>NC_139455.1:0-4800000 GCF_963924565.1 Ascidiella aspersa
AACCCTAACCCTAACCCTAACCCTAACCCTAACCCTAACCCTAACCCTAACCCTAACCCTAACCCTAACCCTAACCCTACCCTAACCCTAACCCTAACCCTAACCCTAACCCTAACCCTAACCCTAACCCTAACCCTAACCCTAACCCTAACCCTAACCCTAACCCTAACCCTAACCCTAACCCTAACCCTAACCCTAACCCTAACCCTAACCCTAACCCTAACCCTAACCCTAACCCTAACCCTAACCCTAACCCTAACCCTAACCCTAACCCTAACCCTAACCCTAACCCTAACCCTAACCCTAACCCTAACCCTAACCCTAACCCTAACCCTAACCCTAACCCTAACCCTAACCCTAACCCTAACCCTAACCCTAACCCTAACCCTAACCCTAACCCTAACCCTAACCCTAACCCTAACCCTAACCCTAACCCTAACCCTAACCCTAACCCTAACCCTAACCCAACCCTAACCCTAACCCTAACCCTAACCCTAACCCTAACCCTAACCCTAACCCTAACCCTAACCCTAACCCTAACCCTAACCCTAACCCTAACCCTAACCCTAACCCTAACCCTAACCCTAACCCTAACCCTAACCCTAACCCTAACCCTAACCCTAACCCTAACCCTAACCCTAACCCTAACCCTAACCCTAACCCTAACCCTAACCCTAACCCTAACCCTAACCCTAACCCTAACCCTAACCCTAACCCTAACCCTAACCCTAACCCTAACCCTAACCCTAACCCTAACCCTAACCCTAACCCTAACCCTAACCCTAACCCTAACCCTAACCCTAACCCTAACCCTAACCCTAACCCTAACCCTAACCCTAACCCTAACCCTAACCCTAACCCTAACCCTAACCCTAACCCTAACCCTAACCCTAACCCTAACCCTAACCCTAACCCTAACCCTAACCCTAACCCTAACCCTAACCCTAACCCTAACCCTAACCCTAACCCTAACCCTAACCCTAACCCTAACCCTAACCCTAACCCTAACCCTAACCCTAACCCTAACCCTAACCCTAACCCTAACCCTAACCCTAACCCTAACCCTAACCCTAACCCTAACCCTAACCCTAACCCTAACCCTAACCCTAACCCTAACCCTAACCCTAACCCTAACCCTAACCCTAACCCTAACCCTAACCCTAACCCTAACCCTAACCCTAACCCTAACCCTAACCCTAACCCTAACCCTAACCCTAACCCTAACCCTAACCCTAACCCTAACCCTAACCCTAACCCTAACCCTAACCCTAACCCTAACCCTAACCCTAACCCTAACCCTAACCCTAACCCTAACCCTAACCCTAACCCTAACCCTAACCCTAACCCTAACCCTAACCCTAACCCTAACCCTAACCCTAACCCTAACCCTAACCCTAACCCTAACCCTAACCCTAACCCTAACCCTAACCCTAACCCTAACCCTAACCCTAACCCTAACCCTAACCCTAACCCTAACCCTAACCCTAACCCTAACCCTAACCCTAACCCTAACCCTAACCCTAACCCTAACCCTAACCCTAACCCTAACCCTAACCCTAACCCTAACCCTAACCCTAACCCTAACCCTAACCCTAACCCTAACCCTAACCCTAACCCTAACCCTAACCCTAACCCTAACCCTAACCCTAACCCTAACCCTAACCCTAACCCTAACCCTAACCCTAACCCTAACCCTAACCCTAACCCTAACCCTAACCCTAACCCTAACCCTAACCCTAACCCTAACCCTAACCCTAACCCTAACCCTAACCCTAACCCTAACCCTAACCCTAACCCTAACCCTAACCCTAACCCTAACCCTAACCCTAACCCTAACCCTAACCCTAACCCTAACCCTAACCCTAACCCTAACCCTAACCCTAACCCTAACCCTAACCCTAACCCTAACCCTAACCCTAACCCTAACCCTAACCCTAACCCTAACCCTAACCCTAACCCTAACCCTAACCCTAACCCTAACCCTAACCCTAACCCTAACCCTAACCCTAACCCTAACCCTAACCCTAACCCTAACCCTAACCCTAACCCTAACCCTAACCCTAACCCTAACCCTAACCCTAACCCTAACCCTAACCCTAACCCTAACCCTAACCCTAACCCTAACCCTAACCCTAACCCTAACCCTAACCCTAACCCTAACCCTAACCCTAACCCTAACCCTAACCCTAACCCTAACCCTAACCCTAACCCTAACCCTAACCCTAACCCTAACCCTAACCCTAACCCTAACCCTAACCCTAACCCTAACCCTAACCCTAACCCTAACCCTAACCCTAACCCTAACCCTAACCCTAACCCTAACCCTAACCCTAACCCTAACCCTAACCCTAACCCTAACCCTAACCCTAACCCTAACCCTAACCCTAACCCTAACCCTAACCCTAACCCTAACCCTAACCCTAACCCTAACCCTAACCCTAACCCTAACCCTAACCCTAACCCTAACCCTAACCCTAACCCTAACCCTAACCCTAACCCTAACCCTAACCCTAACCCTAACCCTAACCCTAACCCTAACCCTAACCCTAACCCTAACCCTAACCCTAACCCTAACCCTAACCCTAACCCTAACCCTAACCCTAACCCTAACCCTAACCCTAACCCTAACCCTAACCCTAACCCTAACCCTAACCCTAACCCTAACCCTAACCCTAACCCTAACCCTAACCCTAACCCTAACCCTAACCCTAACCCTAACCCTAACCCTAACCCTAACCCTAACCCTAACCCTAACCCTAACCCTAACCCTAACCCTAACCCTAACCCTAACCCTAACCCTAACCCTAACCCTAACCCTAACCCTAACCCTAACCCTAACCCTAACCCTAACCCTAACCCTAACCCTAACCCTAACCCTAACCCTAACCCTAACCCTAACCCTAACCCTAACCCTAACCCTAACCCTAACCCTAACCCTAACCCTAACCCTAACCCTAACCCTAACCCTAACCCTAACCCTAACCCTAACCCTAACCCTAACCCTAACCCTAACCCTAACCCTAACCCTAACCCTAACCCTAACCCTAACCCTAACCCTAACCCTAACCCTAACCCTAACCCTAACCCTAACCCTAACCCTAACCCTAACCCTAACCCTAACCCTAACCCTAACCCTAACCCTAACCCTAACCCTAACCCTAACCCTAACCCTAACCCTAACCCTAACCCTAACCCTAACCCTAACCCTAACCCTAACCCTAACCCTAACCCTAACCCTAACCCTAACCCTAACCCTAACCCTAACCCTAACCCTAACCCTAACCCTAACCCTAACCCTAACCCTAACCCTAACCCTAACCCTAACCCTAACCCTAACCCTAACCCTAACCCTAACCCTAACCCTAACCCTAACCCTAACCCTAACCCTAACCCTAACCCTAACCCTAACCCTAACCCTAACCCTAACCCTAACCCTAACCCTAACCCTAACCCTAACCCTAACCCTAACCCTAACCCTAACCCTAACCCTAACCCTAACCCTAACCCTAACCCTAACCCTAACCCTAACCCTAACCCTAACCCTAACCCTAACCCTAACCCTAACCCTAACCCTAACCCTAACCCTAACCCTAACCCTAACCCTAACCCTAACCCTAACCCTAACCCTAACCCTAACCCTAACCCTAACCCTAACCCTAACCCTAACCCTAACCCTAACCCTAACCCTAACCCTAACCCTAACCCTAACCCTAACCCTAACCCTAACCCTAACCCTAACCCTAACCCTAACCCTAACCCTAACCCTAACCCTAACCCTAACCCTAACCCTAACCCTAACCCTAACCCTAACCCTAACCCTAACCCTAACCCTAACCCTAACCCTAACCCTAACCCTAACCCTAACCCTAACCCTAACCCTAACCCTAACCCTAACCCTAACCCTAACCCTAACCCTAACCCTAACCCTAACCCTAACCCTAACCCTAACCCTAACCCTAACCCTAACCCTAACCCTAACCCTAACCCTAACCCTAACCCTAACCCTAACCCTAACCCTAACCCTAACCCTAACCCTAACCCTAACCCTAACCCTAACCCTAACCCTAACCCTAACCCTAACCCTAACCCTAACCCTAACCCTAACCCTAACCCTAACCCTAACCCTAACCCTAACCCTAACCCTAACCCTAACCCTAACCCTAACCCTAACCCTAACCCTAACCCTAACCCTAACCCTAACCCTAACCCTAACCCTAACCCTAACCCTAACCCTAACCCTAACCCTAACCCTAACCCTAACCCTAACCCTAACCCTAACCCTAACCCTAACCCTAACCCTAACCCTAACCCTAACCCTAACCCTAACCCTAACCCTAACCCTAACCCTAACCCTAACCCTAACCCTAACCCTAACCCTAACCCTAACCCTAACCCTAACCCTAACCCTAACCCTAACCCTAACCCTAACCCTAACCCTAACCCTAACCCTAACCCTAACCCTAACCCTAACCCTAACCCTAACCCTAACCCTAACCCTAACCCTAACCCTAACCCTAACCCTAACCCTAACCCTAACCCTAACCCTAACCCTAACCCTAACCCTAACCCTAACCCTAACCCTAACCCTAACCCTAACCCTAACCCTAACCCTAACCCTAACCCTAACCCTAACCCTAACCCTAACCCTAACCCTAACCCTAACCCTAACCCTAACCCTAACCCTAACCCTAACCCTAACCCTAACCCTAACCCTAACCCTAACCCTAACCCTAACCCTAACCCTAACCCTAACCCTAACCCTAACCCTAACCCTAACCCTAACCCTAACCCTAACCCTAACCCTAACCCTAACCCTAACCCTAACCCTAACCCTAACCCTAACCCTAACCCTAACCCTAACCCTAACCCTAACCCTAACCCTAACCCTAACCCTAACCCTAACCCTAACCCTAACCCTAACCCTAACCCTAACCCTAACCCTAACCCTAACCCTAACCCTAACCCTAACCCTAACCCTAACCCTAACCCTAACCCTAACCCTAACCCTAACCCTAACCCTAACCCTAACCCTAACCTAACCCTAACCCTAACCTAACCCTAACCCTAACCCTAACCCTAACCCTAACCCTAACCCTAACCCTAACCCTAACCCTAACCTAACCCTAACCCTAACCCTAACCTAACCCTAACCCTAACCCTAACCCTAACCCTAACCCTAACCTAATCCTAACCCTAACCCTAACCCTAACCCTAACCCTAACCCTAACCCTAACCCTAACCCTAACCCTAACCTAACCCTAACCCTAACCCTGAAAACATGCAAATACAACGGTAAGTTATTCTCTTGCTCTACTTTTAGTTATTTTAAAGATTTAAACAGAATATATTGGACTTTATTTTATTAAAAATTCAACTGTTTCTTCTTCTGTATAAACTATCAAACGATGAATTCTGCAACTGCGGTAATTATTATGTAACCTTATATTTAACATTTATTATTACAATTGTAACAGATGCTGAGTCAACAAATCAAACTGAGTTCGTCCAAGATTGCTTTCAGCTTTATCCAACGATGAACTTCACAACAAATTAACAGAGAGAGGTTCGTTAACGTTTTATTTCGTATATACAAACCCTACATATGTTTGACTCGCATGTTGTAAGTAAATATTTCCGGGCCGGATGCGCCAATGTAATTCATCCGGCTCGCCGCCTCTTTGAAAAACTGGACACTATTCCATTACGAATACTTTTTAACTACTTTAACTATTCCCAAGTGCGCTTAGCGCGAATGCTATTTCTACGTCCGGTTTGTTTACGTTTTAATGCTTTGAAATAGATATGCGCTTCTTTACCGTTGCGCCGTGGGAGGCTGCCAAGTGCGTCGCGAACAAACGGAAAATGTATTCAAAAATAGTGGGCATTCGGGCAAAAATCGGGCTAGCTTAGATCGCCAGCTGCGTCCTTCTTTAAAGATATTAACATTTTACTGAACAACATTAACTATAAAGGGCATCGCGTTTTCTTAAAGTAGTTGTATTACACTATTCACTATTAGTATGGTTGACGACGTGTGGACTCGAATTTTAAATCAATCAAACGCTTTTTTTTTCGCGCTTTGCGAAAAAGTCCGAGGCCCGCCTGATTCACAGTTAACTATTTGTGCGACCCGCAGAGACCTTTCTGAGCTTGGTTTTGGCCCGCGACTAGAAAAAGATTGCTTGATTTAAAGTAAAAAAGTTGAATTTTTTCTGGTAATAACATACAACCTTGTTAAACAATGCCCTAACCCTAACCCTAACCCCAACCCCAACCCCAACCCTAACCCAAACCCTAACCCTAACCCTAACCCTAACCCTGAAAACATGCAAATACAACGGTAAGTTGTTCTCTTGCTCTACTTTTAGTTATTTTAAAGATTTAAACATAATATATTGGACTTTATTTTATTAAAAATTCAACTGTTTCTTCTTCTGTATAAACTATTAAACGATAAATTCTGCAACTGCGGTAATTATTTTGTAACCTTATATTTAACATTTATTATTACAATTGTAACAGATGCTGAGTCAACAAATCAAACTGAGTTCGTCCAAGATTGCTTTCAGCTTTATCCAACGATGAACTACACAACAAATTAACAGAGAGAGGTTCGTTAACGTTTTATTTCGTATATACAAACCCTACATATGTTTGACTCGCATGTTGTAAGTAAATATTTCCGGGCCGGATCCACCAATGTAATTCATCCGGCTCGCCGCCTTTTTGAAAAACTGGACACTATTCCATTACGAATACTTTTTAACTACTTTAACTATTCCCAAGTGCGCTTAGCGCGAATGCTATTTCTACGTCCGGTTTGTTTACGTTTTAATGCTTTGAAATAGATATGCGCTTCTTTACCGTTGCGCCGTGGGAGGCTGCCAAGTGCGTCGCGAACAAACGGAAAATGTATTCAAAAATAGTGGGCATTCGGGCAAAAATCGGGCTAGCTTAGATCGCCAGCTGCGTCCTTCTTTAAAGATATTAACATTTTACTGAACAACATTAACTGTAAAGGGCATCGCGTTTTCTTAAAGTAGTTGTATTACACTATTCACTATTAGTATGGTTGACGACGTGTGGACTCGAATTTTAAATCAATCAAACGCTTTTTTTTTCGCGCTTTGCGAAAAAGTCCGAGGCCCGCCTGATTCACAGTTAACTATTTGTGCGACCCGCAGAGACCTTTCTGAGCTTGGTTTTGGCCCGCGACTAGAAAAAGATTGCTTGATTTAAAGTAAAAAAGTTGAATTTTTTCTGGTAATAACATACAACCTTGTTAAACAATGCCCTAACCCTAACCCTAACCCTAATCCCAACCCCAACCCCAACCCTAACCCAAACCCTAACCCTAACCCTAACCCTAACCCTAACCCTAACCCTAACCCTAACCCTAACCCTAACCCTGAAAACATGCAAATACAACGGTAAGTTGTTCTCTTGCTCTACTTTTAGTTATTTTAAAGATTTAAACATAATATATTGGACTTTATTTTATTAAAAATTCAACTGTTTCTTCTTCTGTATAAACTATTAAACGATAAATTCTGCAACTGCGGTAATTATTTTGTAACCTTATATTTAACATTTATTATTACAATTGTAACAGATGCTGAGTCAACAAATCAAACTGAGTTCGTCCAAGATTGCTTTCAGCTTTATCCAACGATGAACTACACAACAAATTAACAGAGAGAGGTTCGTTAACGTTTTATTTCGTATATACAAACCCTACATATGTTTGACTCGCATGTTGTAAGTAAATATTTCCGGGCCGGATCCGCCAATGTAATTCATCCGGCTCGCCGCCTCTTTGAAAAACTGGACACTATTCCATTACGAATACTTTTTAATTAATTTAACTATTCCCAAGTGCGCTTAGCGCGAATGCTATTTCTACGTCCGGTTTGTTTACGTTTTAATGCTTTGAAATAGATAAGCGCTTCTTTACCGTTGCGCCGTGGGAGGCTGCCAAGTGCGTCGCGAACAAACGGAAAATGTATTCAAAAATAGTGGGCATTCGGGCAAAAATCGGGCTAGCTTAGATCGCCAGCTGCGTCCTTCTTTAAAGATATTAACATTAACTGAACAACGTTAACTATAAAGGGCATCGCGTTTTCTTAAAGTAGTTGTATTACACTATTCACTATTAGTATGGTTGACGACGTGTGGACTCGAATTTTAAATCAATCAAACGCTTTTTTTTTTCGCGCTTTGCGAAAAAGTCCGAGGCCCGCCTGATTCATAGTTAACTATTTGTGCGACCCGCAGAGACCTTTCTGAGCTTGGTTTTGGCCCGCGACTAGAAAAAGATTGCTTGATTTAAAGTAAAAAAGTTGAATTTTTTCTGGTAATAACATACAACCTTGTTAAACAATGTATGTATATTAGTAATTAATCTTTTATGTTAAGCTAACGACAAAACTGAATTGCTATGGAACTATATATGTTGAATCGTCAGCAATTTAACTTGGTTAGCGCAAAGTAGTTTGCACCAGTGTCCAGTGTGTTTAAACCCTAGCTCAATTATTTTGTAAGTAATATATATGTCCGGTTACCTGGATGCCCTAATTTTTAAATTTATGCCCCTACGTCGTTAATTTAGTTTAATTTATACACATGCTCACGTAAATTCCTATAGTTAGAGTTAGACAACCTGAAACATGACTGACAGTCAAACTGCGTTAGCAAAAAAAATATTGAAAATACAAATTGCTTAACGGTGACCGGGTTGCGACGGCGCTCTTGCACTTTCCTCAAAAAGATATCTCCCAGCACCCACCGGATAATATGCATTTACATTTTTTGACTCACCATACACAAAAAAGAAACTAGCCCCATTTATACAAATTTGTAAATTTATTTACCTACTCACACACAAGGCACAAATTGACTTGACTCAGTTATTAGTTTTTAAGCAAAAACTGTACTGAACTGATACTGCATCTGTATCACTATCAGCCTTACAAAAATTTAACCTTAAAAAATTGAGGGCCAAATTTTTCCAGGGCCTAAGGCCATAGCCTTATTAGCCTATTGGTTAATCCGGCCCTGCTGTGATCGACTGTTGTGTTTACATTCACGCCAAAATTGGTCCGGCCAAAATCGGTCCGGCCGGATTTAAGGGTTAGGGTTTAAGGATAAATAAGTGATTTTGAAGGCCGGACCAGTTTTAACCTAGCCGGACCTGTTTTAGCGGCTGTTCCAACGCCAAAATTGATCCGACCGGGATCAGGGTTGGCCCCGGATTGAATTTCGCGTTACAGTACTGCTCATAAATGCTAAAAAAAACAAATTGTTAAGACTAAAATATTTTTAACAATTTTTTTGGGGGGGCATGGCCCCTCAGGACCCCTGGCTACGCATAAGGCTGTCAGTCATGTTTCAGGTTGTCTAACTCTAACTATAGGAATTTACGTGAGTATGTGTATAAATTAAACTAAATTAACGACGTAGGGGCATAAATTTAAAAATTAGGGCATCCAGGTAACCGGACATATATATTACTTACAAAATAATTGAGCTAGGGTTTAAACACACTGGACACTGGTGCAAACTACTTTGAGCTACCCAAGTTAAATTGCTGACGATTCAACATATATAGTTCCACAGCAATGCGCGTTAATGCAAATTGACGTAAATTTGTGTCGTCGTTCTAAACATTTTCTTGTCCCCAAACAACATCGTGAATGCGCCGCGACAAATAAAGTTTGCCGACTACTGCTGTAAACCGTTTGTTACTCGTTGTATATGGAGCCACGATATAAAGGTTTTGTTTGTTCGTAAGACACCCACATGATTGCAATAAAATCAATAAAAATAAAACGATAACACGTGTAAATAAATGTTTCCGGTAGCATAAGTAGAAAAGTAAATGCATTGCTTGTTGTTATTATCGGGATGCCTCCATATGAACTCTGTGACGCAACGGTTTGGATAGCGATGTATTTGTCGATTTTTTCTCGATAAATTAGCGCCTTATTCCTGTGTAGATGCGCACATAAGACGCTGGAAACATGATCCGTGTATAGATCTGTTATTGTAGCCACGATAATGTAAATCATTAAAAGCAGTTGTGCAATGTCGCATTACTAAATTAAAAAACCTTAAGTTAATTTAAATGACGTTGATATAATAAAAATTGGGGTTATAACACATCATAACCGTGATGTAAAATATATACAAGTTTAAAAACAAATTTGTCTATTCTATATGTTAGTGTTATGGAAGTTATAGCTTGTAAGTTTTTTGGATTTTAAAACAGCGATTATTTGGTGTATAAAAATAAGGTGTATTCGTGAAGATGCAGCTGGTTTGGAAACTTGCATTTTGTTTGTCGCTGCTTCTTTGTTATGGGAGCTACACTGTTAATGCAGGTAAAATAACTTTACGCTGTGGAGAATAAATAGTCCATATGTACAACTTTCTTCTGTGTTGGTAAATAAGTTGTCTATATAATACACTTATTATTTACACTTTTATGTGTTAGTTGCAGTGACATGTGGTGGAATGTTGTGCGATGAATACATCAATTGTTCGGCTTCGTTGTTTAGTGATGAGAGCAAGAAAGTGGAGTTTACTTCGATCGTCAACGAATTCCGCAACAAGAAAACATGCAAATACAACCGTAAGTTGTTCTTTTGCTCTACTTTTATTTATTTGAAAGATTTAAACATAATATATTGGACTTTATTTTATAAAAATTTCAATTGTTTCTTCTTCTGTATAAACTATCAAACGATAAATTCTGCAACTGCGGTAACTATTTTGTAACCTTATATTTAACATTTATTATTACAATTGTAACAGATGTTGAGTCAACAAATCAAACTGAGTTCGTCCAAGATTGCTTTCTGCTTTTCTCCAACGAAGAACTTCACAACAAATTAACTGAGAGAGGTTCGTTAACGTTTTATTTCATATATTCCCGTTTCATACAAACCCTCCATATGTTTGACTTGCATGTTTCCAGTTTTTAAGGCCTTGTCCCGGTGTACCGCCTGGTTAACCAATTTGTCCCGGATTTTTCAATTTAAGATTTATAACAAAAAATTAGAAAATGTATAGCCATTTAGCAATTCTTTTTTAAAACTAAGTATTACTTTTCATTTTTGGTTGGTAAGGCAATCAAACAAATTATTTTACCACACTTTTTTTTTTCAGCGGGTGTTAAGAAATACTTTTCTGGGGTGAGGTAGCTGGGGCTAGTTTCTTTTTTGTGTATGGTAAGTCAAAAAATGTAAATGGATATTATCCGGTGGGTGCTGGGAGATATCTTTTTGAGGAAGGTAAAAGAGCGCCGTCGCAACCCGGTCACCGTTAAGCAATTTTTATTTTCAAGGTTCGCAAAATTTCGCATTTAATGCGGCGGTTTTAATCGTAGCCAATTTTTAATTTCAAACGAGATTTTACTTTCGTTGGGCGCAGTATGGTACCAGGATTACGTATTTGCTGAATATTACGTAATGCGAACCATGGCTGCTATACAACTTAAGGTTTTATGTTAGTGAGTGCTTCCATATTGATAGGAATCAGGTGGCACTGTATAAAGACAAATTATATTGGATTCTCGTCAAGCTTTTTCACAACCGTGCTTCATCACCTATTCATATATGTCAATGGTTTTCGTTACGCAAAAGATGTTTGACGTGCTTAGCTGTAGGGTATTTAGTCGTTTCATTTCAAATAAGCAGACATTATTTTCAATTTTGTTTCAACAAAATGTAAAATGTTAGTTTGCGAAGACGAACAATTAGATGTTTCACAGTCACGCAGATAAATGCGATAATTTATAACACGCCATCGGATTAAATGCTGCTTCCACACAGGCTAAAGAATGTGACCCATTTGTGTGAAAGCATTTAGTCAATCCTTTTCAGGCACAATAAGCAAATAAAATAGTCAAGGGACGACCAACATATATGCTAATAATTAACGATTAGAGAAAAATGTTTTATTTAGAAAAAATTGAAATGTTTACCACTTTACACATTATTTAGATCTCAAGCCAGGATATTGCGCTAACCGTAACATGTTACCTTTTTGCATTTATTTTTGTTATTTGAGTAAAATTTGACCCAATTTAAATACAATGAAACATTTAGGTACGCACCCGATGACGAGTAACACAATGCTTGAAAGCCACGCGTTTTTATTTTAAAATTGTTGGTGGAAATTTATTACGGCCCGCCGAGAACTTCCTGGGTTTGGTTTGGCCCACGACAAGAAAAAGGTTGCCGAACCCTAACTTAGACAAACCCCCCTTAAAAATAGTTCCCTGAATAATACCCCCTGACAAAATATCAAACAACCGCAACCCCGTTAATTTAATTAATTGCATTAAATTATTTTGTATTAGGTCTACAGTAAGTTTATTTGCAGTGTTCAACATGCGCCCCGGATTGACGTTTCTAAAAAATGGCAAGCCTAGCTGAAACCCTTTGTTAAATATAGATGGCTTTTCTTTTCAAAACAAAGCGCATAATACCTACATTCTACAGCAGCGCTTCTCAACCGGTGCGCCGCGGCGCACTGGTGCGCCATGGAAGGTTGCCAGGTGCGCCGCTAGCAAAAGGAAAAAAATGATAAATAAAACATATATATATTGTTTACTTTCCTATTAAGCTTAGCTCATTGATTTCACAGTTATACTTAAAGTAGAAGACACAATAAGAATAACAAAGCAGCAATATCTAAATCAGATATAACCTATGATAGCATAGTAATGAGACCACCGACATAAACGCCAAATGTGCAGTAATAATCACGACAGAATAAGATCTAAAATAAAACATATAAGTCTTAAGGTGGAAACATTAAAACTTATTTCTATTAAGGAAATCAGTATGTTGACCTTAATTTGATTTGTAATGCTGATAACCCGCGACATTTATCGATCCAGCACACGTTAAACTTTAAGTTTTAACAGCAATTGTTTAGACTTGTGTATATTCAAGCAAATAATCCCGGCGCCAACCTGCGTCAGCAAAAAAAATCCTTAAAAATAAAAATTGCTTAACGGTGACCGGGTTGCGACGGCGCTCTTTCACTTTCCTCAAAAAGATATCTCCCAGCACCCACCGGATAATATCCATTTACATTTTTTTACTCACCATACACAAAAAAAACTAGCCCCAGCAACCTCACCCCCAGAAAAGTATTTCTTAACACCCGCTGAAAAAAAAAGTTTGGTAAAATAATTTGCTTGATAGCCTTTCCAACCAAAAATGAAAAGTAAAAAGTATACTTAGTTTTAAAAAAGAATTGCTAAATGGCTATACATTTTCTAATTTTTTGTTATAAATCTCAAATTGAAAAATCCGGGACAAATTGGTTAACCAGGCGGTACACCGGGTCAAGGCCTTAAAACCGGGACTGTCCCGGATAAACCGGGACGTATGGCAAGCCTAGTTTTAGCTGCTGTGTTGGAGATAACACTACTTGTAAAAATAAAGTTGAACACTGTAACCGTCTTGGAGTTGAGCAAGATATTCTCTGTGCATCAACAGAGCCAAGAATTCTGAATCTTGTAGCCAAATTTCAGAAGCATGTATCTCATTGGAGATAAACTGATATAAACTATTTCGCCTGATTTTGAGTTAAATTTTTATTAAGCAAAGGCTTGTAAATCTTAGGTTCATTAACGTAGCTTAAAAGTCTGTATTGAAGCATATAATGAAAATGCTTTATTTAATAAAAAGCCAACGTCACTTTAGCTAAAAGGAGGAGATATAAGAAGGTTACTAAGCACAAGTCGGTCTTATATTGCAGGTGTACCAGTCTCCACAAAGAAGTTTTATTGGTGGAAGAATGCTAAAACGAACCAGCTGGATGCCGGCGCTTACTGCAATGAAGTTGACCCACGAGCTAAGTTGCTAAAGATAGAAACATCACAAGAGATGGAGTTGGCTGGTTGTTTGGGGAACCCCTCATGGACGGGTCAGTCGTGTTTACCATTTCCTATTAAATCTGCACAAAACATAATATTCATATGCCAAATATATTATCTAACTTAGTTAAGCTGGTAAAACAAAGTTGTTAAACACATCGTTAAAAAAGTCGAAATCCTACCTACAACAACTGATGGCAAACAACGACAAAATTGTGCCGCAAATAACTAGTCACTCTCATAACGCAATAATGCCTGACAATAGAAACCGCAAAACTTTTGATTTACCGCGATGGAGTCAAACATGCGGCTCGTTACAATTTGTGCGGCTCGAGTGTGACGCAAAATACAAAAGAATTAATTATCTTTCCATGTTTCATTGGATTCAGTTTTTCTTTTTTCGAAAATGGCAAGTGCTTTAATCTTTATCGATCTAGGGAAAGTTTTCTATGCATCTAGTGCAGGGCGGTCCTACTATTATGACGTCAAAATTAAATAAATATTATAGAACTCCTGTTTGTATTAGAGAAGTGCTCCGCAATCGGTTTGCAGCAAAACCACGCCAGGTGTGCCGCGATAAATTAGACATTTTGTTACACTATAACCGTTTGTATTTGACCAGGTCTAACTTACCAAGGAGGCAACCAGACTTACAGCAGGAGTTTGTGGAAGTGGCCTGACGGGTCACCGGTCAATCCTGGTCTGCTGTGGGGGCCGATTAACGAGAAACCGGTTGGTGATCGGGAGAATTGGACTTGCGCCATCATATTGTCGTCTCAGTTCGCCTCTTGTCCTTGTTCATGGGAGTTTTTTTATCCTGTGTGCTACATCACTTCTACAGTTACAGGTAAAACGACAACAACATGTCAGCTCGTGGTGGTTCGCTCACAACTAAACTTCCGACGACAATAAACAATTACACGTCAATGCATTTGAACTTAATTGTCATAATCCAAAGCACGCCATTTGCAGCAACAACAAAAACAACAACAACAATAACAGCAACAACAACAACAACAATAGCTATAACCTCTACAGTTGCATGTAAAACAACAACAACATGTCAGCTCGTGGTGGTTCGCTCACAACTAAACTTCCAACTACAATAAACAATAACACGTGAATACGATGGGTTCTGTGTAAAATCAATTAAACATTGTTTTACTGAGCTGATCTGACAATAGAAAATAAGAAATTAAGAGTAGAAATCACAAGATGGTTGTTCATTAGCTTATCGGGAAATTCACCTTTACTATCTGGTGAACTTTCTTCTATCTCACTCGAGTATTTTTCCCCACCTTTAACATTTTGTTTTGTCATATTCCATTACCTGGAAAATAAGTTACCTTTATAATTTTTATTAGTACGTTTGATTACTGGGTATATCAATTTATTTGCAGAATTTCTAGATGCAGTCCCGCCATCTTTGAGTTCGGGGCAAGTTGGTCATGGAATGACAAATATTTTTCTAATCCACAATTTGTATTTTTTGTGCTTAATTATAAAACATAACGGTATGTAATTTAAAGCGACAATAGGCAACAATTAATTACTCTGTTGACCAAACCTTGTCCGACACCAAAACACTCCTAAGAACTCTTGTAATGTACAGCAGGAATGGTATTCCAATGCAAATTAATTCACATTGATTTGTTTATTTATTTGTTCACACCTATTATATGCTTTACGGGTAATATCGTTTCATTGCTTGTGCTATTGTGCTTTAAAATTTTTCATGCTTAGCTGTAGATTGTTTTTGCTGTTTACATCATGTTGGGGTGAGTTTTTTTTATGTCATTTGATGGCGTAGTTTTAAACCTGGGTTCTGCGGTCAAATTAATCAGTCCATTAAATATAACAAGCGTAGATGTGTTTTCACGAAAATTCAACTTAATTATAAGGTTTTAAATAGGTTCATGTTTATACTAATTGCTAATAATGCTCAAGCGAATGTTTGTAGACACATATTTGATATTTTAATGCTGTATTTTATACTTTGACGTTGGCCACGTTAAAAAGACAAGCGGGCCGCATGTATAGTTTAAAATTGTCTAACTTTTATCTGCTGCGCATTCAATCATTTTATAGATTAAATATCGTAAACCATTTTACTATTTTAAATCTTCATTAATTTATGAAGAGAAATAAGAAAGGTAAATCAGTAGTGACCTATTTTTTTTTAAATGGTTGTATTTAGAAATGCTTGTCCGCGCAAACGTTATGGAAATTAATGCGACCATTGCAGTAAAAATCATTAATTGTTTGACCATAATTTGTTTCAAACCAAAACCTTTGTCAAAATGTTGGCTTTTAACTTACAACAGGGGGATGTCTTAATGCACATTAACAAACGTTCATATTTTCATTGTAGGTTATTCTCTACATTGGTTATAATTTTTACGTTTTAAAAGTTTTTTTTCTTTTGTTGTGACTTTCATTAATGTATTGTTTACTGTTGAACATCGTTTTAATGCTTGTGTTATTCTGCTTAAATTTATTTGATGCTTTGCTGTAAGTCATACTTTTTTTACTCAATGCATAGACGTGATTTATTTTATTTTATTCATGTTGTTTATAGTTATCCAATTTTTAAAAGATTTCTACTTTGAAATCGAAAACAGTATTTTATTGATCATAGTGTATATAACACTTTTTAAAACCTTATTTTAAATTGAATCAACTTGGACAGAATGGTTTTCCGACACAAACTTCTGTGTTGGTAAATAAGTTGTCTATATAATACACTTATTACTTACACTTTTATGTGTTAGTTGCAGTGACATGTGGTGGAATGTTGTGCGATGAATACATCAATTGTTCGGCTTCGTTGTTTAGTGATGAGAGCAAGAAAGTGGAGTTTACTTCGATCGTCAACGAATTCCGCAACAAGAAAACATGCAAATACAACCGTAAGTTGTTCTTTTGCTCTACTTTTAGTTATTTTAAAGATTTAAACATAATATATTGGACTTTATTTTATAAAAATTTCAATTGTTTCTTCTTCTGTATAAACTATTAAACGATAAATTCTGCAACTGCAGTAACTATTTTGTAACCTTATATTTAACATTTATTATTACAATTGTAACAGATTTAGAGTCAGCGAATCAAACCGAGTTCGTCCAAGATTGCTTTCAGCTTTTCTCCAACGAAGAACTTCACAACAAATTAACAGAGAGAGGTTCGTTAACGTTTTATTTCATATGTTCCCGTTTCATACAAACCCTACATATGTTTGACTTGCATGTTGCAAGTGAATATTTCAAAATGTTAGTTGCATATCTTAAAAGTACTATGGGGTTAACAAGCTGAGCCAAGAGACAAGTAAATGTGAATGATAAAAATATATGTCGGATAATTTTCCACTGGTCACGGCGCATCTGGCAACCTTTCATGGTGCACTAGGGCAAGGGGAACACTAAGTACTGCAGATCTAATAACCCTAAATATTAGAAGTACTGCTATATGAAACGAAAAATATGCAAGACTTTTTTCCAATTAGTTTGCCCACGCTTTTCAAATGTAATGCCTAATTAGCAGGGCTGGATTTAGACCATAAGAGGCCCCAGGCTATTCCATTTGTGAGGCCCCTCCCTAATTTTGAGCTCAGAATTTCTCTCTGAGCGACATCACATGCCATTGCTTAATGTTAAAAATATAAGTGCATTAAACTCTTCGTCCTTTTCATTTTCCACATTTATGGGTGCAAATTGTAATTAAAAGAAGAACAATTATAAAATAAGATTATTGCTTGATCTAAACCAGAGCTTATCAACGTAGGCGGCGCGACCCCTGGTGGGCGTTAGAGAGTTACAAGGGGGGTTTTGCGTCTTTTTATCATTTGGGAGGGGCCTACGGCCCCCCGGGCCGGATCCGCCATACTAATTCATCCGGCTCGCCGCCTCTTCGAAAAACTAAACACTATTACATTACGAATACTATTTAACTACTGTAACTATACGCAAGGGCGCTTAGCGCGAATGATATTTCTACGTCTGGTTTGTTTACGTTTTGATGCTTTGAAATAGATAAGCGCTTCTTTACCGTTGCGCCGTGGGAGGCTGCCAAGTGCGTCGCGGACAAACGGAAAACGTATTCAAAAATAGTGGGCATACGGGCAAAAATCGGGCTAGCTTGGCGCTTTTTTTTCGCGCTTTGCGCGAACACTTTACTAAAAAGGTCCGAGGCCCGCCTGATTCACAGTTAACCTTTTGTGCGGCCCGCAGATACCTTTCTGAGCTTGGATTTAACCCGCGACTAGAAAAAGATTGCTTGATTTAAAGTACAAAAGTTGATTTTTGTCTGGTAATAACATATAACCTTGTTAAACAATGTATGTATATTAGTAATTAATCTTTTATGTTAAGCTAACGACAAAACTGAATTGCTATGGAACTATATATGTTGAATCGTCAGCAATTTAACTTGGGTAGCGCAAAGTAGTTTGCACCAGTGTCCAGTGTGTTTAAACCCTAGCTCAATTATTTTGTAAGTAATATATATGTCCGGTTACCTGGATGCCCTAATTTTTAAATTTATGCCCCTACGTCGTTAATTTAGTTTAATTTATACACATGCTCACGTAAATTCCTATAGTTAGAGTTAGACAAACTGAAACATGACTGACAGCCATATGCGTAGCCAGGGGGCCCTGAGGGGCCTCCGTTAATTGTACGGTGGGTAAAACTTTATTCACGGCCTTAACTCTTTGTGTATTACCGCGACAATACGATGAAATACGATTTGGAGAATATTGGAAAAATCGTATTTGGAGAATATTTGCTATTTGCACCTGTATAGTATGTTACTCCAATCCAACATATCAACACACAATTTTAAGTTGTGTAGGCCTGGTGTTGATATGTTGGATTAGATTTGCCACCTGATTTCGCATTTAAATTTGCGGCGGTAAAATAAGTTGTTTCTTAACAGCGTTAAGTAATTTTACTAAAGAGAAGCCTCGTTTTAAAATGCAAGTCGCACGAGCCCAGTTTAGGACGTGCCACTTCGCGCAATGAAAGTCTCACGCGCGGGACAATAAAGCGCAGCAGGCGGTAAGTCGCTTCGTCACTTCACAAGCTGGACAAAGCAAGCGAATATGAACGAATTCTGTATGAAAGTTTTTCTGCTGCTAGATGGCAGTCGTTAGCTACAAAGTGCTAAAACGCAATATTTCAGGTTTTTACCCCCCAAGCAAAGGCCCCTGGGAGTGCAGCCTCATAAACTTTTACAAAGCACCTACATACCACTCTACGCCATGTCTAAAAATTTAAAGGTTCTACGATGTCTACTTTTTTTTTTTTTGGAAACCATAGGAAACCATAGGAAACCATAGGAAACCATAGGAAACCATAGGAAACCATAGGAAACCATAGGAAACCATAGGAAACCATAGGAAACCATAGGAAACCATAAGAAACAATAGGAAACCATAGGAAACCATAGGAAACCATAGGAATCCATAGGACACCATAGGAATCCATAGGAAACAATAGGAAACCATAGGAAACCAAAAAAGAATAACGGCAAAAACAAGATATGTCCCGAAAACAAATTTTCGGCCCATATAATAACGGCAAAAACAAGATATGTCCCGAAAATAAATTTTAGGCCCATATAATAACGGCAAAAACAAGATATGTCCCGAAAACAAATTTTCGGCCCATATAATAACGGCAAAAACAAGATATGTCCCGAAAATAAATTTTCGGCCCATATAATAACGGCAAAAACAAGATATGTCCCGAAAATAAATTTTCGGCCCATATAATAAGGCGTAAATAGGACTAATACCTAATAGTCGTAAAATGACGAAATTGAAATCAGACCTAAATGGCCAAAATAAGGCCTATAAAACCTTTTGTCTAATCCCAAATCCAACCCATAAATATTACTGACTATCCTAATATTTTCAGGCCTAACCAAATTGCTAACATCCCATGAGCCAAAACAAGTGCAAAAAATCCGTGGCTAAAATAGCTGCGCCCAAATGTCGACAGCGAACGGCCAATGCCAGACAGGTGTCCCCCAATCATCCTATACCCTTTCTCTACAGTCTTAGGCGTTATTTTGTTCATTTAAGTCTTATTCAGGTTAACTTTTGACTTATTTCGACATGTTTAGATCTTATCTAGACTATTTTAGATCTTATTCTGTCGTGATTATTACTGCACATTTGGCGTTTATGTCGGTGGTCTCATTACTATGCTATCATAGATTATATCTGATTTAGATATTGCTGCTTTGTAATTCTTATTATGTCTTCTACTTTAAGTATAACTGTGAAATCAATGAGCTAAGCTTAATAGGAAAGTAAACAATATATATATGTTTTATTTATCATTTTTTTTCCTTTTGCTAGCGGCGCACCTGGCAACCTTCCATGGCGCACCAGTGCGCCGCGGCGCACCGGTTGAGAAGCGCTGCTGTAGAATGTAGGTATTATGCGCTTTGTTTTGAAAAGAAAAGCCATCATTACCTAACAATAGGTTTCAGCTAGGCTTGCCATTTTTTAGAAACGTCAATCCGGGGCGCATGTTGAACACTGCAAATAAACTTACTGTAGACCTAATACAAAATAATTTAATGCAATTAATTAAATTAACGGGGTTGCGGTTGTTTGATATTTTGTCAGGGGGTATTATTCAGGGAACTATTTTTAAGGGGGGTTTGTCTAAGTTAGGGTTCGGCAACCTTTTTCTTGTCGTGGGCCAAACCAAACCCAGGAAGTTCTCGGCGGGCCGTAATAAATTTCCACCAACAATTTTAAAATAAAAACGCGTGGCTTTCAAGCATTGTGTTACTCGTCATCGGGTGCGTACCTAAATGTTTCATGGTATTTAAATTGGGTCAAATTTTACTCAAACAACAAAAATAAATGCAAAAAGGTAACATGTTACGGTTAGCGCAATATCCTGGCTTGAGATCTAAATAATGTGTAAAGTGGTAAACATTTCAATTTTTTCTAAATAAAACATTTTTCTCTAATCGTTAATTATTAGCATATATGTTGGTCGTCCCTTGACTATTTTATTTGCTTATTGTGCCTGAAAAGGATTGACTAAATGCTTTCACACAAATGGAGTCACATTCTTTAGCCTGTGTGGAAGCAGCATTTAATCCGATGGCGTGTTATAAATTTACGCGTTTATCTGCGTGACTGTGAAACATCTAATTGTTCGTCTTCGCAAACTAACATTTTACATTTTGTTGAAACAAAATTGAAAATAATGTCTGCTTATTTGAAATGAAACGACTAAATACCCTACAGCTAAGCACGTCAAACATCTTTTGCGTAACGAAAACCATTGACATATATGAATAGGTGATGAAGCACGGTTGTGAAAAAGCTTGACGAGAATCCAATATAATTTGTCTTTATACAGTGCCACCTGATTCCTATCAATATGGAAGCACTCACTAACATAAAACCTTAAGTTGTATAGCAGCCATGGTTCGCATTACGTAATATTCAGCAAATACGTAATCCTGGTACCATACCGCGCCCAACGAAAGTAAAATCTCGTTTGAAATTAAAAATTGGCTACGATTAAAACCGCCGCATTAAATGCGAAATTTTGCGAACTCTACCTTAATTTTGCGAGGTAACATACTTCAAGAAGTCTTAAACCTAAAAGTAATTAATTTTACCTAATTAATTTTAATTAAGGCAAAATGCGTAATTTAACTTTTATTTTCACTCAGGCAATTGCTATTAAAGTTTTTCATACAATGCAACAAAGTATGTAACGAAAAGCAATTTTGGAACCACTCACAAACATAAAACCTGAAAGCAGATACTAAATCCCTGGATCATATTGCGTCGAATGTCAGTAAAATCTCGTTTGAAACTGAAAATCAGGTAAAATTAAAACCGCCGCATTAAATGCGAAATTTTGCGCAGGAACAGACATCAAGAAGTTTTTAAACATTCAAGTCTTAAGGTGGAAACATTAAAACTTATTTCTATTAAGGAAATCAGTATGTTGACCTTAATTTGATTTGTAATGCTGACAACCCGCGACGTTTATCGATCCAGAATTACTAACACACGTTAAACTTTAAGTTGTAACAGCAATTGTTTAGACTTGCGTAATATTCAAGCAAATAATCCCGGCGTCAAACTGCGTCAGCAAAAAAAAATCCTTGAAAATACAAATTGCTTAACGGTGACCGGGTTGCGACGGCGCTCTTTCACTTTCCTCAAAAAGATATCTCCCAGCACCCACCGGATAATATCCATTTACATTTTTTTACTCACCATACACAAAAAAGAAACTAGCCCCAGCAACCTCACCCCCAGAAAAGTATTTCTTAACACCCGCTGAAAAAAAAAAGTGTGGTAAAAAAATTTGCTTAATAGCCTTACCAACCAAAAATGAAAAGTAAAAAGTAACACTTAGTTTTAAAAAAGAATAGCTAAATGGCTATACATTTTCTCATTTTTTGTTATAAATTTTAAATTGAAAAATCCGGGACAAATTGGTTAACCAGGCGGTACACCGGGACAAGGCCTTAAAACCGGGACTGTCCCGGATGAACCGAGACGTATGGCAAGCCTAGTTTTAGCTGCTGTGTTGGAGATAACACTACTTGTAAAAATAAAGTTGAACACTGTAACCGTCTTGGAGTTGAGCAAGATATGCTCTGTGCATCAACAGAGCCAAGAATTCTGAATCTAGTAGCCAAATTTCAGAAGCATGTATCTCATTGGAGATAAATTGATATAAACTATTTCGCCTGATTTTGAGTTAAATTTTTATTAAGCAAAGGCTTGTAAATCTTAGGTTCATTAACGTAGCTTAAAAGTCTGTATTGAAGCATATAATGAAAAGGATTTGTTTAATAAAAAGCCCACGTCACTTTAGCTAAAAGGATGAGATATAAGAAGGTTACTAAGCACAAGTCGGTCTTATATTGCAGGTGTACCAGTCTCCACAAAGAAGTTTTATTGGTGGAAGGAAACAAGAATGAACCAGCTGGATGCCGGCGCTTACTGCAATGAAGTTGACCCACGAGCTAAGTTGCTAAAGATAGAAACATCACAAGAGATGGAGTTGGCTGTTTGTTTGGGGAACCACTTATGGACGGGTCAGTCGTGTTTACCATTTCCTATTAAATCTGCACAAAACATAATATTCATATGCCAAATATATTATCTAACTTAGTTAGGCTGATAAAACAAAGTTGTTAAACACATCGTTATAAAAGTCGAAATCCTACCTACAACAACTGATGGCAAACAACGACAAAATTGTGCCGCAAATAACTAGTCACTCTCATAACGCAATAATGCCTGACAATAGAAACCGCAAAACTTTTGATTTACCGCGATGGAGTCAAACATGCGACCCGTTACAATTTGTGCGGCTCGAGTGTGACGCAAAATACAAAAGAATTGATTATCTTTCCATGTTTCATTGGATTCAGTTTTTCTTTTTTCGAAAATGGCAAGTGCTTTATTCTTTATCGATCTAGGGAAAGTTTTCTATGCATCTAGTGCAGGGCGGTCCTACTATTATGACGTCAAAATTAAATAAATATTATAGAACTCCTGTTTGTATTAGAGAAGTGCTCCGCAATCGGTTTGCAGCAAAACCACGCCAGGTGTGCCGCGATAAATTAGACATTTTGTTACACTATAACCGTTTGTATTTGACCAGGTCTAACTTACCAAGGAGGCAGCCAGACTTACAGCAGGAGTTTGTGGAAGTGGCCTGACGGGTCATCGGTCAAACTTGACCTGTGGTGGCCGAATAACGAGAAACCGGTTGGTGATCGGGAGAATTGGACTTGCGCCTTCATATCGTCGTCTCAGTTCGCCTCTGGTCTTTGTTCATGGGATCTTTTATATCCTGTGTGCTACATCACTTCTACAGTTACAGGTAAAACGACAACAACATGTCAGCTCGTGGTGGTTCGCTCACAACTAAGCTTCCGACGACAATAAACAATAACACGTCAATGCATTTGAATTTAATTGTCATAATCCAAAGCACGTCATTTGCAGCAACAACAAAAACAACAACAACAATAACACCAGCAACTACAACAACAATAGCGATAACCTCTACAGTTGCATGTAAAACAACAACAACAACATGTCAGCTCGTGGTGGTTCGCTCACAACTAAACTTCCAACTACAATAAACAATAACACGTGAATACGATGGGGTCTGTGTAAAATCAATTAAACATTGTTTTACTGAGCTGATCTGACAATAGAAAATAAGAAATTAAGAGTAGAAATCACAAGATGGTTGTTCATTAGATTATCGGGAAATTCACCTTTACTATCTGGTGAACTTTCTTCCATCTCACTCGAGTATTTTTCCCCACCTTTAACATTTTGTTTTGTCATATTCAAAATAAGTTACCTTTATAATTTTTACTATGTACGTTTGATCACTGGGTATATCAATTTATTTGCAGAATTTCTAGATGCAGTCCCGCCATCTTTGAGTTCGGGGCAAGTTGGTCATGGAATGACAAATATTTTTCTAATCCACAATTTGTATTTTTTGTGCTTAATTATAAAACATAACGGTATGTAATTTAAAGCGACAATAGGTAACAATTAATTACTCTGTTGACCAAACCTTGTCCGACACCAAAACACTCCTAAGAACTTTTGTAACTTACAGCAGGAATGGTATTCTAATGCAAATTAATTCACATTGATTTGTTTATTTATTTGTTCACACCTATTATATGCTTTACAGGTAATATGGTTTCATTGCTTGTGCTATTATGCTTTAATATTTTCATGCTTAGCTGTAGATTGTTTTTGCTGTTTACATCATGTTTGGATGAGTTTTTTTTTATGTCATTTGATGGCGTAGTTTTAAACCTGGGTTCTGCGGTCAAATTAATCAGTCGATTAAATATAACAAGCGCAGATGTGTTTTCACGAAAATTCAACTTAATTATAAGGTTTTAAATAGGTTCATGTTAATACTAATTGCTAATAATGCTCAAGCGAATGTTTGTAGACACATATTTGATATTTTAATGCTGTATTTTATACTTTGACGTTGGCCACGTTAAAAAGACAAGCGGGCCGCATGTATAGTTTAAAATTGTCTAACTTTTATCTGCTGCACATTCAATCATTTTATAGATTTAATATCGTAAACCATTTTACTATTTTAAATCTTCATGAATTTATGAAGGGAAATAAGAAAGGTAAACCAGTAGTGACCTATTTTTTTTTAAATGGTTGTATTTAGAAATGCTTGTCCGCGCAAACGTTATAGAAATTAATGCGACCATTGCAGTAAAAATCATTAATTGTTTGACCATAATTTGTTTCAAACCAAAACCTTTGTCAAAATGTTGGCTTTTAACTTACAACAGGGGGATATCTTAATGCACATTAACAAACGTTCATGTTTTCATTGTAGGTTATTCTCTACATTGGTTATAATTTTTACGTTTTAAAAGTTTTTTTTCTTTTGTTGTGGTTTTAATTAATGTATTGTTTACTGTTGAACATCGTTTTAATGCTTGTGTTATTCTGCTTAAATGTATTTGATGCTTTGCTGTAAGTCATAGTTTTTTTACTCAATGCATAGACGTGATTTATTTTATTTTATTCATGTTGTTTACAATTATCCAATTTTTAAAAGATTTCTACTTTGAAATCGAAAAAAAGTATTTTATTGATCATAGTGTATATAAAACTTTTCAAAACCTTATTTTAAATTAAATCAACTTGGACAGAATGGTTTTCCGACACAAACTTCTGTGTTGTTAAATAAGTTGTCTATATAATACACTTATTACTTACACTTTTATGTGTTAGTTGCAGTGACATGTGGTGGAATGTTGTGCGATGAATACATCAATTGTTCGGCTTCGTTGTTTGATGATGAGAGCAAGAAAGTGGAGTTTACTTCGATCGTCAACGAATTCCGCAACAAGAAAACATGCAAATACAGCCGTAAGTTGTTCTTTTGCTCTACTTTTAGTTATTTTAAAGATTTAAACATAATATATTGGACTTTATTTTATAAAAATTTCAATTGTTTCTTCTTCTGTATAAACTATCAAACGATAAATTCTGCAACTGCGGTAACTATTTTGTAACCTTATATTTAACATTTATTATTACAATTGTAACAGATTTTGAGTCAGCGAATCAAACCGAGTTCGTCCAAGATTGCCTTCAGTTTTTCTCCAACGGTGAACTTCACAACAAATTAACAGAGAGAGGTTCGTTAACGTTTTATTTCGTATATTCCCGTTTCATACAAACCCTATACATATGTTTGACCCGCATGTTGCAAGTGAATATTTCCGGGCCGGATCCGCCAATGTAATTCATCTGGCTCGCCGCCTCTTTGAATAACTAGACACTATTCCATTACGAATACTTTTTAACTACTTTAACTATACCCAAGTGCGCTTAGCGCGAATGATATTTCTACGTCCGGTTTGTTTACGTTTTAATGCTTTGAAATAGATAAGCGCTTCTTTACCGTTGCGCCGTGGGAGGCTGCCAAGTGCGTCGCGGACAAACGGAAAATGTATTCAAAAATAGTGGGCATTCGGGCAAAAATCGGGCTAGCTTAGATCGCCAGCTGCGTCCTTCTTTAAAGATATTGACATTGACTGAACAACGTTAACTATAAAGGGCATCGCGTTTTCTTAAAGTAGTTGTATTACACTATTCACTATTAGTATGGATGACGACGTGTGGACTCGAATTTTAAATCAAACAAACGTTTTTTTTTCGCGCTTTGCGCGAACACTTTACTAAAAAGGTCCGAGGCCCGCCTGATTCACAGTTAACCTTTTGTGCGGCCCGCAGATACCTTTCTGAGCTTGGATTTAACCCGCGACTAGAAAAAGATTGCTTGATTTAAAGTACAAAAGTTGATTTTTGTCTGGTAATAACATATAACCTTGTTAAACAATGTCTGTATATTAGTAATTAATCTTTTATGTTAAGCTAACGACAAAACTGAATTGCTATGGAACTATATATGTTGAATCGTCAGCAATTTAACTTGGGTAGCGCAAAGTAGTTTGCACCAGTGTCCAGTGTGTTTAAACCCTAGCTCAATTATTTTGTAAGTAATATATATGTCCGGTTACCTGGATGCCCTAATTTTTAAATTTATGCCCCTACGTCGTTAATTTAGTTTAATTTATACACATACTCACGTAAATTCCTATAGTTAGAGTTAGACAACCTGAAACATGACTGACAGCCTTATGCGTAGCCAGGGGTCCTGAGGGGCCATGCCCCCCCAAAAAAAATTGTTATAAATATTTTAGTCTTAATAATTTGTTTTAGCATTTATGAGCAGTACTGTAACGCGAAATTCGCTCCGGGGCCAAAACTGATCCGGTCGGATCAATTTTGGCGTTGGAACAGCCGCTAAAACACGTCCGGCTAGGTTAAAACTGGTCCGGGCTTCAAAATCACTTATTTATTCTTAAACCCTAACCCTAACCCTAAGATCCGAACGGACCAATTTTGGCGTGACAGTACCACAACAGTCGATCACAGGCATGCCACACCTTCAATTGTCATGGATTGTTACATCATGAACAATGTAGCTATTATTACGTTTGCTATACATTAATGTAGTTTTACTACATTTAGACAGGTTTTTGCTCTTTCAATGACTAAGCCAAACAAAAAAGTTCAAACTTTTTGCCCCTCTCCAAAACTTTCGGCTGGCTACGCCACTGCTGACAGCTCATCGAAACGAAAGTGCAGACAGTCTAATGTTAGACAACGATTAATATAAAACTTCACTGTAAAGCATGAGGGGGGGATATGAAATAATATTGAGCACAAGGGGCACAAGTGTAAAAAGGTTGGGAAACAACGCAGGTTAGCAATACCAAGGCGTCTTATAATAAAATAGGTCGTCAACATTAGTAAATTCCAATTGATGAAACGTATAATTTACCACTTTAACGGTAAAAAACACAATGTCTATTAGTTATTTCAGAAACTTGTCAACTGCCGATACTGTTTTTTGCAGAGAAGACTACATCACTTTAGCATAGAAGCTTCCAGCAGAATGCGCGTAATAATTGTCTTTATTATGATGCAAACGACGTCATAAAGACTTTTACAACGTAGTTGAATACAGTTGTGTTTTCTACTCCGAAAAGTCTAATATATATATACTTTAGGTAGGGTTTAAACTTGTCAAGGTTTCAAAAGAATTGCAAACTTCGAAACCGAATTTCGAGGCCCCTGGACGTTGAGGCCTTAGGCTTCAGTCTGCCTCGCCTTTTGGTAAATCCGGCCCTGCTAATTAGCCACCAAGACATTATCAATGGGCCACAGAGCCATTTGAACAGATTCTACTGTTTTGCTATACTGTAGAATGTAGATATTATGCGCTTTGTTTTGAAAAGAAAAGCCATCTATATTTAACAAAGGGTTTTAGCTAGGCTTGCCATTTTTTAGAAATGTCAATCCGGGACGCATGTTGAACACTGCAAATAAACTTACTGTAGACCTAATACAAAATAATTTAATGCAACTAATTAAATTAACGGGGTTGCGGTTGTTTGATATTTTGTCAGGGGGTATTATTCAGGGAACTATTTTTAAGGGGGGTTTGTCTAAGTTAGGGTTCGGCAACCTTTTTCTTGTCGTGGGCCAAACCAAACCCAGGAAGTTCTCGGCGGGCCGTAATAAATTTCCACCAACAATTTTAAAATAAAAACGCGTGGCTTTCAAGCATTGTGTTACTCTTCATCGGGTGCGTACCTAAATGTTTCATGGTATTTAAATTGGGTCAAATTTTACTCAAACAACAAAAATAAAGCAAAAAGGTAACATGTTACGGTTAGCGCAATATCCTGGCTTGAGATCTAAATAATGTGTAAAGTGGTAAACATTTCAATTTTTTCTAAATAAAACATTTTTCTCTAATCGTTAATTATTAGCATATATGTTGGTCGTCCCTTGACTATTTTATTTGCTTATTGTGCCTGAAAAGGATTGACTAAATGCTTTCACACAAATGGGTCACATTCTTTAGCCTGTGTGGAAGCAGCATTTAATCCGATGGCGTGTTATAAATTTACGCGTTTATCTGCGTGACTGTGAAGCTAAAAGGAGGAGATATAAGAAGGTTACTAAGCACAAGTCGGTCTTATATTGCAGGTGTACCAGCTCCCACAAAGAAGTTTTATTGGTGGAAGAATGTTGTAATGAACCAGCTGGATGCCGGCGCTTACTGCAATGAAGTTGACCCACGAGCTAAGTTGCTAAAGATAGAAACATCACAAGAGATTGAGTTGGCTGGTTGTTTGGGGAACGGCTTATGGACGGGTCAGTCGTGTTTACCATTTCCTATTAAATCTGCACAAAACATAATATTCATATGCCAAATATATTATCTAACTTAGTTAGGCTGATAAAACAAAGTTGTTAAACACATCGTTATAAAAGTCGAAATCCTACCTACAACAACTGATGGCAAACAACGACAAAATTGTGCCGCAAATAACTAGTCACTCTCATAACGCAATAATGCCTGACAATAGAAACCGCAAAACTTTTGATTTACCGCGATGGAGTCAAACATGCGACCCGTTACAATTTGTGCGGCTCGAGTGTGACGCAAAATACAAAAGAATTGATTATCTTTCCATGTTTCATTGGATTCAGTTTTTCTTTTTCCGACAATGGCAAGTGCTTTATTCTTTATCGATCTAGGGAAAGTTTTCTATGCATCTAGTGCAGGGCGGTCCTACTATTATGACGTCAAAATTGAATAAATATTAGAAGTCCTGTTTGTATTAGAGAAGTGCTCCGCAACCGGTTTGCAGCAAAACCACGCCAGGTGTGCCGCGACCTCCTTGGGGTGTGTTACTTGCGTTTGTAAGGATATTTTAATAATGAGTCAAATTAACACGAAAAAAGCATCAAAGAATACAAACATACAACAATTGTGTTCAATCGCGAAAGTGGAAAGGGCTATTAATCTTACGCTTAAAATCCATAAAATATGATTGTAAATTTAATATTGGCATTTTGTGATTGTTTAGTTTGTCTTGGGAGCTAGTTTCAATGTCAGGTTTCATTTTCCGTTATTAAAATCTCTTGTTTTCTAATCGGCTAAGCTAATGCAAGGTGGTACAATTTTCAGGAATTTTTATACCGATCTTTTTCTCTGAGCAGCCAATAATATTTGCTAACGTTGTCCATTGTCAAATGGCATATAATTTGTAGGTGTGCCGCCGAATTGTTTTGTCTCTGTTGGTGTGTCGTAAGTGGAAAAAGATTGTTTTATTTAGAGCACCCTGATCTAGCCCTTAAAACATTAGGTCTTTTGGATCCTTAATTTATGGAAAAACGGCCGTGATGAATACAAATTAACATAACAGAGGTAACAAACCTTTGATAAATTAGACATTTTGTTACACTATAACCGTTTGTATTTGACCAGGTCTAACTTACCAAGGAGGCAACCAGACTTACAGCAGGAGTTTGTGGAAGTGGCCTGACGGGTCATCGGTCAACCTTGAACTGCTATTTTACCGGGCTAACGAGGAACCGGTTGGTTATCAGGAGAATTGGACTTGCGCCGACATAGCGTCGTCTCAGTTCGCCAATAGTCGTTGTACATGGGATTTATATCCCGGGTGCTACATCAACTACACAGTTGCAGGTAAAGCGACAACAACATGTCAGCTACGATGGGGTCTGTGTAAAATCAATTAAACATTGTTTTACTGAGCTGATCTGACAATAGAAAATAAGAAATTAAGAGTAGAAATCACAAGATGGTTGTTCATTAGCTTATCGGGAAATTCACCTTTACTATCTGGTGAACTTTCTTCCATCTCACTCAAGTATTTTTCCCCACCTTTAACATTTTGTTTTGTCATATTCCATTACCTGGAAAATAAGTTACCTTTATAATTTTTACTATGTACGTTTGATTACTGGGTATATCAATTTATTTGCAGAATTTCTAGATGCAGTCCCGCCATCTCTGAGTTCGGGGCAAGTTGGTCATGGAATGACAAATATTTTTCTAATCCACAATTTGTATGTTTTGTGCTTAATTATAAAACATAACGGTATGTAATTTAAAGCGACAATAGGTAACAATTAATTACTCTGTTGACCAAACCTTGTCCGACACCAAAACACTCCTAAGAACTCTTGTAATGTACAGCAGGAATGGTATTCCAATGCAAATTAATTCACATTGATTTGTTTATTTATTTGTTCACACCTATTATATGCTTTACGGGTAATATCGTTTCATTGCTTGTGCTATTGTGCTTTAATATTTTTCATGCTTAGCTGTAGATTGTTTTTGCTGTTTACATCATGTTGGGGTGAGTTTTTTTATGTCCTTTGATGGCGTAGTTTTAAACCTGGGTTCTGCGGTCAAATTAATCAGTCCATTAAATATAACAAGCGTAGATGTGTTTTCACGAAAATCCAACTTAATCATAAGGTTTTAAATAGGTTCATGTTAATACTAATTGCTAATAATGCTTAAGCGAATGTTTGTAGACACATACTTGATATTTTAATGCTGTATTTTATACTTTGACGTTGGCCACGCTAAAAAGACAAGCGGGCCGCATGTATAGCCTAAAAATGTCTAACTTTTATCTACTGCGCATTCAATCATTTTATAGATTTAATATCGTAAACTATTTTATTATTTTAAATCTTCATGAATTTATGAAGGGAAATAAGAAGGGTAAACCATTAGTGACCTATTTTTTTAAATGATTGTATTTAGTAATGCTTGTCCACGCAAACGTTATGGAAAATAATGCGACCATTGCAGAAAAAATCATTAATTGTTTGACTATAACTTGTTTCAAACCAAAACCTTTGTCAAAATGTTGGCTTTTAACTTACAACAGGGGGATATCTTAATGCACATTAACAAACGTTCATATTTTCATTGTAGGTTATTCTCTACATTGCTTATAATTTTTACGTCTTAAAAGTTTTTTTTCTTTTGTTGTAATTTTCATTAATGTATTGTTTACTGTTGAACATCGTTTTAATGCTTGTGTTATTCTGCTTAAATTTATTTGATGCTTTGCTGTAAGTCATACTTTTTTACTCAATGCATAGACGTGATTTATTTTATTTTATGCATGTTGTTTGTAATTATCTAATCAACTTTGGACAGAATTGTTTCCCAAAATTTGTTTTAAAATCTAAAGCGATTATGTCCAGTTTAAACCTAAACAGTGATGGAATTATATATTATGTCACAGCATTGTGTTAATTTTAATGGTTGATTTTTACACTTTATTGTGTGTTTTGTTAACATTTGTCAGCCTTACTTTATGATTCGCAGTTTTTTATGCTTGTTTTATTGTGCATTGATTGTTTGCGGGTCGGTTTTAGGTCGTTGTTCGAGTTTCAAATCAAATATTTAATTATTGTGGGGTGGGGGGTTAATTAGGATTAATATAAACAATACATTACCCCTTTAATATTTTTCATGTCGTCAAACAACAATCTTGAATGCGCTTCTCACCATTACAGGATCCCTATAAAAGTAATTTCGGTTTGGGTTTAAAACCTTTAATTTTATCACTGAATATTTATTCATTTGTTGTATTTTAGAACTTTTACTAGCAACCGTACTATTCTCTAAATTGGAATAAGTTAGGATTCTTTACATCTTCATTTCTTTAAATTTGTGCGCAAAAACAAAGTAAATGGCATAAAAAATGCATTATTGTTTTGTATTTTGAGCCTGTTGTTGTAAATAAAATGTAGTGTGCACAATCATTGCTGTATTGTATCAGCTCAGCGTTTCTATATTCGGCGTTTGCGATGTATTGCGTCACTACCTGTCGGATCGTGACGCCTTTACTTTACCGAGAAGTGACTCTAAATGCCAACGAATCGAAAAAACAGAGCACTGTACATACGCATTGACCAATGTATAGGTTTTACATATTTGTCAATAGATTTCTTGTAAGTAAAGGAAAAACATTCTTGATTAACGCTAATTCGAAATTTATAGCAGCTTGTACCGAATAACCTTTCCAACGCGGTAAAACCGAAAGTCGTGTTCATGTTTTCGTTTAAACGCCAACGAATAGAAAATCACTGCACTGGGTATATCGACGAATCTATAACTTTACATATTTTTAATCGGTTTCTTTTGAATTAAAGGAAAAACATTCTTGATCAATGCTATTTGTAAATTTAATACAGCCGGTGTCAAACACTTAACGCGACAAAATATAACTTCATGTTAATGTTTTATTGATAGGTGGATAACAGTAATATAAGCATATCCAAGAAATTAATGTTGTTACTTAATGTTGTCCGAGCTTTTCCAACTTAGAGCTCAAGCAATGCGCTCAACCCTCAACGATTCAAAGTTTTAAATATGGGTTTCTCAAATTATATCATGTCAATTATTTGCCAACATTATAACACAATGCACAAATGTTATAAGGTGATATATAACACGCATTATTTGCACGTTATGGATGTATTTTTAACAATATTTTTTTTTATGATTTATGCGTTAAATCTCGCAAAGGAATTAGAAGTTGGGAATAACAAAGCAATCAAGCTCAGTTCTGCTGCCACAGAATTTCTTTGTTGAAAAAAGTATTAAACTGCGAAATAATATGGTGATCAATGCGTTTGGTAAGCCTCAGCGCAGTGTTTAAAGGTGGTTTAAAAATCGTGGGTCAAGTGTAATTTTTTATCTTTTGTGAATTTCCAAATTATCTACGCCAGGACCTAAGGATTCAATTAGTGCATTAATTGCCACGTACTCAAGGTCTAGATATCTGACTTGTCAGCCTTTGGATGTCCTTATTTTCGTAGACCTTTTTGGTTAGAAATGCACTAAACGGATCGGGTGTACAATGAAACGCGCCTACAGCAAGAAACTGGTGGGCGACATCTAGCTGTGGCTGGGCGACACATTCTACTTAAACGTCAGGACCGTCGCTCTACTAACTCAGCTACACGGGCTCAGAGAAGAGTACGTCGAAGAACGTCGCCTGCTGCATCATGTTTGCAAAACTAGTGTGCTATATCTACTTTAATAAACTATAATGACATTAACAAACAATGACTAATGGTACCTATTAAAGCAAAATTTGTTTAATTTAATTTGAACTGTGGTAAAATGTGGTAGTATACACTATAATTGTAGTGAATCCATATAAAACAAAATTAAAACTGTTTATTAACTGGAATAAATTACGATTTGAGTGACCAGTATAGGTGATTCCCCTCTATTATTTAATATTTCAAGGAAATTTTCCAAACATCAAAAAGTTTTTCGATAAAAATTAAAGATGGATATTTATTCGGAAGATGAAACAGAAGGGCAAGATGAAAAATCTCAATCTTCATTCTTTAGTGGTAGGGACGGAGTAATCTTTGCAATAGACTGCTGTAAAGGTAAGACAAAACAAACTGGTTAGATTCTAGTCCAGCGCCATTTGCATTATTAAAACATGTCGTAAAATGTCAGGTATGGATAAAACTTGTTTCATTAATGTTTTACTTTTATGGTGTTTAACCCCATTTCCGTCAGTGTGCACAAAATGCTATATAATGTAGATTTTCATACTGGACCCTCTATTAGTTTCTAATAAAGCATTTCTGTTTATGAGGTTACAGCAAGGGTATTACTAACTACCGAAACAATTGAAAATTTTGGCATTGTTTAGCGGAGATTATAGTAAAAGTACCACGAAACACAGTCTTGAGTCAGACCAATATATATTTGGAATGACGAGTTTCCCAAACAATATGTTTTAAACCATATTAATTGAAGCATTTAAATATTTGTTTGGTCAATACATCCATATTTACCTAATGGATCACAATGCACTTGGATCAATGTCTCACGTTACTTTCGTCCAATCAGACTTCACCAGATCAAACTAGCTTTGTTGTTAAAGAGTGTCACCTCATTTCCAGATTTAGAATTAGACAAATAGGCTACCAACAGAATATTTATGAAGTTATTTTTTTTCTTCAGAGATGTTTGATTTGAATGGAGACGTTGAATCACCATTTGTTAAAGTTATCAGCGCAATCCACGACATGTTTCTCAACAAGATTATATCAAGCGACAAAGATCTTCATGTAAAATTGTTTGTTTATTGCTGTATGTGTTTTATTGTTTTCTTTCACACTTTAACTAAAAATAATTTCTTAAATAGAAGGACTATAAATTTGATTAGAACCATTAGATCAAAAAATTGGTTATTTTTTTTAAATGACAGCCCTAACAAAGAATTTTTTTACAAAATAATAAAATACTTTTGACATACACCACCTAGTGAAAAGATAAATACATGACAATGTTATTACTAATAGTTAGCCAAGTGTTTTAATGTAATCTTACCATAAGCTATATTGTAACACAGCACATTTTTGACTGATTTTAGTAATGGCCTTGCAAAGGCACCTAATATATTATTATTAGTAGGCCTATACCATAATCGTTGGTCAATTCTACTTAGGCATGCCTTGTTTGATTAAATCAACTGAATAGCACAAATAAGATTGTTTTTTTTCAGGGTATTGTTTTCTTTGGTACAGAAGAGAAGAAGAATCCCAGTGACTTTTCCCACATTTACGAATGGTCAGAGTTTGACGTGCCCTGCATTAAAAGTATCATGCAACTTCGCGATATGCAAACTGTTGAGTTTGATGATTTCAATAAACAAATTGGCTTCAAACCAGGTGATTATAAACACAAAGTTCTAGCTCTAAATTGTATCGTTATTAATGGTCATACCTTGAAGACTGTTGCCTGATTGTCTTTAAATTAGTACAAAAAATATTTTAATTAATGAAAACTAAGGCTCAGAAGTTGGTTGAAAACAAAACAAGTCCGCCACTCTTGCCTTTGGCCTTGAAAGTAAAGTCCAGAGATAGACTTTGACCTAATAATTGACTCCTTTGAGTCTTAAGTCCGCAGCCTTGGTACATTTATTATAATAATTAAAAGTTTGCTGAGCTGCTGGGCATTCTACCTATTATGAAATTGTTTGTCTGACCAATAATAATATATTTTTGTATAAAACAAACAACCTCAGGTCTAACGATTTCTTAGAAGTCAATCAAAATTCTGTTACTGCCAGGCATTGTATAAATTATAAAATTGTTCGTTAGATAAGTAAATTTTTTATTAGTGTCCGACGAACAATTTCATAATTATGTGGCCCGAAAAAAAAAAAATTTTTTTGGACAGATGTTGTTTTTGTCCGAATTATGTGGCCCGAAAAAAAAAATTTTTTTTTGGACACATGTTGTTTTTATCCGAATTATTATTTTTTTTTTTTTTTTTTTTTTTTCAGTCAATTTTTATGGCTACCTTTTTGACAAGGAAAAAAACATAGTTGGAACATGAAATTTTCACAACTGTTAAATACCCTCCCAAAGTTGTTTCTAATATAAAAAAAAATTGCCTAGGTTCTAAGGGGTGGTTTTTAGGGGGGTAAAACTGTCATTTTTTGTTAATTTTGGTTTTCGGCACTTTTCAGAGATGAAAAAATGTAAAAAAAATCTGATATATTTATGGATGATGGATACATGACATATACAATGCTAAGTAACAAAATTTTAAACATTAGCCTTGAACTGTTTATCCGGGGGGTCAAAATGCACAACACTTTAGGAAATTTCAATGATATATTTACACTAGAAGGAAATGACATAAAAATCTGAAAATTTCACAAATGTTAGAGAACCATTTAAAGCTGATGTTAAAATAAACATTTTACCTCTTGAAAATAGGGGAGTATTTTAGGGGGGCAAAATTAAAATTCGGCCATTTTTGTGTTTAGAGGTATCTTAAAAACTAAAGAAAACATTGTTAAATAGTTTTCAATTATAAAGACAAATTATAGGTTGCTTCACAGCAAAATTTTGACCTTCAACTCAAAATAATTAACCCATGGGGGAAAATAATTAACCAAAAATATAGAAATTAAAGTGATTTTGTGATGGAAAAAAAATTGCAAACAAAGTGGTGTACACTGCCTGGCAGATTTTTTATTTAAACTTGCGGCGGTAAAATATGTTGTTTGTAAGAGCAATAAGTTAATTCACTAAGACGAGACACTTTGCACAATGGATGTTGCACGCGCTGGACAAAAAAAGCACAGCAGGGAGCCAGCCGCTTCGCGGCCAGAATAAAGCAAGCGATATGAACAAATTTTGTATTGAAGGTTTTATGCCGCTAGATTAGAGTAGATAGCTGTAAAGAACTAAATCGAACACATCACACTATTGATTTTTGTCCCCAATTAGAGGCGTATAGGGGTGCAAGAAAAAATTGTCAAATATTTTTCAATTATAAAGACGAGTTATAGGTTTGCTTCGCAGCCAAATTTATATTAAGACCACTGGCAATCAATCTTGTAAAAGTACACCATGTCCAACCTATAACACGCAACTTCGGGCCACATCCGCTTTTGGCTGCTAAAGCACCGAAACTGGAAGCACAACATTGGGAGTATATGGACACTGACAAAAAGACCCGTTGAAAGAATATAGAATAACCAAGGAATAACACCCTGGTAAAGTATAGTGGAACTGCGCTATACCCCCCCTGGTATAAAATAGTAGAACCGCGCTATAACCCCCTAGCAAAATATACAAAAACCGCACACCCTGTCTAGTTTTTTTTTTTTTTTTCAGTCACTTTTTTATGACTCACTTTTGACAAGGAAAAAAACATAGTTGGAACATGAAATTTTCACAACTGTTAAATACCCTCCCAAAGTTGTTTCTAATATAAAAAAAAATTGCCTAGGTTCTAAGGGGTGGTTTTTAGGGGGGTAAAACTGTCATTTTTTGTTAATTTTGGTTTTCGGCACTTTTCAGAGATGAAAAAATGTAAAAAAAAATCTGATATATTTATGGATGATGGATACATGACATATACAATGCTAAGTAACAAAATTTTAAACATTAGCCCTGAACTGTTTATCCAGGGGGTCAAAATGCACAACACTTTAGGAAATTTCAATAATATATTTACACTAAAAGGAAATGACATAAAAATCTGAAAATTTCACAAATGTTAGAGAACCATTTAAAGCTGATGTTAAAATAAACATTTTACCTCTTGAAAATAGGGGAGTATTTTAGGGGGGCAAAATTAAAATTCGGCCATTTTTGTGTTTAGAGGTATCTTAAAAACTAAAGAAAACATTGTTAAATAGTTTTCAATTATAATAGGTTGCTTCACAGCAAAATTTTGACCTTCAACTCAAAATAATTAACCCATGGGGGAAATTAATTAACCAAAAATATAGAAATTAAAGTGATTTTTTGATGGAAAAAAAATTGCAAACAAAGTGGTGTACACTGCCTGGCAGATTTTTTATTTAAACTTGCGGCGGTAAAATATGTTGTTTGTAAGAGCAATAAGTTAATTCACTAAGACGAGACACTTTGCACAATAGATGTTGCACGCGCTGGACAAAAAAAGCACAGCAGGGAGCCAGCCGCTTCGCGGCCAGAATAAGGCAAGCGATATGAACAAATTCTGTATTGAAGGTTTTCTGCCGCTAGATTAGAGTAGATAGCTGTAAAGAACTAAATCGAACACTTCACACTATTGATTTTTGTCCCCAATTAGAGGCGTATAGGGGTGCAAGAAAAAATTGTCAAATATTTTTCAATTATAAAGACAAGTTATAGGTTTGCTTCGCAGCCAAATTCATATTAAGACCACTGGCAATCAATCTTGTAAAAGTGCACCATGTCCAACCTATAACACGCAACTTCGGGCCACATCCGCTTTTGCCTGCTAAAGCACCGAAACTGGAAGCACAACATTGGGAGTATATGGACACTGGCAAATAAGACCGGTTGAAAGAATATAGAATAACCAAGGAATAACACCCTGGTAAAGTATAGTGGAACTGCGCTATCCCCCCCCTGGTATAATATAGTAGAACCGCGCTATAACCCCCTAGCAAAATATACAAAAACCGCACACCCTGTCTAGTTTTTTTTAGTTTTTTTTTTTTTCAGTCAATTTTTTATGGCTCACTTTTGACAAGGAAAAAAACATAGTTGGAACATGAAATTTTCACAACTGTTAAATACCCTCCCAAAGTTGTTTCTAATATAAAAAAAAATTGCCTAGGTTCTAAGGGGTGGTTTTTAGGGGGGTAAAACTGTCATTTTTTGTTAATTTTGGTTTTCGGCACTTTTCAGAGATTAAAAAATGTAAAAAAAATCTGATATATTTATGGATGATGGATACATGACATATACAATGCTAAGGAACAAAATTTTAAACATTAGCCCTGAACTGTATATCCGGGGGGTCAAAATGCACAACACTTTAGGAAATTTCAATGATATATTTACACTAGAAGGAAATGACATAAAAATCTGAAAATTTCACAAATGTTAGAGAACCATTTAAAGCTGATGTTAAAATAAACATTTTACCTCTTGAAAATAGGGGAGTATTTTAGGGGGGCAAAATTAAAATTCGGCCATTTTTGTGTTTAGAGGTGTCTAAAAAACTAAAGAAAACATTGTTAAATAGTTTTCAATTATAAAGACTAATTATAGGTTGCTTCACAGCAAAATTTTGACCTTCAACTCAAAATAATTAACCCATGGGGGAAAATAATTAACCAAAAATATAGAAATTAAAGTGATTTTGTGATGGAAAAAAAATTGCAAACAAAGTGGTGTACACTGTCTGGCAGATTTTTTATTTAAACTTGCGGCGGTAAAATATGTTGTTTTGTAAGAGCAATAAGTTAATTCAGTAAGATGAGACACTTTGCACAATGGATGTTGCACGCGCTGGACAAAAAAAGCACAGCAGGAAGCCAGCCGCTTTGCGGCCAGAATAAGGCAAGCGATATGAACAAATTCTGTATTGAAGGTTTTCTGCCGCTAGATTAGAGTAGATAGCTGTAAACTAAATCAAACACATCACACTATTGATTTTTGTACCCAATTAGAGGCGTATAGGGGTGCAAGAAAAATTGTCAAATATTTTTCAATTATAAAGACAAGTTATAGGTTTGCTTCGCAGCCAAATTTATATTAAGACCACTGGCAATCAATCTTGCACTGACAAATAAGACCCGTTGAAAGAATATAGAATAACCAAGGAATAACACCCTGGTAAAGTATAGTGGAACTGCGCTATACCCCCCCTGGTATAATATATTAGAACCGCGCTATAACCCCCTAGCAAAATATACAAAAACCGCACACCCTGTCTAGACATTGTTTCTCAAATTATTTTTATATTTTTTTATCTCACAGATCATCAGATTAGCAATGTGCTTTGGGCATGCCTGAACATGTTCAGTGGAACTTCATACAAACTTGCAAACAAGGATTTAATAATTTTCACATGGAATGATCAACCTCACTTCGGTAAGCTAGGTTTACGCAATAAGCTGAAAAAAAAGCAATGCTAATGTATGATTCTAAATTAAAAGAAAATCATCTATGAGTAGACATTATTTTGAACATTGCAAAAATCTCTTTATTTTAAAAAAGATATTCAAAGCATTTACAAAATGCTTTCTTATTCTAATTGGGCTTTAATATTCATTCTGTGTCTAAAAACAACTTGTAGTCATTATCTTAAGATTTATTTTAAGGGTTTTCAAAATGCAACCTACTGCTGTATGGTTTTAATATTCTTACTACGTTTTATATTATGTTTAACATCAGCACTGACTTTTAAAGTTGTCTCTTTCTGGGCTCATGTATACATAAAGTTTAATCAACTCTCTCATAGTGGTAATCGTATAGGGTAGTTTAGATTGTTTAAGGGGTTGATGGGTTGGTTTTGGCGATCATAACGACAAAAACAACAATTTTTTTAAGGGCAATTTCACTTTTGAGGGGGCATTTTACAATTACTAATAATCTGGCATATTTTGCTTTTGCCATGAGTATATTAATATATAAATGATCGATTCTATTTTTTATAAGTATTGTAATATAATATATTTTACATTATCGGTTTGCATAATTTTTCAGGAGATGCAAATGCTTGCAAGAGAGCAAAGGCCAAAGCAAGCGATCTCCACGATCATAACGTCAACGTGCAGGTTTTGTCTTTCAACAAAAACTTTAAACACAACCTGTTTTACAAGGTCTGTTATTGTTTTGACATATCTTTTTAGCCATTTTTTATCATGTTGGTAGACTTGCTATTTCAAACCTTTTTATAAAATACTTGTTGTGTTTGTTAGTCAAGAAGCGCTTCTTTAAAAACAGTGGTTTATTAACTTTTTACATGGCGACCCCGTTTTGCTTCTTTGAAAGAATGACGAACCCCATGAATTTTTTAAACAATCAATTTATTTTAAACCAGCCGACAATAAATACTCTAGCAATCAAATTAGTTGTTATAAAAAACTACTTAAATATAAACTGTCAAATGACCTAACATCATTAAAATTCTGAACGCTTTTGTTCCAGCAAACATACTTATGAATGAAACCATGTAAATTTGTTGTACAGTAGTTTAAGTTGGAAAAACAACAACATATAAAGTCCTTACTTATAAAATAAAACCATCTTTTTAACCCTATAAATTGCCTATGGAGCCTACCATTTGAACATACCCTAAATGCAGCCGATATTGTTTGATTGCAGGATATTATATCGGACCCTGATGGTATTTCTGAACTTTCTTCGAATCCACTTGATTCCATTACAAACCTTTACAGCTATTTACTTCAGAAATGCACGAAGCAGAGACCATTAGCAAGGTTGGTGTGTTAATAGTTTTGTTCTGACTTCTCTGTGTCAGTTTACACGGTAATCTTTATAATTTGAAGTTTAAATTAAGAGAATGAGACCATAAAGTTATTCCATTTTATCTGCTCATATTTAATAAACTTTTACTTTGCATTTTACCTCGGCACGATGCTGAAACCAAATGTTTTTGTGGAAAAAAAATATAATTTGTTTGTTTTAGAGCAGTGGTTCTTAACTGGGGGGGGGCGCGTTCCCTATGGGGCGCCGAGCAATTCTAAGGGGGGCGCGAGCTCGACTTCAATATTTTAACTGTTTGCAGTGATTTTAATGGTTTCGTTTGGGTTAGGCATAATTCCTACATACAAACTCTGTTTTTCGCCAACTTTAACGTTAAAACTGCCAAAAATTTTCTTCTAGTTCCTTTTTAGAAAATCCACGGTATCACCGCCCTATTAAATTAACTTATAGATAAACGATAAAAGCTATCGCCCTTTCGGACTATTTTCCATCCATATTTTATATTTGATAACAGGCTATAGCAACAGGGGAGTCAAACTTTTTTTGTGTGAAAGTATATTGTTTTTGCAATATTACCGTTGTATTGTGTGTCGTTACATCTTTTGAAACGCGATAAATTATTTGCGCTTGACATTTTTTGCGCTTGACATAATACAACTCTTACAACTGTGGAGTAAATGCCTTCGCAACACGTTTGTCAAAATCAGCTCGATAAAATCAATGTGTCGAGCTAGCGCAATTTGTTGTGTGCCCAAAGATCCGAAACGCCTCTTTTCTTCTATTGCAGTTTAGCCAATTCGACCAAATAAAACTCAAATTTTTTTCGCGCTTCGCACAACCAACGACACCCTTCACTATTTTCCTGTTTTCTTTGTGATATTTAATTGCAAAATGTCGAAATATTATCATAGGGGGGTGCAAGGCATGAGAAAATTACCAAAGGGGGCGCGGCTGAAAAAAGGTTAAGAACCACTGTTTTAGAGGAAAAGTATATTACAGTGTGATATATCAATAGAAACGAAATATCGGAGATAATATTGCTAAATCAATGTTTTGGTCTTCGGTTAAATCCTTTAAAATTGATATAGCTTCTGGAAACTTATTACACAATAAAAAGTTTAGCTCTTATTATGCCACTTTTATCCAGGGTGCCTTTACAACTGGCCGAAGGTTTGACTCTGTCGGTCGGGGTTTACACGGTGACACGACGAGCCACTAAAGCAGCGGCGGTGTGGCTTGACAGCGCCACTAACAAGCAGGCAGTGTCAAGGACCAACCTGGTTGACACAAACACCGGCGAAATCCTCATGCCAAGCGACATTAAACTCAAACAGGTGGATGACATTTGGTTTTGCAAAATACAGTGTTGTTTTATGTGTACACCAAATAAACTTCGGAAATTTATTTAATATGTCGAAAAAAAAGTGAAAAAATGTAAATCTACATTAAATTTAATGTTTAGAGTTTGGACAGTTGTAGTGTAACTTATATATGATAAAACATTCCTAATACAACAAATAAACCATAAACAACTCATTTACCATGTAGCAAACCATAAATACAATCAGCTTATTTATAATTGTTTAATTAAAACGTAAAAACTTTTATGTCTGCAAAGTTACATTGGTATTTCTGTCAATAATTTATACTGTTCTTTAAAACGGAAAACAAGGTTTGTTTTGTTGGATTTGAATACCCAAGTTAGTTTGTTGCAGGTCGCATCAACAATATTATAACATATTACAACAACCACAGGCAACAATATATTTTTTGCTGATTTAATAATAATTCCTTTGCTAGTAGAATAATTTTAAATTATTTTTTTCGGTGAAAATTGGTAATTTCGTATTTTGTTTCTGAACCTGTGCATTCCCTTACAAACCTACATCTGTATGTGTGTGTTTGTGTTCCATATGTCTGTATGTCTGTGTGTTTGTGTTCCATTTGTCTGTATGTGTGTATTTTTGTGTTCCTTCTGCCTGTATTTGTATATTGTTGTGTTCCATCTGTCTGTATGTGTGTGTGTGTTTGTGTTTTATCTGTCTGTATGTGTGTGTTTTTGTGTTCCATCTGTCTGTTTGTGTGTGTTTTTTGTTCCATCTGTCTGTTTGTGTGTGTTTTTGTGTTCCACCTGTCAGTTTGTGTGTATTTTTGTGTTCCATCTGTCTGTATGTGTGTCTTTGTGTTCCATCCATATGTCCATATGTCTGTATGTGTGTGTTTATGTGTTCCATCTGTCTGTATGTGTGTCTTTGTGTTCCATCCATATGTCCATATGTCTGTATGTGTGTGTTTATGTGTTCTATCTGTCTGTATGTGTCTTTGTGTTCCATCCATATGTCCATATGTCTGTATGTGTGTGTTTATGTGTTCTATCTGTCTGTATGTGTCTTTGTGTTCTATCTATCTGTATGTGTCTTTGTGTTTTTGTGTTCTATCTGTCTGTATGTGTTTTTGTGTTCCATCTGTCTGTCTGTATGTGTGTATTTTGTGTTCCATCTGTCTCTATGTGTTTTTGTGTTCCATCTGTCTGTATGTTGTGTATTTTTGTGTTCCATCTGTCTGCATGTGTCTTTGTATTTTTGTGTTCCATCTGTCTGTACGTGTCTTTGTGTTTTTGTGTTCCATCCTTCTGTCTGTGTGTGTGTTTTTGTGTTCTATATGTCTGTATGTGTGGGTGTGTGTTTCATCTGTTTGTTTGTGGTCCATTTGTTTGTTTTTGTGTTTTATCTGTCTGTCTGTCTGTATGTGTGAATGTGTTTTTGTGTTCTATCTGTCTGTATGTGTCTTTGTGTTTTTGTGTTTCATCTGTGTGTTTGTGAGTTTGTTTTTCGTTTATATGTATGTGCGCAGACTTGGGCTGGAAGGGACGCCGTGTTCGAAAAAGAGGAGGTTGAATCCATGAAGAGAATCGAACAGTTTGGTCTCAAAGTCCTTGGATTCAAAGCAAGGAAGAAAGCGATAAAGTTCGAGCACCACGTCAGAAACGCTCAGTTCATTTACCCCGATGAAGATAACATTAAAGGTTGAAAACTCAACTGTAATCCAACTGTTAACCAAATACGTAGAATAGCTTTTGTAGGTAACTTTTTTATGTTTTCTTAAAGCTAAAGACAAAGTTAGGTGCGTAGCAGACTTTTATTTTAGCTTTTTAAAAATACTATAAGAGGTAGATCATTTCAGTTTTTCCAAATAAGCCTAGAATTAAAATAATCAACTTCTCTAAAAATATAAATTGGAACTGAAATCGCATTTATACAATTGACTATCAATTTAGTTTAAACCGCAATTTATTGTCACAAAATATTGATGGAGAATATTTACTTTTTTCGAATGTCGTTGGACAAAACAACAATTAGAGCACACAAGCAGAATACAAATTAGAATAAGCCACATTTATCTTTAATTCTTTGTATTAGCTGACTAAAATTATCTAGTTGTGCAAGTCTGCTTTGTAGAACAGGAAGCGTAATTATATAAATCATATTTTCATATTTACAGCCAACTTACAAAATCGAGTGTAATAAATAAGAGGGAGTCACTTTTAGCCTCTAGTAGTATTGGTCCTTATTCCAATGTTTTAATGATTTCAGGAAGCACAGCCCTGTTTGCAGATCTTCTGACCAAGTGTTTGGAAATGGACGTGGTCGCCATTTGCACGTGAGCAACTATTCAATCAAATATTTAAAAATAAGTAGATCGTTTAAAACAGGGATGGCCAAACTTTTTTCCCAAGGAGCAGGACAACATAAGATTAATGACCGCGATCCGGATACAGTTTTTTTGTCGCACTTTATTTACTTGATTATCGTTAAACAAAGAAAAATGAAAAAATATGTCTTATTTTTGAAGTGAAATATCGGCCAAACTTTTACGAAATATGTTTATCAATAGAAACAAAATATTGGCCGATATAATCGCTCAACTGATATGTATCGATCTATCTTTAAATTATAGAGTCCAGCTCCACCTTTAACATAAAATTGTGTGACACTTTCATAAATGTACGTAAATCGAATGCTTTTGTTTTGATTCCTTTGCCTGCATAAAGCAGGATGTGTTTTATCCGTAATTATTATTGTCCGTAGTTTTGTTCCGCGAGCTAATTCCGCTCCACGCTGCGTCGCTCTGCTGCCCCAAGCGGAAGAAAACGACCCAGAAAGTTGTGAGCAAATTAAGCCTCCGGGATTCTACGTCATATTTCTGCCCTACTCTGATGACATTAGGTCGGTGTTAAAATAAAACAAAATTAAATAAATGTCGGTGTTGTTTTAAAGAGGCAAAAACATACGTTTGAATTTTTTATGATGTTACCATCAAGGTAACTTAAAAAATAAATAAAAGTTTTCCTGAAGCTAGCCAGTTTTTTCACAAGGCCTAATTTTCGCAAATAAATGTATTCTGTGTTAAAATTCAAACTCATGACCTCGGAAAAGTGCAAAATTTACAATATCATGTGTGTTCGGATATAACATTAAATGTAAAACAAACGTTGAAGCATAATGGCTGAGGTTGTAGTTAGACTTAGAATGAATATCAAAGTCAATGTAGGGGACACTTTTGAATAAATTTTAACATAATGGCTGGAGGTTCTCACTACGTCTTGAAAACGTTGATTGTCAATTTAGGTTAATTTTTAAATATTTTTAAGGGAAGTCAAAATGGACACAAACGTTCCGAAGGCGAACCCTGAACAGATTGCAGCGGCAGAAGCGGTGATAAGGAAGCTTAGGTTCACTTACAAACCGGAAAACTTCGACAACCCGGCCCTGCAGACACACTTCAGGAACCTGGAGGCGATGGCACTAGAGAAAGACGAACCAGAACCTATCGAGGACCATACAAGTGAGCTGACCGCATTATTAACTCTGATCAGCTGGTATCTGCTGCCGAAACGTCGCTTTATAACTTCCTTTACATAAGAAGAGCGATTTCCATCCAAGTCACCATGTTATTTATACTGTTTATTTTCGAATTATATTTAAAAACACGCCGAGCGATACAATTTTAAGTCTTTTAAAACCTACGAGTTTTCTTTGAAAAGTCTTGAAATGTATTTTCCTAAAATTGTCTAGCAACCTTGTTTCACCAACATAAAAAAATGTCAGTTTCAATATCGCTTTTAATTTTTTTCCTTGTCCAATGTTATTATATTTCCCCTTGTAAAAAATCTATACCTGGATTATTGTGTGGACGCAGTACACTCTAATGTGTTGTCGAAATTTTAAATGTTTTTTGTTAGAACTCGTTGCTTCTAGTTCATTAGTTCGAAGATCAAGATTTACGAGAAACACTTCCATTGTTGACACCAGTGCTGTTCACAAGTCAAATGACGTTATTCGCAATCAAGTCATAATTAGTAAAAGTCAATTCCAAGTCAAGTCCTTGTCGTAAAAATTAAACAATAAACTATTAAAATTGGTAAACTCGTCCGATTATGACGCAATAACTCAGCTAATTAATAACAAAAACGCAACATATAGTAAGAAAATCGTTTATGTGTGAAAATTGCGATAAATAGCTCAATTTACAAAAAAAAACTGCTCGAAAACCCTTCATTTCAACCCAAGTCATTTTGCCCAAAAGTCATTGACTTGAGTCACAACACTGGTCTACTTCATTGTTCCTTTGTTCCAGACCCGGACTTTGATAGGATCGAGAAGAAGGCGGGAGATTTGATCCGGAACTTCAAGGATCTTGTCTTCTCTCCAGGATACGATCCCAACAAAGTGAAGAGCAAGAGGAGGACAGATGCGGATGTTGCTGGTGGAGCTCCTGCTGTAAAGAAGCCCAAAGCAGAGCTGTCGCTGGTAAATTGGGATGTATGCTTCGATGACCTGATATTTCTTCTATCATCATATTTTTTTCACAAATGATTTCCTGTAACAAAATGTCTATTTCTAGACGTATTACCTGGGCTGTGAATTTGGTTAAAAATAACCCGAGTCCGTTTTTTGCCTGTGTTTCAACCATATACGTAAATACTTAACTAAAATACAGAGTATGTACAGCCATCCACTCATATGGGTGCCATATAATTCATCTACCCACAATACAAGGTTGGAAAATATTCCATAATATGCTATTCCACCTTTACAATTTTAAGTTTGCGACCATATCTTTTTCAACTCGGTACTGCGCATGCGCACGTCGGACTCGATAGTTTCACCCAATCTGATTTGAGTCTGAAGTCCGACTTCAGCAAAATAAACCGACTCCGTCAAGTCCCGACTCCACAGCCCTGGATAAAATACACAACTTTTTTGTTTCCAGGACGAGATTCAAACGCACGTGGCCAACAACACTCTTGGTAAGCTCACTGTTCAAACGCTCAAGGAGGTTTGCAAACTTCTCCACATCAAAACTGCCGGAAAGAAGGCCGACGTCATTTCCGCAATCACTGAACACGTGCATTCCTCTTTTTAGTATTTTTTAATAAATTATATAAACTTTAATATTTTGTTATAATATATATAGTTACATTATACTAGTGAAAAGTACTGTAGTTAGAGCAACGAGACTACCAATATTAGCTAGTATTATTGGAACGTAGTATCATCGTTAGTTAATGCAGTGCTCTTCAACCTTTGGTTTAGGAAACCCTTAAAGTTGTTGTGACAAACTCCTGCACCCTGTTTACTTAAAATGCAAACGGAGGTAAAAAGCGATATGAAACATCACTATGCAATATGCATATCAATATCATCAAGTAAATTAAACCGAGTGAAGCTGCCGAAGTTTTACACACTGTCGGTGAGAGTTATTGTCACTGCAGGCTGCTTGCGAATACTTTTGCATGTGATAAAACAGCACTCAAACAAACTTGAGATATTAATGTTTCATTACAAGTTTGTCGTGCACCCTTGTGTACCTTTTCATACTGGTGCACCCCATGCACATTTTGGTGCAGCTTAGGGTTCACCGTGTAAAACGGTTAAAGAGTACTGAGTTGGAGGAAAGTGTGGATATTCTACAAAAGTAGCCTAATTCAAAAGAACCTTGCTGCTCGAGATCTTCGGGTGGATTGGTTTATCCCTTTTTTACTTTTTATTGATTGTTATAATTTAAGGATTCTTTTGGAAAATATACTGATTATTATTTTTCGGATGTTCTAAATTCAGCTAAAGTGGCAAACACGTTGTGACGTCATCTCTTTTTATGCCCCCACAAACATAGGCCTTTTATATTGATAAGCATTAGTCCATTATTAGTGCAAGTGAGTTTAAAATAGAGTCGTTATAATTTTTATTACGAAGCACCTGCGCTAATACCGGAGTAAGAAAAAACAACACAAACGTGAAGACAACAATATTGCAAACAGGAAGAAAGTGGCGTCGTAGCTTCCAAATGAAAGTAACTCTCATCCGTTCACTTGTATAGGTCAAGAAAGTTCCTGCAATATCAACAATTTGTCATGAGCATCTTATCTTGGCCATAGCTACATTTTGTCAGAATACAACATTTGTTGTACCACAGCGTTTGTCATCAACCTATTGGTCGCTAATATTGTGTGGCCGACTGCAGTAGTTCATATGGTTGGATTTCTCGAAAAATCCCAAAGACATGATGGCTTTAGCCTTATATTAATTAAATTCTAATTTATTAAAGCTATTGTCTCGTTTTTTTTAGAGATAATTGGGTCGCCAAAGCGCCGCTGTTGAACGTACGCTTAGCATTTGGCGGAAAAAAAGGCGAGAAATACTGATTTAAATGTACAAGTAAACGTCATGCCTGGGTGGATGATATTTTCTGAGTTGCGAGTGTTTTTAACAAAATCTCATCCACTCACTTGTGCAAATAAAAGAGTAGATACGATGTTGATTGACGCCCCACTAAAACTTCTTCCTCTGTCATACATTCGACACGATTGTCGTCGTAACAATGCCATTTGTGAGTTGACGGGTTCAAAAGAACGTCACTCACGTAATGACCTGAGTAAAACAGCAACATGGTAACTGACATGTTTATATTGGTTTCAGTGGGTGTCCAGGGCGAGGGATATAAGGTTTTGTTGCGAAAATCAACACTATGTATTTAAGTTTCACCCCGGAGTGTTCTGGATAATTTTTGCATTACATAATATACTCAGTTAAATCTACTCACCAACATTAGAAGATCCGCCTTTGTGGCTTACAACGCTGACAAGATGATAACTGTTAGGATCGTCTACGTCAACCAAAGGTTGGACATCAGTCTGAACACAAATGTTTAAAAACAAAGTTAAAATCTTAGCGGGACAACGCTCTAAGTCAGCGGTTACGTCATAAAACAGTTAACTACAAATTTAGCTTTTTAGCGTTTATAAGCCACGCGGTCCAACATGCCATAGTATGCATAGCGTTTTAGGGGTTAACCAATTTAATAAAGTATAACTTTTGGGGGTGCATAGCACGGCGGCCCTATGATGCCATAATGAGAAAAACTAACAAATAAAATTAGACACAACATTTTCAGGATACAGAACAGGAATATATGGCCACTAAAAATTGCTCAAAGGCTCGCAGTTTGCCGAGCACTGCTAAGTTATTTTACTAATAAAAAAGAATTGTTATCCAGCGTATCGGCGACCTGTTCAAGTCGCCTACATAAGAGTGAAATACACCAAGTTATATTACATTTGGTTGTTTGGAGATAAGTTCTTGCGTTGATTTTGTGTTTGTTCCATTAGTAACCTCAGTAGAGTTAGAGTTGGTTTGTGGATGTGGGGATGTTTTGGTCTTTGGTGATGTTGAGTGGCTCTGGAAAAACAAATTGCCGACAATTTTGCTTTAAATTTGAGGTAGGCTTTCTTAAATGTTAATTGGTGATCATTGCGGCAAATTGAAATACAATAAAATATAGGAGGGTTTTTCTTGGATACCAAAGTAGTTTAAATCGAGCCTAGTATCGGACGAATACCGATACCACCCAAGTATCGGACGAGTACCGATACCACCCTAGTATCGGACGAGTACCGATACCAGCCTAGTATCGGACGAGTACCGATACCACCACCTGGTATCGGACGAGTACCGATACCACCCTAGTATCGGACGAGTACCGATACCACCACCTGGTATCGGACGAGTACCGATACCACCCTAGTATCGGACGAGTACCGATACCACCACCTGGTATCGGACGAGTACCGATACCACCCTAGTATCGGACGAGTACCGATACCACCCTAGTATCGGACGAGTACCGATACCACCCAAGTATCGGACGGATACCGATACCATATCTTAGCATCAGGTATCGACCACGATCCGATACTATCGGACATCCCTAATATAGATTTGAGAAATATAGAGTGTTGAATTAACAGAATTTAAACACAAACCCACCGAATTAAAAACCGGGAGTTCCCCGTCATTAACCTCCGACTCATCCGACAAAAAGGCGTCCAGTTTGGTTGACCCAACCGTTGTGAAAGATTCTGCCGAGTTGTAACCCACTGAAGCAGAACCGAGCTGCGAAGAAAGTCCAGAGTCGTCTGACGTCATAACTGACGTCAAAGGTTTGGTGGCTATGACGTCACTGGGTTGTTTGTTGCGACACAAAACTGTTAGATTTTCGTTGGCGTCTTTGTCGCAAGTATTATTGTTGTTGTTTGTTGTTGTTGGAAACAAGTTGCTGGTATCATTGTTGTTGTCGTTGTTGTTGTTTGTTGTTGTTGGAAAAAAGTTGCTTGTATCCTTGTCGTTGTTTGTTGTTGTTGGAAATAAGTTGCTTGTACGGCCGAGTCCAAAGTCAAACACTTTTCGATTTGGATTCTGAAAAACAAACATTGATTTACAGAAGAGATAAAAATGGTGTTAAACAGATTATATTTAGTTTTGTATGTCGTCTTCGTTCATTTTTCGTCGAATATATTTTCAAACCTGATAATATCTTAAACTTAATTCGTCTTTGGGGCTTATGAGGTCAACAGTGTATGCACATTTCCAACAAAACCTTCCATGTGAATTGTTAATTAAAGTTCTATTTAACCTAACACACTTTCACAAAAAGTGTAAAACACAAAGTTTATGGGTTCAACTCACATTAAACTAAATATATGTTTAATAGTCCACATTCAGTAAAAGAAAACAAACGCCTTAGAAACCTTATTTCCGAAGTTTTCTCCTTCCAATGATAGCTGCATTGCAATCATCATCTAAACGTAAAACATTTAATTAACGCATAGATATAGAAAACAGAAGCATACATAAGGAAAGTTTTAGGTTTGGCGATTACTTAAGAGCTGGAGAATGTTAGGGATAGAGTGGCCGGCCCAAAGCAAAACTACTAAACTAAACCAGATGCCTTAGGAGAGCTTACTAATGTCAGTCGGCCTCATCAGGGTTGTAGTACAAGCAAGGCAAGGCTAAATAACACTAGCCTGCTGTAAGGCTCCAACTCACGACCTCCAGTCATGATTGTTTCTAGACTCGCTCCCCTCTGAGCCTGTGTAGCTCGGTTGTTAGAGTGACACCCCGGTATGACCGGATTTTTCTAGCCTGACCTTGCTGGCACTATAATTCTGATGAGGCCTGCTGATTTCGGTAATAACCTTTCCCTTCGCATGTTGTGTTCTGCATAATGTTTGCCCTTATCGTTGATTAGTAAGACTCCAGAAGGGCTTGATCACAGAATACACATTGTGGATGTATCTTTCAGCAACAGAACTAAACCAATAATAAATATATAGTTACCTGATCCTCTTCTGTCATACATTCCAGGTTAGTCTCTCCCTTGAAACAAAAAATATTGTTTATTAATTTTTATAAACACAGCAATGCAACTCGCCCCTAGTGAGTGCTGATTGAACCATCCGGACAGGTGAGTGCCCTGTTTTTGTGTTGTTATTATGTCTACTGGACTTAATTTGTTAATCTATGACAAATTTAAAATAACGGCAGTAACAATAGAGTTTTTTTTGTTCTTTTTGGCAGATTTAAAAAAAAATTGAATATAGACAACGTAAAAATGTTTTAGATTTTCATCTTACGGTAATGTCATATTTTTGGTTATCTACGTTTAATTCCTTGTTACTAGTGTTTTCTCCGCTGGGTAAGATTTCTATTATTCCATCGCTGTCCAAAACTTTTGACAATTTGTTGTTGTTGCATTCTACAAAACGAGGAAAAAACAAAAAAATAAATTTTAAATTGACATAATATAAATATTGGTAAATTCGTAAAAAACATCAAACATTAAAATTTTCGAATTGTATGCATATTACATAGAGTTCGTCAAATTAGAAGTTGAATTATTAGAAAACATGAAAATAATCCCGATATAGCCGACTGATTTCATGAGACCTTTCCGGAGGCATCGTGTGTATTAAGAAAGATGTTGCTTTACGGAAATGCTATACGACTTCTCGACAGTATAATTTTGAACAAAATTTAGTTATACTGGTATTTCATCATCTATAATATTTACTTACCTGGATTATTTTGAGATTTCCTTTTCGCACTTTTTACAAGACTCGGAAGACAACTGTAAAAACACAGATTTTATAAAAATACAAAAAAATTCGTCGAAAAACTTACTCGAATTCGTTGTCAGTGTCGCTACACAGGCTTATGATTTCTGGGGTAGGTTTGGTCGGGGAAGGATGCAACTGCAAAATACTTTGATCAATGTTCGTTGGATCAGGTTGAGCTTGAGGGTTGCTGAAACGCTTGACGATCACAGAAGTGGAAAGTACAACTGGTTGCCGCAGTTTCTCGCTGTGATCGTTCGCTTGGTTGTAAGAGTAACGTTTCAAGTACATCATGATTATCCTGCAGTAGGAAAAAGATTTGAAGCCAAACTAAACAATATCCTTATTATTATTTTCAGGGGAATATAAAACACTGTCCCTAAAAGACAATCTTTCTAAGCCCATATATAAGTAGGTATCATTTTGAACGTTTCGAATAAGTTAATGAATAGAGAGTTGTTCGAAAAAATGACACGTTCTTCTGTATGGGCTTAGATATTCTTATTACGTCTTACTAAATCCTCCAACCATTATGCCCCTAAATCTTTCTACTTTTTAACGCTTCGGGTATATCATGATTACCCTAAAGTTAGGAAAATTGGGTAAAGGTAAACCAAATAATTTACTAATAATTACTTAACTAAAGAGCTTTTTTTTTAATAACAGTGTCCTAAAAACGTATACATGGTTGGCAGTAAAATACCGTTACCATTTTTAACTATATATCTATTAAATCTTTTTTATTTTTCATTGGGTCCTTAAGTCATTTTTTTAATTCCTATAATATTGAACTGTGTAAACAGGTGATGGTTAGGGTTTCTCATGTTTTTCTTTTAGGTTTTCTCATGGTTTTCTCATGTTTAAGTAGTTAACCTCGGTAGTTTTGTGACTCTGTGCGACACAGTTGCCTGGTTTGTCTTGCATTTCTCACACGAATATTCGATACATTCATCTTCAAACGCAGCGTCCAGCAAATCTTGGAGCTGGATCTCTCCCGCGCTGTGGGCAGACCTGAAACATTTGGTGGTAAAACGATAAAATGTGACGTTTATGTGCTGTAATGCAGCTGTAGTGTTTAAAAGTTATGCAGTAACCAAATTCACAAAATAGTAAATTGCATTTATTTTAGTTTATTTTGTTTAATTTGTGGAAGGTTTAAAAAGCTCACTTTTGTTTTATTTCCAGTGGAAGGTCGTACCAAATGTCGTGCGCATTTGTCACAGATTTGCATCTAAAATATAAACACTTTTAAACTAAAGTATGTCATTCAATAATAAAAACATAAAAAAAGAAAACTGTTTTTAAGTGCTACAAAGAAATGTGGCATTACGTGTCACAAGTACCTGGCAAAATCTAACTATTATTAAATACTTTTTTAAATATTTGCAAATGCTGTGGAAAGGTTCAAATTTTGTTAGATTAACCTGTTACATGTAATTTGGTGAACGACTGAAAATGAGAAATTTTGAGCGACCGGGCGTTTTTGTGCCGATTCGTCTTTTTCGTCGAGCACAATTCTAGGTTTGTTGTTGTTGTTGTTGTTGTTGTTCGACTCCTCAACTTGCTTTTCCTTGCTCAGTTTGATAACCTCCTCTTCCAAAACGTCAAGACACAGCCTTAAGAACTCATGGGCATCCTTTGTAAAGATAAGACTAGTTCATGTTTTTTTACCGATAGGAACTGATTTGAAACACTTTGTTATTTAATTCGAGAAGACAAAATTCAATTTAAATAGTTTATTTAGTCTACCCTAAAAATTTAAAGAAAAAAAATTCGGTAAGACATTGAAGTGATTTTATATCAAAATAAATTAAATAAATCCTTCCTTATTGAGGGAAACAATCGGAGAAGTATAAACACCACCGCTTATTATTATCGGGTATCGGCTCCGATCCGATATTATCGGACACCCAGTGTATTACAAAGGTACGAACATGTTGCGAGAATCCGTGGAATTGTTTTGCGCTTGCGCTGATAACCTGCTTCACTTTCTTCAACAACAACCTTTTCTCGAGATTGCTCGCAGATTTGAGCTTCATCAATTTCACCATAGTCCTAAAAAGTATTGAATGTTGGCATTTAAACATGGGGCACTTATTATTATGTTTTGAGATAACTAATATTTTATTTTAACTATTTGTGCCCCACAATTTCACACAAAAAGCAATTATACACCAGGTTAAAACGGAATACTACATTTCACTTACATCAGTAAACTTCCGTCTGTTTCAGTAATTAAGTTCTTGAGTTTATCTCCAAGCACAAAAAGATCATGTTGAAATGGCAAAAGACCAAATAGGGATTGTAAGGCTGAATTCATGTAGCAAGTGTTGCCCAGGTTTTGAAAGCTGAAAAAAACACGGTAGTTCATCGTAACAATAACATAGCACGAATATCTGTAAGTTTTTTTTTTAGCAACAGATAATAAGTCAGGAAACAATTTGTGCAGGAAACATAAAATCGGGTTTAATTTTGAACAGATTATATAAAGGTTTATATAAACTGTTGGTATCTACGGACGCTTCCTTATTTTATTTTTTTTTATTTTCCATGTATTTACCGTTGTTCCAAAATAAATTTAAATCTAAATCTATCTATCATAACTACATTTAATCAAAAACCATCTGGCAATTAACGTTGAAACGTTTAAGAACAGAAATTACCAAAGGATCAATTTTGATCAATAGTTCAATTGTTGATTTTTTTCTGTAGGTTTTGTGTCTATACCCTGAAATATAAACTCACAAATAACCAAGGATACATTTACCATTAGTAGCAACAGCAAGTTGTATATGCTACTAGGGATGTCAGGTACATTCTGATTGTTCAGGGATGTTGTTTTTACTTTAGCATTTAGAAGTTTAATTGCCTCCAGTTGTAAACATCCTATTTATAGAAAATTCTTCTATTAAGGCAGAAACCCGCGTAGCATCGCAAATTCAAGCAGAAAGTCCAAGTTAATTTGGTTTCGGATCAGCACCGATGCCGCCCAAGTATCGAATAAGTTCAAAATCACCACTTTGCATCGGGTGTCGGCTTCTACCTATTATCGGGCGACCCTGTTATATATTTTTAGCAGGATATTATTTGAACTCTCTTACCCTTCGCCAGAATCCAGGAAACTTAAATTAGCGGTGTCGGTCAGTGGCTGGAACGACAAAGCGTTCTCTTTATTTTCATCATTGTTGTTTTTGTCTCCAAGTAAGCTTTCTTGCCTTGCGTCAACACTTTATTAAAAAACAAGTATTTAAGCACAACAGCAGTCGTCAGTTAACCTATGATTAATATGCTATGGACACAAAAACATATTTAAAACTTTGGAGCATTATGGAAGTTTTAGTTAGACGTAGTAGGAATATGAACGCTCATACAGAAGTAGCAGCATTTTCTTCATAATGTTAAAAATGAATAGAGATAATCCAAATGGTCAAAATGTTACCAGCTTTTATAAAAGCTTTCATGTTCCTACTAGATATTCAAGACGCATTTGACTTACTCTTTTTTGCCAAACTGGATCGATTTTTTGGGAGATGCGCTGAGCACCAAAGATCTTCGGGCTGCACTGCCAAATGCCTACAACAGTCAATGTTGGTTAATAATAGTCTTTATTTAATAGAATTTGTTTATGAGTAAATATTACAAAAGTTGGTGCTTTTTTTCGTAATGCTGATATCTCAACGTAAAAAAAGATTTAAAAAAAAATACACAATATATTTTTTAATTTCTATAAAACTCAATATAAAGCACCGCCAGAAGTGGTTTTAGTCCTTTAAACTTACAACATACTGGGAGTTTGTTTAGTAGGATATATCTGACAATGACATACGTGTCTTTCAGCCAATGTTGGCAACTTACAGTGAGCTGAGCAGATTTGGTGGGAGTGAGCATCCTTCTGTTTGGAGAAGGACTTGAGTAGATTATTCTAACTTTGTCCATCTCGCTTGCAAAGTTTGGAGTGGCACGCTTCGAGCCGTAGAATGACTTCTTGCTCAAACCTGAAACAAGAAAAAAAAATACACTTGAACTGGGACCCTTAGGGTAACGGCCTATCATTGCCTTGAAAGGTGTCAACTGTAACTGTCGTGCGCGATTCAATTTATTTTACGTAATGATTGTGACCACAAAATTGTTCTCTATAGCATGTTTAAAGACAATCAACTAAATAAGAATATTCCAAAAACACAATTTTTGTTGCAACTATTTTACCAGAAAGTGAGTTTTCTTGCGGCGGAGTCGTGTTCTCCTTTTCTTCTGTGCGATTGGTGGTCGCTCGAGCATGACGAACTTCAGCATGAGCTTTTCTGAAAATGAAAACATCATGTTTTTTTTTACTGTGGACAAATATATAGGTCTGACTGATCATTTTTATAAAAAAGCAATCTTTAATAATTAGATAAAAGTGTTTGATCAACCATGTTTAAATTGTCGATTTAACCAGTAAAACATAAAATCCAAGTCAGTTTTTAAGACAAAATAAATGATTTTTTAGATTTTTTGTGATTCTCTCATGTACCTGAATTCATTCAACATTTTTTTGCTTGCACTTTTTCTTTCTTTTGATGGTGATTGTAGTGGAGGGTGATTGGAATCTAGAAAAACAAACTATGTATATATATATATAAACACTGCATTTAGTTGCTGGTACTGTGGGAAAAATTCCTTTTCTCACAGAAAATTTTAAAAAATTATTGTATTACAAAACAAACATAACAAGCATCTATGTTTTTTAATTTTTAAATAATAATCAATAAACCATTTTTTTCACATTAACCAAAATAATGACCTTTTTTAATAGGGGTTAAATTTCCATTTTCCTGTTCATGACTTGTTGGCTTGGCATCAAGGGTTTTCCTAAATAATTAAAAGCTTTTTTTTAGTTTATATAGATAGAAAATAGCTTAAAAAAGTAGGAAATACTCTTGCTTGTCGTATAATTAAACTGCGGAACAGGCTCTAAAAGTTTTTGTTAATTAAATTAGTGTATTGTCGCATCTAGTTGAATTTATACTAAAACAAAAAACAATTGTGTTTGGATTGTGTTGCTTGTTGCAGAACATTTGTATTTAACCAAACTTACCTTTCATAACTTTCACTTCGGTTATGTTCAGCTGGAGATTGCAATGGTGGTCTTACAGGGCCTGCAATAAATTGTGTTTTTTTACTCAGCAAATGTGTATAATACATAATTGGTAATTTTATGCTGAGTTGAAATACCAATATCTGTTTTGAATCAAAACATTTTACATATATTGTTTGTTACATACAAAAGTGTTTCAGTTACGCAATCCAACATTAAATCAATATGGTTCTACTTGATTTTTTAAGCTCCCGAATAGAGAACAACAAATGTACGCTATATTCTGACCACAAACTCAAAAAACATATTGGTGAAAGTAACTATGATAAATTGCTACTAATAAACACAGGAATTAAATACATATTTAGTAAATGTATCAAACCAGCTAAAGCAGTTTACTTACTGATAGGTGGACTTCTTTTCTTTGGGGTTCGTTGCGGTTTTGGAGAACAAGCTCTTATTGTTTCTCTCGACTGACTTTGTCGTTTTTGCGATAGTTCCCTTTTATGCTTCTCATCTAAACGTATATGCAATTTATTTAATTCGTTTGGAAATACAATGCTTAACAATTAATTAGCTTTCCAAAACTGCATGATATATACCAGGGGTGGGCAAATGTATTCAATGGAAGAGCGATTTGCAAAAAATAAAACTACCAGACAGCCACAAAATTATTTCAATACAAAAACGGTAAATAATGTAAGTTCAGCCATTATAACAGAATTGTAATGTAACAAAACCGTTTCAATGTAACACAACAATAATAACGGTAATAGCAAATTAATGAAAACCTTAGCAATGAAATTGTGTTGACTTGCTGTTAGCTAACTTTTTTGATCTATGCCTAGTGTTACGTCATAAACAAAATGCTGGCCTAAATAAAAAAAATAAAAAAATAGAGACGTTCATCGACGGCACTCTTGGTAGCCGTTACAGTTTTGGGGGAATTTTACGATTAACCTAGAAGAGCCACAAAAAACATGCTGACAAGCCGCAGTTTACCCACCCCTGATAATATACAATTAAATCTGGTTAAATTGTAAACATCACCAACGTACCAAGAAGTAATGCAAGGTAATTTTGAATGTTAACTGCAGAATTCTTTTTCACGCTTTGCAAGCAAAAAGTTGAGCGCTTCGTGTGTGAGATGATCGTTACACGTCCGTACTCACACTGAACTTGAAACTTGTCCATTTCAAGATGAAGCTAAAGAAAACAAATTATGGTTAAAGTGGCTGGTGGTTTATAAACGATCTTAAAAATAAATTCCAATGTTCATTATGATTTTTGGCCCCTCTTAATTAAGGTAAGTTTAAAAGCAAAAACATCACTACAGTAGGACTAATTTTAAATAAAAATAGCAAAATCAAGAAAAAACTTTTTACCGGAATGTCAATTATCTTTCCATATTTGAAAGCCACTGTCATGACATGTTCAAAATCCACCGAAGCATTTTGGTTAAAAGAGATGTTCGCTGACTTCCAGTCTCTGTCGTACATACGACTTGCCGGCCCCGATTTAAGGATTCGAAACTGCACTTCGGATGCGCAGACATGGAGTATCCAACGATTTGGCATTTTACTTTTTAGTTATAAATTTAAGTCTGACCTATATGGATAATGATTTTGTGATGTTAAATAAACATATTAAACCAGCAACACTATATATTTTTTGCTAGATATGAAAGTTAGGTTTGTGCGAGGACACAATAGTAAAACTTGACTCACCCGAACCCAACGTCGCTCAGTCGCTGGTCTACAATCCGACCAAAGTTTCGTCCGGGTTTTCATATTGCTAACATTATTTGGGTTTGGTTTTGAAAAATCGTTTTTTTACTGTGAAAATGTGGTTGGATTCTAAACATCACTCGTACTTTTAACAGCACTGCAATTATATAAAGTAATAAACATATTTTTCAATCTTGTTTTTTGGGCACAATTCGTTATTCTTAACAGATCTAGTCAATTGTTGGCAAATAAGTATAATCATTAAACAGGAAGAGATTTTTCATACCTGTTAATTCTAACACCACATATTAAGGAAAAAACAGCAAATAGCGAAGAAAACATTGAACTACTTGAGATAAAAATGCGTTTTGCAAAAACTTTCCCTTTGCCGCGAAATTTCGTCACGCATGAGTACCTTTGTTAAAAACAAATAAAGCAATACATAGAAATCATACTCATTAAATAAGAGAAATAACAGGGATGGCGAACCACTGTCCCGTAGGTCACAGTGACCCACCACAGATTTTTAACGACCCACTTGTCTTTCTAGAAATACCGAAATGTTTTTAATCATTTCCATGAAGGGATACATGTAAAAAACACTTCTTCGTTAGATAATACTGTTTAAATTAGGGCGGGCAAATCTGTGGGTCGTACAAAAGAGTTTCAGGGTGACGAGTAGGCCTTCTTTAAAACCCTGGTTAAACCAATAAACCATGCTAAAAAGTATACATCGTGTAACTTTCCAATTTCCGGACATGGCGTATAGTGGTATGTAGGTACGTATGAGAGCTTGCTTGGGGGACAACATCCTAAAATACTGTAACCAAATCGTCTCAGCTCTTTTTAGCGATCGACCACATAGCTATAGGGGACGAAAATTCATTTTCGGGACATATCTTGTTTTAGGGTGACGAGTAGACCTACATTTACATTAACTGCACTTCAACAAATCCGTGCAGAAAAACTAAAAGCATTTTGTTTATCGCTGTAAAACGTAAAGGGTGATGATCTTTTAAGCCTAAGGAGTTTAAGGGAAGTTAAGAGTTCGCAACATAAAAGTTCTAAAAACCCTGGTTAAACCAATAAACAATGCTAAAAAGCTTTCTGCTGAACTCCTGTAAACCCATAAAAAATGCTACAGCATTTGGTACGTATTCAACTTCTTAATATTTGTGGGAATCCGAATTTGGAAATCATTCAAAAACCATGAATTACCAACCCAGACAATAACACTTAAAACCACGCAGCAGCAAAGTTTCGCATTAAATTAGCAAATAATTAAATATATGAACCACTTTTTCTGCATTTTGTAAGGATTAAGGTTATGTTTGTGACCCGCGCGAAGAAAAGGTTCGCCATCCCTGATATATAACATAGCAATTTGTATTATCAGTTTGTAATATTAAAAACTGTTTGCTGCTAATACTTTTCTGTAAATGGCGATTTTTGTTTTACTGGATAGCAGAGGAGGATTCACTCGTTGGATTGGCAAAATTGCTGGCGGCGATCAAGCTTAAGTGCATTTCACATAAAGCGCCTACATTGTCAGTTGTTATTGTTACTGTTACTTTGTCTATAAATACATTGTTTTTGAATTCAGTCAGTGTAAACGTAGTAGGTGTTTTCGCCGATCAAAAGTTGATGTTGGTTGTTCTGTTATCAACAAATGAAAGTGCAGCAGTAATCGTCTAAGAGTGAGACACGCAATTCACAGGTCAAGATGCTGATAGGTATTGTGTTCTGTGTTTTTGCGTAAAAATTTTTAACCAACCATTCTTGAATGTGGAGTATTTATTCAATTTTTCATCAAACCTTCCTGTTGGCCACTCCAAAGGAAGACTGTACACTATATTTACAAACTGGTTTAGGTGGATTTATTACTTCCGATGGGATAATTTAAATTTTAAATGTATCTATATAAACGCTTTAATAAATTAAAAACAGTTTATTTTGGTGGAAAATTAGTTGCTGTAATTTCACCGCCTACAATAAATATAGGGAAACAGTCATATTTATATTCATAGAGATCGCCGAAAACAACCGGTTTCAAACTTTAAAGAGCCACCTGCGGATTAAATGTCTCATTAGCGTAAATAACGGCTTGATAATTGGAACTTTCTCTATCAAAAATAATCCGTATTTTTTTTTAATTATTGAAAATGTTTTGTACACTTATAAAACTTAATTATTTCTTTTTCGTTTCAAGCGAATCCAAACCCGTTTTGTTGCGGTTGGGTGAATTTGCTGTAGCGAAAAAATTAATAAACTTATTACGTTTACTAAGAAACAGGTTTGCTTTAATATTATGGGATGTATTAGTTTTAAAAGTAATAAACAATTAAAATAAACATTATTTGAGTAAGTTCAGGAATTTGCTTAGTAGTCCATTGAAGTTTAGAACAGCAAGCGTTGTACTAATTGTATTTTTTTCTGTTTGCTTTCTTACTCTTTCGTTTGCTGCAAATGTGTTGGTGGTACTCAGCAATTTGCTTGTGACTACGGTATACCAAGAAAATAAAAGAAGTTTTGTAGCAAACTTGACCATCGCATATAATGTGCTACAAGACAATAAGTGGCGCTGGTCTAGAATCCTACCACAACGTTGAAATGATTATTAAGCAATGCATAATATGTGGGTTAGGGTGTCGGTTAGTGTTTGGGTGTGGGTAGGTCAAGTAATATTGTTTAACACTATTACTGGACTCACCCAAACCCAAACGCTAACCGGCACCCTAACCCAAATAATGTTCGTTGTGGTAGGATTCTAGACGAGCGCCCAATAAGTCCCTGGTGGTTTATTTTCAGCCGCGCAAGTTTAAGTCGAAATTTTATTTTCAGCCGCGCATTTTTTCAGCTGCAAAACATCTCCCCCCACAATATCCAAAGTTTCCAATCTGGGTTTTCACTAGATGGTTCTCTACAAGCAATTTGTTTGCACACTTTAGTAACTTGCACACCTAAATTCCAGGAAAAGGTTGAGTTGTGCTAGATTACCGAACCTCAAGTGTTCAAAAAACATGATTGCACATCTGCATACCTCAAAATTTAGCGCTTTACGCACTACATCACGGCTTGAAGTGCCACGAAATGCCAAATGGCACATTTATAACTTTTTTTTAACAACATATGTTAATCTACTATTTGCTCTGAAGTTAGTTTTAATTGTCTCCTAACCAAAAAGTGTTTTCTTGTTGGTGAAATCTTGTTATTTTTGGCATTAAAATGTTATTGAATTCTTAACAGGGTTTTTTATATTTGTCTACCTATTTTTGTTTGTCAAAACCTAAAGTACTGTATCTTTTTTTTTTTGTCCCAAAGAAAACTAAGCAGCTTCAAAGTTTCATATCTCTGCAAGTATAATGTAAGTTTAACACTGAGATATACAAAGAACACCTTATACCAAGTGGATGGATTACAAGCTTGACGTTCTTTGATCAGCTAAGACATAACTTTTCCATGCAGAGATTCTTGACTTACTACTACCCAAGCACACATCAGACTAAATAGCCACCTATTCATGTAATTAAAATTGGTTAATTATGAAAAGATCCACTCATATGAGCTAGAGTTAACCGCCCACAAAAATGTGGTTGAAAAATATTTCATCCTCTATATACTTTTTCTTCATGATTTATGCAGTCTTTTGAGCGAGGCAGACTCCAGACTGAAATAAATTAGCTTATTTTGTAGAGTTGGACTCAGGACTTACTACCCGAGTGCGCCATGCACTTGTACACCAGCAAATTTAAAGTCTAATAGGGTTGTTTTCTTTCAGTAAATGACTTTACAACCCTGCTGGATTTAATGTACTTTTTTCCTGTTGGGCTTTCTTGAGATTTTGCAAAAATGCTCCTCATGTTGGAATATGGTACAGATTAATTATTGTTGAGGGGTAACCTTTAATTCAATGTGCCTATTTCCTGCAGCAGCATTCAACCAATTTTAATTTAGAATTTGTAGGGTCTGGTACACTATAGTCAGGATGCTTCTTTCTTAGTCTTATGGTTTGATCTTTGAGTTACTTAGTTTCTGGGACCTAATTGATTGATATGTTGTTCAGCTACACTTTAGGAATGAATTTACCATAATTTACAATGAATATTAAGGAATTGAAGTCAACTTATGGGCGTTTCTTTATTTGTTTTACATTTAGCGGAAGCAACTTTACGTACAATATATTGGCTTCAATTGTTCTGTGATTTTTTTTAAAAGTGTAGTTCTGTTGACGTAAAAATATTTAAATCCCAATTTAATTTTTCATTATTCTAACAGGTATACATGTTAAACTCATGTATTGGTTGTTGTAATGGCTAATTGCTAATCACATTTACGGACTTAACAAATTCACAAAACTCCACAACATGGATGGTTTGGAATCCAGTCATTACCTCAATGAACTCTGGGACCTACACAAGTCAAGGGTAAAACATTTTATAAAATTTATATCAATGTTAAAATTGTAGACTGACTTTTGTAAAATTAAAAGTTGTGTATTAAACAGTTTAGTTCCAACAGCAATAGGTTGTTGTTGCCGTTCAACATTTCTAATGAAAAAGATTGATGAATCTTTTGTACAAACAAATGTTTAATCCCTTTTATTTATTCCATGATTCTTATTTAACACAATAAGAAGCGTGTGGCTAATGATGGAAAAGTCTGTTAATCTTAGGCAAAAAAGCATTGTACACACCAGGGTTACTATAGATTTAGGAATTGCACTCGCCAGTTGGACGAGTTCCACCAATTATCACTCGACTGAAAGAAGTTAGTCGCCAAAATTGTTGCTATGCCGGATTGCCGTCTGCTTATTTATACATACACAGTCTTTTTACAGGTCTTGGTTGTTAACAAGACTATTAAATGCGTAGAACTGTTTACCATGTACAATACACTGATTTATTTCTGTAGCTGCACAAGTGTGTATCATTAGCATTTTATGCAATAATTGGCCTAAATTCTCTCGATGGCGCAAACTCACTCCAGAAGGGCTGATGAACAATCCAGTTTGCTTTGACGATCGCCAATTGGGCGATTTGGTGTCCATTAGCACTCGCCAAAGTTTTGTGACCTCTAATTAACGCTCGTTATTTATCGGTAATATTATTGTTTTGTGCAGGGTGACCGAGCTAGTCTCCTGCAGTACCTTGAAGAATTTATTGGGGTTTACAGAGAACTTCTTATTTTCAATATCGATGGACCTACTCAAAACGTAAGTTTAACAGATTCATTATCTATTTTGTATATACTGACCATAAATATGAAAGTTTTAAAAGCATGCTGATGTTAATTTTAAACATTTAGAATGTATTATGTAATTTCTGTAATGTAATAATAAATTACATTATGGAGTGATATTATTTATAAATTTATTTTATAACCACATGACAAATTATGTTTTTGTTGTAGTCTAGACACCCCTTCACAATCCAGGCAGATCACACAATCAAACTTGACCATCTGCCGTTAAGTTTGCTTCAAGTAAGTGAATGATTTTTATTTTTCTTTACACACCCTTTAGCAATCTAAATATAAAACTAATTGTTTGTTTTTAGCTTGTACAAAATCAACTAATGATGCTACAAGACCAGAATGATTGTCTGGCTCTTAAAGATGTAAACTTTACGAACTACTTTGTTCAAGTACTCATTGTGATATGCAGGTATATCTTAAATTTTTGGTATATGTTTTTATATTTCTCTTATTATGATTTTTTTATATGAAAATTTTAATTTGTATTATAAACATATAATTGATAGATTGACAATTTTACTTTACTTTTTGTCTTTCAGCTTGTGCCTAATTAGAAAGCAAGCAGTAAATAAATTAGTAAATTGTTTTTTGTTTGTAGATCTCAATATCAATCCTTTGCTAAAACATCTTCAGTTATTGTTGGCCATGTTGTTTTTATCGCAACGCAAGTTGTTTCTATGGTAAGTGACGGCAGTATATAAATGAAAGGTATGATGTCAAGCTTTTATTTCAAAAAAGTGTCCAAGTCATTTTCACAGACTACTTCAATTTATAACCATACTATATTTATAACAATATTTACTAAAATGTTCTTGTTGCCCAAGATAAATGTTTGTGTTAAGCTAGTTCTTACCATGCCAAGATGTTAGCTAATTAATGTTATGTCTACGTTTGGCAATCCAACATATTTCACCAACATTTCCAATTTAGTTTTTCTCTATAAATTTCTGACCACGCCCTTTAACACATATTTAAATCATATGCAAAAAAATAAAAGATGTTTAGTTTTATAAAGCTGCGTTTATGTACCAACGCTAGGTGTTAAGTGTGCTATGTTGCCTTAAGTGTTCACCGGCAAACTCCAATAAACCAATATTTGTTTAGTTGGAAAATTCCCCGAACTTACAAGCGCGAGATGTTTCTAACCTCAAAGATTTTCTCGGCAACGTGCTGCGTTTGTTCGAGAGATTGTACGACCCACAATCTAAATGGAGAAGAAAACTCAAAGGGTAAAGCTGTATTATTTAACACTTTTTACACATGTACCACCTATTTTTGACATTTGACACGGTTATACGAGTTTGAATAAAATTGTAAAGCGAGGGCATTCACAAAAACATTTAAGTATAAGGATATGCAAAACAAACTATCCTCAATTGACAAACTAAGTCCAAAATAAACCTAGAAATCCTTAATCTGCTTGCTTCAGCCTGGTAACATAGGTATAAATCAATTGATTTATAACTATCATGGCTTATAGGCAGAATTTTCTTTCGAATGACAGAATCTGCCTGAATTCGAACCGTGGAACACATCAATGATAAATGAAGTAGAAAACTTTGTAAATTGTATGTTTGTTACTTTTAGCAGTTGTGGCTTGGGTAGTGCATCACGTGGTTGGAACCTATTACATTGCACTTCCTCTGTATTTTGTCCTGTTTTTAGATTATAATGATTCCCATTTAAAAGTTAGATGTTTTATAACATAAAAATAAACTTGTTTTCAAGTATATTTAATTGTTGTAGTGGCTTCTTGAATTTTATTAAATTTGCTATAAAACCTTTTATTTTGTACCTAACAAAAAATTGTTCAATATTTTAACTGAAGATTGTTATTTTCAGGTTGAAAGTTAAATCACACAACAATAACATTGCACCTTTAATCAATGCAGAATTGATTCCATTCTTTTATGGTAAGAAACCTGTGTTATCTTGTGGTTCACCTTAACGATAGGCTTTTTAGCCTGGCATATTACCATTGCGTCTGCTATTGATTATATAGATTTACTGAAATTGGAGTATGTCAGTTTAAAACTTAACTGGTTTGTTGACCTCAGGCTAAGTCATACTCTATGCTTGTGTCCAACTAAAATGGCTTGCAATAAAAATTATCACATGTTTAGATTGTAGCCAACCTCTCGTTGTTAACTTCCAAAGAATGTCGATTGGAGTTTTTATTTAGAAATAGGAGTTTTATAAAACCTGGCAGTGTTTTTATAATGAAACTGCCCATTTCAAGGTTGATTATAAATGCTTTTATGCAGTTCCTTTTGAAATGAAATGCATAATAAAGTTTTTGCTAGTTTCAGACATAAAACAAACTTAAGTTAAAAGAAAAATGGATGCCTTAAAAATAAAACTGGCCGCACATTTAGAATGCTGCCCAGCTAAACCAGATAAAAATAATCATGACAATCGTACAATCGTTAAAGAAGTTCTCAAAGTTAAACAAGCATTGTACTTAAAAAACAGGTATTAGGATGTGGAATAATGTTAAGCTATGTATATTCACTGGCAGATTTTTTTGGGTACATAAAAACTCATTTTAAATATATTTCTTAATTGTAATAATTGTATTATTTTTTTTTTAATTATTAGTTTAAAAAGTTCATTATTTTCCTTGCAGAGAGCCTTCAAATGCATGCCGTTAGTTTGGGATCAGAACTTCAGCAAAACCTGCTGCACATGTTTGGCTCGATACTTTGTGGGTCGTCTCGTAACGCTTTGCTTGCCACCTCCGCTACTACCCTGGAAATATTGCTCGGGTGGATATAAGTTCCTTGTTTCCTTGTATGAAATAAATCTTGGTTGAGTTTAAGCATAGAGACAGACCGATACGATAAACTGTTTAACCGATAATATCAACCGATATTTCAGCTTCTACCGATATATAGCTATCAGTAAATTTAGCCGACATTTTCCCATAAAAATATTATATAGTTTTCCCATAAAAATAGATAAGATTATTTTTTGAACTTATTTATGCTTTGCTTTTATTTTCATAGCTGACTGATTTTACATAGTATTTTATTTAAAGCATTATGGGTTGTATGATACCATAGGAGATAAACTGAATGTTGTATTATATTGTCGATTAATTTAAATTTTAACCATATTTTAGGTTTAAAAAACAAACACATATTGAATATCAGTTGGTAAAACCTTTAAAAATCTGTTAACGGTATCGGTTCAAAAACATGATGTCGGTCGATCTCTACTTCTAAAGTAAAATAAAACTTAGCGGCATTAATCGTTAGACCAGGTCAAGGATTAACCAAACTGCAGCTTTTGCGCTAGATTTGACCTGTCGGTTTATTTCTTCAGGTCCACAGCATACTTTATAAAACAAAATGATTTAAAAAATAAAATAATCTTTAAAGTAATTTCAAGCTAAATTACAATTACATAACGCCATGTATTATTATGATAAATCATTATGCCATCCTTTAAGTTTAAGTAAAATAAGGTCAATATAAAATTTTAATTCTTGCCCGCGATTTTCAATTGTTACATACCTGGCCCTTATAAAACAATGTTAGTAACACCTGAGTTGAATAATAAAAAGTTTATATTCATATAAAGGTAACATTGTGATTCATAAAATTGCTGTTATTTGTTTTCACTAGGATTATTTGGTGCACTTTTTCACAGTTACAACAAACATAAGTGTATTTAGATTTATAACATTAGTAACTGGAATTATTTTACTAATGGTTCGACAAAGTTCGCCAAACTTTTGTCATAAAGTGCTGGATAACTGTAAGGTTTGAACATCACAGGTCAGATTACTATTAGGACTGCGATCACAAGCCGGACTTAAATATTTGGTCAATTTTATTAACTTTATTATTGTTAAGAAAAGTAAATTTAAATATGCAATAAAAGTGCTCCATAATAAATTGTCGCACAGTTTAGCATTTCTTTAAAAATTTAGTGTTGAGCCCTGCTAGATTTAACACGGTGGTCGGTTGTGGTCCACAAGTCTAGTTTAGTCACCTCTCGATTGCAAGTTTAACTATTTACTTCAACTAAAAAAAATCAACATTCAATTCTATGTTTAATTAAAATGTAACCAAACATACTAATTTTTATCAGGTACCTTACTCAATATATGGGCCTTTCGTCTGACAAAGATGATAATAACAAGAACACAGCTGTGGGTGAAGATTCGAAGACCCACAGCGAGAACGTGGATTGTGGGACGAAAGAGATTGAGAATGCTCGGTTATTATTGAGGCTTCTTATTCAGATGGTTCATGTTCTGCACAATTCTGGACCTGACCATGTAAGATCTATGCTATCTGCGAAGTTACTTTTATTATTATTGTGAATAGGGGATAGCTATATAAAAAGTCATACTTTCGAATACTTATTCGAAACCATACTTACTTTTTTTACTTGCATTTGAGGAGTATTTTTTGTAACAACTTCCGTGAACCTTGCCCCATTAATAGTTTTAATTATACAAAAAAAAATAGTTACATAATTTTTATTCTAGTGATTGTTTAATTTAAATCAGAAAATATTTATCTAAAATCCCGAAGAAAATTGCTAAGGTCTTTTGGAAAATCGTTTGTTGCAATTGAATAAGATACTTTTTAGTGTTGAACAAAGTAACGAAGGGATCAGCGAACAAGCGCAATATGGTTCAGTTGACTTTCAAGGTATAAGGGATTTAGGTTATAACAAAAAAATGAGAAATATTGAAGATAAAGTTAATTAAAAAAAATACGCAACTAAAGCCTCGTAATTTCATTTTCCCCTTTTAGTGCCAACTTGATGTGAAGACGATTGTTGGCGAATATTTTCAACTTCTGTCGAAAGCTCATTCGAAGCCCGACTTGCAAGTAAACATGATAAGTGAGTTGCTGGTTAACTTCGAATATAGAGTTAAAAACCAAAGTCTTTAGCTCTTATTCATCAATTCTATTTTTGTCAGTTGGCGTTAACATTTGATGAAAATAATTGACAAGGCATGTTTTTCACTGTAATTTTTTTGTTAATTTTACTTCCGAAGATTCCCAAGGTACTGAGTTATAAAGCCAAAAAGGAAATTCTTTCAAGTTTTGTTTCACCTTTTTATAAGTGAGGTTTGATTCGATTTCAGTCGCATTATCTGGTGATAGAAGTGCTTATCGAAACGTCGTCATCAAGATCTCCTTGACCTATTTGGATATGCTATTCCTTGGCTACATAACAGACCCGTGCATAGCGCACATAACTAGATATGTTGTTGTTATTATGAAGGTTTTATTCCCGAGTTTCTTTCTACGTTGGATCGCCCAGCTCTCCAAGTGATGTTGCTCCAGCACGGATGCCTAGATCATCTCAAGAAAGTCTTGCAAAACTTCACCAAACGTAAGTCCAATAATAAAAAGTTTGCTTCTTAAAAATGCGATTTAATTCCCAGCCTAAGTCATCAGTTGCCCAAGTCAAGTCTCAGTCAAATCAATATTACAGCAAGTCATTTCAAAGTCAAGTCATTGATATAAAGTAAAGGGTTGACATTTTAAAATTGACAACTCGTCCGATTATGTCTAATAACTAGGGCGATTATTTTTTGACTTGTCAAAAAAAGTCAAAATTTTGTCAAAATTTACACGTTAGGTCAAAAACGTTGTTAACGACATTTTTGCGCGTTTTTGCCAATTAAAAATAAATAAATTACTAATAAAAAAAACGGCCAATTTTACAAAACTTAAGATATGCAGAACTATATTCTTCAATTATTTTTGTCACAACAAAGTCCGTTTTTTTTGGTGAAACTCTAGCTTCAAACCGCAGACATCTCCGCATTGTGTGGGTTTAATCGATTTTCCGGCCACAGATTGCTTTAAACCGCCCACGCTTAAATGGTGAAATGAATGCTCTGCTCGCTAAAAAATCAATGTTTATAGAATCCAAATTAAGTGACTGAGTCGTAGAATAAAATCAGCTGTTTTCAATAAAAATACCAAACCCCTAATGCTCGATAAAATCGACATTTCGTTGTTGACAAACGTTCTGGTAATACCTCAATGCCATCATCTGTGTCTGAAACGTTTGTGAACATCGAAATGGTGTTTATTTGTCAAGTATTTTATTAAAATTACCAAGAAAACCCATGTTTTGTGCTCCAAGCAAACAAAGCCAAACTTGGGAGAATATGTTCGATAATTTTGGGAAATGTACTTGGCACCATTATTATATAAAGTATTTGCCGCCTCATATTTTCAGCGGTTACTTGTTCCACCCTTCGCTAGCAAAGAATGCTCCAGTCTATATTCGCCAAAGGCGTTTATTTAAGTTGCCATTCAACGCAGATACCCAGCTTTTGATAATTGCTGCCAACTGTTGTTAGAGCCCAGAAAAGTGTTTCTCGACGCTTTGGCTGCTGCCAACAATTGGTTCGCGTTCACTTCTCCGAGCTACATTACAGATCCGTGCATGGTTCACCCACATTTAACTTATGCCCCTCAAGAAATTAAGACCGTGTCCAAGATATGGCGTCTTAAGTACATATTTTTAGTTTTCTAGTTGTATCAATGGTTTTAACTGTTGAAAGAGGTATGCCTGGTGTAGCTCTACTTTTTTCCTGATACAAACATTTATTACCTTAAGTTAGATGCAGTAAATCCAGGTTGATATTGCGATTGGATTATCTTCCAATCCACCGCTTTAATTCCTGCATATCGACCCCCTTATGTTGGCTGACCGACCCACGCCTAATGCAAGCGGCACAACGAAGAATAAAAAGCGCTTTTTAATTCGCAAAAATGTGTGTAAACGCGATTTAATCCAGTTTTCTTGACTGGGTTCTAACACCGGTTAATTTTTATTGTTTTAAGCTGCCTTAAAATGGATGTTTTTACCTTTCTTTACACCTTCTCTTTCTTATTTCTTGTACAACAACCGGTGGCCCGTAAAAATAAATTTGTTCTTACCTTATTTACCCGTGTTTTCATTCGACACGTTTCCCAAAGAAAAATATTTTTTGACTCACGCCTAAAATGGCTAAACGTGGACCTAAAAAAGCTATTTGTTAAAACCTGTACAATGCTTTAACCTGGCTATACCAAGGGCCACCAAGCTACGGCCCGCGGACAAGATCCAACTGCCGATCCAAACTTCAGCCCCCGACATGCTCCTGTTACGATCCGAAAATATGGAACTTGTTTCATTAATTTCGAGAATTAAATTTTTAATAAACAGAAATTTCATAAAACTCGGTTTAAATTTTGGTAAATATTTGTTTTTTCTATTCTTTATTATAATCTTATATAAGTGAAATAAGGTGAATCAAATTTTAATCTAATTTTCACAGTTTTTCAGCCCGTTATAAATAGTTTGCTTAGTGCAATAACTTCAATAGAACTGCTGATAAATTTTAAATTATCGCCACTATTTCACTAAGTATACAATATTAAAATTCTGCTGAAGTTACAAAAGTAGTTCATATATTTAAACTGTTACAGATATAAGAGAAATCTCGTTGACGGACTCAAGCCTTAAACCGAGATAAGAAAAACATCAGCGTCAAATAAAACACAGTTCGGAATAAAAACAAAATAGGGTCAATACCTAATAGTCGTAATAACGTTTGAATTTTACATCCCCTTATAATTGCAATCTTAACCCAATTTCTAACCCCACCTATTACCCACCCCTGAAAAAGAGGGGCAAACAACTTGGTGCCAAAACAGCGGCGCGCTATTTTGTCCGTTTACAACGTATTTCGACAATTGTTCTTCCGGCAAAAAGTTTATGAAGTATCAACGTTTCGAACACATATTCAGGCAATTTTCTTCAGGGCAATATTTATATTTTTTTTTTCGATATATTATCGGACGCTCACCCGATATTTCACCGCAGGATCGGCCCGAGGCCCCAGTGAAGAGGGTGACAGGTTCGGGGTCCAGTTCGTCAACATCGTCAACTCGCTAGTGGCCGGATCCATGAGCGCCAAGGTACTTTCCCTTCACCCACAATTGTTTATCATCATTTCTGTTTGCCTGACATTTTGTGTTTTTTTGTTGTTTTTTTATTCATTTAAAAATTACGTTTTTTCGGGAGAGTATCTGGAACAAGTCACTTGATTAATTTTTTTTTTCACCGACTTATTTTAAATGACTTGTTCACAAAACTTAGCGAACCCAACTTACCTAAATACGACCAGAGATTCAAAACACCATATCTGCAATGACAATGACTTAATTAACTTCAAAATTTTCAATTTTAGTACAAGTCCAAAAAAAAAATAAAAATAAAAATAAAAAAAAAACAATACGTTATATAATAATATTAAGAATTATTTAGTTTTACTATGTAATATAAACCATGTCACACCATTATATTTATGTGGTACGTTCCGTATTTTAACAATAACCAGCGTTTTTTAATTCAACCTTAAGAAAAACAATATATTACAGCCAATTTTTTTTTAATTAAGGTATTTAAAATAACAGGTGGTCATTACTTAATGGCATCAGGCAACATTCAAACCTGTCAAGGCAATTGGCATCTTGTGATTTAAAAAAAGGCAATTTGTCAATTAGTGAAATCCTTAACCTATAAAGGTTAAAAAATCGGTAAAATTTACCCCTTACAATTTTTTATTTTAAAGTTTTGTTAAATAAGGAGACTTTTATTCGTCAAATCCATTTCCTTTAATGTCAGTTGTTTTTCATCTTCAGTTTTATTTTATTTTGCATCTTTCATTTTTGTTGTTCTGCATGTGCGTGTTGTGGTTGCCATGCCAACAGGATCAGTGCAGTCACGTGCTCGATACGTCATTCCTCTTACGTCACTTCAAGGTCATTTGTTTGCCCTCCAAGGAGCTGTTTGTCTCCCTCTTGCGGATGGTTAGTCGCTGGCCTCGTTCGGGGGAATACCCCGAGTTGTTACTGCAAAGAAAAACTTTGCAAATTTAATATACATTGGTTTTGGCTTCATTTTTATTCCTTAAACTTTTTTAAATTAAAAAAAACATTTTATTTCATTTTATTGATTTGTTTTATTTTTCGACCTAACTTTCTACTTTTACCTACAGAAATATTATTTTGTAATGATCTTACGAAACAATTTTATCTATAAGCTGTAAGCTTTGCTATAATTGACGTTTTTGTTATCAATCTCATGACGTATCTTATGACGTATTTATCCAGGCTGTCGAAAGTGATGACGTCATGTCGGTGCCTCGGCCAATCAAAAACGTTTTCATTATTTTGATGCTGTTTGATTGGCTGCCCGAAATCACACAGGTGAGGTTGAACGAGTGTTGTGACTTAAGTTCATGGCTTCACCTAAACCCACTGAACTCACTCGTCTTAAATAACTTGACTTAAATTAAAATGTTTAATCAGTAATAAAAAGGACAGTAACAACTTTTATGTGTATATTACATTTGAGTTGAATTTGGTTCCAAGCCAACTGCTTAATGTAAAAAATGCTGTTTGTTTCATTTTTTAATATTTTTAACTTGTTTATTGCGAAAGGCCAGAATGCAAGGCGTTCACTAGTTCTGTAAGTTCAACAATCCCATTTACGGCAAATAACGTAACTTGTACATAACTTCAGATTGGACTTGACTTGCTAATTTTCTTACATGAATATATAGGCGGTCAATATTGCTTTTCAAGTATAGAGTAACAAATCACATTATATACGATTGGTGTATATGTATCACCCGCTAAACTCTTTCTAAACTTCACCAGCCTTAATTTCACAGGCAACTCTTGTATTTATGAGGTTGGTAATAACTACTGAATAAACAATAAACTCAAAGTTTAAAAAACCGAGTGAAACCAGGATCAGACATTTTTAAGGAATATATATATTCCGCCTATACTTACATTAAGCAGAAACTTACTGCCAATTTTGGAATCCATAAAGGTACGCACTTTATATAACTACTGCCATGTTTGTATGCAGCCCGACAAGCAAGTTTGGTTGTCGTCCATATTACTCCGCCTCTTTACCTCGTGCGCCGCCAACAAGATATTGGCCGGCCACTGCAAGATTATAACGAAACTAGTCGGTAAGTCTGTGATAGTAATTTATTTCTGAACTTTGGCAACTTTGGAGTAATAATGAAGTTTTTAGAAGTAAAGGACTGTGTATTGAAAATCCTAATTCTGAACTTCATGATTTCGGTCCCGCCTAGCTACTTTGTTTAAAAAATGATTTAGTAAAAAAAAGTTATCTAATAAATGTCACATAAAAAAAATCCTTACTTCTACACTGTACTATGATTTCATCATTAAATTTGCGGCCAGATTCTGTTTTGTTTTTCATTCTGGTTCGATAAAAAAAATAAAACGACGACAGTAACTGTGCTTTAAATAACCCTTTTTATAATATTTTCAACGTGTTTTGCCGCAGCTTGTCTGATCAATCATCCCAACCTTGACGAACAAACGGTTCTCAACCTTCTAACCTTGCTGGAACGACTCGGCTCGTTCTCGGTGACTCCCCGACAAACACTCGCATTCTTCGAGATGTTGAGGCAGGATTCTGCAAGCCACCAGCATATGGTCGGTATAAGGCTTGTTTGAGGTTTCATATTGGATGTAATGCAATGCCAGGTGTTGTGCTTTATTGAAGGGCTTTCATATATTCATTCTACGTCTAAACACAACCTTACAGCATTATGCTTTACATTTGTTATTTTTTTAATTTGTTGTATTATGTAACAACCATGCCGTTTGTTGAAGAACAAGTACTTCGATCGAATGCTAACAAGCCTCTCTGTGATGTCACACAAGGAGTTGGAACATAGGAAACCCTCCTACTTTTTTGACCTCCAGGAAGAAACATCGGTAAATATAATCGTTGGAAGATTTCTAGAATATCTAAACTAAAAAAACATCTATAATTCAAACCTTACTTCCCGTTTTCTACCGCTGCATCATTAATAAGTTGTCACTATGGTGTATATTAACAAAATATTGGTAAAATATAAATTAATAAATAAATCAAGATCAAACTAAGATCTTTCATCTCTTATGCGCCTGTTTTATCGTTCGCTGTATAATTTATTACCGCGCTTATAAATCAATGGAATGGGAGGGTAACGATTTATTTTTGTTGTTCCAGGGCATCACGGCCCCCACGATCAAGAAATGGGGGGGCAACGGTTTCTCCCTTCACACGTGGGTCTGTTTGGGGTACTTCCCCTTCACCCATGGGGCCAGACGAAGGAGACAGTTGTACAGGTAGCAAGCGCTTTTTGTGAGATAAAAAGGCGTAATGAAATAAGTTTTATGCGATATATTGTGGACAGCTGCTTACTATTGGGAGTTATTTAAGACAACCATATTAATATTTTACGGATTATCGTTTAATCCAAGATTTTTTTTTTTATTAAATATCGAACTTCTTGCCGCAGTTTTTCGACCGACAGTGGAACCGGGATGGAAGCATTCTTTACTCAAGACTGCCAACTTGTGGTGGCCGTGAGCACCAAAAAGAGCTACCACACGGTGGCGCTAAACGAGCATCCGCTGACTGACAACAAATGGGTGAGGGGTGTGGTTAGGGCTTGGTCACCCCAACAAGTGGGTGAGGGGCGTGGTCACCACAACAAATGGGTGAGGGGCGTGGTTAGGGCTTGGTCACCCCAACAAATGGGTGAGGGGCGTGGTCACCCCAAAAATTGGGTGAGGGGCGTGGTCAACCGCAAAAATGGGTGAGAGGCGTGGTCACCCCAAAAATTGGGTGAGGGGCGTGGTCAACCGCAAAAATGGGTGAGGGGCGTTGTTAGGGCGTGGTCACCACAACAAATGGGTGAGGGGCGTGGTCACCACAAGAGGTCGCAAATGGGTGAGAGGCGTGGTTAGGGCGTGGTCACCACAACAAGTGGGTGAGGGGCGTGGTCACCACAAGTCGCACAAGGGTTAAATGTCCCAGTAGTTTATTAGAAATTGACAAAGTTATTTTAAAAGGAAACAGGTCGTATATTTTTTCTAAAAAATTTCGGCTCCTCAAACTTAATAACAAGAGGGCGAACGTAAAAAAGGTTGGGAACCTCTGTCCTTACCTTTGCAAAAACACATGGTTCTAAATAGTACATCCTTTACAAAGTTATTCCAAGAATCTTTTACCTCGCCAAGACGAGGTTAGCAAATAAAGCAGAGATTTGAGCTCACGACTGAATATGACTCATTTAAAAATAATAAAAAATCTATTTTGTTTCTTTTTAATTTGTTATTGAAAAGCGGATAAAAATATTGCAAAGCGCAATAATGCCGAGGAAACAAAAAAACACCTTTAATTTTTCATTTTATGTTTTCTTGGTCGTATTGTAGTGATTTATGTTGTATTTTGCAGCACTGCATCCAAATAGTTCACCACCCAGCCCGTAAAGTGTTTGGGTTCAACGGAACGTTAACTGTTCATATTGACAACCAGCTGAGAATGACAACATCCATAAGGTGACGAGGTTATCTTATTTTGATTGACTTGGGAATTAGGTAGAGTTTACGACACTGAAGAAACGCATTCTATATATGTCGCGGTACAGTTTTGGGAGCAACACGTTATCAATAACACAAAAGTGAACATAATAAGGGTTGCCACAAAGACTCTTCAAAAATATTTCAATGGCTGGGTCTTACTTTGTTTATTGAAAAGTCTTTTAAAAACCCTGTTTTTCCGAAAGTCCTTCAATAACTAACAGATTGAGCAAGCATTGGCGTATGGTTGTTTCTCGACTCGTTCCCTTCTGAGCCTGCATAGCTCAGTTGGTAGAGCGACGGTCCCGGCTTGACCGGAGGTCGTGAGTTCGAACCTCACCGCAGGCCAGTTGTTTTTCTAGTCTGCTCTGCTTGCATCACAGATCAACAGATTCGGTGAGTCTGCGATGGCTTGCGGTCCTTCAATAGTTTTTAAATTTATTTTATAAAAGTAAAACCTTCAAATTCATTTTTTAATCCCAATTTTTTTTTCAGGTTTCCGAGTCTTTCTTCGACCTTGACCTTGTGTCACGTGGGTTCGTCGGGTCATCGCACCAACGCGGGTATGACGTCATCAGATGGACCTCAACCCAGCCGCAAGTGAGTGACGTAGTAGTGACGTCATTTCGATCGCTCGCTTTGCAGAAAATGCCCCCTAATGGTCCAATCGGTATTAATGATCCAAATTACTTGGGAGCAATGTTTTCTAGGCTGGTATTTCGCTGAATTGCGTCATAGAAAATAATGCGTTGCTTTGAGTCCCAAATCGCACGCTTCGAACAAAATGTACAAGATTTTACAGGAAAATTATTCATTCATTAGAGGGGACTGAGCCCCCCAAGTTTCATCTAGTAGCCCATCATTGCCAGTATAGACTTTCGACTTTAAAATAAAATGGCATTAATGTTACTATTTGTTCGTTGTTCGCATGTAAATCGGTACTTTCCCCTCCAGTGAGAACAATTCTTCGAACGCCGATCGCGTGGTTACCATTGACAACGGTTGCCAGGACGACGTGTGGGGGCAGGCGACCTCGTTGCTAGGGCAACTGGGATCGGTGGTCGTGTTCAATGAAGCGATGAAGGAATCAAACATGACGTGGCTTTATAACGCAGGTTTGTCAGATTGAAAGTTGGCATTTTCTGAACACGAACGGAATGTTTTGGTTTAATATACCTTCACAATAAACCAACTTCGATGAATTTGGGTTCGAAACCCTTAATTTATCGACTGATTCGAGCAGGCTTTATGTGTACAGGGCCGTTATGGTTGATAAAAAAACAACTTCCAGAAGGGCTGAATCACAGTTTTTGTAATATGCACGTATTTGTATGTTTGTTTTACTGATAATTTAATTTCAGTCATTTTTTTGTAAAACAAGAAACCATTTTTGGTGACTGCTGTTTAGTTTAAAACAAACTGCCTTTACGACTGCCCAAATCCCGAGTCCGAAAACTGGTAAGGTCTCAAACTGTAAATTGTAAAGATGGACTAGCATATGGTGGATATTTACCAACCATGTATTGTGTAGGTGGATGAATTGTTATCAGACACCCCTATGAGTAGATTGCCAAATATAAAAAGTAAAGAAGTAAACTAAATGCTGTAGAATCCGACCAAGATTCTGGGCGAAATCAGCATATTTTGCCCGGGGTTGGACCCTATTGTAATGGCTGGAGTTAGGCTAGGGTCGTTTTTAGCCGACTACGCAGGCCTTGTCTAAACAATCAATGCTGTTGTTGACACTAAACCACCCAAACATGTCTAGATGTCAATAATTCGAATTGATTTTCTGCAGGTCTTGATATGTGGAAGTCTAACCGGTCGGGGGACAGCCCCTTCGAGGAAATCCCCTCTTCGAAGATAGTGTTGTACTACGAGGCAAAGGCGTGCTACAAACATGTGTGTAAAGACCTGGCGTGCAATATTCCTCCTAAGGATGGAAGGCTTACTGGCCACAAGATCTACACTTGGGACATCAAGGTTTGTCTACACAATGCTACTTCCACTTGCAACACAGCCACACTCTTGAGGAATGATGTTTTTGGGTTACCATCTTGGTTTAAATCCATAACGGGTTTTGTTTGCGAAGCATTTACTTACAACTGCTATCAGGTTTTGTCGGAGGTTGTTGGTTCGAACCTCACCCCAGGCTAGTCTTTTTTTAAGAAGGAAATTATTATTAAAAATATATTAAAAGGAATTTCTTCCCCCAAAATATTGTAGTTTAAAAATGTAGTAAGTCAGCCTAACTAGGGGTCACCAAACTACGGCCCACGGGTCAGATTTGGTTAATTCTACTGTCCCGCGGCATATTTACATAAATGAGATAAAGTACAGAAATGTTGCGATTTCGAAACTAAATTTTGATAAAGGTTTAAATTGAACCAAAATTGTACGACAGAAAATGTTGTATCCGCCCGCATTTCGTCAACCTGTAAAGTTGTTCGACCATTTTGGTAATAACTTAATGAATCCTGGACCAAGTTAAAGTGTTTAAAAGTGACAGCATTCAAACATGGCTGATTGTCGACCTTGTGCAAATGTGTTCAGGATTCGATAAATTGCATCGGTGGGATGGCGGTCATCACCCCCCTCCTCGAAGTCGTGCACGCGCGTCACATTGTCAAGTCGCCATCTGTCTGTGACGTCACAACAGACAAACACAACGGAAGGTATTTAACCGTTTGTTCGTACTTTTTAATAAACAAGGAGTTGGAATTACGTTTGCTTCTTTAACGATTTCTAGAAAAAAGATTTTTATGAAACGTAAGTATGAATAAAAAAAATAATAGTATTAATAAGAAACTCGTTAAAAACAGTGTATTTCTTGTGGTATGCTGAAAACAAAGAGACCAAACTATCCACAAAAAAAATCTGGCCTTTTGAAAAATCGTTAGTGAAAAAAAAACGTTTATTTTGTTGTTTTTGATGAAAAATACGTTATAAATTATCATATTTTGTGTTTTATTTTAGCTCCACCGAATTTGAGGAAATGTCGCAAGAAAAGAGCGAATCAGGTAATAACAAAAAATAAGTTAGAATCGAGTTTCGAAACCGATTCGATATTATCGGACACTGTAATCTTTAAAGTTGTGCATTCTTCAGTGACGTCCAGTTACCATGGCAACCCGGTGGCCAACTGCTTTGACGTCATCACCAGCTTTCTGACGAGCAGCAACGATTCCGCTAGGTGGCACCACATAAACGCTGACGTCATGATTCGGTGCGCTAGTTTCGCCACTATCGGCGCCCTTCTACAAAAGGTGTGGTCACGTGATTAGTATTGAGATAAACCAGAAATAGTTTCAACTTTAGTTTAAACCAGAAAATATTTTGCCAAAATATGACCGTACGCCTAAAAGTGATTCTTTTTTTTAATTGTTGGCAATTGATTTAAAAATAAAAATAAAACCGTACCACCTTTTATAAGTGAGGGCATATTTCAGTCACATTTCGTATCAAAACATCTTAATAGTCAAAATGATGTTGATTTACTTTTTGGCTTTGCAATTTGTTATTATGCTACATTCCAGTTCCTTGCATATTGTACCTAAAAAATTCCCTAAGAAAGTAAGGATTATAATATAAGTGATACATAATCGCAAAAACTCAATTTCTCCTCAGCTTCCTGTCGTTTTACTCGATCAATTCCTGCTCAAAGCAATCCAGAACCTAGTGAACTCAACCAACCGTGACCACAGCAACGGAACTACCCTCATCACTGACGTTTACCAGTACATTCTATTCGACTTCAGGTTGGCAAACAAATGTTTACTTTTTTACTTAAGTTTTAAATTACACCATCTTATAAAACCTAATTTCAGCAGCATAAAGTTTGTTTTTACCTTACATAATTTTAAACCATGTTTTTATGCTAGTTTGACCATTTTATTAATAATAATTCAAAATTTATGTTTCCTTGCTAGTTTTCATTACTTGTACAAGTTGTTGTTAATCATTCAAAGGCACATTATGCACGAATTGTAATGTAGCTTGAGCAAATCGACATTATCTTATAAAAGCCGCTTCGGTTAATGCGACTGAAATCTATCCAGAGTTTTGTAAGTCAGGATATATTTCAGTCAGATTAACTGAAGATGATACAAGTTTGTATCGAAACTTCTTTTTTGAAATGACGTCGATTTACTCGACTTTTTTGGCTGCGACATTCATATATATTGTTAAAACTTATTGCACTTCGAGATTGACCATTGTTACGAGTGCAAGCTTGACCCTTATTAACCCCTACTTGTTGTGCTGATTTGACCCCGATTAACCCCTCTCCCCCTAGGATCTGGTCACTTACCCACCCGACCGTCCAGTACAGCTTGGTCCAGTATCTTTCCACAATCATCAAGGACAACAAGAAATTGTTCCGATCAACTTTCGGGGTTCAGTACATCCTCGACGTCATAAAGACTTATTACTGGTGAGTTGGTGATAATACTACAGTGGTCGCGTATTCCCACGGGCGTGAGTTCGAAGCTCACTTCAGCAAAACAATTATTAACGCATTGTAGAATTTAATATATATTGATACCATAATTATACGTTCGAAAGTCTTAGTTAGAACGACTGATTTCCATATATGTTGTTTTAAACTATTAAAGCCTCCTAATATTAAATAATGTCACAAACTTTGAAATTGAAACAACTTGTTATATTAGACTGCACAATGTAGGAAAATATTTGGTGACTTATTGCACTCCAACAAGAGAGGCTGCTTATCAATGGGGTAAACTCGAAAATTCCTTAAACCGCTCCCTTTTTGTCGGTGATTCCCCTACTTACCCCCAGCAACGAAAGCATGGGTGAAGACGACGCTCGTATCCTCCGATCTTCGCTGCTCGGCCTCGTCAAGTATTACGTCACTGATGACATCACCGCTGACGAAATGGAAGCCTTGATCAACTTTGTGACGTCATCGAACGCGGAGAACGAGGCGCAGGTTGGTTCTAGTCGAAACGATAAAATATCGGTCGGTACGATATCGGTTGAAAAAATACTTTAAAATTGATTTATACGTATTTCGAGGTTTTGTTAGTTTTACGAGATAGACCACAGGGCACTGGTAGTAAACAATAAAAAATTGTCAGAATAAACACACCGTATGCTCAGAGTTTAAGAATTTATTCAAGTTTATTTTTTAAACAAAAGTTTGAAATGCATTAGTTGCTAAAGTTTCTAAAATATTTCTACAGTTTCATATCCTCACTCCTAATTTTTGTTAAAAGGCTTTGTGTGTGAGTTTTTTAATTGAAATTTGAAATGTTAGGTTTTGGTATAGTTTTTCTATGACAAGTGCTTTATTCTGTACTACAAAAAAACTTTAAATAATTATTGGTTTGTTTTCAGATTTGCGAGATCCTGGACGTGTTGAAGACGTTAATGTTGAGCCAGTGTAGAGAACAACTTTCCAACCTTCTGTGTGAAGCGAGGTTCGCCGGATGCATTTACTCTATGCTCGGAGCACAAGACTTCGCAAACTCCATCAAGGCTTCTGTGTGCGAGGTATTGTTGATAAACATGTAGAAATACTTGGGATTCTGATTTGTTTAGGGTATTTGTTTGGATCTACTAAAACTACAATGCAAAAAGGTGGTTATTTTAACGTCTCATATTTCTACACAATTATCGTCTGTTGGCCCGTTTTTTTGGTTTGTATTCGTTTCTTGTTGTACATTTCAATGAATTTTATTCTGAGCAATCAAATTAAGAACCACCCAGAGTTTACATAAAATGCAAACTTTTCCTTCTAATTATCCTCCAGCTCCACAAATATCGACTCAAACCAATAACCCCTAACGCCCGAGTAGGGATGCCCGATGCTTGACATTGTATTCCGATGTTTTGCGACGCGATCGACTACCAAATGACTCCAGTCCTAAGCACAGACAATCAATAAAGATTAAATTGAAACGTTTTTTTCAGTTTTTTGCCCAAAATTTGCTTTATGGTTACATACCTAGCTACCGGTTGTTGACCTAATGTTGAAATATATATTCATTTAAAGGCGAAATCTCTGCCTTGAACCTCAAATGATTGCAATAATTCCGATCTTAATTTGGTATCGTATCGAGACTGATACCGATAGTGCCAATTGGTATCGGGTATCGGCTCCGATCCGACATATTCCGGACATCCCTAATCCTGAGCGGCAGCCACCTTCAACTGTTAATACTCCATGCATGACCCCGTTTAACCTTTGAACTTTTACCGATGTCTTTCCAGTTGCTCATTCTTCTCTTTAAGTCGTCACGCATGGTCGAGAAGCACAAATCATTGTTGCGTAACAATGGGATTGGTTTCCATGGCATTATGTGGCAACTGAAGGACGTTCATTTGCACTCTGACCTCTGTCAGTTCATTCTTGACATCATACAGCTAATAGGTGAGCAAAGATGTTCTGATAAGTGTAGCTCGCAACAAAAGCTGTTTGTTGTTGTATAATATTATGGATTGCGACAGTGTTGTCTTGTGTTGATTCAGATTGTGACAATGCTGTGTTGTGTTGATTCAGATTGCGACAATGTTGTGTTGTGTTGATTCATATTGTGACAATCTTCTGTTGTGTTGATGATTCAGATTTCCACAATTTTGTGTTAATTTAGATTGCGACAATGTTGTGTTGTGTTGAGTTAGATTGCGACAATGCTGTGTTGTTGATTCAGATTGTGACAATGTTGTGTTGATTTAGATTGCGACAATGTTGTGTTGTTGATTCAAATTGTGACAATGTTGTGTTGATTTAGATTGCGACAATATTGTGTTGTTTTGATTTAGATTGCGACAATGTTGTGTTGTGTTGATTCAGATTGCGACAATGTTGTGTTGTTTATTCAGATTGTGACAATGTTGTGTTGAATTAGATTGCGACAATGTTGTGTTGTGATGATTCAGATTGCGACAATCTTGTGTTGATGATTCAGATTGTGACAATGTTGTGTTGTGTTGATTTAGATTGCGGCAATGTTGTGTTGTGTTGATTCAGATTGCGACAATGTGGTGTTGTTGATTCAGATTGTGACAATGTTGTGTTGAATTAGATTGCGACAATGTTGTGTTGATGATTCAGATTGCGACAATGTTGTGTTGTGTTGATTTAGATTGCGACAAAGTTGTGTTGTTGATTCAAATTGTGACAATGTTGCGTTAATTTAGATTGTCACAATGTTGTGTTGTGTTGATTCAGATTGTCACAATGTTGTGTTGTTTTGATTTAGATTGTGACAATGTTGTGTTGATTTAGATTGCGACAATGTTGTGTTGTGTTGATTCAGATTGCGACAATGTTGTGTTGATTCAGATTGTAACAATGTTGTGTTGAATTAGATTGCCACGGTGTTGTGTTGTGTTGATTCAGATTGTCACAATGTTGTGTTGATTTAGATTGCGACAATGTTGTGTGGTGTTGATTTAGATTGCGACAATGTTGTCTTGTGTTGATTTAGATTGCGACAATGTTGTGTTGATTCAGATTGTGACAATGTTGTGTTGAATTAGATTGCCACAATGCTGTGTTGTGTTGATTTAAATTGCGGTAATGTGTTGATTCAGATTGCGACAATGTTGTGTTGTGTTGATTCAGATTGTGACAATGTTGTTTGTGTTGATTTAGATTGCGACAATGTTGTGTTGTGTTGATTTAGATTGCGACAATGTTGTGTTGTTGATTCAAATTATGACAATGTTGTGTTGTTTAGATTGCGACCTTGTTGTGTTGTGGTGATTTAGATTGCGACAATGTTGTGTTGTGTTGATTCGGATTGCGACAATGTTGTATTGTTGATTCAGATTGTGACAATGTTGTGTTGATTTAGATTGCGACAATGTTGTGTTGATTTAGATTGCAACAATGTTGTGTTGTTGATTCAGATTGCGACAATGTTGTGTTGTTGATTCAGATTGCGACAATGTTGTGTTGTTGATTTAGATTGCGACAATGTTGTGTTGTGTTGATTTAGATTGCGACAATGTTGTGTTTATTCAGATTGTGACAGCGCCACATTCATCGCTGCCCTTCACGTCATGCACCGAAGTCACGTGAATCTCAAGCGCTCGGCTTGCCAACAGTTCCTCACACTCGCTTATTCAAAAGCTGCTTTTCTACAGGGATGCGTACAACAATATGGTTGGCAGGTAAGGTCGACGAAAACATATTATGACAAGCCACAGCTATGTCTTGCTACATCGGAAGTAAAACGTAACAACCTAGATTGCATGTTCGACGTTACACTAACAGTTTTATTGTTATTATTTAAATGTTTGTTAAAATGCCTTATTTACAGGAAGCTTTGGCGAGGTTATTTATCGATGGATTTTCGCCGCAACATAAGGTAATTACTTTATTCAACTAAATTTAACCCTTTAACCAACCCTTCTGTTCACTTACATTTCTCACTTATAAATGCTCATAGTAACAAAGTGTTACGCTTGGTTTTTCCAGAGGACTGCAAGTCAAACAATGGAACGAACCGAATCCACCATTGAGGCATCTAAGGCTGAAGTTTTGGAAAAAGTCTTGAAAGGTTCGTTAGAAGTAACTCAGTTAATTAAAAGTAAATTCAATTAACTTTAATTTGAATTTGAAGGTAACGTAAACAAAGTTGATTTAATTTTAAAAGTCACCAAACTTTAAAAAGTAAGTTTTCATCTACTTACTCATTTTAAACAACCCCCGATAACAACACTCTCAGATGTCATATCTGTTTAAATTTTACACAGTTCGCGACAAAATAAACTTACATCCCTAGTGCTGGTTAAACTACTTTGTAGGGAAGGTTTTTCTTTATATGTACTGACCACTACGATCCTTGCAGGCAAAACAGCAAACAACAACCGTGTTAGCGCCTCTAGTGAAAGGTAAGAAAACCCAGAATAAAACTCGTTCTATTATCGCGTGTTTTTGTATATATTTAATAAGTTAAGTTTTTATTAATATATTTCTTCCGTTTCTATTGTGTTCTCGTAGTAATCTGTTGTTACAATTTAATTTGGCGTCAAGGTTTCAATTGTGTGATTTGGTTGGGTCACAACTGCAGTAACTTCATATGGTTAGATTTATTGAAATTGGTTATTAGCAAGATTACTCAAAAGCATAAAAAAACTATGAGAGTAACACAAGACATCAGTCATATTAATTAAATTCAAATTTATGATATTTGTGCTTTGTTCTCTTACAAATGAGTCAGTTCGTTGGACTTGGTCGCCAAAAGCTTCGCTGTTACTTATCGCTTGGCATTTGTGTTGTGGCGGAAAAAGGTTTAGAAACACTTTTTTAGGGCCACGATGAAATATTTAAAACTATGATAATCACGAAGTTTTAATTTTAATTTTTTTAAGCTGAATTAAATTAGCGTTAGTTTTATTCGCTTTTAAAAAGTTTTCGTTTTTTTGAAGCCCGACTCCCAGCAATGATGACGTCATCACTAATAGTCCCAGCAACGGATCTGCCCTGTTTGACCTTGACACGGTGAGAGAGCGATTTTGCTAATTGTTGGTGGGATTCGAACCCAACCCTCGGAACTTTGTTTCAAAAGGATGAGCAGTTTACTGTGGTGGGATTCGAACGCCAACCCTCCGAAATCTGCTCCCATTTAGGATGAGCAGTTTACTGTGGTGGGATTCGAACCCCTACCCTCGGAACTCTGCTCCCATTTAACCTGTTATATTTAGGATGAGTAGTTTACTGTGGTGGGATTCGAACGCCAACCCTCGGAACTCTGCTTCCATTTAACCTGGTTATATTTAGGATGAGTAGTTTACTGTGGTGGGATTCGAACCCCTACCCTCGGAACTCTGCTCCCATTTAACCTGTTATATTTAGGATGAGTAGTTTACTGTGGTGGGATTCGAACGCCAACCCTCGGAACTCTGCTTCCATTTAACCTGGTTATATTTAAGATGAGCAGTTTACTGTGGTGGGATTCGAACCCCTACCCTCGGAACTTTGCTCCCATTTAACCTGGTTATATTTAGGTTGAGCAGTTTACTGTGGTGGGATTCGAACCCTCACCCTCGGATCTCTGCTCCCATTTAACCTGGTTATATTTAGGATGAGCAGTTTACTGTGGTAGATGCTAGCGAGGCTCGTATGGACGGTGATGCGGTTGATCTTGCGGTGGAAAGCATATTTCTTCTTGTATGGAGGGGAGTTCGGGGATCTTCAAACCAGGATTGGATGGTGAGGAAACTTAATCGGATAAATGTACAATTCACTTCCAACATAGTTTTTACTATGTTTATCGTCATGAATTCAAATCGACTTTTTAATTAGGTTATTATTTCCAGCCGCAAATAACGTCATTAGATTTTCAAAAGCGTCGCCAGATTTATGACATCATTATATCCACTATTACCGTAACTTGTTTAATGACGTCACATTGTTTCCAGAAGCTTCGGAAAATTCACTTAATGACGTCGTTATTCAAATTAATAACGAAAGGTTTATATAATGACGTCATCATATCACGATTTTTTTGAAATGTTATTTAATGGCGTCAGCAACGCCACAAGATTTATTTAATGACGTCATAATATTCCCAGGAGCGTCGCAAGATTTATTTACTGACGTCATAATATTCCAGGAACGTCGTAAAATGTTCGCGGCACTGGATGAGGTCGCTAGAGAGCACCAGTTGATGTTGGACAGGTCAAAGGTCAAGACCCGGGTCCTCGAGGCCTGTCTGGAGGCCGCACTCAGTGACGTCAGAGAGGCGTCGGGCTCCAGTGGTTCCAGTGGGGTCAGCTTCGCCGTGGCAAATGAGAACAGCGAGAAGTTGATGCAGTTTATTTTCGGCTTTCTGAGGGGAGAAGCGGAGGGGAATCCCCAGTTGTGGACAGAAACTGTGAGTTTCTAGATTTTATTTTTTTACAGTTTTGTCGCCGTCTCTGTTTGTTTTTTATCTTTTGCCTAAAGTTTGGAATTTAAAATGCGATTAGGATTTAGTAAAATAATGCTCATTTGCTCTAATGATTGTGTGTGGGTCCTAAATGTTGCAGAACCTATTGATTTACTTCAAACTAATGGAAAAAGTGATTTGAAGTAGTTAACATTCAAAACGTTTACAAAACACATTTTTTTATGTGCGCTTTTATATTTTACCACGTATTTCAACAACCTTCATCCATTATGACGTGGACAATGTACATTGTTTAAACTCGAACGTTGAAACAATGCGAGATTTTTCGACCTACTTGTCCAGCTAATGGAGAACGTGTTCGCGTTGTATGACGCTCTGCTTGTATGGGAACACCGTTCCGACACCTCGCACGGCAACGAGTGGGGGGAGCTGGCCCGCATCGGGATCAACCTGCTCCTCGGTTGCCTGGCAACCAGCAAGCTCGAGATGGTTGCTATGACGTCAGCTAAGCTGCACAACCTGCTCCACTCGCGTGAACCTTCGTGCACAGGAGAGGTGTGCTATGTGCTGGAAGCTCTGCACGGATTCGTCATACAAAGCGTCAAAGGTCCGTGCATTAACTTGGTTTATATTGTGGTTTATGTAGATGATAGCTGAGCTGATGCAAAGTATTTGTTAGTTTTTTGCCTCTCGCTATTGCTCCATTTCTCGCTTTTGCGCGCGCATAATGGCGCGACGCATCGCATACGCACACTCACTTAATTAGGCGTGGTAGTGCGCGCCTCTCACGTAAAGAATGCAACTAGCTTCTAGCCTTTGGGGCCAATTTAGTTGATATATAAAGCCTTTGTTTTGCGGTGCTTGGTGCAGTCACCACCAGCATCATTACTGAAGACACTATACACGCCAGACATCAAACTTTGAAAACCTGCACCGATTTCTCTACTGTTTTGATTTGTACCGTGCGAAAATTGTACGTTCGCTATTGTCCTTGTAGACGCAAGCAATAATAGAAAGAAGTGTTGAGTATTGCAAAGCTTGATTTCTACAAAAGTTTTCAAAGTCTCCCGTCTTACAGCTGGTGAGGTTGTCCCGTTGCACCGAAGTGCATCGTACGAAGTACCGTCGCTCGGCAATAAGTGCCCGCGACTCCTGTTGTCCCGTTGCACCGAAGTGCAGCGTACGAAGTACCGTCGCTCGGCAATAAGTGCCCGCGACTCCTGTTATCCCGTTGCACCGAAGTGCAGCGTACGAAGTACCGTCGCTCGGCAAGAAGTGCCAGCGGCTCCTGTTGTCCCGTTGCACCGAAGTGCATCGTACGAAATACCGTCGCTCGGCAATAAGTGCCCGCGACTCCTGTTGTCCCGTTGCACCGAAGTGCAGCGTACGAAGTACCGTCGCTCGGCAATAAGTGCCCGCGACTCCTGTTGTCCCGTTGCACCGAAGTGCAGCGTACGAAGTACCGTCGCTCGGCAATCAGTGCCTGCGACACCTGTTGTCCCGTTGCACCGAAGTGCAGCATCAGTGCTTTCGACACGCTCAAAGTTCAGCACGTTGTGCCGTTCGCGCTCTTTGTTTCCGTTGTAGTAAAGCACAACGTCCGTCGTCTTGTGTCACCACGCGTCGTGCCTGCAGGGCTCTGCTGAATTTCCTGCAGCATTAAGTTTTTCATTGCCCGCTCTGACCCGAGGCTTCTCCATTGTTACCTGAAGTACAGCACATTGCGCATACACCATGGATCCCATCATTGTCGCATGGCAAGCGCTAAACCGATTGTACGTAGACGTCGAAAGTGAGATGAAGCAAGCCGAAGGTCGCCCTACAGTCATCTCGTTGTTACCGGATGTCAACGCCCAATACCTTCACCTTATGTCTCTATGTGGCAATATCCTCGACAACCAAGTCGTGCCAGGATCCAGCTCTACGAAAGCACAGTGTATTATTGGCTACACTGAATTTCAAAAGCGCGTGCAAGAGTGGCTTGACCTCGTGAGAAGTTCTTCCGCCGGCCCATTGCATACGCCGCTGCCTGACAGCCCCGCTGATGATGCAGCTCGTCGTTCAGTCCGAGGAAGCATCACAACAAGAGCATCGTCGAGGCAAAGCAGCACTCGACAGCGGGAGAGCCGAAAAAGGTTGGAAATGGCACGCCTTACTAGAGTACACGAAGAGGAACGTCTCGCGTCGCAAAAGCAAGCCGCCGAGAGGCAACTTCAGCGTCAGGTAGAAGAGGCGAAGGAGGAGGCTCAACGTCAGGTAGAAGAGGCCCGGCGTCAGAACGAGGAGGCGAAAAGAGCGGCTGAGCGGAAGACCCAACGTGAACGAGAGGCATTGGAGCTTGAGTTTCAAGAAAGTTTACGCGAGACTCGTCATCGCCACGAGCTATCGGAGCTAGAAGCTGCCTGCGACGAGGAGGAATCGAACTGCGGCTCTAGTCGTCGAAGAGGGCTCTCTCTATGTAACTATTCGGATTCCATAAATCCGATTAACCCTCCAGTGTCAAGAAAAGAAGAAGCTGCGGAGTCCAACTGTGGTTCAACTCGCCGAAGAGGGCTCTTGCAACGCAACTTTTCAGGTTCTATAACTCCGCTTCTTCCCGCAATCGAGTTTCCGCACATATCTTCTTCTACTCCCAGATTGAGCGGTCCGGCTAGTCTTGGCCATGTCCCCCGTTCAACTCTTTCTGCTTCCGTTGCAATTACGACGTCAGAACGGTCGACAGTTCCAGTTTTCACTACAACAAGCCACGCACCGGATTTCCGCTACGTTACCCAACGCTCGACCAGATTTCACCCGACCGTCGACACTTTTCGTTATAGTCCTCCGAATGAACCCCGACACCTTCAAAACCCCTCGAAAAGCTTGTACAATACGGGGTCACGCCCACGTGATCACACGAATCATCCACGTGATCACACGAATCATTGTTGCAGAGGTGAAGTGGGCGAACGCTTTCTACCGAAACCTATAGTGGAGAAGTTCGACGGCGATCCGATGGACTATTGGAGCTTCATCAATCGATACACCATACATATTGGCAGGAAGGTCGATTCGTTTGACTTGAAGCTCAACTACCTTCTGCAGCACTGCCAAAAACATGTTTGCGATAAGGTAAAGCATCATGCTGTAAACCGGAATCCGCAGGATGCTTTCGAAAGTACTCTACAAGATTTATACAACCGCTACGGGCAGCCACACATAGTAGCTCGTCGCTGTGAAAGCCTTCTAAACGAACAACGAAAGCTAGCTGCTAACGATGCCGAAGGTCTAGAGAGATTCGCCGTCCTTCTAACCAACTGCTGCGCAGCTCTTGAGCAAATACGCGGCGCCTCTACAGTCGATTCTGTTGGCTTTATAACGGCCATAGCAGCAAAATTGCCAACTAAATTGAGGGACCGTTGGGTGACTTTTTCTCTACAAGTACAAGATACAGCCGGTCGAGTTGCAGCGTTTTCAGACTTTTCCGAATTCGTCAACCTTCAGAGTAAGGAGGCCAACTCAACTTATGGAAGAAGTTTTTTGGCGGATCAATACAACAAAGATGTAGACCCGCATGGCAACAAAGCTGCCACCTCCAAGTCTAAGCGACAATTTGCTACAACTTACACCACCGTCGTCGCACCAACTTCTACTGAGAGCGAGGCTGTTCGACAATGTCCACTTTGTGAAAAATCCCATCGCCTGGAGAATTGTGAAGAATTTCGTAGAAAGGCCATCTCCGACCGAAAAGAGTACTTGCGAACTGCATTTCGCTGCTACAGATGCTTGCGCCACGGCCATACTGTTCGAAACTGTCGCAGTGACGTCACTTGCAGTCAAAGTGGCTGTAGAAGCCGTTTTCATCATTTTTTGTTGCATTTCGTCAAGACTGAACGTCCCAATATCACAGAAAAGATCGCAGCTCGTCAAAGCTCTGCACGAAGTAACTGCCTACATTCTTTATCGAAGGATGCGGATACGAAGCAACTTTCTGCTTATCTAGACATGGTTCCAATATGCGTTCGTTATGAAGAAAAAGAAGTTCAAACTTATGCGCTGTTAGACTCCGGTTCTAACACGACGTTTTGCGAACGAAAGTTGGCCAGCTTACTGAACGCTACATCTACTGAAAGGTCAACAAGCATCCACCTAAGCACGTTGGGTTCCGAAAAGCGGGAAGTCAATACAGCGTCTATATCGCTATCAATACGCCCCTTGGATGGCAGTGGGGAGATCTTCTTACCGGATGTGTTGCTCATCGACCAAATCCCCGCAAAGCCAACTGTTGCCCCACCTCAATACGAATTGGATCGGCATGAATACCTTCGCGGTGTTAATTTGCCATGCATTACTGGCGGGTCGGTAATGCTACTGATCGGCAACGACAACGCCCTTGCTCATCGTTGCCTGGAGAGTCGTTTCGCACCAAACCCTCGTTATCTTCCAGACGCTATCAAGACACCCTTAGGATGGCTATTAAAGGGACCTTCACTCGCAACTCGATCAACCGAGGATAGCGCTAACTTCCTGTTAAGAACATCGGGTATACCACGAGAGGTAGACGAACTTGCAAGCGCTATTGTCAATGACGAGGAAGAAGTTATTCCCTCTCCACACGAAACTGACGTAACGCACGTGGATTCTCTCATGCGCTGGATAAGTAACCACAAGGAAGCGGCCGAATTCGGTTTACAGTATTCCAGAGAAGACGTTGTAGCTTACAACATGATGTCCAGACTGGTGGAACTTGTAAACGGCCATTTCCAGCTCCCTCTTCCATGGAAGAACGACTCCGCAATCCTCCCCGACAGTATACAGATGGCACGTCGACGATTGACAAGTTTAAAGAAACGCTTATCAAACGACGCAAGGCTTCGCCAACAATACATCGAACAAATAAAGTGTCTACTCGATAAAGGATATGCAGAAGAAGTACCCTCCGATCAGAGTGATACAACGAGTCGCACTTGGTATTTACCGCACCATCCAGTCATAAATCCACGGAAGCCGGACAAGGTTCGAGTCGTCTTCGACTGCGCTGCAAGATGCCAGGGAATCGCCATCAACGATATGCTAATGAAAGGTCCTGATTTAGTGAACTCCCTGGTTGGTGTACTGATGAGATTTCGGAAAGGCCGAATTGCAATAGTGGCAGACATAGAGGCCATGTTTCATCAGGTACTTGTCGCGCCTCGAGACCGTGACGCTCTGCGGTTCCTTTGGTGGCCAGGAGGAGATATGTCCAAAACGCCCTTCCCACATCGCATGACCGTCCATATTTTCGGCGCCCGGTCTTCTCCCAGCTGTGCAACATTTTGCTTGCGCCAAACAGCCAAACAGTTCGGCAAATTATTTCACCCTGGAGTTGCGCAAACCGTATTGAAGGGTTTTTACGTAGACGACTGCCTTGCCACAGCAAACGACTCGACTACAGGAGTCCAACTAGTAAAAGACTTACGAAAGCTACTTGCTAAAGGCGGATTTAAACTGACAAAATGGCTGTCAACAAGTGATGACGTCATGGAATCCGTTCCCGTTGAAGAAAGGGCAAAGGCTGTACAGGAAGTAAAACTGGGCGAAGCAACGCAGCAGCGTGTATTGGGAATCATATGGAACGTAAAGGCCGATGAGTTTCAGTTCGAAATCAGCTTCCCCGAACAACCTCTAACACGCCGTGTCATGTTGTCCATCACAAACTCCTTATTTGACCCGTTGGGGTTCGTAGCGCCGGTCATACTCGAAGCAAGGCTGATCTATAGAGACCTCTGCCATAAGAAGGTAGATTGGGACGAACCAATAACAGGCTCCGAAGAACAGCGATGGAATACATGGCGCCACAGCCTACGTCATCTTCATGACGTAAGGGTTCCTCGTTGCTTCGAACCATTGAATATCCGTCCTTGGACAGGAACTCAACTTCACTTTTTCGCTGACGCTTCCAATTCTGCACGTGGCGCAGTCTGCTACTTACGAAAGTTTAATGAACAAGGTGACGTCAAATGTTCACTCGTTATGGGAAAGTCCTTGCTGTCGGGTGCTGGAAAACACACTATTCCAAGACTGGAATTGGAGGCTGCACTGGACGCCGTGAAGCTATCCCGCCGTATCCAGGAAGAATTGGAAATCCACGATTGTCCATGTATCTTTTGGACAGATTCCTCAATTGTACTTCAATCGTTAAGAGCAGAAACCAAGAATTTTCCGACATTTGCACGAAACCGTCTATCGCAAATCCTCGAACATACGAAATCCTACGACTGGATGCATGTTCCAACCGAATTAAATCCGGCCGATCAAGCTTCACGAGGAATGTGCGCCCAAGCTCTGGTAAAGTCTGGAATGTGGTTCAACGGTCCGCCTTTCCTACAGCTTTCTCCCGACAATTGGCCGAACCGTTTTGCCCAACCACCGACCGCTTCCCCGCAATATGAAAGCTTCAACCTCGATAAGACACCAAAGCAAGTGTTCCTGTGTACGTCCGACGTCCCGGCTACCGATCGCATAATCTTACACTTTTCTTCGCTCTACCGTCTGAAGGTTGCCGCAGCGTGGTTCTTACGAGTGAAATCATTTCTATTGTCCCGAAAACGAAACGAACCCGAAGCCAGCCTTGATTGCTCACCCCTTCCTGTTGAAGAGTTACAGAGAGCAGAAGAAGCTCTAGTGAAATATGTACAACACGAAAACTTCCCGCAGTGGATGAAGTCCGCGGTGCCTAGACTAATGGGAAAGCCCACGCCTCTCTACAAACTTAACCCAAAATTGATAAACGGGGTATTACGTGTAGGAGGAAGGCTGCAAAAGGCACAAATTCCCTTCGATTCCAGACACCCAGCAATTCTCCCACAGCTTTCGCGTCTCGCATACCTCATCATCGACCACGCACATCGAAACATAACCGGTCACTCTGGCGTCAATCACACGCTGAATGCTTTGTGTCAACACTACTGGATTTTAAACGCCAGAGTAGAAGTCAGTCGCGTCATACGCGAGTGTTTGTTTTGCATGAGAAGAGGTGCCAAACCAGGGGAGCAGTTGATGGCCGACTTGCCCATTGCTAGACTTCAAATCCGACAGCCACCTTTCTCCCATACCGGAGTAGACTACTTCGGACCGTTCAAAGTTAAACATCGAAGAAGTACTTTGAAACGATACGGATGTATCTTTACGTGCATGACCACTCGTGCAATACATTTGGAAGTCGCCCCAGACCTCACTACGGACTCTCTTATCAACGCGATGAGGCGCTTCATTTCCAGACGAGGTCCAGTCACCAACATATATTCCGATAACGGAACTAACCTGGTGGGAGGAGAAAGAGAACTGCGTGAAGCAATACGAGAATGGAATCTGGTTCACGTACAGACCTTCTTCAGGCAACGTGAGATTAATTGGCACTTCAATCCTCCGAGCGCTAGTCATTTTGGAGGCGCTTGGGAGCGTATGATTCGATCGGTACGCCGAGTTCTATTGGCAGTGGCGTCCGACAAGCAACTTGACGACGACGCAATACACACACTGTTCATAGAAGTTGAAGATGTCGTGAACTCCCGCCCATTGACGAAAGTTCCATTGGAAGCCGGAGAAGACCTTCCTCTTACTCCAAATCACTTGCTGAAGATTAACCCTGCGATAAGCCTTCCCCCGCTCGTCACCGATGCAAGCGACTGCTACACCCGACAACGCTACCGACTTGTACAGTACGCCGCCGACGCATTTTGGAGGCGCTGGGTAATCGAGTATCCGCGTACTATAATTGCAAGAGGAAAGTGGCTAGACAGAAACGGAAACTTACGACAGAACGACATCGTTCTAATAATGGACCACTCCACTCCTCGTGGTCGTTGGCCTTTGGGCCGTATCGTTAAATTGCACCCGGACAAACACGGAGTTGTCCGCAGCGTTGATGTTACCACATCCGGATCAACATTGACCCGACCAATCGCAAAACTTTGCGTCATCCTTCCAGCAGCCGCAGACGATGACCAGTGACGATGATCGGAAACGGTGATCCCCGATGTACATCCATTATCCCTGACGTCCATCCATGCTACTCTTTGAGTAGCAAACCTCCACGCTACATCCGTAGCAACGAACATTACGCTAGCCGCGAACGGCAAAACTTTGTTTTTGTATAAAAAATATGTTACTTATCGTACCCTATTTTTTGGGGGGAGTTTGTTAGTTTTTTGCCTCTCGCTATTGCTCCATTTCTCGCTTTTGCGCGCGCATAATGGCGCGACGCATCGCATACGCACACTCACTTAATTAGGCGTGGTAGTGCGCGCCTCTCACGTAAAGAATGCAACTAGCTTCTAGCCTTTGGGGCCAATTTAGTTGATATATAAAGCCTTTGTTTTGCGGTGCTTGGTGCAGTCACCACCAGCATCATTACTGAAGACACTATACACGCCAGACATCAAACTTTGAAAACCTGCACCGATTTCTCTACTGTTTTGATTTGTACCGTGCGAAAATTGTACGTTCGCTATTGTCCTTGTAGACGCAAGCAATAATAGAAAGAAGTGTTGAGTATTGCAAAGCTTGATTTCTACAGTATTATTGACACTTCTTCGACACCTGCTCGCTTGGCTTCCAACCCCTTTTCTTAACAGTAACAATATTCAGGAAAATATTTTCACCAGTCATCCCACCATCTTGAAAATATTAAAACTAAGATTTGAGTTGCGTTTTGTGACATGAAACCACAACCCTATCTAAAGATCACATGCTTTAGACTCCGGTCACGACGTAACTTTGTGACGTCATCTCTAAAAATATTCGTGCGTTCCGTCAAGAAAAATATTTTCTACTTTTTTAATACAAAGACGTGACCAGCAACTTAAACCTTAACATTTCGATTTGCTCTAAACTATTGTGTATCGTACAGAGGACAATTACGTGAAGGAGTTCGTTGTTCCGATCATCCGAGATCTACTCGACAAGAATTATGAACGACTAAGCATGGGGCCGCACCTACCGGGGCTTCCCCCTACCAAGGGGAGTCCCCGCTTCTTCGAGGACTTTCTGGAATATTGTTCATCCAAGGAGTGGAAGGCGTTCATCAGCAACTGCGTGAGTTAATCGAATTAACTGATGTTTACTTGTACATAACAACACATACGTACTTTACAACTGGCAATATGGGAAATTAGAAGCTGACACACGTTTAAGTTGTCCAGGGTTGCCACAAAGTCTAAATCTTTGCAAGTTTTGAATTCATTGTGTATTAAAAAGTTGTTAAACACGTCGAGCGTGATTTTCTGCGTAAAAGGAGATCAATTTCTCCCAAGGGTTTTTAGTAAATCTCTAATCGTTTCGTACTTTTAAAAGCTGATTGGCATTTTTTTTAAATCGGGCGATAACCGATACTACTACGAAAATTATCGGACAATAACCGATACCAATGCAAAGTACAAGACAAATACTGAAATTACAACAAAGATCGAACAATTACCACGTAAAATGTCATACTTATACACATCGATACTAACTTCAAAATATCGGACGAATGCCGATATTTTCGACCCTGGATCTAATCCTCAATTCGATCGTTTTATTGGTGCCAGGTCATGCAGAACGCTCAGCAGTTCCGCACCAGTAGTTTCGCCGACCTAACGTCATGTGTGACGTCATACGCGGAATCTGCGTCCGACGAACTCAAGGTTTCCCACCACAAGAGTGCGCGAGAGAGGGGAGAGGTCAAGCTCAGGTTCAAAGCCGAGGTGATTGTCATCAAACAATCTATTGTTCTAGTTTGAAGCTGTTTTATGATCCCTTATTATTCATTATCCCGGTTTTAATTTTTTTTTTTATTATTATAATTAGTGCTTCGTTTAACAATGTTTTATTATGAATTTTCCAATTATTAATTTTTAAAAGAAACCTCTTAGTTAAAAACTTTTTCGGCAAGGCTTCTATAATAACTTTTACTCCATATATGGATTTGACTCACTGCTTTGTTTGTTGAACTTCAAATAAAGATGAAACATTATTATTTTCACTCTGCGCGTGTCAAACAATTTGAATGATATATGGTTAATAATTTTAGGTATTCTTTCAATTAAAGAAAGTCTATTTTTTTGAGTAAATTGCCAAAACGTTTGAGATTTTATATTTTTATACTTCTGTTATTCATCTTGCTCTTAATTTGATTTTTCTTGGTACATGTGCATATAATCATATTCCTAATGATTCCCAGTTCGAGTCTGACTTGTACAAACGGCAGCAACATGAGGAAGATCGTCAGTTGAGGATCGGGAAGTCGCTCCACAACCAGAACACAAACGTACTTCGTCAGTGGAGAGCGACCAAGAGGTTCCTGGCCAGCGAACGCGGGCTCTGGAGGGACAGGTCAGTGACGTAATGTGTTCTTGTGATTACGTAATATGTTCTTATATTGGCGCAACATCTGCGTCGTAACTTCATTAGGAGAAGTGCTTCTCTGTAGAACACATGATGACGTAGTTGCGGGCAATGGGGAATAGGGACGTCCGATAATATCGGATCGGGGTCGATACCCGATACTAAGTGGCAGTGTGGCTGAGAAAAAAACATTTTTTGCTCGTCCGATACTAGGGGTGAATGAGTTGGGGTTGGGGGGTGACTTCGTAACTTTGACGTAATAACGTATATTTTTAGAAATGTTTATTTATAACTGTCACCTAAGCAATGTTTATCCTAAAGTAAACACTGAAAAATTTTACTTTGTTTAAATTGAATTTATTTATTTATTTGTTTGTATTCGTCACTGAGTAAATAAAAATATGACATAATACATTGAAACACAAAAATAAACAACGGTTATTAACATAGTGAAATGATAAAAGTAACAGTGAACGGCTTCTTAGGGTCACAACCCTAGAGGTGTTAACGTAGATTGTCCCTAAAAACACAAAGTGAGACACTAGGAAATTAAAACGTGTTTGTGATTCTCAATTAGTACAATTTTTCTTGCTCGTTGCTTCTCGGGCGTATTGCATGTCAGATGTCAATGTATCTACTCACAGTGTATATGATCATAATTTACAAAAAGGTTTGATTTATACGATTTCCTACCCCAGTAATAAAGATTTGCAACCAAGCCAGTGTTCCGATCTAAACCCGGCAAAAAACATAAATAAATTTGACCCATGAGGCTAAAGTAGTAAATGTGTTAACACTACATTCAATGTGCGATAATGTTTGCAGGAACCCTGAGAAAACCTACTGGAAACTTTCAAACGCCGAGAACTTTTCGAGGATGCGACTCAAACTTACTGAGAATTACAACTTCGATCTTCACGAGGACGCAAGCAGGCTGAGAGACAATCTCGCACCAACCGTTGTCAAGGTAAGCCCTTGGTTAAATATCAAACTTCAAATAATTGATACAAACTGTTGAAACACTCCCCCGTCAAACAGTTCTTTAAATTAAAGCTGGAAAACATATTGCCCAGCCAATGAAGCAAAACCGTCGTTAGTTCGAAGATTTGGTGATCTCTTAATTCTTTGAAGGTCCATGAAATCTTTCTCTTTTCTATTTTATAAAAGTTGCGAACGTAAAACCAGCATCGAAACTTGAAATTTGCTCTGAAAAACACTAAACAAACAAATAAGCACCAGAAGACCTTACTTTCAGTTAACACGATGCCTGTTATCAACAACATATTCACTCAAACCCCAAATTAACAAACAAACAAAAAAGAACAGTAGTTTTGTTACTTAGAATTGTTGCGTGTCTAGTCCATATAATTCATGTAAATGTGTTTCTAATAATTTTAAATCCTATTCCTTTAAGCTATAGTTATTTTAACATAGTTGATTAAAATACTTATCGGTCACCAAAGCCAAACCTTAGAAACCGCGTATAATCTATTCTCAGGTTGATTTGTCGAACCAAGGAGCGCTTGTTCCCGCCAGCGCGGTGCTGCCCTCCAGTGACGCGTCAAAGGAGGATGATAGTGTTGGTGACGAGGATTGGAGTATGCTGGCTCCAAACATCAGGTCCAACAATATGTTGGCAAATACCCGCCTGTACAAAACTAATGAACCTCCTAAACATTTTGGATTCTGATATTAAATAGTTCTGTTAGATTTGATTTTAGGTCTGTTCGAAATGAACCTTGAATAGTAATTAGCTAAAAAAGTTAGAGTCATGATTACTGTTCCACTTATACGACTTTAAATACGACATGTTGGACAATAATTATTATCATCATCCGATCCAAAAAAACGTTGTTACCACGACATTAAAGCAAAGTAAAGTTGATAATGGAGCATGCTTTTGCGTTAGGAAACCTATTTATCTTCATTTGTCAAAATCACCTCCCAAGTATAAACCTCTACGTTGGATAACTATGGCTTGAATACGAACGTCAATCGGCACCGATGACACCTGAGCTTTAAACCAATTCATATATCGGTTATATTCAACCACAAGTTACAACCGGCCCTTTAAATAATGACTCGTGTGTTATAGCGCCTCCAGCGAGGAGCAGGTTGCCAAGGAGAAGCAAGTGACGTCAGTTGATTGTCAGCTTGTGACGTTGATGGATGTTGTGCTCGGGAAACTTGAGATAACCACAACTCACGTTTACTTCTACGATAAAAGCAACGACGAAGGTGCTTTCGTGTGTTGTGTGTTTGCCTGAAAAACTAGAACACACCTTCAGCAGAATTTAAACTTTAGCGTTTTTAGTTTTTTTTTCAATTTAATTTTAATAAAATCTGAGATGTTAATCGCACCTCGTTGTTTAGGATTAGGCGTTTGTCTGAACTTGGTAATTCATCAAAGCAGGTCATGAATTTAAAATTTATTACGGGGGTTTCGATATAACTAATATAACTATCTGATTTCATTTGATAGTTAAAAACAGTATCAAGTAATAATTTGTGTTTTTTTGAAAATAGTTTATGGAAATCCAAGTCCTTGCTAAGGGAACTAAGTTCTTAACATTACAAACAGTTAAAATAATAATAAACATGTCCCACCAAAATATCAACATGGCCCTTAACATTTGTTCTTCAACATATTAGTTAATGTTAACCCAGGTATGATGTTGTACTCTCTTGTGTGACGTAACACTATTGTTTAACCTTTAACGTAACACTTTCTTTTTATGACGTAATATTCTTGTATGAATCTTTAATATGCTCAGGTCCGGAGCCGAGTCTGGACTTCAAGTGGTCACTTTCCCAGCTGCGCGAAGTCCACTTGCGGCGCTATAACCTGCGCAAGAGCGCCCTCGAGTTGTTCCTGGTCGACCAGACAAACTACTTCGTCAACTTCCTGGAGCCGACACACAGACAAACAGTTTACAAATCCATCCTCAGTGTGCGACCCCCCAACCTTATGTACTATGGGATGCGAACTCCACAAGAACTTTTAAAGGTTTGCTAAGTTTACAATATGAATGGGATTTGTTAAATCACGTTGCTTTTTTATGCGTGTTCTTTTTTAAATTAAACCTTTTTTTAATGTTGTTTTAATTTGCAAATAAAAAAAATCGCAGATCGAATGTTGATTAGTGGTACTGTTTTTTTCTTAAGTTCGTTTTACCTTGAATAAATAAATCTTGCTGAAAACAAATGTATTTTTTTCGACACCAATTCTTATCGGTAAAATTGTATTACCTATACGTTTGACTGCATATACAATAAAAATGGAACAAACAATTTTATCTTGTGTTAGAATGATGCCAAAATGGATATTTATAGGGGCCTAAGTTTATTGCGACATTTTATAATTTCGAACAGCACAAAATTACCGATATTTTTGCATTTATTTTTTCAATACCTAAAATTGTGTACCATTTTTTGATATTTTAAATACCTAAATTGTATAAAGTTGATTATTTCTGCGTATTTTGTCGACCTTGCGTTCACACAATTGTGTTGTAATAAGTTGATTATGACGTCATTACATCGCGCGCAGGCGTCAGGTCTCACACAGAAGTGGGTCCAACGTGAGATCACAAACTTCGATTACTTGATGCAGTTGAACACGATTGCGGGGAGAACTTACAACGACCTCAGTCAGTATCCTGTGGTGAGTTGTTAATAGCGGGATAGGAAGGATGGATTGTCAGACTTTTGCCTACATTACAATTAGGATTACATCTTCTAAGTTTTTCCTAATTAAGAATTTACAATTAGGGCTTTTTTTAGTTTTCCAAAGTATTACAGAATCAAATTAGACCTCAAACATTTTAAAGAAAACAAAAAATACCACTTTCTAGTTTTTTAAAATTAGATAAAAAAGTTTAAGTTTTCAGTTCCATGAATTATCTAAGAACTGTCCTTAGGATTTGAGCTGACCCAAAGTAGACAGAATTTCCGGGTTTCGGGAAACTTAGACATGAAGTAAGCTTGGAGCTTGAATTTATTTTGATAAAATCTAGTTTATTTTACAATCAATTTCAATAAAATCACAACCATAAACAAACGAGATAGTTACGGATGGTAACTTTCTATTTATACTTACTCAACGTACTAACAAGTATCCCGCACCTACTTATTTTTTTTTTTTGGTTTTCAGTTCCCGTGGATTTTGAAGGACTACACATCGGAGAAACTTGATTTAAGCGACCCTGATGTTTACCGAGACTTGTCCAAACCTTGCGGGATTCTTAACCCAAAGAACGAAGCTGAAGGTTGGTTGTAAGACAAAAGTACCAGACTATTAAATTCGTTTTAACCACTTTAGTGGAGAGAATTTGACAGAAATTAGGAACATAGTATTATGCGATATTCTTCGAATTCATTTTATGAAAAAAAAAATATTATTCCGAGCATAAAGTAGAAAGCTTATGAAAGTAGTTGTATTGATGTTTTAAATAAGTTGTCAGTGGTTCTTTTTTATATAAGCAGTAAATTGCAAGATAAAGCATATACCTTGTTTATGTGCTATATTCTCCATTTGTAAATAATGTCAGAAAATAGTTTAAGTTTACTTAACGGTCACTTAGTACAAGTTTATTGACATTAGTCAACCGCCAAGAAAATAAGTACACGCTACAACTGAGCTTCGTTGAGGTTCGAACTCGCAACCTCAGCCAGTTGCCGCTGCATCCTGCTCAACATATTACAACATGTTACAACAAATTACTGCGTCGCTTTATACAAACTTGCTCGTGCAGTTCAGGAGAAGTACGACCACTTCGAGGATCCGGTGGGAGTGATCAAGAAATTCCACTACGGCTCCCATTATTCCAACGCAGCATCCGTCCTATTCTTCCTCATACGGATGGAGCCATTCACAACTCTGCACATTCAACTGCAGGCTGGAAGGTTAGTTACCAATGTAACACACTACTGTAATGCATTACAACAAATTACAACACACATAACAACACACATTACAGCATATGTTACAAACGTTACAACTCTACAATAGTGAAACACATCCAACGCAAAAATTGGCACTTTAGCCAAAAAGGTCTGATTCCAATGGTTTAGGATTCCAAATTACAACCAAACCATAGCTGGGTTTCTCAATTTTGGGGCATAATGGTTGGAGGTTGTAGTAAGACGTAATAAGAATATTTCTTAATTGATTTTTCATGTCAGATACACGTAAAGGTCATATTATGAAAGTGATATATAATGTGCACTAACCGAAAAACAATCCCGAAGTGAAACTTTGGCCAGCGAAGAAAAGCACAAGTAATCTATCACTCTTCAAGAAACTTAATAATTTATGTAAAAATATTACGTGAACCACTTTGATAGAACAAAATAGAACCCCATCCCGCATTAATGCCAATATGTTTTACTCCAATTCGCTCATATTCGCTCATATTTCTTCCTTTAGATTCGACTTGTCTGATCGTCAGTTCCATTCGATCCCAGCAACCTTCCAAGCGATGATGGAAACAAGCAACGACGTGAAGGAACTCATCCCCGAGTTCTTTTACATGCCAGAGTTCCTCAACAACTCTAACAGTGAGTCCATAAACAATAAGTGCAATAAAACTTTAAACCCTAGTGGAACCAGGATGAGGCATTTTTAGAAGGAATTTATAATTCACCTTTACTAACTTCGTCAGTTTCTCAAAATAAAGTTGTTGTTCCACACTGCTTCAACCAACGTCTGGAATTTGTGTTTGGACATATATTCAACATAGGAATTATTCCAATGAATACTAGAACATTTTCTATATTGATAAACATAACACTTATGACTTCAATTTTAAAATCTCTAGCGTCTTGCAACAGTTTAAAAAGTTCTACTTTCTATGCTTGACGTACATTTATAATTAAAAAGAACCAACATTTGTATGTGCAACTAGTGGCAAAACTAATTTAAGCACCTTAACTCACCTTAACCCTGTTTACCCACTTAACCCACTTTTGCCCCCAGACTTCGATCTTGGCAAACTTCAATTCTCCAAGGAACGTGTCGGTGACGTCATACTTCCGAAGTGGGCGAAATCTCCCGAAGACTTTATTTATCAGGTTCCACAAACTTATAACACAATATTTTAAAAGGACTTTAATTATCAGGTTCTTTTCATCTTATTTTCCACTTTTTTATGAAACATTATTTTATTACTAACTTTGTTTATTCATTGAAATTTTTAATGTATTTAATCACTATTAATTATGACGTCAGCACCGTAAGGCCCTTGAGTCTGATCACGTGTCAAACAACCTCAACAAGTGGATTGACCTCGTGTTCGGGTTCAAGCAGAGAGGCGAAGAAGCGGTGAAAGCGTTCAACGTCTTCTACTACTGCACATATGAAGGTAAATACAAGCGTCTGTGAGTTCCATTTGAAGAAATTTACTGCGTAATTTTGTTTTAAAAAAATTAGGATTATATCAGTTTGTTTGATTGTTTACTGGGCCACAATTTTTATCGTAATTTATCGCAATATTTTTCCAAATTTATAATTTTATTCCGCTTCAACTATTGCAACTTTACAAATTTTTCACAAGCGTTAGTAAGTGTTACATCGACACTTTTATTTATTTATACTGAACATGGGTTTGCACTTTTATTTAATAACAAGAAATCAATCAAAAGTTAATATTTTTACCTTCACCTCCAGTGGCAGCCCCAAAATAATTTATAATTCCGTTTTTTTCTGCCATTTCTGCATTTTATTGCTCTAACAATTTTGCTTGCTTCCATTTTGTCTTAAAGTTCCACATTTCAACCTCAATTTGCGCACAACTTTACCCAAATCTCAAAGTTTCCATTTATCCTGAATTTTAATTTTAATTAGAGTGTTTATTCTATTTTTCTTTAATTTACTTTTATTTCAAACGTTTTAACCTAACAACGTGAAACTTGCCCCACAGGAGCGGTTGACCTGGATGCAATAAGCGACCCGATCCACCGCAAAGCAGTGGAAGGGATGATCAACAACTTCGGCCAGACTCCGACCCAGCTCCTCCGCGATCCGCATCCGAGGAGGATGAGCCAGGAAGAAGCGGCGAGGAAAGTTGCATCTGGAAGGATTATGTCGACCCTCAGTGTGGGGGATGTGAAGACGCCAAACGTACTCGAGCAACCTCAGCAGCTCAAGGCCTTCTTCGTCGAGGTTTGTATTGACTGCTATTATAATATTGGGGTTAAATTCGATGATACCAAATCTATGATCGTATGTTGTCCGATAATATTGTTGTTTTTTTATCTAATTCCTGAAGAGTTCAATAGTCCAGTATGCAAGGAGCGTCATTAATCGTTTCGAAGTTAATGTTCGGCAATATTAAATGGCAAAATTTTTGAAAGTAAACAAGCTTAACTTTCTCTTAACAACAGAGCTTCGTTTTCTTCAGCATTTTTAATTTAACTCTTAAACTTAAGGATACTGCTATAATATACGCTTTTGTATTTAGGTGAAGTTAAGTATCCAACTCATGTGAGAATTTTGTATCTACGTTAGGGTGCCTATGTTTAACCTATCTTAGCAGTTTTATTTGTTAACCCATCACTATTCTACCTTCCATTAATTCTCTTCTGACTAATTTTTTAATCTTTACCTGATTTTAAATCTTATTTTGTTATTCCTATTGTTACGTCAGATAATGGGCAACAACGACCCGCTTGTCTACGTAGCTGTTCCCAGGAGCCAATCACATTCCTTCATTCAGTCCGGGATGCCGGATGCCATGGTAACCGTGAGTGAGGGAAGCGTCATCGGACTTCACGGATGGCTGCCTTATGATCGAAGCATCACGAACTACTTCACCTTCGAGAAGGACCCGGCTGTTGAGCATGTGTGAGTTCGTGATGCCTTTTCATGAGTTTATGAGTTCGTGATGCATTTCATGAGTTTTTCACGGATGCCTTATCACGAGGTTATCACCAAGAGAAATGCATTATTATTTACCTATCGCCTTGTTGAGTAGCAACTATTCAAATTTGCACAATAAAGTTTTTTTCTTAATCCGCCGAAAGTTTAAAAATAGTTGCTCTTATTCCAACCCCTGGTTTACCCTCAGTAAACTGCGAAAGACGGTGAAGGGGCTTTTGTCGCCGGGACTCCACCTCTCGCCCCATCTCTTTATAGTCAGCCACGACGCGAAGTTCCTCATTGTGGGTGGATTCTGGGACAACACGATAAGGATCATGACTGTCAAGGGGAGAACTGTAGCCTGCTTGGTGCGGCACCTCGGTAAGCACAATGCTGGTTTACTTTATGCGGGTTGGAGATTGATTTATTTGCCTGAAATTATTCTAACGTTAAAATATTAAAATATTAATAGGAATGTGTTTAATTTAGCTTTTCCTTTTAATTGATCTTACAGTTTAAATGAAAGTTAGTAGTTTGTGTATTGCTGTAACCAAAATTGGATAAAATCAAAGTTCAAACACAGTTAGGTAAATATTTTTTATACTTAATCAAAGCCAGTCGTTTATAAGTTTTTAGGCGAAATATATTTCGCCCCAAAATAAGGCGTCATCAGTCTCTAGAAATAAACAAAACAAAAGTCATTGTCGTCATTTACCTCGAAGGGCGAGGAGATTTATTTTCTTTTCAGTTTGCCACAATTCTTTGTAAATGTCTTGATCATCTCATCCTAAATAATCAGGTCATACGCTTGTGTTAATCTACAGACGTGGTGACTTGCTTGGCGTTGGATCACACTGGAAACAACCTCATATCGGGATCCTATGACACAACCTGCATCATTTGGAAGGTAAAATCAAAAGCAGCGGGTTTACTGCGGATATGACTAACTTTCCTCTACACAATAAATACTTTGTTGGCTACACTATGCACGGATCTGTAAGGTAGCTTGATAATTATTTGGAAAGCAAAAAATGTCAATCTTGATCAAGTTGTTTCGATACGCAATTGTATCTTCTTCAGTTAATGTGATTGAAAAGTAAATCAAAACAACGCTCATAATGATAAAAAAGAAAAATAAGTTGCAATAATTCAATCTAATATTATTTTGTCAGTGCATTTTACAGAGGCAATACTAATTTACTAATTAACATTACAAATTACGTAAATTACGGCCAAAATTTAGGAGGAACTTTTTTGTGCATTCTCAATATTGTTGAAATATCACAATTCAAAAGTGCGCCTTGATTTCACTTTTATAACAAAAATGCAGAGAATAAAATGAATATACTGTTGCTGCCAGGCAAGAATAAAAGTCAAACTCGTTAAAGCGATTTTTTTGTTTGAAGTTTTGCGCGATTTTTATATACAAGTATTTTTTATTTTTCATATATTTTGACAAACCTCACGATTGTTGTTTTATCACAGATGACGTCATCAGGGGGTATATCGGGCGGACTTTCCGCTCATCCGGTTCACATACTTTACGGTCACGAGGACGTTGTCACTTGTGTCGTCATAAACACCGAACTCGACGTCGCCTTGTCGTCATCAAAGGTAACAATCGTTGTCAATCCAAATTTAATATAATAAGGAATTAAATCTGATGATTTTTTTGTGAAGCCAAATATTATCAATAGCGCGCTGTAGGGCACGAAAAGGAACCTTTAATTTAACAAGAGTGTTTTTTTAATTCAAATCTGCTGAAGGTACTTGAGATTTTATTCCGTAACTACATAACTACAACCTGAATACTATAACCTTTTTTACCCAGCAACGCTTTCAACATATTTAAACTATGTCAAGTTCTAATCATAACACATAACCAGCACATACACACAACCTTACACACATACCCCTCACTTCCAGGATGGCACATGCGTCATCCACAGCGTCCACAAAGGCAACTACGTGCGCACAATCCGGCCAGAGGTCAACAACCCAAGGTCACATAATGTTCCCGCCATCGCCATGTCTGGGGAGGGGAGGATCGTCCTCTACGCAAGGTCAAAGGACGAAGCCGGCAAGGTGGTTCCCCTAATATTTATATAAGCTGAATATCTTGGCAATTCAAAATTTTCTCCGGCTTTTTGAAAATGGTGAAATTAATATTGAACAGCTTTTCAGCTGCAGTGATTAAAAGCAAACTTGGGTAACTTAATGTTTTTTTTAGTTTTTGGTTCAAATAGTTAAACTAGAGTAGATTTTACTTATTTAGAATAATTTAAGTGAACCACAATTACTTACAATGCTTAGAACAAATTCTGTTTTTACGAAAAAAATGCTACTTAAAGGAAAGAATTAACACAATTTACAAAGTATGTCTGTGTGTTTGTAACCTGTGTGTCTGTGTATTTGTAACCTGTGTGTCTGTGCGTTTGTAACCTGTGTGTCTGTGTGTTTGTAACCTGTGTTTGTAACTTGTGTGTCTGTGTGTTTGTAACCTGTGTGTTTGTAACCTATGTGTCTGTGTGTTTGTAACCTGTGTTTGTAACTTGTGTGTCTGTGTGTTTGTAACCAGTGCGTTTATAACCTGTGTTTGTGTTTGTAACCTGTGTGTCTGTGCGTTTGTAACATGTATGTATGTGTGTTTTTAACCTGTGTGTCTGTGTATTTGTAACCTGTGTGTCTGTGCGTTTGTAACCTGTGTGTTTGTAACCTGTGTTTGTAACTTGTGTGTCTGTGTGTTTGTAACCAGTGCGTTTGTAACCTGTGTGTTTGTAACCTATGTGTCTGTGTGTTTGTAACCTGTGTTTGTAACTTGTGTGTCTGTGTGTTTGTAACCAGTGCGTTTATAACCTGTGTGTCTGTGTTTGTAACCTGTGTGTCTGTGCGTTTGTAACCTGTGTGTCTGTGTGTTTGTAACCTGTGTTTGTAACTTGTGTGTCTGTGTGTTTGTAACCAGTGCGTTTGTAACCTGTGTGTTTGTAACCTGTGTGTCTGTGTGTTTGTAACCTGTGTTTGTAACTTGTGTGTCTGTGTGTTTGTAACCAGTGCGTTTATAACCTGTGTGTCTGTGTTTGTAACCTATGTGTCTGTGTGTTTGTAACCAGTGCGTTTATAACCTGTGTGTCTGTGTTTGTAACCTGTGTGTCTGTGCGTTTGTAACATGTATGTCTGTGTGTTTGTAACCAGTGCGTTTGTAACCTGTGTGTTTGTAACCTATGTGTCTGTGTGTTTGTAACCTGTGTGTCTGTGCGTTTGTAACATGTGTGTTTGTAACCTGTGTGTCTGTGCGTTTGTAACATGTATGTCTGTGTGTTTGTAACCAGTGCGTTTGTAACATGTGCGTTTGTAACCTGTGTGTCTGTGTTTGTAACCTGTGTGTCTGTGCGTTTGTAGCATGTGTGTCTGTGTGTTTGTATCCTGTGTGCCTGTGCGTTTGTAACATGTATGTCTGTGTATTTGTAACCAGTGCGTTTGTAACCTGTGTTTCTGTGCGTTTGTAACCTGTGTGTTTGTAACATGTGTGTCTGTATGTTTCTAACCTGTGTATCTGTGTATTTAAAACCGGTATGTCTGTGTGTTTGTAACCTGTGTGTCTGTGTGTTTGTAACCTGTGTGTTTGTGTGTTCCAGGAGAAGCACTTCCTCCATCTTTACTCGATCAACGGACAACATCTGGCGCTCGACTGCTTGGAGGCTAGGCTCGGTCACATGACCATCTCGGGGGAGCACCTTGTGACAGGAGACCTCAGGGGGGTGCTGGTCGTCAGGGAACTTGTCAGGTGAATATTAGGGGGGTTAGTGGCAAGTTACTGTTGGAAGGCTGTGAGACTCGTTAAAAGTATTCGAGGAAAGGAACAAGAACCTCACTGCAAGTTTGTTGTGTTTAGCCTGCCTGCTTGCATCATTTATCGACAGATTCGGTGAAGAGTCTGCAATGGCTTTCGGTCTACTAATGATCTGAAGCCGTAGATCACAGTTGTCGTACACATATTTGTGTGCATCTTACACTTCGTAACAACCTTAGCTTTTCCTTAACAAAGATAAAGTACAGTTAAATTTGTTTTGGATGCAATTACGAATTCAATTTTGATAACATTTTTATCTGAACCACAAGTTAATAAATGGGTGGAACTATATAAAGACAATTTGTTGAATTTGAAATCCCCACAATATTTCGCACAATCGTGCTTCATCAGGTCAAAGTAGAAATAAAGACAATTAAAATGCGCGAAGTATAGACGCACAAGCGCGAGTAAAAAGCGATAATTGATGAAGTCTATCATATCGTGTGTTACTGACGCAAAAAAAACAAAATAACACGATGTCTGCGCTTCAAAGTACGCTGGGTGTAAAAGCCTGCTATGTGAAGCAATTTAACATAAAATCCAAATCGCGATTAGGACAAATACGGCCATTTACAAAGATTAGTTGATAAAAGTTGTTATTAAATGTTTTTTTTTTTTTATATTTTCTTTGTCTGAAGATAATCAAGTTCGACTCAAAAAGTTTACATCCAGCCTGTGATCGCCAATCCTTACAGTTACCCGACCTTTAAAAATAAAAACAAAATGAAACTAATGTCTGGAGGTTGCAGTAAGACGTGCAATGAATACCGAACCCCGCACACAAGTAGGGAGCATTTTGAACGTTTCGAATAACTTTTAATGCGGAAAACAAATAAAGAACTATTTGTAACGCTCGAAGTGTTCAAAATGTTATTCCTACTAAATTCCTAATCAACAAAAGAATCAATTTTTTTAGTAATTCCAATCAACTCACTTTTAATTTTCCAGTTTCAATGAGATTTCTTGCCTTCGTTTGTGTCGACCAATCACGTGCGTGTTCGTCACTAAGGGGATGTCCCACATTTTAGCCTGTCTCCACGATGGAAAGCTCATTGTGGTGGGGGTGGACCGGCCCGCTAAACCACGTGGTCTCTTCACGTCATAAGGTGTGACGTCATATGCAAGATATGACGTCACACTCATTGCAGTTTTGTTGCTGGTGTCTTTTCAAGGCAAATCGTCGCAATATTGGCATTCTAAATGCTTACGGGCGGTTTAAGACTTTCGGTTGAAGTTAAGATGCTTGTAAAACGCAAAAAACTACTTTTTAGTGATTTTATTTTATAAACTCGACAGAAAATGCGTCCGGTGTTGTATTATTGCGTTTATGTGTTTATGTTAAAAGATATTTTAGTAGTGTTTGAGATTTGTTCGCATTCTGCTGTTATGTAGCTTCTTCTTATTTTCTCCTATTGTGTAAATACCTAATATATGCAAGAAACTTGCACTTTTTAAATATTTGCGATTCGTCTTCCGAAGAAGGCGATTATTTCATTTCACACCAAACCCTAAATCGGTCTTTCAAACCAACCCTAATATTTCGTAAGTATGAGTCGAGTTACAAATGCACTTCATTGAATATTTTAATTTAATCTCTTGTTATAAACTAGAAATTTTGCACCTTGTGAATTAAAAGTGAATTCCAGAAACCTTACAATCATTTAAACATGACCTATCGCATTTTTTCACAACTCAGATTTTCACAGTCACTTGTTATTCTCATCTTTATCGTTTTTTTAACGCGTTTGGTTGAATCGTTTAATTGCACTTTATTTTTACGTTGTTGCTCGAAATCAATCGCCAGGATTCAAACCCCGAACCCTCAAACTTCTAGTTAAAAAACTTAAAACTTGGCTTATTATGTAGTGGAGCCTTGCAACAGAAATGAGAGTCAGGGCATTTTGTAACTTGGTTGAACTGAGTATTTTCTAAGTAAAAGTTTGATGATTCTCCGATGTTGTGTGTTACAATATTCCTAAAAACTTAATCGGATAATTTAGTCTTTTAGGGGGATATTACCCCAAAACCCTCTCTAAATTCACGACTCTATTGATTGACATTATTTTTAATTATTGACTTCATAAACGTTTACACCAACATCCAACTATTATTGATCTAAAAATGTGCGTCATAAAAAGTTTTTTAGGATTCTTTTATAAAAATGCCTATTTTCCAAAATAAAATCTATCATATAGACAATCGCCGATTGTTGTGCAATAATAATTATCGAACCCATTCATTGTTATCTGATTTTGCGCAAACAGGTTGATTGTTATGACATAAAACCAACTACAAAGCTTGCAATATTCACATTTTACCGGCACGCGTTTTGCAACTTGCACTCGTTCCATTTTAAATCGACATTTTGCGATTTTACAAATATTTATCTTTTTGGGTGGCTAGTTTATTTGTTATTGTGATGTCACAGATTCGATACTGTATTGTTACGTCATTATATAGCCGCACAATGCAGTGTGTTTCATATTCTCGAATAGATGCACCTTTTCTACGTGAATTGATAAATACATAAGATTTCTATCCTTTGTGATGTTTTAACCAAGTTGATTGTGACGTAATATCGAGGTGATTGTGACGTTAAACATGGAACAATAGTCAAGTATCCAGGTTTGATGCGAATAAATTATTTTCAGTAGAACATCAAAAGGCAACATTTTCCATTATAGTTTTTTAAATATTACGAATATATTTTTATTTTTGTCGCTTTTAAACTGAATGGTGGAATATTTCAACAAAATCCTTTAAATTGCTGTCAATGTCATTTTGTTATTTTAGTTGATTCTTCCGATCGATGCTCGTTCATTTTTTCGACCACGTTCAGCTTAAAAGCTTGTTTTAATTGACAGTAAAACCCACTTTTCGCGTTCGCCATCTGCCAGCCAAGGTAAGCTTGAAATAACAACATTTCTCGCTGTTGTCATGGTTTCTTGGCAGAACATTCGCTTGGCGAGCAGCAATTTGTTTTCTGCTGTGCAAGTTGCAAGATGGAGTTTGGAGCGATCAAGATTATGTTGCATGTGATGTGTTTGGGATCTTTAAACGCACAACCTGGTAAGTTTGTAGCTTGGATATAATTTAGACCAGTGGTTCTTAATCTTTTATTGGCTCTCAACGTATCTGCGAAAAATTAGTTACTAACTAATATATTTAAAATAGTTAACTACAGGGTTGTTGTTCGAATTGTTGGTTTTCAAAACGCAACAAGAAAAAAATATTTCGATAATTATTTGGGAGCTAAAAAACACCAACCTACTAAATTTGTTTCAAAAAAGTAAAACCTGGTGCTTAAATTCGGAAGCAATTGTTTTAGTTGATTTATTTCACTTAAAGTAAGTTTCAACTGGCCATTTAAGCCAGATTTTTATCGTTTTTGTAAACGCTATTTGCCTTCTAAAATGTTTTCCATTTTTCAATTATCCACTGATATTTCTATTATTCCACGGACCCCCGTAAACTACCCCACGTACATGAGGCTTATTGATGTTCCAGATTGCAACATCGACAAGTTCTTCCGCACAAGTTGCCCAGTTGGGTCGGAGGCGAGTTCCGAGTCTGTGTGCAGAGATCGTGGATGTTGCTGGGATTCCACCTGGAGCAACCTTCCCCACTGCTTCCTCGCCGCTGGACGTGAGTTAATTAAACATAACATATAACCATAAACATGTATATGTTTTACAATAAGCATATTCGTGTATATGTTATGAAATAAGCTATTGATGCCAAGCATAATGTTTATTCGAGTATTGCTCATCCTGTTGGAAATAACATATGCACGATCGAAAATACCATCAAACTACGACTAGCGATGCCCGATACTTGGCATTTTGATACCGATACCCGTTATTTTGGACAAAATTACTGCGATCCCATCCAAATGACGTCACAACTATGCTTAAACGAGCAAAATAAAGGGATTAAAACCACCAAAGATGTTTTGTCATGTTATTAAGCAAATTTTGCTTCAACACTCCACAACTTAATTTGTCAACCTACTGTTTAATAAATTTTCCCTTTAAAATTGAATCGATGCTTTGAGTCGCAAGTCAGGTCTGAAATAGCTTTATTTAGTTGGGGTTAGGGCGATACAAATACGAGCACTTGGTATCGGGTATCGACCCCGATATTATTATATATCGAACATACTTAACTATATAACGCTTAAAGCTGAGATATTTCACACAAATTGTTTCATCCAGGTGTTGTGTATAAAGTTAAACCACTTCTAAAGTGTAAATGTACCACCAGGTATTTATACATTGATTCTTTAGACAATAAGGGAATTAGTTGTTTGTAAGCATTTTCGACAAAAGTAAAAAACATCTGGCGAGGCAATTGACAGTTTTCATATAAATTAAGATTATTATGTTTTGGAAACTAACTAAAAAAATCAAGTTGCAAACCCTATCCTTGCGATAAATACAGTTTATCTTAATTCAACTTCGCACCAAACTAATTTTATTATTTTACCTCAATTCCCAGCCACAACTACAACAGAAGCTTCAGATAAAGTGACGTCATCAGCTGGAGCGACGTCATCAACTGTGATGTGTTTGGGATGTTTAAACGCACAACCTGGTAAGTTTGTAGCTTGTACATAACTTAAACTAGTGGTTCTTAATCTTTTATTGGCTCTCAACGTATCTGCGAAAAGTTAGTTACTAACTAATATATTTAAAGTAGTTAACTACAGGGTTGTTGTTCGAATTGTTGGTTTACAAAACGGAACAAGAAAAAAGTATTTCGATAATGGTTTGGCAGCTAAAAAACACCAACCTACTAAATTTGTTTCAAAAAAGTAAAACCTGGTGCTTAAATTCGGAAGCAATTGTTTTAGTTGATTTATTTCACTTAAAGTAAGTTTCAACTGGCCATTTAAGCCAGATTTTTATCGTTTTTGTAAACGCTATTTGCCTTTTAAAATGTTTTCCATTTTTCAATTATCCACTGATATTTCTATTATTCCACGGACCCCCTTAAACTACCCCACGTACATGAGGCTTATTGACGTTCCAGATTGCAACATCGACAAGTTCTTCCGTTTTTTTAATATTTTACCTCAATTCCCAGCCACAACTACAACAGAAGCTTCAGATAAAGTGACGTCATCAGCTGGAGCGACGTCATCAACTGGAGTGACATCAGAAGCCACCTCAGGCGGGTCGACCATTGTTGCGCAATTCACCACTTCCGTCCAAACTACGTCCATTCCCATTAATGACTTAATCGATGAAATTTTAGAAAAACAAAATGCGAAGGTTGGATTTAATTTTAGTTTTAGTTGTTTTTTAAATACAGAAGAAATCAATTGTTAGTAAGTTTTGCTGCAAGTAATAAATCGTTACAATTGATTTGGATGAAAACATCAACTAAGAATGTCCTAATGCTTTATTTTTACCATACTTGCAATTTAATTTAACTCTAAATTAGTCGAGCATTGTTTATTGTTAATAACGCGATTTTTGGGGACTTTATTTGGAATCCGGCATTTTACAATACAATGCCACTGGACTGTTTTCTAAATAGTTTTAAATATACGGCTTAAGCCACTGGTTCTTTATTCATAAACTTCGACTTGAAAATATTTATGGGATAGAAATTTGTTTCATAGTTTCTCTCAACACTTTTTGCGGCGATCCAATTACTTAGAGTTAGAATATCAGCAGAGCGTTGGCGACCCCGTTTACTCTTCACTGAACTTTGGAAGCGAAGAAATCATAGGACATTAATAATGTGTTTTAATTTGATTAATATAAGCAATGTCTTTGTTTTACAATTTTATAAAGTTTGGAGAGAAATTTCTCCTAACTTAACCATCACGTGAATTATATTGTAGTGGGCCCAACCAACTAAAACGGCCACACAATATTAGCGGCCAATCGGTTGAGAAATATTGGTTTAACACTTCAGGTTAAAAACGTGTTCATAATATTGGGAATAGCTTGTATATTTTAATTCAACGGAAAAGCTAAATAATGTTGAACCAAAATGGCAGCAAAATATCACGTGTCAGACATTTTGTGTCACACCAACTCAGTTCGTTGAACTTAAGCCGAAGACTTGGCTTGTAAACAAGCTGTGGGGAAAAAACAGTGGTTCCTAACATTTTTGCTGCAACCCGAAATCTTATCTGTGGGAGTGGTGATGGCCTAATAGTAATAAACGAAAAACCATTTCAATTTAATGATAATAAAGGATATTTAACGTTTCGAAAATCTCTTTTTGAAAAAGATCGAAACGTCCGTAAAATGCTTCCTACTTCTGTGAGGCTTTGATATTCCTTCTACGTCTCACTACAACCTTAAAGCATTATGCTTCAAAAGAGGATATTATTTCGTAAGAGGATCAATAAGCTTTGTTTAATGCTATTGGTTTAATGTAAAAACAAAAATGGCGTCCAAAATATCACGTTTCGTACATTTTGTGTCGCTTCAGGCTGATGACTTGGTCGGTTTACTCAACCCCGGACTCAGTGAGAACGAGTTAACTCGGATACTCGCCGCTGCAACTCGTGTTTCTGATGCCAGTGGAAATCAAACCAATGATCAGATCAGCCAATGGACAGCTTTGTTCGACGAGGTTCTGGAGGTCTTGGGTTCGAACCCCACCCGAGTAGCGGCAGAGGTATTTGAGGATTTAGAAGCATAACTAATCGAAAGTACGCGAATAACCTCTTTTAACATTCCACCGACATTTTTTGGATTTTTTTTACTTTTCAAGTATTACTTAATATTTCGGTTACGTATTGCTTTTAAACATAACTAGCTGGTTTTTATTAACCTAAATTTATTTGTAATTTGAAAATCTTCCAACTCCATCTCAAATCGGTATTTATTTCATAGGTTTGGTGAGTAATTTTGAGATATTTCTATTTCAGTCCTTTGTAATCTAATTAATCGTTATTTAAATATCAACACTTTGAATATGACCAGTCGAAACAGTTGCAAATGTATGCGTATTCATCCCCCACTTTAAGGACAGACCCCGTTTTCTAAATTACTTCCTTTAAAGTTTAAATATCCCGTTGTGACTTAACTTTGTGATTTAATAATAGGAAAAATTTTCTTTCGGGGAGAAAATTATTCTGCTTTCTCCCTTACACCTGGAAGTTTTTTTTTCAGATTACTGACCAAATAATTGCTACAGCGCAAAGATGGACTTTTTACAACTAAAACACAACAATTTATTTTTATTAATTTCAATTAAATAGAGCAATAATTACACATTTACAAAACAACGATTTACTTTGATCTTTTATTTTCCTGAAATTATTAAAACTAACAAATCACAGAACTTCCTCAACACTTCAAGCTACGTATTACACAACGAACTGTTACGTCACAATACCACCGTCAACCAATCGCATGCCATTGACGTCATCAATAGTTTGGAGGAATACGCTGTTGCCATGACAACCGCTGTTTTGGAGGAAAAACAATCGCTTGTGATTTCGATGGAGTGAGTTGTTCCCGGGATTTTGTGTCGATTACAATAAATAATTTTATAATTTTCCACAGAATTTGTAAAAAGTTTTGTTTTTTATAAAATATTGTGACGAACATTATTTATTCTAATAATTTACGAAACATTATTTGAAGTAATGCTTTTACAATTTCATTTTTTTTTAATAGAAGAAAATTAAACTACTAATATTTTTTAAAGTTTGTTTAGTTTTGTTAAATTTAAATTTAGCAACACTTTAAAAATAATTATATTAAAATTTACTTTATCTTTCCAAGACACAACAACTTTACGTTCTGCAACGTCACTACTACGTTATCGAACTGTGACCTCATCAGCGATTACGTCACAGCCTCAGTTGACACAAACGTCACAGGTGACCTCTACTTGACCTACGTGACGTACAAGTTCAAGAGCGACTCGTTCCTGGCCGGGGGTCAATTCGGGAATTCCCCGGCCAGCCTGGGTACACCTGTGTACTCTGTGGCGACACACAGTGGCGGAGTTGGTGTGGATCGAGTTAAAGTGGAAATGTCATTTAAACTTTTGTCGGTGAGTTGAGTCTGACTTTTTTTTCATTCTGTTGTAACTTTGATTTAGTTTCCAACTCAAGGGGTGCTTAACCACGGCCTACAGTTAATTATACAAGCTGCGTAATATTTCTAACAAAGATAAAGCACAGACCCTTTGATGTTGAACCCTTTTTTCTTAAATTTAATAACTTTTGTAAGATTTTAACCTTGTAGGTAATTAGAGTATTTTGTGTTTCTTGAACTTTTAATAATTATTCGCAACCTTGTATAACTTTTGTAATGATTTCCGAAAAGTTAATATGTTACTATACAAAAATGCCGATGTCGACAACCATAATAAAAACAAATGGTAAGGCTTCTTAAAAAGTGTTAAACTAGTTTACCTTTAATCTATCCTTGTTTTGATTTAAATTTTGTTCAGTAAGAAACTTGTCTTTTTCCCTGAACTGCTTCACGGAACCCGAATAATCCATGAGCACCATTTTAAGAAATTATTCCGCGATTAAATCCTTTTTGTGGCAACATTTCAGCGGATCGATTAAAAGCAGCGATATTCACAACAATGTCGATTGTTATATCAATGCACCCTTTATTGCGACACATAATCGATTGTTTCGTCACAACAGTCGGACGAAGACAATGGCAGCGCGAAGCCGGTGTGCGCCTTTGTTGACGCGGCGAGCGGTGATTGGTCGAGCGACGGATGTACTGTTACGTCACACACGGCGTCGAGCGCCAGATGTAGCTGCAATCACAACACCTCGTTCGCCATCTTGTTCCTGCATTCAGATTTAAAGGTCGGGTTTTTCTTGTTTTTCTTGTTTTTCTTCCAGACCTTAAAGAATAAATTAAATGAAAACAACGCAAGGTTTTCGAAGCGAACCTTATTTAAGGCGAGGTTGGGTTATTCGAGTTTGCAAAAATCACATTTTTTAAGATGTGACATCCAAAATTTCAATTTATACCAAATTTAAAACCCAAAACCTAAACAAATATATAATTTAATAGTTTTTTTTGTGTATCAAATTTTCGAATCTTCTCGTTCTACAAGTTTTAGGAATATTAAAGAACTAGTAATTGTTCTGCGGATATAAATAATTAAAGATTTATTTGAAATTTTCGCTGTATCATTCACTATTTCATAAACTGGATATTAATCACGACGTTAGTCGTAAACAAAAAATTCAGATAATGACGCATTGTAAACACAATAAAAATATGTCTAAAACTAGTAGTTTAATTTCGGTTTTTATTTTTGCTTATACTTTTAGTGCGCCCTTGATATCACAAAACCTGTATTCAACATTAAATCGAACAGCAAGAGGTTCTGGCCACAGTAGTCGTATTTCCATTAAAGAAAGTGATTGTTTGCGAAAGAACAGTAATTACACAAATAAATCTCAAACATGATTTGTTGTTGTTCAGCTTTCTGCCGAGGAAGAGTCGATCTTCGAGATAATAACTTTCATCGGATGTGGAACTTCCATCACAGCTCTCCTGCTCACAATATTCACCTTCGTCTACCTCAAACTAACCAGGGTCAAGGTGACATTAACACGAGTAGAAAACTGCACATTTAAAATCATAAAGTAGCAAAGATTGTATTTCCATTCAGTGTCAACGAACTTGAAGGACTGTTAAATCTTCTAATGCGGTATTAGTTGTTTTGTTTTTTGTTAAAAAAAAATTGTCCACCTTTAGAATCAGTCAGCCACCTAAAATTATTTAACTTTGTACATCTGATAAAATGTTTTTTGATTTGTAAATTTAAGTTTTTAAATTACATTTTCTGTTCGGAAAAAATAATTAATTTATAAAACATAATCTTAATGTTAATTTTATCGATTAAAGAACGCAAATTAAACGCCAACTCTAAAATAAATCACGTTTCCACTTTTTACTCGCGTTTTCTGTGTCACGTGGTGTGCAGTGAAGAGCGTCGCATCCCTCTTGCTCCCTTTAAACTTTTTCCTTTTTTGTCCAGAGGGTCGTCCTGCACTTGAACCTGACCATCTGCTTGTGCTTGGGTCAGATCGTGCTTCTCGTTGGAACAAACGCAAGCACAGGAACGGTGAGTTGGCCCAGCCTGCACTAAACATTGTTTCATCAAGATATTGCAGCAAACTGTCGCTAGGCTTCGTTTTAGCGATGTTTATAATTTGTACAGCTTTGGTAATGTATTCAATTATAAAAGACCCTCTCTTTAACTTGCAAAGGGCCTACCAAAACTTTCAAGTTTATCACCCAGGTAATAAATTTTACTTGGTTAAGTATGAAATAAACCACGCGTATTTACCACCTTTGGAAGCAGCGAATATACTAATCGGTTGTAGATTGATTCTTTTTGTTGGAAGAGTCAGGAAAATTGTAAAAAAAGTATGCATTATCGCAGATTAAAATAGTGTAGAATTGCAAACAACGGCAAATTCTTTTTATTCGTGTAAAAGTTAACAGTGTCGTGTTTAGGATTGGATCCAGATTAGATAAGATAGGACTTCCCTTGAATGACGCGTTTATTATCAAAATAATTCGCAACAAATCTTTCTACTTCTTCCTGTACATCGATTTGTTCCTTTTAAAATTGCTCCTCCAGGTTTAACTTCCTTATTGTACACAATTGTTCCATGTTTATTCCCCATGGTTGCTTTTGCTCCTCCAGTTTCATCTTCTCCCGTGGTTCTACTGCTCCTTTTTTCAGCTTTAACTGTTTTATTATTCCCATTGTTCCAGGTTTCCTTCATTGTTCCGATTGTTTTTCCATTGTTCCAGGTTTACTGCAAGGTGACCGCGGTGTTGCTCCACTTCCTCTTCCTCGCCTCCTTCTCGTGGATGCTCATGGAGGGAGTCCTCCTCTACTTTCAGTCGGTCAGAGCAGTTTCCGGGCAAGTCAACTTCAACCTCGTACTCAGTAAGTCTTCAACATCTTTATAAGTGATCCTCCGATGCTACTGGGGTCACTTTAGGTCGTTGACCCCTTTGAACCCCGCCTAGTGAGCTGAACGCATCCGATGCAAAGCTCACTAGCTTTTCTAGTTTTTAGTGCAAATGATACTTGGCGATCCTGTGTTCTGCTCACCAATGATACGGAGCCATAATCGTTGGTTATTGCGATTCATGACGTGGCCCGTATTAGTTCCGAGCTTACAGTTACAATAATAAATCAGGTCAAAGTAGAAATTAAAATTCACGAAGTAGAAGCACGATCGCTAGTAGAATAATAAATAACTTGTCCTTAGTTTTAAGTAAAAAACTACAGACTTTCCTTTTAAAATCCTTTCCCGAAGAACTAACACCACCCTCATGTCAGAAAAGAAAAACCTTATATCTTCAAGAACCCTTTAATCCTATAACAGTGGTTCTGAAACTGTGTGCCAAGGTACACTATGTGCCTCGAAAGATTGTTAAATTTGTAGTAAAACTTTTTGTAATTTTTAAAAATAATTTATTTTCATTACAAAGAGGCATACATGAAAGCCTTTGAGATTTAAATACGCACAAATTAGGTGCTAGTAAAACATTTAGGTATAGGCTACTTTATCGTTTGTTAAGGGCGATTGTAAAGCAACTATATTGTTGTTCTGTTAAAGTGGGCCGCGAATTATCTAAGTTTTTGTCAACCTCTGCCCAAGGCCTAGACCTAGAGCAACAGTTTCAAAAACCTTTCCACAAATTCTCCAGTTTTGCTTCGAAATGCTTACATTGATTCATATGTTTGAACGTAGCTTTGTTCTCCCACCAACTGACCTGTAACGTTTGCTGCAGCCTTCGGTTGGATTCTTCCCCTTATCATCGTGGGGATTTCCCTGGGGGTGGGGTTTGGGGGTTACGGAAACGACAAGGGGTGCTGGCTGTCAATCAACAACGGACTCATCTGGGCCTTCATCGGACCAGCGCTCGGCTTTGTTGCTGTGAGAATTTCATCAATGTAGTTTGTGGTGTTCAACTGCACCTGTGTAACATGCTGTATGTAACTCGATTCATCTTGTTGAAGATTTTGTCTAAAATGGTCTAATTTAATCCCATTCATTTCGTTGATTGCATTTTCTTGGGTTTAGTTTAACAAAATTACCTTTTATCAACGATTAGGTTTATTTTTTACTTAGACATGACATACTGTCTGTTTTAATTTTTAGGTAATAACAATTCTGCAAACTTTAGTAAATATAGTTTTCTTTGTGATTTACTTATTTTAATTTGGTTTGACTTTTCGGTTTGTGAAAGTGAAAATATTTAAACTTTAGTAACTTAACTATTTGGATAAAGGTTTTTGTTGGCCAAGGTATTAACTTGTTTTTTTTTTTTTGGTTAAACACACTCAACTGATATTTGCACCTTCTTTTATCTTAATTAAACACGTTTATCTCCATTGAATCTCCAGATCAACTTGATCCTTTTGATCCTGATCGTCCAGGTCTTCCTCAAGTTGAAGACCAACAGCAAGTCTGGTGAGTGGGAGAGGGCCAAGCGAACCATCCGGGCCATCGCAGTGCTTACCCCACTGCTCGGGATTACCTGGATATTCGGCGTGCTCGCCGTCAACGACGCCACCAAGTGGTTTCTTTACCTATTCAGCGTCTTCAATTCGCTACAGGTCGAAATTTTTTAGATTAAAAATATGTTTTTTACCAATTACTGTTTAATTTTCATCTGAAACACAAAGATATTTGTTAGAAAACCAAGTTGCCAAGGAATAGTGAAACCAATCAAACTTCCCGCTTGTTATTTCATAGTTTTCTGTTTTTTATTTAAGTCAGAAAGCGTGTGTTGATATTTAACCAATTGGTTGTGTCAAAGATTTTATTTTCAACTTTTATCGACATACAGCACACGGTTTGACCAGCTACGGTATTAATTGTTCCAAAAATAAAGCGTATTAAATAAAAGTCAACTTTTGGATGTTCGGTTTTAAACAACATCATAATAGTTCTGAGCTAAACTGCAGCAATTACAAGCTGCTGTACAAAAATACTAAAATCTCAGCGCCAATAAATATAGTAGTGGGCAAAATAATTCACGAGGGCCTCAGTAATCCATTGTCAAAACTCGTATTTAACTCTTATGTTTGAACTTGACTGTTCAGCAGCAGCAGCAGTTTTGTTTGCCTAACTATAGGTCAAGTTTGTAGGCTTATTTGTAAGGTGTTATTGCGTGTCGGTGAACTTGATTGTACAGTCGTTTTTTGTTCGCGTAACTGTACAACATGCCTAGCAAAATATTGTAGTTTCTACGTTTTTTGTGTTTTTTTTAAACCTTTCAAAACGTCGATGTTTTAAACCAAATTTCGATTCAAAGCTACGTTGCACTTTTTGTGATTAGTATGTGACTTCTTTGGTTGCACATTAACGCACATCTTGTGGTGCGATTTTGTGCAACCATTCAAAAGATGTGATTTCCAGGGCTTGTTCATCTTTATATTCCACTGCCTGCGCAATGAGGATGTGCGCAAGTCGTTCATGAAGCGATATCGCAAATCCGTCAAGAACATAGGACCATTCTTTAGCGCAGTCACGCCGTCTAGCGGTAATTCGACGAGCACTTTTGTGAGGAACACTTCAAATTTCGCGTCATCGCCCAGAATGCCGCAGAAGGTAAAAAAACTATCTATTTTATCATAAATTTCTAGCTTTTTATAGTGACCTTCAAGCAATGGTAATGTAGATTTTATCTTAATTTTTGTGCTTTTAAATCTAGTGCAAATACCGCACAAAGCTTAAACGTACAGTTTTTTAATTGTTTGGTTTTTAACCAAAATTATTTTAGTAGGAGCAACGTATTGTTTTTTCATGTAGCTTTTAATTTGTATCTATCAAACTTTAGTTTTCCACAGAAATTTTCATGTTGATTAGTTGGATTTATTTTGTGTTTAATATTTTTTGGTTTTAAATCTAACGAAATGTTTTTTTCCCTAGTCAAGCTGGTGAAATGACTGAGTTGGAACTTACAACGGATACAACGATCACGTGTCAATTTGTCCATAGCGTACTTAACATCGCCTTGTGTAGCCGTAGCAATTTTAACTCTTTAACAAATATGTACTTATTTTGATTTCCGTAGATATTTCTAGATGTAGTTGGCATTAGAAGCCTTAACGTAGCTTGTAGCAACTTCTAACGCATGCATCAGCAGACATTGACAAACTGCTTTATCAGTTTCTTGCGAAACTGTTAATATACCTTGAAAGGGAAATTAATTCTTTTTTGCCTTCAAGCTACGTAAGACTCATATTATCCTTTGTTTTTATTGGTGATATCGATGGCAAAATTACCTTGTAAATAAATATGATTGTTCATAGAAGCTTTATTTCTTGTGGTTACCAATTAGACATAAATCAATTTTTCTCCGTTGCATGGTAAAAAACGAAATCCAAAGAACTTAACTAAATAAACATACTTTTATATTTATCATCAACATTCGACTTGGTTCCAAACCTTTCTTGGTTTGTATAGAAAATAAAGAAGCAAATTGGCTCAGGATAAATCAATAAATGATGTTGGGTAAAAACACTCATTTACAGCTTTAATTAGTTCTCTCGAACTGCCTGACAGATTTGAAGATGGTAACGATTTGAAGATGGTAAAATGTTAGGGTTAGTAGATCAGGTATGGAGTAAAGTAACTAAAAACTCTAGCAATTTGTTTGTTGCTACAAATGCAAACACAGTAGCAAAGGATCAACTAAGAACCACATAAGGTTATCGAGTCGGTTGACAGCCAGACCTGGGCAACATACGGCCCGCCAAGCAGTTTAATCCGGCCCGCGGCTTATTTTCAATAAAATACAAAGGCTAAGCGAAAACCAGGGCAAGTTGACAGATCTTGTCAAGACCCCGCCAAATTCGATTTTTAGCCTGTTCAAAATGCTAAAACGGAAAATTCTTTTCGCGCTTCGCGCGAATCTCTTACGTCTTTCTCGTATGTTTCACGCGTTTTTTTTGCATCTTTACAAACAAATAGCGTCCTCTGCTCAGTGGCACTCTCTCCAACGAAAGTTTAACAAACTTAGCCTAATATTTAAAATATACATAAATATTAGTTAGGCTAAGTTTGTTAAACTTTGTAACACATCGGTAACTTAAAGTTTTAAAAAAGAAAAAAAACATATAGGTAAGTTTTTCGTACGAAATTTTCACGTATTTTATGCTTAAGTTTTGGGTCAACGCGCCCCTAAATCAAGCAATATAAATTTTTAGTCGGTGCTCATTGCTTCACGTACCATCTAAATCTAAATTAAAATTTGCATTTTCAAACAAACATAGGTCGCACGTTTCGTGACCTTCTTTAAATCCGACTTAAATTGCACATTTTCGCACAACTCTAAACGTAATAACAAATTGGTTGATTATGTGTTTTACACCGTCAGAGTATGACGTCATATTGTATGTATTTTAGATCCTATATTTGACCCGGTCCGCCACAACATTTTAGGTTTCTCATGCGGCCCGCGGATAAAAATAATTGCCCACCCCTGCCCTAAGCATTGCTGAAAAGTCAGATTAACAAATTAAAAAAATATGTTGTATTTACTTCCTAAACAAACATTATGTCTACCTAATATAAATTGGCTAAGGTAGGGAGTACAGAGTTTTAGATGTTAGAACAACACCCTAATGTCAATATCAATCTTGTCATAAGTATTTCTCAACATATAGTTTGGATTGAACCTGGGTCGCCATAAAATTTATGTGGGTATGTAGGCTGTTTAGATTTATTGAGGTTGGTTCTTAACAAGCTTTTTTATTACAACTGGGGTGGAACAAATATGCTTACTAAAGTGCGGTTACCAGCATTAATTTAGGCGCGGCGCGAAATTCCAGGTTGATTGCGATCAGCTGATCGAGGAAAGCGCCGCTGGCTTTCTGGAAACGCCTTCACAAGGAAATTGGAGAGCTTCAAGTTGGACGTGGCGAGCAAGTTGTCGGTTTGGAGCAACGTTGTGCGTTCTGTTCGGGTGATCTCGTTTAATACGTCACTGGGGCGTACAACTATTACGAGGTGCTGTAGCAACTAGTGGCTGTTACGCGCGTCAGTCTTGACTGTGGGAGATAGGCTTTAGTATTAACCTCTTTTGACGCAGGGAAACCGCTTGGGTCAAAGCAAGGTTCGGACAGGGAACCTTGCTTGATCTTGGCGGTGCAACGTAGTTCTGGTGCCTTAACTTCTATTAGCGTTGATGACTTGCATATTAAATATATGCCTAATAATATATCCAGTGTGCTTTATGAAAAATGTCGTTTAGATAAAACTCTTTAAAACCCATAAAATTTGACGCAATGGGTATTAACAACATTCAAGGGTTTATTCCAATTCATATAGTGTAGATGCTTAAAAGGAGCGAAATATAGGCCTATATCAGATATTAAAAATATTATTGAGCGACAACATTTAACTGTATACATTATCTTTAGGAAATCTGCCGAGGGCTGGAGGAATTTAACTGATTGCTGAATCTGAGCCGTGGACTGTCATTTGGTGAGCCATCATTCTTCCATTTGTCGACTGTCTTTCAGAAAACAAATTTAGGATTCTTTCCAGAATTATTACCACCCGATAACACTTAACCAAACGTTTTTAAACAGAGTTTAGCTTTATTGAATCCGTATATTACCGTTGTTTTGTGTGCAATATGTTTATAGAAGATATAAATTTATTGGGAACATAAACACGACGAAATTAAAACCTGAAGGTTCGTAGTCGGCAGCCTTCAATAAACACCGTCGAAAAATTAGTCTTGGGCGTATTGGTGACATAAAGGATCCTTTGAATTCATGAAATAAGCTATTGCTGCCAGGCATAATATATTACCGTAATATAAAGGATCGTGTTTAGCTGCTTGTGGACGATTACATTTAGTTGCTCTAAATATGCTTTGAACAAAAAGATTAACATCCATTAACGAAACAATAACAATTGGGTTTTTTAATGAAAATCCCCCCAAGTCCCCAGTCGACTTTTGTTTTACTTGTTTGCTGAAACTATTTTTCCTCTTATCTCTTTTCTTAAGCAGAACCGCCCTTCGGTTTTGTTTGTGTGCTGTGACCGTAAAAGTCGACTGGGGACATTTTTAAATTCACCTAATTTTGGCGCATAGGTTGGCGGTTGTTATAAGACGTAATAAGAATCTTCTGAATGGGCTTTGATATTTTTATTACGTCTGCCTAATTTTAATTTTTCCTTTCTGAATTACGGTTTGTAATTCCGCTAATTGCCCACGATAGCATTCTTCAATGATTGTGTGCACCACCAGTGTCTTTTTTTTGCTAGCTGAAACAGTTTTGAGGACCATTGCTGTAGATATGCTTCAGGTGCGACACAGGCTAACGAATGATAACAGACGTCATTTTTTTTTAACTTTTTTGACCTTGTAAACTTACAAGCAATACAGGACAAACAACAGTATGCGTTAAAAATTCGACCTCGTTTTACTGCTGTAGATTCAAAAACGTAAATATGTTAGAAAGGTTAGACCGAATCTTGTAAATATACGATAAAAATATTTTGAAGTTGTTTAAGACACGATGTCTGGGTGCTGGTTTAGGTTTTAGTTTTCTACATTTTTCCCTGCAAACACTTAAATATGTATCTTTATCGAATATTAGGTTGTATTATCGATTAGCTTTAACCGTTGACCAATATTTTGTTTTCCAGAATCTTGTGCATACAGCATTGACAAAATTACTGAACGGATACTTTTGTCTTTCAGTTTGAGGAAGTTACTTCATAGGCATACAACATTTCTATTACAAATGTTATAGACTATTTCCGTTTAAATTTATGATTTTTTTCTAGAAAACTCACTGTATAGACGAAGTTTTCAACAACGTAAATATATGTGGACTTCAATAAGACGGTTGGAATAACATCAACGTTGGTATAACACCAGGTTTATAATAACACTGAAATAAGACCAACTATTATCGTCGAAATAATACCTATTAGAGAGAGGACTGGGTTTGACATTTTGAAGTGCTTTGGATGATAGCTGTACCAATGTATATTCCAAAATTAGCTTTAACTAATATTTTTGTTTTCCAGATATTTGCATTGGCCTATATACGGATTTATTTGTATTTCAGTTTGAAATACTTCCACTTTCTTGATTATACAACTCTCCGTCTCATCAAACATTTGGTCTCCACGAAATGTTGTGCCGGTATTAATTCTGTTTAAGTTTGTTGATTAATCGGTTTGACAATTATTATTTTTTTATTGCTTCACAGCATAGACGAAAGCTTTTACCAACGATCTTTTCGTGTTTCAGGTTTTAGGGATTATAAATGGACTCCAGCAATAAGATAGTTGGAATAAAGTCAACGTTGGTACAACATCAGGTTTTACAATAACACTAAAAACGAGATTTCCCGAACCTAGTTAAAACACCACGAAGCCTTTCTTGCCAAGATATTGTTGTCATTTAGTTTTGCCGATTTTTTAAAGATCGAGCATCTAATAGTAGACCTATATTCTGAAGCTTAATCGCAATTTAAATGCCTTTCGATCTTTTAGAGATTTTGGTTTTATTGAAGCAAGGTTGGTTTCGGGCAATCTACTCATCGCTGTAGCTGAGCGCCATGGCCGCGCAAAACTTCTAATCCGTTTCTTTAATGTTTTGTTTTAAGAAATCTGAATCGCTAAGCATTATGAATCGCTAACCCTTTTTTTTATAAACCCATTATCCAGCTTACTGATCTATGTTTTGTCACAGAACTTTCAGTTCACTCTCTCGACAAGCTTGTGGAGTTCTGGTTGAAAAATAGGGACGCCTGAAGCCAGAAGATGCAGTTTCGATGTTCACATGATCAAGAGTGGAAAGTGCATTGGTGATGTTTCATTGTGGCAGTCCTGCCTAAATAAATTTTTAAGTCTATATATTTCGATTATTGTTTTATTCCAAAGAAATTGACCTTTCATTGCTGAAGTCCATATTATTTAAGCTTGGCCGTTTAAAAAGTCGGTAAAAACTACTACACAGTGTCGGACAGTTGCAATTGGTTAAGTTTGCATAGTTAATGTAAAAGGGCGTGTTTCAAAAGTTTAAATGCTTTTTGTCGTTACAGTGTGCCATGATCACATTGGAGCCGATTCCCGACACAAGACGGGAATTAAAATTCTTCTCGCTTGAAATCTCTGGCCTGAACCAATATTCATCTATTTTACTTGTTTACGTCCTAGTAATGAACTTATAGGACACATGGCTAGTTTCGAAATACCCTATGATATAACGTATTCCCATGTAACTTTTACAGAACTACTTGGAAAACGACATTGTTGGAGACTTGAAAAAATCGGAACTTTTCATGTTCGTTTATAAACGCAACTGTTAACCGCAATCTTTGTATGTATAATAATATTCGCAATTAGGATCGTTTGTGTCATGGGTCGTAACTTCACTTGCATGCGTTTGGTGTGGATTGATCTTTCATACTAACCTTTCACGCGTCACAATTGCACTATGACGTAACACACTGCACCACGCGAAACCTTTAAATTGCGATGTCGCGTACGCGTTTGACGTAACCATGTGTTTTCGCTACATTTACTACGTTGTACATTTTTCGTCTTTAAATTTATGTCGTTTATGATTCGCTGTAATAAATATTTGCTTTGGTAATTATTTATCAAATACTTGTGAGCAGCTTTTTTTGGTATAGGTGTTGTTAACTTAATCTATTTCAAGCTACCGGTACTTGTTTAAAATGTCTAATAGTTACTTCTCGGATTCTGCAACATATTGTTCTACCTATTTCGCAGAAGATCACTGTTTTATTTGAAATTTCGCAGTAAACTTATTTGTGTTACCATCCATTACAGGTTTGCTGGTATTTTTTTAGGTAAAAGGTTTAATTTTGGAAAGTGAATTTACGATTCTTTCTAAATGCGTAGTTTAAAATCCCGTGCCTAGTCCTCTACTTCTATATTTCCAGTAGGTTAATTTTCACTAAATAAATTCGGTGCTAATAATAAGTTTTGTTCGAAAATAGATACTAAGCCCAACAATATCGACTTTCATTGTTTTCGGTCTACTCGATAAATATTTCTTTAAATGTGACTTGGTAACTGCCGGCGTTTTATCATTTGTAGCAGAAGCCGAACATTCGCGTCTAAATACGACGAATATATACGCCTAAACGATTGTTTTTTGGTAAATTTACTAGGCCGGTGAAATAGGAGAACGATTTCGGCTTGTTTTTAGAGCAAGTGTGGAAAATAAATATACTTTTTTTAGTGAGTTGTCGAATAAAAAAACTTCGTAAAAGTTTTTTTTGCTTTTATGGCCTTTCAATTTGCTCATCCCATTCGTTTCCATAGTTTTGTTTTTTGTTCATAGTTCCAACTCTATCTGTGAGACAAGAAGAGTATTTGCAATAATTCCATTTGTTTTATTCCATAGCTTCCAGTGATCTGAGGGAAGAGAGAAGAAGGTTATCCTGCCTGCCACGCCTAGAATCGAACCTGCACCTACCTAACCGCAATCCTAATCCCTAACCGCAACCCTAAGTCGACCGATGGAATCCAGCCCGTCAAAAACTAATTACAACAAACCTTGGTTAGTACAGTATTATAGTATATAGGAACTACCCTGACTTCAATTCATATTTCATTTTACGGCCCTAAAGTGAAACGGGCCCGCGGCGCGCCGGTTAAGAGTCCGACTCCGAGTCGGTAGGGTTCCGGATCAAATCCCGGGTGTCGTAGGCCGCAGCAACCCACTGGGGCCCCAAAGCCCCCCCAACCATCGAGAACCACGCGGGTCCCGCGCTCCCCATCAACAACTCACTGGGGCCCTCCGGGCCCCAAAAGCCTCCCAAACCATCCCCACAGCCCCATACCGAAGGACAGCAAGGGGCCCGAAGGGCCCCCACGCCATCCAGGCCCCTCCAAGTGTATTAGGGCCCGAAGGGCCCCTCCGGGGCCCGCAGGGCCCCAACCGGCAGGGAACCCGTAGGGTTCCCGAACATACCTTTTGCTTAAAATTTCTATTTTCTAAGTATAAGTACTGTGATGATTTATAAAGTATAAGTATTTGATCACAAAGTAGAGTCCAGATCTTATTGTTTTATTGGCGCTAAACAAGTACACACCAAAAACAAGCATTAAAGGCGAAACAGAATGTCAACGTCACATGGCAAAGAACACAATAAATACGCAGGCTAAGGACTTAAGATAGACTCAAATTTGCTAAGCTGTCACAATGAAGCCACCGGCAAAATTTTAAATCAGGGCTGCCGAGTCAGACATGCGCAGTAGCATACTTTGAAACCGATAAGGCGGCAAACTTTAAAAGTGGAATAACATATGGAGGACTTCTCATATTACACGCTGAAGCAAAGATGTTTTTAATTCATCTTGCAGACTTTAAGACGTTTTTTGTCTAATCTAAACGCTAACATTCCTACAAAATCTATATTCCCCCTGTACTAAACTCCTAACGTACACTGAGCCCATTTAACTAAACGCAGCTAATAATTGTAGGAATGTCCAGTATTATTGGATAAAGATGCCCGAGACTCCCAATGTTGTTTTTTTTATTATGTTTGGTGGTCAACGCAGTTTTTTATCTTTATTCAAAAATTTCTAAAAAAAAAATAATAAAACAAGAGTTATTTTGCGCAAAATAAGCTAAAAACATTACCTTTCTACTCAATAATTTTTCCACTTGACTATAGCAATGACGTCGTTTTGTATCGCATAAAATTTCCAAGCTTTTTGCATAAACTACCGGGTATCTTTACCCTTAAATCACGATATACTGGACATTCCTAATAAATAATACTTAGGGTGGCTACACAAACATAAATTTTCTTATTTATATCTCGTAAACATGTCAGTTAAACAATTTTGAAAAAAATATTCAAAATTAAAAAAAAAACAAGATGTTTTGAGTTTGAACCTCTCAGATTGACTAAAATACATATAACATACAATATTTTTTTAGAATTGAAAAAATGCGAGGAAATAATGATGGACTAAAAATGTTCACATTTGAAAAATAAGCCAGCGTTTACAAATTTTAATTTATTTAAGTGGTACAAAAACTATTAAACATCAATTTCTCAATTAAGGTCAAGATTGTAGCCACCCTGAGTTTGGTTGAAAATTGACAAAAGGAGAATCAAGTTGAACAACACACACATGACAAGGTTGCTTTCTGCAACAACGAAACGAAAAACAAGCAATTCATAAATAACAACAAACACTAGAGGTTAGTTAGTGGTCTGGGCAGTTCAACATGTGGCCTCCCTCATAAATGATGGTGAACTGTGCTAAGAGCTGATTTGGAAGCAGAACACCATTCTTTCTGTCCTTTTAACAGATGATGGCCTTCAACTTATGTCTGTTCAATCTAAAATAGACAGAAAAAAATAAAACTTTTTTATTTAACCAAGCAATAGTTTAAGTATAATTTTTTATTTGTTATAATATGTCAATAGAAGTCAGAGCAATCAATCCATAGCAAGGGTGGTCCAAGATTGCCAGCGTATGTGACCACACACAACTAGGTATCATAAAATTACTGTTAATGGAATGCTGTTATTTGCAGAAAGCAAATGAACCTTTCCAACATAACCAACGCTTTACACTATTCCTCACCCTTCTAAGTCCGTACTGTCAGGAAAAATGAGCTACCATTGCTTTGTGACCTGTGGAGACAAAATTAGTTATTGATGAATCAGTTTCATTAATTAAGGGCAGGTATTTGAAAAAAATATTTATATAATAGGTAACATAAGAGTATCTTCTGCATGCTGATAATAGTGTAAACCAATTTATTAATGTTAATCTAGTTTATGGTGTAATTTAAATAGGTCAGTTACACTCTCGATATAAATTTTAATATTACAAATATGCCAGAACTAGTGCGCAGTGCACGAAAGTTGCCTAAACTTCCTTTGTTGATTTCAGGTAATGTAGGGCCGTTAGGCTGAAAAGATTTCCTCAAAAAACACTGGATGTGTAAATATGGGGAACGGCATCTTGCCCATATTTCAACCATAGTTTACAACAGTGGTTCTTTTGATTGCTTTGTTGACAGCTTTGTAGCATAAAGTCTCTGTGACTGTGAGTACCATTGCATGCTTTATGTCTATTAGAAATACATGCATATCACCGAAGGTATAACAGCCCTATTTAATTACAGTTTTGCTAACTTACAGAGATAAACGATAAAAGTTATCCCCCTTTTGAACTAATTTTGTTCCATATTTTATAGCAGACTAGCAACAGGGGGACTTTTTTGCGCAAATCTATAATGTTGTCACATCACATCCTTTGCAACACGATTAACGCAATGTTTAATTTTTGCGCTTCGGGCGACATTGAAACATGGTTTTCTATGCAGCCGTCCAACTGTAAAGTCAATGCTCACAATATGTTTGTCAAAATCAGCTTAATAAAATCAATGTGTCGAGCACGAGCAATTTATTGTTGGCCCAATGCGACAACCCTCCTGAATTACAGTTTAGCCAATTCAACCAAATAAACTAAACATTTTTCGACCAATAACATGCTTTACTATGTAATTGAATACAGCAAATTACTTTTCGTAGGGGGGCGCAAGAAATACAACAATTACCAAAGGACGGTGCGGCTGAAAAAAGGTTAAGAACCAGTGGCTTAGAATGACTAAGCTTGGAGATAGTGTTGCAAATTATTTGACTGGGACTTGTTTACAAGACTGGTTATCATCATTCTGGTAACCTAGAATATTTAGTTGTTACTTGCCACCAGTCATCCAGATGTCATGAAGTTATGGCAACAGGAACAACATGCTGAGATCCTCTTTGATGAACATCATTTGGAGAAATCGTCTATCGTTTGGAGAAATCGTCTAGGAGAGCTTGGAGAAATCGTCCCCGGAATGAAACCATGAAAACTAATGGATCCAATACTTATCAGTGTGCAGGAATTTATTACAACACAAAGGCTTATCTTAATTCAAATTAAAAATCAATGTTATTAAACCAGAAACAGCATCAGTGTAAGTTAAAGATCATCGCCAAACACTTGCAAGTAACTAACAATATGAGGTAACTGCGACAAGGTAGTAACTCTAACTGGTTTGTTTGCACCAGGTGCTCGGTGACCTTTTACACATCCAAGTCCTAAAGCAACAATACATCAAAATGCAAAGGTTAACAGTTTAAATCAGTGGTTCTGCATCTCTGGTGTGTTTTAAGATGTGCAATTGTGTTTTTTGCACATTCAAAGTTGGAAATCCTACCACAATTTAACCTTTTCCTAAAATTTAGCACAAAAGTGTTTTTGAAACATATCGGTGTGCACCTGCCGTCTGGAAAGTATGGCAGATCTCGACAAGATCTCTCGGGTGCACGACCGATAAAATCCACCCGAAACTCATCCAGGCCAGGGGCAACCAAGGTCAAAAGTGCACCTCGCTGCTAACATGTGGGAATATTAAAAGCATATTCATTTTTGGGGGATGTAAGTTTAAGTGAAAAAAAACTCGGGTGCAAGTGGCAACCATCCTTTCCATGGTGACAGTAGTGCAATCAAGGTTTTATACCTGATAAACCTTTTTCCAGAACTTGTGTGTGAGTTGCTAATTCAGTTGTCCACAAAAATTGCTTTCAACAAAACTCGGTGTGAATTGCACCAAGCTAGGAATGTTGTTATATAAGATGCAACAATGCCTAAAATTATGGAAATTAAACATATCGAAAGTTGTTCAAATCGATATATAATCACTAACGACTGCAAGTGTAAAAGAGCGATCCCATCATATAGCCAATAGGCATCTCATAAAAGCTATTCACCCGACTCACAAAGTAATAATTTGAATTAATTGAAATTTTGCAATACTCACAAAATTAAATCTAATACTACCATCTACCACGCGCTGCTCTACAATCCTACCACATTTACTTTAACATAAACAAAACAAATTTGTCTTTTTTGCACTGAAGGCATAAATATGTACGAATAGTTATAACATACTCCCGAAAACCCAAACGCTAACCCTAACCCAGCAATCTAAAAACCCGGACGAAAATGGGCGCTGGTCTGGAATCCTTCCGTAACGAACATTATTTGGGTTTGGGTAGAAATACTTGACCCACCCTCAACCAAATCACAACCCTAACCCAAATAATGTTCGTTGCTTAAGTAATTGTTTCAACGCTGTGGTAGGATTATAGAGCAGCGTCAACCTTATATTGAAAGTTTGAAACCAAATCGTTTTTATAAATTACTATACTTTAAGGAAGTTTCACTAAAACTATAGTATATTAAAACTTATACGTGCAATAAAAGTAACATGATTATACTTTTTTAATTTACCGTCCATCTTGAATTTTGTAAAATCAGGAAAAGTCAAAGTCTCTAGAAATTTTTCTATGAACTTTGGTCAAAAGGTTCCAACGAAGCTTCCTATAGCCTTGACGTTTCTTCGATTTTCAAAAAATATATTTTTATGGGGAATTTGTTGGATTTTTGATCTAAATCTGTTTAAAAACCGCCTTAAACTGGTTTAATTTAAAAAAAAAATTTCTGGATTAAACAAGTTTAGGGCGGTGTTTAGCAGGTTTCTGATGAAAAATCTTATAAATCCCCATCAAAAATTTGTAAAATCAAAAATGGAAAAAACGTCAAGGATATAGAGTTGACGCTTGAAGCCCTCTATAACTTTATGAGGTGAACGAAAGTAGGGGAAAGCGGGGCAAAACGGACCCCTCACCTTTCTCGTTTCAAATTGTCAGCGTCAATATTTGTTTACTGAACAATGACTATCGTCGAGAAAACGTTTGTGGCCAAAAATCAGGCAGACTCTATTTTGCGCAAACCAGGGAGGGGAGAAAATGTGTTTGGGGGATATTGATATAAGTATAGCGCAGTAAAATGATGCGTTTATTAGTAAAGTTCAAGTAAAGACGGAGTTACTTTTTTTACAAATAATTTGTAGGTAAGGGTGTGTTTAATACTCCGAAACAGTTGGCGTTTGAAGTCAAACGATTTTAAAGAAACCAGGTTTTCATGCGACTGATAGTGTTGGGGCAAAATGGACCCCTCACAAGTTAATCCGTTATTACCAGCCTAAAACTGCAATGTTTGTATTTTTGATTAGCCTTTCAGTAAGACATTTTGGAAATTGAATAAAATTAAATAATAAATCATTATTTTATATGTTTAGATCAGTTTTGTAGGAAGGCCAAACAATCAGAAATTTTACCAAGATCTCTTGTAAAAAAGCTCGATTGCTATTTGTTTTAATACTTATGAGTTGGTAAGATAAATATAAGGCAGTTTACGTGCGGTACGGCCTATTTATAACCATGTAACTTATAAAGAGTGACAATGCTACCAATACTTAGTAAAGTGCTATTTTGTTTGTTTTTTTGTATGATTTGGCTTACTTTAGTAAAATATTTTCAAGCTATGAAGGCGCCATGTATAGCATTACTTAAATTATGACGTCACGGTGTGAAGTAACGTAAATTTCTACTCGTCACTTGAACACAAATCCTTGATCCGGCATTTTCACACAACAAAGCAAATAAATTATATTTTATAAGTGGGGTCGGTTTTGCCCCGTGTAAAAATCGACAACAAAGGTTAATTTATTCAGGTATGCTTCTTTCAGTTGTTGTTTTTAGCATAGGAGTAACTTTCAGTAAGACCTTTCACTTGATACCCTACTCACCAACAAATATTTTGTGAAACTCGCAATATAGCATTTATCCCTTCAGGGGTTTTATCCCTTCCGTTTTGCACCGCCTTACCCTATTTAAGCCGCCAAGAAAAAAGGTTGATACTGAATATTAACTCGTATGAAAGCTCGACAACTCACTAACAAAAGCCTAACCAATGAGCTGTGGAAACATTCAACTATTCTTGCCATAATTTCCGAGACGATTTGTGGGCTGGGGACTAGGGATGGGCAACTTACAGCCCGCGACCTATTCTACAAACTGGGCACAAAGCCATTCCCCATATTTTTTGGCTATTTCAAGTTTCAACTGCGTAAAAGCAATTAAAAAAAATTCGTGCATCGAGTGTAACATGAAGTTAGATAATTTTCAATTGCAAAATACCCTGATCAACAGTCGTTGCGGTTGTTATAATAAGATGTGTAAAGTTGCACAGCTAACGGGTTCAAGAATGGCAGCTGCCCCCAAAACAATGTATTTTTTGTCCGTCTTAACCGAGTAAATTTAAAATATCTCCGCGCTAATCTATTTATAGGCCTATTGCTATAATGTCACATTTTTATCAAATGGTTTTAAGCCCGAAGGAGTCCTAGACTCCTATCGCTACATCTAAAATATAAAATTGGGACAACATAAACGACTTAAAGCGCGAATTGATTAACATTGAAAGCAACCCCTGTCCAAACCTAAGACTTTAATCAAATAAACCAACTGTGTGGTGTTCATATGGATACCTTCTTATGACGTCATGCTCAGATGTAACTTTGCGACGCCATTTTTGAAAAAATGTCATGCCCCAAACAAAATTCCTAGCTCCACGCCCGATACCTTAGGTTTTTGACAATACCGGATGACGTCATTCCCATTCTTATCACATTCTTTAACGACACCTAAAACTTTAATTTACTTTGTGACGTCATCCCTACCGGTCTTCTTTTGTTCAATTACACACAAGTGTGAAATGCCTATAATTAACCTTCTTCATGGAAAAAGACACAATAATTTCGTTCTGTTAGATTTTCAATGGCGATAACAACAATAGTCACAATATTGATAAAATTGCACGAAAGTGCGAATTAAGTTGATTTAAGCTTCCGTTCCTTCGTCGTAAGCATTTTCCCCGAACTCAACCGAATCCTAAAAAATAACAATTCTTGATGATATTTTCATTTTTTTTTTTTTAATTTAAACTGGATAAAATTTTGAATTTAACCAGTTTAACGCAGTTCTAACAGGTTTCTGATGAAAAATCCGGCCAATTCTTCATAAAAATTGATTTTTTTTCAAAACCAACCGGACAGAACAATTGAGGGTCATTTTGGAATTTCACCCAACGCTGATGTAAATGTGGATCAGGTGACAAACTAGGTATTTTGATTTTGAGGATTATTAACAGAGATGACGTCCAAGAGTTACGTTATAACGTGACGTCATAAAGAAGTAACAATATGAACACCACACAGTTCGTTTATTTGTTAAAGTTTGAGTTTGAAGAGATGTTAGTTTTAAATCAAAAGCTACATTACAAGATGTTATCGATTCATGCAAAGCAGGAAAACGCCTTTATATTGTTAAAATTAAATTACAGGAGCATAAAGGCTGGAGGTTGTAGTTAGACGTAGAATGAATATCAAAGCTCATACAGAAGTGGGCAGAATTTTTAAATAAACTCTTTATTCATTTTTAACATCAAAAAGTACTTATGATAGGCTAAAAATACAGTTCGGAGGGGGAATGTGACGTACCCCTTAAATAGTGTCCAAACTAACGTGTTCACAAAATAAGTTAACCCCAGCTTACCGATGCGGCCTTGGTGTATGTGATTGGGTTGTCGAACCCGGACACTGAGCTTTGTGAAGGTCCGTTGAACAACTTTGCGTTGAAGGGGTTCTGTGTCCGTTGGTAAAGCACGACCCCGACCACTAAAGCTGTGCTTATGAAGATCACCGCTATCACGATTCCAGCTATTCCACCCGCGTCTAAACCTCCTGGAGCTAAAACACATTCGCGTAAATTTAAAGTATTTTTCCCAATTAATTTATTTATAAGCCAAGTAATTTGAAAATATTGAATCAAGTCCATTACAACTGGTTATTTGAATGCCAAGCAAATGAAATAAAACTTTTGATTTTTCAAAGCAACGCAATATTTCGTTATAAAAGCACGTTTGTTTAAACAGAAAGCCTAAAGTCAGACTTGGACAACTAAATAATTCAAGTTCAGATAGAGGAAAATGCGGCTAACTCTAATCTAATATGTAAATTGCTTGCGTGCTCTAATTCTTGTGCTTAAAAATTCGGATTTACCAAAAAAATCTGCTTTGTCCAACGGCATTTAAAGTATCTCAGTCGAAAAAACGATTTGGAATTAAAACTCAAAAAAGCATAAAATTATAACAGGAATACTTGGCATTCACATTCTTGAATATAATTTGTGATTTAAATTAAATTGATTGTGAATAAATGTAATTCTAGTTGAAATTCGTTTTTTATAAGAATGCGTTAATTCTAATTCTAATCTAATTTGAGAAAACTAAAATCATTTAGTTGTCCAGGTCTGCCTCAAGCCTCACTACGTACACCCTTTTAATCTCGATGTGAGGTTTAAAAGTTAGGCAGAATTATAAATTATTGGGCTAGGGTTAATTCATAAAAATTGGCAAGTTACAAAAAGTGTTTCGATAAAAATCGTTTTTAACACTTTTCGATAAATAAATACATTTTAAAGCTATACCTAACCTCAGCGAGTTATCGACTGAAAAGTTTCAACTAACGGAAAATTCCACCAAAAAAAAACACTTTTCAATAAAAACCCGAAACCTCTCTATTTACACGCCAGCACTTCTACTTACGCGGCAAGGCCACTTCTGTCGGACCTTCGGTCGTCGACACAGTTGTACTCTCCTGCCCCTTAGTGGTGGTGGTTATAACGTCACCAGGGGTCGAGGTGATTCCCCCTGGGTCACCGGGGGTGGTGGTCGTCAGGGGGCCTTCGGTCGGCTTCGTAACCGGGTTCGCTGTGAAAAAAATAAGTTAATTCAAATATATTTTACTCATAGATTACTTGGGTGTTTGAAATTTGTAGCAGGTGCAATTTTAAATAAAACCACGCATAAATGCTGGTGTTTCTAAAGGTTATTTTTTCTTCATTTTTAAAGCACTTAACAAAGAAATGTTTTGCAATTGGTTACTTTTGAATTCTTTCGACCGAGAATTCCAAAATTTAGTTTTTTACGACTTGTGTCAATATTGCGACTTACTGACCATTATGACCGAGCTTGTTGGGTCTTATTTATTTAAACGAAAACTGAGAACCATTTCCGGCCATTCGCAACTTCTACTTTCGTTTTATAAACAGCAAGAAAACCTCCCTTTCAAACTTCTGTTTTCCACCAAAAAGGCAATACTAGTTAATAACGGAAAGTTTATCTGGTGCAAATTCAAAATAAATTTTCATAAAATTTTAAACAAAACGGCGATTTCATAAAGCTCATTTAAAATTTTGGAAAATGTTTTAATGTTTTTTTTTAATAATATATCAAATCAAATAAGTCAATAGAAAATTTTTAATTCGGCCGCGACCTTTAATCGTTACAACTATCCGACGCTTTCTTGCTGATCCTGCTTTACTTCATCGAAATACACGAACTGACGCACTAAGTTTTGTCGTCCAAAAAAACCTTTTACTTTTATCCTTAAATACCGAGAAAAACTCACATTCCTAGTACTTTATGTACATTCCACTTATCCCCACATATCGTTGTACTTACTGACGCAGCATTGTCTGGGCCCAGGCCCTCCACACTTTCCACTCTCATAAACTTGTGACGCGCAGAAGTTACTGTTGTACTGACACTTGCCGTAGTTGTTCGCTTCACAAGCGGAATCACCGCTCTCCCAACCCGCAACCTCGCTATTGCCTTCACAAAACACAAACAATTGTAAAAAGTGTTTTAAATGATTTTTGAATTTTCGTAAGTTTAAACAACTTGAAATTATTTGTTTAGAGGTATAAAGCAAGTTTATGTTTTTAAGTCCTATTAAACTTTTTTAAAACAGTGATATCCTCAAAACAAAATAAATCAGTTAAAAACGACAAAGAACATGAAATAAATAATTCAGAAATAAAAAAAACAAAAAAATTAAAAGATATATTTAAAAAAATCATGTAAAAACTCCTTTAAATGTACATAAATATATTTTAAATTTATATTTGTTAACTCACAAGTTTGGTCGTTCTGGTCGCACTCGAAGCAGCATCTGTTCTCCCCTCCTCCCCCGCACAAGTTCTGCTCGTAACCCAACTCACAAATGTTCGCCTCGTAATCCTTGCAAGCCCCGCCCTTATCAAGGCAGGCAGAGTCGGCTGGAAGCAAAAAATGATGGTACTTGATTAATGTGGAGAAATAATAACAGATGTGAATACACAACGAATTTGCGTTAGGACCAAGGATTACATCATCGTAAATTTAAATTCCTTTATTTAATCATTCCTAAAATACGAACACTTATAGCACGCAAGCACGCCTATAATTATTGCTTGGTATAGGCAGGTACAACTTTGTGATGTACCACGCTCATTGTTTCTACTGTAATATTAGATTGAAGCCAGAATGTTCTCATGTTAAATTGGAAATCCTACCGTAGCTAATGCTAAACTAAACTATGTGAGATTTCAAGTATGGGAAAATAGTTTGAACTGTGGTTAGTATTATCGACATTGCTCTGCATAAAACGTCATTGTGCAATAGAACAAGGTCCACCTCAGAATGAAGTGGTTCTAACTTGTTATAGAAGCTTAAAGTGTAATTATTTCTATAATATCACAACAGGATACCTAAAAAAAGCACAAAGTTATGTAATACGTTCCTAGATCATTCACATAGACTAAAGTATATTAGAACTAGGAGTGCCTCATGGTAAAGTATAGATCTTCATAAGTAAATATATTTTAAACAAGCAAAAAATTAGCATATATTTGTTGATTACAAACATTTTTCCAGTATTTTATATTGTTGGGCGTAATACTCTCAAAATCTGTACGTGTTCATTACTTTTTAACGTTACGCGCCACCTAGCGGACGACCCAACCGCGATGAGACGACCACTAACGGCGCCTTACCGACCTCTTGAGTAGTAGCAGAGGTAAGGTCCGCTGTTCGATTCATCGTAGCAACAAAGACGCTTCTGGCACTCGTACTGGGTAATCCCCGGATACCCACAATCCTCGCGCTCCTCCAGCGGGAAAGTACACGTGCTGTACTCTGTGACGTCACAAAAAGCGTTGTTTTGTAACAGAAGGATAAAAAGTTAGTGGAAGAAACGAGTTTTTTTTACATTCTTTTTAAACTTAAAAGAGTTATATAATCGTATTGTTTTAAATTAAAAGGCATTTAAAAGTTATTAATAATTTTTATTGTATTTCACTGCACATATCTTGCGGTTTGATGCTGTATTTCTTTGCGTATTCTAAAAAATCAATAAATCAAAAAAGATCGCAGAACGTCACAGAAAGTGAAAACAAATTGACAAAAAGTGGCGCTCCAAAAAATCTACAAATCTACCAAACATCTTGCAAAAAAAACATCCCTCTTCATCCAACTCACGTTTATGTTTCTGGCAGATGTACCCCTTGTTCTCGGTGCAGAAGATGTCGTTCCACCTCCCGTTAGTGTAAAGTTCCACGCAAGCCTCCCCAGTATCACCGTAGTTGTTCGGTTCACCATCCGCCCAGTTCGTGAAGTCGACCGGACTGTTGTCCTGCCAATCCCAACCTCCTAAAAAGTGTTAACAATATAAATAAATGAAAAACGGTTTAAACTAGAGTTAGGTAACTTGTCGTTCTGCCAAAAGGCAGGTTAAGCAAGCACGAGAGAATTGAATATAAGTTTTGATATTCCTGTTGTGTTCCAAGCTAAAAAGTTTGCGAACCACTTCCAACTTACCCCAACCATTCCTGAGCAGCCCGATCCAGGTATTTCGTTCCCCCGTCCAACTCACAAACGCTTTATTCTCGATATCACTGTGAACACTGGCGAGGAATCCGTTCCTAGATTGGCATTCTGCGTTCGCGTCCCCCCACGTCCGCTGGTCGGAAGACGAAACACCTGACAACAACAAGCGGTAAATAACAGTGTCACCCTAAAGAAGGCGGCTTGTGCATGTGCAGGTCGCCGAAACGTTGGTTCATAATAACAGTCACCGGATGAGCTGTTATTTTTTTGGTGGGTAATAATCTGCCTTGTAGCAACAGTTTATAAATAGATGCGTTGTGTTGTATAAATGGCGGGTGGTTTTCAATTCAGGCAAACCTTCTATTAACATTTGTGGTAAATAACAAGTTTTATAAATATTGTGTTGCTATCAGGGATGGGATACCAACTATAAGCTTTTTCTGGTACTTAATTATTTCCTCCGACGTTTTGGCTTCACATGCAGATGCCTCCATCGGGGATGCAACGACACCACGCAAAGTAAAACGACATAAAATGACGAAAATATAGGGGAAGGTACTAAATACTTTATTGGACTGTTTTTGTTTTATTTTTATTAAACTGTTTCTCGGTATTTTTGGAAAGTTTTGCCCCATTTTTTAACCTTTGAAATAATGCAAACGATGATAGACAAGTTTGGGTTGTTTTGTAAAAACGCCAATTAAAACATGTGTGTGCTGCACTTTTACAGCCAAGTTCTGCTCAACGGTTATTTAACCCAAGAAGCAAGAAAAGCAAAACTTAAACGTTAGGAAAAGCTGTTAAGTTTACCTTGCACAACGAAGTAACAGTTTTCTCCCAAACCAACCCAGTTCGCCTCACAAGTTCCAACCCCGGGATCCTGCACAGGAATAGTCACTAGAAGGAAAAATTAGAAGGGTTTTAAAACAAGCGTAACATTACAAAAAATTAAAATTCAGAAGAAAAAATATTTTAATTTTATGGAAAGCCACCATTCAACAATCGATTGTTAACTTCTTTTAGTTTGGTAGTTACAGAGTTTTGATGATTTAAAGAAATTTGAATGCCATCTATTGCGAGTTCATAAAATATGCATCACAAGAGATCACACTGACTAATGAACTTTGTCAAAAAAAGTTACTAAAAGGCGCATATAAACTAAAAACAGTAGCTTTTTTAATCCTCGGAATAACCCAGAGGCAAAATATTATCACAGAAGCGACTTTTTGCGTTGTTAAAGTAAGTCAACCTTATAAACGTTGGTCAACATTTTCGCTCGCCCACAAACGAAAAACAAACTTCGCGGTATTAGAGCTAATCTCCCCCTTTTGATGTTAGCTTTGCGCAGAGGCGATATCATAGTGATGAGGTTTATCCGAGGCGCGATTATTGCTAGTTGAAAACTATATCCAATACCCCGCCCTGACGACGTGAAACACCGTCGGCTGTGGCAATTTATGAAGGATTCCAAGGAATTCAATTTGTTTCTAGTGAGAGTATAATAACATAAGGTTTATTCACAGTAGAGGCAAATACCGGAAGCTATTGCAGACTTCGAAATCTGACCGAATATGTCGATTAATGAACTAATGATACGTAAGCCGTAATCGTTGGTCAAAAGCAGCTTCAGAAGTGTGAGATCACAGTGGTTAACACACATTTGTGTGTGCATGTTTCAGTAAAGGCAATGGTATAATTTATTTTCATAATGCATTGATAGTCTACTGCGGTAATTTCAGACGGATTCTACGAAAGTCCATCTTTAATTAATCTCTTACTAAACAAAATGTTTATTTAAAAAAATTGAAGGGAGGTTTCTTTGCTGCACCTTATGTTAAGGTCGCTGTAACAATTCTGAGATTCTACGGAAAAAAATTCTTTAATTAATAGACCACAAGAGTAAGAGATATCTAGTATAACAAGTTATATTTCTCTGGTTAAAGACCACCCTCTATAACCCAACAGTGTTATTACTGCGTATGTTAAACCACTCGTTATGAAATTCATTTGTTATTTTTTGCTACAGTTAAAAAAAAATTCCGAGTTTGTCGCTATTAATGATGTACATATAGTTAGGGCGACATGATTTTTAAAGAAACTGAATTAAATGACCAAAGTGCATAATAACTGTCACTGAATATAAACTTTGGCATCTTTTTAACCAAAATCACAAATAATTTCATATATAAAATATTGTAATATCACCAAGCGCTGTTTTTTGTCTGGCAAATATTTACAATAAAAAAAATCGAAATTATACTCAGATTCATTGTCATACAAACAATACAGCATTAAGTAAAGCAAATATGCTTACTTAAAAATCCAGTATAACTCACGAGTTTCATATTTGCATACGAAGGGTAGAGTTGTGCTCTGGCAAGAACTTCCGCCGCTGTTCTTGTACATTGACCACAAACCGAAGTTGTCCATGATGGCACATCCGGTACTTTCCCCTGTATCCTGGGGCTGGTTTGTGTCCCACAGGGTGAACGACATCGGTGAATGGTCCGACCACATGAAGTAAGTCTGACCGTCATCACTTTGGTTCTGGTTATAAAGAAATAAAGTTTGCGGTTAAAATGTTGATCTTGCTGTATTGGCATTTCTTTCTTGAATTTAAAATTTTTGAATTTCACATTATTATTAAATTATTTTTTTTATAACTTTTATATTTTACAAATTTTTTTTTTGCTGAATTTTTAAACATTTACAGACTTTTGAGTATTTGGTTACTCATGTGTCTGACGTCATCAGTGCTTACGTAATATATTCCAAGCCACATTGCTTCGAAGGTGGTGGGTTCTGTTTGCTGGGGCCAGAATAGCGACATCAGGAAGCTGTTCTCGTAAATGTTCCACACGCTCGTGAGGTCTTCGGTGATGCCTTAATAAGAATAAAGTGAAAATGTAAAGGGCTGTTCTATAACTTAAGCACTTTTCAAAATAATGTAGTGGTTCTCAACCGTTTTTAGCCGCGTACCACCTATATGGCCCTTTACCGCGTGACTTTTTTACTCCTGGTGACTACAATTGGTTTCAAAAGTAACCATTTTATCTTAAAATAAGCTAGATTTTTTATTAAAAACCAAAATTAGTCTTGCTTCATGCACAAGATTCGCAGATTAGGTGGATTTTAATGTAACAAAGACTTCAACTAAATTATATTACAAATTTTACTAAATTCCGCATAATCCCTGAAAAGCAAAAACCGTACCACTAGCGTTAAGCACAACAGGTTGATAATAATCACCGATATAAAGCAAAGTCCTAACAAAAGGTTATATTAAAGCCACTTTTGTAGGTGGTGACCACTAGGTTTGTTTCCTTTCCATATAAAGGAACATTAGGTTGATTTAATAGGTTTTATCAATTAAAAGGCGGACTTTTTAATTTTATTTTATCTGTTATTGTCTTTTGCCTTGAGGTTGTGCGAAAAACTGGAAAACTTAAAAGTGTAAATACATAAAAATCGGTCAAAATACGCATCATTTACAACGTTTTTAATAAAAACTGCATTAAAAAATTTCCAAAACTGCTGAAAATCGTGTTTAAGTGCCGACGTTTTCCGTCAACGCACAACACTCCTACTGTGAACCAACTTTTAAAACAATTAAAAAAATTAAAAAAGCAGACAATCTAACCCAGACTCGCCCCCTCTTGTCTGCAGAATTGCCTGGCGTCTTGCCAGTTCCTGTAGTAAGCGGGTGAGGTGTAGGTTTTGTAGCACCCAGTGTCCCACTGAACGAAACCCTGGTTTGGGGGGCAATCAGGGGCCGATGTTGACGGGTCTGCAATAAATGGGGAAACAAATCAATATATATGGGTAGTTTTTAATCATTTGATTAAAATTGTTTTTCTTTAAACTTGAATTTTTGGACCATCCAATTAAATTGTTTATTTGGTTTTATCATTCAATTTAGATGTCGGTCCCGGTGTGACCGAGGTCGTGAGTTCGAACCTCACTGCAGGCTAGTTGTTTCTAACCTGCCCTGCTTGCATCAAAGATCAACAGATTCTGGTATTCTGCAATGGCTTTCGGTTTACTGTCAATAACGATTGTTTGGGCCTTTTGTTTACAATTTTTTATGAAAAAAACACAACTAAATCTGGGCTTAAACTCGTTCATACACTTTATGTGATTTTGTTTGTTGGAGATAATAAAAAATTTCATTAACTTTTGAAAAAGTGAACACAGCGATAAAAAAATTGAATGCGCATTTTTTTAAACAAAAGATATTTATACGAAAAAAGCACTGCGAAAGGCTTCACTTAAAATAAACGCAGCTATTCTTAATTAGCTTCACGTGTGTAGCTACTTCTAAAAAACTAAATCAATTTCGATCCGAGTTTACTGGGATCCGATTAAAACTCCCGGTGATTTCACCAAACTTCTAATGTTGCAGGTGGAACTTACCCGAGGGGAACTCAGGGTTCTTGTCTCTGCTGCAGTAGAAAGGTCTCACCTCGTCACATCTTCGGTCATTCCATTTCCCAGCGTTGTCAGATTGCCAATACAACTCGACACAATGCTCGATCTGGGTGGAGGTGTAAAAGTAGTGTTAAGTGAGTGGGTGTGTTAAATTTAGCACGGCGCAAAGTAAAAAAATGTTTGAAGTGAACCACTTTGGTTGGACTTTCAAAAAGTTCAAATAGTGAAATACGATTAATCACGTCTAAAAATCGAGATAGACACAGACAAATTAGGCAAATTAAAACACACACACATACAAACAAACACTGACTGGCACACACAAATAGACAGACAGAAACACATGCACAAAAACGGACAGAAACACACGCGCAAAAACGGACAGAAAAACAAGCACAAAAACAGACAGACCTAAATTCAAGCACAAAAACGGACAGAAACACAAGCACAAAAACAGATAGACAGGCAGAAACACAAGCACCAAAACAGGCAGAACCCAAGCACCAAAACAGACAGACAGAAACACAAGCACAAAAACAGACACAAGACAAAGTACTCACCCCCTCACCGTTGTTAGGCTCCCCTGGTGCCCAGTTTGTGAAAAGAACCTCACTATTATCGGCCCACACAAATACGCGGTTATTCCCTTGTGAGCTTAACCCGATCCATATCCCGGATGTTGAGGCGAACATTCGAGAAGTTATGAAAGCTGAGATAAAAAGAAGGTTGTTTAATTATGCGAACAGTGTATGGTCATTGAAAATAAACAATTTATTAAAAAATAGCGCTTTATCTATTGAGTGAATAAAAAGTTTATATCTAAAGGTAGATTTACGTAGGAACCAAGGCAAAAAAACGAAAAACGTTTAGTAATCCACTCTTAATAAGACCAACCGTTGTCAACTTTACCTATATAGTTAGCTTACATCTAAAGAAAGATACCAAAAACCAATAATTTAAATAAAAAAATCATTTACTTTTTATTTCGTTTTATAGAAACAACCGACTGAAAAACTGTACGAAACTTTGAATTGAGACGATGTTGGAAACAAATTTAAGTGCCGAGAAGGATGAAAAACATGACAAAGGTTGCGTTGGTGCGTAAAAAGTGAAATAACCTACAGTGGTTTACTGTTAGTGAGACCAACACATCAACTCACCGTTGTAGTAAGGGTTTGTTAGCGACGCTATGAAGCCGCCCTTGCTTTCACAATATTCACGGGATTGGTTCCAAGTCGCTCTCAAGCTGCTGTCTGTGAATCCAACTTCGAGGAAGCACTTTCCTCCGTAGGGAATCCAGTTCTACAGTGGTTCAAAGTTAATACTATTGTAAGTATTTCTAAAATGAATGTTTGTAAAGCATAAACCATTAGACTTAAATTAAACTAACTATTAAATGTTTATCGTAATATTTAAATCCACCATCGTTTGAATTCTGGACAAACTTAATCTAGGATTTTAGTTTGTATTTAGATTGATCTAATCTACTTGATTATTCTATTCAACATCTGATTTATTTCATGGCCACAAAAGCCTTTCAAAATTTAAAACAAAATCAAACACAAAAAGGTTATCGCAATAGAATATTATAATGTTGTTGCCAGGCATTGTATCAATTGTAAAATTGTTCTTTCGGCACAATTTTATTTAAGTACCAACGTTTCGACAACCTATTCGGGCAATCTTCTTCAGCGCAATAAACTTGTAACTAAAGAAGAAAAAAACAAAAGTAAAATACAGAAATATTGCAACTGCAATAATTCATGAGGTTTGTTCCTAATTACAAAAAGGGTAGTACCGTGGGGCATCCCCCTTCCAGTACGGGGGCAGGTGTGGGGTCGACAGGGGAAGCCCCTACGTTCTTCTGGCAAATGAATCCGTTGGTGAAGCCGCAATTATTGTCTCGCCACACTCCTGGTGAAAAACATATAAAAAAGTTGTTTTGGTGAAAACATAAAGCTTGTGTAATTTGAACATAAGAATGAAATCCTTAACTCTTATTTTTTTTAAACAAACAAACTAGAACTAGTTAGTGGATTAACTTCGCTTGTTTAAAAACAAACGGCGTAAAATTCGGTTTTAAATGTACAGTCTTTGTTTCAAACTAGACAAGATAAAATTAACAACTTATTTTAGGAATGAAAGCAAATTTGATAGAATTTTTAGACAAATTGATTTTGCTTCGCTTTTAAAAACAAAACTGAGAAAAACGTCCCCAATATTTCCTGTGCATACAAAAGAAACTTGTATAAATTTGCAACCAATAAATATGTGGAATTTTGGGATAGTTTTTAAAAAAATATAATACTTGTGTTTAATTTCTTGAAAAAAGCGACTAGTACCTAAATCAGCCATCATTTCGACGCAGAGCTCATGACCATTATTGTTGTTCGGTTGTCCGTTTGCCCAGTTTTGGAACACAACCGGTGTGCGGTCAGCCCACAGGAAAGGTCCGTTCAAACCATCCTGGATCAAACCAATCCACAAGTCCGACACTCCGCTCTTGTGAGCCTGGAGAAATTAGGCAGATGGTAGTTTTATACAGCGTGCAGTTTTATTTAAAAGTCAAACGCAATGTTTTCAAATAAAATTCATAGGTTTTTAAGATCTAAAATTGAATCGCTGGACGTGTTTTGGATAAAATTAAAAAACAAAGCAGTTTATGCCATAACTTAACTAAAAAAATAGTTTGCACAATTTGTTTTACACCTTAATTTACAAAAATATTTTGTGGGCTATTTTTATATTATATAACATCGCAAAGGTGTGGTGTACGAGCTCGACCATCAACCAAGCAGAACACCTCTTTGACGAAATCCATGCTTACCTCATAAAAAGTGAACCTCCCAAATGACGGTTATATTTTCAAATACACCACAGGAAGATACAAGGTTTATTAGAATCAATTCCAACAGAAGCGACTTTTTTCACATTACGTCACAAACAAAATGACGTAAGAGTTCTACTGATTCGGCTTTGAACATCTCTAGTCATTTGACGTCACCAACAACATGACGTCACTAGTACTTACGTAACCTATGATGAATTGTTGTTCGTCGGGTGCTGCGATTGACACCAGTGTTCCACCATAGGCTTGGCACTGTTGGTTGGCGCTCTGCCATCCAAGCAGAGGTGAGGACACGAAGGTGTAACATTTCTGCTTGCCCGCCTCGCTCGTGTACGCCACCCAGGGGGCGTCGCTGCCGCAGATCTGAGGCGCTAGGGGGCGGTATATACACACGTTTAAACTACCCCATACTAGCGTAAGTATTAGAGCGAAGCTTTGGCGACTTAATTCTCATTTTCAGTTCTTTTAATCGAACACAACGTAAGTTTAAACTTTAATTACTATTAGCTATGTGTTCGTATTACTTCAGCAATTTAACTAAACTTGGAAAAATCTTGTTGAAAACTAATTTTGATAAACCCTAACAATGTGACACTACTATATTCAGCGACTCCGCAGTGATTATTATTTCATTAGTTTACTGTTGAACCGAAAATATAATATTCGTATCAGTTGATTAAAAAGAGTTTTTAATTCCCCTCCAAGTCTCCAACAGATACTTATAATATGAAGAGTGTTGAACGTACACAGAGTTCCTGGTGGTGGTGTTAAAGCAGGTAAAAGATCCTTTCCTGGAATAAAGACAGAAAGTTGGTGAAACACTCTGTGGTACCACTTTCATTTCATTTATTAAGGACCAGCCATTTTAATATTTTTATTTACTTAGCCACCTCAGTTTTCCCAAACTGGACCTAAAACAGTTTCCGGCACATAAATCATTTATTATATATTGCATACCTTATTTGGTATTCTTCATTCAAAAGTGGAGGTTAAACAGCGAACCCCCACTTTCAGTGTCTAACCTGAACTGGGCTCTAATACTTCCTGTCTATAGTTGCAACTATAAGTGCCAAACTTTCAAAATAGTACAAAATTGCTCAATAAATAGATAAAACATTCGCAAAACGAAACAATAATTTGAAAAAAAATCGCATTAAACATATTTTTTGGGTTCTGTAGCCTCGTGCCTATGTGGCAATTCAGCCAAGTTATTATCACCTTTAGGTTAACTGTGTTACAGGAATTAATTTGCAATTTATTGATAACTTGGCCAAATTCAACGGCGTTTTGATGCCCTACGGGAAAACCAAGGCGTCCAAACGATATCTCACCTCTTTGTACTTTGCACAGCCAGCTCCTAGCAGCATTACAGTCAACATCACTCCAGTAAATGTTGTCGGGGAGAAAAGTTGCAACCACACACTCCTCGCGACCGTTCTGGTTGTTCGGTTCGCCCGTGCCCTAAAGAACAATGTCAACTGTAATATTAATCAAAAAACAGCTCTTTTGGTGCCGCTTTCCTACTAGCACCAGAGTCAGACTACAGAAAAAGATTATTTTTAAAATCTTAGAACATCCATAAAAAGGGTAACACCATGAACATCAAAACTGACGTGATGCTCCCTGCATGCTACAAGCACCTGCTGAAGGACTAGAGGCAATCGCTAATTATTTTCTTATCGTTTCGTTCCTCGCGGTTTTTCTCTTCAATTTTTTCTTTTGTGTTTTCCATTTATTTTACTACGAGCGTTGGGTGTTACTCGCCCTGAAGAAGGCCGACTTGCATAAGTTGCCGAAAGGTTAGTAAAAAATGACAATCACCAGAAGAGTTGTTTTTTAAATAATACGCACAACAAGTTGTTCGTGATCATATTTAGCAATCGTGTTTGTTTCGAAATACAAAAGCTGCGGTCGCATTACCATCCTTAACCTTGCCCATCTAAGCAAGAATAAGGATATTTTTTAATTTGTAAAATCAAATTGTATTTTTATTGTTTTTATACTAAAAATCAAAACAAAAACGCGTCTTTAGTTGAACGTTTATGCAAATTTTAGTCAAAATCTAGACTTTTATAAAGTTTCTATCTTACCAATATGTTAAAAAAAACGTTGAATAATAAATCGTCCAAGACAAAAGTGCACGGATTTTGATATATTGGGTAGACAGTGATTAGATGTTTTACAAGTCGCCAACTAAAAGTCCTTTATATTGTGTAAAAACAGAAAACGTTTGCTTCAGCCGAATTTACGGTAAAATGGTGCACGATGAAACAACACGTGCAATCGTAAATGAATATTACAAAGCTTTCAGTAAGTTTTCTTCAACCTTCAACTGAGATTTCGGCCATGAAAAAACAAATTTTCTTTTTACTACTAAAATAACGTTTTCAAAAATGAATAAAACACGAACGGTGAACAACATGTCCAAGGATATCACTAAAATTACGTGTTCTCACCCAGTGTGTATAGGACAGAGGTGTTTTGTCTGACCAACCCATCACTCCATCAGGTTGCCGCTTCAATCCGATCCAAAACGAGTAATCGTTACCACTGGAAAATATTCGTTGTATGAATAAGGTGCAGTAGATTCAGCCACTTTAAGGTTAATCATGAGATCGTTTGGTGGCTCTTGCACATAAGTAAAAATTTATTTTAAACAGTCGGCGAAATTGTGGGTTTAAATTTAATTTCGCCTTAATCAGATAACGTTGGTAAAAAAAATGATATGTAAAAGGCTTAAAAGTCCATTTCATCAATTTTCATTTTAAGGCTTTTAACAACAAAAGTTTTTGGAATCACTTCACCAGCAATCCCCGTACAACATGTTAAAAATAGCGTTTAACTGAAGTAAAACAAACCCAAGGTTATTTTAAGAACCCTGTTATAACAAACAATCCAGTTTCACATTGAACACAAACCACGCGATGCTTAGATGAGTGTATTGTGTTCCATAAACCCGATGTCTAAGCGCAGCCACAGGGGCAACACGAGCACTACTGGAGCAATAAATAAACTCATTCGACTATTGTACACAGAACAACGCAATTCACTTACGCTATCCCGCTTTGAACGATCAGTTCCTCCTCATAGCTGTGTAAGCTTGCGAGGTTCGCACCCTGAGACTCACAATGCAGTTTGGCGTGTTCCCAAGTCAACCGTAGTGAGATGTCGGCCAGTTCGTTGATCTGCGACAATACGAGGATACAGGGGTTGGTATCAGATGGTGGTTAGGGTTAGTGATCGAACCTTTTTATTAACCGGCCCCAATTTTAACCAAAAGAAATCAGCATTTAAATGCGATCCCAGTTTGTTTTCCGATAAATTCTGCTTAAAATAAATTACATGAATGGTGCTTGAATTGTTCAAAATTCAAGAAAACTGTTGGCCGCATCAAAATAAGAAGTTTAATTTAAATTGTTTAAGTGTTTTAACATTTTTAATACACTTACCGCCCTCGTCCAAACCACCAACGCAATTAAAGCACTTACACATTCGGTGGCGACCCAATGGTAGGTCATAGTCTGTGCATGTCTGACAAACGGCTGAGATTACTTATTTATTGTGTGTCTGAGTTTATACTTGGCTATTTATTATTGCATTGGTTTCTGTGATCTGTACGTTTAACATCAAAATGGATTAAAATTATTCAAATGGTGTGAAAATATGCCAAAAGAGCAATTTAAAGCAAAGCAACTTTCTCCTTTCGGGGAATAACATTTTCTTCGGCTTGGATATCTGAATTTTCAAAACGTTACTTTAAAGTCATATAAGGCTTTATAAGGCGACAAAAAACATCTGATAGCCACTGTAAAAGGCGTTTGCTGTTCAGAAATAAGATGTTGTGTTGCAGTAAGCGTAACAGCTTGAACATGGCGTTGTATATAAACATGAGATGGACATTTTATTAGACCTGGACCCTCGCCAAAACGCTTCCCGTGATTATTTGGAACAGTTTAAAGACAGGCAACGTGAAGTTTTTACCTGGTAGCAGAATGATCCGTTGTTCCACCCGTACCACAAATCAGGGCAATTCCCGTTGGGGCTGGGTAAAGTGGGCGCCTGGGGGGTCGTGTAACCCTCACGGGGGGTTTCGCATATTCTGCAGGGGGGTTAAAAGTTCTAGTTGTACAATTAAATTAAAAGTGAAAGAAACGACAACACTTTGTTAGTCTTAAAAGTTTGCAAATTTTCAGTTTTTTTTTGCCATTATGTACAATTGTTTGTTGTATAAAAAAGCAAGTTTAGAATTACATCTTGTATTTTCAAAAAGACAATTTTGCGCTAATCAAGTAGGATTTTTTAAAACACTAAAAACGAAAGGATTTTAACATGTACTTTTATGAGGTAGCAACTTTTTGTTAAACAAACACACTTATCTCATGAAGAGTCACTTTCAACATTACGAAAATAAGAACAGTAAAGTAACTTCCACTTTCACTATAGCATCCTATTAACCTGTAGTGCAATACTTAATATAACCAGCATATTAAGAGTACGACTCGTATATATTATATCCTCTAGTTTGCAAGCAAGTGCAATATTACAACAGCAATGCATTAACCTCTAGTTAGCAAGTACTTTAAGTGTGATACAACATTGTACCAACCTGTAGTTAGGCGACCCGCACCCCACTGGGCTTGCTTGCGACCAGTAACCTGTATCCTTGTTCATAACGATGCAACCGACTTGTCCGTCCTCACGACCCTCGCATGGAACGGGATGTTGGCTGTACACAGGGTCGGCAGAACACCACGGACCACCTGGGAATAAGTGGGAAAACAATCGGGGGTTAAAGCTACATATATAAAAGAGTGAAGGGGATTATAAAAGCAGAGGTATTTTGGGACGTTTCGAATAAATCTTAAAATAATGGTAGAACGAATATCAAAGCCCATATAGAAGTAGGTAGCAATTTGCGAACGTTTAGAAAAAATCTTAACATAATGGCTGGATGTTATAGTTGGACGTATGCTGCAAATTTGTACAATGTAGTTAAAGGTATTAAAGTCTTTTAAGAGAGATATCTTAAGACTTACCGAGCAACTCGTAAGGCCTGCCGAATGAAATGCAAGTGTAGTAAGAAACTCCTTGGTAGAGGAACGGGAACACACACTGGTGGGCGATGACTGGAAATTATGAAAACAAAAGTAAGTATAATACAACAATTAAAACTTTCTGCCCTTGAAACCTAATCCCGTAAAATAACATTATTTTTTTTTCAAACACGCCCCTCACATGGTTCGTCTTGTCCCCATGCCGTGAAGGTCACAGGTTCGTCAGTTGACCATTTGAAGGTCATAGCGCCAGTTGTGTCGATGTAAGCCGAGAGTCCGATGAAGAAGTCCATGTCGTCGTCAGGATGCGAGGTCTGTGCGGCTTGACTGGTGAGGTAAGCTTGCTCGTAGTAGTTGTTGATGGCGGCCAGGTTTCCTCCCTGCTTGCTGTAGATATAAAGCGAAGAAAACAATAATTTAAAATATCCTTTTGTTTCTATATCAGTGGTTCCCAAACTTTTTTGGCTCGCGGCTCACTAAAAATATCTTAAATATTTCGCGGCACACTTATCAGAACAACAAAGAGTCATTTTACAATCGCCCTTAACACACGACAAACTAGATGTAAATATCTGCATCTCAATATTATTAATTTGTAATAAATAGTGCAAATTTAAGTCCACTTCGTGTTTACCTATTGGCAATACAAATACTCTCTTTTCCGAAAGTACAAAGGTTTCGCGGCACACTTGAGAATCTATTTAGGCACACAGTTTGGGAATTACTGTTCTATATGCTTGTTGGGAACACGTAAAAGGTTAAACAAGTTTGTGGGACGTTTTCCATCTTTTTCTGGCCACGTGCTACCTAGTGGATTTTCACTGTAGTTACGTTCCAGCTGGATTCCTGATAATTTTGCTTAAATTTACCCATGTTTAAAAAAGCAAAATCAGAGTTGGCAAAAACGCGTTACAACCCCTAGCCGCTCATATTCCATCATGGTTCAATCAATGTGATAAGGAAGATATAACTTGCAAAAGAAGCATTCAAATTACACTTGTTTAATTACTGCGCATAACACATTCTGTCTCAACTAGGGAATGTTCATTTGTTTTAATATTCCGGCACCTTCACCCGATAGTTCCGGGTACCCCTACCTATTAACACATATTGTGCATCAACCAACCCCTGTTACTACCAGCAACTTACTTGCAGAAGCTCTCGGCGTTGGTCCACACTGAAGGGTTGATGTCGAAGAGGTAGCACGATGCCCCGTTGCCAAGCCAACCATGCTTGCACCCATCAACCTCCTCCTGAGCTTGGTTGATCGGGATCTTGTCCATCTTGCACACGTAGTTCATTATGTTGTCACAACCAGCGTCGTTCCAAAACCCACTGCCGAGAAAAGATTAATATAGGTCAGGATATCTGCCGCAGTTAGTTTATGTGTTACTGGTAGTTGCTTTCTCATAGAAATCGAACACACTCTTTATCTCATAGAAATCTTACCTCCACTTGTACATGTGGACACACCGCTCACTATCGCCACCGTTCGGTTCGTTGAAGCTCCAGCGAGTAAATGTGACGTCACTTCCGTCTGTCCACCGGAAGTAGTTGACGCGATCGAAGTCGTTCATGCCGATCCAAACGTCATCAATAGACCCGTCTGTGACGTAACAAATAGAGTTGTGCGTAATTTTTAACAATATGAACAATTGATTGTGTAATACACACCGCGCGCATTTAACCGATACAAGCTAATATTGCGTAAAACCTGGGTTTTTGGGCAACAACAATAAAAAGTTAATGTGGTGAACCTCAACACAACACAATAATCCATATCAGACTTGGGCAAACTACGGCTTTCCAAGCGATTCAATGCGGCTTAACATAAAACTACTTTTTGACAAAATAATACATCATGTTTTTTCCTTCATTTTAAAGCAAAAAAAGGTAAAGCAAAAAGTTATCCGTACGGTTAAAAAAGACCGCACTTGATGTTAAGTTTAATTCAGATTACACTTTTGCCCAAGCCTTGTTCTACATCAACTTACATCCGTAGAAGATGAGGTTAGTGACAAATGCTTGTTCCCCTTCACTGTGAATACTCGCAAGTTCGGCTCCATAATACTGACATCTCATCCTCGCATCTTGGTAGCTCACTTTGGAAGATCTTCGGGTTAAGTAGTAGCACGAATCCTGCCAACCTTCCCAACCATTAGGACAACCAAGGTGGTCTCCTGCCAGTTTATGCGGTCATCAGTATTGTGCACGTTATAATGAAATAGTAAAAGTCCAAACAAAGGGGAAATTAGAAAGAAAAGTCCAACCCGCAACACTAAAAGTTAATTTTTTGAAGGATCGCGACCGCCAATTTGGTCCTTGTTTCATTTAGTTGGTTCGCCGACTGCACTTTAGTTTACATTATTAGATTCATTGGGATTGGTTCAAATTAATTAAGCTAGAACTGATTAATTCTATCCTCCAGTTTTTGTTAGGGTCAAAACGCTATAAAAAGCTAAAAGAAATTGGATTATAAAGTTTCGATGCTATATTTACGTTAGCATAGTTGTTTACATTCTAAATTTTCGCCGTAACTAAAGAGAAACACTTCTATAAACAACCTGTGGTCTTACCTTGAAACGTGAAGGATCCGGGATATGAGCCATAACTTTGTGATGTTACTCCATGTTGTTTGCTCCCCTCGTAAGACTCAAGTCCTCGCTCCTTAGTAACTGTAACTGTGCCTCCGTGGTCGCCTAGCAACAGCAATTGACACATATTCATCATCTTACGCTTTATTAAATATTGTTAATTTTTTATGATTACACTGTATGCATCCTATTTAGAAATCTTAATATCTTAATATTCCCAATGTCAATTGTTTTAATACAAACTTAGGAACATAATGGTTGGAGGTTGTAGTTAGACGTAGAATGAATATCAAAGCCCATACAGAAGTAGGCAGAATTTTTGAACGTTTCCGAATCTTTTTTATTTTTGAGCAGATGTTTTACGAACTAGTATCGGACTAGTTTTTCAGTTAAGGTTCAAATAATTCGACAATGTTTGTCAACATTTAAAGCTTTATACGATTGTGTTGTCGTCCTACCGACTATTCTCCCGTCGTGGATCGCAGCAGCGCATATATACGAGTCATCTGTGTACACGGTGGTTCCCCACAAGTAGTCGGTCACAGCCTGGCATCCAGCCGGGCAATCAACCACGAAACTTGTGTCAGCGTAGTTCTGCGGCTGGTCCGTGCAAGTCACAAGCTCTAAGTAAAGAAAAGCTGGAAGTTTCAAACATTCAAAGCCTTTTCAAAGAGAATTTGTAGATTTAAAGACCTGCAATTGGTTATTTAACGTTTTATGAATACAATTGGAAAAGAAATAGAATAAATGCCATTATCAACAAAAAAATTAAAAAAAGTTTAATTTTTTTAACGGCACTTTTAAAACACATAACTTTAGCTGGAAAGAAAATAAATTCAAAGTCTATTTAAAAACTTATAAAAAACATAGGGTTTTCCAGACCTACCCCCGATCTCGCACCCAACAACGTCCATCCTTAGAGCGATGGCGTTGTTCCAAGTCTGCGGTAAGATGCGGATAAACCGCGCGGACAAAGCTTCACGGAAGAATCCTTCCACCGGAGTATTGCGGTCCACACTTCCGGGGAATATCTAACGACAGGAAAACAGAAATATTTATGAATGAGAGAATTTAAGTTTGGAGCATAATGGCTGGAGGTTGTAGTTATATACAAAAAAAATATACAAAAAAAATATACAAAAATACTATTTTTTTAACAGAAATCTTTAAACTCGTTTTGTAGATTTCTTTATTGAAATTCATTTAGAGGGAAACTCCGAAAGTGATTTAAACATCAGCTGAAGAAACAAGATTTGCCACCGATATAGATTAATAAACACTCCTACACATATGTGTACAACAAATGTGATTTAGTCCTTTGGGAGTCGGCTTTTTATAGCAACTTAAATAATAATCCAATCTGTTGATCAATATTGCAAGCAAGGTCAGGTTAAAAAAACAACTAGCCTGCGGTGGGGTTCGAACTCACAACCTCGAACATACGGGAATGTCTTTATGTTAAGTAACCAAGTTGTATTATTTTCTTCTCACCGCAGTCGTTCCATCTATGTTCTTGTAAGTTGTAAAAATATTTCCATCGACGCTGAACGAAACCTGGTATGACGTAATCCACGCGTCAGACTGGGAATCCCCCTGAACCAGTACCCCTGAAACCTGGTTAAAAATAATTAAGACATCTGGAAACATAACCTGGAACACTGGATTTTAAAGAGGTGTACAACTGAACACAAAGCTCACTACTTCAGGCATTCGACAGTTTATTAATTTCAAGAAAGTATGACGAAGATTAGGTTCACCATCCATCTAAGCCCTCATACCACACGCTTTTTTAATTGTTTTTTTAAGCTCTTTTTATACTTTTTTGCTTTTTTTATAATGCTCTTTCAAAGCTATTTTTACTTTATTTTTATGACTTTTTTTAAAGGTTGCATTTTAGGGATGCTCAAAGTAGAATATCGAATCCTTGGATTCGAATCCAGATGGGATTCGAATCCAATTCTGACGTTTATTTCGGGTAATTGGAACCGATATAATTTAATGTTTTACCGCCGATTGTTGCGCCTAATTGTACAAACGCGTGTGGTAAGTTGGCCTGTCGCTGCGGTGACCAATTTATAGTGCTTGGTTTAAATGTAACCCGGTAGTAGTGTCAGCGTTTTTTCGGGCGACCAGTTACCGCGTCTCGCGATAACGTTCGTCTAATAATTAAGTGTCAATCAAGCGTTATTGGGCGAGCGATCAACGTGTAATGTCTGGTGTGGAGTGCGCAATTTCCCTAAAGCTGATAAGTTGCAAAAGTAACATAGCGTTGTGAAACGTTCTGGCCGTCCACAAAATGCGCTATAGGGTTACTTAAGGTCAACTTTAGGCCAATGTTCAGCGAGGTTATGCAGTTATGCGCAGTGTAATTGTCAACAATTCGTTAAGTCAATAGTAAATTTGTATTCTTTTCGGTACATTATTTGATTGCATTACAGATCACGTTAGTAAAAAAATAAGCCCTAATACCCAACAATGTTTGAAAAAACAGGACCGAATTGCTTAAGACTTCTGTGTGCGGTGTTGCATTGTACTCACTATTGAAATATAAGTTTTGGCAACAACCTGGACAGTTGACATATTACAGTTTACACAACTGCTTCAAATGACAGTTGTTAAGAATGTTAAACATATGGGAGATTTTTTTATTATAATGTACACATGTTAGAAAATTGTTTGGGCGATTTATTGCTGTGATTGGGGGCCCTGTAGGGTAGATTAAGCTGAATCCCTTCCCCAAACAAAATCGAGGTTAAATAATTTAATAAAAATATACTAGGATTCGCTATTCTGGATTCGTTATTCTAGATTCGAAACCTATTATTCTAGAATACCTTGGGATTCTACTTTGAACATCCCTTGCATAAATATATATATTTTTTTTAAAAACGCCACAATTGGAGCAATTTGTTCAAGTTTTTTGATAAATTGAATTTACTTTTTTAAGTTTTTTGAAAATCTTAATTTACTTTTCTTTGTTGTCCGAGATCAACTTGAATCCACTCGGTGGCGCTGTTCGTAAGCGGTTTCCAACTTTTATCGTTGACAGCTAGAAATAAAGTAAATGGTAAAAATAAAAAAGCTAAAAAATAACTTTCAAAGTTAAGTAATTTTAAAATAATAACTATACCTTACGACAAAATATACAACAACCACACCCCTGTTTAGTTTAAATATATTGTTGCCTCGTAGGTCTTATTATGTGCTCCCGTTTAATCATAATGGCTACCTCACGGATTCGTCCAAGTCAGGTGATTTCAATGACGTCGCGGTACGATATCAAATTAATTTAGGCACTTCGGTTTAGTAAGCGAGTTAACACAGCGTTTTTCACTTTCATTTAAAAGGTATTTTTTTAATAAAATGAATTTAAAAAAACGAAAGTTATTACGATTTGCTAAAACAAAGTTTGGTCAAACATCTACGTTCCAAATTTTAATTTTAATAATCTTGCTTATTTGACAAAACGTAAAATGACGTAATTTAAAACAAAACCCAAATTATGACGTCACTCACCGCAACAATAAAGACTCCCCTTATGCGGGCATGGGTCATCAGGGGTCGCCCAGTTGCTACAATCCCCGGTAGTTGTCCCCCAACCTGGGGGTCCATAGAGGTCATTGTGACGTTGACAGATGCGTCCCGCGCCCCCATTGTCATCACCCACTTGAACCCAGTCGTTGTAGTTGTCCCTGGGGTAAAAATACGGGGGTTAGGATTGCACTGGATATGTGGTGTCACCTTGACCCTTGCAAGATAAATGTCGACCTTAATTCGTGATTCGTAAGGCGATTGTTTTTTACCCTGCAAATATATTTTTGGCATTTTTGGACTTATTAGGAATAAATTGATTGAAACTTCATATTTTTGTTTCACGTATGAGCGTCGTCAATCACACGTTTGAAATGTTTTACTGACTGCCAGTTGAACACAAATCTTTTTTTTTTTGAGATTATAAAAAAATCAGACCATAAAAATACCAAAAAAGGCAAGACGTGGGTTGTATTTCTAATTTAAAACTAAATAAACAGCCTTTTTAAAAAAGCTGACTATATTTAATTTTGCTAACTAAATATGTTCAATGTTCATCCTTAATCAGTTTAATTTTAGGGTTTTTTAGTAGGAACTTCAACACCTTTTTAAATTAAAAATAAACTTTTCAGGAGATGTTTACTAAATCCTTATTTCATTATAAAGTGTTGGATTATTTAAAAAATTAGATTTAATCGCAAAAAAATACATTCAAGCTTCTCAGTAGCAGACCCCTCATGAAACTTATCTTTTGAATATATTTTCATCATAAACTATGCTAACCTGATAGGAGCAAAATCAAGGTCTTAATAATAATTCATTTTCAACAGTTAAAAACAGGAAACAAGCCATTAATGAAGCATCAGTTTAGGATACTTTAGCATGAATTTTTGAATACACTTTCACCACACACAACCCTCACCTTATATTTTTTCACCCTCACCTTATTGGAGCCCACTGGTCCCCGCTTTGTATCCCGGTCAGTAGGGGAACCCCCTGCGGACACACCTCGTCACGGGTGCAAAGGTCACCTCCATTGATGACGCACTCTGCTCGTGCGGTGTCGTAAGTAAACCCCCCACTGTCCAACTCCACGTAGCTTATCTGGCCGTCCATGTCTACACAAGAGATGGTAGTGGTCGTCAAAAAAAAGAAAAAAAACATTGCAGGGTTCTCAAAGTCTTTTCCAAGAAAATTTCCAAGCATTATAAGGAACAGCTGCAAGCGGGTTAAATTAATAATAACCAAAAAAGCGTATTTGTAATTAATTTGTTTTAAAAAATTCGCTATTTGTTAAACTACACACAAGTATTTAAATTACGCCTTAATGGACTTAAAACGAGCACAAATACCAGTTTATTCAAGTGAAATGTTTTTCTTAATCAGCTGATTTGCAGTGATGGTAAAAGGTCGCAAAAAGTTGCACGCGGCTAGGGAAGGTTGGGAATCAATAGTCTAAGGGCCACGCAAAAGCAGCCATCCGGATCGAGTAGTTTTTAAAGTAATTCAAAAACGCTACAAAGGCCAACATAATAACAAATATTTGAAAAATTGTTTTTGCTTTGATACTTTTACATAACCTAAGCTCACAGAAAATAAATCAAAGACTTTAAAAAAACACGGGCTTTAAATACTTTTCAATAATTAATTCAAAGACATTCAAATACTTTTAAAAAACCAGACTTTGTGGTAACCAGGCACTTAGCCCAGCAAAGAACCGTTGCCATGAAGTTGATAAACCTTTCCATCTGCGCCTCATCAACAACCCACCTCCGCTGGAATAGTCGAGTCTTGCGTAGTAAGCTTCGGAGCCGGTTTGTTGCGACGAAGCCGTCATCAAGTTGTCGGGAAGAATCGGGAAGTTGAAGGAGAATGCGTCCTTGGAGACTCCAAGTGAAGCAACGCATCTGAGGATGAAGAGGGATTAAACAAGGTTGTGTTGGGTGAAAAGAGGGAGTTACTAATATATCGAATCGATAGCCGGTTTTAAGTGGTAGTAATGCTCAGGGTGGTGCAGGTGCCAATCCGACACCAAATAAACACGAATTTCAGCCATGATTATTAATTCAATGCAGCGATTAAAATGTGAAAGCAACCTTTTCTAAACGAAGGTTAGCAACTAAATAATCTTTCTCAGTACTAAAGCAAGTTGTTGGACAATTGAACCTCTATCCTCGTTTTCCATTACAATATTTTTATGGAGCGATTACAATTTACTGTATAATGGCACAAAACAAAACAGCTTCGTAGAATTAAGCAGCGAATTGATAGAGCAAGCTGAGTTAAGCAATTCTCACATGTTTCGGACGGATTTAAAATATTCATTTTACTTTTTTTTTGTTTTTAGCAGACAATTAAAAAATGCTTTAAATACTCATAGCGAGCTTGAAAAACTTCCTAGAATTAACAAGCTCCCGATTGTTCCTTACGTTGCTCTGCATCCGATGACCTCGATCCTCAACGAGCAACTTCTCCTGCAATCCTTCGGTAGGATCCTGATCCCGGAGGAAACGATGGGACGACTGAAGATGTTGGTCACCTGTGTGTCCTGGTCGAAGTTGCCGTCGTAAACCTAGAGTTAGTAAATGTTTAAATATGATGTTGTTATAAGCCGAAGTATACTGAAGTTCTTCCGGTACTTATTTATTTTATCTGACGTTCCGGCATCCTATGGAGTCTTCATCAGGGAATGCAACAACAGCACGGGAAAAAAACGCCTTTCAAACAAATTGAAACGAGTTATCGCATTTTATCTCCGTTTTTGGCGGTCGGTTTACTTTGCCTTATGTTGTTACATTCCCTAATGTTAAGTTTTTTCAATTAATACAGGGTTGCATATTTAATTGATAATAGAAAACTAAATGCAAAACTTAAATATATTTGATTTTAATGTTAAAAAAGACTCTTTTTCGGTTTGTACGTTTTCCTGAATCTTGGTAAAACACATTACTTTTTGCCAAATCACTAGGATTTATTAAATTTATAACATATAAAGAGCTGATAAATTAACATCTTGGTAATAATATCTACAAAAAATCTATGTGTCAATAAAATATACAGACATACATTGGTATTCATGAAACATTTATAAACTTCCTAATTAATTTAAAAAAATTACTTTATAAAACTTTTTATAGTTTTCAACTTTTATTGAATTGACTTTAATAAAAAATACTCAAAAATAGGAAATAATAATTCGTGCGCATGTTTAGAAATGCATTTCAAAAACAGCGCACAAAAGTTACACATAGCTACTGTGTTTTCGGAAATACCAAGTACAACAAAAACATCGCGAGGTTCTAACCTTCACAGATCCATCCAGCTCTTTATAATCTTCCCATGTTCCAAGCGCTTTGTTGATGAGATACTGGACGCTGAACTTACGCGACCAGTTGTTCTGGTTGTCAGGTTGGCTCAATCCGTTCCGGCCCTGAGTACATAGTTGTGTTACACTGAGTTGTAAAGCAAACAACAGATGTCACATTCAAGCAGTAGGTGTTTTAAATTCGTTGTTTAGGTCAGATCAGTGGTCCATCAAAGCTTTAACCTGGCGGGTCAATTTTGCTTTTTAGGAATAATTGCAGAATCTATACAATTTAAAAAAAATACACATTGTAAAGTATTACTGTTAAGTCAGTTCTCGTTTAACCGGGATTTCGGTAAGCCTCTGCAAAGGCATCTTGTGTACTTATAATATGTGCCGGTATCGTTTGCCAGTACGACTCCAGAAGGGCTTGATCACAGAATACACAATGTGTACGTTTCAGTTATTGATAAATAATATTATATTATAAGCATTGTATAAAGCACTGAAACACTTTCGAATGCAAAAATCTTCCGCAGAAAAATGATAAAGGTTTGTTTGTCATTCTGTTTACCTGATTATTTTAAAACATTATATTCATTGCGGGTTTATCTTGGTATTTGTTTTGTTATTTACCCACCTGTGTGATGACGCCCCTCATCTCCATCACATCGTTAAACTCCACTTGTATCCAGGGGTTGGGGTCGTTGGCGTTTGGGATCCAAGCCCCAAGTCCTGGCCCCAAGTCGAGTGCCCCACTGCAAACATTTGGGGTAAGAGTTAAACATGGGAACGTGGTGTGCAGAGCGTTTTTAGACGCACTAGGGACAACTAAAAAACAACGATGTTTTTAAATTATACGTAAATGCTTTTAGTGTGACGTTTTGCCCATGTTTATTGTAACTTTTTTAGCCTAAGGTGTTTTATAAAAGTTTGAAAAGGCCAAATGGTTCGTTTCGGTGACAACATACGACAGCACAAAAGCTGTTTAGTTCATTTTTATATCTTAAACTAATTAATTTAGCTAATCAACAATCAATTTGCGTTGGTTAGAAAATAACGCCCTACGACCAAATATTTTCATGTCGTTCAATTTGGTTTGGTCGCCGACACAAATAGTTTGGGATTTTTTTACAGAGATTAAAAGATTTATCTAATATTTACAAAAATTACGATAAAAAATGACATGTTTTTTTTCGATTTTCCGTTTTTTTCTTTTGCAAATAAAGGCGTCAGATAGATGATAAAAGAGATACAAATTTATATTCATCTATGCCTTAATAAAAAAAAGTGGGCTACAATACTCTGGTAGTATCGGTGCCGACCCGATAGCCATATAAGCATTAGTTCTTTCGTGACACTACTCACATATGTTGGTCGAGTGTGTTGAGCCTTCCTCTTTGAGCTGATGAAGTGTCGTATTGTTGGGAAGATGCAGAGAGCTGATCATCCAACACAACTCCTCCAACCTCCACTCCAAGATGACCGAAGCAGCAATCCTCCGATGTGCACTCGGATACTGGCTCCTCAGGGGGACTTGGAGGAAAGAAGAGGATTAAAAGAGCAGGAGGAATTGGTTATACAATTAAGTTAAGTTCTTATCACGATGGTTTCAACTTAATAATTCACTCTTCATTCTGGATTAAAAAGCATTAAACCCAGATGAGTAATATTTTAATCAAACCAAGCCAATTTATTCATTTAAATATAAAAATACTTTTTTTCATTCAAAAATGTACATAACAAGAGCAGGAGGAAATTAACATGAGAACCAATTGTTTTATTTAGGTAAACTATGCACGGATGACGGATCTGTAATGTAGCTTGAAAATATATCGAGTCGACATTTTAGTGAAGGCGTTTCGATACAAAGGGGAGTATTTTTCAACCAAAGGTTTGCGGCCCAAAATTTTGTCGCAGTTTAATTTGTTTGGCTCGCCGACTGCAGTAGTTTGAAGGGTTAGATTTATTGGATTGGTTTCAAGCAAGATTTCTCCATAACAGGGTTGTTCCTAAGCAAAAATTTACACTCGCCAGCCTGGCGAGCGGCTATCAATCAGCACTCGCCCCGACGAAATAACACTCGCCAAATTTGTTGGCACGCCGTCTGCAAATTTCCGTCCTAGCGCGGTCATTTCTTGGGTTATCGGTAATCTGTCTTTTTCTATACGTAAACACCAGATTGAAAACTTTAGATTTTGCGCGGGAGAGACAATTTTGCAGCTTGAAATTGCGCGGCTGTAATAAAGTTATCTGTAAAAGTTGCTCGGCTGAAAATTGAGTACTATATGGAAAACCTTCAGCGCGACGAAAGTTTTGCGCGTTTGCGCGATTTTTCGCGGCTGACTGAATTTTACGTTGACTTTACATGAAATGCGCGGCTGTGCCCGCGGCCGAGCGGCTACTTTCCAACCTATCGTAAACATTTGTTTTTATAAAAGTTTGGTCGTTTAGTTTTATGCTGAACAAATGAATGGCCCATAAAGCAGTTTACGCTTAAAACAATGTTTTTTAGTCGAAATACTTTCTACAATCTTTAGTGAAAAAAATAACACTGACAATTCCTCGCGCTCTCTTTTTTTCGTATTCTGGTTTTTCTGTGCTTGACGTTTCACCGCAGGTTGAACAAAACGCCACATTTCGCCTAACACTATAGTTGCTGGTTCAAAAGCCAAAAATGACAAAATCATTGTAAATTTATAACTAAACCATTCTTTCTCACAGATAACAACCATATGCACCAGAGGTTCTGCGCGACGCCCATAGTGGGTCGTTTCGATTTTCCAAGGGCGTCCGCAATGGTTTCGAATTGTATCTAAACTTAATTACGATATAAAATATTTACAGACAGTTATTTTTTAAGCTTTGGCTTGGTTGACCGTTGTGAACTTAAGAGATCGCAACAACATTCTTACGTAGACTAATTACTAATGCTCAGCTGTGGCACAAGTATGCGATATTTTAAATATCGTAGTGTTCAGGGTCCGACATTTAAAAATACAGTGCTTACAAATATTATTATAAGATATTTGCTTCGAACATATTGTTACCCAAAACTGCAGGAATTGCTTATAATTTTCTTCAATAAATACAGACAAGTAATTTTTTATCGCTGGGTACGCCCAATAAACTTTTCCAAAGGCGTCAATGACCGGATTTAACCTTTAAAAATTAACAACGTTCAAGTTAAACAATAAACCTCATAACTGTTTACTGCAGCAATGATGTCTTTGATTGTTTGCCGGTAAACGATTTTTTTAAACGTGACAAAGAGTCTTTATTACGGGCTTCGAACATGACCTCCATTAACCTTACTAATTGTGTAGTGTTGAATGTATTTGCACCTTAGCGTTTAAGGAAATAACTGGCGCTAAGTAATATTTCGCTTAGTAGTGGTGCTTAACACAAGTTGTGCTACACAAACTAATTACATTTCTCGCCGAAGCCACTCGCCAGTCGGGCGAGTGGGTGTCAATCAGCACTCGCCAGGAGCGATTTGCACTCGCATTGGCGAGCGGGCGAGTGCTTAAGTCCAACCCTGATATATTAACAAACTATAGGACAAATAGAGAAGGCTTGTGTTAATTAAATTCGAACATATTTGTGACATTTGTCTTATTTTTTTTGTTTACTTAAAAAGTTCAGCAACGAGAACGGATCACCAAAGCAGCGCTGTTATATTTAATCTTAGCGTTTGGGTCACCGCGGAAAAAGGTTGAAATAACTGTTTTACACTCAATGTTCGGGGTCAACTTCTCACAGACGTAGGCACATGGCATGTGTATTTGTGTTTAGGCAACAGGGCTTATTAAATGTTTCTATACAGGGTTGAAAAAAGTGTTTTTATACATGGCATTCTTCATACTTACTGTTCAGGGTCGTCCTTCTCGCAGATGTAGCCGTGATAAGCTGCACATGAAACGTCGTTCCACAATCCGAGTTGATCGGTTCGTATTTGGACGCAATCTTCACCCGTATCGTCATCAGGTTGACCTGTAAAGTATATGGTGGCCATTAAGTGGACATACGGTTCTGTATATACAGCCTATGCTAGCTTTGATAAAGTATACAATGGACATTAGTCAAAATAGCGATCTCGATCAGCTGTTTAAAAACATACTTAGTTTTTTTTTAAATAAGGTCGTTTTTCGGTTAAGCCACGGCAGCTGCTTTCGCCGACCAATGTTATACGCCAAGATTGTCAAACATTATATACTGTTGTTGCCCTATACCTTTTGTATGATTTAATCTACTTTTAGCATAATAATGAATCTCAAATCAAAAAGGGTTTGAGTAGATCGACATCATCTTGATTAAGACGTTTCGATACGAGCTTGTATCATATTTAGTTAATGGTGAGCGTGTGATACAAGCTCGTATCGAAACATCTTAATCAAGATGATGTCGATCTACTTGAACTTTTTGGCTTTCACATTCATTATCAAGTTTAAACTACTTGTATCGCTATCGCTTAGTTTTGCCAACATTAAGCTTGTAATGTTTCTTGTTCCAACCTGCCATCCAGTTGACGAAGTTAAAGGGCGAACCATCGATCCACCTCCAACCTCCATCGAAAGAATCGGCCACAACATCTGGGAGGGCGTCAGGTCCATTGTACGAGTCGATTCCACCCGTCCAGAAGCCAATCGCATCAAGGTACGTAATGTAAACTACAAGTGGGAGCGAGTGAAACAAGTTGAAGCGAGTTAAGTTTAAGCGATTTAAACAGGTTATAGACTAAGAGTTTCTGGAGATGTAGGTTGTACGAGTTTCATATAAACCGGACACCGAAGCGAGTTAAACAAGTTTAAGGCGCTTTAAACAGGATTGCCTTACGCAGCGCTTATGAACAGGTGCGCCTTGAAACGTTGCCAGGGGCGCCGCGGCAAGTATTAAAATATTAAAATTTATATGTTTTTAATCAGTTTTATTTTTCTTTCGTCTTAGCTTATGCATTTCACAGTAATTTAAACATAAAGCTTATGAGGCACATAATACACAAAAAGTTTTTGTAGGTCTGTAAGGTAAAAAGATGAAGAAACACTGGAATAACAGGTACAATGAGTTTCAAATGATTTAAGGGGCATGACGAGTTTTATGTGACGCGCAAACGTATTTGACAAACTTGGGATATTGTAAATCACCAGTAAATCCTGGTTATCTTGATTAAGCAGATTTCGGTAAACCCTTTCGAAGGCACGCGGTCAACTGTCAGGAGTTAGCTATTTTTAACATTTTTGATCGACATTCATATACTCTATTTCACACAGGTTCAACACAACGGAATAAAACTCCTAATTATAAACGAGGCTGCGGTGAGATTCGAACCCACGACCTTGGAACCTCAATATCCAAAACTAACGTCCACACAACAAGTGACGTCACTTACACTCGATGAATGATTGTTCCTCGGGGGTGTTTATGCTAAGTAGGTCTCCCCCTTCCTGCTGACAATGAAGTCGCGCGTCTGCCCATTGTCTACGTCACAAAGTACGTCATTGTAAATTAAACAACAAATCAGATTGTGTTGACAAAATTGAACTTAAGCGTAAATAAATACCTTAATATTAGGAATAATTGTTTAATTATACAAAGTTAATATGAGCTTTAATCTCTAGGCTCAAATCTCAACTATAATGGCGAATATCAACAAAATATTAAAGCACATAAAATTGCAAGTTTCAAGCCAGAAATGAGGGTAAATCGTGATAACTAGTTTTACTGATAAGAATCGTATTTATATCATTCAGAAAAAAAGCTAAAAAAGCTTAACTGGAAGTAAAACATCGCTTGAACTCAGCTATTTATAAGAGGAAAAATTTCCTCAAATAACATGGCCTTGAAAATTCTTACAAGACTAGCTGCCCACCGCATTTAACAATGCTAGATAAAAGGCCATTTTTAAATTTTTTTAGAAATCTCAAAAATTTCTTTTCACCATGCAGTCAAGCCCACACTTCGGGCATCCCCCTATACTTTTTTTTAACTTTTATAGCCCGTATGTTGGCACCAACCTCGGGTATTTAGCTTCGATCTTGTAGCACTTGTGGTTAGCTGCGTTGTGGAGGTAGTTTGTTCCACACAAGCTCTCATGTGGGTCAGCTGAAGTAGAAATATAACATCAATAGTGGATACCAACCCGGTTATCATACAATATACGTTCAAAGTGCGTGGTGGAGAGGTGTTTTGATTGCTCAGGATTCCAATTTTTACTCCAGTGACAGGTTTATTTTTGTTAATTATAGTTTGAAAGAAAAAAATCCGAGTTTCTAATCAGGCTATGTCATCATTATGGGATGATGGTTCTAATGCTTAAGGATGGCGAGAGAAATCTTCAATTTAATACTTTAGATCTTGCTAATGGTAAGCTTCTCAATACAAAGGTTTGTGTACAACTGGAATGCAACAAATCAAGAATGTTTTTCTACATTGTGTACAGTTGGTAAGTGGTGTTTTTAAATTGTTTTTAAAACTATTTCAATGAAGAAAAAAACACAGGTCCAAAAGTACAATTAAAAAAATATTGTACATTAAAACTTACGGTCGACGGTTGATGGAGCATAGGAATCCGTTGGAGCTAAAAATAGAACATTATTTAAATCAGAAATAAAATATAAAGCAAAACTTATACAAACTATTCACTAAAAAACTAACAAGTTCACCCATAAAGACGCGAATCTTGTGAACATATTCATCTGCATATTAAAGCAGTTTTATAGCTTCAACGGTGGTCAATACGGTTTAATTTATAATCTCGGGCAAAAAACCAAACACACTTGCTTCAATCTTACAAACAAATAACATTTAACAATTAAGGTTTTTATAAGTTAGCTGGAACTAAACGATTTTTGTGCTTACTAACCCGGAAAACGTGACGCTTACACGTTTTAATTTTTTCAAATTAGTTATTAGGCTTGTAGTCACTTGTTAGCGGATCACGATAATGTTTGTCCAAATTATCGGGTATCGGTATAGGAATAAACAGGAGACCTCTCTATAGTCAGCAAAGTAACGATACGTCCTAGTTCCACAAACACTGACTTGCTTGGATCTTGCAAGCAGGGAATATAACTTCGGAGCAATCCCGATCGTTCCAACCTCCCCACGCAGCTTCGTTATCGGTCCCAACAAATCTGATGCAATCGCCGTTACCCTCGGGCTGGTTGAACTTCCAGTTCGTAAAGTCCTGCAAATAAATAAATGAGTTAGTTTATGTTTGTAAAGTCTAAGTTGATAAACATTATCTTCTAAGATGCTTACATAGTTATATACACATGGGCAGGTTTCTGTTTAGGTTTGGCTTTTGGCGAGCAGAAAATTTTAAGAATACCCAGGATTTTTTAACAAGCAGATCTGACAAAAGCCATTAAACGATTGCTAGTGTTATTGGGGTGCCGCACATTTTTGTAAAATATTTTTCAAAAAAATTCTAGACCTAAAATTGATCGCCTGTTGTGTTTTAAATGTAATTCGAAAACAAAACAGTTATGCTATGGTCAACAAAAAGTTTAAAAAATGGGTATACTAAGCAGTTTTTAAACGCATAACTCAAGCTGCACAGAAAAAGTTAAGACAGCGAATTGAAAATATATTTTTTGCTGACTTTTTAAAAGGATAATTAAGTCAAACAACATCGAGTACATTTAAGTAATCAAAGGCTTTGTGGCAACAGTGAAAGTCTAAATTAATATACCGTTTCTGGAACTGTTTTGTGACAGTTGTGGCTTAAATGGTCGCTAAGATGCCGAAATTAATCTTAACATGTAAAAATAAACCTCTGTTTTGAATACAGTTAAAGAAATTCAAGCGATTATTTTGCTCCTTTAAAATACAGCCAAGGTTGAACTCACGAGCGGAGTTTGGTCGATCCATTGGTAGGTTCCTTCTTGGAGTCGGTCGTTGAGCCCGCTCCATGTTTGACCTCTCATGTGACCTGGGGTGAGAATAACAGGGGTGTGAGTTAAATGAATTGTCGGTAACCTATGCATAGGTTATTTAGTGTCAAAACAAGGTTTTACCTTAACAGATTTATTCGCTAAAATCAAAGGATATAACAATAAAGTATTTCTGGATATCCAGCTTCAAAAACAGTTTATTAATTCACCTAATCCATATTTTGTCCGCGGAACGATTTTTTAGACTTAGAAACCATATTTAAACTAAGCACAGGAATACTTTGTCCAAGAAGATATTTGTGTTCAACCTGCTGCTGTATTTAACAACAACACAGCAGTATTTGATCTTCTAGAGCAGTGTTTCTCAACCAGTTTTTGCGGCAAACGAAAACTATAGCGAAAATATAGAAAAGCGAAGTTTTGGAGAAACAATTCTCTTCACTGTACTTTTTGTGAGCGAACGCAACATTAATATGAGCCATGTCTGTATTGCTGTCGGAATTTTCGTAAATTTTGCTCAGAATCGATCTCAATAAATCGAACCTATAAGATTACTAAAGTCGACTTGGCTAAATTAAACGGCCGAACAATTTTGCGCTACTGTATACCTATGGATATAAAAACCCTGCTATACTGCCTCATTTCGGTCCATGTGGCTGTAGTTTTCGGTTCTTAATCGCAGTCTTTTGAGAAATGTTCGTCAATAATTTGGTTTTACTGCGATAGTTGATTTAAATGCCATATTAAGTTTCACTGGGACAAATGTGGTCTTACAGTCTCAAATTGTACCTGAATGTCCAGGTTTGCGGCCAAATTTTCCGAAATTTTCCGACAGCGACATTTTTGGGTCCCCCTGCCACAATATTTAGTCTAGCAGCGGCCATATTTGGTCGAACAGTGATATTTTTTGTCCGACAGTACCACATTTTTGTCCGCTTCTCACCTGATACAAATGACTGTTCTGCCTCGGTGTGGATGCTGACTAGATGTCCGCCCCCTGGCAAAGATTTGAGGCAGTAATCCTCAGATGCGTCGAAGGTGAACTTGCCCGAGGGGAACAGGTAGCAAAAGCCGTTGAACAAACGCCACGGGTTGTCCTGGGGGCACGTGTAGTTCACTGCGCAAAGTTGGTGGTGTTTAATAATACTTCGATTATTGTATACCCGTCATCTGGCGAAACATTTCGTTCTGTCCATGATTAATTATTTTTAATAAATACTATGTAGTGCACCAGAGGCAGGCTTAGATTTTCAAAATCACTGGGTCTATTAAAGTATAATGGAAAATATATAGGTGGGTAAAAACTCGTTTGTCATTACAACCTCAAATACCATAAACTTAAAAGTTTAACAATAGAAAACAGCAATGCAGGTATTTCCAATTTTTTTTTGCTTTTACACAAAATGTTTCATTTAAAAATGCAAATGGTCCCGATATAGACAGGGGTCTTAATACGCATATGTGCCACATGTCTTGGCTCACTATAACAGCTATACTTGTGTATGGCAACCTCAAAAAGCTTAGAGTACGAAGTTGCCAATTCACTCACGCAGTGGCCTGGGGAGAGGAGAGAGGCTGACACCTTCAGGAATCTCGCAAGCAAAAGCTTGGAGCTGGAAGCAGTTGCCAATCTCCCAGTTCTGTGAAGCTAAACACAAAGTTATTACCACTACATGTTGCCGTTAGGAAATGTTACTTTAGTATAATTTACGTTTAATAAATAAATGTTATTTAGTAAAAGTTTCCTACCACATGTTGCATTTGGTAAACGTTACCTTTGAGTAAATGTTACTTTTAACCAATGGTAATTGCAAATTTCATAAAAATTTTGAACATAGCGATTTAATTAAACCACATTTACAAAACCGTTTATCTTTTAATTTGTACGAACGAGGTGTTTAATCATCTGATGACCATCCGTCCAATCACAAGCCTTACTTTTCCCGGTATAAATCCACGCACAATCGTCGTTTCCCGCGTTCAGGTTGTTTGTGACGTCACCATCCCATTGTTGGTAGCTTACAACGGAGTCATCGGACCAGCGCAGAATCTGGTCGTGGTTGACGTCTGGAAGTGAGATTGTAATGGCTTAACTCACTGCTTTCAAATGACATGACTTGACTTGAGTCTTTTGGACAAATAACTTGTTTTTCACATTAAACACTTTTAGTGCTGTCTATTGCGTTTGTGTTGCTTTTTTAGTTAAATTGTTGCTTATAATCGGGCGAGTTTACCAATTTTAATAGTTTACTTTCATGTCAATGACATGACTTGAAATTGACTTGCTCTCATAATGACTTGAGGTATTTTTTAAATGACTTGGCTGGCAGTTTATTCTAATTTAATTGGGAGCCAAACCTGAGACTCCGAGCCACATTTGCAGGATGCCGTCGCTTTTCCATTGTTGGTAGAAAGCAGAGATAAAGTTCTGCTCTTCTTCGCTGCGAAGAAACGAAGTAAACATTAACTTTATTTAAATATATATTTGAGCCAGAAAAGAATAAGTTTTGAGATTTCAATGGTTTAATTCACAAGATTTCGGGGTTTGTAAAAAAATGCATCGTACATTATCTGAAGGGCTAAATATACTTAGACATTAAAACAAATCTCGAAAGACTTTGAAAAACAATGAGGTAGTTCATTAGGGAGCACCTAAAATTTCCAATTTCAGAAGCGTTTGGCTTTCACGTTCGAAAGTGTGCCTTGTATTTAATAAACTAAGCGATTATTGCACTTTATTAAACGCTAAGAGAATTTTTGCGCGGCTATTTTATCCAAGTGTAAATAATAATCATAGTTGCTAAAACTACTGTAGTTAGAGAAGACTATATTTTGAGAGATCTTTGAATAAACTTGAGAAGTTGTTCCCGTCCCTCAAAAAACAACATCGTAAAAACACTGCGCATAATACTGCGATCTATAGTCGTACTGACCAACGATGACGCCACACATTAGTAATATTACACCACGACTTGGTAATCTTACGTTTTTATTTGTAGTATCCTTGCGTTCTTGAGTGCGCAGAAGTCGCGTGCATCCGTCCAACTCACATAGAGACTCGGGTTGAGGTGGAACTCGTAGCACTTCCCGTGCCCGTATATCCAACCGTCCGGACACGAAGCTACAATGCAACAAAGTCGGTTGGTGGGGGATCTTAGCAGTGCTTTTGACACAACCCACAATTTGTCCTTATGTATAGAAACTCACGACACGACAATTTGTTAAAGTAATATATTTTCAAAAGATAAATAACCCTGTAAATTTTCGGTGATTTAATGATAACAAACAATTTGCTGTCAATAAGCATTACAGACAAACAGACCATAATTTAATTTTAACAAAAAACTAATTTTACAAAAATATTTTTTTTTTACAAATATGGAGAATTCCTTTTAAAGGAAAATGTTTCACCTTAAACTTGAACATTTCGCAACCCAAACTTTAAACTGTTCTAAAGTTGTGCTAAAACCTACTTTTTAGTCCCTTCTTGCAGACGAACGTGTTCTCAACCCCACACCGAGTTGTATTCCAAAACCCACTTGTGGCCAACATCTCAACACACGTACTACCAGCATTTCTGCATACAACTCATGCTGTAACTTGCCAACAAATAACCAATGCGCGGTAAAATCATACTTCGTAAAACCGGTTCTCATGTCCCAAAATATTTGTTTTCTGGTAAAATTTCCAATATTGGTCACTTAGTTAGATGCAATAACTTGAAAGCATTTATATAATATAAATTATTTTATAAATATTATTAATGGCGACCCTTTATTCCTATAAAGATCCAATAAAATTTACAAAGCCATATCACAATATATTTGCATATTTCGTTAAACATAAGATATTAATTTTTAATGTACGTGGCCTACACACAATACACTATGAAGCTATTTTGATAACCAGAATATTTGCCTACAGTTGTACTTACATAATAGTAGGAGAGGTGTCCCAGTTGTCATACCCCACCAAATCATGGCCGTTGCTCCACTGGAAAGTCCCAGGTACTTCCTGCAAACGTATATGATCCGGGTTAAACCATAGTAGGTCATAAGTTATAGACGTACCGGAATAAGAACTTTAACGTCTATACTTAAAACATTCTTTCCGAATACGAACACGCTTAAGCCATTTTTTCTTAGTATGCAATTTTAACAAAACGTAAAACATACCCTATAAAACTAGTTTGCAGTAATTTAATTTTAGCTAAACTTAGTTGATAGTTAATTGGATGTTTTACTCTAAATCTGCTTTTTTAAAGGTTTATGTTTAAAGAAGACAAACCCTTAAAATATTATAGTTGAAGTTTGCCTTTATTTTTATTTAGTTTTATCAACTCAATTTTCGTTCTTTAAACAATACTTCTTACATATATGTGTAACACATAACAAACTTGCAATATTAACCTTTATTCAATCCACCAAAAAGGTATTTTTCATAAAAAGATAACCGACTAACACTTAAGTAATTTAAATCAATGTACAATAACCAATAAGTGTGAGCCTAACTAAATGAGCCAGGAAAATATACAGTTGGCTATTTAGCCGGCTAATATAGTAATTCAAATGAAATCAGGAAATAAACCATAAAAAAAGTAATGCGAATTATAAAAATACCACCTAACCTAAATGCTAACAAAAATCAATACATAATCACTAACGAGTGTATGCGTACTCGCGCGGGCCAGACAAATACCCATTTTTTAATAATATTGTCCTTAATATCAATAGGCGCATAAAGTGAATAAAACTTGAAAGGTGCATTTCTTACAGAGTCTGAGAGTCCGATCCACATATCATTGTTTGCGGAGAGAGCTGCTTTGCTTGCGAGGTAGGCGTTCTCAGCATCACTGGTTACCGAGGTTAGGTAGGCGTTGAAGTGCTTGTAGCAGTGGGCGTTTGCCTGGAAACAACATGAAGATAACAAAATAAACGCTGACGAAGCAATGGTATACGACCGTAGAATTTAGGGTGGGAGTTCCCAAAACTTAAGTAGAAGTAGCCGGCCAAATATAAAACTTAGTGACACATTTTTCATTAACTCGGTTTTTTATTGAATATTTATCAAACTAAGTAACTTAAAAAAGCATTTATCAAAATATATGTAAGCTTAATGAAATGGTCGTTTAGTTTAAGATTTTGCATCCGAAAACATTTATTTGCTAATAAACTAATTAAGGAAGTATTCCGCGCTTGGGAAGAATTAACTTGACAGGCCGCATGCTTTAGTTTCGACAAAGATCGAACGTAAGAGCAAGCGCCACAGCATCATCATCATCAGCAGCGCACCCAAGCACACTAACAAAAGGCGAAGTATGGCCAAACAACATGAAAAATATTCTGCTGTCCATTACGTAAACCGTGGTTTAGCCTCCACAAACACACGACGGTTGCTCCGTGGATTGTTAAAGGTTGCTACAAGCTTACGACCGAAATAAGGACAACATCAACGTCGGAATAAATTGACCTCGGTAAATACCCAAGCCTATCCACTACAGGGCGTTAGAATGCCTCAACCAAAGCAGTCCTTCTACCCATTTATTTTTTCTGCAAAATAAACTTATTTAACCCTACTCACTCACGAACCTAAACTCACAACCCCTTGTAAGGCTGCGATCCCTGCTTTGAAAGGCTTCGCCCTAAAAACCCCGCTACCCCACACCTCGCCCAGTCAGTTAGCCACTCACGTCGTTCCACGTCATAGAGTTAGTGACGTGTAAGTAGCAGTTTGTGTCGAATTGCTCGAATCCATTGTCGACGTCACAAACCTCGCCTCCAGTTGCTGCTCCAACCGTCGCTTTGCACACAAAGTACCTGGGTACAAAAAAGTTCAAGTAAGTTGTCAACATATTTACGCTTTTAAATGCACAGGTTGGGGAGTTTGTTTACTACGTTTTGTTGTGATGCCAAATATTTTAAACAAAAATTATCGCGACTCGCTCTGATAGCAACTGAGACCATTCCTATGTCCAAACAAGCAAACTATATGAAATCAAGGTGTTCAAAGTTATTTTCTCAATGTTATTCGGCCGACATTAGATTTAGCGCTGAGAAGTTTTATTACCTGAAGTCGTAGCATTTTTTAAAAAATTACCTTTGGGTAGAATTTGTTGCATTGGATCACAAAGCGTGTTTTTTCGTAGTTAGGTTTATATCGTATAGGCACCGATACTACCCTAGTATCGTACGAGCACCGATACTAACACTTGGAAATTGTCATCGGCTGCGATCCGATATTATCGACATTTCTAACCAACAAAATTTATGTGCATTGGCAAAAGGGGGATCACCTGTTTAAGCCGCAGTTCTCGTCGTTCCATGAGCTTCTTGTGACGCTACTACCCCCGTCATATGACGTACAATGTTCATCGTTGTTGTTGTCCGGTTCGCCCGATGCCCACAACCTGCGAGTCAGGGGAATATATTTTAACACAGAAATAAAAATGCACATTTTTGCTATTTTTTCACGCATTTTTTTCTTCTCTTGATTCGTTTTCGCAATTTGTGTAAAAATTACGAAAATGAAACAAACTTATTAAAAATTAAACAAATCAACTTATTTTATAAAAAGTAAAACAATGTGAACGACGGAAAATATTTAATAGCGATGAATTGTGCACCTCCATATACTATCATACCCACAGTACCCCAAATTAGTTCTGTGGCAAAGACGTATAAAACAATGAGGCATTTTGATAAGATCCTCAACGTGTAAGTACACCTCTGGGTCGTTAATGGTTTCCACAAAAATATAACTTTAGCGAGGCATCGAATAGCCATCATATTCAGCAGCGAGTTTGATAATGAATTGCAAAGCAACATTGCACATCCATGTATATAATATACCTAGGTACATTAGATTACATTGCCCAAATTGTTAAAGAAACAGGTCAGTTACTATTCAGAATTAATTGCAACATCTGTTTGACAAACATGACAAAACCAGATAACACTACGAAAGTCTGGTCGGGCTATAAAGTATGATTCCATACTCACGCAATGGATGCCTGGTAAGGTGTGCTATCACTCCACGCCCAGACGTTTTCATTTGTCAGGTCGTTTAACCCGATCCACCATTTCTGTCCAGAAGGTCCGATGTGTGCTCCGTACACCCAGTCCTAACACAACAGTATGAGGGTTATTTATTTGGGGGTGATAAGGTAAACTAGGCCATAAAGAACGAAATATTGCCTTGAAGTAATAGTCCACCCAGTACAAACAGAAAAAAATAAAGATAACTTGCTTTTTTATGTATTAATGTCTAACAAGTTGTAGTAAACAACACAAGCGCCCTTCTCAAGGTGGGTTCACACTAGACGCATCTTGCTACTGGCGTTAGCGTCTGGAGCAAAACGCTAGCGTCGTCCATTTCACACACAACAGGTTGCCAGCGTTAACGCCAAATTCCTCACTTCTAACCGAAAGCGTAAAAGTTAAAATAGCGTTTTGTGCCATTAAAGTCTTCCTTGCTTCACTGGTAATGTCCTTTAGGAGTAATAGAATTTATTAGAAGTAATTTAAGTCTGACTTTCATTAGCTTATACAAAATTTTGGAGACTTAAGGTTGGTTCATACTAGACGCGTTTTGCGTCTGGCGCTAGCATCGTCCAGTTCACACATAACGCGTTGCCAGCGTTAACGGCAAATTTCCTCGCTCTTAACCGAAAGCTTCAAAGTTCAACTATACTTTCTGTAACAGAAAGCGTTTTTAGGCTTTGGGCGTCGACGTTTTCTGTTTCCGCAAAACGCGTCTAGTGTTAGCGAACCTTAACGCTATTAAATCGACACATATCATTGTGATGTGAATGCGGTTCTACAAAGCAGAAATACTAGCGCTAATTCACAAGCGTTAACGTAATGATAACTTTTAATAAAACCACGGGACTTCAAAACGATAAAAAAAAGTTCAAAGGCTGGTTCAGACTAGACGCGTCAAGTGTTAACGTAACACGTTTTCAAAAAACGCTTTCGGTTGCGGAAAAGTTAAAATATTTCAACTTTGACGCTTTCGGTTAGAAGCGAGGAAATTTGCCGTTAACGCCGGCAACGTGTTATGTGTGAACTGGACGACGTTAGCCGTTAGACGCCAGACGCTAGAAGTTAACGCGTCTAGTATGAACCAGCCTTAAGAAACATTGATAAAAACGAACAGCATTTTAAAAGGCAAATTTTTTTTCTAAATTGGCAATTGGAAAAATAGCTAGAATTACAAAATACGCAAAATATTAGGATTACAAATACGCAAATACGTGTGATTTCAATCTAACCAATAATTCTGTAACAGTGCAGTGTTTTTTTTCCAATTTTTTTAGTGTTTAACAAGCTTAACATTATGAGATCCACTAAGCTGAAAAAACAAAAATCAAAATGTTGAAAAACTATCAAGAAAAAAAAGAACTTCATTTTCTGTTGATGATGCTAACTTAAAAACAAACATATTGGCAATTTTTTTACTTGATTGTTTCTTGGTTATGGCTTTGCTGGTGAATCATTAACTAATTCAAACACTTAATCTTTTTATTGAACACACAATTAATTCTAATTATAGGATATTTGGCGCTGGTCTAGAATCATACTACATTTTCATCCGGGGGTTTATATTGCTAACATTATTTGGATTAGGGTGCGATTTAGTGTTTGGGTGGGTGGGTCAAATACTATCCTTATATTTATGCCTTACATGCAATTTTAAATTTGACAACTCATTGTCTTAGTTCAGGGCCAGATCTTTTTATGACATTTTTCTAACCAGACACAGCTTTTCCCATGAGCGCTTGTGAAACATACACATAAACTTACCCGTTCACCAGAATCTGCGAAACTAACAAGATGTCCTCCCTGCGTTTGGCAGAATGACTCAGCTGAAGCCCAAGTGCTTAATCTGGTCTCAAATAAGTAGCAGAAGTTGTTCCTGGCCTCCCATCCCGGCCCACAAGCCGAAATACTCCCTAAATTCACAGTAAAACATCAATATTTATGGCGACTGCTTTTTTAGTTTCAAGAAAATTCAGAGAGTTTGTTTACACTATATTCCGCATGGTGAAGCACAAAATAAAATAATCTTTAAGGGATGGAAAAGTCATATTGAAACTCACCATACAAATACACAAAACATTAAACTTGTAAGGATATTTATAAACATAAAATAATTTCATCAATGAATTAGTAAAAGAACGTCTGACTATTTTAACAGCAAACTTATTTTGTTTAAGCAAAATTTTGTAAAAGTTAATTTTTGCAATCTTACCAGAAAAAGACAAAGTAAGAATCAAAATGAATAATCTTGCTCTTTCCATGCTTTTACTTTTTATAAATCCATTAAACTGCATCAAAAACTGTTGATCCTAATTAAAGAAGTGATTAAATTCGTTTTATTGTGTGGCGAGGAGTTAATAATACATAAACTAAAGTCCAGTTTTACAAGGCCGATAAAGTATTAGGCCTTTAGAATGAATACCAAAGGCCCATATAGAAGTATAGGTAATATTTTTATGTACGTTTCACAGGTATGCTCTTAAATGTCCATGTTTAAATAAACTCAGGTTTGCACCTTCACAAAACCCCCCAAAAAAATATAACAAAAATAACCCTTGACGTCACACTATGCTGCTAATTTCCGAAGCTAATGAACCTAAACTTAAATAACATCACATTTTGCAAAATAATGGTTTCTTGCAATCAACTGCGCTCTGACAAATCCTTAACTTTAAAACTAACAGAATTCTTATGCACTTGCATTTTTAGGCAAAAAAACATTTTTGCAAAACGAAAGGATCCCTAAAATACATTGCATTGAAAAAAAGTACATTTTAATTTTAATCACACTCTCAACAAAAGTTATTTTTGCATTTTTCAAATTTATGTATTATTTAACCGCACAATGCGTTAGGAAAAACAGTTGTTCTTTATTTAGTAAATGAAAAATAGGAGCAGCAAATAACATGATAAATATTCTACAAGTAGATATTCTACATCTAGCTACAACCTCCAGCCATTATCGTAGCATTTATTCAGAACAAAATGCTACCTACTTGGGCTCTGGCTTTCATTCTACGTTTAACTACTACCCCCAGCCATTACGTTCAAAAATTTTAATCAGTAAAACATTTCCTGTTATTCTTTCAATTAGCTGAACTACAAGAGTCGTTACATGATCAGCTGCAATAATGCTTCTTGTATTTCGCTTTGCTCAGCGTTGTTATGCATTGCGCAAATATTTGTCCCGAAATAATCGCTTGTCACCATCAACTCTGAGGAAATATTAACTCGACGCGAAATATGCTCGGCAAATACTCAACAAATTACTAGAACACGTGAACGTGTGAATTAGAGTGGTGGAAATGTTGGTGCAACATGATTTGCAGCAGAAAAAGTTGGTTTGTTTCAAGACGCATTATCCGTACTTTTATGAAAAAACAACAACTTATATGGCAACGATTTGACGAATGCGAACCTTATATAGAACAACGTTTGTCATCCGAGGCCCTCGGTCTCTACGGGGGAAGGGCTGGATTAACCATTAAGCAAAATAAGCAAGTGTTTAATGTACCAAGGTAAGGCGGCACCGCAAAAATTTTAAAGACAAATTTTCAATGGCACATATATTGCACCGAAGTTTAAATGCTTAAGGCCTCTAAGAGGCATGATAGGTCCCGTTGCAGTATTCAGGGGGCGAAAGCATGTCCTAATTATAAGCCAGTTGAACTCAAATATTTCGTTTTTATTTTGACTTTATTTAAAGTCTATTCCCAATTCGTGAGTAAGGGGGTACTAAGGGGTTTGAGCCTATGGAATATACAATCAATATCATTTGGCTTTATAAGTTAAAAACGTCTGTAAGAAACGACAAAATACGATAATGGGTAAATAATGCGTGACTCAAGAATTTAGGAAAAACAAAAAACTTTGGAACGTTATATGAAACGATCAAAAAAACAAAGGTCAGGCTAAAAGTACGTCACGAACCTAGTGTGACCTTTACCCTTTATTGGGGCACGACCTTTAACCGCAATAGGTCACGACCTTTCGTCTACCCTCCTTCTCGCACTTTGACCTGTTGGATTTGTTTGCTTTCTGCAAACGGAGACGTGTGCGTCCAAAGATCGACACAACACACTTCAACAAACAGCGCTTTATAAACAGAAGGTTTGTTTTAAAAGCGGTTGCAAGCCTTAACCAGCTTGCGGCAAACTGAAAAAATCACGGCAATTTCTACAAAGTCAATAACCGTATTACATGACAAGACAATAGATAAAAGCACAACATTAGCACTTTTCTTACTGATATAAAAACGTCTCGCCTGCCTATTGGTAATAAAAATTACTTTTTACATTTGCAAAAATGAAATAAAAAGTCGTGAAAAGACTTTCAACAAATTAGACATAATACTTGTTGTTAAATTAAACAAGTTTATTTTTAAAAATGAAGATATTATTTGCCTTTTAATTTATTATCGGCTTCTTACTGTTTGAGGTCTCTAACCTTCCGACACTACAAAACATTTTGTGTAAAGAAACTTCAACAAAGCAAACACCGTGTTTCATTTTAAACAAGTTTATTTCGAAAAATAGAGATCTCTTCGTGCAAGTAAAGCTTGTGCATTGAAAGATAGGAATCCCTCAGTGCAAGCAAAAACACAGAAAGGTGAAAAAGTAAATTGTTGGTAACAGTGAAATGCGAAGGTGAGGAAATTGTGGAACACTTTGCGGAAAAAAAATTTAATATAAAAGTTTCCAAATTATTTAAAGTTCGTGTTTCTGTGCAAAACGTCATGCAATTATAAAATGTAAGTAATGTAAAAAGGTAGATTTTTAAGCATCTATGTATAATCTGATATCATACCAATCGAATGGCTATTTTTATGAATTACTACTGCCATTAGGAACTAGTATTGTACCTTTGTGAGGGCAATTAACCACAAAAAAGCTCTTCCGGCAGTTATTTAGTATGTTGGACGTGTTGTTAAATTAACACTGTTAATACATTCCCTGGTGAAAGCATCCTGACGCATAAGGTAACCGAAACATAGGATATAAAAAATAAATACGGGAAGAGCTTCTTTTTAGCGCACTGTGCCTGGTAGTAACAGCATATTTATAAATACACTACAATTTCGTAAAACTACAAAATAATAAATGTTTGCTTTTGTAGAACTATATTTTTTTTAAATACATTTTTGTGAGTAAAAAATGGAACAAAATATATAAAGTAGAGCTGTAGCAGAAATGTCACAATAAGCTCCCAAAGTGTTACCAATACAAAAAGGGGTGGGTAAGATTAAGGTTAAATAAAAAAAGGCTGGACAAAGTATTTTTACTAATTAAGGCCACATATTTTCAAAACACTAGAAATTATCGATGAAAGTTGTGGGGGATTTACTAAAGTTAGCAAACACAGAAAAAATATAACAAAATGCATTCCAAGCGACTTTTTCTTTGGTAAACAGCTATATTAATAAAAAACCTAACAAAATAAAGTTACAAAAATCGCTAATAGGGGCAATTAGAGTACTGCTGATGTAACTTACGTTGCGTGCACTACAACATTCACACTTGTGGTTTGAATATCAACAAACCATTGTGACGTGTCAATGTGCGCTTGTCCATAGCACGCATGAGCGGTCAGCAGATGTTGATGCGAAGTGCGTTCCGCCTGGATGCCACCTGCATTGGATCACCTTGTCCTTGTGGAAAGCACATCGGACCGAGGGAATTTGAGGGTCATCTGTGGACAACAATATTTAAGGCAAATCTATATGAGCTGTCGCTTGCAAGTTCAGTGATAAAGTTGGTTTAAAGCTGGGATTCATATTTTTATGGTGGGTCAAAACAGTTTTCAGTGAAAAATATACAATTTTAAAAGAGTAGAATTCAATATTTCTAAGCAACACTACGCAGAGCTATCCAGATATTTTGTAAGAAAAAAAATTACTGTTAACTACCGAATATTAATTAATGCCTTTGGAAAAACAAAATCATTACTCTATATTTGGGCACAAACGGCCTTAATTGCACTGTTTTATTACTTTTTTTTATAACATTTCGTTTCTTTTGACCTAATTAATTATTTTGGATGTAACCTTAATTTTTTTCCGAAATATCGGTCATTGGAATAAAAGCCTCATTTTTGTAAGGTTTCTAGCAACGACCGTCACCTTGTGTCGCTTGTTGGATATCGGTGACAGCAGCCGACCCATCGTACGACCCAGAAAGTAACAAGTTGCTCGATTCTGGGTTGAACTGGACACTCCTAACCTCGCCAGTGTGGATGCGCAGGTCCTACCAAGATAAATACAACTTTTAAACATTTTGGTCCCACTTTGTCATAATCTTGAGTTACCAAAGCACCATTTCTAATGGTGTTAATGCGTCGGTATATTTAAATTCTGTATTTAGTCATTTCAGCCATGGTTTGCCGTTCAACGAACTATTTTCCAACTTTAAAGGGAAATTTCTTAGAAAAACGTATTAACAATCAAAGATATCTAAGTTGTCATGTTTTAAAGCAATATTTTTACTTAACAACCTGAAGGATATTACCTACTGCAAGGTACAATTCATTAAAACTCTTCATTTGAACATAGTGCAGGCCAGTGTCTCTTCTCAAATTACTTCATTCGCGTCTTTTGGACGAACGAGTTGTTTTGGACTTTTTCTTTAAATCAAATAATGGCTTGGACTGGGAGCTGACGTGTTACTTTTGAAGGCTTGACTTGGCCTTAAGTTAATCTACAAATGACTTGACTCGGACTTCAGTAATTTTAGAATGTCCTAGTTTACCGCACTTGTGCAGACTGCAAACGTCATTTGGATCAGATAGCTGTTCCCGAAATATCGCAATTAATTAAACAACCTACCTTGAGTACTTTCCCTGCGGTGATGTCATACAGTGTGATGACATCATCAGCACGACCGGCCACCAGGTACTTCCCCCTTTTGTCGACACAAACACTTGTGGGTACGCTGGGGTTACCGGGGGATTCACCGAAGCCGAGAACACTCACGCACCTGGAGAATATTTTAAACTCAGTTAAAAGTAGCTTTATTATGTTCAAGAGTAAAACCGTATTAATGCAAAAAAAAACCACTTAGTTACAGTCAATACGTCATTCAAGGATTTAAACCTTAAAAAATATTATGTTTGATATAAGATGACAAGGCCGTAAGTTTAAGGAGTTTTTTTTCTTAAGTTTTAGAGTTATTAGTACTGGTTAAACATATGGGACAGATCAATTTAAAATCTGGACATATTTTTCTATTTTCAGCCGTTTTGGAAATAATCCATTGTTTCTCAAGGCTGCAAAAACGCAGATTTTAAAGAATCTTATTGCATATTTCATAGAATGATTTATATATTGTTTAAATCACTAACAACAGTGTTTAAAACGTAGTAAGTATGAAAGCGAGTAATAACTACGGAAACGTGTGTGTGGTGTTCTTTTTTTTAATTTTAATATTACGCTTGAAAGCGGTATCCCACTAAAACCTTTTATCTTGTTGAATCTATATTAAAAGTGACAGACTGTCCCCCATTAGGGTTGTTAAAAAAAAACACTTTTTTGGCAAATTTCAGTGGGGACCCCCTGGAATTGTTAGGTTGCGTCTAAAAACCCCACAAACCAAATCTGAGCACGTTTGGTTCAGTATTGACCGTGCTAAAAATTCAGATTTGGGCTAAAATTTTTGAAAAAAATAAATTGTCCCCCGCTAAAATTTTTTTTTTTTTTTTTTCCATTGCTTTGCAATTGAATAGCCATGAATTAACCTGTTTTGCAGTAAAAAAGTGAGTAGTCATGGTACAAATGTCACATTTCAACAACATTTGTTAGGCTGATTTGTACAAAAAATGGCTTTTTAGCAAATTTTTTTAAACTTTAAATAAGTAATTGATATAATTGTGTAAAGACTAAATGCACTATTTTATTAATTTGATTTCATGTGTGCTGCATCCACTTTATTTTAAAATTTTAAGCTATTTTTCATACAAAACAGCTTAACAAATATTGTTGAAATGTGACATTTGTACAATGACTAATCACTTTTTTACTGCAAAACAGGTTGATTCATGGCTATTCAATTGCAAAGCAATGGAAAAAAAATAAAAAAAATTTTTAGGGGAAGGATAATTAGTTTTTTTCAAAATTTTAGCCCAAATCTGAATTTTCAAATTGACGTAGCACGGTCAATACTGAACCAAACGTGCTCAGATTTGGTTTGTGGGGTTTTTAGACGCAACCTAACAATTCCAGGGGGTCCCCACTGAAATTTTGACAAAAAAGTGTTTGTTTGAACAACCCTACTGTCTCATCTTCTTTTATTGTGCGCAACAATTTGACATCCACACAGGAAAAATAACGCTAAAAGGTTAAGAAACACCCGACCAAATAGACCCCAGACTCGAAAACATGTCTGACCCTTGTTGTACTTGCTCCTATGCCCAGTTGACCCCTGACCTAACTGACCCCTCAAACTTTACTCGACCCTGACCTTGGATTCTTTAGATCCCAGAGCCTGACGGATCCATCTTGTGAAGAGGAAGCCATCATCCCGTTGTTCCAAGAACAAATGGAGAGGATTTGATCTTAACACAAATGTTGACAACATTTGACCGAAGAACTGCTGATATATTATTTAAATGAACTATCCTTCAATTTCTAGACATTCTAAATTACTGGTTATTGATCAAAGTCGGTGGAGACCTTTTTTCCGACACATTAAATGATAAAATAATTTATCTTAACTGGACCATAAGTTTGTCGTCAAGATAAAATAATCTTCAGACAGTTCGTGTAAGGTTTTATTGTTCATTTCTCACAAAATATCGTGTATAGGAACATAAAGTATCGTACACTCACCACAATGTCCAGTAAGTTCAAACATCAGCTTCGAAGTTGCGCAATCGAAGGCGTACACCAGGAATTCCCCGGAACCGCAACTCGCCAGAACCGATCCCGAAGCGAAATCATCGACGAATGTCAAATCACGAACCACACCTTTGTGGTAGCCCAGCTCAAGTGCGCCGTCTAACGGAAGTAAATATATCGGAAAATGGCCACTAGAGCATTTTGATAAACCGGCTAAAGCAATAATTACGAAAAAAAAACTTAGTCTAACTCGAAGCCCATCCCTAATTTCGTCACGAAATCCATAATAATTTCAACCCTAACTGAAATTCTAACCTCGAAAAGTACAAACATGATATGCAAAACAGCGGCCCCAACCATATTGTTATGGTTCAGGTGTTATTCGGGCCATTTCGGACTTATTCCGTCGTAGATATTACTACGTATTTACCATGTTTGAGTTTATATCCTCGCTGTCTAAATACTGTTGTGTTATATACTATTCTACAAGACATTGTTGCTTTATCTTGGTGTGTGTCCCCGCATGAAACGCCACAGGAAAAACGTGCTCAACAAAAAAATATTGCTTCACAAATTATCTGCGAAAACCATTGTATTCTAAAAAACAGAAACTGTTCAGTCATGTGATTTTTACTCGCAATGTAAAGTGGATAAACGTTCACAACAAATAAATATGGTTAAAATGGAGTACATTAGATGCAACTTACGTGTGATCTGGTTAATGTTGCTGTCGTATTTGTACAACTTTATCAGTTTGTCGTTGGAGCAAGAAGCCAGGATATCACCGGAGCCTACAACAATAAGCAGTTATAAATTATATATTCTAAACGAGTGGTTCTTAAAATGGGGTCCGCAAGAAAGTTCCAAATTCCGAAACATTTAAAAAAAAAATTGAGAATTATTTGATTTAAACTTCGGACAATAACCTAGTAAACTGATTTTAATTTAAACTAAAACAAAACTAGTAGTTTTAAATCAAGTAATAAACGTATATAAATGCCCACTCACCATTCCATGCGAGTGAGTAGATCGATCCCTTGTGAACATGAGTCTTCTTCATAATCACACGCGACCAATCCAAGTCATGGCCAAGCTCAGAAGGATGCTTCACTGAATGTCGCCTAACAACAGAATGTTTAGGGTTCTACACAGAGATTCTACACCTATTTATTTAAAACTGTTTTCAAGAAAAATTTAAAATGAAAAAGTTAATCTAAATTACAAAAAATTAATAAGATTGCAGGAAATTTCAACATTAGTAAGTAAATTAGCTTATAATTAAAGAAGTTGAAATATGATCTTTGAATTAAAAAGAAAAAAAATGTCTTTGTTTACAGACGATTTAGTTCAACAATGGTATTTTTTCTTGAAAGTTTAAATCATTGTCTAATAATACTAAAATCAATAGTTTTTGTTACAACTTACGTCGATGGGATTAAAGGTGTTTTTGGCATCGCACATATCTTTAAAGTTTGTGAGTTTGAGCCGACAGCATAAACTTCACCAAAAGGATGGAAGGAAATTGCTCGAATCGCTGAGATATCGTCGGTTCGCTCAATAGGAACATACTTGTGCTGGAACTTTGGAACTTGTGCAGCTGTAGGTTCCTGTTTTACTGCAATTTCACGACCTGGAAAGTAACAAATAAAATTTAAATTGAGGGTTAAAGCAATAACTGGCGAGAAAGGAGGAACAACCACAATACTTCTTTTTTTCGAACGACTGTAAGGCCTGACCAACGCGGACCAAATACAACAGTTTGTGTCAAGCAACATTAGCCTAATTAATCATCATTTAAACAATTAAATTAATAACTGTATGAAACAAAAATTGGGTTAGGCTTTAATACGATGTCTTTCAGTTAAAAATAACATTAAAATTTATTTTAAAATTGCATCCGCCAACATTTCAAAACATCATTATGAAAATATGCTGACAGCTGGATCTGGTGTAGTTAAATTTAGTGACCCCACTTTCTGAGTAATGGCTACTTAAGTTTACAGAAGTAGACGATTCATTTATTTTTTAAAAGCTTTTCTAACATGGTAGTTGATAGTCACCAAAAAATGATTGTTTATGTCATAATTACATTATTATATTGAAATATAGAAAACACACTACTTGTTCAATATGACGAAAATTACAATCTTAACAATCTATTTCTTTCAAGGAAACTTAATTTAATCCATTAAAAGAATTGACAAAAGAGATTAAAGATTCCATTTTTGAAATATTTCAGCTTATTGATACTCAAGGAATTTGTTAATCAAGAGTTTCACATGATACTTGTGTATGCACCCAACAAATTTAATGACTTCTTACTTGAAACTTGTAGATTTTCTCTGATCATTTTTGCTTCAGCTTCTTTTCGTTGAAGTTCCTTTAAAAGTTGATCGCGTTGAAGTTTTGCGGCCGACTGCTCAGCGAGGAAGTCAGCGTACGAGTCCTGGGGCACAAAAACATAAAATTTTAGTAATCAAAACTTTTTAGACTTATATACATATTTACAAATATTTGTGGCGTGGCGATAAATTGACAATTGGAAGAAATAATTCACCCAAAAAAAATTTTTCTTATATTTTAATTTGTTTTTTAATTGTTAATAGGACTTTTAATAAAATCATAATTTCGCAATAACAACTAAGAGACAAATTAAAAAACGGCAATAAAAGGATAAACAGACATTGCTCTCTTTTTGTTAAAGTAATTAGTAAAAAATATTAATCTTGAGTATATGCCGGGCTCTCTAAATAGATACATGAATAGATTTATGAAGTTTGTTTAGAACATGAATAGTAGTAAATAGCAATTTGGCATTAAATCTATTTAAAATGGATTCAAGCAGAAAATGATGCTTTTAAACTAAAAAACACAAGATTTTGAACCAAGATATTTAAATCAAATTTGTATTAAAATTGGACAATCAACTGAAAACTGTTTTCCATCACAGCCAAGAAATTTGAATAAAACCTTACTATTTCATTAAACTACAATTCTTTGCTGTATTCACAAAATTAGGCTATATTTTGAGGGATTGTTAAAGAAATTTAAAAAAGAGTTAAAAAAGCAATGATTTATATAACTTTATAAGGCAAAAGAAACTTTTTAAGTGGCCAATAATTCAGTAAAAACGTTTTTTATTGCCTTATTGTAACCTACCCTTGTATCCAATGTAGATTGAGGTTGCGCAAAATGAATTGTTCCATTTCCAGTATTAGTTGATGGAGCTTGTTCCAACTGAGTTGAAGTAACTTGGTCATTGTGTGCAGTTTGTGTATTTTGTTGATAGTCTCTGTCCGAAACTGTTTTTTGCTTGAAATCACCTTTGTCGTGCTTGTGTGTTGTAGATGTGGTAGACTGTGCAACAGCAGACTTAGAAACAACTGTTTGTGGCAAAGTACCTTGTTGAAAATCTCCACTTTGCGGAAGAATTGTGTCACTGACTTTAACAAAATCTTGTTTCATCTGATCATTTTGTGAATTTATGCCTTTTGCTGAGTCAGCATTTGGTTGGTAGACAACTTTTTCCGGTTCTAATGTTGTGGATTGGTGAGATTGACTGAATGACACGGCTGGGGGATCTTTTTGGTTTCTAAAACAGTAGAAATGCACATAAAAACTGGAGAAAAATATGTGTGCAAAAAAAATTTGAGACCTTAAGAAGCAATCCTAGACTCTGTTCTGCTGTGTGTTCAAAAAGGCATCCCTGTTATTAGGGATGTCTCATATTTGACATTTTATTGTGATACAGATACCTGATATTTAGGATGAAAACGTATTGCAATGCAACCATTCCAAATGAGGTCATTATTATGCTTGAACAAGCAAAATAAATGAAATTGAATTGTTCAAAGGTAATTTTTACCAGGTTTATTAGCATGAACAAGTATCATTAACTTCAGTTGTATATTTTAATAAATCTATCTTTTAACGTGGAATCGCTGTGTTGGATTGCAAATCATGCCTGGAGTTGCTATATTAATATTGGTAACTAATCGGCACCGCAACCAAGTATTAGACGGGTAACGATACTATAATCCTACCATTTGGCATTTAATACCAAACATCGCTACTTGTTATTATTAACAAAACCGTTAATTACTATTCATCTTTAAACCGCTAATATTCAACTTTAAAATTAAAAAAGTGACATGATAGAGAAAGACTATTCATTCAAGTTACACAAAACAGAATTTGAAAACTTACAGGTTTGATTTTTCTGGTGAAACTGAAGGACTTGGAACAATCTCGATCGCTTTTCGTGACAGGGGCTTAGTTTTAACAAACACCTAAAGAACATGGGCAACTATTATAATTAAAACATGGAATTAAAGCGTTCATAGACAATAAACATGTTGTAAATATCTTATATACAACAGTGTTTACAGGGTGATTATAAAAGTAATCCAATTATAACAAAATTTAACCATTTACAAATTATCAGTTGCTTTTGTAGTTACGTAGTAAAAATTCAATTGTGTTGGAAATTTAAAAAATGTTAAAAAAACTTTATTATTTACTGATAAATTTAACAAACCTCTTTATGTTGTTTGGTAACCAGCTGTTGGAAAAATCGACCATCAGAAATATCGCTTAACAAAGGTTGTATCACATCGCTAACATTGGAGAGTGAAGTTGTAGCAAGGAAGTTTTCTGTGCTCAGATCTTAAAAAGGACTTTTTGTATGAGTTTCTATGGATTACTTAACAACTCAAACATACACAAACACAATACGTATTTTGTGATAAAGCCTTGTGAAGTTGTACTGGCCAATGATAAAGCCACACATTATATAGTACACAACATGCCTTTGAAGGTCTTAAAAACTCGTGCAAACAAGGCCAGGCTAGAAAAAAACTAGCAGTGGTGATGTTTGAACTTACGACCTCGGTCATACCGGGACCGTCACTCTACCAACTGAGCTACACAGGTTCAGAGGGGAGCAAGGCGTGAAACAACCATAGCACCGTTGCCTACTGCATCCTGTTCGTAAAACTAGCAGTGGTGAGGTTTAAATTCACAACCTCGGACATACCGGGACCGTCGCTCTACCAACTGAGCTACACAGGTTCAGAGGGGAGCAAGGCGTGAAACAACCATAGCACCGTTGCCTACTGCATCCTGTTCGTAGAACTAGCAGTGGTGAGGTTTGAACTCACAACCTCAGTCATACCGGGTCCGTCACTCTACCAACTGAGCTACATAGGTTCAGAGGGGAGCAAGGCGTGAAACAATCATAGCACGGTTGCCTGCTGCATCCTGTTCGTAAAACTATCTTACATGTTGCTTCATGATAGGAAGATTTTGTGTTGCTTGCTCTTTCCAGGCAATATTTAATGCTTCGTTCATAGAGAAATCCTTTGGCAATTATGGAAATCAACCTGTAGGAAAATAAAGTGATAACAAGAAGATCCATCTTGCTCTAAGTCAGTGGTTCCAAACCAGGGGTCCACAAACCTCTTAGGAGATACGCAAGTTCGCCAGTTCACTTAAAAGTATGCAAGTTCGCAAGTTGACCAAAGTTTCTATTGAATATTGTGGCTTTTAAAATGAACAAACATTTTCTGTTTGAGCATTTTTGTAAATTAAATCAACTATGCATAAATTTTCAAAATTAATAGTGGGACATTAAAAAAAATTAGGAGTCAATAAGCTTACTAGGGTTTTAAAAGAGTTCTTGATTAAAACAGGTTGATAACATAATTATGTTATAGTTGGCATAAAAAACTTGAAATATTTCTATAAATACATTAATATGACAACTTATGTAGTATTCACCTTCCATTTTTAGACCCAAGTGAATGTGGTTGCAAGCCATGTGATGATAAAATTGGAAGAATTAGTTGTGAAATCTCATGAAAACATTCCAATCTGGTCGCTAAAACTAAAGATGTGGTTGTCTGCTTTTTGGTCTGAAAATAAAAAAGAATTGGCTTTGACAAGTCATAAATAATAACATATTTTTTGTTTCAAGAATACTATCTAACTTGGGTACTTCATGCAGGGATCTTAAATGTAGCTTTGATATACATAACATGGCCAAAGAGCTTAAATAAACCTAAATTTACTTTAGGATGGCATTTTGATAATAGCTTGTATCACCATCAGTTTTTTTTAGGTCGTGTTTTTCATAGTCAAATTATAAATTTATATCTTAGTATAAAGTACCTGTAAATCGTAGTAAGAATAAACAGAATCCATCAAAGCTTCATATTCAGCTTCAGAACAATTAGAATGCAATTCCTCAACAATGTCCTGGAATAAAATAATCATGTTACTATCATAATTTGTCAGAGGTAATTAAGGCAAGGATAGTAACAAGTTGTCAAGTGTTTAAATAATAAATAAACATATTTTCTGGATAATGGCACCAAGGCCTATAAATGTAGTACACATTCCTAATACTTCAATTGATTTGTTATTGTCAATAACATTCTCTTTTGTATACAGCCAATAAATTTCTATTCAAATCAATCCCTTTATTCTGTTAGCCTGTGGATAATTAGTTTACACGGATGGGATTTTGCACTCGCCGTTCGTTAATGGAGTGCTGTATGGCAGCTGCTTGTCTGACTGGCGAATCACCTTAAGCAATAATCAGTTTTTGTTGAGGCGTATAGCACTTCGGTAAACAGTCCTACGCATTCAATAGTTTGGTAAACAATAGAGGCAGACCACATGAAAATTATGTATTTATATTACAACCAAAATAGAAAGGCAGGTTTTGATTGGCAGATGCACGCCTGACTAGTGGGTGTAAATTTTAATTAAAGAACAACTCTGGTTAAACTAACTAACTTAGAGGGCAGTGGTTTTCAACCAAGATTCCGCAACTTTTAAATTGTTTAGCTAATTCATACAAATTATTGCACTGGGGTTCCTCGAGCCAGTGGTATATTTCCATAGGGTTCCACTCCAGCAAAAAGGTTTAAAAGCAGTGTTATAGGCAGGGCTGGGGGGCCAGGGCTTGAGCCCAGAGCTAAGCATTTCCTCTGGAGCCAAAACCGGAGCCATTTTTATTATTTTTGTGGAGCCAGAGCCGGAGCCATTTTTATTGTTTTGGTGAAGCAGGAGCGACGATGGCTAGGGGGGGATTTGTCTACTAGGGGGGATTTTGTGTCACAATATTAATCTTTTACTGGTTGTCTCTTAAGTTGATTCAACCGTATGACTTTTCATTCAATTTAATGTAAACTGCTTTTTTTAACAGAAGTTTAAACTGATACAAAGCAAACTACTAAACTGATGGATATTATTTGTGTGAAAAATATACTTAATGTAGCCAGAGCGAAAGCAGCTTTCAAAAAATGAAAGCCTATCGATCTGAATCCATTGGATTATGGATTGGTGGCTACGGAGATGGATCCGGAGCCAAATAATATGAGTTTGACTTTTATAGTGGATTTTATAGTGGCTCCCCCAGCCCTGGAGGGGGTTGACAAAGAACCTAGACCAAAAAAAGCACAAGTGTTTGCATGTTTATTAGTACCTTGAGGGCAACTTCCACATTTACATCATCTGGACCAAAACAGAGCTCACAAAATCGCTGACGGAAAAGAAGATAAACAAGTTGCTTGTTGGTGTTTCCATCTGGGACAAATGTACTTAAAATTAAGTTTTGTTGATGGAGTCGGTTTGTGAGCCAGATTCGGGACTCAAGTAAGATCACAAAAACTATATGAGTCCAACATTTATGGCGGAATATTTTCCAACCATATATTGTGTCGGGTTAAGTAAACCACTCCACACAACTCACTTACACTGCAAAATCATGTTGGAATTTTAATTCAATATATATACTAGCAATTCTACATGATTTTTTCGATACCTTAAATTAAAAGGAATTTAAATTATGTTTAAAAGAATACAGACAAAAAAACAAACCAAAGACCTATAATCTCTGACAAAACATGAAGATATTGTCTGGCTTCTTCCCATTTTCCAGCCATTGCAAACTCTCTGAGAGGAAGTAGGTGGTCATCTGCTTGTGTGTCCGCCGTGTTGAGCTAAACATTAAAAGATGGTAGCTTTGTGGTGATATTTTTATTTGATAAAGCTATGTTGGTTTAGTTACATTAACTGGTGAAGATATCGAAATGTCTTTATTGATATCATGTTGATTACTCAACATTTTCGGATTAGACATTTTTTAAGCTATGTTAGTGTTTACATATAGGTTATACCAAGGTTGGAATTTAAGGCCAGTTTTCACTCGGCCGCGGTCATAGCCACGCATTTCATGTAAAATCAACGTAAAGGCAGCCGCGAAAAATAGCTCAAACTCGCAACTTTTGTCGCGCTAATGGTTTTCAGTATAGTACTCCATTTTCAGCTCAGCAAATTTTACAAATAACGTTATTAAAGCCGCGCCAATTTGGGCGAAAGTGTTATTACAGAAGCGGAATTTCAAAGATTAAGTTTAGTTATCTAATTTAAAGTTGACTTAAAGAAACAATCAAGTTGCGTTTGTTTGCTTATTTTCCAAGATAAGATAAAACAAAACAATGTCAGAAAATTGTTGACATACACAAGCTTCTTTTTGCAAAGCATCAGCAGTTACGTAGAGTTTACGAGAGAGTAAAAACTCATGTAGTATTCGGATAACTTCATTGTCATCAACTTCTAATTCCATTTCACTCCAATCGCTTTAAATTACCAGTGGACTAAACTAATTACTAATTTAATATAAAATTTTTTCTTAATAACTTTTCTAATGCATAAGTACTAAATAATTATTTAAGCTTATACTACAAAGACAATTTTTTCTGATTTTCTGCCAAGGGTTTTGTTTAAACAAAAAGTATACTATTTTTTTTAAATTAACCTATTTCATAACATAAATCTATGATAAAACTTGTTTTATGTTTACAGAATTCCAACAATAATAAATCCGTATTTATTGTGTGCTTAAAATAGTTTGGGCACTTGTCTAGAATCCTACCACAGCGTTAAAACAAAATTAAATCAACGCACGATATTTTTAGGGTGTAGGGTAGTTTTTGGGTGTGTGTGGGTCAAGTATTATTGTACGTTGATTTAATATTCGTTTCAACGCTAGTTTTAACTTCAAGAAACAATGCAAGTATTAAAACAAAAACATATTTATGGAAAAAAGTTATAAAAAATCAAATAAACTTCGATGTCAACAAAATCAAAACACTTCGCGCATCAATGATTTCCATGTCGGTAATATGACGGTTGAGTGATTCGACCATTTAGGGAAACAAATAATTTAGACGTAAAATAAAAATATATACGTCTTTAGTTCTGTCTTTCTGGTTCTGTCCCACAACTTAATTCGTTCATTAAAATAAATCGTGATGTTGGGTTCATTTAACATGTTGTTCATAGATATTTTTATATTTGTAATTTGCAAACAAAATCCATTTCAAACATTAAAGTAATTTTGCCATTTAGGCTCTACAGAAAAAAAAAGATTCACAAATCTACGATGGTTTTACCGCTAATTTAACACAGGTACAGGCGTATTTATAACAGCGGCGCGCCAGTTATTCATTCATTTTTAATGCACTTTCCATTGCCTACGATACGTTTTTGTTTTGCTTGCTAAAGAAGGTGTTGTTCAAAACAGCATTTTAATGAAAAAAATAAGTCAGATAACAATTATGATTATAAAAAATTCTATTTACTTTAATTCATAATCTAATTTTGCGACTTAAAAGTTAAAACTATTAAAAATGTTACTTGATAAGTTGTGGTTAAGACCGTTTGCCACATCGGTGTGATTTCTATGTTGGATCTTTGAACGAATTTCTTTTCAACGTGGATTTTCAGCGAAAGGTTCACAAAAATAATCGAAGGAAATCATGCCGCCCAAGTTCGACCCAACCGCCATTACTTATGGTAAGATACCACAAACTAGTATATATTCTTTCCCCGAGGTATATGTGCTAAAATATTTTGAGAAAGCATGAACAAATACGATGAACTTTTGTTTTTTATCAGCATTATAATTGTAAAAGTAAACAACAAAAATACGACAAATTTCCGTTTTTCTGACTATTTCAATTAAAACATTTCGAATAACCACAAACCATTCCTTTTTTATGATTTGCTTCTTAAACAAATTTTTGCAAGTTTGAAATACATTTTTTTGATTTTAGTTTACCTTCGTGTCACCGGAGGTGAAGTTGGGGCAACTGCTTCCTTGGCCCCCAAAATTGGACCCCTGGGTCTGAGCCCCAAGAAAGTTGGTGACGACATCGCCAAGAACACCCAGGACTGGAAAGGTCTTCGGATCACAGTTCAACTGAAGATTCAAAACAGGTTTGACCCTTGACCTTTTTATTGCACCTTTTCCAACTTAATGATGTATATTTCAGAATCCTGAATCCAATACTCCACACATGATTGGAATGTTTTCTTTGTGAAAATTAATGCTTGTTACGTATTAGGGTGCTGGTCTAGAATACCACTGTTGCGTCCGCAGGGGAATAAAGATAAAGTATTATTATTTTATTTTTTCCATTTATTTATTTATTGCATTTTTAATTTGGGTAGCTCATTATTATGTTCATGTAAAAAAGAGTGTTAGGATTCTAGACCAGTTCCCAGATTAGTTATATATTTGCACACCTTATTTCAAATTCCTACCACAATTCAACTGTTTGAAAAATACTTATTTTTGTGTATACAAGAATCTAAAATTCTTATTTGACCGGCTGATACAAGTAGGATTTGGTGAATGCTTTTCAAGAGTAATGTATTTAAAAAATAAATCCTTATTATTTTCTAAAAATTCTTTATTGAAAATGAGCCTCGTGTAGGATTATATTGCTTGGCGGACTGTAGTTTGCCCAGTGCAGTGTGAACCTGCTACAGAATGCAAACTAAGCTGTGGTTACTTTCTAAACATTGGGTGTGAATAAAACCTTAATTGTACATCAGAAAATGAGAGAAAATGTAGACTGGTTTCAATGCCAAACACAGTTTTTGGACAAATTATTCCCAAATGATGACAAAGTACGGCGCAGTGAGATATTTGGGCTTTTTTAGTGCTTTTTGAAATAGTTTCTTTAATAAAAATTCACTTAACAAATTTAAGTAGAAATGCTTTCCTTAAAACTTTTTATTCAAAAAGCACCAAGAAGGCAATCAGTGATCTGGATTAACCGAAACCTGATGGGAATCAATTTGTGCAATATTTATTTTGGCTAAGTCTAACTGAATGGTTAATTATTTTTAGGCAAAGCCTATATATTTACTATGTTTTTTTGTAAGTTGAAAGTTGCAATAATGCAATAACAATCCCTAAGAAGCACAATATTTTGTTTTGCTATTCACCCATTTATGCTCCATTTTATAATAAAATAAAATAAAAAACTATGTATCAGGTAAACTGTTTAGTTTATCTAACCTTTTACCACAATCTTTTTCCTATTAGTTTCAACATAGTGGTTGTAGCACAATTTTAATTTCGTATTGATTATAATCAGTGCCTTCTCGTATGTTAAAAATGGACCTTTGTAACATTCCAAATACTACCTACTTCTGTATGAACTGTTTTAATACAAGCATTATGTATATTTTGCTTGATATCCAGGCAGGCAACAGTGAGTGTTGTCCCGAGTGCTTCTTCTCTCATCATCAAAGCCCTGAAGGAACCTCCACGTGATCGCAAGAAAGTCAAAAACAGTAAGTCAGATGGCCCTCGCGTAAAATGTAGCTTCTCAACAAACAAAAAAAGCCTGTCTGTATTTCAAATTTGGACTTTTATTCCCCTTAAAATCATTTATTTTGCATCTACATTTACATTTGACAAACATCAACGACTATTCACCACTTTTCAATCGAAATGTTGTTTTAAAATATGAAATATATTCACGCTTTATTAAACTTCTGCAAAGAATGTTTGTTTAAATAAAGACTTTAATTTCTATTACGTAAATGTCATTTCATTTTTTTTTTTTTCCGAAACTAAAAGTTCCGTTTTTTTATTGCAAAAAAGGTTAAAATGTCAAACCTATCGAACCACCTGAAGCTGCATTTTGTGAGGGCCATCTGTTTTATTGGTTGGGGTTGGCATCCTATCCACACTTAGTGCAAAAAAGCCACCGGTGAGCCAACACCGATATCAAAGCATTTGTGTGTTGTAACACTTTGTTTTATTAGATTCAAAGTTTAACCAACTATTGTGTTGTGCTTTACAATGCTTATTTAACTACTTAGTCAAGCACAACGGCAACGTTACACTCGAAGATATTTACAACGTTGCAAGAACGATGCGCGAACGTTCGATGGCGAGAGAATTCTCCGGAACTGTCAAAGTAAGCCCAGCATTAAAATAAATGTCAAAGTCGACTGAGCTATTAAAATCATTTTAAATAAGTCCTTTCATTAAGATAAATTAAAAATACCTGTGCATGTTACTGTATTTTAAAATGTTGATTAACTCTGCGTATTCGGCCCAAGCTACATTTACAGATCATTGAATCGTCTACCTAAGTCCAACATTGGTAAACTAATTTTGCTTGGTCCTCTCTTGTCATTTATGTTTTGTTTTCCCAAAAAGTCAATTGTTTAGTATAAAGTTAAGCTAATATGTAATTTTTTTTTTAATTCAAAAAATTCAACTTTGGAACACTGAATATGTTGATTGTGTAACTTTCTTTATTACAGGTTACACTTTTGCTAGCCTAAAAAATTATGAATGTAAAATTTTATAAAAAAAAATTACAATAAACTTCCAGTCTTTTATTTAAAGTACAACGTTTAAATTCCCTTCCAGGAAATCCTCGGCACAGCTCAGAGCGTTGGTTGCACGGTGGAAGGGAAACCCCCTCATGACGTCATTGATGAAATTAATGACGGAGAAATCGATGTTCCAGAGGTAACTGTACATTTTTTGGTGCTGGTTTAAAATCTAAACTTTTTCTCTTGGCGGACTCTTTGCCCACTTTATTTCAAGTTTTATTGTGCGACCCACAATGAAATATGACCAACAAACGAATAAAGTTACATAAAACCTGCATCTTTACTACTGGCGGACGTACTGAAATAGTTAATGAGACACAACACTATTTGTTAAACTGTTGCACAAATGTTATGTAATAATACTGCAATAATTTCCAGATCTAATACAAAACCGTAACATTTGAAAACCTTTGCGACCCACTGGTTGGGAAGGACCGATTTAAACAATAATTTAAAGAACACATGTATATCATTTATAAGTGGGTATGAATCTAAAGTAGTACGCCTTACTTCCACGTGAAACAAGGTGGGCGCCAAATTGTTTTTTGCCGGTTTTAACTATTTGTTTTATTTTTTGCAGAAGTAAAGATTTTACAAGCGCAATGGTGAGGACTTAAAATAATAAATTCCCCTTGCACAGAAAATCTTGTGATGCTTTAAAATAAAGTCCTGGACGAGAATGAGCAAAAGAAATAGACGAAGTAAAGAAACAGTTATAAGCCAGACAGACCTCGGTCCCCAATTGCTACTAGTTGCTAAGAGCATTTTGACCAGGTGGATTCAGAGGGGGGCCGTGCTCCCCCAAAACTAAATGGCGTCATTTTTTACTTTTGCCCATTTCGTTTAAGTTGGAAGTCATGCCGATTTAAACCCAAAAATACGGGAACGCCACAGATTTAAACCCAATAAACCCGATGCTTACTGTTTGGTTTTACACAACAGTTTCTACCATTCCTGCATGATATATGCGTTATTCAATCCGGCTATCAGCTTTTGATATCGCATCGCAAGGAGTAGAAGTAAAATCTGTATCGTTAACTAGCTGTGGCTAAGTAACCAGAGAAGAGCGAAGTTAATAAATTCGACAACTTGTTAACGATAGGAAGACAGAAAATGGAGCTTGGCATTGACGAATTTACTTAGGGTCTGTGCCAACTTTTTCAGTCTGATAGTTATGTTGAGCCTGAAGTTACCAGAGTACCAGATCTTACTGGAGCTCTGCGAAACAAAATTGACAACATGTTGAAGTTTTATCGCAACAAGAACAGAACCCGGCTTAAAATTCCCACCTTTTATTCTCTGACTGTAAACGAAGCTCTTGGTCATCAAATAATTCCAAATAATAATGTGGGACAAAAATTGCTTAAAAAGTAGTTCAGAAGTAAACAGTGTACCGGTAGATAGCGCAAAGGTGAGAACTCAAAAATAAATTCCCCTTGCAAAGAAAATCCTGTGATGTTTTGAAATAAAAGTCCTGGACAAGTGAGAACTTTAATTTGCAAATTTTCGCGTTTTTTAAATTGTTTTAATTTGTATAATTTTCACCACACACTATTGTTTTATATACGTTTTTTTTCGTTATTTTTCTTTTCACTCGTTTTCATTTACTTAAACAAAACATGTTAACAATAGAAATAGTGGAAATAAGAGTCAATTTAATGACATGATATCAGCCGAAAGCCTCGGCGTCCACAGAAAAGCGAATTTTTAAATTTTCTACCTTCCGTTAATACAAACCTTTTGTCCACTTTTTTAATTAAATGATTCTTCAAGCTATATGACATATATGACATCGGCAGACATCAGATTGGCTAAAAGAGAATTGTGGGCAGGCCAGATGAACCCAAAAAACTGAAGAAATGGCATCATTTTTGCAAAGCGAAGATTTTTATTTGCCTATGCCCATTTCATTTCAATTGAAAGTTTTGCCAATTTAAACCCAATAAACGCATTTATTTGAGATTCGCACGATTAAACTGGATTTCAGCAGCATATTTGCGCACAAGTTTGTTTGAGAAACACGGGATAAAGATAAATTGATTTTATGACGCTAGGTTCAAGACTGTTAATGCAACGCCTGTAGCCTATATAATATATCATTTAGGCCAGGGATGTCCAACCTTTTAGCAGAATGGGCCGCATTGCCACTTTAAAAATTTCGATGGGCCACAAAATCTCTCAAAATAAAGGGGTGACGTCATAAGTTGCGTCATATCGTGACGTCATAAAACAATCTAACTTATAAACACCCGTTCTTCGAGAGTGAACTTATGCGCAAATATGCGAAAATTTAAGTTTTCACGTGTTTGGGCTGTCATATTTCCTTAAAACGGTCCGGAAAAACACACATTCAGAAAAACAAACATCTTACTTAGCAATGATGGGTGCACAAAGTGCTCGATGGATGTTGAAATGCGACATTAGACTCGATTATAAAAACACAAGATTATGCCTACATCAAATACTGCGCGATCTTCACGTTTTGATGATATTCGAAACAACTGTTTTTAATAAAGGTTACTGAAAGTGAGAATTAGTGGTGGGCCGCACGTAAATATCAGGCGGGCCGCAGGTTGGACATCCCTGATTTAGGCGTTGGTTAATGCGACCGTTTATAACTAAAAGGTTCAGCTTACCCGTAGTCACTTGCTCCTACTCTAACCAGCTTGGCACAACCAAGATATTTTTATAATTACACTTTATATTTTTAAAGTAATTACACTTTATAAGAAGACAATTTCTGATTTCAATGCGCCCCTTCAAATACATTTTTTTTTTCTACATAAATTTAACACAAAATAAAATTAGCGTAAAAGACACAAAATGGTGGCCAAACACAAAATATTTGTCTGAAGTTTTTCCGCTTCATTGGGTTTCATCCACTGATCTCTATGAAACGGTTTAGAGATCAGTGGTTTACCATTGTCATTCTGGCAGGATTTTTTTGGAATTTATTTCGCTCAAATTTTGCCTATTTTTAAATTGATTTTTGATGCGCATACCACATAAAGTGTTTATAATCATTTATTTGAAGAAAAAATATTTCTATTTTTATTCCTTATTTTGGTTTGTTTTATTTTATTCCACCCACCCAGTATAAAACTTTTATTACTTAACGAGCAATTTTTATTTTTATATAAAGAAAGCAAAATATCTCTTTTCTTAAGCTTATATCTGATATTATTTAATTTTTTGGCTTTAAACTTATTGAATAATTTATCAGCATGATAAAATACACTGGTTTACAAATTTAGAGTCATTGAAAGTTCCAGCCACCCTATTAGGCGTTTCCCCCTATTTCGAGGTCACTGATTCGGAAAATGGAAGTAGTTTTTCTCTATCACGTCAAATTTTTTCTGTACATAATTTGGAAATTTTATAAAAAAGCAGCAATTCATGTTTTTTTTATGTAAGTCTGCACTGTTTGTGACAACATATTTTAACATGTTACGACACTATTATGTTGACTGAAAAAGAATTAGTGAAATTCTTAAAAAATGGCTTGTTTAGAATCAATATATTTTTGCAACGCGTTAATACAGTCTGTCTTCCGGAATAGTTGGAACATATATAGTAAGGGCGGGTCGTCAAATCTTTTTTTTTTCAAACCCACCTGCCTCATATGGATTTTTTTTTTTCGTATGCTTGTTTTCAATATTTTTAGTGATTAGGTTCTGATGCAATATTACAGCCTAACAGACGATTTATAACTTCGTTTACACCATAGTAGCGATATTGATTGATCGATAGGTTGCCTGGTGCAAGTTTTTATGTTTTATTATTTTTCTTGGGTTTCATTCTTAACACAACAAGGCTCTTCACTAGTCATTTTCTATGCGCATATCCCGTTGGTCAACACGACGCCGCGACGCTTTGTCATAGGAGTAACCACCGCTCAATTATTCAGTATTGCTAGTTTACATCTTAGTCGACAATGCTGTAAAGTCATTTTGATGACCCCATACCTAGAACGCCCAGCAGAACGGTCTAAGGGTGGCCTATTTTATTAATTGGCGAAACTTGGTTCTACATTGTTGAAGGAATGCAACAAGTCGCTTCGCTAGACATTTTCTATGCGCATATCCCGCTGGGCCACACGCCGCCGAAACGCTTTGTCATAGGGGTAACCACCGCTCGCATTACGCGGCTCGTATTGTTATTTGACGTCAGCGACGTAGATCAGCATAGTTCATTTGAAGTTAAGTTATTTGTTTTAATGTTCGGTTGTATCAATAGTTATATTTGCAGGGAAAGACGAGGAAGGATTTTTATGTGAATTAAAAATAATATTTTTTGGCATAACTTGGTTCCGCAGCATAAAAGTAAAGACAAATAAAATAGTTTTCCGTACAATAGATTGTTTTTAGTTATTCAGTATTGCTAGAATACACCTTATTTAACAATGCAGTAAAACCATTTTGATGACCCCATAGCTAGAACGCCCAGCTGAACGATTTAAGCGTGGCCTATTTTAAGACAATAATCGATTTATTAAGGATTATGTCCAGTTTGCTTTGTGTGTTAGTTTTTATTGGCCTTGTGGAGAATACAGTTTACGTCGCACCATGATTATATATTTATTTATACCCAGCAAACAAAGTTTGTCCAAATGTATTTTACATATTTCTTTATTTGTAGCACCTCCTAAAAACTAAGTTATATCGGGAGAAAATGGCTAATTTGTTAAATTTCCAAAGGGAGTTTGTGGAAAAGAGACTGGCTATCTTCGTCAGGCTATGCAGGGTTCAGTCGGTGTTGCTCTTGACAGACAGCAATGGACGTCAGATTATTGATCCTGAGGTAAATTCTTTTTTTTAATATGTTATGCCAAAACAAGAGAATTTAAGTTTATTTTAACTACACTGACTGGATTGCCGTGCCAAAACCAAATGTTACGCTCTCAAAATTCTTTAAAAGTTAAGCCTATATAGCAGAAGTCTCACGAATCTGTATCTCTAGCGTTTTACTTGACATAATTTTATCAAATTATTGTTTGGCACTCCTATCCCTTTGTCCCAAACTGTATTAACGTAAAAGCAATTTACTTGGAGATCGCGTTAACAGTGGTCACTACATTACCTATCATTTTTGCGAGAACGGTGTATTTGTATACAATGACGAATTAGTTAACTTGACTAGTAGAACATTAATTGAACCAACTTTGACACGAAATGGCGTTTTTTTTTATTTATAAAAAAGTATTAAGTTTAGAAACGACCGTTGTTTGTCCTCCACCCACAGGTGAAATGCCTTTATTAATCAACACCGAACCCGGTGAATATGATAGTGAACAAAGCGCTTCGCATATTTTAAAAGACTCTTTACCAAATAATTCATCTGTTGGCGATAAAGCAAACACTTGTATGTCTTCTGGTATAAGATCCCCTGAGAATTGCATCAGTAAGCCTCGAAAAATTTCAAGACTAATCGAGAGCACCTCGGAAAACAGCGATGACGAGATGCCGCGAACTATTACAGTGATAAAGCGAAAAAAACGAAAAATACCAAGTGCCGAAGACATGCAAATGAGTACCCAATACGTTACAGAAAACATTTCTTTTAATTTTGAAGAATTGGCGTTAGAACACTTTTCTGTGAAAGTCCACATGGAAATAAAAAAACGTTTTTCGGAAGTTACTGAACAAATTGTAACGATGATTAACACACCAAAATTGGAAGCGGAAAACGTTTATGAATGCTGCCGCCACCAGTTATTTATTAACGAGCGCATGTCGTATTTCAGATTTATCAATTTAACTTCGAAATTATACGAAGGCAGTTTAAATGAGGGACAACATAATTTTCTGTGGAGCTACATGCAAAGCCATTTTTGTACAAATAGATATCGTCTAAGGGTTTGTAATGTGGACCAAGCAATTTTTTCTAAATATATGTGCGGACTAGAGCTAAAAGTTGATTTACACGAGGGTTCAGTTTTTCAGAATTTTGCAAACCAAGCGAAGAAAAATGCTAATACGTATCTCCGTTTAGTTTTAGTAAACGAGGCCTTTATACGTTATGAAATGATTGCCTGTAATATCTGTTATATGGAAGCTTCCAAAAAGCTTGGTTGGAAGCCACTTACATATAATATGGCCAATGAGAGCGGTTTCATGGCAGGTCACTATGAAGCTTTGAGAAATCTGAACCCATTTCCAAAACTTTAATTATTTACTATCTTTGTTGTCTTTGAATAATTTGGCTGCACTTAAAAAGCTGAAGTTGTTAATAAAACGTGCTAAAATAATCGTTGTTACTTTCTGTGATTGCATCAATTTGCTTGAAGTAATGAAATCATTTGGTATCGGTTGGGGTGTCTGTACGTTTTGCAAAAAATATCGGGTATCGGTAACGGCATGAATACGAGATATAGGAAATACAAAAACTTACATCATCTGATTATTATCCGATAAAATAAATCCATTTGACTGTTATCATTTTAATGCCTATTTTATATTAAGCATGTTTTAATATTGTAAAAGCGACAGCCACCCCTAAACATCGCTACTTGCTTCAACCAATAACAACGTACATGCCAAGCTACCTGTCTTAAAAGAATTACTACGTGCGCTGTCAACTACCTAAGAACAATGGATTGGCGGCAATCAGGACAGTCCATGGGACATTTGGGTCTGCTGAAAGATCATCGGAAACGTTCTATGAACCAAGCTGGTGTTTCCTTTTGTGCGGGTTCAATAACATCTTATGCGACCAGTTGTTCCCCGCAAAGTCAAACCAACTGGTTGCTATCATTTTCAGCAAAGAAACATCGCCAAACTAAACATTTTAATTTATAATGCACGTAAAAAAGTATTTTTATATGGCGTATGTTTTGTTAAATCGTATGCACATTGTTAATTGCGAATAAAACATGATTGAATAAGAACATATGAAAAAGGGTGTTTTACAGCAGGGCAAACATCGTAGGAAACTCTTTTACAACATGGCGAAAATCGCGAAATAAAAGAAGATCAGGTCAGGCTTAATCAGGTTATGTAAACACTTTCGCGTTTCGCTTTCTAAAGCTTCCTTTATGGTTCGTATAGTAGAAAAATATAAATTAGGCAAATAAATTAGGCAAAAATATTAATGAATTTGAGTGTTTTAATTTTAACTCCTATTTAATATTTATCATGTTTTAATATAACAAAAGTAATAATGCAATTTATCTTTACTTGTCGCGCCTAAAGTTTTTAGCAGAAAAATTATTAATTAATCGGGAATTTCCTTGTTGTAATATTTAACAAATTTTCTCCACAAAATACAAAAGCAAATATTTATTAAAAATGTTTTTTTTGTAAATTACCATTATAAAAGCACATAAAACTAATGACAAGTCGTAATTGAAAAAAATGATAAATTAAAACAGAGCTTAAAAAATTGCCTTCTTTTTACGTCTAAAACTCGTATCATGAAAAAAGCGAAAATAGGCCCCGAACAATTTATTATGTTGGGGTAACCAGGTATGGGGTCACTTTTTTGACTTTGTCGTTTGAATAAGGAACATTTATTCTAGAAGTGCAAAGAGTTTGAAAAAAATCTATTGTTCGGAAAGTTTTTAAAAATTGCCTTCTTTTTACGTCTAAAACTCGTATCATGAAAAAAGCGAAATTAGGCCCCGAACAATTTATTATGTTGGGGTAACCAGGTATGGGGTCACTTTTTTGACTTTGTCGTTTGAATAAGGAACATTTATTCTAGAACAGCAAAGAGTTTGAAAAAAATCTATTGTTCGGAAAGTTTTTAAAAATTGCCTTCTTTTTACGTCTAAAACTCGTATCATGAAAAAAGCGAAAATAGGCCCCGAACAATTTATTATGTTGGGGTAACCAGGTATGGGGTCACTTTTTTGACTTTGTCGTTTGAATAAGGAACATTTATTCTAGAACTGCAAAGAGTTTGAAAAAAATCTATTGTTCGGAAAGTTTTTAAAAATTGCCTTCTTTTTACGTCCAAAACTCGTATCATGAAAAAAGCGAAAATAGGCCCCGAACAATTTATTATGTTGGGGTAACCAGGTATGGGGTCACTTTTTTGACTTTGTCGTTTGAATAAGGAACATTTATTCTAGAAGTGCAAAGAGTTTGAAAAAAATCTATTATTCGGGAAGTTTTAAAAAATTGCCTTCTTTTTACGTCTAAAACTTGTATCATGAAAAAAGCGAAATTAGGCCCCGAACAATTTATTATGTTGGGGTAACCAGGTATGGGGTCACTTTTTTGACTTTGTCGTTTGAATAAGGAACATTTCTTCTAGAACTGCAAAGAGTTTGAAAAAAATCTATTGTTCGGAAAGTTTTTAAAAATTGCCTTCTTTTTACGTCCAAAACTCGTATCATGAAAAAAGCGAAAATAGGCCCCGAACAATTTATTATGTTGGGGTAACCAGGTATGGGGTCACTTTTTTGACTTTGTCGTTTGAATAAGGAACATTTCTTCTAGAACTGCCGAAAGTTTGAAAAAAATGTATTGTTCGGAAAGTTTTGCATTTGTATTTTTTTCCTAAAAGTCGTTTCTTACAAAGCTACGAAGTAGGTCCCGAACAAACGTTGAGAATGCCTAATAGCGATGACGAAACTTTGAATAACTGAAAGTTTCAGAAACATTCAATATAATTTTTATATAGTGCATCATTAAATTGATTTACAAGTAAAATATTTGTATTGTTTTTATTACATCATTTTAATTTTTTCAAAAATATTTGGAAACATTTAAACGAAAAAATCATTTTGAAAAAGACTAAAAATCAAAAAAATCCTGGCAGGATGATTATGGTAGTGGTTTCATCCGTGTAGGATTTGTTTTGCCGAATTAAAAAATTAAAAAAGGTTTTAGCGATCGATGTTTAACCGTTGCAGCAATACGTGACTAGTATTAGATTTAATTTTCCAACTTTTGCATTATTCCAATGTTTTATTGGCGCTCTTGGGAAACACAAAAAACTAAACATAAAAAGGTAGAGTATTTAAAATACATTATTTAGCAATTTAGCATTACGGAAACTAGGGGTGCAATCGATTTAAATTAATTTGTTTGCCGGTTACTGGAATCCCACCACAACGCACATTGTGTGGGTGCGGGTGAGTCAAGTGTTATTAAAATAATAAATGTAATAATACTTGACCTAGCCCCACCCGAACGCTAACTCGCACCCTAACCCAAATATTTTGTGTTGATTTAATATTTGTTTAAATGCTGTGGTAGGATTGTAGACCTGCGCCGGTGCCTATTATAGGCTATTTGACAGAATTAGTATTTAAGCTTGGACTCGTTAGCGATTTGCTGTCGAACTACTTTGGTGTCTGGGCGAATAACCTCTTCCTTTTATCAAGTTTCAGAACAATTGTCCAACAAATCCACATCACAAAAATATTTTTATGTAAAATCGCGGTAAACGTGCTTAATCCCTTGAAATGCGCAAACCACCATCGAGCTAACGTTTTTTAATATACTATTTCCTTTATGCAATGCGAATTTTAGAAGGAGTCTAACTCCGGATTCGAGGAGTCTGTTTGTTTGGCTAGAGTCGGACTCTGGACTCTAGTAAAGACTACATAAAACTACCAAACCTCCGACGGGCGCATGCGCAGTACCAAATTTTGAAACTGATATTGACGCCACCTGGAAATTTTAAAAGTAGAATAGCATATGGTAAAATATTTTCCAATCATGTATTGTGGGTGAATGAATTATACGACACCCCTATAAGTGGATTGCTGAATATTGACGTTATTTCATTTATGTAAATTGTTGGCATAAAGGATGTAGAGGACTTGGGACTCAATGAAATTGCACATTTGGTCGGACTAAAGACTGGGGAGTCGGACTCCAGTTGTTTTTACCCGACTGTGCAGTCCTGGCACAAATCACAGTAAAAAATTCATTCCAGTGTTGCAAACATAATTTACACAAAAACATAAAACATGCAGAAATCAGTAGTTTGAGCAAAAAATTTCTTGAATAAGCACATAAAAATAGTTAAGTCTGACTGCAAAATCCACAGTTTTCAATTTGGCAAAAGCTTACAAAAGTCAATGTACTTCACCTGATTAAGAACTTTGGATATTGCTGCCAAAGAAAAGCACGCAGCAAGAAATTTTGCCATGAAAATATAGGATATCAATCTAAAAATTTAATATTTTATTAATATTTTTTTATAAAGACTGGTGCTGGAGTTAGATTGCTTGAATAATTTGTGTAAAAATTTTAACTGAAAAAACCTTCTTTATCGCGTGAGTTTGGACTCAAATTTTATCTTTGAATAACTAGCGGTCGACTTTAAATCGGAGTCGAGTCATTATAGTGACTTAAGTCAATACAGCACTGGTTGTATGAGATAATGCTTGATACTCAGACTATGTTATTTAGCTTCCCATCAACTATTGAGTCGGCTTTAAAAGCTGGAAAAATATTTAAGCAAAAAGTAAAATTACATTTTAAAGAAATGACAAAAATGCATTTAAGGGTTGGAATGGATGAGAGATTCAAAATTGATGAGAGGTTTGCTGAAAGTGATTCTGAGTCACAAAATGAAGAAAATGTCAGTTGCCGATAAACGAAAAAAAGATGGTAAACTATTTGGAATACTTATGTTTTGTTCCTTCCGTGCTCGATATTAATCAAAACACGTTTTGGTCAATAAGTGTCTTTAAAGTTTTTATTTGTGTTCGACTGATACGTCCGAAACCACTTTTTAACCGATACCGGAATTGTTTATACACCTGTATTACCCCCTACCGAAACTTGTGTACTGGGCCTGGATCCTGACCCCTTACAGTTGCCAGGAAGGGTGCAACGGCGTGAGTTCTATTTGGTTTGCGAAGGTTTCTGGCTTAATATGCTACCTGTCAAAACCACAACTGAACTTCCAACCAATAGTATATTGTTAGAAATGTAAATTAAAACTGTGTCAATTAGCATTAATGATTCCATGACTGTATATTTGTTTTCAAGTTACTGTGGACAGCCACCGCCTATCGTGGCCACTGTCGGCTCAAGACTGCGCGCCAAAATGCTAAGAAACGGCATGTATATAGCCAATATGTAGAAAGAAAGAACATAAAAGTTATGTATTTGGCCAATAAGACTGGCCTGCACTTTTTAAACATGGCTAGGCACTCATTTTGAGATTTTCTAAGGCCAATTTGCTGCGGGAGTAAGGCGTCGGTGTGGTGGCTTGTTTTGCAGACCGTGATTATCACCGCTTGCAAGACTGGCTGTTTATAGATTAAAAGATTTAAGGTTACATGTCAAGTTTGAAATAAGGCAAGTGGACAAAACTCGGCAATTTTGCAACTAAATCGACGAAATTACTTTACCGACACAACAATACGGAAAACATTAGATCATCACATACTATATTATGCGTCCAATAATACATTTGATTATGTGAAAGCTAGAACGCGCTAATCTAAAGCCCTATTTATCAATTCTTAATATGACTTAATATTAATATGAACTCTAAGATTTGGCTTATGGCAAGTAATTAATTTATGTGTTAAAATGTCTCGGTGAATGCATAACACCTGGATCGTGGTGAAAATTTAAATAAATTTAACATGAAAAATGCATCAATTTTAAATAATGGGAAAGTATTATTCAAATATTTTTTAACACTTTTATCCTACCCAACACTTCATGTTTTTTTAACTTTTGCATTAATTTTACTGTTTGTTTTATTAAACCATCTAATTTTTTTTTAAATCTTCTTTATTCAAAATTAACAAGTTTTTTTCAAACAGCTCAGAAAATGCTCCAATAAAGAAAAAGGAATCGGTGAAAACAGATTCGTCACAATATTTCGAGATCAGCTCAAAAGGCCTCAAGGATGCTTTTGGTAAAGAAGGCTCAAAAAGGTAAAGTTTAAAAAATAATAATTTTTTTCCGATAACAGTAATTTCCTAAGGACTGCGACACTTTAGAAAAGTTGCAAGCTGTTTGCCATGTAAATTTATTTAAAGTGTTGATTTACTGTTTCAGAGTTCTTCATATATTATACCAATTTATATAATAATTGTAAAAAATAAGCGAACCTAAAACAGTGTTTAGTTGATGTTATGTATCAATTTTTTGTTGATTTCACAAAAAACGTGAAACAGGTTTTTTTTACAACAAGTCGATTATTTATAAATGCAATAAAAGCTAATCTCTGAAACATTTTCATTAATAATATAAATTTAAAAAAAAATGTTAACAATTTTTTTTGCGAATAATTGCAATTTTTAACGCATATTGAAGGACAAGTTGTGCTAATATGCAAATAGCATAACTTTGTTACATCATTGCAAACCAGTTAATTGCAGAACAGAACCCTTTTTAAAATTACCTAACTTACCACGTCACGTCACAAGTTATGTCGGATCTGTTAAAAATAAATAAACAAAAATTCTAATGCTCTAAGGCAGTGTTTCTCAACCTTTTTCACCCCGGGGCGCACTTGTAAACCTTTAAAAACGTGGCGGCGCACCTAACGAGCGAGTCGACTGCTTACTTTGTTTGGATACTTTGTTTTTTGCTGGCAGTTGTTATTACATCAGGCTCCCAATTCTATTATCTATTAAGCAGCTTGCGGAATCGGTTAAAAATAACCCGACTCCAACTCCCGAGTTTGACTCCGGCCAAATGTGTGATTTTATCAAAATCCTAGTCCGTCTGCAACCCTACAGCATTTAATTTTCCCATTTACGTAACTAAATTAAGGTGGATTTTCAACAATCCCCTCATAGGGGGTGTCATATATCTCATCCAACCACAATACATTGCTGGAAGATATCCACCATATGCTATTTCGCCTTTTTAATTTGCATTTGGCGGCATTATTAGTTTTAAAATTGGTACTGCGCATGTCGGACACGGGACTCCCGAGTCTCAAATATGACTCCCGACTCCACAGACCTGCTATAAAATACGATGTGCTCAATAAGACATGCCTAAAGAGAAAGAAAATAAATGAAATAGGCCTTTTATGTTGTAAATTATGAAAACACACGGTATGTTAGTTAATGTTCGATGGAAACACAGAATAAGCCCCAAGAGCAACAACATCTAACTCGGAATAAATCCAAAATGTAACAGAAAAAAACCTAAATGGACAAAATAACGCCCAAAACTGCAAAAAAGACAGGGTATGGGACGATAAAAGGACATATATATTCTTGGCATCGGCCGTTTTGGTGTCGACGTTTGGGTGTCATAGTGTTTTGGCACAGGATTGTTTGCCTCTGTTTGGGGTTAGACGCGAGTAATGGGTAGAATTAGAATTTGGGTTATGGTAAAAATTATTAGGGGAGTTTGTGTGTATGGGTGGGGTTTGGGGTTATGGGTGGGGTTTGGGGTTAAGTAAAAGGTAGCAAAGGCCTTATTCTTGCCATTTAGGCCTTATTCGGGCGAATTTAGGTCTTATTTTAATTTAAACGCTATTACGATTATTAGGTATTAGTCCTATTTCGGTCTTACTCCGAACTGTTTTCTTATGCCGAAGTTGCTTCTGTTTTAATTTTGGTCTTATGGCGGAAGCCCCGCTAGATTGCAATAGTTCCTCTTTCTTTGTTGGCTAAGAGCCAACATCAACCATTGGGACTTCAATAAGGACTACGAATCCAGTTATATTGCTCAGTGTTTATTCACAGAAAATAGTGGCCAGATGTTTCTAAACTTATTCGCAAAAATAATAAAGAATTTTTTTCAAATAATAAAGAATTTTTGTAACATTTTTTCCCCATTTTCTCGCGGCGTACCTGGCCACCTTCCACGGCGCACCAGTGCGCCGCGGCGCACCGGTTGAGAAACGCTGATCTAAGGTAATTTTCAGGTAATTGGGCAAATATCACTTTATCGTTGACAAATTTAGACAGTTGTTAACCAAACATGTTTTTATAAATTTGCTTTTAAGGTAGAAATCACTTCATTGGAATGCTAATAATGGCTAAAAAAACCTTGATTTTGGTTTTATGGAATATCCCTAATGGCGGCCATAAGAAAAATATTCATTTGTTGTAAATATGATGTTGTTTTCTTTTTAGTTTAGCTGATTTTGCCTTGTATTATGTAACAAGTAACAATATGCACAAACTGCTCATGTTAAAGTTGCGAACTTAACTTGTTAACTGTAATGTAGGTGTAGCCAACTTATTTTTGATTGCGATCAACTCAAATATTGTTTTTTCAAGTTACTTTTCCATTGTAGCTTTTCAGAAATATTAGGTAAGTTATATATCAATAGACCCCTAGACTAGGGTAGGTCCTATAAGTTAACCACCCACAACCCCTGGATGCAAAATATTCCCCCTATGCTATTCCATGTTTACGATTTACAGTTTGCGGCGATATTGGTTCAATGCCCTTTCACAATATTTATCACTAATTTTATTGGTAAGGAATGCTTTTGATTTCCTTATATTACGCATTGACCAAGCAAAAAATTTTAAATGATGTATTTTAGGTGGCCATAGAAATGAGCTTAGCATGTACAGCAACTTTAATAACTACCTTAAATTCTGTACTCAGCAAGCTTAACCTTTTTTCGTGCTCTTCTACGTAAGCAATGAGTTCTTTTAAGCCCTGTTATGGAAAATCAACACAGTATAGTGGAATTTTGTTAGCTTACCCAAAATGTTCTTACACTCTCTAGAAAGTGCAACTTCGGAGTATATTTCATTGCCAAAAGCCGGAATGATATTGATGAATGCCATTTTTTGCGCAATTTGCAAATATATATTTTGTGTGCCCAATGCATCACACCTACTATATTAAAAGCCTTGTCATTTAAATAAAAGAAACATATTTTTTTGACCAATAATATCACATTTAAACAGGAGTTTATTTTGGTTACTTGTCTAACTTTGTGACGTCATTTTATCAGTTTTCATACCCCCTTAAATCCCTAGAAGCTGGAAATGTTGGATCACCCTGCTCTAAATCGGTACTTAATTGCTTGGTTAAGTTTTATTTTTGGTGTATTTCAGATTACCTTCAAAAGTTGACGGTCATTCTCTGTTAAGAGGACAGAAAGAATGATGTTCTGCTTCCAAATCAGCACTTAGCACAGTTCGCCATCATTTATGAGGGAGGCCACATGTTGAACTGCCCAGACCACTAACTAACCTCTAGTGTTTGTTGTTATTTATGAATTGCTTGTTTTTCGTTTCGTTGTTGCAGAAAGCAACCTTGTCATGTGTGTGTTGTTCAACTTGATTCTCCTTTTGCCAATTGTCAACCAAACTCAGGGTGACTACAATCTTGAACTTAATTTAAAAATGCCCTATTTTTTCACGTTTAATAGTTTTTCTACCACTTTAAAAAGAAATTGAAATTTGTAAACCCTGGCTTATTTTTCAAATGTGTACATTTTCAGTATTAATTCATCTTGAATTCGTTGCATTTTTGTTAGTTTTAAACGAAAAATAGTTTTATGTTGTTGAGGCCAAAATGTTTTTTGTGCTGTAGCCACCCTGAGTATTATTTATTAGGAATGTCCAGTATATTGTTACAGCCCGATGCGCATAAAGCCTGGACGTCTCATTCGTTACAAAACGACGTCATTGTCAACCGGGAAAATTATTGACTATAAAGGTAATGTTTTGAAGGTTATTATGTCAAAGTTTAAATTGTTGAAAATAAATACTACGTTCATCACTAAACATTACTAAAATATCACCAACATTTGGGAATCGGGCATCCTTAAATAATACTGGATTTTCCTACAATTATTAGCTGCGTTTAGTTAAACAGACACGAGTGTACGTTAGGAGTTTAGTGCAGGGAGATATAGATTTTGTAGGACGACTAAGGCTGAAGTTAAGGAGCAAACATATTACGTAACTGAAAAGCATCGTTGCGTAAGTGTGACAATTCACCCAAATAGTATTCCAATTTTAAGTTGGCGGCCTTAACAATGATGATACTGCGCATGCGCACGTCGGCCTCAGGTTTAAAGGTTCGGCTTTATACTTGGTCGTTCTGTACTTACATCCTAACCTATTTTGATGTTTTTTGCAATGTGACATTTAAATTTATTTCATTGCAGTTCGCCGTTTTTGTGTGCTTTTTTTCGTTGTGTACTTCTTTAGCGCCAATAAAACAATAAGATCTGGACTCTACTTTGTGATCAAATACTTATACTTTATAAATCATCACAGTACTTATACTTAGAAAATAGAAATTTTAAGCAAAAGGTATGTTCGGGAACCCTTACGGGTTCCCTGCCGGTTGGGGCCCTGCGGGCCCCGGAGGGGCCCTTCGGGCCCTATTACACTTGGAAGGGGCGGGATTGCGTGGGGGCCCTTTGGGCCCCTTTCTGGCCTTCGGTTGGGTCTGAGGTTGGTTTGTTTGGGGCCCGGAGGGCCCCAGTGAGTTGCTCTGATGGGGAGCGCGGGACCTGCGTGGTTCTCGGTGGTTGTGGGGCTTTTGGGGCCCGGAGGGCCCCAGTGAGTTGCTGATGGGGGGCGCGGGGCCTGCGGGCGGCCTACGACACCCGGGATTTGATCCGGAACCCTACCGACCCGGAGTCGGACTCTTAACCGGCGCGCCGCGGGCCCGTTTCACTTTAAGGCCGTAAAATGAAATATGAATTAAAGTTAGAATAGTTCCTCTATACTATAATACTGTACTAACCAAGGGTTGTTATAATTAGTTTTTGACAGGCTGGATTCCATCGGTCGACTTAGGGTTGCGGTTAGGGATTAGGATTGCGGTTAGGTAGGTGCAGGATCGAATCTAGGCGTGGCAGGCAGGATAACCTTCTTATCTCTCTCTTCCCACAGATATCACTGGAAACTATGGAAAGATACAAATGGAATTAATGCACATCCTCCCTCTATTCTTACAGAATGGAGTTGAAACGACGAAAAAATAAAACTATGGATGGAATCGAATGGAATGAGCAAATTAACAGATAACTGAACAACACAACACAACACAACCAACCCTAACCGTACTTGACGAAACTGTTTTTTTGACAACTAAAGAGGTTTTTTTTCGACAACCAAAAAATTAATTTATAATTTTAAGTTCCCGCCTTCCACTTACTTACACATTCTTCTTGTGCGTGAAAATGTTTGCCCAAAATCACGCCATGAACGCGTTTCATTTGGCGTGGATAATTATTTACCCAAATAATTTGTGTGATTTTGATGTATACGGTAGGTATAGTGTTCCATTTAGACGCGATGAAAACGAAGTCAGTTATCGAATGGTTTGGTGAATAGTAGGCTGAAATCACACCCAATTTATCAGATGGGAACTAGCCTACTGGGTAAAGATATATGTGTAGCCTAAAGTGGAAAAGTATTAAACTGCGTATTTAGAGTGAATCGTAGTCACTTTGCCAAAATTAAACCTTTTGCCTAAACAAATACCAGCAAACTTAAAGTATGGTAAAACACAATAAGTTGATTGCGAGATATTAAATAAAACAGCGATCTTCTGCGAAATTGGTGGCAGCTTTGTTACACAAGGTGAAGCAGAATCAGAGGAGTAATAAAAATGTTAGACATTTTAAGCTTGAAATAATAGATTAGTTTATTAACAACTATACCAAAAACGACAACCTACAAGTAGTTGCTGATTACGAAAGAAATATTTTATTATAACGAAATTATGATAAACAACTGTAAATAATGTACGAGGACGACAAACAACAAATACTCGATATTAAATGCTTGCACGCGTAGGAAAAACACGTTGTTACGTCACAAAAGCGTACGGGACATCTTATTTAAACATTTCCCGCGGTGTGAAGTGTGTGTGACGTCAGTGCAGTTGTGACGCGACAGGTTAGTATCAAACATCAATCCACAGCAAACGCATGCAAGTGAAGTTACGCCTCATAAATAATACAACACTTTTATTATTGCGAATATTACAAAAATATAGAATTGACATTTGCGAACAAGAAAAAAGTTTTCTTCCAAGTCTCACACAATGTCGTTTTCCAAGTAGTTCTGTAAAAGTTACATGGAATACGTTATATCAGAGGGTTTTTCGGAAACCAGCCACGTGTATCCATATGACGTCATCACGACGACGTAAAACAACAAAAATTTTAATTTGGTTATCAGGTGGGAAATAAGTTTACCATCCTACGAGAGAAAACTACCTTCAATTGGTAGAAAATCTTCGCTGAAGTTTCCTTTCCGTCTTGTCATCGGGAATCGGCTTCGATATGATCATGACACACTATAACGACAAAAAGAAGCAATTCAATATATCTAGCAATTCAATACATATATTTCCATTCATTTGTAATAGATAAAACTTAAATTGCAATTGTCCGATACTTCGGTAGTAATTTTTTCGACTTAAAACGGGCTAAGCGTAAATAGTATGGACTGAAATGGAAAAAAAAGGTAAATTTCTTTACAATAATCTGCAAAAACGATCTAAGATAAAGGTATATTTAGGCCTTGCACAATCAGAACATTACCGATGGAACTTTCCAATTTTTGATTATTTCAACATCGTAATGTTTTGGGATCAGACATCTTAACTTCCCAACCAGATCTCCGCAAAACTTTTCCGAGAGTGAACTGAAAAGTTGTTTGTAAAGTATTATGTCAGACGTAACAGGAGGGAGGGCATGAATTATTTTGAGAATGACGTTACATTATAAACCAAATGTTCTACCAAAACACTTTTTCTAAAGTTAATTCAGCGTAGGTTAAATCTAGTCTAAACGTGCCAAGTGCGACAAAATAAGGTTTATTTGCTTTGAATAAGCGATGGTTCGGCAGAGGATCATGTTGACGAATTTAAATGCACTAAATTCAAATTATTATTTTGACATTGTTGTTAATTAGTGTACGTGTTGCTCGTAAGTAATAAAAAAACGAGACCTCGTTGTCATGATTTGCAACCGGTTTTTACCAAACAGACAACAGAAAACACAGAAAGATTTTTGACGTGCATTTTTAGGAATAGGCTCATAATTACAAAATATTACCCAGCTTGTAGAGGTGGTTGAAGAACAGGATAAGCGCGACGTGGTGATCTGGTGCAAAGCTGCGGCCTTTATCAGCCTAAAAAAACACCATCTGATAATTTCAGAGCATTAAAATTAAGATTAAAAACAATTCGATCTTTAAAAAATCGGTAAAACTGAATGACAACAATACCTTGGGAAGAATTCAGGCGCCGAGATTTTTTATGGCTTCGTGGTATGCTTCAAGAAATCTTATACACGTGAATTTTTGTTTCGTTGTTTATCAAATGTGAACACGTCAATACCTGAAATTTAACAAATCTTATTTAATTAATTTAACAGATTAAACTTCGTTTATCAATATCTGGAATTAAACAGACCTATTAATTAAAAAGAATAAACAATAAAGCGCGGCACCAAATTTTTATCGCATAATCACGTCTAATTTTGACATTTGGCCATCGGCCTAGTATTAATGTTATGTAAACCTCATGTTGTAGCAAGTTGAAGTTATTGCAACTCTCTTACTGCCGGAGTCCACTCCTTAATATTCCTTAAATGAAAGACGAAAATTGGTAGAAGCTTATCTGTTGTGCAGCAGTTCTACAAAAAAATTTGTAAACCAGTTAAACAATTAATTAACAGGAACAACACTGTTCTAAAACATAACATTTCTATTAATACCGATACCACATTTTGATTGAATCGTTGAATCGAAATGTTGAATGTCTTAAAAACTCTTTCAAACTGAAATAAAGTATCCGTTCAGTAACTTTCTTAATGTTGTAAGTTTTCTACAAAACAAAAATATTGGTTAAAACAATTAAAAAAAATAGTAAAACACCTCTATACAAAAAATCCTAGTTGAACAACCGATACAACCTCACCAGACAAGACATAACATATCATCACTTCCCAAACAACGATGAAAACTAACGATGAAAACTGTCCATCTAAAGATTATATTTGTTATTTACCGTAATTATTTGCAAAACTGAAACCTAATACATCATCTTAAAACTTTTAAACAGCATCAAAATTATTTATAAAATAGTAGTTACCCAGTGAATGTTTCATATTTTGTTTAAATAACACATTTACAAACGAAGCTTGGGAAATGATCTACAGAAGCGGTCAAAATTTATTTTAGCTAACAGGAAACAAAAATAGGAATGAAACCTATTAAAAAGTTAAGAATCAATGGTGAGCGAACAGTTGAGCAACTGGTCTACACAACGTTGAACGAATGCTATCGTTGGAAATTAAGGGACCGAATTACAAACCGTAAATACTCAGTAGAAAGTTGAAAAACTTTCGGTGAATTTACAAATGTCCCCAGTCGACTTTTACGATCACAGCACACAAACAAAACCGAAGGGCGGTTCTGCTTAAGAGAAGAGATAAGAGGAAAAATAGTTTCAGCAAACAAAACAAAAGTCGACTGGGGACTTAGGGGAATTGCCTGGTTGTTAACGGCTAATGCGAAATTCATCAGTGAAAATATATTTCGTTGAAAAACTAAAAACCAGAGCATGTTTCCGCGCAAAAAACCTCATATAGCAACTAACTGTAATCGTCCTTAAACCACAATGTTCGAAAGCAAATAACTTTCTTACATAGCGGCGACACATCAGCCAAGTAAATAACAATATTGCAAAATGTTTTTATTTCAACCACATCTATAACAAAGACATGCAAACGAAAAAATACTAAAAAAATTAACCCCGGATTTAATAAAGCTGACCTACATTTAGACCAAGGGTTTATTGAAGTAAATACCTAAATTATTCAAGAACATATTAATCTTTAACCGATTCTCTAATAATAAAAACACAGCAAACTTACCTGACAGCGGTTGAGCAAGACTGACCTTTTCCACCTTGGCAGCATTCCACCACTGACACGTTTTACTTTTTCTTTCTTCAATCTGCCGAAAAAAGGAATTTCGATCCGCGCTGATTACACGCGAGGTCACGTGACGACTACAGCAGCCTCAAGCATCGAAAAATTTCTTAATTGGGTGGAGGTGTTAAAGCAATGCTGTTCGATAAGCTCTAATATGTTTGGGAAATGTAAACTGTACTGTTATTAATTAAATTTATTTTGCATGTTGAATAAAAACAAAATGCTTTTAACCTTTGTTTTGTGAAAAAAGCCTGATGTTAATGAATAATGACGTCATTAAAAAAGTGAAAGTATGACGTCATAGAATGGTGATTGCAAGACGTGATAGAAAAAAACCCAGAAACACCAAATACGTCCAGCAAAAGCGAGCACGTGCGTCGTCGACAATCCTGTCAGGCGCCAGCTGCGAAATCACGGTGTACCTAAACAAATAACGAAAGAGAAAAACTATCCAGCGTTTACAGTCGACCAAACTAAAAACGAAAAACGGCGTTTTGCGCTCGATTTTGGCTTCGCATTAGATTAAGACGCGTGACCCAATTACTTAAAAAGCACGCCGCTTCGAACAGTTTGCTAAACCACGACAAAAACGAAGCAAAAGCGATAATATCACTTACAAAAATGGGTGGTAAGAACTCCCGCCCCCACTGGATACGCCACTGGGGGCAATGGATAGTGTATATTATTTTTAACCTTCATAAGTAATAACATATTACACTTACAAATAATACTAATAATCACATTTTAAAATTCCAGGGGGGGGCAAGTGCCCCCCCTTGCCCCACCCTGCGGGCGCCCATGGCGCCAACATTTGTTTGCTAAACAGTGAAGTTTCACGACGAGAAGAATAAAACCTCGATACATTCACACCTTTTATTCTCAGTATGTAAACAAAGCCCGTGGTTTTCATATAATTTTCCCGATAACGTTGCACATCCGAAAATGCAATTTCGCCAAAATTTGCCAAAAAGAAGCGAATCTACTTTCTAATATAATGCTAAAAACTATTGAGTTAAGAATTGGTAAAAACTCTTCAGGTTTCAATATATTTCGCTTGTTTTGGCTTAGTAAAGGCGTTACTTGGTACCGGATCGCTTTTTACTGCGCTTTGTTGGAATTTTAAATGCGTCGACCACGACATTTTGTTGATTTTGAGTTGTGTGTTTTAAGAACATTTACGAACAATTGCAGGTACTTACAAGTTAACACGGGTAGCTTAATTGCCAGCTGCACAAGCAATGCATTGTATAACATAAGAATCCCCTTCATGGTTACTCATGTGGAACATTGCTACAATAATAACGATTATTTTGAAATGATCATCAATTAAATTCATCTCAGATAAGAATAGAATTCCTACTGTTTTGGTAAAACATACAAAAATTAAGTTAATAAAATATTAGCTATCTTGGCAATTATAATGGTTATCCGAAAATTATAAATATAATTACAAGGTTAATATTACGCCTATAGTTGCAACAGTTTATATATTTTAGGTTAAATGACCAAAAATGTATTTTTACAAATTTTGTTCAAATTATTTTAAAATACTGACTTGGTTAAAAAAATGAATGAAAGACACACACAAACATGTGTTTAATAACATCTGTGATCTAGCCCCTCGGAAGTTGCTTTATGACCAACGATTACGGCTTCCGTATCAATAGTACACCGAAAAGCCATCGCAGACTCGCCGAATCTGTCGATCTATGATGCAAGCAGAGCAAGCCAGAAAAACAACTGGCCTGCAGTGAGGTTCGAACTCACGACCTCCGGTCAAGCCGGGACCGTCGCTCTACCAACTGAGCTATGCAGGCTCAGAGAGGAGCGAGTCGAGAAACAACCATGCGCCAATACTTGCACATTTTGTTAGTACAAGCAACTTCACACTGGGGGATCATCAGTCCGTATCAATCAATGAAAGACACACACAAACATATGTGGTTAATAACATCTGTGATCTAGCCCCTCGGAAGTTGCTTTATGACCAACGATTACGGCTTCCGTATCAATAGTACACCGAAAAGCCATCGCAGACTCGCCGAATCTGTCGATCTATGATGCAAGCAGAGCAAGCCAGAAAAACAACTGGCCTGCAGTGAGGTTCGAACTCACGACCTCCGGTCAAGCCGGGACCGTCGCTCTACCAACTGAGCTATGCAGGCTCAGAGAGGAGCGAGTCGAGAAACAACCATGCGCCAATACTTGCACATTTTGTTAGTACAAACAACTTCACACTGGGGGATCATCAGTCCGTATCAATCAATGAAAGACACACACAAACATGTGTTTAATAACATCTGTGATCTAGCCCCTCGGAAGTTGCTTTATGACCAACGATTACGGCTTCCGTATCAATAGTACAGTTGTTTTTCTGGCTTGCTCTGCTTGCATCATAGATCGACAGATTCGGCGAGTCTGCGATGGCTTTTCGGTGTACTACTTGGTTAAAAAAAGTGGAAGTTTGAGTTATTGCAAGTAAAGTAATTTGCATCAATATAACTTTAAAATGTTAAAAATACTAAAAAAGTTGCATTTAAGCTTTACTTATAACAATACAAAAAGAAAATCCACAAAAACTATATACGGCATTGTGAATTGTAGAAAACGGAACATCTAGTCAAAAAAAAGAAGTGGTTTTCAACACTCATGAGTTCATGGATTCCGAACCACCAACGTTTCAGGAAGATCATATTTCACCGTTTCTTGCTGTTAACAACCTAATCCTGTGTGGACTTAAAAATATATCTAGTTAATGTAGTTTTCTATTCAACTATGTTGCTATACTATGTGATATGGCTAATGGCTATTGGATCTTGAGTAGGGCGATTATTTTTTGACTTGTCAATAAAAGTCAAATTTATTTCAAGTCAAAATCGATTCAAAATAAATTTAAGTCGTTTACAAACTTAAAAAAATATAGTCAACTTTTTCAAATTGTCGTTCAGTTAAAATTAACTGTATTATGTCTTCATTAGAGACTTAGAGCAATATACGGATACACGAGCTTGAAGAATTAACCACCCAGGCCTAGCTTATCGCATTAGGAGAAGAAATGTAGTTAAAAGCCAATTCACCTTTCAAGTACCGCGGAGTCGGTAAAAAATGACCAGAGTCTGATTTCGGCAGAAACAAATAGAGTCAAGTTTGACTGCTTACCGGTTTGTCGTTGAACCCCGCGTTGGAGCTCGGGTAGTTTAACTGTGGCGCAATATTACCAAGCATGGATTAACCTGTGAGGCAGCAGTAAAAACTCCTTGCTGGTTGTCGGGGAATACCCTAAGGGTGAAAATAATCACGTGGTAACCTTTTGTGTCCAACTCGTTTAAAACGTCACGCTTTTGTAGCTTCAAACATCACCGATTCTCTTTCTTCAGTGCAATTCTTCGATTAATTATTAGCTGTAGCTTATGTACCAAAAAAAAACAGCGAAGTTGTTCCATTCGACAACCGTAACTGTTGCAGCAAGATAGAAATGGAGCTGAGTATTGATGAATTTACTTCTGGTCTGTGCCAACTTTTTCAGTCTGATATTTATCCAGAACCTGAAGTTACCGGAGTACCAGATCTTACTGGAGCTCTGCGAAACAAAATTGACGACATGTTAAGGATTTATCGCAACAAGAACAGAACCCGGCTTAAAATCCCCACCTTTTATTCTCTTGGTGTAAACGAAGCTCTTGGTCATCAAATAATTCCTGCTATGATCGGTATTTGTTGTTCCTCAAATCTCAATAAAAGCGGGAATTGCTTTTTGTTTAAAGTCAATGGGGAGTTCAAGTTTTGCTTGTTGGTGGTTGATCCTTGGAGAATTAGAATGTGTGCAAGTTCGGATGTAAAAAGAAAAAGTTGGGAGAAAGCATTCAACGAAGTAAAATGCGAGGAATGTGGGTTCGACAAAGATGAAATATCGATGTTTCGAAGTGATCTTGGTCCTCGATTCAAGGATTTCTTGGAAAACCGATTATGTTCAACTGAGATTTTGTATCGAAATTTATTTCTGGGCCTTGTTTCTGAAATAGTAAAATCTCAAAACCCACGTTTGTTGAGCCGTGAGTCATATCAAAGCATTCCTTTTGCTGCTTGCATTAAACTGGCTTTGGAGTCTGGTCAAAGCGGGCAACTGCAAAAAGTATTTGGGTATACCAAGCCTGTAAATCCAGATTTAAACGAGCTAATTAAAGAAAAGAACAAAGTCAAAAAAGAAGAGGCCAAAAAAATAATAGCAAAGTAAGTGAAATAAAATTCTGTGAAATCACAAATCTCCTGGAAGCAATAACAGCATATTTGTACACACACAAAAAAAAAACAGTTAATTAAGAACAACAAAAAATATTTCTTTAACTAACTGCGTCGGATAATTACGGTTAAACAGCGATCCCGAGAAACATGTCTGCTCAAATTGAAACTCAAACTGCTTTAAATTGCACATTTTACCAAGTTTTGTGAAACAATTCAGATGATTTGTGTTTTAAATATTTCAGGTTTCTTGAAGTCAAAAATCTACCAATGACAAGAAACACTCTGCAAGACATTTTGCAAGAATCCAAGAAGTTTTACCATTTGTAATAGATGCCATGTGCTTATAATCTAGCCACTACATTACTAATTACCAAATATATAGTTTGAAAGTAGAATTCAGTTAAATGATTCAGTTATCTTCTAATTTGTCGTCCTGTGTTTGTTGTTTTTTGTGCTTTATCGTGCTTACTTGTATATTCTCTGGCCTTGTAGCAACAAGCTTGATTATAATAGCTATTAATAAACAAGCATTTCATTATTTCGACGCTGGTTTTAGAATTGCTACAAGTGAGTACAGAATGGAATGTAGAACATCAGACTTTAGTTATTCTCTTCAAATGGTCGCTATTATAGACTTATTAGTATCAATTTACCACCAATAAACAAAGTAGTTAACTCCTATATTAGCACAAGTGTTCATTTAGGAATTATATTAGAAATACGGGAATCACATTTAAGCAATAAAATCCGAAATAAAAGTAGTTCCCTGTTCAACCATAATAATGCTTTTAAATAGCAACAATTTAAACACACAGTGGCGGCCTGAACAACACAGTAGCCTGAATAAAATTAAACAGGCAAAAAATCAACGTGAAAATAACAATAATAAACAAATAATAATAACAAAAACGTAAATCAGCAATTTGTCAGTTGCTGCTGTAAAGTTTATGAAAGTCTATTTTTATTTTGTAAAATTTTCTGAAGTCTACATTTTCTTACAATTAGTTCCTGTCTGACGTCAGACCGTTGAAACTACGATGCATCTACGTCATCAAGCAACCCAGAAACGCTTTGACGTCAACAGTGAACTTATAATCCGGTAGACAGGTTGCTGGTTCCAAAATAAAGTTAGAAATTATCGATTACTTGCAGTAAATGTTTTTTTAAAGATATTTTAAGCAACCGAAATGACATCTAAAACTTCTCGACGTTCTTTCACAAAATACAGCTTACGTAACTAGAGCGGAGAATTTGAAAAATCCGTAAGCAAGTCGCGGTTATTTAAATTTTGTATCCTTTTAAGCAGTGTTCAGAGTTACCATCGATTTGTAGCCAAAAAAGGAAAACTATTGTAACGCCAAAATCAAAATGTCGAATAATGAAATGTGATATCACAACAAATAAATCCAATGGTACTCTTGTTTTAAATGATTTCAACTAATAAGTTTTGAATGGCAAAAAAACATTATGACGTATTGTGGAAATATAGACTTTCTATGTCAGACAAAATAAATAAAATTAAACTTATCTTAGAACTAGGACGGAATGGCAGGCCTAACTATATCACTAACCTCAAGTTAATGGGCGGTTTTGGTCGTTGGGAAACTTTAGATGAATATTGTCTATTTTTATGCGGAATATACGCAATTGAGAGCACTTAAACATTTGACCGGTGACCTTAGTGTCATTTAACATGTGAGTGTAAAATTCCAGGCGGCACGAAATAATTAGGTCACGTGGTACCCTGGCGTGATATGACGTCATTCAAAAAATATCGTGACGTGACTAATGTTGGTTGGTAGGGCCAATTACAATAAGTTGATGAAATATTGGCTCCTCCTGTTTAACATTGGTGTAAGTTTGTTTCCAAACTGGTTTAAAGTAGAAGTATTAAATTACTAAACTAAGTACAAAGCCAAGTTTTGTCGTCAGTTTAATCTTATTAACTTAATGTGCAATTGGAACGAAAATTGTTTAATTTGATGGCTGTTAGGTTTTATTTTCATTGATTCACACTGGCAGTGTGAAACAGAATAAATGATTTCCTACAAATTTGCTTGAAAAGTTTAAATAATTTTAAGGGATATGAGATGAATAAATTTTTGGGAAATATACACGAAAACAAATCTAAAACATTTAGAAGTATAAAAACTGTTTTGATAAAACTTTACTTAACGCATTTGAAATTGTATTAAAAAAATTAAAAAAACGGTATTTTAAATAATTGCTGCTGGTATTTTAACAACGTAATAACTTTAAAAGGAAATCAATCAAAAAGCAGATCCAGCAGCAAATAGACTTAAGAACAAATGTTACAATCACGCATCAGATTATTGCGCAACGGACTTGTTGTTTCAGGGTAAAATTTCCGATTAATGCATTTTTAGCAAGTCATTGATGGAACCTGGGTTTTTTCACCCGACTCATGCTTGCTGCATATAAACGCATGGCAGACGCGTCGAGTCATATGGCTAAGTGCTTGCCTTTCCGCTATATAAGACGACGTAAAAACAAGCTTAATGTCAGTTTGCAACCGTCTGGTCAAGTATAACCGGTTTGTAATGGTGAATAATGAGCTGTTGATGTTGATGGAATGAAAGTACTGAGACAAAGCACATGGCTTGCACTTTATTTAAAGAACTTGTTTATCACTGCTGTTTTGTTAAAAAATCAAGCACATATTACCAGAACTAAGTGTATATGACAAAAATAAAGTTGTTTTTGTTTGTACGTAACACTATCTAGGCATTATTTAGCAAGAGACATTATTATTTAAAAGTAAATTATATTTAGCTATTGAAGAAATATTGACAATATCATTTAGTAATAGTTCATTTATGTTATTAATCACAGAACAACACCTTAAATAAGTGCTGTTAGTTCATAATGAATAACGCTTTGATGTAAATTTACGCGTATGGAAATACTATAATAGTTCACCGTGGAACCTATTTTACCCAGAGTGGTGCAACTAAATGGTCGAAACGATTTCGCAATTGCTTTCAACTGTACCTCGACTGTAAATTATTTCGCCACTGGTTGTAAAATAACACACGTGTGTTTGAATAGAAGGGATTTGCTTTGGGGAAACATTATTACAAAGAGGAAGTGAAACACAGCTGGCTTGTTATATAAGGCGCTGTGTGCGGCTTAAATTCATTAGAGCTTTTGAAAAGCGTAAAGTTTAAAAGCCTATTGAAGATCACAGCTTTGTGAAAATGTGCAGATCTTTTGTGGGAGTTTAAACTTTACTTGAATGAAAAAACTACAAATTACTACAGAGAGTTTGAACATTGTGCGAAAGTTTCGGAAATTTTCAAATACAAAAGGAAACTACAGCAGACGCCTAGCTTCGATAAAGTTTGATAGAGACTATAATAACTGCAAAAGTTTTCGTGATTCAAGAAAGGGAGATAAGATAAATAAAACATTTTTTTGCAAAAAATAACAACAAAAGCTCGGTTGTAAATCAAACCTTGCCCTTAATTTTTACCTAACTTATTTTTCTGTTTAGATTACAAATTCAAACCTTCTTAAACCTGTTAAAAATAAACGCAACAAAACCATGAAGAAGCCAGTCTCTCATCGCAGAAGCGCCCCAAGGTCCCCTGGGACAAAAGTGGTCCGGTACTTCCCCAAAGTAAGGAAGGTGGTGACCCCCAGGGCCCGGTTCCCCCCCACGAGCCCCTCAACCCCTCCAGAGGACCTGGAGTGGGAGGAAGAGGATGAAATTGCTCCTGAAAGGAGGGAAGATGTTGCTCCTGGAATAAGTGAAGCTGATGTTGAGATTTTGAAGAGAAGTCTTCAAGATGTTGAGAAGAAAATGGTGAGTTTTTGCAATTTTTCTGATTTGTTTCTGGTAAAACGTAATTTGTGAGAAACTTGAAGAGTAAAGAACAAAAAAGTATTTCCTTGTAAATAGTGAGATAGAGACGTCTTGAAGAATTTATTTGTTTTTTAAAAAACCTAAATTAAACCCCTTCCCAACAAAGAATGTGTAAGAACTAAATCGCAAATCACCTTGAAACGATTAGGTTTATAAAAGGAAAAACTTTCCACCTACGGGAAAATTTCACGAATAAATTTTCAACAAACAATAACAATGTTGACAGTTTTCATAAACAAGTTAAATACTGTAAAATATAAAACCCCTAATAAATACTTTTTAAATTGTAACATTAAATGTTAGGAATCAGCATAAAATTAACAACTTGTCTTTTAATGTCAGATCACCCGCGAACTTCAGTGCACTTGCAAAAAGCTCAAGAAATTTCGACGTCAGAGTTTGCGCTCTCCCCCGTCCACCCCTGGTTGTGTGCACGAGGATAAAATCGTGCCCCGGGTCGCAATCAGGGAGGGGGAACTGGACAGCACCGTTGTCCACGTCACAAAGGGCGAAGACCTCAAACTTCGACGGTTTTTTTCGAGCAATTATTGAATCGCGAACCTGCGCGGCCGGACTTTTGACGTTTGAGCTCGAAACGCGGTAAGCAAGCGAGTCTGGCAGTTGGAGGTGTATAAAGCGTTCAACCAAAAGAAAATGTGCAAGGCACGAATCGGCCGCCATTTTGGATCATAAAGAAACATGATTTTACTTTTGGATGTGAAAGTTGTTATGTTTGAGGGCATCGATATTCCACTAGTGCCCTGCGTTATATAATAATAGATACTTTTCTTAAATCAGTAGCTGAGTGGTAGTGAGAGAGAAAAGTTCACTTTAAAACAACAAAACAAATACAAAATGTTGCGCATGTAGTGCGCGTTATTAGCTTTGTTTGGCAACGATCGTTATTTTAGTGTTGTTGTTCAAATTTCGAGTAAAATGATTTTTGTTGCTGTGTATTTTATATTTTTTCGCGATTTGTGAGTAAAAATAAACACACGATACGAACAAGTGATATAGTTTATAAATTGTCTCACACAAAATAGAAAAGCTATAAAGCAAATAAAGCAGAAGAAATGTAAAAAAGTGTAGGAAGTAAAGTAACAAGTGAAAAACAAGGCCACTTGCCTGCTTAAGAGCTTATATTCCGTGCGGTAAACCAAAAACACAACTTAAAACATATCGCTTACAAAAGTCTCAAGTGCAGCTTTGCCAAAATCCACAACTTGACTAAAACGAAAAAGTTAAGCTAAAATTAACAACGGAATGGCCAAAAATATGCAAATTCCAAGCAAAGTTATTAAACAATTTGGTTTATTTAAGAAAATTTTACAAAACGGGGGTAAAACAATTTTTCGAGGTCTTTAATTAACATAAGCAATCAAAAAGTAGAACGATTTATAAAATAAATGCAGCGAAGTTGAAAACGGTATTTGCGAGAGATATCCGATTTTAGTTAAATACGATGGATAAAGTGTTTTTAGATAAGGCAATTTGAATTGTTTTATACAATGTTATGAATTGGTCTTTTATCATAAAAGCTTTGCTGTATTGGTTTGCTTTGCGGTTTGAACCAAGGAAACCGAAATAAACAGAAATGTCATGATTCAGAGTCTCGTGTTGCATAAACTGGGGTCAGGGCGCAACAGATTAAATAATAAGAAGTATTTTAAGCGCCTACAATGCGCATTCACTGCCAAGAAAGAACCGGGCGTGTAAATATAGCGCCAGTTCTCGCTAGCTATCTGCGCAAGATCGTCAATTGCTCGCAGCATTTGATGAAGAGGGACGTGCAACTGGAATTCGTGAAATGAGTTGGCGGCGAGTTTTGAACGAGTCAGCGCAGTTTTTCATTTCCGGGTCCCAGTTAAAACACGATTCCATGAGAACGTGACATAAATCATAACTTTAAGCAAGAAACAACTTAGAGGGAATAAGCCCAAGCATAAGTACGCAGAAGATTTTAAATGGTTCACAATTTTTTCAAAACATCTACGAAACACCCATTTTTTTTTCAAAGTAAAAAAATGAATATGCGAAATATTTATAAAAGAAACATTTTATGTTTTATAGCTGTTTTTGTAAACAGTCTAAATATCATTCTCTTATGTATGGGTTTGATATTCATGGAAAGTGAACCACAACATTAAACATTAGGCTCCAAAACACAAATTAATTTTGCAAAAAAACATAGATCAGGTAAAAAGTGCGATTCAGTGGCGAATCAGTGAAACTTGTGATTTGAAAGCAGCTCATTTGACAAATAAACATTTCTTTCATTCCAACATAATAACCACCTCGAAATAGAGAGATAACATACAGGTAATATAAAGCGACTAAATGTGAAAATAGGTCATGAGAAAGTGATAATACGACACGGTTGTTAATATAATGTAAAAAAAGTGCCATAAATAACATTGCTAAACGAATAGTTGATTGTCATCTGACTTAAGCTACACGGAAGCATAGTTTGAACTAAGATGTGGTAACAATAAATTTTACATTTATTTCATTTTACAATTTACGCTTTTGAGATAAACACAGCACTAGTATGAAAAAAAGTGATGTAACTATCCACACAACTGAACGGAAATCAACTTAAACCATTAATTAGCTCAATCTACTCTTTAAAATCAATATACTTACTTCCAGAACTATTTTAGTTATTTATGCTTAAAGTTTGGTATTGTGTTGGTCTTTTGACAATTACATATAAAAACATTTCTTTTTTAATAAACCCGACAGAGTTCAATTAAAAAAGAACAAAAAATGCAGTTGTTTTGGTTTTTAGCAGTTTACAGATTATGAACAACTGCCCTACACTTTTCAAAGTAAGTATTGTATATATTATTAGGTTTGGGTGTTGTATCATATCGGATGAGAGCCGATGCCCGATACCAAGTGGTAGTATCGGTATTCATCCGTCCGATAATAGGGTTTGTATCGCTGCCGATCCGATACCTAATTTATATTGCAAGTTTAGCCAAGGTACTTTTAATTTTTTTAGAAAATATAATATTAACTATCAGACATAAGTTTTCGGCGCTAAACATTTGTTCATAACAACTCGGGAAACTTTTGCACAATTTTCAGAAATATTGCTTTGTCAACTTGTAATGACGTCATTTTCTATCGGATCGCGATAATTTTTGCCAAAAATATAAAGTATCGGTATCGAAATACCAAGTAACTAACATTCCTAATATTAATATGTATGTTTAACACACTAGACGTAGGAAGTACTTTCAACAAATCACCTCAAGGTCGCAAAGGAATCGTCTGACTCTGGCGCAAAACGTCGGTGAATCCCCTCCTTGGGGTCAATGTAGCCCCAGGGGAACCCCCGGTCCTGGGTGAGGAGATCCTGGCCGTGAGGGCGCCATCTCGTGGTAGCATTTTCCTCGGTTCGTCGACATCAAGAACCACCATCGACACTTTAGCGACACCACGCGGACTCATGTGGTTGTTGTTTTGGTCGCTAGGTGGCAGCGTCGGGCGATCAGAGAGGCGAAATGTGACCGACTTGTGCTTTCGACTGCAAAAAAATATGATTTAATGGAAACCAATGCCTTTGGAAACTTCTAGAAACTTGTTTAATAATATCGGATCGGAGCCGATACCCGATACAAAGTAAAAATATCGGTACTCGTTCGATACTAGGGTTGTATCGCTGCCGATCATACGACAATTAAACCGCTTTCACTGGCGGTTAAACGCATCCAATTATATTTTTCTGTGCAAATATCTAAAAAAAGCTGAAACTGACCAAAGTTTGTTTTAGCGAAGTTTTAAATTTTGTTTCCTTAAAAGTGATTAGTACCAGAATTAAAAAATGTACCAGCGCAAATCCTCAACTCTATGTAAATTAAATAACACGTAAGTGATATTTTCGGTCTGGGTTCAAAACAATGTCACCCTTTCCACTTTCGCATAATTTGCTCGGAGCTAATTCACAAAATTATATTAAGTTTAAAAAACTCAAAATCCCGGATTTTTTCAAGCATAATTCTACCACCCAGCAACCTTATACGTAAGTTTTCGATGATTGTTAATTTTCGGGGTGACTTTGCGTTTTTCGGTCAAGTTTATTTCTGTCGCCGACACAAGCGTGACTTCCATATAAGGACACACAGACGTACAGAGCACGCGCAACTTGATTGGCGTGTTTTGTTCTCATCACATTAAAACTTACCCACTCACCTCACGATCCAACGCAACAAACTACCCACTCACCTCACGTAATAGCCCTCGCTCTCAGCGTTCCGCTCCGCTGCGCTTGGTTCCGGAAGTGCTTGCGTCACCCAGGGCGAGTGATGACGTATGGATGACGTCATTGCGCGTTGGGTTGAGGCTTCAGGTCCGTGGTAGATGACACGTGCAGGAAAGGGCTGCGCTTCGGGCTTGATTGACGGCGCTCTAAGCCAATAGGAAGCGAGGTGAGTTGTAGCACGGTGAGGTTTTGTGTCGAGGTTAAAAATAAATGCTTGGAGTTGATTTAAGTGATGCGTTTCATGATTTTACGAACCTACGTGTTCAACCCTCGTTAGTTTGGTTCGTGGCACGATTTTTTGTGATTGCTTCCGGTCAAGGTCGTGAATTAGACTTTGGACCCACAGAAAAATAAAATATCGCCTTATTAACTGGTGAATATAGGCTGTATATCCGTTTATGCAAGTTGCGTTCAATAACAAAAAAATATGAATTAAATCCGTTGCTGAATAACGTGTAAGTGTCTCATTTTTTTCTATTTTTTTTTTGAAACATACAACTTTTTAAAGCAAAAATTTTATGCCACTTTTAATACCAAGGGTAGGGTCACGTTTACAAACACTTGCATTAATTAGTAGAAATAAATAAGTAATATTGATAAATACTAGGGTTGATTAAAAGAAACTCCCTAATTTAACTATGTGTAGGGTGGGTTGGTTTTATAGAGTAAAGCTAGACAAACAAACATGGATGTATGAATACCAAATAATTGAGGGAAGCCATAAGACCATAAATCTGTGAACAAACTGCAATCTAACCCTTCACAAACTGAACTGAGTCAAAATCCGAGGATGCAAGTTGCAATGGTCTTCCAAAAACTATATGTGTCAATTTCCTGACAAATTAGAGTTTCCTGTGTAGTAATGGTTTAATCGAACATTTATAGAACACTTTGCACATAAACTCGCTATCAATGACCTAAGTTGATTCAATTTAAGCAAAAACATTTATATTCTGCTTAAAACAGAGGTAAAGCTCCACAAAGCAACATTTAAAAGCGCATTTAGCGCAAAAAAAAACTAACTTGGTTAAATCTTTATTTCTTACTTTATGCACAATTTCAACCAACTTACCCAGGATTCGGCGATAACTTCCAGAACGCCTTACTTTCAACGACGTAACTCGTCGTATTCAGCTTGGAATCTTCAACAGAGTTTTGTGAGGCCACAGCGTAATAATTGCGCACCTTTTGGTTGCCTGAGGAATGTCGTTTCACCCTGTTCTGGGACCTACTGGGACCCCGGGGGCCGTAAGCTATGTTGGGGTCGGAATATGCGCTCTGCAGTTTAACTCCGTTGCTTTGCGAATCGATTTGCACTTTTGGTTTCAAGTTTTCGTACAAAGTCAAAGTGCTTGGTGGGTCGTCTCTCGCCTGCCGCCTAACGGTCGAGCGACTCCAGTCGTTAACGCCACGAGAGGTCGCGCTTTCTGTGTTTAACCGAAAGTCGTTGGTCGGGGTTCGACGTCGTTGAACTGATGGAAGTTCGTCTGCTCGTTTTTCTTTGTCTTTAATTAAAAAAAAGGGAACATATTTTATAAAGTTTAATCGCATCCAAGTAGAAAAATAGTAATTGTAAAACTGAAGCAAAAGTGCTTTTTTCTCTCTGCTAAACACGTATTTAACTGAGGCATTACTTAAGGATTTTTTTTTACTTTACTTTTTCAAACAGATTGTCTTTCATATTTTAGTATTATGATAAAATATATATATGGTAACAGAAAAAATAGATCATTTTAAGCCAAAGTAAGCTGAAAAAAGAATTTAAAGGCAGAATACTAATAGTGGAATTTCACACGTTTAAATGACAATTAGCCAAATTAATTGCAAGCTAAAAAAATGTTTTTTAGAGGGAAGAAAGTGTTGTGTAAGCAGGAATAAAGTTGTGCGTCAAAAATTGTAAATGAAGGTACCGTTTAAAAGCATGATGTTGTTGTTAATCGAATGAGAGGAAAGAGTTTGCACGGAACGACGCAACGAACTGGATGAGAGGGGCGTTCGGGTTCCGTAGATTGCGCGTCCGCTGGGGGCGCTGTCAATCGATGAGTAGCCCCTAGAAAAAAAATAACCTGATTAGGGGGGGGGGGGGTCCGATACTTCGCGATACGACCCAAATGACGTCATTACTATGCTCATTCAAATTATTAAGGTATTTTCCAGGTTATTGAAACGTAGGTTATTTAGCCATGGTGGGTTAAAGGTCGTAAATGTGAATCACGAAAACCACCTCATGTAGTGTTTGATTGGCTTGTTATATTTTCGCCAAAACAACCAGGAATTGTAACAAACTACCAAGTATTGAATCCCACCTTTGCAAATCCACATTTCTCCTCGAACTTCTCTCGTTTTGTTTTCCCTTCTCCGAGTTAATCCGGGTCATCAGGGGCTGTCTGGCCGGGCTGGTAGAGGGTCGCCACCCCCCTGATGCCGGTGGGTTGCCCCTACTTGTGACGTCACTCCTTGAGGGGTCTTTGGGGGCGGAAGGAATGACGTCATCCACAGTTTGGGCGTTCAACCTAGATTGTGTGTTTATAGTTTTTATTTAAAACCCGTTTTGTCAATCTTGTGCAGACGATTAACCTTAAGCAGTTAATTATTTTTGTGTAAGCATGGCTTACGGTTAAAGGTCACTTGGACTTTGAAAACAGAAATGGGGAAAGAATAAGCGGAAAAAACTACAACTACAAGGTTTCCTTTAATGGCACTCTATATGTACTGGAGGTTAAAGGTTGGTATTAAGACTTAATAAGACATCAAAGTCCATATAGAAGTGGGCAGCACTCACCTGTTGAAAATAAGTAAAGATTTATTCGTAACGTTTAAAGTGTCCCCTACTTTTGTATGGGCTTTAATATTCTTACTATATTTATTTAAGGTAAGATGAGAATCTACTTAAATAAGTCACCGCGTTGTTAATGAATTAATAAACCCTGATAAACCTAATTATTTTTAATACATATTTCCAAACATTAAGCTTTGCAAAACCACATGGAGCCATAACAAGAAAAAGCCCACAAGGGCTGCTGTATAGATTGAGGTCAACTTGTGTAATTCCGTTAAGGCTTTTGTGGTCAAAAGTCAGAATAAAGCCACAAAACAAATCGTACCTTGATTTTTCTTGTTGAATTGCGGAAAGTCGCTTCGCTTGAGAGAAGGCTGTTCGAACTGGGGCGGAAAATAAACCCTGGAATATAAGTTGTTTTGTTAAACATTTTTCGGATGATTGAGCTAAAGCAGAGGTCGGGAAACTTTTTACCTAAGGGAGCCATAAAAAGCTGATTAATATTGGTTGTATTTCGATGAGTCATGTAACATGTTTCAACATCAATAGTTTGGGTTGAAATAAAGTGATGATTTAAATAAGGCTTTTGTTCTGTTCTTATTTAAAAGATCGCACATTAAGTGCGAAAAAGTGCATTGGCTAAGTTTATAAAACTTTAATGACAGAACACTATGTTCCTGACCACTGATCTAAAGGGACCGTGATTGTCTAAACTTGTCAAATTCATGAGCAAATTAAAAAAGCCGTTATCGTTGATAAATTGCACGTTAAAAGGTCTAGATCACAGTTGCTGTACACGTAACAAAGTTAAAGGAAATCATAAAATTTGCATTTGCACAGTTAAGATTAGCAAAAAGTTGCTGGCCACTCTACAAATGAAACTTCTTGTGGAACCGGCGTTTAAACCACTGAACCAAGGTCAATAATGTTTGGCGACCTATTCTGTTCTAACCTATGGACTAACTGACCCCTGACCCCTGACCCAAAGTTCACCACGCACCTGTCTCCTTGACATCTTTCCTCCTGGTGAAGCAGATCTCCCTCTAATTGAGGAGTTGTGGATGTTGAGGACCTCCACGTTATCACGATCCCCAGAGGATGCGAGAATCTCCAAGGGGGTCCGCCACTTACGGCGCTCTGCACCATTGTCCTTGCTCAATCCATAAGGAACTTCCCTGGGGAAAAATAAGTGAAAAAAAGTTTAATTTTGCCGAAATCCAACACAAAATCATTAAGAAGCTTCCTGATAACAACACTAAAGGGATCTTGATCTTATTTTTAACCCGGGCGCCTGGAAAGGTTGAGCTTCACGTGACCAAGGTCGGCATGAAATACTTATGACGTCATAAATATAAGTAGACTTTAGAAACCAGCTGTTTTCATTTCAACAATGTAAAACAGAAATTGAGTCTAAATACACTCAAGGCACCGGTGCCGAAGCGCTTTTTTTCTCACGAAAAAAAAGTGAAAAACAATATTTTATTTTTATTTTGGAATTTAAGATACGATATTAACTTGTGCATTACCAGTTTTATTTGATACCATTCTTTCATTTGCAGAGTTACCTATAAGGTGAAATATAAAATAAACTTGAGAAACGTTGAACATGAGCACTCACTTCCTCCAAGTGTCGATCTCAATGAACTTCAGCGGGGTGAGGAATCGGCAGAGTTCTTCTTTTGCAACCGCGTTCTTAAGGATCGCTTGGTTCGTCTGAAATACAAAGTGTTGAAGTTATAACATAAACATCGATATACTATTGTTGAGCTGGTCTTGTATATAACTAAAGCCTTTTATTTGGCAACATTTTATTGTAAACTTTATGTAAGTGGTTGCCAACCGGAGTCTCATTTCTAAAACAAGAGTGCCGAGAGATATTTCAAATTATATTAGATTTAATTTTTGCTCTATTGGTAATCTTCTTGATACAATTTTTGTGTGAGATCCTTGGGCTTAGTTAATAAGGCGTTGTTTCAATTCCCGTTTGTTATGAAGTTTCAGTGCACACTTATCGAACATGGTGGTAACGCAAGCTATATCTGTAGGGTGCCACAATACATAAAGGTTGGGAACCACTGCTCTATGGTCCTAAGATTCTGGAAACACGCCAAAAACATTTAGTAGTTTTTCGTTTACAAACCATTAAAAACTGATTGTGAAACCGGATTCATTTTTTTGTGTGGTATTTTTTTGGTACATGATCAAATTTGAGAATTACATTTTATGGCATAATTATGTGAATCGCATACTATTTTGATTTCCCTTGCACATTAAAAAACAAGTTAGTATGGATGGGAAATTAAATGCAGCATAGTTGGGCACTAAACCCGTTGTTTTCAAAAATGGCCTTTGGATTCGAAAATGTTATCGCATGTATCGAGCAACAATCAACTACAGTTACGCAACAAAGCCATTCCACCCCTGCCGTTCAGGTTAGTAAATGTTGTTGTAATATTGTGGCGATATTTACACAAGACCACAACCTAATACCACAATAACATCAAAACACGGGCGATAATAACAACGATTGACAACAAGCCCAGCCTAAATACTGGCTCTCAGCAAGTTTGCCTCACATACAACGTTTACTTGTTACAAAAAAGACATTATTTGGTATTTTTACATTTTTTGTGAAATATTGGTTTGCATGGCTAACCTCCTTGTCGTATATATTTGCTATAAACTGGTGGCTAGCAAAAATTAAGCTTTAACCGCGAAATGGTGATATGCTATTTTTATTGACTTAGTATAACAAAAAAATAAATAATAAAATGACATAACAATAACTTTTTCAAAATTTGAAACAATGCACAAGCAACACGAAAATATGGCGGATGTTAATTAAATTCACACTGATCACGGTAATTTCTTATGTTTCGTTCGCTTTCAAAAAGTTCAGTTTATAGAATTGTGTCGCCAAATCTTCGCTTTTATATTCAAACTTACTATTTGGGTTGCTGCAAAAAGGTTGCGAAACACCGGTATGTTGCACTTAATTCACGGAGCTGCTCAGTTTTAACGAGAATTCACACGAACCTCAGAATCGAGCAAATAGAGTTTTTCCTCGTGTTTAGCGACTTGGTCAAGTCTCATCCTAGATTTGCTCGAATCTTCTCCTTTTCGACGATTCTGCTTCCTTTTCTGGTGGCCACATCCGCCGCTGGAGGCGCCCTTCCTGTTGTCTGCGTTACAAAGCGAGTACGTCAAGAGTGGGCGGAGATAATGGACGCAAAACGTCAGGACTGTGTTGATTTTTGCCAAACCGCGTTTCTTTATTATTGATGGGAGAAATGTAAAGTTAGGATTTATTTTGGCGCTCGGAGCAAAATGTGAGGCTGATGTGCGTTGGAGATGTTCGGTAAAGTTTATTTTGTACAAATTCGAAGCCTTCATTTATTTACAATGTTCAGTGAAAGACGTTGGTCAATATTTAAATCAAATAATAGGTAAATTTACCATTAATTAGGATTTTTTTATACAATAATCAACTTTTGGTAATTATTTCTGTCCACGCTCATGTGCACATAAAACCATAGTGACTCTGTTGTGGCTTTTTTTGTTGAGCTTAGATTTATCCACCAAAACTTTCGATTTGAAAAACAAATAAAGACAAAAAGCATTCTTGTAGCGAACATTTAAAACAGGATTTCTACAAAAATTTCGGTTAAAAAGTTCACATTTGTACCAAGACACAACCTCGATAACATAACAGCGGTAAAATAAAGATTTCACGAAGATATCTTTAAATAGAAGCGATTCTAGAGATGGTTTACAAAGAAGGACAAGATAAAGCCAAGCGCTCAGCATCCGGGGTTTAATCCTTTCGCAACAAAAGCTGTCTCGGATTTATTTCTTGCGCCCTTCTATTGTTAAAGTGAATAATCACAAGAAAATCACGCTGTCCTTTATAAATGGCCGGCTCCAAATAAAGTCCGTTTCCCATGACTAAAGTTGTAGTTTGACGTAGAACGAATATTAAAGCCCATACAAAAGTAGGCAGCATTTTAGTTATTTATTTCAAATCTTTACACAATGTTATTTACGTTTATTTGCATAAGATTGGATACGTACTCTGCGTTTTATTGTAATTGTTAAACACCTTTTATCACAAAATGATTTAGAATATAGTAGCAATATCAAAGTTCATTTAGAAGTATAACTAATCTTTTGAACGTTAAAAATAAAAAGATTGATTCGAAACGTTTAGAAAATTCTCCCTACTTCTGTATGGGCTTCGATATTCATTCTATCTAACTACAACCTCGAACGATTATGCTCCAAAGATTGCAAATAAAGAGTTGGTAAAAGAGGGCCACCCCTAAGTAGCCGTTACAAACTGGCCTTAATACCCGGCCATTTGCTAAACAATTGACCTTAAACTCTCTCGTATTGAAATGCGAACAAAACCCGGCAAACATTGGATTGGGGCTTAACTGGACAAAAAGCCCGGATATTTAACAAGTGCCAAGGCTTGGTTGTGATAAATGTGACTAAGTGGCGAATGTAAACGGCGTGTTGGAAGAAGCTTGTTGTGTTAAGGCGCTGTTTGCTTCGCGCAGTGATTTAGTAGTTTAATCGCAAGTCTTGCTATGGATTGCTGTTGTGCAAATAAGAGTTATTGCAAGGCTGGCAAGTGTGTTTTGAGTTTGATGCTAAACACTTGACACGTTTTATTGTCGCAAGTTTACAAACCAACTGTCGGATTATTATTCACTGTTTAATTCCTTCGAATTAAGATAGACTAACGATGTCTTTCTTGTGAAGTATAAATATATATTCTAACATCTATTTAAAATTTCTGACCTTTTACATTGCCAGACAACAGTTACATCTCTCTGATACCTTACTATAACAAAAATTATGTCGTTCCTTTATACTGTATTGTTTCGGTTCATCTCAAAACGTCTTTTTAATGACAATACACAATATTTTGACTTGTTCCGATAATTGTTTTGAAAAATACCGAAACAAAGAATTACACCACACCAATGTTCTTACTGTGTAACATAAGTCCACTATTTTCCCAACGAAATTTGTTTTAACTTAATAACACGTTGAAACTTAAGCTTTGCAAACAGCGTAAACAAATATAAATTACCAACCTTTTTAGAAACTTAACAGAAGCCTATTGAGCAAACCCAGCATACAAATAACTTTACGCTACATTCAAATCTGCGCCTGGACACATTTAAAGAACCCTGTTGGACGTAAACCTTATACAGAGGAGATGTTTTCACGATTTGCTGCGTAAATTAACCCTTAAACTGTGCTTAGCTGTATCCAGTTCGACCCCGGGGCGTGCAAATGAAGATGCTGAGCGATCAAAACCCTGTCATTTGATCTTCAGTGGTTAGATAAAGCGACTCTACAGAAACCGAAGGAAAGTGGAAAAATATAGTTTCAATAACTTTTTATAAGTTTGTAAACAAGTCATTTCTAAGATAACTTAACTTCAGGCCAAGCCATTGCCATATAAAAGCAAGTACTTAAGCCAAGTTATTGCAACTCTGCTGCTTTAATTGTGCATAACAAAAATCGGCCAACATTTTAGAAGGCTATCGATTGAAAGAAGAAGCGCCCTTTGATTAAATCAAAAGAAATAGAAAAATTAAATAGGTCATAATTGTAACCCCAACTCGTTAGTGTTAATCAAGATGGTGTCCATTCACTCGACCTTTTTGGCTTGCAATTACTTTTTAAGCAACAATACAGATTTGTGCAAAGTGTACCCAAATATAAAAGAGATTTAAAGATTCAAAAACTGTGTTGCTAGCCTGGATAATTTACATCAAGCAACAACCTACCAGGGAAACCATGCACGGATCTGGAATGTTGCTCGATATTGAATTTCAAAGCCAAAAAGGTCGAGTAGATCGACATCATCTTAATAAAGACGTTTCGATACAAACTTGTAACATCTTTAGTTAATTTCTTTGTATATAGTCCTTTAATTTATTTTGTGTACAGTCTAGTTCTTTGCAATTTATTATCAAACAACCTACCAGTTGTAGAGAGGGACAATAAACCGCTCGCGCCCCTAATGCCCCCGTTTTTCTTGGCCCCAGATTTCCGAGGTGGGTCAGGTGTTTCCCCCTTGGGGCCGCCTGGGGGGACCTGCTTGGAGGGGCGAATGCGGACAGGGGAGTATTTCATCTGGGGCCTCGAATATACCTCTTCTATCTTCATATCCGTAGCACCAGGGTCATTTTCAAATACCAACAAATTTTTTTGGCTGTTTTTTTTTTTTTTATTTTTTTACAATTTTCAAGTGCTTAGTTATTTCTGTTACGTTTCAAAAAGCAAAATGGTGTAAATACAGTTTATAAGTCAGGAATTTGTTTTATCTTTGGTAGACACCTTTTGCTTCCTTAAAATTAGGTAGGGCCCATTTATGTTTACAAGAAGTAAAAAATGCGCTTAAAATTTATATAAGCACTGTACTATTTAAACCAATACCCATATAATTTCTTGTTAACTATCAGTTAATAAATTGGAAAGGTATTGCCTCAAGTTTTAGAACTACCCTTATAGAGCTTTTACATAGCAAGTAAATAAAGCATATTTCGCAAAAAGCTAACGCCAAAAACTTTGGACAATGGCTGCTTCTAATTATTTTTGCATTTGTTGACCACAATAACGTAACGCAGACTAACTAAAGGCGATAATTTTTACACTTTTTTGCTAACACTTCATGTACACTTTACGCGCTTCTAACTGCAAATCAAAAACAGTATTTACTCTAGCTTAATTAATCGTATACAGCAAGACATAGCACGAGATGCTAGTCAATAAGCCTTTAGCTCCTTTAAACCAATTGATTTAACTGTATTTGCTCGGTAGTATTGAATACAGGGGCGTTGTCACCAAATCTATACAAGCCAGCCTTTCACAAAAATGACGTCATATTTAACCATTTAAATGAGGCCTGTTTTTGTATAAAATGCGAATCAAACAAAGAATACAGCCAAATTTTGTGGCATAAAAAGTTGGACTTTTTGTAACCGTCTGTTAATGTGGAGGGATTAAAAAAAAATTGTGTTTTGGCCTTAATTCACTTGTTTTTAGAATTTTACTTAATTCACTTGTTTTTAGAAATTTTTAAGTTTTAATTAAAGTTAGCGCTACGTTAGACTATTGGAAAAAAATAAAATTTAAAGCTTTGATGACTAAGGTCGTTATTATATCCTATGTCAGAATAATTTTGAATTTTTTTAATACTTCGGATGAAATTCAATCGGCTTTTAGGCACTTTGCTTCAAATTCCCGAAATAAAGACAGCTGGGAATTTCCTAGTCAAGTGTGCTATAAAACACCTTTTCCAATCAATCTTCAGCTGAAAGGTTTAGCTACAAACCACTATTAACAAATTGAACCGCACCAAAAGCTAGCCACGAGATTCATATCTTGCCAGACGTGCAAAAAGCCCAGCTTAAACCTTTCTCAAACATCTGGCGGTCGACTTCAAACTGGCTTCGCAAATATAGCGCAAGAAACCTTCTCCGGCAGCTTTTATCGATCTCAAGCTATTGTTTGCAATCTAAAGTTCCCTGTAACCAACTTTATCGAAGTTTGAACAATGATCAAACACACTGTGGTCGCGGCCTTCACTGTTAAACCTTAACAATAATACGGGAAACTTACTAAATCTTGCTGAATTTTATAAAACTCGAACATTCTATGTGCTTTATGACAACCAGAATCGTTTTATGACGTTACATAGCATATTGTTAAATTGGAACACCCAAACAATGCTACTTAAATCTGTATAGGACTACAGTTGTTACAACCATTGTGATCACAAAAATGGCGCAAAAATGCCTTTTTTAAGTAAAATTAAAATACAATTTAAGCAAAGTCAAATTTAGGTTTTCCAACCTATTCTGTATACTTAGACAAACTAACTCTCATATGTTTATCTGGCTTGAGAATCACCTTAGCCCAGCAACAGACGCAACGAACTGCCCAAGTCGCATTCGTTCAACTGACGACTTCAACAGATTGGATAATGCGCTCTTACGTCGGACGTTGATGGACCTTTCGACCTTCGTGTTTTGATAGCGCGTCCTGTGCTATTATAGGGTTTTAGGGCAAGAATTTCGACGCTACTTTGGGTTGGTGACCAGCTTTGCTAAAACGACTGAATGCACTTCAGGTAAACTTGAAACTAAGGTTACCACAGTTGCCTGGCTACGTATGGATTCGTAGGTTATATGATATATAGTGACAAATTAAAAGTTTAGATGGAAAATACATCGACTAATAAACAGTTAAAAATAAACTTTTAAATCTAAATTATAATGACTGATTATAATTCATTACTCCAGCCAACATTAACCCTTTTTGATCGGCATTGATTAGATCTCTTCAAACTACACCGTATAATTCCCAAACGGGTTTTCATTTCTAACGCCGAGTCATATTTTAAATACTATTTGGCTCTTTTTGTGAGCTTTTAAACTTGCGTACAGTTCATGTCTACAATTTCAACGTCAGTTAACCATTTGACGAATCTGCTAATAAAAACTATTTATAATTTATGTTAATTGCTGTAAGGCAACAACTTTGGAACCACTGCATTAGGTTCACCACATGCAAAGGTTTTCTGTCGTTTTAACTTACTAATAGCGGAACGAACTCACGCAAAGCAGTCCAAGATTAAACGCGCATCCAAAGTATAGAGCTCACACAAATGCTAGCCACCAATTTAATGTTGACCCTGAAAGTTCCCGGCATTTAGGCAAGGTAATGAGGCAGTAATTTAATGCTTTAGTTGAAATCCTTGACCAAAGTGAAAAAGTTTGTTTGTTAGAGATCTAACCTCACGTATAATTATTAGATGGGGACGTAAGATCGCGTTTTCTCGATTAAACAAGTCACTTTTACGCTCCTTTTGGTCGATTCATTCGTTCATATAATTAACTTCACAAACAATCTCTTATAGTTATAACAACAGCTAAGGTCGCTTTTACATTCCTCCCAAGCGAACTTTAAATGGCATAAAAATGTAACACAAAAAAGAAATAAAGATAAAATATTTGAATATATTGTTTCTGCTATAAGGCGTTAGTACAGATTATAAAGGTTTTTTCTGACACAGATTAATAATAAAATCGGTGTCAGAAGAACTCAATAACTAAAAAATGCATGTTTTCATCGAGTAACATACCCGCCAATTCCAAACAAGAAAAAGGGGCAATTTTTAAATCTTTAAAACCTGGCCGACTTGGCATTGTGGCCTTGAAGCGAGAAAGCTATTGATCTTACCTTGCTGAAGTGCAGGAAGTGGTTTGTTGTTGACTTCTGCAGTGCACTTGATCTTATTTGCACTTGTTGGTTAGCACAGAGCTTGTGGGACTTAACTGGGAAATACTTTGGCTTAAAATCCACGCCTTTGCGTCACATTATACTTCTTTGTGGCTGGTATTTAGTCCAATATGTTTGGTTCACATTACACAACACAGGTAAATATTTGACTGAAAAATTAAATGAGGGTAATTAGCAGTTTGAATAAAAATTTACATTACTGGTGAATCTACCACTAAAAAGTCTTATTTATTATTGACGAACGTATTTCATTATTAGTAGAAAGTATAGCTAAATTTTTTGGCACTTTAAAAAAAGTAATTATTGGTGTTATTGCGTTATTTCTAATTGTACTTTATTTGTGTATATTTTATTTTAATGTCTTCCAATATAAATGTTGACAACAACACTTCATACGTTTGTTTTGTGCAAATTTTGCTTCATATTCGTAGAACAATTAACAGCAACCTATACCACTGCATTTTAAACGTTTTTTTAATCGCCCTAAAATTAATCAAAACACTACCTGGCTGCATAAGAATAAAAGTTTGAATTTATTACCATATGCACTGCCTTTGTATATAACTATACCATTTCTACAAATTTGCTAAATTTTAAACAATCTTGCCCACGACAAGCTCAACCAATCTACCAACGTGAACTTAAGCGGTCGGCCACTAAATCAAAAAGAACGCCGACCAATATTCGATCGCAAACATGGTTTAAACAGCACTGGCCTACAACATAAAGCCTGTAAAGTAAAAACCATAGATCTCAGCAATACTCATGTGGTTTTTCACCCAGAAGCAAAAAAGTTTGAGAGCTTTCTAACCTCGCTTTAATCCTTTCTTGAGACGAGGTTCGCTTTACGCGATTGTTAGTGTGACGTCATAGGTGGGTTTGTATAGCACTCGACGATAAGTTTGTCGCCTTACGAAGCACTCAAGGTTCGGGATTGAAACAAGGCTACTCGAGAAATGAATGACGCCTCGCCTCGACATGTCAAGCGGGAATATCAGGCGAATAAGGGTTTAGGTCGTAGCTTCAAACTGGGGATAGTACAAGGAGTTCTGGGTTAAATGGGCTACTCTACAAACTTTGTGCTACTGAAACTGCCCCTAGGGCCGTATGTTATGCACGACTCTGATTTAAAATATATAACTTACAATTAGAAAAAGATCCCCTGACAATTCTCTTTAGTAAAGAAACTAAAAAAACTTGAAACACTTTGTTCGTTTGCGCGGACCAAGGTCGGCATGAATATTTGGAGTTGGCATCATAAATTATGTTATAAAGCAAGTAAACTTAAGAAACCTGCGGTTTTCGTTCTAAAAGAGACTGAAATCGAGTGAAACTGAAAATACATACAGTGCTAAAAAGTTTTTTTTAAATAAACCATTTCTTTTTTAACTTTACCACTTTCGAAAGAATACACTAATATTTTTAATATGCCTTCATGAACCTCGTAAAACTAGTTCACGTACCCAAAGGGGTTTATTAACCCAAGTTTAAGAACCAAGGGCTAAACAGTTAGCCTACATCAATTTGGTTCGTCGTTTCAATGTTTCTTAAATAAAAGTTCATGCAATAGGTTTTCAAACTGTGCGTAGTTTTAATTTCAAAGAACGTGATTTCGTCTCGTATCTAGACTCAACTTCTGTAATAACATGTTTATACAGCCTTACATGTATTGCTGACCCTGATATGTACGTTCAATCTTATTATTACGACAGTGTTGCAGCAATTAAACGTTTTCGTAAATTAATAAATAAATTAGCTGCGGTGTGACAAGCAAAAATATCAAGCAAATGAAATGAAGGGACTGCATCAACACTTTGGTATATTTAGGCGTCCTTCAGTAAAAAATAGCAAAAAAGCTGATAATAAATGGTTTACGCTTCGCCAATCGATCTAAGCCTCTCTGTAAAGCAAGCGATTTACAACTGACACCTCAACACCATTTAAACAGCTGCTAAGGGGCCTACCATCCTTTCACAACAATACGCCATTTAATCGCCTAAATACACCTCCTTTGTTGAAATTTGACTTTAAAATCGTAGGTAAAACATTAGGGTTTTTAAGATGGGCTCTGAGCAAAGACCTTTGAAAAATTTGGCAAACTGTGAAAGTAATACAAAGTCCAGGCTAATATAATTTGCCGGTGGAAGTCAAGTGCGGAAAATTAGAGCAAATAAAGGCTTCGGCTTTATTTCGTGAAGCGTGTGGTTTTTACCCGGCACCTTAACCTTATTTAAACATATGTATATTTGAGGAACGTGACTTATCCTTTTTGCAAGCGCAACTCATTTTCTATTATTTGTGAAAAAGTTGAATTTAATATCAGCTTATTGCGTAATTGCTAGAGGTAATACTGGGGATCAAATTTCAGCTCAAAGCCCCTAGAATGCTAAAAAAAAAATTATTTTTTAAAAAAAATTTTTTGGGGGGGGCACCTGCGCACCTTATGAAATATAATTAGCTCGTTAAGCTTATTACTGGTCCACTCCAACCTCAAGTTTTTAGTTGTCTGCGTTAAAAAAAAAGATCACGAACCCCTTTTAACTGTAAGTTAAATTCTAAACCATATTTTAAATAGGGTGCAACTTACGACCAGTGGCGCCTATGTTTTATGGCACAACCTTTGAAAAGTTTAACAGGACATTTTTGGCTCCGCATCACATCACATCTAACAAACCAGCTGTTTTAGGTTGAGCCAGGGGTTCTTAAGGTTCCATATGTTTTGGTCCCGTCCCATAGGCCCTCAACCTTTTGTGCCCCCCTCTGCGCACTTTTCACAAAAATATGTCTCATTGCGTCAAAAAGGACGTTTAAGTAATAAAATCCATAAATTTGAATTAATCTGGGTACTAGTTATTAGATTGTCACCCCAGAGCGGTCCCTATGTGAGGACCACCGTTGGGGAACCCTAGCATATTCTTATAACTGTGTGGCCACAAGAAGATAGAAAAAACTAGGACGAAAATTGAATTCCACAAAGCATTGAATCCACATGAATTAGCACATGCACCTTAAATCTGAAGCTATTTATATATTTTTTTTAACCATTATAAACTTTATCGCCGTTCAGCAATAAACTATTAGTTAATAAAAAAAACGGTCGCCAGCAAATGAGGTCAGACAGGTGTTCGACTGTTCGGCTACTAATAATAATAGCTTTTACAAGCGCGCCTTTTATGGATAGAAGCCACAAATAGAATGCCATAATCCCTTTTCCGGTGTTTTTGGAATATATTATTGCTATTTAACCTTTACAGCGCAAAGCAGTTAATTCATCAAAGTCTGTGCGGCTGAAACTTCAAATGCTGCTTACTTATTAAACACCCGTATAGAGTATAAAACTGTTAAATAAATATAGTGAATACACACAATACACATCTTGAAACGCACGGTGAAATTTAACAAAAACTTAACTCAGAATAAAGTTTACAGCGCACTCAAGTAGGTAGAATATTTGGAACTTAAATGAATATCCATTTAAAACCTGCATAGTTGCTCAATACACATATGTCAAAAATGCAATGTAAAACTTGCTTTTACTCGGATCTTTCAAACAAAAATATAAATTACTAACAAGAAATACCTATTACCACCTTACCGGTTATTTTAGGCATATCTTTTACCATTTTTGCACAGTTTAGGCAGCTAAAATAAAATTTAAGCATTTTTTATATAGATATCAAAATAATTATCTCCCGAATACACACTTGTAAAAAATCCAAATCTTACGCTTCATACTAACACTGAACAAACAAATACAGTAGGTTACTTTTTGTTGTCCATTTACTGTACATTATGCGCACTAGGATGTCTTATTAGGAAATGTCGCACAAATTTGCTGCTAAAACAAAAAATCAAGCAGTTTTTCTATTTAAACACTAACGTAAGCATTCATCGAATACACAAATATCAAAACACGCAGAGTAAAACTGGCACCTAGCCCTAACTTAATACCACCAAGCCGAAAATAACTATAAATCAAGAAACAACAGAGCTAATGTGACTTCCTAATTCGATCAAACAACTTACTAGGCGGGCTACACACGACAAGCAATTCACAAAAGCCATTGTTCTACGCCTTATGACACACAATGGGCGTTCCTTTATCCGCCAGTGGGCCATTGTCCGGGTCAGGTTATGGCATTCGAACGACAACAAGGTACAAGTCAAACTGGAATTGTTATTATCGCCATCGTAAAAAACAAACGTCCCCCTTTTTGTCACGTAACAAACTATACGCGGTTGTTTTTGTTGTGACGCAACAGTGGGATTGTGGTTTGCAAAAATAACGCTTCACATCCTTTGTGAAGTTTCTAGGGTCTATGTTAAGATCCCTCAACACCTGGAAAGTACGACTCGGTAAAGCAAATATGACTTCCATAAACACCATTCAAAAAACAACACGAAATCCGTTCCAATTTATCATAAATTATCTTACATTTAACAATTCCCCTTTCTAATTTTAAGTTAAGGCTAGCTAAATGAGCTTTCAACAACGAAGGCAAATTGTAATACTCTTGCAACATTCATCAACTGTCACTAATAAAAAGGCTGTTAAACAAACAGCTAGCCAAGATGAAAACATTGCTCTTATTTAAGGTTTCCAAGGGTTTAAAACACAAGCAACGAGGGGGAATCACTCCTTTGCATAAAACATAAAACTAGCATGCCTAACCTCTTCTTTCTGCGAATACAGATATATTCCAGCTTTTTCACTGTTTTTATTGTAATATATCATTAACGTCATGTTCAAAATGAAATATATTGAAAACGTCAACAAAATGTAACCTAGCGTACTGAACTAAAATTGGTATTTATTCATTTAAATACAATATCCATCAAATATTCCGCAGTCATAAGATTCTTATGAATAAAAACAGAAATAATTTATTTACATTTTGTTGGCTGCGAAACTTTTTCGAATAAAAGTTTTAAACTAGTAAAAACGATAATCGCAAATAAACCGAACTTGGCTTTAAAATTGTCGGCAGTTGCCCATTTGCAGCAAATTCTTCACAACAGGGTTGGGCTGTTTTGGTGCCAATTGCGGGTTGCCACAAATCCAACGAGCCGTAATTGAACAATTGGCATCGCGCGCTAATCTTGCGTCACAATTGCACCCCAATCAGCGGCGACCTCGCCCGATGCAGAACGCCCAAAGCGCACCGGTTGATTTGTGACGTAATAAGGCTGCGTGTGGCCTTGTGACATTCATGATGTGGTAAGCTGAAATGAAAAATAACACTAAAAATACAAAATAATATTTTAACTTGACTATTCACTAAATTGAAGAATGTGCGAAAAACAATCTTTGTTGTACTTTATCTAAACTACAAATTTCGTGGGTAAATTGAAAATCGTGCGCGGCATACAAGTAAGCATGGCGAAAAATTGAAACGTAAACTTCTCTAACTAATGGAAACTATTTTTGGTAATTACCTGTCCTATTGTTTTCATGTAAAAAGTGTCCGTATTTTTTATAGTGCTGCCGAAATTATTTAAAATTTCTCAGTGTGCCGCAAGTTGTAAATGAGGACCTCCTATACCGGTGCCAAGAAGGTAACTGCCGTTTATGCTTTAAACTTTCTGTGTAAATTTAATTTATTTTATAGTCCAGAAACAACTAGAAAGTTTTTTTTATTCTAACAATAAGAAGTTTAAGTTCGGTATTGGTGGAATCAAATTGCTTTGCTGAATAAAGTTAGATTCTTGATGCCAAATCATTTTCATCATGTTTTACTTATGATATAGTGATTTAGCGCCGCCAGCGGAATATTCAATAGTTTGAGCTTTGACGAAAGTTTGCAAAACTCTCTTAAATAATGCCTCAGGGCAAAGCAAGAATTGATTGCGTTCATTCAAACGTGGCTGTTTATTCTCCAATACACAAACAATACAGCTGTAGTGAATTTAAAGTAAACAATAAAAAGGGTAATTGTTGCACCTCGCTGAATAGAATTGCATTTTTACAACCCAAAATAAAAATTAGCACATAAAAAGTTAATTTTGACATTGTACGAAATTTCGATTTGTAATTTGTGTAAATCAGTTAAATACAATAACAGATATTGGCCATTTGAAATTAATATTCGATAATATTTTGATCTGAAAAATATTTCTAACAAACTAGACATGAAAAATGATAGCTTTAAATTAGAATAACAGAATTACCGCCTTACTTATGAATATTAGCTTCGGGATGATACTAATGTTGATAATAACATCATAAAACAATTCATTTTTTTCCAATATGTAACCGTCGAGTCACTTTTGTTGTGGTTTAACATACGTCGATGTAACTAAAGCGGTTATTGGTGTAAGTTTGTTTGGTAATAGCTGAAAACTGAGATTTTATCATTAAAGCAAATGCCGTTGATATTGATCGGTAAGTTTAGACACAACAACTGGCTCTATACTTTTCCTGTGTGAACACTTCTTTTGCAATAAACTTAACTACGTTAAAATTGATCAAGTCAAATCACTTATACAAAAAAAAACACTAAACTATTAAAATTGGTAAATTATAAGCAATTTCAACCCAAGTCATCTGATTTAATGTCTTAAGTCCAAATAAAAAAAAATCTTTAAAAAGACTTAAGTCAAGTCAAGTCATTTGAAACTAGCGACTCAAGTGTTAGAGTTGGTGTGTATGGGCCAAGAGGATTTCGAATTTCTCACGTTCAGTACAACATTCCGTTTAAATGTTCGCACTCCCAAGCTTTGTAAGCTTTAATTCATTATTGCAAGCTATGGGCAGCTTGTCTTTGCTGTCCATAGTTGTTCCAGGACCACGGTCTTAAGGTTATTGGTTTGTTTCTCAGGCAGGTGATCCCCGATCGTCCCACAACCTCTCGCCATAGTTTCGACGTTATTTTGTCCATTTAAAACTTATTACGAATAATTTAGGACTTATTCCAGCAGGTTTATGTCCTATTCAGACGATTTTTCATGTTATTCAGTCGTGGTTCAATGTGTATTTGGCTTTATTAAGCCTTTGGACTTGATGCTATGGTATTATAGATTATTCTGATTTAGATATTGGTGCAGACCTTATTGTGCCTCAATAATGTAAGCAATGCGTAGCTTGCCTCGAAAGCTTTTCGGTGTCCCTGCTATTTGTCTGTGCACTTTTCAATGTTCTCAAGTCACACAAAATAAATGCAAGTTGGGGTTACCGACTTGCCCAGTAGTTAGTTGTCGAAATGTTGCTTACTCGCAATTTACAAAACACAAGTTTCTCAGCGAACAAATGAACAGAGTCGCAGCCGAAGTTGTCTGGCAGCTCTCTCAACTGTCGAGGACGCGATCTTAAGGTTCTTGGTTTGTGCCCCGGGCCATTATAAACCTACGGCCACATTTCTCCGTCATGTGCAGTGTTAGAAAGGCCAGCACTTCGCTTGTGTGACTTGGTTGCAAAGCTTCGGTATTATCGCTGGTTTGCCTAAAAGTCGCAAGATGCCAATCGGTGTTTTTGGTGATTCTGCAGTTAATTTTTTATTTTTGTCAGATAAAGGGAATTTAAAAAGAAAGTGAACTTTTGACAGGTTTTAGTTCGTTTAACGTCGGTTTTATTTGTAATTTCCAGTTTATTTATGCGTAATAGTGTAACAATGCTGAAAGACAGGTTATGTTCGTCAGAAGTAATATTAGAAGCTAAAGTTTTAGAAGTGTTCGAATATTTTTTTATTAGCAAACGTTTCGGCAATTTCTTTTGCCATCATCAGTGCAGTAAGTCGAATATTATTGTTGGGTTTAATGTTTGTTTACAACAATTATGGATTTATAAAAATAAATTTTGGTGAAAATCGTAGATTGCCAAAAGTTACTTCTTTTTTGGAAACTACGTATAGTTTCAATTTGTTTAAGTTTAATGATTAAATAGGTGAAAATAGGATTTATTTCAACCCTACATCTAGTTTTCTGATTAACCTTTTGTTTAAAGAGACATATTTCGCTTAAAATAGGCAGACAACTTTCGCCATTCGAATGAATCTTGATTAAACAAGTTAACCACAATCAATACTGGACATTTGGAGTTAAATTAATCAGTGGAATATCACAGAAAACTGTGACTGTAACGGCTGCAAAACGGCGTTAAAGACTTCTTTAATAAGGAAGATGAGAGTCCGCTTCAACAAGAGGTTTGTGAAGCGAGCTTTGGAGCTGATTGGGGCGGTGGCTGTTGTTTATTTGATGCTGGAAATCCTCGAATCGCACACAATGGAAAAGAACGATCTTACAAGGGTGAGAACAAATTAAAAGCTTTATTTTGTATATTTTTGCCTTACGTTTGTCGCTTTTTGATCTGGTATAATTACGTCATTATTGTGGTCTTTATGTTTTTTTTCGCGTTATATTTTGATTCTGATGTAATATGATTTAGTTTCTATTTTGCTTCAAAAACATGAGGAAAATAAATTTAGAAAGTTACAATAAGTCAACATATTTTCCGTCAAATTATATGTACGACGTTTATCATGAGTAATGGCGCCGTCTTTAAGTTAATGGACCCTTTTGCAAAAAAATAATGTAAAATCTTTAAAATTAATCTGCATATAGACTGTAGCGAACCCAAACAAATAGACTTTTTTCGTGTTAGGACGTTTACAGTAATACGTTAAAATTCTATTGTCTTCCTTAAAATTGTGGAGCAAAATTCGCCTTTTCGGAATTTTAATTGTTTAACAAACATCTATTTATCCAATTAACATTACACAGTTAAGTAAGGAGGCGCTAAACGTTCGTAAATCGTGATTGCTTCTGTGGTTTAGAACATCCACGTCAGATTGCCGCAAGCTAATGGAGAGGTTGAAGATATAGCGGTGCCGGCAAACCAAATACAGCAACTACAAGAACAGGTTTGCCGCTTACCGCTTGTCGCTTGCCACGTTACATGCCGCTAAATAACAAACCGTTTCGTTTTTGACCTATTTTTGACGTTTTCTATTTTTTGATTTTTTTTGCTGGTAACCGGTAACAATTTTAAAAGCCCAGAACTGTAAAGTATATTTTTTTACAAAATTTATGATTTATTTAAGCAATTTTCCAACCCCTTTATGAAAAAAAAACATTCTTTTATCCCAATAACAGATAGAAACCTAATAAACCTGTTCTGTTTTTAAAAAAGACCAAATAGTTTTTCGTTAATCCACTGTAGGTGGCTTTATCAACTTTTATCGTGAAATTGACCGAGTTTTTGTTATAATCCTGCTATTGTGCTTCTAAAAGTCCAGGAACTATACATTATTTACATAACATATAGTAAGTGTTGCTCCTTGTTTCGTAGATCTTACAAGTGAAGCGCGACCAAGCGATGCATCACCCCCAACATGAAGCCAGGGTGGATCTCCCTGCTAACCCAGTCGTAAGTGGGGGGTAATTAGGGGGGTAGGGGTATTTAGGGGTTAAATGGGTCATTAGGGAGTTAAGGGGTTCACTTAATATTTCGGATTAACTTGTTTTTCGTGTGGTAAATTTTTTGTAAATAAAACTTTAATCGACTGCCTTCCGTTTCGCAAAACATACTTTTTCAATTTTTTGGGGCAGTTTGTCCGTTTTAAAAAAGTTTAATAACCCCGGTGTTAGAATGGCAGCTGTAATACAAGGCATTGTTTTTTACCTAGCGCGGTCAGACTCTCTGCGAATTAAGTAAAGTTTTAAGTTTCTACGTACTCAGCTCAACCTGAGGTTCACAAAACTACAGATTTGCTTTTTTTCGGCAGGCGTAAAATATTGTAATGAAGATGAAATACAGTTAAATTCCGGGATAACTTAAAAAACGACAATTTATAAATTCCACTACATTTTTTAATGACTGTTTACATTTTTAACGGTAATTAAATTTCAAATTCGAGATCGGTGATCCTAACAGTGTCGTCCGATAATAAAAACACTTTGCGACCCTCTGCTCTACCCCATCATATAGAAAACCCCAACAATCATTAATTTTTGGATACCGTGTAATGAAACCCACACGTCTAACTTCACCAACATGTTAATCTTATCAGGCGCCGGTTCCACCCAAGATAGTGGTCAACAAAGAGGATGCTCCCCCTAAAGCTGCTGAGAAGAAAGCCCCACCCAAACCCAAGCCAAAGAACGGTGAATACACAGCGGTTAACAACTCTATAGCGTTACATATCCTTGTAATAACTGCACTTGAGTCACTGTTTTAAAATGACTTGACTCAAGTCAATGTTTTCAGATAACTTACTTGACAAAGTTATTTGAGTTGACACATAGAGTTTCTTTAATTACATAGACGTCAGTAATAAAAGGTTAATTTCGCCATTGAAAGTTTTAAATTTTAACTTGCTATTTGTTTTTGTTTTTTGTGTTGGATATGTAATGTATTTCTAATAATTAAACGTTTCAATGATCCTGGAAGTTTATATTTGCTGATGCCACTGTTGTGAATTTAAGATGTTATGCTAATGACCCGAGCTATGACTTGACTTGTTATTTGTTGAAAATGCCTTGCCTTTGATTTCATTTATTTATCAAATGACTTGACTTGACTCGGACTTGATATTTGCTTAAAGTAGTACAGCTTATAATTACATTGTTGATGGTGTCTTAAGTGAAATGAGATAGTTGGGTTTACTTGGAGCTCCAGTTAGATTTAACATTCATTGAAACATTCTTCCAGTTAAAAACTTTCTAAAAAGTGTCATAAATTGCAAAGAGGTGTTGTGTGACTTCAACCAAGTGTAACAACTGCGCATCTTTTATCCAAACCTCACTAAGCTTGCTTTGAGTTCCGCGAAATGTTTAAATGTCATCAAAAAAGTTAAACCGCCGGGATTAGTGGAACAACGTGATAGGCGCCGTATTTAGCCGAAGTCGTTCTCTGCACAAACTTAGCTTCAAACTTCAAAGTGGCGACGTTTTAGGACTCACAATTTTAATTGTGTGTTACTAAAGAACTAAAACCGTAGATTTGCTTCTTGATACGTTTACCATCGTTAATATACTAAAATGAGACAAAAGTGTCAAGATTTATTATTTTTACTCCTTTACAGAGATTTGTAATGTTTAATTAAAACTTTAAATATTTTTTTTTTCATATTTAGGCATTGTGTTGTATAATTATCTTACTTATAAATAAAACATAATTTATTTTAAGATTATATACGCGTATATCTGTGTTTATTATTCTCCTAATTACGTCATAATTGTATTACGTCAGACCCCCCCAAAGCGAAGGGACCGAAGCAAGATGCCAACCCCGCTGGTAACCGGCCAGTATCGGGCAAAAAGTCCCCAGATCTTGGGGTGAACACAAACTTTGACAAAATGAACATCGTAAGTGAACTATCCAATGTTAACATGTTTACAAACTTGGCATTGTTGTCACAAACCGATGTATTCGACCAAAACTACAACCATTCGATACAATATACTCGCGTTGTATTACTATGCGAGTATTTTCTTCCACAAACTGATTTTGTTATAAATGGTAAAATATGGGTTTGTATTATTTAATACGCAGTAAAAGTTGTTACTTTGGACAAATAAGCATTGCAAGTCAATACATTTTAATTACTTTGGCATAAACATCTTTTGTGTCTTCATCAATCAAAATTCTTTACAAAGATTTTAATTTCGATTCCACGAAATTAATTATTGCGTCACACTAATGACGTCATTTTTTATCGGACCGCACATTTGTATTTTTTGCCTAAAATATCGACTTCGGTAAGAAATACAAACTATTTTTATCCATCCCTAAATCTAATAATTAAAAATTTTCGGTGATGAGGCAAAATTCAATGAATAAACTTATTTGCCAGGCATTGACCAAATGTATAATTGTTTTTCTGGCAATGTTTTATTTTTTTATTAAATGCACCGACGTTTGTAAAACCTATACAGGAAATCCTGTTAATAAATTGGAATCCTGTTAAATAATTGCGATCCACTTCAAACTACATTACAGATCCGCGCATAGTATTCCCATAAATTTATATCGTATTCTTAAACACTAAATATATTTACCTCTTGTTTAGCCGCAACCTCCACTTAAGTCTCCCGGATACGTTCTTCCAATGCTCTACTTCGATATGGGTCCCAACAACTTGTTCCGTCTGTTCAGGCAGGGAGCGGTCACTGCGTATGAGATGGGGAGGACTGTAGCTGTTCCTGTGTTCCACAGGTACTTGTTATTCTACTGTGTGGTATTGCGCAGTGGTTCTCAACTTTTTATGGCGTACGGCAACCCTCAAAAAATAATAAATAGATTTCCGGCTCCCTGACTGGAATTTTTGTTGAGTATTTTAATGAAATTCCACTATAAATAAAACTGGATAACCACAATCAACTTAAACATGTAGGAAAATGTCATTTAATATAATAATCTTTAATGTTTTAAGTACACAAATAGTTGTATCAAGAAGCTTACCAATCGAGCAAAAATCAGATTTCTAAAAATTCCCATATATCTATCGACACCCTTGAGCATTAGAAATGTCACACCAGGGCGCCGCGGCACCCCGGTTGAGAACCACTGGTATAGTGCTTTAATGATTCTAACAAGTACTACAGGCTTATTTAAATCGGGTTAACGCAGGACTACTCTAGTAAAGCTATTACATAGAAACTTTTATACAACATTTTTTGTCTTTAATAAGGCATTACCTTGCAGCTATAACTGCATAGATCTACTCTACCGTTTCAATCATTGGTTATCACCTTTTTGGTTTAAACTTGATTGGAAAGATACAGACCATTAATATCTGCATCGAACTTATTGAAAAGCCTAACAGTATTTTTATTAGGGCTGCATTAAAACAAAATAAACAACCTTAAAAATTATCAATAATATTTTCCAAATTGTTCGTAGTTTTATAAAATATTACATGTATGACAAAAAGTAGCAAACACAACGAAACTATTTTTATTAAATTAAAAGTTCAAAATTCAACAGGATTGACAATAATTTGCTAAGGTATTGTACTTAATAGTAAAATGCTTGATACAAATATATGCAAACCCCCGTTAATATCATCAGACAACCTTGTATCACATAAGCTACCATGTTCTACAAATATATTTTACCCCTTATATCCCAGACACCCCCGTATGGGCGACGCAGCAGCCAACCCCTTCGTTCTTCCCATATTCGACACAAACTACACAGTTGACCTCGTTTGGCCCCAAACCGAGACCATTGACCCCGGGTCACTCAAGAAGGTAAGTTGCAATAAATGGAGCCGATACCCGATACCAGGTGGTGGTATCGGTACTCGTCCGATACTAGGTGGTAGTATCGGTACTCGTCCGATACTAGGTGGTAGTATCGGGACTCGTCCGATACCAGGTGGTAGTATCGGTACTCGTCCGATACCAGGTGGTAGTATCGGGACTCGTCCGATACCAGGTGGTAGTATCGGTACTCGTCCGATACCAGGTGGTAGTATCGGTACTCGTCCGATACTAGGTGGTAGTATCGGGACTCGTCCGATACCAGGTGGTAGTATCGGTACTCGTCCGATACCAGGTGGTAGTATCGGTACTCGTCCGATACCAGGTGGTAGTATCGGTACTCGTCCGATACTAGGTGGTAGTATCGGGACTCGTCCGATACCAGGTGGTAGTATCGGGACTCGTCCGATACCAGGTGGTAGTATCGGTACTCGTCCGATACCAGGTGGTAGTATCGGTACTCGTCCGATACCAGGTGATAGTTTTGTGTTATATAGCTTACTCGTTTAACTTAGATTTTACTGCCTTTTTTTTATTTTTTTGTAAAAATAGTAAGTTAACAAAAGAACATAACTAAGTTTATTAATCTGGAGAAAATAAAATGAAATAAACTCTTTGTATGTTTCGTTATTGGATAAAATACGACATATTGTGTTGCGTTTAAGTTTCTCAACGAACCATTTTTCTAATAATGTGTATTTTCAGCGCATAGAAGTATACAAAAAATGTTGGAAATTTAACAGAAATTTCAATTTATTTAACTCTTTGCAGCTATTCGCTTAAATACAAGTTTTTTGTCGATTTTCCGTCTGACTTTAAATATCTCGACGATTGTCAGATCTCTACTTGACAAAGTTACTGATTTCGTTCACTTTGTTTTAATGGAGTAACTCAGTGGTCGGCAAACTTTTTTTGTCGCGGCCCAAAGTACTCTTTTCAGAGCTACTGAAGCCCACTACGAAAACAGTGGTGGTATTTGTATTAATGTATGAGGTGTTACACGGCGCCTCGATGGTCAAAACATTGTCATGCCAGAATGTCAAAAAAGGATGAAATGAAGAATATACGCGCGAAGCTCGAAAAATTTTGCGTTTACATTTAGTTAAAGGCGCAAAAAAGAAAGTTTGACAGGTATTCAGGACCCCATTTGGCAGGTGGGTATGAACCACGCTGAGACAATAAAAAATTTCTAAGCCACACCAACATTAAAAAATAACGGCTAAATGAATGTACGGCTATCACGCGGCCCACAACTACATAATAACACTAAAACATTCAAAAGCAACTCGTGGCCCACTAAAAATGGATGAAAGGCCCACATTTGGGGCGCGGCCCACAGTTTGCCGTCCACTGGTGTAACTAATACTTTCGTTTGAAACACACCCAAAAAGCAACGTAAAAGTGTGTTGCCGCCAAGCTGATAAGTGCATTACAAAACCTCGCCACCCGATGATAAGTTTGCATTCATTTTACATAATCACCTTCTTGTTTGCTGCGGCTGTGTCTGAGACATTATAACCAAGAGCTTCTTGTGTTTTACTATAGCTCACTAAGTTAAACTTAGTTTGAAGTACGTGTTAAACATATAGGCACCAAGTAATCAAGTCTGCAGTTTATCTATAATCACCTTCGTGTTTGCTGCGTCCAAGGCGTTATAACCAAGGCCCGCTTCTGTGTTTGCTTCAGGCCTTGAACGTTGTTTCGATGAAGGAGTTCCGCAAGGACTGCAAAGGCCACCTCGATGCGCTGGTCACTTGTGGGATGATGGACGCAAAGAGAAGCGACGGAATCAAGCATTTCCAGCGGGCCGCCGACCTTAAGGTTCAATCAATTAAAACAATTTGCCTGCAACGACTTCATAATACTTATGCAAACTGTTGTTACTCGGCTTAATAATATAACTACCAGAGGAGCTATTTTTAGTTGCATTGCTTGAATAGTTTCATTATTTAACAATTATTTGGGAAGTACATTTACGCATATTAACAAAAAATTGGCGTTTGTCCATTTTTAGTATGACGTTTTCATTTTTGATGACTTAGCTTGTTGCAACTCAACATTTTCTCATTTTTTCAGGTGAACAAGGAGATAACCGTGAAGTCATATGAAGAGCTTGTTCCAAATGATCTTAGCGAGGGAATAATTGGAGCGGATGAGTACAAATGCATGGGGATTATATACGGGAAGAAATGCCTCCCGGACCAGGACAGATGGCTTGCTACTTTCTCGAGGATCGCAAAGTCCTTCATGAGGTTTATAAAGCTTCTAAGTTATTTAATAACCACATTGAATAATCGCCGATTGATCTTAAGTAAGTCGCAGAACTAAGTTATAGTCAACTAAAGACAAATTTAAATTGATTCAAACTTGTTTAAATGTACGTAATATTATGGATATTTATAATTTAAGTTTAACAAAAAGTATTTCGTTACGTTATATATCGATCATTTCTGAGGATATAATCCCCAACGATTGAAACGAATAAAATCCACTTTTGATATATTATGTAACTGGGTAGTGTGGGTAATATGTGCATTTTTAAACCATCACTGACTACCAAGATTATAGCGCGTTGTAACGTTTGATGAACTTTTTTTCCACCAATTCCACGAACGTTTCATGTTTGTTTCAGACCACTTCCTTGCCGCAAGTTCGCCACAAGTTTCATCGACAAGGTGATGGGAGGCCAACCTTACATGGCCGTGCACTGGAGATACGAGTCGGACTGGCTCGATATGTGAGTAGGAATGGATACTTTGGATAACTTGGTGACATTAAGTAATAACATAGATCGGTAGAATTATGGATAATTTGATTTGGTGACGTTCAGGTGACAAAGTAACAAGTCTTTAGACGTTAATGAATGAAATGTATCTTCTATAAAAAACTTTTTAGCGTATACACCGAATACACAAGAAAACAAAGTTTTTAAGGTGAAACATTGTCCTTCGGCATAACTTAGATTTTCAACAACCTTCTTACTCGCCCAGTCATGATTTTGACTTAAAACATTGCCTTTACCCATTTTCACCCCCAGGTGCAAACCTTCGCGTCCCAAGGGCGCGCGCGAACGCAACAAAGCCATCTGTCGCCTCACAATGGGTCTCAGTTACGACGAAGAAATCAGAAGCAATTTCATCCAAAGCATCAAAGACAAGATGGCGGATTACAGCCTCAAGCAACTCTTCCTAGCAAGCCCCCCTAACGTATGTGACGTCATAATATGTATTAAATGTGTGACGTCATAGCGTGCCTTTATCTTGTGACGTCATAATATGCTGTTAATTGTGCGACGCAATAATACCGGTCTGATTGTTTAATTAAGGTAATAGAAAGACGTCACAATATGCCATTTTCGTGTGACGTTATAATACGTAAAAAAAATTGTATGACGTCATAAGTCTGCAAGTCGAGGATCCTTCCATTTTTTAATTTCCGTTTTTACTAACATTTTTTCGGAGAAGTCGTTTTACATTGCAAATGTCAAATTTTTTTGGATGGTTTACTAAATTTTATCCTTTTTCCCCTTCAGAAAATAAAATAGCCCATTCAAATGCCAAAACCTTATTTTGTCCAGTTTTGCGCTTGCCTTAAAATAATGGCGCCTTGACAGTTAATATATTTAAAGTTGTCGCAGGTGGCAAGCCTGGCTATACAAGACGTAGTAGAACCCAGAATCGACTATTTATTTATTTTTTTGAAGTTATGCGAAACAATTAACTTAAATTTGTCTTCTTACTTGCACAGAACATCGAGCTGATCCGTTTGATGAACGATAGTTTCCCCGGCAACTTCTACTACGCAGACGACCTCCAAAAGTTCGCGGCAAAAACTGAGGGCAAAGATTTCATCTCAAACAACTATAAGGGATCCTTCATAGAACAAGAAATATGCTTCAGTAAGAAATGAACCGCTGATAAAGCGAACTATATTGTTAGTTAGGCGTTTCATGAAGATTTTTTTTAACTGTTTAAGGCAACTTTTTTAGGTGTATAGTCAAAAATTGCGTTAGAAAGATTAGATGCCACTAGTTGTTTTTGAAAAAAATATCTTTTGAGGTATAATGCGTTGAATTGAAAAAACTATTCTAAAATAAACACGTAAATAAGTATCGGATCGGCACCGATACCACCCTAGTATCGGACGAGTACCGATGCCACCCTAGTATCGGAAGATCGTCTCCGATCCAAAAACGACTAAACACCTATAGATAAAACTAGCTCTTACCACAAATTATTAAATTATTTTTTAAACCAAAACTATTTAAAGTAACTTAAACCTCAAAAAACACACACAACAAATCTTTCCGGCATATTTAAAACACTAAATGAGATTACTTGTGCTCACCCGAATCCACGATTGATCTTAATCTTCTTCTTTAATTTTCTTCCTTCAGGATCGACTCTCTTCCTTGGATCATCTCTCTCCTCCTGGACACAAACAGTGCTCACGGATCGATTGGCGAGAGGAATTAAGCGACACGACAGCGTCCTCCACGTGGTTGGGAAAGGTGAGGAGCTAAATAGAGAGCAAATATGAAGATAGACGAAATCTATTAAGTTGTGTACATAATGAACGAGGGGTTAGCAATTATTTTCGACTGGGGTCCAGATGAGAATAAGAAAGACGAAAACGGGGATTTGGAATTTAGGTGTTTGGGTAAAAAGTTTGAATGTAGTTTTATGAGACTTTACGAATTGAACTTAAAACCCCTAAAACAGATTACCATTTAGTGTTTGCTTGAGAAAAGTAACGGCAACACTTTAAGTAAATTTCGAACCCCTTTTTCAAAAATAGTATTGGTAAACAATATCTTGCAAACAATGTCATCTCACGAAGCCAGGTAAAAAGAGAGAATATATTCAAAAACATAAAACAAACTCTTTTTAGACTTTACTTCAGTTTTACCGAAAACAGCAGGTTCTTAAGTTTTTGTTTTATGACGTCAACTTATGATGTCATATACAGAAAAATCATTTGACGTCAACTTATGCTCAGCTTTTGGGCACCTACTTTTTAAAACAGAAATCCCTATGAAACCTAATATAAGTCTGTTTTAACTGAAACCTTGTCCCACAGGCGCCCCTGGATACCCAGAGCTGGTGTTCCAGTTCCCCGAGGGCAACTTTAACTTCGGTGGAATGATTCCTGGCAAGAAAGTTTGATCGAAAGTAACGAAACGGATTTGCAAGTTTTTAAGCGTTAACGACGCTCGAATGTAAATGCACCATGAAAAGAAACATTTATCCTTGGTGCAAGTGAAAAAATGTTACTCTTTAAATATTATTTAATAAACGACATTGGATCTAATTGTCTAAGCGTAGTAAAAAGTGTTTTCTCTTTGAATGTCAAAAATAATTATCATTTGGAACATTTATAAAAAGCAAAAAGAAAGAATAGTCAAAGACACAATATTTGTGTTTAATGCCATTTTATTCTGTGTTGCCTTATTTTTTTTGGTTTAGTGGTTTACTAGTATTTTAAAATTCTATTTAAAAACTGCAATGGTGAACTTTCGTTTCTGCGCTGTTCAAATGTTGGTATATTACTCAGTTTTCTGTTTAAAATCCTTTTACAATAAGTTGAAATAATTTTACAGCTAGAAAGATTATTTTGCGACTCAAATTCAGCTGTATTAATGTCATATGTTTTCATGCAAATACTTTATGAAAAATTGCTTTCTTATCGTGCACTTTTAGGCGAAGCAACGTTTTGTTTTATATTTTATTTGTGGCGGTCAAAGAAGATATTTAACAAACTCAAAATCCACCGGGGGTGTTTGAAAATATTTTGTAGAGTTTGACAAGGTTTTTCAAGCTGGTTGGTTTGTCACCTGTTATTTTAATCATTATTCAGATAAACTCAATTTTAAGGTTTTTAGACTTCAGACGTTTTCTAGACGCACTTTTTTAAAGCGTAGGCTGGTGTAGCCTCTTAATAGTCCTACATAACAATCGAAGATTTTATAAAAATGTGGCGCCAATAAATTCGCATAAAACCGCAAAAATTTACTCAAATTGACAAAATATATTGGGGGCAATCATAAAACAATAAAAAAATGTTTTGCTAAATGACTAGAACTTAAAAATGACTGACTTCGACCGAGACAAGAAAGTCTAAAAAATATTGGCTCCCATTAAAAGTTATTGTTGTATGTAAGGGCGAGGAGACATCTTCATATTTTACACATTCAATTTGCCATAAATGCTTTTTGATAGTTTTAAATTCGTTTAAAATGTACAAATCGCCTTCTTGTGTAAAATTTAACACACACAGAATGCGGAAACACCTTACAGTTTGACAATTTGTTACTCTTAAATGCTTTTACTGAAACTCTAGAAAGAGTCTTTTTTTGCATCGATTGCATTTTATTGTATTCAATTTACACCATTTACACATAATATAGTAAATCATAAAGTTGGTAGTGCAAGTCATACATCAAAAAACACATACTAATAAAAGTATATCACGCAAGAAAACCCGATAAAAACAGACAATAGCATTTAAACAGTGCAGAGAAGCTACATCAGGAGAAACTTAAGAACTTCATTAAAAGAAAGCAACTTATAGAAAGACAGGAGAATAAGAGTCAATATCTACAGGTGGGGTGCTAAAAAGGGGCGTGGCACACAGTTTGTGGGTGTGGCACACATTTTGTGGGCGTGGCTTACTGCTTGGGGGTGTGTGCAGGCTGCATGGCCTCCATAACCCTTCCAATATCGAAGTTGCAAGCTTTCAATAGGTTTGTGAGCCAGCCCCCGTTGTCATTAAATCCCATATCCTGGAGTTGCGAAAGAGCTGACTTTAATGCCGCGTCTGTCACAACAAAACACAGGGTTAATGAGGATAAAACTTTGTCAGAGATTTCGTTGAAACAGCTTTATTCCACAGTAGCGCAAAATGTTACAAGTATTTTTTTAACAAGCCATATGTGGCTTTATTAAATAAGAATTAGAAATTATTTGACGTGAAAATATTCGATGACTTCTCTAAATTATTCTACGCAATAAAGCTTTTAGAACAAAACATTATAATACAAAACAGCTTTTAAAAAATACGGATGATGCTTTTATCACAACATTTAATTTAAGAGTAGCGCCAAATATGAGGCATTATGCATGATGGCTTCAGGATAAAAGAACTATTGGGTTGTTTAAACTTTTACCGTGTGAAAATATTTTTTTTAAATTACTAGAGTTTTCACTCTATCGCCATTGTGTAAGTCCAAACAGAAAAACACAAGATATTTGTTAATTCTGTGGTATCTTCTAAAGTCATTTACCTTCATCTGTTTCCATTTTATCTTCTTCTTTTTTTTCACCGGCCCCAGATTTTTCCGAGTCCTTCTTCAAGAAAGTCCAATCAGTCTCATCGGGGCTGTCCCGTGATTGATCCGAGCTCTGTGGCTCTCCTGAAAGCAAGGTTTTGTTATTTTGCTGTTTTTTTTGTTTGGTTTTAAATTAAAAAATAAACTGTAAAATTCATTCTATTTTTAATGTGCAACCTGTAGGTCTTTGATTAAAATAGGAACAATAATGGGAACAGAATTCAAATTCCCATAAGAAGGCATTACATTTTAATGCTGCCTATAAATATTGAACTACAATGTTATTTTTACTTTGACACTTTAAATACCTTTATCTCCACTGCCCTCGGCACTTTTATCGGTCGGTTGCTTCTTATTTCCGGGGCATTTCTTTTGCGCCCCCTTGTGCTCAACATTGATGTCAACGTCGATGCCGAATGGCGTGAGGAAATCTGCCACCGCGTTACCGACATGCTGAAGGTAATTTTCACCTGGGGAGGAATGATATATTATTGTTTGTCATATGGTTTTATAAGGTGTAGGTTGAAAAAAAGAAAATAAATTTCATACAAAATAGCATTTAATTATGTGATTATTAGAACAAAATTAAAAAAATAACAACAATATTTAAAATGTTTGGCTAAAGTGCGCCCTATACACAGGAAAAACATGAAAGCCTTGAAATTCTCAGGCCTGTTTTAAATTTTTTTTATAAAAAACGAGAATCTGCTTTTGTGAAAAAGTGAAACCAATTGTTTCTGGTTGCACAGCCAGTGATCGAAACTTAAGCTATTTATGTAGGAATATAAAACACAGTGTTACTACTCTTTAAATACCAATACACAAAAGTGCACTAATCCGATCTAGCCCTCAACAGTCGCACTGAGCACATATCATAGTAAACCTTCAAAATAACCAACTTTATCAGTCGCACATTTCAACGTATACAACCAAAATAAGTTGATCAATTGGGGATTAAATTCACCGCGGGATAATTGTTATACAGACATGCCTTGTTTCCACAAATTTTTTAACTGATTTTGTGCCAAACAAAAACTTTAATTAATCAAGAAAACTTACCAGAAAACTGTCCTTGTTGTTGTTGTTGTTGTTGTTGGCTTCCAGATGCACTGTCACTCGATGTCTGAGGTTTCCCCTCTTTAGGAGTCTCCTGTCCCCCCTGGGGCTGGGCAAAAAAGGGCCACTGTCCCCCAAAGTTGGGGCTGAACTGTCCGTACCCCTGTGGCCCCATCCACTGGCCGAAACCCCTCCCACAGCCAGGAAAACGTCGCCGTCCGCACCCCGGTCCCCTCTCCTGTGGACCAGAGCTGGATTCTTGATCAGACGAAGACTTTGAAGGATTTTCCTGGATCGGGTAAAATACTGGTTTTCGGTTGATTTTATGAACCATAAGACAGGGGTGTCAAACTGGCGGCCCATGGCTCCTTTTAAAACTTTTTTTTTCCTAAATCATTGCATTTTCGGCATTTTTGTATTTATGAATGCGGCTAAAATATTTATAGGCATGTCTAAGCTATAAATTAGGCTAGTACAACTAATTAAATGTAATATAAAAGTATTTTTTATTTATAAAACTGTTCATGTTTCTTAGTTACGTTGGTGCAGCCCAATTACCCCAAAATTTTTTATGTGGCTCTTGGTAAGATTTGAGTTTGACACCCCTGATGTGAGGCATTAAATGTAATAGACAGTTGTAATACAATTTGGTGGACTTTAGAAAAGTAGTTATAAAATAAATTAGAATATAAAATAATATTTAAGGCAAGATATGTTTTGAAGTGTCTTGGAAATAAATTAAAATACTTTTTTATTGATTTTTTTGTCTTAAATGATTTAAACCACAGCTGTACAAAAACTTAGTGGTCTCATACGGTTGTCTTATATTTTAGACAAAGTGGCAAACTAATTGAAAATAAATTAATGTTGCAAATGTATAACAACTGCATTAGTTTTGTTGCCAGGGCCATATTACTGAATAAATAGGTATATATATTTCAAATAAAGAGCTTTGCAATATTTTTTTGTTAAATTTGACTAATCAATAAAAAAATTTCAACCCCAAAAAATAAAAAATTCTAAACTTTTGTGATAATTCAATGGAGGAATATTACTGCAGTAAATAGCATTTAGGTTTAAGAGATTGAGGGTAGTTGTAAGCTCAACATTAATAATAATATTTTTTTAACAGAAAAGTGGGCGCTGGTCTAGAATCATATTCACAATAAACTTTTTTTGGTTAGCATTTGGGTTTGGGTAGGCTAAGCAGAATAACTAAAAATTTTACTTGACCCACCCTCACCCAAATATTGTGCGGTAATTTAAATTGTTTGACCGCTGTGGTAGGATTCCAGATAAGCGCGAAAAGTGTACAATAGTAAAATTTACCTTAATGTAGAGCTTGAAAACTTGAGTGTCAAGTTGTCCCAATGCTTGAATCAATTCCTCGTCAGAATTAAACCAAATAAAATCATTCTCACTATCTCGCCATTGGAGGGCAAAGTTGTTTTCACCAAGATTCGGAAAAACACTGGAAACCTAAAAAGTAAAAAAAAGTAAAATCTTGTTTTTTCGCTGTCTCCTGAAAATGTAAAATATTGCAAAAAAAATTGTCGATGTTCGTTTTTATGTTCTGAATAAAATCATATCGATTTCTATCAACAAGTTACAGTCCAAAATTATACACATTATCGTAATTAATGCAATAAATTACGAACCTTTGTCCTCAGGTAATCGTAGTTACTTGAAACTTCCTGGTCGATCGCAAAACGACGAATTTCTTTTGGCTTATTTGGCCGGTCTTCGTAAAGAAATGCTTTGATTTGAAGAGACATTGTTTCCAGCAAATAGTTTTTATATTCTCACAAACTGTATTTTAGTTTCTCACAAAACTCTTTCTAACCAACAAAATCAAAGTTAGTATTTTCGCAAAAAGTCTATCAGAATCGTAAAAACAGCTTCAAACTTTCTCAGATATTCTTTCCAAACTTTCTTGTTCTTAAGCTTCCAGTTAAATCGTGTGATTTAAACCTCTCAGGCGACTGACTTTTATACAAAACTGTCCTGTTCTAGAATCTTCGCGCCGTCTTAGATTGCGTGAGTGCACGAAATTGAAAATGGTGCAACAAAAATATCATGACTCGAACAAAATTGAGCCAAATTCCGCCACAACTTGTTTATATCCATTGTGATTCAGCAGTTTTGAAATCACATGACTTTTTCTTAATAGGGAATTTACCGAAAACTATCCACTAAATGTCAGTAGAGAGCAACCTGATTGCAATTAAAAAATATCGAAAAGGTTTTTCTAATCTTTAAACAATAGCGGGAAATAATAAAGCGGCAACAATTTAATAACCCACTAAAATTTTTGTTTTACTATAGTGTTATTTTAAAGTTACCTGAAAATAAGTAAATCTCTATGAAAAAATAGAAATTGCAAATTTGTTTCACAAAAAAACATTATTTGTACAAAACTAAATCAATATCGTTTTTTTGCATATAAGGATCTCAGTAATTTGTTATAAGGGCTAAAACAACTTGGTTTAACCACGAATTGTGGTTTCCGAGATAATTAAATTAATAAATTGTTATTTTTGTAAATATATGTCACCAAATGTTTTTCAATAGCTAAAACAAATACAAACCGTTATTATGGCCAAAGTAAAGAATAATGTTATTGACTGTAATTCTAAAAACATTTAATAGTTATTTTGTAGATCTTAATTTTGTTTTCAGCCAAAATTATTTTCATTCGTTTAAAAACCGGCCACTACCCAGCGACGGCGCTAGAGAGGCGTGGGCAAGCGTCATCCTCCGTGAGGTCATAATTACTTGACACAGGGGAAAAGCGAAGCGAGTGAGTAGGTGCGTAGCGCGCTGATTGACAAAGTAATTTGAGAATCAACAAACAAAGCAACGCGCGACGCTTGCAAGGTTCCAGTGAATGACGGCGTTCGAATCTTTTGTTCTCACAAAAGGCGAACAATCGCGGAGAAGCTGCGAGCTTTGGTGGGAATTTGTAGAAGGGAGAGGCTTTTGAGAGGAGAGAGTCAACTAAGCCGTGTATAAGTTGAGCCTTGTTCAAATAACACTTCACTCCACGCTATGGAGCTCCTCGCTTAATCCCTGTAGATTTCGAGCAGGTTTTAACTTTTGCTAAATGTATAGTTGTGTGTAGGATTGGGCGTGGTTATGTAGGCCATCTAAAAACAATGAGCAACGTTTCGGGAATAAATGAGCGAGGTACAGATGAAAGATCAACAGCCTGGCCGCCTCGCTCCACTCAAAACGTCAGCTTAACTTCGAACAGCAGTGAGATAGCGATCTACCAGCGCTTATGGGTTCGTGACGCTATCTTCGCGTGGATCCTCACAGCAGCGGTGGTGTACCTGGTGATAAGCATCGGATCCTACGAATACCGCAAGGCTATGATACTGCGGGCAGCTTCAGAGGGAAAATCTAAGCGAAGCAGGCGCCAGAAATTCGAGGCTTTTTTAACCAAGGGTCGGTTATGTTTGGTCGCTGCCGTGTTCACAATGCTGAGGTGCCTGGGCGAGCAAATTGAGCTCGGGTTCGGGACAACTTCGGACGCTGCTTGTCTCTTGTACCAGCACTTGTACGTTTACAACTACCAAGTTCCTCTGTTGTCGCTCTACCTTCTGCTGTGGGCTCGACAGCGCAAACTCTACCGACACCGAACGCTCCGGCACCTCACATCCCCGCAACTTCGGTTCCTCAGCGCGGTCGTGATTGTAGGCATCTTCGCGTCGTCCTTTGTTACCGTGTTTGTTTACTTCTACAACTTCAAGCTGGTGAGCTCGCGAGCTGGGTGCGTTTACCAGCAAGCCACGCAGTCGTCGGGAACACCAGGGCTCATGATGTTCGCCAGCGCTTTCGTCTTTCAAGTGCTTCTCATGGGACTGCTGGTTTACCCGCTGGTCAGGCATTACCACATCGCGCTCTGCTGTTCAAAGATCGGCTCACCACAGCCTGGGAACGGCACTCACAGTGTTAAGAAGACTGTGACACGGATAGCCCTCTGCACTGTGGTCTGTGTCACGTCGGACTTCATCATTGCCACTTCGATGGCGTTGTTCCATCACAACAACAGCCCGATCATGTTTTGGGCGAACGTGTACAGCTTGAACTTGCTCGTAAACCTCGTTACTGTCACTTGTTCGTTCGTGGATTGCAAGAGGCGCTTGTTTCCTTGCTACAGCTTAAAGTACGATGAGGTGGCATTCGTAAACCACACTTTTGTCAGCACAACTGTGTGACCGTTATCAGCTACTTGTAAGGCATTTCTCGCCACAAATACTGCACTTTTATTTTTAAATAGTAAATTTGTTTTTAAGCAAAAATATACTTTTATAATTGTTTATAGAGAATTGAGGGGCGTACATTTAATGCAAAAGGGACTTTCTAAAACAGTGGATTATTGCCCCAATGACCTTGTAAGCCCCTACTTATTGTTTCATGTTGGTCGTCAGATTAAGTAAGGCTTGGAATTAATAGATTTTAAACCATGCTGAAATAGAAAGTACCGCGCTTAGGCCCTTTGCTGTTTAAAACAAAATACACTTTTCTAACTGTTTTAAAAAATGTTTTATAAAAATAGACACGTAATGTTTAATTATAAGAAATAGGGACTCCTAACAACAGATTGTATTACCCCAGGCCCTGATGACCCATGAACCCCCACTTAATGACCCATGATGATCGTCATATATTAATTATTGTTTGTCGGGTCATTATCCTTTTTTGATTTTTATGGAATAAGTCTTAAAATGAAATTTCTAAGCTCCGTTAAATGTTAAGTTTGATGTTGCTGTAACCGTTATATGCTTGCCAATTGTAAAAAAAAAGTTTACTTTTACAACTTTATAACAAGAAACTCTGATGTCAATTTTGCAATCAGCATCCAAAAATTAATCATAATAAGTCCTATTTTTGTAAACAACATATTTTTTTGTAATGGTTAACCTTTATTTAACTTGTATGTTTTTTAAATTTCCGGTTACTTAGAAACTTCTAAAACCATACCTGTTGGCTCAAACTAATTCCTACAAGTGAACACAATAAGGGGCCTGTGTTTTTATTTGCCCACCCCCGTAGTAACATTGCGCCTTGACCTTTACGTACCATCGCTCAATGACGTTGTGGGTTATCAAATGTAACTCTGGTGGGAATATGACACCAATGGCAAGACGCTACTGACGTTCTAGATCGAAATACCATTAAAATTGCAGCTAGGTTCAGACCTTTGGGTCGCATTATGAGCAAGCATATATTTCCAATATAAGGATAAAATAATGAGTAGAAAAGTGTGATTAACACTTCTCCTGGGAATTATTTTTCACCTCTTAATAATAGATAACCTGGGACCTGGGTATATCTACACATTATCTAATTGAACAGTTCTGCCGACATTTTGCACGTATTGCTATTAATGATATTTGTAGCTAGTTTACATTTGTTTATATGGAGGTTAGATTGCATATTGTTCTGTTCGGTTATAGTTTCAACTCTTAGCCTGTGTGTATTACCCGACAAAGTATTTTGCCTTTATTATTTAACTATACTTTTCGAAAAGAGGTAATTAAACCTTTAAGTTTACCTTATAAGGTAACGGAAAATAAAAAGGTTGGGAACTTCTTCTTAAAGCGAATCTTTACCTCAACTATTTCAAGTCACATGCGTTTCAGAGTTAACTAGACTCTGTGCTTTCTATGTTTGTTTTATTTTAAGCGAACATAAAATTCAGTTTATTTATTTATAATGTATTTTATTTTTGTTTATCACCCGCTCTGTATCATATGACGTTTTCAACTTGTTTAAAGTTGTATTGACAGATAAAAACCTGTGTTTCAAATCAAAAAGCATTGTTGCGATATTTTTATAGAGTTGTTTTTTACGGTTTGAAAACTTGTAATACTTACTTTTATTGACATAAGTTCTTAGCTTACATCATTTATATCGATTTACTGAACTAATATAGAGATTGTCATTCAAAACGATATATATATTATATTGTTGTATAGAGCTGCCAAATATTTTTGTTAGTTTTATTGTGAATCACTTTGTGCGAAATCTTTCAAAAGATCAGTGTAAGTTTAAAACGACTAAATAAACCCCAAAAGCTAATTAAAAAACGAATTTAAATATTCCTTTAAAATACAGCAATAAATATATTGTCGTTTATATTGTGTGCCTTATAACAACCTACAGCCGAAGCCCATTGTGCGATTTGATTTCGGAATTTGTTTTGCACCTTATCTCGTTCTACAGCAAAGCTCCTTATGCACTCAATATGATTTCCACTCATAGCGTTGAGCGATGGGACAATTCCAATCGATAAGTATCGAATAACTTACGCCGGAGCTTCAAGAATATCGACTGCGGCTAGCTCCTAATTACATTTGTCCATCTTCATATTTGCCTGAGCTTTATTGTCCTCGTTTCAAATCTCGTCTTGTTATTTCTTTCATTACACAGACCGACATCTATTGTTTGTGACGTCATAACGACGTGTGTGTTCTTGTTTGTATAGAATCGAGATTGCATCGCTTTTTTGGCCACTTTTATTGGCCGACTTAGCGAAAGGCCAGCTCTCTTTTTTATGCATGTTTACAATATTTTATCTGACTTGCAAATCATAACGCAAATTTGGTGGAAATATTTTAGAAGGTTGATTTTTAAAATGTGGACATTTAAATCGGCCTAGTGGTAAAAATGCAGAAAGCATAGCCGTTTTTTGAAAGTGGCCTGATTTTTCTGGCCTTATTTCACGCGTTTAGATTTTATCTTGTCGATTTAGCCAACAAAAATTTACCGTTAAACATCTGCTGGAGATTTTCCGGAGCGGTTTAAATATGTAAATAAATGCGAAGTTGTTGAGTGATGAGATTACAGGTAAGTGGTAAATCCTAATTTCACGGTTCAGCCACCAACTTAGAGGGTTTGCAAGTAGATTAAAAACTCCAACAAAATGTAACGAGCATATCTTTCAAAAGGTATATCTTGAGCAACAAAGCCTTTTGAATCACATTTTTAAAATATGATATCGAACTAATTTAGGCATATTTTAAACTTTTTGGATGCGAGCATGTGATAACTATAAATAAATGTAATATAATATTACATTAAAAGCAAAACTGAATAGAAATTTACCAGCTATTAAATCCCCTGCATTGGATAACGTGGTGCAATTTTTTTCACTTCAACGTGCACAAATACGCCAATTCTATGAGAGCAACCTTTCACCTTAGAACTATTACAACCCCAGAATAACTAAAAACAAGAGGCAGTGTTGACAAATTTTATTTTTTGTTTGACGAGCTTCCGCACAACCGAAGGAATCTTAAGTGCCAGTTGTTTTTAGTTTTTGAATTATACAAATACCGCTACCAAACAAAAATAATGGTGCACTAAACCTTATAGATTTTCCCCAAACTCAAAAAGGCGATATAATATTTACATTGGTGATATCACAGTTTACTTTCTGCGTGTATCTTCATACCTAGCTAGTGTCGTTTATATTTAGCGTCGCATTCCAACATTAAAAGTTCATGTCATAAGCGCTTAAGTAAATGAAAAACCGCGAAACATGAAATACATCGTAAGTTCGCTTTCTAGAGCTCAACCGTTTACCCTCGTGTTCCACTTGAACTGGCGATATATTTCAAGGCGCAACAAGTGTGGCTGTAAAACAATCAACGCTAAGAACAAGTGTTTTCGATCTCAATATGAAACCAGGAGACCTTAACACTAACAGTGCTTTTAACATGAGGGGGCTGGAAAAATTCAAGTCAAGTCACGAAATGCTCAAATTTGTTAAAGTTTCTATTTGCCCCAAGCAACATTATTAAAATATTGTTTGAAGAATAATGGCTGGAGGTTGTAGTAAGCCTTAGTAAGATATCAAAAGCCCACACAAAAGTAGGTAGCATTTTGAACGTTTCGAATAAATCTTAAGATAATGGTTGGAAGTTGTAGTTATACGTAGAATGAATATCATAAATATACCTAATTTTGTGAACGTTTCGAATAATTCGTATTTCATTTTCCACACGTATGGTCTTTGATTTATTCATTTTCAATCTAAGATTAAAATAACTCGCCCACCTGAAAAAGCTTTGCCTTAAAACACAAGAATGCGTTTCGAGCGCACTAGAGCTGTTCTCAATGCTGACCTTTGACCTGTTTACCTTGTCGGCGAATAATTGAAAACATTCAAATAACAACAAAGTTCACGCGTCCAGTCATGCGTGTCGCCTGTAGTGGGCTTGTGCGATGTTTGTACGTTTTGTTGTGAAACTTAACTTGGCTGGAACGAAGTTTTGCTGCTGACTGCGACAGTTTACACAACAAGAATAACTGTGAATGTCAAGGCCCATACTTAAGTAGGTGCATTTCAAAATATATTTTTATTGTTGAAAATAAATAAGAGTTATTTGAAACTTTCACAATATGCAACCTACTTCGTTAGGTATAATTCTTCCTCTAAATACAAACTCCAGCCATTATCTTAAGATTTATTTAGGACGTTCACAAAATGATTCCTACTTCAGTATGGGCTTTGATATTTATTCCACATCTAACTATAACCTTTAACCATTACGCTTTTTGTGCATTTTTCAAACTAATAAAACATTTTTTATGTTATTTATTTGTTAAACAGCTAATCAAGCGTTTTAAAATTATTTTAAAGGTGTTGACAATACAGAGTTAGCAGTAAGTTTCTCTCAATTAATGTACAATTTTTCCATCATGGCAATTCATCAAATCCATTTACACTCAAGTTTATGACGAAGTTTCGTCACATATCGTTAATAAATAATTAATCAGGAATGAAGACACGACGAGGCACAATTAATCAATATTTGACAAGTATCGGACACTGGCGATAAAATATTTATCAGATATAGTGGGAAATTAAAACATAATGGCACATTTACAAAACCTCGTTATCATTTATTCATTATGTAGTGTGTACTACTTTCAAAAGTGGATTAGTAAATATGAGGAATAATGTTTTATTAGGTTTAACATCTAAGCCAAAATAGAAGGTAGTATTTTGTAAACGTTTTAAAAAAAGATGTATCTAAGTACAACCTTAGCCATTATGCTCAAAACTTCTAATGTATTGCTTTTTGACGAGACAACTTATCTAAATGAGCCAGTAGGTCAGCTAATCACCGAATCCATCAATTCTTCCAAAAGTGCGAAAATGGGACTCTCTAGCAGTACCTAGTGGCGGTGTCAGTAATGCAGAGTATTTTCTAGAATCGAAATCTGTGTGGATTAGCGGCTGGGGCATGCATTATTCAAATCGTGGTTAAGGTTTCAAGAAGGGGGACTGGTCGGTTGACTGGCACCGGGAAACGTGTCAGCCAATCCTGCAGCTCGCTTTACCCGCGTTGGAGGTTTATTCTCTACTTTAATCGATCTATTTCGACCGGAACTGGAAAAAATGTGGCAAATGTGATTAGAAATGTCAGACGCATGAATTTTGAAGGGAAGAAGGCAAATTTATTATTTATAGTAAGACTTTAACCTGCCAATTACACCCGGGTGCTATTTTCTGCTTAAGATTTTTAATTTTAATGTTCTAGTTTGTCGTCTAGGGTTAATGGTGGGTTGTTTGGTGATTTGCTATCTCAGGGAAATTGCTTAAAAAGTACGATTGGCTGCAATTCTCTAATCCTATGATTGTCCAATTGTCAGGAAAAGTACTTCATGGTTTCAAAAATTATATACCTTTTTTCATGTTTTCGTCAAAAAATTTACTGATTAATCTCCATGTTAAAATATCCACAAGCCTTCGACCCAATACGAATATTAAACACCAAATTTCACCCTTCAGTAAATGCTTCCGGAGTAAATGACTGTTTTATAGAAAATACCGTAGCGTTAAAAAAGAAAAAAATTAGTGATGTTTTTTCACTTTTGCGTGTGCAATTGTATTTTTGACTATTCAAGTGTGGCTTACTAGGCAATACTAACTTTTTATTACATTGTCAGACAGTAATTGATATTCTGATTATTTTGAATTTATGTTTCAAAGAACCAAAATGAGTTTTTTTTATTTAAACCAAGTTTTCTTAATCATTAGCCTAAACATCGGTGTGCCACACTCTTTTATTTAATTTCAGGTAATATTGGTTTACCCCTGATTTAAAAGCAATAAACTATTTTGCAACACTTTTAACCGACAAACTGGCTTGTTAAAATAAATCAACCCAAAAAACGGCTTTCAAGCAACTAGCCGAACTGAAGTGGCCTTAAAATAAACCGGACTGATCTAAACAGATTAATTCCAACAAATTAAGTCAGTTGCGTCGCCACCTAAAATCCCCGAACCAAGCGGATACGATTGAACTAAATGAATTACTTTATTTGGAGAACAATTGTAAAACGTGAAGCGTAAGTTCGGGGATTTTGTCGGAAACAGATAATAAGGCAATCGCCTTTAATCCACAATTTGTGTTTCTCTTGCAGCGATCGTAGAACTACTCGTGTTCAATTATTAACGACTCTAACAGCTACAATTAACTCTTGTCGTATTAAGGGGTGTGGATCGTTTAGGGGGCGTGGTACTTTACACAAAAGCTTTCGTTTTGAACCTTTTGTAGCTGGATTCGCAGCAAATTTGTTGCGTAATTTAAATGAAAACTTTTCCTAAATTCTTAGTACACTTTACTCGTGATTGTATTTTAATTTGAAGCCGATTTATAACTTAACAAGTTGACGTTATTGCTCAAGAGCTGCAAGGTACTTTTGCGCTTTTTATTTTCATTTTACTGTGTAACATTTTATCGCAGGGAGGCCTTCATAGTACAATCGTCTCCAAACTTTTTAAATAATTTTACGGGCCCCTTAAAAGTTTATCATAGGTTCCCTTAAAATAAAAAAATAACATGAAACGAAAATTAACTTAAAACAAAAAAATATAATTAAAGGAAAATAAAACTACATAAAGTCCGATATGAAAAATAAAATAATGCCTTACACATAGAGCGAAGTTCTTTTGATGGATTCACTTGCTTAATTTATTCCATAAACCTATTTTGGGTGAGTTTAGGACTAAAACGTTTCGTGCCCAGAAAATTAACAAACCATCGCCCATCGAACAAAGAAAATTAATCATTAAATCAGTCAAGTAGCTTCAGGTTTTCAGTAGGTAATAGATTTTATCTTGTCACTTTTTTCGGCATTTTCTTGCTCGTGTTAAATTCGCCCTTTAAACGCTCAGTCGAACTTTCAAAATCGATAAGTTCTGTGAAAAGGAGTTTGTGGGCGCATTTAATGGAAGAATGGAATCTTCCGCTCTACAATGCAGCGATGATTAAAATTCCCGGTGGAAATTAATTTTTGGATTATTTTTATTATTTTGTATAACTGCCGCTAGGAGCGCAAGTGTGCCGTGTTTGTCAAAATTTGATTTTAAGTTGGTTTCACAAAAAACTCAAAATAGAAACGGACAAATTAAGATAGATTTGAAAACGACTAGGTTGTTCTTGTTAAATGGAACGGGCATATTTTAACCAAGCGCAACTAATTGTTTTGAGGGGTGTCAAACCTTTGTTTGTTTTTTATAAATAACCGTATAGTATATATTTGTTAAAAAGTTTTGCCTTATTTCAAGTTAATTTTATTTTACCTTTACCGTGCAGCTGACTGGAAGGTCCATTGGACCCTTCGCTGCTCCGGCCGTATCGCGCGTGAATTTGTTTTTTTTTTTGTCATAGCTTACTTGTGTATTTTAATTATTTAAAGTGGATTAAAATTGTGAAGAATTTCCTTGAAAATAGAATTTGTGAAAGCCAATTTAAAAAAGGACGTTTTTCGTGCAGCTTCGGGAATTCGAAATCGCATTTAATTGCTTAATTGACATTTCAAGGGTTTTTTACGCGATTTAAATAGGTTAGCAATGTCACATTAAGGAAATCACAGATGTTCAAATTGGATCATTAAAAACTCTCAGTGGATGTATATAACTATAAATATTAAAACAACCGACATAAAACAACTAAATACACCGTAATCACCACGAAGAAATATAAGCTAAGAATGTGACTTTCGTGTGCTAAGCAGCAAGTTACGAACCCCAAGGCCAGCAAAGCGATCTTTGAACTCTTTCGTTGCACTTTTCACTGAATCGCCATCTGTGCAATTCCGAAGCGAACCATGTTATCAGCAAATTAAGCGACCACAAGCTTTTAGGATTAAGCCAGGCTTGGGCAACTAGATTTATGTTAGCTTTGTAAAATTAGATCATATTAGTTCTCTCAACTTAGATTAGAATTTAAATTACCGAACTAAAATATAAATTTGAATTTGAACTAGAATAGGTGTAAAAAGTATGTACCCTGTTTTAAGTGATTTTGGGGGATAGGGGAGTGTTTGTAAGCATCCATACCACTAATTCCCAAGCTGTTCCCCTTTAGATTTTCACGTAGGGCCACAAAACTTTGTGTAAAATAACTTTACTGTAATACAAATATGCAATAGACAAGTATGTGAGACTTGAATAAACGATATTAGTGCATTTATTCAGTGCTTTGCCATGTATTAAGGGCGATTGCGAAGTTATTAAATTGTTGAAAGGGTGCCGCGTCGCCTTTCGTTGTTTTAAAAAATAAGGTATTTATATCACAGTGAGACATGCAGTTACGTATATCAGATTAAAATACACACTTTTAACTGGCGTTAATTTGATATTAACCCATTAGCTTGCTATGTAGTGAAGAAAAATTGTATATTACATGGGTTTTGTAGATTGCGTGCCGCGAATATTTTTTGATTTTTTTAGTGAGTTACAAGCCTTAAAAATTTGAGAACACAGGTTTTTAGTCAGTTTAAGTAACAATGAATTTACTATTGGTTTGATTATGGTGAGAAAACCTTCATATAAAGGCGAAATGGTTTATGTTTTCTAAAATTTGTTTACCTAAGCCCAAAGTGCCTCTTTTTAATAAAAAATCGAATAACGATATTTTTTGAAACAAACCAAAAATACTAACACCGTGTTTAAGGTTAAAATCTGGGAAGGAAAATACGAACTAAGAAAACAATTTTTAAATAAAATTTCTATCTAAGTTTAATAATTTTTTTTGCAATAGTTCTAAGCGCAAGCTAATCCGTTTTATGGTAGTGTTTTGTTTTTTATGGGAAAATAGATGGAGTGATCGAAGCACTTTCCACTCTGAGCTCCAGTAATTGTCACAAAACTAAGCTAGATGTTAAAGGAGTAGATTTGGAGAACTAGGCTATTTGCTGCCTTTTAAAACACCTCTTTTAAAAAAAACACTTTTTTTAGCACAAGAAGATGCGTTAGAAAACATAATAAAACAGAGTAAAGCGTTTGTAATTGAATTTTTATTTGAATGAAGGTAAGGGTGCCGTGTTATGAGAAAATCGTTAAAACCACGTTTTCTAACGACCTCAATAAGCAAGAATTTGCTTGACTTTATTAATTTCTGCGGCAAGGTTATTTGTTGTACGTTAAAATTGTTGTTGCTCATTTTTCCGCAAAAATTTAGCGTATTGTTTTGAAGAGATTGAATGTAAAATGAATATCAATATCCATACAGGTATAGCCTATTTTAAACGTTTCGAATAATTACTGATTCATTTTCACTCTTTGATATTTATTTGAAGTCTAACTGCAAACTCCAGCTATTTTGTTCTATAAAAAGGCATTCTGCGTTTGCCTCATTCATAACGTAAATATACAGTTGGCTTAAAACAGAGTTACTTTTGCCAGGCTCATGCCTATTTTATTTGTACTCATGATTATGCCACAAAGTTGTTCGATACTTGGCGTTGTATTCCGATGACCGATATTTTAAACAAAATATCGTGATCCGTTTAGCAAAAGTTAATTCAATTATAAATTGCGAATGTATTATTGCCTAAAATTTGCTAAAGCGCTATAAAGCCCCGTTATCTCTAATTGTTAATTTACTAGTTTTGAAAAATTTACTTGAAAAAATGCTACGTTCGCAAATCATAGCTGAATTTCCGATAATAGTTTGGTATCGTATCGGCAACGACACCAGCCTAGTATCGACTCCGGTCCGATATGTTTGGATGCTTAAGTTAAAGAATACCCTTTATTTTTTAGCTTAAGGTGAGCTGTAGTGAGATTACAAACGTTTGACCGAATTTTGTCGACATAGAAGCCTTAGGCGCCACAATTACGACTTGTAGTGATATCGATTACAAGTGAACAGCACGAAATGCGATCCCTATTTCAACAAACCGTTGCCGGGCCACGCCCATTTGAAAGGTGTCACGCCCACTTTTCGTTAGGTTGCCCCGATCTAAGAAGCGAATGATTGTTGTAAGTAAAAGTTTATAGAATCCGAAACATTATAAGGTTTTAAAATTGGAGCAAATCAAAGAACAATTATAAAATCAGAACTTAAATCACTTTTTTTATTTAAAGCTTTGATAGCGTTGCTTAGGAGCTAGTTTTGTTTGTATTCGTTTAGTTTTGGCCTGAATAGGTAATTAGGAACTTGATATCTCTTATCGCGTTGTGGACGACCTAAAGGCATTTAAGGCCTTGAGCCTACAAGCAGCTAACCACTAAAAACACTTCAAACCTTAATATAATGAAGCTCCATTGCTGGTGGATTACGCCTAATGAAGACAGATTCTCCAGGAATTTCAAAACTTATTTGGTTGACACTATCTTTTTTTGTTTACTAGTGCTGCGTACAAACATAAATCGGTGATTTTCAACCTATGGGTCGTCTAATATTGTGTAGACATTTGATTTTGTTGGGTCGCCGACTGCAGTAGTTTTAAATGGTTTGTTTTTTAAAATTAGTTGTGAGAGAGATTTTTCCAAACTTTGATTAAATCGGGGAAACAACGAAGACATGGATCGTATTAACGAAATTCTTATTCATCCTATTGCCGTTTTTATGTTTTGTTAATCTTGAGCCTAAAAAAGTTCAGTAAAGATAATTGGGTCGCCGCCAGTAAATATTAAGAAACACTCTTTTGAAAAAATTATGTTGGTTAAACTTATGTGGTCAGAAAAACCATTAAATACATTAAAAACAATTAGCAGAATTTTATTCTACTGGTAATTTAAACAAATAGTTTAAAAAAACTAAAAGAGGTTAACCAACTTGTAAAATAACGAAACACCGACTAAAACATTTTCTGAACTTATATAAACACCATCGACAGAGAGAATTAATATTTCCTCAAACAAGTGAAGAATGGCAGGGTCAAATATTAACACACAAGCGTCTTGCAATAAGATCCTGGCAAAATGTTAAGAAAACAGCAACTTGTGGCGATTAAAAGAGCTTATCGATGTAGCAATTAGAGGTTGATGGGCACTTCTAGAGCTGGACAAGCAACCAGGCTTAATTGTGATGTTTAATGGCCACTCTATCAACTGACCCTTGCCAATTAAGTCCATCCTTATTCAGGTGATCGATTAGCACTTGGAGCGAAACTGATTGCTTGTTGAGGTTTATTTCCTCGCTCAAGTGTTTTGAATGGAGCAGAATTAAATGCGGACGGGGATTGTTTTAATGTGATGTTGTAAATTGCGTCAACGAAATATTGTTTCGTATTTAAACGTAAAGCAACATTAGTTGTAGATGGATATTACGCATTGGAGGGACAACGTAAGTGCTTATAAAAAGATAGTCTAGCTGCGTTAGGTAAAATGCATTGTTGTAAACAAGTCATTTCAAAATGACTAAGTCCCAGTCCAAGTAGTTGCTTTAGCAAGTCAACTTTAAGTCAAGTGATTGGGCCTAAAATAAATGTATGACTATAAAAACAAAATAAAAAATAAACATCGGTAAATTGATTCCATTCCAAGAAATGTTTAAACGAAAAATCAAAAACAAATAGCAAGCCAATTGATCTTCAAATAATGTCTTCAAATAAAACACTTAAGATTAATGTTAAGTCATTACGATATTAGATTTCCTTTTTAAAAAGCAAAACTGTAAATATCAGCCCTAGGTAATTTAAATAACGCCATTTACACAAATTCAAAAAGATTTATTAAACATAGATTAACGACCGGGGCAACAGCTTATGTTACTCGTTGGTCATTTATAGAGTTAAGTAATAAAATAGCAAAACATTCCCCCGTTTTGCATGAAGTGACAAGTAATAGCCGCCTTTTAAACGTTAGCATCCATGGCTTAATTTGTATTCCGCTGGGGCAAGTCATAGTTGATGCGAACCTTACGAGCTATCTGTATAATCCTACTATGCTTTCAATAACGTTCCATTTCTTTTCACATGGCGTTTTGTTTCAAGTATCTTACACTTGTCATTAAATATCAATTTAGTTTTGTGAATGAAATATCCCAATCGAAATCAAGGTACATTAAACTTTAAATAACCAGATTAATATCACAAGATTAGTTTTGATTTGCAACGTTTGGTCTCTGACCCATAACAAAGCCGTTTTAAATCTAGCAAATTGTGAATCTAGATTAAAGCTGAAATGATCTTCTGTCTATTCTAAAGCACATTAGAACTTATAAAGTTTGCATTCTAATCTAAATTTAGGATGTTTCAAGTTAAAGTGTTTGATTGATGAGACAATAAAATTATTTCATTCTAGGTATAAAAACTAGTATTACTTCAGCCACAAAATAAGTTAAAGATATGAGTAGCGAAACAAATTCCATTCAGCTTCGTCGAAAGCATTGTTTCGAGCGCGCGAGAGGCGTTGTAATTGTGACGTCACAATCCCGGTAGCGCTCGAGTCGCCAAGTAGTTCTTCAGGCTCAGTTTGAGAGCAGTTGATATTTGCTCAAACAGAAGCAATACTGGGGTGTGGGTCGCTGCTTCGTTACCACTTTGAAATCTCTTTGGAGAGTAATGACTGGAGGTTGTAGTTAGACGTAGTAAGAATATTAAAGCCCATACAGAAGTAGGTTGCATTTTGTAAACGTTTCGAATACATCATAAGATAATGGCTGGATGTTGTAGTAGAAGTAGAATGAATATCAAAGCACATAAAGAAGAAGGTGGCATTTTGTGAATGTTTTAAATAATTGATTTTGGCTTGAGGTTGTACTTTACAATGAACCTTTATTCGTTTTAAATCTCTTTAGGTTTGTGAATCGTTTCAAAGCGAAAGAACTGAAAGGTAGGATTGAAAAACGAGGGCTTTATCTTGACCGCATCGTTTATCTTGCTTCGCTTTGTGCTTTTCAAGATTTGCTCAAAGTTCGAACGAGTTGCTCATTTTGAGTTGAGCGAAACTAATGTGGCGTAAATATTAGTTTGTGCAGAATCAGAGAGTTTTGGTCAAAATATTTGAATTAATTTCATGCAAAGTTGCTTGGTGGGAAATGTATGAAGTGATTCTACAGTTTTTGAAGCACTTTTGGCAGAGATAAAAAATAAATACCATCTTTGTATGCTTTATAGAGAAGAAATATTAAAAGTTAAGTTGCTTGAATTGTTAATGTGCATATAAAAGTAAATATTTTCTTAAAATGTCGTTTATATTGCTGCTTTTATAATTTGTTGCTTTTTATCGGGTTTATTAGAAACATGTTTTATAAAGGATGGATTTTTCCAACCTCTGGTGACAATTGCTAAGTAAACAAAATTCTAAACTTGAATCAGTTATTCTCAAGTTGCTTTACGGTTAAAAAAGTTTTTCCTTGCCTTTTGGATTCTTTTGTGTTTTTTAGTTGTTTCCAATGTTGGGTCTGTGAAGCGGTTTTAGGATTACAGTTTTTAGCCCCCGAGGTAAACCCCAAAAAGGTAAAAGTGAACCCACCTCAATAAACTTCACTAAATAATCGTTACTGGTATTACTTCATTTTAAAATCCATCTTTATGAAGTGGCGTTTTCTTTAAGTTATATTTATTGCTAGGAACCGCTAATATTCGTTAAATAATAGTGCGGGTCCGCCGCGTTTACCTTTACAAGTTAGAAAGCACTACTACGATGTGGGGCGGTGTGTTGGTCCAACCCGCTTTCGCTTGTATCAACAGAAGCCCTTCTGACATTCGCTGCCAATAGCCGGGAAGTATCGCGTGGAGGGAGCCACTTTAAAACTTGAAAGCTAGCCAAGTTGTTGGGCAATTAAAAACAGCAAAATTAACATTGAAAAACTGAAATACGTGGTGGCTTAATTCTGTTGTTTAAATTTTTATTTAAGTATTAAAGTATTTTGCCGAACGGAACTTATATTTATTCGGTATAAACCAGGTTATTAGTAAACGTGAAGGACTTTGCGCGGTTTCTAAGGTTTTAATTTGGTGAAAACAGACTGCAACCATAGATTTCATCTAAATTTGTGAAAATATTCATAGTTGACGAAACGAATTACTTATTATTACCGCGCACATTTTGCAAAACAAGCGAAGAAATAAACGTTCCATCAATCTAACTGTTAAATATCTGCTCTAGTTACAGAAGTTGGATGCATTTTCGCAGACTTTGAAAAAAACTAAGAGAGGGCTTGGGACTCTCAATACACCTTACTGACAATTTGAATGTGCTTAACTTTGGAGCATAAGGCGCAGCGAATAGATATTAACTTAATTAACATCTAGGAGTTTTAGTAAGAAGTAGAATGAATACCAAACAGATGTATAGGTAGCATTTTGTAAACGTTTCGAATCAATTTCAAGATAATGGATGTAGGTAGCATTTTGATGTTGAAAATAAATAGAGTTATTCGAAACGTTCACAAAATGCTATCTATACTTCTGTATGGGCTTTGATATTCTTACTACGCACGTGCATAACCTTTTTTATATTGTTTTATATTTTTCAAAACAAATGTGCTTTTTTCTGGTATATTTGCTTAACTACCAAACGCAATGTTTTACTGGCGTTTTATTCATATTCAGGATGTGGGAAGGAAGCTGAAAATATCAACAACATAAAGCAGAGCTTCTTAAAAAGGGCCGCGGTTTATGGCGCACGCTTAAGCTGCTTTGAATGGGCAACTTTGTTGATACAAGCAACACAACGCCGAATATGTGATTCATGGCCAAGAAACCGTTAAGCAACGCACTATAAGCCTAACTTCCGCGCTTTGAAAAGATTTATAACAAAACTAACCATTACTCCAGTATTTATTAACTACTACTGTTGTATTTAAGACTCGCCTCTTAGGTAAAGCGTTTAAAATTTTGGGAGAAGATTTAAACCTTCTGAACTATGGAAAAAAAATTACAACAAACTTTCCTAAAACAAAAACTCGATTTCTTGAAAACTAATTTTCTAAAATGAATAAATCTTTATTCAAACGTTCAAAATGCTGCCTATACTTCTTTATGGGCTTTGATATTCATTCTACGTCTAACTACAACCTCCAAACATTATGCTTCGAACTGATAAAGCCTTTAATTAGTGCTGGCGCAATAAGATGAGGTTATGAACAAATAAAATTTCGATAGGGTGTAGGTTCCTTTGTTATCATTACTTTAGAATTACTTATGTATTTGTATAAGAGCTTGCTTAGCTAACGGCTTAAGCTTGTGAGAGCGAAATAAATTAAAGGAACTTATGTTAGGCTTGGGTTTGAGTTTTGTAAGGGCTGAGTGTGAATTGTTGGCTACTTTTAATTTCACGTCACATCGGAAAAGTACAACATCGTATTTCATTCCAAAAAGCTGTTTTAGCTTTTAAACCGTTTGCTTTTGTCGATGCAGCGAACAAAAAGACGAAAAATGAGCAGATACAATCTTCCAAGCGGTCGTGTAAACTGTGTGGGAGCTCTGAGTGCTTCTAAGTGCTTGTATGAGCAAATAAGTACTTATATATTGATATCAGCTGGCGTCTGAAGTGGTGTTTAGATGTGTGTATACACAAGTATCGAGCAAAATATAAATAGTTAATTCGTTTTTTAAAACAGACAAAGGACCCACTTTGGTTTTGGGTTCAGTAGGCTCTTGAGCCTTTTCGGAGAAAACGCAAAATTTTGTTTTTTAAAATTATAAATTAAAGGACGAAAATTGAAGTGGGATGATAAAGAAATTACAACTTGCATTATGATGCGAATTCCCACAAAAAATATACCCTTTCTTATCAAGTGGTAAAAAACAAAAAAAAACAGTTTTTCGGTATTTAGAATTTGTTGAATAATAGCGAATAGCATTTTGAAATCTTTTTACATGGAATTTGTGAATGCTGCAAACTAGGATTTATTTTTCACGTTGGAAACGCAATTAATAGAAAGAAAGTGACCATCTTTCGGTTTTGAAGCCTTATTTAGAACCGGCAACGTTCATAGTTCTCACTATTTCGGACCTTGCCCATATTTTCGGTCGGAAAATCTTATAAAAAGTAGTTTATATAGGTTCATTAGGTTTTTATTACGACAGTTCTAATATTTCTGGTCGCAAAGTTTCACTTTGTTCCATTCGATTCGTTTTTGTGCAAAACAAAATGCCGGGGTTAAACTTAACGGCAATCTGCTCTGCAGCTAAAATGAAAATCGATACACACAGGAGAAACCTCAATTGTTCGGTAATAAGGATCATGATTATGACGTCACCACATCGCGTGTGTGACAGAAACAGCTGGTGGCAAAATTAAAAGCACCTGCCTACGAGATTTAGCCGTTCCCCTTTTTCCACTGTTTTTTCGACGTGAATTGGCGTGCAGGGATTTTGCAGGAAGTGTAAAAGGCAGCAGATGATCGGCTATAAAAGCCACTGGATCCTGCCTTTCACCATAATTCTAAACTGAGCTGTGGGTCGCTCCTAGGCTTTAGGGGAGGATTTTGTATTAAGCTGCTTTTAGTTTTGTAAGAATGCAAAAAAAATTTCGAATATAAAATCGTGTGAGACTTGTATGCACACTATAAGAATAATATTATTCGTGTTTAGAAAATGAATTTCAAAAGTGTAAAATCAATGACCCATGGTCTCCCTGTTAACGTTCTGAGAAACTTTCTTACAAACGTACGGTGATTAGGTTATAGCTTCGACCAACATGATTACAAGCTTCTGCGGATGTCAACTCTGCTGTTAATAACTTTGCTGGAAATGTCAGTAGGTTCGAGGTTAAAGGTCACATGAAGCCATGTTCGATTTAAATAGCGGTTTCTGGTCGGTTTAGGTGAAATTGTTCTATGAATAGGGTTCTATTTCTAGAAGGTGGTTGGCCGCGTATAATTGACTAACGTCAGCTAGTGAAATCACTGTTTGTGGTTGAGTTACCAGAAAACGTTGGAATTAATTTTGGCTTGGATTAAGTCAGTGCGTCTTAACCTATTAGTCTTTTTGGTTGGGTCGCCGACTTCAGTAGTTTTATAATGGCTAGATCTATTGAGATTGTTTCTTGGCTAGATTTCTATAAAATTGAAGAAAACTTTGAGTGAAAGACCGAGACATGGCCCATATTGATTGAATTTTCACTAATTAGAATGATGTAAATTTGTTTGCTTGTAAAAAGTTCAGTGAAATAGAATTCCAAGCTCTGCTGTGATATTTACGCCATGTTTTTTTATATGAAATTTATTATGACATTGATACACGATATAAAAACGAAACATTAATGTATTTTAAAAAATCTATTTTACCTCTGGTAAGGCATTTTGTGGGGGAAGAGGAATTCCATTTGAGAATGTTGTTTATTTAAAAACAATGTTATTAAAATTTTAAATTCACGCAATAAGCTTAATTCTAGCAAAGCATTAGTAGTAAATGTTGCACGAATGACTTATCCCGTGTTTGGCCTACATTACTACGCCAGTGGTTGCACTTTAGAAACCGCATCCCTGGCTCCAAGAATAGGATCAGGGTTAGGTTTCGTTTCAAACTGCCCAGGCCACATTTCGTGGGGTCAGGTTCCACTTAAAACAATACAAGGTAAGACAGAAAGCTGTGCTTTATATTTAACCGGGCGTCCTTCGTGTATTACCACAGGCGCTGGTTTGCTCAGATTTAATAAAAGGCTTTTGTTTAAAACTTTTACTGAAATAGCGATCGTGGGAAAGTGAAAGAGACGAAAAAATGGACAGAAACTCAACCGAAGCTACAAGTGAAGTTATGGAGGCGAATATCAGCAGGAATCTAAGCGCCATGGAGATGGTTGAAATGGCAAGGGCTGCTTATGAGCGACCTTGGGTCAGAGACGAGGTTCTTGTGGCTTCACTCACAGCTGTGTCCTTCTACCTTGTCGTTGTTTTCTCCATATTCGAGTGGCGGAAAGACGCGGGCGCTGTGGGCAGCAAAAAGCCGCCGAGCTCGTCGAAAAAATGCGAGAATTTTCTCTCCAAGGGCCGCTTGTGCTTGTTCGCCGCTGTTTTCGCGCTGATGCGATGCTTGTGCGAACAACTGGAACTCCGCTTCGGCACAACTTCGGATCTTGCCTGCCTGCTTTACCAGCACCAGCTTGTAGAGTTCTTCCACACTTCGCTCGTGTGCTTGTATCTGCTGCTGTGGTCTCGCCAGCTCAAGATGTACAAGCACAAAGCACTGAAACACCTCGCTTCACCTTTCCTGCGTTTTGTGAGCACAACAGTGATAGTGGGCTACATTGCAGCGGGGGTCGCAACAGCAATATCCTACCTTGTAATATTCAGACTTGTTGCCTCTCCAATAGGTTGTGTGTACGATCTTTCCACGATCGACCCACACACATCAACTCTCCCGGGCTTACTTCTCTTCATAGCAGCTATAGTCTTCCAATTCGCTCTCCTCGGACTTTTAATCTACCCTCTGATCAAGCACTACAAGCTGAACGTTTGCGGATGCGGGAAGGCTTCGACAGGAGCCAGGAACTCCTCGGAGAACGTTGGTAGGACGGTGATGCGACTGAGCGCTTGTGCGACGATCTGCGTCCTCAGCGACTTCGTGTCCTGCCTCCTTTTGATCCTCATCCACGACGGGATTACTCCGATCTCTCTGTGGGCGAACGTCTACACAATCAACCTCCTCGTAAACATCGTAGCGGTTGCTGCTTCCTTCGTGGATTGGAGGAAACGATTCTTTCCGTTCCTCAAGCAGGATTACAAGCAAGTTGCAACATCCAGTGCTGCCGCCACCACGAGCTCATCCGCTGTCTGATCATGACATCACAAAGGTTAAAAAACGAAGATTGCATCACAAAGATCACATCACGAGATCTGTGTTTCTTCGTGATAAATGATATCCACGTGATGATGATTCACCGTACATTAGATCAAGATTCACATGATAAGATTCACGACCGCGTGATGAACATCCACGATTCATGCGATAAGTGAATCCACAGATATCGTGATTAGATTCACGGAGCGCGTCATAAGACATTGTGTTCATGCTCACAAAGATGATTTAGATCACGAAGAGCGTGAATTAAATCATATTTTCGTGATTAGTTAAAAGCGCACAAGTTGTGGCAAAATTCATAAAGTAAGGCATTCGAATCACGAAACGCGGTTTTGCGTCACAGAATCACTAATCACGTTATTTAAATTTACAAAACGTGAAAATGTTTTTGAAAGACCTAGAGTCGCGCGAAAAGACTTACTTTTCGTTCACAAAAGGCGTAGTTTACATCAATATGTTTATATTCGTGATTCAATCCATAAAAATATGTTTTTTTTAGCATAGGCAAAAAATAAATGGAAAAAAAGATTTATAAATTACTTTCGTTTTCAAAACCATTGAAAACTGAAAACAGGAAATAAATTATGGGTGTCGTTGATTGAAATAATATCCGCCATTTTACCGCAGCTCAATACTATGTCCGATAATATTGGATCGTTACTCGATAATATTTGTCGATCCGTTGCATAATTAAACTCATATCGCTCTTTATTAAAACCTGAATGTAAATTGAATATTTCGATTGAGTTCCAGATCCAATTTCTCATTTTCTAAGCACAACCGCTCACTGTTCCAATACGTTGCTAATGTCAAATATCTTCTCTGTTTTATATTTAGCTTTTTTCTTAAAGGTTTTGATTAAACTTAAATCAAAGGGCATTTTAAATATTTAAAAACTATTTTGAAGAATTTATTTTTGCCATGTTATTTCATCAGTGGCCTAAAATTTTTAATTGAATTTAGAAACTGAAATGCAGCAAGACAAATATTTCCATGTCATTTTTTAAACTTTTTTTATCGTAAATTGTAACAAAGCCTAAAGTTCGGGATTTATTTTAGACCAATCTTTGTATATGGCCGTATTTGTCTAATTCTAAATAGAGGAATCAGGTGGAACTGTATAAAGACAAATTGCATCGAGTTATCGACAAGCTTTCGAACAACCTTGCTTCATCAGATCAAAGTATAAAGGAAACAATTAAAATGGACAAAGTAAAAGCACAAGCGCAAGTTTACTTCTGCTTTGACCTGATGAAGCTTGTCGGTAACTCAATACAATTTGTCTTTATAAAGTGCCACCTGATTCCTCTATTTTATACTAAGAGTCAAAACAAAGAGCTCTACTTTTGCTTTTTAAAATAACCTCACGCCTAATGTGAAAATATTGCGTCCTTTTTTTGTTGTACTTTAAACGTTCATGTGCCATCTGTTACTTTTTAGACATTTCTAAAAGACGTTTCGTTCCATTTTTAACGTGTGTGAATTGCCTGACGGCAAAAGTAGCGTAAACTACAGAAATTGTGGTTATTTTATTTCGTTTGTGAAATTTTGTTTCGTTTGTGAATTTTTTTCCATAGATTTGTTTCACCCGTGTGTTTATGTTGTTGTATATTCAGCAGCTCAGCTTGATAATTTCATTAAAGACGCCATCTTTAAATCGTCTCTTGAGATCAACGAAATTAGGGGAATCCCCATATGGCAGCTGTCAGTCAACTGCTTGCGAGAAAAACAACTTTTCTTTAAATGTAGAAAGAATATCAAAGTCCATCAAGTAGAAAGCATTTAAGTACCCCGGTTTAAACAGTAAATTTCGCTTTGTTTTCTTCTGCTCTACATTCTGCCTCAGCAGTATTTATAGATAGACTCAGTGCCTTCTCACCAATAAATCAATGAAGATTTATTCAAAACGTTCACGAAATGCTTCCTACTTCTGTATGGGCTTTGATATTCATTCTACGTCCAACTACAACCTCCAATATTTGATAATTATCAGGTAGTAATCCAACCATAGCAACCAGGAAGACTGTAAGCGATTTGCCTGTGTAACAATTATCTTTCTAGATAAACGATTTGCGGCAAGGGTTAAATATATGTAAATATGATCCTCGACAGTACAAAAACATAAAAAAGTATTGACCGAATCATAAATACTAACAGCCCCCTAAAATGACATCTATATTGTTGAGGTCACTGGGTATTTTACAGGGGACCCAGGTTTTGGGAATTAACCAACCTCACAATGGTGTGAAAGTAAGCTAGAACGTTCCGGCAAAAATTATGTGTTTTTTTGGCGCCATATCCAGATGCATTTAAACAAAGATTTCAGTTCATATTTGTGCACAACGAACGTCAAGCTCGGGTTTGCGAAGGATAAATGATTTATGCAGTAACTTTGTGTCGTCATCTCTACACACCAGCATGTGTTTAGGTCAAATAATTACTTTCCCACCCCTGGTTTGAATACGCTAAGGTTTTTATGATTCGCCCATAATGCGTGTCTTGAGCTGGGGGTGTGATATTGTCGGCAGATGCGCGCTGACCTGCTCTCAAACATAAACTGCGTTTCCATCGATTATTCTGCTGCTCGAGACACGATTTTCTAACAAGATCAATCAAGCCATTTCTATGTATTTCAACATAACAGTGACGCTTGGGGAAAAGCACGGCGTAAAAAATGACACTTTCAAGCAAGATGGGGTTTTGCAACATTCTGGTCAAATACCTTTTGGGAGATCAACGGTTTAAAACATTTTGAAGCAACATTTATCCTTCGTTTTATCCAATTCATAAAATTAAAAGTGGCCATCTAGCATTTTATTTTATTTGTTAGTTGGTTTTAAATAACAATTAGGGTGTAAGTACTCGTTTTCTAATAGTTTTTCAATAAAGCCATTTTTTTAAATTGCAAATGTATTTACTGTTTATATATATTTGTTGTAATAATAAATTTGTTATAAAATCATGGATGTATTTAAAGCACATTTCGTGGTTTATTCCAACAAGTGATAAATGTTTGTACAGAAACAGTGTTGTGGTAAAACAAAATAAACATGTAAACAATTCTACATCGAACTTCGTCTAAAAACTAAAACGGTTTTGCAAAACCAAGCTCCAATGCACAATGCAGCCAGTAATTTGAGACGACCTGAATTTTATTGAATTGCGCCGCGGATTAGGTTTGCTCGAGCCAAGATCCGGATAATTTAACCAAATTTCGCCGCAAATCCACAAGAAAAGCTCCTGGAAAAATCGACCGGGCGCAAATTTGCAAGTTCGTCAACGCTGGCCTCCCATTGGCTGTTGGCCGCTTGAGCGACCGCCCTTTTGCCCGCCGCGGCTCCTGATTGGCTGAGAGGGAGTGTTGGGTTGTTTGGTCACGTGGGCAAGTGGCTGGCCGCTTGAAATGTTCTGAAATGTTGCGGTTGAAAGTGGGTAAATGTGGGCAAGATTTTTCGCACAATTGAGATAAATAACGGAATTCTTCTTTCAAATAATTGACGTTGAATTGGAATTAGAAGAAATATAGAGACATCGGATTGAGTTTTCATCTTAACAGACACTTGCAGATTTTTATCGTGTTTGCCAAATTAAGTGTGAAACTTTGTATTTTTATCAGATACAGATTAAAACTTACAAACAACCCGATCTCATACTACCTTTGTTTTAATTATTATAAACAGAATAGTTACTGCTCTACAAACGAAACTTAGGAATTAAGGAAAAACTATGATTTTATGCGAAATAATTTTGCTAAAATTTAAATTTGTTTTATTTTTGGCTTAACAGGAACACTAATCTTCTACAAAGTAGACCTTAAAAATAATGACACATCATGGAATAAAGACTATATGACAGTCTGATTAGAATATTATTGCCCCAACAAGGTTGCGAAGATGTTTCTCGTGCTTTAACCATCATTTACCGTTAGTTTTTGGTTTGGAATCAGTTTTTGTTTCAAACCTACTCATTATAGATGATTGCCGTAGATTCAGTATTTATTCATCATTTGTCAGTTTTTGTTTTTCTTCGTGGACTATTTTGTGTACATTCTCTAACTTATTTTTTGTCACACAATTGCCAAGGTTTAAAATAACACAAGTCACGTTAATTCGACTTTATCGAACCAACTTTAAGTAATTTTTTGTTTGCTGACCACAACATTAGGAATGTTCAACACTTATTTTATTCCAGCATTGATATCTGGTACTTGGGCAAAATGTACCGAACCGATCCCAAATGACGTTATTTCTATGATTGAACATCACAAATTAGTCTGAAGCATTAGAAGGTAACTTTTTTTTTAATTTGCTTTGAGGTATTTTTTCTAATTGATTATTTATATATTTTACCAATGTTTACTTTTCAAAGCACAAAATGACGGTCAGAATCGTATAAAAATGACTGAAATAGCTGTAATTTGCTAATGTATTGGCATCGATACTACCCTAGTATCGGACGAGTACCGATACTACCACTTAATATCGGGTACCGGCTTCGATCCGATATTATCGGACAATCTAGATAAAAATCTCACCTGAAGATTAGGATGGTGTCTTTCAACCAGCACTGATCCTTGGGGGGTGTTGGTCTGGCGTACCGGGGGGGTCTGCACCCCCGTCGCACTTATCTTGGCCTGGAGGGTCCGAGTGCGCCCCGCTGGAACCCGGACCGGCCCGGTCAACGGCACCGCTCGGGATACAATGGGACGTTGAGCCTGGGAGGTCTGGATTAGTAAAAAAGCGATTAAATCAGGTTCTCAGGTCGGGGGTTATTAAAGGTCGGGGTTATTAAAGGTCGGGGGTTATTAAAGGTCGGGGTTATTAAAAGTCGGGGGTTATTAAAGGTCGGGGGGTATGAAAGGTCGGGGGTTATTAAAGGTCGGAGGTTATTAAAGGCCGGGGGTTATTAAAGGTCGGGGGTTATTAAAGGGTCGGGGGTTATTAAAGGTCGGGGTTTATTAAAGGGTCGGGGGTTATTAAAGGTCGGGGTTATTATGCTGGGGTCCAGAGCCCTTGCGGGGTTTAACTGAAAGAATAAAGCTTTATTTTTATTTGAAATTTTATTTGAAGTTTTATTTGGAAGGAAGAAAAAGCTTTTCCGCCATCTCCTTAAATGTATTTAGAAATTAGTTTTTTCATCTGTTGTACCGAAAACAACAAGTTTCTTGAATCTACTTGTTTTATGACGTTATTTCTAAAATTTTCATGCCGACCCTGAATTTCGAGTAAATTTTAGCGAGTTTTCTATTTTACCAGCAACAGTGATAAAAACGAATAAGAATGAAACAAAGGTGACTGGTTTAGTGAATAAACAATCTTTGCAATCTGAGGACAAAAAAGTACGGAACTGCGCAGTTTTTGCAGCTGGTTCGTTAAAACGATGTTCTGTTTGGAACAATTGCCCTCCGAATCACAATGGTGGTCGTGGCATTCGCATAAAACTTGCTTTACGACTTGCTGTTACAAATCTCGACAACTTCCAGACCCCAAACACTTCGAACAACTTTGCATTCATTCAAAAACCTGGCGCGTGCTTTACAATTAAATGCCACCATCGCTATATAGCTTTTGTCCTTGCTTTATGACCGGCGTAACAACCGGAATCAGCAAAAATAAACTTCTCCCACTGAAAACAAACTCAGGATGAAAAAAATGCGTCGGTATAAAATCCAAGTCTCGGGTGCCTTATGTTCTTCTTAATTTGCCTAATAAGTAAGAATTTTTTTAACCAACGAGCGATTTTATAAATAATTTTCCTAATTTGGCCCAAAAATGTGATTTTTTAACCTAATTTGTCCAAACAGTGCGTTTTTATTTGATTTCGTAAAAACACACAATTGTTACACTATTATTGTCTAAAAATTGCTATTTTTAATGCAATTTCGCCCCAAAAATGACAATTTTTACTTAATTTCGTCTAAAAGAGCGCTATTTGTTGAACTAATGTTGTCTAAAAAATAAGATTTTCAACTAATATCAATAAAAAAGTGCTATTTTTTTTACTTAACAATTTATAAGAGAAAAAAAACAAAAACGGCGGAAATCGATATGAAAACAAATGTGTGGAATCGATATAAAATGTAGGCGTTTCGCATCAGCAGCTGCCGCATCACAAGCGCTCGATCCTAAACCAATCACTCGTCGTTGCAAATCCGTTTAAGCTCATCGCGTCTTGCGGCCGAAAATAGCCGACCTTACTCACCACACGCGACCTGGATAATGCCCGTCGCGCGCGTGCCATTGTTGACGTAATAATTGGCTCGTCGCTCGATCAACTGCCGCAAGATTGCCGCAAGACACGGGTGAAGCGGTTTTGCTGGCTGGGGTTTCAATCGATCGCTGTTTGCGGTTTACATTGGACAAATAATTATCGGTAATTATCAGCGAATATTATAATATTCATTTTAATATAGCTTTTGTGTTATTCTGTGATTGACTAAATACAAATTGCTGGTTCATTTAAAGCAGTGGTTCTCAACCTTTTCATCTTACGGACCGGTAAAATTTCAAAACAAATTTTGCGAACCGGTTGACCTTCAAAAATAAAAATCACTCATTTATTACGACAAAAGTATGCAACTTAAAAGCAAAGAATGGACAATTTAAAAAGCAATTTCCTGCTGTCTTTTTGATATCATACGTTTTATACGTGGTTCTATTCAAGTTTTTCGCATACAACTGGTAGTTGTAGTCTACTTTTAAAGAATTGGCCACAACACTTGCAGCATTGTGACGTACAATGAAGTCTAAAGTAGACCATTAACTTTATGTTACGTTAAAATGTGGCAAAAGAAGTTCTAAATTTGATGGACAAGTTTTCAACCTCAACATCTTGCATTTTGCAATTGAGATATAAAACTGGAATATATTTGGCGGCCGCAAGAAAATCACACTTGCTTATGAATTTTTCTACATAAGACGTAAAACAGGGGTCGGCAACCTACGACCCGCCGCCTCTTCGACAAAATAGACACCAGTCTATTTCACAAACCAATATTTCAACTACCTAATTGCGAAAATTTTTCGCGCTGCGAAATTGCGAAAATTTTTTTGCGCGAATGTTTATTTTACGCCCGGTTTGTTTACGCTTAGATGCTGCCTTTTCAACCAGACCAGCGATTTTTACCGTTGCGCCGTGGAAGACTGGCAAGTGCGTCGCCCCAAAAACGGAAAACGTATGAAAAAATATTGGACATAGGGTACATTTTTTACCATTTATTTATTTTTATTTTCGGCATTGTAATAAAAACTTAATTAAAAGAAATACCGGTGTACCCCCCAAAAAAATCGCGCTCGCTTCGCTCACCAGGTGTGCCCTGACTTAAAAAGGTTAACAAACACCGAGCTAGATTAATTTTAGATGTTATCGCGTTCCCTCGAAGTAGTTTTATTACACTTTTCATTAGTAGTATATGGATGGCGGCGTGTGAACTCGAATTTTTAACCAAACGAACGCTTTTTTTCGCGCTTTGCGTCAACACTTTACTGCCTCTGTAAATGTAATTAAAACGTTAAAAGTGCAAAAAAATCCGAGCCCCACCTGATTCACAGTTGTTCTAACATTTCAATAACATAATTCTTAGTTATCATTCTGTGCGGCCCGCAAAGACCTTTCTGAGTTTGGTTTTGGCCCGCGACTAGAAAAAGGTTGCCGGCCCTTGACCTAAAAGCTGCCGGCGTATCACTAATACAAGGGTCATTGAACCCGGGTGGACACATCGGGGTACTTAAACAAGTTTTGTAATCCGTGGAGGCTGAAATAAAATCTTGGTGTGTAATATGCTTTTCAAAATTTACGGGTGTCAGTTAGATTTTACTGTCCCCGCCACGATCTGCATTCAACAGAAGTCATTTCGCCATAATTCACTTTAGTTTCCCAAAGCCAAGAAATAAATTATTAAAACTTGGCTTCCAGTGCCAGCAGATTTTATAAGACACACTAGTGCTATGTTTGCCTACAGGTTGAACCACTGAATTAAATTTGTTTATACAGGAAACGACAAAAAATGCTTTTATATCGCTAAATATGTGCACTGTACAAGCAAAATAAGAGCTGTGTTTAAGTCAGGGCTGTGAGGTCGGTTCAAGAAGTGGTTCCTGACATTTATGTTGCCGCGACCCCCTCTCTGTTTCGACAACCTACGCGACCCAAAGTTTTGGGCTAAGTTTACAACCATGCATAATTTAAAAATGTCTGGGTTTAAAAACCTGGCAAAAATGTCCAGCATAAACAAGTGCGCTTATATCGTAACAAGTGGAAATTGACTTCCCGCAAATTCGCAAAGTAACTACTATAGATAAATTGACGCCAGCGTTTGTAAGTCGCAACTTAAAGCGATCTTAATATTGGACAAGAAAAAGGTTTTATAGCAGGTTTGTTTAGTTTTTCGCTTTATTGTTGTTGTTGATGGAGGTTTATCGAGTGTCGAATCAAACTGCGCATGCGCAGACCAGGTTTCAGTGTTACAATTCGTTTTCCATTTACAGACGGACAGTTTTGGCAAATCAACTTAACGTCAGGGTTGCTTAGGCTGCATTTCCAACAAGCGATTTTATGCCGTGCGTAATTGATTGCAAATCCGGTGGAATATTGCGCAAGGCTGTGTGAAAATGTATCGGCGAATAACAAAAACAGCTTATAGCGCTAATTCGCTTAATATGTAAAACAAATGAAAAAATTGAGTTTAAAAAATACTCAAGTTACGAAATACAACTTTTTCACTAGTGTTTTCCACTTAAATTGACGCATTCGGTGAAATCCAGTTGTTTAATATAAGGTAACACAGTATTTTTTCAGTATATGTTATTGGGCAAAAGCCTATAATGAGGTTGCCGTTATCTCACGAACATTAAAATGTTTCATCAAATATATATATATATATATATTTTAATGTTTTCTTCGTTGAATAATAATAATCAAGTCAATAAGCGGCCCGCGATCAGTAAATCCTCAAACTTTGGTTTGGTGACTGCAAATCAATTCGAGAAAACCACAACAAAGTACAATCTGCTATTTCCCTACTCGGTCATAATTTGAAATACTGCTAAAAAATTTTATGAGAGTTGTGGTGCCTAAAAATACCTTACAATGCGTATATCATAATTGCGGAATAATTGATATAGTTTAATGTGGTCATGTTTTTTCAGAACCGACTACAAATGCTCTTATTATGGTTTTGGTTTTAAAGCGGTAGCCACCAAATTTACCCACAACATTTGCTTCGTACGACGCGTTCAGTTAAAAAGATTTCTTCAAATCAGGAAAGTGTTTTATAAGAAGAACATAAATAAATAAAAAATAGACGCGAAGAGTGGAAACTTTTCAAACTGAGTTCGAAAAAACGGAACTCACCTAAGCGAAAGATTATTAAATCAGTTTTCCGCATTTAACTTTTAACAGCATCGGCTTTTGCACTAAACGGAATTTAACGAAAAAAGAACTATATAATCACGCCCTGGCACATTTTAAAATAGAATACCGATGAATCAATGCAATAAGTTGGTGAGAAATACACAGGAAGCATTTCCGGCAAAATAATTAGCAAATCGATTTTACGTGCGACCAATTCTCTTCAATAAAGACAAATGAGGTTTGCCAATCAATACAGGTTGTAAAATACTTCTGGGAAAATTGATAGCCTTTCAAAGACCTAGAAGGATTGCCGAACGCCTTTTTAATGTACTTCAAAAATAAAACTATAAATGTCAAAGTCAACACAATAAAAAAGAGTTAAAAATTGCGTTTTACACTTTTTCACACATAACTTAAAGCTAGGCCTCCAAAAACCTCGAAGACTATTGGGAAAACATGGGTTTAACGAAGACTTTTTAATACGTAAATCAATTGGAAGAATATATTAAAACTTAAATTGAAGGACTTAAGTAAAAAAAACGTTAAAATAGCATTAACTTTGCGGGAAGTCCATACTAGGGTGTAATTAGACTTTTTATTGGGGTGGTTTTTAAGCCAATTTTAAAGAAGCATACCTTTAACCGCTGAAAAAAAAGCATATTTAAAAACGAGGTTGTTTTATTCATGTTTAATCATTCAACAATTGAAGGTCACCTTTAAAAAATGAATATACTGGTAATTGAAACATTAGGTTCTTTTCAGGGGTCGCTAAATGGTTAGGAAATACTTCACAAGACCGAAATATATTCAATAAATTCTTCAAACCAGGATTTTGCAGGACTTATTTCTGCGGACCCAGGGAATTAATATTTCTTATCTTGAAATCTTATTTGCTAAACTAGAAAGCTGTGAAACATGAGACGGTTGCATCAATAATTTACAACTTAACAACAGGTGCCAACCTACGGCAGGATTTTAAAGAGTTTGTTTAAAAATTAATACACCAGTCGTGTCAACGCGACTCTTCGCATTATACGCACGTTAGTATCCGTAAACTCCGCACGTAAGTCCGTATTCGCAAGTTTGTGTCCGTAAACTCCGCACGTAAGTCCGTATATGCAATTAAGTCCGTATACACAAGGAAAAAAAGTGGTATAAAGGTGTTTAATAATGAAAGCCGCTTCTGTACACTCGCTCAGATATTTTGACGGAGAAAAAATGTAGAAAAATTGTTGCGTTTGTCTCAATTATAATTTCGAGTAAAACATTTAAATGAGGGGTTCTTAAACTGGGGTCCATGAACCCCTTAGGTGTACTAGCTTTATTTAGGGGGTCCACGATGGCCCAATTGAAATATTAGTCTGTATTTGAAAATAAATTTATTTTTCAAAGAAAAGAGTTTAAAAATAAAAGGTTTTGCATTGAATGCATTTCTACTTTGTTTCACTTTTTTTTGGACCACAATCAGCAGATTTTTGACGTCATTAGTAATGCTACGTCGGTTTATGACGTAATCTCTATAATGTCTTGCCTATAAAAGATGTGTAGGGGGGTCCGCGGTTAAAAAAAGTTTAAGAACTGACAAAAGCGTTTTACCTTCGCTGACCCAGAGTTGTTTTGCTTGAAGGGCTTCACACCAGAATCGGAATTCAACGAATCAGGTTGCGACACGTCATTGCCATCTCGTTGCGCTTGAGTGAACACAGGCTGCGGTTGTTGTTGGCCACTAGAGGCGCACGTGAGCGCGTCAACAGCGCCAGCTAGTGTCCGTAGTTCGTCCTTGGCTAAAAACGAAGCAGGGTTAATTAAGTTTGATTCACTTGTTAGTAGAGGCTTGTAGAGGCAATTACACGTGGTTATAACCAGATATCGAGCGATATTTCGTTTGTTGACAGATAGCGATCCCCGGTTTTTTACATTCCCTGAAATATGGTCAAAATGTTAATTATTCGGAAGTAAAACCCAAATTATTATAAAAATTTGTTTGTTTTTTAGTAACAACTCTATCACATTTTCGACCAAAATATCGGTACAAATTTAACGATACCGAAATATCGGCCGATATTATCGGTAGACCAATATATAGGAAAAGTTCTAGTTATAACCACTAGTTAAGTGCACTTGAGTTACTGCTTTAAAATCACTTTGGTCTGACTTTTGGCAAAATGACTTAATCTATCTAATTTCATTAGGGCAAGTTATTTGAATTAGACTTTAGGTGTTTTTATCAAAAAATAAATAAGTCATTCGCCTTAATATCTGTGGCTAAACAGTTTTTTTTGAGGTTTTATAATTCGAAATATATTTTATGTTTGCACAAACTTTTCAAAATATGTTTTCATATTTACTATCTATTTTGCAAATGACTTAGCTGTGATTTAAAATGACTTGTTTACAAGAGTGCAATTAGTTAAGTGCTGTTATAGCACAACACATGTAGTGTTTGTATGTGGGGGCAATATACAATCATTGAAGTTGGTAGAAAGAGGGAATTCAAAGAAACTGAAAAGCGCTGAATTACAGATATCCGTACCACGCGGAAAATATATCAACTTTAAAAAAATATCAACTTGTCGCCAATGTGTTCTCAATATTGTTACTTTTTAGAATATACTGACTACATCAGTCTCCCCGCTAAGATATTTTTAACTTTGTGCACTTTTGTGATTAAATAATTTGAGGCCGCTTCCGTGAAAAAAACAAAAAACATTTTTAACACCAAACGTCTCCTACCTGGACCGCCACCCCACCACTATTTGCAAGGTTATTTATAACTTCAAAAAAATCCACCACTAGTTTTAAACCAGCTTGGTGCGATTAAAATGAGCCACAATATCTCGCTAATGGTGGGATCACACTAGGGTCGGCAACCTACGGACCGCCAGTGAAAATCATCAGGCCAGCGACCTGTTTTACAAGCTGGACACAATACCATGTCTCATATTTATGTTACTTACAGTATACTAAAATACAAAAAATATCGCGCTGCACGCCATAGCGATTTGTGAGGGGCCTCTCATATATTTAAGTAGAATTTTCAAAGCATGGAACTCCAAAATGAAAGTTCCTCCAACTTTATCTATGATGTTTTTCGCTGATGTGTTCGGTCTTGTGTGATAAACATCAACAAGAGTAAAGGTAACATAGGCATATTTATTTTTTATGTGTTCCCAATGTGCAAAGTCTCCTCGCAAATCAAAAGATTTACCAATTTTACCCAAACATACGCATTTTTTCGTGTTTCGCGCGTCGCCAGCTATTTAAGTACAATTTTATATCAAAATTGTTATTGGGAATTTATTGCGGCCTGCCGAGAACTTGCTGAGTTTGGTTTGGCTCGCGACCAGGAAAGCTTGCCGACCCTGGATCACACGAACAGCAAGCTGTCAGTATAAATTTTTCAAACACACCAGTCACGTTAATGTAAGCAGGTGCGTCGCTCCTTACTAACAGCTCTGTACTATCGATGTGTCAGGATTAAGACGGACAAGCTTTTCACCTGCTGTAATTACGCCGTGTTATGATGGTTGCTAACCAAGAGGTTGTGCAATGTGCATACATTACGCATGTCCGTGTGCGACTCCATCCGTCAACGTATGCGTAGATTTACGCACATTCTGACGTGTGGAGCAGCTGGAATTGTTTTTTGTTATTTCATGAAAAGATAACATCTGCTTTGCAAATTTATTTCACAACTTTTCAAAAATTTTCTTAAACTTTTTAGCGCGAAAAAAGCTGTGCTTGGATTTAGTAGATTTCAACACAATCAGTGTTTGGATTTTTCATTTCTTCGGTTGTTTCGAAGAACCAAAACGATATTTTAATTTTCTTACACCTTCTGTAAATCGGCGTCACAAGTTTTAAAGGTTACGTGTTAAAAATAGTTAAAGAACCACTAGACTTGAAAAAGATTTCCATTTTTTCTCACCAGGTTCATTTTCTTCTCCGTGGAACATCGTCATCGCTTCAAGGTTGAGTGCACACACGCCACGCATGAACGCTTTCTTCATGGTCTCCTCGTACTGGTCACGTTCGTTGTGCAAACGCTTAACCTCGTCACGGGAACTTTCCAAAGCTTCGTTCAACTGAAACATAAAGAAACTTTAGTGAAACAACTCGAAGCCAAGGTTTCCTCGCACTTCTTCAAGTATGCTGTTGCTAACCAGAGTATGTACTGAAAATAAGTTATTATGGTATTCGCCAATAATAGACGAACTTATTTTCAGTCCACACTTTTATCGTTGTGTTTACCCTCATTTATTCCCAAGCTACATTACAGACCCGCGCATCACTTTGTAGAGTCGCGATACTTTTGTCTAAAGTATCAGGTCTTGGTGCCGGATTCAATTTTAAATCACCAGACACCACTAATCTCTACTATAGTTTTCTTACTAGTGGAATTGTACACCAAATGCGAGTGTTACTTGACCACGACCCCCCCCCCCCCAAATAACTCCCAATAACCCCTAAAACACACAACATAATCCTGAGCACCCCAAAAAACCTTCCAATAACAACTAAAACATCCCAAATAACCATAAAACATTTAAAACAATTCTCCAAATATTCCCCAACAGACCCTAAAACAATCCAAAAGCCGCTAAAACACCCAAATAATCCCTAAACAAAGCAAAATATACCCTAAAAAAACCTCGAACCCGTCCAACTCACCGATGCTAGTTTAGCTTCGTAATCGTCGGTCAGCTGGCGACAGACCTCTTGCGCCCTCCGCTGGCAAGCCTTCTCAACCTTTTCCCGCCATTTTCCCTCCACTAGAGAGCGCCATCCCTGCCACACTCGGGTCGAGATCACGTGATCGCGATGACGTCGTGCCAAGCGGCTCGTGAAGGCCTGTATGACGTCACAAATAAGGGCAAAGGTCAATGTTGGCTGAAGCAAGCTGGAAGTGGTAAATCATTTCAAGGTTTATAAACTTGCATAAAAATAAACGATTCTACATTGATTGACACATTATTTTTATTATTGAAGTATAAATTAAAATGCCTATTTGGTTTCTTCATTGTTTGACTGCTATATATTTTTTAGATCAGTTGCAATATCAATGCCCAATAAAGATTTCCAGTATTGGTTAGTGAAACGTCGGTAAATTTAATGTATATTTGGCTAAAGAACAATTTTACAATTACTACAATGCCTGGCAGCAACAGTACATTAATTAGTCTTAAAAAAACAGTGAAGACAATTGGCTGACCAAAGCTTCGTTGTTACACTTTCGCTAAGTATTTGGGTAGCCGCAAAAAGGTTGAGAAACACTGATTTAAACGTTGCAACCGAAATACAGAAGCACAAAGCATCCTTAACATCTACCGACCTGTCTCCGTTCATCTACCAGCCTTATCTTCCACTGGTGCAAGGCTCTGGCCATCTCTTGCCGTTCCTTGCCGCTCTGTAGAGCTCGAGTGAGGTTTGATATGACCGAGTCCTTGCGAGCCAACGAACCCTCGTAAGTGTGCAGCAACTCCTTCAAGTTCGACACTTCGTCCTAACAACACGTGAGGGTTGTCGTGTTAGTGTTTGTAATGAAATTAATACGCGGGGATATATGCAGAGACCTCTGATCAAACTATTTAAAATAAGACAAAGTGAGGTCATTTGTCTAAATGGCTTGAGACAAGTCAGAAAGACCTTAATGTCAGCTAGGGCGTAAAAGGAAAATTAGATCGTCTTTCACAAGTTTGGTACCTTTAATTTAAAAGAAATAATTTCAACACATTACCTTCATAATATCTCAAGCATTTTTTTCACTTTTAGAGCTTCTTTTCAAAAAAGTAAAATTCTATATAAAGTAAAACAATTTACAAAGCAGACAAAAAATTTTCAAAATACTGAAAATGTTTTCTGCTAGTTACCACAAATACAAATATATTGACCGAACTTGTCAAATGCGAGGGTTACGAAATTTAATGCAATAAAAAGTTAAAGGAGTTTTACCTGAAGTTGATTTATCTTTGTTTCGTGTTCCATCCGAAGTGCGTGCATCTCACGTCGGAAGTTTTCGTTCATTGAGATCTTCATGTGACTTACTTCTGCCTGGAGATTGAGCAGTTTTAGTATTAGAAATAAAAAATAGTGGAATCTGAGAAATAATTTAATTTTAGGTAAAAGTCTTTTATTTTATATTATTTGTGTTTGTAATTTTTAGTACTAAAAATAAATAAATAAAGTGATACCGAGATTTACCTGCCCATAGCAGTTTTTTCCACAAATGATAATTTTTCACACAAATGACACACCAAATTATTGCCAAATGTGTTAAGCTTACAAGAACAGAGTTGTTCATCTTCGCGTAGAGGTCATTAAGGTGTGAATGAAGTCGTTTCATGTCGGGATCCGTCTCAACATCGCAACTTTCGCCACTAGCAGCCAACTGAGGCACACCTAGTGTTAAAGAGCTTTTACCGGCCGTAGCTACGAAAGCTGATGACGTCATCATGTTGTTGGAAGGCTGGAAACCTGTGTAAAGCAAATATATTTTATTAGGTGGAGTAATAATAATGCTATTTTTGTTGCTTGTGTGAGGATTAATGCTTGTTCCAACTCTGCCAGTTGTTGGCAACTAAAAATTACAAACACAAATAATATAAAATAAAATAATTTACATATAATTGCAAATAAAAAACACCAAACCAAAAATACTATGTAAAGTTTTGTTTCTGTAATTTAAAAAAGTTTCTGTATTTAATAAGTTGTTTTAGATCTTGTTCAACCTTTGTGGTTCTTTTTGGAAAAGAGCATTATTACATTTATTTTATTATTTAAAAATGTTTATTTGCAAATCTTAATCACAAATTATGATTCACAAGAAAAGTAAAACCGACAATTTAAATGTTAAGAATGTACAAAAACATTAAAGCGTGCTACTACACTCTTTTAATTTGATAGTCAATTACTTAAAATATAACTAACAAGTTTGCAACAAAATTAAAAAGCAAGGGCTAATTCCTTAGTATAAAAAAAACAACGATCATGGTAAACTATATTTTAATACAATTTTTGCGCAAAAACAAAAAAAAATACTCACAATTCTAACAAATGTAGTAATTAAACCAATATTTTGAGCTGAAATGAAAATACTTGAAACTAAAAGTAGGTACCACCCTTACTAAAACACTTATTTAATAAAAGTACCTTTAGAGCAGTAATCGCTTTTACCTCACGGTGCACCTGGCGAGCTCTCATTATTTTACTTAATCTAGTATTTCTCATATAAATAATAAACAAAAAATCAATGTTGACTATCTAAGAATATTTTTTCTACTTGTCCATTGCGAATAGATTAATAAACACTGTTTTGAGGATTATTCACCAAGTGAACTGTAAGGATAGGTTTTTAACTGTTATACAATGTCCTATCGCTATATCACCTTGGGTATGTTGTTCTGTTACATTTATTGTAAACGACAAATTATTAAACTGCATACCATTAGGTGGCGGCATAGCCTCTCTGAATGTCCTACGATCGCTTGTAATCTCTTCACTACCGACAGCACTGTCATGTCCATCTTGCTTCGTACATTCACTCGGTGTCGTCTCTGGAATTGCACAAATTTGTCAAGATTCAGTAAATAAAACTTTTTATTTAAGGCAGAGAAGAATATATTAGTTCAATTGACTATATTTAACTTTTTAACAAAAGTTTAAAAAAATATTAACTGTGTAAAAAGCTGCACCGATTTAGCTTTAATAATTAACATTACTCTGATGTTTAAATAACTATATTTTTTAAATCTGAGAAACAAAACATGGCATTATGATTAAGTTTTTGCAAGCCAGGAGATATTTCAAAACATGAATTTTCACTATAAAGAAAGTTTTTTTTTAATATTCTAAAAATGTATTAACCTGAGTATTCATCCACAGTTGTGAGATTAACTTGATCAGGGTCGTAAAGCCTTAGTTGCGGCAAACCAACATTTGCTTGAACTTGTGGTTCCCACTTTGGGGTCACGATGGCGTATTTCAACAACTCATCATATTCTTCCTAAAATGAAAATATTTGTAAAAAACAGAAATTTTAACATATATAGGCCCATATTTTTTTACAAAGATGTACGTTACTTTAAAAAAGATGTACGTTACTTTAACACCAGTTTGTAAAATAAATTTAAAAATGAACAAATAAGAACTAAACCTAAAGATAAACAAACTTAGGTTGACATCCCTAATTGTATAAACTGTTGCTACCAAACATAATATTAACCAACAACAGCTGCTTTTGTAAATATTCTTCACGATGAATGACGTTAAAACGCTTATCATTTCAGTAATATATTAACTATATTCATTAAAAGGATCCTAAAACGCTTTGAATGATTGAAATATCAAACATGAAATATCAAACATCCCAAAAAACAGGAGAATGGCAGCAAGTTTTGGCGATGGTCTAGAATCCTACCATGGCGTTTAAACAATATTCAATCAACGCACAATATTATGGTTAGGGTTAGTGTTTGGGTGAGGGTAGGTCAAGTAATATTATTATTATATTTATTCTTTTATTTTATTTATGACTTCCTTACAATTTCAGCGTTTCGTTAAAGTTAAAATAAATGTGGTAAGATTCTAGACTAGACCAGCGCACCCAATTTTGGCCTACAAGTTGTTTTACAAACCTGGAGACCTGACGAAACCGAGCTACCCTTCGAAGTGTCGTAGTTGATCAGCAAATCAGATCCATCTTCACTTACACTCGACATTTCGCGTAGAATTTGCTATTTTTAAGTTTAAAACGACGCAACAGTTTAAAGCAGTTTTACAGTTTTTTTACGTTGAAAAAACTCTTCGAAGAAATCGGGTAAAATTTGCGGCGATTTGATTGGCTAATAAATCCGTTATGGTAGAGTGATTTTGGGCCAAAACAACCGATAGAAACATAAGTATTCTATGAAAACAATAGCATTAAATAAAAAATCTATTTATATTTAGTTTGGTTTGCGATTTTTTAATAAAAACAAAATAATCCAAAGCAAAAACATTTTATTTATATTTCAGAATAAATAGTCACAAATCCCTAGTAAAAGTTTGGGCTAAATATCTGTCTTTCAGAGCAAGGCTCGCAAAATAAACACAAGCGCGTGGTATTAACGGATATTTTTTTTAAAAGCCTACATTTTAATCTATAGAATTTTATACATTTTATATATTAGATCAGATCGTAAGTTTCGGAGTCGATAAAAATTTAATATAGAAAATTCAGAAGTGCTTTGTAATACTAGCTAATGAAATTACTACTGGAGTTAGTGGTGTTAACTAAACTTTAATGTTAACGGTAAAAACGCTTGTTATGCAGTTTTGAATTGTTTAATGGTTGCGCGTTGATAAAAGTTTACTTAAGCTGGCCACAAGGCACTAGATTTGATTGGTTTCATGTAAACGCGGCGAAACACAGCAAATATAAATCGATTAAGTACAATGCAGGGCTAAACTGAATTTGTTTGGAGCTGATGCAGTTTTCTGCTATGATTTGAGTCTGACTCCATTTGTTAAAGGTTGTGCGAAGGTGGCAGTGTTCTAACAGCTTAGCCACAGCAAGGTATTAAGCGTATCTGAGTTTATTGAACAACATCAACTTAAAGGAATAGCTTAAAGTCCATGCACAGTACTAACGGTATTAATAAATATTAATAACCCAGCATAATAACTTCTGTCCGTTACTTTATTTTAGTTGAGTGAATTGAGGCATTGTCCAGTTGCGTTCAGTCCGGTTAACTTAAGTCTCGTTTTGGCAACGGCTTTTGTACAAATCTCCCGGCCAAAGAATCGATTGGCAGAGGCGTGTTAACGGAATGCAAATAACATCTCCGTGTTACTTTACGAGGTCAATGTTTTATGGTGACAGGATTGCGTTTTGGTCATGTCACAAAGTTGGTTATAAAACTTAGTTTCGGATAATAAGAAAAAATAATAAGACGCCCCCTAAACAACCTCTTCGTGCCGAGCTCAGGGGTCACCAAACTTTATTTTATAAAACCCGGATAACTGTAATATTTGGCGAACGCGGGCCGCTGAATAAATCTTGTGCCGACCTTTGTTTATTTGAATACCGGTATCGTTAAACGAGGAAAATATAAATACTAATTTAACCAAAGAATATCTTGATATTTACAAAATTGTTGCTCATTTTAAAATTCCGTTTACATCTGCACCGCTAACAGTTCCGTTGTAAAACTTTTAAAAGCTTTAACCTTTTTTAGGATTTTTAAAATACATGGCTAAATAAGTGGTTTTGCACAATGACGAATAACAAACGAGATATAAACTATGTTTTCGATCGTAAGTTATAGATTAGAAGTTAGTTAAATAACATATTTTGACCAAAACACATTTAACATTGATTAATTAAATATATAATTAGCTACTTAAAATTTTTGGAGCAGTTGTGAAAGCGAGCTATGCTGAATTCTTTGAATGTACAATACATTTATAAGCGAGCTGACAGTATGCCCTTTAAAATGCAATATGGAAGTTTGTTTTAGTTTCGATTTAGTGGATTGAAGAAAGCACGGTGGCCATGTCTCCCTGTTGAAATATGCAGTTACATCATGCATCTGGTAAATCAACAAACCAACACAAAATGCCGGTCCTGCCTTAATGATCTGCAAAGACCAAAGCTAACTAACTGTCCAAAGAAAACCACACATTAGACAACTTCCTAACTGAATTTTATTTCCAACTTTGGCCGTGAGTTTATGTGGAGGTTGTGGGACGAAATGGTCGTAGCAGTCAATGATATTCGCACAGTAGAACAACGACGCATTGGGGATAGTTTGGGCATTCGCTGGTTCAGTCGATTGTAACGGGATAAACGATCAATAGTGGCACCAAAGAGAAAACGCACATAAAGATGCATCACAAAAACACAGCACCTTCGGAAAGACATTAGCTTGCAATTCGCATTTCCAGCGCATTTTGCAAAGTTTTAAGGCGTTTTGCTTTCGTAATAGTTCACGACAACCATCGTGTGCCGATGGTCATAAAGAAATATTTTTGAATTTCGATAAACTTTTCGTTACAGCTTATAAATGTGTGATTAGTATTTAGACGAGCTCGCCTTTGTGCAAAGATTAAAACAATTAGGGTGACGTTATGAAGCAAATATTCCGGATTTAACAGCTTACATTTGCAAGCTTTTTGGGCCAAAGTAAAAATGCTTTGAGGCTTCTGGATTGCCTACAGAAGTTGTGGCTGCATTGGTGCGCGAAAAGTGGATTCTTTCAAATTGAATAGTTTTAGTTTTAATAAAGGAAAAAGTAGCCTTTTTTTGAAAGCAACAAAGTTTTTTTGAATCTTTAACAATGTTGTTAAAGGATAAATCAGGTGGCACGGTATAAGTTAAAGTTAATGTTGACTTTCTGCGAGGGTTTTTGCTTTGCGAGGGAAAAGACAAAAAATGCCAGATTTTGCTAAAACTGGCGAAATAAGGGAAATAAATCTGGCGTCAGACGCGAACAAATCCACCTGAAGCCGGTGCTCAAATATGCCGCAGGTCGGAACAATATCGACGCCATTTTTTGTCACAACGAAACAACTCTGACTTGCAGCTCTCAAGTTTTGCTTTGGCTGAAACGAAGCAAAATAAAAGAAATCGCCCTAAGTTGGCTCACGACGCGATTTCCGGTTCCAGGCAGTTGCAAAGGCGCACTAGGGGCTTTGGGGGCGCTGGACGCTGCTGGTACGGATTGGGATCATGAGTTGATGCATAGAACAAACGTTCAAAGGAAAGGTTTTGGGTTTTCGACGGCACGATTTGATGTTTTTATTTCAAGGTAAACTTTTATTGCGCTTTTAAAAGTATTCAGTATATTTTTTTAAACGTTTTTTTCTTTTTTTTGATGAAAAGCGTGAAATTGCGGTAACTGAATTTTTTTGAGCGGAAAAAGGCTTTTATTGAAACGTTAAGTGAAAAAATGGCCCAAGTTGTGGATTGTCTTCGCATTAGCGGAAAATTCACGCGCAACTTAAACAGATTAATCCATAAATCTAAGTGGCTTGTTGAACCTTTTTTAAAGGAAAAGGGGAGTAAGTTAGAATTTATCAGCAAACACAGGAAATGATATTGCCCTAGTTGTTGAAAATACGCGAAGGTTTTTGTCAACTTTTACGCTTATCACGTGACACAACGTCCAGGGTTGAGTTGGCACTTGGTCAGTCCACTTCCGGGTGAAGCGGGAAACAAGGTTTTGCTCGATTTTCGGCGCGTGACGAGAACAACAAAAGTGACGTCAACAATGTGACGTCATTAACAACAACAAGCAGAACAACACGAGGCATAAATAAAACAGGGGAATCCCCGCGCCAAGCCACGGCAAAACTAAAGGAACACAATCTTTGAGCGAAACACGCTTTGGACGCGCTTTTTGGCTTTGCGAAAAAAAAAAAACATTATTGCCTAGTGACGTCACTTATGACGATGCGTGGCGTCACGAGTCTTGTGACGTAAGCGCGCTGCTGTTTCCTGGGTAACGCGGGTTGAAACAAAAACACACATACACGCTGTGACGCAACAGGCTGCCATGGTCGTGACGTCATTCCTATCTATATGACGTCATTTTCATAGTCATGACGTCACAACGATAATTATGACGTCAAAATCCTTTCAGATAGAAATTAACTTAAACAAAGAGAAAATGGGACAAGAGCGCTTTTGAAGACGGAAAATAAACGACGACTGAATTGAAACTAGGGCACATTTTGGGGGGTATTTTGCCCCCCTAGCACGTCATCAATAACATCGCATCACAGATATGACCTACCACGAGAGGGCGCAGCGAAAAATAAGCACCGTTCGGTGAACCCCCTGAACAGAAAGCGGCATCCGAGCAAATTATTTGTTTATGGGAGAATTTTTACCCCACATTCGGGTAAAACCACTTCACGGAAAAACAAGGCGCTTGAAAAGTTTTTTTTTTGTAAAATAAACGCGTTTTGACGCAATTTTTTTGAAGTCGTTAGGTTTAGAACCTCGTTGGTTCGAATCCCACGAAAGGAGAAATTAATTCGCCTAAATTCGGAGAAAAAATGTCGTTTTTTTGAAGTTTTTTTGTAGTTCTTTTGTTTCGCCAAGAAAAAACTTAGAAGCATAAATAAAATAAAGAGAAAAAAAAAACATTTTTTGTTTGTTTTTTGTCATTACATGAGAGGAAACAAAATACGAAAGAACGCCATCAGCCATCAAGCTCGGAAACGAAGAAAACTTGCTTTTCATTTCCAAACAGTGAGTCGCTCTCCTCCGATTGTTGCATAAAGCTGCCGAGTTTCACAGTTGAACCGCGCCACACAACATTCGGGCTTTGTTTCGTCACAGAGCAGCATCGGGGGGTGAAGGTGCATAGACGATCCGACAAATATCGACCGCGTCTGCCCGATACATATCGCATATCGTCCGCTGGGTGGCGCAACACTCGGCGCGCCTCATCACATCACAGTTCGGGGAATCCCCGCACATCACCTTTCGGCGCCGGGAGCTGTTTGGGGCGCGGGGGAAGGCCCGTTTACCGGGGGTCCGCGATTGGGGGGGTAATGGTCCCTGTAGCCGCCCCTCCTGGCACCCCGGTGACCCCCACGGGGCCTGAAGTCCCTGGGACCACCCCCTCTCCCGGCGCCGTTGTAGCCGTAGTTCCTGTGTTCGTACTGGTCCCTCCTGTAGTAGCCCCTGGGGTTGCGGTTGTACTCGAAGCCACCCCGCCGAACGCCCCCGTTGTGCATCCCCCCCTCGAACCTGCCCCCACCCGGGAAACCCCCCTGGGGCCCCTCATCGTTCTCGCGTCTCTGGTTTCTGTGCGGCTTCACAACCGCCGGGGCGTCCCCGCTTTTCACGTCACTGCTGACGTCACGCGTTTCGTCATTGGCTTTGACGTCATCGCCCGAGTCGGACGAGTCCTTGCCGTTAGCTGCGGATGCTTGGGCGGCGGCGGCGTCGGCTTTCTGCTGCTGTTTCTTGCGCAACATGTCCGCGTATGTTGGCTTGCGTCCGTCACATTCTGAACACAGTTGTGGTAAATCAAATTAAGTTGTTAAGGCCCGTTTACGAATTGGCAAGCGCATAATCTAAGCTGCGTGAAACTTGCGTTTGTACTACTAACAAGGCAAAATGACTTTAACGCTTCGATTCCAGTCGAGCTAGCTGCAGCTGCTGCACGAAGCGTGAAACGCTCGCCACAATAGAATTTAATGCAAATTACGCTTTGCTCAGCTCAGTGCAGCTGTAGTGTAAACGGGCTTTATGGGCGTAAACACGAATGCCATACCTGAATCTAAGAAACGTTTTGACAATTAAATGTGTTTAAACTCATGGTGTAATTAAAATGTTTGCATGAAGCAAAATCTCAGTAAATGTGAGGTTTTCTACAGCAACGTAACTAAGTAGGTTTAGCACTAAATAGCACTCAATTAACAAGATGAAGGTAAAATAGGCTTCGTTAAAACGGTAAATTTCTAAACAGATTTTTCAACTTGCACTACATTACATCAGGTCTACCGAGTCGGACCTGGGACTTGAGTAAGATGACGTAATACCACCAGAGCCCTGAGTCCGACGTGCGCATGCGTAATACCATATGCAAAGACGGTAAAATTTGTAAATTGTAAAGGTGGAATAGCATTTGATGGACAAAGAATATTTCCAACCACATACTTTAGGTGGATGAGATTACATGACGACCCCACTGTGAGTAAATTGCCAATTCAACCTTTTTTTAGTTACTTTAATGGATGAAATACAGGCTGTAGAGTCGGAGCCGGGTACGGGACTAGTCGAAATCGCAAAACAAAGTCACGTAATAAACCTAATATTTTGACGTAATGTTGATGTACTTGGTGAGCAACTTACCAGGAGTGGGCGACGATGATTGAACGGAAGGAGATTTCTCATCTTCGGTTGGAAGTGATTCCTTGCCTTCCTTAACTGGCCTCGCTTGTGGCTTCGACTAAAAGTTAACAACATGTTGAACATTGGACAGCAACACTACAACTACAAACCGACATTAGGACATTGGACAGCAACACTACAACTACAAACCGACATTAGGACATTGGACAGCAACACTACAACTACAAACCGACATTAGGACATTGGACAGCTTTGCAGGCGCCCGTCTAAAGTGCATATTTAAAGCGGTTGAAAGAAAATTTAATTTAACCTGTGTTTTTGCGCTGTATGAAACGATTTAGTTGATTTTCGGCCAACTTTTAATTGGAAACTTGTTTTTTAACAGCCTTTGATCGTTTTTCTGGCTTAATATATGTTTATACTTGACCTGTTCGAATCGGAGCCTACAATTGTATCTCGTCGATTTATCGAATATTATGGCTTTATAACTTCCATTGGAATAAAGAAGCAAGTTTATAGGGCTAGGACGAGCAACGGTAAACATCATTCATAAACTTAATACTATAATTACATGTTACCGTCAGAAACGTACCTCTTTATCACGGGTCGATCCCTTCTGTGGAGCAAGTTCCGAGGGTCTCACGTTCGAAGCCTCGGTCTTGTGGCTCACAACTTCAGCTGCTAACTTGCCAGTTGCTTGCTCAGGTTTGCTCGAAGCCACAACCTTCTTGAAGGAATGGGCCTTGGGCATCGTTACTGGCGGCATTTTGGTCACGTTTGCGACGGGGTCGGTTTTGGGGGTGCTTTGAGGGGGGTTTGGGGGGGTTTCAGGGGTTGTTTGGGGGGCTGGTTTTGGTTTTTCTTGTTCCTGTTCTTGCTTCTTGATCGGATGAGATCGTGGTTTCACGATTTGGTTCGTGTCTGTGATAAAACAACAAGGTTAACAAAAAGTTGGTTTGCTGTTTGAGAAAGATTAGTAAAGTTTCACACAGAAGAAAGTGGCATTGTGCTCTCGTTTTAATAAAACAATAAGCATTATTACGTAATAAACGTTAGATGTTGTATTTTTACAGCACGGTTGGTTTTTGTAAAAACATTTTTACTAAGCGCCAACATGTATATGATGAATATACTTTTTTGGGTGGGCATTTTGACTAACAACAAATTAAATACGTACACGACAACAAATCTCACAATTCCTATCAACTCATTTTATTTGAAAAAATCAAAAAAAAAAATACAAAACTCTCACTTAAGGGAAACAGTTTTGTAAAGAAATTAATAAAATGTAGAAATAAAAGTTACTTTTTTTCAACCAACTTTTAAACTTACTTCGTTCCACAACTTCAACAAGTGTAGGTGGGGCTTGGGGGACTTTCCCCATGGGGCTCGGTTTGGGGACTTTCTGCTCGGGGAATTCCATCACGGGAACGGGGGCAGGCCTGGGGGGTTGTTGGGGGGCAGGGGGCGGTCCCTGGGGGGTCATGAGGGGCACGGATGGGGCGCAAGACACCTCAGAGTACTTCTTTCCCATTGAGATGCCAGTCGACATAAGAGGAGCCTGGAAAGTTGTGGGGAAATTAAAAAGTGTTGCCACATGTAACAGATGTTGAAAATAAATAGTTTGAAACGTTCAAAATGCTCCCTACTTCTGGATGGGCTTTGATATTTTTATTACGTCTTACTACAACAACTATTATGCTTTAATGTTGCCACATGATTTAGTAAAAAAATAAGACTTTAAAGGAAAACTTGTAAGTTATTGTTTTTCAAGACCTAGAATCGGATAATTCAACGGTTTCTGAATTTCATGAGTAACACAATTAAAGATCATTTTTAACTTTTTTTTATTGCACTTTCTAAACAGTTAAGCTGTACATAAAATAAATTCTAAGACATTTGGAAAAAAATAAAGAGCATTTCGAAGACTATTCAATATGCAATTCAATTTGTGCTAGAATTATAGTTTCGACAAAATTTTAGTTGGAAACGTTAGAGCAGGGTTTCTCAACCCCCTGGGGGCCAACGGAGCGGTCATTGGGGGGCCACGGACATAACTCTCTAGCTATTGCGAGAACCAAAGTGTCACTATTTTCAAAATTTACCAGTTAACTTAATTTTGTGTGTTTATTGTGACTGTAAACCTTTCTTGTAACGTTTTGTAACACATTTTTCTGACACCTGCTTGACTAGTCAGTAGGAATGTTTAAAGTAGAATATTGAATCCTTTTTATTTGTTTTTTTCGCGTAAATTTACGCCTAATTGGTCGTTCTCGGGTGGCAAGTTTGGCTAGAGACCTGTCGCGGTGGCGAAACAATTACTGCGCTGCTTTACGCATTTTCCTTTGAGGGCGTTCTGTTGAAAAAGAAACATTTCATCGTAAAACGCATAAAGTACGCTACCGGGTTATTCAAAAGGTCATTTTAGGCCAACAATCAGCGGTTTATGTTCAGCTTTTCTGTCAAGTAAGCTAATAGAACGCATTAATAAAACGAAAATTAAGTAAACATTTCGAAGATTGTAGCGACACCGCTTGGCTCAGTACAAAACAGAGCCGAATATAAAAAATACCTTAGAGGCGTCGAAGAACAAGATTCGTAATGACTAACTAAGTTGGTTTAAATTAAAATGATTTATCTGTTAATTTTTTAGAAAGTAAGTGGACTTATTCGTTGATTAATGGTTGTATTTGTTATAACGTGAAGAAGTAAAACAAGTGAAAAGACTTTAAACACGATGCTTGGTATTTGTATAAGCAGGGGGCCACGAGGGTCGAGAGCCTTTCAAAGGGGGCCACGAAGCACAAAAGGTTGAGAACCACTGCGTTAGAGAGTAAATTAATTTCATAAAAGTTGTGATATGTTCAAACACTTGCCCACTCATTCTTGTTCTGTTTTACTAATTATAACCATCAAAAAACGTCTTTACCTTATTATATCGCTTATTATATAATATATATAAAAGTATGACGTTATTCTGGCTAGATCTGTAAATAACTAAACAAAACAAATGCGGCCGAATATAATGTGGACGACATTTTCCAGACAAAAAACAAGGCCTAGATATCTTCAACTCCTGGCATCCAAGGGATACCAACTAGGGTCATACGCGCATGCGCAGTGTGTCTTACCTTGCCTGCGTCGATTCCCTTAACTACGTCAGCAGTGGCGGGCCTCCCCTCCCCACTTGCGCCGTTCGAAGCAGCTGGTGCCTGGAGTACAAGGTTCGTTACACTAGGGAATGTACGCTGAGCGGTTGCTTAAAGGTAAAATATGGATGCTCCATAGAATAAACGGAAATGTATATCTCACCAGTTAAAAAATACAGGAATTATAAGTTCCTGTTAAAATCTATTGAGAATTGGACAAATACAGCCATTTACAAAGCTTGGACGTGTTGTTAAACGAAACTAGGAATGACATATAATATCGGATCAGAGCCGATAATCAGTGCCAAGTGGTGGTATCGGTATTCGACCGATATAAGGGTGGTATCGGTCCTGATCCGATACCACAATAATTGTGCATTTTCCACCTTAAATTTGTTTGTTTTATGAGATTAAAATTTCTCACCTATATTACACGTGTAGTCTTAACGCAATTACAAAAAAACACCTAAAACAAGTTAAAAAGAATTTAAACACAGAACCAGTGCTCAAATGACTTAGAGTCAATAAAGACACTGTTTTTTTTAAAGACTTGACGAAAGTCTTTACAAATTTAACGTTTTTTCGTTTTTATATTCAACTAGTGGGGCCCCTATTGAAATGTGCATCTCACCGTGGAAGTGTGCCCTGGCAGAGGGGGGAACGAGTTGCTTTCCAGGGTGAAGGGGGTGTTTGACGTCATCGCGCTGTTTGGGGGAGGGGAGGTCCGCTAAAACAAACACATTACGTTCAGTAAAACTATTCAAGACTGTTATTCTAAGAGCTAAAAAAACAGTAGCAACTTTATACTAAGCAATGTTGTACAAAATACTGCCCAGTTTTTAGCAATAAACTATGAGTCAACAATTTCATTCAAACCACATTAAATATTCAAGCAATAACATTATGTAAAAAAATAAAAAAACTACTTTAAACAATATGAAAGTTATACAGCGTTGCGAATTTTATAGCAATCAGACCAAATGAACTCATCAGTTATGAAAGATCGGCTAAATCAGTGTCTCTCAACCTTTTACGCTGCTACCCAAATACTAAGGTGTCGGTATAACAGCGAAAGTTTGTCGACCTAAATGTCTTGTTTGAACTTTTGTAAGCAAACATAACACAAAACATTTGCATAAATCAGTACGAATTTATTGAAATGTGGCAATATCGTATTGCTTCAGCAATATTTTCATATTTGGAGAAATCTTGCTCCAAAGCAATCTTAATAAAATCTAACCCTTCAAACTACTGCAGTCAGCGAGCCAAACAAATTAAACAGAGACCTATTTTGGTTGCGATCAATTGGCTGAGAAACACTGCGATTACTAGGTAACCAAATACCAACAAGCAAAGGGGCATTAACGTCCAGTTCTCCAGCGCCAATCAACTCACCATAGCTCCCCTTTCGTCCTCACGTCTCGGCCTTCTGTTCGCTCTCATGTTGTTCGGTCGTCTGTCAAGCGACATTTGACGACCATTGCTAATTACAAGGACAAAAAATACGATTAATCGTCAATATTTTGAACGTTATAATAATATCGTCCAATATTATTTCGGAGTTTGTTTTGGGTAAATGCCCTGAAAAAAAAACGTAAGTAAAATAGGGTAGGAATAAATAACCAAGTTATTTGACAAGTCGGTTACATTATGTGAACGGTACTTTTTTTAAACCGAATGCCTTTGGAAAGGCTAATGCCAAAATCAGTTTACCTAACCAGTATTGTAGTGTAAGAAAAGTAAGGTTAGGAAAGGGTGAGGTTCGAACTTACGACCTCGGCCAAACTGGGACCGTCGTTTTGAGGTGAAAAATTGTTTAATTTTTAACATAAATTGTGAAAACCTAATTCTTGAACGTACAAACATGAAATGCACCAGCGTGTACTTATGCTTACCGTGGGTCGCCGTATGTTCCGTTGAAAGGGGGTTGTGTGCTGGCGAGGGTGCGTTGACCGGGGGGAATGTTGCGGTGGTTCTCCGTTGGTTGGTCGTCTGCAAACAAACCAAAATATTACCAAGCTTGAAAACAAAACGAACGGACAACGAAGTTACGAGTATCAGTTAAATCAGTTATAACCGCTTAAGTCCAGACGCCTTAAATTTGCCTAAAAGGACCAACCGATGTACAGTCGCCCAAATTAAGAAAAATGACTTAACGTAACAAGAATATCAAAGCCCATACAGAAGTAGGTATCATTGATCAATGATATCAATGCAACCTACTTCTGTATTTTGATATTCTTGTTACGTCTTACCACAACCTCCAACCATTATGCTCCAAAAAGGACTTACGTTTAAAAAAAAGTATTTCAAAAGGAAAAAAGCAATTTCGTAAAAAAATACGCCGTCGAAATTTACCGCCATTCTTTATTGGTTATCAAGTAAATCGGATACAGAAATATGGACTTGTAGCGCAAAACAGGGAACTATTTGTAGTGATTCGTACATTAAGCCTCTTTTTATTCGTAACACAACTTACCTTGGTTCGCAGGAAACTTGTGATCTTCAGGCGAATGATCACTTGGCGGGGAGGAACGGTTGCGCTAAAGAAACAAAATCAAGGTTAAAATGCGCACGCTATCACAATCACCTTAATTCAAAGTACCTATTCAAATTAGAGCAATATTTGAGTAAGGTACAAGTGTTATTCAACTCAAAACAATTGACTTTAGCGGAATTATTTGTACTTATTCATTACATCCAACGCTTGACTGCCTATGCAGGATTCCTTCTGACGGGAATGCAACAACACCGCGCAAATAAACGTTGGAGAAAATGAATAAATATTTGCCGGAAGAGATTCTTTCCAGTTCACTATGGCTGGAGCGATGTCATATTTACAAACACGCGACGGCCGCGAAGTCGCAGGCCTACCACCAACACAGCATTACAGTGACTAAACTTTAACTTTTTTGTTTCGGCATTTTCGGAGGCTATTTACGATATCGGTGATAATAACTCCAAAAATAATTAAACAAGTTTATGTACATCAACGGCCAACGGCGAACTACAGATTTACTAAGAAGAGCAATGTAAGAAATATTTACTTAAATTTTATAACTGTTAAACATATTTACTGATTTCTTTTTAAATTTTAAGCAATTGTGTCAGATATATCTAACTTAGCAGCATGACACTTTTTCTATAAAAAAACACAAAAACGTCGTCGCACCATAGAGCCCTACTATATATTTGTTGCCATAAATCTCACCTGAAGTCCGTTGACAGGTTTTTGGGCGATTGCCATCCCAGGGTAGGCCAGGCGCTGGTCAGCCCCGCTTGCTAGGGGAATACCCGGTTCCACGTGCACCGTCTGGACGTTAGGGCCCTTCTGTCCGCTGTAGACCCCCCCGGAATGAAGGTGGTTGTTGCCCCCCGAGTATGCAAAGGTGGTGTATTGTTGACCGGCTGGAGTACAGGTTACATCGTTTTAAAATAATTTGAAGTGTAAAGGTTAATGTTGAGAAACTTTTTTTAAATTATGGAAATGTTTTGTTTTTTATTGTTTACTCGAATGTTTAGGTTTTTTAAGAAATTTTAAAATATCAAAAAAGAAGAATTTTTTAATATAGCCAGATAGAACATTTTTGGTTTTACAAATGGTTAAGCTTTTAAAAAAATCACATATTTACAGCGAATTCATAATAACGTAAGTTGGGAAGAATAAAAGTATCATATCGATTACTTCATTTATGAACAAACAAAAGCTCTAGAAATTGGAACTTTAGGATATCTATAATGTTCAGCAAAGCAGGAATACATCACAATAAAAACAAGCAGGAAAGACAAAACGCAGCATGTTCACAAAACCCACTATGCGAGGTGTTCTTAAACAGTTTTGTAATGCGGACCCTAATTATTTTGACAAGTGTCGGCATGGAATTTTTAGAAAAGTCGTCATAAACAAGCATACTCAATAAACCTGCTGTTTTTGATCAAAATTATGCGAAACTAAAAAAAGTCGAAATACATTTAAGGAGAGCTTTTTAATTAAACTTTTTTTCTAATATTCATTTTATATTTCAAAACATACACCAAGATTTCAATTGTGCTTTCCTGAAGCCCCTAAAGTAGCCCGTGTACCCCCAAGAACCTCAGTTAAAGAACCCCCTAAATGTTCACACATACAAGAAACAAACTCGCAGGAAATCTTACTTTTTTGTTGGAACCTCGGACTTATTTCGGAGTGGTGATTGTTCTGGTAAGATCTGTTGTGTTGTTGTTGGGGATTTTGTTGTTGTTGTTGTTGTTGTTGTTGTTGCTGTCTTCCATTGTTACGTTGTTGGCTCGATGCCGAGCTCGGAACGCTCTGCGGGAAAATGCAGGATGCTGATTGGTGGAATAAGTGGGCGTGGCAATGCAGGATTTTTATGGGGATAATTTCAATTCTCACGAATGTATCAGAAACAACAAAAACATACAATATAGCTTTTTATCAGCATAACTTCAATTCAGTATTGTAACTAGATACAATAACAAAACGTTGGAACAATTGTATTTTATTGAAATACGGTTAAAAAAATGATTACTCGCTAATTTTCAACCGTTGAACAAAATAATTTTTTGAATTTTGCAAGATTTAAAATCCTAACATTTGTGCCCGAGCCCAACTAATGATGAAAAAACAAGGATTAACTTTTAGCGGAAGTTAATCAACATTTTACCAGGTCCCGCGTGACATAACAAGCTCAGGCAATACAATGCGGTCTTCGCCTGCATTTCACTCCGACAATATCACTTGGTATATCAATATCATACAAAAATCACGATGTCATTAAGCGAAGCATTGGCGTTCAGTTCAGACAAGTTCTTACATACAATCTTGGGTATTAATATAAAAGCATTAGGACAAAGGACCACAATTATGCCCGAAACAGCTCAGAAATAAAAAAAAAAATAATAAGAAAATTAATTAGGAAAGTTATGTTATTTGCTTTTACACATGGGCGATAATGTGTAGGGAACTAACAATAACTAACCCCACCTACCATTACTTGCGATAAAGTATATGGAGAAAATACAGGCAGTTAACGATTAACATGTGCGGGGTTAAGCTAAGTTTAGTGAGGTGGCAAGTTAAGTTACCATCCCACAATAGAAGGGCAGGCCGCATAAACTGGACTTTGCCCTTGAACAAATAAAACGGGGATCGCTTAAATTGAGGGAATGAGGGATGGCACAACATCAGGCTAATGTGCTTTTGGTGGCTTGCTGTTACAGGGTCATTTAAGGTCATTGTAAGTTGATTACTAAAAAAGCTTAGAATAATTGGAAAAAACATTATTTAACGGTATTGTTACGTTCAAAACGTACAAAAAAATAATAACCTTCCAATAGTTCTTCAGATAACAGTGCGTTACCGTTTTAGAACAATCAATCCAAATTTTACAATAATACTAAGTGTAAATTTATAAGTTAAACGATTAAACTAAAAACAATTTCAGTATAAAAACTTTTAAATATATATGTTCCTTAATTTTAATGAAAATACACAACCCTTACACACCTGTGAGGTATTGTAGACCCCAGTGTTACCCCCTGCCCCCATTCTTTGACCCCCATGGGCGCCGGTCATCTGCAGAGTGTTCCTCTGCTCCCTCTGGTGCCGTGGAGCCAGCACCGGCCCCTGGTTGGGGTTAATAGGCGGGGGCCGCATCATGAGCACGTCGGCTTGTGGGGTTACGAAGGGGGCGATGGCGGGTAAGTAGTGGCCCCCTGGGGCGTGGGTCACTGGAGGGAACGAAGCAGAGGTTAAACCGGTGGTTCTCATTTTTCACACTAATGGGTGTCGATAGATCTTTTACATTTTTAGGATTCCAATTATTGGTAAGCTTCTTGATACAATTTTTTTGTGTACGGTAAAAGTGTTTTTGTTCAACTTTGTTGCACAGTTAATGTGCTGTTTCAATCTCGTTTATTGTAATCTTACAGTTAACCAATCAGCAAAAATACGAGCACGAACTATTTCTAATTTCTGCAAAGTTTCGCAAGCCAACAAAGGTAAAGAGCCACTGGATTAAACGAAGGGTCGTGAAAATGAAACTTAAATTCTAAAGAAAGATACACACACTTACGTGTTGAACAACTGTGCTATTTAATTAAATGATACGAACTATTTCTAATAGGAAAAACCTTGCGGCAAAAGTTGTTTATCAAGATTATCGCTTTTACAGGAAAATAAATTAGCTTAAGAAGCGAAGGCGCGGCAATTATTTGGAGGAAATGAAGCCAAGTTAGATTGACGAGCGACAAAACCACGATATTAGAAGCAAATGCACGCTACGATGAACATAACCTTAATTACGTCACGCGATGCGGTCAACAATCAGCAAATATTTTGCTAGGCGACTGTGCCGAATTTTTCGAAACAACAAAGTTTGGATTTAAAACCACTTTATTTAAGCAACGTTTCCCAAAAATACAGCCATTTAGAAGCACGAAGGAAGGTTTGAAGTTACAAACTGTCACATATTGGTCAAAACCGGTATCACGCCTAACGCGATAACTAGAGATTCTGTGGCCCTGGTTAAAACTTCATCAAATTTTATAGCGAGGAAAAGTTGTTCCTCAATAATTTCAAAATATAAAAAATATATAATTTCAAAATATAATTTGATTGTCGTGGATAAATAGCCTCGTAACAATAAATCGTAATGGTCGCGCCTATCTACATACTTAGGTTGGTTTGGTTGTGCGTCTAAACACCAAAAGTAATCAATAATAATCAGATTACGGTTTGTCGTTCAATGCTTTTACATCGGTACATGGGTGTGGCTTTATACAAGGAATAAATTTAAAGGAACATGTAACGGGTGTATAATGTGGTGGGAACACGTGGGAGCTGCGTTTCATGTAAAGAACAAACGCTGTTAAAACGACTATTTTGGGGGCTTTCGAACAACACTTTTTTCTTTCGACCTTATTTAACAATTGACCTGTGTGTAAAACAAAATCAGAACTGCAAACCTACCATTTTTACCAGAAAAAGGTATTCTACCAAACCTACCATAAAAAGGTATTAAATATTTTGCTGCATGCGTAGATGCCTAACAAAGCATTTTAAAAGCGACTTAAAATCCGTTACAGATTAATAAATAATTTTCTTACGCTATCTAGTGAAGCAAAAAAACATTTTTTGTCAAGTTTTGGCGACCACTTTATGCTGAGTAGCGCTGTTGAGTCAACTACAATGAGTTGTCGGTTGTATTGAGTTGGATGTCGGATGCAGTTTGTAGCACTTATGTGCGTTCAATGTGGCCAAGTGATGAATTAACCACAAGCGTGGCGTGATAATGATTATGTGGGTCGCAGTTGGAACGAGATGATATCATGAAAAAACGAAATATCTTGCTTCAAGGTTTTAGTTAAATATAGAAAAATAACGAGGCCTAATTAAACTAATTCTAACTTTTTTCTGTTTTTTTAAATGTTTTTGTAGGTTTTTACCAAGTAAATATCCCCACTAGAATTATCAGGCAAATTGTAAATTAATTAGAACATAACATTTTTTTAAATATTTTGGGCGGTTTACCATGTGGAACATTTGTACGGTTGTATGTTGCGCTTTAGAGCTACAGTTTAATGCGCCAATATATAATAGTAATCAAAAAAGGTTTTTAATTATTCAAATAAAATGCTAGCTTTTAATTCATTAAATAAAAGGCCATGTTTTTGTGTTTGAATTTGCCTGTCAGTATAGCAGGAGAGTCGGGGGAAGAGTTAATTCAAAGTAAGCTTGAACATTGAATGTGAACACATTTCGTGAGATAACGAGCTTAAACAGACCGAGGATGTTAAACCGGCTTGTAAAGTGCAGTTGACGAGTTGTACGTAACAACAATCAACCGCTTTCAACGTCGACATTCAAGGGTTGCTGAGCAAACAGGTTCACCACGCCAAAGCGAGCCATATCGCGCGACGTCTATTGTGATGTCATAAGCGTTTGCCATCTAAGCAAATAGAAGAGCTATAGTTTTGGTGGCGACGCATTTGAATAGTTGGTTGGCGGTGTCCGGTATTATAGGATCGGTTATCTGTAGAGTAGTATCGACACTCGCCCGATTAAAATAAGGGTTTATGGCCAAAATACATTGACAGCAAACAAAATGTAACTTTCTTGTTAATTTAGAGTAAAATATTTGGACAGCCGGATAATGCAAAACATTGTTTTTTTAAAGCTGCCTTTTCGATCAAGGGTTTAATCAACTTGAACTTATGTTATTTCACAAACCACTTGACTGGGACGACTTTTTACAACACCGGCAGCAGTTTATGCTTTCCTTACCTTGTAGTTGAGTTTGGTCATTTTGTGCAAAGTCCATCCCTGGAGGGTTAGGGTCGCTGGATAGAATGTACTGCGATGTTGCAGCTTGGTTCTGGCTGTGCACTGCTTGGCTCTGTGGAGGATGGTTGTACGATCCACCCGATGGTTTGCGTTGGGGGTAGTTTCTAAAAATAATATGGTGGGGTTAAAATCAACACTGGAGATTTTATTCGTGGTACTAATACACAAAACTTTTGTACAAAAAGTGAACTTAAAATTAAGCAGAAAACTTTCAGCATAAATTTTTTAAAGCTCATTACCACTTATTGCAGTATTCTGCCAAAATTTTTAATAACACAAAGGATATGCGGGTGAGATGTTAAAGTGGCATAACTTACAAAAAACATATATATAACCTAGAAGCAGAGATATTTTCACTAATTTCATAAAAAAATACCTTTGGTTTATTCCTTTGTGAACGTCAGTGTATCTGGAAATAACGAACACGACTTTAAAATGATGTTTGCTATTTTAGAAATATATTACATTTGCAAGACTCCTTAAAAAAACACAGAAGAAAACAGTTTTATGAAAAAACTCCTTTCAAGGCCTAAAATTGGGTTGCGCCACATTCTTTAAATATAGTTCGAAAACAAAACAGTATAAATGCAGTGGTCGGCACGCTAAAAATATAATTAAAAAATGTTTATGGGAGTCACACTTAAATTCAAAGACTTTTGAAAAGGATAGGATTTTTTAAAGACTTTAATACACAATTAAGATGAGTATATTACCTTGGAGCATTGTGGTAAGGCACTGGTTTGGTGGAGCTTTGTGATTGTGCTTGGGTGGTTTTGTAAGCTTGTGTAAGGAATGCAGGATGGTGGTACGGGTGGGGACCCTGAACATAATAATGTAAGGATGCTTCAAAAGAACTTGCATATAAAACAGGAGTAATTGTAATATAGCAGCTATAATTACAAATTTTGGCTAAGATTTTGTTGATTGTTTCCAAAATAATGTAACTTAAGTTTTGGTAAATGGTAAAAAGTTAAAAACTAATGTATTCTCAAATATACATAATAAAATCAAGTATATTACCAACATGCAAATTAAAGATTTGGTGAATATTCAACCTTTTTAACCAACTAGTAAAGTATGATGTTACATAGTATGAAGATTTTGTGCAAATTTTCAGAACTGTTGGGGTTTACGATTACGGTCGAATATTAAACTTTTGTCAAACTTTATCAACTTAGTAAGCAGTATCTTAAGGAAATATAAATAACTATACAATAACAACTGTAGTGAGCCTTAATTAATTGTTGTACAGTTTAATATTTCAGCAAAATTAGTTTTGAATTGCATGAGACAACATTTCAACTGTACTTTATCTTTACTAAACAAACAAATATGACGCAGTGTTGGATTATTTAATTCCGGGCCCATAACTGATTTACACCTCACAATAATCCACCCACCAATACTTCGTGTCCAGCGGGGTACATCCCCGGCCAGTGTGGAACCATGAAGACCTGTTGGCCTGGGGTTCCATTGGGGACTGTGCCGGGTGATGATGCGACCCTTGCGATGAACGGGGGCTGGTTGTGGGGGTGCACGGAAGCATGGGTGCTCGGGTGGGGACTGGCACCGTGGGGAACCGTCCCCTGGGGGTAAATTACCATCTGTTGGGGAAACTCGATGGGTTGGGGCGTGATCTGGATGAAATATAGGAAATGAATTAGAGTTTTCTTTACTCATGCATTAGCGAACATAAAGGAACAAAGCTTATTCCAATATAACAGTTTTGTGATACAAATAACCTATTTTTTTAATTTACGAAAAAAAAGTTTGCAACACATTTAACAAACTCACAGGCACAGTTTTAGAATCAAGTAAATATTAACCAAATGACTTATCAAGAGACAATTTAGTGAGTTATGCCTACCAACAATCACAGTTTAGAAATATTTAGGTACATTTATGCAAACTATTTCCCCACCTGTTGTGGAGAAGGTGGAGGTATTTGCTGAGGTTGTTGTGCTTGTTGTTGTGCCTGACTTGTGGGTTGTTGTTGTGCAGTGGGTGTCTGAGGGGGCTGGGTGACAACCGGAACCCCACTTGGGTTCGCCCCATTCACAAGCATGGCGTCCGACTTTGGGGGTTGTGCGCCCCTCGGTGGGACAGAGTAGTTGCCGAAGTGAACAGCCTTGAATTTAATGCGAGCCTGCGCAAGGTGCCAAACAATAATTATCACTAGCTTGCTGAAATTTTACGCGAAATATACCACAGTATGGTTATTTTTCATTGGAAATTCAACAGGTCAGTTATATTTTATATCAGATGACGCAATTGGCAATTTTTAGCAACTTATTCTTAAAGATATTTGTCATTAAATGGTTGTTTGAACTTGAAGTGTTTTTACCATGATTGGCTTTCCGAGGAAGGTTCCAACATTTTCGCGGAGATGTCGTTGTGCGGCCAAAGCCTCAGTGTCGTTGGCAAACGTCACGTACCAGCTCGTTCCACCGGCAAACTCGAGGGCTAGAAACTTGGGACAACCTTCGCCGCTGAAAAGACTCTTGACACTCTGCAAGGAATTAAGAGAGAGGGTAATAATGCTGGAATAGTGCATACTTTTTGTATTCTACTTGAAGATGTATAACAGTGGTTCCCAACCATTTCCAAGCCACCATGAGTTAGGATGAAAATACTCCATTAAACCTCACTATGATAAAACTTACAAACACTAATCATAACTTAATCAGTTAAAACAAAGGTTAAAATGAAAAAAAAAACTTAAATTGAGTCAATAACTTATTAAGAGTTCAGGTTTTTACATCTCCATCTTGAAAAACCTCACACAGTTAATTAAGTTTACCTCGATTGGAGTTTCTCCAGGGATTTCACGAAGTATGACGCTGCTTCGCGTCTGATTCGGTCGAACTTTTTCCTCCTTTTCATCAACTTGAACCAAGTTTGAAGCTACAAATTAAACCATAAGGTGTTTATGTCAGGAAAACATGCAACAATTTGGACTTATCTTGCTTGCACTACAATCCTGGTTTCCCTGGTAACAACCAGTATAAAAATTTGAGTAGTTACAAAATTAGGCGCATACTTTCAAATCCAGATACCACTTTTTGGAAAAAATTTAAATAAAAAAATGCTTTGGAATATTCTACTTTAGTTGCATTTAGCGCCATTCCAGCCTCAAAACAGCAGGTTTCCAGGCCTTGTTTTTAATGTCAAATGTAATTTCTAAAAATCTATGCCGACCATGGTTGACATAAAGCAGAAATATTTTGGGGGGTCTGTTCCCCTGTGTAACAAATGCTTCAAACTTAAGTTTCCCGATTGTGGCCTACTTGGGGAACGCAATTTTATATATTAAATTGGTGACTCACTCAACATTTCCAATATACCCCTATTTTTTTAGTGCACCAGTCTGAAAAGTTTGAGTAACACAGCCTTAAGTAGTGTTGCAATGTAACATATTTACCTTTCAATGCTTCAACCACTAAATCCAGGTTGGATGTTAGCTTCTTGACTGCATTAAAGTTGGCAATAGTCCAGATGGGAACGTACATCTGAGTGTCCATCTGGGACACAAGGTACGGGTCCTGCGACAGGTTTTCCCTGGACACATTCACAAGTTTAATGTCTGTTGTGTGTAACAACACTACAGAGGTGGTGAGGCAATTATTAAGCATTGTGGGAGTTTTATGAAAACAAACTTTTCTCTACGTTTCTATTGCAAAGCTATACAGACAACTTAGTTGATTTACTCGCACTTAAAAGAAAGCAATATAATAATCTATAACATACATTATGATGTTAATATTTAAGTAGTAAATATATACTTCTAGTTAGGTATGTTAATCACCAAATGGCGTTTTATTGATGGTGATTTATATAAATAGGAAAACACAGAAAGATACATATAAATAGTTATTACTTTTTAAAGATCACAATTTTAATTTTGTTTTAAAGCTTGATTTGTAAATTACAAATGTTAAGAAACCAACTAAGTAAAAAATAATTACATGTAGACATTTATATACCAGCCAATCTTGATATCTTTGTTTTAACTGTTGACATTTGGTGATGATAAATTTGGTGATGATAAATAAATAATAAGTATAGGATTTACAAGAGTGTTGTTGGATGCAGATCAACAATCAAGAAATGCACTAATTGATTTATGACTAAAAGGCAGTCAGTAAATCAATTTTTCTGCCCTAATGTTTCATGCAATCCATAAAAGCTGCTACAAATGAGTAATCTTATTTCATAACATAAAGGAATGGGAGTAAATCACTTAAGAACAAATATAGAAAGGTGGAATAGTTGACAAGCATATGTCAATTTAACAACAAAAGGTAAAAAAGAACAGTTAGACATTGGCAGGTGAAATAAGCAATTTGCGCAGCTTTTTCTTAAACAAATATTTATATGTTATGACTGAAATTTTAGGTAAAATGCATTAATTGTTATTACTTGGAGCAGGATTGAAAATATTACCCAACGATACATAATTTTTAAAATATAAATTTTGTCTAGACATTTATTTCAGATAACAATTTACTTCTTTTAAATTGCTTTCTTCTTTATAGCAGCATTATCATTACCTTGAGAAGTAATACTCCAACTGATGTTGTAACTGTTCCGCTAGTTCCCTTCCTTCCAACTTTGGGTGGATCCCCGGCGATGTGGCCTCGGCACCACTATCGGCCTTCTGTTCCTCTCCCCCATGAAGGGCTGGGTCGGCGCCAGGAACCATCTTTGTTGTGTTGCCATTTTCATCAACTGATTGAAAAATAAATAGTCAGGCAATACGTTATACAAATGCATATATCTGCAAATTCGACCTTCTAAAATGATTAGTTCCTAAAATTATTAGTAACCATAACTGACTTGTAATTCAGTTTTGGGAAATACCGAACAATCGAAGATCATTCAATTTCAAAGTAAATTTGTTTTAAATAAATTTACCTCTGATCTAGCTTATCTGGACCTGGACAGATCATTTACCTCAAAAAACTTTAAATGTGTGCACAATTTAACAAGCAAGTATATGAAATATTATTTTTTTACGAAAAATTCAACAGGTTATTTTGTGGTAGTGGTTAAGACATTTTAAATAATATAATGATTGAGCAGTTATACTGAGAAAAACAAAAATATTTCCAGAAGTTTCTTTTACAACCTATGGCAGGTTATGAAAGGTTTTAGTCTTACCTTGTATAGATAGTTCAGGCTTGACTCCATTAAGTACAGAAGTGTAGGCACTAGTTGTGGCTGGCATCATGGGGCTTTCTGAATGATTCATCTTTATAGGGTCTGTGATAAGCAGCCAATCATGTCAACAAGTTCATTATAGCCCTAATAAATATCTATCTACAAGAGAAACCACACAAACTATGTATAAGCTAACATTTTTTAAATAAATAAAATATTTACTTTTTTGTTGCAAAAGTTACATTTTAATGAACTTATAATGATCTTTAGAACACTGTATACGAATCTGTTCATAAGTTCAATGGTGAAAATAATGGCCCAAATAGAAGTAAAAAGCGTACGTCTATTTGGGCCGTTATTTTCACCATTAATCTTATAATGCTCTGTTTTAAAAAAATAGATTATTCTTCTATTAAAAAAGGGTTTAAAAGATCTAAAATGACTTTGTTGAAAAGACAGAGCGGTACTGCAGTTACATCAAAAATTTGCATCAACAGTTTTGGAAAAAAGGTTGCTTAAATAAATAATAGTATTTCTACCAAATTGGATTAATTGATTACAATTAGCTATTTTTTAAATAAAATTATTCAACCTATTTCACACAATTTGCAGTGGGCTGTGACAATAATAAGGTGACACACGGTCATTATTTAGGGAATCACAATTATCAAGAAACACTGATTCAATGCTTTATAGGGATTTCAAAAAGTTTGCAAACAAATGTTTTCTTTTTGCAGAATAACAATTGTAACTTTCACATGAATGATTTATCTACAATGTAACAGCATTAATATTTACCTTCAATGATACTTTCAGCTGGCGTGTGGTTGTTCTGGTTTAATATATTGTTATTGAGGGGAGAATTAAGTTGGCTTTGCTGTCCTGTCTTCAAAGATGACTGGACACTTATCTTCTGGTCATGGTTCTGCAAAATAAAATAAAACATTACTATGAAGGAATGTAAGCCATGGCACCAGAAATAACCTGGATACTTTGGTTTCTAATGATTTGTTTTCATATTTGTAATTATAGTAATACAAAGTAAATAACATTGGATATTAAATTTACCACTAGACTAACTACGGTTAAGGAGTTCAGTGAATGTCAAATTGGGTAAATGAATGCAAAAGTTGCTAAAATCAAACTGCTACTTTTAAACTGTTTATGTAACCAATCAGGAATAAACATACTATTTAAACTGTTTGTCAAATAACAATTTCAAACATAAAAAAATAAAAAACATCCTTAGATAAACAATAAATAAGCTCTTTTCTAGATTTACCTTTAAAGCCACATTTACCATGGCTATAAAGTAGCGTAACAGGCTAGAATGAGTAAAATTAGAACAAAAACTAATTATTATGCACAGTCATTTTGTGCAATTGAAAGTTCCTGGTAAAAGCAGTGAAACGGGTTATAAAATGAATTAATTGTGCAGCATCATTTTGTAAAACAGGAATCACATTGACTAAAGTCATCAGTAGGAACACAAAGAGAAAGTAGAAAATGTTTTTGTTTGCTTTTAAATGAATTTTCAAATCGTTAATGACACATTTAAAAAAACAATTCATAATAAGCTCATTTCAAACTCCTTTCACTATTTACAGAATGTATTAAGGAAATAAAAAAGGTCACTAACAAAGACAGAGTAGTAATCAAGCAAAAAAGTAAGAAAAATCCCATTAAACAGAAAGTTCTACTTATCTAGCAGTTTTGTACAAGTGGTAAGTTAAACATTTGAGAAAGTAACATTGTTTCGAAGGTCCTAATGTAAAACAATTTCAGATTGTTGTTTTTTTCTGCTGTCATAACTCAAAAAACATTCCTGTCACAAATTCAACCTGCAAAAAGGGTTCATACTTCATCCAATAATATATTGGCACCCTCAAACACCAAGCATTAACCACACATAAAGAGTTCAGTAAACACATTACCAAAAAAACTTTTGAATTTTAAGCCTAATTAAGGAAACAGATACAATGTGTAGGTGGAATTGATGGACAGCTTAAATTAACATAAAGCTATTAACAGTCACTTCATTAATATAAGCTGAAGGCTGTGTATATCCAATATAAATCATGTTCAAACAAACCAACATCCTTGTCACATCTGTCTGCTACAACATGAACGAACCACCCAGCCACTACACCCCTTAAACCTTTCAAGGCAGTCCTGTGCTATGCAGACAGGCCTGGCGCTAATGAGAAACAGCAACAGAGCATTAAACAGCCCACTAACGCCGCTACTAGCCGCCGATCACATGACTCATCGTATCCTTATGTTTTTCGGCAAACCAAAGCCGAATTGGAACCATTCTAGCTCTACTACACATGGCTTTAGTGCGTTCTAGCACGCTACACAGTTAGTGTGCGTTATTCTATCTCTATTACACATGGCTTTAGCGCCGCCTTATTCTAGCACACTACAAACTACACACTTCTGTAGTGCGCAATTCCAGCACTGCTATACACTACTTTAGCGACAATTCTAGCACTTCTACAGCACTGTAGCGCACTACACATCCCAACAACCTAACGTATACGCTGTCCTTTAAAAGAGAGCAATTTACAGAAGTAGGCCACGTTTCACTTAAAGCCGGAACAAGGTTTTGCCGGAGGTTTTATAGTTTGGCTTTGATGGCCGGTAAACAATTTGATTGCAAAAGACTTACTGTAATTCTCTGGTGTAGTTTGAACGTAGGCTACATTCCAAGAGATCGTTGGAAAAAAACGCTTTTTCGCTTTTTAAAACACTGAATTTAACTAAGCCTTATCTTATTGCACTCGCGTTGTTCCTTTACTAAAATTTCATGTGTACTTTGGACTAGCTTAAATACCGTCTGTCCGTCTATATAAAGCGCGAAACAATTCAAAAAAAGGCAGAAATTATTCGCCATTTACAACCACACGAGTGACACGAAACAACAATATGACGTCGCGATATCGGAACGACCGCAGAAGCGTCATCATGCCTTATATGGAGCGAAGCGTGCAAATCGATAACACAGCTAAAGTGGCGTACAACAGCCAAGTACAAATAGATCCTTCACTAAACTAACGGCTGGAGTGACACACAATGCATCTGCGACTGGCCTTCGTAAATTAGCGTCAATGATGCGCTGCTTAACCTTTCGCTAGAGACGCGCGGTGTGAGCACACGGCAGCGATGCATAATTTATGGCGGCGAGACGCACAAAACAATCTCCGAATCAGGGAAGAAAAACAGGCGCCTGCATTACGCGGGTAGAAGGCAAGTCACGTAGATAGACACTAAGCAGTTTTGCCAACATTGGACGCAGCACAAGTAACAGGGCTTGGATTATGGTGGCCTGGCCTTGTTGTTAGAGTGTTTGTATTGGAACGTTTGCAGTAATTAGCTGGACAAGGTGGCGACTTGGCGCAGGAAACTGGAATGGTGTAAATCCACCGGACAGACAACCACCATCAGTTGCACACGCGAGAAAATAAAAAAAATGGCATAAAATGGAGCTTTGTTTTTCAACAAGCCAATACAACCTGCATGTAAAACCTAAATATTTTTGGCTTAAGAGTTTTTTTATACAAAATTTTATGAAATCCAAAACCATTGGCAGCACCAGCAGGTTTCTGCTAGTTGATCACCGAGCCGCTGACGTGATATTAACAATAAAACTCAAATTTAAAAATGAGTTTCACTCGGTTTTAAACTTTAATTTAGAAGGTTTTTCGTAAATTTAATGACGGTCGAATCTTGGAGAAAAGTGTAGGTTTAAGGTCCCGCCGTCACATAGCCCACGGTTAATAAGAATGTGGCCTCAAATAACCAAAATGCGGTCTATGGTGCGTACATATTGGCGCGGCCATTAATAAGCCCATGCAAGTACAAAAGCGCAAGTTATAAAACGTGTGCAATCCATTCAATATGTGACGTCATCAGTCAAACGACAGACGTCGATTTTTTTCGCGAAGTCACGATTTAAGAGAAACGAGAGAATTGCAATAAACCGCTGTTGAAGTGCCAAGTCATTCTATTTAGCCACTCCAAGCAAAGTTAGAAATAAAACTCGTTTTAAAACATTGGTTTCAAAACTTTTTAGTCTGCGACACTTTTCAATTTATTTAAACTTACGTTTGATAGTGATAAACACAACATTTGCGTTGCAATATAGGCAACTCAGTTATGTGTTGTGATTCGCATTACTTTTAACATTTTTATAATAACAGGCTTCTACACATTGATTGTATCCAAGTTAGAGAAAGTACGGCCTGGTGTACCATACACACCATTCTATAACCTCTACAAGCTTTTACGAGCCCATTTTCTCTAAACCAGACTTTTTTCAAGACCAGACAAAACGCTCAGTTGCTGAGAACTGCTGTCTACCGGTTGCCATGTTGGTCACTTACCGCGTTGTTGGGCGCTCTGTTGGGAGCGAGGCTTGTGGCTGGGATGGCAGCACTTGCTTCGCGGAAAGGCATTGAAACCGGTAACGGACGCTTGTTGATGCCGCTATGTGAGGCAGAACTACTACTACTAGCGCTGTGTGGGCGAGACGCGACGTTTTTAGAAGGCTGACTGGCTGAAGGCGCGATATTGTTGTGGTTTCTACCAACGTAGCGGTGTGCTAGCGACTTGCCTCTGCTAGATTCGCTACGGAACGCGTTGTTTTGCCTGTTACCCTGCTGCGGCTTATACTGGCCTTTCTTCAGTGGTTTCGAGCCAGACTCGTTTTGCTGATGTTCCTGTTTCGGCTGGCTGTGGTTGTGGGGGGATCCCCGTGAGCGAGAGAACTGCTTTCTCTTTTGCTTGCTTTTGTTGTTGTTCACGACACACCAACCCCCACTGTCGCTCGACTCGTAGCTCGAATACTCGCCAACAATCGCCATCAGGTCGCTGGCGTTGGGCGAAGCAACATCTTCGGGCGACTTCGGTTCGCTCAAGCAATCGTACGGCTTGTGTTTCTGCGAGTGTTTAGCTTCAGGGGCCACGTAAGTGAGGTCGAAGGTGCTTGCGTGTCGTCGATCGTGCTCGTGTCCAGTAGGCGGGGTGGCGGTCTCGGAGAATCCACTGTCGCTCAGCTCAGCGTTGCTGACACTAGCAGCCCTGCTGCTGGCACTGATCGATGTATTCTGGCTCGATTGCGTCGCTCGTTTCCCACATTTCCTAAAGCCGGTGGCGCCCTGAAGCACTCTGCTTGATTTATCGCAGGGCTCCGATCCAACCGCCGCTTTATCGCTACCCCGGGCTGCTTCTATCGAATTCCGGGCGCTGTCCTCGCTGTCTGACCGCGAAACCTCGCTGTTGATGACGTCATCACGTGTAACTGGTGACGTAATGAAGTCGGGAACGACGACGGCGATGTCGGCCATGGACAGGGCCGGGGTCTGGCCCACAGGGGAAACCAGGCCCGAGTTAAAGTCCGGTGAGCGAGCCACGTTCTTGGCGTTGATCAGAGCCAGGTCGCCGCCCGAGTAAAATAGGTTGGAGTTGGAGCGGTGTGATGACGCAATAGTCGAGTGTGACATCACAGAGTGCGTTGTCACTCTCAGTTTGGCGTCTGACGCGGCACAGCTGTTGCTGGCTGCTGCTGCACTGACACCGACGCCGGCTGCGTGTAGCGTAACGGTTGCGCTGAGCAGACGGCCAAGGTCGCTTCCAATAGAGCTGCTGCAACTGCTGTAAGGCGTGCTACAAAGAAACGAGAGTTGTGGGTCGATCGTGGCCTTCTTTGGGTGTAAGTCGCCATTTCGCTTTTGCTCATCGATTATTGCGGCACTTGATTGCAGATTTACGCCGCTCCTAGCTTCGTACGTCACTGGGGATGCATTATCCTTCAATTCCATAACGTCAGGCTCAACTAGGCGAGCTGGGGGTACGCAGTCGCCCAATCCTTGCTCCACGCAGCACACATTCGCTTCTTCTTCCGATTTTTCCAGCACCATTTCAGATTCCACGAATATTTTATCGTCTCCTGTTGAAGCCAAGCATTTTAAGTTGCTGTCGCCTGAGCCGTACATTGAAGGACGCGATGTCATTGAATAGCGTGGTGCTAAGCCGACTACGAACAGCCACTTTGGTTAATGAGTAACTGATAGCAGAATTTTTGCTGACTGCTTTGGCCGGTCTTTCACAATATCCAATATCCAATCGCTCAAAATCCGATTATTGAACTTCTAGTCAAAAAGCGAAAGGTTCCGTCGCGATGAAACGGAGCTGGTAACAGACCAACTACCTTTCAGCATTGTTCAGTAACCACTAGGCTAAGGGAATAGATTATAGAGTTAAAAAAATCTTTCCAGCGACACAATCGCTTAACACTGACTAGATTGCCGATTAATCAAAAATAGGCGACACATTAGGTATCTTGTTTCCTTACTGATATTAATTAGCCTTCAATAGCGCTTATCAGCACGTGTACATGCTTATTGAAAGGTCGGTACTGTTTAACTATACGCTGTGTTGAAAGCACACACACCTAGCAAAAGGAAAGACACATATGCCAGGGACGGTTTAATTAAACAATGGTTTGGCTTGAAGTGCTAGGGTTGCCTACTTCTATTGTAGCGGATAAGTAATCGCAGATAGCTTGTTTGAAAGCGGGGTCGCATTACATGGCGCCGCTATGTATTTCTAAAGGCACGCAGGATACAACACTACAAGACTTTTCTTCACCTACTAACTGTACCACTGTTACTCACATTCAGTACATAACCTAAATAAGTTGTTTAACATAAGTAAACGTTCATCTTAAATGCAACCGCCAGACATTCTTTTGTATACTGGCTTTTATAGATGTTTTATATTAGCACAAACATCAAACCTTTCACTGTAAACTTTATTTTTACAAAGATTAGTCAAATGACTTTTTAAAACTTTATTGTTTTACCACCTACGGTATAATATTTCTGTATTACTAAATACAATACTCGCAATATTTACAATGTCGGTATACTCTTCCAGCGAGTTATTCAATAACTTGCCCTATAATGGCCTGATTACCTCTACTAATCTGCAAATAATAAAACATATGATCTACAAAGTTACTTGTAGTAGCTTACTACAGCTGGTTGACAGTTAGCATTTTGAAAACGCTACGCAAAGACGAAGTTTGCCCTTCCAGCGTGACCTACGTTCTTTTTCCGGCCTTTTTCTCTCCAGACCGGCTGCTTTAGCCCTTTGGGCATCGGCCCATCTACTACCCAGGTCTGTCTACACTACAACCTGAACAGCAGCTAGTTCTGTCTAATAACGTGGAAGCCACTTTATCATAGATTGTAGCTTCAACTGACAGTCTGCCATTTTTACCGGTAATGATTTTTCGAAAGTTTCAGGCGATGCGATTAATAAAGGAAGTTGTTCGCTAAACCTGGTAGAAATATACTAACTGATAGAAAATACTGCACAAAAAACTAAAAAAAATACGCAAACTAGCCACTTTACAACAGCCTCTCTTGCTAAATTATTACATATTTAACGTATTTAGTTGCTACAGCATTTTAAACCAAACACAAACCGACTTTTATCTGCGAAATCCAAAAACATTGGCAGCCAATCAAAACATAACTAACTGGCGCTAAATAAAAACAAATCTTGCTATTCTACGACAATCGCCTTTCACAAAGGTCTGTTACGTAATAGGCACGAACAGCTATAACCTAGTTTGTAGCAGAAAGCAAAACTGTGAGTTGAAAATCTTTTAAATTGCTTAAAGTGTTAAGTTTTTAGGTTGTTTTACGATGTGTATTTTCGAAACAGCGCTTATTAAACCAATTGTCAGACGCGAAATGCGTAACTAGTCCGTTAGAGGGCAAATTTAAGCGGTGTACATGTGAGCAATTGCGTGGGCTTACGCAATCGAGCAGCAAGAAAAAAACTGGAATTTGAGCTCGCAACGGCACTCGGTCGCCCCTGGATGGCGCTGCGCACAAAACACGTGGCCCAGAGGCAGAAGTAAGGCGCCCGAGAGGAATATCACGTGCTAGTGCCATAGAGTAGTGGCAACGGTCTCGAAGCTCGTTGCCAGGCATCGTGCTCTCTGCTTAACTCTTTAATTTACTGAGAGCGCGCTTATGTTTCTTTTTGCTCCTGGCTGTTGGCGCGCCCGGCACATGATTTACTGGCAGCGGCGCTATCCAGCAACAGGAAAGCGCTTATGCAGAGTGATTGGCACAGAGGCTGGAAACAGCAGCGCAGTTACAGCGGGCTGAACTTGTTAGAAAATGACGGGCGACCTACATCAGACGGATGTGCTGGTTAGGGTTTCACAACACCACTGCTTTAACTAATTAAACCAACCGAAACCACAAAATTAACTCGTTTTTATCAAATAACGTATTCAGAAACGTTATTGTGTTTTTATTACTGGAAATCCCGATATTTGTAAAATGCACTTTCTACAACACAAAGTACAATAAAAGTTTCTTTTTATTATAATTCTATTTGCATAAAATGCTGTCTAAAGGTTTTCTTTTTTATTGGGGTTGAAAATAATTTTGAAATATTTAATAAAACTTCAAACTTGTATTTATTTATTATATCACAGATGATTGATTCAAGTTCATTTCAAATCCACATAAAAGTTGAACGCCTCTCGTCATTTCAATTCCACTTATGGAGAAGTTTTAATGAGGCACTCCTCTCAGTAGGCAAACCACAATTCAACATAACAAAACCTAATTTGGTGGAACATTCATTCATTTACACAAACTGTACAGAAATAGGAATACAACTTTAAAGTAATAAACTATTAGAAACACACAAAACAAAAATATGCTTCAACCAAAAATAATTCAAGCATTATAAAACAGAATAACTTTTACATTTAAAGCTATGTTTAGAACTCTTTCATAAATAAGAAATGGTTTTGAATAATGTTCAACAAATTTATTGCAGTAGTCTTTTTGTTTTTTAAATTTGTGGGACATTACTAAAAAAAATATCACGTATATATTTTTCTTTATTAAACCATCTACTAGTTTTAACTAATCATACTACTGGAAAAATCACGAATTAATCTTATTACTGGTAAAACACTAAGCATTAAACCTGATATTGCCATGCAGTCCAATTGTCTTTATATAGAAAAAGTTGAAATGAATAAAATTTGTCATGCGATTTCAAGAATAGAGAAATAAGAAATGATGTAATTGGAAACAAACTGCTGTGTGTAGGTATTGCTATAAGTAGGACAAACATTCTCTCTGTGTGATTAAATCATTGCATTTTATAGGAGCCTTGAGACAAGAAAAAGTGCGCTCATGAAATTTTTATTAAGACTAGTGAAAGAGCATAATTCTGTCTGGCACTTAGTGCAGTGATGGTGCTGTACAGTAGGCAGCAGGTATGTGCGATGAGCAGTACAACAAGCACTACTTAAACATAGGACTGTGCCACTGACACCAGCCAATACCCTCTGTTAATGCACAACTAGAGCAAACAGAACAATCCAGTCATGTGTTCCTGACATTTAAAACTAATAAAACCATACTAAAAAGTTACACAACAAATACAAAAGCTCCCTTGATGTTTAAAACATGGTTGCTTTTATTCACAATCAAGGATGTATAATATCTAAGTTGTTTTTTTGTAAATGGGTTATTACACTTTGGTCTATCTATATCAGTAGTCAGCGCAAATATAATAAAAATAACCTCTTTTAAACAGATTATTGCGGATATATACAACTCTATGATTCATACTACCTAGTATAAAGCATATTTGAAATCAGCATATTTTGTAATTGTTGTTTGGCTGACCTAACTGACTGACAAGCATTTTACAAATCATTAAACATATTAAATAAACATAAATTTACTAGGATTTTTAACAAAAAGCCAAACATTTTTTTTTATCTATTTAAAAAATTCTATTTTTGAACATAATCAAAAAGCTAAATAAAGAAACATAAAAACTTACATTTGGAACAATGCTTGTGGGTGGCAATTCCGCCGGCTCTAATACCAGTTTCATAAGTCTCCACTGAAATATAAACATGTCAACGAATGGTTTTAGGAAATATCAATTGGTGATCAACATTTAGATCGGTATGCTAATGAAAAAGTGTATTGTTACATCTGGGTGTCATATTATTTAGCGGGTTATATCTTTGATACATAACATAATAATTTACTAATAAGCTATAGTGTTTGTATATATATATAGATATTTCAAACCATATGTAACATCAGGGGCGTATCCAGAAATCCAAAAAGGGGGGTTTTCGAGTTTTCAACTTAGGGAATTCCCCGTTTGTCTGTCATAATATAGCGACAGATATGACGTCATAAAATAGCGATTGTAATGACGTCATATGCCTTTCATGGCGCAACGGTAAAGAAGCGCTGATCTATTTCCAAAGACACCGTCAAAACGTAAACAAAGCGGACGTAGGAAGATCATTCGCGCGAAACACGAAAAATTTTTTGCACTTTCGTAGTTAAATGGCCAAAAAGTGTTTGAAATGGACTTTTGTATAGTTTGTCAAAGAGGCGGTGGGCGATCCGGCCCGCAGGCCCTAGGTTGCCGACCCCTGTCTCACACCGACATTTGATATCGACGCGGACAGCAAACATCGAGAAACATCAGCACCGCCTAACTCGACGTTTTTAGCGAGAAAAAGGCGGAGACCGCTTGATTTATTGTTGCTGATTGTCGAACACACACTTGCTGATCAGCCAACCCGAACGAATAACGAAAGTCGAAAGAGAAAACTATCTAGCGTTTACAGTCGTCCAAACAAAAGACGAAAAACGGCGTTTTTCCTTTGATTTTAATTTTGCATTAGCTTAAGACGCGTGACCTAATTACATTAAAAACATTGCCGCTTAGAACGGTGTGTAAAACCCTGACAAAAACGATAATGTCACTTACAAAAAGGGGGGGTCCAAACCCCCAAACCCCCCCCCCTGGATACGCCACTGTGTAACATGAATAATATTTTGGTTCATATCTCTATTTTCTTACTTAAAAATTGAAAACACCAACGGTGGGCAAACAAACTTAAAAAAAACACTAAATGTAGACAAAAATACTTTTGGAAAAACACTAATAAGACAAATGTACCTTAAAAAACTTGTTTTCTTATAGATATTTTATATATATATATAAATATTAAAGCTTTCCAGTACATGAATAAGGTCATCCACTTTAAAATGCCATTAAAATGCAAACAATAAATAAGAATTTTTAAAGAGATAGAATCTTACCTTGAACTGTGTTGGCTCAAATCACGGAACAAACTTTACAAAACAAACTTTACAATTAAAAGCAGAATAACTTTAATTCATTTGACAAGAGACACCAAGACATAGGATAACAACTATCCAATGCTTCAGACTAACCCTGAAAATCCAAATATATTTAAAGACATGTTACTTTAATATTATGAACTATTTCAAGGAAAACCTATATAGGTTTCGGATCACTTGACATGTTTTGTAAGTTGAAAACAAAACAGTGTAAATGTCATAATCAATACAATAACAAATATTTTATTAAAATTTTGTTTTATTTTAGCACAATCAAAATGCACAACTTTAGCTTCACATAAAAAAGATCTTCGGACAAAAAAATTTGTTTTAAAACACTTAAATATGTAAATGAATTCCAAGACATTTAAAGTTTTTTAAAGACTTTGTGGCAACCCTGCTGTAACAAAAGAATGATTTGTGAGGTTGATTTGAAATAAATCGGTATTCAGGCCAAAGGTGTTTTATACAAATCAATATATTGAATCTTTTCACTCAACTAAAATTTGCTTTGGTCTAGATATGAAAGCAGCTAATAAATATCTGCACAGCTTGTTGGATGTGAAACATTTCTAGGTCTACAGACTAAACGCATTTTAGTAGCTTTGAGCCATTTTGAGTAAAAAGCCTGGCGAATTGGCTAAGAAAAATAGCCACAGTTCTGGCCGAAATGTTGTAGTCTTAGGATTTTAAGAAAAATATTTTTGGACAAATATTGGCAGCCACAAATTACGGAATGCAGTCCAAAGACTATAAATGTTTTGCTGTATAACATATTAGGTTAAGGAAGGAAATTGTGGCTGGCAGTCTTAAGTAAATTAAATTTACAAGATACGTAACTAAAATTGAGGGTATCACACTTAACAGCTTGTGGAACACAATAAATCTAAAACAAATTTGTAGCTTTTAGCAAAACCATCTAATTATACTCCCACCATAACCATACAACATGGTAATTTAGTAGTAATGTCAGTTATTCAAATACATTTTGTATGTCCAAGTCATATTTGTAAATAGCATGTTAAAGAATCTCCCAAACGGACAGTTTTTAGAATTACAGTATATTATTATTTGGCAAAGATATTATAAGTTTAATTAGATTTTTACATATCCACAATTCAAATATTAGTGACTAATCAAACTAATAGTGTGAGTTTTAGTGCCATTTTTAAGGTTACTTTTATATTATTATTATCAGTAAATGTAATGTAAGTATATAAAATCCAGGCTGCACTTCTTAATTTGTGGCGCCAAAGATTTCATCCAATTTTTGCCCCAAAATCCTAAACTAAAGTCTGCAACACCCAATTGCATTCCAGTGCCTTCCTGCCAAAGATCTCTGGAGAGGAAATGCTTCCCAAAACCAGTGGTAAAACTTTATTGTGTGACAAAGAAAAATTTCTGGACTATATATCGCAAAATTCTGGCAAAAAAATTTGTGGCAATAATCTTTGGAGGCCATGAATTATGGAATACAGTGAGCTGCGATAAATACGTCACAAAGACTATTTTTCATTGTAATACAGCAATAGTTTACACCAATTGACATCACTTGTATGGTTTTTAGAAAGCATTCTATGCAAATATCTTTGGTTACTGAAATGCAATCGAGTATACAATGTTCCTTGTAAAACAAACAGAGCTGATAAACTTTAAAAACTGAAAATTATAACTTTGGATGGCCAAAAGTTTGTGCCAATCTATATGCCCGCAGTTAACAACACACCACATATTAGGTTGGAAAGTAAGGCCTGATGAATCCCCAGTTTCCTGCTCAGCCGCGCACTTTAAGTAAAATCAACGTTGCATGCGCTCAGCTGCAAAAAAACGCTCGAACAAGCAAAACTTTCGTCACGCTAACGGTTTTCGGTGTAGTACTCCAATTTTAGCCGTGCAAATTTTACAAATAACGTTATTACAGCCGCGCAAATTTGGACAGAAATGGTATTACAGCCGCGCAATTTCAAGCTGCAAAATCATCTCCCCTGCGCAAAATCCAAAGTTTCCAATCTGGACCATATATTTTAAACAACTGACAAAACAAGACCATTATTGTTTTTCTTTCAAGTGAGAAAAAATGATGAGTTAGGCAAGCTATTTTTTACCAAACATAATAAGCCAAAGGGTTAGATACTCTTTGAAAGAAACAAATTGCTCGTTTAAAAAAGTTTTGTAAAGAAAACTAGCTCATAACTATAATTTAAAAATGGATAACGAAAAATGAACAAAGAGCTTTCAAAAATAGAATTTAAAAAAAAAAGGCACTTAAGATTCACAAAATATAGGCACATTACTGTAGAAATGTTAAAATACTTTGTGGCAAAAAAAGCAAGTTTAAACGACAATGAAAAGTTCTCAGTAAGACAATCAGTCATAAATATTTGGCCTTTAAAACACCCACAAACAGATAAATTGGTTTCTTACAAAAATAAACTTTTGAATGAAAAACAATATAAGTTGTCTGATAACGTCTTAGCTATAAATATAGGAACCCTTTACCACCATTACAAATAAAAATGGTGGACGTTTCTAAAATAGAAACGTTTACCAAAAACGCAAAGGACTAAATATATTATCATACAGACTACACTTCGCCCTGATGTTTGAAAAAGGGTAAAATGTTCTCAGCAAAAGCTAGTACAATAGAAATTCTGACCAACGGAACTTAAATTGTGTTAAAACAACAAATAAGTTAAAGCAATAAAACTCCTCCCTGCACAAGATAAAAGCCATTCAATGGAAGCGAATGGCGTAATGTTACGGAGAATAGTAAAGCATTCTAAATTATACAAATAAACCAGGTTGAGAAAATTGTAGGAGGTAAAACGCATGTTAAATGTTAAAACAATTTAACAATTTATTTTAAAGTGATATAAAGCGTGTTAAAAGAAATATAAAAAGTGTGATTTCGGTTGCGTGCGTTGCTCTCATGCGTTAATGGCCGCCGGTTCTTCTTGGATGAAAAGTTTTTACAACTGTGCACTTTTTGTCATCTACAATTAAACTATAAAACTATGTCTATGTTGTTCTGTTGCTTGTGGTTAAATGTTAAACATGTGTGTGGACATACTTTGAAATATACAAACACAATTTTGTATTTTATTTGCTGTTTGTTAAGCTTGACGCCGGATTATGTTTTTACAAAATCTACGCAGCAGCTGATTTAAGATCGAAAATTATTACATTTACCACTCTATTTAAGAATTGTTTGATCACTATGCACAAAATTCGTAAAATATTATTTAATTCTGAGAGCAATAATGGTTCCTTAAAGAAAAGTATTTTTCTAATGCTGACGCTTTAATAGTCGCTAAATTTTTGCCCCGTTTTGGAAGAACGTTTTGTTTTACCAATTCAACACACAAGCTTTAGTTTAAGAACGATTTGGGGCTTTTGACCCAGTCATAAGAGGTACATAATCAAACATGCGGTTTTCGCACAGTTTTAAAAAAGTTTTACAAACCATCCCACGTCTTGCGATATAAAAACTTGAAGAAAGACGTTCGACGTTTTTAAACTTAAAGATAATAACTAGGAGTGTACGATACTTGACATATTATTCCGATATTTGGTCAAAAATAATCCGATCCTGAATAACGTCATAACTATGCTCAAACAAGTAGAATAGATAAAATTTAAATGTTCAAACGTTTTTTTTTCGAGATTATTTGCTTAAGTTAAGAATCAAGAAGTTTAGTTACATCTTTACATCTAGTTAATAACCCACATTTTTGACAAATTTACCTTTCAAGGTTGATTAGCTGCTTTGGATCGTAAGCCATGGTTGAATTTTTTTATGTTAATGTGCTATTGGATCGGCACCGATAGGCTTGGTATCGGGTATTGGTCTCGATCCGGTATTACCGGACATCTCTAATACCAATTATATTAATTTTAGGCGATTTCTAAACATTACGGAAAATATACTAAACGCTGCTTTAGACCTTAGACTTGTTTACTTATTGTTACAACTGTAGAAACGCTGCCACAATAACCTGGAAAGTGGAAATGCCTTTAAACTTTCCCAATTTTCACCATATTTTAGTCTGAAATATCGTTATCAGATCAAAATGGTAGGATCGGATATGCCTAATTATGATAATAAAAAGTGGCATTGGGAAATATGAGCTAAATTATCGAAACTGATACAAATTAAATGGTATCTGTAGCCCACTCGTTCGACACTGAGGTTAAAAAACAGTAACATTGGTACTTGTTCAATGCAAAATTATTATCTGTATTTCAGCCTTGGCTTATGATGGCCTACACCTTTTTTCATGTTATGTTACATAGGCTTGCCATACGTCCCGGTTTATCCGCGACAGTCCGAGTTTTGAGGCCTTGTCCCGGTGTCCCACCCGGTTAACCAATTTGTCCCAGATTTTGCAATTTGAGATTAACAAAAAAAAATTAAAAAGTGTAAAAACTTTTAGCCATTGTTAGCCATTTTTTATCCATTTAGTAATTCTTTCTCAAAACTAAGTAATACTTTTTACTTTTCATTTTTGGTTGGTAAGGCTATCAAGCAAAAGTGTGATTTCGGTTGCGTGCGTTGCTCTCATGCGTTAATGGCCGCCGGTTCTTCTTGGATGAAAAGTTTTTACAACTGTGCACTTTTTGTCATCTACAATTAAACTATAAAACTATGTCTATGTTGTTCTGTTGCTTGTGGTTAAATGTTAAACATGTGTGTGGACATACTTTGAAATATACAAACACAATTTTGTATTTTATTTGCTGTTTGTTAAGCTTGACGCCGGATTATGTTTTTACAAAATCTACGCAGCAGCTGATTTAAGATCGAAAATTATTACATTTACCACTCTATTTAAGAATTGTTTGATCACTATGCACAAAATTCGTAAAATATTATTTAATTCTGAGAGCAATAATGGTTCCTTAAAGAAAAGTATTTTTCTAATGCTGACGCTTTAATAGTCGCTAAATTTTTGCCCCGTTTTGGAAGAACGTTTTGTTTTACCAATTCAACACACAAGCTTTAGTTTAAGAACGATTTGGGGCTTTTGACCCAGTCATAAGAGGTACATAATCAAACATGCGGTTTTCGCACAGTTTTAAAAAAGTTTTACAAACCATCCCACGTCTTGCGATATAAAAACTTGAAGAAAGACGTTCGACGTTTTTAAACTTAAAGATAATAACTAGGAGTGTACGATACTTGACATATTATTCCGATATTTGGTCAAAAATAATCCGATCCTGAATAACGTCATAACTATGCTCAAACAAGTAGAATAGATAAAATTTAAATGTTCAAACGTTTTTTTTTCGAGATTATTTGCTTAAGTTAAGAATCAAGAAGTTTAGTTACATCTTTACATCTAGTTAATAACCCACATTTTTGACAAATTTACCTTTCAAGGTTGATTAGCTGCTTTGGATCGTAAGCCATGGTTGAATTTTTTTATGTTAATGTGCTATTGGATCGGCACCGATAGGCTTGGTATCGGGTATTGGTCTCGATCCGGTATTACCGGACATCTCTAATACCAATTATATTAATTTTAGGCGATTTCTAAACATTACGGAAAATATACTAAACGCTGCTTTAGACCTTAGACTTGTTTACTTATTGTTACAACTGTAGAAACGCTGCCACAATAACCTGGAAAGTGGAAATGCCTTTAAACTTTCCCAATTTTCACCATATTTTAGTCTGAAATATCGTTATCAGATCAAAATGGTAGGATCGGATATGCCTAATTATGATAATAAAAAGTGGCATTGGGAAATATGAGCTAAATTATCGAAACTGATACAAATTAAATGGTATCTGTAGCCCACTCGTTCGACACTGAGGTTAAAAAACAGTAACATTGGTACTTGTTCAATGCAAAATTATTATCTGTATTTCAGCCTTGGCTTATGATGGCCTACACCTTTTTTCATGTTATAATTTCAGTAATTTGCCTATTCGGAAATAACAATGACGTAATTTAGTACCGAAACGAATTTTCTATAAGCAACCTTTGACCTAAAATTCCGGGTAAGGAAATTACGAAGCATTGAATATCCCTGATTGCAACTTAACAAAGTTCGGGTTATAAGTTGTTTGGTAATTTAAATGGAGTAGTTAACCTTTTAGCGCTAAACTTTGGGAAAAAACGTTTCATCAATTTTTCTAGTTTGAACATAATGTCGTCATTGCTATATGATCGATTTTTTATCCAAAATGTCGGGTATTTGATAAAATGTTAAGCTTCAGACATCTCTATCTATCACCATTTTTGTTTGTTTGAGGGGTCTCAAAAATATATATATAGTTACGTAAAAAACAGGTGAAAATAATTCTAAAATGACCATTTAAAAAATTAAGAGAACATTTCGGCCTGTTAAAACTCCTTAAAACACACTCTCCCTTTGCTTGCTATGTTAGTTCTTACACAACTTTTAGAACAGTGTATGTATTAAAAAAAGAAGAAATAAATGGCAGTGATAGTTAAGTATTTAAACACAAAAACATGTTAATTTTGTATGAAAACAGGGGTTCATTCATTAGCTTGTACAAATTGCACATTTAGCTTTCAGAAGTCATAGATTTCATACAAATTCGTGCATGTATTTGTGATTAAGCAAGCTCAGTTTTGTAGAGGTCTTGAATTTCTTCCGATGTGGGGAATTTCAATTTCCTTGGTGGACCTTTCTTATGGCCGGACCATAGAAGATAAGCTGTAAAAAAGTCACAAATGTAAAGACAGGGTTGGCACACAGATTAATCAACAGAATCAAGACTTTTAAATCAAATACTTTGGTTTTAGATGATAAAATTAAGTCAATCGTCATTGCTTTAAATATAATTCAAAAACAAAGGTATAATAGCCATTTTCAATAAAATAATATATATATCTACAATTCTTTAAAGCTAAAGGCCTACTGCATTGCAAGTGTTAAACTTTAATTCTTGCAATAATAAAGTTGTAAAAATAATTGAATAAATGCATGCATATGGGTAGGTAAAACTTCAACAAAACTTTTTAGAATTTTTTTAACAGCAATTACATTCTAACAAGTATTTCACAAACCAAGTGTTATTACAATTTTTAGACTAAGCAAGCAGCAGTTTTCAATTATATTTTTAGGCATGTTTGATAGATTTACATAGGCTTGCCATACGTCCCGGTTTATCCGCGACAGTCCGAGTTTTGAGGCCTTGTCCCGGTGTCCCACCCGGTTAACCAATTTGTCCCAGATTTTGCAATTTGAGATTAACAAAAAAAAATTAAAAAGTGTAAAAACTTTTAGCCATTGTTAGCCATTTTTTATCCATTTAGTAATTCTTTCTCAAAACTAAGTAATACTTTTTACTTTTCATTTTTGGTTGGTAAGGCTATCAAGCAAACTTTTTTAACAAAAATTAATTATTTTTCCAGCGAGTGTTAAGAAATATTTTTCTTGGGATGAGGTTGCTGGGGCTATAGTTTCTTTTTGTGTGTGGTGAGTAAATTAAATGGATATTATCCGGCGGGTGCTGGGAGATAACTTTTTGAGGAAAGTAAGCGAGCGCCGTCGCAACCCGGTCACCATTAAGCAATTTTTTTTTTCAAGCATGACGCAGTTTGGTTCTGGTATTATTTGCTTGAATATTACGCAAGTCTAAACAATTGCTGTTACAACTTAAAGTTTAACGTTTGTTAGTAATTCTATATCGATAAATGTCGCGGGTTTTCGGGTTTTCAGCATTACAAATCAAATTAAAGTCAACATAATGATTGCCTTAATAAACATTTTTTTAATGTTTCCAACTTAAGATTTATATGTTTAAAAACTTCTTGATGTCTGTTACCGCGCAAAATTTAGGTTGAGTTCGCAAAATTTGCCACCATGTACGGACTAATATTGTTGCTGCGTTCACGAGGGCCGCATCCTAGTTTAATTGTAGAACGTATTTACCCGACTCATTTTTTACAGAAAACACATTACAGAAAATTCCTTTCGGTTACAATTTAAATTACTTAGACAAACCACCCTTAAAAATAGGGCCCTGAAAATACTCCCTGGCAAAATATAAAACAACCGCAACCCCGTTAAGTTAATTAGTTGCATTAAATTGTTTGTATTAGTTTACATTAAGTTTATTTACAGTTTTCAATATGCTTCCCGGATTTACCTTTCTAAAAAATGGCAAGCCTAGATTTACAATAACTTGAAAAAATGTGATGGGTCAAGTATTGGGACTCTATTCAATCATCTCTATTCAAAAAACTAAACAAAAAGTATTTACGAACTTTTGTTTTCTTTTTCAATGGTGATTTCAAACGATTTGCTTCTTGGTTTGGTCTCGTTTATAACTACTTCTAAATCTGGGCAAACTTCTTTGATTGCGGCAACAATTATCTTGGCATTCTTCCCATAAACGTGTCAGGATTTGCTGTAAAAGGGAAACATGTTAGAAAATAACTTGAATAATTTCTTATTTATCTATTGTGTGTGAATGGGGTGGCATTTTTTGTAAGACATGCTGTTTTAGTATTTTCACACAAAATATTGCGTAAATTTATATTTTAATTACCTAAACTACAATATTAGGCGCTATTTCACTATTGTACGTGAAAAGTTATGCAAAAAAAAAAATAATAATACCGCATACCACAATGCATATTGTTTGGGTTAGGGTGCGGGTTAGCGTTTGGGTGAGGGTGGGTCAAGTAATATTATGTTTATTATTAATATTAACTTCACCCACCCTCAACCAAACGCTTACCCGCACCCTAACCCAAACAATATGTGTTATGGTATGCGGCATTTGAAGAAATTTTTTTTTTTATTAATTTTTACGTACGATAGTGAAAGAGCGCCCAATATTATTAACCACTTATTTTATTATCACTGAAAAAAATGAGGCGGTTGTCTAGAATCCTACCACATTTTCGCCCGGGAGTTTAAATGCTCAGATAACTAAAACAATAAATGAAATATTTTATTTTAACATACCAGTGTTCAATTTTGAGCAAAACGTTGTCTGTTTTCTTTCTGCTTTTAGCTTCTGGCGGTGATGAATCCACACTTGTCGGCGTTGGATCTTTTTTGTCATCATCAATCGTTTTTGCGTCAACATTAACCTTTCGCTTTTTACGAGCCATGTTTGCAAACACAAAAAACAAAATTTGCAAATGAGATCTTTCAATTTTTTGGCTAAACACAATTAAGTTACTTTGCCGCATACCACAGTGCACGAAAATTTCCGCATACCACACAAACATGCCTTTTATTTAATCAACACCTTTAGCACGCATAATCTGCACTAGTGCTTTGTAAAAGCAAAAAATTAAAAAAGAAGCTAATTTTTTGAAAAAGCACACGAATGTTTTATGAAGGACAGAAAAATTTACTAAGACGATTAGATAAATTGCAGGGAGTCGAACCGGAGACGAACCGGAACGTTATGAACCGGTTTTGGGTCAATTTTTTCCGAACCGTAACCGAACCTGAACCGGATTTTATAAGATTTTAGGGAGCCGGAACTGAACCGAACAATTTGAAAGTACCTGAACCTTAACCGAACCCGAACCCGTAAATAAAAGCGGTTCGCTCCTGCATGACGTTACAACTTCTATTTTACAGAGTCAAGTTACGCCATGTTCGAAATTTTATGAAAAAATATGAATATTGAATGAAAAAATCGTTTATTTTTTATACTGCTTTTTATAATAAGTCACGTAGGTTTTAAAATAACGATGGTTGAACCGGAGCTGAACCGGAACTTTTAAATCCCTCAGAACCGAAACCGGAACTGAACCGGATTCCGAAAAAATCCTTGAACCCGAACCGAACCTGAACCGGAAAAGTCAAACGGTTCGACTCCTTGATAAATTGTTTAAAATGTGTGAGTTTGTTTGAAATTGACTTTGATTAAATTAGTTTCCTAGATAAAAAAATCAAACAATATAAAAAATGACACATTTAAGTTGGTATTGCTGTGTCTTGAATAGCACTTTATTGCGTGGCTTGAAAAAGAACATTTTTACCATTTTTTACGACGTACCTGCAAAAAATGTTTTACCGGGATGCCGCTCCGGACGGTTTCAGCTTATTTTACCACTGGGCCTCTCTTTTGAATGACATTGGTCTCTAAGGGTACCCATTCACCGTTTTCCAACGAAAAAGCTTTTTCGAAGACCAATTAGGGCAAAATACGCGAATTAGCGACGGCTTACCAAGTTTAGCGAAGGACAATATTTTTTCCTTATTGCAGAATGAGCTGCAAATTGCAGAAATGCAAGTCTAAACACCTCTAACGCTTCGTTGGAAAACGGTGAATGGGTACCCTAAGAGACCAATGTCATTCAAAAGAGAGGTGTTTAGAGTTGCATTTCTGCAATTTGCAGCTCATTCGGCAATAAGGAAAAATATTTGTCGTTTGTTAAACTTGGTTTACCCCCTTTGTTTTGCGTATTTTGCCCTAATTAGTCTTCGAAAAAGCTATTTCGTTGGAAAACGGTGAATGGGTACCCTTAGAGACCAATTTCATTCAAAAGAGAGGTGTTTAGAGTTGCATTTCTGTAATTTTCAGCTCATTCTGCAACAAGGAAAAAATATTGTCCTTCGCTAAACTTAAGCCGTCGTTATTAAAGGATTTGTGGTAAACAGATGGAAAAAAATTAAAAAAAATACCAAAAAATTATTTCGCCGAAATGACAATGGTGAAGATGCTCGTAGCAACGAATTGTTAATCGCATAAAGAAAATGTGCCGCAGGTCGGTCGTAGTTTGGTAACACCTAGGTAGATAACCTTTCCTTTTATCAGCATTTTGCTGTTTTATGTTTTATAAAACAAACGTCGAACAGCATTGCTTTAACACCTCCACCCAATTAAGAAATGTTTCGATGCTTCAGGCTGCAGTAGTCGTCACGTGACCTCACGAGTAATCAGCGCGGATGAAAATTCCTTTTTCGGCAGATTGAAGAAAGAAAAAGTAAAACGTGTCAGTGGTGGAATGCTGTCAAGGTGGAAAGGATCATTCTTGCTCAACCGCAGCGCTGTCAGGTAAGTTTGTTGTAATGTAACGGACTAGCCTACTTTAAATTTTTGATGTTTTATAATAATTTATGATTATTTACACCAATGTCACCACTCCCGATAACACTTAACTAAACATTGTTTAAATGTAGGTGAGCTTTTTGCAATATTTTTTACTATTGTTGTTTCGTATGAAAGTTTTTGTTTGTAAAACAGATTTGAATTTAGTTTAAACATAAGAAAAACGTTGAGCGGTAATAAAACTGGGTTGGCAACATTTTTGTGGAATCATTTTGAATTCTTAATAAGAATATCAAAGCCCATACAGAAGTAGGTATCATTTTGGACGTTTCGAATAACTCTTTATTCATTTTCAACATGTTAAAACACGTCCAAAAATGATACCTACTTCTGTATGGGCTTTGATATTCTTATTACGTCTTACTACAACCTCCAACCATTATGCTCCAAAATTTTGAATTCTGTTTTTTTTTGTCGTTTTGACAAAATGCAAGAAAAAAATTGTTTTGCTTCGGTAAACAGTTCGCCATATTAATGTGGTTATAGCTTAAGGGGCGATTATAGTTGCTTTGAAGGAATTCCCCTAAAGTCCCCAGTCGACTTTTGTTTTACTTGTTTGCTGAAACTATTTTCCTCTCTTATCTCTTCTCTTAAGCAGAACCGCCCTTCGGTTTTGTTTGTGTGCTGTGATCGTAAAAGTCGACTGGGGACATTTTTAACAAACCCGCCAAAATGTTCTAACTTAAGTTTACACGCTTTTGTAGTACATTTAATTCGGCTCCTAATTGTTAACGACAGTTCTCTTGAATGTTGTGTAGTAGACCAGTTGCTCCTAAAACTCTTGAAGCCTACACACCTGTGTGATTCTCAACTTTTTAATGTTTTTATGGAGTTTTCCGCTTCCGCTTGCTAAAATAGTTGATATGAAATACTGTAGTGTAGATGATCGTTTTCAACCGGTTGATCGCGTCGTACTTGTGCGCTACCTAGCCACAGGCCAACGAAAAACATTTTTTTTTTCATTTTGTACTTACCCAACAATTAGAGCTCGCAGCCGATGGCAGAAATCATCGTCAGCCCTTCATGGTCGGGCCTCCGGCTGTACTCGGGGTAAATTCTCGCTAGGTAGGCCGGCTGAGCTGCCATGTTTTTCTTAGCGGGAATGCTATTAAACGGTTAAAACACTAAATACAAAACCAGATAACAAATTAACTTACTAGATGATCGGTGGGTTTTAATTATTTGTCGAAGTTTTGTTATAAGAGTGACATTTGAGGCGACCATCAAACTTGAATGTTTTTTAAACTAAAATCTTTAATTTTTTTTAGTTTTGTTGATAATGCCGCAAAGACAGACGATAAATCATAAGATAGAATATCACTTGATAATTTTATCTTGTCTGACGAGTTTTTAATTAATAGTCTTTTGTACCGATGTATATTCCTAAATTAGCAACTAATATTTTGTTTTCCAGGTATTGGCCTATAAACGGATTTATTTGTCTTTAAGTTCAAAAGAGTTTTATACAACTCTTCGTCTCATCAAACATTTGGTTTCCACGAAATGTTGTTGGGGTATCATGCCTGTTAGAATTTGTTGATTAATTGGTTTGACACTTATTATTATTTTATTGCTGCACAGCATAGACAAAATCTTTTACCAACGATCTTTTTGTGTTTCAGGTTTTAAGGAATATAAATGGACTCCAGCAATAAGACAGTTGGAATAAAGTCAACGTTGGTATAACATCAGGTTTTTCCCGGGTTTCTTTAGTAATTTCAATAAAAATATCAAAGCCACAATATTTGATAAAAGCGACATTTCGAAATTTACAGACGTTTCAGCAATAACTAATGTCATCATCAAGGTAAAAATCAAGTGAAGGTAAAAGCGATAAAAAAACTTTTCGAATATTATGGCTTTTGATATTTTGTTAAATCAACCAATGTTTTAATTAGGAACTAGATCGGAATAACATCAAATAACTGCAATTATCAAGATGGTTTAATTTTATAAGACTCAAATCACGAATGTGCTGCGGTTTAATACTTAGATATTATGCTCATATTTAAAAAAAACTAGGTATTGTCCTCATTTAGTTTTACCGATTTGTTTTGATTAAGATCGATTTGTTTATTATCCAACAGTAAACATATACCTACTCTTAATTTTAATGCATTGCAATTATCAGATGGTGGTTTGATCGAAGCAAGGTTGGTTCCGTCAATCTACTCGTCGCTGTAGCCGAGCACCATGGCTGATAAACGCCGCAGCTTTGCACCGGATCACCACGTCGCGCTTATCCTATACTTCAACAACCAGTACTTGTACTTCGACGTCTACAACCAGGTGAACATTCTGGAGTTGTAATTATGGACCCATTAACTGTATCCTCTGCCGAAACGTATAGGTGAAAGTAAAAGTTTAACTTTAATTTAAGTTATTTTTTCGCGCTTCGCACATTAAACCGAATTTAAACTGCGTTTTCTGCACGAGTTCGAGCTTGAGAAGTATTTTGTAGTTTTCTGCTATATTGCGTAATTTTTTTACGTCATTAAACTTAGTCTTTTCGTTTGTATCATTTTTTTATTCGGAATGTTTAAAACATCCAGCTTAATACTAACCCCACATTTACAAACAACTTCACAAAAGAAAAATGCTCATTCGCAAAGAAATAATGCTTTACAAAACAACTTTTTAGTTATTCTCGGACCAGCTTTGCGGAGATTTGGTGGTTAGGGGGTTAGAGGAATGTCTGATGCCAAAAGATGCCAGTACAATGTTCACATGACAAAATTGGAAAGTGCAAAGGTAATGTTTTCATTGTTACTGTGGGAGGCCTGAATATGCTTTTTGCAGGCCTGATTATCTAACTTTAGTTGCACGAGTTCGCGCGTGCAAGTGTTTTGTGGATTATTGCTATATTACGCAATTTTGTGACGTCGTTAAACTTTGTTTTACATACTTTTTATTCTGGCCCGAATAATGATGTAAGAGACCTAAGCCCACATTTACAAATACTAACTTTACATTCTATATTATGCTAAGTAAAAAATGAATAATGCTCTTCCCAAAAGAAATAATGCTTCACCAACAACTTTTCAGTTCACTCTCGGGCAAGCTTTGTGGAGATCTGGTTGGGAACTGGAGGGATGGTCGGAGCCGAACGGTGTCAATACGATGTAATATAATCAGGATTGGAAAGTACAACGGTAATATTTTCATCGTGGCTGGCCTACATGCTTTTTGGCAAGCCTAATTATCCAAGTTTAGTTGTTTCTCCACCTCCAACAAAACACATAATGTCGACCTTTGAGCAAAAATCAGCCAACAAGGTGGCAAGGTGTTTAAAACTACTTTATTTATAATTTATTTCCGATAAATTCACCTTTTGCAATTTTTGCAAATGTTTTTATGCAAAGGCAGCAATTTCTCCCTGAAAGTTAGCAGGGCTGTAAGTTAAGTCAATGCCGCACTAGGTCACAGTTTTCAAAGTGGACTTGAACTTAACTTAGTCTTTTGGGAAATTATAAAATTGCCTTATATATCTAATTTTTTTTACATAAACAATTTCCATGTCATACATTGCGTTTTTGTTATTTTTTAGTATTGCTTCCAATCGAGCTAGCTTACTAATTTTAGTAGTGTACCGTTTAATTTTTATGAAGAAAGACTTTACTTGAAATTGACTTTCTACAATTATGACTGTAGCGAGCAAACTGTTCATGTGCAAAAATGAAGCTAAAATTAAGTGAAGAGTCAAGTCGCTTGACCCAGAAACCTAAATTTACAGGAATGGCCAAATAAACTAAAAATACATTACATTACTTGTTTTAAACCCAAGAATTTTGCTTATTTTTATAGTTATGACGTTTCGGCCGTTTTATCGGTAATTATCGGCGCCGAAATTGAAAATAAAGCATCGGGCATCCTAATACAGGGGCCGGCAACCTACTGCCCGCGGTCCGGATCCGTCCCGCCGACGTAATTCATCCGGCCCGCCGCCTCTTTGACAAATTAAAGACACTTTCACATACTTTTTGACTATTTCAACGATATAAGTGCGAAAAATTTTCGCGCTTCGCGTGAATGATCTTTCTACGTCCGTTTTGTTTATGGTATGATGCTGTTTTTTCAACTAGATCAGCAATTCTTTGTGACATCTGCCAAAGTGCGTCGCGGAAAAACAGAAAACGTATTTAAAAATATTGGACATATTTTTCAACATTTTTTTATTTTTTATTTTCGGCAATGTAATAAATACTTGCAAGAATTTAAAAGAAATGCCGGTATACTAAAAAAAATTCGCGCTCGCTTCGCTCGCTAGTTGTGCTTTCATTTAAAAGCGTCTTCAAACGCTCAGCTAGCTTAACTTTAAATGTTATCGCGTTCCCAAAAGTAGTTTTATTACACTTTTCATTTGTAGTATGGATGACGACATGTGAAATCGAATTTTGAACCAAACAGACGCCTTTTTTCGCGCTTTGCGCCAACACTTTACAACAAAAAAGATCAGAGGCCCGCCTGATGCACAGTTTTCTTAGTTATCATTCTGTGCGGCCCGCAGAGACGTTTCTGAGTTTGGTTTTGGCCCGCGACTAGAAAATGGTTGCCGACCCCTGTCCTAATAAAAGCTCAACAAGCGCAGAGAGAATGTAGGTTAGTCTATTATTTCTCTACTTCGAAGCTCATTTGATTTTATCGTCTTGATTAAGGTTGCCCGATAATGTTAGATGGGAGCCGATACCGAATTATTCTAGGAATTTAAACAAGGTTTCGATCTATCTTGAAATATCACATTATTAAGAGCTAGTAGGTTGATCACTGGAAGAAACTAAACTTTAAAGCTAAAGATGATGTTTTGGCGTAATTAAAGTTACCTTGAACGTTTTAATATCCTCTGATTCGCTTGTTTACGTCATAGGTTATATATAGGACACGGATACTTTTAATCGAGCATCTGAAATCCCTATAGTCTTGATTCCTGTCGATTTTAGGAGCACAATCAACTTTTAAATAGTTGTTGATTAAACTTCTACTTTTTTGCTTTTGTATTTCTAATATTCGCAATAATAAAAGTGTTTGTGTAACGAGGCTTAACTTCACTTTTGCATGTGTTTGCTGTGGATTGATGTTTGATACTAACCTGTCGCGTCACAATTGCACTATGACGTCACACACACTTCCACACCGGGCGAAACTTTTGAATTGCGATGTCGCGTACGCGTTTGTGACGTAACGATGTGTTTCTCTGTAACTACATATTGGATGTTTATTCATGATGTCCGTACCTTGTTTATTCATTGTACTAATAAAATATATTTTTTCCGTTCGAAAGAACGTTTGTTTGTGTAACTGTCAGGTTCTTATTAATGTGCTATATTCATGTTACATTATAGAAGGTTAAACTTTTTATTTACTTTTCAGATTCTGCTGATCTTTTGTAATCAAGCTGTCTACAACAAACCTTCAACATATGTCGACTACTGGGAAATTTTACCGTTTATTTGATGTTTATCCTTTTGATATTCGCAATAAACTTGACTGTGTTGTGTTTTAGGAGTTATGCAACTTCAATAATTCATATAACGTTTAATAATTATCTATTTTTAAAATCTTAAATCGGCCATATTGTTAAATAATGCTCGCCTCTAAGCTTTTTTAAACGATAACAAACCTATATTTTTTAATCGATATAGAAACTTTACACCTTTGTTGTACACCAGTACATTACGTTTATTTGTTAAGACTTTTATAGAATTTTCAGCAGTTTGCGCTTATAAATAAAAATGCTGCTAAATTTCGCCTGGAAGAAGTTTTGCACTGCTCTAATGGAATCAAAAAATAATAACTTAGTTTATTGCTATAAGAGTTACGGCTTGTTTTCCTTTAGTAGCTTTGAGCGAGCTCCATGGCGTACTTTTCTTCAATTTTGTGCATCGGTTGAAAACTGTTTTTTGCAGATTGCTTGTATCGTGAATTTTCGCTTTGTAAATTTGTCACTAAATAAATTGTATAAAAAATATTTTTAATTCGGTTTGTTTTATTACTAAGTTTAGTAAAGAATGTGTGAATTAGGAGAACACACCTCCTCCCCCTTGCATACGAAATCATAAAGACACGCCAAATATTTCAGAAGTTTTTTCTTAAACTTGTCTCGAAAATCCTTGTTTTTTTTTTACACTTAAAAATAAAACTGTTTCTTTCTTTTTATATTTTTTATTTTGCTTTGCTTTTCGCAATAGCGCGTCCTATAATAAAAAGCCCCTTTTTATATTTTTTATTTGTTTTCTTCGTTTATAAGTTGGTTGTCAAGAGAGGCGAGGAGTTGGTTATTCTAATATGCTATGCTCTGCATATTTGTTTGTCCATGGTTTCCCAATCGGATTAATCCGATTAATCCGATTTTCTACAACTTTGATTTGTTTCATTCCATAGTTTCCAGAGATCTGTGGGAAGAGAGAAGAAGGTTATCCTGCCTGCCACGCCTAGATTCGAACCTGCACCTACCTAACCGCAATCCTAATCCCTAACCGCAACCCTAAGTCGACCGATGGAATTCAGCCCGTCAAAAATTATTTATAACAACCCTTGGTTAGTACTGTACTATAGTATATAGGAACTATCCTAACTTTAATTCATATTTCATTTTACGGCCTTAAAGTGAAACGGGCCCGCGGCGCGCCGGGTAAGAGTCCGACTCCGAGTCGGTAGGGTTCCGGATCAAACCCGGGTGTCGCAGCCGCCCGCAGGCCCCGCGGTCCTCCCGAGCAACCCACTGGGGCCCTCCGGGCCCCAAAAGCCCCCCCAACCACGGAGAACCACGCAGGTCCCGCGCTCCCCATCAGCAATTCACTGGGGCCCTCCGGGCCCCAAAAGGTTCGCAAACCACCCAGAACCCCCCAACAGTGAAGCAGCAAGGGGCCCGAAGGGCCCCCACTCCATCCAGCCCCCTCCAAGTGTAATAGGGCCCGAAGGGCCCCTCCGGGGCCCGCAGGGCCCCAACCGGCAGGGAACCCGTAAGGGTTACCGAACATACCTTTTGCTTAAAATTTCTATTTTCTAAGTATAAGTACTGTGATGATTTATAAAGTATAAGTATTTGAACACAAATTTAGAGTTCAGATCTTATTGTTTTATTGGCGCTAAACAAGTACACAACGAAAAACACAAGCATAACAAAGGCGAATTGCGACAAAATGTAAACGTCGCACAGCAAAAATACGATCTTTGCCGTTATAAACAGACCTACAGAGTGAGTACATTGAGAGCGCGTCTATTAGAGCCCACAAATATTATCACAAAGTGTTTGCTTTATATTCTTGCTTTGTAACGTAACATTTTACCAGTGTTACGTCATCTCTGAAAATGCCCCCTCTAACAAAATACCGGGATCCCCCTGCTCTAAACTTCTAACGTACACTACTAGTGCTTGTTAAACCTAGCGCAGCTAAACAGTTAGAAATGTCCAGTATTGTTCGATAAAGATGTCCGATACCCAAATGTTGGTGATATTTTAGTAATGTATTAGTTATCTTTAAACGAAAGTTTAAGCGTTAAATTTTGACATAATAACCTTTAAACCATTACCTTTATAGTCAATAATTTTCCCAGTTGCGTTTTGTACAAAATAAGACGTCCAAGCTCTTTGCTTAAAATACCGGGTATCGTTATCGCTAAATCACGATATACTGGACATTGCTAATTAGTAAAACTCAGGGTGGCTACAAATCATAAAATTTGGTGGAAATAAAAATCGTCTATAATGTCAAAAACCCGAAATGTTTTGATGTTTGGTCTGAACCTAATACACGTATAAACTTATAAAATGTTTAACAACTAAAAACTCCATTTATTTGAAACATACAAAATTCATGAAATTAATAGTAATAATGTTCACATTTAAAACTTAAATTTCTCAGTTGAAAAAAAAATCTTAAATTTCTAATTAAGAGTGGTAGAAAATGTTTCGTAAACCTCAAGAATTACCCATTTAAAGATTGTAGCCACCCTGAGTTTGGTTGATGATTGGCAAATGGAAAATCAAGTTGAACAACACACACATGACAAGGTTGCTTTCTGCAACAACGAACGAAAAACAAGCAATTCATAAATATGAAACAACAGAACGGCTGATTGGGCGAATATGTTGTTCAGCGACGTTTAAATATTAAAGTAGTTTAATAGGTGTAACAGATTAACGTTTATCAAAAACGAATTACTGCAAAATACTTGATTTTATAAATCCGTTAACTGAGTGTTATCTTCCATTAAATATAAATTTGTTTTTCTAATTTTAATCAAATAATTTTGGGGTTGTAATTTACAAAAAAAATAAATAATCTTGTATTCTTAATCTTACTAAATTAAAAATGTTTAGGCTGTTTTACGAGCTGTGTAAATAACAACAGTGGCCGTGGAGAATTGTCAGAAATTAAAGAGACATGGGTCAGAAAATTTCGACGTTTTTAAAGTGTCTTCTTGCAGTTGCTTTACTTTCCACGGGGATTCCCCTCACTTTGAAACCATCTTTGAACCCTGAGCTCAAAATGGCGGGAAATTCCTCGCCTCTGATTGTACGGCAGCCCACGTGACAAGACGCTGCACGCTCATTGGTCGGTTGCAGCGGTTCTTGCGTGTTTAACGCGTGAAAGCATCTTTGCGGCGTTGCGGTGCTTTTTCTTGTAATCCTGGAAGTAAATCAGTGATTCTAATCATGGCGAGATCATTTATTTGATATATATTTATATTTAAGCTAATTTCTGTAGAATACAGCACATATACATTGTACCTACAGATCAGTGATGATCCCGTAAAAAAATATGCTATAGAGATGTGTTAGGTTCTTGAAACTTTTTGAGCCGCGCCCCCTTGACACCCGATCCCCCATATGCAAATAATATGTTTTATAGTAACAATGGTCTGCATTAAACAGGCAGTGTTCTTCAGATAAACAGAAACATCGCACAGATAATGCGAAGAGGCGCTTAAAATTTACTTTGAACATTCCTAGACTCACTTGATGTCTATAAAGTTAAAGTTTATTGCACTGAAGAAGATTACCCGTATAGGTAATCGAAACGTCGGCGCTGAAAACATATTTATCAGAAGAACCCCTTTGTGATCCCTAGTAAAGATGTATTTTGTCGGCGAAATATAAACAAAGCATTGGAACCTGCTGCAACTTGTCCTTGCATTGTTCCCACTCTGCTCTCTTCTCATCCTCGTTCTTGTGTGAGAAGAAGAGTCTCGCTCCCTCCATGATTCTCGCATCCACATCTGTTGCCATGAAGAAAGTCCTGCTCTTAGCAACCAGGGAGACCGGCTCTTTCCAGCCTAACATCAGGGACATAATCAGTTGACGATAAAACGCAATTTGAAATAAATAAAAGCACTTTATCAGAATTAGCAAACTGCCTATAAAGTGACGATAGTTTACTAACCTGATATTGCGTGTATATAAATAAATTAATTGGTCGACTGGTTTATTTACTTCCTGTGTTTCTCAACCCAGGATGTTCAATAAGTATTATACCAGAAGGAATTCGATTTTGTCAATTCCAGTAAAGTTACAGGAAAATAATGAAGTTGTTTTTCATTGGGCGAAGCGTAAATTAATTTGCATTATTTGGTTGAAATTGGTAAAACTTTAATATAAAAGACATTGGACACGCGAAAAAAAATTGCACATTGCTCCAAATTGAGCATTCCTAATTCTTCTTTTAAGCAAAATTTCTCCAAATCTCTTCAGGAAAGAGGTAGAACGTGGTTCAAATAAAACAAATTTAAGTTTATTATTGCTATTGTTTTATGTTTTGTACACTTTAAGCTGACAAAAAATTAGGTGAAAAAATTTGGTCGCCAAAGCTTGTTTTACTTCGCCCTGAACAAAAGGTTAAGAAACAGTGAACTAGCTTATTGAAGTCCCACAATCTAATGTTAGCCAATTTTAATAAGACCGTGTAGATCTGCTTACAAGGAATAATTAGAATTTCAAATCATATGCAACAAGTATTTAATTACGGGAAAATAAAAGTGCCATGTAATTAAACCATTTAGTATGTTCCAGAAGGTTATATGATAATTTATTTAATAAATATAGGAAAAAATAGATAGATATGCACAATATAATTAATAACCTTAAACAAAAAGCTTAATCTCATAGCTTCAAAAACCTCACATACATGGTGTCGCTTGTAATTTTGATTAAATTTATATTATCTCCTCACTTTTAGCGTCGTACTCTTCAAATCCATCTTCGTCCATTTCGCTGTCGCTACTGTCGTGTTTGAAAACTTTTCGACTCAACTTTTTCTCCAGCCTCGACCTCATTTTGGGTTCCTCAGTTTCTGAAATAAAAGAAGAAAATATAAATAAAAAAATATTTGTGAAATAAATTTTTCACAGCGCTGTACATTGTAAAAAAACAACAAAAAAAACAACAACAAATGAATGGGCAGAATGTTGTAATGTTCTCTTTTTAAGACTCTTCAGTTACTTAAATTGCTTAAAATCACTTTTACAGAGGATTAAAAATAAAAACAAAGAAGCCTTATGTTGTAAATATATAATTCTCATTGAAGTAAATTCACCAGATCAAATAGTTTTCTGCCCAAAACATTTTTTATACTCCTGACTGATATATTATACACAGTTTGGGTGCAGGATATAGATAATGTTATTTTATGTTTAATTAAAGGACAAGTTTTGGATAAAAAGCAATAACAAACTTTAGTTCAAATAAGAGTCCATAAAGCTTAAATCAACCATATCTTAAAAGCTGTGAAAGTAACTTTATTATTATGCAAACTTAAAAAAAAGATTATTATTTAAAAATTATTTTTGTTTCCTTCGTTTAATAATAATCAAGTCAAATAAATCCAAAACAAATTGCAAATCCGGTTCGCGATCACCCTTCAGAAAAAAAGTTTGGTGACCTCATGCTGGACTAAATTTAAAGATAAGTTTGACAAAAAAAAATCCAATACCTATTTGCGTTTAATGAGAGGGAGCTCATGAAATTTTCAAGCAATTTTCGATTTTTTTTTTTTACTGTAAAAGAAGATTAGGGTATGATATGCAAGGTGTAGCCAGCTTATGTTTGATTGCGACTAAACTACTTTAAGAAACTCTCGTTCGATTGGTTTAGTAAACAGTCACAAGAACACTTGATAACATTTTGATTGCATTCCTACCAGCGATGGAGGTAATTTGTTACGTTAAAGAACGCTTTATTAGGCTTGTCCAGACAACAATTGGTTATTTTAATGTTCCGCTTGTGTGCGACAGCTACTGTAATGACGTAACACATATTCGACGCGATCGACCAGGTGAAATGTGGCGATCGACGTGTTGGCTTCAAATTGATGTTTTGTTAAATTTAGCAAAAAGTGCTGGGAAATCTTTTAACAAAAGCGGGATATTTTGTGTTTTTTTTTCAATGGGGCATATACATAAGTGTTCATGTTCAGATAACAATACTGGGATTATATTATTACTGACAACACAAACCTTGTATATCAACTTCCATCGCTTCATTTTCATCGTCGATATTTTCGTCAGGATCGTGCCCCATCATCTTCAGGAAGGAGAAAGGTTCTTCTTCTGATTTCGCTTCATCCTCACTTTGAACTTTAAATTCTTCCTCATTCTTCTTTTAAGAGTGTTGTCAAAAAACTTTTTAAACTCAACATTTACTAAATAACTTTAATACAAGATTCTCTAGTATTGCATTTATAGCATAATTTTTATATTATTGCATAGAAAAGGCTTTAGGTAAAACAACACTGTTCTAAAAGTGACACACACAATTGCATTAAACACCAACTGTTGGTATGTTGTGTTGAGTTCGCTTAATTGATTCGTTAAAATAAAAAGCGAAAACAGCAGTTTCCGAATTTCTTAGTTTTCCGAATTTCTAAAAGACTTACTTGTAAAGTTTTTTAATGATTTGCAATTTAGAGAAAAAATTGTACCACCTGTTATATTTCGTTTAATCTTTTTAGTTAAAGTAAAACATTTTTTTAATCTAGGGCTAGTTTTTTTACCCTGTTTTTATAAGGCAAAAGATTTATGTGCGGTGAAATTAGATTATTTTGGCTGGCCTTGCTTGCATGTAAAGACTTAATTTCTCACAATCTAAATTATTTAAACTTGTTTTAATAAGAATGATAAAAACTTTTTATTTGTGGGCCTTCTAAATTTGATCCATGGACCCCCATTAGTCCGTAGAATGTTTGATAACCACTGCTTTAAACTTTACCTTTTTTGACTCTTCTTTACCAAAAGCATCCTTGAGGCCTTTTGAGCTGATCTCGAAATATCTCGACGAATCTGTTTTCACCGATTCTTCTTCCTTTTTCTTTTTGCGTTTTTTCTTCGCAGTACCATTTTCTGTGCTGTTCAAAAAAACTTGTTAATTCGAAAAAAATGAAGAATTAAAAAAAAATACATGGTTTTATGGAACATAAATTAAAAATCATGCAAATGATTAAAACAACATAAATTGTTGGGTAAGATAAAAGAGTCCTTAAATACCTGGCAAATTAATTTGTATTAATCATTTTGAAATATTAAATTCAAAAAATTGCTTTTTTAAACCTTACAAATAGACACAAACATCACCTCGTAGGTTTAATTTCCAGCAGGTCGTGCCCAGCCTTAGTTGGATTATATCTTCTTGCATCCGGATCGTTAAAAGTTTTCGATCTTCGCTTCAGGGTTTTTGCGTAAGCCGCTGACCCAACAACACTCTGGAGAATCGCCAAGTTTTGATTTCGCTCTAAAATGTAAGTAATTATCCATATTTAGCTGATTATAATGGAACTATTCAAATGGGCAATGAACGTTTTTCTCTAAATTAAAAAGGTTGTAAAATTTCCTGTTATAAAATTCCTTTTTTAAAATTTGAATATTTTAATTCTAAAATCATTCTCTTGCAATGTTATATAAACCCTTTTAAGAGAAATATATTTCAATTATATTAAAATTATCAAAATTTTATACATAATTAAAATCTTGTTGTGGATGTTTACTTGCAACGGTGAGGTGATAAAGGTAATGCAAATCAAAAAGCAAAATAGGAGTTGTATCAATAAATCGGTAGATAAACTGAACAGTGTTTGGATTTTATGTTAAATTAATTTAAATTGTTGCCATAACCCAGGTGTATAAAAAATCGGTATCAACATCTGTCGGCTAAAACATAAAAAATCAGTTATCGTTTCAAAAAAGTGATATCAGTTGATCTTTATTTAAAACTTTGGAGAAACACAATTGCCAAAATATCTTTTTTAATCAATATTATGCCTTGAAGGAACAAATAATATAAGTTACAGTATTCCAAATAATTTACCGTCAGTTTCGTTCAGCGGCATCTGAACATTTTCATCATTTTCCGACTCGGAATCAGTTTCAGCAAACCTCTCATCCATTTTAAATCGCTCATCCATTCCAACCCTTTATTACAATTTGAATTTTGTCATTTCTTTAAAATGTAATTTTACTTTTTGCTTAAATATTTTTCCAGCTTTTAAAGTCGACACAATTAACTTATACCAGTGCTGTAATGACCAAGTCCATGACTTGTCTTATGTGTATTTAAGTCACTGAAATGTCTTGGCTTCAATCATTTATCCAAATCAATGTACTTGGATTTAAAGTCAGTTACTTGGTTAAAAATTAGGGGTTTTAAGTAAAAACAAGGTCTTTTTTGATTGATTTAGGTTAAACAGTTTGCCTGGTATATATTTATTTTTTTGTTTTAGTGGCTGCTACCTTAAATAATGCTATAGTGAGTTGATTATTTTTTCATTTATATAATTTTTATGACTTGATTGTGACTTGACTTGTAAATTGTGGATAACAAAGTTATTTTGCAAATAACACATCCTGCAACTCAAGTCAATGAAATGACAAAAAACGACATAATTTCCTACTTTAGTATACTGAAAGCCATCGCAGACTCACCGAATCTGTTGATCTATGATGCAAGCGGAGCAGACTAGAAAAACAACTGGCCTGCAGTGAGGTTTGAACTCACGACGTCCGGTCAAGCCGGGACCGTCGCTCTACCAACGCCAATGCTTGCTCAATTTGTTAGTACAAGCAACTTCAATTAAGGGGATTCACAGTACCATAATATCATTATTCAATGAAACCTGAACACACATAAGTGTGTTTACTACTGAAATCTAATTTCCTACTTTGATTGAATTCTGAGCAACTTTTCTCCCGATTTTCCTTCAAACTGAGGCTTGATTTGGATTCCTTCATCATCTGATTCATCAAACCCAAGAATATTTGCACATAATGAGCCCTTGAAATATAAGTCCAACATAATGTTATACCCAAATAATGAGCCCTAAAATATGACAACATTATGACAACACAATGTTTGAAGTGTGGTCTTTTGGTAGTCACTGAATTCATTTTAACGATTTATAACTTCAGATGTACGTTTGTACGTTTGTACTTTATATTTTTAACATTGCATATAAATGAAATTAAATCTGTCTTGTGCAATAAAGGTGAATTTTTATTTTCATTTAAGGAGAATTGGTAGTGGGTTTATTTATAATAAAAGGGGGTCTATCTATCACAACCATACTGTAATAAATACTGTTCGTGGAAATTTGTATGTATATACTTGGGTTTCAAATAAGCAATAAACTGTATATATTCTTGGTTTCTTACTTGTTTGCCAGGTTTTGTTTTTTCCTCCAAATTCACTTGAACTTCATCCTTTTCATCATCGGAATCAAAAGTGATGTGCTTGTTTGCTTTTTTGTCCTGCAAAATAAATGTATAATGTTTATTAATGTTTAATAAGAAATAAACCATTTACATTACAACAGTGATTGTTCTTTTCAACTTTGGGTGTACTAAGAGCAGGTAGTCGAACCGTTTGACTTTTCCGGTTCAGGTTCGGGTTCAAGGATTTTTTTCGCAGCTGTGGTTCGACCGTTGTTATTTCAAAACCGGTTCACAAAGTTCCGGTTCGGATTTAGTATGAGATGAAAATGAGGGTCAATAAATGTATAGTTATGTGAAAAATGAAAATAAACGTTTTATTTAATCCGTATAATTTTGTTTTGATAAAATTTCAAACATGGTATAACTTGACTCTGTAAAATAGTGGTTGTGACGTCGTCCTGGAGTGAATCGATTTTGTTGAAAGGTTCAGTTCTGGTTCGGCTCCTTACAATTTTACATAAAACGGTTCAGGTTCGGTTGAGGTTGGTAAAAACTTGGACCAAAACCGGTTCATAAAGTCCCGGTTCGGTTCCGGTTAGACTCCCTGATTACGAGACAAACTGCAGCACACTAAGCGCTGGTCTAAAACAGGGTTGCGGGGTCCAGTCCAGAGTCTGGTTCCGACTCAACAGCCTTTATTCCGCCAAATAATGTAACTAAATAATGTAGATATCCACTCATGGGGGTATCATAAAATTCATTCACTAAAAATACATGGTTGGAAAATATTCCACCATATGTTATTCAACCTTTATAACTTTCAGTTGGCGGCCATATCAGTTTTAAAATTTGTTACTGCACATGCACATGTCAGACTCAGGACTTTGGTAGTTTTATGTGGTCTTAGTCGAGTCCCAATTCCGAGTCTGCAGCCCTGGTCTAGAATCCTACTACGTTTTTTACAATAACCAACGAGTTGCCAAAAATGAAAGCAAGCAAGAAATAATAATGGGAGAATAAATATAAAATACTTGACCCACCCTTATTTGGAAACAGCTTGCGCTCAATTTTGATACTATACCTTTAACTTAAACCCCCGATGAATATAAAAGTGCCAAGCCGTGCACATAGAATGGTAACTACATACATTTATGGTACATAAATATAAAACATTGCAAAAATACAAAAATGAGACAATGGCTTACACGTAACGACCCTAGTAAGCTTTTCAGTTAAATAGTGTATTTGCGTATATTTATTTTACTGATGGCCCACAAAAAGTACACACACTTATCAGTAAGTGAGCACTCAGTGCCTTTTACTGAAATCAATTGACAAAATCTGGAGTGTTTTTCATTTTATTAATAAAACTTGCAAGTTTGTTAAAATCCCACCCTATGCTAACCCTCACCCTAACCCAAACAATTTGCGTTGATCTAATAATAATTTGTAGTCTGGGGATTTTGCCTTAACTCAAGTCGGCATCAATAGTATCACCCAATAAGTTGTATAAAACAGCAATATCGAAAGAAAAGAAAGAAAGCCCGCCAGAGGTGTTTGGAGTGGAATGCTCGCCCAAAATCAGGCCAGGGACGTCATTTGGCGGGAATATAGCCGGACTACTAAATTTACCAAAAAATTGTTGTTTTTGGCATATAAATTGTCTTATTTTTGTGTAGGATTTCAGTCAAAATTTTGGCTAAAATCTTTAACGACAATTAAGGAATGCCGACATGTAAAGATCACATTCTGATAACTAGACCTTATTCCTCATATGTTGTTTTCTAAACTGTGTATTTCTATGTTAATGTTTTTCTAATTTTGAACGTATTTCTTGAGTTCAGCATAAATACATATATCGTCAAAGATTTCACAAAAAAGTTGAAGGAACAGCGGAATATATCATAAGAAAAAATTATAAAAGTTAACTATTTGCTACTTAGCATGCTGCATAACGCGAATATTTTGCATATTGCGCAGGGGAGATGTTTTGCAGCTGAAAAAATGCGCGGCTGAAAATAAAATTTCGACTTGAACTTGCGCGGCTGAAAATAAACAATCAGGCTACCGTACCGAAGGTTGTAAGTTGCCACATTATAATAAACTTACAGGTTTACAGCGTTCATAGAATACTTGAATCACTGCGCAATTTTTGGTTGGTGTGCGGGCGCAGGTAAATATTTGAAATGTTTGATAGTGTAGCATTTAATATGCAATATTACACGATATTGCCTAATTTGACGTCACTATACACGTGACCGTTGTCCACTGATGCGTGACCAAAACGCCGAACTGTGCGTTTTTAGCGTTTCGCAGGGTATTCTATATGATGCATTATATTATATACGTCTTATAGACTAAGCGTTTTAAAGTGTTATGCAACTTCAGTATGCGGCCTGCCAATTTTTTTTTGTGCTTGTTGTGGCCCTTGTACCATTTTAGTTGTGCAGGCCTGATTTAAGGTGACACATTTTCGGTCATACACGAGTGATGAGTTAATAAATGTGACGTCAGTTTTACAGAAGCCACACTAACGTTTCTATTACGTTAATATACTTCTCGTAAATAGTAAAGTTTGTTAAAGCTCGTATTTATATTTTAGCAGTATTACTCATTTTTAGGTAATTTAGTTTCATACAGAAGTTTGCGCGGCTGAAGTTTTGCGCGTTTGCTCGAGTCAGATTTGCGTGGCTGAACACATTTTCTCTAAATTGCGCAGAGCGTCAAAGTGTTAGAGATCGTAAATAGGTTGGAAACCCCTGATTTAAAGAAATGAAATGAGTTGTCAGTATTGAAACTGCGATAGAGAAATAAATATTGGGAATTAACCGAAAGTAGAACAAACCCTACCAAAAACGATTTTAAAAATCAAAAGTGTTTCTTTGTTTAAAGTTATGGCGCTCTTTCACTATTGTACGTGAAAAGTTAAAAAAAAAAAATAATAATAATATTACCGCATACCACAACGCATATTGTTTGGGTTAGGGTGCGGGTTAGCGTTTGGGTGAGGGTGGGTCAAGTAATATTATGTTTATTAGTAATAATAACTTGACCCACCCTCAACCAAACGCTAACCCACACCCTAACCCAAACAATATGTGTTGTGGTATGCGGCATTTGAAGAAAAATTTTTTTATTAATTTTTACGTACAATAGTAAAAGAGCGCCAAAGTTATTGCCCAGCCGTTTACCAAACTTAAATCGAAATTCGAAATACTTGCTTTAGCAATAAATAGTATCGTAATTTTGCAGATCCGGTTACAATATTAGTGCGAATTTCGAAGTTCGGTAAACGGGCGAGCCGGGCAAATAGCATTTCCTTACCAAATTACTCAGGGCCTGTTTAATGATCTTTTTCGATGTTTCTTCGGCTTCGAGCTTTTTGTGAAGCGATTTGATGCGGATTTCGTTGGAATGAACTTTCTTGTTTCGTTCCTTCATATTGCAGTTTATTATACTTTACTTTAAGGCGAAAAAATTTCCTTAAAAACTTAATTTTTCGCCAAAACAAAATATACTGCACGCGTGAAACCCATTCGAGCGGAAAATTTTAAAATGATTTGTGTTTGGCCGCCATTTTGTGTCTTTAATTTTAAGTTTATTTTTGTGTGAAGTTTAATTTATTTTTCAAGGAACGTATGGAAAACAGAAATTTCTGTGAGGCCAAGACGAAATCTGAAATATAAATAATACAAAGTGTAATTCCTTTCAAATATTTTAGTTCAGACAAGCTAATAAGAGTAATATGTTGAGGGCGTCATAAAAGGGTAGTTTATTCAATAAAATAGTCTATTATCAAGGCTGCTTAAAAAGTTTATCGAAAAAAAGCAGTGGGCCTTATTTAATTGTTTGACAAGCCGTAGTTTGTCCAGGTCTGTTTATGGTGTTAGTTCTCAACTGAGACGGTTCATAAGGAATCACTTTAATTTTTAAAATTTAAAGGTTCAAAAATTATATAAACCAGTAATTTATCATAATTTTCATTATTTTAAGAAAGGAAAATAACTGGCCAGTAGAAGAAGTTTGAGAACAAGCTTCTAGCCTTCTATAATCAAGTTTCTTACCTTTTGTTACGCCAAGTTTACGTAAAAGTATACCCGTGGAGTTCTAAACACGTGGTGGCGCAGTAGACACCCAAAGTGAGCGCGAATTTATTTGGGTATTCCCCAATCCCGGTATTTCTTTGAATTTCTTGCCAGTTTTTATTGCATAGGCCTCACTGATGTATTATCTTTAAAGTAGGCCTACTATCTGGACTCAATGAGCTAAGCCGAAAAAGTAAATAACATAATATTTTTCTTTGGCTGGCCTGGAAAATTTAATGGCGCACCGGTCTAGGTCAAAGTTTAGGTCGTTACAATTTAAGTGGCGGTGATGTTCACTTGGTCGATATAACACCTTCTAAAACACTGTAGCATTTAAAGTGGGCTAATGTTAGTTTGCTGTTAAATAAACTCCGATTAACTGTGTATATTTCAACAGGTAAGACATGACCACCGTGCTATCTGAACGATGCTAAAACAAACTGTCATTGTAATTTAAAGTGCACACTGTCAGGTCGCCTATAGATTTATTGTCCATTTACATAATTTAGCGTAGCTCCGCTTATAATAAAACAACTTACAGCAAAACCACGTCTTGTATGGCGCGCATATCGTTTTGTCTAGTTCTGTTTCCCCAGTAACCGGGTCAAACTTTGTAGCTAAACAGGTAAATAAATCATGTCATTCAAAATTAACAAAATGTATTTTTAAAACACTGAACGATATTTTAGGCGATAACTGAATCGCATCAAACGCTTAACGAAAATCAGGTGGCAGTTTTGCGACTGAAGAAAACCTTTTGTCGTGACACTAATTACAACGAAGAACAAACGGTTTTAAGGAACAACACGTAATGAATCAATATTGGACACTAGAAAGAATTTACATCAAAATTTACGAGAAGCTAACAAATAGTCATAAAGTGAGAGATTCACATAAAATTAAACCGAGATGCGCGATGAAACACAAGACGACCTCGGATTGAGATAATTAGCAAAGTTGACTACGACAAAAGCACTTTTGCATTTACGTGGTTTAAAGGCGACTGGCGACGTATTACGCAACTGTTCCTAAAACCTTTCAAGCGGCTTACGGGAAAACCCTCCAACTGTGCTGAAATGCCAGGCTTCACAGAAAATTACAAGTAACAGCAAAACTGAGATAATTACCGTGTTACCGTGCCTGGATATATATATATATTGCAAGAGAACGCTGGAAGTGCTTATTGGATCCACGAGCCAATTTCGATCAACACTTTCCAAGGTTTGAAACAACACTTGTAAAGCTGGAATGCTGCTTCCACGAAGATGGTTATCCGACAGAAAGGCAATTTAAAATGTGGCAAGCAGGTGAAACTAATAAGGGAGGCGCCCGGACGTCGTTAAATTGAAACGACGCACTCACGCACGTTTTAACGAGGTTAACACGCTTAGTCACGCAACCACCTTGATGAGGTCAAATATAGTTCATTTAAAGTCATTTTAGATAAATGTTAGAGCAAGTTGCACAAAAATCAAACTCTCTGTTGCTATGCAATATTTCAACATCATGTCGGTAACCAGGTTTGGAGGTTAAATATATGACCTTGAAGCGTTCTTCAACACAATATATGACCCTGGATCGTAATGAATACAGAGGTGTCAAGATTGGCACAAAAATGGGTTTGGCAATGTTTAATTGCAAACCTTGAAAATCAAAAGGCTGGATGAGCTTTTTAAATGTCGCAAAAATACAAAACTGCTTCTATAACTTCAATAACAATATCAAGTCTATAATATTTCGAAAAAATCGCCATTTTGTTGTTCACAAACGTTTCGGCATTACCTCATGCGATCGTTACCTCATGCAGTAAAAACACAAGTGAAGATAGAAGCGATAAAACACAATAAAATGACAAAAACTATAAAGGGAAATATTTTGCCGAAACGTTTGTTAAGAGCAAAATGTCCATATTAGTAAATATTACGGCTATATAAAACCTGTATATTGCGTGAAAGCTTATGTAATATTTCCAGGTTTACATAATTTGTTTCTAACGGCGGCCAATTTACATAATGAAGGTGTTTTAATGTAAACCTTGTCATTAGCTTCAAGGAAGTGATTAGTTTTCGTTTTAATTAGTTTTATAACGCAATAAAGACTTCATAACAGGAAAGCAAATGCGCCGTAATTCATGAATAGTTGATTCGCAGGAGCCTACATCCAACATTGAAAGCTCACAAAAGCTGTTTGTCGTTTTAAGCGAATTGAACCGGGCAATAAAACGACGTGTCAATGTTAGTGGCTTAAGTTTGTGTCCAATTTGGCAAATTGCGAGCACTTTTAGCTCTTCTAAAGCAAGGCTAATCATTTCTTTGATGTTATGCCAAAGGGTTGTTGAAAATTATTATTTTTTTAAAATACTTCTAGGACGACGAATTGTTCTTTCGCACAAAAGTGATTCATCGGGTTAAGGTGGAAATAAATAAAATTAAAAATACAAAGTAAAGCTACGCTCCTCTATTTAACAGTAACACCTGGTTTCCGGATTTAAAAATAAGACAAATACAGCAATCAACAAAGATTTTGTCAAAATGTAAATGTTAATATAAACACATTACCATTCTTGCAATTTACTAGTTCTTTCGCCGCAGAAAATACATTCAAAATATTGGTTTACGATAATAATTCACGGCAAAAAACGTAAAACGAGCATAAGACTACCAGAAATATTTTAGCAAAACCATATATGGTTGAAATTGTCCGATTCCGCACAAAACAGCATCCCTAATTAGTAAAATAGATAAAGTTGAAACCCGCAATATTGTTGACCGGGTCGTTAAGCCAAAATCTGCAAAAAGTAAGCAAAACGCCTTTTAAATGACATATTGTCGCAAATTAAATTTTTTACGTGCATTTCAAAAATCGGCCGTAGGAAAGTAACGACGACAGAATACAAGACTGGGAAATGCAATTTCACACAGTGTGGGACATTTTTCCGACGTGATTTGGCGAAATTAATCTATGTTACGGCTGAAAGTCTTTAGACTTGGGAGTTTAATTGTCTTCCATTGCAATTGTGATAATACTATTTCTATAAAAACTATTTTAAAAGTGGAAACGCTGGGTTTAATTGGGAAGAGGCAAGTATTATTGTTATATCACATGCTTAGCTGCTGCTGTAGACCCCCGATTAAATACGTTCGATCCTGGTGTCGAATGGACTGACAATTGGCTGCGGATGAATAATTAAGGCGGCGGAGGGACGCGCGCGTTCGACAAATAAGGGATGTTCATAGCTGTGCATTGAAAGAAGACGAATATCGAGAAAATTAGGCGAAAAAAGCGAAAGTGTAGCTCGCAGAAAAACCTTGTAATGCGGCTAATTCGCTGCTGGGAGTTTTCACAAGTTTAAGTGGAGATGACATTCACATCTTAACATCTGCAGTTGGAAGGAGGTTGTAGTTTATTGGATCAATAGGTTGCGTTGCAAAAAAAGAAGAGTTGAAAATAAGTTATTTTGCATACTATGTTGCGTTAAGTCAGAATGGCTGGAAAATCTAAACTAAAACGTTTCTCAATTAATGCAAAAAGTTTCATTGCAGTTAGGCGTTATGTTAAGATTTGTTCATTCGCTGCATTAAGTTCAATTGGGTGGAACCATAAATGAAGCTTTGAACCCATTTCAAAATTGCAGTAGATTGAAAGTTGCAATAGTCAATCCCCTAAAATGCTAAATTTTTGTTTATATTGTTGAAAAGTTAATTGCGTTGCAAAAGAGTTAAAAATAAACTTTAGTCAAAGTCAATTTATTCGTTTTGCTTTAAAGTATTATAATTATTATTTTAATAAAATGTTTTTAAACTTTTTGGAGTTTTTTACAAAATATAATTTTTGCAGAAAATGCAAATAAATTGAGCAGAAGGCGTTTAAACTGGCTATAAATGTTGTAAGCCTTTTAAACGTGCAGAGTAGCACTTGATAGTGGCGCTCAACTGTTTAATATTAATCAGCATATATCGAGCAATAATACAAGTTTTGCGAAGTTTATATTCGGTCATTACATCTTTAGAAGTTAATCTATCGAATAACGCCGATAATTTTGACGATAATGTTAAACTCGTTAAATAAAAATTCGTGGAAATATCACATCACTGTAAATTAACAACGATGGATAGTCTCTGTTTAACAATGTGAAATTTAATTTTAAAAGCAAACTTTAATTTGACAAAATTAGAAACAAAATGTATAGCAAATTATTGCTGAGCATACAGGCAAGAGTATTTACGAGAAAAAACGCGTATTACTTTATTTGAAATGCTTATTTACTTATCTCTCGTGCGTAAGTTGGATATGCGTAGATACTATCGGGTGGATAACATGATACCAGGCGATGGTATCGGAACTACTTCGCTGAATTGTGGTTGTAAATATGATATAAAGCAATATATCTTATCCCGGGGCATATTGACCTAATAGAGATAAAACGGAATTTAACATGAAATTTTAACATAAAATTTCATTTTATCCACGATCGTCCGTCCTTATAGATGCACGGCCCTTGGTTTAAAAATAGGATCAACAAAAACATTATTGAAAATGGGTCATGACACCAACCAGTAAACAGGAATACAAGTAGGGATGGATGTAGCGACTTTTTTGACGGCAAACTTTCAAGGATTGGTGTCCCCTGCTAATTATATTTAACGAAAAAAGTTTTGACAAACGTGAGCAAATTTAGAATGAATATAAAAGCCCCATAAAGACGTTTCGAATGATTCTTTATTTATTTTAGACATCGGAATAAAAAAAAATTAGAAACGTTCAAAATGCCACTTACTTCTGCATAGGCTTTGATATTTATTCTACGTTAAACTAAAACCTCCAAACATTATGTATGCTCCAAAGCAAACATGTTTGTTTCGGAAAGATTTATTTGTTGCCTAGGTTATTTTGTTTATACTACACCCTCAATATATATTATTCTAAGCGTGGTATGATATCATTAAACCTCCTTTAAAATGCAAGTTTGAACAACTTTCGTCGAAATCGAATGCGTTCTATAAAAAATACAAAAACAAATTTACTCAAATCCAACGAATCTTCAGAATCCTTGATAAAGTTAAAAGTTTAACACTTTAAAGATTATGCCAGCCCTATCTACCCGGGTCCACGATGAAAGATTAATGCTAGGAATTGTCACGCAAAATGACAAATGGCTCGGCTGAATTTGAACAAATTGCAAGTGGGATTATTGTGTTTTCAAATTTGGCGTCAAATTATCTGTAGAAACAAAAATGTTGGGACAGAATTTGAGCATCGAATGTGGAGTATTTCACCTGAAATTAACAATAATCTACGAAATCAGGAGTTTTTTTATTCTACTTTTGAGCAGTTTGTTGGTTGAATGTTTGTCTTTTAACATGTTTAACTTTAGACCATGTTAAAGCCAAAAAATACCAACAAAATTAAAAACATCAAACAAAAAAAAAATGTAAAGCGCCAATGTTGGCTCTTTTTGACGCCGCCCAAGACACATAAGACCTTATTAGTAAATTCGTCTGGAGAGTGGGGATTATCAATAAGGAGAAAAGTATGTTTAAAACAAGCGCCAACCACTGCTCTTTGTGTAGGTTTTGGGTGCTTTCCAACAAAACGCCTTCTAAAAACAAAACAGGGGAACGAGCCCCATAAGAACTAACGAGAGACTCTTCCTCGCAGACTCAAGCCGCAAGCCCAATTAAATATTAAAGCTAGCGAGCTGGGAACGCGAAAGGAACCAGGATTCCAGAGTTCCCGAAAAAAGGCCGACGGTCTTACAGCAGCTGTAGTAATGATAGCGAGGGCAGAGGACAAGGGGCGCATCATTAGCGCGATGTTTTGGCTGCTAGCAACACTCGCCCTACTTGGAGCCGAGGGACTCAAAACTGTGCGAGCTTGCCCTCAGAGCACTGGAGCTTGCAAATGTAACGCTGCTGAAAGGTTTGTGAAATTAATTGTTTGTTATGCTCGGCAGTGTTTTTTAAAAAGGGTTTCATAAAATAGAACACAAGTGTTTTTTTTTGCGGTAGATTTTAATTTAAATGTGTTGACGTTTCGGCAGCAGATACCAGCTGACCTCATTAAATAATTTTTTTCACTTTTTCACAAATCTATTAAGTTGTATTATTTGACGTCAATCATGTTTACTTAGGTTATAATTTGGTCAAACTCTTTTAAACAAACTATTTGTGTTCTATGTTGTTGATCTGTTTTTTGAACGTAGTGAAAGAAAACGGAAAACAAACAATCTGCTGACACTGATGACAAATTACGTATTTTTACTTTGGCCTGATAAAGCGGTTGTGCAAAAATTTGTCAATGTTTTAAAACTATTTTTCGAAGGTGCCGCTTGTTTTTATTTTTTGATTGAGGCAAAATACGGCTACAACCAAGAAAAATACTCAGTTATTTCTAATTTATGTTTATATTTTAACAAAACGTGGTTATTTCTTTAAACGTTTAAAGTAAGTTACAAAAATAAGATACAGATTAACATTTAACACAAAATTAATTACAATCTGCAAAATAAAATTATGGAAGACAAATTTTAATAAAACGATAAAAAGTTTAATTTTAATTTTGGCCTTTTATCGTTTGACCTGACAATATAAATCTGGAAAAATGTAAAGTAGTATATTTGTTTAAAAATTAGTATATTATTTTAATGGCGTTATAGTTACATAATGTGTGCAAATTTTGCAGTTTATCCATTAAAAAAAGTGAGATTGATTGAGGCGCGCTTCGTCCTGCATTAAGTTTAATCTAAAGAATCCGTGTCAGTGTTTTTAGCTGAAGTGCCCCAAAAACCCACGTTGCGTTAAAATGGCGTCGCGTCAAATTTAAAGTTTAAATCGTCGCAATTTATTTGTCATTTTGTCAGAGAATCCATTTGCTTCTGTCAATTGCAGCCGCGCCTAAACTACGTATCTGCGTTGGGTTCTGAAATGTCGCTTTAAATGGAAGCGTTAAAAGTTACGCAAATCAATTTGTTACATATTTCCAAGTTGCAGTTGCCATATATGAAAAATATTTTTTTTAATTTTTCACCAACTTGTTTCTTTTAATCGTGGCCTGGCAATTATTTTAATAATATTAGCGGGATTATAAACGATGTGTTGAAAACCTGTTTAAATCAAAAAAAATATTTCAGGTATAAATGCTTTTAAACAGTTGCGAACTATGTTCGGCAAAAGTAAGGTGACATAAAATTATTTCAAACTACAAGCTTGTTTTTTAGCTAATATTATTTTTATATTGCGCGAAATAGCGGCATTAAATTAACAAACACGCCAAGTGTATATTTTAACATTTTCTACACAGGACTTTACAATAATAATCTATTGAGTTACAAGATCATTTATAAGGCGTCAGTATGAACAACGCTTAAGATGTGGCACATGAGGCGAAACTGCGAAGTGCAGAGATGTTAATTTCCATCTCCCAACCCGCACCATGCAGTATATATGGGCGCGACGAATTACCGGCATATTGCAGTTGCTTGCTTCATCACTTATTCATACAAGGCCAAGCGGGCCGAGCGATAAGCAGACCAAGTCCCCATTATTTCGCTACAAAAACTTACCGATGCCATGCTAAAAATGTGACGTCACGAGTATGTGTGACGTCAAAAGTGGAGGACGACACGAGTTTACGTCATACCTAAATAGCACACCGTTTGTTTTCGGAGGAAAACAAGTATGGCATTAATAAGTAAAAAACTATTTTTTTGGTTAATTTTAAATGTTATTAGTGATGTTGTTTAGTGTGGTCTCTTTCATAAAGTCCTTATATATAAGCCTAAGTTTCAAAATTAGGAAGTACTTTTCGTTTTGTGGTGTAAAACTATAACAAAATTAATAAATTACTCTCTCGGTTGTAATGTTGTTTAAAATGTCATTCACGTGGAAAGGTGTTTATGTCTTGCGGGAAACCTAATAGCTCTAAAACGTGCTTTGCTCCAAATTAAACTTTAAGGATGTTTTAACTCTGGCTCTTTTCACTTTATAGGTGGAAAGGGCCGTTTAATATAGCATATAAACGGTCAAGGATAGGAAAACTATTAAATGTGACTTTTTTAGCTCTGGCCATATTAAAATTCGGTTACGAACTGGCAAAATTGCTAAATTTTCTGTTTAAAAAAAGAACCCGACTTATCCAAATTGCCAGGTAACCTATTATAAAAACATTAATTTGTGTTTTTTCCCTCTCTGACCTATTAACATGCCATTATAAACAAATAAAAAAGCGAACAGACAGTTTAAACAGGAGCTGCATATTTTTAATGAGTAGTTAAACTAACCAATTTGAAAAAAAAACGAATGTACAAGTTTTTAAACGGGTTTTTTAAACGGGGATGCCTATTAGTCAAAAATGTGAAAATCCTCTTTGAAAAGAACTTGTCCCTATTTAAAGTGGCCTAAGGTGTTAAAAATCACCAAGGTTTGTCTTAACATAAGCTTATGACTTACCGATGTGACGAGGTGAACTGTACAACCTCAATAAGGATCTTGTTTCACCGGATTAAGCTAAAACCGCTTACCTTTTAGCTCAGTGACCTGCACCAGGCTCGTGAGTCTGACCCGGAAGTTGCCTGTTGGAATACCAACTAATACCAGGAAACTTAAAGTTAGCTTCACAACTTTGATGGTGAGCAGAAACTGGTTTAATATCGTGATAATGTACATTCTATATACATTGGGTTGAAAGTAGTTTAATGATTTTTAAATTATTAGGGTTGTAAATGGTATTTATTTGTCCTAAACTATATATTTATTTTTCATTTGACGTTTCGGTAATACAAAGGTGTAATGATGAAAGTTATTTCCGCAACATCTTAAATGTTTTTCATTAAAATAATATATATCCTTATATGTATTAAAAGTTTTACAAAAAAATTAATTATAATCGTTGGCTTATTGATTCAATTTATGTCGATATAGGCTCCTTCAAAAGTATTTTTACATAAATGTACAGAAAACTTACTTTTATGACTATACTCTCAATTAAATATAGTCATAAAAATGTAAGCCTTCTACATATGCAATATTGGTACCATTGAAAATTAAAAAAAGGTCTCTTATTAAAGTGATCCAATAACACATTTCGGCAATTTAAACTAAAAGAATCCAAAGTGTAGAGTCGGTTTAAAATCGTCTAAAAGATGAAAACTTCATGTCGCTGTATAAACACTTTGCTGCGCTGAGCTCATTAAAGATGGATGTTCGCAAGAAAAGGAAAATAAAAAGTGTGACATCAACTCATCGTCGGAACACTTTAAACTTTCATGAGTGGACGGAAAGTTTCGCGCTTCACTCTGTTGCGTCACAAACAAAAGTCGATTTTACACCTTTTAACCAAAAAATTGTTTTCATACTTGCAGTATATAATCCTTGCTTTACAAAACCTAATGCTTTAAAGCTTCATAACATGAAAGTCGCGGTGCATCTTAAAATAATGGCTTGAGAATGTGGTCAGACGTAGAATAATTGAAAGCTCATACAGTCAAGATTTATTATAAACGTTATAAAATCCTACTGCACAGGTTTGACACTTACTGTACAGCAGGGGTTCTCAAACTGGGGTCTATGGACCCCTTTGTGGTCCGTGAACTAGTTTCAGGGGGTCCATGAAGGCCTAATTCAAGAACTAGTGTATACAAAGAAAACACTTTAATTAAAAATTAAACGGTTTTGCACTGAATTTATAGTTCCATTTAACTTTCACATTTTTTGGACCGAAATAAACAGAGTTATGAAGTCTATTTTCATTGAGACGTCATATTATGACATCATTTAGGAGCATTTCTTGCCTACCGGGGTCCATGCAAAGCAAAAAAAGGGTCCGCGGTAAAAAAAGTTTAAGAACCCCTGCTGTACAGGCATAAGTTTAGCTAAAATATGACCTATTCCGTCATTTCTCATTCATAAAAAATTCTACCGCATTTTTAAATTGCTGAAGGTGGTAAGTTGAACGGGATCCAAACTTGCGTTACGTAACTTCGACTTTTGTAAACTTGCAATTGAGTGAAGCAATTTGCCGACCACAGACACTTCCAAATCACAAACGACGACCTTAAATATGCAGCTTTGGGGAAAATTACTTCGCACTTATGTGCAAAACCCAGTGAATCATAGGGTGAATGAAATACTTGAAAATATCACGTGGAAAACAGAGTTAGTATGAGTGACTAATGTAGGATTGGACATTTTGTTTAAAAAAAATAAATAGCTTTTTTAATTAGTTGGAAAAAGTTAGCGAAGTTTATTTCTTGAATCAAGGTTTATTTTATTTACGCGTCTTTTAAAAGCAGAAATCTTCTGCAAATGAGTCAGAATCTATGAACACCCAACCAAGTGTTAATCCAGCAATATTTTGCTTAAACATATGAATGTTGAAGCACCTATTTAACTTTTACAAACTGATGTGCGCTCAATTTTTGCACTGACTCTTATTGCACAAAATACTTAGCAAAGCAACCATTTACCACCTTTAGTGACAGACAACTAAGCGATAAAACTATCAAAAACGTTTTTTTTTTGTTTTTTTAGGTAAAAAACACATTTCTAGCCAACCAATGGTGATTTGTTTAGCTTTAAAATATTGTTATTGTTAACGCACAAGTAGCTCAACAATACACTTTATTACGTCACAGAGACTCGGTCCAGCAGCGTTCCGAAACTGTTACGCGTTGGAGGAAGTTGACCTCGGGTCAAACCGACTCGAAGATATTTCGCCGAGGGCTTTCCAGAACCTGGACCACCTGGTGGCGCTGTCGCTCGCCAACAATAAGCTAAGGTGTGACGTAACAAGGGTCGAAATTCGGGGAGGGTCCATTTAGATTGTTTTTTTTTTTTTTTTTTTATAATTTTGACTTAACTTATTTTTTTGTAATATTTTTGACTTGCAGTGAAATTTAAAAAAAAAAACGTCGTTTTGCATTTTTTGTGCTTTTCCACTTGTTAAAGTTTTGAGTCACCGCAATGGGAGGTTTGGCTTTATTTTTTTAAATGTTATTATCCCCAGCCTCTTGGCTTCCGTTAAAATCATTTTTTTAACCCTAATTCATTTTTATTTTATTTTTAGCCTTATTTATACCCTTCCACCTAACCCTAACCGACTCATTTTGCCTATATGTCATCCTTAAGGTCGTTTTTTGATATTTTTAAGACTATTAACTCATTTAAAGTTATTACTGCCAATAAATAAAACTAACTTTTCAACATTGATAAAGGTTTCTGACTGAAGACACCTTCGCTTATCTTGGCAACTTACGTTTTCTCGATCTTTCAAACAACATGATGGTGGTCCTCACCCCCCACAACTTCGCGATGTTGCACAATCTCATGCATCTCGTGCTATTGCGCAATCCTGTCATGTGCATGGACCAAGGGGCTTTCGCTGGACTCGCCAACCTACAAAAATTAGAGGTCGGCTTGGTTGTGATTGTGCGATGTTTTGACAAATGGCAAAAGCAGGGCTGTGGAGTCGGTTAAAAATACACTCCAAAAAAAAAAAAAATGAACCCAAGTCCAATTCCGGACAGATGTGCGATTTCGTTGAAACCGGAGTCAGAGTCTACAATCTGTATTTCACCCGTTTACGAGACTAAAATAGGATGGAATCCACTCAAAATGGGTGTCATAAAATTTCTCCACTCACAATTCATGGTTGGAAAATATTCACCATATGCTATTCCACTTTTACAATTTAATGTTGGCGCCATATCAGTTTTAAAATTTGGTACTGCGCATGCGCACGTCGGACTCGGGACTCGAGTTTCTTACGTGGTCTTACTTGAGTCCCGAGCCCGCAGCCTAGGGTGAATGTAAACCGAAACAGTTTGTAACGGCTTTCCGGTAGAAAAATTAAGTATATCGTACCGTAAAAAAATCTATTCTTATTGCACTGAAATAAATTATTAAAACATGAAACCCAAGTTGAAACAAAATATTGTAGGACCTACAATATTCACTTGTTTTTACAAATCAAATCCTTTAGATTAAAATTATAGGAACTTTTCCTGGACACTAAAGAGAAAAACATACATTTTCAAAAGCATTATTTCGCCAAAAATATGTTTATATATTATTTAAACAAAAAGTTTCACTATGATATTATGGCGCCCTTATGTTGTATAGCATAACATACGTCAATCACAATGAACGACAAAACCTCTTACTTTAGATGTCTGAGATGAAGACTGATCTTGACGAGGGATTACTGAGAGGGCTCACCAACCTTAAGACATTGGTCCTCAAGTCCTTCCACAAAGTAACTTCGATTCCACAATTCTTCCTGCAGAACAACAGCTTGTGAGTCGAGAGGCTATTTGGTGTAGACCAGTGGTTCCCAAACTTTTTTGGCTCGCGGCACACTAAAAAATCATAAATATTTCGCGGCACACTTTTAACAGAACAACAAAGGATACATTTATAATCGTCCTTAACACACGACAAACTATTAATTTGTAATGAGTAGTGCGTATTTAAGTCTCAAATGCTTGCGTGTATTCCTATTGGTAATACAAATACTATATTTTCCAAAATTACAAAAAAGTTTTGCTGCACACTTGACAATCTCTCGAGGCACACAGTTTGGGAATCACTAGCGTTGGCTGTGCTTCATTTTGTTATTAGGGCCCAGTGGTAAAAGGTAAGCCGGGACGGTCTGGTAAAGTAATTTAGGCAGGTACGCCGTTCCATTTAAGACTGTTTTTTCGCCCGACCATTCCACCAGGTCTTTGTATGCATTCAAGGTTAAATTTTAGTTGCATCTTTGCTCACTGCAGAAAAAAAGGGGTTTCTAAGATTATTTGTTCTAGACGTCATAGACGTGAAACGTTCCAGTAAAAACATATTGTACTTTCGCCTTTTCTGGGGTCACAAATAGGGTACAGACTCTTAACTGTTAAAGGTCGTTGGAAGAAATAAGTGCTCAACTCACGCATACCTTCACTTCTTAAAAAAACATATTTCATGCTGATAACAATAGAAGCCATCGCAAAAGACTGTTTAAAGTTATAGTCAAAGTGAATTGGATCTGCAAATATATTGCTCGATACAAACACAATCTGAACAGGTAAAAGTAAAAAGTATAATAAACACGCAACTCTTTGTAACGTTTAGCCTTGATAAAACTGACCAAAGAAAAAACAGCCAGCTTTTCAACCTCTTTTTTAAGACTTGAAGATCTTACTCTGGGGGACTTTCCCAAGCTGGGCAACCCGGGAATCCCCGAAACTTTGTTCACTGGGCTCGAATCTCTCCGCAACTTGACCTTGACCTCTTGTGGCCTGCACAAGGTGCCGAAGATGGCGCTAGAGAGGGTGGAGATGACCTTGCGTGTCCTTGACCTTTCACATAACCCTCTGAGCGAACTGAGGGCCGGTGACCTCAAGGTATTTCGATGTTTATGTGGTTTACAGAGTTGTAATGACTTCAGTCAAGGACCCGGAGTTGACTTTGTCCGATAATGACTTTAGACTAGGACTTGATATTTTTTGCCAAAGACTTGACTTAAGTTTTAAAATGACTGGTTTATTAATTATGTGGTAACAATTATTTACCAGTGGAGTAATGACTCAAGTCAATGTCTTAACTGGGAATTGACTTTCTCTAATAATGACTAGAACTTTTTTTTTAGATTTTTAAAGTAATAAAGGCTAGACATTTTCGACGCTAAAATCCTTGGAATGCTTTTTTTCGTTGAACATATTTTGGCTTTTTTAGTATCTTCGCAATTTGGTGAAGCTGAAACTCTCTAGTACCGGATTGCGAACAATCCACCCTGGCGCTTTGGATATTGAGCGGTTGGTGAACCTCGATATTTCAAAAAACTCGCTCAAGGGGTTGCAGGTAAATTATACTGTTATCACTTTGTGAATATAAACTAGATATGTCCGATAATATCGGATCGGAGCCGATACCCGAAACCAAGTGATGTATCGGTACTCGCCCGATACTGGGGTGGTATCGGCGCCGAAACCAAATAAAATAGGAATTTCCAGCCATAATTACAACTTTATAAAGTAGTTCTTTAATTAAAGGTAACACACTTTCAACCCTAAAACTGACAAAATAAACAAAAATTTTAAGAAACTTTGTGACGTCATGTCTGAAAATAATTTTACGGCCTTCCAAACGAAAATCTGGACCAGCGCCCCCTCACAGAGTTCGAACCTCATCGCAGTCTAGTTGTTTTTCTAGCCTGGCCTTGTTATAAAATGGTATAAAAAATTTAATTTAAAGAACAAATTATCTGTATTTGTACCAACATAAAATTAAAAAGGGAAAAATAAAGTTATTTCCAAGGCTAGATTGTGAGGTGGGTAAAAAGTAGATCAGTCCTGTTCCGTAAGAACTTTGCAAATATACAGCAATATTTTTTGTGCTTATTTTAACTACGTAAATCCCAAAATTATATTATGGCTCTCATACGTCTTAGCCCATTTTTGTATGCTACAATCTTGATTTGAACTGACTGATTTTGGTGTATATTCACAGAGGAACGCGTTCGGTGATCGTCTGTTCCGCCTCGAAGTTCTAACGTTGAACCAGAACCCATGGACATGCGACTGCCAGCTGCGTTGGATTATACAAACCAGAGCTGTGCTTGCAACTCACCAACCTGTGTTCTGCCTTGAACCTCCTGATATGCAGGGCATCGACATCCGCTTCGCTCCACAGTCTGTAGCCAACAGTAGATTCTTCTCTTGTACTGTGAGTTTAAAGCATTTTTAACTCTTTTAACCAGTCCCCATCACAGACTATGTTGAAAATAAATAAAGAGGTGTTCCAAACGTTGAAAATGCTGCCTACTTGTATATGGGCTTTGGTATTCATTCTACGTCTAACTACAACCACCAGCCGTTATCGTAAGTTTTAAAAACTAAACTCTGTCACGGGAAATCATTCCAGACTAACCAAATAGGCAGGCTGAAACAACTAGTCTGAAGTGAGGTTCGAACTCACAACCTCGGTCATACTGGGAGCGTCGTTTTACCAACTGAACTACACAGGCTCAGAGAGGAGCAAGTCAAGAAACAACCATAGCACCGTTGCATCCTGTTCGTAAAACTAGTCTGTGGTGAGGTTCAAACTCACGACCTCCGGTCATACCAGATGAAAGCAAGTCGAGAAACAACAATGACAACAATGCTTGCTGCATTCTGTTAGTTCAAGCAACTTACAGTACCAGGCAATTCATTAAACCAAGTCACTTTTGTTTCCCAGTACCCAAACATCTCGCGTTTTGGAATCTTACCCCAGATGACCCGGGACTTTTACTTGGGGGAATCACCGGGGTCAGTGACCCTCTCGGCAAGATGTGACGTCACTGGTTATCCCCGACCGGAAGTAAGTTGGGTATTACCCACGGGTCAAGGAGGGTCAAAGGTCAAAAGATCAAGCGAGGTGATTTGCGTGAAATGTAAAGGAAACTCAATTCACCCGGATGTAAGTTGGTTTTAACGAAACTTGAAATTTTGTAGCAAAATTTTGAACTTTTAATGCTGTTGCTGATTGTTGGAACCAATTGTAAAAATTGTTCTTCCGGAAATATTTTTTTATTAAAGAACCAGAGGTTAAAATGTGGTCCATTGTCGTTCTTCTTTATTGTTTTCCTGGTATAGGCCTACACATATTTTTTCTCCTATAGTTGAAAAAATATTGCCCTGAATAAGATTGCCCGAATAGGTTTTCGAAACATTGGTACTTTAATAAAAAAATTCCTGAAAAAACAATTTTACAATTGATTTAAAATTTAGTAGCAAAATCTGACATGTAGTAGTTTCCTAATTTCAAATAAAAATCATTTTGTCTAATTTATTTTTTTATTTGACTTGCATTTATCATCAGTCTAACAACTAGGGTGTTAAATTTGACAAATCCTCAGTAATCAGGATTTGCAGCCCGTATCAATTAAATAACTACCATGCAAAGAAAAACATTTAAAATTTTAGTATTTTTTTTGCTTCACATGAACCTTGGCAAAACATTTTCAAAGAAGACGTCATAAATTGACGTCACAATACAAATAGACTGCAGAAATATGTTGATTTTGGTCAAGAAAATGTGAAAGCGATATGGAGTGTAAATTCATTCAATGCAAAACCGTTTTGATTTTAGTTAAACTAATTTCTTTGAAAAATTGATTACTTCCTAAATATACATTAATATTTCAATTCGGCCTTCATGGACCCCCTAAAACTAGTTCACGGACCCCCAAGGGGTTCATGGACCCCAGTTTAAGAAACCTTGACTTAAACAAAAGATCATTGCCACTTCAGATTTGTGGCTCCTCTTAAAGTGACAGTGATAACTAAAAAATATTTTTTGTGTGACTTAGATGGATATTTCAGTGGACGCTCACAACACTTTGCATTTGATTGGCCTTCCTCCCAACCTCGCCATCGGTGTTTACACTTGCCGTGCTGAGAACAAGCTGGGAGTCCAATTGCGCTCATTCACCGTCACAGCAGCTAAGGCGACACCTAGCGACAAACAACGCGTTAAAGTTCTACCACAAGGGGGCGGCAACGCGTCGCTGGCGGGAATGAACAATTACCGCGATCCGATAATGAATTTCCGCGGCGTTTTGGCGGGAAAAAGACGCGCACTGGATCAATCGATGATGCCGATCATGTCCGGGGCTTTAAGCAAGTCAGGAAACAAGCAACTTTGCGAGAAACTGACGGACGACCCGGTTTGTACGCAGCCAAGGTACAGCGACATCACGGCTGCTAATAACGGAGTCAGTCGGCCCTCTGTGATCGAATTCCCACCAAAGTTTGGACGAGGACCTGAGGTTCGGGAGACTGGTCGGAATAGCGAGGGTTATAGGAATGGGAGCATCAAGCACTTGGTCTATATTAGACTCGGTTTTCTCGTGCTGTTCGTACATAACGTGTTCTTCGGTATATGATGCATGCTTTTGTGTTTCGTTTCACCACATTTTTTTGCGGTTTTAATCAGCGGCTTGTAGGGCCACCAGCAAACACTAAGTTGCTTCAGAACAGTGTTTCACAAACTTTTCTCGAGGCGACTCAAATTTTAAGCAAAAGTATAGGAGCGAAGCTTTGGCGAAACAATTTTCTAAAATTTGTAATTTGTAAAGTAAACCAACATAAAGAAAATAGCATAAACATATTTGAATTTAATTATTATGAATCATGTTTAACGGAGACCCAACCAGGTCAAACGGCCACACAATTTTTGGTCGCGACACATGGGTTAAAAAACACTGGCTTAAAGCGGTGGAGGAGCGTATTTTTTTAAATCTGTTAAATGCGAATAAGACTCGACTTCTCAATCATTGTGATCAATGTGCCTATTTAAAACAATGCGCTTAATACATTTACATGCGATAATATCAACATCCTTGGCGTATTATAAACTCCGGTAACTCCGAAAAATATGGCGTTGAAACCGCAGACCAAGAGAAACGCGGAAGATGATTGAAAAACATTTCCCACTTCATAACAAGGGAAAATAGAAAGTGTGTGTCACCCTTTAAAATACAGCAGTTATTTTACGACACCAGTTAATCATAGTTACTCTAACCAAGTATTGAAAATTAATATATTCCGCTGCATTCGCAAATTAGTTATTCTAGATTATTAAAGAAGCTTTAGTGACTATTTTTTAAGCTAAAAAAACTTTTTCGTGTAAATCTTTTTTATTAAGAAAATTAAGGTGAAGTTCAATTTAAAATATCTCACACATATATCGAACAAACTGGAATGTTTCCTCAGTTTAGTTTATATCGTTTTATGGCTGGCGCTAGCTTACCCAAAGCTAACATGAAAACAATACATGAATGTGCATTCAAATTAACTGTGTTCCTATCTACAAATCCTTGCTACAATAAAGTCATTGTGCCCACTATACGGCTAAAAACACCTGGAAATATATTTCGCACTTCCTCGATTGCAAATATAGGGATGTGTGATACTTGGTATATTGTTCCGATGCACGATAATTTGGCCAACAATATTATCGAATGACGTTACTATTATCATAAAGGAGAATAAATTGAAAAGCGCAATTGTTATTATTTTCGCGATGTTCGTGTGAAACTTGCGTAAAGAAATCCATTATCTTCAATTTTAAACTAATATTTTCTTTGAAAATTCTACGTTAAATCGCGAAGCGTGGCAGAAATTAATTCGATCACCACCGACACCACCCACTAAAACCCGCAAAATAAAGTTAAATATCACTTTTTAGTGGGTATACGGAGTGGTCCATGCATTTTGGTTACTGATTGTTTGCGTGTATAGTCCGCTTTAACCGCTTAACCGTTAATAAGCCAACGCCCCTAATCCTAACCGCAATAAGATTATTGCGAAAAAGTAGTTTCAACGAACACAAACATGACGCTGTCCTTTAATAACACTTTTATAATTTATAATGTTTCAGATCTACTATAACTCTTTTATATGACGTGGTTAATTGTTTGTGACGTCACATTCAACTTTATCTGGTAATTGCTACGCACTATTTTCTCTTCATTGCGCAAGCGATAACTGGTGTTTAAAGTTGTCGTTTTTTTGCCAAGCTTTAATTTTTTTTGCATTAATAATTAACAATGGCTGCCAAATAGTGCCAAAGTTTAAAGGTAAAGTACAAACATATGGCCAGTGCATCTTTGTATGTCTTTTGGTGGATGTTGGCCAACACCATTCGGTTGATTTTCTATTGTTTACCGCAGAAAATGAAATTTCGCCAAGTCTTGTGTTTTATCTGATGTTTAAGTCGATTGGTTCGTTCATAAATAAATCATGCTTAGAAGTAAACATCACAGTGCAACTAAATGTAAAGCTTTTAGCTTGGCAAGAATTTATAAGGGTTGTTAATGATAAATTTGTGCTACAGTGGTTTTATATTGCTGCATTTAAAAATACATTTTAAGCAGTTTAAAAAAACATGCTTGGCAGATTGTAAAAAGAACTATTGTGGTAAGCGTCAAAAATCCACCACCATTAATCTATGTATAGAGAATTATTTATGTCTATTCTAACTTAATATTCTCAATGAGCCGCAATCAAAGTAGGCCCTGGTTTGAAGTGGCGCCAATTTACTGCGATGATCAGACGCCTGCAAATAAACGAGCGTCCGCAGGAAACTATAGAAGTTTGCCAACAAGATGGTAATGTTTGATCAGGCCACATCGCTAACAAACAACAAGGTTGGGTGAAACGCCTTGTAGCACTGTTTAAACACTTTGGAGTTTAAATGAAAATATGTTATAACAAATTAGTACTGTTTGATTTACTGTGTATAATAAATCTGTATCTGAGTGGGGTTGTATGCAAATTATGACTTCAAAGTTTTAGACAGTTTCTCCCGGTGTTGAAATGTGTTGAATTTTTTTATGGAGTAAGCCCATAAAATGATGGATTATACCACAGGAGATACATATCCCAGCTGAACACTTGGGCTTTGTAGTCAGCATAATTATACTTCGACCAGATTCTAACTGAGCCAAGAAGCACTAAGCCTTAATGTGCCTGATTACTTCTAGATTTTGTGAGTATTTTTGACGGTGATATTGGTAATATGTATTTTACTCAATAGCATCAGCCTTTTAATTTGGCAAATTTTTTTTATTTTATTTGATAACTTTTATGGTGTTTTGTCAGCTATTTGTTGCACGACGATAAGTTCTTTTACTATATATGGGTGATTGAAATCGTTTTGTTATACTTTGTCAAAAATACAAAAAAATACAGTTAAGGTAGAAATTTATGCAAATGTTGTCTTTCAGCAAAGTGGCTTGCTTTATAGGTTGTTAATCTGACCAGCGGATCAAAAGAAGTGTTTGGCCATTTTTATTAAACAAGCGTTTTGCATTGAGAGTCATACTGGAGTGTGTAAAATTCTTAATTCGTGTATGTGTTTGGGAATCTCGTAAAAATGTGATTTAACAGTTGATATTTGATCTGATCAAATCAACCATAAAGTCAAATCGAAGTTACATAAAAATCAGCCCTGTTAAGGACTTCACAATAATTTCCTTTAATTGAAAATTCGTACTTTAAAAGCTTGACAATTGCAAGTATAGCGCAGGCTGTGAAAACAATTCCTTCAATACGTTGCTTAGATAAGCCACGGCAATCCTTTGTTTAATTTGGCGTGCCACCGAATTCCAGTCAAACATTTCCAGTGTATTATACAACACAGCTTTATCTTAAGTCTATAATAATATATTGGTAGAACGACGAGCAGTGTTTAGTATCTTATCACACAGAGGACAAACATCGGGCGTTGTGTGTTTTTTGGTCACGGGAACCCAATTGTTTGCTGGTGATCTTGTGAAAAACCGCAGCGGTTACAAGAATTTAAGGCGAATGCATGGAAGAAAGAATGAATGTAGCCTTTGGTTTGTAATTAAAAGTATATGATGGCAAAAGAACTTGCCTAAACGTTTGCTAATAAAAGAATGAATCTTTTATCAATTATTTGGGCCACTCTCTTTCTACTGAAGATTATGAACAGATCCGTGTTTAGTGTTCAAAAGTATATCAAATTTATGATTTCCTTTATTTTGTTCTTTTGTTCTTAGAGTGGCCTATAATATAGTATCGAAGCCGATTCCAAACCACAAAATTGCCTAATCTGTCGTTTTTTTACCGTATTGATGTAGGTAGCCAATATTTTAGGAAAAGTATTGAATTAAAATTGCAAACGAGGTAAAACGTAATAAAGTAATACCGTTTTTTAATTAATCTAGTTTTGTTCCACAATCAAATCTCAGGTTATTTTGCTAAATGTTGAAATATGGTCACTTAAGTATTTATTGGTACAATATATAAAAATAAGAAAAAAACTTTTGCTTTACTAAATCACTGTGGTTTTTCCCCTAAACAATTTTAGAATTACCGCATTTATACCTAAGACAATTACACCCAAACCTATTGATTTATTACATCAATGTAGTGCTACAGAAGGTAGGGTTGTAAACCTGTAGGTTGATGCCCTTATTTAGATTATACGAGCTAATTTCGTGCTCATTACATTGCACCTCGTAAAGGAAAGTTTACTTTGCCAGATCTTTTATTTGCTCGTGCTAGTGGAGTTTGCAATTCGCACAGTTTGGTTTACGACGTAATAAAACACGCGCAGTTTGTTTGAAAAGCACTAAAACTGTAATGCTGGTTAGGAATTAATGAAATGCGAGAGCCAAAGGTTTAATCCAGGGGCCCTTATACTTTTGTTGATAAAAATCCTTAAACTGTTTTTATAAAAAAATCCTTAAACTGTTTTATAAAAACCCGGATAGCTGCAAGGTCTGAATACCGCGGACTGATGAAAAATTAAATCGAACTTTTTTTACTTGATTATTATTGCTAAATGAAGAAATTATTCTTTGGGGTTTAATGGCTGGAGGTTGTAGTGAGACGTAGAATGAATATTAAAGTTTATACAGAAGTAGGAAGCATTTTAAACGTTTCAAATAATACTTCTCAATATCAAAAATATAAATACCATAATACAGTTGCACTAATATAATAGATTTTTTATAAATTTATAAGATGAAAATATAAATAATTATAAAATAAAATAGTTTTTCCAGCAAAATTTGAGGTTTTGTCATTTCAATGTATAACCCTGGTTTAAACTTAAGCCATGGGATGTTAAAGTTTAGTAATTGTACGAGTTGTGCTAGCAACATCAAAGGGCAATAAGCATATAGTTGTCGAAAGCTAAATCAAATAACTGGACAAACAGGGATGACCCACATAGCTGTTTGTCAATCATTGTTTGAAAGGTTTGTAATATAACAGCTTATAATATTTAAACGCCACTATAACTAACTCTAAATAAATGTTCTGCAAAACCACAATGTTCCGTCCTTTAGAAGAAACTGAAAAAAAAACTATTCAGGAAGTTCATTTTTCTAAATCGACAAACTAAAGCGAAAAGTGATTTAAAATCTAACATATGTTGTGAATAATTAATCTCTGTATTTCAATATTACTTTTAATCTTATTTCCAGTTTGACTGAAAATGCTTCTTTTTAAGTGGTACAAGAACGTTAATAAGTAAAATTGTATTTTTTGCATATTTGGCAAAACCAATCAAATTAGCAAAAACGGTAAACCTATAATAAATTATAATTAAATTTTGGAACTTAAAATATTTAGTTTCCCAAGGTTGGACTTGAATTCTCAAAGCCTATTGTTACGTCACATAGCGTTGTAAACGATTTACTGGTTTGAAAAAAACGTTAAAGATTTTAAAAAAGTGTTAAAAAAACAATTTTGGACAAGCTAGAATAGAACGTTTTAAGGTTATTCATAATTTTATTTAACCTGTTTTGTGATTTAGTTGTTGTGTTTGCAGTTTTAAGAAGGACAGATGATGCTGTTTTAGGTGTAAGAGCAGTATTCTGTATAAAAAAAAGTTGTTTTGAATCTTTTAACCTAGTTGTGGTTCTTATTGGACTTAAGGTTAGTCGAAATAGCGACGAAAGGTTCTTGTAAGTACATTGTATATTGTTTGGAGTTGCGCAAAACCTTAAATGTGTTTTAATTTGTTGTGTTAAGGTTATTTCTACTTTATAAAGGGAGAGAAAAAATACAGCTATGAGCCAAGATTAAAAAAACTCATGGCCAAAATTCCAGTTCAGCTTATATCTAACATACTGTTTGCAGTTATCTGGTAAAATTTTGAGAGCACTTCAGTTAAAAATAAAAATTGAGATATTTTTGTTGATCTTTTTTTAATGAAACGCCAAAAGAAGTATTTAGCTTTGGAGTTAAACATTACACATAAAGGGAATGGTTGACATTTGTCGAGTTGATTTTGTATACGACTTATTTAGTTATAAGCTTCTGGAACTATTTTGCAATACTCTTTTAAGAAGTGTGGCCTACCATTGTTATGGTAATAAATTTTGTTAGGCCTAACTAATCGCAAAGTGAAGGCATTTCCATTTTTAAAATGTATATAAAGTGTATTACAAAGCACAAAGAATTATTCACAGTTGCAAGTTTACTTTTGTGTTTGAGTGATTTACTAGGTAGGCTTACCATGTAAAGCTCATTTACGATTTACTCAATAATATTTGCACCATGGACCCGTTAAGCCCGTGAAACGTAAGCTGAGTAACTAAAACTTTGTACCCTCATAAAATCACCCGACATCATTTTGTAGGAGGCATTCGTCACCTAGTTGTAACTAAATTTGCGCTGAATACAACGTATGGGAAAAGACGGAGAGGGTAAAAACATAAAAAATGCATTTAAAGACAAAATGTATTTAGTTTTTAAGGTGTGACCAAATAAAACTTAAATAATAATGCTGATTGCTCACAGTCGTTTAAACTTGGTTGTATGTAATCTTAACTTTACAACAGCGTCAAACTTTTGTGCTAAGTCAAATTTGTGTAGAAGCGATTTTTTGTGAAAACAACGAAAGCATGTCCAGCACGAAATGAGTTCTGTGTGTTCGTAATGTAAAGACGAAGTACTTTTATATGAATTGAGCAGAAAATATGCCTTTTAACGATGTTCTTACCAGCACTCACTTTTAGCTTTAATAAGCCTATCTGAAAAGATGAAAAGGCAAAATTTTATAAAATAAATGAAAATAAGCAGGTTATGAGAAAATACTTTTATCAAAAAGCACTTTCTGGTAAAATTGAATCGAATTTAGCACAAAGAACCACATCGTTAGGTTGGTAAGGAATGCGGCAAGCCTTAACCGTTCCTAGAAGTTTGCTTGTGCAAAAACTTCAACAAAAGCCGCCTCCCATTCACCGAGATGCTGCGACAACAGCGTTGCATTGACACGTCACAATAGGGCGGGGTTACCATAACAACGCGGCGCTAAAGTTAGGACGCGGATCGATTGATCAAAGTGGAACAAAAAGCCGCAAAAAACTCTCTTTCATCGATTGTTATACCCTGTTAAGATGTAACTATAGGAAACGCGCGATGCTGTGGAGATTTGTAAGAAGGTGTCACTGTGAGTTTTAAATCCTTTGTAGATATGTATAAATTCTTTGTAGCGTTGAAAATTTGTATCGGGGTTTGGGTTTTAGAAATATAGAAGCTTTTGAAATAAAGTGTCCAGTAACTTTTCTGTGTTTTTTTAAGGAACTTTGCGACGCATCAAAACTACTATCTGTTAAAAAGCTAATTATTTAGTGGTTTGTTTAGTTTGCAAATTAAATATGTTTGTAATAATAGTTTTCATTCAAGTATTTTATAAATAGTTACGTTATTGATTAAGATAAGGCGAAATATTTGTGCAAACTAATAACAAAAGATTCTATAATTTAGCACACAGGGACCATACTTTATTCACTATAGGTTGGGAGGGGCGCTTGTGGCATTAAAATAACAACCTAAGCGTAAAATAACAAGTGTGTGAAAAACTTAGAATAAACTCGGATGTCGTAAATATAAAATCACATCCGCAGCATTATTCTACCGGACAAAATTGCCGGTGCACATAATTTAAAGGGCCTTCATTGGATGTAGACCGGTAGTTGAACCTCGCCTGCGCATATTGTTGGCGCAAGTATGGACCCGATAAATTATTCCATTGTTACGAGTGCGAAGGGGGTGCTACGTCACAATGGGCGTTTGTCGGGCCCATTGTTGACGTGTTAAGGAACGCGCGAGTCTTGAAACTTCGTGGCTGGACACAATACCTGGGTGGGTTGTGGAAGCACAATAGTAGATCGAATTAAGGTTTGTGTTTGTGCTTTCTGTTGGAATCATACGGAGCTTTAACAGTTGGAAGCTGAAGGTTGAAAAACATAGACAAGTATTTCAAGGACACTTGAGGGAAATTTGGAATAGCGTTATGACGCGGATGAATTGTTAGCAGCAGTGTTTTTTGTAAGTTTGGTTTTGGTGACTGGTAAGAAAATTTGAGGGAGCGTAACTATATCTAACTTGCAATGCTTTGCTGTAGCTACGCTAGTAGGCTGTTCTTGCGAGACTGATGAAGCCAGAGATCGTTAGTAGGACTTTTGTTTGATTTTGATGACTGCTAAAAAAATTTGAGGATTCGCAAATATTTTTTGTAACATAAGTAGGCAATATTTAAGAAACTTTTAAAGAAATTTGAGAAACCGTGTGCTTGCCAAAAACACTGGTTGTAGAAGTTTTAGGTAAATTCGCATTTGTTTCAGCAAATATATACTTCTTGTAAAATCTTGAAATTAAGGCACGAAGGGGTGCCAAACATGTTATCAAAGGTGTTTTGTTTTGTGTAAAAAAGTGATTGGGTTTATTCGTAAGTTTTATGTTGAAGTCAGTTATATTTTAAATCACCATTTACATTGAAGTCTGTAGCTTTCATGGTTGACTATTATGTACGGCTTCTGAAATAACTAGAACCATATTTATTCCCGAACTCTAGCGAACCAGTCTTCGTATTCTTCACTGTATATTGGTTACATTGATTATGTATTTTTTTAATTCACATCCATTATTATGTAGAGCGACATTAATCCAGGCAATAAGATGAAAACACGAACAAACACTGGTCACAACGGCTCCACAAGTTCATTTTGCCGGCCGCCAAATATTTCACCAATGAATCAATAAATACAGTTGAAATGTTGTCGGTTGCAATTCAAGACAAAATTTCGTAAATCAAGTAACAATTGCATATTTTTGTCAAATATTTATTTATATTTGCTTCGTTTGAGGGAAAATCAAGTGAACAAAATTCTTCAAAAAAAAATTTATTGTCAATCTTTGCACTTAACCCGCGATTTATAAAAAAAAATAGCAGCCCCTTATTTCGTTTCTTCCCCACATCGGTATTTGTGATATTATTATTATTATTTGAAACACCAGGACTGAGTTGAACCGAAAAAGAACGAACGTTGTTGTTCAAAGCTGATTTAAATTCCACCCAAGAAACTTAAACCAACGTCACAACCCTGAGGCCACATTATGACGTCACACTGGAAACTGGAGACTGCGCATGCGTCAGCGCCGACGGTCTCCCCTCTCCGGTTCGCACGTCGCGATTGATTTGATGGAGGGGGTTATGAGGTCATAATAGACGCGATGGGCGGGAGGTTGAAAGTGTTGCAACCAGGGTATTCCCCGGTTTTACGACGGGCGTTAACAAGTTCCAAGGTGGAGTTTCCAATAATTAACTTATACGAGCTAAAAGTGTGTTCTGCTGCTCGGCTTCGACGTTTTGAAGGGCGGTTACACCAGATTATAGACCTGTGATCCCAAAAATGTGCCGCGACACACTATACCTCAAGAAAAAATAGTAATTTCAGTGAAATAACATATTTTTATTACGAACTGTCATGTAACCAAGCATTGGAGACTTGGATTTGCGCTATCAATGAGATAACTAATACGATTTTAATATTTAGCTACCACCTTGTCGTGTATAGGCTGATTGTGAATTTGCTTTTTTGGCGAATATGTTTTCGTGTTTTATTGGTGTGCCGCACAAAAATTTACGAATCACTGCTATAGACAACCAGCTGGTTGTTGGAGGAATGGCAGCAACTGTTCGATAATATTGATCTGTGTTTTAATTTTGACAAAAAGTTTGTTTTAAAGTGCAAGTTTAACAGCATGAGCATCTTGCAGGTAATTGCATTTTGTAAGACGATTCTCACTTTAAATGTTTGTTTTTGAAATATTTACAAGGCAACAAAAATACGCACAAATTAAAGCGCTATAAAAGCATCCTAATAACAAATTAATAAAAACTTTTTAACGATTGTAGTATATAGCATTCCGCTTGGTTCATTTGCTCGCAGACGTGCTTGGCTCAATTTGGTGGGTTTATACGACACCGGCGCTTAAGCCTGCGGCCTGGGTGTGGGGTAAAATTACACCCGGCAGTTTTCACCAGGGCTTTAAGGTTTGTTGTTGATCTGAATTCAGTTCAAGCTGGGATTTACAACAGCAAGTTGATTGATCAGAGTTAAGGAATTAAAGGTTTTTATGTTGTGAGAGAGTCTTAGGTAAAAGTATGTTAAATATTAGACGTAAACTTAATATTAAAGATCATACAAAATATTGATGGGGTTCCATATTTATTCTACAACCAAATATAACCTCCAGTCATAGTCTTAAGATTTCTTCAAAACGTTTTAAAATATGTCACCCACCTATGTATAGGCTTTGATATTTTTACTACAACCTCCAGCAATTATTTTAAGATTTATTTAATGTTCACGAAATGCTCCTTACTTTTGTATCGGGCTGTTACATTCGTTCTAGGTTTAACTAAAATCCAAGTCTTTATACTCCAAAATAGTGAACAGCTGTTTTATGAATGAACCGTTTTATGGACGCACAAGTGGCACACGTGTAACCGTGATCTGTACAATATTCCCTTTAACTGTTTTTTTAGGCTAAATTTTCATTGTGGGTGTCCGCCATTCAAAATGCAAATAAGTGTTGATGTTTTTACTATTGGGAGGGAAAAGCTTACAACGCAAGTCAAATAGCTTATTAACGGCCGTAAGGAGATTACATTCCAGTGTGTATAAGATCTTTCTATGGCTGAAAATATTCTTTAAAGTTACATGAAGTGCAAGGCTAAGGTAGCGTTATGATATGTCAGTTCCGTGATAAAATGGAAGAAAATATAAATAATTTAACGATGATTTCACCTGGTATGATGCCACTATATAAGAACACGAAAATTGTAGCGCGAGATAGGTGTATATGCCGTTGTAATAGGAATTTGTAAAAGAAACTGAATAAGTTAAATATAGTATTGTATGGCGAACTGTAGAACTTTGTAGAGAGTAAAAGAAGAAGTAAAAAATAGAGTTTATTTTTCAATTTTTGCGGTTGTTGTTTTTTACTTCCTTGCAGTGCAACCTACAGCACAAAAGTGAAAATGAAAACTTAAAATAAATATTTCGTGGAATAAACGAGGAAACAATGCCATTAACCAACAGTAACGTTTGATTTTTTACGCAAATAATAAATCGGCGATTGAAAAATCGAAATGAATAACGATGTATATTCGTTAACCGGGCGTTTGGCATTCTATTAATGATAAGGCGCACTCTAAGTTTAATTTGGCTAAATGTTTCAATAATTGCCAAACTGTACAAATTAAAAGCCGCTCTTAATTAAATTGCTGCAACACACTCTGGGATTGTTTCGTCACAGCACGTTTATGACGTAGGGACGGTCACGTGTGTTACGTCACAACGTGTCAGGGTTGGGAGCGATCAATAAATGCAAGTCTGTTGATTTGTTTTGTTACACGATTGCGTGTTTAAGATGCGACGAGGTACACTGACTATTTACGTTTGGAATTCGTTGCTTCAATTTTCTTGAACGTCTAAATCGAATAAATTAGTAAAAATAAGCATGAATATAAGCCAGGTTGTACAAAAAAGTTATCATTTTTCATATTTGCAAAAAAATCGAAAAACGTGCAATAGTTACAAATACTGTAAAAAATAGAAATTAAAAATCAAAACGGTTTATTAGCTTGACAGGCGACTAAATTATATCACAATGCAAATTATTCGACTTGGACGATCTAATAGGAAAACCCCGCATGGGAAATGAGCATAGACACTGGACTTTGGTTGTTTCGTGAAATAACCCGGAGTCAGACCTCGAGGAATGTTAAACCTACGCAGGTTCGACTGGTGTTACAACCCAGGGTTTCGGGGAAACTACAGCTATATGTGTGTTGTGTTGTGTGCAGTTTGCGGGGAAAGTGCTATAGGCTTATTGTTTTACTATAGAACAGTAACTTTGTTTGCAGACAGTTTAAAGCCTTAATTTCCGGGCGTAGTATACAGATAGGTTAATACCAAACATATTAATGCTTAATGTTGTTGAAAAAAATTATTATTTTGCACAAAATCTGGTGCAAAAATGCTAAAAAGGCGGTGTTGTTTTATGTTGCTGCTGTGAAAAAATAGCAACCTGTAGTAATAAACAGGGCATTACGTGTTTGAAATTGATAATTTAACCGAATATTCGAGTTTAAACCATTTTTGTGACGCATTTACAATATTTGTATTGCAGCAAAGGGCAATATTCTATCCTTGCAATTTATTTTAACGATCCATATTAACTTCGATACCATAGCTTTAAGACCAACGACTTAAAAAAGCAAATGCGCAGTAATCCATGACAGAATCAAAACTTTATCGTAGAAACAAGATTCAATGCAGGGAAGGGAAATGGAGCGATGGGGCCATCGGTCTGGCATCGGATATTTTGGTGTTAAAGCTAAGACGCCGCTGTTTTGGCACCGGATTGTTTGGCCCTGTTTTGAGTAATGTTGTGTAGGCCTTATTTTATCTATTTAGGTCTTATCCTGACAGGTGTATTATTTCTATTTAAACGTTATTACGAGTATCAGGTATTAGTGCAATTTTGATTTTAGCCCAAACTGTGTTTTATTCCCACGTTGATTTTGTTTTTATTCGGTTTAATGGCTGCGTGGAGTCCTTTGTGACCTGTGTTAAAAAACTGTCCGTAATGAAAGATTTGGTTGACAGCTTTAATTCAAATTACGTTATTTTTTATTACTTGTATAACATTGTGCCTTTTAGTTAAGCAGGCAGTTTAATAAGGTTGGAATTCCATTAGAGCAGCTTAAATATGCTTTATAAGTGTCGCAACTTGTTGGTATTTTAGTTGAAGTACCAATATAGGTTTAAGCGTAAGTTTACATAATCCTGCACTTTGTGTGGATTACAATAGGGTGGGTGCGGGATAAAGTGGTTTAAGCTCCTGGTAATTTGCTAGAAGGAACCGCTCGCTTGTTAATTGCACACCGACCATTCAGTTTGTTGTTTCAGTCGTGGTTTTACACATAGCAGTGCGAATTATTGGGTGACGCTGTGTTAGTTGAAGACCAGCCTTATTTCTTGCATTGTTTTGGTGGTTTAATACTTTGTGGCAATAAATACTGCTCATAATTAGCGGTGATAAAAGTCAATGTGTGCACAGAAATAAAAAAGTACGGTTTTAGTTAAAGTCAATTAAAGTTAGATTTAGAATGAACATCAAATCCAATACAGAAGTAGGTGGCATTTCGTAAACGTTTCGAATAAATCTTACGATAATGGTTGGAGGTTGTATTTAGACGTAGAATGAATTTCAAAGTCAACCAAGCACATTGTATATAAATTCCGATCATTTTGAATTGTTTGCGAGGTTGGAACTTTCAAAGTTGTTCAAACGCTTAGTTCAGGAAAAACAGTTGAATTTAAGTTTTTATAGAAGTTAACTTGAAAAGGTCGCATAACATCGCGTCACGCTTAAGTGATTTAACTTTCCGGCGATCGGAAGTATGGCGTCACGGTTAGGTGAACACGCAGTGAAGCATTTAAGAGGGGTTTAAACGAATTAAAAGCTCCGATTTCATCGAAAAATAGCAAAAATCTTTCAGTTTGGCTTTTTTAATTTGATATGTTAATTAACAACCGATGTATCTGTTATTTTATCGTTTTTATTGCAATATTTTCTTATAATACAAATATTGTTTTAGTCTTATGGGTTATTGTATTAGGATTGAAAGAATGGCATTTACCAAAAAATAACTATATGTATATCCTAACCTAAGGACTATTTTTTTTAGTATTTTAAGGGACAAAAACTGTCTATCTTATTTTTTTTTTTAATCTAAACCAGGAGACAACTGACTCGTTGAACCTTACGGTCTTTCGCTGTCTCCTGGGAACGTCAAATATTTCAAATTGTGTTTCGGCGATTCTCGTTTTTTTGTTTTTGTTTTTGTTTGACGTTCCAAATAAAATATTATCCTCCTCCTCAAACAATATTACTTATATATAAAATATATCCTACCTTTCAGAAAATTAGCAGTTTTGTGCGCTGTTAAAAAAGTTTAGCGGTCAGCAGTTGACGCAAAACTTTAAACTAGATCTAGAAAACAGATCTTACTTTCAGGCTTTTTGTTTTTTCTGCAGAAAATTGCTGTTTATCAAAGTTTAAAGTTTTTTCACGGCACTTACGCGAATCAGTTTCGCTTGAGCTAATAGGCGACCTTTGGCAAGTTTGCGGCGCGAATATAGTAAATGGAGCAAAACATAAATATCCGTGTGAGGGGAAACTTTTTCGTTGGTTGGAGAGGATATTGTCAACAGAGACTTTAGTATTTACTGACTTCCGCTCAGCGCTATTTTCGCTTAACTTATTTGAGATATCTAAATTGCAATTACTTGAAAAGAATTGAGCCGCAACTCTTAACTATACTTTGCATACTTTTTCTTATTTTCTCTTAGTTAACCATATTTATTCATTTTTTTTTGGGGGGGGGGGACTGAAATGTGCCCATTCCACTAATTTCTAAACGTTTAATAATAAAATTATTCACTAATGATGTTGTTAGAAGATCAACCGAAAGGTTATGATTTATCACAAAATTATCTTGAGCCCTAATTTATTTTCAAAATAAAATTTGTTATTCCGTTTTTTACACAAATTACAAAAAGAATTACAACGAAAATAAGAACAAAAATATAATTCTGACGAGCTACAAGTCTATTGCTCTAATGGCGTAATCGAAACTTATGGCAGTAGTCTCTCTAACAAAACATTTTTAACAAAAATAATGCCTATAAACAGCAACAGTTTACGCAGTTAAGGCAATATTTAAAAAAATCCTTTGCTTTATTTTTTAATACAAATCGGTGTGTATCATTAAGTATCCAGGTTCGATGCCAAACACATGAGGTGTTAGTTTGAGATCGATAATTAGCCAACTCTGTCGGGGCGTCGTTAAGTCCAACATCTGCCCCTTGACGCACAACCAATCGATTTCGTTTCACGAACAGCGGCAAATAACCACCCGCTTAACCCGGCTAAATGCCGCGTCGTGCGTGAGTTGCATGCAAAGTGCAAGAAATAAAGTTTTTTTTCTGATAAATTAAATTTTTTTTACAAAGTTGAAGCTATAGGTAATGCAGTTTCGCGAAGTGTTATCATTGAAAGCTGTTAAGCATTTTATTATAAGGTTTGGGTAAAAAGTTGAAAATCTTATTATTTTAGTAGTTGTGACCCCCAGAAATGCATAAAAATGATGGTGGTTCAACAAAAAAAATTACTTAATTTCTGTGTTGTTTGAATTTGTTTGTAATCGTTTGAATAATATCGGTTAAAAGGTTATTGTAAAACAACAACGCCAGTATAAACTTAAAAAAAGTTAAGTTTTGCTTTCCAAAGTTAAATCGAACCTATGTCATTTTAACCTATATTTTGCAAATTGGAAATTCGCTAATTAAACGATCAATTCTGTGATAGTTACGTTAAACCGATCATGTCGCTGCAAATGCGCACTTTACCAGTGAGATCTTTGAATATTTAAAAGCGAGAAACTCGTTTTATCGCACTTTACCTGCTGGTTGTTAAAGAAGATTTTGACGCCAAACGCTTTTCAGCGCTTGCAAAATTTCGTAATCGAAGAGTATTTTCTTGATCGCTTAAAATGAAAAACACATAAAAATGAAGCACGTTAGTTCAGCATATTTGGAATAAGGTTGAAAACCGTGGCATGGGGGATTGCAGGGGTTAAGCTTCGTGCAGCAATTGTAAGGAATCGATCCGGACAAAAGGTGTGAGTGATTGACATTATTGATTTGGGGTAATGGGTTATAGCAAGGCTGGGGGTACAGCAGGTGTTGTTTTAGACCCAATTACTTGGTAGTACATTGCATGTGTTCGTGGTTAGCCTTTGATTGATGTACAATCAATAGTTCGCCCTTTGCAATGAAGTGTTTTTGTTTTTTTAGTTTAATTTCTGAATTAGCGCGTATTTTGAACTCTGGCACAATTTCAGTTATTACAGGAGTAACGTGGTGTTTATGATTCATTACTATAAAAGTTTTAATAATTTAGTTTAGAAAATTTGGTTCGATCATAAGCGCTAGGAAGTAATGCAGTTGTTTAATTCAGAAAGACAACATGTTGTGGTCGTTTAAGGTTATATTTGAAAATCCAAGTGAAAATAAGAGCACTGGTAACACAATTCCCATGGCTGCATTCTCCTGGCTGTATCGCTCTGTATTAGGCGTGGAGTTTTCGGTTTGTTTAGCCAAGCAAAGCTGTAAGAACTTAAGTTGTTTACAACATAATTTTGCGGGCGTCACAAAAGTAAGATGAAAGCATACCTGAAGCGAGCAGGAAGTTTGTTGGCAGTTTTAAAACACGCATTTCAGGCAGCAGGTCGAATTTCTAAAGCCACTAAATGTCAATTATCACCCAAGGTTGCATTACGACTTCGCAAAATGGTCAAAGTGCGTGAAATACCTCGAATTTCGACGTAAAAGCGGTGATCTGTCATTCTTCGTCCTGCACGCCTGTCGCTCGAAGCACTTCCCTTGACGTCAAGAGTAGCGGGCGGTTGTGGTGGATTTCATGCTTGAGTGAGCACGTATGTCAGCAGACTGGGGTTTGAGTGATTTATCCAGCACAAAGCGGTCATGCGTGCAAAGATGTCAACCTCATACTTGGCGCTGCATTCGTTGCGCAATTCATTGCAATACTTCGGATCGTTGCACTTGTGGAAGTTTGCAAAATATTGCAATGTAATTTAGTTTTCCTGTGGCAAAAACAACTTTAAGTCGATCTAAATACTTGAATACAAAAGTGTCGATAATAAATGGACTTGGCAGTCGTATTTAATGTTTCTTATAGCTTCACCTTCAAATGATTGGTAAATTGAGGCAGAAGTTAAAACACGCAAAAACTAAGAGCATAACAACGGCAAAAACGTATTTGTTTAACTAAAACGTTTGAAGGTTTTTATTTTTATATTTGGCGCAAGGCGGAGCTAGAGAGTCACATCTGTACTTCAACCATTATGACGTTATTTTATCAAAACGCCAAGTAATTTGTAACCCCTAAATATCCACTTCCCTTTATCCTATTAATCACACATATTTAAGGCTCCACATATAAAATCTCAATGACTAAGGTTAAATTCAAGAGCAACTGATCTGTGTAGTTGATATCCGTAACTAAAGGCCGATATATTGAGCGTATCTTGACAAGCTTCATCTCCACAAATCCACTAATGCATTGCGGAAAGGCACGTTCCACTCAAAACAACAGACCTAAAACTCGCTTAAAATAAACGCAGACCACGCCCCTCTCACGCCCTACTTTGCAACTTGCTGTCAAAGAACTGGAATCACAAATGAATTATTAAATACAAGATTTACAATAAAACAACATTTCCTTCAAAGGCTTAGTGTTCTGTACGTGAGATTCACAATTTAGTATTACTATAGGTGGAAATCAAATATTTAAAAGCTTTTGTGTTATCTGTTGCAAAATCTCTTTTTTACCAATGATTATACATGGGACGCCAGACCACCTGCTCATTATAAATCGCTGCAAACCAGTGGTTCCAACCGGTGCCCCTACTAGAAATTTCGTTATTTACTGTAATGTAACAACTTGACTAACACACCACAACTCTACAAATGTAGTAAAATATTTTTCGATTTCTTGTACTCTAATCGTACACAAAAAGTTGTATTAAGTAGCTTACCAATACAGACAAATATATTCCTAAAATATTCCCGAATGCCTCTCGGCACCCTTGAGCATTAGAAACAACATCCCGATTGGAAGTTCGGCAGTAAACATAGCGTGTTGCGTTTTCATGCAGCCATATTCGCACGTGTGCTGGAAAGGGGCGTTAGAGGGGCGTTGTCGGGCTTGGCGTAAACGTGACAACTCGGTGAGGTTTGCGTGTGAAACAACAGCATCAAAATAACTGAGTGTCTGCACCAATCGGTTGATGCTCAAGCCGAGACTGCGTAAGCTTAAGTCAGTTAAACATGGAAATTGCATTTAACGCCATTTACCTTACTAATTAATTTCACCTAAAAACATTATAACAAACTCGCATCCAGCCCAAGCATCGCTTGGACGTTGAAATAACCTTACGTTTTAAATCTCCAAAAGAAAGTAAAAATAATACAGTTGTACTACGTGATTGGCGCTAAAATGCTCACTCAAAACAGCCATGCCCCTCTAAATAAATCAAATTTGTCCGTATTTTTAACAAGCTGTTGTCAGTTTAAGTTGCTTTTTGCTACATTTGGTGCTATTTCGCACATTTACAAAGTACGCTAATTAAATAGGTCGTGTCCACGTGGACAAGATACAAATTACTTGGCCAATTAAAATGAACATTTTTAAACCCTTATTTATTTCAACGGTGGCATGTTTTGGTTTTTGTCATTGCTATTTAACTTGTATTAAAATACAATCTAAAATACGAGGTGTGCGTTTACTTGGAATGATAATTATGAGTTTGAAATGCCAGAGAACGGTTGTAAAGTGGGGCGAGCAAGGTTCTTGGAACTTGTGGGTTGTTGTTGCGACTGAGTCACGCGATCTCCCAGCAACCTGCGGCTTATCGGCCAACCTGCATCTCACGTTGCACGCGCCTCTGTTTACATCACAATGCCAACTGGTGGCGTGCGACCAATCACGTACGCGCATCTCTCATCACGTGATTTCGCCGAACTGTCAATCAAACTCGGGAAAGAAACGTGCTTTGCTCGGAGAAAAGAACTTCGCGTGTGGAGCCGAAATGATGGTTTTTAAGGAATTTGACACAAAATATAACGAGAAGCGTGCTTAAAAGCTTTCTAGGGTTCCCTGGCCCAACTAAGAATGTCCGATAATATCGGATCGGAGCCGATACCGTATTTGAAGTTATGTTGTCGGTACTTGCCGTAACTATAGGGTGGCACCGTTATCGATCTGATTCCAAATTTGTGCATTTTAGGGATTTTTGCGATCCAGCGTAGTGATTTCGACTTAGGAAGTTAAATTTCTTAGAAAAGATTTAACTTTAGAAGCTAAGCGGGTGAAATGGAGTCGTTCGCCGGATCTTTTAACGGACTCTTCTAGTCTTGGTCATAAGAAAATATAAATTATTTCACTAAACAGCAAAAAAAAAATCCTTCCATTACAAAGAGTCTGTTGGTTTCGTGCACTAGCGACCCTTAGGGAATCACTCGTTACTAACACGCGGTAAAAAAAATAATTCGGTCTAAGACGTAGATCGGCGTCGAAACAAATCTCCGATTTATCGAATATCACTTGATTAAACAAACTACCCCCGGAACTTCGTCTATTTCGGCTTCTTTGCTCGCATACTTGCTCGTATGTGTTTGTGGCGTTTTGCTGAGTGACGTAATGGTTAAATGGGTGACATCATGAGTTATGACGCGGCGTTCCACGTTGCTGTGTTGTCATGTGTAGAAACGAGCACGATGTTGTGCGGGAACAGACATTCGTGAAAACAGAAAGATTAGTCGATGTTATCGAATATCAGGACTTTTATATTTTCATTGAAAAAGCTTTGTAGATAAGTTTAAAGCTGTTTGAGTATTTATTAATAGAAGCTGCGGGGACGCGAGGAAACGGTGTTTCCATGTATTGATATTTTCCCTTATTACAATTATTTTGTTTCCTTTGTAAATTTGTCAAAAAATTAAACAAAATCTTCTTTTTCAGCTAAGAACAGTTTTTTCTAATAAAAAACACCGCAAAATTGCCGACAATGAACCAAAGCAGCTCACCTAAAAACGTCAGTGATGACGTCACGGATTCCAAACTTGGAGTGACGTCACGATCGTCGGTCGACGATGACGTCATCAGTGTGGAGGAGGTTCTGGAGGAAGGAGGAGAGGAGCAGAGTGGGAGCTCCTCATCCGAGGCTGTTCTCGATCTGAGCGAAGCTGGGGTGGAAGGGGATTCCCCGGGGAAGGAGCGGGTGAATCGGATGAGCGAAGGGACGAGTTCTTCTGAAGAAAGTTTGGAGCAAGTTGAGAGGTTTGTGGTGGTTGTGGGGAGAATTGTTGTTCTGGTGTTAAACTAGCACATTTGGGGATTTGATTCGTTTATTAGGATTTGTATCTGAATAGGATGATTGCTATGCAAAATTTATTTCACTGGTTTTAAGTTCTAGATGCAAGTGGGTTATTGCCGTTAAAGTGAGGTTAGCTATAGCATCGATTTGATTTAGGACTGTGAATCAGAGTGACTTAAAATAATAAAGATGATGAGTGATAATTCCGTGTACTTGTACAGTTTGGGAATATATTGGCGTTTTTTTTGTTATGATAAATCGAATTGTTAGTGTATTCAAACTACATTTGTTTTTTTGTTGTTTCCCCTGGTTTGCCACACAAATGTGCTTCATCAAGAATCCTTTGCCAATCTTAAGTCTTATAGAGTTTATCTTCTAACTCAATTATCGTGGCTGTTTGTCCGGGACTATTACTAGGGTTGCAAAATTCCTGGGATTTTTCAGAGCGGAAACTTTCCATGGAAATTTTGGGAATTAACGGGAATTTTCGGAAACTTTTAAAACAATCTTAGTTTGATATTGAAACAGGAAATAATGGCCTTTTACTGTGAAAACTACACTGATCGGTCTGGGCCAAAATATCCCCAGCTTACGGTAGCTAAATCTTTAAAATTTTGTTGTTTTGTGAGTTACAAAGTCGTTGTACTAGTTCAGGGGTCGGCAACCTACGGGCCGTCAAAGTAATTCATCCGGCCCGCCGCCTATTTGACAAAATAGACACGAGTATATTTCACATACTTTTTGGACAAACAGAAAACGTATTTAAAATTTTTTGTCTTTTTTTTAACATTTTATTATTTTCGGCAGCGTAATAAAAACTGGAAAGAAATTTAAAAGAATACCAAAAAAAAATGTGCTCACTTGGCTCGCCAGGCCCAGACTTTTAAAAACTTAGCAAATATTGAATTAGATTAACCAATAAAGTTATCTCGTTTCTTCAAAGTAATTTCATTACACTTTTCATTAGTAGTATGGATGACGACGTGTGGACTCGAATTTTAACCAAACAAACGCTTTTTTTCGCGCTTTGCGCCAACACTTTACTGTCTCCTTAAATGTAATTAAACACGTCTTTAAGCGCAAAAAACGATACCCGCCTGATTTACAGTTGTTCTAGCATTTTAATAACACAATTCTTAGTTAACTTATTGTGCGGTCCTCAGATATCTTTCTAGTTTGGTTTAGGCCCGCGACTAGAAAAAGGTTGCCGACCCCTGTACTAGTTGCTGCCGGATAGCATGTCCTCCTGCTCGTCTAGAAATACGCAAGACAGGTTTTTAATATTTTTTCTGGTTAATAAAATATTTAACCAATGTTTTAAACATAATAAATGCCAAATTTGAAAATTTCCCAATATTCCCATTATTCCCGGGTCTTTCAAAATTCCCGGAAAGTTTCCAGGAAAGTTTCCAAAATTCCCGGAAACTTTCCACCCCTTTACAACCCTAACTGGTACGTTACGTTGTTGTTTAAAAGTATAGGTTAGATGCTGAAAATGTAGTAGGTAATGATTTCACGTGTGATACGCGTTCTATCAAATCGATATAAGTTGATATCTGTGTTTGTTTCAGTTAAACACAAATACAATTTTCTCTATTGAGAAATTCTAATAAAAGTCAACAAAAACATTTCAAAAAAATGCTTATTTCCATCTTTTTTCTTAACTATATTTATCGCGGGCTTAAAATAAATATGATCTCCTCAATCAGTTTTTTACCATTTCCAAAATCCCCGATCAACTTTTGGTTGAATCCGATCCGATCAAAGTACGCTGCGATCATCCGATATCGACATATAGCGTGCAAAGTCGAACTCGCGCGTCTCTGTGTGTCGTCACAATAGCGTGTGGCGCCGAAATAGAAGTGTGTGATCACGTGGTTGCGTTTTGACACCTCCACACGGGAGCGTGGATCGTTGTGCTTGATACATGAGAGCTTCTCACGCAACCAACTTTGCACGCTACCGACATTACATTCGTGCTAAAGCTGGGACTGGCCAATGTATAGGGCCGATAAAACATCCGACTTAGTTTATCAAGTATTAAGGCTATCTTTACTATTCTTTAAAAAATAAAAATTGCGTGAGGAATTGTTATAGATAATATCTTCGCCGACTTAATTTCTACAAACCGCTATTCAAAATTGTAACCGCTGTTTAAAATTCAATTTCCTCAGCATCTGTAAATTTCTGGCGCAAATTGTATGGGAAATTAGAAAATATGGTAATTCGTTTTTCCGTAATTTTTTTTACTTTAAAAATCGCCAGGATGTTGCTAAAATAGCGACGTTTAAACCAGGATAAAAATTAAATAAAAAAGTGGTTTAAAAAGAGAGGCTTTGTGGTCTTGTAACTTCGTGTCAGCTTTTTGTGGCTTAGATACGAGCGTTGCGTGCCGGAATTCCGTCGCTACTTGTAGTGCTAGTTGTTGTAGCGACAAATGCTCGTCTGTGGTGGGATCTGGTGATTTGCAGCCACCTGATCGTTATCATTAGGTCTGTGCAAGTTGTCTGCTGCACAATTGCGTGCCACGCTACACACAACCGACCATCGCGTGCAGTCGACGAAGCTCCGTATAAACACGTGGAAAATATGCGGGGATTTTGTAAAATATCATTTTTTTTTTAATTTGTAGAATGAATGTCAAAGTCTGGAAGTAGGTAGCATGGTTGGGTGTTGTAGTTAGATGAAGAATTAATATCAAAGCCCACACAGAAGTAGGTGGCATTTTAAACATTTATTTTCAAAGAATAAAGATTTATGCGAAACATTAACAAAAAGCTACCTATAGTTTCAGAATGGTTAATTCTAACTACAACCTCCGGCCAATAAGCTTCAATGATTTATCATTTTATCGCCAAACTTTTGTGATTTCTTGAGGTTTGATTTCCATTTCTCGTCCTGAATGCTTAAGTCGCATTCTTGCGAGCAAAGCGTCAAATTCTGCGTTGGTTTTCGCGACAAACCGGTGGCCATTTATCATTGTGTCGCATCGCAGATTCCCGCCGCAGATTATCACGATTTAGCGACGCTGGGGTGGCCCAAGCAAGATTCAATCTCCAACTTCACTCGAACAAGGAGACAAGCGTTTTGCGACAGACACCGTTGGTTAACCACACACTACATAACACGCACTAAACACACTGAGACCAGCGGTTGTGCTTAAACAATAACGCCAGTTTAACATATTAATGGTGAAAACCGTAAGAATAGGCAATCACCTTTAAATATGCTTATGAACAATTGTTTTCGATTGCCTGGAAATGTTTTAACTTTTCAAATATTTTTCATCGAGGTCATTTTTTTAGCAAAGTTAAAATTTTCCAGTCGATTTCTTTGGGATATTAAATAAGTTACAGCAAAGCGCCTAGGACAGCGTAACCTCTGTGCTTTACAAGTTATTGCAAATATAAAAATGTCGTATCTTGCAAATTAGCTGCCAGCTGTTTCGAGCAAATGTCCATATCGCGTGAGACGACTTTAAAAATACGTTCGCTTTTGCGGCCACTTTCTAGCGTTCAGGGCACAGCAAATTATACAAGATAGCAATCGTAATGGAACTTCTGCGTGCAGAATCGAAGTAAGATTTTCACACAGAACGAATATTTCGAACCTTACATTTGATAGCAATCGAACATGATTTAAAATGACGTTTGCGTTTGATTTAATCTCAGGTAACCCCACAAATACCAACTGACGTCCGTAGAAGTGGAATCAATCATGAATGTAACCTTTGCTGTCTGGCGTCAAATTTAAAGTCGATTTCAAGTTTAAAATCTAAAAAAATGTACAAAAATTTCATCTATAGGCAAAACTTTAAAGGGCCTGCACCGATTTAAGAGGCCAATAATAATATTAAAGTGGATATAATGTCACCACCATATTATCACAAACCCATATCCTTGTTACTCCAAATTTTTACGTTACGTTCAATCTGTGTAAAGCATATTTCAAAAGTCACACTTTGGTTAAATACGACTTGCCAACTATTGTTAAAATACCAGCTATTTTTATTTAGGCAGCATTTTGTATAATATGGGAAAGAAAATAAGCGATGTGTTTTATCTTTTCATAACTTGAAAAGCCCACAATGGCCACAGAATCGGCTTTTAGGACAAGTTTGTAACGCACCACCTTGTGGCATAAATTGTAGTGATAATCGGCCGCTAGATGGCACTACGCATACATGTTTATAGCGATTTAACAAAATGTTAAGGAGAAGTTGGGCGTTTCTACAGTAAAAAAAATACAGTAAAATTAAAAAAAACATTGCCGTAGATTGTTTGAATATTACAGTATTATTCGAAGAAAAAAACAAAATTCAGAAAATTTCGAGTAAAGTTATGCTACACATTTTTGAAAAAAAATGCGCTAAGTTTGGGTTTAAAAAACAGAGCAGTGAGTCCCTTATTAGCGGATCCTAAGTCAGTTTCAATTCATGTTTAATTGGTTTAAAAAGAAAAACGCCTCAGGTATTTTTAATTCTAAATATTCAAACAAATCAGGGCACGAAACGTTTAAATTGTTGAACTATTGGACTATTTTTGTGCAACTAAAATAATTACAAAAGCTTAATAATTGAGGCGCTATAGACATGGTTAAAAACATAGGTAGGAGTAGTTGAGGTTGGGCGCGGCTTTACACAAAAGCACAAGACACGAGGCTTCCAATGCAAACATCGCACGGTGTGAAACGTGGGCTGTAATGCCCGTATCGCATGCAAGGCAACGTTACAAGGCCTAGAGTTGCAAGCTGCCTAACGAGCCACTTGCAGCTCATATCTTCCACAATCGGTGTTTTGTGGGCGCGACAGGGGCGTGGTTGTTTGGTAAAAGGGCGCGAATCGAAAAGAAATGAACCGGCGCCCGCCTAACGAGCTAATTCGGTCATGGAAAGGGATTTTTCTGGCGGTCGAAAACTAGCGATTGTAGAGTTGTAGATCCAGGATACGAGACGACTATTGATTGACCAAGATAGGGCTGTGCACAATCTTCGCCACTATAATATTAGACTATTTCAAGTATAATTAACCATTTTATGTTTTGATGGCTAATCCACGAAATGTATTACAAAATCACTGCATACATACATTTAGTATTCCCAAATAAAGTTAAAAAAATATAACTTTCAACAATTTAATTGCTATTGTGACAGAACATTATTTTAAAGATAAACAATTATTTCTGGTAGTTTTTCCAAATCCAATTCATTATTTGTGCTTCCAATAAAACACTCCTAACTCTTACTTCAAGGCGTAATCTCAAATAAATCAGTCTTATACAAGTTATTGTTTTTATATTGAAAATGTTATTTCAAAGTTGAGGGTGTCATTTTATTGTATGAGTCAACAATAATTTTTACAATACAACGTGGCGCTGCTGAAGAAACTGTGAAAAAGTTTAACCTTGAGAGCAACTTTTAACCTTGTGTTCCACACAAACGCGATTGTTGTGACGCGAAACGCGCGACGCGTCCCATTGTTCCCTGCGGTTTCCCTGGCAACGCCGCTTTAATTAAATCGTAGCACGCGCGATTCCTTATCGTGAGATCTTCCAGTGTCGGTTTTGCGCAAACTGTTGCGAACATAAAGAAACAAAGAAACACAGAGCAACTAGAACCTCCAGGCTGCTGGCTGTCAAACATTTCTACGTGGCCCAAACTCGCCAATCCTTTAGCTCCCTTGAAATTACATGCCAAAGATTAATTCTTTCACAACAGGAAGTTAACAAAATTACTGCAAATAATTAGCATTTTTCAACTTTTGTAAACCAATTGCTGTACGTAATCCTTGCTTGCACTAAATTCCTAATTGATCAGCTGAATTCGGTTTGCTTATCTAAAGCTCCCGGTGTCATATGAAACATGCGACTGATAAGGTTAGCTTCTCTGTAGATTTACTATGATATGTGCGCCGTTACCGTTGGTCGGAATAACTTCTGAAGTGTCAGAGCGCAGTTATACATAATCGTGCTTGAATGTGTCAGTGCTGTACACAGATTGGCAAATAATAAATAGAAAGGCCATAATGCGAATCCATTAAAAATTCCATAGACTCCAGTTCAATGAGCAAAGCCCATAGATATTTTATCTTGTGTTTTATTTCTGGATATCGTGTTTCCACCAAAACGTCGTATGCATATCAAGAAACGCTGTGTCCTTTTGTTATTTCCACCCTATTTGAAAACAAACCTTAATTGCATTACGCCAATCTGTCATCCTGCGGAAAAATCACCCAAAGAGCTAAAACAAGCGTGTTTATAATAAAGTTGTTTTCGAACTTTCCAAACCTCTGTGGTTCTTGTTTAGACCTTAACAGGCGCTCAAGTGTTTACGGCGCTGCAAACTACTTAAGAGGGTCGCAATTAGTGACGCCGAATCTCAAGCAAACGCCAGAAGCCATCAGCGAATTAAACCTGCGCCATTCCTTAGCTATAGTGTGTTGTGTGTGGCAGACGTACCGGCTGGAGCTGTGCATTGGACAAGTGGCGCTTAATTGCTGGTGGGAAGCTCTGGGAATTATTCTTGCAAACCACGCTCTCATGATTGCATTTGGTGGGAAATCGTGAGGTTTGAGCTGCCCAACCCAATAACAAACCACCTCATCCCACCCTTTGCCTGAACAAGCTGGTGATTCGCGATCAAGTAGTTTGCAAACAAACCTAGAACTGCTGGGAACAATTATTGCGAGAAATTCCAAGTTTATGATCAGGACTTGACGCTTGTCACGCCGCTGTGAGTGTTTGCAAACAATACGCCCTTGTTACGCGCAATTAACACAAAGAAACTCGATTGCAAGTTTATGTAAATTAGCTAAACGCCGCGTTTTGCAAGAGCGAAAGCGACCTATGTGTTAATTAGCTCACGACTTCAATTACATAATGCTCCTATTGTACAACATTCCCATTACATCAACATGATATGGCGCCAAATTCAAGAAACGACGACATCGAAAATAATTTTTAAGACGTGGGTTCATGTTTGTCGAGAATTTAATATTTTCCTCAAAAATATAATTTTTTTAGATGTTGGTACATTATATACAACTAGTAAATAATTTATTGGCCTAGTGTTTTTAGTGGTTCTTTAAAACCTATTTTTCATGTTATTATAAAACTGAAAACAACTTCATGCAAAGCATTATTTCCCAACAGTTGAAAGTAGAACTGTGCCTGAAACTCGTAAATTCGAATGCTAAATATGGTGTCCGCCAAATAAGCACAAGGCTCAACACACAGCATCGTCCATATGGTTTATCAAGACATCTTAGCGGTTCAAACGGCATCGGATGAGTAGCTATTCGTGACGCTATAAGCAGGTTTACGGCAACAAACCACAATCCACCGAATCTATATCGTGGTTGGACTGAAAACAAAATCCAGCAAGTTCGTGCTGGCAAAAGCTACTTGAATGCAGGCATCCTTGTCTGTGTTTCAGACGATTATTTGTGCCCTTATGTAAGTTGAGAACATTATAAATCATAGAACATTTTAGTCAAATTTAACTTAAAACATTTTTAATGACCAAGACCTATAGTAGGATAAAGCATTGTTCAAGTGTTCCAGAAAAACAATATACGTTGCCGACGTCACAATGGTTAAAGTTCTAGTTACGCAAGAATGACCAACGAACCCCATGTTTGCAACAAATTTTGTCAGTTTTCAATCAAATTTAAATCATTTTCACCATCCACAAAGTTACATCAACTGACCTATGCGCGATAATCTTTGGAATGTTCGTGAAAATAGCAGATTTATTTGTGAAGCAACGCTTTGCGCACTGCACCTCCAGATAAGAATCGAATGTAGCTCGTAAATCACCAGCTGTATGTGAGAGTGCAATCCAGTGCAAAAAGGTCTTGGCTTGTGGATGAACATCCAGTCGTCATTACAATCATTGCGGTTTCAACATTTTAGTCGAAATCCGCTTAGAGACGTCAATCAAACGATAGAATGTGGCGCCGAGTAAAATCAAGTGGAGAATAAGTTGTTACAGGCACTTTGTGCGGCATAAAACAATAAAATAATCGTTTTATTTGAAGGAAAAAGTTCGTTGGATATTTTAAGTTAATCTCGTCAAAGTATAGGGCAGGCTAATTTTATCCTGACTTAACTTGTCCAATAAATGCCAAGTTGCAGTTCGTAAACTAAAATCCTAAATTCGCAATTTTGTTCATTTTTTGAAATTTAAATTCACAGTAAACAATGTTTACCTCATGAGAACTATGAGCGTCAATTAAGGGTCAAGTAAATGAGACGTCGCCTTACATTGTAAACCACGAGGTGATTTCCATAAAACACGCCTTTCTACGTTTTCGTTGTTCTTAGGAACAGCTTGATAACGTGCCTCAACTGCCATATTTTGTCTTTTACTTTTCGCTTGAAAATTGATTTTTACTTTTCGCTTGAAAAGCCATCATTTAAGGATAAGATGGTGGCAACAAATGTTGAAAAACGAGATGGGCTGTTCTTCTACTTCGTAAACAAGAAGTTTTTTCTAATCAATTCAGACGAATGTGTTCTGCAGTAGCCTTTTATTTTTCAACCGGTTTTCGAAATGTTTGTTGGCCCAAATGAGCTCGTTTTTCTACATTTTCAAAAGTATCTGGCTTAAAAACCCAGTGGTGCGATTAATCCAAGTACGTCCTTGCTTTAAATGCCATATGTTTACTTGGTAAGCGCCGCAAATTACTGGAATCATGGCGACAACCCTAGAAGCCAAGTGAGTCGCGTGGCTCCCCGGGATAGTTGCGTGTAATTAAGTCACAACGACGTCGCAGAAGTTGATTTAATGTCAACAGCAGGGCACCGGAATGCTGACAGATTGCGAGTTCGCGTGCGAGCTTCAAATCATAGCAACAGCCGCAATTAAAACAAGATTGAGCGAGTATTTTGGCTCAAGAGCTAAACAAGTGTCCCTTGAAGTCCGCAATCAACAAACGGCCGTGCTTTAAACATTGGAGAAAATTTCGTTTCATCTTATCATTGAGAAACTGGGTTTTTCCACTTTTCAAGAACTCGAAAATATGTTTTTTAAACAAATGTCGCCAAACGCGGCTCATTTGTCTGCAATTCTGAACAGCAATCCTTCATAATTTTTCTTGTGGGACACTTAAAAAAAATTGCGAAAATCAAAAGCTGTCCTTTCAGCCACGAAAGGTCATTTGTCTGCAATCCTCTACAACAGTCCATTTAAATTTGTTTATCTTGTGGGTTAAATTAAACAGCTACCTTGCTATGAATATAGTGTGTGACATTTTTGAACCAAAGAGGTTAATTTTTTGTAGCCAAATACTTTTGCATCTGTCTCCAATTTATAGAAAAATGTCTCGTTTTACTGCCCTAATTTTTGCCATATCAGAATCCATATTAACAGAGGCTGGAAGATTTAAATTGATTGTTTTGTTGGTTTTGCACCCTTCAATAAATAGAATTTGTCAACAGATAGCTCGTTCAGGCTGCTTTGTTAAATGTTCAAAATTCCAAACACTATAAACTATCAGCACCTCACTTGAGAATCCCTCGCTGCATAGAGTTTATAACCGTTGATAGCAACTTATAACTAACATGCAAAGGGCGTTGTTATATCGATTGGAACGTTTAAACAATGTTAGCTTTGTTTGGTTGTTTTGTTATTTTTCTTTTGCTACAACAGATGTTATGTCGTCAACAATGCATATTGTTTTATTGGAACGTCCAAACAATAGTACCTATAGCTGTTGGTATTTAAGGTTTACGCAGCTTGCATATTCCACAGAAGTGTGCGTTCTTTGCATGCTTATCACCAGCTTATCTGCAATTTCAACAGTAATTTGTTCGTCCTAACAACCTGGGGTCGGCGGTCGGTCTAAAAATAGCCGCATAATAGGTGTTTAGTGGCTAATGTACGCAAACAGAGCCCGCTAAGATGCTATCGAAAGAAACAATTGACTTCTCGCTCTCGCAACAATTGAAAGGATCAGTCGAAAACTAAACCGCTGTGAAAATAAAACTGATGGGTTTTTCTCCTTTTTGTGAAGCGCATAAATTCAATTACACGCGGCCAACTCCAGACTGCAGCCAGTTTATTAAAGGCTTATAGAAAAGCAAATAAACCTGGAGTTCATTGCTCTCCACCACTGAATGCCAGCCATGCCAAGCCAGAACCAGCAAAACATTTGATCCTATCTTATGAGGGCTAATGGATTCCCCGAAGGTGGGTAGGTCTCGTAGTGGCACTAAATCCCGGCAAATTACCCCACTAACCTCAGATGGTCATTACTTCCACCAAAGAACGTGATCGCAATTGGCCGGGTTAAGAAAAACACGGAGTTTGTATTGGAAGTGGATAAAAGGTATTCTTATTATACTACAAGAAGTTCTTTTCTTTTTTGAGTATTTATTTTATTCGACTCTTCGGCTACCTATACAAGACGCCTTTGTCAGGGAATGAAACAACGCCACGCTAAACATATTGCCGGAAGAGCTTCTTTTAGTATACTATACCTCGTAGCAACAGGCTGTATATTTTTCCTAGTTCTTTATAAATCACCCAAAAATGGGACTTAAACGATTCCTATTTTGGCTTTAAAAGAAGAAAGGAAGAAAAGAAAAATAGGATTTACTTTGATTTCATAATTAACATCTTGGTTAACAACATGAGATCAAACTTATAAACAGAATCCAAAAAATTCACAAACCATAAGAATATTTTATCAAATAAAAATGACAAAGAACCACTTTCAACAAAAACTTAGATGTTTAGAAAATAGTATTTTTAAAACAGACAACATTTCCTTGTTTCTCAAAATGACGCCATGCTAAATTTCAGTCACCATTGTAATGCAAACCTACATCATTTAGAAAACTCAACAAAACTGCAACAATTTTCCGAGAAAATTTCCCGGTGTAATTTTGACGACAACAATAGTTTGTTTGATCCTTTGAATGATCGGCGACACGACCATGTAAATCGCACCACAAAGCGTGTAATCGAATTCGAGTCCAAGTTGAATTAACAGCAGACGAGTGAAAGTAAAGTAGCAAAGAGGGGAGCGATTGCAGCAGATAAGCGCGACATTTGAGCCCCAATTGCGACGTAAGTGTCGCGGACAAACGGAAAAACGTGTCGCGTCCGATTTCAACTGCGTCATGCGTAAAGTCGGCATCAAAACATAGAAAACTACAAATTGGAAAAAGTGTTGTAAATTGTCTAGTTTTAAAGCCAATACAAAAGTAAGAAGACGTGATAAGAATATCAAAGCCCATACAGAAGTAGGTTGCATTTTGGACGTTTCGAATAACTCTTTATTCATTTTCAACTTCAACGATGTTGGTCTTACTACAACTTCCAACCATTATGCTCCAAAAGTAAGAAGCATTTGTAAACTTCATTTTCTTCCAAGAATTTTAAACATTCACAAAATGCTACCTAACCCTGTATGGGCTTTGGTTTCGCAAAATTAAATCGTAAATCGTATCTTAAAATCCTATACAAAAGCAATACCAAAAGCTGCACAAAAATAAGAAGCATTTTGTAAACCCTATGGAACAAATTTTTCTTGTGTATGGGCTATTCATTCCACATTAGTCATTATTTCTCCAATCCAGGAAGTGTCGGTGTATGTTGTAGTGATAGAATACACAGATTTGTTTCAAGTGCGCAAGTTTAAGGAAAGGTTGGCGAGCAATCATCTCCAAGAACAACAATCACAACCGGGCACCGGGAGTTGGGCGTAATTGCGCAATTTGTCGCGAGCAGATGCTTTGACCAACCCACCTCGAATTGTCGCAAACATGCTGACGTCACTAGCCTCAGATGTGTTGCCAGATAAGCAAGTGATGACGTAATGTATGTTTCCACTCGAGATGTCCTCGCCGGTAATTGGGTCGCTGGAAAAGCAAGATGAAAGAAACTTCTCGCGACATTTTGTGAAAACAACGAGGTTTGAAAACATCAAATTTGTCACAAGTTGATCAGCGAAGGGGTGTGATCGTAAATTAAGGGAGGGGCGGGGAAGAAGAAAATTAGAAGATGAATTTGTTTGCGAAGAGTGAGCCACATTTTGGTCTTCCTAGTTTCTATTTTTTAAATTGTATTTTAATCTAGTAAACCTCTTTTTTATTTAAACCACACAAAACTTAAACCACACGAACGAGAAATGACAAACTTAGGGCAGTTAAAAACAAAATTATTTTAATACTTAAACAATTGACATTTCTTTGTCTAGTCTAGGCCATTTTAAAATGCACAAACTTTATTTTGTTTCCGGTTCTAAAAATATGAAGATTCAGTAAAACTAATTTTGATAACCAGGATATATTTTGTTAACGTTTTAAACTTGAAACAGTAAATCCAAAAAATCCAATTAAAAAATGGTCAACAATAAAATTCTTGATTAAATAAAGTTAAAGTCGTCATTTATTTTCAAGGTTCTTATTTTTTTTGATTTTCTAAATAGCGATTGAGTGCAATAAAAACAATGTTAAGGCAAAAGGGGTTTTATTCGATATTTTATTGAACAAAAAATTTATCTCACAACAAAATCGCAGCCTCAGTATTTAACCCAGATATCGACGTACCGCGCGTCACCGATTGTTACCAATTGTTACGTATACAAAGGGACTTTCTTGTCGTCCAACAACTACTTGGGATAATTAGGCGTTTCTGCCGCTAACTGCGCGCGCTTTGCAGCTATCCCATTGTTACGTGTGATCGCGTAACAGGCGCTGAATGGATCGCGATGCAACTTTTGTTCCCACGAGTTCAGGTTGTGGGAAAAGTGACGCTCCTACCGATATTTGACATGTCGAGTAACATTACGTATTCTGCAAACATCTGGTGGGGAGAGCTACAATTTGTGGAATAATTGCAGTTCATTGTTGAGTGCCTGTGGTTGCGAGGTTGTTGAAAATGATGGGAAAACACAAAAATGTGTTGGAACTCACAAGTAGTATGGGAAAACACTGGAAAAATAACTATAGACATACTGAGGATATTTATAACAGCCACTGGAATATTTAACGAGACTTTTAATTTTTAATAAAAAAATTCTTACCCACTTCTTAAAAAAACTCAATAAAATGACGCTGTTAAAATCGAAACCACGAGACTCCATAAAGATTCAATCAAAACACTTTAAACCAGAGATAAGGGCCGATGAGTTGTTTTCTTACATTATACGCAGAATACAAAGCCAAGTGTTTCACGGAAATCCCATTTTTAGCCGGAATTGTGCGTCTGCGGTCGCCGCGAACATGGCAATAAACACTTTGGACCGATTCCGAACATCTGCGGGAAAACCTCCGCAAATTTCCGGCCAAAGAAAACAAACTTTCCAATACGCGACGCAAATTAGCCGGGCAAGGAAAACAAGCGCGCGAGCTTTTCCGCGAAACACAGGCTCCCGGAATTGTTGACGCTCGCATTGTGACGTCAAAGTCGCGCGATTGGCTCAAGGACGACGTGACCTTGAAGCGGTGATGGATCGGATGAGCCGAGCGTTGGTTATATCGGATGAGGGCGCGGTTATCTGATGGAAATGGATTGAAACGGAAAGATGAGAAGTAAGGTTGTGAGCGGATTCCCAGCGGGTGGCCACAAGATAAGCGCTCCACTTCACTTGGTTCCTTGATTTATCTCCTGTTTCTTGACTTTGACACAAATTCTGTGAAGTTTCGCTTTGAATTGCGCAGCTGGGATCGCACACGGAGAAGGTGTTAACTCTTGAGACAGTTTAAGTTCCTTTGCGACTTAATTCCGATTAAATTTTTTCTAGCACCTCTTATAAGCCAGTGGGTTAAGCATTGTTTGTGTTAAATATTCGCTGGACTAAACCGTGACAAAAACGTATATCTAAAGTTTAAAAAAAAACAGTAAATTAAATGTAACATAAATTAAAAACACTAGTACTTTCGTAAGCATTGAGGTTGTACAAATACCATCGCACTGGTTAAAAAATATAAAAAATATATTGAATAAATGTAAAAAAAATTGTTTGAATGCCTTTATGGTTATGTAAAACATACCTTATTTGAACAAAGCAAGATTATAAACCCACAGCTTGTATCGGTCGAACTAAATTTCGTTGTTCGAAAACTTTACGTTTAAGCAAATAAATTGAGTAAAACACTTTGAGGTTGGTAAATACCAAAGTTGGAAATCTGAAAGCTATTCTTTACCAATAAAAAGCAAAAATATGTTTAAAAGCCTTTTAACTGAGCAATAAGCACGGTAATCATGAACAACTTGTAACGACGACATTTTGTTTTTTGATAACCTTAATTGTCGTAAGAAGACACGACATTTGTCGCAAATACAAAGTGTACACGTCGTGGTCAGTTGGGTGACCCACTGACCGGCTAGCTGTCCACTTTTGTCCAGTGCGTACGTGACCTCAAGACCAGCTAGCCGCAAGCGAGATTGCACGGAATGCGCCGTGGTATGGGACGATCGTGGTTTGATTATAACCTACATAAACACAATCTCCACTCAATGTCATGCATTCAACCAACCAACCCTCACCTTTCTCTCTTCGTTCTCTCGCTTACTCTCCTTTTTCTATTATCTCTCTCTCTTAATTTCATTATTTTGCTGACAATTTTTCTCTTTATTTCTTGCGCGATTGAATTCTTCCTCCAGTTCATTTTCTGCACTTGTGCAATTTAGCTTCCCTATGATAGCCTGGGCGTAGATAAGCCGGTTAAAATTGCCTCAGCGCTTATATTAATGGCTCCTTAAACTTGGCAGCAACTCGGGTTCGCTCGGCTTTGCAAACTTTGCAATATTTGACCTTAAACATCGCACACTTTTGTATACAAACTATTTTCTTGCGTAACTGTTTACATAAAAACTAGGTCGTAAGGACAGCACAGGTCAAGATTTTTTTTGAGTTAAATATAGTGAACTCTTAATAAACAATCGTTTTTTATTGAAAATATTTTCTTCAATAAAATGTAGACATAATTTACTAAATTAATTCGTGTTTGGCTTTCAACAAAGCCTTTATGTTTAAACGATTTAGATAAATATAAATTTGTTGAATTGTAAGTTTTATTAGTAGCCTATTCATTGGAGCACCTGTAATATCGACTATGTTTGAAATGAATAGAATAGCGAGTTATTCGAAACGTTGAAAATGCAGACTACCATTGTATGGACTCTGATATTCATTCTAAGTCTAACTACAACCTCCAGCCATTGTTCTCTTAACCTTTTTTTCTGACGCGCCCCCCACGAAAAGCAATTCGATATTTTTTAATTAAATATCACTGATACATCACGGGGGCTGCTCCAAAGAAACATATATAGCTTTCAACATTTCGTTGTCAAATTTAGCAGCCTCAGATGTTGTTCAGTTTAGTAGTACACGAAAATGGGCGCGAAATTGCTTCACAAACAAAAACAAATTAAGCTGAACCGACCGAAACAAGGCGAGGTCGGACCTGAGCAGTTTGGTCGGAGGTGTTTCGACAGCTTCACAAACCAACGCCCTAATCCGGAAAACTGTCGGTTTTATTTAGCTCAGTAATGTTTATCCTCAGTTTGAGGTGATTGGAGAAAAACAGATCGCGGCTTAAATAACATTTATCCACAGACAATTTAATTACTGGATTTTTTAACTAGTGCCTTTTATATTAAACTGTTTTCCTGTCTTTAAAGTATTGGCTTAGTTGTTTTTTTTTGGCCAACAATGTTTTGGATAGTTACAGCTATATTCATGTTTATTTTACATTGTTAGCTTGTATTTTCAAGTAACCTACAAGCGGCGTACTTTGAGAAAATTTGGCGGTTTTAGATTAGGAGGTTTAAATTTGAGCATTGACTAATTTTTTTATGAGAAATATTTAGAGATGTAATTACTCCAACACTTCCGTCTGTGTAAACAGCAATTTCCAAAAGTGTCAGACGGCGCTGCTGTAAGTTGCTTTAGTGTCGTGTCCCTTACGAGAATGCGAATTACCACAAAGTCCCCACTCCGCCTCAATTAAGCACTTCCAACATACGCAATGCATCGGCCCAACTAATATTATGTGCTTACGATAATTGCAACCTCTCCGACAGCTTGAAATTGCTATAAAATGTATTTTTTTGACAAGGGTTTCATTCAAGGAGAATCCTCCAAGGCACCACATGTTCCACTTTGAGAAGGTTAGGTCGTATTTCGCATAAAATAAACTTTCTATCGCGGTGATTTGCATACAGACAATGGGCGTCGCGAAGGGCGTGATTATCTTAATTAAACTTGTCCTCGTCTAAATTTAGTGGCAATTCGCTTCCAGTCATACTTCGCTGTGAGAATTAAAATGGCTAAACTAATCTTTTAAAATTAGCTTTTTCCTAATTTTTCCAGTGGGATGGTAGACTTTGGAATTTAGATTACATAAACTGGTTCAAAGTTTACAATTTAAACAAGAACTTGGGGTTTTTAAATATATACACTGTGAGGTTTGGGTGGAAAGGAAAATATATTTTCTACTTGACTTCATTTTCAATTTTAAATTAATGATTGTTAAATTAGGAGAAATTGGTCTAGAAATCGGAGAATAAACGTCCATAAAAGTGACAAAGTAATAAAACGTGTATTTGTTGTTGTGACCTGAAAGGTAACGAATCATTTTGGACAAATCACAATTATGTGTTTTTATAATGCATTTTTTCTATAAAATTCCGTTATTTATCTTAATTTTTGCACATAAAACAATTTACTTGCTACTATGTTTTGTTTTTGTTATATTTGAGTGGAGTTGCTCATAATAATCAGACGAGTTCCAAATTTTTACAATTTAACGTGAACTTGACCTAAAGTTTACTTGGCTACATTATGACTTGGGCTGGGACGGTATTTTATAGATGACTGGACTGGGATTTAAGTCATTCCTAATTGACTTACAACAGGGAATTAAAAACCTTTATATACTGTTGGTTGTTTGAGTGGCACATCATCACCTTTAGGTTGCTTTTGCACGATATTGCAAGATTCCAACGCTTTAAATAAGATAATCCTGATGTAAATCTTGCTCCGGCTTACAACAACAACAAACTTCATCGAAACCAAACTAACACAAAAATATAAACCCAAGAATCGTCGAGTCATGGTTCGGGCGAAATCTTGAGAAACGCCTCAAAAACATCGCCTTGTCATCGTGATCTGCTGCACCATTGTGTCGTCATAGTGGCCCCGGTTTGAAAAATGCTTAAGGTGTTTAGGTTCGTTTGCAATGCGCAGAAGGTGAATGCGACCAAGATAAAGCAATTCGTGGCGACCACGTTTGACTTAATAATCTCGGCTCGGGTAATAAGCCTCGATCGCGGGGAAATGATCTTATCACTTCTGCTCTGCGATCGATATCTAACCTTATTGCTACAATACAACAAGTTGGCGATGAGGTCAAAACGTGGAAGATGTCACGTCCTTTTCGCTAAAAATACTACATTTGATCACTCAAAGGATTTTGTGTCGCGAAAAAGTCGCAAATTTGTCACAAACGGTCGATTTTAAACCTCACCTTATTCTTTCCGTTTTTCGACTCTAATTTTTAAACTTTTGTGCAGAAGGCAAATATTGTGACACTCAATTTTATTTCTTTTTGTACTATGGATTAAAACTGCATTTTTATTTGTGAAATTTGATGCTTAATGAGAAACATAAACGAAATTTACTAAGTGTAAAGATATACCGAAAAGATGTATGCTGATAAAAAAGGGCATATTTTAAAAACTATGGAATAATGTTTATTTTTACCTTAAGCAGGAAAAAGCTATTAGGGCGTTAGCGAAGAAACCTTGGGTTCTAAAATAAACTTCAGTATTTTCAAACAAACAACAATTACTTTTGAATTAGTGGAAAGAGAATTACATTAGGGCGTAGAACGGAGTTTTTGTAAACAAGATAAGACATCCGTGCCCATAAACCATGTCTTGCCGGTGATCAACCGCTGGAAGAATGACTCCACGTAAATAAAGATCGCGCGATAATCGAAACTACTGATTGATGCATCACGCAAAAACCCTTGTTTAGGTTAGTCTCTGTAAATGGCCGTATTTGTCTTATTCTGAATCGGGGAATCAGGTGGCACTATATATACCCAAATTGTATTTTCGACTAGCGCCTTAAAACTTTATATAGTTCCACCTGATCACCTTGGTTAGGTTAGAGTTCTAAATAGGGAAATCAGGTGGCACAAAATATTGACAAATTGTATTAAATAAGCTTTTTGAAGCTTGTCGATAACCAATACAATTTGCCTTTATATATTGCCACCTGATTACCTTGTTTAGGCTAGGGTTTTACCTTTCACTAAAACTTCTGCTTTTATCCCAAATCGTCGCTCTCAGTTGACTCACCTTGACGCGACCTTGAACGGGCGTTTTTTTGTTTACGCTTCAGTGGAGCCACGTGGTCGGCGCGTGCACAACGCCCCTATTGTCCACGTGCATGCGTTTGTGACGTAATAGAGCGTAGGGGGTCGGTGGTGATTTATTTGAAAATAAACAGAGCATCCGCTTTGCGGTTTGGTTCGCGTCTTTTAAAGATAAAGATCGAAAATAAGGGAAGATACATAGAGGCAGAATTCAACATTAAAGTTGACTTTGAAAAAGAAAACTAGAGCAAACGCTTTTTGTCGCACACAGAAATTCAAGTTTTCATAATTCTTGCTATGAAATTGGTTTTGTTTTGGCAAGTTTTTATCCAATCCTGAAATACAACCTACACAGCGAAGACTTTCGCGAAGTTTTTAGCGATTATTACGACTTTAAGGGATTTCTGTGCAAGAAAAGCAATGCTAGAAATTGTCTGTTGTGCGATTCGAACTCACGACCTCGGAACCGTGTTTTGCCTCAATTTAATAGAAATTTTAGACACGACCGGTTATCAAACAATGTGTCTACCGTTATGATTGGTCACTTAATCTTAAATACAAAATTACAGTGGCACAAATATGTATGATATCAGCAGTTAAAGCCATCTTTTATTTTTCAACAAAAAGTTAGATCAAGATAGTTAAGCTGGGAACCCAGTTTTTTACTGATATATATATATATATATATATATATATATATATATATATTGATTGAAATCGTAGTAAGAATACCAAAGCCTATATGTAGGTGTCATTTTGAACGTTTCCAACAAGTCTTTATTCATTTTCAACATCATAGTACCTACCTTCGGTAATGATATTCTTACTACGCCTTACTACAACCTCCAACCATTATGCTCCAAAGATAACAAAATTATTGTCAAAAAATCGTAAATATTATGATTTCGTCTAAGAATCAGAATCAGCTAAAAACTTAGCTCATGAACAATAATGTTAGCCTTATTGTATGCAAAAGCGTTAAAACAGTGTAGTCTTGCAAACGATGCGAGTTAAAGTGAAGCAGTAGAAGCACACAGAGCATAAGGTGATAAGTTCACTGTAGGTCTGGCACAGAGGCTCGTTTTCTCAATACAGTGGATTCCTAGAAAATACATCGGTATGTTGAAGCAGTGATCGACCGTCAGCAAGCAACAATCAGCAGCAAGTGAGTGCAGATTGGAGATGCATAGATGGGAGTTGCTATAATGAACCCTTGGCAGAGCTTTCCATGGGGCTTGTAATGCATCGATAAGGAATCCAGCGTAGACTAAAAGTGCGAAGATGAGATTCCAATTAGGTTGTTTGTTTCTTGCACACTGAGCTGCCAAGATAAGAGGATCAAGCTTACTTCTGTTGGAGCCTTAATCTCGAACTCGTGACGGAGAAGTGAGTTTATCCTTATTGAGACTCACGCGGGAACTCTCCAGTGATAAACGCACTTTAAAGTGATAAGGTTGTTGAAGTCCTCTGCATCTAGCTTCTGTTTGTCGCCTTCACATCGAGATAGCGATCTGGAACAAGGTCGTAGAGTGGCACAGTAGTTAGCAATATTATCAGCAAGTGGACTTTAGACTTGGCTTCTTGGTATTTGCGTGAGATAAGTGGCATGTTGTTGGACAGTAGCGTTTAAAGTGCAAGGGAAGTAAACTGCTGAGGAAAAATTCCGCGGTAAACTAAAGGTTTAACTACAGTAAAAGGCGAGGAAAGTTTGTTTCCTTAACAATTTAAGATTAAATATTTAAAAATTAATCAATTTTTAAACGAAGAATTATTAAATCGTACAAGAGTGCTGTCCCAATCTCTGCTTGAATCGCAGGATTCAAAGACGACCGGGAAAAGTTTATTGGCTTTTTGTTCACTGTTTATCTACTACAATCTAGTGTTAAGCCATTTGGCTCAATGAACGTCAAAAAACAAGTAATGAGAAAAATAGCAGTTAAAGAGTTGACTCAAATATTAAGCTCAAACAACCCTACGTCGATCTACGTTTATTGTCGGACAAAGTTTTGCGAAAAAACAGCGAAAATTTTCGTTCAAACTTTCCCTGACAAGTCTTTTGTGCAATTAGTTGGCCTCCATTGTCCAGTGAGTCCGAATATGGTCATTTGTGAAGTGTGGCTTGCATTTTTGACTGAGCGCCGGCGACAAGTTACAAGGACGCGCGGTTTAAAACCCGATTATCGCCTGATTGGATTTGTTAGCGGGTCGGAATCTGCAACATTTCCGAGAAAACTCGTGTTAGCGATCACGTGGGGAAGTTTGTAACTAGAGCCCGAGATTTCTGTTGTGGACTTTTACGAGCAAAGCAATAACTTCCATTCTTACCAAGAAACAGCGAAACTTTTTAATGAGAAAAAGCTTTTAAGAGCTGGTTAAGATTTTTAGTCTATAAATTTTACAATGAACTTCAACCACAAATAAACCAGCAAAGATATACGATTTTAATCCGCCACCAGATTGTAATTAAGGATTTAGAACTAAATCATAAGTCCCAGGCCAACTTATCCTAGCACAGACCTTCAGCTCACATTGCAATCGTCAAGGTTTAATTTAAAGAGGTAAACTGCGTATAAATATGATGTTGCTAATAAATATAAATGTACACTGCGTATGTTCCAACGAGCCTTTGAAAGTGAGATCCATAATTCCAAGTTCGCCTTTACGCACCACATCTCATATTTCCACGCTATTCAACAGTCACTCATGTACATATCGATTTTCGCTTTGGCTTCTGATGATATTGTCAGCGTTTATAACGTCCAAACCCCCGGTTGCAATTTACTGTTCTGACGCATTTTGCCCAAGCCATTACATACTTACAGCAAAGACGCGACGCAAATCCGCCAAGATTCGGGCTTCGGCAAATGTCGCAGCAATATTCCTGAATTATCGGCAGAAAGCTCACAATTTAAATACACCGGGGTGACCCTTACATATAATCCTTCATATTATCCAAACAATTTGAAAAGAGTTCCAGTTTACGAAAGACCTGAGTCGTTGGGCTTGAATTGCACCCTGACAAAAGTAATGGTGACCACCAGGAGATTAGAATTATACCGACAGTTCTCGCGTCTGCCTGTGACATCACCATTACAACATTGTGACGCACGTGTTCGAAAGTTCACTTGATTACAAGTTTGTTGCGCAATTCTGCGATTATTTGATAGTTTTGTTTCTTTGTGATTTGGTTGTTGGGAAAGCCCCTCGTGTTAGAATGACGTAAACTAGATCGCGAGAAAATGAAAATAGACTTTTCTGATTGCATTTTAGATATTTAACTCTTTAGCGCGGTGGCTCCAGACCTGGGGGTCGCAAGAGGTTGTCAGGAGATTTAGCGTATGGCAAAGTGGTTTTAGTCAATTGATTTAAACTTGCTTTACGAATAGGTTAACACACTCAGCTGATTAAAACCCTGATATGGATTTCGTGAACTCGATATTTAAAGCGGCAGTATTTTAACAACACGGTTTATTTATGGTGAGTTCATTAAGTATTCTAAAGAAAATTGCATAAGTTGGACAGTGGACACCTTATATAACGTAATGTTTGTGTGTGAATTTACGCGCCCCACAAACACGAGGAACTGACATTTGTTTAAAGCTAATACAAGCGCCGTCACGCTCTAAAGCCTTCACAAGGTCTAATGCTGTTGTTCTCAACCTTCCCTTAGAAATAATTAATAGATTGCGGAAACTCTACAAGATTTTTCCGTAGGTAATTCATTAGAATGTCACAATAAACGGAACTGGAACAACACACATCAACTCTACGCACGTAGGAAGTTTTAATTTGATTTTCCACTCTAATCTTTACAAAAAATTGTAAGAGTTGAGCAAAAATCAGATTCTTAAAAATTCCTAAATATCCTTAGGCACCCTTGGACATTAGAAATGACACCCCGGTTGAGAACCACTGCTTCACTGTCAATCAACTTCAAAGCATAATGGTTGGAGGTTGTAGTTAGACGTAGAATAAATATCAAAGCTACAGAAAGTAGGTAGCATTTTGAACGTTTCCAATAAATCTCTATTCATTTCAACAAGCATTTATTCGAAATTTTCACAAAATATTCTACGTTAAAGTCAATGTGACGCACAACAATGGATCAAGTCGCGAAGCAACAATCGGTTGGGCACCTGGCCGAATATGACGTCACAATTGCACGGGCGAGAAGCGTCAATAAACAAAGCGCATTGTTTGGGGCTCGCGCGGTATCCGACTCCAGAGAAAAAAACGTGGCGATGGCAATTGTGACATAATAGCCGGTAACGAACAGAGCGCGATATTCAGGGGGGTGCAGGGGTTTGGGGGGAGGGCGATAATCCCGAAATTGCGATTCGATGCCGGAAAAACGCAGAGAATTGAAGCCAATTTAAAAGTCGGGTCGAATTGACGCCAAGTTACGTAATGCGCCCGATAGAAAGCTTGAAATTGCCCCAAAGTTCGCGGCAGCTTCGTTCACAAACCTAGAGTGGTGAGGCGTGGTCACGTGGTCTGTGCCGTGGTTTCAGCCAGAGGCGCCTTTTTTGCGAAATTCGCGAAGAAGTTTTTCTGGCGAGGGCGGGCGGCTATAAATACGCTCGGCGCGGGGATTAGAAGCTGACAAGTTGGCCGATGGCTGGGCAGCAAAGATCGGGGTTTGTCACCTTTAAGCCACCGGAATTTTAACTTGCGTCAATCGACGCTTTTATATCGTGATATGCATCATCACTGGACGCTATAAAGCTTAGTGGCGTACCATTGCATGGTTTAGTGGTCAATGATAGCTGCAGAACTAGGATAAAGCAGTAGGCAATAAACGATAGAAAAGCACAAAGATCTAACTGAGTCTGTTGCAAGTGGCAGGAATATCAAAGTCCATTAAGAAGTACGTTGCATTTCGAATCGTCTTGAATTGAACGTTTCGAATGAAACCTTCGCGTATGGAGTTTATTCCACTACGTTTTCTTCAACCTTAAACCATTAGGCTCCAAAGTTTATTGACTCTGTTGTGTTTTTCAGCCTTAAACCAGCATTAGCAACGAGCAACGAAAAGTGCGCGAACGAATTCGCTGAAAGTCAAAAAGAACAAGAAGAAGAAGAAGCGACCAAGTCAAGCTCGAATCAGCAAGAACAAGACTTGGACAACGCGAAGCATTGTGACGAAGACAATAGAGATTACACCCGCGAGGACTGTACTATGCCAAGTGTAGAGGTGGTCAACTGTCCTAAGGCAACGATGAGAGATCTGGCGGAACCCGTGTTCGACGTTTGGAGACTCGACCGCGATTCAATGGTCGACCACATTGAGTGAGTAAAAGCACCGAAAATTTATAAACAGATGAGTTTAATAAACGTAGGGTGGCTTGAAAAAGTATGGAAAAAAACAGTTCAAGAAAAAAAAAACTTTTTAAACTTTAGATTTTGATGCGCTAAAAATATTTACTTGGATTTTGTTTTATAAAACTGAAAAAAACTCCTCAAAAAACACTACGAACTTTATAACTGGGTTCAGCAAACTTTAGCCGCCACTTCAAATTGCGACGACATCGCTTAACTCGCCGATGTACGTCATAGTTTGGGCGTTAACCTTGCATCTGTGTTTGTAGTTGTGAGTGGCTTGTAAGCTCACAGCACACATAAGTGCGACATGAAAGTTGCAAGTGCAGTAAATTACCGCGAGTGGCAACACAATTTGCAGACGCACCTTGAAATTTGAAACCATTTTAAAAGTGAGCCAAAACAAATTAAACGTTTGCTAAAGATTAAAAAAAACGTCGCACCCTTCTTAACTTATTAAAGAAGCTGAAACTTTAAAAAAGGTTTTCGAAAAAAATTTGCTAAAGTGGAAAAAAACGCCGCACCCTTAATAATTAGATCTCAAGAAGCGGCAAAGTTTAAAAGTTCGAACAAAATTTCCCGGGTTAAAAAAGTCCATTTGCCCGACCTCGGGTGCGTAGAGTGACAACAACATTGAGTTGTGTTTGGTGAAAGCATCTCGTTCCACGATCGTGACACCGAAGTGCTTCGCTTGTTTCCCGATCCCAGATAATCCTCGGCTCAAGGAAATCGTTCCTTCTGCAGAAATAGCGACGCGAGACGCGATAAGCTTCTGAACTTTCACCGCGACCCGCTTCTCAATAGTGCGACGTTGCGCTGAAAGTTTGACGCATTCTAAGGTTTTCTGAAATGTCACGAGATTTTTGATCTAGTTAATGTAAAACATTTAAAATCCGATATTTCGATTTTAAATTGCAAAATAAACTCCTAAAACTGCTGAATTTGAAGCAACCGCCTTAATGTTCCCGATATTTTCTCAGGTACATGTATCACGACCTCGGTGTGGTTAAAGCCTGGAGGATCCCGAGAGCAACTCTCCGTATGTTCCTCCTGGGAGTAAGGGAGCGTTACCAGGACAACCCTTACCACAACTTCAAGCACTGCTTCTGCGTCACACAGGTAAAAAAGTCGCCAAAAATCGAATTTTTTAGCGCAAAAATGGGAAAAATATAAACATTTTAACCTTCAAGTTCTACTTTCGAGTTAAGCAAAGTATTTTTTTATCTAAAAAAATTGGCTGAAACGCAAACATTTATTTTTGGTCGGAAAAATCACATTTCTAATTTTAGAAGATGGCCAATTAATGTGTGTTTATTCTGCAGATGGCTTACAGCATGATGTGCAAGTTGCGACTTCGTGGCCTTGTGTCTGTGGATTACCTTGGAGCTTTACTCACAGCAGCTGTATGCCACGATGTCGACCATCCCGGTCTCAACAACGCTTACCACTCACATGCAAGAACCCCGCTCGCTATTCTCTACAACTACAAGAGCATACTCGGTGAGTAACGGGGAAAAGAAAATTGCTGGGAAGATGTTTCGAACAAGATTTAAGCGATATTTCGATTTAAAACAAAATTTAGTCAAACATATATTAAACTTTAACTTCGTGCTCATAAATAAAACTGTCCTGCAGAAAAAGTCACAACCCGCTAAACTCACAATCTAACTTTTTTTTCAGAGCAACATCACTTCGCTGTGACGTGCCGCCTTCTCTCCAATAGAGAGCGAAATATCTTCAGGAACGTGAACAACAGGGATGAGGTTCTCACCAATGTTGGCGAGCTCATACTTGCCACAGACCTCGCAAGGCACAAGGAGGTCATGGAAACATACGCGGCAAATGTGGAACACGGATTCGACTTCCAGAATGGGTAAGAACAAGTTTTCAGTGGATTTTTTTAACGAGAAGCAAGTTGTGTTATTTTGATAGTTGTTTTATAAGCTTGGGTATTTTTACGTTTTGTGGGATATTTTCTAATTTAACGTAAAGTTTTTTTTTTGAAAATTTCGTACTTTAAGGCATTTCGTGATCTCTAAAGTCGACTTAATAAGCTTAAAGGCGAGATTTTTTGGTTGTTTACAAAACACAGAAAAGTTTTAAAATGCGTCGAATACTTGGTGACGCAAAAGTAGGGCGGCGCCTGTCCTGTCAATCACGACCTTGATTGACGTGCCAAGCCCCGCCCTAATTCGAACCTGATTTGCCGAATTAAGATTTCACGGCTGCGTTCGAGCTACGAACAATGCCGCGCCCGCGCTCGCTAATTATGACGTAATAGCGGCGCGAGCGTGAAATTGTCTCACATATCGCGGCGCCACGCGATTCAATTGTCCCGTCATATAGGCATGATAAATGCACAAATAAAGATGTTGTGCTCGTAAGCCGTTATGCTTTTTGGGGCAAAGTTTTGGAGAAAAGTGGTGGCGCATAAATATTTGCACGGATTGTTTGTGTAGCGCCAAAGTACAAACATAAGTGTGTGCAGAGCGGCACGTACAAACTATGTACAAGCCCTGTGTGTGGTGTTACTGATATATGGGGGTCATGGGTTGGTTTAAGAGCAAATATATGGGACGTAGTAAGCTTGGGAGGGCGAAAACATGTTTTTACCAACTTGTTGTTGCCTGTTTTTTTACGAATACCATAAAATCAATCGGTAATTGTCTGTAAACATTAGAAGCAAACAAAAAGTGACATATTTGAGCGAATTACGGCTTTCATTGACGATAAAAACGCCAATTACAAAACAGAAAATACAATAAAATCCTCAACTTAATTTTCTTCTGTCTCTTGCAGGAAGCACGTGTTAAGCATCCTCAAGATCATCATCAAATGCGCCGATGTTTCAAACGAAGTCCGACCGGAGACCGTCGCCTCCCCGTGGGTAGAGAGACTCTTCGCTGAATACTCCGAACAAAGCGCGCGCGAGAAGAGAGAAAGACTGCCTGTGACGTCATACATGGACCCAGAGCTGGTGAGTAACTTGCTGAGATGTGCTTAATGTTTTGAGTAATGTTGGAAAGGTGCTGACCATGTATTTTTGCCCAACATTTTGTAGGTAGTTTACACCTGGGCTACATTGCTTTGCATCCGAACAATTTAAATTTCCACTTTGCTGGGAAATATATCACTTTCAAACTTTTAACTTAATGTGTGCGACATAAATGCACGAACAGGCAGCTAGTGTTAGCAACATTACAATGTCCTCGGGTCACAAGCTCCGTTGTTTCACGCAGCGTCTAATTTGCGCAACCGCGCGTGGTCTTTCGCAATAATATGGGTGAAAACAATGGCGTGATGTGATATATCATGGTCGAGATGAAGTTGCGATAGGAGGGCTTACACACAAACGCCAACCATCTATCACGATTCAATCCAAGTTATTCGCTTTACGAGTTTCTGCGTAAGAGATCAACTGCTGATAAGCGATTTAATACCGACGCTCGATTGAGATTGATCGTTTAGCTGAATTGCTGACCTACCTACCACTACAAACTAATCCAGACCCTCTAAGCGACGCTGACAAGTTAAAATAAACCAGTGACGTATTGCTAGACGTCATAGGGAGGTCGTGGTAAACGGAAAGTCGTTTTTTGCCGGAAAAGTTCGACTTTTGTATTGCGCACCGCAGTGACGTACTTGTAGGTCCTTATCGCGGAACTTGATCGAAGTGAGTTGTTCTGGTGCTTACACAGCCAGGAATTCCTCGCTGAGCGCGTAAACCGGCACAACTTGGCAATATACGGTGTTTGGGTTGTGATTTGCGGTCAGGGTCACCAATGATTGACACAAAACGCACCGCGGCGTGAAATCCGCTGTAAATAAACCAACTGGGCTGAGTCAAAATAGACAGGCCATACTTGCTGGGTTCATCTCGAGTACAAGCTAAAGGTTTGCCATTTCGAAGCAAAACCGGTCACGACTTGCGCTCCAGACACAAATTAACTCAGCTTGACGTTTCCAAATCTGCGGCGGCCTTTAAACAACGGAATGTCGCCGCTAAACGCTCTTCTTATCGCAACCATTGACCTCGGGTTCCATCGCCCGCCGCAAAATAACCCTCGAATCCCCGCAGAACGAGCTCCAAGCACCCGATGTACGCGACACCCATTTAATACAAATTGCACGCGACCAGAAAATGTGGCCTTCTATCAGATTGTAGATGATCTCGATGGAACCAGCGGTGCCAGGCGCCCCTCCCCCCCTAAACGCCCGACGTCCTTTGTTGTCGCTAATAATTCAGCAAATGACACCCGCGTCGAAGCCGCTAAGTTTAGAAACATGGCTTTGCGCATAAATAAGTTTTTCGGCTTTCTTCTAATTACTTAGTTAAGATGAATGTTGCGCGGAAGTCAACAAAGCATTGACGTAAAAGAAGCGATTAATTGATTTGAAGTTGTTTTGATTGCTGCTTAATTAAATATAACCATCATCGAAATGTCAGTCGCTAATAACTTTAACGAGCGACACGCGCCATAAGAGTCGCTCGTAATTGCGCGACGAGCGACATTTGGGTCGCGATTCTCGGAACAGCAGCTGTGCTTGATTTCGCGAAAGTTGTAGAAGCCACAACAAGTTGAAATATGCGCGATAATTGCCGGGTGTTGTTGGCTGTCCGGGCACCACTGGGCACTGGACGCTCCCACATCGCTTAAATATCGAGCGGAAAATGTCGCGAGGCACAAAAGCCGAAAAACACCGGATTGGTTGGAAGCAGAGACGCGCGTAACTTCCACGATCCGATGAAAGTCGCCAAATAACGAGGTTTTGTTTGAGCGCTCCAAAAGTTAATTAGCGCCGCTAGGAATACCGATCCAGTGACACTTTTGTGACCTCTACAGTGCTACGTGAACACACGCACACACGCACACACGCACACACGCACACACGCACACATTAAGCACCTTTCCATGGCGATTAATCCTTCCGTTTTCACATCGCGATTAAACCACACAACTTAAATATATAAGCTGTGGCTGTCGAGCTTAAATGTCAATCTAAACATGTCTTCTGGCTTTTGTGGGTTTACTCCAGAGTTTAACCAAAGTCTTATTTATTTCCAGGTAAACGTTGCCGAGTCCCAGGAAAACTTCATCCGCGGAATAATGCTTCCGATGTACGATGAGCTTTGCAAGTTGGTGGTTGACGCGAGACTCTACTACGTCGCCCCACTATACGAAGCTCTCATGCGGTATGAGGTGCAGACCATCAGGGAACGTGAGGCCTGAAGTTGTCCGGCCCAATGTCACTCTGTGCCACGTGTGACGGTTCAGGCCGGGGGGTAAAACCCCCTGAAGAGGCGAAACGGACGTCATCAATCGTAAATTTTCAATGATTTTCTGCGAAAATATCACAGTACCGGATACCACATTTTCGGGCACGAACAAAACACCGCTTACCACATGAGGAAAGTGGGCATTGGTTCAGGGGCTTCCCCGCTGCACTCTCCATATGCAAATACTTCAAACGCGAAACTGTGTCAGCTTCCGCTTACCAGACCGAGCAAGGAGCAGTAGCAAAACGAACCGAGCCACTTTCCACCTTTGTACTTTTGCAACCAGCATCTGCTGTACACTTGATACAGCTCTAATGTGCTGGAATATCTCGGCGGTCAGTCATTCTGGAACTTGCGATAATTGAGCTGATGTTTCCATGCGCGGGGACAAACTTGGTCAATTTGTTGTTGGTATCTTGGTAATGGACCCTGGTTTACCCCAAGCATCTTATCGTCGTGTTTGGGGACTTTACCCACGTTTGTTATCTTGACACCGCTTCGAGCACAGCGAGTGACCTTGACCTTGACGCCGCGTGATTTTTCTACCTTTGCGTGTTTTTGTACTTTTGAGCGTTATTTTGTTCCTTTTTGCGCCGTGTTTTCTCTCCGAAAGCTGTATTCACACTTTTCACTGTTTTCACTTTTCTCATTGTAGCGTGGGGATTCCCACTAACTTATTACGCTTGTTTTATTGCTTTTCGTTTAGTTTTTTCATTTATTTCTCCTCGACCTGCGTTTTACGTCAACGAAGTTGTAAACCTAAAATAAAACTATTTTTTGTATTCAAATCTCTTCGATCGATAAAAAGTGCCAGATTAAGTATAAAAAAAATAGTGTTTTAAAATATCAGAAGGTAAAGTCAGTGCAAATAATATGTTAAAAGTTAATTACAAATGATTGCTTTAAAATTATTTTAAAGACATGACAAAAAATATTGTACTGATATCCAAGCCAGAAAGTTTTAAGAAAACTTTTAAACGAGTCTAAACATAGGAAAAAACTTAAAAAAAGTTAAAAAATAAGAATGGTTTTATTGTTCTGCTGAGAAGATAAATTTGCCGACTAAATTATGTTTTATTAAATATTTATTCCGCTCTGTTAAGAGAAAAGTAAATTGACCGAAAGTAGAAAGCATCCAATGGTTGCTCTTTCTAGGAAAGGATATTTTATAAAGGCAGATAAGATATGAGGCGATAAGCTGAGCTGTGAATAATTTTGCGGCTTTGATGTGAAATGAGGGGCTTGAAAGCTAGTTCGTTTTGCAAGTTTTAACAAAAATCTGTGAAGAACATTAAGAGAAAGTAGAACAAAAGAGTAAGACAGTTTTTCTCATCCTTTACGAGGCGATATAATTTCCTTCACTGACCTTTTGTAAGCTTAAAACAAACCAAAACCTAAAAAATAAAACAACTTATAATAGATAAAAACTCAAGTTTTTAAATGTTATCCATAACGTCGCATTTGTTTCACAATTTGTTCAATGTTGGGGAATTTTGATTAGAACCAATCATAACAAAACTAACAACTGCAGTCGGTGTCCAACCAAATAAAACAGGTGACCCATGGATGACAAACACAACATAAAATAAACTCATTTTTATACACAGTCTTACAGCAGAAATTTTACTTGGCTTAAACTCACGCTCGCTTGATATTACTCATTAAGATGAGCCGCCAGATTTGATGAAGTTATGAGCTTCATGTTTAGGAATCTCCCGTAGGCAAGAAAACGTCGGAAGGTTGAGCTTTTGTTGCTGCAAACTCACAGCCTAAGTGGACATCAAGTTATACTTAAGAACACATATTTACATATTTCTGTGAAACAGACATTTGTGCTTTTAAAGTATAATGTATATTGTCCTGTCATCTGTCTCACCAAATATTCGAATCGTGAAAATTGCGGGTTGCATGGATTCGTAGAAATATATTTCGCGATTCAAACTTGTTATTTTCTTGCAGTGAGGGCGTATTTGAGTAAAGTGGAGATAAAATAAACAATTTAACGCAAATATCCAGAGAGATTCAAAATATCTAAAACAACTTTATTTAAAAGAATTTAGCCAAAAACAGCATCCACAACTATTTAAATAAAATGTTGAAGCCTAGTGTCATAACTACAATATTCTGATAAAAGATTCATACTTTTATTTTGCAAACGTTTCGGCAACTACAATATTCTGTGTTTAAATAAATATGTTTTATAATTATACCTATTTAAACTTTTTTTTTGTCTTTTTTACGAAATATATAAAATATCAACTTGTAGTGTTGGAAGTGGCCTAGATACAAGTATAAACAGCAAATAAAAATATTAATATTAATGTTTTATCAACAACAAAGCTTAATTTACATTTAAGAATCAACTTGCAACTCATAAAATGCACAAAAACCCAGCACTACGAAGGTATGCTTATGGCCAGTCGCGGTGGTGAAGGCAAGGACATAGCTACTTCCAGGAAACGTTAGATCGTTGAAGTAGATAGGCGCGTGGAGCAGATGCAGCGACCGAAGTCATCTTATACAGGCCAGATTATCTCGCCACACTAAATAAACAAACACATCGCTAGCGTCGAGCTACTAGCGTGTGCTGTGGCCTCATATAGAAGGGCGCTACACGATTCTTTTGGCCTTGGAACGTGGCCATTTTGAGGCCGCTAATTTGGTTCAAGGCTTACTTAGCTGGGCCGATTTGCTTGAAGTGAATTTTTAATGTACGAGATCTTAAAGGGGGTACGTGGACTAGTTTTAGATGGCGTTTAAAGGCCTAGTTTAAATCTTGTTATTTAAGAAAAATCACATACTTTTTTCAAATAATTAGAGTTCAGTAGAAAAAACACTTTTATATACGCCTTATCTCTAAAAAATGGCAAATTTTAAAACGATAGTGGTTCTACGACATCAATTTATGATAAAAAAATCCAACACTGTTCGACGGAAAAAATGTTTAGGGGTCCGCGGTAAAAAAATAATTTAAGAATCGCCGTTTTATTACAATGACTTGGTTTGGAGTATTAAGTTCGTAGTAGTTTCTTAAGTTTAAAAGACACTGGATGCAAAATTGAGCACTTGCATTCAGTGAAAATTGACTACAATGTCAGAATCTTATTTGTCGTTTGAACAACAACTGCTCAAGTTACAGACTTGGACAAAGCGGAATTTTAATTTTCGCAAAGTCGAAAATCATAAATATAATTGTTTTGATGGTCACAACTTATACTTTTCTTGGTCTTATTTTGTGTTAATATGTGTGGTTTGCAATCTACAATAAACTATTTAAATTTGAAAACCTATTTGAAGAAATGAAGTATTTTGTGGATGTCTTGAAAAGGTTGGCGCTGACATCAGCACAAACAAACAATAACATGAACTTTAAACATTCCTACTATAATAACTGTGTCCAGAATGTACATCACGCTAGGGTAAATGTAAAATGCCGAAGCTGTGCGAAAATTTCAGGTTAGTCGAATTATAGATCAGTCATCGTGATGTTGAAAACGAATAAAGAGTTATTCGAAACGTTCAAACTGCTTTGTACTTCTGTTTGGGCTTTGGTATTTTTACTACGTCTGACTGCAACCTCCAGAAATTATGCTCCAAATAATATGACTTATCCTATTTAGAAAGAACAAGATTTTAGTGTAAAGCATTTAAAAGTCAAAGCTGTATAAATTCGACAAAAACTTGACTTTTACCAAGTATGAGAAAGGCCATTTGCAAGTGATATTTTTCCGGTAAGCCATGCTAGTCTGATATTACAGTTTGCATCTCCCAAGATCAACTCGTGGCTGAAAAAGTGTCAGAAGTGGCAATTTGTGAACCCCGATAGTGAGAAATGTGCAACAAAAACACCGGGTTTACCTCACTGATGCCAAAAATATAGCGGGCTCCGATCCAAGGATTATAGTGACGCTTATCTCTTGTAGAAGTCAACCATTTCAAAAGCTGAGATGCGAAAGATAAAATATGTTGGTTGTTGGGGTTTGGCGAAACTATTATCCGCTCCACAAGTTTCAACTCACAGTAATAACATTTTTAAATTAAAAAACACGCGATATGGTTTTGGATTTTTTCAATGCCCAAAACGTGAATAATATGAATATTAACAGTTTTCATTTTAACATTCGACCATTGCGAGTGATTATAAAAAACACAACAACATTTTTTATGTTTTTCTCTTTTTGTACTAAACTTTAGGTCTAAAAAATGATAACCAAAAGAAACTAGTACACCGAAAGCCATCGCAGGTGTACTAATGATATGTAAGCCGTAGTCGTTGGTCAAAAAGCAGCTTCAGAAGGGCTAGATCTCAGTTGTTACACACTTGGTGTGCATGTTTCATTAACCAAAAGAAACTATTTACAATTTTATAGATTTGTTTGATTCTGCAACGAAAAGAATCTGAAATGACTGTTTAAAATCCATTGTAAGACCCTTTATATTTTGAAAATAGTTTCTGAAATAAAGATTCGTTGTAGTTTAATGGTTCAAAGTTTAGCTTTACAACAGATAACCACGAATTCCCAGAGAAAATAGCGACGGTTAAACATTTTGCCTGGCTCGTAACATTAAAATCATGAGTTAAATCGCTAATGTTTAATACCACTGATGATTCAATCCATCTTTGGAAGATTTCCACAAGAAGTTAAACTTTGCGGTTTAAATACGACCTTTACATTGTGCGTCCGGATATATAGGTTATGTTGACATCAGAAAACCACAAGACATTTGATTAATGATGGGCGTTTCTGGATATGTTGTTGGTATATAGAAAGACCGCTTTTTCTTTGGTTGAGTTTGGGGAATTTGAAAATGAAATCAATACTTGCTAATGTACTAAGTTTACCGTTAACTGTGCAAAAATTCTAGTAAACCTACTAAAATATTGCTGGATAAAAGAAGAAATGGGAAAGAACAAATAATCATACTTTAATGTTTGGTAATTCATCATGATAAAGCCAGGCTAAAGTTTAATTTTTTTTATTTTTTAGCATTTAAATTTCACTGCAGTCATTTTGTATTTATAATGTTTTTAATATGCAATGCTAGCAAACATGTCAATTAACTTGCAACGTCAGGTCTTGCATTAATACACCTTTAAAAGTCAGAAACGCTCTTTTATGCTTTCCCTTCTATATTCTGCAGTAAAAAAATGCAGAAGTGTTAAGTTAAAAATGAGTAAACTTTGTGTTGCGTTATAACCATAGGTTACTTAAAATACCAACATTCATTTGAAACATATTGGAGAAATTTTAATCAAACAAGAATGCCAAATTTCGAATCTCAATATAGTTTAGGGTTCTAGAATCAAATAGGAAAAAAGTCACACTTAAACAAAATTCAAAATTATGTAGCATTGTTTAAATGTTCTAATTAAACAATGCTGATTATGAACGTCATAATAGCGCAAGTTTTCCGTACTACGTGAGAAAAGTGAGAGCTACTAAGGCGCAGGTAACGTTGTGTGTACGCCACACAGTAAACCTGTCATTTCCTGCACGTTCCAATACAACGTGGAATCGTGAAACGTGCAGTGATTTCTCAAATCGTGCGGTGATGCAGAAAACAAACGAAAAAGGGCGTTTTTCACCTTTTTACCTTCATCTGTCAAGTTCAACCGTCAATATGGCGCAGGCATCACGCCATATTGTGGTTTGCAACTCCTGGAAAACATTAATCTCGTCTCTCCATCACCACGAGCCGCCATTAAAGGTGAATCAGCTGGGAGACAAAATATCAGCAGGCGCTCCTAAGCACGCTAAGCACATTAAATTAAGTTGTTTGCTATACAAGCCGGGTATAGGCACCAAGCTAAGCCGATGTCGCCAACATTTTGAGAGAAAAGAAATTGCTGACTGGCAATAATCGCTTGAACTCAAAGACTTATTTGTTCGCTCCTATTAGATTAAAACACTGCTTATCTTTAAGACCACTTTGATTCATTTTGGATTAATATAATCAACTTGAAATGTACCTCCGGTTGCAAATATATTATGATCAAGATTACAGATTTTAATTTATTTTGTGCAGCTATAGAACATTAAAAAATAGCTCATAGAATGCTTAAATTTAGCTTGATTGACGTTTATAAAATTATTTAGTAAATTACAGACTTTTAAAAAAATCGAAAACACTCGTCTCTAAAATTGATTTAAAGTGTTTTTTCGGTTTTGGAAAAAGAATATCGAGTCTCCTCCAAAGCGTTCGGGTTTACTAAAGGTTAAAAAGTCAACTGCAGCGTTAAGTCTGTTTGAGTTCCAAGTAAAAACAGGGGATTTTGTACTAAAGATGTCTTGCCTATCGCCAAACACTTTTAAGGAGAAAGACAAAGTGTTGGTAAACTACAACCGAGCAACGACGCTAAGAGCCAGGTATACATAAACAAGAGGTTGGATCGGTTTAAAACTGCATGTAAATAGTGCTTGGATCGGCTTCAGAGAAATCGGTAAAATCCCGCGTCAATATTTACCTACACACAAAACCAATCGAAAACATGGAAGCCTCATGCGATAATTACTCGGCTGCTTAGGCCTGAAATCAGTGGCAAATAAAATTGATCGTGTTGCTTGATTTTGCTGCTGAACCCCGGGTTAGTTCTCCTTCGATGTAGCTTCATTGGAACGCCGGGAGTGAAGAGAATTGACGGTAAAATGTTGCCGCAACAAATTAAATCCTGGCTCAAGCACGGAGGCTTAATTCGGACGCTAAACGCAAGGAAAGGCAGTTTGCGATAATTGCAGCTATTTTTAACGCAATAAAGGAAATCGGAATTTTGTTTTTGGGTAATTTTTTTAACTGCATTAAGGTGCATAGCAATCGGGGGTTAAACAACGTGTTTTTTGTCAGAAATAAAAATGGTTTTATCTGACTCTGGTAATTTACATGTTTATAGTTTAATTATAACTATTTTATATTGACACATATTTAAATATAACCAAAAAGTGCACAACGCTGTTTTAACAACTTTAAAACAACCAGCCCACTCGACTAGCAACTTGAAATGTTCTAAGCCGCTTAATTACTGCTGGAAGCTCAATCTTGCGGGTAAATCGACATCGGGAAAGTACCTCTGTTCGGCAAAACACGTGCCGTAAGTTGGTTCAAACACAACCTCACAATTCTGACGTTGCTTGTACAAAATAAGTCATCGCACGAAAAACATGTGGTTATTATTGTCAAGGTTCAGCAAAAAGTAACGCCATATAAGCTAGAAGGTTTGACGATAAAGATTTCAACTTGATCCGTTTTAAAGCAGGGGTGGGCAATTAATTTTGATAAGTTGTCTTATAAGAAACATATCATGCATTTTGCCTTGGACCTAATTAAAAAAGAATTTGAAATACACCTAGTTAACAGGTGTATGGAAATGCGTTAATTCAACGTTCCAATCAGGGGTTCTTAAACTGGGGTGCGTGGTGACAATTCTTGGGTCTATGGAGGCCTAATTAAAACCATTAGAGTGTAATTCAAATATGAAATAACTTTTTTAGAAAAGAGATGCATTTTTTAGGAAATAAAACAATTAAAGTTTTTTTCATGGTGCAAAATGCACGTTTTTCAAGTCTACAGTTTTATGAAATCGTCATTGAAAGATGTTATAGCGACCTTAATTCATTCGAACTAACAACTTAAGGGGTAAGCTTTAAAACAAGTTTAAGAACCAATTTAAAGGGTGTAACGCCACTTTGCTTCCCTTTTAAAAGCACTTTTTTGTAACTTATATAACTTGAACTCAACTATTATTTTGACCCACAAGAACTCACCGTTAAACTCTGGTTTTGATCAGAAAATGGTAAGTCTGCTCGACCGAAACGACCCGTGATTCACAACATAAACATCTCAAACATCGATTTTACGCTAAACTCGGTAAAATAAGTAGGCGACAAAGTCAGAAGGAGAAAACAATTGAACAGATGCCGTGAAATATTTTAAACTTGTCGTCAAAATAACATTTGCAACTGTGAATACTGATTCGATCTACGGTTAAAAGCGTTTCGGTAATTTAGGCAGGGTTTTTAACACAGTTTGCAAAGCCAACAATTTAAATATTTATCTGAAAATACCAGGTGTCTAAAAATATGTTATATATATATATAAATTTTTGGTAACATGTTGATAGAGGGTTAGTTTACAGAAGATAGTTTGTTTAAAAATAGTTTGGTTAATAAAGTTAGATAGGTTATTTGAAATCTGGAGCGGTCCATATAAAATACGTAAACAACCAAAGGTAAAAATAATAAATATTTTATTGAAAAAAAAAAAAATAAATAAGTTAAAAGCAGATTTAAAAAATTACATTTGTAGGAGCACAGTTGAAACTTAAAAAAAAAAATTAATAAAATTTGTCAAAAAATCGGGATAACGATCGGATTATTCTCCAAAAGGTTCGTTAATTTAATTATTTCTAAGAAAACTCGTCGAAGAGTGATTTCAGTTTTTGTCGAGCTAAAGTAGGTAATATGTGGTTGTGGCATGACGACATTCGATGAATGTTATCAGGGATTCATCGAACCACGACCAACTTCAGTTTAAAACAAGTTCCTTAATCGAACTTCAATCGCCAGCCACTCCCGGTAAATTGCGACAATCACGTTTTAAACTTCGCGACCGACCAACGAAAAAAAGTGGGGTCAGTTAAGTTCACAAGAAGATGACAAGTTTTTTGAAAACTGTTCCGAAAAATCTTTAAATTGGGACACACCTTCAAAAAGTTATACTTTTCAACAATGTGTATTAAATTCACAAAAAGATGTCAAGTTTTTAACTGTTTTAAAAAAAATTCTAAATTTATACAAATCCTGCCGAAAAATGTATACTTTTAAGCAATGTTTACCTATTTAAGTATTTTTGGGTAAAATAACTTATTTATATTTGTAGAGTGTGGATATTTCTTCTTGGATGAGTCAATATTTAAAAATCTTTATTTATATATTTTGTTCAACAACTATCACAGAGTTTTGAGTTTTTTACTTTTTTTTAGTAAGTTGATTTTTATCCGACATGCTTGCGTGTTACGTCAACGTCGGTAAGATAATCTTTATGGAGATGAAAAAAGCTGTTTTCGTTTTAAAAAGATAAAAATATGAGGAGAATGGCAGAATAATGACACGTGGACATGAAATGTCGCAAGATATTCATGTGTTAAGCAAAGTCATGTATAGGACTTTAACATATCTTCAGACGACAGCTGCTAAAAGATACAATAAACGTGACTCTGCTTAGATGGAAGTGAAGGCACGATTCACGTTCTTGCCGCAAATGTGCTTCTTCCAACGCTTCCTAAGATTGCCATCAGCTCGAAAGAAGTGATTTCACTTTAATGCAGCACCTTTCATCTTACGAAAAAAAAATTAAAAAGCTAAATCTGTCGTTTAAAGATTTGAAAATGTTGAAAAAACAAAAATGTCATATTTGGATTTTCAGTTAGTTTACACTTGACATTTGCGAATAAAACCAGGTCAAGATTTACGTCACAGTTTGTTTTTATGACGTGTCAATGGTAGTAGGGGTTACTTCAGGTCACACTTGATCAGATTTCGGGTTTTACCGAACAATGACAAGTTTATGTCATAACTGAAAACGATTGTTACATCAACTATGACGTAAAGAAAGCTTTGTAATCTTTCACGACAACAATGAATCACCCTGGGGAGTATAAACACACGATATCAGCGGTTTATAAACATTTATCAACTATAGGACACTTCAACAATATTTTTCGGACGCGCGAACCTGACTGGACATGCTTTTTTCAAAGATGATGTCATAAATTGACGTCATAAAATAGACTTGAGAAACGTTACGCTTTTTGTTTTACTTATGCCCAAACATGAAACTGACGCATTTAAAGAGAAGGCGCCAACGATTTCTCTATTCTTTCATTTTCGTTTTTAAAAATTTAAAAAGCTATTATTAGACCTTCGTGAAAACATTTTAAGATCCTTGGACTAAATAAAATTGATTGTCATTGATAAAGCAAATAATCCTATTGCTGATATATACTCATTCAAGTAAAAAAATCCAGGCATTCAAAGCACGAAAACCTAAAACTGACTGTGGAAAATTACAGAACGTTTTCCATTAGGCCAAAGCAGTCTGGTTAGGAGCGGCGAAGAAGCTGTGTTCGGGCAGATGATCAAAACAAGACTTGGCGTGAAAGCCAAACACGAAAACACGAATCTCGGTCACAACTTGACACGAAGACATAACAAAACACGTCACAATGCACCACGTGACACGCGCGCACCTGATTGGTGGAGAGATGTGGTGAGGACGACCTGACCAAATATGTCGCCCTCCGAGCTCAGCAGCGAACAATCGGTGTAAACAATGAGTTGGGAGGAGTAGGAGCGCTCCTTGCTCCTCGGGAGAAAGTGAGATGAGAGATTGTGAATCCTGATCAGAGCATCTTAATAAAGTTTGGAGTGCGGAGGAAAAAATGAGGCGGATTCTTTGGAAGAGTGGAATTTTCCACAGGAATTTTGACACTTTGAAAAACTGTAAGTTGTTTAGAAATTTAAAAAAATAATAAGCAACCTGAAAAAACCTTGCAATGGCATCAAAACCATAGTAAACCAAAAAAATAACCACAAATATACTGTTGTTAGTTACTATGGCAATATTTTTGTTAAATTTACGGCCTTTTCGCAAGAAACAAGATATTAAAAGGTGTTCATGAGTTGGTTTGTAATCTTTAGAGTACAAAACTATCAGCAGCAATGCGGAGTGCAGACAAAAAATCATCCAGAAATGTTATAATTGTTTGTCACAGAAAAGCTTCAACTCTTGCAGACGAAATTGAACAAAATTTGAAAAAAGGTAGTTTTATCAATCCAATGGTTTAAAAGTCTAAAGTTTAGCATTTAAATAACTACTTGTACACCATATACTTGAAGTGTAATAGCCGAAGTACACCAAGGTGCTAATGTTGACATTTTGTGCGAATGATCGCCGATCTAATCACCATCTCAGCTAAATGCCAGCCACATCTTGGAGCGATCAGATGCTGCTATGAATAGAAATTCCTGCGCCTATATTCGGCGATGTAATCAGAAGGGCGACCTGGGGTTGTGCTTCAAGGGTTCAATTTGTCAACATTTGCTCAACTAAGCGTAAAGACGAAAAATCCAGCAGAAGAAATCGTACACTGCGTTTTTATTCCAATACCGTTAACCGCAGCTGAAATCGTGTAAATGTAATGCTTAGGGTTCTTAGGAAAAGTTATTTTAAAAAATAGTCTTGTCCCACTATTTTAGCTCCTACAGATGGAATAATAACTTGCATGATATAAAAGTGATCTCACAATGTTATATGTAACTTTTACATGTAACGATGGATACCAAAGTGTTGGATGTTGATAGCCCATAATTTGCTTTAACATTGAAAGTCCAAGTTTCGGAACTAACAAAAATTTCCATTTTTAGTTATAAATTGGTAAAAATTGTGCAGAGACAATGCGTTTGAACGCACGAGCATTAATTTTCCAAACTACCACTTGGTATGTTAAACAGTAAGTTTTGCACTAAAAGGAAAGTAAAAGAACATTTTTTTCCAACCCTAAGTCTAAACAAGAGGGATGAAACAAAATTTGGATAATTACCAAGTGGAATATTATAGGGACAACAAAACATGTTTGTATAAAACGCAGGGATCGGCAGTGAAAGTTTAGTTACTGTAAAAACTAAACTTTTTCAGTTGAAAACAGAAATCATCCTTAAAACAAATAGTGAGGTCTAAAGATTTCAAACAAACAGTAAACGTGTAGAACATAAATCTTATTCACTGTAAACAACACAAGAAGGTATCAATATTAGTGAAAAAGGCCAAGATAAAAAAATGCTCAACGAAAAAAATGGATGCGCATTTTATGCTTAACAACAACTTTACATGATACTTTCATAAAACGAATTTTTGTTCTTTATCAGACATGTTACATAAATTGACAAAGCTAGCGGTAAAAGTAATGAGAAAGCGTGTTTTCGGCGACAGACTAACCAGGAATCTCATCCAAGATCCAGGATATTTGCAAAGCGCAGACAAGGCTGGGATTAAAGCAGACTTACAAGCAGAAGCAATCCGATCCAAGACGAAACACAGCAGCAAACTAATCCAGTAGCTGTGGGGGTTATTGGGCAAAGCTGGTAGAAGCCATCTGGAGCCACCACAAGCCAGTGTCAACACACCAGCCATGCCACGAATACGTACATCCATGTGTAACTGTCAGTCAGTGCTGAGGTATTAAGCTCTCACGATCAAACTTTGGGGATTTGGCGATCGCAACGCCAGCGAAGTTTCAGCACAAGTGACTGACGTTTCGTACAAAGTGTCGCGGGTTTGCGACATTTTTGTGCCTATAGCTTAACTACTGTCACAGACAGGGCCGGATCAAGCCTTCTAGAGGTTCTAAGCACTTATGACTTTCATGCCCTATATGTGTCATTCAAAATATAAACACAGTTACACCACATAATATTACCCATCGAAAATATAGACAGGTTTAAGATTATACTTGAGAATGAAAAATAGGCAAACATTTATTTCAACAAGGCCACTATTGAGGTCTGAATCGTCTGACCAACTCACCACAGATTTGCAAACCTTGAAGTGATAAGGTATAGAGCGTAACCTTATCAACCTATATGTAAAAAAATTTAATTTGCAGCACCGCTCAATGCATTCACACACAGTCACACATACATGTGCTTTTAACATAAAGGGTTAAAATTATCTAAGATATTTACAAATTACATATACTACATGTAAAATATAACTGGTATCTGGTATAACGTTGTTATCAACGATTCAACGCTAGACAAGTCACGATATAATGTAAGTCTATAAAGCGTTACATTTGTGAGATATCTATGTGTTTAAAGGTACTTCAAGAAAATATACATTTGATTCATTGTAAGCAACATCAGAACAAAGCGAGTAAAAAGGTCACCCTAAAAAGCGCTTAAAGAAAAATAAACGAGTCTTTATAATTTGCCAAATAACAAACTTTAAATTATACTTTCAAACAGGAATTTGATCTTTATCATTTTTTACTTGCCTTCCTATTATAACAGCATTAACCAATTTAAGGAATTAGGAAGAAAAAGATTACATTTTTTAGATTCTCGTATTCCAAATATACACTTACTTTAAGATAAAATAAAATTGCTAAGTATGTTAATATACCGAAGTGTATAATAATGCAATATTGAAGCTTGTTATTACGAACACACGCGAATTTTGTAATTTATATTTCACGGTTTGTCCGTCTTCTCCCAAAGTTATTACGCAATAACTACGCACATTGTACGTCAGAACAAGTGCCTAACTACCAAAAGACCGGACTGTACTCGCAAACTTGTCATTAAAGATGAATTACGACCGCAGCCAATAAAGTGATAGCTAGATCTCGAACACCATCATTGGAATATTTCATAGTTTTCTCAAAATCGTGTTTTTTTGGTGTTAGGCACGCAATTTTCACGCAACAAGATACACGAGATGTGGAATCTTTGTGAAGCCTGTTAGAAATGCATTACCCAAAAAAAATAAGATATGTGAGTTGATTGACACTTTTTAAATTACAGGGTTTTGAAAGATAGTGCAAGTACAAAGTACAATAAAAAGCATGACTATTTATTTGAGCTATCTGTTTTGAATGCAGCACCATTGCACAAAATTACCGTAGCGCGTGTGATTTAAATGCCACAAAAAACCTGATTGCAAGTTGTAAACCTCAAAGTAAAAGTTCGTGCAATTGAGGTGGACAAACGTGCTCATTAAAACGTCATTAGGATCAGTTCGATCAGGACAAGGTTCACGTTTCCCTGGCATTTCTGTTTGCTCCATTTCACAGTTTCATGCAAAAGAACCAGCACACAAGATTGGGAAGATATGCAATGCTCTTTCGTTCCATATAACATGAGCTGAACACGGCAATTTCAAAAAAGCCTTTTTAGACTTATCGTTTGATTGCGTGGCGATATGGAACTATATAGGCAATAGTTCATGCCACCATCCCAGTAAAATAAATTAATTATATTTGTAGGTTTTATCGAATATTATTTGATATTTTTTTACGGTGTTTAGGCAATTTAGGGGTAATCAGTGATATGAGAAGCTTTCTCTACAAAAATATACATCAAAAGTAGTTTTATCACCTTTCAATTATTTGAACTTACTCTTTTTACTGATTTCATTTGACTATAGTTTTGGTTAAAAGGTTATTTTGTAGCATATTTACTAGTTGTCTATGTCCGCAAATCACGTTCTTTGAAAACCAATGAAGTTTGTGCGGGCGAAACGAATCTCTGCAAAACGCGCCACCAACAACTGATTTGTATAATTGAGGGCATTCTGTGAGATTATGTCGCTTCAATGTCAAGATACCAAGCCCAAAATATCTGTTATATTTCTATAAAAACATACATCAAAAGTAGTCCCATTACTTTCCAATTGTTTGAGTTTACTTTTCAGTGAAGTTACAACACTCCAAAGACGCACTTAAACGCCGTCGCCTTCCATAAAATATAAGCAAAGTGCGGGAAATGCTGCAGAAAGCACCAACTGTCATGTTCTCATCAAGCTAACACCAATTCCTGGCACAAGTGCTTCAAGTACGTGTCATAAACAGATTGTGACGAAACAGTTGAGCGAGTCGTGACAATGGGATCGCCATTGTTGAAGCGCTTCCGAGAAAAATCGCAGGAACTCGAAACTTGGATTATTTGGGTTTGGTCGCGAGAGAGGTCAATGACCCCGAGATAGAGACCAACAATGGGGTCAATGACCTCGAGAGACCACCAAGGAACGATCACGTGACCACGTCAATCAAACGAGGAAGAAAAAGAGAGAAATGCTTCGACTATTGAAACTCGGAATGATAACAATTGCGCCCCACCTTTTATAAGTGATGTTTGATTTGCTTCTCAGTCACATTAACTGATGATGATAAAGGTTCGCATTGAAACTTCTTAATCAAGATGATGGCGATCTACTCGACCTTTTTGGATTTTGCAATTCATTATCAAGCTACATTACAGATCTGTACATAGTGCACCTATGACGAACAAAACTATTGAAACACCGGGTTCAAAGTGTTAGGGTTTTTATTTTGAGCCAAGTTTTACTACAACCAGCGATATTTTAACAAACATCATTTTTTTCTAAATATTTTGGTCACATAATAAAATTGGACAAAACAAAAATTGACATCAAACTAAAACAATTCTGTTTTTTGGGAATAAATCTGTTTCATGACGACTTTGTAAAATAAAATTACCAACAGACCCGGTATATCCAAAAAATATTTATAACAAACTAATATTTGAATAATATATTAGAATTGATTAAGGTTTATTTTATATTCAACAGGAAAAAACACTCTAACGCATCAAAAACAAGTCACAGTGATGTAAATTGAAAAAGCGTTGATTGCCCTCAATAAAGGTAAAATTACTGGAAGCATTATTTACTGTTCTACGGATTGTTTAAGGCGCGATATTAAACGTAACACAAGTTTGCAAGAAAATAAATTATTGGTTACATTTAAAATTAAATAAATTAAAAAGCACCAACCAGCTTATTTCACAATTACCTCTTTAAAGACCTACAATTATTGTCAGCCCAAGAAAACTCCATAAACATTTCCAGGCATGCAACATATTTGGTAATATACTAGAATATTTTGTCACTAGTTAATCAAACTCTCATGTTATAAACATGCTCGGTCTTAAACGCTCAGAAAATTTAAGCAGGTGTGAAACAAAATGGCCGCAAAATGCAAAATAACATCGACAAGATTTTTTCGCAGTATTCTGTTGTGTTTTGGTAATTTGTGTTAAAATTACGATTTTTGTCTTGCGCTTATAAAAGCAAAACAATATGTAAAAAATTTTGTTTGCTACGGTCTGTTAAAAGTTGTTCTTAATTGTGAAATAATTCCAAAAAAATACTTTAATTATTTCAATATATGCGAGGCTACAAAAATAAATTTCCGGCGATTTTTACAATTTTGGAAAAACACCTTTTGCGCTGAGAATATTGGTTAGTGATGCGTAACAGTTAGTAAAGCTACTTTAAAACACTACGTCCTGGCGTTTGGAAGACTACACGAAGTTACGTTGGGAAGGAGAGGATAAACGCATAAGTCACGGTTGACTGCCTACTTCTTTCCACTGCTACCTGTCCCTGGGGCTAACAAAATAAAATTAAAAACTGTTAAAGTTAAATTAAACCATAGGCACCCTTATAACATATTAATAAATGACGGACATTTAGTTTAATTGATTTTTATGCAAAACAATTTCAGAAAATATCAATTTATTATCCACATCTTCATGCAAAACAGTTAAAAAACGAATATACTGTTGCTGCCAGTCATTGTATCGATGGAAAAATTGTTCTTTCTGCAATATTTTTTTTATTAAATGTACCTTAGTTTCGATAACCTATTCAGGAAACCGTCATCAGGGCAAAATAAATTTGCTGGAAGAACAGTTAAGAAAACACTGTAGTTGAAATTGTTTTTAAAAATGTTGATCAAATTTTATCAAATTGGCATATCATTTTCTTTGTGTTTCTCAAGACAAAATGGGTAACATACAGCTTGTGTAAACTTTTAAATTATAATCTAACTTTTTTGAGCATGATAATTTTTAGATTTATGTATAGCTTTACTGCTGAACTTCAGTTTTTAACGTAACAAAGAAACTGCCTTGAGGCAAGGAAATTATGCGAGGAATTTATGCACCACTCGTGTTTACAAAAAGCACCAATTTTGGTTCGAATTCGTCGAAATCCACCCACACAATACGCCCGTGTGCAAATCGCTGCTATCTGTAACAAGGAAGAACTCGTGACCTGAACACACGATTATAAGATCGAATCCTGATGCTCAACAAACTGGTGGGCGGTGAGCGTTTAGCAAATCGATGGAACTTTTGCGTGGTTTGCCCTTGAGCTTATGTTTCGCAACATTTTAAGTTGATGTTTTTCCAAAGTTTCAAAGTTTTTGCGATATGTGTGTAAAGGCATATTTCAAATGCCTATAACAAGGCGTATGCAACTCTATAACGTCTTATGCTTTGCAACATTTTGAGTTTTGTTTTTACGGAATTAGAAAGTTTGTATTAGTGGGTGAACATGTAAGTAGTTCTAAAACTTTTTTTATAGTTCTCATTTCTTTTCTGAACTGATGAAGCACATTTTAGCAAAATCTTGTCATTTTTTATAAGTTTTGGTTGTCTAATTGTAGAGCGCCTAAAAACAACGTACAAAGCTCAAGCAGACAATTTTTCAAAAAATAGTAAAACCAGCAAAACGTTTGTGTGCGAGTGAAAAGAAACTGCTGACAAAGTATTTAAAACGACCAGCATAATTTAAAAAAAATTTGAATCGAATATTTTATCAAAAATAAAAAAACGTATTTTTGTTTATAGACGTTTTTAAAAGATTAATTTCAAAAAAATAACTTTGATAAAACGACTATTTCGGAAACAAACTGTCACATCTCTTATAAAACAATGACTTCAATATTTAATTGGTAAATATGTACACTGGTTGTCTCACAGTTATTTAAAGCAAACTCATTAAGATATCCATTTGGTCCTCCCATGAAATAAAATTGCATTTTATTATTTAAAAAAAAGCCAGAAAAACTAGCCAGAAAAATAGGCCCTTTTTTACAATACTCCGAGGTTGTAAAAAAACTTGACCTATAGCCTTGTTATATATGCAGCACGTAATTAAAATTTATAATAAACCCACATAAACGTGACAAACCGACCATACACGACAGCTTTATTTCAAATTTAGTTTATAGCCACAAAACATAAGGTTGTTGCCACTGCAATCAATGCCCCAGCCCGAATTACGTCACAAAAACACGCATTTTATCGCAAAATCTCGCCGCAGGAAACAACAGGGTCTATTTCGGGTTCTGACGTCATTGTTGTGAGAATTTCCCGATAAACAGAAGCAAGTTGCGGAAGAAAAAAAATCGCGACATGTTGGCAGCAATAACATTAAGGCGATACGAAAATGTCGTTACCTTTAAATGCGTGGTTGTGGCCGTATCAAGAAAAGCTTTAGTTGCCAGGTATTTTTCACCCTATTTTGGTAACTACTTGTGATTAATAGGTAAATTTTCTCTTAAAATAATTAAAAGTAAAATATTGGAAACCACAGAAAGTAACGCGCGGAAACAAAAACGGAACCTATAAAAACAGTTTTGGTTTAATTTTGATTAAGGACGGACAAATGTAGCACAAAACCGACTATACTCCAAACATTGCGATTATACATATTTTTATATTTCCAGCAAATGTCACAAAAATGTTAGCAAACAATTGTAGTAAAAGATATACACACATACTCAAAAACAGCTCTTCAGGTAATGGTAATTGTAATTTTACAATTACAAGAGCTGTCTTTTTATTAATACTACAATGCCTGGTAGCAACAGTTTATATACACACACAAAGGCCTATATGTGTTTATAAACAACTGTGATCTAGACCCTCAATTGTAGTGCTTCTCAAACTGTGATCTGTGAGGAAGCTTCATAGGACCCGCTTAACTTTTTCAATTTATTTAATGATAAACTTATGTTATCAGGAGCACATTATAGTACTTACTACAGTATATAGATTTTTATATTTAATTACTTATGTCTCTAGTTGTATCCTAATATAATTGGAACAGTCACAAATTTACCACGAATTTTAATGTTTTCTACATTTGTTTCCGTGTTTAAAAAAATGTCGGGGTCGCTTATTATTCATGAAAGTAAAATGGGTCCATAAACTAATAAAAAGAACCACCGGTCTATCGCTACTTAACCAACCCTTAGAATCAGTGGAAGGTCATTTCTCCTTACTACCGGTAAGTATGAGCACAATTATCGGCAAGGGCGTCACGTTTAAACTTGTTTGTGTTCATTCCAATGTTTCGCCGACAACCACCGCTAAATAAATTAACACAAGGCTCTTCGGGGAAGAATTTTAAGGAGAAACAAACACGAATTCCATGCTCCAAGGTTAATTTATGGGCTGGAAAAGTAATCTAAAGGAAAAAGGTGCTTGAAAAGTGCCAGAAAAAGGTAATTTTTGTTTTTTGTTTGTTGCGCATACAAAGGCTGACAAAACTCCAAACTAAATTGACTCTCAACTTGAAAATGGAGAAAGGACATATTTTGCATTCTTGTATAACATTTCTATATGTGTAATATTTTCAGAATATTCCTTAAGAAAAAATGATTGAAGTGAAAAATAAATAGAAAAAAAAATTAATGAAGTTTTATGCCTTGCAACATTTTGAGATTTTCATTTTTAATAATTTTAATAAGATGCAGGTTGTTTGTACTTTTTTCTGTTAAAAGGTAAGAAAAAATGCTTTTCTATAAAATTTACATTCCAGGACTAATTTGTTGAAAGCTATATGCGACAATTTTCGAGTGGGTAAAGTTTGTGACATTTGTAATTTCTAAACGGGAATAAATTGCTGTAGTTTATTGATGGCATTTCAAGGTTAAACCACTTGGCACGTTTTATTTTATAAATATCGCGACAAAATGGATGAAAACGCCAGGTGCGGCTGGTAATTGTCGCAATTCGTCGGAATCTGACGAGACCAATCCTATTTTGGTCATCACGATAAGATAAATTTACGCATAATTAATTTGCAGCAAGGACATACTATTTTAAGAAAGTCCTTTTGTTCGTATTTGCCTTACATTGGTGCAATTGTATCGCAGTAAAGCCATGTTTTTTATTCAATTGTGTTTAAAGAGTCCGACGTAAAAAAAACGCAGAAATAAAAAATTAAATTAAAAGAGACGTTAGTGAACCATTGGCCAGCTTAAAAACCAGCACAAGTGGAAATACAATTTATCAAATAAAACCACCTTCCCACGATCTCACAATCTTAAATGTTTTTTTATCACCAAACAGCTGAAAGTTAATTGAAAACAGCACAAAATCACTCAATAACAAGCTTAGCATGATGTGAGTCACACCTGAAATGAGGCACGATTTTAAGTCAAAACTTACGCTCAAATCACTCAAATTTAAACAGACGTAAAATGACTACGTGGCAAAAGTTAGAAAACATGATTTTTCCCACGAATTTTGCATTACGTAGTGGTTTACAGAGATACTAATTAAAAACCACTCCCATATGTAGCACAAAATACAAGGGTTTGCTCCATGAAAATCACAGACTGCTAAGCACTACTTTACATCATCGGTAATTAGTTTATCTTTTTACATTCTCACCGTGTGAATTTATTAAGTAGCTTCCAGAGCACAAAAATTTCTCAAAAGTATATTCTACAAAATGGTGGAATAAAATTGAAAATGCCAAACATTTTTTGTAAGGAATTTTAAATTGGCTAAAAAAACTGCTATAACCGAAACTTATGTAAACCTAAGAATAAAAAAGTTGTATAAAATAGGAGAAGCAAGCCAGAAAAAATAACAATCCGCATTCTGTTTGAAGCGTCTAACATGTTTTCTCTTAATATTGAATTTACAACGTCCAGAGATTTTTGCTAATAATATTATCTTGAGAACTGGCTAAAAATAAACAGCGCATGTTGGTGAAAAAGGCGCGATTAAATGATACGTCAAGCACAAGGTTAAAACCACGAGGTTTAAGTTCAAGTTCCAAGTCACAAACCTCCTCAATAAAATAAAGGCAAGGTGACGCGGTTTAGATAAACAGCTTGTCGTGACAATGTGGTCACAATTATGGAACAAACAACTAAATCCCGGCACGTTTTGAATCAATCAGAGGATTTCTGCATCATGTGGTTTGAGTTTCGATCGATCAATCAGGATGTTCAAGTGACAAGATTAAAATGTAACTTCCAGCTAAAGAACTGCTTAAAACACAGGTGTTTCAACTTCTCAAGTTCGGGTTTTAGCGTCGCTCAGACAAATGTGACAAGATTTAGTAAAGCTTTAAAAAACTAGGTCTTAAATTGTTACTTGACAGCCATTAAATGATTGTTTTTGCAGAAATTGTGGAACGACGTTTCTTTTAATGGAGTAAATGCGGCACATTCAAGTGAATTGTGAACACAGTAACTTATTTTGAAATGAACGTTTAAATACTTGAAGGTTTTTGTTTGTAGCGGTCCCGTATGATATAACAAGCTGTTAAAACGTTCAAAATAAATCGCAGTAACGTTTAGAGTTGAGTTATATACAAAAAAGCCAACCCAATTGATTTCTTTAATTAAGCACAAACACGTCATTTTCCAATATTTACGACACGTGCACGTGCTATTGCCCTAGCACGTGATGCTGTTAATAGAATGGACCTTTAAGCGTAAAACAGCCACGTTTCCTTGTAGAGGGAAAAACATTTACTCTCTGTAAGCACAGTAATAGGATTAAATTTAAAGGAATCGCTGCAAACATTTGATCAACGTACGTAATCACAATCTCAACCTTATCCAAGAATAGCCGTTAATTTAAAGACCTACGCATACAAAATATTCTCATACGTCGAACAGAGGTTAAAGGTCACGCGGGACGCAATAAATGACCTTGAGCGATGACGCGCGTGCGTAGAGGTCATTGCTGCCTGATCCAGATGACCTTTCACGGCGCAAACCGATATAGAATGGCACAGGGAGTGTCGTCGCTTCCGTTTGTTTGGAGCGATAACACTTCTAGCTTGCGACGATTACACGCTTGTCGTGGCTTCCAGGCTGTGTACGTCCCAATTATAAAAGTCCCTACTTCACTGCGTTACCATTGCACGTCATTGGTAAAAAATTATAGCTCTTAGCTTGTGCTTTGTGAACTTTTGCCAGGTGCTATTATATTATTTGGGGACTGTTGTTGTTTTTAATCTTTTTTAAGTATCTTTTAATTTAGTCTTGTACTGCTCCAAAAAAAATTTCCGATTAGGTTTTTATCTGGAAACGTTTCTAGTGAAATAAAAACAAAAAATGTCATAAAAGTAGAGATTGCAGTACTCCTTGCAACAATAAAACGCTGCAACGCGCTAAAAGAGCTTTAAAAAAAAAAAAAAAAAGTTAAAAAAAAAGATTTTTATTGTTTTGAAATCGTGAAAGTGGTTTAAAATTTAGAGACACAACAAAACAATATTTTTACTTTTAAGTTATGTTTACTGCACTTAACGTGTTAGACACAACGTGGTCTTCTTAAGCTAGTTTTTTTGATGCTACTGGAATGTTGATTAGTTCCAAAGCAAAAAACATTTATCCACTAGAGGCGCTATGCATCATACAATAGTGGGGATTCCTCGATTTCGACAGGATAAAAAAGTGACGTAACAACAACAGCTAGGTGTGACGTAACAACAACATCAGGGTAAAGTTGACAAATAAAACACGGGGCGTTGCATGGGAGGGGCTGGTTGGTGGTGAACATCAGCTTGTTGTGGTCTGGCCGTAACAAGTGACAAGTGAATCACCTTCAGCTCAACTACGTGAGTATGACGTACTTATACAGGGAAAGTCGCAATGTAAATACAAATAAGGCAATTTTCGGTATGTAATAACATGGGACGGTGTTAAGGATTTTTTAGTGTGTGTGTCGAAGTTACCTGAAACGGGATTTGACAAAAAAACATTTTTAACCAAAATACTTGGCCGCAAAGTTAGTTGGTATACAAATAAGATTTGTAATATCAGTAACAACAAGTGTAAGGGATTTTTAGGCACTGTAGAAAAGTTAACAAAAATGGAGTTTGAATACAACATTTGTAAGCACAATTGGAAATGAGTTGAAACAAAATGTTGGCAGAATTGACAAAAACTACAGGTGGGGAATCTAACTGGTAGTCAAATGATTAGTTATTTTTTATGAAAAGTTGCATTTTAGGAATTTCTGGTTAATTAATGTGTACCAAAACAAAGAAACCAAATTTTCCCACAATGAGCGGGGAATTTTGTGCTTGATTTATCGCATTTAAAACTGAAAGATCAAAACAAAAAGATTACTTCCAACAAACGTCACCAACCGATTATTATTGCACTAAAACAACCAGCTGTTTAAACAAGGGAAGTCGAATTTTACAATTACAACACAATTTTCCAAAATCAGACAATGTGTTTATAACAAAAACATCTGCGGACAAAAGTCGGGCATTGTATCTCGATACGTGCATAATTAACCACTTAACACAATTCATTTGCAGCTTTAACAATGAAAATTCCCTTAATTAGCAACCTTAACAACAAAGTACCCAGTTAATTAGAGGCTAGTGACAATGAATCCTTGTTAACTACCGAGTCCTGGAACAAAAGAAGGGCCGATTAACCAAATATTGCGACCACGTTTAAGTAATTACTTCGAATAAAGACTGAACATTTGAAAAGCAGCGTCTGGAGCAATTGTTTGACGAGAATATTTAAGTGGAGTTTTAAATGAGCTATTTCCGAGAATGCTTCAAATTCTCATCACAAAGAAACTATTGTGTAAGCCACTCTAGATTGGCCAGTAATATTTCTTAATAATTTAAAAAAAAATATTATTGAAGATACCCTTTATTGAAACATTTTCTTCTATTATTTGCTGAGATTCACAGTTTTACTAAGAATTGTACAAAGCATGTGATATTTTTTGGTGGCTACACTCTTTTTATAGCGAAGGTTACAAACGAAATATTGTTTAAGATTATGAAAATAACAACAAAAACGACAAAATCAGGCAAAAATATCACAATCGTAGATTTTTGGGCCTACAATTTGAGTAAATTTGGGTAAAAACAGATTTTTTATCTCAAATTACGTTAAACTTTTGCTCACGAAACAATAATTATAGCAGTAATTTGACGAACAACTTTTTCAATTTATCACTACACTTGCTAAATCTTGAACAATTTACGTCACGTTTAACCAGAAACTTCCTAAAATCCTTAAAAACCCGATTGCGGAAAATCTGCTCCAAGTCTGAATCAAAGTACAGGTTTTTGTTGAGAGATTAGAATTGAATTGAAGTGGATGGTTGCAGCATTTGCGTCATTTCCACGATCAAACCAGTAAATTGCTGGAAGAAGGTTGCGTAAGGCAATTAAGAATCGCTGTACGTTGGTAATAGGCCAAGTTGTTAAGCATCTAGCCCGAAGATTAATCAATTGCCCGGATTCTATACGAAACTGTCGGCGACTACACGAATATTAAATTACTCCAAACCGCTCCAATCATCGACAAGTTTTACAATTGCTTGAACTTTTCGTTAAAACCGCGCGGCTCTTTATTAAAGCTCCATCGTGAAAGGCAAATAATAATGGTAAATTGAAGATTCCTACTTCAAAAACTAGTTTTTCAACGTATTTTAGCATTGTTTATTATAATATGTTTGATTCCCAAAGCAATGTCACCGCCGCATTGAGGTAAAATACCAACAGACCAGGATGAGTATTGTAAACCCGAGTAATAATTAAATCGATGCTTGCAATACAGAATTTCAGCAAAACCAGAAAAAATTTATTTTGTTAAATCAAAAATAAAGCTTTCCACGCTTTTGCTAAAACAAACTTATTTTACTAAATATAATAATAAAGGATGTGAAAGCACCAAGTTGAACCGCCTTAACTTCTATTTAAAAACGCTTAGAAATCACAGGTGCTTTAGTTTAAAGTTCAATTTAAGCGCAACTTTTCGCATTATTTACCAGCTTTACGTAAAGGTGAAATCACCGTGGATGTAAAAGGGAACCTTGTTTATTTACAGTATGATCTAATAGGTTTTTTATTTTTTATTGACATATGTTTAATGACGAAATCTGTGGCATCCAAAGTTCCAAATTAAATGTATGTTTAAAACTTTCCATTTACACTTGATACGAACTTAAAAGGGTTTATAGTTAATATAATACTTTCTCCAGTTTTAAGGCGTATTAGCAAGGTTGGCTCGAACAAAATTATTTTTACAATTTTCAAGAACTTAAAGTATAAGAAAAAACAAAAATTAAGTGTAAACGGAAGGGCTGGTTGGCGGTAAACATTAACTTGTTGTGGTCTGGGCGTAACAAGTGAATCACCTTCAGCTCAACTACGTGCATATGACGTACTCATACAGGGAAATACGTACAACCAAGATCTAATCGCAATGTAAATACAAATATGGCTTGTATTCTCAGTATGCAATAATATGGGACGGTGTTGGGGATTTTTAGGCTGTGCAAAAATTTCCCAAAACGCAAAACAGGTTCAAGCAATCGACTAGCAGCTAAATAATTATAAAATTTCACTTGTCTTCTATTCAACCGCATTTGTCCGTAAATTACCCTCTATGCCAGAATGGCTAATTAAAACTCAGACAACAAAACATTCTCCTAATTATTAAATATGGTATTCAGGTGGCACTATATAGAGACAATTGTATTGGATTCTCGACAGGCTTTCGCACAACCGTGCTTCATCAGGTCAAAGTCCTAATTTTTAAGACTTTTCCCCAATGTTCAATTTTAGTCAACTAAACCACAGAATCAAATAGAAGAATGTTTTAAACAGACGAGACTTCATTTCTACTCCACCGCAACTTCGCATAAACTCCCACAAACGAAGCCCAAGCAATCGCCATGCGGTCACCGCTTCCGCATTCCGCGCGCCCGATTATGACGTCATCGGGCGCGGTATGACGTCACGAATCGGCGATTAACATTCTGGGTCCAGGTGCTGTGGTTTGTCACTTGTATTGGGAGTGGCTGGCTTGTGAGATCGCATCGTACAAGTGGGTGTTTACAAGCAAACAAATATGAGCGGGGATGCGGCTTGTGGGTGGGCGTCAGGAGAGGTTGAACTTGTCATTTTTTTTAAAGGTTTTATTAAAGTTTAACACGTAAGCTAATACGGAGTTGCCGCACAGTTTATGAAAAAAAATCAAGACTAATAATTCATTTCAAAGCTAAAGAGGTCGAGTAAATTGACATCACCTTGATTAAGATGCTTCAATGGGAACTTGTATTATGTTTAGTTATTGTGAATAATAAGTAAATATTGACTTTATTTAGCTAGATTACAGATCCGCGCATAGTGTACCCAAATGAAGACATTCGAGCCTTTCAAAGTGTTTTTTTTTATTTTCTGCCTTTCAAAGACCTAAAATTGTATATAATTTGTAGGTGTTTAAATATATTTCCAAAACAAAATTGTATAAACGCCAGTTACGCCACGTGTTTCCATGTAATTGTGTACTACGAGCGTATAGTGTCGTTCACCCTGACGAAGGAAACGTAGGTCAAGAATTACAATTACCAGAGGAGCTGTTTCACGAGTAAGACATATAGTGGTTGCGGGTTAGTTTTAGTCACCAGCTGAGTTTGAGTGGTTAACGTGCTGTGTGGGATATTTAATTTGTTCGAAATTTCAAACGTAAACTTTTAATGTCCCGAAGAAGGTTGAAAAGTCAATCGAAATGTGAGTGGTTTTAATAAAAGTTGTTTTAAACAAATATTTTTAATTGCTTAACTAAAATGACCACAGAACCCAACGATAAGAACCAACATTGTTGACATTTAACAGTAAAATAAAGCTAAAGCTCGGGTCAAGATAAGTTATACCTTAAGAAAACACAATTTGTAACCAAAGGCTAGAAAACACAAAACAAAACTATTTTTGGCACAAAGAATGATTTCATCCCTCAAATAAAATTGCATTGATACAAAAGCTGTAAATATTAGGAAAACATTAAAATTATTACAATGTCTGACACCGGTTGTCCACGTAAGCTCCGAGCAACGGTATTGTGCAAAATAGTGTTAGTAGAGATCCCCTTTATTCTGATGAATTTTGTTGTTTTGAGAATCACTAGAATTTGGCGCAAAACTTATCATCGGTTCGAAACACTTCCCGTTGAGATTCACATTTACAATTTTGCGAACAAATACCAAAAAACCTTGAAAATAAACCAAAATGATGGTGTTTTTCAAATTGCGGGAATAACAAGTCAAACGCCCACCACAACAAAAACAAAATTCCTCAGAGAGCAAAACCCACAACAGGGGTCTGAAAATAGGTTTCTAAGCAACTTATACCGAGATATTTAGCGTTTGTTTGCATAAATGGGGATCACGGCAATCAGGAACAACAATCTCCGGTGAAATAAAATCCCAAAAGTGTCGGTGGCAATTACCAGGAGTTTATTTGACTTGGCTGTCACAATAATGCAGGACTGAGCAGCGCATAGACCGAACGTCGGGAAATTGGCTTTCACGCCAAACCAGCGGATTGTAAACAGACCTGGGATTATCTCCGGTGGCAATTCGCCGGCCAGGCTAAACGGCCACTTTGAAAAACACGTCGCGCTTTTTCAGTCATATTTTTATTTCATTGAGTCGGGTTTTACACTCCAATATCAACTCTGCTTATTGAGTCTATGTTTGCAACCGACAGGTTACTGGTTTAAGATTGGGATGCCAGGAAATAATAAAATACTTTAAAGTTAGAACACAGTAACACGCCAAATACAAGGTTCATCTCTGTCCATCCAATCATTGGCTTGCATCAACGGCAGCGTTTTCACCTGGTTATGTCACAAAACGTCAGGCTACTTTAAAGAAAGATACGCTTCTACTATTCACGTTTTATTTGTTTTTAGCAGATTGATAAATCAACAAATCCTTTTTATACTAATGTACAGCGTTTAGTTGAATTCGTTTCAAGCAGTGTGTTTATTGCTCCATACATGTTCAGATCGTCTTCTTGTAACCCTAATTTTCTGTTATTTCCACCAACTTATGACTTCAAATAGATCAAAAACGATTTTAGACTATTTTTGAAGCGGCAATAAAACATAAATAGGACGACCAATAATTTGTGTTTGATTGAATTTCATTAATACTTCAAAAGAAAAACGGCTTCTATACATATATAAGTTGTATACACAAAATTGTTGCGTTTAATGGTTGAAATACCTGAATTAAATATATCACTGTTTAAAAAAGAGCCAGTTTATATCAGAAACAACCATATAAGACGACCCATTATTTTGTGTCCGCTTGAATTTCATCATAAATCGTATTGTAAATATTTAAACCCTGTCCGACCCTTAGCGTTCAACAGTTATAATATTGTGAAGAAATGTTAGAAAGGATCCGGCCTATTTCAGAAACGGCCCTATAAAGTGGCCATATGTGACGTCAGCGATGGTTGTTATGAACTCAGACCGCGGTCATCTGAATCGCCATTGCGGTGGTCAAGATGGTCACGTACAACTCAATGCTAAACGTAGTAGTTTAAAGGTGCGGCCTGATCTGCTCTAAATTCAATAATTCAAAGAAATGCGGCGGATAATGCGATGTTGTGACGTTGCATATGTTAAAACGTGGTGACATTGACTTAAAAATACCCTGCTTTTTTGTCATTTTTAAACGCTGGTTTGCTTTTAAAGCTGAAACGATGTGAGATTGTTTAAGATCATTCTAGGCGAGATGCGTTATGCCCTTTATTAAAAAATATCAAGTTGTGTTAAAAAAATTCTTACCATGCCTTTAAATATTAATTTTTAGCCAGGGGTTCCAAGTTTCTAATGGAAGACAACTTATTCAGAACCATTTAATAGACAACCATAATATTTTGGCAAAGTCAATTAAATTTAAAGAGCCTTGCTTTTAAATAACCCACATATAGATGATTTTAAATGGTTAAAAACTATTTTTCCCATGCAGGTAAGTTGAGATTCATTTTAGCAAAAAAAAAACAAAAAAAAAATCGAAAAGAAATCAAAAAAAAAATCGCTGGTTGGATCGCAAATCACGGCATAAATTCCTACAATAATTTGATATCGCATCGGCACCGATATAACCCTACTATCGGACGAGTACCGATACTACCACTTGGTATCGGGTATCGCTTCGATCCAATATTATTAGCCAACCATAAAACTCAGTTTAATGTAAACAAAGCTAAATTGTAGAAGTGATAAGCAACAAGCATTCAGTGTAAAAATTCAGTGTGTCGTGTAAAAGCGACTTATAATTTTAAGATTTTAGGTTTCAACCAAAAAGAAACCTCATCAGCAAAAGACTTTTTACAGCATTTGCAAAAAAGGGTTTAAAGTTTCGCGAATTTTGCAGAAGAAGAAGGATCGGCCATTTAACCGTGGGCAGCATTTTGCGAAGAGCCGGAAAAAAAATAGCGTCGCAAAGGTTAAAGCATCAAACATCAAACTTGTGAGGAGTAGGAACGCATAATTTCACCCAACTTTTCCGGGAACGTTCGTCGAAATTTCTGGAAACACGGGAGAAAAGATCCAGCGACTGATAGCTGCTTTGTATTTGTTATGAGCAACATCAGGCCGGCACGACCCACATTTTCCGTGAAATACCTCGGTCCCTGGTCCGTGGTTGACCAACAGACTTGCAGCAAAAAATAAAGAGTTTTTTCGGAGAAATCAAGCGGCAAGATATTTTGCCAAACCACCACGTGGTTTCACGGATTTTTGTTGTAGAAATAAACTTGGAATTTCCAGGGAAACATAAAAAGTTATTGCAGCAACAACCAAAAAATAGATTCTCAAGAAAATTTGAACTTTTTACACAAACAAAGGCCAAAGATATGAAAATTTAAAAATCTTAAAGAAAATGATAAATTTTTCTGTGAAAATCGTCGTGTGTCATTAAATTTGTCACGGCCACACAGCCTTGACGTTTTTACAGCTCGTTTTAAGTCTAATAATTTGTTGCATCAACCAAAAATTTCCTAGAAAAACGGGAAAATTGTTGTTTAACTCGCGAAACGTGTGAGTAAGGTGGTGCCAGTATCGACAGGTTTGGCGACTATTTGTTTATTTCAAACAATAAGAATCAACGTTTCTGTGAAGCAACGTGATCTGCTGCGACAAGCAGATGCTTGAGTTTTGAAAAACAATAAAATCTGATGAAGAAACGGTACACTATTGTTTAAATGTTCCAATAAAACAATTAAATGTTCCAAATAAACACGTAGTATTGACGTCATAATGGTTCAAAGAAGCCGTAGAATATTTGTCAAAAGGACGACACACAAAAAGCTTTGAGTGAAACGTTTAATCTTTAACATAATATTCATTTATTTAAAAAACATTTACGAAGAAGACAATGTTAAAAGTGAGTAAGCATTTTTCAAATGTGTAAAATTACACGATACTTTTGTATGGGCTTTAGAGGGTATATATTTACCTTCAAACCAATGTTAATAAATCGTCACACATTTTTTAAATGTGCTAAAATAAAAAAATGTTGGAAAAAACTTATCCAAGAAAACAAAGAAATATTGCTCGCGATTTTTCTTGCATTTTATCCTTTGTGTTTTTCCATATATTGTACTACGAGCGTTCAGTGTCGTTCGCCCTGAAGAAGGCGATTTGAATAGGTTGCCGAAACGTTGGTCAAGAATTACAATTACCAGAGGAGCTGTTTTTTATTATTATAACATTGTGAACGTTAAAAAAATACTCATGTATGGCTTTAAACGCCATTCATTCCACTTTTATTGGTCTGAGTTTCAAGTGTTTCTCTAGCTCACGTTGCACAAATATTCCAGCGTGAATAAACAACAGCAAACAGTGGTTCTAATCCACAACGTCACAAACCAAATTCACAACGTCACAAACCAACGTTTTCCTCGAAGCGCGACATTTTGTGGATTAGTGACCTGACTTCTAACACAGATTGACCTAATGCACTGCCCGTGTGGTTTATTAAGTCGCTGCCAAAACAAACCTGATGTTTCAGGGAAATAAGCCGCGCTTGAGTTAATTAGGAGTGATGGCAAGCCTTATAAGGTTTGGTGCAAAAGTTTCCCAGAAACATTCGATGGAAGTAAGATTATAAAAGCCTTGTAATAAGAAAGGCAAGTCGTAAATGGCAAGGCGAGATAAATTAAGCCGATTTAAACTAGGTGACAAAAAACAACAAAAAGATCGACAAAAAAAAGGAATAGCTCCCTGAAAAAAAGAGGAACTTCGAAATAAATGAACTTAATATACTCACTTATCTTAAATAAGGAACCTAACAGTTTTATAGAATGGTTCACAACAATATTTCAGACCTGTATTAGTCCTGGCAACCTACTATCATTCCTCAAATTTATTATCAGTTGCAGAAACTTTTCGACACAATGTTTACAAACTATTTTTGACGAAAACTTCCGCCTTGATTTGAACTTTTAGCATTATGTTGTTAATATTAGGATCAACCGAACCTCAAAAATCCACTTCATACATGTTTATAGAATATGTTTTGTGCATCAATGTAACCTATATTACAATCAACGTACGGCGTAAAATATATTCTTCCGTAATACGAACATTGCGCATTCTTGATTCTGCCAAACCAACGACGCCAGCATCAAGCAGCTTTGTTGTTTTAGCGCACGAACTGAAAGAATCCAGTGTGTTGGATTTAGCGCCGCCTACCGTCCGAATTTTAAGACATTTCCTACCACAAGAGGCGCCAATAAAAGTATAAGAAGTCGGGTTGCATCAAAATAGTTGTAGAAAGATGTAAGACCCCGATGCATTTCACTCTTGTCTTCACAAATAAACAACGGATATAAAAGCGATGTTTAAACCCGTTTGGTCTGAAAACACATAACATTAATGCAAACAGAAAAACACTTTCGTTTTAGAAGAAACATTGGCTCGGCAGGTTATCGCAATAAATTCGTGCACAAATTTGGCGGCGTTTTTAGCCGATGAGTGGCAGGAATAATCCGGAAAACCTTATTTGATCTGAGATAAGCAAGCCACGGTTTCAGAAACACAACTTTAAGGTTTCGTCAGATTACGCAACCTGTAATAATATCGCTGTTGGAATTGGACTTTGTCCGGTTCAACTTCGTTCAAAACTTAAACTGCCCACAAGATGTGGATATCGGCGCCTTTTAAGCTTTACAAAGACCAACTGTGGTTTAAAGATTTATCGTAGAGATAGGATTTGCAGTGCAATGCAATTCTTGGTAAAACTGCATTCTGTTTCCACAAATTGCTGCACGGATTCAATACAACTTAGGTAAGCTTTGGAAACTGTAAATAAATATCTGACTGAAACAAACAAAAAGTTCGCTGTCTTTTCTAGATATCAATTAAAATATACTTAAATAAACATAAACATATGATTGCAAATAAAAGCACTGGATGAACAAAATCTCAAAACAACGTTTCTACATCTTTAACAAATTGTATTTTCAAATAAAAAAATAAAAAAATCAGCTTGTTGTTTTCAACGCCATAAATAATTTTTTAAACGCCTTTTTTAGGCACAAGATGACATTTTGTTTATCCTTTATTAAAAACCGATCTGACCAGCATAAGACACATCCAAGCAACTGAAAGTAATTGCACAAAAATCACAGATTCACAGCAAGACAATGTCAAACATGTCAAGCATTTAATCGTCCTTTGGACTTTGCCTCATTTTGAATGTAGTTAAAACGTAGTTGCACTGTTTGGTGGAACGTATGCTGTTATACAAGTGTCTCCTAAAACTGTTGTTAAAACTTAAAAGGTTCCGAAGACCACAATTTAACCAAATTACAACAGAGAAAATTAAGTGGAAAACAACGCCTTTGTTTTCGTTATTTTTTTATCTCGTTGTATAAGAGTCTATTTTAAAGGGTAAGAAAGAAAACACAAATAACTGAATATAGGCAAGGGAAGTGAATTAGATAGTCAGCATGTTACAAATAAATACCTTCTTAAAATGGTAATTTTTGTATCCAATGTAAGAATTGTTGACAAGTTACCAAGTTTTTAAAATTGTTGGTAAAAGACCTTTTTCTGGCTCATAAAAGTTTTTTTTTTATGAATTCTATGATTTTTACCGATATTACACAATTGTAACAAATCCAACATGAGTTTGATAAAACTATAAATCAAAGGAATAACCTTAAACAACCATTCATTTGTGAACGACAAATTTAATAGCAACAAAAAATAAAAATACTTTAAAAAAATGCATTTTTAATCAAAATTTTTTAGGTTAAGGCAAGACGTCTGCTCTGTCGCGCTATCAAGTGGTAGAAATAATGTTGAATATCAAGACAAGGATAACCTCAAGGATAAAAACTAGAACTAAATATGGTGTTTAGGATTAAAGGTACACTGAATCAACGGTTCAAATATCCCGTCAATCAGAGATAAGGGAATCACGCAAACTCAATTTTAAGGTTATGTCAGATTACAGAACCTGTAATAATATCGCTGCTGGAATTGGACTTTACCCAGTTCAAGTTCGTTCAAAGCTTTGCCCACAAGATGTGGATATCGGCGCCTTTTAAGCTTTACAAAGACCAACTTTCAGTTTAGGATTTTATCTTTGAAGATGGAATTTGCAGTGAGATACAATTCTATGTAAAACTGCATTCTATTTCCACAAAGTAACACGAAGATCTAATGGAACCAAAGCCGATTTGAAAATCCAAATAAATATATAAACTTAGGCTTATTTCCACAACAGTTTGACCGAGAAGTTACGTAACAATTCACTTTGATGATCAATATTGTCGTAAGATTAAGCATAAATATTAACTAATGTAATATTTTAAGAATACACCAGTGTTATGATATTACACCTCAACTAGCTTATAAAGCTTTACTAAAAATTTCAGCTTAATGACATTGATCACGTGATAAACATAAGTAACTTGTTATTTGTAAGAAATAACTTTTGAAATAAGTTTTATAAGTTTTTTTATAACTTTTTGACATTTTCAGAATCAACTTTTAAGAAATAACTTTAATATGTTCTCTATGTTATTTATTAAAAAAAATTCATTTGTAAACTGTCGGCCTGATATGATTTAAGCCGCATTTAATATTTAGCATTTCAAAGCAAACGTACATTTATTTAGGCATAAAACGTTCTTCTGTAATAAAAGTATAAAGCCTTTAGTGCTAATATTTGCAGCAACTGTTTTGTTTACGCCAAATAATATAGTCTGTTAAGGATTTGCACCTAAAAGCAATTGCAAATCTGTTGACGGTTTGCACCTGAGTCAACTAAAAGCAATTGTCACAGATGGCAAACGTGACAATGTCAAGGCCTTTAAACTTTTGCTGAGCGTGAAATTGGCCTGTATACGTCGTCGCTTAAACTGATCGCACTGTTTCAGATATTGAGCTATTTAAGACTTGCTTTACGTCAGTAAGACACGATTCGACGAATTGTACGGTATTTTCAGCATCAACGAAAAACTTGACATTTAAATTGCAGTTTAAATGTTTGGCAAGGAAATGTGGTCTATAACGCCTCTATATAGCCGTAATACTAAATATGTCTTAATATTCGAAATAAGTTTGATTTATTAGCCAGGGTAAAAAAAACAAAAGAAGGCAAAGCGTTCTTCTCCATTTACTCAACCAACGACAACATCATAATGTATTTATGACTAGGGGTGTCCAATACATTTTTAATTTTTGCTGCGTCTTTACTATGCTCAAATAGGGGAAATAGATCAAATGCAAAGCTATTGTTGTATAGATTTTTAAACAATAAATCTCCTTTAAAGTTGAGAAGTTTAGTCGCCTCCAGTAGTCCTTTACTTATAGGAACGATGCTGATTTAGGCGAAATATATTCCTTTTTCCTTTACAAAAAGTCCTGATTTGATCGGGGTTTTACACATAACAATGTGTCACTGACCAGGAGAGTTGATCTTGATCGTGAGGAATTCGATCTGCTTCTCAAGTTCCATTTTCTTGGTGAGGAAATCCTCAACAGTAGGGTCTTCAGCTTCATCTAACCATTCTTGCTTCTCATTGCAAGACGAGATCACAGTGGTCTGCAAATAATACAATTTTTTCAAGAAAGTTTGTGATTAACAGAGATTTGTGTGAAAAAAGTGCTTTTTATTGCTGAAAAACGTTTGCTCTGATTTCAAGTTGTTGATATGTGAACTTTTATAATATTGCTAACAAGTTGCTCCTAAAATCTGTTACTTTCTTACTATAATTGTGTAACCACAAACCGTCACCTGATGGTCTTAAAACATAAAAAAAGTTCCTCAATAATAAATTTCAATTTTTACACTGGGAGTATGCTGTTTAGTTTAATATAACATTAAAAAAAGTTTATAATTGTTTATGTAAGTATAAAAAGCCAACCTAATTAAAACACCACTTTAAAAATAAATGAGGGTCAAGTTTATGAATTCCACTAATTGTATCATTTAACACGAATACATTAAGTTGTGTTACCTTTTCTTCCTTGGATGGTTTGACACCTTGCATCTTTTCAGGGTCTGCTATCATTTCACGAATGTGGGCAATAAAAGACACAAGCGAGACCTTGGCAGCTGAAACAAAAACTTGCTTATGAAATGAAAGGTTGTGGTAAAATGATTTTCTCTAATCACAAACTGAAGTGAATCTTCTTCTAACATAAAATATAGTCGGGTGTTCAACATCCTTTTATAGTTGTGACAAAATAATTCTAGCCAAATTTACAGAACATTAATTTAAAAGGAAACACTGTTTATGTTGTTACTAATATTTATGAATCATGTATATATATATATAAAACTGACATTATTACTTTAATTATTTCGTGCAAAGCAATCGATAAATCAAGTCAGTAATTTGCACATTAGTGACTCTCGACCCATAAACTTAAACTGAAATGAACATTTTGATAAACAACTATTTACAACAACTCACCATAATACACTTTCTTCCATATGGTTAAGCTTATGCTAAACTCTGTAGATTTGATTGTCTTCAGTGAATTGCTATTGCAAAAATATTACAAATAATCATACATCTTAAAAACATGCCGCTAAGAAAACTCTTTTAAGGCAGCCTTTGGCATATATTTGCTAGATCAACTTTTAATGCAATTAAACATGACAAATAAGTTTCTGTTGCAAACTAATGTATAATAAAACAATATTTCTTAAGCAAAAATCTTTATTTCTTTCTCTTGGCTGTCTTTTTCTCAGCTTCCATAGTTCTCTCCACTTCTAAAAAAACAAAACATATGTGTTTCTTGTTCTTTTATATACGGATATTTAATTTAGGTGCTGCCTAACTACAATAAAGACTTACTTACTTACTATGCTAACTTAACAAATAATTGCATATTAAATCTACATCCTTTGAATTTTAACTAAGTCTCTCAAAACCTGATGACTTTGTATCAATTGAACATTTTATGAAGAATTCTTCTGGTTCACTGAATTTCAACATTTTTTATACAGGGTCCAGCAAAAACAAAACAAGTAAAACTATAAGAAGCATGTGCATTATTATACTATATTCAAAGTTACCTCAACTTTAAACTGCCCTAAACAACTCAAGTTTAAAACTAATATGAAAAATTCAACACACAGGAAAAAGTTAAGCAATGTTTATAAGCTTGCTGAAATGCACTAACTTTAGTTGATAAATCATAGTGTAAGATAATAAGATCAATTTGGCATGAGCACTACCAAGCCACACCAGCAAAATTCAAGTGCAATGCATCTACAAATAACTAAAGAGTAATGCCATACTTTGCTAAAAACGAAAGTTGCATATATAAGCTATTGCTACCAGGCATAATATCAGGTTTGTAGAGCTCTTCTGGCAAATGTAATTTTAAAATTACATTTGCCAGAAGAGCTCTACAAACACGAAAGTTGCATATTATGTAAACTGCTAATAATATTAATAGCTGCCGCAAACTTTTACTACCAAAGCACATAGATGTTTAAACCATTTCAAAATGCATAGATTTTAAACTTGACTTTATTATCCTTCGCTGCCTTGCATATATACTTTTAATAAATAATTCTTAGTTTTGATTTTTTGAATAATAAGTCAAATATCGATCACAGAATTTATCATTATCAAATTATATAACAAAAAGTGCCAGAGAATTGTGATGTCATACCTGCCCAATCGAGAAACTCGGTGCATTCCTTACGGTTGTACCGGACCCCTATTTGTCGAGGTGTTTCCCCTTTTGATGTCTTCACGTCAAGTTTTGCCCCCGCTTGAAACAAAACGTCCAAGCAAGCGACGTGGCCCCACGATGTTGCAAAGTGAAGTGGGCTGTAACCTGCAGGTTTTAAAGCAAAATGAAAGCAAAGACAAATAAACTTACAAAAAATCTGGTTAAAAGGGACACTTTCTGCTTATTTGGACTCTGTAAAGAAGCCAGGCGCAAACGTGATTAAAAACGCAACACTTTCTATCCCTTAAAAGGCATTTTTCTAATTTGTTCGTTGACTTTAAAAAGAACAGTCATAATATAAGGTTTGCAGAAAGTGTCATGTATGTATATGAACTGCAACTTGTAAATATATATTTCTTTTCCAAACTAATTCTTGTTTTTGACAATTTTTACTGGTACCTGATTTAAGGCAAAGATCAGCAAGCTTTGATGGGACCACGTTTTAACACTTATCAAATGGAGCATTTCTTAATCTGATTTACTAAATATGATTATACATATTTGGCATCTAAGTTAAGAGCTACAAAAAAAACTACACCAGGAGCCTTTAGAAGGGCTAACTGAAATTAGTCGATCAATCACGGGACTTCTACAAGCAAGGCCAGGAAAATAACTAGCCTTCTAAAGGTAAGGTTTGAACTCACGACCTCGACTAAACCGGGAACATCCCTCTACTGAATGAACTATAAAACCAATCAATAGTATATTTGGTAAGTAAAAAATAAGTTATAGTACTAATTCTGTTTGCTTATTTTATTGTACATCTTTTAAATATATTAGCGGTAACACACAATAAGTCCTAAAAAGCAACAATTAAGTAAAAGCAGCACATCCATAAAACCATATTATTAAGACCAACAACAGAATAAAGCCAAATACGCAGTAATAGGGCGTCAAAGTGCCTTGGCTTAATCTAACAAACAAGGTTAAAATCAACTGGATAAGACTTGAATCTTTCGGAATAAGGCCTAAAGGCCCCAAATAATGCCTGAAACTGTATAAGTAGAAGGAGTGGGATGTTCGGGGGCAATGGGTCCGGCATCGGACGTTTTGGTGTCGATGTTTGGGGTCCTAGTTTGACTGGCGCCGATATTTTGGCACCAAATTTTTGGCCCTGTTAGGGGTTAGAAAATGGGTTAGGGTTGAAAGTATTAGGAGATTTGGTGATGTACTTAGGGGTTGGGTTGGGGTTAGGTGAAGTGTCGTTTAGGCCTGGTTCTGACCTTTAGTTTGTATTCTAATTTTAGATGGTACTACGACTATTAGGTATTACTGTATTTTGGTCTTATTCTGACAACTGATATTGTTCCAAAGTCGGTTTTAAGGCTGGAGTACATATTATTAGCCTGCACAATATTAACCCAGTGACAAATTATTTTGTTTAAAACTCCAAGATTAAGATAATAAAAAAAAAAAACTTTAAAAAAAATTAATTTATCCAACCTTCAGAACTTTGTTGATTTACATCTGCACCGAGCCTAATAAGTTCCTTTATGACATCACTACGCCCAAGCATTGCCGCCATCTCGATCGGAGTTTTACCAACTTTGACTCGTTTGTCGATCAGACTTCCAGCTTCTTCGTGGTGTGGGTCCTCAACGTTCATAAAAACTCTTCAAATAAACGAAAAAAAACATATTAAATGAACTGTGGGCTGTCATCGTAACCGAAAAAACTCTTCAAATAAAAAACATCAGATTAGTCCAATAGATTTCGATAAAAGCATTTCTAAAGGTGGTGACTGGTGAGAGATAAAAGATTCCATACATGGAAAGGAGTTAGCAAAACACTACAAGGTGTCCGGAAATGTATTTAGTTTAAAAGAAAAATTCAAAGATGAAAAAAATGTTTGACACATAAGATGCAGCCTGGATTTTGCAAATTTATGCAAATTTTCTAAAATTTACAAATAAGTTACTGTTTATCACAGTTATTGTAACAGTAAAAAAATACCAACTAATGAGTTGTTATTAAAAAAAGTTAATGTAAATAAAACAAAAATAAAAAGGTATGTCATTTAATAAAGTTAATTTGGCTATTGAAAAAAAATATTCTGTTTTTTTTCAATGTTATTCGCCAAAAATGTCACTGAAAGGTTGTAAAAATAATTGCGAGAAATGCTTTTTGGTTTTGTATTATGCCTGGCAGAAACAGTTTGGAAGTTAAACAAAATAATATATAAACGTAAATATGTGGTTATTTACAGTTTACCTAATGTGGCATATATATATATGTAAAATATAGTGTCACATATTATAAACTATATTCTTTAAAAAAAATATTATTTAAACCTGGGGTTGGCAACCTACGGCCAGCGGGCTGAATGCGGCCCGCCGATGTAATTCATCCTTCCGCCTATTTGACAAATTAGACACGAGTCTATTGCACAAACTTTTTTTCCATTTTAACTACGTAATTGCGAAAAATTTTCACGCTACCCGCGAATGTTTATTCTATGTCCGTTTTGTTTACGTTTTGATCCAGCCTTTTAACTAAATCAGCGATTCTTTACTTTTGCGCTGTGGAAGGCTGCCATCGCACAAAAATGGAAGCCTTCCACGGCATCGCGCAAAAACGGAAAACATATTAAAAATATTGGACATATGTTTTTTTAACATTTTTTTATTTCGGCAATGTAATAAAAACTTGCAAGAAATTAAAAAAAACAACAGCTAGATTAACTTTAAATGTTATCGCTTTCCCTCAAAGTAGTTTTGTTACACTTTTCATTAGTAGCATGGATTACGACTGTGTGAACTCAAACTTTAAACCAAACAAACTTTTTTTTCGCGTTTTTCATCAACACTTTACTTCCTCCTTAAATGTAATTAAACACGTTTTTAAGTGCAAAAAATTTCCGAGCCCCGTCTGATTCACAGTTGTTCTAACATTTCAATAACACATTTCTTAGTAATAATTTTGTGCGGCCCACAAAGACCTTTCTGAGTTTGGTTTTGGCCCGCGACTAGAAAAAGGTTGCCGACCCCTGATTTAAACAGTCAAATTTTTTTATTTAACTGATTACTATAGTAACCAACTTCTTGAGTCTTTCAATATCGTTGTGTAAAGCGCAATGCATTACAATGTTTTCCCCGTCTAATTCCTCTTCAACTTGTTGTTCATTTTCATCAGGAACATCCTCATCAGGGGCCATTCTTATATTTGGATTAATTCCCTAAACTACAAAACACTACAAAATGTTGTCAACAAATAATGTTTTCTTTAGAGTTTGGAATATTACTACTTGAAATCTAAAAAAACTGAATTACACATTGTTAATTTAGAAGCATGTTTAAACCACAAAGTGTGTTTTTGAAATTGAACAAGCGTTTTTAACTGTTTTTAAAAGGTAGGTTGCCAATTGCAGTTACCGATGTGGTATGTGGCAAACCTTAAGGGAGTGGTTTTCAACCTGGGGGGCGCGATCCCCGGGTGGGTCGTTTGCCTTTTCTCTGGGGGTCATGAAGACGACAATTAAATACCAATCACTATAACAAGAATGCCATCTAAATACCATAAAACAATAACTGTATTGATATTAGTGAATGTTCGAACAGTTGAATAAAAGTTGAATGTTCAAACACTGAGGAAAGTTGCGAGATAGAATGTTATTTTAACAATGTAGGCTTATTATTGAGTTCCCGGTATCAATCATAAATAGCCTACGGCAGTGCTTTTTAACATTTTTTGGAACAGTACACACTTTTCCGTTTACTGAAGAACTTGTACACCACGAGAAACATTTGGTTATGATGTCACAATAAAATATAGCATTTTACAAGCTATACCACTTAAATACATGTTTGTGTCAGTTTTGTGCTATTTTGCATACACAAATGTACTATATATGTCTGAAGGGGTTGTGAGTTATATTGGGTTGTTAAAATGGGTTGCGGTATGAAAAAGGTTGAAAACCACTGCCTTGATGCATATTGTAAAAAAGTGTAATAACTTAATTTTAATATATGGTAGTAAAAGTTCTGTTTTACTATGTGAGTAACAAACTGGTAACAACCCTAAATTTAATCCTATCCTAGGTTGAAAAGTTACGTAAAATTCATCAATCTCAGTTGCAGCCGCGCATTTTGTCTAAAATCAACATAAAATGTGGTCAGCTGCGAAAGCTCAAGTGGGTAAAACTTCTGTAACATTCACACTAATGGTTCTTTGAATAGTACTTCATTTTTGGCCGTGCAAACATCTTAAGCTACATAAACCTTTCCCCCAGACAATATTAAAAGTTTCTAACATGGATCAGACTACTAAGATATTAAGCAAATTTTAACCAGTAGACTATGTACTATATCATAACTAAATTATATTCAATAATTCCTTTCAGTTTTGTAATTTTTAAATCATAAGAAACTCATTTAAAATTAAAAAAAAAAGTCGGTCAAAAGTAAACAAACTACGGAATGCCAATTCAATGAGTTTACTTTCAAGTCCAACTAAGATGTTTTACATATAAAAGCAAATTGCTCTGCTATTATGGATAACTAAATTTATTCCGATGCAAAATCAAAATAGGGTTTGACCATTTGAATATAATCTTTACCATATGACAGCGGATAGCTAAAAAAATCAAAACTTAAGATTATATTTTATTGAAAAAAGCATGTTTAAAATATATTTTGCACTAGTCTACAATCCTACCACATTTTCGTCCGTGGGTTTATGTTGCTAATATTATTTGGGTTAGGGTGGGAGTTAAGAGTTAGAGTGGGTATTATGATTATATTTATTCCTACATATTTACGCGTTTCTTGCAAGTTCAACTTTGACAACTCGTTTCCCGAGTGTCAAAATAAATGTGTTAGGAATTTAGACCAGCGCCATACGTTTTTTGAATTTACGATTAAATTCCGCATTATGAACGTCTTTAATAGAAAAATAAAAAGTTTTAGAGCAGAAACAGACTTATATAAAATCCTAAAAGCACAATATATGACAATTTGAAAACTATGAGGTAGTATTAATACATTTTAGGAAGTATACACCAGACAAAATTAGTTTGAAAACGAAAGAACAATTTTCTTGACGTTTTGACTTTTTGAAAATCTCTATCGAAAGGGACTTTCCCGCAAAAATACCCGGTTGCTATGCATAAACTCCACGTGGTGTCGCTAACGCAGCACTTAATTTTATAAAAAAGGGCAATATCTTGTTTTTGAAGCATAATAGTTTGAGGTTGTTGTTAAGGCATTTTGAAAGTTTTTAAGATGTTGTTTAAGTTAAAATTTTAAGATAATACTTAATTTTGTATGGGCTTTGATGTTCTTAGTATAGTTTTCAGTTTAAAATTGAAAGTAAATTACCCTAGTTTTGTGAAATACAAAAATGTGATAATTTATCAGTTCTTGAATTAATTCATGCCTTTGGTATACAAATTCTGTAACCAGCCGTGTCAGTAGAAACAGGTGTTTTGAGTTTTTTCTCTGTTACAACTAGGCTACATTGAATAGTAAGGATTAACTCTGTTGCAAATAAAACCCGGAAATAGTCAAGAATCGCAGCTATCCATTCTATTTATTTAGGCTAATCCTTTAGCTGCCTAATAAGACTGAATGCAAAGCGCATATCAATATTATTTCAGGAAATTAAAAAAAAATACAAAAAACATTTATTCTCGCATGTTCTTAAATAAAGATCACAGCAGTTTCACGTGTCAGTTGGAAATTGTGGTTTGATAGTTTACAACTTTTGGATTGCAGGTCTACCAAACCTTCAAAATGCATTTGGCAACGTTTCAAGGTATCTAAACTAAAGTATTTAAAAATATATTTATTAGAATATACTTTAGTTTTAGTGCTCGCAATGTATTAATTTTTTTTTAAACTGCAGAACATGTCTGCAGGTGCAAGAAATAATTAAAGACTCATTGCAATGTCCTATTTCACGGAAACCTTTAGTGAAAGGCGAAAGATTTACACGTTGTGAAATGAGACCAAAGTTCGCAATGTATTTATTTAGACGATTTTAAACTTTAAACACATTTTTGCGCCACCTAGCAGAATATATCGCACAATTTTACGGCCGCTTACAGCATAAAAGAGAAAGTTTGAACAAAGCGTTAAAAATGCACGAAGAAAAGTAATGAGCCAAACTGGCATTTAATATTCAAGCGGCTTTAATTTTTATAGTTAATGCTATGTTTAAAAATAACAAACGCGCAAAATCTCGAACAATCAAACTTAAATTTAATTTATTTGGTTTGTAAAATAACAATATATTGGGATCCATTTCTATTCTTATAACTAGTTTTTTTGTTCGCGTTTTTTTAACAGAACCGACGAAGAGTCATTAGTGTGTAAATGTATTATTTGTGTTATCCAGGTGTTGTCGCGTTGGTTTTATTCTTCCATCCTTCCACCGGGATGCCGATTAGTAGCAGACTGATGAAGATCTGCAACGCGATATTGGACGGGTTTGCAGAAGAGGCTTCTATACCGGAGCTCAACGCATGCAAAAGTAAACAGTAACTACTAGTGTATAGTTAAGTAAAAAACTGTGCTGTTTTTGGCTAAAGTCAACCCTTAACTTGTTTCCGTTAGAGAAATGATTACTGACGGCCTAAAATTAAAAAATTAAAGTTAAAATTTAGCGTCAATTTAGTGAACTGTTTGTTTCTCGCCACCTAATGTGACAGTATGAAAAACAAAAGTGGTAAAATTTGGGTTTTAGGTCTTCGTTGAGGCCCGTATAACAAGGAATGGAGCTGGTTTATCCTATTTCGTGAATTTTAATTTCAAAACATGCTCTGTTAAGACGAATGAGTTGCCATTGTATTGTGATATGTAGCATAATGACGGCGTTTTAAACGTTGTTTCATTTTATTTTATTTTGTAGAAATATTTACCCGTCAACACAGCAACATACAGTGTGCTATTTTTGGGTGCAACATTGTCGGGCACAAATCACCGTTATATAAATGCTCTTGTTGAATTTTAAGTGTCATTCACATGAGTATTTTATCTTTATAAAGCTTTAAAACTGACGGCTTGCCCACCACTTGACTGCGGCAACCAAACATGCTGGTTCGGATTCAAGAAGGACAATTCAGGATGCGAAGTTTGTGAATGCGACAGTAAGTAGGAATTATCGGTAAAAAGAATTGAACCCGCTGCTAGATAAACAATGGAAATGGATTTGTCCACAAATGGTTACAATAACTTTAAAAAGAGAAAATATTAGGGTAATTTCACTAACTTGTCTGACGAAGGGCTGATTTAAATGAGATACGTTAGCTCTATGCTTAATTGTCATGTATTGGATTTCCACCACTGAATCTGGATTAGTTTTGAAACAAAAATGTGCTCATCCTGTAAAAAGTAGACTAATTTACTTCAGGCGTTTTGCATTAATACCAACTTAAAGCAATTGAACTGGCGCTCAAGTGCACTGTTTAATGACAAATTGTATTATAAAGTTGGCTAGCTTTCGCACTTTACCCGACTTGGGCCTAATGGAAATAAAGCTTGTCAAAAATTTCAATGCAATTTGCTGTTAGCAGTGCCACCTGACTGCCAGATTTCCAAAACAGCTATAACTAGTTTACTTTTTTTTAATCTGAAATGTGATTTGGCGCTTTAGGCGATTATAACTTTCAAAACATGTAAGACAAGCCACTTAGAAGAGACACAAGGGTCGCATGGTTTGTCGTTCCTTGGTCTGTGTGTACAAAGCTACTTGTTATTCAGATGTGTACGGAGGTGACGTTTGGCTGACCCAGGATCAACAAGTAATGATGAAAGCGAACCTGGGGTTGGTGGCAAAACATGGAACTCGTGGATACAGAAGCGGAACGGAGAGGTGGACGGACAACTTGGACGCGATTGAAGGGAAATATATAATCCCCTACACATTCACCACTGGGATGGGTGAGTGGGTTATTGTAGTAAACACACCATTTTAAAACGAATTAAGTCCAAGTCCAGTCATTCGAAAAATAACTTAAGTTTAAGTCCAGTCCTTAACAAAATAACTTACATTTAAGTCAAGTCATTTGCATTAAAATATATGTTAATGAGTAGCAAACAACAAAAATTTAAGCAAATCTTTTTTTTTCATAAAATGAGGTAAATTACCAAATTTCCCGCAAAACTGTTTACTGAAAAGACGTAATGCTCAAAAGATTTAAGTCAAGTTAAAAAGCAACTTAGGTAAATTTAATTCAAGCCAACTAAAAAAAACTGAAGTCTAAGTCAAGTCGCAGTCCAAGTCACAGCATTGGCATCTATATATATTTCAAACTTATAAAAAATTGTATGTGTCTTTTTGCTGTTTTTCGATTCGTTTTATGTTTTAAAAAAAAAACAAGACACTGACTGCTAAATCGTTCTACTCTAGGTTCACAAATATTCTACTAGGTTTAAAATCAGAAAAAATCGGGTAAGTAATTGTAAAATTCAGTATTCAATCTTAACATTCGGGTTTATGCCAAATGACAACAAGGCTGGTAATAAATATTAATAATAATAAGTTTTCATCATTACTTAACTGTTACAGACTCGGGCTCGATTTCAACGATCAGAGCTGCACTTGATCACATTTCGAACCGAACCTGCCTCGAGTTCCGACGCTGGTTGTTCGATTACGACGATTACATCAAGTTCAACGACGAACCTGGATGTTATTCCAACGTTGGAAAGACCGGGGGAGAACAAACCGTAAGTCCGAGGGTTTGGGGTTCAAATCCCTCCTAAGGCAAACCATAATTGTAATGGTTAAAATGGTAGATAATGCTATACCGTAATGGATTCCAATGTACTTAGGTCTATATGGCATTAACAATAATGATACAAGCGCTTATTAGAACGTCCTAATCAAGATGATGTCGATTTACATACACTATCAAAAATGGTAAAGGATTTGGATAAAAACATTCTTTGAAAAGGATTATTGCAAAAAGACCAATAAAAACAAAGTGGCTAATTTTGATGAATAGTTGGCTTCTTAATTAAAAGTATTCTTAAGACAAGTTCGTAGTAAAAGCAAAAATAAGGTTAACAGTGCTCTAGTTTTAATTGGGCTTTTATGTTATTTTCTACACTATTTTGGTTATATTCTATAACAGTGGTTATTAACCTTTTTTCAGCCGCGCCCCCTTCGGTAATTTTCTCATGCCTTGCGCCCCCCTATGATAATATATCGACATTTTGCAAATAAATATCACAAAGAAAACAGGAAAATAGTGAAGGGTGTCGTTGGTCGCACAAAGCGCGAAAAATTTTGAGTTTTATTTGGTCGAATTGGCTAAATTGCAACCAAAGAGGCGTTTCGCATTGACCACACAACAAATTGCCCGCGCTCGACACATTGATTTTATCGAGCTGATTTTGACGAACTTGTTGCGAGGGCATTTACTCCATAGTTGTAAGAGTTGTATGATGTCGAGTGCAAAAAATCTCAAGCGCAAATATTAAACATTGCGTTATCGTGTTTCAAAAGATGTAACGACACACAATACAACGGCAATATTACAAAAACAATATAGTTTCGCGCAAAAAAAGTTCGACTCCTCCTGTTGCTATAGCCTGTTATCATATATAAAATATGGATGAAAAATAGTCCGAAAGGGCGATAGCTTTTATCGTTTATCTAAAAGTTAATTTAATAGGGCGGTGATATCGTGGATTTTGTGAAAAGAAATGAGAAGATTCGCGCGCAGCGCGAAAATTTTTTGCAGTTTTAACGTTAAAGTTGGCAAAAAAACAGAGTTTGTATGTAGGAATTATGCCTAACCCAAACGAAACCATTAAAATCACTGCAAAAAGTTAAAATATTGAAGTCGAGCTCGCGCCCCCCTTAGAATTGCTTGGCGCCCCCCCGGTACCACTGTTCTATAACTACATTTTTTAAGAAAATATTTCAGATAGTTGAAATTTATAACTTATTATTTTATAAGTGATATTTTTAAGTCGTAGTCAGTGCTTTACCACTCGTTAAATAACCACGTTGACCTTCAAGTCAATCACATAAATCCAACCTGACTTCCAGATACAGATCGGGCGAGGTTGCGCAACAATGGACCGCGTTCTGCATGAGTTGCTTCACTCCTTGGGACTCTGGCACGAACACAATAGACCTGACCGCGATCAGAACGTCAGGGTTCTGTGGGGAAACGTCGATCCTGGTCAGTAAAGCGTTACAAAAATAAATTCTTAACTTTTTATTGTTACGGTAGTTTTTGATGTTCATTATGAGGTAACTTTTCAGTAATTTTTTCCTGGTCGTCCCGGTCTGTGTAGGGATGAAAAAAGATTAATTTTATGATTTACTCACTGTTACACTATTTTAAGTTTAATGACCCCACTCCATTTAAAAATAACCTGATGAAACGATTGTTCTGAAAAATTTGAAATATTTGAACCTTGAGAAAAAAATAAACTCTTTGAACTAAAACGTATATTTGTTTGGTTAAAGGGCATTTTCCACTCGAACTTTATTAATTCAAGTATTGTCAAACGAACGAAATATTACAAATTATTTAGGAAAAAATAGCAAACTTTAAAAATGACCAAAATTAGGTCAAGGGTGGCATTCCCATTTTATCGATATTAAACTAACATTAACCGCATTTCTCTTAAAATTGTATTCCAACAATGTGAGAATTGACCTTGAGTAATGCATCAGCAACGAAAAAAAGTTTATTTTTCTATTATCTAAATTTTAACTCAAAACTTTTATTCCAGACCAATATACAAGTTTTCTTTGGAACGAGGTTTTCGACTCTAGCGGTGTTTATGACGTCACATCTGTAATGCAATACGGCTCGTACACATTCAGCCGGAACGGCGAGCCAACCATGACGGACTTGAACGGAACAATTTTTCCAGAAGTTGTAAGTTTAAGCAAACAACGGATTGACATTTGTCCATTATTAATGGCTATTTCCACTTACAAGTTTTGTTCGTGATTTGCAGCCTTAACCTACAATTTGTTTATTTACTTTCCTCCTGAAAATAAATAAAAATAGTACTAAAATTGGTTAGAAAACAGGGACAGCTAATAGACCTTCAATCGTCCAGCTATATTGACTCATTTTTAGCAACTAATTTTTGACTTGAACGGATTGACTCAGCTGAGGTCTTTGGCATAAAATCTTACTACCTAAAAATATATTTTTCTTTAATTGGAAAGCATGTTGTTTTACTCAAGAAAAAGTCAAAATAATTTTGGGTAAGCCCGCTACCCATTTCTACTTGGGTTGTTTTTTAAGGTACCCAAAGTATTTTGCCGTTTTTGGGGTAAACTCATGCACTACCCAATGTAGGTACCTAACTTTTTCAAAAGTGTATATTACATCATTTTTACCATTCTTTAATAATATTCTTCACTTAAACATTTGACTTATTTTTGACAGACGAGGAACGCACTTTCACCAACTGACGTGGATCGCATCAACAGTTTGTACGAGTGCGATATTCTGGCCATGGCGAGTAAGGCATTGTGATGCGACTCACCTTTGGAGCCTTGCCACAACCAACTACGACATAATTCATGCTTTTGGAACATTGTGCAAAATGACAAGAAACCAATATAATACAAAAAGAAAAGGGCCTTGAGTGACCAAAATTAGGAAACATTGTCAATGTTTAGTTGTGTAAAAAATTGCCTTTCGTGTTCGACATATATATTCTGTTTGGCCTCACATTTGTTGCTCGTGTTTATCCAATAAAATGCGCCCCTGGATTTCAGATTTTAATATCAGCAGAATACTAAGAATATTGTAGCGATTTAATCTGAAATCAAAGTTCATTTAAAATGCAACTACTTCAAAACTCATTAAAGTCTGGATGCGAGGCTACAGCTCGCAAAACAACACACACTCAGTTCTTTGAGTTAGCTTGTTGACTTTTCACACTTATCAGGACTTTTCTCCACAACTTGAAGCAAATATTGCAATATACAGAAGGACCAACTCAGACTGGTTCGTTTAATTGGCACGCAATCAGCACAATGCAATTATATCAAGTGGGAATTAGTCAACAGAGAACCCTGTTCAGTCAGCATAAAACCCACTTAACCAGCGCAAAGCACATGCAGTAAGCAAGTGGCAGCGGGCAAAGTGCGGGGCTGTTTACAGTTTGCGAGGCGTGCTGTTTACAAGTGCGAGTTGCGACACAACGGCTGGGGATCAAAGTTTGAAGCTTAAATACGAGAAACAACAAGTCGCTTGCTAGAGTCAGACTTAGATGGTTTAAAATAAATGTGCTTGCAAATTTGACTAGATTGATGTTGTATATAGCTTACCTCGTCTGCCGCTTGAACTAACTTATCTTATTAGAAAGTTAAACTAATAAAACTTACAAGGGCTAAGAATTTAGAGAGAAATAATTTGTCCGATTCCTGAAAACTTAAAGAGTTCAGTGTTAATAAATAAACGATTTTAACGACTTGTATTTTATTTCTCTGCTTAAGTGAGTTCCAGAATCCAAGTGCGCCAATACACCGCTATCAGACGTTTTCGAAAACTTTCAAAATGGTCTAGAAATTAAGAGTAAAATAATTAGAAGAATTATCGGAAATGAAAGATTTTAGAGTTCCGTAAGGTGCGTATGACTATCAGAACATTTGTGGCAGTAAAATTGTATTCTGGCACACAATTAGCTAACTATCAGGATTCACCAGGAAACCTGTAAAAAGGTTTATGAATATTTGGAAAGCGCAAAACAAGAAGATTATTGTGAATTAAACGTGGCATTGTTCGTAATTCGGCAAAATGCTGTGCTAATGTTACTAGTTTGCAAGATTTCCAATTTGAATCGGAGCCTATTTGAGAGTGAAAATATTCATACTAAAACAAAAAATTGAAGCTAATAACTTCTATATGGGCCTTAATATTCTTACTACGTCTAACTAACCTACAACTATTATGCTCTAAAAGAATTGCTTATTGTTGAAGTTTATAAGAGAGTGCTGTTTAGGATCTTAACGTTTATTTAGCCCCAAGAAAGAAGTGCGAAGGCACAAATAAATTGTGTTAAAGCTGACCTACGGGAAAGCTTTAATTCTCTGAAATTTCTCAAACCGATCTCACTGCAGTTGAAATCCCTACAGCTTTACGTGTTTTAAACATTTACTTAGAAACGATATACCGACTAAAGAAGTGAGTCTAAATGATTTAATAAACTGTTTTAACAATGAGTTATTAGAAACTTGCACCGTAACCGAATAATGTTTTTTGGAGAATAATAGTTAAAGGTTGTAGGAAGAAGTAGTAAGAATATTAAAGCCCATGCAGATAGGTATCATTTTGTGAAAGTTTCGAAAAAAATCTGAAAACGTTCAAATTGCTGCCAACTTCTAAACAGGCTTTGATAGTCTTACTACGATAAACTTTTATTTTACAGTGTCGAGTATTAAAGGGTTAAAACTTACCAAAAGTGAAATATGAAGCTCGCTTTGCTGGTTTTGCTCGTCGGAGTGTTCCTGGTTTGTGAAGCAGCGCCAGCTAGAGGTAAAACATACAACATAAATAAACATAAAGTGTGTTTTTTTCTCAAATTGTTACACAGTTTGCATTTCATGTCGCTCCACGCTCTTGGGTGTGCAGCACCAAGTTTTGAGGTGTTCCTGTGTGTGATTATATTATACAATCTACTTTTTTCGATATTTAAGTGCGCAATATACCAAGTTGGGTGTGCACACAAATTTCTTGAAAAACTATCGGGTGTGAACCTGGCACCTGCCACAGAATACAGACTGGATTTTGTGCAGCACAGAAGTGTGCCTCAAGAGATGCTTAAGTGTGCCACGAAACTCTTTGTTATCAAAAAAACTATTCGTGTTTGAAAGACTGGAATGCAGCCAATAAAATAAGTTGTTTTATAAAAAATAAAGTTGTTTAAAATTGTTTCAGAGGGTGACCAAGCAAGTTGGTGGGAGACTGTCACTGGATTGTCGAGAGAAAAGTTAGAAGAAATAAAGTAAGTTACTCACAAACTGTTGACTTACCAACACAGAGTTTAACTAAGTATATATTAAACCCCGAATAAATACTAGAACAGGTAAAAACAACCCTATTGAAGTAGACCAGGTTTTCTATATACCCAGGTAACTTAACGAACTTTTGGTTTGAAGTTTAAACATGAAACCAGTGTTGATATTGAATTAAATTCGCACTCACCCGAACAAAACATCATCGTTAAACATCTCCATGCGCCGTCTTCGAATTTCCTCCAGTGAATTTGTTTTCATCAATGACTCACCTTTTAACTTCGGTTCGCTAACATAGTTCTCGTCATTCTCTATCGATTAGCGGAATAGTGAACGCGCAGAACTTGTTACAATGGTCGATGCGCTGGTTTCATTAGTTTTGTGTTGCGCAACATTTAATGTACGAGATTTGCGCAGTAATTCGTCTCACATTTGGCGTTTCCTATACTTTCTGGCTGATCTGCAAATTGATTTCAGGACAAACAACCAATGTTTGCTTAAGGCACTCGCAAGTCAAGCGATTACGTGTCAATCAGCACTCCCGGGGTAAATTGCACTGCGAGTGCAAAAACGAGCCTGTAAACCAAAACCAATTGTAGCTATAGACGTTACATAAAAACTTCATGCAATTTAATAAATATCTAAGCCTTGATTAAAACTAGAATCACTAAAAAACAAATATACATGAAAATAAAAGACGTAATAAGAATATCAAAGCCCATACAGAAGTAGGTATAAAATAAAAGGCTTTGTCAATACCAAGAAAATGCCCTCGAAATATCTTTTCGTGCAACTTAAACGATATAAAGGCGTTTTTCGCTTTGCGCTAATCGATAACATCTTTGTAATGTTGCATTGGTTTTGAAATAAACATCTCTTTATTCTAAAACTTAAAACTGATAACGAAGTGTGTGGCGTTCTTGGTTACAACCCAGGACGAAACTTTGTGACGTCACGTTTTAGCGTAACTAATATTTCGTGCTCTTCAAAAACAATATTTTTCTGACTGGTGTTAAATTCAGGACCAGAGTACATTCTGCGGCTAGCGACATCGACTTTGGAGCGATGTGGCTAAAAGCGAAGACCAAGCTCGGAACACTTTCCACAGACACCCAAGCAGCGTTCCGTCGCTTTATGGCAGGAAGGGCAGCAGCCGGACAACCATGAATATGATGCTTGGTGTAAAACTGCCTTGTAATTTGTGGCAGCTTCTGTATTACGTAATTACAACTATGAAATAACTTTCGAGTTGTTGTTCAATGCTATTACAACCAGTTAGCTCAGAGCAGAAAATTTCCAGCAACTGAATTTTAAAAGAAACGTTTGCACTTTAATAACGAATAGCAACAAAATACAAAAAAAAAATGTTTTTGTACATTTGAAATTACTAACGAATCTTGTTGTTACGAACATTTAACGCTTGTTATGCGCATACTAATGTCGCAAATAGTGGAGGAATAGTTATTGTTTAATTTCACCCGTACAGAGTATTTATAAAAGTACAGGTGAATATTTACTCAGTGTGGGGCATATATGGCTAAAAATAATGCCTTTCTGTTACTTGGTACACGCTATGAAACACGTCCCAAAATGGTTGATAAATGACGTCATAATAGGCAAGAGGGGATAATTGTGGGTTACTTATTATTTCTAGCTGTTGTTGCAATATTACTTTTCAAATGTAATCAAAGTAGAAAGGTTAAAACGAAGTTGACGCGGATAGGAAATGACGTAGAGGTTAGTCGAACATTGATCTCCTACGTCATAACGTAAGTAAGTTGGCGGTTCAAACAAGTGGGCGACAATGCTTATTTAATTCTAATAATAATAATTATTACAAAACAGTTGGGTGGGTGTCCGAAGTTTTACTTGGTTTCATAACTGGTGTATAATGTTTTAAAGAAAACCAGACGGCTTATACTAAAAACGTTTGCATAATGCTTCTGTGTATGGATTTAGATATTTATCCTAAAATTCGGCTACATTTCATTATTAAGAAAAGCTTTCATCTTTACTTTCAAAACAAACCAAGACAGTAAACTTCAAGTAGCTTTTATTTTAATTCAAGCAAAGCATGGTTCAAGTTAATGAGTCACATTTTACAAATAACAACAACAGAAATGTTCGTAGATTTCTAACACCAGTAAGAAAAGGTTTTTCGAAAAATGTACGAAAATGTTCAACTGATATTGAGTATTTTTCTGGTAAGTGCAATTTGACGATAAACATACATGAAATTTGTGCAAATAAAAAATATAGGTTAGTTTCTATTTCGATTAGCACAAAGCTTAATATAACTGACTAGGGATTTGTAAAGTAAAATTTTAATCAGCATTTTGTTAATGAGAAATTTCCAATTAAGCTCGAAAAAAAGTTAATACTGAGCTAATGTTTGTTCCATGAAGCACACACAACATAAGCTTGACTAACCAAAAATAATTAAAACATTACGTACACATAAATTTCGCATTGGTTTTCCATTGGTTGTGCATATTTATTTTAACTTTATTCACTTCGTCCAGGTTTATTGCTAAATTATAATTTGTATATTCAACTATGGTAATGCAAAGGTCAAGCACGTATGCTTAAGTACAGAGAAATAGATTGCTAATCACAGCTACAAAAATTTACACAAGAACCACCAAAAAATCGGCCAAGCGCATTTTTTTCGTTTTTCTTCATATTCGACCTTGACCTTGAACCCGGTGACCTTTAAGGGAACAGCTGATTGCAGGTAAGGCCAGTGACGGGCCCATGGTCGACCCCCTTGCTGTACTGCTTGCCATCGCAGCAGAAGTAGAGCGACCCATCGATGCAACCATCTCCACAACAAATCGCCTCATCCCGGGGAACTCCGTCCAAACTGCGGGGAACTCCCTCGCAGCAGATCTCCGTGTTCAAGTTCATGATGGTGCTTCCTGGGTTTTAGGTTGGGCTCGTTTTGGTGGTTTTACCAGTTTTTAAAAGTTTTAAACGCTTTTGTTTTTTTAGCATCGGTTTCTTGACAATTATCTAAGAAAGCCATACGAAATTTCTTGATTTTCTATCGTTTTTCTTTTTGAAGCACTGATTGTACTTTTGGTGTCAAGCATTTATTGTTTTTATGGAAGTTTTAATTGGTTTTCTACGATTTTGGTCAACCTTCTAGTAATATTTGTTTTATAAAATCCAATTTTATTATATACTTTTTGGTTCTTTATGGTAATTTTTTTCTTGGTTTTAATTAGTTTGCGTTTATATTACGTATAGTTTTTTATTTTGTATAGATTAAGTTTTAGCCCTATTTTTTAATTTAATTACTTATAAAATGCTGTTTTTTTTCAGTAATTACATAATCGTGTTTTTACTTTTTTGAACCAAATCTAATATTATCCCAAAAATAAAATTGCGATATTATATTGTTAATTAAAGATAAACAAGTGCGACCCAATATCGGGTATCGGTTACGATCCGATATTATCGTACTCACCACAGCAAACAGCGTCGGCGGAAGTGACGTTGCTGATGACGTTATTAACGACCCCGGCGCAGCAAACGGAAGTGACGCTGTTCATGACGTTGCTTCCTGTGACAAAAGGTTATTTTATGAAGCAACGACTTTGTTTTTTTCTAATTGTTGCAACAAAAAGAGTTTATAGATCAGCGGTTCATTTTTACCCCTTTAGCCTGCGTTGGTGTAAAGGTTTTTGGTTGTACTTTAGGCGTATGCGACTATGCGTACAAGAAGAGTTGGTATAATGATGACAGATGTTTACAAAATGTATAAAAGACGAAATTGCCTTTTAAAGGGAATTACCTTAAAGTGGACAGTCCGTACTTGTTTTTTACCGTAACTCATTATTAAATATGCTGTTACTGTCAGGCATTGTATTAATTCCATCAGGGCAAAGATATATATAAATATATAGCAGCGAAACAAACAAGAAAACCACACAATTACAACCCATTTCGTTTGCCCTTACATTCAATCCTACTCTCACCACAGTAGATTGTGATATTTTTTAAGGGCGCCACATTTCAAAAAGCAAAAAAAACGCAAAATTGCTTTTTTCGGGCAATTTTACGTGAGGGTGGACATGCCGTACTAATAAAAGTATTTTTTTATTTTTACCCTAACCCAGGGGTTCTTAAATTTTTTATCCTGCTGACCCCTAATTTTTTTTGCTTTGCGTGGAACACGGTAGGCAGGAAATTTTCAGAGATGACGTCATAATTTGACGTCAAATTACAAATAAACTACAGAAATCTGTAAATATACATCAACATTTGAATTGAGCCTTCACGGACCCCCTAAAACCCAGATTAACAACCCCTGTCCTAACTCATTAGGTTTTTCCTTTATATGGAATCCTACTTACCACAGCAAACTGCGACATCGATTGGAATATTGTTGAGAGGAGTTACGACTCCGTTGCAGCAAGTGAACAAGTTGGCGTCGTAAGAAACACTCCCTGTGACAATTTAAGCAAGTTTTCATCAACGACACCCAAAGTTTTTATCCTCGTTTTGAAAAAGCGTATTATAGTTGTTAACGTAAGCCACTTGATTACAATATTTACGCAATATATACTATATGTTACAACTTTGCGTGTATATTAAATTATTGTTTCGGGTTCAAGAAGTAACAAAACCTAAATAAAAACTCTTGCAAACCAAAAACAACAAAGAAAAGATGGAAAATCAACTCTCATACTATATAGTATAAAATTTAAGTTGAATGACAGCATTTTGGTTAAAACGTCAAACAATTAATTTCACGCAGAAAGAATAATTTACACAAGACATATAAACAGACTTGGTCAACTAGATAATTCTAGCTTTTTAATTCAATTAATTAAAGCAAAATGCGGCTAAAATTGTAATATATTTGTGAATTGCTTCTGTGCTCACTTTTACTTCTAATATAATTCGGGTTTTACCAAAAATCCTACTTTGTCCAACGGCATTTTTAGTCTCCAAGTAGGAACAAAAATTTAAATTAATACCCTTCGGTCGGTCTACATATGAGCGTTAGATATAAAGAATTAATAGCATTTAACAAAACACTTCACAAAAATGATTCTTTGTAAGAATTTGATCAAAATCGTTAGTTTAGTTTAACTCACCGCAGCACTTTGTGTAGTTCCCCTGCAAAGGAGCTTCTGTTTCGTCACAACAGATGGACACTGATGCGTCAATGATGACGTCAGCACAGCAAGCGTTTGCTTGGCTGATTTCCATGGGGATTCCCCCGCAGCATTGAAAGTTGTTGGTGTCGATGACCGATGCTCCGCAACATTCAGCGTAATCAGCTGGGATTCCAACTGTGACAATACAGTGTTTATATGAAATAAGCTATTGTTGCCAGGCATAATATATAACGGAGTGTTGCTCTTCCAGCAGAATATATAATAGATCGACGTTTCGACGTGCTATACAGAACGTCTTCATCAGGATACTGAAGTTACATTTATAAATCAACAAGTAACAATTCGTGCGATTAAAAACTCGCACCAACGCTCATTGGTGTAAAAGCGCGCGATAGTGTTTATATGAAGCATTCAGCGTAGTCTGCTAACTTATTGTGTTACAACACTATCCGGAGCATCGTAAGAAAGCAACACAACCCCTGAGGTCGTGAGTTCGAATCTCACCCTGAACCGGATATTGAGGTTGTATGTACGAACAGGATGCAGCAGCAGGCAACGGTGCTATAGTTGTTTCTCGACTCTCTTTGAGCCAGTTGTTGAAGCTACGCTACCGGCATTACCTAGTCGTGAGTTCGAATCTCACCACGGGCAAGTTGTTTTTTCTAGTGCTGTTACCGTTGACCAGTACGACTCTTGGTCACAGACTACACATTGTGTAAATGAGTGTTTCATCCTCTGGGTTATTAGGGGTTTCAAAACCAAATATTAATTCCCCTTTGAAAGGAATACCATAAACCATTTTATACAAATATACGAGTGAGATGTCACCTTTTTTAGACTGAAAAAGCAAACATATAGAAACATGTACAAAATAATTTGTATATTTGCTTACATACTGTCACATCTTGAACATTTTTCGTTAAAATTACATTGCATCTACTCCCTTAAGCAACAATTGTTGCCCGAAATTGTTTTGCGATTCCCAACTTAAACTAACCCCTAGGTGTCGCGCAAACCACGTTTAAAAAATTAGGTTTAAAATAATAAAAACAGCTGTAAGTATTCCGAATTCGTGCCAAATTTAAATATGTATCTCAATATGGTCAAATCAGTCCGGAAATCAAAACATCTTACCGCGACTAAGAATAATAAAATTAATGACTTTCTCTGCAATTTGAAAGGGATATTTTAAAGCACAGTATAAGTAAGCCTGAATCGACAACTGTATTTTAACGCCTTCCTGCTAAATCGTCCGCTTTTTAACTGTTTTATCTCGTCTCTTTTCTCGTTTGCACTCGTTTTGTTGTGTCCTTATTTGAATAATAAAAAAATTAAAAAAATTAAAAAAGTTTACGAAACTTGACATAAAAAATGTGTTTTTTAAATACAAGCGAAAATACCTTTTTAAAGAGCTTTAGAGTTTTGAATAGCTCACATTTTGTTACAGAAAATTTTACATATTTAAAAATTTGTTAAAAATTGAACAAACATTTAAAAATGCGATTTGATTCATAACGCCCACGTTCTTCCTTTAAGTACTTACCAAGATCGATTATGACTCCGTCGCAGCAGATTTGTGTGTCGTAGTCGTAGGGAAGGAGTGACGAAGGGTTGGCGAAATCCCCACAACATCTGGTGTGGTGACTAATTGCTGGACCCTGGAAATGATAAGACTTTCAGTTTTCATATTTGTTATAACTTTAAATGCATTTCAACGTTTAAATGCGTGTTTGAGCACAATCTCATACGAGTAAATTATGCATGGGGCCGCAGTATCAGCCCTAATGATATTTTGTAGGTCAGTTTAGTTCAACTGGTAATCTTAAAAATAGAGGATTTAGTTGGATGGTGTTTTTGGAAACCGAAACGTAACAGAAAACAGAAGACACAGCATTTTCACAATTTATTTCAAAGCTAATGTTGAACATCTTTGTAATAAATAGAAGTAGAGCTTAATCAACCGATGACTAACTTTATAGATAAAGAGATGTTTTACCAAGTTGAAAAAGTTAAAAATTATAATTGTGTAGTGAGATACCGTAAACATTGCACGACGCCCGTAAAAGTTCAATATGCGATAATGATTAGTTAACTTGCATTGCAACTACTTACTTTAGGGCTTTGAATGACAGGGTTTGGGTGAATGGTTGATCCACAGCAAGTTTGGTTGTAAGCGTCGAAAGGAACATCCACACAACACGAAGGCCACACGTAGTTGTGAGTCTGAAGCATCACAGAATATAATTTTTTAAAAACAGGTTAATTTAAGGGTCGACACTTAAACCTAATTTTCCGATCTTTTAAATTTGTTTTATATAATCAATTAATTTATTATACTAACAGTGTCATCATGTGATTCGTTGGTAAAAAGTTTCGGCACTAGCTCGTGAGATGAAAACAAAAAAAAAATTAAAGAAAAAATGGAGACAAAAATTCTCCAGCATAGAAAGGTTACTCACTGAGACGACACCAGCGCAGCAAACTTGAGTTTCATGGAAATAACCGACGTCATAACAGCAGCTGTCTCCGGGCTGCGAAGAACAGAAATAGATTAGTTATATAAGCATTGTACGGCGTAGGGAGGTTGGTGTTTAGCTCGCATTATAAAAATGGATTTACATTTTTTTCAGCGAAGAATTTGTATAATCTCCATCGTTTTATACATTCGACCTAAATTTTCTAAACAAAAATAATAATAAATTTCTAAACAAAAATATTTTCCTTACCAAAATAAAAAAAATCACTCACGGTCACAAATCCGTTGCAGCAGACGAATCCGTTGTTGAAGAAAGGTTGGTTGTTGCAACAAGCATCTCCAGATACGCTGGAGTTGTACACAACATCGCCACAACAAACAGAAGCTGGGCTGAAGTAACCTTGGTCGTAGCAGCAAGCGTCCCCTGGGCTGACAACACCACGACAGCACACGTTCTTATCACTGAAGTAAGGCTGGTCAACACAGCACTTGTCGCCTGATACAGCCGCGTCGTATATCACTGTTCCGCAGCAAATTTCAACAACCTGTGTGCGTAAAAAGGCTCTTTTTGAAGATGGTGCCTCCTGGTTTATATCGTTGAATTTTAAACTTGGCTCGACAATTAAGGATTAATAACGCTGAATATTATTATTCATATTTATGGATATTAATTTTTTTTTGAAATATTTTTTGTTTGCTGGAAAGCTTTAGCCAATACAAGAATTGTGTAGAAATTTGAACACTGTAACGTCACAACTTCCAGAGATATTGCTCTATAAAGAAAACTCTGTACTACTGAAAACATTTCTGAATGATTTTGCTAAGCAACGACCGAGCCTTGCGCTTTTCTGATTCTAACAAGAGGGAACCTGATTTGCAGTCGCAATCAGGTAATTAAAAGAAGTGGAGCGACATAATTGCGGCAGAAGTGGATTTACCACAGGGCTCGAAACTTGGGCTTTGCGACCCTGAAGTCTTCTGTTTTTGTGCTTAATACATTAACACAGAGCTCCTTAAACTGTGCTTTGCGACTCCCTCGTTATCGCATCTAAAAACGCAATTGTAGTAATAAAATCTTAACAGGTATTATTGTCCCCTGACATTATTATTACCAAAAATCTTTAGGGACTGATTATAATCTTCCGATGCAAGAATTGATTTGTTGATTTCTGATTCAAAAGCTTTGTTCATCAAAAGTTCAACAAAACTTTCACCAGGTCTAAACAAGTTGGCCTAATTAGGATTATGATGCGAGGCGAGGCTGGTAAAACCTGCATGCGGTGAAGTTATGGAAAGACTATTTATTATTGTAGTGTGTTTATGATATATGGCGGTCTATTACTTCGGAAAAACCTTGATTTTGAGTGTTATCATTCAACTGTATACTATTTCTTCATAGACCTTCCTAAATGTCTTTTGCGTATTGCAATCGTTGAATATGATATGCATTTCGAACTGTGCTTTAATTGCAGGAAATTCATGCAAAAAAGCGAGAACCTTGCGTTATTGTACAGACTATGCTTACGTTATTGTACAGACTAAGTTTAATCCATGTTAACAGTGAACTCTTAGGCACCAATTATCGGATTTTGTTGATATTCATCATTAATTTGTGGCGATATGTTGCAATCACATCTCTAAGGATACTCTTTATGCAGTACAATGCTCAATAAACCTAATTCACATGGTTAAATTGTGTGAAAACAATAACTGATTATTCTTTTCTGCAAATAATATTAACAACACCCATTAACTAATCAACCTATTATAAAATATGTATATATTTCCAAATATATTCAAAAGATAACTGTATATAAGTAGGATGAAATGAATTATAATTTTAACAACAAATCGCAAAGTAAACGCCAACCTGAGATAAAAATTTGCTTAACATACTTATTAAGCGACTAACCTACCTCTTTCGAGCTTGCTAGACTCTAGCGCTTTAGCACGATAAAAACCAGTCAAGCGAGGCGACGTCGCCGTGCGTCATTTTAGTCAAACAAGCGCGCTAGCTCACTTATTCTGCTCATGTCCGTTAAAGTTGTTAAAACATATTTCTGAAATGATTTTATTCGGGTTTAAATAGTTGTGGTTACTGGACAGCTTGTTTTAAATGTTATGTTCGGTTTGAAAAATTTAAAATTATATTTTGGGAAATGGTAACGAAGATTTTTTACGAACTGCTAAAATAAGTTCGATAGCAAATTTTAAAATTCAAAAGTAAACAAATTTATATTATATTTTAATATATAGAGCACTACGTAGTGCCGGATTAACCATTAGGCTAATAAGGCTATAGCCTTAGGCTGAATCCCCACCAGTTAGACAAAAACGCTTTAAAGCAGTCTGATCGCGACTAATGAGATGGAACGCTATTTCTTTTGTTGTCGCGTCTCCACCGACCAGACTTGACGCAAATCTTACGCACAGCAGACAGACTAAACGCGTTTTTAGCGAGATAGCGCGTGCACTACGTTTTTACCGTGTCTGAAGATGCTTTTTGATAGAAACGATTAGATTTTACAGGTTTTTGTAGGTTTTATATTAGGAATGTTATTTCAAAAGGTTAAGCAGGTTGTTTTTTTTAATTCCAATAAAAACTAGACGGGGGTGCGGTTGTTGTATATTTTGTCAGGGGATATATTTTCAGGGCTTAGTGTTTATTTTCAATTTTTACTTTATTTTAATTTTTTTTTTTTTTAATTTTTTTTTAAATATTTTGTATTGTGTACTTTATATTATATATTTTGTTTTTCATTTTCCTTAACTTGTTTCTGCAAGCAAAAACAGATATGGGCCGAAAACTTCCCCACTTAAAATATGCCTTTGATGCGAAAGGGGTTCAAATATGGCGTAGAATTTGGGGAATGATCGAAACATATATTTGATAAATAGAATTTACTTAGATAATGCATATGGCTATTTTATTCAATTTTGACCAGCTTACGTGTTTGAAAATCAAATATTATCATTCTCTTAAAGACTAAAAATGGTTTAACGCCTATGGTTTGCTATACTTTTGCAAACTTTCACTAGGTAATTTTTTACCATAGCTTGGTCCGAGCAATCACTGTTAAAACAGGCTTTAAATCTGTCGTTTCAAACAATATGAAAAACACTATTACGTGCCTAATACGCAAACTATTAAATCGAAAGTTTTGCTAGATAAGTTTAGGCCTGATGTTGGTATGCTGGTTGGAGCAAGATGCACAACAGGTGCTAACAGAGAGGCGTAGACTGCCTTAAGATTTCGCATTTAAACTTGCGGCGGTAAATACACCCTATTGACACTTAATTATTAGGCGAAGCTTATCGCGAAGTAATTGGTCGCCCCAAAAAATGCTGACGCCGCATTTAAAGCAAGCATTATAAATGTGTCGCCGATATTCTGCCTTGAACATCCCTACTCGAAATGCTTCCCTCCGTTAATTGTACGGTGGGTGAAACTTTATTCACGGCCTTACCTCTTTGTGTATTACCGCGACAATACGATGAAATACGATTTGGAGAATATTGGAAACATCGTATTTGGAGAATATTTGCTATTTGCACCTGTTCTGTATGTTACTCCAATTCAACATATCTACACACAATTATAAGTTGTGTATAATAATATAATAACTTATGGCTTTGAAGCGAAGGGGGTTCAAATATGGCGTAGATTTTGGCAAATGATCGAAACATACATTTGATAAATAGAATTTACTTAGATAATGCATATGGCTATTTTATTCAATTTTGACCAGCTTACGTGTTTGAAAATCAAATATTATCATTCTCTTAAAGACTAAAAATGGTTTAACGCCTATGGTTTGCTATACTTTTGCAAACTTTCACTAGGTAATTTTTTACCATAGCTTGGTCCGAGCAATCACTGTTAAAACAGGCTTTAAATCTGTCGTTTCAAACAATATGAAAAACACTATTACGTGCCTAATAAGCAAACTATTAAATCGAAAGTTTTGCTAGATAAGTTTTGGCCTGATGTTGGTATGCTGGTTGGAGCAAGATGCACAACAGGTGCTAACAGAGAGGCGTAGACTGCCTTAAGATTTCGCATTTAAACTTGCGGCGGTAAATACACCCTATTGACACTTAATTATTTGGCGAAGCTTATCGCGAAGTAATTGGTCGCCCCAAAAAATGCTGACGCCGCATTTAAAGCAAGCATTATAAATGTGTCGCCGATATTCTGCCTTGAACATCCCTACTCGAAATGCTTCCCTCCGTTAATTGTACGGTGGGTGAAACTTTATTCACGGCCTTACCTCTTTGTGTATTACCGCGACAATACGATGAAATACGATTTGGAGAATATTGGAAACATCGTATTTGGAGAATATTTGCTATTTGCACCTGTTCTGTATGTTACTCCAATCCAACATATCTACACACAATTATAAGTTGTGTATAATAATATAATAACTTATGGCTTTGAAGCGAAGGGGGTTCAAATATGGCGTAGATTTTGGCAAATGACCGAAACATACATTTGATCAATAAAAATTTACGTAGATAATGCTTACGGCCATGTTATTACATTTTGGTCAGCTAGCATGTTTAAAAAGTCAATATTTTCATTCTCTCTGAATGATTTAACGTCTATGGTTTGCTATACTTTTTCCAACTTTTACTGTGTAAATTTTTACCATGCCTTGGTCTGAGCAATCACTGTTGAAACAGAGTTTAAATCTGTAGTTTTGAGCAATATGCAAACACGTTTATGTGCCTAATAAGCCACGTTTTCTATTGAAAGTTTTGCCAATTTAAATCCAATAAACGCAAGATTTATTTATTTATGACGCCATGTTATGACGTAGCTTTGTAACGTCGTCGTTAAGAATGCGTTAAACTTAAGCTTTTTGTTGTTGCGGCCCTTGTATAATTATATTTGCTTAGACCTGGTGTTGATATGTTTGAATGGTGCAACAATTACAACATGTGCTAACAGAGATGTGTACACTGCCTGTAGGATTCGCATTTAAATTTGCGGTGGTAAAATATTTTGTGTTGTAAGAGCAATAGTTTTTTTTACTTAGAGAGGCCTCTTTATGAAAGGCAAGTCGCGTGTGCATAGTTTTACTAGGCAAGCCACTTCCAACACAAATGTTGCACGCGCGGGACAATAGGGCGCAGCAGGGATGCCAGCAGCCGCCTCGTCGCGACGCGAGCTGGACAAAGCAAGCGAATATGAACGAATTCTGTATGAAAGTTTTTCTGCTGCTAGATGGCTGTCGTTAGCTAAAAAGTGCTAAAACGCAATATTTCAGGTTTTTACCCCCCAAGCAAAGGCCCCTGGGAGTGCAGCCTCATAAACTTTTACAAAGCACCTACATACCACTCTACGCCATGTCTGAAAATTTGAAGGTTCTACGATGTCTACTTTTTCTATAAAGCTTCGGACAAAACTCGGTCTGAAACAAACCATAGGAAACCATAGGAAACCATAGGAAACCAAAAAAGAACTAGACGGGGGTGCGGTTGTTGTATATTTTGTCAGGGGATATATTTTCAGGGCTTAGTGTTTATTTTCAATTTTTACTTTATTTTAATTTTTTTTTTTTTTAATTTTTTTTTAAATATTTTGTATTGTGTACTTTATATTATATATTTTGTTTTTCATTTTCCTTAACTTGTTTCTGCAAGCAAAAACAGATATGGGCCGAAAACTTCCCCACTTGAAATATGCCTTTGATGCGAAAGTGGTTCAAATATGGCGTAGAATTTGGGGAATGATCGAAACATATATTTGATAAATAGAATTTACTTAGATAATGCATATGGCTATTTTATTAAATTTTGACCAGCTTACGTGTTTGAAAATCAAATATTATCATTCTCTTAAAGACTAAAAATGGTTTAACGCCTATGGTTTGCTATACTTTTGCAAACTTTCACTAGGTAATTTTTTACCATAGCTTGGTCCGAGCAATCACTGTTAAAACAGGCTTTAAATCTGTCGTTTAAAACAATATGAAAAACACTATTACGTGCCTAATACGCAAACTATTAAATCGAAAGTTTTGCTAGATAAGTTTAGGCCTGATGTTGGTATGCTGGTTGGAGCAAGATGCACAACAGGTGCTAACAGAGAGGCTTAGACTGCCTTAAGATTTCGCATTTAAACTTGCGGCGGTAAATACACCCTATTGACACTTAATTATTAGGCGAAGCTTATCGCGAAGTAATTGGTCGCCCCAAAAAATGCTGACGCCGCATTTAAAGCAAGCATTATAAATGTGTCGCCGATATTCTGCCTTGAACATCCCTACTCGAAATGCTTCCCTCCGTTAATTGTACGGTGGGTGAAACTTTATTCACGGCCTTACCTCTTTGTGTATTACCGCGACAATACGATGAAATACGATTTGGAGAATATTGGAAACATCGTATTTGGAGAATATTTGCTATTTGCACCTGTTCTGTTTGTTACTCCAATCCAACATATCTACACACAATTATAAGTTGTGTATAATAATATAATAACTTATGGCTTTGAAGCGAAGGGGGTTCAAATATGGCGTAGATTTTGGCAAATGATCGAAACATACATTTGATCAATAAAAATTTACGTAGATAATGCTTACGGCCATGTTATTACATTGTGGTCAGCTAGCATGTTTAAAAAGTCAATATTTTCATTCTCTCTAAATGATTTAACGTCTATGGTTTGCTATACTTTTTCCAACTTTTACTGTGTAAATTTTTACCATGCCTTGGTCTGAGCAATCACTGTTGAAACAGAGTTTAAATCTGTAGTTTTGAGCAATATGCAAACACGTTTATGTGCCTAATAAGCCACGTTTTATATTGAAAGTTTTGCCAATTTAAATCCAATAAACGCAAGATTTATTTATTTATGACGCCATGTTATGACGTAGCTTTGTAACGTCGTCGTTAAGAATGCGTTAAACTTAAGCTTTTTGTTGTTGCGGCCCTTGTATAATTATATTTGCTAGACCTGGTGTTGATATGTTTGAATGGTGCAACAATTACAACATGTGCTAACAGAGATGTGTACACTGCCTGTAGGATTCGCATTTAAATTTGCGGTGGTAAAATATTTTGTGTTGTAAGAGCAATAGGTATTTTGACTTAGAGAGGCCTCTTTATGAAAGGCAAGTCGCATGTGCATAGTTTTACTAGGCAAGCCACTTCCAACACAAATGTTGCACGCGCGGGACAATAGGGCGCAGCAGGGATGCCAGCAGCCGCCTCGTCGCGACGCGAGCTGGACAAAGCAAGCGAATATGAACGAATTCTGTATGAAAGTTTTTCTGCTGCTAGATGGCTGTCGTTAGCTACAAAGTGCTAAAACGCAATATTTCAGGTTTTTACCCCCCAAGCAAAGGCCCCTGGGAGTGCAGCCTCATAAACTTTTACAAAGCACCTGCATACCACTCTACGCCATGTCTGACAATTTGAAGGTTCTACGATGTTTACTTTTTCTATAAAGCTTCGGACAAAAGTCGGTCTGAAACAAACCATAGGAAACCATAGGAAACCATAGGAAACCAAAAAAGAATAACGGCAAAAACAAGATATGTCCCGAAAATAAATTTTCGGCCCATATAATAACGGCAAAAACAAGATATGTCCCGAAAATAAATTTTCGGCCCATATAATATATTCCTGGAAAGGTCGAAAATCCTTTTAATTTGTATCTTTCTTTTCCATGTATGATTTTACCAGCTTGACTAGTTCAAAAAACAATTTTGAAGACACCCTTGCATACTTTTAAAACTTATCTTCATGTTTTAATAAAGTGTGAAAAAGTACATGGAAAGAAAACTCTCTATACTTTTTTCACAAATAAAGTATACCCACTACTTGTGTTGTCGTATAAACTGCTGGTTACGTTTCCAAATACACATTTCTTCCAAAATTTCACGTTATATGCCTCCGCCATGATCACAACTGAATTATATCGCCTAGCTTTGACCAGTTCAAGTTTTCGCGCGCTTTGTCGGTGGGGATTGGACACAGTCGCTTTCAGGCACGACGCGACAAGTCAACAGACAGACATGTTTCGTCGCGTCGTGTCTGAGGTCCGGTGGGGATCCAGCCTTAGGCCCTGAAAAAATTCGGCCCTCAAATTTTTAAGGTTAAATTTTTGTAAGGCTGATAGTGATACAGATCCAATATCAGCATAACGGTTGTTGCTTAAAAACGAATGACTGAGTCTAGTCAATATGTACGTATTTTTTATTAATATTAGTAGCTTGGTCAACATTAGGCCTTTCTCTAGTAAACAGCCTTGGGCCTACAGTACCCTTAGTCCGGACCTGCCACTGCGTACTATATACGCACTATATTAACAAAACTCATCCATCCAATGCACTTATTTAAATACTTTTTTCAACTCACCCCGGGAATGGCAGGTTGAACAACTCCCCCGCAGCATCTCTGTGTGTTGGGGTCGTACACCGAGTACTGCCCACTAGCTGACACACAACAAGCAGCTTCAGCAGCAAACGACACGTTTGCTGGCACGATGACGTCACCACAACATACCTGTGACGTCATGGTTTGTTTAAGGTCCATTTCGAGGTATTAAGCGCAAATATGCTTTATTGTAAATTATGGTTGAATTCACTTTAGAGCGTGAAAATCGATTTTAGAATTGTTGCAGATAAATATATTTGCGAATATTCCTTTATTAATATACATAGAAATAGTTTTGTTTTTCATTAACGTGTTATTTCCAGGCTTATTATATATTATTATTAATATAAGGTATATTTACAACACAACAAATATTTTATTAAATTCTGCCAAACATAATTACTGAATAAAACCCAAACCGAAAATGATTTATATACAAGCGTTCATTGGATAAGTAACACTGCTGATTTGTTTATCATATTACAAAAACTAATTTGTTAAATATATTCAAATTTATATTCAAATTTTGCTAAAATTTTAGTTTTATAGAAAGTATAGGCCAACATAAATGTATAATTAAAGGAAAACCATAAAAACGAACTTCTAAAACTTTAAACTTACGCTTGAAATGAGATCTCCCACAACGCCACCACAGCACATCTGGGTGGCGGTGTTATAGACATCCTTCTCACAGCATGCTTGGGTTCGAAGGTCATACGGGGTCATAACTCCTCCCCACATACAACATGAAGCCCACACATCGGGAATAAGAACTATCACCTCGTTCTGACAAGGACATGAGGCCACCCTTCGGTCGTAAGATACAAGGCCACAGCAGGAAGTGTAAGCGGTGTCACCTGTGCAAAGTTATTAAAGTATAGTGTTGGTATATTGTGCTACATTATGGTCTGCGAAAAAATGTATAAGCCGTTCCAACTGCAAAAAAAAGTTTGCTGTAAATATTTTACTAAAAGCGGAGTTTTTGCGCTATTAGAAAGGTATATTTGCAGTTTTGTTCACTTTTTCTGTAAAGTCAAAGATAAAGCTAGATCACGCTACACTGGACAGAGCTCACTTTGATTTTGTTTTTTCTCGTAATGTTATCTGTTCAGTAAATACCATGTCACAACATGAAGTATAAGCTGTGTCAAAGTTTTTTTAAGAATGATTGATAATATTATTGGACTTTTGCTGCTTTTAATTTGTTAAAGGAATTGAAATCAGCGTTAATACTATAGTCCTTAAAAAATCAACCTGGTATAGCATTAAAAAATCGAATTAATACAACAGTTAAGACTGTGGTGAACATATTATTTACCATTATAAGTAATTAGGTTTGACGAGTTATTTATTTACATTCACATTTCCCACCAGAAAAAGATTAAATAAAAATTACATTTTTATGTTAAATAAAGGTATCAGGTTTAAATTGCCGCCTATTTAACATTTCCCACCAGCAAAAGCGACGTTTCCATCACAGCACATCTCGGTTAGCGAGTCGAACACCTGAGGTTTTCCAGTTTGTGAGTAGCAGCAACTCTTACGGTCGCTTGGAGTGTTGTAGTAGACCTTGGTTCCACAGCATTGTGCGCCCTGTGATTTAAATAACCCACTTTTAACAGTATTTAAAAAACAGCAAAATCAACTTATTGATAAAATAACGCGTTCACATTTACAATGTATTTAATTTTTTTTCTGTGTTTTCTTTTTATGCAGTTACAATTTCTTAATATATTTTTCTTGCGAATAGGGGAGTCAATGAATATACTGTAGGGGAGTCAATGCTGGGTTGAAGTTAAACTAATTGTAGATTTAAGATCGATTCACACTTGAGTATATTTGTTACTTAGACCAGTCATTAAAAACAGAACTATAAGCACTTCGAACTAATGTAACACAATATTGCCTCCGGAGGATAACAGCAATCAGGCGGGCATTGCAAGGATTTTTTGTGTTTCTAAATATTGCATTTCCACAGATGGGACTTTATAAAACAGACAAATAGGGAGCTCCAGAGTTAATTGATGGTAACAATAATAAAAAATAACACAATATGCTGTAATTACAGAACTAAGTTATATTTTGAGAGACAGTTGGTAACACTTACAAAAAGTGCAGTGAAAATAATTGTGTCGTTATGCTTAACCCTGGTATTTGGTCGCCGTAAAAGATGTTGAGAAACACCGATATAAACCAACAGCGATTTTCCCCATATATTTGAAAAACCGCTTATCAACATCGCAATCACCTCTGTCTTGTTGTAAACCGCCCAATCCCCTGGGTAGCCCCACCCACAGCAGATCTGTGAGCTTGGATCGTAGATCACACCTGCCACTTCGTTCCCACAACAAGCCATGTTCACGTCACGCTCTGTAAGCTTTCCACCTTTAAGGTACAACAATTGTAAGTAGGTTGATAAAATAATAATAATTTTTATATTTTTATATTGGGATTTAAGCCTATTTTAACTCTTCTAGTTGGTCTTTTATCCATGTCGTAAGATTCAAACAGGACCACAAAGGTTAGAAAAGATCCAAAAACATCCCTATGGTGTTGGAAACTTATTTAGCTTCTATTTTTTTCCCTATTTTTTAAGAAAATGTGTCGCAAAAGAAAACATGGCTGAAATTCACAACTCTACCTGCTAACAAATTAACTTGGTATCAGATTGACCCGATACCACCTTAGTATCGGACAAGTTCCGATACTTTAAGTCGGTTATCGGTCCAACATTACTCCTTAACGTGTGTTGTGCTTACCGCAGCAGATGTAGAGGCAGTTGTCGTAGGACTCATAGTTCCACGTTCCAGTAGAAGGGTTGTACACGTTGCATTGTTGAATGGAGCGAGCACACCTCCCCGCCTTTACTTGGCTTACGCTCACCATGAGAACCAACGAGAATGACAACATTAAGAACTTCATTTTCTGTAGAATGTAAAAGTTGGTTTAAAGGATTTCTTTAATGGCGTTGAGGAATGACTCTATTAAATAAATTATTTAGTGATTAATTATCAGTTTTATCTCATTGTTTTTTTGTTTTCTATAACCAGATATCAGAGTTATTTTTGTACACTTTAATTTGTTTATTTATTTATTTGTGCTTTTGTTTAAAATCATTAAAAATATTATTTTAAAATAGCCAGGGAACACAATTTTAAAATAAAAAAGGATATGATACCATTATATTTTTGGTAAAATTATAGCAACTATAGTAGTTAGTTAAAGCCATTTAGTTACAAGTACGTTTTAAAATGTGGGGCGAATGTTAAAAACCTTTAATTTTTCTAAAATATTTATTGAAACAACTAAGATTTCTATAGGTAAGTAAACTATAATCGGTGTTCAAGTCAGTATACTAATAGGTTAGGATATGACACCATGTTTCTTTATTGAAACTTTTACTTCGCGTATTTCGTCTTTCGTGTATTGTCGTTCAGAATTGGACGACTGGGACTGGGATAGCGTTTTTATTTAGGTCGGAAATAAAATTAACTTTAGAAAACCTGAAATAGGAACTTAATAAGTTTAATAATGGTATTTTATTTCTGCCAGACCTTCGCACATCAGGACTGACACTTTTCATTTTGAAACAAAACAATTTTTGTTAAAAACAGAAATCAGATTAGAATTAAAATTAAAATTATCAGCATATTTACGTAGAATAATATTGTTGTTTTGTTGAAGACTGTCACAAAATAACGTTACACTGTAGCATAAAATTTTGCATAAAAAGAAACGACAGTGTAATTCAGCAGAACACCCAAAATATATTAAGCAATGTCTAAGGTAAAAAATATACCATTTCGCAAATATCCGTTAGTAAGCACAACAACAATATATTCTTACCTCTTGTAAATTTTGTAGTTTTGGTAGAACTTGTAAACTCTTTGTTGACTCAATACAAGGTTTTCACTCAGTTCAAACCGATGATATTTCCAGTATTGAAAGCTCCATCCTTATATAAGAAAAGTGGGCCGGGGTTTTAGCCGCAACTTTCAGGTTTGGCAAGTTTTTGAAAATAACGTTGACTCGGGAATTTTTCCGGCTCATGTGAAGAAAATAAACCAAGGTTCAGGCGAAAGTTGGTTTCTTGAAACTGTGGGTTCGGGGGAGACTTTCAGGCGCTGATCAACAAATGTGATTGTGATCTTAAAATGCTCTGCACTTTCTTCTGCCAGATAAGGGAATGTTGATTACAAAGCTGTGAAGTTTGGGGCTGGAACGCACTATAAGGACATAAACCACAAAATATAAGCCACATATCGGCGTTTTTAATTAATTTGATGTTAAATAACGAATTGAAATGCAAAATGTCGCGTCCGCACCGGGGTTATTAAACTAAAAGCTATGGTCAATTTTATTTTTATATCGGTAACTAGTTTAAAAAAAACATGGAATATTTAAAAAACGAAACTCGTTAATCGAACTATTTTTATACAAAAATGTCTGCCATAAAATTTCAAATATTATCATAAAACTTAAAAGAATTTAGATCAAAGTTCATAAGCAGAACAAATGCGAAATCAAAATCAAAATATGTGGTATTATGTGAAATACATTAAAGATATTTGTAAATTGAAATACATAATACATCTTCAAACATTGTAAATTTGAACGAAAGTCTACTCAAATTACTGATGTGACCAATCACTTCCAAATTTTTTTTTTTTAATGTTTTATTTCAACATAGTTTCTTATTGTTTGCAAATTAGCCTGCAGTGTTGCCGCAAAGGTTATCAAGAATCATCAAAATCTACTTCTTCCAATCAAAACGTTCGGCGTGAAATTATCTTGTCTCTCGAATGGCCTTGGGGTGTCGATACAACTTTGACGACTTTACATAACGTAGAAAAACCGCAAACGTGATTTGTGCAAAAAATGCAGAAAGCGCTGGAATTGACGCACAAGGCATTTTCCGCAAAAACAGAACTCGGTTTTCTGAAAATCACCGTTTCAGGAAAAACGCGATGTTTAGCGGAAAATTTATTATTAAAATGTGCTGAAAAACCTTAATCTCAAAAGTCAAAACCGCTGTTAACGTAATGAGCGCAAATGTTTCGGAAAAATTTCTGTGTATATTTCTCTGAATGTTGTGTGTTTAAAGCGGAAATATCTTTTGTATCACATTCTCCACGAAACGAAGGCCGTAAAGATAACGTCAAAGTGAAACGGATTAAAACGAATCAATTAGAAAATCGTTTATTCGAATGTCAGGTTTACGCAACTTTCATTTCGATTCAATCCAAAGGTCTTCCTCGACTGAAAAATAGATAACGCCTTAACGTATAAAAAAAAACTAACGATTTCAAATTTTCGTGGAACTTTTTTCATGAATTTTATTTGAACCGGATTGGAAATTAATGTCCGTGGAAATTTATTGATTTTCCAAATAGAAATGTAATTTTACCGCGATAACGATATGTTGCCACTTTAAATTAAACTTATAAATATATTACCGACATTTAAAATGCGCAGTTTACACCAAGTTTATCGGAATGTTTTATTTCAGCCGGGATTTTTAATAAACCGCTTTTCTCGGCGGAGGAATTAATGTTAAACTCTATAAGGAGAAATTTATTTTCAGTTGTTTGGGGATTTACGAGCTTGACACGATCGAGTGCTCAAAATTAATCTCTCATATTTTAATGTTGTACTTATTTTAAAAGTGACTTCATAAACGTGCTTTTGTGAAAAATATCCCACTAATTACGAAAGTTGGCCTTCGCGGCAGCAGATAAAATAAATTAAATCGAAGTGTGTAATTTTCACTGTTGGCTGCTTAACCCATAAACATACTATTACCGCAAAGCACAGGCAATTTGTAATTTTTGGGTTTTTCGGTCGTAGTTTTATGCTGTTTGCGAAGTTTCCAACAACTTTTTCAACATTGTTGCGCACATGAGTAAAGCTTGACGCGAATCTATAAGTAGATTAATCCTTTCGAACTCAAGTTAAAACGCTGGCGTAAGCATCAAAACAAACTTTTAATTAAAAATGTAATTATAGGGCTTGTCTAACTTGTTTCGGTTCTACGCAGAAACGTTTTGGCGAAAAGATGATCTAAGAATCAAGAATACCTATTTCGCGAAAATATAAGTTTACATTTTAAAGTGTACCGTTCATATAGCAATTTGCGTTATAAAAACACATGCACTGAGTTGACATTTGTTCTCTGAAAGAACAGCATTTTCGCGATAAACGCTTAAACTAAAAAAAAGCGTTACTTTGCAAAATGACGCGAACCAGTAAAGTTTCGTGGAAATGTAAAATCACCAACAAATTTAGAGAACGGAGTAGTTCGGAGAAGGTGCTATTGTAAGCACCAAATGGGTTGTAATATTGCAAAGCTTTCACATATATGTTCATAGCAATCAACAAAACATAAATACACATTAATGCTAATTGAACCTGTTTAGTTGCTATATATAATTTTTTTCCTAGTTACAGTATCATTGCACTGATAAACATTTCCCGTGTAGGTTTTTAAGAACTGTTTAATTGTAAAAATGGAAAAATTGAAATGATGCTCGCTAACTAGAAATTAAAAAAAACCTTTGTGTAGCTGTTTTGTAACTATCAACTTTTAAACATTAGTAGAGTAATACCTGTTAGTTATGTTGTTACTTTATGATCAGAAACAATTTTATAGCCCAATTTGTACATTTTTGTGTAAATCTCTTATTGTGTTCCCCTTTTTGTTCAGTTTGTGACAAGAGCATTGTTGATGTGTTTTTGCTGCTGAATGAAGCAAGTAGCCTAGAACAATACAGCTTAAATCGCAGTCTGTGGCGAAGAATGCTACATCAAAGTGCTATTTGCTTTAAATACGAGATAAAAATATTTTCAGAAACATTACTTGCGCACCCACCAACTTCTTGTAGAGGTTATCAAAACGTCGGTATATATAATAAAAAAATATTTGCCGGAAGAATATTTCTATAATAATACTTAATTGATGCAATGCCTGGCAGCAAAAGTATATTAAATGGAACCTGTGTTATATAATAAAATTGCCTACAGAGCATCTGATATCACGGTTGTATTGTGATAAAATGCGCTTTTTAATATGCACACAGTTTAAATCTCTTTCATTAAACAAGGATGTACTGTTGACCATTTTAACAATATGCAGCAATTTATTTTCGCCAAATAAAGAAATATGTAGAGACCTCTACCTCTAACACGTTGTCCGTGTTTGTTGTATTTCAGCCTTCTAAGATAGAATGTTTCACTGAATATGTGAAAAATAGAAATCACCTTGACCCTTGCAAGATAAATGTCGACCTTAATTCCTGATCAGTAACAACAAAATAATCTAGCAAAGCTAGCAATTCAGGTCAGACACATTAACCAGATCTTAAAAGATATCAGATTTAATATATATATATCTTTTAAGATCTGGTTCATGTGTCTGACCTGAATTGCTAGCTTTGCTAGATTATTTGCTGTTCTAAGATAGAAATAGTCAAATATTAAACAGGCATCTTTAATTAATTGAAATATTCAGGGTTGCGGAGTCGGACTCGAGTAAGTCTTCCAGAGTACCGAGTACGACGCGCACATTATAAAGGTGGAATAGCATGTGGTGGAAAATTTCCCAACCATGTAATATTATTCGCAGTTTGGTGACTTGCGACGACCCTCTTTTTTTGCCTATTTTTTTTAAATAGTCGCTTCGTATTAATCTGTTGCGACCTCCAGTGGAACAATATTGTCAAAAAAGGAAGCCACCAAACTTAACTTTGAAAAATGTGTTTGAAATCGAATGAATGTTAAGAACAAACAAAGAATAATAATTAAATATCAAGTTGCTTATAGAAGACTTAGAAATCGGGGTTTAGTTGAGGTTTCGGTTTTATAGTGGTAACTTGGGATAAAGCAAAGCATTTATAATAAGTTAACTTAAAAAGCGAAACAAGCCAAATCCATTGTTTAAGTTACTGTAAAAACTGAATTTCTGCAAATGGAACAACGTGAATTTCTTAACCGCTTTATATTTTCATTGAATTACGAATTTTCGAGATGACAAATCAAAAATGTAATTCACGGTAACAATTTACATTACTTGTGAAACGGAATAAATATATTAAAAATTATGAAAAACCAGTACAGGGCGCGTCGCATGGTGCGATTTAATACTACAACCCATTGGATTCTTACAATGGGAATTGAAGACTGAAATACTTGACTGACCAGTTATTATTACGCATTAAACCTCGCTTGCGACTCTTTATTAAAAAAAGTCATTTTACCTTAAATATATGGATATTGTTGCCTTTGCAAGACATCAGATCATAAAATTAAAAATACAAAATCTGTTTATATAATTTTTATTTTTAGTGTTAATGATTAATTATTTTTTTATGATGTTCATTTAAAAGGTAATCTTTTTATTCAATTTGTGTTAATTTTTGACTAAAATACCAGAAGGTTGACATAACACAGCAGGTATTATTAGCAAATTAAAAAATTAAATGCATTCCGTTTTGTGTGATCCAGTGTGTCACTCGGGCTTTCAAACTTTGTGTTTTATTGTTTATTTTAAGTACAGTTAGTATTTAATGCATCTTTTGCTCACTGTGACCTTATTTTTTTTTTTTGCCACTGGCCTTACTTTATATTTAAATTTGTGTAAATTCATTTGCACATTCCAATTTAGCCCGAGTTGACGTCTTAAGGGAATTACAACGATTTAACTCGAATTGAGGTTCACTTTCATAAACAAGCTCCGTCTTCTAACGGGAAACAAGAAATACAAGCTCTGCTGTGAACGACCAGCACTTAACTACACGTGTCCCAACCACTTAATCACCTCGTAACTCTAGAGCCGTATCACCGCGTGCAACCCACACCACGTGGATCGAAGGATTGCGTAACATCGCAACTTGCTCGTTTAGAAGCTCTGCGATTCCTACAGCCCGCAAAACGAGCTGCCCGTCCAATTGCAAACCGCTCTTAATGGCTTAATCGCCGGCTTTTGGCAATCTTCGCACGATTCCTGCTTTTCGAAGCTTATTTGCGCACTTTTAATTTGACCAAAACCCAGATGTTGAGATTCCTCCGATCAGCAGCGAAAATTTGGCTAAAAACATTAAGGACATAACAAGACGATTAAAAATTCTAAAGTGCCAATTGAAAACGATAACTTTGGGCTAATTATGTTTTCACTGTGTGTTTCCTACAAATCCTTATAAAAAGCCAATTGTCTAGCAAATTGCATAAAGTGGTTCTGCAACAAAGAAGCACCTCTTACATACATAACATATATGTATGTACAATTTATCATTGATCCTTTGTGCATAGGCCTATACATAAGCCATAACCTTATAAACACTGGAAGTTGAGTGTTAATTTGCAAGTCCGTGACCAAAATGTGCATTCTAATAAACCTAGTTCCCGAACGGCAACGAAATTTAATTACGAGGTAAAATTAATAAAACTACGCCTCTTTACTTTAAATATTAGAATAAAATGCTGTGCATAGAAAGGATTATATTTAAACAATTGAATTCCTATACATCGTAACATGACTTCAAAGTAAAAAGCGACGAAAACAAATTGAGGTATTTTACTGTAATAGGAATAAAAAAAATAACAACATCCTTTACTAAAAGTGGTGTACAGTGTTTCACGTGGTAGCCCCTTTCATTGGTCCTCAATATTTGACGCCCCTGCTCTCATATCAGATAAAACTAAACATATTTTCATAAAAAATTGTAGACAGATCATTCAGAAGGAAAGACGGACAGACAGACGAACAGAAGGTTAAACAAACAGACGGACAGACAGACGAACAGAAGGACAGGCGGACAGACAGACAGGAGGGCAAACAACAGACGGACAGACAACAGACGGCAGACAACAGACGGCAGAAAAAAGGACAGACAGACCAAAGGATAGACAAATAGAAAGACAGACAAACAGAAGGACAGACAGACAAAAGGGAAGATAAACAGAAGGCCGGCAACCAGACGGACAGACAAACAAACGAAAGGACAGAAACAGACGGATGGGGGACAAAAATGTAGTTTTTAGTGTTGATAAGGTAAACGCCATGTTCGAAATTCGTGGCTTCAGTTGCAGATTGCATTGATTGAGTCACTAAACATTGGCGAGCCAAGAAAGGCGCAGTTCTTGCGCAGAAGGCGAATGTTAGTGCGTTCGTGGGTTCTTGAGTAAACTCCGTGTTCCACAAAGTTTACATCTTAAACCTAAATCACGTCTTAACCTTTACATCGACGTGTTTTGTGTTGTCCCGCCCCGAGCAATCAGGCAGACTGCAACCTTGTAATTCTTATCATACTTCGGCTGAATTTTTACATAACAACCCGGAAAAAACAAGAAGCTATAAAATCTTATAAGAATTGTAACTTTTCAAAAATAACTTTTCTTATCCTTATAGTAACATATGTCTATTTTATCCAATAATATGCCTTTAAATTATTTATTAAAACTTTTAAATTTGCATTTTAGCTAAAATATTTTGTCAAATTTTTTGTTAAAACGGCACAGGGTCCTTCACATGAAAAGGTATTTTTATCTTAAAATAAACCAATCTGAAGTGATCTACAGGATGTAAACTACTTTTTCAAACCTAGTTTTATCAAGAATAGATGGCCCATTGTTACGTCAATAGCACGAGGCGAAATGTTTTGCTTTTCAAAACAAAATGCGCCGAATCGATGTTGAGGAAGTTTATGTTTTTAAATTCTAAAATAATGTCTTGTGTTCTTCAGTAGAAAAATAGTGGCAAATAAATGATAAAAGATTCATTCTTTTTTTGCATACGTTTCGACAAGTGCTTATGCCATCTTTAGTGAAAAATTGCTGAAACGTATGCAAATAAAAGAATGAATATTTCATCATTTATTTTGGCCATTATTTTTCTACTGAAGATAATGAACAGATCCGTGTTTAGTCTTCATATAAACGTCTTGTGAAAGTCCAACTTTTGGTCTGAAAGGACGCATTGTCCGTTGTTATGTCTAAACACCTGCATAACTTACAAGCGGAACACCTTCAACTGCTGTTAATCTTCAAATAATCGCCGACCTAGCAGTTGCGTTGAAGTTGTAAGACGTGGTTCGTCTACAAATCCAATTTTCGGCGCTGAGTTTCTAGGAATCACTGTAATCCCGCACCGACGAAATGCTCGTGCAAAGCTGCAGACCAACCTGTCCGACTGGTTCAACAAACTTCTTCACAAGCCTCACACACTCTATAAAAGCTGACGATCTCATCCAAAAACGTCACATCTCATCTTGGAATCAACGTCATCGCGTCGGTTCGTCATCGCAGAGGTACGTAAAGCTTCGTGTTTTTCTGAGCTGAATATTTTAAAGTTATATCGAGATTTTAATTATATTAAGGCTGTTTTCTATGTTTTTTATGAACTAAAGATTATGTCTTCAATGTTAATTAGAATGTCCTATTTAATCAAAGCGTGGACATGAACGTATTTTTATTTTTATTCCTAACCCGATTTATTCCTGAGCAATTAAGGCTATTTTAAAGTTACATCAATATCGTTTGGAAAAACTTTTAATCATTTTATTTATAACAAAAAGGAGTAGATATTTATTCAGGGCGAGTGGCATTTTGAACGCTTTTATTAAAAGTTTGAAAATAAAATCGCCTGAAAATGTAACAAAAGTTGTCTATATTGTAGTTTGTCTTTAAGGGACAAGTCGCAATTTTGTTCTTTTCAATTGCGGGAGTTTAAAGTATTTTCTATGTAGTGAAAATATTGCGTAATTTTACTGGATAAAGCTGGTCTAGGTTTGTTAAATGCTCGTAGCAAATAAACGTTGATATTTTGGAGTTTTTTCTGGGGGTTAAAAGTTTTTTTGTGGTGTAAAAACGCACCAATTCATAGTCGGTCCAATATAGTTCGTGTGTATTGGTGCGTAAAAATGGTACGCAAGCAGCCTCTGAGTCTTACAGAAGATAAACTAAGCGAAGTTTCGCTTGTCGCGAGTTAATACCTTTTTCGGATCAATCCAAATTCTAAGTTTTTTTTTACTTTTTCCTTAAACTTTGACGCTCTGAGCAAATTTATATTCAATTATTTTCTAGTTTGTTTGAGTAAATTTTATTAAAATTGTTTGTTCTTAAAGCAGTTTGTGCGCTACGATAATAACAATACTGGGCCGGAATCGGAAATAATAAACTCCAATAAATATACGTGTCAAGTCATTCGCTCGCGGCTAGAACGTTTTCATTTTTAAAGAGAAGTAAAAAAATTGATTGCATTTAAAACAGCATCGCCTATAGCCTAACAATTTATCGAGAAAAGAAAAATATACATACAATTTTCTAAAAAAAAAAACGAATTCCAATTTAGGAAAAAATTAATAAATTTAATTTTCTTTATAAAAATAAATCCAGGATTTCTTAAAAAATAAACAACAAAAAGAAATCGTATTTTCTTTAATGAAAATAATTCCGAAATTTCGTTAATGAAAAATAATTTCGTGATTTCTTAAAACATGCCATATGTCGCTCATCTGCACCCGTGCACGACAAGCAGCTAAAATACTTTGTGATTTGTCTTTTTACGCTTAAACCTACGGTTTAAATCAGAGCAGGTTTTGCAGCATGTCGCGTCAAATTGTTGTGGCACAAAAAACTGCATCAAAAGGTCTAATTTACAACTGGAGGGATCACAGATAAAACTAACTGACTGTAACCATTTTCATGATTTTTACCTGCAAAAATAATGTGTGATTCATGTATTAACACCCCTGTTAACTTAGTAATTACGTTAAATATGATTTTTACCAACAAAATGGTGTGCGCTCCACGCAGGTTCCCACCCCTTGTTTACATACACAGACTCACAGCAAGTTCGTTACTTCCAGATAATGAAGTCGTTTATTTTCGCCCTTGCCTTCCTCCTTGTACTTGGGTTCGTTCACGCACAGGACGAGCGGTCGATTGGCCGGTGCAAGCGAGAGATCAAGACATGCAATGTTTCCGGGGTCATCACAGATTACGACACATGTGTGTTCTTCTGCTGCGGTAAGTTGTAAAAGTTGTACGGTTTGATTATTATCGATATGGTAATAGCATTGCTTAACGACTTATTGTATTCAAATCTTGACTTTCGCACAACCGTGCTTCATCAGGTTAAAGTAGAAACGAGATTTCAATCCAGTTTGCCTTTATATTGTACCACATAAATTCCCTACTTAGATAGGAATACGGCCATTTACAAAGATTGAATATTTTTATTACCGATGTGTTCTTTCAAATAAGATTTCAATCGATTAGGGAGCTGAATATATTAGAATAGGCGCAATATATATTCGTTTGACAAACGCCTGATCCCGCATTATACTTGGATATTTAAAATTCAAATTTTTCTTGTTTTTGAACGCGTCAGTGGAACAGTGACCCGTTTATCTGCGGTTCGCCATACCTTTGTATGTAACAAGAAACAGAAAACATTTGCGCACAATTCACTAACACTGCTCCCTCATAAGCGAACAGTTGCTCAATAAGCTAAAATTGAAAAAAAAGAAAGCTGTGTGCTCCCAGACAGAAAAAATAATCACTTTCTTTGAGAGAAAGACGGAGAAATAAATAAACGCGTAACTTATCGGTTATCAAAACGCCGGCACAGAAAATAAAAACAAAAACCCTAACCCTAACATGCCTGGTAGCAAGCGTATATTAACCGTACTTATATTTGCACAGGAGGTGCTTTGGTACCAATCGCTGGTGGAGATAAATGTTGCGGCAACGAACAATACGGAGTCCCTTACGACCCTGCTACTGAAATCTGCTGCAACTGGATGAACGACTGGAAGGCCTACGACAATGTCGACGTAAGAGCCAGTTTGAAGATAGTTGTTGAAATATAAAATCCCATATAGTAGTATACCTTCTACGTCTAACTACAACATCCAGCCATTATTCTTCAAACTTTGAATGACGAAGTAGTAATATCAATGCCCATATAGAAGTAAGTAAAATTTCGTGCCTCGGAGAAAGACTGAAAGCTTTAACCATTAATGTTGTCGAGTAAAACTGATTTGATATTCTTGCGTAAGAATAAATATATTAATGTAACCTAGCCAAAAGCGCCGAAGAATCGTTATTACCAAAAAACAAGAAGAAAACAGGCATCTAAAAAAATATTTAACATATGGTGAAAGTAAATGCGAAAAATGACATTATAACCACCGTGGTATTTTCAACAACATTCTCTTATTTCTCACAGGGCGCTATTTGCTGTGGCAGCGATGTTTACTACTCAGTCAACGACTCGCGACTCAGCTGCTGCCAGGGCTGGCCCGGACCGCCCCAGATCTTCAACTCACTCACCGAGATGTGCTGTGAGGGAAACGTCGTTTTCGCTGGTGAGGGGATTTTGTTGGCAGAATAATCGCAGCACAAGAGCTCTTAGGTTAGAGTTCCTATTGTGGATACAAATATACTGGAAACCGATGGCACTGTTTGAGTCAAGTTGTATTGTAATAATGTAGGCAACCTTGTAATAAAAGTTGTCGCTCCAAAGTTCCACCTGATTTCGAGCTTGACAAATACGGATATCAATAAAGATTAAAGACTTGTTTAACTTTCCACAGGTGGCACTCTGCCTACTACACATACACAAGTTTTTCGCAGGCCACACAACAAACAATGGCAATATACCTTCAAATAAACACTATACTTGTTTACTTTGACCAGCTGACACGTCCTACACTCCAACAAAATTTTCACAGGCCACAAACTAGCACAATGTGCATCCAAACCGACGTTATAGACTTGATTAACTTTGTACAAGTGACACGGCCTATACATTATTTCCCAGGCCTCACAATATCACAATATACCTCCAAAACCACACTATACTAGTTGTACTATCCACAGGCGACACGGCCTACACTTTACAATTTTTCGCAAGCCACTAAGTGTCAGAATATACCTCCAAACCCACACTATGCTTGTTTCCACAGGTGACACCGCTCACACTTCCTGCTGTGGTCCATCATCTTACGACCGAAGGGTGGCCTCATGTCCTTGCCAGAACGGTGTAATACTGATGGTTCCCGAGGTGATGGCTGGCTGTTGTATCGGCGGCGGGGTTAGAACCCCTTACGACACACAAACGCAAGGTTGCTGCAATGGAGTGGTCTACGATCTCAACTCACAGGTAAGACAACTCACACTCACTGCATTAATTTATACCTACTGTGATGTCACACCTGACTGGTTGATTGTGGCGTCACACGTGGCGTCATCTTGTTTGACGTCACACCAAGTGATATTGGTTTTTGACGTCACATTTCGTTTTGCTTTGTTAACGTATAGTTAGTTTAAACTAAATTTCTTCTTGCTTTGCAATTTGTATCCGATAATTTACATGGACTTATCAAGATATTTGTTTTTGCTCAAGAAAAAGTTTCAATATGGTGTAGAAGTAAAAAAAGGTATAAAGCTACATCTTAGATTAGTTTTTTATCTTGCTTTCATCCATTATTAAAACACCCCAAAAATATTAAATCGCCTAAAGTTTTTTTTCCTTGAATAGGCTAAAAACCGTGCGTAGTTGATAATGCAAATAAACTATACAAACCCAACACAAAAGGTAATAATTTTGTGTAAAAAGCTCAACAGCAACCTTCAACCTCTGACTATAAGCAATGTTGCAATTAACACGATTTTTATTAGTTCGTGTATCCTGAAAGATTAAACCAAATCGACAACATACATTTTCCTCAGCATACACGATCCCTCTCATAACAACTTGTTTGTCAGGTGTGCTGTGGAAACGTGCTGGTCGCAGCCAACGTAACGGTCGGAGTTGATGCAGCTTGTTGTGTTTCTGTTAATGGAATCTACTCTGTGTACGACCCAAGCTCTCAAGTTTGCTGCGGAGGAGTTGTATCAGATAAGATTCCTGATGTAAGCAACAATCAAACTATACACAATAGACGTCAGTCTGGCATCAGTTGATTACAGTACCTATTTTGTACAAGTAAATGTTGCACAAACTTGGATCAAATATTGCCACACCCGACTATGTTTGTTTTAAAGCAGAAAATAAAATTTCAGTCATTTTTGGTAAACCACAATAGAAAACGGCAGAAAAATATTTACAATTTACTAAAAAAGTCAATAGTTTGCCTAAATGACTTACGCCAAGTAATTTAGACGTAGAACGAATATCAATGCTCATATAGTAGGTAGCATGTTGAACGTTTCCAATATATCTTTATTATTTTTCAACATACAATAAAAAGATATTCGAAACGGTGTCAAAATTCCACCTACTTTTATATTGGCCTGGTATTCTTAGTACGTTTAAATAACTTGGTGTTAGTCATTTGGTCGTACAAAGCACGGCAAGGTGTAAGCGTTTAGCTCACCATTGACCCCAAACAAGAAGTTACTGTGAAACGTTCTACATCCCGAATACAGGAAATGATTTTGTCTCGCCTGCCAAGCAAAGGCACGTACTTTCCAGTTCTTGCGCCACTCAAAGCTTGGCAAAGCCGCTGAATCAGGTGGCGTAATTACCAAGTGTTTGCGCCATTTGTAAGCAATCAGAATGCAATTAATCACATCTGAAACCGCAGTTGGTTCGCTGTGTTTGACGTTTAAAGCGTTTCTCACGTTTAACCAGCAGATCTGGCCTATTACACACCATTTTAGAGTGAACCAAGTCCGTGATTGCTCTAAAATCTCCAACCTTTATGCTCCAGGTAATGTACATTATATCAAACTATGCTTGCTTGTGCCAGGCGGTCGGATTTATGAAATGTGGTGCTTTGTGTGGCAAAAACACACATTACAATTTTATGTTTTAGCAATACGCCAAACACCTTTGCTTTTCGTTTTCCATATTTATTGAAAGTGACCAGTTAATTCCTAGATTCCTGATCAGTAACAGCACAATACTTTAACGAAGCTGGCAATTCAGGTCATACACAATTAAAAATGAAATGTGTCGGACCTGATTTGCTAGATTTGAGTATTCTGCAGGTAATATCCTATTCATGTAGTTTTTGCTTCCAACACGTTGTTTACTTGTGCCAGGCGGTCGGAGAGTTGTGCTGTGGTACTGTAGTGTACGATCCAGCGGTATCAGGCGACCAGTGTTGTGGAACTGCACCTTACTTCAGCGCTGCTTCACAATGTTGTGCCTTGGTCGTCTACGATAAACTGCTTGATGGTGATGCTTGCTGTAATGACGCGCCTTACTTCTCTGTAGGATATGTGTGCTGCAACGGAGTCGTCGTTGTAAGTATAAATAACGCCCCTGATTTTGAAGTTAACTTTTTTTTAAGCAAAATAACTAATCTTTATTGTTTCCTTAAATTTTTATTGTTCAAACGTTTCGGCAAATGCTCATGCCATCATCAGTTACACCCGTTTATATACATTTTAGCCAAAACGTTTGAATAATAAAGCATGTCGCTTTTTACGTCCATTTGGGCCGTTATTTTCACCATTAAACTTATGAACAGATCCGTATATAGTGTTCTAAAAAAACACTATTTTATGGATTTTCTTACGTTTTCAAAACTTTAAAACCTAATTTTTAGTGTTTTCTTCAAGTAAATATTACATTGATTATAAAGTGTCTAAAAAGAGATAACAAATTTTTAATGTTTTATTAAAATGCTATTTATTTTCACAAATTAAAAATAGCATATCCGCAAAAATTTGCTTTTATACAATATGTCAAGGTGGTAATTTTAATTAGTTTTGTAACATACGGCTTTCTGGATCACATTTGATTATATCACTAGATTTAATCCGTAGATCTAGCTTATTGGTAACAGCACATAGAGGAAGAATTGGAACCAAAATCTTTAAACATTATTTTTTGTGTAGCCCGGAGATTCCTGTTGTGGAGATGTTGGTTATTTCATGGAAAACCAAGTTTGCTGCGTCGGACTCGTCAGTGTAAGTTAAAAACGCTTTAAACTTTGAACGCTAATCTACTTTCATATCTTCTTTGTGTAATCATAAGGTGTTTATATGCGCTGTCAAAACTTTTATCATTTAGTTCTCCTATATTTTGCTTTTTTCATAACTGTAGACTGTACGCATCGCGCTTGAAAGCTCGATTATTATAATTCAAAGCAAAGGCCTATTTTTTTTAAAAAAGTCATAGCTTTTTCATATTTTCTTGTACAACCCCTGGCCCTTGATGCTTATCACGGCCGTTTATTAACTTTCTTAAGATTAGTGTGGCTAGTTTACCCTTTTATGAAAACTTTAGAATCCTTTTTATTCAACAGTAGAACTTATCACTGACATTGTGGCTTTAAAGTCTTTTTAGCGGTTTTCTTTAGTAGAAATGCATTATTTTAACTATCTGTGGCTTTTGCGCAGTCTGGGGATACTTGCTGTGGTGATTCGGGTTTCTTCGCCAATAACAGCCAAGTTTGCTGTGCTGGCCTCGTCGTTGTACGTAAACTCCACAAAACTTTGCATGAATCAGCGAAATCGCGGTGCTGTGGTGACGTTTTGCATGACAAAGCAAAATATTGAGTTTTATGACATATTCTGCGCAGTTTGTCGATTTTTTCAGGGGTTGTTCGATATGGTGGGCCTTTAAACCCTGGAATGGAATCTAACTCCTTAATTCGATCAGTGAAATAAGTTTCTCTCGATAATAATTACAACATAAAAAATACAGATGATTTTTCAATGCGGTGTTTCAATTTTTTCTGCTCATTTTTTTCTCAAAGACATTATAAGTCATTCAGCAAAACAAATAGTAAATTTTGCAAAAATTCCGGAAAAGTACCGGAAATCCACTGATTGTAAGTACGGTGACGTAACCAGTGACGTAACTGGGTGATATTTGGTCTGAACACAAATCCTTCAATTTTTATTAAGACTCTTAAAAACACAAATAACCGGAAAATCCCCAAATGACGTCACTGGATGCGAGTAATAACCGGGGAAATCCCTTGTTTTTTATTAAATGTGAAAGGAAATGTTGGATTGGATGTCCCAACAATTTTCAAGCACTAACAAAAAATTGAAGTAAAAACAAAAAATCGAACCGTTTGACTTTTCCGGTTCAGGTTCGACTACAATTTATTTTCAAAACCGGTTTGCTAAGTCCCGGTTCAGACACAAGATGGGAACTGCTTTTTTTTCTTTTAAAATATTCGGTTCAGTTCCAGAAAATCTTACAAAAAACGTTTCGGGAAAAAAATGGCCCAGAACAGATTTACAAATTCCGGTTTGGGTTCGGCGCCCTGGGCAATTTATCCTGGTGGTGTGAAATGTGAACTGCTCTAGATGTTTGTGTGATTCGACTTGTTCATCCAGCTTTGGTGTCGCTTTGCATGTTTCAACAACAATTTTACCAGAAACATCCAATTCGTTCCATTTGTTTAGCTCGGGGACACTTGCTGCGGTGATGTAGGATTCTACGCCAATAACAGCCAAGTTTGCTGCGCTGGGCTCATCGTTGTACGTAAACATTCATTTTCATGCTTTGGGTGACATTTTGCAACTCATTCTTTCATTCATTTTTTTTTTGCACCAAGTTGTAGATACTATCCGTTTTGAAGGAATTTTACCGTATTTCGTATATTTTTCATACAGATTAAAGTTTGTGTCTCAAAATTCAAACTTTGTAAAAAAAAACTTAATGTGTTCGCAAAAACACATTTCAAAAAAATCTAAAACAAAACATAAAGAGTAATGGTCGATGAAGTTGTGTTGACCTAGTAAAATTTAATATTTAATTAAAAACCGTTGGAGCATAATGGTGGCCGAGGTTTAATTAGATTAGTAGGAATATATAATCAATGCAGATAAAGGTAGCCATTTGGACATTTGTAACATCCCTAAATTCATTTTTAACCAAACTTCAATAGAGATATTCCAAACATTTAAAGTTTTTAGCTAATTTATTGGGCTTTGATATTCATTCTACGTCTAATTACAACCTCCATTAATATATTAGGACTTATTGAGACGTTCACAAAATACTACTCACTTCTATATGAGCTTTGATATTCTTACCACCTCGACTTAAACATTAACATTTACTTTCGCAGCTGATTTTGATTGAAACTAGCAAATGGTTTAACGGCAACAAAACTCTCATAACCTGCTTGTTTCTCTTGAAAGCTTTTGTATGAGTTTAACGTTGTTTTTGTGCAAAGGACGGGGACGCTTGTTGCCTAGATGTTGGATACTTCACAGAGAACCAAGTCTGCTGCGCTGGAGTCGTCAGTGTAAGTAACCAACAACATTTACTTCTATCAACCTATAACTGGCCTGTGAAGGAGCTATCTGTGGGAATGGATGTTTTTCAACGAACAAAAACTTGAGCGTGAAATCATGACCAATAGCTTTTCGAACTTTTATAAAATTGGTTTTAAAATGGTTACTTTTATTTTTATTAAAATGAAGGTCTTTAAAAAAGCGTTGCATTTCAAGTTGGTTTAAATTTGTACTCTGTATGTAGCTGCTACCGGAAACTTGAATAAGATCTGTAAAAGTAATGTTCCATCGCAGGGTCACAACTATACTTGGCCAGAATGCTGCGTGGACGTTCCTTTCGACTCTTACGTTCAAACTTGCTGCGGATCAACCGTCTACCCCAACCCTATCATCACTGGACCAAATGTAAGTCAAACTCAGTCGGTCCAAACAAACCAGCCGCATCTGCCAGTTTAATAAGCTGCTGAATAGATGGTTTTTAGCCTTTACAAAATAAGTTTAATGCTATATTTAACTGTTAGGCTTCGGATATATGAGCATGTAACTAAGTCCAAGGATATGTGTGATTCTGATCAGGCCAACTGATTTTCAGTAAGCCTTTCCGAAAGCATCTTGTGTACTTTGTAAAATGTGGCGCTATCGTTGATCAATGCCATTTCGGAAGGGCTTTATAACAGAATGCATATTGTGTATTTGCATGTTTCATCGTTAAGTCCTAGTATCTTAGGTACATAAGTGGTTTTGCTCCAAGAAAATATTCCAAAAAAACAAACATGAAAATGTTACTGGCCTTAAGTTTGACGCAAGATAAAACCAATTTAAAAGCACTAGACTTAAAAATCATGGCTTCCTTTAAACCAACGAGGCAAGTAGTCCTACAAATAACATTCGTATCAGACAAAAATAGAAATACAGTTTTAATCCCATATTTTTACAACAATTTAATCTATTTTCAGGGCACCGACGAAGTGAGCCACCACACCAGATGTTGTGGGGACTTCGCCGACCCCAGCACACTTATTCCCTACGATTACGACACGCAGACTTGCTGCGACGGGATTATCGTTGATCTTGGTGAGTAAAAATAAAGCAGACTTTGTGAATATCGCTTTCTATTGCCAAAGGATGTTTTCAATCCTTCAGAGCCTAACATAAAGGTTCAATCTTTATGTGAAAAACGTTCGAGCCTTGCTCAAGAACCTGTTTGGGCATTTTCTCTATACTTTACAACTTGTTCATATCTACGGCTGTCACGTTTTTCAACTTGACTGACAAGCATTGACATTTTTTGCCGTAAAGGGAAACCCAGGTCCAATACCCCTTTGTTCAAATTATTAAACCAAACTTTGATCAGTTTGTGTCTTGTTAGTCTGGTTAATTAACGAAAAGTGATTTTAGAACAGCAAACATATTAAATTGTTTAGTTATGGCAAATATCAAAAACGCAACTTGACCAATATTGATTAACGTTATGCTTTTAAGGTGAGTATCTTAATACTTTAGCAGAATAAAGTTGTATTTACCACATAGTTAAATTCAGGTTTACATAACTTAAATATTACGTCTCATAAAATGATATTTTCTGTATTTACTTAAGTATCACACGATGCTGTTAAACAGCTAGCGAATTTTGTAGGCTTCATTTAAAAAAAACGCTTTTAAAAACAGTTGTATGAACTTTATTTTACTACGTAAAAAAAAATCTAGTTTTTCTTTTCGTGTAGTTGTAGAAATATATTTAAAGAGCCATTGTAAAAACAGACTTATCGCCTTCAAACTTACTCCACAACCTTACACGCCTTGAGCAATCTTCTTTATCTGAATCCTTAGGCTTCATTAACCCGATTGTTGCGCAATGTTGCGGTCCAATCGTCATCGACAGCACAAGCACCCTCTGCTGCGGGGGAATCCCCATGGATATTAACCCGGCTAACGCTTGCTGTGCTGACGTCATCATTGACGCAACAGTGTCCATCTGTTGTGGCGAAACAGCAGCTCCTTTGATGGGAAACAATACAAAGTGCTGCGGTAAGTTATTTGAGTGCTCAGTGCCTTGCTTTGATTGGTCAGCAAGTATTCAGTGCCTTGCTCTAATTGGTCAGCAAGTGCTTAGTGCCTATATTTTAAATATGTTTTTTACTTGAGTAATTGGTAGAAAGTGAAAGCCATATTTTTCATCGAAATATCAAAGTTATCTTTTGAATATACAGTTGACACCTGTCGTTTAAACGTGTACTTATTTTGTTTCAATCTTTCCCACAGGAGTTGAGTCATACGACGCCAACAACTACATTTGCTGCAACGGTGTGGTCGTTCCGATCGGAAACATCGATGCAAGTGACGCGGCTTGTTGCGGTAAGTCTACTGTTACGTCACAGACAATTACGACTATTTACGAAAATATAGCGGTTAGAGTCATGTTTTGCTGCAGTTTGAACGTTTGAAGAAGCTCTAACAACACACCTAAGGTTCTTGTAGAACTGATCAAAAATTCACCAAGATTCAAGTTTTAAAAGAATTACGCTTTTACCATTTGCAAAATAGCAAAGAACAGTGTTTTTACGCATAACTATATAAATAACTCAAAATAATGTTTTAATATTATAATACCAATATATTATAATACCAAGTATCTGGCACGTGGCAAAATAAAGTACAGCTGTAAACATGACAGGTTTAACCATTCATGAATTAGCTAACATAGTTCAATCTCCCTTATTAAAAATTCTCAAACCAGTACATGTTGCACCGTATGATGCTTTAGGTTTGTCGGTGATTGGCAGTTTAACCTTTCCTTGTATAGAGACTAATAGCATCTTTATAAGCGGCTTGCGAAGCCACTTTTTTGAGGTGATTTCACCAACTTGCTTGTGTTTCAGGATTAATCGCGATCGACGTGATGACTTCGATTTGTTGCGAGGATGCTCCCGTCTCCCCCTCGTTCGATGTCGCAACCGCAGTTTGCTGTGGTGAGTATGACCGATGCATTCCAATATAACCGGTATTTTAATTAAAAGTATCGCAATGTGATATCAGATGAAAATTTCCATATTAACTTGATATTGAATGGGTACGGATTCTGCAACTTGGCATCGGGTATCGGCTCTGATCTTAGGACAGTATGTTGCTCGCTACAGGCGCCGATCCTTCATTTTTGTTAAGCGGGCGCCTTAAATTGTCTTTTGAAGATGATGTCCCAAAATTACGTCATAACGCGACATCAGAAAGTTCGAAAAGGAGTAACCCTTATAGTTTTATATTTGAAGGATGTCACTTTTCAATCCAAGGCATATTTCTAGATTTAGAATTCGACAAACATGTCCATAAACAATGATTCATATTAAACGGTACTATCACTTGGTATTGAGTATCGGCTCGTATCTAACCCCAAGCATCGTATGTTCCAGGCGCGGCAGCAATGGACAGCACCGACTCTCTGTGTTGTGAGGGCACACCTTTAACCTCAGCCATTCCTATGGAGAACGCTGTATGTTGTGGGGGAGCAATCATGGACACCAAAACACACTACTGCTGCGAGGGGAAACCTTACCCCCTTGGGAAGTTCGTGAACGACCCTGAAAATGTTTCGTGCGATGATCTCTTCATCACTAGCTAGATCAGCAACGACAACATTACAAGAAAATAGAGATTTTTGGTGAAATTTTCGCTGTAATCCATTATCTTAAAATAATTGGCCCAATATCACCAAAAATTAATACTCCCCGCAATAAAAGTTCTTTATAAAAAAAAATGAGAAAATGAACATTGTCTCTTTGTGTAACTGCGACTTTGCGCGCTTATATAGTTGCTTGATCTTGTAACAGAAATCGCAAAATGCCAATAAGATCTTCCCACTGGGCTTTGCAGTTAAAAGCTTTTGGTATTTTGATGCAGACTTATTGCCACGTGCCCTTAACAAGTGCTTGTTTTGAAGCGTAATAAACTATTAAGCAGCTACGACTTTCGTGATCCATTTGAAAACTTCCATTTAGATGAAGAAACAATTTGCAGTTGAAAGTTAATACGAAGAAATAGCTGAATGTAAGTATGGTAACCGTCTGGAATAGTCAACAAACAAACGAACACGAAGTAATCTGAGGCCTGCTTTCCATCAAAACACCAATGACCAACAAAAGAACCTACAAACAAGATAATAGGGTTTATATTTTTAACAGAGACGTAATATTAGTATGTATAACTTAAGGTGGAAGCACCTTGTTAAAAATGAACTGAAACTAAAAAATTACAAAATATCAGAAAACAAAAACGCTTTCTTTGACCGCCAACATGACACATTTTGTTGATCGCTTCTGTTCTAAGCTAATTTGTTATGTGCATTTCTAAACTTATTAAAAATAGAAGTGTAAGCCAGCGGCGTCTGTCTTACAAGGTGAACAGGGGATCCAGATGTTGCATAACACACCACTGTTAGAACAAAGACGTTCAACCGATATGATCTAATCTTTCCCCGGGGCCATTAACCTTAAAATTCACAATCTACAACTTTTAAGTTATATAAGACATCAACAAAATACCTATTTTTTCTTTAAATTTGGCACAAATCTATTATAAAAAAGTGGTAAAATATACAAAATACTGTGTTAGATCGGTAAATTTTATCAGGGAACACAACGTTGTAGTAGGCATATAATGAATATCAAAGCCCATACAGAATATAATTTTGAACGTTTCGAATAAATCTTAAGCTAATGACTGGAGGTTGTAGTTAGACGTAGAATGAATATCAAAACCCATAAAGTAAGAACCATTAAAACATTGAAATATGAATCTAGAAAAAATCGAAACGTTGAAAATGTTACCAATTTTTACAAGGCCATTGCTATTCCTACTATGACGATTTTTGCTGCTGACAAAATCATATGCCGCAACTGAACAAAAACAAGGTCTTTAGCAAACATAAGACATACTGAAGCAACGCAGGTCAGAATGATTTGGCATTTCCGCAAATAAATAAAATACAAGATAGACAGCTATTGTTTTGTTCTATTATAGGTGCATATTTTGCAAAGCGCGTATGAGAAGTAAGTTGTATGCGGTCAAAAGTTGGATTCCTGGTGTTTTTTCGACATGCTTGTAATGTAACAAGATCCACGAAAACTCAAATCCTCACATCATTTACAGTTGGAGCTTAATTTGCACACGACTCTTTCACAACTAAAAACTTTCGGGGAAACTAAACTGAATTTACCCGGAAAATCACTAAATAAGTTCAACGCGTTTTTTTCCGGCTAACATTACGATTTTTCTAAAAACAAATTTACCGATGTTTAAGCCGAAAACGAATGTTTTACTAAAAAGAAGAAGTTCTTCCGGGAGTAATGTACTTCGTGTGATGTCGTTGCATTCTCTGATGAAGGCATCCCACGTAGGCAGCCAAAACGTTGGACAAAGTGAACAGGTACGGGGAGAAGTTATTATTAGTATATACTATGCCTGGTAGCATCAGCACATTAATAAATGTATTACGTCAAAATTGAAGAAAAAGCTCAAACAAGTTTTTATTTTAATTCAAATTAGAACTATATACCTCAAATGTAAGTTCTACATTGGAAAAAGTATATATCATTGTTTATTTTTCCAGTTGCATTTAGCAAAGTCGTGCCAAGGCGCATAATGCTTATCTGATGACCTGGGTGCGAAAGGTTTATCTGATGAACAGCGTGGAATGGATCTGGTCACGATTTCAACGCGTGGCAAAAACCTGACTCAAACATGGACGAAAAACCTCAACTTGAACTTGTGTCGTGATTTTAGTGGTTTTGTGGTCTTATGTTATCTAGAGCTTCGCTGGCAGTTCCTTTATTACTTAATTTCGCGTCTGCTTTTCAAAAGTTTTTGCCGCTGACTTAATGACTGTATTGATTTAAAAAGAATTGTTTGACAAATGAAAATGTTCATTTTTATGTTTGCTGTTGTGCTCCGGTAACACATGTTGGTACTCATATTGTGGTGAGTTTCACTCATGCTCACTTGTATGTAATGTGGCAAGTACCACTCATATTTGTGTAAACATTTTCAAAGCGCCGCAAGCAAAGAGTTTAAGAACCACTGCCTTAATAATTTCTACAAGTTTTTGTGCGGTAACTTGGCAAAAAAAAAAACACAAAAGCGACAATTTGACCTCAGTATTGCACTTAGTGTTCTAAAGAGGTTATTTTGAACTGACATTCCGAATAAGGTCATTTTTAAAATAAATCCCAAGTCCCCGTCAGATCATTCTGAAATAACATTAGTAACAGTCAGGTCATTTGAAATGACTTTAGTAACAGTAATTTAAAAACAGTTGCTTTAGTGTACTTGATTCAAGTCAAGGACTTAAGTCATATACAGCACTGATCGCACCTGGTATTTTGCTAGCTTAAAAGAATCATGCAATGTAATGAGGTTACACGAGGTCAACAAGCTTACAAATCTCAAATTAGTTTTGACCTTTTTAAGTGGATTTCTTTAAGAGTGAAAAATTTTTAAAGTAAATCGTATAATATTTAACGTTTAGCGTCTCTTTATGCTGTGAACTAATATGCAACAAATTTGAGGTAAAAAAACAAAAATTGTACAAATTAAAATAAGATGTTTTCGTTTCGTCAACATTTAGAACAAAATGAAGCCATAACACAATCAAAAGTAGCTTTAATTTACATGTTTTGCAAAAAACTTTACAAAATAAGATGAAGTATTTTAGCAAGACAGAGGTTTTTAGAAAAGCAATTTAGCGTGAAAACACCCGAAGCAATCTTATCCTCGATCAACACTTTCAGCAGAAACCTTTCGACGACAATTTTAGGGATGATTTTACGGCGAACTGTCTCCAAATATATCCATTATCGAACAGGACAAACAGGTTTTGCACTTTTTTGTCTAAAGTAAAGCTCCTTTATAAGTTTGCGAGGAACTGGAGATGACATATCATTGTTGGATCAAACTTCGATCTACTTGTAAAGGTGAGTAACTCTAATGCAATAGACGGAGCGGATCAGGCTTTAAATGGTTTTAATATGTCTGTAGAACATTCGCATATATTTAGTCAATAATATAAACTGTATAAAATATTGTAATGCCACGCCATAATATGAATCAAAATAACTCTCTGGTAACTAAAAATTGTTATTAAAAAATGTTAATTAAAATTTTGTTCAAGTAATGTATTAGATAAATGTTGCTACCAGGCATAATATTAATAAAAACAGCTTTTGTGCAATTGGAGAAGAATAAGAAAATGTATTTGAAAAATAAATATAATTTCCGGGAGCTGTTTTGATCAATATAGTTACTTATTGGTCACCATTTGTAGATAAAATTAATAGTTTTATCCTAGGGACTGGCTATATACTTTATAAGAATGTATATTGGCATACAACATGTGTTACCTAATTAAGTTTTTATAACTGTCGTTCTAATAGTTGAATGTACCGTATATTAAACCATAAACCAGGTATAACGTGTTCTTTCAAGCATATCTTATCACTAAAATGCAGACTGGGTCACAATAATACGTACACATATATATATATATAGCTATAAAGCGTTAATGTATATATATATATGTATATATTACGTTTTCACAGATGACGAAGTCGTTTTTCTGCGCATGCGCACTGTTCCTCATTGTCATCTGCGCCAGGCAATTAGAGGCGGGCAGATGCTCGCGAGCAATACGTCAGTGCAACGTCACGGATGACGTCACGGGCGACTGGAGGTTCGAGGATTATGACAATTGTTTGTGGGATTGCTGCGGTGAGGTTTTGTAAAGCATTGTACAAAGTTTGCTAGTTTTGACTTCTTTTATACAATTTGTTTGTAAAGCCTAATTTACCAGGATTTATTACAAGAAATGTTTTTTAAAGTGGTTCAAACAATTCGGTTAAAAGCACCATGCTTTTTTTTGTTTTATTATATTATATAATATGTGTTGCTTTTTCGTTCGTTTGAGTAACTGTTACGACGATATGCTTCACTTTTTGATGAAGTTAAGATTTACCCTCGTTCCATCACAAATGTATAAAGTCGTTCGGAAGAAGACCAAAAAACGAAATTTGATAAAAGTATTGTTATTTCGCACCACGTGATATATGTTACGTAACGATACTGCTATTTAAATAACGTCACTCTGATTACGTCAGGAGGTCGACTTTCTGCCCGTGACGCGCAGCTAGAATGCTGTGGAACGGAACAGACCGGGGCTATTTACAACACGAGTAGCGAGATCTGCTGTAGTTGGTACAACGGGGGACAGTTCGTCGTCTACAACAACACACAGGTTAGTCAACAAGCTAAGCTAAGCTGAGCTGGGCGTGAAACTGCGTTTGTACTATACAGCTGCATAACAGACAAAGCAAAATCACTTTTACGATTCGATGGCAGTCGAGCAAAGCGTGAAAATCGCTCCAAAGCATAAGGCTTGAGTTTAGCAAAGCGTAAAACACTTGCCACAAAAGAAATTAAATGTAAATTACGCTCTGTAATGTAAACGGGACTTTAACATCTACATTTGTGAAACTGTAGTTTACATCGAGCATTAGAAAACTGCGATTTTGTACTGGTTGTGGTTAATTTGTAAAATGTTGCGACAGAGACCAGCTTGTACTATTTCTTCCTTCTGTGTACGCTTTTGTACAGTCGGTGACCCAACTAAGTTAAATTGCGACCCACCGGTTGAGAAATTATAGCTTGAAATAAACCCAGTGATCAGCTGTGTTGTGTTTCAAGGGGCAGCTTGCTTGATGTACCCATAGCGGCATTTCGCTGCCCCCTGGCAACTCAAACTCCCGATTTTTGTGGTAGTTTGTTTGTATAATGTTTAAATTTGCGTTCGATGTTGTTTAAATTTGCGTTTCGATGTTAGAATCAATCTATGTTGCAGGGCGCGATGTGTTGTGGTAGCGACGTGTTCTACCAAACCCAGTCCACCCACTTGAGTTGTTGTGGTGGTTGGCCACAAGCCCCACAAGTGTTCAACTCACTCACTGAAATGTGCTGCGCTGGAAACGTGGCTTTTGCCGGTGAGTTTTTACAGGGGACTTTTAAAAGGGGTACAGATGCTTTTCGGTTTATTAGACATAATAAATTGAGTTAAAAAACGTATGTTAAAAGCAAAAGTTTGATTCTTCGGGAAATATGGTGTTTCGGTTAAAGGGAATCGCCAGTTTTCGTCCATAAAACAAACAATGCGAGCCTTTAGCAAGATCGGTACTAATACAGTCTTTTAACCAGTTTTTATGGAATACTTTAAACTTACACACCTAAAGAATTACTTTAACTTATAACTTCGCACTTATACCACAGAAACTAATGAGTTTTTTTACTGACCTTGTAATAAATTGCCTTAAACTTAAAACTCTTCAAAGCATAACCCACATTACCATAATCCTCCAGCCAAAAAACTCAAACAGATCAACATTTAAATGCTGCTATTTAACCTAAAAATAGCCACAAATAATCGGCCACTTTAAAGGAGCTGGCCTAATGTGAAGCGGCCAAATAAACTGGCCGAAATCTTCGCAGGAGACACAGCTTACACTTCCTGTTGTGGGGAAACCTCGTTCGATCGTCGCGTCGCCTCTTGTCCATGCAACAATGGGGTGATTGTTCTTGCACCCCCAGAGTACGGCGCTTGTTGTGTCGATGGGGGGGACGTGGCCCCCTATGACACACAGACGCAGGGATGCTGCGGTGGACTGGTGTACAACTTCGATTCACAAGTGAGTTACTAGAGAGGGGTGGAGGGAAACCCTTTTACATATTTTTATCGTTTTTTAAAAGTAATGGATTATGACTTATAGACAATCGAGGATAAAGCAATACAAAAATTACAAAATATATCACATTTAAATTCTCTTAAATTTTAATGACAGTCTACAGCAGTGGTTCTCAACCTTTTTAGCTTACGGACCGTCAAATTTCAAAATAAATCTTGCGGACCGGTGGACCTTCAAAAATCAAAATCAACCCAAAATGTAATTACGACCGTATGCAACTTGAAAGCAAAGAATGGAAACTTCAATTTAATAGGCGATTAGCTGCAATCTTTTTGATATCATGCGTGTTATACGTTGTGCTATTAAATTATTTCACTTACAACTGGTCTTAAAGTTTAAGATTTAAACGAGTTGTAGTCTGCTTTTAAACAATTGGGCACAACACTTGCAGCATTGTGACGTACGATAAAGTCCAAAATAAACCGTTAACTCAATGTAACGTAACAACGCTGCAAATTACGATCCTGGCGAAGTTCTAAATTTGATGGAAATTTGAAACCTTCAACATCTTGGATTTGCAATTATATTTAAATTGTAATATATTTGGTGGACCGGCTGAAAAGTGGACGAGGACCGGCACCGGTCCGCGGACCAGCGGTTGAGAACCACCGGTCTACAGTATGCATCTTGTCAAACTAACAAAAAACTACAGAACTACTAAAGCGTTTAAAAATTCAGTTTCCTTAAGTCTAAGGTCTGCTATACAACTACGCTGTCTGGTGGCTAATACAAGCTTATTCTTATATGGACTTTGGTATCCATTCCACGTCTAACTACACTTCCACCCATTATATAATATTTATTCGACAACTTTCATAAAATGCTAGCTATTTCTGTATGGACTTTGATATTCATTCAATGTCTAACTACAACCTCCAACCCTGATCTTATGATTAATTCTAAACATTCACAAAAGAATACCTACTCCTATATGGGCTTTACGTCTAACTAAAACCTCCAACCGTTATGCTTTAGGTTTGCTGTAATAGGGTGGTTGTGGATTCCAACGTCACCGTAAGTGCGGATGCTGCTTGTTGCATATCAGTGAACGGACAATACGCGGTTTACGACCCAAACACACAAGTATGCTGTAGTGGAGTTGTCGAGCCTGGGGTAAGTTCAAACATACCTCGGTAATTATTGGGTTTATTCGATTATTCGAAGAAGATTTTTTATCTCTTTGAAGTGATTTTTAGGTTTATTGACATCAGGAACCCAAAATTGCCGCTTAGGTGAAATAACCACATATTTTGAATCTATACGTGCAATTTATCGAGTTTTATAAATTTATGTTTTACTTGTGTTTGCAATGATGTTCAAGCGATGAAAATCACAAAACATATTACTTGATTACACTTATGCTTCGGGAAAACCCGAAAATCATTTAGTTGCATCGTTAACAGTCTTTATCCTAACGGTTTTTACAACCGTTTTCAAGAAACACTTTTTTAGAATATTGTTTTGTTCACAAATTATTCCTATCAGTTGCCAAACGCAATAAACTGAACTTATCCATCTTTTAACCACAGAACGCCAACTCCTTGTGTTGCGGGACAACTGTGTACGATCCAGTAGTAGCGGGCGATAAATGCTGCGGCCTCACTCCATACTTCAGTTCTGTTTACACTTGTTGTGGCGATGTTGTGTACAACTCCAGCGTATCTGGAGATGCTTGCTGCAACAACCAACCTTTCTTCAACAACGGATTCGTCTGCTGCAACGGATTTGTGACCGTGAGTGATTTATGTGGAATATGAATAAAGACTCATTTGAAACGTTAAAAATGCTACCTACTTCTGTATGGGCTTTAATATTCATTCTACGCCTCACTACAACCTCCAATCATTATACTCCAGAGTGATTTACATTTTTGGTAAACTTGGAACTGAAAGAATCCTCTCTAGTTAGGGTTACTGACTCAAAATACCTCTGCAGTTGCATCTTTTCTATCTCTGGCATCTCTAGACTTGTTTTTAAATAGCGCCACTTTTTTGCCCTTATGATAATTAAAACATTAAATATTCACGTTGTACATATTAGTTTAGTATGTGTTTCCAACAGAATCTTGCCTTCCAACAGTACACATAATGCCGACAATAAAATACTTTTTTTATAAAACATTTCCTCGCTTGAGAAGCGCAACCGCTTCCAACAAAAATAGCCAGCAATGTGTTAAACTTCATAAAATATGCATTTCGACAAGAAAATGGCATCATCAGTTTTTTCATACAAACAAAACGTAAAAATATTATAATATTCAAATGTACAATAAACCCTTATGTGAACTAATGACAGATGCTTTGTTTAGGAAGATCACCGGTATTTAAAAGCTAACACATTTATTTTGTTTCAGGCTGGTGACAGTTGTTGTGGCGACGATGGTTTCTTCATGAGAGACCAGATTTGTTGCGACGGAAGTGTTACTGTAAGTTATAAAATCCTATAACAAGTGTTTATAATACAACTGTGTAAGCACACCGAACTTTTATTAACAAAGTCAACAAACTAATTATGGGCTTTGATTTTAGAATTCTGTTTTGGGATTATCAAAGATAGTTTTAATGAAATGATTACTGCTAGTTGTTAACATTTTTCTCTCTATATGAGCTTTACTGACAAAACGTTTAAGTTGTGATTAAAAGCCTTCTTTTATAAGGCTATATGCGCTGGTGACCACTACTATTTAAACATGTAAAAGTAACAATAGTTGCTAAGTTATTGAAGTAGGATATATATTGAAAGACCGTCTTGACCTTACAAAAGGTACTTATTGCATGTATCTTGTCACGGTACTGACACATTTTATTTTGGGGGGTAACTACATAAACAATTGTTTTTTAACTTAATGCAGCATTAATTTGGTGTTATAATTGTTTCCAGAGCCACAACTTTATTTGGCCAGCATGTTGTGTCAACCGACCTTTCGACGCCTACAACGAAACCTGCTGTCACGTCACAATATACCCAAACCCCGTCATCACTGGACCTGGGGTAAGTTTCACAAAATAACGAACATAATAATTTGCTAATGTGAAATACCTAACTGAAAGGCGCAAAAAACATATGGCTTTTATTTTTGTCTAAAAATCTCTTCTACCAACCACTACATCTATTGTTGAAAAGACACAATTCAGTGTTATTAAACATTTTTTTAAAATTCAGTCACAACTTTTTGCCTTGAGTCATATTGGCAATATTGGCACATTTAAACCAATCAGTAGATAAACGGAATGCAAGTTGTTGTTTAAAGAAGTGTGTCTAAATAAAACAAGAACGACACTCCTAAATATATTTAAAATCATGTTTAATAAAACTTTTACCTATGGAACACTTAAACATATTTCACATAACGCATAAACGTTTGCTGCCAGGCATAACATTAATCAAAAGAGCTCCTCTTGGAATCATATCCCCCCCCCCCAACATTTCAACGACCTATACAGGTCTCCTTCTTCAGGGGGAATAACATTGAACACTCATTTATCTTTCAACTTATGTTGTGTAGGGCATTCCCACAGTGAGCCACCACACAAGATGCTGTGGAGATTACCTCAACCCAGTAACACTTGTTCCTTACGATTACGACACACAGACTTGCTGCGACGGAGTTATAGTAGATCTAGGTGAGCGTTACTTAACCAAGCACTGAAATCTGTATCTGCTAAAGGCAATGGTAAAATTCATCAGCAAGCCACCTTCTATATCCGAACAAAAATCGAGCGGTCGAAAGGATAAACACACTTTGTATGATTTGCCAGTTAAACATCTATATTACGCTCGCCTCTGTAAACGCAGTCACATCACGTTTCAGGAGACTATTGCCTTTAACAGACTACGTTTAATTTTATATATTTATTTTATCCTGAAGCCGCAGAATTGCAATTATTTTAAGTTATAGACGTGGAGGCGAATGTATGCGAACTTTTTTTTTTAAACAAAACTTAACCTTATGCAGCTAATTTCGTCAGCTGTCCGTTTCGGCCCTTCATAACACAAAAAATAATACGACATTGTGGCATTTTACCAGCAGCTAAACAAACGAGGGGATTTTAGTTCATAATTTCATCCTATACAGGTAGAATTGTACAGATTACGCTGAGTGCTTTATATAAACGCTATATTGTCGCAGTTGGAATCCCAGCTGATTACGCTGAATGTTGCGGATCTTCGGTCATCGACACCAACAACTTCCAATGCTGCGGGGGAATCCCCATGGAAATCAGCCCGAATAACGCTTGCTGTGCTGACGTCATCATTGACGCAACAGTGTTCATCTGTTGTGACGGAACAGAAGCTCCTTTGATTGGAAACAATACAAAGTGTTGCGGTGAGTTAAGTCAATTTAAACCGATTTTGACCAAATTCTTACAAAGAGTAATTCTTGTGAAGTGTTTTACGGATTGCCATCAATTCCCAACATCTAACGCTGATAATGCCTTGTATGATGGCAATTATTTTACATGCTACCAGGTTGAATTGATCGTCTGGCGTTGTTAGCAAATACACTGGCGTAATACTTTAATTTGAGAACATTAGTGAACTTATTCAAAGCAAGAGTCTTTGTTTGATATTTATTGTCTGCTAACAATTCTATACAAACAAAAATGGTGAATCTATAATAGTCAAATTCGCCACCTTTTCTCAACATTTTTTAGTTAACTTAAATGAACTTGAGAAATTGCCACACACCTTAAACAGTCCCAAAAAGATTAACTTAAAAACGTCCATGTACCTTGTTTAAATACTATTTTTAATTGATACCAATGGGGAATCTTACTGTTTGCAAACAGTACAAAACATATATTACATAAACATACAATCAAAAGCACTTGCTTTACGACTGATCCATCTACTGAAGCATTCCAACATTCACAGGCAGCTCTTCAATGGATGGGTACGGGTTTATTTGCTGCGATGGGATCCCAGCCTCATTAGGAGGACTCACCATCGACCAAGCGGTCTGCTGCGGTAAGATACCCCTTCTGATATATTATAACCAGCCTTTACCCACGCTGTGTATTCGGGTTTGTAAGTAGCAGGCTCAGATATAACTAATGAGGTCATTTGCTGATTAGAATCTATAACTTGAAACTAAAATTTCCCTCTTTCCGTTTAAAATTTACAACTGTTTGATCGCTCTTTTATAAAAAACGGAATTCGGGTGCAGAAAAGTATATTTCTTACTTAGTAAATAGCACTTAAAGCAAGTATTGCAGGTAGTGAATTGACCATTTATAGCGTGGTAATAAGATGATATTTACCAGAAGCGGTAATTTATCTAAAACAACCTAAAAACGCCGATAAGCATTCCCTTCTCAAATTTATCTAAATATCAAAAACTTAATACGCTTTATTTTTAACAGAATTTCGATGTTAATGTTTTTGAATAAGAACATCGTCATAAACGACCTGACAAATCCTATATTATAATTGCTTTATGACGTCACAGGCACGACGACAATTAACAGCGATTTGTCTCTTCGTTGTATATTCTAATTGCTTTATGACGTCACAGGCACGACGACAATGAACAGCGACTTGTCTCTTTGTTGCAACGGGGTGCCTCGTAGTTTGAACGGGATCGCGAAAGAGAATGCTATTTGTTGCGGCGACGGTTGCATAGATGGGTCGATCTACTACTGCTGCGATGGTAAGCAATACCAGAAGGGAGTCAGCATTAGTGGGGATGTTAGCGGACCAACATGTGACCAGCTCTTCCCATGATTAAGATGATGTAAATGTTTAAAGCGCTTCTATTTCAGTGTTTTACGCGGATGTTGTATCTCTGCGCTTTGGTGAGCATAAAATGAAAATAAACTTTACTTAAAGTGAAGAAATGGTGATGTTTAAGTAACTATTTATCCAGGAGTAACTGAAAACAAATGGAACTGTTCACAAATTGTATTTATTCTGACATGTTGAAGCACCGTTGTACGTAAGCTAGTCAACTTGTTCAACAGTGCAATTTGTTTTCAGTTTTTGAACAGGACAAATACGGCTATTAACCAAGATAGCTTGGATAATATTCATGTTGTTAAAAAATATATATCAGTGATCCCGAAATAATAGAGTATGGAGTAGTCATAATACGTCTAGTGTCAGATTTTGAATATCCTGTTTAATGGCTGGAACACCATGATCTTACTTGTACAAGCATCTTAAATGGCCACAGAGTCCGTTGTCTTTGCATGCGCCGTCGACAACGTAAGTAGGACCGCACTTGCTTAGACATTTACAAACTCTTGAATTTGAGGCAGTTATAAAAGAACTTATGTCTGATCAGAAAACCTCACTAAAGTTAAATCGCACTTCGTAAAGGCACAACATATACTTGCTTTTAAGACACAGCCCTTCTTTTTAATATCGGTAATTTTTGGCGCCATTTTATATCACTAGATTTATTTAAAAAATAAAAAAAGGTGCATCGAGGTCAAAAATTAAATGTTTGTTAAACTTTGCTCAGCTTGATTCATTATTTTTTTTGTTCTTTTTGTATTCATTATTATTTCCTTTTTAGTGTATTCCCATATGAAGGCTTCTTGTATAGTTAGCCGAAACGTTGGAGAGTGTACATAAGTACCAAAAGAACTTCTTTCCAGTATTGATTCGCGTTATTTTATGTTGTTCCTTTGGAGTGTGATCTTTTATGCCTCGCCAGGTTTGAAGTCACAGCAAAGAACTTGCCACATTCTTTGCACTGGAAAGGCTTCTCCCCGGTGTGGATTCGCTTGTGCTTGCGAAGATGGGCGAACCTTACAAAACACTTGCCGCATTCCTCGCACTTGTGAGGCTTCACCCCGGTGTGGATCTTTTTGTGCAAGGCTAGCGCTCCGGTCTGGCTGAAAAACTTGCCACACTCGTCGCATTTATAAGGCTTTTCTCCGGTGTGGCTCGTTGCATGCGAAATTAGGGTCGTTTTTTGGCGAAAACACTTTCCACAGACTGTACATTTGAAAGGTTTTTCTCCGGTGTGGACTCTCGTGTGTCTTTTAAGGTTGCCGAGGTTTCCAAAGAACTTCCCGCATTCTTCGCATTTAAACTTCTTGAAGTGGACTATAGTGTAATGGCCTTTAAAAATCCAAAGGTTTGTGAAACATTTTTCGCAAATATGACAACGAAATACTTCCTGTTCATTTGTTTCATTGCGTTCAGCTTTTTCTACTTTATCTTTCGTGCGTTTTCGGCTTCGTAAGTTCATTTGAATCAAGTTATTTTGATTTTCACAATTGTTTCGATCCCTAATTAATTGACTTTGCTTCAACGATGATCCTGTGACTTCAATATTACTGGGAGACCCATTGCCATTCATTTTGATAAAAACACAAGCTCTAGTTTGATAAACCTTGTTTTGGTGTTGAAAAATTCTGTTGCTCAAACAATATACACAGTCCCACTTAAACGTCAAGCTTATATCACAAACCTGTGTAAACAAACAAGTTGGGGGTAAATTTAAACCAGTCAAATAGGACAGAAACTCCGAAAAAAAGCATAGCAAACAAGTGTGTTAGGTAAGCTGCTATCAGGCCAAATGCGTTGAAGCAGAGAAAATAGGACAAAACCCCTGTGATGCAATTTGTTTAATAGCAGGTCGCAGTAGGATACTGTAGGCAAAAAATGGATAAAACAATTTCCGCCGCACTTATCAATATATCTTAGCCTTAAAGAAAGTACTGTAAAAACCTAGAGCAAAGCAAAGCTATCATACGATATATCACGTCCGTGCTTGACTACACGTTTGCACGAATCTTATTCGACTGTAATATCTTAGCACTGTTCTACTGGTCCCAACTAAATCCAGTAGAGCGTAACATATACAGTAGGTTAGGGGGGTTAAAGCAAAGCGTTGAAACCAGTGGTAAGAAACGTGGTAACTGCGCAACAGCTCTCCCACTCAATACGTGGTTTATGATGCCTATTGTTGTGGCTTACAAGCTGGCCAAGATCTCGTTCGGGCAATATATAAATATTATTTATTTTAATATTCCTCGCTTGAAGTGTGTTTGTTGGATAGCCTTATTCAATGAAAAGTTTGTGAAAAAAATTCAGCTTATTGACGTCACAACTTTCGGAAATCTTGCTCAATCATAAAAATCTCGGCGAGCTCATCTCGCTCAGGTGCTGAAAGGCCGCCTCTTTTCTGTCCAGTGGCCTTTCACTTTGCTTGCTTTGGCGAAACAAGTTTACCGCTTTTAACGGTGCGGGTGTGAATTGAATTTCAAAACAACTGCGCAGTATTTTGCACCTCCCACATTTTTACAACACACTTAGATCTCATATTTTATTACGCAAACTTGTTCAAACCTTACACAGTTAAGGCATTTAAAGTACCACACTATCTTATTGTCTTGTTATGTTAAACACCTGTTGTTTGCTAAACGTTTCTTAACGTTCAAAAACACAAAAAAAGTCGTTGTTGTAAAAACCTTATCTAAAACTCACCAGCAAATTCAAAACTTTACACTTATCTATCTTTTTGTGTCTAACACTGGTTGCCCGCCAAAAGTTCTACTAACGACAACACAAAGTTGTGCCAACTGAAACGTGGAATGCTGCCAGTTGTTGGCCGTTTCTCTGTTGACACAGCGCCAGTCTTTATGTCCAACCACTTAAACGAATCTCACCCAAGCAAGCACGCATTCACAAGCAGCAGGAAATTTGATTCCAGTTTACAAGTAATACTACGAAAAAATGGAGAAGCGTAAATGTCGGGTTCATTGAAGCAAGTAAGTGGCAAAAAATCGCTGTAAACATGTCAATTTTCACGTTTATAACTGGGCTAGGTGTTGTGGGTGTTGTTTTAACGTTTTGTTTGGTCACCTGCATTGTACTTTGCTGTTTCAAGCTGACCCTTCAATGAATGAAGTGAGCATTAATCAGTCACCACTGGCCCAGACCCAAGCACTTACACACCTTGTTGTCAAAACCACAGATGAAACAAAAATACTCCTGTACTAGTGAATATTAGACGCGCGACGCCAGCATAAAACAACGCTCTGACCTAAACCAAGTTATGCTTCATTCGCCACAACCAGTGTAAGTTTTTAAGAAACAGACTCGAGTGCCAATTTTCTAGTGAATTTTTGTTCAGTTGATCTGGATCATCGTCATTTATATTGGTTTTAAAGATATAATACTTTTTATTTCTCATTTAGAGTTGCTTCATAGTGTAGCTTCAATAACTAAAATGCGCTCGGCTATCGCTTAATAAAAATCTACAGTAAAGCAAATAAAATAGTTTTATAGGCTGATGTACAAAAAGTGTCTCGTTTATAGGTAAAAAATTCTCGTTCCGGAATTTAAAACGCTTAATCTTTGGTACCATACCTCTGCAGTAAACAGTATTATTTTTGTCACATTTAACCTCGCCAGCAAACCTGATATGGTTCAACATGTGGCAACTGATGACCATTTTGTCAAGTGCCACTTGTGTACCTCTCACGTCAAGAGTTTATCAGCTTATGTATTGCAAAAAAAACCTTCGTTATAGAGCTGAAACATTGATTCATGAGGATATTAAGTCGACTTATTGTTTCAGAACCTCTTTATTAAGTTCTGTTATCCCCAACTCAAAAAATAAAAAAAAATTAAACATTTTAAAGATATACTACACTACAGCATTATGCGTATTTCAGCCTATATCATATTTACAACCCTATTGCCTTCACACGATATTTTGCTTCTTAGCACAAGTGGTAATTGTAGCGGTTATGGTTCAAGTACTTTTTTAGGTTACAATAAATAATTGTTTATTTGTCGCTACAAATACACGGACACAGTCGCGAATGATGAACAAAGCTCCACAAAATGTTTAGACGGTATAAAGAATTTAAGTCACGACAAAAATTATAAACACTTAAGATAAATTAAAAACAAAAATCAAACATTACAAATAGAACATGATAAAAATCAAATGTAAAAAATTGCATAGCCAATGAATCGTTTTCATCCTCTTTTAAAATTTAAAACTTTCATCTTTTGACGATTTATGAATTTGGCACAATATTCACTTGACTACATCACGACCAGTGAATATCAAAATCCACCAGAATATGTAGGAGCAGAAGACAGGGGATGAGCGCTACTGTTTTACTGTTGGAGTGGATTAGGTGTGCGCAAATCACATTAGGTGAGGTGTAAAAAGTAAATTAAACATATTTTAAGGAGTCGTTGTTTTCAGGGGATTTACAACCTTCAGTTTTTTTATATGATTTTTTTCGTGCGAAGAAAGTGATGAGGCCTCTAAAAAACATTTACCGCAGTCTTTGCAAGTGTAAAGTCCTTCTCCGGTGTGAGTTTTTTTATGCCTAATCAGATGGTAGCTGCGACTGAAGCTTTTCTCACACTTCCCACATTTGAAGGGTTTTTCTCCTGTGTGAGTTCTCATGTGTTTAGTTAAAGATCCGATTTGTCGAAAGCACGACCCACATTCTTTGCATTTGAACGGTTTCTCGCCGCTATGAATTCGTTCATGCGCAATCAGCGTTCCTTTTTGTACGAAGCTCTTTCCACATTGCTTGCAAAGGTGAGGTTTTTCTCCGGTGTGGAGTCTTTCGTGGATGAGGAAGTTGGTGTAGATCCCGAAAAGTTTTCCGCATTCTTTACATTCATGTTTCTTGAAGTGAACTGTTGGAATGTGAGCCCTTAAATGTGAGGATGTCTTGAAACATTTTTCACAAAAGTTGCAACGAAATTCTTGATTTTTAGCAAATTTTTTCCTGCGTTTTCGTTTTGGGAAACTAAGGTGGACCAAGTCTTTTTCTTCTTTAAAATCATTTTCATTTTTCCCAAATTCTTTTTCTTTAATTGATGAATCATCTATTGGAGTAATGTTGCCACCTCCTTCATTATCGTTCATTTTTATCAAATAGTAAAATCTCTATACGTTCCAAAAAAATTGTTAGACGTTATGATGAATAATGTAATTTGATAATGTAATTGTAGACTAGCAAAATAACATTACACAAGTACAGATTTCAACGTTATTCGTTCATAGGTTTCCAAGAACTAATCTAAGCCACAGTTATAGGTAGAATCAAACATTTCAGGTGAACAACATCAAAAGGCCTATATAATGGTCAGACACCACTGCATAGCACCAGCAACAACTAGCTTCTGGTATAACTGCATTACTGCTTGCTTCTCTGCAAAGCCAAATCAAGATCGACTGATTTAGGCCTAGTACTTTCGTGCGAAATACCAAACTAACAAGGCTAGAAGCTACTATTTGTTTGGTCAATCAGTGGCCAACCATTGTTTTGTGCAGCACCTTTGTTATTATAGCCTTAGGCTACAGCGATCTCTAGCTTTCAGATAACAATAATTTTTACCACTTACTGTGTGCTGATTAACGAATTCCTACGTTTTCCTAATTACTCTAAATATACCCAATATTTGCTGCCGAAAAGTCAGTTTTATAGAACTTCTTTCATACCGAAGAGCGAATAATATCGGTATACAATCCATTTTAACATTATCTAAAAGGAGCCACACGAGTAGCTGTACAAAAATTCTCATATTTGTTCAGTTGTAATGCCGGCGCCAATTCAAGTACTTCCTTTCAAAGTGGAAAATTCTCTGTTGCCATTTCCTTGTATTTAGACTAAAATTTGAGTTGCATATTTGTGCACGTGATCAAGTAAAACCGCAGGTTTCTAGAGGTCGCCTTTTTATGACGTCACGGTACGACGCAACTTTGTGACATATCTTCTGTCAAGTTACCTTGCGTTCCGGGAGGAAACTAAAAAATGTAATAACTGTCCACTATTGTTTTCAAACATAAAACAAACGGGTGGTTGTCTACCTTAAATAACATAGTTTTGTTGGAAAACACTTGTTTAGTCTTATAAGTAATATTCCCTAATAATACCCCACTGCGCTGCCCAGAAATAAATACACAAGGAACGTGTAAGACATTTAGGCAGCCGTCAGCTCCCCGCCTGAAGAGCCAGCGCCTACTTACCCTCAAAAACCCCTAATGCAAAACAATAAAAAATAAATGAGCATTAAAAACGCCATAAGCTTAATAAAGTAATTAAAGTCTTCTAAAGTTTATTGAGATGATTCGCGCGTCGTATTTATAATGTATATATACATTTCAAACAAATCAACCAGTTTCGTTTGCCTATTTAAAGTGGCTGGCATCTTTGTTTTTGCGAAATTGTTAAAGGTTTACACAAGCTTCTTGCAACAATCGCCAAACCTCGCGACTCCATTGTTTCCCTTTGTTTACAATTCGGCAAGAATTCGCGATTAGAGCTGCCTAACAACATAACGGTGTCAAAATTATCTTAAAGTTGGATTCAGTAAGAGACTCCAGCCTTCACGCTTGATCGAGCTCTGTGTTCAATCGGCTGTGGCGGAGCGTGACGAACCGACCACGTTACAAAGTAAGCGAAAAATATAATTTGAAAAAAATTGAAAATTATTTTGAAACAAGTTTAAAGAGAAGTGATTTTCACCCGAAGGCAAACCTTAAATCAACTCGTTGCATCTAACCATTATGTTTTGTGCATTTATATTGACTTAACGCGTAAGACCCCTGACGTTTTGGAACATGCTTGCCTATTCAATGTGATTCGCGAAACAGCAGAAAATAAAAACTGCCAAAAAGCATTTTATGGCAAGAAATATAACAGCTATCACGTACAACCAGGCTGAGGAGTCGGACTCGAGTAAGTAAATCTACCAGAGTCCCGAGTCCGACGGGCGCATGCGCACTGCGCGGTGCCAAATTTCAAAGCTGATATTGCCGCCAACTGTAAATTGTAAAGGTGGAACAGCATAAGAAGGATATTTTCCAACCATGTATCGTGAGTGAAGGGGCTTAATATTCGCCTTATTTTAGTTACGTAAATGGTTGAAATGCTGACTGCGGAGTCGGACTCGGGTTATTTTAACCACTCCACATCCCAGCATACAACACATGTTGAACTTACCATCCGTTTTTTTGTGTTTTGGACAACCCGAAATATTATGGAGTTTAGGCGCATTGTGTTATTCCCACCCCTAGCTTGAATGTGTGAAAATGTCAGACGCGCCGTTGTAAACTTATAGCATCGCGGTTTCGGCGCAAATGTCGCGGATGGAAAGTGGAAATAATTCTGCTACAATATATTCAGTTTGAATGTGGACATAAAGACTGAAATAACCAAGAAAATGAAGGACACATGAAATTCTCTTAGGTTCGAGTGGCCGACAATAAAAAGTTGTTGAAGTAAAATATACCTATTTTTATATATTAAACATTTCTATGTCGGTGGATCTTTACCAAATAATATTGGTCGGTTAAGGAAAAAGTAGTCCGGTTATTCACTTTTTAGTAAAAGTTACACAGAATGTAAATGGCAGAAAAATTAAAACTAAAACTAAAAATTTTGATTGGAACTGCGGGAGGCCACAAGCAGAGATTTATAGATAGCTGTGCTCTCTTTAAGGAAGACGCAGAGCATAATTGACAATATCGTTTATACTCCAGTTAAACCTAAATATTTGTAGTTTTTAATTTTGACAGACTATTGTGTGACCTTTCTTATTTATAGAACCTTCTTAAAAATTCTCAAATAATTCAGTTAAAAATAAATTGACTGTTTTTTTTAATTGTTTGTTTGTGATTTCATTTCTTATTTGTTGTTTAAAATTACATGTCGAATTAAATAACGGATGAAACACGTTTAAAACATATCAGCCTATTTTTTGGTTAAAAGTATAATATAGAAACGTCGACAAGTAATAATTTTGAAGAACCAAAGGGTAGACAGCCAGTATTGATGTTTTTTTAATCATTGGTTTCATGAAACATTTACTTTTAACAAGGTCAAGAACTTACTTAATGTGAAACACACCGCTTTAACCTTAACGTAGAGTTCCATTGAACAACAACCCTGGTTTAAAGAGGGGAAGTGACACATTACACGAGCTTCTAGATTTCAACAAATTACAGCTGAGATTGTATCTGCAGGAGAGACGTTGCACTTACACACTACTGCTATATGTGGAAAAACGTGACACAGACAAAAACATTTTATAAATCATAAAAGAATAATTCAAACCAGCCATTATTGTTATTATGGCTAACAACACATTTATTGAACCAATGATAAAGTACGGTTTTATCTAAATTAAAAAAAAATTGAAAGAAAACTGTGGTTTAAAATGTTTCTTTACACAGTAAAATATTAGTGCACATATCTAGCCCCGTATGACCCTATGCTTTTGACGACAAGAACAGATTTTTCGACTTTAAACCATAACTTTGCAGCAAAGAGTGGATTTCGAGATCCGCAATTCATCACCAATTACCGAGATGTGAATCGAAAAGTGAAGGTTGGCAAAATAAACACTTCGTCAAGTATATATTACCGGTAACAAGTTCTTCTGGCGTGTATTAGCTTCACACTATAGTTTCATAGTTCTACAATTGCAATGTTTTCTGTGTGTTACACATTATTTTATAAAGTTTCTGCGTATTAATTTTATTACGTTTTTTTTTTTAATTTGATGGCCATTAGTTTACAAGAAAGAACCTTTTTATTTGGTATTCTTACTTTAAGCATCTTATTATCGCAATGGTAAATAAACTCTGGTCAATTAAGCAGCAGCCTTTAAGCATTGCTCAAAAATTGAAAACATATTACAGGTTTTTGTTCTAAAATGTGGCGTTTTGTCACAACTATATGGTTTGTTGTAATTAAAAAGAAGGCATTAAAAATAGATTTTCTAATTTCGATTTAGCAATACGAGTTTCTAAAGGAAAATTTTATACACATTTCGGACCCATATACAAATGATGTCAAGACACCAAAATTGCCTTCGCATTGAGATAGGCGTTGCAAAGGTTATCTGAATCTTTCCACATATCAGGTTTTCCAAAAAGCGTTCCTCGTCTCCCGTTGAACCTAAAAGTTGTCAAACCGGATTTTCTCGGTAATTTGCGACTTTCTGGTTCAACTGTAGACGAAGCTGTCATTTGTGTTTTGAGGCTACAAGGGCAGACATATTATGTTGAGGATTATATTTTTCTTACAGGATTAAGTTCAACTGAGTTTTGCGCTGAAAAGTTGTTAAATTTATTTCGTCGTTAATTAAAAACTTTACCAAGACAAAGCATAACTTAGTGTTATGGTAATGAACAAGTGTCTTGTGATTGTTCGCTTTTGGAAAACCACAGCAGCAGCAAAAAATGAATTAAACGTCGCAGCATTGTCAGATTTAAGTAATTTGCGAAAGCTAAATCCGGAGACGCAGTGGTTCGCAACCTTTTTGGCTTACGGCACCCTACAGAAATTATAAATAGTTTGCGGCACTCTTGCTCGTATCTTTGCTGAGTGGTTAACTGTAACGTTGCAATAAACGAGATTGTAACAGCACATTAACTTTGCAACAAGGTTGAAAAAACCTTTTTCATTTGTTGCATTTTTAACGTACACAAAAAATTGTAATGAGAAGCTTACCAATAGAGCAGAAATTTGAATCGTAAAGAATTTGAAATATCTCTCGGCATCCTAGAGTGTCGCGGCAACCTGGTTGAAAACTACTAGTTTAACATTAGATAATTACGCCGACGTACAGAAATTAATTTATCTATTCATTAAGTGCACCACATAAATTACATGCATGGATATAATATTAAAATAAAATATATTACAAACACTCGGATTTTTCAGTGTTTTTCAGATATGAAGCCGTTAATTTGTATTGTAGCTTTAATCCTATTGGTCGGCGTCAGCCAATCAGACGCGGGCAGATGTGCGCGTTCTATTCGTCAGTGTGAAGTAACAAACGCAGCTGGACGGGAAAGTTCGGTGGAATACGACAATTGTTTGCAGATTTGCTGCGGTGAGTTTGAAAAATACCAAATAAATGAACGACGATTTCTAACGTTTTTTAGCGGCTTGTTTGTTGCCAAGGGTCGGCATTTTATGTGCTTGCAGACCAACTTGAACTTAAAAAGGTTCTGTGATAAACTTAACTAACCAGTTTGCTGCAAATGATCAAAAAGGTTATATACCAGAGGCGTACCTTTTTACAATTGAAAATGTGTCTAATTACAAATAAAATAAGGCGGTAAGCGAAGGGGACAAAACATTGGGTTAGGATGGTTCAAAACTTGATTTCAAACTTGCGTCAACGAGCATTGATATATAGAAGATTGGCGAAACTTTCATTGTTGATAGTTTGGTTATTCATGACCCGTTCAGGATGAAAAGAATCCTCTTTAAAGGGTAATGGATAGAAAAGATTGGCACAACCTGGTGATACAACAATAAGTATGTGTTGGTGATGCATTCGCGTTAAGATTTCATTTTGGGTAGTAACCTGTTTAGCAAAAGTACAAAAGGAAATAAAATATGTTGGTTTCAATGTAAAAATAAACTAATACGCCCTGTTTTTTAATAGAAACCGTTCAGTCGCGCTGTAAACGAATTAAATTATGAAAGCCCAATGCGTTAATTTTACATTTATTTTCCTGTGTCATTTCATATTGTTTGTCTCTTTAGATCTAATAAACAAATAATATTTTGGGTTTTCCTATTTACCAGGCCGACGCCTTTATGATCGCGACGTCAACCTAAAGTGTTGTGGAAATGCTGAATCTGGGATTGTTTACAACACAAAGACACAAGTTTGCTGCGGATGGCAATATGGGGGCGTCTACAACGTTTACAATAACACTCAGGTTTGTAGCCGGAGGATGGTGTGGCCTGCAACTGTAGTACAACAAAGCGGAGTGTTTCGAATGATAACAATTGCGTTCCACCTTTTTAAGTGAGGTTTGGATAGCCTTCAGTCACATTAACTGAAGATGATACAAGTTCGTATCGCAACATCTTTATCAAGATGGTTTTGATTTACCCGACCTTCTTGGCTTCGGCATTCACAATTAACTTATATTACCTTTACTTTGTTAAATTATTTCAAATATTCAAACCTCACTTATCAAAAAAAGGATAACGTTGAAGAAACAATCAAACTCGCAAATACTTACTTACATAACGACAAATCACAAACAGACACGTCAGCTTTCACAAACACGCAACCCCAAACAAATAATGAACAAGAAAAAATCTCAACGCTAGGATGACCAGAGAACAAAGTGGAATGCAAAAAAATATTTAACTTAAAGAGGTGGTGCGTTGAAGAACTTTTAAAAGGTGAATAGATCCTACATCTAATAAATACTAAACATTACAAAGAAGGTGCGAAAAACATCATCGACCTTTTAGCAATTCTGATCGTTATTGTGGGTTGAGGGAAGCTTTTTGTGGAACCTTATCGCGAATAAAATCGCGTGAATCGCAGAAAAGTGTGTTTTGCAAACGTTCGGCGTAATGTGGGTTTAATCAGGTGCATCTAAGACTACACAAAAACTGAGAAACTTGACGAAAAAAAAGAGAGTCTAAAAATGATAAAAGATTTTAGTCGTGAAAAAACTCGGGCTGTTATAACTGAGATTACCAATTATAAGCAGAGCACTAAACTTGTCGTTCATTAAATTCAATAAATGTAATTAGACATTCTACACAGTATAGATCAAAATCGAATTTTTAGAATAAGAGAATATGCCTGAATCCGAAGGGTGAAAAACAAACGATTTTGGTTTCACATCAATTGATTAAGATCAGATACTGATGACGCTCGCAGGAGAGAAATAAATTTATCGTAAAACACCAAAACACGCTGGTTTCGGTTTTTTAAGTTTAGTCCTTCGTTTGTCTTTTAACTCTGATTACCATTTTAAACCACATATTTCCCAACATTTTGCTATAAAAGATATTGTTTTTTTCTGGATATGTGGACAATGTGGTGTATGACAACTAAACATATAACAATTCCTCCAACCCCTTTAAACCGCATATTTTCGCACAGGACACTTCATGCTGCGGAGATTCTCTCTACTTCAACAGTGGATCAAGACGGAGGAGTTGTTGTGCAGGTTGGCCAGGACAACCCAAGGTGTTCAACTCCATCAGGCAAATGTGCTGCGACGGGGTGGTTACTAACGCAGGTGGGATGTCAAAGCAATGTACCTATATGCTTTAATACGGGAAACTATAGCGGTTGGAAATATAAGGAGCCGATTTTTTGACGAACACACAAATAACAGGACTCCGCGTTCCTACCAACTCGGTCGTGTGGTGTAAATTTATTCACAGCTAAGCCTCTGCGCTATGCAAATCGCAAGCATTGTACATTTGGTAGTTTTACTTTTCGAAATAAATAATCAAAAAATATTTTACGTCATACTCGTCATTTTGCCCCAAATATAGTCTATTAAGGTAAAAGTATCGGCATAAAATACAGTGTCGGAAATTTCTTCAGTTAAATTAGTCTGCTCAGCAAAAGGCCTCGAAGGTTTTTCTACATTTATAAGAAGTTCAAAAATAACAACAACCACCCCAGGCAAACACAAAAATACCTCCACAATTTAAACTATAACTGATACTTATGCGGTGAGGATCGAACTCAAGACCTCAGCAATAATGCGCCAAAAAAAAAACACCGTTCAACTTGACACTTTCCCTCAGCAAACACTGCCTTCACCTCATGTTGTGGATCTGATTCCTTCGATCGTCGTTTCGCCTCATGTCCTTGCAACAACGGGCGTGTGGAGAGGATACCAGCTCGCAGGGCGCGTTGCTGTAGGGGGGACAGGGGGGTCGCGAACCCCTTCAACTACGACACACAGGGATGCTGCAATGGAAGGGTGTTCGACAAGGCAACGCAAGTCTGTTGTGGGAACAGGGTCGGGAACTCAGACACACATGTGAGTATTTGTTGCTTGTTTGCTTAATAGCACGAAAATTTCTATCGAAGCTAAAAGACAAAGCCGTTTTAAAGGATTCCAAAGTTTTTACACTTAATTGTTGCAACCTATAGAAACATAAAAAAAAAGTCAATTCAAGTTATTTGAAAACAGTTACTCAATTACCCTAAAGTCCAAGTCATGTATTAAAAAACCCATACAGATGTGCTGCGGTAATCGCCTGATTCGTACCAACAACGTGGACCCGAACCTCGCCTGTTGTGTTTCTCGTAATGGCAGCCACAACGTGTACAACCCCATGGTGGATGTTTGTTGTGAGGGCTTCACTTACAACAGAGCTAATGCAGGGGAGTCATGCTGTGGACAACAACCTTACTTCAGCAACACAACTGCATGCTGCGATGGACGGCTGAGTGTGAGTGGATCAGTAGGAATAGTGGGACTTTGTGGTAAATGTTGTTGTAGCCCCTGCAAAGAACTCAATTGTTTAAGTCGTACAGATTTCTAGATTCCCATGACCAAAATCGCCCCAAGAGTGCTAAAGTGGATACATAGCGTTGTGGTTAAACTTTATAGGCTCAGATTCGCGAAATTACGGTAATGGAAAAACTCTGATCAAAAAATGGTTGGATAAAACACATAATGTCCAGAATAACAATTTTCATTAACCCTTGAACTATTGTATTATTACAGAACATCGTGACAGGAAGGAAGCCATCTTGTTGTGGAAGCCAAGCTTTCGACTCTTACCTACAAACTTGTTGCGGTACAAGAGTTTACAACAACCCAATGTTTCAACTCACTAATGTAAGTGTTAAAACATTACCTACAAACTTGCTGTGGTGCAAGAGTGCACATTACAACAACCCAATGTTTAAGATTAAAACATAGGTCACAGGGATAAGAATGTGCTTAATATGATTCATGCCTTCGTATGCTTCCTAAATTTCCTCAAGTTTTGGAGCAATCCTGCCCAGATTCATTCTCAATAAACTTAACCATGTGAACTACCACAGTCTGCAAGCCAACTCAATTAAATGGCCACACAATTTACCCATGGGTTGAGAAACACTGGTTTGTTGCATCAAACAAGCATTTTGCACAAGCGATCTAAATATCTTTGCGTTTACCACAAATCATTCAATAGCAATTCATCTTTTACAATGTTGTGTGTTTAGTGGTATACCGTGAGCCACAACACTCGATGCTGTGGAAGTTTCAACTCTCGACCTTACGACCTCGACAGACAAGCTTGCTGCAACGGAAACATCATTGACCTTGGTAAGCAGTTATAAGTGGTGAGATTTATAAACTGTAAAACAACTGGATCAGATAATTAAGGCATATATTGAACATAAAGTTGGGAAAAATAGAGAAAGCAAGATGTTGGTAAACTTGGTAAAAGTTTAAAACGGTAATGAGAATTTCAAAGAGGTGTTAAATGAATAAGAACAATCTAGGCCTTCTCGCATGCATGGGCATAGGCATGCATCCAGAGATTGCTAAACGGAATAAGTCTCTTAAAGAAATGTTAATTTGCAGTTATTGGAATTAAACTCAATTGCTAAACCTAGAGTGAAACGAAAACCTAACTTACAAAACTGTTCAAGTTTAGGGGTTTGAATGGGGCTAAAAAAATTAACACAAGATATTTATCTATGAAATCGTACTTTTATCTTAGTATGAAAATGACAGAACTGAATAACAACTGTGTACACAAGCAGACAATCAGAAACTTTCTGTTCATCATGATCAAACAAAAAGTTTCAATGACTTAAAAAGAAATCACAAACTGAAAATATCTGCAGTCCACATCCTGGTTTATCAAGCATCAAATAATTCGACCTTTCATGTCAGGTGGTTTACCAGTGGTCAACGCCGGTTGCTGTGGCAACGCACTGTACGACAAAAACGAGGCGCGCGGGTGCTGTGGTGACGTCATAATCAACTCGACGCAGTCGGCTTGTTGTGCCGGTGTTGCGTCACAAAGGTTGCTAGGCAACACGGAATGTTGCGGTAGGCGGACGATTATAAGATTTCTATTTTTATAGAAACAATAAACTTATAATTTACATGATATTCTAATTACTTTAAGACGTCACAGGCACGACGACAATGAATAGCGATTTGTCTCTTTTTTGCATATTCTAATTGCTTTATGACGTCACAGGCACGACGACAATGAATAGCGATTTGTCTCTTTGTTGTATATTCTAATCGCTTTATGACGTCACAGGCACGACGACAATGAACAGCGACTTGTCTCTTTGTTGCAACGGGGTGCCTCGTAGTTTGAACGGGATTGCGAAGGAGAATGCGATTTGTTGCGGCGACGGTTGCATAGATGGGTCGACTTACTACTGCTGCGATGGTAAGCAATACCAGAAGGGGGACAACTTCGGACAGGATGTCGGGGGACTCAATTGTGACGTGTTAGCACCGTGATTGTGACGTCATAGTCCGTGAATTGTGACGTCGTTGGACGTGATTGTTTAGTCAATAAATTTGATGACAAATGCTGGCGAGTAACCATTTTGTAGTTATAATAAACTAACAACAATTTACATCGTAATAAACAAAACTAACTTAAAAATCGTGTGCTCCTACAGGTTTAATTATTGTAGAACATGATTGAGAGATGAAAAAGCGGTTTGATACTTTGTAGTAAACAGTTAAGTTGTATTCCCTTACTAGACTATAACAATTGGAAGCGTTGGTCAAAATCAGAATTACTGAAGGACTTTACAAATGTCTCACAACACACCTCGATTTTCAGTATCGCCATTTATGTCTCATTTATTTAATTTAGTAAAGAAAGAAAATATACAGCAAAACCAAACACAAATGGGCTTCGGTCAGGACAAGATATTAAATTACTTTTAATTAATCGACGCGGAGATTAATTTTGCGTCTAGCATTAAGAAAATTAAATCTAAAATGGCAAAAGTTTTTAGAAACCTTCGAAATTCCCGAAATAAAGGTTGAACTTTCAATGTGTTTCTTGAAAGGAAATATTACTCTGATGTAAACTGCATATTTCCATTACACAAAATGCGTTGTAAAACGAAGGTAAAAACGAACTGAAATTTATGTTCATAACAACTTAGGGAAATTCCAGGGAAATGTTATCTGCACTTATCTCGAAACCAGCGGTTTGCTTCCAAATGTAGCCAGATATTTTGACAACAAGGAGATTCCAGGGAATTGCAGACCCCAGTCGAACTTATGTAATTTTCCCCTTAAGCGGTAGGCGAAAGGTAATTCTGTCGCGGCAATACGTGATCTGTGATTTGCACAGCTTACGGCAGGTTTAAAGGTGTTTTACATCAAAACACTACACAAAGACATACCTAAGTCTCAAGTGTAAATATTTTCACAGTTGAGGAAAATAACTCATTTTGTTTAATATTGAATAATTTGAATTAAAGTAAGCGAACTCCTTTGCTTTAATTTCAAATTGAACTTTACTGCTCTCTGCTGCCAAAAGTGTCTAATATTTCTAGCTAACCTAGTGATTTTTGACAAAGTTACAAGGACGCAAAGCTAAATCCGTGTATTACACGTTTAAGCAAAAAACAACAAACGACAACAAACAAGTACAAAAATAAAAGGGCCTCAAAAACATATTTTCTCACAATTCATACAAAAGTTCGAGCTGAAAAGCTTCTTTTGCCTCATGAGAACAAAATTCACCGATTTGGCAAAATTCCTCGACCTTGACCTTGAATAGCATGACCTTGACTCAAGGCAGGAAAAGTGCGTCACAGGTGAGTCCGGTGACGTCAACACCTACGTCATTTCCCTTCTGGTACTGCTTGCCGTCGCAGCAGAAAAAGCTGGTTCCATCGATGCAACCTTCCCCACAACAGATCGCCTTCTCCTTGGGGACACCATTCAGGGCGCGGGGAACCCCCTGGCAGCACTTGGACACATCAGGGTCCATAGTGGTTGTTCCTGGGGTGCATACGGGGTTATTTGGGGTCCATAGGGGGAATTCGCGGATGTAGGGTGGTATACGGGGGAACAGGGCAGTATTTTAGGAAACAGGGGGTTATTTGGGGGCACAGGGGGTACAAGGGGTTATTTGGGGACACAGGGCGGTTATTTGGGGCCATAGGGGGGTATTAGGGGTCACAGGGGGTTATTTAGGGGCATAGGGGGGTATTTAGAGTCACAGGGGTTATTTTGGGTCACAGGGGGTTATTTGGGGCCACAGGGGGTTATTTGGGGGCACAGGGGGTTATTTTGGGTCACAGGCGTTATCAAAATTTTAGGAGTGGGACTAGGATTTGTTAAACATTCTGGCGCTTTAAAAGTTTTATGTTTTTTTTGTAGATTTGATAAATACCAGAAATTTTACAAGGTCACTAAAGGTGCATTGTCATCTTTGAATAGAGGATTGGAGAGCCACTTTAATGGAAACTTGATTGCTTGTACTTGTTGCATTGCTTCATCTTGCAGAAACAACATTTGACTTGCTAACAGTCGCTGATACTGCGTTTTGCCGCCTATGCGTGCTAATGAAGTGCGATATTCGACCCTACATTGGTAATATACCTAAACATTTTAACTATCACAGCACTTGATTAATGAAGCTTATAAGAAGTGTGTGATTGTTTATAACAATCCTTAATTGGCTCGTTTAATTCATAATGTTTTTCTAAGGCCGAATTTGATCGGCTTTATCTGAATGGCACAAGTCAATAACAGAATCTCCAACCATTCATGAATGCCAATTTCCCCATAATTATGTCAAAAAAACGTTTACAACACCTAAAATTTTTTGTAAAAATCTATAAAAAGCAATTACACCGCATACCACATTACTTCGTGTCCAAATTTTCTTTTCAGTAAAAATCTTTTTAAAAACGCTATCGACAACTTCCGCTCATTTTACCCTATTTTAAAATGTTTAAAAAAACGTTTACCACACCAAAACACTTTTGTTTAAAATCATAAAAAATAATAACACCGCATACCACAGCACTGCGTGTTGTTCCCGACGATTTTGTTCTCTGTTCCGTCACAACAGAGCGTGTCAGTTGAATTGATGGCGCTTCCGTTGCAACATCCGGTGCTTTCCCCGTACCAGAGGTCGATCGGGTTGCCATCGCAACAGGTGTACCCGGTTGTGTTGATGACGAAATTACCACAACACGTGGCACGGTCCCACTCGAGCCCAGCTGTGACATGTAAACTTGGTCATTACGGGTTGTTGTACGAGTGAGGTTATCACTTTAAGCCTTAGGTTTGACTTTAGCAAGTTCACACCCTTCTAACTTAGTCAATTTTCCCTAAAAATTGACTGGTGTTTACTGAATCCCCATTTAAAGCAATGTGTTGCCAACATCTTATAAAATATGGATTGTGTCAGACAGACGCCCCCTGCAAGACACATTCGTCTACGTTATCCTATGTACATGTTACGCCAATATGGCTTTCAACAGTCCCGGAACTTCCAAATCTCTTTAAACTCGACAATAGTTACTGAGAAGTGGATTGTTGACCTGTGTCCAAAATAAACTCAGTATGTTCTTGATAAATCGTTTCTGAAAAAGGTGTTGTTTTGCTACGATCTCCATGGTTTCAATAAAGTTTGACGAAATTTGTTTTTCAGATGTTGCCAATTTTTAACGTTCTTAAACCAGTAAAGGGCTACTAAAAATGGTTTTATGTTTTAACTCTAGTGATTCCCATAGAATTTAACGACAAGTGTTTTACACGATAATTATTGTTAAAGCAACATTTTAATTATTACAACACCCGCGAATATTTTTCTCACCGAGATCCACGATTTGTCTGTTGCAGCACAAAGAGTTCATGTAATCGAAGACAAGGAGTGAAGTGTCGATGGAGAAGTCCCCACAGCATCGTGTGTTGTGGCTGACCATGATACTGCCCTGCAACATAAATATAAAAAACTTGATATAAATCCGTTGTTGTTAATAAGATCAACGACGTTCTTATCGGACTGCTCTATCGCGACACTCTATAGTTGATTTGATTATTAAGTAAAACTGCGTTTATTTGAAAACCAGCTAAAACCGTAATTCCACCGTTCAAAAGAATAATTCAATTAATATTGTGTTCAAGCAATATTTTATTTTAATTTGGAAGTATTAATATTTTATGTATGTTATAGACCTAATGCTAATTTTCAGTCTAAGTTTAAAAAAAATACTATTTTCTTTACAAACAAGCAATATTAAAGTACTGCTTTATTAAGAGTATTTCACCTTTTAGTAATATGAAAGACCTATTTTAATTTTCAATCTAACTTCCAAAACGATTACTATTTTTCTAATGAAAAGGCAATAAAGGGGGATACGTGTTAACCACACGAGGTAATTATTGTAAACAAGAAATATTTAAGCTTTGTTTAAGATTGTTTCATCTTCTAAGTGATGTAATAGACCTAATGCCATTCTTCTGCCTAGGTTAAAAAAATTGCTATTTTAATAATAAAAAGAATGAATCAAATAGTATTACTTTGAACGTATAGTAGGTAATATACCAACTTACATCTACAGCCACAGTCTCTGGGTTGCTGAATATGGTTGACCCGCAGCAAGTCTGTGTGTAAGCATCGAATGTCTCGTTCACACAACATGAAGGGTTGGTGAAGCTGGCAGCCTGGTCCTGTGAATATTCGGCGTTATTTGGGGAAAGAAAGTAGATAAAAGCCTACAACGAGGAGGGAAGTTGAAAGAGTTAATAGAATGCGGATGATTTCATTGGCGGATCAGAGCCACGCACGAAATAATGTTAAAATTGGTATTTATGTAATGACTTTGTTCATCTTGGATGTATTTATTTTACATTTATATTTTAATATTTTAATTTTTTACTATTTATTTGTACAGACAAACTGATGATGCCATTTATAGGCGAAATGCATATTTGTATTAAAGTTTTACACCTTGCTGACTGATTTTTGTTCGGAGCGGTGCGCTTCTCAAGCTTTTATGTAATGACATTACGAAATAAAATATTGTGAGGTATACAGCAATAGAAATTTACTCATTTTTGATAAAGGCGTACACCAAAGCCAATGTATTTATTAGTTTTTTAGAAAAAAATATTATCTGCTTTTTCTCGTAACAACGCTTTGGGATGCTAATGTCAGGGTTTAATATCATTTGTGTGTGACAATAGCGTTCTTTAAGGGAAAAAATGTCATTTTTTTCTTTTTTCAACTTACACTGACGATTCCGCCGCAGCATATTTGTGTGTCACGTGAGTAAGCTTGGTCTCCACAACAACTGTCGCCCAGCTGCGGTGAAAATAAAATAAAATTGATGTAAGAAAATGTAACTGCAATAAGAGGAATGTGTTTGAGTAATATAAAGTTTAAATAAAAGTTTACGTTAATGTGCCACTAACAGGTTAGTGCTTTAAAGTTGTTGACATTGCTTGTCATTCTACCATTTTGCTCTGTATAATGTAAATTGTAAAACCATAACATTAAACTTCACAGCTTTTTAACAAACGCGTAGAGATAAGAGACAGATAAATTACATAGCAGTTTTAAAATAAAACAAAGAACAACTTAAGTAAACTGACCGAAACATTTCCCCCGCAACAAACTGAATCCAAGTTCGAGTAAGGAACTTCGTTGCAGCAACTTCCACCAGAGGTCGCTGTGTCGTACACCGTTGATCCGCAACAAATCTCGGTTGTCTTAAACATTTAGTAACAGATTTGCTGGTGTTTTAGGACTGGTTATTTGCGCGTGTCCTTTTAAATATTAAAGTTATACCACGGAGGAAAAACTTTTAACTTAAAACTTTCTGAAAAAAGGTAAAACTTCGCGGCAAAATATTTTTGAAAATAGTTTAATTTACTTTTATTCCTGTGTAAAATACTTTTATTGTCCCCTCATTAAACAAAATTATGAAATTGTTGACTTGATAAATACAGCAAGTTTTTAATTAGTTGAAAAGTTTTCACAGATATGCTTCATCGCGTCAAATATACCCGAATTAAATAAAGCTGAAAGTTGATAAATTAAATAATTTTCAGGAACCTAAGTGTAATTTAGTGGCCGGTTTAGGGCCCTGAGATTTAAATTAGTTGACAAGTTTTCCACAAATATGTTTCACGTCAGATAAACCCCAAAGTTTAAATCTCGAAAAATACCAGGATAAGACATTTGTTAACAATACTGTATTTTACACAAACGTGTTTTATCAATCCGAATAAAGATCTCAATAACCCACTATATTTTCGCTACAAAGTACTTGAATATTCCACTCACATTAGCTGTTCTGTCCTGTACAATCCCCCCGCAACAGATCTTAGTTGCAGCATCGAACACGGAAGTACTTCCATCAACCAATAAGCAGCAAGCAACATCTGCACCCAACTGTGAAGCGTCACGTGGTACGATCACGTCATTGCAACAAACCTAAGAAGAGAGGGAATGTTAAACTACAACAACATCGATATTTCAAATGTTTGTTTCGAATTTATTTTATTATTATTATAATAAGAAATGTAGGGCTTACATGTAGGAAATTCAAGACACTTCTTGGAATTTTTTAAAATGGTCATGATTTATCTCCAGAAATATTTAAAAAAATAAAATACAGATAATAAAAAAACAATAGTAAAATTTCTATGAAGCCACCATAACAGCATCACCAATTCATAAGCGAATACAAATCTTGGCTACACAATACAGGGATCTGTTATGCAACTTGAAATTGAATGTCTAGAGCTAATTATGTCGAGTAAGTCCACATCAATTTTAAAAGACGTGTGACACGCAGTAACTGATGATAATCCAAGTGCTTATCAAAAATGATGTCGATGTACATTTGGCGTTCATACTCATTTTCAACAAAAAAAAAAACGATTTAAAAAAAAATGTCTAAAAATATTTTTGTAGTGGACACAAAAAAGCATAAAAATTTTAAACCAGGCACAAAATACGTGAAAAAACACTATAACAAGAAAACCATCTCCAATTGACAAGCGAAAAAAAATGTATTTAAAATATCTAACTTAAAGGGCACAAAATTTAAACCTACCTCGGTCGCCAAATCTGTGACATTCTTGCCGCAACATTCCTGTGTTGAGAGATCGAAGGCCACACCGTTGCAACACCCCTCTATCTGGTTGTTGAAGGGGGCCTTTGCGCCGGCCTCCCCTCTACAACAGCTGGTGTTGGTCTGGGGGGCTGGGAACACTTGGCCATCGTGGCAAGGACACGACGCCACCCTGCGGTCAAAGGAGATGCCGCCGCAGCAAGAAGTGTAAGCCGTGTCCTCTGTGGGAGATAGGAGTTAGTATTCAGGAGGATACAAGTTAAAATTATCAATATTAGTTTTTGTGACGCCATTAAAGGTGGAGTGTTAATTTTAAGAATTACTGCGAAATTTCTATGTTTATTATTGATTTTTTTGCCATTTGGAAGCTTTATTATTATAAGTCGTAAATTAGAAATTGTTTAGTATTGCTACATAAATCATGCTCTTATAGGTCAAGTGTATCGTGTTTTTTATGATCGGAGAACATCTTGGCCGGATTGCTCAGTCTTGCTTGAACTGTTGTCATTAAAATACTACACATAATACTTGGTATCTGCTTGTTCGCGATTTGTTTGTGTGATAACAAGGATAAAGTTGGTAAGTCGATTATTTAAATATATTTGTGTGTCAACAAAACAAACAAGTAAGTTTTTATGGACAAACAACCGGAAAACATACAGATTCTGATTGAACATCAATGATAAAGGCTAAACTACAGAAATTAGTAAGTTTGTAACAAACTGATTGTAGGTTTCCTTAGTTCTGTACTTAGTTTAATCTTTTCTATATTATTAGATTGCCTCTGGTTTAATAAAGGTTTGCCAACTTACGAGCAAATTGTACTTTTCCGTCACAGCACATCTCAGTGGTTGAGGAGAATAGAGCGGGTCTGTCCATGTAACTCTGGCAGCAACTTTGGTCACCCATGACGTCACGAGTGAACTGCTCGCTTCCGCAACAGAACGCGTTCTGTAAGTAAAGTAAGGTTTGAAGCTGGGATAATTGTAAGAAGATTAGAAGAAACTCAACTTGTCGAATACAAAAAAGTCTTGGTTCAAAAACCTAGTAGAACTAGATTAGGATGCTGCTTGTTTTAGACTGCTTAGTGCAGTGGTTCTCAACCGGGTTGCCGCGGCACTCTTGGGTGCATTTTTTTAACGATCAAGGGTGCCGAGAGATATTTCAAATTCTTAAGGAATCCGATTTTAGATCTATTGGTAAGCTTCTTGATACAAGTGGCATTTCAGTTAACCACTCAAAAATACGAGCAAGGGTGCCGCGAACTATTTATATTTTCTGTACGGTGTCGCAAGTCAAAAAAATGCGAAAAACCTCGTATAAAAAAACTCCAAAAAGATAGCTTAGCAGTTTCAAAATCCACGACAAAAACAACTATTAAAATTCACTCACTTTTTCTTACCGACATAACAAGTTATATAGAAAATTGTATATATATAACAAAAAGTTATATATAGAAATCGCTTTTCTGGTGTAATCGAAGTTATAAACCGAACAGCGGTTTCTATCTTTCGATATGTTGCCTGGTGGAGGTAACTGTATTTGTAACTATTAAGTATGTTTCTAAATTAAAGCTTTTTACCTGTGATTTGTTGTTGACGGAAAACTCATTCCCGTAATGCCACGCGCAGCAGCTTTCCGTTTCCGTATTGTAGGGAGCGCCAACCTTTTCCGTTCCGCAACATTCCAGGAATGAGTCGCGATCGTGGATTGTACTTCCTGAGGAACAAGTTTAAACGTTAATTATGGAAAAACCGGAGTGGGTCAAGTGTATTCTTTCACACAAACTTTAAACATATATTTTCCACGGTTTGTAAAATAAACAAATCAACGATATTTGAGCTTTAACGTTTGTTAAAATTGTAAGAATTTAAAAACTTTTTGGACTACAATTTATTTCCTAAACTGTGAACTTTAATATTATGTTTAAAAGTAATATTATGTCATGTTTGATTAAACCATTATGTTTTAAGTTTGTTTAAGTTCTTAAAATTTTTGACGAGAATTTATTCCTAAAACCATAAAAAAGTGCATTAGTGTCGCACAAATGTAAATATATATTTTCCAAGGTAGTATTACAATTTCACAATTTAGAATTTTTTACTGGGATTTAGTGTTAAAACTGCTGCGTTTTGATAAAGTAATATTATGTTAATGTTTTATTAAACCACTAAAAGCTCACCGCAGCACATTTGAGCACATCCATCGTAATCCCTCAGCTCCCAACTTCCATCAGCGATCGTAACGTTACAAGATCGAATCCCACGCTTACACCTGGCGCATTCTGATTGGCTCACAGCGACCAATAGGACGAAAGCAACGGCACAAATGAAAGACTTCATGGTTTTCTGGAATAAAATTTTAAAATTATAAAACATTTTTTTGATGAATTTGGATGGCAGAATAAAACAATGTTTATACAGCCGTTAACGTTGACATGAGCAAAGTGGTATTTAAATAATCACAAATTGTTTATTTCTTGCGGCTTTTTTGATTTCTAGCTTATTTCCTAAATGTCTAGATCGGACGGAAGGTCGAAGTAAAAACAAAAAACAAAAATGTCTGCATTGTTTCTCTTAACTCTCAACACCGTTCCAAGTACAATAAAAGTACCCCCTAATTGCATACTTCGAACATATTTTAAGTTGTTGTAAACATTAAAGTTTCGCAGAAAGCAAATTTACCTCAAGTTTTTGCGATTCCGAAATCAGAAACTCTGTCAAACCCCGAACAATTTCAGCTTTTATACTCAACTTTCAACCTGAACTTCTTCAGTTCTCAAAGTCAAGGCGCAATCTAAAAACTCGGGTGTGACGAAACAAGAGCTCGTGTTTACGTAACAATCGGCGTCGGGCGTCGGACGTTGTGCAGTAAAATAGAGAGGTGACTTTCTAAATGAGCGCAACCCAACACAGACACGTACCAGGGGGTGGAAGCTAATCCAATAACAACGTGTTTAGAGACAAACGTTAAGACTTTCTGCGAAATTAAAACCAAGTTTTTCTGAGAATTCAAGTTTCTTGAATTTCGCGATTTTCTTAAACTCGCTTTTCAAACCGTTTAAAATTAGAAGCAAAAACTCATTCAATTATATGCTTGAGAAGCGAACCGTTTCCAACAATAATAAGCCAGCAATGCGCCAAAACTTTTAATATAAAATATGCATTACGCAAATCAGTATGACACCATCAGTTGTTGAAAAACGTACTAAGCCTATTGAATAGGAAATCTTATGCCTGTGCAGTAACATGGTGAATTTCTGCGAATCTCAAATAAGTTTATTTTTTGTCTTAGCCCATTCAGCTATAATAAGTTTGGCTCAAAGGTGTTCATCGCACCATCGAAAATAAAGTTAGGGCGACCTAACAATATAAAGGTTTTTTCGCTTCGCGCGAATCAATTACATCTTGTAATGTAGCTTTTGGGTTAAAAGTAGCATCTCTTCAAACTAAAACTTTAACAAAATAAACGAACTGTGTGGCGTTTTGAAAGTTACTTCTTTATGACGTCACGTTTTAATATATACTACTCAAAGCATTAAACATTTTGCCAATCGGACAAATTATATCCTTACACGTATAATTAAAAAAGTTAATTTTATTGTTGTACCAACATTTCGAACTATATTTTTCAAGACCAGTGGTCGTTCACCTTTTTGTACCACGCCCGTTTGGATATTAACAAGGTGGCTATCATTACAAAAGCAATTTGGTATTCGTCGATATATATTAATAAGGTAACATGTAAATACAACAGTTGACTTTTAATAAGCGCAAACAAATTCGTGTTTATTTGGTTTGAATTGGGTGCACTTTAATATAGGAGACCTGACGCATTGGGCACAAAAAAAATCGAGATGATTTTGACAAATATATTGGTGGGGAGTGAACTCACAGTTGTAAGGCAGTATTGCTATCACGTAAAAATTCAACATTGCGTTATTCGTGTTGGGTGTGATAATCAACAATACAATGTCAATAAAGCAAAAAAGTCTGAGTTTCCTGGGGCTAACACATCGAAATACACAAACGAGAGGTTCGCGCGAAGTGCAAAAAAATTGCAGTTTTGTTGTTGAAGGTGGCAAAAAATACAGTTTGTGGGGAGGGTGGCATATTGTGCCCAACCCTTGTGCAACACTTAGATGTCGTTCAACCATATCATGCTGTTCTCACTATACACAGCCAAAATCGACCGTAAGTAGCAAATATTGCACGTCGAAACGTCGATCTATTATATATACTGCTGGAAGAGCAACACTCAGTTATATAGAGCAGGGTGGTCCAAACCCAGGCCCGCTCGCCACATGGGCCCGCGAAGCACTGTTAAATTATTACAGGGTTAAATCAAAGAAATCTAAGTGACCGTGAAGGCATACTGCAATTGTTTGGTTATGATTACATTTTTCTGGTTATACGGTTAAATAAACGAAAAATTTGGATGGAAACCTAATTTATACGTTAGACCGGTTTAAGAGAAGCCGCAGCGCGTTCTACAGGCAATGGGACTTTCTAAAAAGTATTTTTTGCGAAATTATGTTATATTTGCGTTTTGTTTTCCGTCATTTTAATATAAACATAACATAAAAAGTACAACCCTATATCAATTACTATTTTTGTCGCTTAAAAAGTAAATGAACGATAAAATATATCGCGCTGCTGGCCTATTGTGTTATTTGTGAAATTTGCACGGCTGAAAACGGGTTACTATATTAAAAACCGTGCGTTTGAGCGATTTTTTGCGGCTGACCGCATTTTGCGTTGATTTTACATGAAATGCGCGGCTATGACCGCTGCCGAGCGGCAAACTATGCGGGGATTTATCCGGCCTTACTTTCCAACCTGGCCCTGACGCTTCTCAAGATGAAATTTCAGCCAAATTGATCTGGTTAAAACCTTTAGGCGAACGACAACGTCCTTGTAGTTAGTCGATTGTGTAGCATGCAACTTCTCTCAAATTTTGAAGAGATACTCACGGTTTCCGCGAACATTGTGCGCTTATAAAATGCAGTCTTCTAAATTTAAAGTTTTGTCAAATACGCATTTTTTCCAAGTCTCATAAAACTCGATTTCATTTGCGCAAAAGTTCAAGTTTCTGCTTTATATGTTATATATGTCTTTGATATGTCTCGACTAAACGAAAATCGTTGATCCGCTCCTGGTACGCATGCAGCCTACGTTGTGTGGCCCGCGATGTTGCCAACCTTGGACCACCCTGGTATAGAGTATTGCTCCTAGTTGTAGTGTCTTATATCGTTGGGATGAGTTTACAAAGTGAAACTTATTTGAGTGGAGTTTTTATTCATTATTTATTAGAAATAAGCTATACGACCCCAAGTCGAAAAAAAATTCTTGTTCGCCGAAGCAAATTACTCAAGCATAACAAAGCTCAGCGAAGCGAATCAAACTAATTGTAGTATTTTTTATGAAGTGACAAATAAAAACAAAACGCTTTAAAAAAATATGGTAAATTTTGTAATATATCGGGATTAAAGGACCTACTTGTAGGAAATAAAGTACTTAATAAAATATATGAATTTCGTAACAATACAAATGATATAAAAACTGATTTTACTGCTAAAATTGGAGACACTTTTACAGTTACACTAAGTAAGGATCTCAACTATAGTGCTTCTATCATAAAACGCAGAAGTAAAATTGAGTAAATTAAATTCTAGTTGGGTTGTTTCGTGCAAGTATGGAGTGGACCAACAAATTTTGCTTTTCATCTTAATTGTTTCATGTTCATAAATTTTTAAACGAACATTTATATACCCTCACTCTGGCTCCCTGAATAACTGGTGGTCGAGTCATGGCTCTATTTGAAGTATTAAGTGAGTCACTTTTGGCACGCCTAAATTTTAGGGCTAAATATTGCTATTTACTTATTTTCATCAATATAAAAAATAGATATATTCCAATAATATTTTTGATAAAAGTCAGATTGCTTGCTAAGTTAGATTTTTTTAAGTAATGTTTTAAAATTTATGATTGATAGACGATATTATACGGTAAAATTTTAAGCTGCACAAGCACTTCCTTTTGGTCAAACTTCTCAAAGTTGTTGTTTTCAACTACTTACAACTATTTGGATTTTTTAACAGTTATTACTTATTTTATAGATGTTTGAGCAAATTTATAGGAAATATTCCTACTGGTATTTCCTAAGAAGAAATCATATAAAACATTGCGCTAAAATCACATGCGGTTTATTCCTGGTCATTCTGATTATTTTGAAGATTCAGAAGATTATAAAGCTTAATAATGCCATTCAAGAAACCAAGTTTTTACTGCAAAGAAATGACCTTAGATTGCACAAAGATTCAGTTGAAATTGGAAAACCTTTGAACATTATCGAAAAACATGCTGCAATTATTGAAACTCTTTGCAGCAAAAACACTGTTAAATTGGCGATTAATGGTGATATCTTGTACGAACATTTTGATAAAAAATCAGGGCGTGGATTGCATATTTTAATCGTTGATCCGAAATTATTTCATTTAATGGGTCACCAAATATTTGACACTTACACAAAAAGTGGCGACAAGAACCTAAATTTGTTTTTGGAGGAAATGAGTAAACGAAATTTGCTTCTAATATTTGCCACGAAAGATGAGGCTTCATTTAGTTTGGGTGACAAAGCAAAGAATGGACTAAAAACGCTTGGCAGTAAGTCCATTGATGAATTAAAATGGAGAAGTCTTTGGTCAATGATTGTGTTTTTGAAGCAAGGCACTGGATATTTGCTCGGTGAAAAAATCAGCCACACAGATAACCTCTCGTCCTGGCCAGAGCCGATGCATTTCAGAGCGATTTTCAACAGCTCATTTGACACAAATGATAAACAAACATGTAAATGGTCTCCTGATGTTCAGCACAGGCTTGAAACATTTTGCAAGAAGTATGTTTTATACAAAGAGCTTTGTTCTTGCAAAACCGATTCAAGTTTTTTTGAAACTGCAAGAAATTTCTCTGAAAATAATGTTTACAACATTCCTGTTGTAATTATAGCGGCAAACCGGCCACAATATTTGTACAAAATGTTGAGGTCACTTCTTTCTGCATCTGGTGTGAACAAAAACATGATTACTATTTTTATCGACGGATTTTACCAAGAACCAATGGATTTGTCAAAAGTTTTTGGTGTGAAGGCAATTTACCATACGCCTTCTGGCACAAGAAATGCTCGCATATCTCAACATTACCTTTCAAGTATCTCAGCAACCTTCTCAAGGTTTCCAGATTCGAAATATGCGATAATTCTAGAAGAAGATTTGCAAGTGTCGTCAGATTTTTTCAAATACTTCAGCCAGACTTTGTGGCTTTTAGAAAAAGACCCATCAATTTATTGCATCTCAGCATGGAACGACCAAGGTTATAATCACACAAGTGAGGATCCAACATTACTTTATCGCGTTGAAACAATGCCGGGATTGGGGTGGATTTTGAAGCGGTCGCTTTTCGAAGAGGAACTGGAACCGATATGGCCGGGGCCGGACAAGCCTTGGGACTGGGACATGTGGATGCGGCACCCGGACATTCGAAAGGGTCGTGAGTGCGTTATACCGGACGTGTCACGTACGTTTCACTTTGGTGAGGTTGGGATTAATATGAACAACAACTTTTATGAAACCTATTTCAAGACAAGGCGACTTAATCAAGATGAAAACGTAGTTCTGAAAAATGTTGAATCTATGGTGAAAATGGAATATGAAAAGCTATTTCATCAACTTGTCAGGAATTCTGTTTTATTAAATCACACAAAAAGTCCATGTGACGAAGATTTTGTGCCAAAGAATTCCGAAAAATCGTACGTTGCCTATTTTAGTACGGACAAAGACGCACATACTTTCATTAAAATTGCAAGGTGCCTAAAAATTTGGGACTTAGATGTGCGCGGTTTTCATAAACATGCTTTCCGAACTTTTATAAGGAAAACAAAGGTTGTGTTTATAGGATATCCACAGTCTGCATTTGGTATTTATAAACCTCCTCATATTGTCCCTATTAAGTAAATATATTGTATACAAATGTTACTGAATGCAATTGCAAGATTTTACCTAAATAACATTGTGTACTTTTGTTCTTATATCAACACTGTGCTCATTCCTTTATTTTGTTTTTTGGTCCTTTTTATAGTATTATGTTTACTTGATGTCAATTGTCAATCAATGGTGTTAGTGGTAGAAATTGGCTTAAAACAAAAATGTACCTTAATAAGAAAATTATTTAATGTGTTATTGTCATTGGAGTAATATTGCCTTAATTCCTGTAATAAGATATGGGAATTGTTTTTTTTAATAATTGTCTGAATAATGTTATTGCCTCAATAAATATGACAGTGATTTTCTTTTTTATTTGAACTGGTATATTCCATAGTCAATTTTATTATGAAATAAATACAAAAGAATGTGTGAAGAAACAATTTACGAATACATGCAAAGACCAATACTAGCATCAAACTCAACACAACGGATAAAGTTAATTTAAGACAGTGAAGCTTCTAATTGCTCTTTGCATGAAAGGTACAAAGGAATGCAATTGCCATGGCAAACAGGAAGTAAATGAGTCATCAGATATAAAACCAATGCAAAATGAATCTTTTGCTTGTTGTTGGATTATATTAAAACAAACTGCCCTTGTATAACAAAAATGTTTTTACTGTATGAATTTTCTAGATTGCATTGTTATTAAAACAGTCATGGATAGTAGTAAATATTGCTGACCCTTCAATTTTAAAGCAACATAAAATTAACACCTTTGTAATGGAATAATGTTGAAATTACAAAAGTTTTTATTTTAAGAAACTTGTACTTCCAACAGAAAATAAATAATAAAATCACAATTATTATTAGAATCTTTCAAATGCAATTAAATTTACACATGTCACCAAACTATATTAACATACATCTGCTAACAAGTGATTCATATTTGCCAATATTGTGGGCCTACCAAGTAGCTAATAGACAACCGCATATTTGACCGGAGTCTCCAGACTCTGGTTTAATTTTTGGCCGGAGTCCTACTCGGGTTATTTTTAACCCACTCAGAAGCCTTGAAGTGTGGGCACAAATTGCTTTACAAAATCCCGGGTTTGCGCTGCAATCTGCACACTGGACTTACATCAATGGTATGTTTATTATTTCAGGTTCATAAATAGCGTTGGTATCACCAAATTTTCTTCCAACCCATAGCACTTGGTGCCTTATTTAGAGCCTTGTTGGTAGCATTAGGCTTAGCATATTTCCTTCCAGCGAAACGCTTGCTTTTATCTTGAACTTTCAACGTGTTTCACCAGCGGGGTAGTGACTGAGGGGACTTCCCTCTCGCTACGGTTGACCGAGTATCGTTCGTACCTCGGTTTAAGGCAAGAAATGATGAGTGTGGCCACAAGTAGGACTACAGACTGCAGAATAAGCACCCCCATACTTGCAACAGTGTTGTATATGAAGCGGCCAAGCAGGGGAACCAACAGACCCACAAGACTCACAAAGAACGTTATCCAGGCGCCCAGAGCCAGCTCCTTGCAAGGATACATGTGCTGAGCTATTATTTCGTACAAAGCGGTGTAACAAGCTCCGTTAAAGAACCCATACAGCGCGTTTGTGACGAAACAACCGACCATGTTCTTCGTGGCGATGCTCGCGAGAAATCCGGCAGAAAAAATGGCCATGCTAAAACCAGACGCTACCGCCACGGATTTAAACCTCTTGGTTTTATCCAATACCACACCGCTGACGACTCCCCCAATCAACCCCCCTGTAGCGTACAGTGTGAGTATATGCGATGCCAGTACATTGCTGTCGGTGCTATTCCTCAGTTCAGCGTGCGTCTCTCGTAGTATGTCAGACATCATAAGTACCTCGAGCATGTAGCAAGTCTCAACCAAGCCGAAGCAAAGCACAAGTGTAAGGAAAGTTCGGTCGTGGCAGACAAGCCGCAAGTAGTAGAAAGCTCGCGACAAGCTGCTCTGCATCTTCAGGTTGTCCATAATCGACAACCTCAACTTCACCGCCTCTGAGAGGCTCGGTGGGAGCTGGGGGGAGTCCTTAATAACCAGTAGGACTATGAAAAGGACTCCACAGGATAGAGTGAAGCAGACTAGGAAGATTACAAGCAAGTGGCTCCTCACGAACTCAGTCCACTCAGATTCGAGCAGCTTGTTCTGGTTGTTCAGGAAATAGGCAGGAACGTTGAAACCGATGATGTTGCCGACGTCAATCCCTCCCAAACAAACCCCAACAGCTGTAGCTACCTCTTCTTTTGGGAACCACAGCGCACCAACCAGTGGAACCATTGTGATGGCCAGGGCATTCGCAAGCCCCATTGAAATCTGACCCAAGAGACTGACAGCGAACAGAGATCGACTTAGAGCTGATGCCAAGTGGCACGCGTATGCCACTGTGATGCAGAAAGCTGTAACGAGGCAGATCATGTGGAAGTTAAAGTCAAAGTAGGATAGCATGAGCAGTATAGCGAGGCTCGCGAACACACTAACTGCGCTCATGCTTAGGGTCAGCCAGTCAACCTGCTCCCTGGTGACGTTGAAGAACCTCGAGTAAACATTGTCGACAACCCCGAAGCAAGCGCGGTTGTACCCCACAGCGACCAGGAAGAACGTGGCCACAGCAAGCACAAGCCACCGGATCTTGAAGCTTGCGATGCGAACTGTTTCCTCAGAGGAAGCACTTTCGCACTTTTTCTCTCCTTTACGTAGAATCTGCAACTCTGATCCACCCTTCATGCTTTCCGAGTTGTTTTCGGCTGAAAGTCTTTGGGGGCAAAACTAAAAAAAATCCCTTTCTTGAATGGAATAATAAAAAAAACAATTTTTGTTGAAACCCAGGTTTTAATTTAAAAAGTTTGTTCTTTTAGTAAAATCTGAAATAAAACTTTTTCTTTTTTGAATAATAAAGTCCAACAATTGGAATTCACATTGAGGCTAAAGGTATAAGTTGCTTCAAAGGTTTTCCAAGAAAATCACTCCGTTTCAATTTTAAGTTCAAAATGTTTTTTCATCATCAGATGTTTTGCTTGCTGTTTGTTCTTTTCACAGTTGCAGACACAACGCAGTACGAATGGTGACGTAACAAACGGGATTGTTGACGTGATTGTGTATCGCGTTTCCGCTTCACAGCGAAGTCGCGCGACCCTCTTTGTTTTGTGTTTTCCCAGCAAGCCAGCTTAGCTTTAACACTATAATCGCCTAACACACACACAGTCTGCTGGATGAATGAAAACGATGAATGGTGGATGGAAATGTGAAGGAAACACTTGCAAAATGTGATTTCTCTTTATATTAAATAAGTTGCGCAATGGTCTTTTAAGATCAGTCAAAATTAAAAATAAAACAACCGCTTCCTTTTGTTTGTTTGGACGTAGTAACAATATCCAAGCCCATACAGAAGTAGGTAGAATTTTGAACGTTTCGAATGTCTATGTTAAAATGAATAAAGATATATACAAAACGTTCACAAAATGCCACCTACTTTTGTATGGTCTTTAAAATTCATTCAACGTCTAACTTTAACCTCTAACCATTATATAAAGATATATTCGAAACGTTTACGAAATGCTACTTACTTCTGAATGGTGTTAAAAATTAGTTTACGTCTAACTTTATGTTTACATATCTTATGATACATCTAATATAACCCAACCCAACCTTTATTGGAAATATTTCACTTAAATCCACCCGTGACTTTATATGTAATCATTTGTACGAACTTATATCTGTAATAACTCGCAACTATAACCTCGAATATCAACTAACACAAACAAAAACACACAGGTTTTATATGAGAGTAAAATTTGCTCGGTTCATCTTTACTTTGTAAACTGAGTTAAAAGCCGAAACGCTTTGTCTCTACTTTGCACCTTTAGCTTTTAACCTAAATTTAACTAACTTTACGTTGTTTAGAGCGCAACTGCGAGAATCTACTGCGCGCTAATGCAGCGGAAATGTGCGACGATTGATTGAGACTTCCTTTGCATCACGTGCCGCCCTCACGCTGATCAGCTGACACAAAAGCACACAAAATTATAATTTGTAACAAACCATACAAGCTCAACAGTTGTTTGTGAGCTGGTCACTACGTACTTAGTCTCCACAAGGACAGAAATGTACAGGTGTTGACTGAAACAAATCGACGCTAGAAACTGGCCCCAACGATGCACAACATTAAAATTTTTAAGCCGGATGATCAATTTACAACAGATAAATTGAAAGCAAAAGATATTTCGTACAATTTCTTCTAAACGCGAGAGCCGAGAATCGGAGAAACAAAGCACATATCACCAAAGTTAACCTGTTTATTTGCCCCTAAATTTACGACAGCTAGTGTTTACAGCGGTAATAAATTTACCACGCTAGATGTCGCTATTAAGTGTAAATCCATCAAATATTTCAGTTTGTGTTTTGCTACAAGCCGGTTGCTGTGCTTGTTGAATGCAAGAAGCTAAGCATTTATCAGGATTTCACTCTATCGCTCAAGCGTTGTTAGCTCTATGACTATGTTGAAAATAAATAAAGAGGTATTCGAAACGTTCAAAACAAAATATGTGTTTGTTTATGTGTTTGTATGCTTTCCTTCTGTTTCAGTTGTGTGTTTGATTTTGTGTTTGTTTATGTCAGTCTTTCTCAAACAGTTCGTAGCCTTAATTTCATTATTCCAAACATGTGAATTTGTACGAATGGAAGCACAATTAAACTGCAGTGACTAAAAATAAACAAATGAAATTAAAACACCCCTGACGTTTGGTGCAATCTAAACAAACTTGTTTTAAGGGCAAATCGCTGCTCTTTGTGTTTATTCCATTGCTAAAGGTGTAGTTTTAGTGACATTTTCTGGGTTTTTTTAACTGAATGGGCCTGTTTGTTATGTATTGTTTTGGGTTTTGTTTTGCGCGTCTATTTGTTATTCCTTGTGTGTTTTGTGACCAGGTTTTAAACAGAATGTTTTATGCAAGAGAAAACTAGCGAAATAATTTAAAAAAATCAGCTCAGTTAAAAAGCATTTTTTAAACATTTTTTGAATTGCATTATGCGCTAAAACGTAACAAAGAAGCATTGGCTTTTAATGGAACAAGAACTCAAAGCATCCAATTTTAACAATAAAGACCGGGACATACTAACGAATTAAAATTAATCGAGTGTAACAGAGTTCATTTGGAATATTTGGTGCTGGCACCTTTGTACACTTTAATTAAGTTGAGTAACACGAGACAGCTTAGTGAGGTGTGCGGTAAAATATTTTTTTAATTTCTGCGCGGATTTTATATTCGAAATGAACAACTAAATTTATGGAATTAATAAGATCAAGCTTATGGTACATATATCAGCAAAAAGTCTAGCTTTAATACATATAGTCTGTTTATTTTGATACATTTTAGTACATAAGCGGGATAACGCATTCTCGTTTTAATTTTTAACCCGGATGAGGTCAGCTGGTATCTGCTGCCGAACGTGAGGTTATAATTTCAATTAGGCTACACCAGAAGTGCGGTTAATATCCATCAATTTTAGAAACTGCACTTATTCTATCTTTAAAAACAAGTGCCGCTGCGTCAAACTTTTACACAACCGTACTTCATCAGGTAGAAGTAGAATTAAAACACAAACACAAAATAAAGGCGCAGGTGAAAAAGGCCGTGAAATGTAGCAATAAAATACAAACTGTCATTCCGCGTCAAACGGATTCCAAGTTTCGAATAAACAAAGAATAACCAAGGAGCTATGTGAGCGTAGAATCGGTGGTTTGGCAAAAAATACAAGTGTCTTTTGTTTTCAGCACAGTTCGTTCCGGTCAAAAAAACAAAAATATTTTCATCGTTGCGCGCGACTTATTTTACCACTGACGGATTTTTGTGGTTTTAAAATTACTTTTTATCAGCAAAAGCGCAACTCTGCATGTAACACGAGATCTGGCGTGGCGTGTGGTCCTGGTTAGCAGACTGCGGTCTACGTTTGTAGAAGAATTTCGACGGAACTGCTGCAGTTGTTTGCTTGGGGCGAGAAAAAATCGGGGCGCTTCACAACAGAAAGATGGCACTGATAAAAAGTTCACCTTAAAATGCCACTCGCTTTTTACACCAACTTTTTCAAGAGTCTAAGGGCGCAGAAAAGTAGAAGGTAATTAACCCACATTAACCCTTGCAACTGAAACCACGGCCATACAGGAAACGAACAACCCAAGACCTTACAAGTTTAATGAAGTGAGCGAGATTTTTGAACTCTGCTTTTTTGCGAACGGCTACCCAGGGTTAAGGGTAAGTTGCGAACCATTACTACTCCTGACACACCAAACTGGGTTCGAATGTTCGAAGACATTTGTAAATTGCAACTATCAACATTGTTTTATGTTAGATGAAATGCGTTTACTTTTACATGCGATTAGAAAGATATATTTTGTTAAGAGGCGAAAAAGATTCATGTATTACCATAGGTAAGAATATTTTTAGGTTCAGTTACTTAGAATTGCGGATTTAAATGAAACTCATCGTTTCCTTGTTAGAATTTTTATTCGATTCACCATTTGACATTTTGTGGCAAAATTACTACTTTTAGTTACAAGGATTTTAAGTTTATAAAACAAGATTAAAGCCTTAACAAATATAGTACAGATCAACTTTAAATTTGTTCACGCGGATTATAAGTTACAGTGTCGAGTAGAAAGTATAATTACTCCTAGACCCGCGAAAGCACTTGCCCTAACACTTCAAACCCAACAAGTTGCTGTAGTGTTAGGGGAAAGTTCAAGGAGTTCCACCTTAAGCTCTCAACAAAGAGAAGATGGTGAAAGTGGACATTTTAACCTGGGCGAACTGAGCGCCGAGATTTTTGGGGGCAATTTATCCAAAAATTGCAAAGAATCGTTTTAAAGAGTATGCCTTGTAGTATATATCGTAAAAAATTAGCCAGAAAGCTCAACAATTAGTTGTTAATATGGCTGTATATATTAATATTCCATAATAATATTCATAAAAATTATTAATATTATTTTTATTTTTTTCTAAAAGTATGTTTGCTAGGTTGCTAAAGCCAATACAAGAACTATAGAAAAATTTCAGCTTATTAGCGACACAATTTTCGAAGATATTGCTCAGAAACAATCTCGGCGCGCCAAGTTCGGCAGGTGCCCTCTAAACAGGGTCAAACTGATCAACGTTCATTGCAGGGCTTGGCAGGTTCGGTAAAATGCCCTAATTACGTTCTAAAAAAACACTATGCACCTTTACATACTTGGGAGCCTTTTTGCGACACAACGTTTAAAAAATTAAACGTTCACTTTCGCAAATGTATTAATACCGCAAATTTTAATTGATCGAAATTTTGTAAAATGCCAAAGTCGCAAATAGGGTTTTCTATTCATTGAATTACTCAACAAAAAAAACACGTTTCAAAAAATACGTTTTCATTGTTTGGGATTTAAAAATGAAATTTCGTAAACCCGAAGTTATTGGAAACGCTGAGAGCACAAAGTACGTTTCTCCGCTTTTCAGTTGAGTCCTCTTATTTTTTGTGAGTCCAACAGCGAACCAAAAACTTCCGTCCACCTTACAACCGCGAATCTGCGCCGCATTGTTTACAAATTACTGAAATAAAACTTTTGTCTCGAAATGAAGTTTATTTTGCTGTGACAAGTTCAACTAGCAGCGTAATGTTGTTGCCTGGTAGCAACAGTTAATCATTATAGTCTTTATGGACTTTCCTTTCAATACCGAAGTAAGTTACCACTAGACACCCGGTTACGAGCGTTCGGTATCATTAACCCTGAATAGAGACTTGAACAGGTCGCTGAGGTCGTTTGGAACGTTTGAGAAGAAACATAATTATGGGAGGAGCTATTCTTTAATTAAAACGATGCTTGGTGGCAACAGTTTTTACCTAAAATTATCTAGATTCGAACTTTAACGCGAAGTTTTTTTTCCTTCCTTTTTTTATTCGTTTATTGTAAAGCTTTGTATTACCAGCCTTAGATGTAATTCAACCTTAAGACGGCGGTTTGAATAGTTTGTCAACAAATTACCAGATGAGCTATTGATTAATATGACTAATTAGTTAAATGGTCAAATAATTAATTAAAACAACTTATTTCAATAAAAAATCACAACAATAACTTTTACTACTGGCCAGTTATTGATCTACCTGGTAGCGATTTGACCAAACGCAGAAAATTTTAAAATCGATTCTAAACTTGGACTTTGATTCGCCATAATTCCCGCTAAACCGCCAACCGACCGGCGATATTTCCCGCCAACCCCGACCTTTAACCCTTGTGTGTAACGTGCGGTGTGCAGCGGTGCATGACGTTCGGCTACTCTTATTACGCGAGCGAACAATGGATTTCAGCGGCGTATTTAACCGCATTGGCTGGCTCTGGGATTGTGATTTATTAGAAGCGTGTTTATGTGAAGATTTTCGCGATGCCTTTTGACACGTATTACCAGGGTCATCACTTCAATTCCTGCACAGAAAAGTTATTTTGCGTCAACAAATACTAGAGATACTTCCGAGTAAACGGTTGGAGGTTGTAGTTTGACGCAGAGTAGCATTTTGTGAACGTTTCGAACAAAACTATATTATCTTTCAAAATCTGTTTAAAAATTGTTCCTACTTTCTTCTGTATGGGCTTTGATATTCATTAGGCGTCTGGAGAAACTGTTTGTACTTTAATACATTATACGCGCATGTACATATCATCAGCTATAGACACACTACACAGGGTTTAGGTTTGTTGATTTTCACACAAAACCCAGGCTACCATACAATAGTCAACACGCATTAACTATTACATGTGATATCAGCGCTGACTTGGTGTGGATTAGCAGCGAAACATCCTGTTGAAAATCCCGGTTTATCAGCGGCTCGTCGCTTCCACAAATGAGGCTTTAAATGCCGTATGCGTGGCTGTTTGAAACCAGGAAGCTTGTTATCCGACACCTCTGCAGCAGACTGCTCGCCTTGTTAGTAAAGTTGCTCGTTGTTTTGACGTTGGCTCCCAAAGCTTAGCAGTGACTTCATGTAAGTTGAGGAAGGCAGCTTAAAAAGGTTTATCGACAATTTACGACATTTAGCTGTCAGGTTAATAATGCACGAACAACGTCGGTATTTACGTTATGTTCACTGTTAGACCAAACATTTACGGTGTGTAGCTGCCTAATGCTTTGCCTTATTTGTAATATTTGTTGATTGCCGTATTTGTTTTATTTAAAAGCTAATAATCGGGTGCAAAATTTTAAACTTTATTGCATTATACAAAATATAAGCTTTTCAACAACCATGCTCCATCAGGTCAAAGTAAGAGACCTTTAGTGTTAACTGTGAGTTGCTTAAGCTGCATTTAGATGTGGGGAGAATAGTGACAAGCCAAGGTTGGAAGCTGTTGGTCAGCATTAAAAGTGTAAACTCGCCAAGTAGAACGTTTGTATTTACATTTATGGCAACACCATTTACAAGCATCAATGTTGCACAAATGTCGATTTAAATCGTTCAACAACAACTTGTTACAAGGAGTTTATTGTTCTGTGGTTGTTCTTACTTATGATGACGTCATTAAGTCCTACGATTGTGTGAAGTAGGTTGACGTCTGAATGCCCATTGTACGTCATAAGTGATAAGAGAGACGTGGTTTGAAAGGTCTAAGTTGTCTTATCGAGTCTTCACTGAATAACAACCAACAAAGTAAGACTGACTTTGTACTGCAGATGAAACAAAAACAACTAAAGTACTGCGATAATATCATTGTTATGTTTGGTTAAATAACTGAGCTTAAATTCAAACTTTGCTGGACGTTTTAACATATGTGTGAAGAGTGTTCTGTAAATGCTTTTTCGTAGGGGTAAGGTTCAGTGTTTTTAGCTTGGGGTTGAAAACACTTGTTCACATGCGATTAATTGTTATTATCAACATCCAGCTGTTTGGATTCTTGGTTAAACTAAACCTTACCCCGATAAAACAACTCGTTGTGTGCCTTGTGTAGTATTCGCGGTTTCGATGTAATTTAAGGCATAAGTGGTTTCGATGCTTGCTATAGAAAGGGTTAATAGAGGTCTATTCGACTGTTAGGAACATTCGAAAAAGTACTATTTGTTCGGTTTTAAAGCAACAAGTTTGGTCCACGCTTTGTGTGTGGTCCAAAATATTCTTGAGAGAAACAAAAACCAATAGGGAATAGCGCTAATTTCAAGGTCATGTAAAGGTTAAGCTAGTATGGTGTTTTATGGGAGACTAAGCGATTATTTGTTCATGCGTTGTGATTTCCAAAACCCGTCAAATACGAAGCTTTTTTAGCATTTTGCTCATGTGACTTTAAAGTGCGAATTTCGACCTAAAAAAGTAAATTACACATTTACAATTCTTCAAATCCGAACAAGTAGTTTTATTGCCTTTATAAAGGTTAGCTAAACCTAACCGTGTCCCGTACTTTAACTGACATTCAGCTGACTCCTTATGTCTGTAAAGGGCGAAGCAACACTTGCATAATTGCACTTTAAACGGGGTTGTAACTCACAAAAGTGCTTACGCTTTTGCGTGAAAAAAGAAACTCTTGGCCTGCTTAATCTGCTGCGCTCTCCTTAACAAACCAAATAAGCTTATCACATATTTCGAAAAAAATTTACTAATTGTGTTGGTAATTCGTGGGTCTAACTATGCAGACCATAAGATCCAAGCAAAACCACAAAGGTTGTGAAAAAGATCCAAAACAACTTTATTCAACAAAAGCAGAATACAGGTTACCCAAAATACATAAATACAATATGCAGACTATAGATATCCAGCCTAAATGACATTCGCAAGATATAGGGACAGTTTTAAGCTAAATGCACCTCTAAAACCGCGTGCCCAGTTTGAGAACCCCTGGTGTAAATTAATTGAGTTTTAGCTCCTTTACAAACCTCTTCAAAATCATTAAGTTGATCTGGTGAGTTAAGCCCAAGCCAACCTTACACAGGCCATTCAATATGCGCTTGTAAGCAATCAGTTTGCAACATCACGCATTCCCAGCACGACTAGCCAAGTAGTGAAAGGTTAAGTGGTACAAAAAGGTTTATTTCATGCCGTCTCAAACTAAATCGAACCTGCAACTCCCAAGCGTGTACAATACCCACAAGCCAGTAAGCTCAGCTCCATGTATACAATGTAGTTTATTGAGAGCTGTGTAGCTGCTTAGTTAGTCAGGCTCGCTTGTAAAACGACGCAGCTTTATGTAGGTATTTGAAGGTTAAATTTAGGAATTGAAACTTTTTTAGATTTTATGACCATTGAGACTGTGCGAAATATTGTTGAAGGTAATTAAGAACATTAAATGAGACTGCATGGGCGTTTTTTAACGACGTTTACCTAGAAAACTATGATTTTAGTGCGAACCACGATGGAAAAAATTAATCCAGTGTTCGGCAACTTTTTTGTCGTGGCCCAAAACACTCTTTCCAGAGCTATTACAGGCCCACGTAAAACCACTACAACGACAAAAGCGGATTGAGGATTTTGTTAGGTTGGGGCATTCAAATTTTAGAATGAAGTCACAAAGTTACGCCACACACACTAACTTTCAAAAATTTACATCAGTACAATAAATGCAGGCCTACGGTTATCACGCGACCCACTACATAATAAAACTAAACTATTAAAAATAACCGGCGTCCAAATGAAAATGGCTCAAAAGCCCACATTTGGCCGACCACTGGTTTAAGCTGTCAGTGGACGTCATTTGAAATCGTATTAGCTGCCACAGAGCTTACGATTTGATTTACATTTGAACATCTGTCATAAACACACGAGTGATGTGTTTTGCAAAATGTTTCATGTTTCGAGTGATTCAGTGTCGTGTTAAAACAGGCGATGACTCGTTAAAGTTTAAGTAGTTACTGTGAGCGGTTGGACTAATGTTAATGCTTGCAAACATTTTAAAATATAAAGGTTTAAACGGTATTTTACATAACTTATTCCTTATAGGTAAACGTTAGAGAGTGTGTCAGCGGTTTCTGAGAAAAATACCTTTTATAGTATAAAGCGCTGTGCGAAACTTTTTCGTGCCTTGCATAGCTTAAATTGAAAAATTGTGCGTTTTTTCATTTTATAAATATCATTATTAATTTTATATCTTGCATATAAATATTACATGGCTTAAATATTATCTGCAGTAATAAGATATCATATCGAATTCGTTTCCTATTGTGAAGCGCCCTGCGAAATTGCGACTAAAATGGCTGATTGATTTACTGAAAAAATAGTAGAGGAATTTATATGATGCAGTATTATGGCACAATCTATCAACGAAAAGTTCCCATAACTTCATTTGTACACTGATGATAGAATGGGATTTTACTTAAACAGGGAAATCTTTCGAATGTTGTTTGAATGTTGTTTCATTTGATATTTTATTAAAGTTACGCAAAAAAAGCGTGTATTGTATTTAAAGTATAAATACTAGTTCCTTACTATAAAGTGCTGGGTGAGAATAATAAAATCTGCCAAACGCCCCATTAATTACCAAATTGGTGTGGGTTGAATATATCTGAGGAGAAGGTAATGCAGTTCAAATTGTTCTCAGCTTGTAAATAACTCGGTGTTGCGACTCTATTAAGGCGAACGCGTGGCTGGGTAAGCTCGTAAACTTTAATGTCGCTTTCCACTTGTTAAACTTCCCTCTTTACTGCTTTGTTCTGCTGTGGTTGGCAATTCCAAAGGAAGTTGTTAAAGCACGTTGTGAAGTTAAGGTTTAAAACGCTCTACCTTCAAGTTGCCGCTCACTTAATAACACCAAAGTCCAAAGCGTAGAGGCGACAAAGCAAGGTTAGTGCTTTCAAACACGTGTTTAAGCTTTCATGTTTCAAATTGCAAGTGTTGTATGTTAGTTTAGCGCAACTGATTTTTCAAACGCATCTGTGGATGCCATTGTGTATTTAGGCTAGGTTTTCCGGATGCTCCACAATTTGGGCAATTATTGTTTATAGGGGTCGCAAAAGAAATTAGAAATTGTCTTAGAAAAAATCAAAAGTGGAAAATGACGCCATGGCAATCAACAATGATTGATGCAACAATAGTAGAAATTTGTCTTAGATGGCTGGGTAAAAATAGGATCTGAAATACACATTATACAGAGAGTGAATCTTTTATACTGTAAAAAGCATTGATTTAAGGAAAAGTGCTGTTACCTTACAATTGTAATTTATACTTCAAAAAAAAAGGTAGAGTTTGCCAAATATTTAAATGTAGAGACGCAGCAATAAACAAAAAGTAAAGCTGAAATTCTCACGCACCCAGGAGACACTTACTAAAAAAACTACTAAAATCGAAACTTCAAAAATAACATTCTTCGAAACTCACGCATGACTTAACATTGAAGCCTGTGGAAGCACTGGTGCGACATTTTCAGATTACCTTCTCGTTTGACAGATAATGAGCCCTTTGGAGCGAAAAGTGTGGCTGGAGTCAGCCATCTGTAAAGCTGTAATAGCTTCGAACTTGTGAGCTCTAGCGGTGCCAATTGTACGCAGTTAACTATACGTTTGCTGTTAGCTTGACTATTTAAAAGTTTAAGTATTTTTTTAAATTGCAACCAATTAAGATAATAATAACAGTAAATATTGCGCCAGATCAAATTTGTACACAATCAGTCATATGTTTAACGGTCTTCAAGAAGTTTTTTTTATTAGATGTTTTATTCCATTTCTCAGAACGCTTAAGTTTGACAAAACGCTTTCCATCCACGAACAGTTAACGCAAGCCTACGATTCTGCGTTCAGTAAAAACAGATTTTTCGGGATTTTCAAACCCCAAAAAGGTTTCCACAGTTTTCAGGGAATTTCCGAGTTCCAATGTTTTGCAGCTCTGCAGGTACTTGGCAAAGCAAACTACAAGTCATTGTGAACTTGTTTATGTGTATTCTGGGGGTTGGAAAGATATACTTGCCTGGACCTGTTGAAAACCTTCTACAAACGAACAATCGGGTCCATTATTACAGACAATGGGCCGCGCGAAACCTGCGGCTTGGTGTGAGGATCTTTCAACGTTGACATTAAATCGCGGCGTTTTTCCAAACAAATCGAAACCCTTGGCCGACAATCAGCAAATAGATCGACGCTTCATTGTTATTCGTAGGGTTTGGAGCACATTAATAACAACTGGGGTGCGTGACCTTGAGCGCTGACACCAAGGTCAAATATGTGGCTGACGACGCTGACTTCAGGGCCATAGAAACTGCTTTTTCCCGATGTTGCAAGTTAAATTAGCAGTATAGTACGTTGGTAGGTTGCTTATCGCTACATCTGCGGGATTATGGCTGCCATTCACCGCAGACCAACTTACATTAATATCAGGTTTTAGACGCAGGGGTGGAAATAAGTGCAAATGTCACTTAATGATTAGACACAGGGGTGGAAATGCGTAAAAATACTACTTTATTATCGGACACAGGGGTGCTTGAGTGGCGGAAACATATTCAAAATTTTATAAGTTAAGATTTAATAATTTTTCAGTCATATTTGTTATGTAATAACATGTGACAAACGTCTTTTTCAAGATGATGTTCATTTTCTCGACTTATTTGGCTTAGGTATTTATTTTCAAGCCACATTACAGAACATGCGTAGTGTAACTAAACATGTTTATTATGCACATTTAACTGTGATTCTAAGCACCCGAGATTTGAAAGCGACATCAAGCAAAATAAGCCTCTCCAGACTAAACAATTTCCAAATGTGAAACGCGCGCAAATCGCATTAAAGCGTGTAAATTCTGGCTGAAATATATTAACTGTCGACGAAAGATGCTTTCGAATTCGCAGTTGAGTTAACACGCCCCAGCCCCCAAGTCACGTACACTTGCAATTTCACGGTTGAATGCGATTCTGACAAACGGCGAGTTAATTTGAGTTTGTTAAAACAAAAACTTAACCAGAATACGTGAATCAACATTTCGTCGAATTCTTGTGGTAAGGGGTTGCGCAAAACCAACTTTTTGGGTTCAACATTCGATCCATCAAAATAAGAGCAATACGGGTCAAAAACGTAGGAGTTTCTGGCGATATTTCGCCTTTTTTTGGTTTTCTGATAAGTGGAACTGAAGGAGCGGTTGCAAGAACCGAAACAATACAAACTACTCGTAATGTTTTCCTCGAACTACCTTCGGGGAACAATTACTTTCACTTTTTTATGACAAAGACAGGGACTTAATTTGTTTTGCGGAAAATGACTAATTGTTTTCTTCAAATATGTAAAAGGGAATTGATGGGCCATCAAGCATAGTTAAAATGTTAAGACCCTGGAAATGAAGTTTATATCACCAATAACGAGCTCGTAAAACTTTCCAGACGACCAATGTATCTCAGATGTTCTAAACCGGTGATTCGCCAGCAGATTTCAAGTCTAAGATTATTCCAAAATTTTTAAGCAGGTTGTACGCAACTAGAGTAAAAACCAATAATTCGCCCGAGTACAGAAAACAACACCGCTTTCACTTAACATATTAGAGTTATTCCACGAAAAAAATATATTACAGTAAAGTATTTCTACTAAAACAACCGATAATTTAATTTCGCACGCGGCCAGAAAAGCTTGAAAATAAACGTATAACTTAACTATTAGCGGCATTCCAGAAACTGAATGTTTAACAAGCAAAAAAATAGAAAATTACTCGGTTATCAACGATTGAAATTACTCGGTTATCAACGATTTGGGGCGGCGTCAAAAAATCGCGCACGCAAATAAAGTTGAAAATCAACAAGAAAACTAAATTTTCAAAATCGCAGAATATTTAAACAAATCGTCTTCAACAACTTTAAAAAGGGTTTCTTTCGTGTCTCATGCGGTTTATGGTAACTCCAGCCTTCGAACTTCTACTGTGGTAATTTGCGTTTTGCGAAGTAAAGCCACGAATTATATTCGGCAAAAGCTTTTAAGATAAAATCACAAGGAAACCAGTTGGTCGTTGTGGCGGTCCAAGTGGTTTAATATTGCTGAAATATTTGCTTTAACGGATATTAGTGTAAATAACACATTTTGCAGTGTATGTAGAAACTACAGAAGATATTTGTGTAGACTGTATAGAAAAAGTGTCAGCAATAAAGGGTATATATTAATCTGTTGGAAACCAAAATAGCGTGTAAAAAAACATGTGTTCTCGCTAAAACATATTTATTTATAAACCATTTGCAAAATGATGAGTTTTGTGTAGATTTTACACTTGGAAAAGACCAAAATTTTTCTGGTCAAATTTGGTGGTATTTCATCGAAAGTCTGCATTTAATAAGTTTTTTGGGGATTATAGGTTTTATGCACCACAATTGGCAATCACAGGTTCAGTTCAGCAAATTATAAGTTTTCCTCGCATTATTGTGTTGATGGAAGGAAAGTTGTTTCGAGCTTCGATTGGTTAATTTATTGTGTTTTGAAAAGATTTGAGATTAAAAAGTTATGGAAACCTATAATAGCATTCCATAAAAATAAAATCGCTTTTATATTGAGCTATATCGTCTTTCAAAAATGTTTATTTGTATCACGTTTTTGATTGGTTCAAGGATAGAGTTTACTGAAATTAATTTCCCCATCAGTGCCTCACTGCGGCCGGATGCACGCAGCAATTATGGAAACAACAATAAAGCAATAAACACTTTCGCTCGCAATCGCCACGTTTTATTTGCGAAACCTCGACCGGTTATTGGTCTGCAAGTGAATTTCCTGGCGATTACTTTGTGTAATAAACTGTAGAATGCGTGGGAATTATTCGCCCGAAATCTCGGTTAAAATGCGCAATAAATATTAGACCATAATAATTGTGGTTTAGTGTTAAGTACTAATCAGATATGTTTGGCTTCAATACTGTGTAACGCGTTAATTAAAGTGTTATAGATGTCGTATAATTTATTACCTTGACTGTTCGTAATGCTTCACATCGGTAACCCGAATATAAACTAAAAAAAATGAGTTGGTGACATAAAACCTGAATTTATAGGACTTTATAAATCCTTTAAGCGGTTTTGCAAAACTTGTAAAACAGTGGTTTTGTAAAACAAATCAAAAATTCTAAATTGACAAATAACTTATAGATATACAATCGAACTTACTTAATGATTACTTTGTATCAAATTCTATCAAGCTTGCTCATTTGTAATACAAAGTTATATACCAAAGTTACAAAAGTTCCGCGGCATTCACTGCTATAGGCCATGTTTATAGGGAAGCCAGACACGGTTAGTTATCCACGTGTGAAGCATTTAAAGGTTAGAGTGGCACTTTGTAAGTCGATGCATCAGAATGGACGGGCATCGTCCAAGGGTGATTACAACAAACAAATGGGTGGTCTACAATGTGATAAGTGCATCGCTGGCAGGTCTAAGCATGACGGATCACCACCTGCTATTTACCTTCGTGTTACTGTAGTGGTTGCTATTCACGTGTCTAGACAGGTATTAGCTTTAACCTTAAAAAGACCTCAAAATTGCAATACAATGCAGATGTAACTGATAATGGCGTTTGAACGTTTGAAAAGGTCACTGTTTTATAAACATATCGAATAACTTGCAAAATCGCAACTGTGGTCCTTTCGTGAATGGCCTAGGTGGTGCGCAAGCAAAAAGCACAAAACAAGGCAATAAGTGCAGGGCGACTACTAACGTTTGAGAAGGGATATTTTCACTAAATAATAATGCAAAAAAACATTATATCAGAAAGCCTTTATTGCTGAAATTAACCGTCCGCAATATCTAGTTTAAAACATTGTTGTTTAAAGGGGTGTTTATTTTCATTGTTTAATAATATCAATGTAATATTTTCAGGACAAAGTATTCATCGCATTAATTTAATATCGACCTAAGCAAGTCACCAATAAATATGAAAGCTTTTTTAACCAATAAATGCAAAAAATACCCACGCTAAAGAGTTAACATTACGTGCAAAACGTCGCGTACCCGCATTAGTCATTACTAACAAGCTTAAAGCGAGGAATGCGAGGAATTCAAAGAATTCAGCGAGAATTTTTTGGAGCGAAACTTCGCACTTCATAAAACGAGCTTAAGTTACACGGAGCTAAAACCTTCAACCTTTTATCGCTTCATTTGCGCTCAAATAAGATCGCGAGTCTGCTATTCAGGGTCGATTGTGCGCGAATAATGCCCTTTGTGTAGTTGGGGCAATTAGGGGCTTCCCCCACGATCGTTGGAAATAGGGGCGTAGCCATTGTGACCTCACAGTAGCAATTTTATGCCAATGTCAAATTGCACACAATTTATAGATTTTTCTCAGCATTTTTTCCCCCGGACTTTACCCAAACCAAATAATTTGTAAATAATAAATATAATAATGAAAATTTGAAAGTAACTTAAAAAGGTGTCCTTTTGTCAATTTTTTGGCAAAAACATTGAATATTGATGAATATTATTTTGGTAAATATATATGTTGGATAACGCATCAACCAGAAAACCATTGGTTGTGTGCGAATTGAACCGGTCTCTCAGAATTCGGCAACATTGTCGTTAATATGATACGTTCTGCGATGTTGGTTTTGCAGCGAAGCTTACTTTACACTCCGTATTAACCTATACATTGTTGCCAACCAAAATAGGATGGTAAATCACCACTCGACCTCACAATGTAAGGAGAGCTTTAATAACTTGGTCGCTTCCGAGTGTTTCCGGCAAGATTTCACCGCTGAGGTCACTTGGTGCGAGGTTCAGAGCATTAAGGAATTGTTTGGCGCTTTACTAACTGGAAGTAATGCACTGAGTTCGACTAGGTTTGTGTGTATTTTGCAGGCATTTGAAAATCGTGTCATTTGTGCGATGTTTTTAGTCATTACAAACTTTGTGATTAATGCCAGTCATTTAAATATTGTAGGTATGTTTTTTGCTTTAATTGCCAAAGCGGTCGCTCACAACTAACCGGATTGTGTAACTTGTGTAACATACAGCAAAAATTCGCAGTCAGTACCGGAAAGACATATTTGCGGTAACTTGCATTTCTTACCGGTCGCCAAACCTTTAAATACCTAATTGTGGGTATTATTTGCTTAAATAGAATTTTTACACAGAAATTTGTGGCGTCCAAGTTGTTACAGCTGTTCAGAGTTTAACGGTAACTTTGCAAATCCAGAGGTTTTAGTAGCTTTGGTTAAGCATCACAGCGGTGTTAAACCAATGGCACATATCGCTCATAATGTTTGTAGAAGGTTTATTTTCGTGAGTTTGGCTGTGAAATAAACGGTCTGGCAAGATGTTGCAGATCATCCCATGAATAAAACAAGATCAAATAAAACCAGGTTTCGGGTTCCGCTGAACTCATTTCGCATTTTGGAATTTCTACGCTTATAGCTAAGAAGCGGTGTTTGAAGCCTTTTGGGTTATTTATAAACAAATGGATTGAGCATTAAGGGTTGTGTTTTCTCTCTTGCAAGCGCGATATAGTAAATTAAATATTATAAATCTACTTTGGACAATAGGTTTCCCTAAAGCTATTTTCAACAACTATATCTACCATTGGCATCAGTGGGTTTAGGTGTAATTTCGTTCCAGACTTTTGACAATTTCAGCAAAATTTTAGGAAAAGCATTTCGGTCTGGCGGGACAATAGTGGGAAGATGGCGGGAAGTTATTGCTTCCTGATTGGAGGAGCAAGGCCAGCTGTTCGAACGGTGATTGTGACGATATAAAGTTGATATGTGCCTGGCAGCTTGATTTAATTACTGTCCCATTGTACTAGGATTCCAAGAGTATTGATCACGCTTTGATTGTGCAGGTATTACAAGTTTACAACTCAAGGGACAAGGTTCAAATGAACCTAAATTTTACAATCAAAGATTTTTTCCGAATATTAATAAAACTATTTGTTTATTTAAAACGCATTTCATGAATGATTTCACGCGTATCTATGCTACAACGGAATTCTCACAAAAAAATGTTACTATTGCCAGCATGTAATTAAACATCAGGGACTTATTTTAAACTGCAATATAATTTGAAACAAAGTCTATCCGAATTAACTAGCTTAAGAAGCGAAAAAAAATGAGCGAACGTCAACTATCGTAAACTTGGAAGTTTTTTTGTTTCTTTTTCTTGATATTGTTCCAGAATGTTGCGGTTTTGATGAATACAGCTGACAGATGTTTATTAAGGAGTTTCTGACAATTAGGTTATTTGTGCAGATGTGCAGTGGTAACATCACTTGTTACATTGGTTATTTGCGGAATACATCGGAAGCTGATTGACGCTATTTTGTACTTGGACTTTGGAATATTTCTCAACAAACATTTGCAAAAACTTAATAAGTATAGTTCGAGACGGTTATTTTTAGAAGCCACCAGTAAAATGTCCATATTTAGCGAATGCTGTCTACAATTTATTGGTCAGTGTTCATTTGAAAAAGCTGTATGAACCTAATGCGGACAAACAATTCGAACCAGTTTTACCGCAATGTTTTTGTTTTTGTTTTTCGAGCTTTTTAAAATAATTGCCGATTTTTAAACATTTCTCGTCTAATAGATCCTAGCGTTTTCTTGTTGAGAAATACGAACGTTTTTAGGGACTCCAGTCATAAGATCGAAATAAGAACAACATCAACGTCGGAATAACACACATTTCGGAATAAGACCAAAATATGACTAATACCTGATGGTAAATGTGGTCGGCTATTTAAGTTCTGTAAATATAAACGTTCGCCTTTAAATTCCTGGTCAACTACCAACCAGCTTTTCTGATTTATTTTCGGCAACACAGCTTGAGCGAGTTTTGCAGATGTCAAGTCAAGTTGCGCTTCCCAAACTTGGCCATAGTTTCTATATATTGCCGGAGATAATTGTCACGAAAATTGATGCGGTTTTCCCACAAGAAACCACAACAACCGCGTACCAGATTTATGTCATTGGTAAACGCCAACTTAAATTAAAACCTTTACATGTGTGGCCATTATATAAACGGGCACCAGAGTATAGGCATCTGTTACAGTTATCAAATGTTTGGCTTCAATGCCGATGTTGCTAAAACCAGTAAAACGCGTCAGCTGACCTCATTAATAGCATCAAGCTTATCGCATTCTTCAGCAAAAAGTCTAGCTTATAGTGTTTTATTTTGATGCTTTTTAGTACATAAGCTGGATAACGCACTCTCGTTTTAATTAGGTATTAACCCTGATGAGGTTAGCTGGTATCTGCTGCCGAAACGTCGGTTTATACTTCGTTAACACCAGAAGAGTGATTTCTATCTGAAGTCAAAAATAGTTCAGAACGTATTATCGCATAAAATTAAGGTGCAATAATTATGGGTTGTGGCTTGTCAGGTATATGGTAGGTGCTTGTCCGGTTTAGTTTAAAACAAGGTTTTGAGCTCACCACATAGGTGCTTTGTACATGTTCATGTCCTGGTGTCATCAAACACCCTAGGTGTGTAGTATATCGTAATTGCACACCTGAACGTATGGCGCTGCATACAACACTTTAAATGCAGTCTGGAATGATTTTGCCCAAATTGCGTCTTTCGCGTCAACTACTTCATATCTCTATATTTAATCCAATACTTGCGGGCAAAAGCAAAACCTGATAAGTGCTTTGCTATCAAAGCTTTCAAGTAAATTCCACAAACACTTATAGACGGTTTTGCGTGTACAGGTGTAAAGGTGTTTTAACTACGCTCCAGGGCACGAGACAGACTTCACGCGGTCAACATCTCGTAGCATTAGGGGCGAAGTGTTGTGGAGTCCACCCTTTGCCCAAAGTTACAAGTTGGTGAATAAAGTTAGTGAATAAAACCGGTGCTGTCACGATAACCGCTCAAAAAGGTAAAGAGTCAAGACATGCTGCATCGGTCAGCAAACCAAAGCCGTGCATTCGGAGTTTTTTGTAAAGGTTGTAGACAGTTTAAAATTATCAAGTTGAACGTTTTTAAAATGTTCCAAACCCCTCTATTGGTATTTCTTATTTGGCCTAATGTTGTGTGGTTTTAGTTTACATTAGAATGTAGTTTTATTTTATTTTAAATTGAAGATTTTTATTTTATTTTAAATTGAAGAGGCTGAGCGTTCAAGGTTTGAGGGCAGATCTTTATTTTGTTGATTTCAATTTTGTCACAAGTGTTATTTGCATTTTTTTTAAATATATATATTTTTTAAATAACGTATAAATCCAAAATCTTGAACAGGAAAATACGGGCAGACATTTTATGTCACACAAATAGTCGTTTTAGTATTTTATCGAGTGTTTCTTTTCATCGCCAGGTTTTTAAACTGAGCTACATTTGCGATACGTGTTAGTTTGATCGGCGTATAATGGCTGTTATAACGCGATGTCCTTTATGACCCATTGTTACGTAAAAAGTGCCCGCGGTGCCAATGGCGCGTCATTTTTGCGTACTGCATTTCGCGAAGGTTGTATTCGATAGCATTTTACAACGTTCCTCAAGTTTTTATTATTACAACGAGGTTTTAAATGAGAAGTTAGAGAAATATTGGTGACTTATCGCTTAAAAGCGAAGTTTTATGGAAAACTTGCAATTTTTAATTCGCTTGTCAACTTCGGTTTTTACGGGGTTTAAATGGAAGCTAAATCAGTGGCTCTTAAACTTCATAGTGGGAGATTGTTATGTGCCGCTGAATTAAAAAACACCGTAAAACAACTTATTGGTTTTAAAAATAGCCAAACCTACTAGATTTAATAGAGATATCAAAGCCCATACAGAAAGTAGGTATCATTTTGAACGTTTCGATTGACTTAAAAATAGAGTTAGCTCCACCAGGCAACGTAGCAATAGATAGAAATCGCTCTTCTGGTGTAAACGAAGTATAAACCGACGTTTCGGCAGCAGATACCAGCTGGCCTTATCAGGGTTAATAATTAAAACGAGAGTGCGTAAACCTGCTTATGTACTAAAAAGTATTAACCTGGTGAGGTCAGCTGGTATCTGCTGCCGAAACGTCGGTTTATACTTCGTTTACACCAGAAGAGCGATTTCTATCTATTGTTTCGATTAACTCTTTATTCATTTTAAACATAGTTATACTAGACTTGGATTTAAACTATCTGTAAAGCAACTCACAATGGTATGTTTTTTACATAATGCCACGTAGTTATAGTGTGATTGCCCATTAAATGTTCTGGCTTTGTAGAAATCACAGTTTGTCCCCAACCCATAAATTCTGAAGGCCCTGTACTAAGAGGTTAAACTTGCAGAAAATTTCCCAAATTATTTTAGCTGGCAAACATATCGTTATGAAGTGATGAAGTTATATTGATAAGTGCTTGTAAAAATGCCATAAAAAAGTGTTCAATACTTCCGCTGATAATTTGCGGACTTACAATTTATGTGTTGCTCCAATTGGTTTATTCACTTCAGATATTATCAAAACTTGCGACTTCAAAGTATATTGAGCTTAAATTGCGATCAATCGTCGTCTTCAATAATTTCCAGGTTTCATGAGTCGTGTTTGTGGTCGTTGAGTGGCTCTCAGTTAGGATTGCGCCTATGAGTGGTTTTACAAACGAGGGCACTTCATTTCCACAGACACTCGTGCGTTAAAAGCCTCTGAAGGCACGGGCGTGCGGTTTAGGTTTAACCAGGTTGGTGATTAGTGGAACAACCATGACAGTTTGATAAACAAAATTGTAAACACTTTACACAAATTATTCCGTTTCGGTTCAAAAAGTTTGTTCATTTACCGTAAATTGCCAATTATTTTAATTAAATGATTCAATTTAATGTGATAAAACAGAATAAAAAAACTTGGTTTATTTTAGGTATTTATGTGTAATGTTCTACCGCGGTTTCTATTTTGCTTTTACTGCATAAAAATAACTCTACTTCAAATCATAAAGAGTTGTGGAATAACTGCGATTGTATTAAAAAATACCGAAACGTAGACAGGGCCAGGGTCCATATGATATGTCATTAATAGTGGTTTTGAATGGTTTCGGCCAAAAATTAGCGGAATTACCGATTATATGATGCTATATAAGGCGGGTGGTGAGAAACCTCACACAACAAACAAATACTAGGGCGATTAAAACGTGAGATAATAACCACATTCACCTCAAACACGCATTTCAATTTCACGCCTGAAAACGCGGCAGGTGGTTTATGTTGCAGAAATATGGAGAATAATTCCGAGAAAAACGAAATAATCCGATTTAAAGGATTTTAAACTTTTAAAATAGAGGTTTAGGTCAACTAAACGGAAAAACAACATCCAACTTTTTTTCTAGGCCTTGGTGACAGTGCAGTGAACCTACTTTTTTAATTTTTGATGTTAAAATCGCGTCCCAGGAATAATGAACGTATCAACGACAACTTATGTTTTACCGAAGTTATTTTAGAAAAACGAATATCTCGAGTGTTAACTTTTCCAAACAAGCCACAACCAATTGTTGTTCAAACATTTTTAAAACCACTTATTCTTTAAAACGTTTTTTCTAAAATTGACCAAACAACCTTACAACCCAATTTTGCTTTTTGTCTTCAATACTTACGGACAAAATCAAAATATAATCATTGTTTTTTCATTGAAGCTCTTTTAAGCAAATTCTACAAACACCTCAGTTTTGTGAGTGTATGGGTGTAGAGGTGTTTATTTAAACAAATTATCCGTTTCGATTAATTGCAAATTATTTTAGTTTACATTGACTGAAGATGATACAAGCTCGTTTCGAGACTTCTTCATCAAGATGATGTCGATCTACTCGACCTTTTTGGCTTTGTAATTTATTATTATGCTATTTTAATTTCAATCTTTTAAAATAGCGGTTTAATTTAAATTCGTTTTTAGCCACATTTAAACACGCGTCTTTTAATGAATAAGAACAAAATATAGAATTTAGCAACGAAACGCCTTGCACACAACGCGCAATTAAGTTGAACCAGTTGATGATGCTTTATGTTGAATGCGACAGGAAATTCAGCTTTGATTTGATTGAATGCCACGCTTTTAAATGCAATGAGCATAAACCTTGATTGATGTTGTTTATTACGTCGACAACCGTCATTATGAGGTGGAAGTGAGCGACTATAGACGTCACAAACATCCTTGTTATAGGCATCTAATGATTTGTTCAGGCTCTAGGACGCTAATACAACTATTCATGTCTGCCCGAAGTCAGTTTTACAGCTTTTTTTACAAAATTGCACATGAATCACATTTTTTCACGTTTTTGCCTGAGCCACATTATTATTATATTTTAAATCTCTTTCACTTACTTGGGCTTATTAAACACTTACTAAGTGGCCTTTTATTCAGTCGATATGCTTTCATTAAACATGGTTGTATTACTTTTGTTAGTTTGAAAACATGTCAGTTTTCAATATACCCTTTATAAAATGACTAGATTTTAAATAAGTATATTTTCCCGGTTATTGGTTAGTGACTGCATAACTTGTTTTCTCGCGTCATTAAAGTAGCACTTCAGGTTTTCTGTGGCAACCTTCCCACCAAATGATCCACTATCTCATCTAATTACGTTGTATCCAGTTTAAATCTTAAACCATGTGTTGTGACTTGGGGCAAACGATGTTTCTTTGGTGGCGCAAAACACAAGAGACGTGGTATGAGTAATATAAAGCCACATAAACTGGTATATTGTTATGTAATGGACATAAAGGCTAACTGTACCTTTACTCGCCACATATGGCTAACAAAACAAAAAACACCATGTTTTAAATGAATAAATAGATATTCTAAACGTTAAAATGTTGCCCATAATTCTTTATGGGCTTTGATATAGTCTTACATAACCTCCAACCAATATGTTACAAAAATGAAACGTTCTCAAAATGCTGCCTACTTCTGTATGGGCTTTGATATTCTTACTATGTCTAACTACAACCTTCAGCCAATATGCTCCAAGCAATTTAAAATGCAATATTATTTCTGATTTTACGAACTTCACACCCAGTGTCACGATTGGTTTAACATTTCAATTAACACGAATTGTTATAACAATGGGGAATGTTATATGCAAATATAGGCGCTTGAATCTTACGAGAAACTGAAAATACGCCCCGACTGTAATCGTTCGAAAACTTTTAGTTAATTTCACAAATGCGAAACTATTTAAAGATCTAAAATAAAACGTTATATTGTTCCTGTGCTTCAGCCAATATGTTACAAAAACTGAATAAATTTATATCAAACGTTCAAAATGCAACCTACTTCCGTATGGGCTTTGATATCATTACTCGTCTCACTACAACACCCAACCAATATGCTACAAACAACGCGTGTTTAACCTTATCGCAAGTTAAATCCAATAGTATTTTCGGTTTCACGAACTTCACATCAATTGTCACTATTTGTTTTCATTTGAATTTCGATTCAAATTTTTGAATTGTTATAACAATGGGCATTGTTATATGTAAATTTATGGGCAGTCTGACGACAGAAATCGTTTGACAATCTGAAAATATGCCGCAGGCAAAATGACATCGTACAAAACAAGTTAAAGTCACAAATGCGAAAACGATTTAATCAAACTTTAAAACTCTGCAAGAACGAACTACTTTCGGGTGCAAAAATAACTATGCGCTAAGCAATTAGAAATTGCTAGTAAAAGCAAAATTTTTAATATAAAATCATCACCAAAGTATTGTTTTTTAACTTTACCTTTTTAAAGCATTTACTTGAAATACGTAATATTCACAAAGCTAAACAATTATACTTGGCGTTTAGTTTATCACACATAAAACATGAAATGGTGTGGTGTCACTGGCATGTATTTTTCACAAAATTTAAGTTGTGATATCATTGTTCCATTACATTTTTTTAAAGTGTGTTTTGAGAATCTTTGGCTATCAGTGTGAACTTGTCCGGCCAGAGTTTGATTTGTTAGACTTAATGGAAGAAACTGTCAATTGGTAGTTAGACAAAAGGCAAGATTATCGTGGTGATAGGGGAATTATATAAGTATAGTGATGTGAAGGTAGTATATCTTTCAAAAGTCAATGGTTTTGTGTTAAGTTTAAATAAATGTTGTAAACTTGATGTTTAGTTGTTTCTGGATTTTTCATATCAGAGCTCAGGTATTTAAAGTGATGATATAAATGGCAGTTTGTGTTTGTGAGAGGATTTTTTTATGAAAAATGAAGTAATGTGAGGTTTAACAGTTCTAATAATGATTTTACCCTTGATACTATGGAACTCTAGGAACTAGAACTCTAGGCCTTACTAAAAGCAAAAAAGCGCCTTAAACAGAACATTGAGATTTTTTTCCATCCACAGTGTACTCCTATTTCAATCGCGTGCAAAATTTGACCCGGGCCTTCAAACTAACGTTGCCTTGGGCAAGGACAGCAAGGTTTTGCACGAGATATATAATATAATTAATCCGGCGATTTAGAAACATGAAGATGACAATTACACGTTGGAACGGATATCTTTGCTGATAAGCCTCAACTATTGGCTCAAACCGGATTTTTGGCTTGGCTAAAAACTTTTTAAACTGAGTTTTTTTTTCAAATAGGCTTAGATACACTAGAGTAACTAGACCATAATACAAATTCGTTTACGTAATTCAAAAAAGCAAAAAATGCCCAATTTAGGAGGCAATGGCCACAAATTGTATGCGTTTCGATTAGTGAAAAAAAACATTACCACAAATTTAGTGCGTAGTTTCGTAATTTCAGCAAATGCAAAAATATCCAGACGGAAAATACTTGGAAAGTTCCATGCTTCAAATTGATGTTCAAATTAATATTCCAGTTTCGGTTTCTATGAGTGCGAAGTGATTTGATGTTGGTGACTCACTCCTGGTGCGAGCATTCAACATCTCTGTAGTTCAGCATCTCAACAAATCTCAATAGTTGGTAAGGCGGAGTCACTAACAATTTCCGCTTGAATGTTCACAGTTCAACAATAGAACGGGGTCGTGGTTTTAGGTTTAAACAAAAATAGCGTTTTCTAAACTTACAAATCTAAAAATGCCAAATGGCCGTCTGCCCTTTGATCAATATATTATTTTTCAATACAACAGTCGTTTAACGCTTCAGATATCTGACATCAACATAATCGACAAACTATATGACTAACACCGCGCCTTAAATCAATGAGGAGGCAAACGTTACAAACCACGCAGCTTATTTCGTAATACAAGGGCAAAATTAACTAAACATCTACTGAATATAGCACAGAATAAAAACTCATAAGACCGACATAGGCAGAAAACTCTACTGATTAAATTACTACCATAGCGAATATTATTTTTATATAATTACGGGCTATTACATCTGCCATTAAGGCTTAGTAATTTGGTGACAATTATATAAGTATTTTACGTTCACGCGGAAAATTTGCTAGAATTTCTGTTATAAAATTGACTCCAAACAGAACAAAAAAAACAAGAGTTTGCAACAAGCTTGAACGCTCTTCGTTGCCAAAAACTTTTACGGCCATTGTTGTCGTAACAATCAAACCGCGATAAAGCTTCTCCGTCATATGACGTCATGGATTTCGCGCGTTCGGTTTTGTGACGTTATAATGCAGCAATGTCAACGAACCGAGGAAAACATTTTGAGTGAATTTCCTTGAACTTACTTATAACGATGCTTGTCTGATTTAGAATCACTATTTATTCGGAAAACAAGAAAGGAATATTTTAATGCAAGAAATATAGCTATTAGTTACAAGAACTGACAGGTTTTAAATCAGAGGTTCCAAACCTTTTTTGCACCGCGGCCCCGTTTGAAAATTTTGAGAAATCAATGCCCCCTATTTTTTTCAACCTTTGAAAAAATTAAGAAACGTTATCTTAATTAAAACTGGTTTATACAGTAATCGGAAGTTAGAATGATAAAATAATTTATATTCAACACACAATAAACAAGATAACACATTAATTAGTTATTACATAGTCAGTTAATGCAATGGTTGAGCTTGCTTTTATTTTGAAAATGTCTTTTCAATTTTGTTTATGGCCTCCGTGAAAAAGCTCGAACCCTCAGGTTGGAAACTCCTGTTTTAAATGAATGATTTAACCTTTATGTAATTCCAACTAATATTCTATCGATGTTGACTTTTGCATCAAAACGCGCGTCGTCTCTATGACGTCACACAGCGGCGCTAGTATTCCTCGTCGCCATAATCAGCGTTTTTAATTCCAACAATGTTTGACGACGTAAAACTGATCAATAAAATACTCCCTAATGACCCTTTGTCCGTCGACAATAAGGAGCTGTGACGTAACAATACAAGGTTCGCAGAATGTTTAAGGGATTGCAAAACATCGAAACTCGGCGATCGCGTTTCTCCGCGATGACGCGATTGTCACGCATTCTTGAACTTTCAAGTTGCATTGTTTTGCGAAGGAAACGTCTGTTGCGTAATAATGCGTCGATTCCCTTGTGTTTACGTCGACGTAACAATGCCGTCCGCGATTGTTAGAACGTAGCATATGCATCGATCGAGAAACGACAAAAGGTAGGGAATCTAACACGAAGCATATTAGCAATTACACGTTGTCATGAAATAATTCGACAAATCATTAACCTCATTGAAATGTTTCAAGTTAAAAATAAGATTATTAAGCGAGGTTGCCGATGCCCGTAATAATATACCTTAACAAACCATGTGGTTTTAGCCGGGCTCTGAATGTGCAGAGTGTTTATAGAAGTAAAGTTTTGCTGTGATCAAAAATATCCAAAAAAATAATAAAGTCCTTTACTTGAATTTTCTTTGCAAGCAATAAGAAATTTATTTTGATATGGTAAAACAATTTCTTTCCTGTAGTGCTTATCGATTTTATAAAGATTTTAAAAATTGTATCGTCGGAAATGATGGTCACAGCTTGCTGTAAAAAAGCAAACCATTTATATGATTCATGTTTCAACGAAAAATGTGCGTTTCCTAGAAAAGGTTAAAAAGTAATAGACAGGATATAATTCACGAGTTCGAAAAACAAAACCACGATCAATTTTTTTCGGCGAAAAATCTTGTGTTGTTGCAACGCGCTTTGCGTGACACAACAGTGTGATTTACAACCCCACTTTGCTCACAAAATCAGCAGTTTTTCAACCTTTGTGGCAACTTTAACCTTCAGGTTATTTCTGCAATGAATGACGAGTTTATGTCGTGACAAAATACGCGAGAAAAACAGTGTTCTATAGAATCTGCCCTGTAGGTGCCAAAACACGTGTGTTTGTGAAAAAATGACCTTATCACCTCATAAGAGTCGAGAAACGTGAAAATAAATGATTTGATTCGTAATTGTTTGGTCCCTGTTTTTCAATTAAAAGTTTGCCACAAAAAGATTAGATAAACTTGTTGCAGAAGCAATATCACAGCTAAAGAAATTTCAAAAATAGAGAATCAGAAAACTTTCAGCAAATTAAAAAAAATACATTGTGTGAACTCAGTGGTCAGCCACGATAGAAGGTATGGCGTCGCGCGCTTCGCATTCTGCGCGAGGCGTTCATTGTGACGCAAGAAACGCGAACTGTCTGGCCCGGTATAAAAGGCAGGTGCGAGTGGAAAGAGACTCACTTTGCTCGAACCTCGGGCGAAGGTTATCAGGTTAAATTGTGCGGCCAACTGCTTAGTGGTGCCAAGGTTTAAAGAAGGGTATAGGTCCTTAAGGTTGAGCAAGTAAAAGAAGCTTTTCTGGCGCATTTATTGCAGGGTTTTTGCCTCAGATTAAGAGTTGATTTTAAGTATTTGGTACAAGTATTAAAATGCAGTTTGTCGACGCATATGGAATCAAGGGTTTCTGTTACGCAGATTTTTCACGCCTTAGCCAAACTGCAGTTTTCAAACCTTTTATTTGTTTATGCTGAAAGTAAAAACTTGCTACAGTAGATTAAAACGTGATGGAATGTTTTTTGAGACATTGTAGGATTTAGAATGTTAAGTAAAGCACAAGAACGAATTAATGCTTCAGAAAATGTAGCCAAGGCTCTGATTAAGCATTGTGTGGTAAAATAAAACAATTTTTTCAATACAACTTTACTGAAAAACGTTTTGGGCGCCAAAATGTGTTTAAGAAGGTATAAGAAATGTGATATCAGTAAATCGTTTCTAAATAATGTCAGCAACCATCGAATCATATTCGCATTGGACACATTTCTATGATAATGCAAAACAACATTTGAACAGCCTTAATAAAACAAACAATGTTTATACGGTTATAAGGTTATAGCTTGTTTGAGCGGGGATGGTTCAACGCAGGAACGCGAACTTTCAGTTTTAAGATGATTTCCAGAACGTAGCGGTTTAAGTCTGAAGTCAAAACTTTGAAGCTAAAGAAGGTGTTAAAATATAAAAGCGATGAAGCCGATTTACCACAACGTTCCTTGTCAAGTGGTTTTAATGCACAATTTACTGTGGAGTGATTTTAACCCTTAACGCATTTTTTTGGCTTGCGGCACTCCACAGAAATTATAAATAGTTCGCTGCACCCTTGCTCGTATTTTCGCAAGTGGTTAACTGTAACGTTACAATAAACGAGATTGAAACAGCACATTAACTGTGCAACAAGGTTGAAAAAGCATTTTTTGCACTTTTGCTGTAACTCAAAAAGCATTTTTTGCACTTTTGCTGTACTCAAATATTGTATCAAGAAGCTTACCAATAAAGCGAAAATAGTATCTTAAAGAATCTCAAATATCTCTCGGCACCCTTGAGCGTTCAAAATGGCACCAGAGAGTGCCGCGGCACCCCGGTTGAGAACCACTGCTTAACGTTTCGTGCACAGCTTAGCAGCATTGAATGAAGGTGTTTTGTTGAGGCGACAACTTTGTGCGAATGTTTGGGTTGGCTTCGGTAAGGCTTTGTGCGATAAAAATAACAGCCCGGGTTTTCACAAAGCTTCAGGTGAAACTGAGCATCTTTGCGCGTTAGTAAGTAGCAATGTAGAGACGAGTGAGGCAATCAAGTTTGGTCGACTAAACGAAGATATGCACAAAACCATGTTGTTGATATTTTTGTTTTTCTGCTAAAAAAAACACGTGTGTTGTGTTTATAATCAGCATTAATTTCTAACGATTCTGGTTGCATATCAATGATATAGAATAAACTAAGTACAGAACTTAGTAAACCGAAAATCAGTATGTTTGGAATTGGATATTTATCATATAACAGCAAAACAAACTAATTTTTGGTTTACTAAGTTCTGTGCTTCGTTTAATCTTTATTAGAGTTGTGTTTATATATTAATTTCAATTTAAAACTGAGAACTATTTAAAACTGCGCAAGTAAAACAAGTTTAAATTTCATTTTACAAAAACAGGTATTTTGCTTAATGAAATAAGTTGACTCAATTACAAGCAGCATTTTACGAACTACAATCCAAATTTTCCGGTGTTATATAACAGGTCACTGTGATGCTAACGCTAGGGAAATTTACATAATACGTCTAACCCTGAAATTAACCACATCACTAAAAGTGCGTGTATTTATAGCTAAGCGTTTATATACCAAGTTTATAGCGTTACTCTCGTTCTGGCGCAAAGCCACCGTTTATACCAGGATCAATATCGTGACTCGATCGTTTACGCGAAATCCCTACACGGTTTTATCAAATTAGAAACTCGAACCCCACACTCAGCATCAGCTGCAGGTCACAAAAACTTATCGCATTCCGCAGCTTTATTGATCCTCACAAACAAGCCGCCCTGCCATGGGGCTCCGGGCAATATTTTGTGATAGTTTGTGGCTACTGAAGGCACAGGGGAAGGTTACACTTAATGCTGTTCCACGAAACATTAAATCGTAAAGTAATACCACCTTTGTACTTGTATTACCAGGAAGTCAGTCTCTGGAGGTTTGGGAAGTTTAAAACACAAGTTGGGTTCCAGGTTTATTCACTTTCAGTCGTTGTTATTTCAGTTAACCAAAAAGCTTTTTCAATAAAAATTAAAAAGTCATTGGATAAAATCGACTGTTCTTTCTGTTTTGAAACGTTTCGGCAACAATTCATTATAAAAAAAAATATTTCGATTGTATTGAATGTTGTGGCTTATATTTTACTTTTTTGAAATTTTTTCGCAAATAGGTGTTATCTGTTGTAAAACTTTGTAGCTTTATTTGATAACTTGCGCAAATAACCATCGTCTATAATTATAAAGGGTTATTTACCCGGAGTCGCTTAGTGTTTTAAAAACATGAAACTTAGTTTTTTCAAAAAGACAATGTTTCATATCAATGTAAAATGATTTCAGGATAAGTTAAAAAACAAGTTATTTCAATTTTAACGAATGTTCTGACTTTATGTTTTTGTTGAATAGATACAATTATTGTGTTCCAAAGTTTACAGCTTTATTTAACAAACATCGCCTATAATAAGCCGCTATTTAACCAGAGTCACTTTGTGTTTCAGAGCATGAAACTTAGTCAGATGCACTTGGTCCACAAAAAGGACTGCTTAAACATGGATCGTGCTTCTGCGGACCAACCACACTTCCTCACGGACTTGTACGATTCCGTGTTCCGCGTTTGCGTCGCGCTCTCCGTGATAAACGTGCTCCCTGCCTTCCTAGAGGCGAACATGTGGCACCACACAGACCCGCTCCTCACAGGCTTCAGTTTGTTCGCTGGAGCGACCTTCATGGCCAGCTTATGCTTGACTCCCTTCCTTCTGCTTTCAAAGCGAGTCAGAGACTTCAAACCACGACCTTTTTTCACCCTGGTGCTGTCCTTAGTGGAGCCAAGCATCCTCCTCATAGCAGCGAGTCCTTGCCTCGATGGATATTCCAAGGGGAGGACAATTGTTCTTGGGATCGGGGTCAGTTTGATCCCGTTCATCTACTCTTACGTTTTGTGCAATCCTCTACAAATATCGGCGCCGAAATCTTGTTGCTTCGACATTTGCTTCAATCAACCGAGAACTCGAACCAAAGTATCCAACGAGATCGCGAGAGAAGCCGCCTTTTTCCCCAGAAGAAGGATTCTCTCGTCCGACTTTCTCGTAGCTGCCTTCTTCTCCTTGTGCCTACGCTGGTGCTCCGGATCAGTGAACGCTTTCTACGAGTCTTGGGAGGTCTGCTGCCTCCTAGTGGCCATCACGCTGGTCCTGGGACTTCCCCGGTTCCTGTGGAGCCATGGGGAACCCCCGGCGGCGGCGTCGGACAGCCTGAGGTCCCGGAACACAAGCGGTTCCACTGGAATCGGTTCAATGCTGAGTTATGAGGGAAATGGAGCGAGGTTTGATTCGAGAACTGACAGCGAAAATATTGTCCCTCCACTGGACGAATCGTTGTCAAACCAAAGCTGCCAAGTCATGGTTGAAAAGTGCCGAGTCACGCCGCCGCCGAAGCGCAAGGTCACACGTGGCGAAAAGGGCATAGTGTGGTTGTGCGCGGTCTCATGCGGTTTATCCCTGGGCTGTTGTGTCCACATCTTCGTGTGGATGTTGGCGTCTTCTTCTGTGATGAGGAGGTTCGCTGCTCTGGATGCTGCAGGATTTGAAGTCCTCATCATGGTGGCTTTTGCGTCCGGAACAATCGTTGCTGTGGCGTTACCATGGAACAAGACGAGGTGGAACAATTACAAGGTTTGCTTTTGTTAATTTATCGACAAGCCAAGTCATTTAAAAACAGCTGCTTTTGTTAAGTTACTGTTGGTCAGTCTGAATTAAGCATGTTACGATTATACAGAAGTTTGTGAGCAATTGTTAGTACAACTTTTTACTTATACTTGTGCATCTTTTCCATATTTGTTGTGCTTATAGTAATCTCATGAGTGGATATAAGAACGTCCAGGTTACAAATATACACATGTGTGTAAATAGGAAATTGTTTCTGTTCGTTAGAAAAAATGTAAGACATCCTAGAACAAATATCAAGGCCCATTAAGAACTAGTTCGCAAAAATTCAAATATATTTACTTCAAACATGATCTTGGTTCACAACTGTGGTGTTTGATACAAACTCGCACTTAAATTTAAACTCATCTAAAAACTACTAATGAAAATTTTCACCCCGATCTCTAACAAAACCGTGGTTTATTTTCAGATGATCTTCTTCACTTCCGCTCCACGGTTGCTTCTAGCAACGCTTCTCACCATAGCAACGTTCCTCCTGTTGTTAGGAGGAACTAACAGCTCCGCGTCATTCACCGGATCCTGCATCCTCGCGTTTCTAATGCCCCAGGCCATCACTGTAACCATGGAAACCATCAAGAAGATACACATCCTCGCTCCATCCAGCTGCGCACCAGGAGTGGTCGCCATAGCAACGGTGGTTACCCTGGCAACGGCGCAGACAGCCTCCACGTTCTTCGTGAATCCGGCTCTCACGAAATTGTTCCTCGGGAAGATGGGACTGATCCTCTATCCAGAAGTCCTCTGCATCTCGCTTAACCTCCTACTCGGACTCGGAGCGGATTGGCTCCACGAGAGCAAGTCTCCTCCTGCGTCCGGATGCGAGAAGAGCGGGAGCAGGTGGAGCGCGATGAGGATTGTCGAGAACAATCGCCAGACAATGGCCATTGCGTTTGTGATTGTTGTGATCGCGTGTTGCACGATCCCGGCGGGCCAGAGCCTCCTCCTGAAGCACTGCGTCCACCGGCACCGATCCAAGCTTCAACAAGTGTCCCAGGTCTTCGCCGGGATGCGGGGTAACCATAGCAACAGTAGCACTGTGAGTGTGATGTCATGGAACGTGCTCTTCGGGCACGATATGCAGGGGAACGACAATCTCCTTTGTCTGGCCAAAGTGACGCAACAAAGCGACGCGGACATCGTCGCGGTCCAGGAGTCGGATCCACTCCCGGTGTTCTGGGGAGGGAAGGACCTCCTCTTCTACCTCAGCAACTTCCTCGGAACAATGAGAGCTTACTACGGAGTCGATCCTCTTCAATCCAGCCTGGGAGTTGGACTTCTCACTTGGATGCGAGTAAAGAGCCACGAGAAGATGATCCTTCCCTCAGACCACGGCGCAAAACTTCCCCATTATTCCATGACAAAGACCGCGCTCGATGTCTCCTCCCGGAAGTGCTCCCAAGGATCGCCTTGCTCCTCCGAGGAAGCGACGCTCTACGTCTTCAACATCCACGCGGTCTTCAAGAACTGGACTTCATCCTCGCGACCAGTTTCCCTCCTCCAGATGAACTTCATCGCTGAGCAAATCCGATCCGTGGATCCCAGGAGTCCTCTGATCGCGATGGGAGACTTTAACTTGAATCCGTTCGAGTCCGAGCTTGACATCTTCTACGAGGAGCTCGGATTGAAGAGCGCTCTTCACCAGAACCGGAGCGCATCCGCGGTGTCGACATTGCGCAATCGCCACGCCATCGTGGACCACATATTCTTCCGCGGTATGAGGTTACTCGAGGGCAAAGTCATCGCGGAGACCGACACCATCACAGACCACCATCCCATCTACGCCAAGTTCGACCTGGTGACGTGAGCAAATGACGTATGTGATGACGTACGCGATGACGTGGCTTGCTGATTGAGCGACGAGGGGTTTGGAAGGAAACAACATTTCACGATATTTCACGAATCTGATGCAGGTTTTTCACTATTAACGCTAATGGCGCCGAATTTAAACTTGGCGGAGAAAGTTGTTGCGAAAAAGTTGCGAAAAAGTAACAGAACTGTGTTACAAGATGAAAATCACAATCCGACCTTAATCAGCTTATAGTTAATGCGTTTCTACTTAAGACAAACTAGTTAATGAACCCGTGAACCAAAAACAACTCCAACTAGGACCCGAAAGGAATTAAAGCAATTTTTCTGGTTGGCATTCTTGAATTTTGTGGCATTTCGCTGAACCCGCCATCTACATACTGGTACATGGCCGGCATTTCAAAGTTAAGCTGCCGAAAAGCTCATTCTTGAAACAAACGCGATTTGCTCGACGCGAGATAAGCGAGAAACGATCGAGCTTAAACGCACTTGTTTATGTTGACCGTAAACTTTGGCCGACAAAGAAGCGGCAAGGATAATCCAGCAAGTATTTAAGCCAATAACGCACTGTTATCGTCGCATTTCTGCGGCTTTCATTGAAGCTTTTTAAACATGAGGTGTTTCTTTATGGACCTTGGCTGATTTACTTAAAACCTGCTTCATTTAACCCCGATTTATTTTTAAATGTTAAGTTTTATTATAAAAACGTCGACTTTGTTCACATAAGTCAGATTAAAAGCCAAACCTGTCAAACTGGAGCCAGCTAAGCTGCGTAAACTTTAATTAACTAATAATGATTGACAAGCGGAAACACGTTGGATTTAGCAGGCTTGGCCAAAAAAATAACAAGGTCGAAAATCGCAAACTTGTAAAAATCAGCTTGAACTTTACCGTCTGGCCAACTGCTAGTTTTAATACAACATACGGGCATTTACACTTTAACACACAAACATTTTGACTTCTTCGCTGGTATAAACTTTAATCTAACGGTTTCAGCCAATTTATGTGTAGGTAGCTTGTCGGGCATAATATGAACTCATTCAACAAATTAACTTCTAATTTAAAATTGCAAAAAACGATCTTACCTTTGAGGTGAATTGGGGTGAATGACCATGAAGTGATGTAAAATGTCAGGTTGAAGTTGGTCTGAAATAATGCAATAATATTGGTAACTCTATTAAGGTTATAAGGGTTTTGTAAGAAATAAAAAAAATAATCCCTGAATTTTTAAGCTTGATCGCTATAAGTCATTAGGTTGTAAGTTTGTAACAGCAACTTTCAATAAACTTGTATATTTCGAGTGATATAGATTTGACTATAAATTGCCTTCATTTGTACTCTCAGCAAACCATTAGTGTCAATATTTAATAAAAGCATACAAAAACCGTCGCAAAAAACCCACATCTATAAATTTTCACCGATTAGTCATCGAATGTAAAGCCACTGGTGGTTCGCGGAAATACTTTCGCAACCTCAATGAGACGCAGTCAATTCAAAGCCATAAGGAGAAGAGAAAATTCCAACGATCAGAGGCGCAGTGCGAATTTCGAAATAGGGGTTAAAAAATGCCTTTTAACAACTCATATGAAATACTTCCATAATGGTTGGAGGTTGCAGTAAGACATTATGAGAGTATCAAAATACATTATAATTGCAAAATATATTAAAAATTGACTAGTTTTAAAAAAATAAATACGGTATCTACTTAGAGGTGAAAACCAACTAATTTTTTGTCCGTTATTTAAAACAGCTCAACTAGTTGAACGCGCACAAAGTTTAGTTAACCGCAGACGGTTGGCTGTTTGCCTTATTAAGTGAGTTGGCTTGCACGCTAGAGCCAAATCATGCACCTGACACAACCGCCAACAGGAAAGGAGCGAAAATATTCACCATTTCTCGCCAATAACTAAAGACGGGTTCAAAATCAGATCGGCAAAGTTGACCGGTCAAATTTGAACCGGAAACAGCTAAAGTCATTGAACGACCTCTGATACTTATTAAGCAACATCGCGGTTGTAGGAAATACAGCGAGCCAAAGCGGTCTGCATCAAATGCTACAAGCCTTGATTTGGCGAGCTTTAGGCTGTCCAATGTTGCGCTGTGACCGCAGACGCCGCAAGCGCCTGTTCAGCGGTTTTTGATGAGCTGAGTTTAAAGTTCTGGCGCCCACAGCGAGCAATACGCAGCCAAAATTTCCTGGCACATTCGCTTCAATTGTTGTTTTACAGCAAATATTTCCGCTTAACAACTTTGCGTCGCTTGGAAGTCGACCAAACTCTAGATTTAACGTCATTAAGTTCGCAACTGCGTATTGCGGTGAAATGTCAAAATTGACAACAAGTATTTATTTAACTGTCAAATTAACACAGTCATTTTCGAAGCCAAATTTACAATTTTGTTGAAAACAATATATGAAGCTTCGACTGACAAACTACATTCATTAAAAAAATCGCCAAAAATTACATAAAAGTACCAAAATACGCCAGCGGCCAATGTATTATAAATCACTTCCAAAACTTATAGCAACAATTGAATGTGTTGTCAAATTACGTTTAAAAATTCTATTTTATATTGAAAATTAGCAAAACCTATTTGCAACTCTACAAAGTAGCAAAAGTCACCCAACTGTGTTGTCTGCAAAACTAGCTTCTATGCATTTAGGCCAAAGTCAAGTAGATGCGTTGCGTGGCCACTTGAGGCACCTGACTAAATCGCGCTGCAACGCGATATGACAATGCCTATTATGACCCAATACAAGCTTGCGTGCTCATTTTGCGAATTTCGTTACGGTTTCCGAAATTAGGAACTATTTTGCAAAATGGCGATATTTCACGAATGCTATTGTTTGGTAATACACATACTTTACACAACTTATTCTATACTATCAAAATCATAGCACTTTTCGTGCGAAATCTTCTTATTTTTGTAAACATTTCCTTTTTTGCAAACTGTTGTTGTTTTCTATGCTTTTTGTTGACGAATATTCTTCGCTAAACATTCTTCAAGTTCCTATACTTCGCCTATTAGTTTGCACTGATGATCTCACCTTTACATTTACCAACAGCAGCAAACAGTGAGCCTAGAAGCCGATCATTCCTCGTTTTATTGCAGTCAATGTATTTCAGAGGTTCTTAAAATTTTTTACCGCCGACCCTTGTTTTATTTTTGCTTCGCGTGGACTATGGTAGGCAAAAATTTATAAACGGTGTCACTTTAGAAATCTACAGTTTTCGGTCCAAAAACTGAGTCTATACACATATTTTTAATTTTTCTTTGAAAAATTCAGCCTTCATAGACGCGCTAAAACTAGTTTACGGATCCCCAGTTTAATAACCCCTGATCTATTTAAATCATCCTTGTGTGAGTTGGTTAAGCAATGTTCGTTTCTGAGAAGTTTGTATTTGCTTTTATCCTTGGTTTGACCAATACGTATGTTGTGATATCGACGCCAATTTTTTACTCGTTACAATATAATTACATTTTTATATTTTGTATGTTTTTGGTTTGTAGTGAAATCATTGGAAAAATCAGTTCAAATTATAAAACTAAGTATTGAAAAAAAAGAGACGTGGTAAAATTAAAATATTAATTGCTTTAAAATAAAAAAATAGTAAATAAAAAATAATAGTTTAGAAATGAAAATAATAAATAACAACTGGTCAATGTATTTATGGAAATAACTTGAGTAAGTCAGTCTAAAATATTTTCTTCCTTTAAATTTTCAGAACTTAAATTGTCAGATGTACAAATAAATCAGTGCCGCTATAGAAATCTAGCATAATAGTGATGTGAAGGATTGTCAAATTAATACTTCTCAGAGAAACAGGTTTTACGAAATATCGAAATGGCAATTTTGCAATTTTAGTTTACCCCGTGGTATCTGCGTTTTAACAAAGTAGATTTAAAGCTGATATAAAAAGTAACATTACCACTTTATACAAAAAGAAATGATACAAATACTGTAGAAGTTGTTGCAAAATTAAATATTCAACAAAAATAAATATTTTTTTAACTTTGTCAACGTTAAAATACATTATGTTTTCAAAAAATGATTGATAAGAACTACATTAAAGACAAAAATCCGGGCAACAGTTGATCCTATTGAAAAGAATAGATGTAAACAAATCTTAAAAATTACCCGAAAACTTCCAACAAACGAAGCCTGGTCGTAAGTGGATTTTTAAAATGTCCAGTTGTAAGAAATTGTTTGGAGACAGGGACTTGACAGCTTGTTGATTTTAAAGATGACAGACGGAGTTCGATCACTAACGAGGTGTGACGTAATGAGGCGTGACGTCACGCGTGACGTAAAGTGCTTACAGGCGAAAACAACAGATTGCCGTTTGATGCTTTTGGTTCAACTTTAAGCTGTTGTTAAGGATATATGTCTTTACTGGGGAAAGGGGTAAGCCGTGGGCAAAGATACACGTCAGCAAAAACTAAGTTTCACTTTTTTAGACCAAGTACTAAATTTTCAGACCAACATGTTTTACATTTATTACAAAAAAACGTTTTTTTTTTACCTCAACGCTGAATGTAGCTTTATTAGTAAAAATACCTTCAAGTTAACATTTGAAGGGATTACATAAAAAAATGTAGGATAATTTAAAATATTCTTGACTAACCATTTCCGTCGCATTAAAAGTACGACAGTCTATTTTATATTTAAACCCGGGTTTGTGGTGCTATGTAAATCCAAAGTAACGTTAACCAATAACATAAGCTTTGAGTAAAACAGTTGTTGACGCCGTAAAACTAAAACTGAAAACGATTTATTTGAACTTGCACAACAAACAAAGACTTCCACAGATTGAAAATTAATCGCAACTTGCATTTATCAACATAAAACAAAACTTTCCGCGAATTTGTTTGTTTACTGAGCATTTCAAGCATGAATGCAAAGTCTGTAAACATTCGCTTTTAAGATTCAATTTCGCAGCAGTTTCTCTGCATTTCCATCCAAATAACAAAAAATCAATGAATGTTTAAAAGCAATTTCTAAAAGCTTTGACCAACAAAAACGACAAGGTGTAAAAATATTTCCAGTCGAAATTAAGCTTTCCGGGATGATTAAACACAAGCGATCAAGCGAACAAAACCGAAGCTAGAAGGTTAAGTTGAGGTTTTTGCAGGGATGGGCGAAACATGTTTGCTCTCTAATTACCACAGGAAAGGTTTTTGTAAGTTGTTTTTGAGCTCTCTGCAGCCAGCCCCAGCTAAAGTTCACATTAGTTGTTTTTAGGCGCCCGCTTAAAACCACAACCTTGACTTCAAACTTATTTTCTTATCTTAAAACTTAAAAAATGGTCGAACTGACAAACCAGTGGATCTGTATTTATCTGTAAAGGTGGTTTGTTCTGGGCTTTTTGTAAAACGTATATAGATACTAAGATTAAAGTTTTGAGATAAGAGTAATTTGTGTAGACAAGTCAGAAAAATTAAAAAGGTATTATAACTAATGGAGAACTAAGTAGAAACTCAAACACCGCCCGGAATTATCGAACCGGGGTTTTAAAAATCCGTCCATCAATGTCAACCTGCCTTTGTAATGTTTGACGCAATAATTTCGTTTATTTTAGCAAAGAATATAAATGGGCGGTTGAAGCGTTGATTTCAAACGGCTGCATTACTCAAAAATGTTTACATTCCTCAATAAAACCAAGATAAAAAAACCTTTACTCTTTTTTAGTTAACTGCTTTAAAACGGGCGACAAGTGAAGGTCAAACGGAGCCGTGTAATCTGATTGCGCTTGAAGTCAAGGTCTGCACGTTAAGAAGCTTGATGAGGTTTGATGAGTTTATCGGATTAACAACACAACCTAGTGAGGTTATTTCCTGCCTCGCTAATCTGTGGCGTGGAATGTCTCGGTACGATCAACCGCAGGTTTCCAATCTAACTGCGGTTAATTTATTGAAGAAATTGCGACTAAACGTTTAAAGTTTGTTGCAAAGTCAACGCCTAGTTTCTACTTATATTATAAGGTTTAAATTTTTCTTTGTTTTATATCGCGGCATTTCTGAAGAAAAGTGTCGAATTAACATGATGAAAGTTATTCAGTATAGTGCTGAAGTTCGCAAAGATATCGCACAGAAAAACTGAAAGTGAATAAATTATTGTTGTGTTGTTTACTTTTGGTCTTTCGTAAAATAATTTAATGCAGAAGTGTTTCGTGGCTTAAAAAGTTTGAAAAATACTGGATTTTTGTTCCGAATCAAACTGTAACCCCGACTGCATTCAATAACTGTTCTGCCGCCAAAGATTTACAGCTTTTCTGCATATTTTATTTCTACAAAAACATGCTTGAAGGCAGTATTTCACTACGTCATGAATAATGACGTCACTTAAGTTTCGGCATATGTTTGGTATCTTGAACACAAAATGCAATCGAGGCATCAACCATGGATTGAGCGATAATTTTAGAATGTTTAAGTTTTCATTTAAGGACTATAGTTATTAAAAGGCGGATTTATTTGGTTTTGATTTAAATTGTTAATGTCATTTAATTTAAATTAAGGCTGGCCACGAACTAAATAACACTAAATATTACAGGTTTAACGCGGAATTTGTAGGTTGGTTGTTGTTAATTTAAGACCAATTAATAAAATATATGGTTTTCAACAACAACAACAACAACAAAAACAGCCGCGTATAAAATAAATCGTCGTTTAATCTTAGCTTCCGGTTAAACCTGATTAACATTAAAATAACAGGTAATTAATAAACTCAATTAAAACGACAATTACCGAATAAAGCGAAACATGAAGCGTTTCGAGCCTGGGGGCGGGATATTCGCGTCCGACGCGGTTCCATTGTTTAAAGGCTTTAAACGCGCGATTTTGACTCGAACGATTGTTTAACTTTCGGTAGATATCAACCGCGGGGTCAAGAGGTCATGGGGTCACGGGTTCATTGGGTCACGGATCAATACGTCAGGGTTGTGAGGTGTTTGATTCGCTCAGTTGACCTTGAGAAGTTGTCCCCAATCGACCTCATCGAGAAATCGCCAAAACAAAAATATTTGCTGCTTTGTAAAGCTGGCGTGGGAACTTTGCGATTTGTGGAGGAAGCTAAGTGGGATTAGGGATGTTGCTTGACACTTATTGCGAAACCGTCATTTTGGACAAAACTATCACGATCCTATACCTAATGACGTATACCTTGGTCAAATAAAAATCTTTAACCAAAATCAAAACGTGTAATCGTAATTATTTCAGGGTAGTATAAGGCGGCATTTTCTTTACGTTGTAAAAGTTTATCTGTCTTCGACTTTCAATATAATATTTTCTCTTTTTCGTTACAAGCTATAAAACCTACGTTTGGTGACAAATAAATAATAATCATTTACTTTTTGTTTAGTTACGATTCGGCACCGAGTATCGGACGAGTACCGATACCACCCTAGCAACGGACGAGTACCGATACCACCCAAGTATCGGACGAGTACCGATACCACCCTAGTATCGGACGAGTACCGATACCACCCTAGTATCGGACGAGTACCGATACCACCCTAGTATCGGACGAGTACCGATACCACCCAAGTATCGGACGAGTACCGATACCACCCAAGTATCGGACGAGTACCGATACCACCCTAGTATCGGACGAGTACCGATACCACCCTAGTATCGGACGATTACCGATACCACCCAAGTATCGGACGAGTACCGATACCACCCTAGCAACGGACGAGTACCGATACCACCCTAGTATCGGACGATTACCGATACTACCCTAGTATCGGACGAGTACCGATACCACCCTAGTATCGGACGATTACCGATACCACCCAAGTATCGGACGAGTACCGATACCACCCTAGCAACGGACGAGTACCGATACCACCCAAGTATCGGACGAGTACCGATACCACCCTAGTATCGGACGAGTACCGATACCACCCTAGTATCGGACGAGTACCGATACCACCCAAGTATCGGACGAGTACCGATACCACCCTAGCAACGGACGAGTACCGATACCACCCAAGTATCGGACGAGTACCGATACCACCCTAGTATCGGACGAGTACCGATACCACCCTAGTATCGGACGAGTACCTATACCACCCTAGTATCGGACGAGTACCGATACCACCCTAGCAACGGACGAGTACCGATACCACCCAAGTATCGGACGAGTACCGATACCACCCTAGTATCGGACGAGTACCGATACCACCCAAGTATCGGACGAGTACCGATACCACCCTAGTATCGGACGATTACCGATACTACCCAAGTATCGGACGAGTACCGATACCACCCAAGTATCGGACGAGTACCGATACCACCCTAGTATCGGACGATCACCGATACTACCCAAGTATCGGACGAGTACCGATACCACCCAAGTATCGGACGAGTACCGATACCACCCTAGCAACGGACGAGTACCGATACCACCCTAGTATCGGACGATTACCGATACCACCCTAGTATCGGACGAGTAGCGATACCACCCTAGTATCGGACGATTACCGATACTACCCAAGTATCGGACGAGTACCGATACCACCCAAGTATCGGACGAGTACCGATACCACCCTAGCAACGGACGAGTACCGATACCACCCTAGTATCGGACGATTACCGATACCACCCTAGCAACGGACGATTACCGATACTACAACTTGATATCGGGTATCGGTTCTGATATTTGATGATCCCGTTGAGATAAATGTTTTGAACATATTTATTCCGGGAAAATGTTGTTTTATAGCTGGTTTATGCTCCGCAGCTGTAAATAGTACAACGGCAGCTTTGGCACAAAACGTGAGTCGCAAGTATAAGTAAACTTTACGAATCAAACTATTTTAACTACGCTCCACGCGACTTTTGCGTACTTCTGCCTGTTTTTGGATTTAATTCGGTTGCTTGTTGTATCAATATTCATTCTGGGCCTATTGAATGTAGTGTGGGAACAAAAGTTGTTTATTGCAGCTGAGATTACAGTGCCTCGATAAAAACTGACAACAATTTAAGCTTAAAATTCATTAAAAATTTCCACAATTCTGGCTCTAGTTTTACAAATAATGAGGGTTTGTATTTAACCCTAAATATTGCTATGTTCAAGGTTTTCTGTAAAGCCCTTGGCCCAAACACACCAACCCTGGAGAAATTTCCCGGTGATATAATAGGTAAATGTATTAGTCTTGTTGTGAGGCCTATACTTAATAAATAGAGGTAATAAGTAGAAATGCAGCCGGGTGTAATTTTACTGAGGTTGATACTAACTTCCAAGTGGCACTTGATAAGGAAAGGTCAGAAAGCACCAAACTTTGATGCAACTAAAACCTCAAGTGTGGAAAATTCTGGACGGGAAAAAACTACTTCAGATATCATCAAGCATCACACAATTCACGCATCAGTGAACAAGGAACAGATGAAATGCGGCAATTTGCGGAAATATTACGTACATTATTTTCCGGTGTGCCCTTGAAGCCCTAGCAAGGTCACAAACCACAACACGTGCTCCAAGTTTTTTTGTGATTTCTTCGAAACTGCGTCGCACGCTCAACACCTCGTTGCAGCTAAAATTATCAAGTTGGAAGAATGTTGCGAGGCTCGGGTGCGACGAGAGGTTGTGGTATTTGGCTGAAAATATTGACGCGTCAAGCAGGGCAAAGTACACATTGAGCTTCATACTGGATTAGGTTCACAGCTGTCCGTTGTATTGCAATGAACTACAAACATTAAATGTATAACGATGTTGTTGAAAAACACTGTCATATTATATGAATTTGAAGTACAGTTGTGTGAATACTTTAGATTTACTGCATGTTCATATTGTCATCGTAACAATTCAGCAACACGCGTCCAAAGAATGTTGTTTATCGGTTGAATTATGTTACGTCACAATGACCCAATGTGACGTAAGTCTGCTAAATACTTTTATACTCAGTTTGTTTCAAAAATCCTGGAGTAATTTTTCTCAGTAAAACCAAACTATAGAGAACTCTGGGTAATTTCTTTTCCTTATTTTTAACACAAGCAACTCCCGAAAGCCGTGACGCGAGTTCAGCAGATTTCGCGGTTTCTTGGATAAGTGAATGACGTAATAGTTCAGACAAAACCGGCTGAAAACCGCACGCCCTGCAGCAACAAAAATCCACCTCCGCAGATTTGTGCATTTTGAGAAATAATTCAAAGCTTGTATTTTTACACTGATGATGGCATGAGGTATTGCCGAAACATTTGTGATTAAGGAAATGTAGATTTTATCGAATATAATGTTTTAATATATTTATTGAAATTACTAAGAACCCGTGTAATGTGTTTTTTTTATCGCATTGGCTTCATGCGTTAGGGCGAAGTTGTTTTTCTATTGTGCTGGCTTTTAGACCAAAGGCTGACTTTGCTCTTTTCTTAGTTCTTATTTGCCCTGCATTTCCATTGTAAGTATAACTTTTTAAGGGTAATACTTTGTATGTTTTAAAAAACTTGAGCTTTTCGCAGGTCAAAGGTTAATGGAATCGAAATCAAACTAGACGGGGTTGCGGTTGTTCTATATTTTGTCAGGGGATATTTTTCAGGGACTAATTTTTATGGGTGGTTTAATAATTGCGTCATTATAAATAAGGTTATTAACCAGGTTAATTTTTGTATTATTGTATATTACACTTTGGTTTATTTGTTTTACGATTTATATTAAGTTGTAGGCTACTTTCTCTTAACTTGTTTCTGTTTCAGACCGTTTTTTTTTTGTCCAGAGTTTTACAGGAAAACTATAATTTGGAGAGACTTCAAATGTCCATACAAGATGTAGGCGTATATGTAGATGAGCCTTTAAGGGTTTAGAAGTCTATTTATCTAGGGGCCTTAAGCTGGGGGTAGAAATTGGAAACAAAATATGACGTCATCGTAAAATTGGTTTTAGCTCTGTACTCCTACCTAGCGGTGGCAATATTTCCTAAAAAAGGATCTGGTTAAAACGACACCGGTTATACCAACTGTCTCGCGTTAATACGCGGCAAAGGGGCACTGGTAAAGCAGCGAAACAGATACGGCCAAAAGAGTACATTCTGCATTCCGCCAAGGGAGTACATTTCTGCCAAAAGTTGACAAAAAGTCGCTTGTTGTTTTAAACCCCTCCCCCCTCCACCCGGGAGTAAATATTTTATTGAAAAAAGCAATATTTCAATTTTTTCCAACCCCCTTCAAAAAATGCACCCCCAACCCTTGGGCCCAACCACAAAAATTTAAAACGTTCTTGATCTTTTTTTTTATCTAAATTCGAATTAAGTATACAGTTTTCTTATAAAACAATTTTTTGTATTAATTTTCCATAAAACCACCCGATTATTGGGTTGTTCACCAATGACAAGGGGTTCGTAGTATCATTTTTATGGTTTACTTGCGATTTGGATTTACATAAATAGCATATTGGCGAACACTACAAAAGAGAGATATATTGCTATACTACTGGCGCTATAGGCGTAGAATGCTTCAAATAACTTAACGTCACACTATTTTCTAACAAAAAAAGGACCCGCTCATAATGTTGAACCTATAAACCCAAATAACATAAATTTTAAAGATGAAAGCCGAATGTGTTTAGTTTCAAACTTTAACTTTATATGTATCATATTAAAGACCCTCAAAACTATTTAAGGCTCAATTACCAAAATTCGTTTTTCAAATACGAACAATGAACATGGTATAAACAATTAAAAAAACTTTTTCACGCTTTGCGCAAAAACACTTAATTTAAGCTGCTTGTTTGCGCACTGTTTCGCGTGACAACAGCAAGTTTCTTAAAACTTTAAAAACGTTTTGACGTTTCCGGCCTTTTTACGCCCCTTAAATCATTATATTGTTTATCAGAGATGATGTAAAAAACATGGCAACCCTAGTAAATAGCATTGCACGACAGATTTCGCTCTGTTATCATTTTATCGTCTTTATTGTATAATTTAGATCAGCGGTTCTCAACCAGTTGGCCATGGATCACTGGTGGGCCTTAACAACATTTGAGGTTGGCCACACACCAATTTAAAAAAGCTAGATTTAGTTTCATTTGAGTCACTATATTTAATTTTACAGGAATAATGGGTTGGGGAAGAATTAAAAAGGAATGTAAATTTATTGTTCAGCCGCAAGTATCTCATTAACAGGGAGGATCACATGAAGGTAATTGCATTCCCCGATCTTTGTAATGAAGCCGTTAGTTAGAAAGAAATGCTCAGTACTCTCCAACCTAAAACTGAAACAAAACTGTGTGGGCTACGTTTTACGTCACGTTTAAATATACATATTCCTATTGGATTTCATTCAATTATGAGACTTTTTTTATTAACAAACCAACCAGTTCGCCTGTGTAGGTATCGCAGGTCTAAAAAGAAGCAATTTCTGTTCTTAAATTTAATTAGTACGAAATGTTTTATAGCTACATTTAAACAGCAAACACTTTATTTGCAAACGTTAAGTTAGAACGTTGTGAGTTTCATACAATAACTATGTAAACCAGTGATTCCCAAACTGTGTGCCGCGGCACTCTAGTGTGCCTCGAGAGATGGCCAAGTGTGCCGCGAAACTTTTCGTAATTTCGGAAAATAACTTATTTGTATTATCAATAGGCATACACGCAAGCATTTTAGACTTAAATACGCACTATAACCATTACAAAATAATAATATTGATACATTTACATATTATAGTTTGTCACGTCCTAAGGCCGATTGTAAATTTACTATATGGTTGTTCTGTTAAAAGTGTGCCGCGAAATATTTAAGTTTTTTTACTGTTCCGCAAGCTAAAAAAGTTTGAGAACCACTGAATTGTAAACGCTGAGACATAAAAGGCATGTTTAGTCATTGGCGAAAAACAAATGGTAGAACGAAAACTCGCAGACGGTGTGCAATGTCTTTGGCAAATCTTATTTTGTTTGGGTTAGTGTTGATTGGAGAGCGCAAATAAATTGTTAATATTAACCCTGGGTCAGAGGGGTAGCCAGGTATTTGGGGGGCAAACTATTAAATTTGCGCCCCTTCTCCATGTTTAACCACATTTTCTATTACATTAACAGTATATACCTTACTTCATAGGGAAAGAAATCAAATTTTAACAGAACAATTGTAATAAGGAGCAGTCTTATTTTGGCATTTGTAAGCCTTATTTTGGCGCCCCAATACCTTGGCGCTTGGGGATATGTGTACCTAACCGACTCCGTAGCTACACATCTGCTCTGGGTTATAGTCCGGCAGTCAACCACAACCCGACCAGTTCAGTTGGCGCAATAATTGAATGGGCGAGGTTTATGTGTTGCGTTAAATCAGCCAGACGTTATTTAGATGACACCATGTGTGAATGAGGCAGCAGCCGAGCAAAGCCGAACGTGAACTTTACCGTAACAAAGAAGAATAGGATATTTTGTAGGGGCTTGTCGAGGGATATATTTTCCTCTCGCTCGACCCTCGTGATATTTTGTTTCGCTCTGGCAGAGAATAAAATGAGGAAATGTTCTGTGGAAGTTGAATTTAGTTCCGTAATTTCAGCTACGACAGGAATAAATTTACGATTTGCTGTTAACTCGATTTAAATATACCGAATGTAGGAGACGGGATGCAAACGTTTTTTGTACAATGTGCACAAAAATGTGCACGCGAAAATCTGCAACAAATGTGCGCAAATTTTGAGATAGATAATGCAGGCGCAATTTAATGCATCTTCTTCTGGCTGCTTTCCTCTTACTCTTCGTACGTTAACCCTAACTCTTCTTCCCTAACTTTGCTACCAGTAAAATAAGTCTGGTGTCATCGTATAAGCGCTTCAAGCTCTATACCCCTATCGAGCGGTATCAATGGGTGTGTATTCCAATAATCACTAAGAATTATATTTAAAAGAGGAACATTTCAAGGGCGTGGTTGGTCCTGCTGAAGCAAATAATTTTTGCATAGACTTTACAAAAAATTTGAACAGAAAATGTATCCCTTGGCTAAATACCCTTTTGCATCTGTAAAGGTGAATGCCGGAAATTTTCGGCCCATATCTGTTTATGTTTGCAGAAACAAGTCAAGGTAAAGTACAATATATACCTTACAACCAACAAACCAACGTGTAATATATAATATTACAAGAAATAACCAGGTAAATAAATATTTTTAATGACCCAACTACTTTGACGAAAAATACCCCTCGACAAAATATACAACAACCGCAACCCCGTCTAGTTTCAACATATTTTCGCTCTACGACTTGTTAAAAATACGTTAATTTTCTGGTGGTTAAGGTCATTTTGGAGGATAAGTAAAGGGCATTTATTTAAAACGGAATGTATTTTCTTCCAAATAAACATGAAATGACTTAGAACCAAGTTGAATTATCGCATTAGAATTTTTAAATTATGTAAAAAATTCAGCCAGCATTTCGGGCCTAGATCCGCTCGGTTATCGTGTCACTTGCATGCACAATGGTAATTTTGTGTTTGATACCAATGTGGTATTTGATGACACTGCGGAAAGTTTTCCTTTTTTCTCGTGCCTGGCCGACGCAAAATATAGTGTGAGAAAAACTTTGGCAATCAAGCGACTGCACAAATTTAGTTTAGAGCAGTGATTCTTAAACTTTTAGCCTGCGGGACAAACTAGAAACATTAGCTCTGTACTCCTACCTAGCGGTAGCAAGATTTCCTGAAATGAAAAAAAAGACACCGGTTATACCGACTGTGTCGCGTTAATACGCGACAAAGGGGCACTGGTAAAGCAGCGAAACAGATTCCGCCAAGGGAGTGCATTCTGATTTGGATCGGCTGTTATATGCAATTATTAAAACTGTCCATTATGTTTTTATAAGCCTTTAGATTTGTGTATTTTTATTTTTATCTTTAATACAGTAGGCAAGCCATAATATAATTAATAATCTTTGCATAGTCTTCACAAAAAAACCATAACAGAAAATGTATCTCTCAGCTAAATTCCCTCTTTGCATCAGTAAAGGTAAAGGCAGGAATTTTTCGGCCCATATCTGTTTATGTTTGCAGAAACAAGTCAATGTAAAGTACCTTACAATCAACAAACCAAAGTGTAATATATAATATTACAAGAAATAACCAGGTAAATAAATATTTTTAATGACCCAACTACCCAACTACATTTTTTAACGACACAACCACTTGACAAACCAACATTAAAAATAGGGCCCTGAAAAAATACCCCCCGACCAAATATACAACAACCGCAACCCCGTCTAGTTGAATTTATTTCCAGTTTTTACCAAAAAAAAGGAAATAAATTAAAAACTTTTATAAGATATTTATTTTTTTTCCAATATACCAAAAGGTTTCACAGCACACTTGACAATATCGAGGCAAACTACACAGTTTAGGAATCAATGGTTTAAAGCAACGGTTCTTAACCTATGGGTAATTACCCACATATGGGTAATTTCAGAATAGCAGGTGGGTAATCAGCTGAACCAGAATATTTAGAATTATGGTTGTAACAAACAATGTCACAGCTGTAAGTGATGAGTTTCTTTATTACTTACACTTTTTTGATGTTTCGAGTCCTTTCAAATTTTAAAACAACCAAACAAGCACAAAGATATTTTATTCTTTTTACAATTGTTTCGTCATAGTGATCATTTTTGTGGCCGGTTTTACGTATTTTATTTTATGTGATGTAATATTAAGATTTTTCTTGTATCCGTTAACGGCTAGCCTAGCTATTTTTTCATATTCAGTTTGCTGTTAGAGGTATTTTTGAAGGTATTCTTAGTGGAGTTGTTTGGACAGTAGCTATAAGTGTGCATTTAGAGTTAGTGTTGAGACGAGCGAGCTATAGTTTCGCGATTTCAGCACATTCCGCGGTTTCTTGGATAAGTGAATGACGTAATAGTTCAGATAAAACCGGCTAAAAACCGCAAGCCCTGCAGCAACAAAAATCCACCTCCGCAGATTTGTGCATTTTGAGAAATAATTCAAAGCTTGTATTTTTACACTGATGATGGCATGAGGTATTGCCGAAACATTTGTGATTAAGGAAATGTAGATTTTATCGAATATAATGTTTTAATATATTTATTGAAATTACTAAGAACCATTGTAATGTGTTCCACATTTTATTGGTAGCCACCACGGAAACAAAGTGAAGCTAAAATTAAGGAAAATTTAAAAGCGTATCTGTACAGAGTGATCACTCCAAAATCTAAAGTCGATTTGACACAGCATCAGTTAAAAATTGTTCTCTTAAACCTTGAATCAGGGTCGAGCAACCTATTTCTAGTCGCGGGCCAAAACCAAACTCAGAAAGGTCTTTGTAGGCCGTTATATTTAAACTGTGTAGATTTTGCGCATCTTGTTATAACAACTGCAACGACTGTTAACCAGGGATAACACTAGGGTATGCTATTTTGCAGTTGGAAAGTGGTCTAAAATATATGTTACATTCGATGCAGAAACAAGCTTTATACAAAGCGCCAAAAATATTGCTTTTACGTAGTTGAAACTTAAAAAAGCTAAAAAATATGAGGAATGGCCTCGTGCCCAGTTTGTAAAATAGGCCGCGGGCGAGATGATTTGCCGGATTTGGTCAATGGGCCATAGGTTGCCTACACCTTTTTTAAACCAATGGCCGATTTTTTTCGATTTAAACTGAGATTATTGGCAGCAAAGCGACGTTTCAGAAACAACGGTTTAATCTTCGTTAGAACTTCAATAGTGCGTGCTAATCACGTATTGATATCCTCGCAGGCCACACAGCGTCACCAAAGTGCGCAGAAACAACAACTTGACAGGTTTTGGCGACGACTGACGAACGTACGCCATCAGGTCCCAGGGGGGGGGGTCGCAAACAAACCATGGGACGCTGTTTTCACAAAGAACGACGAAATATTGCGGCGCTAATCGACCCGGTAATTAGCCGAACTAAGCCGCCTCACTATCAGCGGCCTGCGGTAAAGTTTTCACCAAAACCAAACAAAAATAAGCTGAGATTTTATCGTTCTACATTTTGTCAGGGGATATTTTTCATTATAAATACGGGTTATTTACCAGGTTATTTTTTGTTATATTATATATTACACCTTGGTTTATTCGTTTTACGGTTTATATTAAGTTGTACGCTATTTTCTCTTGACTTATTTCTGTTTCAGACCGTTTTTTTACAGGAAAACTATAATTCGGAGACTTCAAATGTCCATACAAGATGGAGGCGTATATGTGAGCCTTTAAGGGTTTAGAAGTCTATTTACCCAGGGGCCTTCAGCTGGGGGTAGAAATTGGAAACAAAATATGACGTCATCGTAAAATTGGTTTTAGCTCTGTACTCCTACCTAGCGGTGGCAAAATTTCCTAAAAAGGATCTGGTTAAAACGACACCGGTTATACCGACTGTCTCGCGCTAATACGCGACAAAGGGGCACTGGTAAAGCAGAGAAACAGATTCCGCCAAGGGAGTACACTTCTGCCAAAAGTTGACAAAAAGTCGCTTGTTGCTTTAAACCCCTCCCCCCTCCCCCTCCACCCGGGAGTAAATATTTCATTGAAAAAAAAATATTTAAACTTTTTTCCAACCCCCTTCAAAAAATGCACCCTTGGGCCCAACCACAAAAATTTACAACCTTTTTGATCTGTTTTTATCTAAATTCGAATTAAGTACAGTTTTTTTATAAAACATTTTTTTGTATTAATTTGCCATAAAACCACCCGATCGTTGGGTTGTTCACCAATGAAAAACAAACAAGGAATTCGTAGTATCATTTTATGGTTTACTTGCGATTTGGATTTACATAAATAGCATATTGGCGAACACTACAAAAGAGAGATATATTGCTAGATACTACTGGCGCTATAGGCGTAGAATGCTTGAAATAACTTAACGTCACACTATTTTCTAACAAAAAAAGGACCCGCTCATAATGTTGAACCTATAAACCCAAATACCATAATAAACATAAATTTTAAAGATGAAAGCCGAATATGTTAAGTTTTAAAGTTTAACTTTATATGTATCATATCATAGACCCTTAAAACTATTTGAGGCTCAATTACCAATATCCGTTTTTCAAATACGAACAATGAACATTGTATAAAAAAACGTTTTAGCGCTTTGCGCAAAAACACTCAACTTAAGCTGCTTGTTTGCGCACTGTTTCGCGTGACAACAGCAAGTTTCTTAAAACTTTAAAAACTTTTTGACGTTTCCGGCCTTTTTACGCCCCTTAAATCATTATATTGATAATCAGAGATGATGTAAAAAACATGGCAATCGCTAGTAAATAGTTTTGCACGACAGATTTCGCTCTGTTATCATTTTATCGTCTTTATTGTATAATTTAGATCAGTGGTTCTCAACCAGTGGGCCATGGCTCACTGGTGGGCCATAAAAACATTTGAGGTTGGCCACAGACCAATTTAAAAAAGCTAGATTTAGTTTCATTTGTGTCACTATATTTAATTTTACAGGGATAAAAGCTTTGGGGAGGAATTAAAACGGAATGTAAATTTATTGTTCAACCGCAAGTATCTCATTAGCAGGGAGGATCACATGAAGGTGGTTGCATTCCCCCATCTTTGTAATGAAGCCTTTAGTTAGAAAGAAATGCTCAGTACTCTCCAACCTAAAACTTAAACGAAACTGTGTGGGTTACGTTTTACGTCACGTTTAGATGTAACTTTACAAACTCATATTTATATAAATCTTTCTCACTAAATAACAATATGTTAATATTAAGTATATTTAGTCACAATTTATCTATTCATTTCATTAAAACTCACAGAGAAACGTCGGAAGTTAGCAGTTTTGCGAATTGCATTTAATTAAAATTTTTTAACGTTTCAATATTTTTATTGGATTTCATTCAACTTTGAGACTTTTTTTATTAACAAGCCAACCAGTTCGCCTGGTGGTGTAGTGCGGAAGGTTGTTGTGTAGCAGCCAAGCACAGCCGAACGTGAATTTTACTGTGACAAAAAAGAACCCGATGTTTCGCTTGACTAAAATGTTTGGCGCTAGTTATGCTTTACTATTCGATCATGTAGCGTGTTTTATGATGTCTCTTGAAACATCATAAGGCATCTATAATACTGTAGTACTCAGCGAATCGTTCGCATTAGTTAGAAAGTTATTAAAGAATATAGTGACTGCATTATCTGTATTGTAAGAGACATGGGTCAACTGACACTTGAATTTTAATAGGGCCGCGAAATATCAAAATAATTGCAACGTGTTCACCAGGCAAATTTATTTTGAAAGTTTAGGTACCGCAGGTCTAAAAAGAAGCAATTTCTCTTCTTAAATTTAATTAGTACGAAATGTTTTCTAGTTATATTTAAACAGCAAACACTTTATTTGCAAACGTTAAGTTAGAACGTTGTGAGTTTCATACAATAACTATGTAAACGCTAAGACACAAAAAGGCAGGTTTAGTCATTGGCGAAAAACAAATGGTAGAACGAAAATTCGCAGACGGTGTGCAATGTCTTTGGCAAATGTTATTTTGTTTGGGTTAGTGCTGATTGGAGAGTGCAAATAAATAGGTAATATTAACCCTGGGTCAGAGGCGTAGCCAGGTATTTGGGGGGCAAACTATTAAATTTTAGCCCCTCCTCCATGTTTAACCACATTTTCTATTACATTAACAGTATATACCTTACTTCATAGGGAAAAAAATCAAATTTTAACAGAACAATTGTAATAAGAAGCAGTCTCATTTTGGCATTTGTAAGCCTTATTTTGGCGCCCCAATACCTTGGCGCTTGGAGATATGTGTACCTAACCGACTCCGTAGCTACACATCTGCTCTGGGTTATAGTCCGGCAGTCAACCACAACCCGACCAGTTCAGTTGGCGCAATAATTGAATGGGCGAGGTTTATGTGTTGTGTTAAATCAGCCAGACGTTATTTAGACGACACCATGTGTGAATAAGGCAGCAGCCGAGCAAAGCCGAACGTGAACTTTACCGTAACAAAGAAGAATAGGATATTTTGTAGGGGCTTGTCGAGGGATATATTTTCCTCTCGCTCGACCCTCGTCATATTTGCTTTGCTCCGGCAGAGAATGAAATGAGGAAATGTTCTGTGGAAGTTGAATTTAGTTCCGTAATTTTAGCTACGACAGGAATAAATTTACGATTTGCTGTTAACTCGATTTAAATATACCGAATGTAGGAGACGGGATGCAAACGTTTTTTGTACAATGTGCACAAAAATGTGCACGCGAAAATCTGCAAAAAATGTGTGCAGATTTTGAGATAGATAATGCAGGCGCAATTTAATGCATCTTCTTCTGGCTGCTTTCCTCTTACTCTTCGTACGTTAACCCTAACTCTTCTTCCCTAACTTTGCTACCAGTAAAATAAGTCTGGTGTCATCGTATAAGCGCTTCAAGCTCTATACCCCTATCGAGCGGTATCAATGGGTGTGTATTCCAATAATCACTAAGAAAGAGGAACATTTCAAGGGCGTGGTTGGTCCTGCTGAAGCAAATGATTTTTGCATAGACTTTACAAAAAATTTGAACAGAAAATGTATCCCTTGGCTAAATACCCTTTTGCATCTGTAAAGGTGAATGCCGGAAATTTTCGGCCCATATCTGTTTATGTTTGCAGAAACAAGTCAAGGTAAAGTACAATATATACCTTACAACCAACAAACCAACGTGTAATATATAATATTACAAGAAATAACCAGGTAAATAAATATTTTTAATGACCCAACTACCCAACTACATTTTTTAACGACACAACCACTTGACAAACCAACATTAAAAATAGGGCCCTGAAAAAATACCCCCCGACCAAATATACAACAACCGCAACCCCGTCTAGTTAAATTTATTTCCAGATTTTACGAAAAAATGGAAATAAATTAAAAACTTTTATAAGATATTTTTTTTTTCCAAGATACCAAAAGGTTTCACAGCACACTTAACAATATCGAGGAAAACTACACAGTTTAGGAATCAATGGTTTAAAACAGCGGTTCTTAACCTATGGGTAATTACCCACATATGGGTAATTTCAGGATAGCAGGTGGGTAATCAGCTGAACCGGAATAAACAATGTCACAACTTTAAGTGGTAAGTTGCTTTGTCACTTACACTTTTTTTTTATTTTGAGTCATTTTAAAACAACCAAACAAGCACAAAGATATTTTATTCTTTTTACAATTGTTTTGTCATAGTGATCATTTTTGTGGCCGGTTTTACGTGTTTTATTTTTATGTGGCGTAATATTAAGATTTTTCTTGTATCCGTTAACGGCTAGCCTAGCTATTTTTTCATATTTAGTTTGCTGTTAGAGGTATTTTTGAAGGTATTCTTAGTGGCGTTGTTTGGACAGTAGCTATAAGTGTGCATTTAGAGTTAATGTTGAGACGAGCGAGCTATAGTTTGTTGGATAACTCTGCTTTATATTTTTAGTATGGCAAAATAGCAAAATAAAGAAAATTGTATTTGGGGTAATGGGATTTTGATCTGGACAGAAATGGGTAATAAATAAGGAAAAAAAGGTTAAGAACCCCTGGTTTAAAGGAATCCCTTAACTAGTATTTTTAAACTTCTCTCCGGCAGAACATTAACTTGTCGGTGTGCATAAAGAAGGGAACTTAACCAACCTACACCCACGTATTTGTAAACATTCTAAATTCCTAAACCTGCATAGGGCAAGGGCCGTTTTAATCGTGTTTCGGCACAAGAGAATTTCCACACAGAATAATTTACAGTCAAATGCGCTAAAGTACATAGTTGACATAACAGCATCATCTACCGGTAAGTACTTTGGCAAAGATCATTTACCTTGAAGGCAGATCCAGGCTTTATTCCGTGACCAACTGGGACTTGACAGAAGCGTCTTTACTGGGTCGTTTTACAGAGCTGGCGTCTGAATATAAAGATACGCGTTTTAACCATTTTATAAGCACTTTATAGGGCGTTTTAAGACATATATCGCTGTTTTACAGGCAAGACTGGAAGCGTAGTATAAAAATTTTGATTTGGCATTTAAAACCTAGCGAAGCAATTCGACTATTGTGTTAAAATGGCGACAGTGTAGCTGTGAAGTGCGACAATCTACAAGTTAATCAAACATAAAAAAAGACTATGGAGACAGTTTTAATTTATTTCAAAAGCCATTTAAACTCTACACCAGTGATTCCAAAACTGTGTGCCGCGGCACACTGGTGTGCCTCGAGAGCCTACTAAGTGTGCCGCGAAAATTTTTGTTATTTCGGAAAATAAGTTGTTTGTATTATACAAATAGGCATTGCATTATACTAAAATGCATACACTTCGACTTCAACGCCCACTATACCCATTACAAATAAATCATGTAGGCTAATTTACATCTAGTTTGTCGTGTGGTAAGGGCGATTGCAAAATGACTCTATTGTTGTTCTGTTAAAAGTGTGCCGCGTAATATTTAAGATATTTTTAGTGTGCCGCGAGCGAAAAAAGTTGGGCACCCCATCCGTCAGAAATCAGTGCAGTTCTAAGCAAAAAGGTCTACGACAATCAGTGCATTCAAAGGATCAAAAAGTCCGACTTTTAGACTTTGAGGTCTTGGACAATGCACCAATTTGCATTAACAAATGTGCATAAGAAGATTAAGTTTAACAATACTTGACCCAACCAAACCCAAACGCTAACCAGCGCCCTAACCCCAATAATGTGCGATAATTTAATAATTATAACGCTTCAGGCCCCAATACATCAATTTGTGACGTAATAATCTTAAATACAATGGACGAGAAACCATCCGAGTTTGGGCTTTTTTCCCCAGCATTTAAAGAATTATTAAAATAACGCACATTAATTGGGATCTTATATTTTTTGTTATCTTTTTTGAACTTTTAATGAATATTTTTAATTTATCTTCGCCGGGAGTTTACCTAAAGGTCCAAATCAGTGCATTGCCAGGACCTCAAGGTCTAAAAGTCTGGACTTTTCTGCCATTGGATGCCCTGATTGTCGTAGACGTTTTTGCTTAGAAATGCACTGATTTCTAACGGATCGGGTGAGTTGGGAATACACACATACTGCGTTTCGCTTCAAGCGTCGCGTCAAGCAGTGCGTAACGACGCTTTAAACGTTCGGCTGCGTTTGGCGTGGCGCGATCTACGTTGCACACAAAACTGTGACGCCATGAATCCACTATGACAATCATGGTAACTCTTACACTGACGATGGCTTGAGGTATTGCCGAAACGTTTGTAAACATCGAAAAGTCGATTTTATCGAATATATTGGCTTTAGTATTTTTATTGAAATTACTTTGTAACCATTATGGCAAATACATTGTAACTTTTTATGCAAGGTACATTGTAACCTTGAATGCTTCTATTTCTCTTTTTGACCTGTTTTGAGGTTTCTAAAGGGCTCTGCGCACATGCTGCGTTTGGCGTATACCTCAAGCCATTGTCAGTGTAAGAATACAAGTCTTCCATTCAAGTCTCCCGCGAAATGTCAATTTCATCGAATATAATGGCTTTAGTGTTTTATTGAAATTACTAATAAAACCCGTGTATTGCGTCCCAAAGGTTTACATTGTAACCTCCATGAAAGATCAACCCCGGCAATAAAAGTAACTGCTGAGGTGGTGTTAACGCAAACAGGCAAGTCGCGGGGAACACAGTTGTAGACCTTGAAACGACTCAATTTTTATGTTTGTGTTCCACAAGTGCACTTGAGTCGTGGTTGGAAGCCATTGTAGCTGCTGAGAGGGTTGAAAGTTGGTCCTAGAAGAAAACCGCTGTTGTTGAGCAATTAAGGGTACGCCAGCTATTGTTTAGTCGATCATAGGGTGAATGGGATACTTAGCTATATTTTTAGAAGCCAGTTGAAAATGCACGAAAAGTTGCCAGACTGTTATAAAGATATATAGCAGATAAATTATAACATAAGTCTTACATTTTAGCGGACGAATGTATTTTTGTTGCAAGTATTCGCGCAAAAGTTGTTGAATATTTTTTGGTATCTGCAATCAAGGCCAGACAAGTATAGGAAAGTTGACGGTGAAATAAGCCTATGGTGAGCCTGGTAGTATAGACTTAAAAGAAAGTGTATTGACAATATGATAATGACACAAAGGACGGAAGCTCGCACGAAATGTTGAGCCCCGAACAAAGAGCACCCCGGATCCTGAAACGCGCAGTTAATATGAGTGGACCGACTTGCATAAATTAAGTTTTACTCAAGTTAAAATGTTAAGGTTAGGTTGGGTGTGAGCTGCAGTACATTTTGCACAAGACGCGGCTTGTGCCTGAAACTTCAGCAATTAAATGCTTGCTTTAAACACGGCTAATTGCCTCCAAACGTCGATTAAGAGTTTTAGTTTGCAGATACTTTATGTAATAAAATAACCATAGCTGCCGAAACGTTTATTTCCGTTGAAAACATTGGGGGAACAGTTATTCTATGAAAAATGAAATGTTAAGTTAAATGTTGCACTGCCAGCTAACTTTTACTTTAAATTAAAAATAAAAGAACTCCATACACGGATCTGCAATGTAGCTTGAAAATAAATTTATATACATTAAGCTTTAAATTGTGGCAACCGTTGTTACAATTCTATAAGCAGTTTGTTATTTTCCAATCGCAGATCTGTTAATCACAGTTTTGGTAACGATCCCCAAGATACCGCAGGGCTACATTAAACAAATGAAAAGTTCGTGCAATATTCTAAAGGTAATAATTTGCTTAATTTGGCGAAGAACGCATTGCTGAGGTTAACCCTAGCAAGGGTGCTTTTGCACAAAACCAACTTCTTATAAGAACCGAATTAAATAATATCTAAAAAGGTTTTGATAAACATGGATTTAAACGGCCATTCATTAAATATTTTTTTACAGAAATGCTTACCAAAGAACTATTTTAAATAGACAGAAATAGAGGTTTTGGAAACTCAGGCGATAGTTAATATTTAAAATAATATCATAAAAAAAAAGTTTATCGCACTGCACATTTAACAAAAGCGCCAGAGCAATCGACGTCATAAGTTTAATTTTAAAGCAAGAACACCGGGTTAAAGCAAGAGTTTGGAGGATTTAGACCAGGGGTCGGCAACCTACGGCCCGCGGGCCGGATTTTGACTATTTTACCTATGTAAGTGCGAAAAATTTCGCGCTTCGCGCCAATGATCTTTCTACGTCCGGTTCGTTTGATGGCTGTCTTTTGAAATCGATCAGCGCTTTTTTACCGTTACGCTGTGGAAGGCTGTTAAGTACGTCGCGGGCAAACGGAAAACGTATTAAAAATATTGGGAATATGTTTTTTGACATTTTTTTATTTTCGGCAATGTAATAAAAATTTGCAAGAAATGCCGGTACACCCAAAAAAATTCGCCTTTGCGTCAACACTTTACTGCCTCCTTAAATGTAATTAAACACGTTTTTAAGTGCAAAAAAAAGATACGAGGCCCACCTGATTAAAAGTTGTTCTAACATTTCAATAACACAATTCCTACTGACATTTTGTGCGGCCCACAAAGACTTTTCTCAGTTTGGTTTTGGCCAGCGACTAGAAAAAGGTTGCCGACCTCTGATTTCGACAAACATTAGGTTAAGCCCGTTTACACAAGTCATGCTATACTTACTTGCAAGTAATATTTGACACCGAACACTGTACTGACTGCAGCAGCATGTTAATTGTTAACAAGCCAGCAGATTTTATGGTAAACATTATACTGGAGCGGGCAAACATAGGTATATCTATTAGTAATTATAACGTGTTTGTTTCGCAAGTGTATTCGAAAAGTCTGTTTAAAAACTTTTGGCAGGTTTCCTTTTCCCGTTTGCAGCATCCTGCCTATCGAGGATCGTTAATTGACTAGCTGAAACCCTAATTTTTCCTGCGATGTTAGTGTATTCGAATTCGACTGCAACCAGACAACAGTATGAAGGCCATACTTGCGAGATGTGTTTAACAGCGTTGTAAGTTGTTTATTGAAAGCGGAGGTATGCTGAATTTTTGAAGTGTTTAATAATGCAATGGCGGTTTGTTTAGTTTCAATTGAGTGAAGTTTAGATAGTACGGTGGTCATGTCCCCCTGTTGAAAAATACAATACCTTGGTGGGATTAGGAGCGTTAAAACAATGACGGCAAATAAACATTTCTGAAAATGGCTGCACACGTTTATGTGAAAATTACAGTTTTGTCGCAAAATATTTTTCTTCAACGCTGATCCTTGGGCTCGTATAAAAATTGCACCATTATGGTTATCTCGAATAAAAGAACAATTTAATCAATTTATCGGTAAAGAGTGAAATAACGTAGGCATGAACATTCAACACCAGCGTAGAACCACAAACCATAGTAAAAGTTTATCGCCATTTTAACTTTAAAGTCAAGCGTTAGTCCTAATGTACTTTCATTTGTTTGAAAGGTGTACGAAGTTGTGATTTACAAGTGCAAAAAAGAAGAAAAACAAGTGCTTGCTGTTGCTTCGCAAATTATTTTAGCGTTGTACGGTAGAGGTTGTTCTAACTACGCATCGCTGAACGTTCTAACCCAGTTGTTCGGACTAATGTGGGCAGATAATAGCATGGCTTTCGATCTTCTTACTAAACGTTATGATGTTTTCAATTTGTAGAAGTGATAGCAATTGGTAGTTTACGGAAGTGTTCGGCCAAATCGAAGTTATTAAGCTAACTTTACATTCTTAAACATTTTGTGGCGTTTGAAACCTTCAGTTGTTTTGTTTTTTAGCTTAATTTACTTAGAGCCGGTTATTTGAGAAAATATTTTTGTGGCTTGTTTTGACAATCCTAATATTAAAACAGACATGGTTAAACCGACATATTATGAGAATTGCTCACGACGATTTCCAAGTACCGCTTTATTATGTGTATTAAGGCAGTGTTTCTTAAACAGGTGAATGGTTCACCCCAGGGTGAATAAATTTTTGCAAGGGTGAACCAACCAAAAGAGGTGAATAAGGGTGAACTGTCAGAAATAAATGGTAGCCCTGCAGTAAATCCACTACTGAACTCTTGTTTTTTGGTGTTTGTTTTGCTTTTTGTAATAGTGAAGTTGGTTTGTACTGAGTGTATAAATACATAAATTTGGTTACTGTATTTTGTGCTTTTGTAGCTTTATATTTCTGGACTCGAGAAATTGTAGATGTGCGAAGGTAAAACTTAGCTTGAGTTAATCTTAACAAAAATCGAAACAATCTAAGTCATTTTGTGCTGTTATATATAGACGAGATAGTTTTATCATATCATGAGACAAGGGTGAACGAAATAAATGCTAGAAGTGAACAAAATTAAAAAAGTTTAAGAAGCACTGTATTAAGGTTCCTTTCAGCTGAAAGGGCAAACTGACAAGCGAGGAATGGACTTAATCTATTAAATAACGTAACGGTTGGTTGTGTCCAGAAATTTATTCAAAAGAACGAGAATATAGCTTGCTAAGCATATGGTTGGAACAAAACGCAGGAAGCTTGCAATTGTTAACAACGTTGAACAGCAGGCTAGAAGCACGATTATTACGAGGGATGCTCCAAAAGCCAGTCTAGTGTTACACGCATCATGACGTATGTTTTGTGATAATGTAATGCAAGTTTACAAGCTTTATTGTGCATGGAAACTTAAGCCCTGTAAGTTATATTATCATCGTGTTTCGAGTTTTGAGGTTAACCAATGCAAAAGAATGACAAATTGTAATCCCTAAGCTGTAAGATACACATGTGTTAACGACTGTGATCTAGCCCTTCTGAAGCTGCTTTTTGACCAACGATTATGGCTTAGCCCTTACGTATGATTAGTACACCGGAAGCAATCTCAGACTAGTGGCATCTGTCCCTATGCTATATTAACTTTAAATTTAGAATAAAAAATTGAAAACCATAAAATGTAACTTGGAATAAATATGCAGCAGGACAGGGTCATACAGTTCTGATGAACTAGTTTCAGAAAAATAAAAATGTTTTTTCAACTGATTACTTTTAGCTTTAGACTTGGAGATACCAATGTTTAAAAGTCAAATGTTTACTTTGCTTTGTTATAACTAGGCTTTTGTAATATAAGAAGGGATAGACAGACTAGTGTATATCTAACAACTCTTTAAAAAATACCATTTAAAAAAAACTTTTTACCTAGGAGAGTTTGGGAATTCTCATCATTTTCTGATAATTTAAAAAGTATAAAATATCTTGGTACACTGCTAACAAAACGATTTGTGGATAGTTCCCAGACTGGAATATTCTGAGAATATTAGCCTACGTGATAAATCGAAAAAAACTAAGCGTGGTGATTGGCTAATGCAGTGCTGACAGTTCGTTGTACGTCAAAAAGTGTGATGAGTAACGCATGTCAAAATATAGTAGAGTAGCTTCGCATCATTTGTAATTTAAACTACTTGCTCAATAGTAAAACAGAATTATAACAATGTGTCAGAGTGTTGCTTTAGTTTAACCGCGTTGTGACTTCACAATAGCAATTGAAACGTCATAGGTGTTTAAGTCTGGGACTGCAAACTGCTAGAAGCCACAAAAGCTAACGCTGATGAAATATCATGCCACTTTTGTTAACAGCAATGAATGTCGGTTAACACTTAGTGAATGCGAAGCTGAATAGATGGTGTTCTTTAGCCTTAACCACTCGCGGTAGTTCATACGTTGGGGGAATAAAAGGTACATAAACAACTTTCTGTTGTTGTTGTAATGGACCGTTACATAAATAGACAGTAACGCCAATCCCACGCGTCCCAATAACAAAGACAATACAAAATCACAAAAATTGAAAATACTTTGAAAATGTTAGGCAGCATAAGGTACCTATATCCCAGGCAAGATAGCGTATATCCAAGGCGAGATAAGGCACTTTACTTAGGGTTCGGGTTAACGTTTGGGTTGGGGTTAGTCAAGTATTGCTATATTTATTCTCCTAGGCCAGTAGATGCCTAAAAATAGATAAAATATATTTTATCGTTGCGAGTAGCTGCACTAAGCATTACGTCATATCATATCCTGCATTAGGCTGATCATTTTGTCAAAGTATTTTCCCACAAACATTAGAGCAATTTATTTGCAGATGAACTAGGCATGAAATACTGCTGTTCTTTGTGACTTGGATAACAAGATGAGTATTCAGAAGGGAACGCTGCTGTCAGCAGTTGTACTTTTGCAACTTTGTGCAACGTCGGTCGGTGGATATTACCCATGTGAGTAAAGTAATCCCCGTACAAACTAAATAGTAATAAATATTTACAACCCGCTTAAAAACACTAGGGGACCCGATTGTTACGTCATACTGCCTTAGCTATGACATAACAGTGTCTTCTGTGTAATGCTACTCTTAAACTTTATTTTCGACAAATATATAAAACCACTGGTGTGTTAAAAACCTTAACCGGTATATTTTTCTACGCTTAGTTATTTGTTTAATCAAATGTTTAATTGAGTGGTGTTACAATCGCCATTATTGATGCCCGATAATATATCGAAGCCGATCGGTATCGTCCGATACTAGGCTCGTGTAGATACCGACCTGATAAAAAGCTAATGTAATAGTTACAGCCCTGATTTGCAATTATTAGCAGCTATCCGATCAAGCTGTTTTTTAAATAGTAGGTTAACATTTGTAGGTAACTCAACTTCCTAACTTTAAACAGAGGTTTGACCTAACAACATGAAAAAAAATAGCCTTCAACGTTTTAAATTCATCTATTCTGCTTGTTTGGGATAGTAATGACGTCATTTGGTTTAGGGTCGCAAAACGTTTTGCCAAAAATATAGGGTATCGGGATTTAATCTTTAGTATCCGTAATCGTCATTTTAAGAGTGTGGTTTTAATAGTTAAACTTTATTTCGACCAGCTTACGAAACCAGAGTGGAGACATTCTCGCAGTTCAAATTTGAACTGGCAAAGTTATGGTGGTCGGTTGTATCGGTGGATCTGCACTACAACGTCGACGTAAAGTTTGGGGGGTTCCAAGTGGGTTACGCGGGAGTAATCGTCGATCTGAAACACCCGGGCGGTTCAACTAGCGAGGTTGGGCGGTGCTACAACTCAGGGGAGCAATTTGTGGAAGATGACAGAGACTCGATAAGCTGTGAGTTCGGGGTTAAGTTCGCCAGGGTCAACCTGAGTCTAGAAAACAGCAAGCACAGGTGGCTGAACGGGTCAAGGGTCATCTTAAGTGTGAGTGATTACCACTTCGGCGTTGTCGAAGCAAATCAACTGGGAACTTTGCTCAACGTTGAGTAGTTCCACTGATTAACGCTTCAATTATAACTTATAACGAGCTTCGGTTTATCTCAAGTGAAAACTGTTCTTAAAACCTTACAGGGACATTTTTAAGCTGAGATAAATTGTTCTACAATTGACAGAGCGTTGTTTGGTGCAATGAATGTACTTTAAGTAAAATAGAGAAATAAACAGGCCGCGGAGTCAATTGAAACAACTCGGCTCCTACTCTGGCCAAATAAACTGACTTATCATGGCACTATGCACGTTTCAATCACGATCGGGACTTTAATATTCTTGCTTATAGTCTGTACTCGAGTCCTGAGTCTAACACCGACCAAACAAACCGAATCTTTCGAGTCCCGAGTCCAAATCTTACTCCCCAGACCTGATTAGAAAACTATAGGGTATAACTGCGTCTACCGGCATACTTCCTTTAATGTATAGCCTTTGCAATTAAAAGCCCTGTACAAATGCTTTAAAACTGGAAATGATTGCTTGCTGTTTTTTATCTTACGCTAACTGTGTTCTTGTGGTTATTGTTTGTTTTGTTAATTCTATGCGTGTCGTTTTTTGGTGTATTTATTACGTTGTATGTTAGCTTGTGCACAAAATATGGTTTTGTTTATTTAATAAACGACCAAATGCAATTTAAGACGTACAACCACTGATGGATTTAGGCTTTTTTTTTAAACAATCTAATTTTCCCTAAATGTTGCACGCCACAACATTTTATTAAGCCTAATTAGACTTTATTGGATGGTCTTCGTTTGAGCAAAACGCTGACAGTAACAACGATTCAAATTGCAGAACAAACCTAAATGGGAACACACAATAATACCTACAAAGCAACAATAACCAAAGCAGAGTAATCTATAATACCATAGTATTACGATCATAGACATATTAAAGCTAAATACTCGACAGAATAAGATCGAAATCGTCTAAATAAAACCCTAAACCTGTTAGAATAAGTCCCAAATTAACCGGATTAAGGCCTAAAAGGACAAAACAACGCCTGAAACTGTGAAGACGGTGTGGGACGATCGGGGGTCGCCTGTCTGACATCGACCGTTTTGTTGTTGTAGACGTTTGGGCGCCCTAGGTTGAACGGTGCCGTTGGGGCGCCGCTGTTTTGGCACCGGATTGTTAGGCCCTGTTTGGGGATATTGGTGGGTAATGGTGAGGTTAGAAAATGGGTTAAGGCTGAAATTATTTGGGAAGTTAGTGGTCTACTAAGGTTGGGATTAGGGTTAGTTACAAAAAAAAAATTGTGTAGGCTTGATTCTGGCCATTTAGGTCTTATTCCGACGAGTATAAGACTTATTCCCATTTAAACGTTACGGTATTAGGACTATTAGGTATATTGTTTTTTTCCGGAATTGAGTTTTATTCCGACATTGATGATGTTCTTTTTTCGATCTTATGGCTGGATCCCACCCACACCCATTCAGTTAAATCAGTTACCATAAAACTGAGAAATATCCCGAAACATATATAAAGTATTTCCATACGTTACTATACATAGTCGATGTTTAAATACAATATCAAAGTTCACTTAGAAGCAATATTTAATAATGTATTGATAAACAGAGCTTTCACACTTCCTATTTACTATTCATGATAAATATTTACTGGGTCAACTAAAAGAAACCACTTTCAGTATACGTGTTTGCATTGTAGCCTACGTGTTTGCACGATAAAACACCAAGGACAATGAGACATTGAACCACTTCGTGCCCAGTAAACAAGTATATCCATGTTATCAGCGACAAATCGATACTCATAAGTGTTCATTGTTTATTCTCACCTTTTGCAAATATTTCATTTTCCATCTTGCTGGTGACAGCTTGTTTTTTTACAAGATTGCTTCTTAGACCGATATACATTAGATTGCTTATTATTGTTTGGTTAACTTGTGACAGCTTTGCACTATAACTGAACTTAACTTCACAGCACCAAACTACTAAGCTCTGCAAATGTACTCAAAACTGTTTGTTTTGATCCTAAATCATAAAAAGGCGCAAAATCTACTTTCTGTGGCCAATCACCAATCAGCGTTGATTGTGACATCACACATGCATAGGGCTAGCGTTTGTGCCATGCAGGGGTGCACTTATGTTTTTTTTAATTGTTTCGATTTCGTTGGTTAAATTATTTTTTTTGACGGTTCCGACTCAGACTGTTTGCCTTAAGGCTATTATATTGTTAGTAACACTTTTGAAAAAACTATAGTTGAAAAGTCAAAAGGTATAATCATCTCCAAACTAACTGATATTGTGGTAACAATTTAAGGTAAGATACATATCCCCAACAATTATTATAAGAAATAATGGTTGCACGAATATTTATCCGTGCATTTGCATTGGTTGAAATTTGGTTGGAATTTGATACTTTTTAATGATTTCTATGAATTAGGCTTGTCGTTTTGCGTCATGCTTGGGTGATTATAATTTACAACGTGAAAAAGGAAAATTCTTAAAAACTAAAATAACAAAGTATACAACAGATTGTTTCCAAAATAGAACAGCAGATTAATGGAATAGGCTTGATAATATCGATGGTAGTTTTCTATGTTTCAAAATGAGGCGCTGGTCTAGAATCCTACCACAGTTCTAAAATCAATGCACAAAATTTGAGTTAGGTTGCGGGTTTGGGTGTGGGTGGGTCAAGTATTATTATATTCTTTATTTAATGATAATACTTGACCCACCTTTACCGCACCCTAACCCAAAAGGTGTTTCGTTGTGGTAGGATTCTAGACCAGCGCCCAAAATGATTACTGTATTGTTAACCTGACATGACCGTAATAAAAAATGGGGGCTATTTATTTGTATAAATATTGCTAACTCATTATAACATAAGGCCTAAACGTTTCATTTAGCATTATATTTACCAGTAAAAAGACGTTTTTAACTGACATAATACATACGTAATAATTTACATATTAATTTCTGCCAAAGCTTTTATCTAAATTAAAGACCTTATTGCACAGACGTTCATGTGTCTTAAAATATCAAAATGACCTAAAATCTAAATGGATTGGTGGAACATAAGTTTGCTGGCTTATTTGCTTCCAATGTTGCAAGCCATGGGTTCCAGTGTAGGCAATAAACATGATTTCGGTGATGATCAATCATCAGAAAATAAGCCAAGCTATGCACTGGTGCCTTACACACAACCACAGAATGGAATCTTGTCGGAGTTTTACGCAACAAGCAAAAGCATAAAGATCCCAAACATAAATAAAACTTTTGAAATCAAGCAAAACTGGAACGAGAATGGGGTCGCTGGTGTGGTCTGGGAAGCTGTAAGTTGTAAACATTTGTGCCTTGCCAGTTTGTTAACTGTAAATCACAAGACCGATTTTCATTTATTATGCCTGTCTATTGAAAGGTCTATAAGTGAAAAGGTTTTGTTTAGAATCCTACCACATTTATTTTAACAGCAATGATACGAGTTGTCAAAGTTGAAATTGGAAGGACATGAATATCTAAGAATAAATATAACAATAATACTTGACCAACCCAAACCGAAATCCTAACTCTCACCCTAACCCAAATATTGTTAGCAATATTAACCCCAGACGAAAATGTGGTAGGATTCTAGACTGGTGCCCATAATTTAAAATATTAATATCATACTTTCTTACAGAAAGTTGTAATCTGTTAAAATTATTTCATATTATATTTTTATGTATTACATTTTCATATGCATAACTTAAATATAAACTTTTATATACAGGCCAAAGTGTTGGGGAATTACATGAAGTTGCACTGTGATATGAGGAACAAGTCAGTTCTGGAGTTAGGTGCTGGAACTGGTCTTGCAGGAATGGTGGCCTCACATCTCGGCGCTAAGGTCACACTAACAGACATCAACAAGGCTATTCCACTTTTAAACGACAACATTGAGCTTAATTTTTCTGCAAACTGTTCAAAACAATTGCGACCAAAATCGGATACATTGGAGTGGGGGCAAGACCTTAACCGATACTCGTCAAATACTTACGATTACATCATCGGTGCTGACATCATTTACATGGAAAGTACATTTGACACCTTGGCAAAAACTCTGACTGTTTTAGCTTCAGCGCAGTCCATGATACTTTTATCTGCAAAGTTGCGTTATGACAGAGTAGAGACTTTTTTGGAAAAATTAAAATCAACTTTTAAAAACATTGTTTTGGTAACTAAAGATGACTGTACTGGTGTTGTTATTTATAAATGTTGCAAAAGTTGAACAAAATTTGTCAAGCAACAAAAAATCACATCAGTTTATTGAAACAAGGGGTAGAACTTGGATACACTTACATGGTCTGTAGTAAATGGCACATTTCTCAAATGCAGTTTTACAAATAACCAAGTGAACTTTTTAACATTGGTACACAAATAAGCCAAAAAAGTGCAATTTGTATAAAGTTGCAAATCATTGTTGATTTTTTAACATTTGGTGCAATAAGATTACAAGGCAATATAATACAATTGTCATCAATTTGTTGAACAAATTTAAAACAACGGCTAACTAGTTGGTTGCGGTGTGAGTACAAAAGGGTTTTACCACAACAAGCAAGCATGCTCGGAGGTGTTTTCTTAAACAAATGAACATTAGTTGGAACAGTGTGCTTATACATATTAAAGAGTGGTGCATTATATTCATTTGCCACCAACACAAATAAATAAGGAAGTTGTAATTTAAGTCTCCTGCGATTTAAATTACTACATTGCATTGAAAATCCTATGAAACTGTTAATAAAGTACAAATAATGGGAATACAGCACAGAACTGAGGTACAGGGCAATACTTTCAACTGGTTCAAGCAAAAACTTGCTGATATCCTGATTTGAGCAACTATTTTTATCATTTGGACTTTCGTATTAACAATAATCTTATAGCTTTTAACAATAGTTTTAAACAGTGCAATGGTTTTTTTTAACTTTGGGGCAAATAATTCGCCAAGGACCAAATCTTTAAGTAAGACCCTGTTGAGGTAGCAAGCAGTGCTCAAAATAAGGGTAAACATACATTTCCAGATCGTTAACTCATAATATAAAGTCTATATATAACTTACATAACATACCAGGACAGAGTTTTACCTCTAATTTTGAGCACTGCAGTGGTTGCGTACGCGAATCAATAGTGTTTAGTATAAATTGCCCTAATAACACGTAGTATTGACCAGGGTTTGCGACATCTTAGTGTAGCGACTGGCTCCAACTGTTGGCTGTGGGCCATTTGTTGTGCATAGCGCGGCAGTAAACACGTGAAACAACTGTGAGGTGCTTAGCGCTCCAAGGTGTTCTGTTGAATGGCTTCTTGTACGACGCTCCTAAGGTGCGAGATCACACGAGCTGGATCCTGACTCCGCATAATCGCAGATCCCGACACAATCATGTTGGCGCCTGCGCAAATACATAAGGCGTGAGCAGGATTGTGGAACAAAGTGATTAAAAGCTTGTTTCAAATTGACTTTTTTAGCCTTAAGATTGAAATAAGAATACCATCAAAGTCATAATAAAACACTGTACGGAATAAGACCAAACTCGGACTAATACCTTATAGTTGTAATAAGGATTAAGTCCTATGCCCGTCAAAATAAGACCTATGGCCAGAATCAGGTCTAAACAAACCTGCGCACAGACTTCACGTTTAAACAGGATAAGGTGTTATACAGGATTGTAGCACTAAATTTGATAATAATTGCTAGTTGAACAGAAGTCATTTTGAAACTTTTCTACGAAACACTGTTTTTATTCTAAATTTGTTTTAAATCCTAAAAAGAAATGAGTTGACATTTAACAAAATGGCATTTTTTGAAGTAACAAACCCTGTTACTAATACCTGTTCGTGGTGGTAAATAACATCCCTAACGCAATGTTGCCAATGTATTGGAAAGAAACGTCGAGATAATACGGCGCTAATCTCTTAGGCCAGCGGTTCTCAACCAGTGGGCCATGGCTCACTGGTGGACCTTAAGAACATTTGAGGTGGGCCACAGACCAATTTAAAAAAGCTAGATTTATTTATTTATTTTTTTTATTTGTGTCGCTATATTTAATTTTACAGGAATAATGTCTTGGGGAGGAATTAAAAAGGAATGTAAATTTATTGTTCAGCTGCAAGTATCTCACTAATGCACTTTTGAATAAGTAATATGTTTTGAAATACGTTCTGCTGTGTTTTGTTCTAAACCTATTTAACCGTTTTTTCTTTCATAAAAATTTATTGGGCCACGAACGAAAAAAGGTGGAGAACCACTGGTTTAAACACTTGTATTACCTGCATCTGCGCAGTGTTGTATCGTGCTAATTCCCACACCTCCGTCAACACCGATGTCTAGGTGGGGGTAGCACTTACGAAGCTCGCGAACCTAAACATTGGTAAACATGAAATAACGGATGCAAGGATACACATAACACGGGCTGGTGGTTTAAAAACGACTTGAAACGCTTCGCAGAACACTTTGTTTTGTTCTGTTATAAACCAGTGGAGAAAAAATACTGAAAAGCATCAGCAAATTAAGTTTGATTAATTCCCTTCAAACTGTGGCTAAAAATCTATTCAATAGAAAATTCCTCCCAATTTGGTTAAAGTGATTTTTAGCAACGACTTATTGGCTTTTTAATCTTGAACTATAGAAATTAGCGATTCTATTCAGATCAAAAGTTTTTTTTCAATTCTGATTCTTCATAACCTTAAGTCGCAAAACATTTTTGATTAAAAAGTGCCAAGAACGACCTTGTGTATATTGTACACAAATGTGAGTTGGGTCTTGGGGGCGTTGTCAAACTGACTTTTGCGGCCCGCCCACGTAACAATAGCCCACTGTGACGCAATAAACAATGGAAAGAGCACGTGTTATTCTGTGGAACTTGCGAAGGTTGACAAAAACTGTTCGAAGATTATCTCGCGACAATAAAGCTCGTGTTCTACAAACACAATGGTAATTGAGACGTAACAAACACGTCCAATAGCGTCTATTGTTTATAACCTTCTTAATATAATTACGTTATACTTTGTAACTTTCCAGAACCAAGAGTTGTGTAAAGATAAAACATCGCCAACACATTCGTGCATTATAAAATAAGTAAAAGATAATCATTTTGTTACCTTTTACTGAAGATTTGAGTGCACTATTTTCAAGAAAGAAGTTAGTTTTGCTTGGGTCTCAAAAATTACTGTAATATTGATTAACTTTGAGATGCCAATATTGTATGTTTATCCATGTGCTGCATTTTAACAAGGAAACAATACCATATTGCAAATGCTAGTAGTTATGCTGACGATAACAAATTACCTAAAATTTAATAGCGTATGGTGAGGTTAACCAAAATAAATAACCTAAGAATTCCTGTTTAAAAAAGACAAAGCACAATTCTAACTAAATGTGTAAAAAATACTATAGTAGAAAATTATATAGTACGTTGAAAATCAATATAGGGCAGTTATTTTAAATGGCATTCAATCAGAAACATAAACATAATACCATTTAAATTGTGATGTTTTTATACAGTTACAAATTATTCTTCAAAACATACTGACATGTATATAGGAACCACATTGAAGCAACTAATATTGTTACATTAAGCCACCTTTTCCATCATTCCGCACATAAATGATTGACCTCCGAACCCAGGTTCAACGGTCATTACAAGAGCGACGTCAGCCATTTGTGTGTGGAGGAGATCTATGAGGGTCTTGACAGGAGTTGCGGGCTTGATCGCACAACCTGCTTTCATGCCTTCCTCGCGGATCTAAAGAAATACAAAGCGAACCTATCTTAAAGCAATCAAGAGCAATGGTAATCTATCTGAAAGCTAACCATGCAAAGTACTGCACTCTGTGACACAACAAAATTATGCCTAACTAATCCATGTAATCTTCTAAACCACACCCAGACAAACTGCGGCCAGTAAGCAGAGTCTGGTCAGCCAAGCAAGTTAATCATGCCACTGGCTCAAACTAAATATATATGTTATTAAATAAATTATGGCAAATTTCTCACCATCATGTTAAAACAATATTTACACCTTCATTGAAAACGATTTTCAATTTACATTATGTGTGATTCAAATTCCTTTTTGATCCCCTCCAAATTTTCTTATTCTTATGCCCTGGGGAAAATAATAGCCCAGCCTCGATAAGCCTGCTTAGACTATGGGCAGTTTATGTCAATTTAATCAACTTCCAAATAAAAAAAAGATGGTTAACTTTATTATCCTGACTGAGGATGTTTGATAATATGGGATCAGAGCTCATACCTAATACCAAGTGATAGTACCAGTACTCGTCCGATACTAGACTGGTATAGGATTTCAGCCCTAATTTACAATTCTACCTTGAGTTAAGCAAAACATGGTGAGCTAACAACTGAGCAACTAAAAGATAAAGCAAACATAAGCCTAACAACCTTTGCCTTTAACAAATGCCTTTGAATGCTTTAATTTCACCCAATGTTGGTTTATCATATTGTTTTATTTTGATATCGGAATGCAATTCCTTTTGTCTAAAATATTGGTATCGATAACCGAATAAAAAAGTTTTAGCATAGTTAATCAAAACCATAATGCCTACCTTAAATAGTTATAAAATTAACAGAAATCCTACCCTGATATAGTAACCATATGATCAAGTAGTATCATTGATGGGGTATACAACTAATATACACTACTATGGAACTATTTTAATATGGGTAAAGTGTTTAGTTTCTGTATTTTAGTTAAAGTAGTAGGTTTAGAAAACCTCTTTAATCAATTGTTGTGGCTCATTTGATGCCTCAAGGTGGAAAGTGTAGATGTTAGCACCTGCTTCGGACATTGCCTTTACCCACTGTTCTGGCCTAGATACCATCATGTGCACTTCACACACAGGAGTTGGACCCACATGGTTTCTAAACAAATATTGAATTTTGTCTGATTAATTGTTGTTTTGCAATCTGAACTAGTTTCATGTACTACATTATGTTTATGAAACAATACTATTTTGAAAATATTTATGTTTAATAAAAACACTTAATTTCAACCCAGTCTTTTCACTTAATGATAAGCCCAAGCCAAGTCCTTTGTCCAAGGACAAACAACATAGTAATGCACTGTCCAAATCCACATGTTTAACCAAAATGTCTGTGATAAAAGTACTTACAAATACAACAAAAATATTAATAACTACACTTCAAAGAATACATTTAGTTCAACATTTAGGTACTTATCAAAACATGTAAGGCAAAAAACTTATCATTAACTAAACTAAAAGTAATCATGCCTTATGCACTGGACAACTGGATGTCCAAACGTTATGTTAGGTACAAAATGGCCATCCATAACATCCAGGTGGAGATAGTCGGAGCCACACTCCATCATACGTTTGCATTCATTTCCAAGGCATGCCAGGTCGCTGTTTAGAATTGAAGGGCCAATCTTACACCGGTAAGCACACATTTTATATACAAATTGCCTATAAAGGTTACTAGAATTTCAACTATAGAAATTAGGTTAAACAAGTGTAAATTTCCCTTTAAATTTACAGTTAAGTTTAAGTCATGCATAGATTTAAAAGTTTCGAACAAAGTGAAATCAGTCACTCTAAATCTTGACATGAATAAACATCTCTGTAAGTTTAAGATGTTTTAATTTTAATATTTACTGATGTTATGTCACATTTGTGAGAGAGCGAGCAATAAAGCTAGTTACTTCAGTAATATTTTATCTAGCTTTTCCAGGTTACTCAACCTTCCATAATAAACTAGGGAAAACATGACTTGTAATTTAGGAATCTTTCTTTACCACACCAAACCACAGCTTTAACACACACGGCCGGCCAAGCACACATGTGGCTTCCGTTTTGTATACTTGCATCAGCCAAAGGATATTAAATAGAAATAGCGGGCAGCGTTATCACGCAATACGGAAATGCTTATGTAAGACGAGTGTCATATTTATTGAATATTTAGTTGATCACAGACTGATATTAAACATTTCCTTCTAAAATTAACGAACATGGAAATGTAAATGTTTATTCAGTTCTGTTAAAATTTACCCAAAGAAAATGTCAAAGACTGAATTCAGTCTGTACTTTAAAAATACTAATCCACATAGAAAAAAAAAATTTTGTCTTTTTGTTATTGAAAAATAAAACGGAATGGTGTATTTACTCATAGATTAACGTAAAAAACAAACTTTAAAAAGTTTTTTTTATAAAAATGCAACGTTTTGTTCCCGAACACAGGGGATTACCCGATAGTTGTCTGCTGGCCAAACGCCGGTAAATTATTTCAGGAAGGTTTGTGTGATTGAAACAGCTTGATAATAATAAAGGGTAATTCTTGTGTACGTGGTGCATACGAGTATGATGCCAACACTAAATATAATTCAGTGCACATAACCGACGCTAATTATCTTGATTTGCCAAAACATAGCAGTTTGAACGCGTTTCATCCATAACTTTGAACAAACAACATATATTCAATCAATTTCTGTAGTCTGTTAAGAATAACTCCGTATTTGAAAACATAGTTCCAGTAATAAGAACTTATTTTAAACTTGCAGTCTAATTTGTTTCATAATTCTAAATGAGCCTAACACCTCATGCCTAACAAAAAGTTGGGCGCTGGTCTAGAATCCTACCACAGCGTTCAAACAATTTTTTAATCAACGTGCATTATTTGGTTAGGGTGTGGCTTAGAGTATGGGTTTGGATGGGTCAAGCATTATTATTTTAATAATAATAGACACACCCAAATGCTAACCAACACCCCAACCAAATAAAGTTTGTTGTAGGGTTCTAGAGCAAAAAGTTGTTGTGTGACCCATAATATGCAGCATTGAGCAAAAGCTTTATATGGTTTGTTGATAATTAGATACATGTCTGTATGCATTATTGGATGGCTATTTGTAACACAATAAATTAAAACTACAAAAGTTATGTGGCACATTCATCTATGGAGCAAGGTGCTGTACAGTTTTAAGCGACTGACACAAAAAAGTTAAAGCGTGCCTAATACTGAACTAGGGTTCCTCTCAGGGAATGTTGCGATGGAAAATTCCCGGGATTTCCCGCGAATTAACAATCCCCAATCCCAGGAATTTTTTTGTAATCTTAGTTATTTGGCAACATACTAAAACTTTATAAAAACTAGTCGTTTTTGACTGGTATAAAGAAAAAAGTTATTACCAAACCTATTAAAGTCGTTGCCTGAGTTGCTTTATTTGCGCTTAGCAGAAAAACTTAATTAAATTTATTCCATAAATTTTTTTTTTAAATAACAAAAAAATAAGGGTGCAGCTTTTTATATGAGAAGCAAAACTACAGAACTTTAATGAGCTTCATTAAATGTTTGGAACTAATATAAAATAATTTTAAACATTATAATGACGTAATTCGGTATACTTTTTTCGTTAAGATTACCGTGAATTTTAATTTTTAAATCCCGTTTCCCGGGAGTGAAAAAATCTGGGAAAAAGAGGAATCCTATACTGAACCAGTGTTCACTTACGGGAGATATGCAGGTGTGGCATTCTGTTTTTCTCACACCTGGTGAGATTGGGGGTCCTACCACAGTTCAACCTTTTTTTCTAAATTTGCTTCGGTGAACCCGGATTTTTTCAGCCATGCGCAACATCTGCCATTCTTTCAACCAGGACTGCAGAGTCAGACTTGGGTCTTGACGGAGTCCGTTTGTAAACTTTTGCTGAAGTCGGACTCGAGTAAAACCATATAAAACTACCAGAGTCTCTAGTCCAGCATGCACATTCGCAGGATAAAATTTTAAAAGACTGTCGCAATTGTAAAGGTTAAAAGCATATGGTGGAATATTTTCTAACCATGTATTGTAAGTGGATAAATTGTGTGACAATCTATGAGAGGATTGCTTGAAATTCACCCTTTTTAGTTACGCAAATTGGTGAATACAGGCTGTGAAGTAGCAGCCCTGTTTTCAACACTAGTGCTCAGAAAAACTGAAATAAATTTTGTATTTGTTTTCTTGAACAGGACATTTTTATTTTATTCCTCTGTTTTTAAAAGTATTATAATGGCAGTGAGCTGTTTTGGTGAGAAGCTCTATACTTGGTATTATGTTCTTGTGTGCATGAGTTGTTATGCTGTCGGGGAAATCGGACATTTTATCATCGGAATTGTGTCAAAGCCCCTTGCACAAGATATTGGGTTCGGTGATGAAGGATGTTTAACAAAAGCAAACCTTAGTTTTTCTAATGAAAGTATTTTAGAACAATGCTTAATGGACCCAAATAAAAATAACTACAACAAGTATGTATAACTATTTTTCTATTTTTTTAATTATAATATATATATTTTTTTCAATTTACTTAAAATAAAGACAATTTTATAGGTTTTATTTATTTGTCTGATATTTTGCTCATATTAGTGCTAACTTGAAAAAGGTTAGAATTATTGTAAAATATTGATTGCTAAAAACATAATATTATAACATGTTCCTTGTGCGTTTTAGTTGCATTTCCCTTCAGTACAACAATGAGTCGTATTGCGAGTGGAATTACGTGGGATCTGGAATTGCTTATCAGTTATTGGCTGGGCCTTGCTTTATTGCAATTTTCACTGTTATGGGAATTGTTATTGGTGTTCTAGGAGACAGCTATAACAGGTAAACTGGCTATTTAACTGTTTTTACTGTACATTTTAATTAAATTTTGCATATATAATGTTAATCTTAGTAGAAAGCTTCTATGTGTATTTAAAAATATGTTTATACGTACATTATTTTAACTACATCAAAACAATTAATTATTCAACAAAAGATAACATATTTTTATTTTAAAAACACAGCTAGTGGCATTTTTAATTTTAGTTACTTTTTTTAGTACAAAAAGATTGTTTTATAAATAATTAATAAATCCATTGAACTTGTTTTGCTGCAGAGTGCGCATATTGTCAGTGTGTGTCTCCTTCTACGCACTGATGGCGCTCCTCACAGGTTTTGCAACCGAGTACTGGCAACTTGTTATGCTCCGGTTTGGCTTCGGAGCAGGGTGAGTAAATAAGCAATGCTTGTCACAAGCAAACAAGTAATGCTGTATAACATCGTGAAGTCATGAGCATGACTTCCCTAATGTGTAATGCAAGGCTTTACTTTTTAATCCACAATGTAAAATTTCAATTTTCTTAAAGAATTGTTTTTTGACCAACCTTAAAAAACTTTCAAAACAGTTTTCCTAAAGTTATTCTACAAGCAATATACTCAAAACAAACCTTATTTTAAAAGAGTTAAATTGCTTGTTGAAAAATGAAGTAAAAATTTGGCACCCACTAAGTCATTATCTCTAAATTTTTCAAGAATTTTATGGAAAGCCAACCTTCGCATATCTATCTAATTAAGGCTTGATATCCTGTCCTTACATCCTGTTGAAGGAAGGCACAATTTAAGCCAGACTCTTGTCTCAAACCATATGTATTTACATCCTATTTCAATAAGGACTAATATGTCAAAACAATTAATTCAACAATTCAAAAAATCACTATAAATTTTAAATTAATTTATTTTATAAATTTGATTTAAGAAAATATAAATATATTTGTACCACTAAACCTTTGCAAAGGTTTTAAATACACGGAATATGGCTTAGTTTTGCCTTGTAATTGTAATTCAATTCAACTATTACCAACCAGACTCAATTGAAATGATTTTTGAATTAGGCGAAATACGTTATAATTTTCCACAAGTGTTGAACTTGGGAGTAGGGCTTACATTGGTGTAGTTTCAAGCAGCAAATAGTTGTATTGACATTGTGTACCTAGTGTTTGTGGAATGAAGTTGTTTGCATTGCAGTGAGGCCGCTTGTACCCCGCTGACAGCAAGCATCGTCGCTGATAAGTTTGGTGATCAAAGTCGAGCGCTTGGCATGAGTGTGTTTAACTGGGGGATCTACATCGGATATGGACTTGCATTCACCATTGGCAATTATGTACCACAGAGCACTCTGTTTGGAATGGTAATATTCTTTCACACTAAATAAACAACCTTTTTCCATTTAGAAAAATTGTTGTAAATATTTGTTTTTTTATACATTTGGCAAATATCGAGTTTTAAACAAATGTCAAATCTAAGCTTTGAAATTATCTTTACAAACTTTTACAAATATATCTACATGCAAATGTTGTATGTGGTAACCTGTTATTATAATGACTTTCATAGTTTATAAATTTCTACGGTAAATTATGTTGTTTCTGATGAAATTTGAGGCTGTACTTTTGCTCTTGGTTTACTAAAGTATGCCAGTGTTCTTAAATTACCAAACAATTGAAATGTTTCAGAGTTGGAGATGGGCTTATTATCTCATCAGCATTCCAGGATTCCTATTCGCAATAGTTTTGTTCACGACTGTTAAAGAACCAAAGCGTAAACTGATTCTTGCCACTCACAAAAAGGAAACGCCGGCTGAAAGCTCTTCAGATGAGAATAAAACTGAAAAAAGTCCAACTGAAGAGCCCTTGATCGCCGTCAAACCACAAGAAAAAGAAAGTACGAGTCGGTTATAAGTTTATGGTGGTTTTGCACAATTTTTACTTTTGTTTTTAAACAAAGTCTTTTTTAAAACTGCGTTTTTAATACAGAAAATCAAATAAAATTGTTCATCTACTAGATAAAAATCAGTGTTATTTGTTTCAACTTTTAATTTTTTCAGAAAAGACGCGTGCAACTTTATGGATTGCGATAAAGTTTTTTGCATCCAGCCCTCCCCTTCTTGTGTTGTTACTGGCGGCATCTATTCGACACACCGGTACTAAATTAATTCACTCAATTAATTCACTTTTATGCTCTGATTGTCTAGAAAGCTGTCCCAATACTAATACTTCAAACAACATGTTTTTTAAAATAAAGTCCATATTTGTGAAATAACATTTTGTTAGTAATTTAGGTAACTTCTTTAATTAATTCACTTTATACTGATTATCTGTTTGTTGATCTGATTCTCTAATTCCTCTCTTAAGCTGCCCAGTGTTAATACTTAAAAAAACATGTCCGAGATAAAGTCCATATTTGTGAAATTGTTTATTGCCACTGGCAGTAATAATGCTTGCTTGTTTAAAACCCTTACACTTGGCCACATTGTAATGACTGTATTGTTTTAATGCGAACTTGTTACATACAAATACCTAATTTCCACACGTCTCCTATTTAATTAAAGAACTACAACAAACAGTTGATTTGTATTTTTTCGAAAAAAGGAATTGTGGCAAAAAAACATGATTTTTAAGATAAAGCCATAATTGTCAAATTGTTTTTACTTTTTTGGAAAACAAGAGTGAGAATAGAGTCCAAGATAACTTGGAATTACAAATAACTTGGAATGCATTAACCAGGTCTTACGTGCTTGTTATAACAACAAACCGTTGATTTGTTTCCACAGCGAGTTTCTGCTGGGCTTACAACACACAACTCTACTTTGACTATTACTACCCGAACACAGAGCTCGGTATCTATATGATGCTCTGCTCAATCGTTGGTGGATTGATTGGAATCGCATCAGGGGGAATCATCTCAGACAGAATAGTATCAAGACATGGTTGGTTGAAAATTGAAATTTAAAACGTTCAGTTGCTGTGTGTTAGTATTGACTTAAGTTATATATAACTCTAATTACACAAATAAGTTTATAAAATATTTTACAATGTTATTTGACAAATTTTGAATCCTAAAATTACAATTTGAACATTTTTTTTTATATACAAGTATTGTCCAAAGTTTTTTTTTCAAATCTTTTCATACATCTCTATATTAATGATGTGACGTGCAATTAGCTACGTTGATTTCAGACAGATAGTATCAAGACATGGTTTGTTGAAACATGCATCCTTGAACATTCTATGGCTGTGTTTTAGTATTTTAGTATAGCCTTGAATTAAATAATAACTCTAAATTACGCAAATAAATCTACCAAAAAACTGTTTTCCAAGTTTTGAATAATAAAATTACAATTTAAACATGTTTTACTATGCAAGTATTGAAAAAAGTTTTTGTCCATGCATCTATCTTATAACTGTGAGTAGCTACATTGACTCATGTCAGACATACAACACATGGTTTGTTGAAACATACATCATTCAGTTAAAACAGTCAGTGGCTTTGTTTTAAGTTAAGTATATATATAACTCTAATTACACAAAAATATATTTCATTAATTTGTAATCCTAAAATTACAAGTTAGATAAGTTTTACTATGCAATTATTACAAAAAGTTTTATTATCAAATCTATCTTACAAATGTCTGCTTTATAATGATGTAATGTTCCACTAGCCACATTTACTTGCCGTTGGCAGGTGTCAGTGCCAGACTGTGGGTTCTGGTTGTCAGTCAGTCGATTGCGGCGCCACTTGCCGCTCTGGTGCTTTACTTGCCACCTCCCTACTGTTTCATCGCACTTCTATCTGCCTATCTATTCGGTAAAGTATTAAATTTGGATATTTAATTATTTGTGCAGTAAGGTTATTGTAAATTGTGCCCGTTATATTATCTCGATAAAAATGGATTTTATAATTATCATAAAATAAGTATTTATAATTGTTTAAATAAGTATTTTATAATTGTTTACGTACATTCTTTGTATCATTTTAACTAATTATTTCCACCTTGTCATGTTTTAAAGTCAATTTATAAATTAGCTTTTTTAAAAAGTTTTTTTAATAAGGGAAATTTAGAAGGTGCCTTAGTTTTCCACCAAATTTGTATTTGGAAGATTTTTACCAAAATTCACTGTGCTGTGGATATTTTTTATTCCTGGTATTTTTTCAAATTAATTTCGCTTTTAAGCTTTGTTTTTTGCAGCATTTTTTTCTCTTTAAGCCAATAATGAAGATTTCAGATTACCTCTTTTTGCTTGAACCAGTTAAGAAGTTTAATTTGTTGGAGCTTTGGTGTATGAGTATGTATTAATTATGACTGCAAGTTAATTCTACTAACTGTTTATAAAACAACATTTTATTATTCCAAATAGATCTGTTTATTGCAATACTTCCGCCTTATGTTTAAAACTTGGTGAAAAACTATTAAAGACAGCTTAGTACCGTGACATGTTAACCCCAAAATGTTGCCTTTTTAAAATGTGTGTTTATTTAAACATTAAAACTTGATGGCACTTAGTTTATGCCTGCGGTTTATGTTCAAGCTAAATCGTATTTACTTTAGACACTAGTTTTTATTCGTTAAAAATCTGTTTTTTAACCTATATTTTTATGTGTAGCCCAATACTTCAGTGTAGACCTAAACAACTAAGCCTAGATTGCGTCATATAATATCAGATAATGTTAAACTTCCTAATGTGTTTAATTCCATTTGTCCAAAAGCAATGTACTTAAGTTAGGTTTATTGCGAATGGCAGTAATAATGCTTACTTGTTTAAACCATAAACTTGGTCACATGTTAATGACTGTTTTGTTTTGATGAGAACTTGCTCTTGTTGGTTTCCCACATTTAGACGCACGTCTCCCATTTAATTAAAGAACTATTAAATGCGCTTGATTTGTATTTTAATGTGGGGGAAATAACTATGAAAAATTTTGTCATTGTTTCACATATTGTTAGAGTCACGAGCACTACACTTGGTTTCCTACAAAGTTCACACTCATTAAATTTATTGTGTCGTTGTTTATTATTTCCACTGGCCGACAATACAACTTGATGACTCTCTTAGCTAGTTGGACTTTGTAAGTGCACAGGCCAAAGTGCCACCTTTAGCACAGTTTGTTGCTATAACCTCCACGACTTATGGTGTTGAACATACACTCTCCCCTTAACAATAACTTCACAGTCGAGATCTTGTCGAAAACTCTCTGTAGTTTGCCCTTTGTACAACTCCTTGAAATACGCTTTCTCCCTCAACAACATGCTATGGCCTATACCCTCCCGTACGTCTAACGACGTAATTGGCGATAGCGCTCTTACCCTCCACTCTTAACAACGACTTGACAGCCGTGATGTGGTTTGGAAATTCTTCATAAGTGGCAATAGATTAAATTAAGTCAATAAAACACTTTGACTGAAATGCGCAAGGTTAACAATCTTCTATCGGACCATTGTAGGCCGAGACTCAGTGTAGCAAATACCTGTTTTCCTCCTTTAACTCCATCTCGTCATAAGTGGCCAAACGACCCTTTGTACAGTGTGTTGCTCTCACCCTATGCTATGTCCCATACCTCCCCTTAACACCAACTTTGCAGCCGAGATGTGGTTTGGAATCCTCTTCACGGTCCTGGTGGAATCCCTGCATCCACAGATCCGCTCCACAGGGATTGGTATGTTCATCTTCGTCATGAACAACGCCGCCAGTCTATTCCAGCTGCTTGTTCCTGTGCTACGGACACTCGTGGGATTCAGGACTTCGCTCTACATCACTTACGCCGGATTCTATGGCATCAGTGAGTATCGCATCCGGTGCTTCCCCTAACTAACAACGCTAATTTGCATTTTGTTGCAACATTTGTTTGTCGCTTTTCTGTTTGTCCTTTTTTGTGTTTTTTATGCTTTTTTTTAATTATTTTTGCTTTTTGTTGTGCTTTGCAATTGACAAGATCATCTTTTACGCATCCAACTTTTTTTTAATATCCCCGAAAAACTAGGGTGGAGAGCTAAGGCACCTGATACATTTAGTTTAGCTCCTGTTTGAGACAAAAAACAAATCATTTAAGCAATCAGACTCCCTAGGACAACAACACACCGCCTAATCACCCAAACCCCTTAAAAAACAGCAGCAACTGGCGCAGAAAACTAACTTTTTCCTCGCAGCCGAAATGTGGTACGGCGTCGCCATGACGGTAGTGGTTGAGGGGGTTCCCCCGCACGTCCGTTCCACTTCAGTGGCGCTGGCTTCTTTCGTCATCAGCAACATCGGTGGTAACCTCCCGGTGGTCGTGGCCCCGCTTAAGCACGCCATGGGTGGATTGCGCAACGCCCTCTACCTAATGTACAGCGGATTTTACCTGCTAAGTAAGGCGCTTGGTCTGGGGAGGATCAACAAACTACTAACCAAGATTAACAAAAAAATCGTGTCAAATTTAACTTTATCTTTAAAAAAAGGTCGAATAATTGAAACCAAGACTTTAGTGAGCTTTATGAAGTTATTCTTTAGTTTTGAAGTTTCATCTTGGTTATTATGAAGTTTCATCTTGGTTATTATATAAATGGGCGTATCTTTATGAAATCCAAAACCATTGGCAGCAGGTTTCTACTTTTTAATCACTGTTCCGCTGACGTTTATATTAACAATAAAACTCAAAGTTTAAAAACCAGAGTAAAATCAGGATCAGACATTTTTTAGAGTAATACATATTTCGCCTATACTGGCATCGTCTTAAAACATGTTTTTGACATTTTTAATTCATTTTATTATTACTTTGGAAAGTATATATATTTTACTTTACCTATGGGAACTGACGATCCTAGTATAGACGCAAAATATATATTCCTTGAAAAGTGTCATCCTGGTTTTACTCGTGTTTTTAAAGTTTGAGTTTTATTGTTAATATAAACGTCAGCGGGACAGTGATCTACAAGCAGAAACCTGCTGCCAATAGTTTTGGATTCCATAAAGCAGGGCTGTCCAACTCAAACATGCCGGCGTGCCAAAGTTTAGTACTATTTTTTAATATTAAAAGCGTTTTTTTACAAATAATAAAAACGTTTATGTGCACATGAAAAATATTTATTTATTTGATCAAGCAAACCATTTGTATCACTAAAAGCTATATAATTATGTTAACGCTAGGCTCCACCGCGTGTTGGACACCCCTGCCATAAATATACGCCTTTTTATTTACTAACCTAGATGAAACACAGATCAAATTTTGTCGGGCTAATTTAGACAAAAATAAACGATAATTTCATCAAGCTCACTAAAGTCCTGGTGATATTTATTTGTTCTTCTTTTAAAGATAAAGTTAAATTTGACGTGATTATTTTATATCAGGCCCGCCATTGTCAGTCCTTACATAATCCGGCTTTTTATGAAATAGTTTAGTGATCTTTACTTTAGCTACAAGCTGCTATGTGCTTTGCCCATAATTAGCAAATTTGTTTAAAGGTGCTGTTTATTGTTGAAGATATAGGTGCTTAGTTATTTGCTTGGTTCTTCACATTAGAGTCCTGTACTTGTTGGTGGCGTAGCATTTCCGCAACGAATACAAGGAAACAGTTTTCAGTTAATTTTTTATGCATTGGCAGATTTAAGCTTTATGAAACATTGAGCGTTGTTTTTTTCCTAGTACAGTTTGTAAAACCACATAATGTTTAATCCGCAATCACACAAAACTGGATTTCTTTATTTTATGATTTGCTTGGTTCAAAAACGTGCATTTGTGTAAACTTAGCTGTTTGCAGTGCTCCTAGTTGCATTGCCTACATCTTTACGCAACCCTCTGTTAGCAACTTTGCATGACGTAAATTGGTTTTATTTATGTTGTTCCTTGTAAAATCTATAGTTTTTATTTCTTATTCAAACTCTTTTTTTTCTCTTAGCTGGGCAATTATCATGCTTTGAAGCTTTTTTAGTTTTGTTATGCGCCTAACAAAACAAAAAACGATAACTTTAAAAATTATCGATATTCATTCGTAAAGTTAATTGTACTGTTACTTTTGTATTACTCATTAGTGTTTGTAGAATGTGATTGTAGCTATCAACAAAAAACAATGCTTTATTGTTTTTAATTTAGGAAATAACTTCTATTATAACGTTTGAATATTAAACGAATCATATTTGTTGACACTTTTCCTCCAGGCGCCGTGTTTTTCCTGTTTGCCCAATTGCTGATGCGGAGAGAGAACAATCGTCAAAAGTTGATTCAAAACAAGTCCGATCCCATCAATGCCAGCAAGAATGCATAAGCTGCGCAAAACATACACAATTCCTTTGCCATGTCTGGTAAATTTTATTGCGAAGTTTTATGAAATTGCCATTTGTATGTCACTGTTTATCCTTTTTAGTAAAATTGCGTTTTAATCAAGTATATGAACATTTTAACATTTTACAATGAAGTTTGTTTTTATTTATTCATTGAAGTGTCTTGATGCAACTTTCCTAATATGTTTTACAAGTCTTCATTCCACGTTTGTGCAAGAATTGCGTGTTAATATTTATTTGCAATAATTGTTTCATCTTTGCCTGATCTAGGAAATTTTTATGTTCAGGTAATTCTCCGCTGATTTCACTTTTATCATTCATGTTCCAGTTGGCTTAACTTTTTAACCATTTCGCTAACTACATTTAAAACTAAATTTTAATTAGTGAATGTTACTGGAAGTGGCAATGTTTCACCAACAAAAAAGCCAGTATTTTTTTGTTTGCAATTTCCTAATATTGGTGATTTCACGCTTGACCCTTTGGACTTGTTTATATTTTCTTACCTTTGCATCAGACGGTGCTTTTTCATGTTTCAATTGGTGTCGGTCTTTTCGTGGCCTGATCCTATCTATCAATTGTTCCGGCTGGAAAATATTTATTAATCTGTTGTTTTTCTGGCCATGAGAATAAATATCGAACTATATGCACAGAAGTATTTTTGTTGACTGTTTTGTGATACATATTATAAAGAAAAAAGGAGGAATATTGCCACAAGTATATACTTGTCGATGTTCGTTAGTAGAGTATTTGCTACTTTATTGTAAAAAGTCATCCCAGGAAGCAGAAATTTAAAAGCTGGTTACAAACAAGATGTTTGTGGGGGATAATTAGTCGTCACTATAAAACTAACTAACCCCATTAGAAATCTTAATTTATTTTGAAATGTGATTTTATACTAAATATATTTACGATAAAAAACATATTTTTAACATTTCTTTAAATTTTTTGAGAAATTCAAACAACCTACTTATACTCCTGACGTATTTTTTTTACAGAGGTGGAAGAAAAAAATAAGTTTTGTGGAACTTGAAAGTGCAGACAAAAAATTAGCTTTTAAACTTGGCAAAAATGTCGCTTTACGAAGGTCTAGGAGTTGACAACAGCCAAAATAAAGTAACAGGATGGTCTCCATCATTTGATATGCTCAAAACCCAATTGCAGGTAACCGTATTGCTAAAGATTTTGTAAAACATTTGAAGTTTTAAGATTTTTGAAGTGCACAGTTTGTTGTTATAGTAATCTCTGTAATTTATGTTGACAGTTAGTTTTACTAGAATATTCGTTAGGTTTGCGAGATTTAGTAAATAATATCTTATAGTTCCACTTTGTTATTCTCAGTTTTTTGGTTGTGCAAGTTTATTTAACAAGTGCTAACAAAAAAACGGCGCTGGTCTAGAATCCTACCACAACGTTGAAATGATTATTAAGCAATGCATAATATGTGGGTTAGGGTGTCGGTTAGTGTTTGGGTGTGGGTAGGTCAAGTAATATTGTTTAACACTATTACTAGACTCACCCAAACCCAAACGCTAACCGGCACCCTAACCCAAATAATGTTCGTTGTGGTAGGATTCTAGACGAGCGCCAAAAAAACAGTATGCCTACAATAAAGAATTGGGCACTGGTCTAGAATCCTGGCACAGCGTTAAAACAATTGTTATAGCATTGCACAATATTTGGGTTATGCTGCAAGTTAGTGTTTGGGTGAGGGTGGGTCAAGTTATTTAAAAATATTACTTAACCCACCCAAAACCAAACGCTAACCCGGAACTTAACCCAAATACTGTGGTTTCTTTAAAAATTGTTTCAACACTGTGCTAGGATACCAGACCAATGCCAATAATTGTGATTGGTGATAAAATTTGTGCATAATAAATTCTTATGCGATTTAGTTTTTAAGATTATTTTTTTCTAGATGTTTTAATTCATTTTGGAAAATTTGTTAAAAATTATTTTGTCATTTCCAGGCAAAGAAAGCGACCCTTGCAAAGGCCAGAAACGAAAAGAACCGACAAGCAACGACAGTGGCACCGGTGATCGACTTCAACAAACTTCGACGCGATGAAACTCCCTCCGTGTTGGCAAGTGTAAGTTAATAAGCTGCAATTTATGAATAAAACATATCCTATTACTATTGTCTTTCTGGTGCTGGCCTAGAATCCTACCCCACCTTCATTAAGTTGCAAAAGTAACATTACATTGTAAAACGTGCTGGCCGTCAACAAACCGCGCTATAAGGTTACTTAAGGTCAACTTTAGGCCAATATTCAGCGAGGTTATGCAGTTATGCACAGTGTAATTGTCAAGTATTAGTTATGTCAATATTAACTTTGTGTTCAGTACATTGTTTGACTGCATAACAGATCATGTTAGTCAAAAAAGAATCACTAAGACCCAACAATGTTTTGAAAAACAAGACCGAATTGCTAAAGAGTTCTTTGTGCAGTGACAGTGTTGCATTACTTACTATAATATTGGCATTTGGCATATTATAACGTTTTCAACAACCTGGACATGTATTACAGTTTATACAACTGCTTTAAGTAGGGTATATTGAGATTAATCCCTCCCCCCAAGGAAAATCGAGGTTAAATAATTTAATAAAAATATACTAAGAATCGGTATTCTGGATTCGTTATTCTAGATTCGAAACCTATTATTCTAGAATACCTTGGGATTTTACTTTGAACATCCCTAGTCCAGTAATATTCTTATTATATTTATTCTCCCATATTTATGCCTTGCTTGCAATTTTAACTTTGACAACTTGTTGCGTTAGTGTTAAAGCGCCGCTTTTATAGTATTGAAAAACAAGCCCAACCAGTGAAATGTTGTAAAATAAGTGATATTATATCTTGCAGCTGCAGGTCGACAACAGCGATTCAAAGCCGTGTGTTTTTTTGGGAGGAGAAGTCCTAGAGAAATACTTGGATGAATACGACCCGATGCGCCCGAACGATTACATTAAGATGACCAAGAAGGACCGTGAAGCTAAAGCACAAAAAACTGAGGAACAGAGGTTGTTGTTGCTTCAACATTTTGCTAAATTATATTTTTTAAAGTTAAACCAACAGCCTTATTAATATTGCTTGGAAAACCTTTTCAAATAACATTTTTGATAGCCTTATTTTATTGCTCTAAAAACACTGTAAAAACTTTTTAAATAACATTTTTGATACAATACAACTTCATTTTAGAGTTGGGTATAGTAATGTACTTTTTACATCTAAATCAAAGGTATATATTTTGTGTTTATTAGCATTTTTTGTAATTGAGCAACTTTTGAAACAGCTTATGTAGTTCTGTTTATTACTGTTGAAAACAATTTGCAGAGATCGTGAAATTGAGGAGCGCCGTAAACGCCGAGCAGCACGTCATGCAAGCGCACCCGAAGAAAAAGAATTGTCGTTCAAAGCACCTTTGGTCGATGATTATGAAGATGATTTCGAACGGGAAAAACGAAAGAGAAGTAATTAAACAAAAAGTGGAAAAAAATTCAACATATCAATCATATTAAAAAAACTATGCATTAAAACTTTAATCCTTAAATTTAGTTTTTGTTTTTTAAACCCTAAATGTCTGGTTGAGAGATTTGTTTCCATTTAAATTTAAACAGTATGCAAATATATCATTTTTTTGGAAGTGATCATTGTCCGAACTTTATTGCTGTTGCTATTAAACCAATGCTTTATAATGTGCTTTTACTTTCAGCGATGCCCAACAAAGCAGCAATCGCTCCGCCTACTGCACTCATCGAATCAGACAAGCAAAGCATGCCTATTGGTAAGTCGTCTAAAAACAATTGCTACTTGTCTTGTTTTAAAAAATGAAAAGTACAGTTTGGAAAGGGGTCATGGCGCATTCAGTTTTATTCACATCACGCTAGAATGATGGCTTTGATTTTTCTACGGGCAGAGTTCGCATGTTAAAAGAACCATAAATGGTGTCACCAAAAGAGCTATAAATGGCTAGCGAGCTGTAGGTTCCCGGCCGCTGTGCTAAAGGTTTATAAGGTCCTTTTAGTGTTATTTTTTGTCCGACATGTAACTCTGATGTAGGTATGCCTCCAGTTTCAGATCGTCCATCTTCCCCACTTCCAGGGGGTGCTGGAGTGCAGTTCGCAAGCAACCTCGCGTGAGTTCAACCAACTTCCTCTGATTCTTACTAGGCTTTTAGTAGTGAATGTAGATCAAGTGTGTTGTGAGATTTAATGTGGTTTGGTTGATTTGCCTTGTTTACCAAAATGTTTCTGTGAATCATAATCTAGACCAGTGGTTCTCAACCGCGAAGCACCTAACAAAAAATCAACACGACGCTCCTCCAGAAGAAAACTTTTTGTGCAATAAAATTTTCAGGCAACTTACTTTTCAAAACAAAGCTGAATATAGTTGTTCATTAAAGTTATTGTACGCTTCGAGTTGAATTGTCATTGTGGCGTCATAGTGCTGCATTGTGCTAATGATAATTGCGTTTTCACAGCTTGCTGCGATGACACTGTTGGCTGTACGGTCAGTCACGGTTTTAAGACTGTTCGTGATTGCTTCACTCAAATAAGTGATTCGTTAGAGGTTAACATAACCGAGCTGAAAGCAAAGAAGCAAGTTTACCCGACCCATTTATACCATTAAAACAAATGTTATTTTGTGTATATTTTTGAGGGACCGTGAGCAATTTTTTTTAAAAAGTTTGGGAACCACTGATCTAGACAAGCCCAGAGTTCTCAGATCCTTTATAACAGCGGTTCCCAAACTGGGGTCCGCAGACCAACTTGAGTCCGGCCGCACAGCAGTTTTAGAGGGTCCGCAATGTACAGCAATAACTGTGATTCGATAATAAAGCTTTCTGGGGTACATTGATGAGTTGATTGCAGCAAAACAAGTGCGCCCATTCCATTAAACGCTTACCATTTTTGATAAGTTTTGTTTTTTCTTTCATTGGTGTGGATTTTGCATTTTGCCTATAGCATTCTTGGATTTTTATAGGGCCGCGAAATACCAAAATAATTGCAAAGGGTCCACCAGGCAAAATATTTAAAAAAGTTTGGGAACCGTTGCTTTATAAGAACCGAATGTTGTGTAAATTGGCGTGCATGTTACTAAGACTTGATCGTTAGGTTACAACCCCCTTAACCCACAACATCAGTGAAACAGCGAAAGCTTCGGTTCATTCCAAACAATATATCTTATTGCTTATTTGCACTTACTAACAACGATTCTACCTACACCTATCACCATTTGTTTGCGAGCTAATCTCATATTCTTTTGAACAGAGGATCGGTCGCTCACAAGATCATGGCAAAGTATGGTTTCAAGGAGGGTAGAGGATTGGGAAAGGACAACCGTGGAATGAGCCACGCTCTGCAGGTGAGACTTGTTCAAGTAATTAGGACAATGGTTCCCAACCGCGGTGCCGCGGCGCCCTGGTGTGCCGTTTCTAGTGCTCAAGGGTGCAATAGGCATTTGAAAATATTGAAGAATCTGATTTTTGCTAAATTGGTAAGATTCTTGATACAACTGTTTGTGTACGATTGGAGACTATTATATCAAATGACATTTTTCTACATGTTTTAAGTTGTTTGTGTTGTTCCGGTCCATTTATGATGACCTTTCAGTAAAATACTCAACCAAAATAACAGTCGGGGTGCCGAAATCTATTTAATATTTTTGAGTGGTGCCGTAAGCCATAAAGGGTTGAGAATCACTGGAAAGGGTATAGTGAAACTGTCAATTATGGGCCTGATAACTGCTTTATTTTTGGAAAATGTAACTTAACGTCATTTACCCTGGATAAGCACTACAAACATGTAACCATTTATTCTTGTGTCAATTTGACCAAGTGTCAGTCATAACCGAACAAACATCCACAAAACCTTGTTTAACTCGATCTTGTGATGTACTTAAGGGATAGGTTTCATGGTAGGTAAAATGTTGTATAGGTCTTATTCCAGCGGGTTTAGGTCTTATTCCGATTTCCACTTTATTGCGACTACTGTATAATAAGTGTGTTCTATTGCGATGTTGATGCTGTTCTTATTTTTTTTTTTAACTCCTTCGTGTGATGTCCAGGTTGAGAAAACGAGCAAGCGCGGAGGAAAGATCATCTCTAGCGACCAGATCGAGCAGCAAATTGACGAGGACACGAAGCGAGATCAACAGGATCAGAAGTCGGTCACTGACCTCCTCAGGAACCCAACTAAAGTCGTCTGTCTCCGGGTGAGATATTAACATCTCAGCGTCAATTTGCATCAAACTAAAACATAGTTTTAATAACAAATGTCACTGCTCGCTTTGAGCAAAGCATCTCGCCATTGGATATACTATTTTTTTTACTTGCCACGACCCTGAGTTTGTTTCCCACAAGGACCTAACGAGCGAAAAGTAACATTTTTTTAACGAACAATTTTTGCTTTAAGGCCATTCTCTATAACAGGGGTAGCCAACTTATGTTTGTTCGCGATCGACTGAAATATTTTTTAGAAACTCTCGATCTACTGGTTTGGTAAAAAAGTCACAAAATTACTTATTAAACATTTTGAGCGTCAATTGCATTCCAAGCCAGCGATGGAGGTTGATTTGTTACGTCAAAGAACGCTTTATTAGGCTTGTCCAGACTACAATTGTTTATTTTAATCTTCCGCTTGTGTGGAGAGCTACTGTAATAACGTAGCACATATTTGACGTGTTGGCTACCCCTGCTCTATATGAAAAGTCTTAATACTAAACTGTCGTACAAGTTTGACCTTCGTTGTGTGTAGAACATGGTTGGACCTGGCGAAGTTGACGATGATCTTGAAGCTGAAACAAAAGAGGAATGTTCAAAGTACGGGCTCGTGGCAAGATGTCTCATCTACGAGGTCAGTTACCTAACGTTGTACATTTTAAGGCTGCTATCTGTGGACGGCATTCATATGTAATGCCCTATGGCTTTGCTACACAGCACACACCACTCATATTTTGATTTAGTGGTAGCAGGGCCGGATTAAGGGGAGTGTAGGTCTAAGGCTGTTTACTAGAGAAGGGCCTAACTTTGCGAACCAAGCTACAAAAAGTAATAAAAATATATAACATGAAAAATAGAAAATATTTCCTGCAAAATAACATAAACATAACAAAAAACATTTTAAATATAACTAAATGTCATAGACTCATAGTGTTATTCAAATGTATAAAAAAGTTTTGCCGGATTTTCCGGCTATTAGCCTTAGTAGCCTAATGGTTATTCCTGCACTAATTGGGAGGTTTGCACAACAAGGTTCAGTTGCAAGGAATATTGTTGTGTGACGAATCGATTCTTCGTTTGTTTTTATTTGCCTCTTTGTGAAATTTCATCGCGGGCGTCTCGATATTTAATTGTTATCCACTTTTGCAAACAAACCACGTTCGTGACTTTAAAGTTTTGCACTCAAACGACGGATCCAAACTAAAACTTTTTGAGCAGCAATATATTTACACCACAATAGTTATTCAAAGTGGATACATATAAATATATATAAATTTTCAATAAATTACAAATACAAACAGTGATAGTAGTAACTTTTTCGCCATTCAAACTTACTAAATTAGCTCGTTCAGCTACAAAGTAGTAACACCAAGTGAAGTTAGTACAACTACAATGTTAAGACACTTACACTCACTTTGTTAAGTTAGTCATAGGAATTTGATCAACCACTAACGAATGTATGACCGCTAGTGACCCCTCCCAGGGTCAACTTGCGAGTTTAAAAGTCCACAGCGAAGGTGGCTGGTGGCCGCCATTACGGTCAGTTGACAGGTGCTTGTTTAGTTGCTGGTTGGTTGTTTTTAAGTGACTAGCTGTTCTCGAAAGGGCCAATTGGCTAAATTTGGGGAGGAATTTGTTCCAGAAGCAATTGGAGAGGAAAAATAGATAGAAGAGAAGTTCGGGACTTCGAAAACCTCCGACAGCTCAAAAAATAACCAAATCTTGGAATGCTGTTTCAGATCAAAGGAGTAAGCGACGACGAAGCAATCCGAATATTCGTCGAGTTTGATCGACTCGAGTCCGCCATTAAAGCACTTGTCGACCTGAACGGACGTTTCTTTGGGGGGAGAACCGTCAAGGCGTCCTTCTATGACGTGGAGAAGTTCAAGATCTTTCAGCTGGCCGACCCTATCACGTGACCTGTGTTCGGTGGGAAGATGACACTTGGTCGGTTTTGGAGATTCCCTATTCTACTGCTGCTTTTTCGAATGTTTAGTTTGTTTACAAGCTCTTGCGCTGGTAAATTGGTAAGAAATGTGGCTTTCCGTTGCACGGAAAGTTACTCGGTGTAAATTTCCTTTTTTGCAAATAAATGACGACTAAGATAACTGAGTTGCACACATATTTATAACATGTAATTGCATTAAGCTGTTTATTATCGTTATTTCGAGAAAGATTAGGGTTACCAAAGTGGTAGGTCAGTAAAAAGTTACTTTTCTAAAATTTCTCTTTCGTTTTTTGATATGAATAATAGTTAAATTTTATTTCAGTTTATAAATTATTTTATTTTACACAAATTTTGACCTCGTTTATGTCGAACGTTGGTTATTTTCCACATGCTTGAGAATTTCATTAAAGTTTGATGTCCACAGTTGTACTATGCATTTAAGAAAGCTTTTGTGGATTTTGGTTTATAAACATTTGCACAATTTCTTAAGATTATTTGTTTTACAAACACAAATCTCAATATTTCTGTCCTCTTAGATTTTTATTTTGTTGCAAACAAACTGAAACCTAAACGGAAAATTGAAAGAAAGGTTTTTAGAAGTATACCTAAAATAACTACGTCACATTTAAAGTTAAATGGAATTTGTACCTAACTAGTTAGAACAAAGATTGTAGCTTCGTGTAAAGTATTTCGTTTTCAATAGTAACATGAACAACTTCATAAAGTTGTATTTGTTAAAATAGTAATGTTTTTTTGGTTACGAATGTTCGGATAAATAACATCCTCTGATCCGAAGCAATATTTCGCCGCATCATGTCTTGTCATTTTTTACCAAAATATTAAACTTCCTAATTCGGTTTACCACATAAATAACCGGTAACACTTGTACAAGTTAAAGCCGGGTTGGCAGCAAAGTGGTATGCGGTAATCTTACAAGAAACCTGAATTACAAAATAATTATATTTTTTAAAACAATATTTCGCAGAAGGTAAGGTTGAAAATTTGCTTTTGTGTTCTTTAACAGCGAGTTTACTTACTTTAATCTCTGTGTTTCAAGTAAAAACTCTTTATTGCGACGAACTTACACCAATCAAAACACAAAAACGACAAATGTTTAAAAACCATCCGGGCGTTTGTATTGCTAGAATTATTTGTTCTAGGGTGCGAATTTGAGTTTGCGTGGGTCAAGCATAATAAGAATATTTTTTCTCCACTATTTATTTCTTATTTGCAATTTTATTTTTTTTAACTCATTTCATTACTGTAAAAAAGTTGTAGGATTCAAGACCAGCGCCTAAATTTATATTTATTATTTTCTAGTTAATTATTACAGGAAGTTTGTAATTAAGGACAATATAAACACTGCTGGAAAGTATGGCAGATCTCGACAAGATCTCGCGGGTGCACGGCCGATAAAATCCGGGTGACCGGGTGCAACAAAGGCCAAAAAAGTGCACCTTCTGATTTTCCGATGCATTCTGTTTTGCATACATTGCACTCTAAACGTATTCTGCACAAGCATTTTACATTTTTCGGGTGCAGTTCGGATTTTTTCGGGGTGCACTTTTAAAAGTTTGAAAAAATCTTGCGGGTGCACTCGCCATACTTTCCACAGTGGAATATAAAGGTATTTGAGTCCCCAATTAAACCTTCGCTGTTTTTTTCTAATAGCTTGTGTTTAATTTCTAACAATAAATTATTTGCTTTGTATGGGTTGGAATCCATGAACCTTTCCCCTTTTGCCGAGTTATTGGCTTATGGCTGGCAGAGCAAAAAAGAAATCGGGTACAGCCTCACCTCGCAAAAGATCTCGCAAATCTAACAGCAGCAAAGAGCGAACAACACGACAGCAATCAGCGTCACCTGATAGAAGTGACCAATCACCCACCAAATCTGTGGGAAGTCCAAACAAAAGGGCAAAAAGGGAAGTCGGTGAAGAATTAGGAGCCTCAAATTCGGACTCTCTTCTTGTAAACGTTTTGAAAAAAGACAGCAAAACCATGCAGAAAGGTATTTTATATTTAAATACATTTATTTTGTAGTTACCTAATCAAGTATTTTAGCTTTGTAAATTATTAGTCAATATTTTTTTTTTGTATTTTAAGCTGCTTTAAAAAAGGCTCCAACATTGTCAGCAAAAGGCGAGGCCCAAGTGATTCAAAAGCTTGCCACATATGTCGCAAATGTAAGTCGTTTCTGCTTTTTTAAGGCTTTTGAAATATTTGTGTAATAATCGTATATTAAATGTACCTTCTATAACATTACTACATGTTATGCAAATGTTTTAATTACCTTTTGTCGTTTCACAGATGGAGATAGACACTCCACATATGGAAGCAGGAATTGAACAATACTACAACGTTAAAATTCAGGACCTTAATGTTGTAGTTAATGAAAAGGCTCAAAATGTTAGAAGACTGCAAGCTCAAAGGAATGAGCTAAATGCAAAAGGTACTTGTATTAAACATAAACAGCATGATTGTGTGACACCCTGATGCCACATACCCAAAATTTAAAAAAAAGTTCAGCAATCCGATAACAATGACATCATTATTTTACTAAAACATACAAAATAGATTTATTGAACTTATAAATATGATTTTTCCTAGGTTATTATTATGTTAAAATTTAGAAATTTAATTAACATTAGTAATTACCTGATATTGTGATGAATTTACTATTCAAGGTTGAAATTACTGCATTGATCGGCAAATCATGGCTAAACTAATTTTATATTTACTGAGTGGACATATTATCTCACATCCCTACCTCAGAGCATCTAAATCTGAACAGAGTTTTACTAGCAATTTGCACAAAGCTGTATTCCTTAACATGTTACAAGCATTAATTGATCTTAAACTTTTATTTTTCAGTTCGTTTGTTGCGAGAAGAACTGCAGCTTTTGCAAGAGCAGGGATCTTACGTTGGTGAGGTCGTCAAACCGATCGATAAAAAGAAGGTTCTGGTTAAAGTTCACCCTGAGGGAAAATTTGTTGTCGACATTGACAAAGCAATCAAAATCGAAGATGTAATTCTTGTTTGTTACTGTTTTCAGCTAATAATCCCATACAGTTAGGCATCATTTTGAACAGTTTGAATAACTCTTTATTCATTTTCAACATCGTAAGGGTATTTGAAACATTTAAAATGCTACCAACTTCTTTAACTGTTTCAACTAAATAATTAGTTGTCAAAATGATAAATAATGTGTAATTTTTCAGGTGACTGCAAACTGCCGTGTTGCGTTACGAAGTGACAGCTACGTTCTGCACAAGATACTTCCCAACAAAGTGGACCCACTTGTGTCTCTCATGATGGTGGAAAAAGTTCCAGACTCAACTTATGAGATGGTTGGAGGTCTCGATAAACAGGTAGCTTCAAGAATAAAGTGTTAGCAAATAGGTGCTGTAGTTGATATGAATAAGAAGGCGCTGGCTCTTAAGGCAAGAGCCAACGGGTGCCTATGGTCTCTTACACATTCTTAATCAAAACTGACTCCAAAGTTAAGACCACAAAAGTATATAATTTTAAGCAATATATTCACAAATCTTGGAACACGTGATATAATAACATGGTGATTCAAGCTGTTATTCTATAAGCCGTATTTATAAGAAATGCGAAAAGCAGCGAGTTCGGCTCTTGGTCATATATCAGTGGACACAGGTCGCGTGTGTAGTGACGTCAGTTGATTAAAATAAACTTCAATTGTTGCCAGATATTTCGAACACAAAGTATCGCGTTCCGATACCAAATTATGTCATTACTATGCATAAAACATTCAAAATAGAATTGCTACAACTCAATTTTTTTTTAGTTTAATAGGCTAAAACTTCCAGTTGCCAACCTTTTTTTTTAAATGTTACCTTTCACATTTTAATCACTGTGTTGAATCGCAAATCAAAGCTAAAAATTATTGTGTCAATTTGTATCGGATCTGTTCGTATGCCAGCCTGGTATCGGACAAGTAATTACTACCCTGGGCATTGACTCCTATTGTCAAGTGATAGTTTTTAGCAATTTCTATACCGTTTACTCGGTTGAGCATCTGATTATTTTCATGATGTATTTTATTACTTACGTTTTTTTAATTAATGAGCACCATTTTATATATTGGGGGTAAATCTGATATTTATCTTTGTTATAACTTATGGGTATACAAAAAGGTTAAGAACCCTTGGTTTACTCGGCTGAGCATCTGATTAATTTTTATGCTCGTCAAACACTTCCAGATCAAAGAGATCAAGGAGGTGATTGAGCTTCCGGTCAAACATCCTGAGTTGTTTGAAGCTCTTGGCATCGCTCAACCAAAAGGTGTTCTGCTGTACGGACCTCCTGGCACAGGTCAGTGTATAAATAGCGATGCGTGCATCCCACTTTTGTCAAGCAAGGCTAAGGTATAGAGAAGCAAGTCTAAATGACGATTGTGTTTGTTTACATTAGCGTGCATCACAAAAAAAAATTTAACCTATAAAACGTATAGATTTTTACTTGCTGATTTAGCTCATTGATTCCATAACACTTTCAAGGTGAACACAATAAGACCTACAAAGCAACAAAATATCTAAATCACAAATAATGATTGCGTTTTATTACATAAATAATATAATGTTAACATTAACATGAATATATTAGCGATTTTATTACTTTCAACGACATAAAATATTGACAACACCTAGTGGTTTGGCATTCTATATATCACATTATTACTGTTTGTTGAACAATAATATTAAAATTTAAAAGATCCCTTAAAAAGGATAAAAATTGCTGTAAAACAAAGGTATCACACACTTACAACATGTTTTTAAGTTGAACCATAATGTACAACCCTAGAATGAATATTATTGGTTATAGAAGTTGTATAAAGTTTATAAATTATTACCTATATATGAAGAATTACACCAAACATTCAAGTACATACATCAAAAATTTCCCTAATTTTATCTTTTTTTTACTTTTAATTCTTTCTATAATAATTCAAACATTATATATTTTCTCTTTTGTTGCTTGATATAAATGGTATAATTGTCCACAATCTTGACTTTAAAATTTCCCATGTTACAAAACTATTCCTTGTATTCGTTGCAGGCAAAACGTTGTTGGCTCGAGCTGTTGCTCATCACACCGACTGTACATTCATCAGGTAAGCGCCACAAACGAAAAAATATTCCATTTGCCATATATTAAAATGGAGGCCTGTTACGGTACTCTGGTTTCTCTTCATAACTCGGATAAATCTTTCGCCTTTTACTAAAGATTTCCGTGGAGAGGAGCATTACAATGAGTCTTTTATAATTTTTCTCCCCCACTACTGTGGGGTTACCATTCATTATTATTTTGTTTCAATTCTGTATTTCCGTACTAGGGGTATATAAGCCATCAATCAAAATATATCCACACTAGTTTTTACACAGAAAATTTGTGCCAGCTGTGTACGTATTGGTAGCCTACTTTCCCAGTTTAGATAACTGATTCAAAACTATCCTATTGATTCTTTTTCGTCTAGTGTCGGTAACGTTATGCTTCGCTAATTGATACTTTGTTTACCATATTATATATTGGGGGCAAATCGGATATTCGTCTTTGCTAAAAGGGTTACAGACGAAAAAGGTTTAAGAAACCCTGTTCTAATTGAATAAACTTACATAATTCAGTAGAATCCTGCCTTTTTTTAGGGAAACTTGTTTATACTTGCTCACCAATTCTTACTCACCACCACAAACAGAAGGGTAAAATGTTTACCTTCTGCCTTGCGCATCAGAAATTCCCGGCCTCTTTCTTGGCCAATGGGAAGAACCCGACCACAACCATTAACTTGTACTTACTTTCTATTAGTTAAGTTCACTTTGGTGGACAAAAATAAAGCTCGGATTATTGTTTAAACACATTATCAAATGTTGCCTGATACAAGATATTAATGGCTGGAGGTTGTATTTAGACGTAGAATGATTATCAAAGCCCATACAGAAGTCGGTATCATTTTCAACGTTTAAAATAACTTTTTACCCATTTTCAACATATATGCTGTTTATTACGTCTTACTACAACCTCCAAACATTATGTTCCAAAGTTCCCTGATACTATTGCCACTAAAATTTAGGGTTTCTGGTTCTGAGTTGGTGCAAAAGTTTATTGGTGAGGGTTCACGAATGGTTCGTGAGTTGTTCGTGATGGCTCGTGAGCACGCGCCTTCCATCATATTCATGGATGAGATTGATTCGATTGGTTCCTCACGGTTGGAAGGTGGTCATGGAGGTGGCGATTCTGAGGTGCAACGAACAATGCTGGAACTGCTCAACCAGCTGGATGGTTTCGAAGCTCACCAGAACATTAAGGTTAAGTCTTGACATTTTGTATTAAGCACAACGATTGTAAGTAGGGAATTTTAGAACGTATGTATATTTTAACGACTGTGGAAGATAAAAAAACGTACAATAATTTGAGTACATGGTGCACCAGCAATTCAAGCACATTCACTTCATGTTTAAATAAGGTGATACAAAATAACATAGTCAAGGTTTCGTTTCGTAAAATATTTTAAAAGAACAAATATTAAAATAAATTACTAAACCATGCAGCAAAGTACTAAGCTTCGTAATAAGCTACATCGCAACAGTTAAGCTTCTACAAACCCGACTTTAAAGTAGCTGAACCTACCAACCGTTAACACATATAACTTGTTATTGTTTAGGTTGTGATGGCGACCAACAGGATCGACATCCTCGACTCTGCTCTGCTCCGACCTGGACGAATCGATCGTAAAATCGAGTTTCCACCTCCGAACGAAGAGGTGGGTGGAATAACAACTTAACAAAATAACATACACAAAAATATATTGCAACAACTTGACAAAATATCTCGCAACATACACTGCTTTTAAACAATTCTATCTCACCACAATTCTCGCAATATTTTGAATTACTGTTGGGGCTTGTTTTTTTATTCTTATTTATTAGTATTGGTTTAACGGCAATCAGTTGGCAGTCTAACTTTTGTCTATACAAGAAGTAAATTAGAAATTGTTTTGTTCTGAAACGAGCCGCAGCGACCTAAATATTGCGGCTTTAGTGTCTGGCTTCAGCATGCGATTAACTTAACGACTGTATAAAAGGGCGTATATTTATAGAATTCACAACCATTGGCAGCAGGTTTCTGCTTGTCGATCACTGTTCCAATGGCAAGTAAATTAACAATAAATCTCAAAGTTTAAGCAACAAACAGGGGTTACTGGTTTCATCGATATTTTACTTAGGAACTGACGATTCCAGTACAGGCGAAATATATATTCCTTTAAGAAATGTCTGATCCTGGTTTTACTCAAGTTTTTAAACTTTAAGTTTTATTGTTTAACTTACGACTGGTAACTGGCAACCTCCTACACCTGGTTTCTATAGAACCACTGGCAATTATTTAATGGTGTACGCCCCAAGCAAATTTATTCTTCCAAATGTCGTCCCTGTTTGTTGCTGGCCATAACTTGCAGACAACATAACAGTGCGTAGTTTCGAAGTACAGTACAGTACAATTTACACGTATTTGTAGGGCGCGATATGCCTATGGGGCGGCCACGCCAGTCGGGCGATATGTACAGAAAATACGTGGCTGACAGAGATTGGAACATGTCACTTATGCTTCACCCCTGCCTGGCGCTTAACCACATCTAAGATTGCAAACATTTAGCACGAGAATAGACTTCATTAATACATATTCACTATATAGCGTTAAAAGATTTCGTAAAATACACTGACCGACTTCCATCTAGGCTCGACTTGACATCTTGCGCATCCACTCACGTAAGATGAACTTGACCAGAGGAATCAACCTGCGTAAGATTGCTGAGCAGATGCCAGGAGCCTCAGGTGCTGAGGTGAAGGGGGTCTGCACCGAAGCTGGGATGTACGCGCTCAGGGAGAGGAGGGTTCATGTCACTCAGGAGGACTTTGAGATGGCTGTTGCCAAGGTAACCACCATACTTAATTGACCGGATCACTGTGGGGTAGGTGTCCTGGCATTTTTTCTGGGTAACATCGGGATTTTGGAGGGCAGTAAAATATTAAAATTATTACTTACACTAAAACTTACATTATTACTTACACCATAAACAAAGTGGTAAAAATGTTGACCTTCTGCCGATGCGCAGTTCAACTTTGGCCCTACCTCCGATCGTTTGTCCCTAAGGACTGGACCTGAACATTACTGACATATAAGGCATTCCCAGCCTACTTTCTGGCCAATGGGAAGAATACTGCCACTGCACATTCACCCTCTTTTACATTTTACTTTCTTTTAGTTAGTAACCAGCAGTATGGAATTGTTAAAAGCCACAGTGGTTTCAAATGCTGTTAGATCGTAAATAGTTTACATCGATGTTGAAAGTTTACACTTTAACGCTTTGTCACATACCACGGAAATAGTTTAGCATTTTAAGTTACTATGTAAAGAGATTACAATTGTCAAGCAATGAAGTTTTAAGGCAGCCAACTGTAAATTGTAAAGGCTGAATAGCGTATGGTGAACATTTTTCAACCACATATTGTGGGTTGATTGAATTGCTGAATATCCACCATATTTAGTTAACGTAAATTGACCGAATACGGGCTGTAAAGTTGCAGATGGACTCGGGACTCTACGAAATCGCAATTTTAACTGGAGTCGGGCTTGGATAATATTTTGAGCCGACTCAGTAGCCTTTTTTAACACAGTGCTTCATTTTAAACTAAAACCAATTTGACTTTTTAAACACCATTTTGGCATACTTTATTAGTCCACTGAACCTTGCAACAATTATCAGTTCGTTCCACACAGCAAACCCTAAACATCTTGCCAACCTTGTTTCAGATTATGCAGAAAGACACGGAGAGGAATATGTCGATCAAAAAGTTGTGGAAGTAGATTGAATCAAGACCCCCCCCCCCCCCCCCCCCCAAAATAAACATTTACCCCCCTATGTTGTTCAAGCGAGGGACCAATACACTATTTGTTGTAACAAGAAAATTATTAGGTCATTTGCTATTGTTTGGCGATAAATACAAGCTGCTGTTAAAATGTTGCCTACGGATTCAGTGATGTCGAGGTTTAGCTGTTGGATGACTTTTGCTTTGTACAGAAAATCAACTTTTACTTCATCCAGTTTATCAAACGGAGCGAAGCCATGCTGCCTCGATTGTGATAGAATACTGTAGTTATTTTTCATTTCCGTCAAAAAGCGGAAAAGCTGAATGGTAAAATTTTGCCGGAAGAACAATTGTACCATTGAAACAATGCCTGACAGCAACAGCATATTCACTTAATAATAAACGTACTAAAAATTAAAAAAACTCGAATAATTGCAGTAATAACAAACAAATATCAATTGGTTGTTTTGTAGTTGGGAAATTTTAGTTTTTTTACAAAGAATTTTTTGAAACTATTGGTTACTTAACTTCTTTCGTAGGTTGAAGGGCGGAGTGTTTTCGAAATGTTAGGTCGGCTATAAGTCGCTTGTTTAATATTTCAACTAATGTTGGTGTGGCGTGGTAATAATAATGGGAAGTCGTTTGAAGGCTGAATACTGCTTCGCGGAAATCTTGACTCGACCGATCTTCATCAACTTATTAGACTGGAATAACTATATAAGCTGTACAGCGTCCTATGCTAGCGCGGCTGTTTAAAGAATATCAGTTGCATAATTAAGCAGTGTATTGGAAGCATACGATTTGGCAATACTATTGTTGTGAATTAGATATTCAAGTTTGTTATTGTATTGAGGATTTTAATACGGTAACGATGGGCGTTTATCTCAAACTTTTTTTTATATGGCAAGCATCTTTGAATGAATATGGGAAGAACGTCGCAAATAAATATAACACTAGATTGCGTATTTGTATAACCATCCCGTCAATAAGACGCACAACAGAGAAATGGTGTGCTCAGACTACAAGAGGATGTCCTATGGAACAAGGTTAAACATCAGTATATCCGTGCTTGTATTACACAAGCAACTTTTAAGGTATAGTCAGTTGGTAGCAATAAACGTTATGATTCTTTGGTGGAGCAAGTGTGCTTGTTCTTGACATGTTTCTACCCAAAGGTTAAAAGACACAAACAAATATCTTCCAACACATCGTTTATTTTGAACTTTGTATGAACAATCGATTTTACGCAAAATTGTAAACACCAGAACAGCATAACTTTGTACAATCAACAAAAATAAAAATATATTAGTCATTTGGAGGTTTAAATAAAAAGGTGCGTTTGCAAGGTTTCTTAGTAGCATTGATACAGAAGCTTCATTTATAGTCGGGTTCACATTCAGATGAATATAAAAGAGTTGGGCAAAACAATGTAAACCAAAATTTCGCTTATTTTATTTTAGGGAGCCTTTGACAAATTATAAAGTAAGCAAATAATTCTAAATGATGGATGATAATGTGGTGACTTCTGAAGCAAAAGATTAGTATAAAAAAAGGTTTAAAAAATCAATCGCAGTATAAATATAAATACAATCTTGCGATTGGACAAGAGTATTCAAAGCAGGGCATCTTGTGGTTCGCTCAGGTGCCTATATCTACTTTCCGTATATATTGGCTGCTCTGGTGTGAGTTGCACCCGGTCATCCGTTTGATTCCAAAACGCTGAACTTAAACCCTTTTTGTTTCGAAATCTGAAATAAAAGAAAGGTTTAGACATCAGAATAGTACTTTATGCATCGATAGTGCTGTGTTGGTGGCAAAAATATATACCTATACACTTTGACGTAATTTTTACTGCTTAAGGTATTAGAATAAAAAGGTTATTCCCTTTGGTAATTTACCTGAAAGAAACCGCTACAGCTGCTATTATGACGAGAACAATCAGGATAACAATGACCGCGATTACTCCAGCGGTGAGTTGGCCACTTGAGGTAGCTAGCTTAACGTGGCCACCAGATGTCGCGTTGGAGCCTGCTGAAATAAATAAGTTTGATTTAATGATGAATATTTAGCAATTCCCTGACCATATGTACATTTAATGTGGGATATATAACAAAAGGCGCATCTATTTAGTTATTTTATCGGCGGTTAGAGGATTATATATAACTGTATAACACCAAAAGTTAAAAAAAAATACAAAATTTGTACTACATTGTTGGTAATTTTATTAGTTTAAATACAAGCGCCGTTATTTAGTTTCTGTTACCTTCGTTGTTCAAATCAGTGGTTTGGTGAACTTTTGCAGATGGCTTCTCAGCGCTAGATTTTGTTTCTTTTGTGAATCCAGATGTTTGTGTTGTTTCGGGAAACGCTTTTGTGCTAGATTCGCTTTCTGTCGAGCCTATTGTTGCTTTTGTTGTTGTTGTTCCTGTTGTTGTTGCTGTTGCCTGAGTGGTTGTTGTTGTAGCTTTTGTTGTTGTTGCTATTGTTGTTGACTGCTTTGTGTTTGTGCTTGTTTGTAGTTTTGTTGTTGTCACTGGAGCACAAACTGAAGGGTTGGAGAATATTTCGTCCCAAACTTGATTTGATCCACATCGGTACTACAACAACAACAGAGTGATTGGATTAGTAATGATCATAAAAGTAAAATAACAAACGATGAAACACTGCTTATAATAACTCGATATTTTATCGTTGCAAACATATCTTATCATTGTAAATAAATAGTGGAGCATAATGGTTGGAGGTTTTAGTAAGACGTGCTGTAAAGGAATAAATGTTATTCAAAGGTTCACAAATGCAGCCTACTTCTATATGGGCTTAATTACAACCTCCAGTCATTATCTTTAGATTTATTCGAAACGTTCACGAAATGCAACCTACTTCTGTATGGACTTTGGTATTCTTATTATGTAATTAAAAAGCAAATTTTAGCAAACCATTGTGTCTAAGCTGAAACACTTTATTCTATTTGAATAAGAAACTGATGATGCCTTATAGGCGTAATATATATATTTCTGTAAGATTTTAAGAAATGATTTTATGTTTTATCTGTTTTAATAAATAAACAGTCTTAAGACCATTGTGTATATATATGAACTGCGTGTGCAGTAACAGTTCTGCCGGCTTATGGTATACACTTGAATGCATTTCGCGTTTGTGCGATGTGCGCGCGCACCCACCTGTCGTGAAACTTGGTTGCTATGGCGACAGGTTGCGTTGACAACCGACCCGTACAAAGTGGAGCAAGTTGGAAATGTTAAGGATTCGTGCTTTGTGATGTTGGGGAGCGGACCTTCGCACTTGCGGGCTGCAAACAAAAAATAAAACTTGCTCGATAATATGTAGAGCATTATATATTACCAGCTAAGTGCGTTTTGTATTTATGCTGTATGATGTCTGTGCTTGTGTGACAGAATTATCGTCTATGTCGAAGCAACGCTAAATCACATCCAAGTGTTACAAGCTAATTAGCGTTTTCTTGTTATCATCTCTCAGCTGTCAGCATTTTGATTTTGTGTACATAAGACGCGTAGTCCGCTTGAAAACTAATCTTCTTAGTTACCGACTTTGTACTGTTTAATGTTGATATTTGCAAGTGGCATCTGCTATATGCTAACTTGTTTCGCCGATCTGAAACGGGTTGACAGTTTGAAACGGGTTGTTCATCCATCAACTTATACAATTCTAATCACCAGAGCGTCTTGTGGTTGGCTCGCGAGTAAGAAACGCAACCTTGAAATTGGAGTCAGAACGAAAACGTCAATTAAAACGCGCTTCTATTGAATTAACTATCATAAGTTCGACCAAATTAACTCGAGACCCACGCTCGTCTGATCGAACTAAGCCATGGGTTGTTAACTAGTTTTAGGGTTCCTGAAGGCTTACTTGAAATATTAGTTTATATTTAAGGACCGAAATCAGCAGATTTATGCAGTCTATGTGTATTGTGACGTCTCAATTTATGACGTCATTTTGAATTTTTTTGCCCAACGTGGTCCAGACGAAGCAAAAAAAAAATAGAAGCCCGCGGTAATAAAAGTTCAAGAACCCCTGAACTAAGCGCACAGCATTGTGGATCAATGCAGAGCAACTTCAACCAACTTACCAGCGACCTGAACCACGTAATGACACAAGGCAAAGTTGCCCGCGAAATCTTCAGCTTTGAAACTGAAGTAATGTTCCCCTGGCGGCAGCATGTAAGGGTCCTTGGGTCCGGTCTGGTGGTATAACGTTTTATATATTATTACTTAACAATATTATTATATATTTAGGATAGCATGATAACTTTCAGGCTTTTGTAAAGCGCGATTTGCCTTTGCGCCACGCCAGTCGTCGAAGTCGCAATACGTATAGGAAAACGTGACTGGCGGCGATTTAAACATGTTAACGATGATTGACTCTTTATAACGTTTAAAATAGCACAAGAAATGGTCTGTATTTTAACTGATTTTCATTTTACTATGTAGCGTTAAAATATGTAGAAAAATACGCTACAGGTGTCAACACATTTTAAAGCTCCCATACTCAATATTTCCATTATAACGTCACACTCACCAGTGGCTTAACAGTGACGTATCCCGAGTTGTCGGTGGCTGAAGGCATAAGGAATATATGGGTGGCTGTATCATAGCAAGGGTCGGTCAAGATCCACTGGTTGCCGGGGCAGTTTGTGAACTTTGGACGAACCGTGTCGTTGCCAACTTAACAAGAGTTGTGAGATGTTAAAACTGACATTTTGAACAAATAAGAAGAGATGTAATTAATTTTCTTTACTACTGTAGAAGTCAATGTTATATTTTTCAGGGTTACCAGATTGAAACTAAGCACTTTTTATTTTGTCCTATGTAGTTTGAAAATGTTGGAATAAATGGATTATGGATTTTGTTATTAGTTATCTCTGTTTCGAGTTACTGGGTTAGAATAAATGAAATCAAAGTTGTTAGGAAACAAGTATTTTTGTTAGATTACTTAAACAGTTTCCACAGGCAAAACGAGGTTATTAGATTTAAATCCACAATAGTTTAAAGTGCCTCTGTTCAAACCTCAAACCATTTAATTGAGCTGAGTTAAGGGACGCTCACCTGGGATAGTTGGTGCAGAGCAAGTTTTGGTCGAAGCGAGGTGTTGCGAGTTGTCAGCGCATCTACAACTTGCTCGCTTGCTTGAGGTTGGGAGGCAGATTTGGGAACAGTTTCCCCTGTTGTTGTGGCAGTCGGTCAGCCCTGCGGTAGATGGTTGGATTGGTGTAAGGCAGTGGTCGGCAAACTTTTTGTCGCGGCCAAAATGCTCTTATGAGAGCTATTAAAGGCCTACTACGTAAAACGATTGACGTCACAAAGTTCATAAAACACATAATCTTAAAAACTCTGCCTGTAGTGAGAAAATTTTATAGTCCAATATAATAAAAAAATACCTTTTTAGCGTTTATAAGTTACACGGAGCAATTAACACTCCATAATATGTATAGCATCTTTGGGAGAAACGATTTAATAAAGTGAACTTTTTTGGGGGGTGCACAGCACGGTGGCCCTATATGAAGCAACAATGAGCAAAAGTAAAAAAAAACTCTTAGCCACACCATTTTTAAAATACACACAACTACATGAAAAAACTATAACTAATAAAAAAATAGGCCGCGGCCCACTTAAAATTGCTCAAAGGCCACAGCTTGTCGACCACTGGTGTAAGGTGTAATTGTCCTATTGGTTTTATTGGTGGAAGGTGGAAGAGCTTTGCTTAAATGCTTTGGTCTGGACCTTTGCTAACCTTGGTGAATATCTTGGACGTTGATTTTAACGTTGTCTACACTGAAGAAGATTCCAGGACCGAATTGTTCGGGTTTCTGTGGAAGTGGGCTGTCAAGAACCTCCTTGGTTGAGATACGGAACACAGAACGACCCAAGTTTGTGAAGTAAAGGTGTTCTGAGTGGTAAGCCATGCCCTGCAGGCGACCATAGCCCTGCAAAAAGTAGGGTGTTTAATATAAATGCAGAAAACGGGGATTTTAAAATTAATAGCGGTATTCAGTAGAAAAAGAGTTGCCAAATGAATAATGAGATATTCATTCTTTTATTTGCATACGTTTCGGCAAGTGCTTAATTCATCTTCAGTGTGGTAAAATGGAAATAAAAGAATTAATCTTTTATCATTTATTTGGGCCACTCTTTTTTATTAAAGATTATTAACAGATCCGTGTTTAGTTTTCTTAAATAGCCGTATTATGTGAGAAATCTTGATGAAATACCAACTGAATCAGCCAAGGCTGTGTTTACGTTTCTTCTGTAAGTTACCTGTTGCCCGCTGTACAACTGAAACCTGCCGGACACTTTGGTGGTGAGGTTGTACCAACCAATCGAACTGTTGTCGGTCTCGCTCCAGTAAACCACCTTACCTGGAAGAAAGTTGTTTAAAGTGTTGGAAATTATTTTAACTTGCTCAACCTAAAAGTTGCATTCAAAAAGTATTAACCTGAATGGATTAACTTGAAATGGATTAAAAAAAAAGTGTTTACTTGAAATAGATAAATTTGCTAACGACAATTAAATGTATAATGATAATTATGAAAAAACGCAGTATACTGTTAACACACAGACAGTTAACCGAATCACACGCGACACAAACGTCGCCTGACGCGACGTAAATGTTGTCTGACGCTGCAGTAGAACAGCACTAACGCGACACAAACGTCACTTGACGCTGCAGTGGAGCAGCGCTAACGCGACACACAAACCACCCACCAACTTCGTCGACAGCGATTCCGTTCGGTTTGATTGCACTTCTTGAAATCACCCTCCTATTGCTTCCATCCAAACCAGCAACCTCAACCTTCCCCGTCGATTGGCCACCGTTGTAGTGGAAGCCGACGTCAGTCCAAAACATCAGCCTGGAAACAAGACATTTGGTAATTAACTCGCCCTACTTCCCCTATACTCGCTACTCTTCCCTTCTTGGAATGATTTTACTTCTCAAGGTTCTCTAAGCGTTTAAAATTACATTTCCATAACTCATTTACAATGTTACTGTGAGCGGTAGTCTTCCTGCCTAGTCTTGTAAAGAGATGTTCTTTAGTTTACTAGTCTGGATCTATAACAGTAAAGGTTGACTGTAAACTATTAAACTGCACTTTTAAATTCCAAAAACCATAACCGTAAAGTACTAACTTGCCCAACTCACCCCTTTGCTCGCTACTCGCCCCTTCTACTCTTTACTCGCTACTTAATGATTCTACTTGCTACTAAACACATTTTACTCGCTACTCACCCGAGTGCAGGGCTGACGTGTATGTTCCTGACGTCGAACATCCGGTGAATTGACATTGTGTAGCGAACATTTGGAAGATCAAGTGAAGCGACAACAATCGAGTCACTTCTTGATTCGATCATGTAAAGGTTGCGAGAAACGTAATCGATTGACATCGAGAAAACTGGAAATCAAAAATTAATGAGATTATAAAAAAAACATAGAATATTGTTAACACAGTAAAGCGGGTCACATGCGACACAAATGTCGCCTGACGCTGCAGTACAACAGCACTAACGCGACACAAACGTCGCTTGACGCTGCAGTACAACAGCACTAACGCGACACAAACGTCGCTTGACGCTGCAGTACAACAGCACTAACAAGTAACGTTACAATGCTATAAAAATAATAAAGTTATCTAACATGGTTTCCTACAATAGCCTAGGAACTTGTGTTTATTTTAAAATGAGCAACCACTGATAAGCTAAAGGTTTTGCAATCAATTTCAACTAGTCCACGTTTTAAATTTGCATCGAAGTCAATGTTTGAGTTTTAAACTTGCAGGTCAAACCATGACACACTTCTGCAAGTGCATTTACTTCCACGAATAGATAAACCGAAGCTGATTAGCATGTGAATCCTCACGAACTCGGTTTAGTGGAAGCAACTGAGGTTGTTAAGAGCCACGTTTTGTGTGAAGCATGATGCAATCCGATCTCATGCTTCTACTACAAACGTGATGTGACATCATCGCAATGTAACACGCAAATAGGTTGGACCTATACACTACAACGAGGCCTTTGCAATAGAACCCGAATAGCACTCACGCAAAATGACGTACCCCTAGCTTTGTTGTTCCTATTATACATTCATTGCACGCCGAAAGCACTATGCAGATTAAAACTGTTGGCCACTATTTACATTAAGTTATTTGCGAGCTAATATCTCCTATATTTAGTGTTTTATTTGGTCGATCAAACCGCTTTAAATGGATTTCTAATAAAGCTTTACTAGAAGCATTCTATATCTACTCATAACAAAATTTTATTTGTAGAAAAGTTATTAAAAAGTTTAGAACATTGCCAACTAAACACAAGCTAGATTTATATAAAGGTCGTGAGTTACTTACGAACAGGCTTACTTATTTTAAGGTAATCCACAAAGTGTTGTTTAAAGTTAGGCGCGATTATATCAGAAAAAATAAATCGAAGTTCATTAAAAATTAAAAATGTCCGACAAACATTAAAAAAAAAAGATTTTGCCAGTGTCAGAACTTAAATTTCGTCATAAAGTTAGTAAAATATTTTTTTTGGTTAGAAGGCAGTATAATTTTTTTTTCGTTTTAAAGTTAGTATAATTTATCAGTGACGTAATTGTTTAGGATAATTTAACCGGCGTACAATGAGTAAAAGCTCTTAACACAGCAGCAACGCACTCACCAGCAAGTGATAAGTAATAAACCGCGCTGGTTCAAATTAACCGAATGATAAAACATTGACCCGGTAGCCACAATGTTTTATTGGGGCATTAAACAACTTGCACATGTTAATATTAAAGCGACGATGACGTAATAGTAGCACAATACTTGCCTGACCGGGGTCTTTAACCGGATCCCTTAAAGGTAGTTTCCTGCCATTTTTTTTCTGGGTAACACCGCTTTTTTTTTGGGGGGGGGGGGGGGGGGGGTAAGTTTTTTTTTTTTTTTTGGGGGGGGGGGGGGGTACTAACATCAATACTTTTATCAACACTTACAATAACACTTACACCATAAACAAAAAGGCGAGAAAGACGTTTTTCTAGTTTAACTGGATCTTTAGTTGAAGGTAAAATGTTTTCCAGGTCTGGGGAAAAAAGTAAAACGTATTTTGAAGGGCCACGACATTTATACAGCTTTCAAATCGGCCAGAAAAATTGGAAACATTTTACCCTCACCTAAAGATCCAGTTAAACCAGAAAAACGTCAAGGGGCTGTTTATGAGATTCCCTGTGGAGGTTGTTCAGCAACATACATAGGGGAAACTAAACGTTCCTTTCATACCAGGAAACTCGAACATAAGCGTGATGTCCGCCATGAAAGGGCATTTCGGTCAGCTTTGGCAGAGCATGCGGTTGAACTTCGACACGGAATTGATTGGAATAATTGTAAAATTCTAGACTGGGAACCGCACTATTACAAAAGACGGTTCATTAAATCATTCCGGATTGACAAATGCCCTAACACCATGAACAAAAAGGATTCATGGTATCCGGCAATCTACTCGTCGTTGTAGCTATACGCAATAGCTGATAAACGCCCGTTGTCCGACGGCGCAGTACTGCACCGGATGACTCCGGCGCGTCACAGCTTATCGCATACTTCAGCGACGTCTAGAATTATTATTTTAATCTACGTTTTTTCACTTTTTACTTCTCAGTATATAAGATGGCTAACGCACTCTCGTTTTAATTATTAACCCTGATGAGGTCAGCTGGTATCTGCTGCCGAAACGTCGCTTCATACTTCGTTAACACCAGAAGAGCGATTCCGATCTATTGAAAAAGGCGAAATGTTGACCTTCTGCCGACGCGCAGTTCAACTCTAGCACTAAGTGGCGGCACCATCTCCCTTTGGGAATGGTTGTCATGAGGACTGGGCTCGAAAACTGCTGACACTTCAGGCATTGCCGGCCTACTTCAACAGGCAGAAAATGCCACCTACACGTTCACCACTTATTTTACATTACTTTCTTTAAAAAAAAACAAAAAAAAAACGTAATATTCTCACCTCTGACCCCGGTGAGAAAGACCTCCACTCCCTCCCCGTTCACTGATGACGTCATTATTCGCTTGTTGCTGACGTCAGACCAGTATATTTTGGCGGCAACCGGGTCGAAGTCGACGGCGTAGCTGGCGCCTCTAGTGGCGATAGGAACCGCGTTGTAAATAAATGGGTTCTTTAGCGACATCTAGCGGAAAAACATATATTGAAAAATGTTTTCCAAGAAATAAAACAAATTCTATTTCTTTGTTCAAAACATGATAGGTTTAATAATAGAAAAATATATTTTAATAATATGGACCGATAAAGTAGCCTCCAGTCGTGATAAACCTGGTAAATATCAAACTAACGTCTTATTTGTCACATTACTATATGTTATTAACTCACTGTATAATATGCGTGCAGTAGGTTTACCTGTTTTTTTTTATGTTTTTGTTTGTTTTTTTAGAAGCAAAAATATCACAAAAGTATGTTTTTTTATTTTTTGGGGGGAGTTCATCGGTCGAACATAGTATTTACAGAAAAAAATAATGCACCAAATAAAAATAGAAAGGATGAACCTTTACCAATTAAAAGAATGTCGCAGAAAGCAAAAAGGGTGTAGGTACCTGGTAGTATTTGTGGTTGCTCGTGTCTATCACCAGCATGAAGTCAGTCTTAAGCACATCGATCTGACAAAACCTTCCATCACTGGCAAGTCTGTATCCGACTCCGCACGCGCATGAGAAGTTGCCATTGGGGGTCGCTAGGCACAGCTGTGAGCAACCTTTGCGTTGTTTTGATGCGACAGTACAAGGATCTGTAATATTACATTCTGTTAAGGATCTGTAATATCACATGCTTAACCTGTTTTGTCGTTCTTTCATTGGCTTCTGGAGAAGAAGGGATTGAACTGTATATGGACTTTTTTTTATTAAATATCGCGAAAATACAAAGGTTTAAAGCAGGTCTGCGGAGTCGGACTCGGACTCGGGGCCCGGGTAAGACCACGAAAACTATACTCGAGTTTGCACATGCGTGTGCGTGCGCATGCGCAGTACCAAAATTTAAAAGACGTGCGCATGCGCAGTAACAAAGTTAAAACTGATATTGCCGCCAACTGTATATTGAAATGGTAGATATTTTTCAAAATATGAGCGAAAGAATTATACGACACTATAATGAGGCGGTTGCTTAACATCCTACTTAATTTAGTTAATTGGTGAAATACATGCTGTAAAGTCGGAGCCGGACTCCGGACTCGACGAAATCGCACATTTAACCGGAGTCGGACTTAAGAGTTGGATGTTTAAACAACTCCGCAGCCCTGGTTTAAAGTGGTGTCCCAGTTTATTGACTCTTTGCCCGAAACTCAATCAACGCGAAAGTTCACGAAAAGCTGATTAAAGTCCTTGACCTTACGCAGCAATTTTTATGGGAATTCCTCATTGTTTAACCACGTTTTGTACACAAAGTTTAATTATGCCATTATTGGCCTGGCTTAATCATATTGTAAAGCTTGTAGTTTGGAAACTTGTAGTTTCGTGTCCGTGTTCGAGATTCGTGATAAACTTTACCCGCTGAAATTATGACCTTGGAAGGTCGAGGCTTCATTATTGAGCCGATCCTTGTTAGTAGGATTTAATCGTCTTTAAATATATCTAATACATTTATTGGAATGATGTTACAATAGACAATGTTTGACTAAATATGTTTCAGGCACGTTTATGCATCCAGGTGTTAAACACGTTTATAGCTTCGTAGAATGAGATTAACGCTTCCGTGACATGTGACATCCTATCCTATTATTTAACTTGCATTATTTTCCAGTAGTATTGTTGAACACTTGGCTTACGTTTGTTGAACATGCTTGGGGTGCGTGGTTGCTCGTCCGGCCCAAACACTGCCAAGGTTCCAGGTCGATCGTGCTTGAAGTTTGGTCGGTGAAAGGTCGTCAAGTTTGAAGTTGAAAGGTCAAGTTCAACAAGGCGGTTTTGGTACTTGTCAGTCATGTAAAGATGACCCTACAATCACAATATTGCGGTGATATCTGGCCTAAATTGTGTATTAATATCAGTAGAGATATATGACTAAAAACCTTTAGGCCAGGGGTGTCCAATATAAGGCACGCGACTTAATATAAAATGCACGCAAGCCCCCCAAAATACAGCTAATTGTCAAAAAAGCTAAATTTGTTATGCAGCCAATCGTCATTGTTTATTCACAATACAAAACAATCCCAGCAATTACGACAACAAACAATTACTTCTGATACTATAACACTATACTGTTTTTATTTTTTGTGCTTTTAATATTTGAAAAAAATAGTTGCTAAACTTTGGCACAAGAAGAAGTTATAAGATCAAAGTTGGCACACCTGCATGTTTGAATTGGCACGCCTGCTTTAGGCGATTTTAGAGTAAATTTTAATTGATATTATATAATGTCTAAATTTTAATTGAATAAGTTAACATTTTTGTCGTTTATGTAAATGTGGAACAGGTTATTAAGGTGAATTAATTTTATTGCCTAAAATATGAAAACAAACACGGAAGTGACATTCTCACAAAGTTCCGGAATTCTTCCGGTATTATCACAGTAAAACATATGACGTGTATTTTCGATCTGACTCACAAACTATTTGCATAAAACGCCAAACACAAGAGGCAGGAATAGCATATAAGTTTCTCACAATGTGGCATTTATTGACGTAAAGTCCTTATTAAGCCTTGGACAAGCATCGGTTCCTATTTGCCTCCCGGAATGACGTCATGTCAGAAAAATAACTTTTAAAAATAGATTCGGGTTGGGACTTTAAGTTTAAGTGTGAGAATGTACTTACTTTACAGGACTTTAAGTGTAAGTGTGAATAGAGGCGTTGGACTTACTGCATAGTAGGCGATCCCACTAAACCGCGACCTCTTGGATTCCAGAAGTGTGTACATTGTCGTTGGGTTGCTGACGTCCAAGTAAAGAACTCTGGCAACTCTTCCAACTTTTAGCCGCTCCGACCAATAAAGCCTAAACACAACAAGATTACAAGCAGAGGGATTTTAAAACCTAAGTACAATAACATTACGGCCTAAACAAAAGGAATATTACAAGTTTCTAATCAATGTTTGTTTTAAACGGGTTCATGCTTTCTCAATTACCAGATGTTGTTGTGTTTAATTCCAAGCTTTACTTCTGTATTTATTTAACTATAGTGTGAACATAAAAGCACTGGAGGTTTGTGAACAAAGTTCCGCGTTATGGCCGTCATCACAACGTGCCATTGTCGATCATTGTGACGCAACTTGTCTCGGTTTCTTTGTTGACAAACAATCGCCTTAAAGGGGCGTGTCGTTGTAGTAGAAACCACATCCCTCTACGTCACAATAGCTTCCGCTCGAAGCTTGCTACAGACACGCTTTTAGGGAAGCAACGTCACATCACACAATTTATGAGACGCTGAAATCTTAAAAGGAGAAACCAGCAACAAAAGGTGGGTGCCATAAGCAGAAGCAAGCCCCCTAACCCGCTATTAACAACTTATGCCGACTTTTGGAGTTATACTGCAACAACAGTCCGCGTTTTGCATTCTACCATTTTTGTTAATTGTAAGTCATACAGTGAGCACTTATCCTCCACCAACCATACATCGACCTGCTCGTTTTAAACGCCTTATACATAATGCGGAATAGCTTTTTGTGATGAACACGGTTAATTTAGGCCCCAGTTATCTTATTTTCACCTGTTTTCGTGCGCACTGACGTAGAGGAAGTCGATGACTTGTACGTCATTGAACCTGTGGAGCATGACCTTGTTGCCACCGTCAAGGTCACTTTTCCAAATTATGCATTCGCGGATTCGACGTTCCGACCAATAGATCGTCCTGTGGGCAATAACCTTGTTGCTTATCCAGCGAAAAATACAAAAAGGCATCCGCGAAATATAAATTATAACAGTGAAAGGCAATAAATTTTACAATTTGAAAGAATTTTATGGTGGAAGTAGGGTATTGTGTACGACAAACCAACGATACTTAAATGATATTGTTCCTCAGTAAATAGAGTAATCACTCAGGTGGTAGTGTATATTAGAATTAGACAAATACGTCCGTTTACAAAGGTCTCTGGGTGAAGTTTAACATATTTACACGGCATTATTTAACCTGGAAGTTTCACGACTTGAGTTCCAACACATGTGAATAATGAAAAAAAAAAATTGAGTAAAAAATATAAGACAGGCAAAATCCCAATTCTGTTCTCACACCTGTTGTCAGTTTAAACCAGTGTTTCTTAATCAGGTGAATGGTTCACCCCAGGGTGAATAAAATTTTTGCAAGGGTGAACCAACCAAAAGGGGTGAATAAGGGTGAACCGTCAGAAATGAATCACAACAACCTAAATCATTTTGTGCTGTTATATATAGACGAGATAGTTTTATTATATCATGAGACAGGGTAAATGAAATCTGGAGATATATGCTAGGGGTGAACAAAACAAAAAAGTTTAAGAAGCACTGGTAAACCACTACTTGCATGTTTTGACCTGTTTATTGCGTGTATAGCGAGGCGAGCTGACGACTGAGTGTTGACCTCAGTTATGTTGTGGTAGAACCTGAAGTTGGGGTCGGTCACTGAGATCCTCTTCGTCTCACTGTCGATCCAGTAAACATCTCCACGGATCCAGTCCGACTTCACGTCATCAATCCCGAAACTCTGGCCCTTCAGGAAGTTGTAATGGACTCCACTCTGAAAAGTGTTAAGCGGTGTTAAGATAAAGATTTCACAAGAAACGTTATTTTGTATGTTCTATCGGGATCCCGGTAATCCATTGGTTGCGGAAAACAAAGAAACAAATTTTGTAGCATAATGGCTGTAGGTTGCATTTTGTGAAGGTTCGAATAAATCTTAAGATAATTTTTGGAGGTTGTAGTTCACGTAGTAAGAATTCAAAGCCCATACAGAAGTAGGTTTCGAATAACTCTTTATTCATTTTCAACATCGTTTTCTCCACAAATAAACTTTGGAAGATAGTTTATAGCAGCAAAACCCCTTTTAAACCATGAATCATACGAGAGTAAAGTTGCAGAAGTTGTTTAACTTTGCAACGAAGCGTTGGATCCAAGCTAGGAATTGGCGACTTGGAAAATTTTATTTTGGTTAACCGGTAAACTTTTCCTGGTGCAAATAAACGACAGTTTGCACAAAACATTGACTCGTTTTGCATCCAATTCATTTTCTGTCCTTTTTCTTTTTTGTGTGTTTTAGCGTTTTTATCTTCACTTGTATTTTTAAACTGATGATGGCATGAGGTATTGCCACAACGTTTGCAAACAACGAAAAGTCGATTTTATTGAATATATTGGCGTTAGTATTTTTATGGAAAGTCATTTTAATTTCGTTGAAACCCATTTTCTCACGCCAATAAGTCTATGTTACTTAGATTTCTGACGAATCATCTTAGCTCATCTTTTAAATATGTTTTGTGTGAAAATAGCCAGTGGGTTACGATGGGGCGTGACACTAAAAGAATAGAAGAATTAAAATTACAGTTTAACCTCCCTGTAACGCTTTCTCACCCCACGACTTAAGCCTAGGACGGAAGCTTCGCGTTTCTCATTCACAAAATCATGCCATGCCGCCTGGGGGTGTGTCCCTGCCACGCCCCCACCTTCACGTCACGCTTACGAAGCTAATCTTACTACAACCTTCTGCTCGCTTAACATTAGGTTATTTTAAAATGCTTAGAAGATCACATCGAGTGCATTGAGTTGAAAGTGAATGGTAATTGAGGACTTTCCCTTCAACTTTATAACTCCTGTTTAACCCGAGTTCTCTTTAATTCTTTTTCAATCGAACCAGAAATGTCACAGAAATTATTATGAGCCACGCCTTCTCAATTTGCCGCAATTTATTCTACGAATTGCCTCATTATCGACTTATTGCTTATTGTGCCTTTTTGTTTTTTCACTTTTGTTTCCAACTCATGTAAGGGTGACGGTGCAAATCAGCAACCACGACAATGACGCTGCAGATCTGTAGTAAACAAACTTTCAGCTATAGTGATGAGATTTATGCTAAATAACGTTTTGTGACGTAATGCACAATACACATTAATTGCTGGCACCAAACATTGAAACAACGACCCAGAATAAAGATGTTTGTGATATTATAAAGCTTGCCTGCCAAGAAGGTGCAGTTTTAATGAGGTTATGAGAGGCTTGTATTTTACCCATAAACAGAACTAAATTAGGTTGGATATACTGCAATCCACTCATATAGGTGTCATAATTGATTTGAAAATATAGGCCGGAGAATACCGACACTACCACCCGACATGGAGTATCGGCTTCAAACCTATATTTTACACATCTATAGTGGCAATAATATCACATAGAATTGCGGACACTGCAAACTGATAAAGGCGGTTAAGGTATTCTGCTGTTTCTAATAATTCACAACACAAAATAAATCCACTTTAAATGTTTTTGGTTTAAAAAAAAACAATAAAAAAATTAAAAAGTCGTTCTGTATATTTCATCAGTGTTTCGGACCACGCTTAACCTCGCAAGCCGAAACGTTGGTTTAACAAATATATACCAGAAGAACTTTATTATTGGATCTCGCTCATGTTATAATTCAGCCTTGTTATGTTGTACCTTGACGAGGAAAACCCCGAGGAAGTTAGACGCGTAGTCCGTGTAGTAAATCCTCCCGTTGTGGAAGTCAGTGTCGAGAGCGAGGAAAGATGCGCTGTCCCTCCCAAGCAACAACCTCTTCGAAGCTGCTCCAAGCGGCGATCCAAGAGACTTCGACATTATAGCGTCCTGTAAACAACAACATTTCACACTTTCTTTGGAAATGGCCGTATTTGTCTGAATCTAAATAGGGTAATCAGGTCGCTCTATATAAAGACAGGTTGTATTATATTCTCGACCAGCTTTCGCACAACCGGGCTTTATCAGTTAAAAGTGGAAGTCTTTGAAAATAAGTAGAAATTTCTACTTTGCCACCTTATTACCTTTTAAATTTTTTGGCTGTAACGATTCGCCAGTTGATTTAAATGCCTTACCAGTAACCTCCTCGTTTACCTCCCTAAAATTCCACTGTTCTATAAGTTTCTAAATGTACATCCCGGGATATTTAATCCCCCTTTATGCACGTATAATTAGATGCATGTTTTCTCACCGTGCCGTTGAATGCCAGCTGTAGCGTCCAGATCAACCTTGCATTACCCGCCTGCTCAACGCTCGGTGAAACCTGCATTTAAACTGCGTTAACATTTTGTGCGGTGAGGTTGAGTTAAAATATTCTCGATACTTACAGTCGAGGCAGCAACGGACTGTGCGGTGGAACCTGAAAACAATGCACACATGAATATATTCACAGCATTTGCTCCAGAATACAATGCTTTCATACAGGTATAATTATAATAAAAACACGAGATATTTAAATAAATTCCCACGTGTTAACCGTGATTCGTTAAGACACATTACTCAATATTAATTAATATAATAAAATTTGCAACAAACATATTGGCATTTCAATATACTCAGAATCTATTTTACGGTTTCGGGAAAAATTTTCGCATCCCAAACACGATTTTCAAACAAATTGTGCTGCAATAAATTTTTCAAACTTTTCCCAGTGGTTCTTCCCCTAAAGTGCGTGCGCCAAAAACGTGGCTTTGTAGTTCGCACGAATTCTCGTTAATCAGCCAAGATCGTTTTGCAATAAGTACGTCAAAGATTTGATTGTCTTGCACTCCAAGTACTTTTCGTACGTTTTCTTTTTTTTTTATAGTTTTAAAAATGGCGCGTTTATTTTGCGCAGCTAGGTTGGAACAACTGCGTAAACCTTAATATAAATTAAAAAACAGTTTTACTAGTTATAAAATTACATTGATTGTTTGTTATTTTGTGCGTTTTAACTAAAATTCCACGATTTTTTATTTTTTTATGACACAATAGACAACCTCTAATGTTCACTTTTGTAAAAATGGAACGAAGTTAAGTTTAATAACATAAATCTTAACATAATATTCGTCATTAAAACTTACTTTTCAGGGTTGATTGAGCCAGAGTGTGCGTCATAATCACAGAAAATGTCGCGAAACATCGAAAAATCATCATTTTTTTAGTCATTTAGTTCACTGAGTCTAAACAGGTTAAACTCTCTATAAAGAAGCAAAAACATAATTCTAAACATAAAAATACGCTTCAAACTATCCTCTGAATATTCTAACTGCGTGAATACTTTCAGATCTAGTTCCAGTGCGTTTTACTTTCAATCCTTTGTGCCTTTCCATAAGTAAACTACAACGATCTTTGTCGAGATTGTATGCAAAAGACGCTTTCTTCTATACAGCTTCTTATATAAAGCGCGTCACAACAACGTTGGATGACTAACATCCAAACCAAAGAAAAAAGCTGCTCGGCGCTCTGCGAGGGAGACCGGCTTGTATAAATTGTTAAACCAAGTTAATTCAGCATTCGCCGTACAGTTTGTGTCAAAATAGTGGTCGGAAAACTTTTTGTCGCGGCCCCAAAATACTCTGCAAATGCTGTTATGTACCCACCGAACGTAAAAAAGTGAAATACTACGACACCAGGGCGAATCCAAGATTTTTTTTGCTATCGAGGTGATGAAAATTGATGACGTTACAAAGTTACGTCTACAACAACTGCGCTTAAAAACACCTGTTATTCTCGAGCGAACTCGTGCGCAAATATAAAGCTACAATCCAGTCTAGCAAAAAATTGCACGCCCCTCACACGCCCACAACTACATCGTAAAACTAAACTAATAAACAATAGCTCGCAGCCCACTAAACATGGATAAAATGGCCACATCTTGGCCGCGGCCTGCAGTTTGCCAACCACTGATCTAGCCTTTTCTGAATTCGTTTTTTGATCAACGATAACGACCTTCACACCATCGTTCCCATAAGTATTTAACAGACTAATCAAAATCAAGTGGGCAACTTAGGACTTTCATACAAGCAAGGCAAGCTAGACAATCAGCTAGCCTGTGGTAAGGTTCGAGACCAACCGTGGCACCTTCGCCCACTGCCCAGCATTCTGTCTGGTATAAACCTTATATCGAAGTTGATCACATTTAACGTTAGAATTAATTGTGGATCAATTCGTTTCTAACCAATCCAATAAAAGGCATCGTCCTCATATAATGTATAAAGGCAATAGTTAACACGTTTCCCAAAACCATTGAATTCGATAAAATCTGCTGAGTAAACGTGACGTGTTAATTATGCGCACAATTTTCTTTATGACATCACGACGCGTCATAATGCACATCTGCCGAACTAACAAACCAAATAACTACGGCGATTATATTTTTGACCTAAAAATGAGAAATTTTGGCCTAAAAAATTAAAATATATTGCAAATATGGATTAAGTGACTGTATAGGCTATATTCCGCTGGCCCGAAATTGAAATTAAATATGCCTAGATGTAATCATTTTCCATCACAGTAATTTTGACTAAAATGAGGAGTTTCGTTTGTACAAAGATTTTAAATTTACATACGAAATAAAAACACTGCGTTTTTCCTTGCGTCAAAATAAAATTGCGTTAACATCGATGACGTCAAGGCGTTTCTGGGTTGCTTGATGACGTAGATGCATCGTAGTTTCAAAGGTCTGACGTCAGACAGGAACTAATAGTAAGTCCATGTTGAATTTTACAAAATAAAAATAGAATTTCATGCACTTTTCTGCAGCAACTGGCAAATTGCTGATTAACGTTTTTTTTTACTATTATTTGTTTATTATTGTTATTTTCACGTTTAATTATTTTTTTGCCTATTTAATCTAATTCAGGCCAGCAATGTTGTTCAGGCCGCCACTGTGTGTTTAAATTGTTGCTATTTAAAAGCATTATTATGGTTGAACAGGGAACTACTTTTATTTCGGATTTTTCAAATGTGATTCCCGTATTTCTAAAATAGTTCCTAAATGTAAAACTTGTGCTAATATAGGAGTGAACTAGCTTGTTTATTGATGAATTGATACTAATTGACTAATAAATTCCTAATAGCGACATTTTGAAGAGAATTAACTAAACTCTGATGTTCTACATTCTATTCTGTACTCACTTGTAGCAATTCTAAAACCAGCGTCGAAATAATGAAACGCTTGTTTATTAATAGCTATTATAATCAAGCTTGTTGCTACAAGGCCAGAGAATATACAAGTAAGCACGATAAAGCACAAAAACCAACAAACACAGGACGACAAATTAGTAGATAACTGAATCATTTAACTGAATGCTACTTTCAAACTATATATTTGGTAATTTGTAATGTAGTGGCTAGATTATAAGCACACGGCATCTATTACAAATGGTAAAACTTCTTGGATTCTTGCAAAATGTCTTGCAGAGTATTTCTTGTCATTGGTAGATTCTGGACTTCAAGAAACCTGAAATATTTAAAACACGAATCATTTAAATTGTTTGAATTGTTTCACAAAACTTGGTAAAATGCCCAATTTAAAGCGGTAAAAAAAAAAAAAAAAAAAAAAAAGTTTCTATTTGACCATGCATGTTTTACGGGATCGCTGTTTAACCATAATCGTGTTAGTTAAAGAAATATTTTTTTGTTCTTAATTAACTGGGATTTTTTGTGTGTGTTTACAAATATGCTGTTATTGTTTTCAAAAGATTTGCGATTTTACAGAATTTTATTTCACTTACTTTGCTATTATTTTTTTGGCCTCTTCTTTTCTTACTTTGTTCTTTTCTTTAATTAGCTCGTTTAAATCTGCATTTACAGGCTTGGTATACCCAAATACTTTTTGCAGTTGCCCGCTTTGACCAGACTCCAAAGCCAACCATATGCAAGCAGCAAAAGGAACGCTTTGAAATGACTCGTATCCTATACAATTTTGGTTCTTAAATTTTGCTATTTCAACAACAAGGCCCAGAAATAAATTTCGATACGAAATCTCAGTTGAACATAATCGGTTTTCCAAGAAATCCTTGAATCGACGAGCAAGATCACTTCGAAACATCGATATTTCATCTTTGTCGAACCCACATTCCTCGCATTTTACTTCGTTAAATGCTTTCTCCCAACTTTTTCCTTCTACATCCGAACTTGCACAAGTGTCAATTCTCCAAGGATCAACCACCAACAAGCAAAAGTTGAACTCCCCTTTAACTTTAAACAAAAAGCAATTCCCGCTTTCATTGAGCTTTGAGGAACGAAAAATACCGATCATGGCAGGAATTATTTGGTGACCAAGAGCTTCGTTTACATCGAGAGAATAAAAGGTGGGAATTTTAAGCCGGGTTTTGTTCTTGTCGCGATAAATCCTTAACCTGTTGTCAATTTTTTTTCGCAGAGTTCCAGTAAGATCTGGTACTCCGGTAACTTCAGGTTCTGGATAACTTTTAGACTGAAAAAGTTGGCACAGACCTGAAGTAAATTCTTCAATGCTCAGCGCCATCTCTATCTTGCTGCAACAGTTACGGTTGTCGAATGGAACAACTTCGCACTTTTCCTCTTACATAAGCCACAGCTAATAATCGAAGCATTACACTTTCACTTTTATGTGAACCAAAGAAAGATCATCGGTGACATTTAAAACCTACAAAGGCTTCCTGATGTTTTAACACAAAAGGCTATCACCTGAATATGTTCACCCTTAGTATATTCCCCGACAACAAGCAACTAGTTTCATTATTGCCTTACAGGTGAACTTATACTTGGTAAATATTGCGCCGCGAGCAAGTATACACAACACCAGTTTTGAAACCGATAGTCAGACTCGGGCGTCGGTTAATTTGACCGAAGTCAAATTCTACTCTTTTGTTTCTGCCGAAATCAGACTCATTTTTAACCAACTTCGCAGTACTTGAAAGGTGAATTGGCTTTTAATCACATTTATTCTCCTAATGCGATAATTATTTCGTGCCGCCCTGGAATTTAACACTCACGTGTTAAATAACACTAAGGTCACCGGTCAAATGTTCAAGTGCTCTCAATTGCGTATATTCCGCATAAAAATAGACAATATTCATCTAAAGTTTCACTACGACCAAAACCGCCCATTAACTTGAGGTTAGTGATATAGTTAGGCCTGCCATTCCGTCCTAGTTCTAAGATAAGTTTAATTTTAGCTATTTTGCCTGATATAGAAAGTCTATATTTCCACAATACGTCATAATGTTTTTTTGCTATTCAAAACTTATTAGTTGAAATCATTTAAAACAAGAGTACCATTGGATTTATTTATTGTGATATCACATTTCATTATTCGACATTTTGATTTTGGCGTTACAATAGTTTTACTTTTTTGGCTACAAATCAATTGGAACTTTAAACTTCAAACGGTTAAAAATTAAAATGGCCTCAAGTTACTTACGTATTTTTCAAATTCTCCGCTGTAGTTACGTAAGCTGTATTTTGTGAAAGAACGTGGAGAAGTTTTAGATATCATTTCGGTTGCTTAAAATATCTTTAAAAAAACACTTACTGCAAGTAATCGATAATTTCTAACTTTATTTTGGAACCACAACCTGTTTACCGGGTTATAAGTTCACTGATGACGTCAAAACGTTTCTGGGTTGCTTGATGACGTAGATGCGTCGTAGTTTGAACGCTCTGACGTCAGACAGGAACTAATTGTAAGAAAATGTAGACTTCAGAAAATTTTACAAAATAAAAATAGACTTTCATGCACTTTACTGCAGCAACTTACAAATTGCTAACTTACGTTTTTTTACTATGATTTGTTTATTATTGTGATTTTCAGGTTGATTTTTTTGCCTATTTAATCTAATTCAGGCCGCCACTGTTTGTTTAAATTGTTGCTATTTAAAAGCATTATTATGGTTGAACAGGGAACTACTTTTATTTCGGATTTTAGTGTTTAAATGTGATTCCCGTATTTCTAATATAATTCCTAAATGAAAAACTTGTGCTAATATAGGAGTTAACTAGCTTGTATATTGATGGTAAATTGATACTTATAAATTCCTAATAGCGGCCATTTGAAGAGAATTAACTAAACTCTGATGTTCTACATTCTATTCTGTACTCACTTATAGCAATTCTAAAACCAGCGTCGAAATAATGAAACGCTTGTTGATTAATAGCTATTATAATCAAGCTTATTGCTCTACAAGGCCAGAGAATATACAAGTAAGCACGATAAAGCACAAAAACCAACAAACACAGGACGACAAATTAGTAGATAACTGAATCATTTAACTGAATGCTACTTTCAAACTATATATTTGGTAATTTGTAATGTAGTGGCTAGATTATTAGCACACAGCATCTATTACAAATGGTAAAACTTCTTGGATTCTTGCAAAATGTCTTGCAGAGTATTTCTTGTCATTGGTAGATTCTTGACTTCAAGAAACCTGAAATATTTAAAACACAAATCATCTGAATTGTTTCACAAAACTTAAAATGCGCAATTTAAAGCGGTTTAAGTTTTTATTTGAACAGGCATGTTTCTCGGGATCGCTGTTTAACCGTAATCGTGTTAGTTAAAGCAATATTTTTTTTGTTCTTAATTAACTGTTTTTTTTTGTGTGTGTTTACAAATATGCTGTTATTGTTTCAAGAGATTTGTGATTTTACAGAATTTTATTTCACTTACTTTGCTATTATTTTTGCCGCCTCTTTTTTTCTGACTTTGTTCTTTTCTTTAATTAGCTCGTTTAACTCTGCATTTTTAGAAATGTTAACCCCAAATACATTTTGCAGTTGCCCGCTTTGACCAGACTCCAAAGCCAGTTTAATGCAAGCAGCAACAGGAACGCTTTGATATGACTCGCGGTTCAACAAATGTGGGTTTTGAAATTTTGCTATTTCATAAACAAGGCCCAGAAATAAATTTCGATACAAAATCTCAGTTGAACATAATCGGTTTTCCAAGAAATCCTTGAATCGAGGACCAAGATCACTTCGAAACATTGATATTTCATCTTTGTCGAACCCACATTCCTCGCATTTTTTATCGTTAAATGCTTTCTGCCAACTTTTTCCTTTTACATCCGAGCTTGTACAAATGCTAATTTTCCAAGGATCAACTACCAACAAGCAAAACTTGAACTCCCCATTAACTTTAAACAAAAAGCAATTCCCGCTTTTATTAAGATTTGAGGAACGAAAAATACCGATCATAGCAGGAATTATTTGATGACCAAGAGCTTCGTTTACATCCAGAGAATAAAACTTGGGGATTTCAAGCCGGGTTCTGTTCTTGTCGCGAAAAAACTTCAACCTTTTGTCAATTTTATCTCGCAGAGCTTCAGTAGGACCTTGCACTGGGGTAACTTCAGGTTCTGGATAAAGTGTATCAGACTGAAAAAGTTGGCACAGACCAGAAGTAAATTCATCAATGCTCGGCTCCATCTCCATCTTGGTGCAAGAGTTACAGTTGTCGAATGAAACAACTTCGCACTTTTCCTCTTACATAAGCCACAGCTAATAATCGAAACACTGTCATTTTTAGGTGAACAAAGGAAAGAGCATCGGTGATATTCGATACCTACAAAGGCTCCCTGACGTTTCAACACAAAAGGCGATCACCTGATTATTTTCTCCCTTAAGGTATTCCCCGACAACCAGCAACAAGTTTTATTATTGCGTCACAGATGAATCCATACTTGGTCAATATTGCGTCACAAGAAACTTATAGAGATCCGACGCGAGCATCCACAATTAACACCAGTTTTAAACCGATGAGCAGTAAGACTCGGGCGTCGGTTAATTTGACCGAAGTCAAATTCGACACTCTCTGTTTCTGCCGAAGTCAAACTCTGGTCATTTTTACCCGACTCCGCAGTGGATTTTAACTTTTGACTTTTTCTAGTAACTAATATTGCTTGAAATGGAATGTTTATTCATTTTAACATTTTAAATTGTATGTTTCGATGCAACTTACTTGATTTGCAATGACTTAAACTTTTATTTGCAAAATTCTTGAACTGCTTTTCGTTTCAAAGACACTTGTTTTCAACACTAGTAAATAATAACCTTCAATTGCTCATTTTATGCTTAAAATTCAAAGCGTAATTCGTAATAAGAATATCAAAGCCCATACAGAAGTCGGAAAACATTTTGAACGTTTCGAATAAATCTTAAGATAATAGCTTAAGGTTGTAGTAAGACGTTGTTAGATAAGGGCAGGAGGTTGTAGTTAGACGTATAATGAATATCAAAGTCCATACAGAAGTAGGAAAACACTTGTCCGATACTTGATATTGTCGTCCGATACCCAAAAAATATACGCTTGCTTTTAAACAGCCTTGTATGAAGCGCGCCACAGCAACGTGACTAACATCCAAACCGAGAAAAAAGCTGCTCGCTGCTCTGCTGGGCAAACTGGCTTGGATAAGGTGTTAAATCAAGTAATTCAGCATTCGCCGTACACTTTATGTTAAAAAATATTGGTCGGAAAACTTTTTATCGCGGCCCAAATATTATGCTAAGTGCTTAAAAATAAACTACTACGACATCAGGGGCAAGTCAAAGTTTTTTTGCTATCGGGTTCATGGAAATTGATGACGTCACAAAGTCTACAACAACTGATCTTAAAACACCTGTCATTCTCGAGCGAACTTGTGCGCAGATATACAGCTACAAATCAGTCTAGCAAAATATGTACATTGTACAGCCATCAATCGGCCCGCAACTACATTATAAAACTAAACTATCAAACAGTTGCTTGCGGGCCACTAAAAATGGATAAAATGGCCACATTTTGGCCACGGCCCACAGTTTACCGATCGTTTTTTGACCAACGATAACGGCATACACACAATCGTTCCCATAGGTATGCAACAGACTAATTAACACCAAGTACGGACTTTTAAACTGGCAAGGCAAGCTAGACAATCAGCTAGCCCAGTGGTTCTCAACCTTTTTTCCTTCGTGGCCCATTAACGTTGCAAAATAATTCTGTGGCCTAATAGTTTTATGAAAGAAAAAACTGTAAAATAGGTTTAGAACAAAACACAGCAGAACATATTTCAAACCGATTATTTATTCAAAAGTGCATTAGTGAGATACTTGCGGCTGAACAACAAATTTACATTCCTTTTTATTTCCTCCCCAAGCCATTATTCCTGTAAAATTAAATATGGTTGAAAACCGCTGAACTAGCCTGTGGTAAGGCCCGATATCCTGCCATGACACCTTTGCCCATTCTGTTGGTATAAAAGCATTTCTGTTTGGTGTAAACCATATATTGAAGTTGATTACAGGTAACATGTCAGATCAATGTCAAAATTATGGTTTAAATTTGGAATTCATGAAAATGATAAATAATTGCGTTGCACGGATCACGGATAAAACATATGAAAGGCGACTGACTCGTTCATAACGAGCAGAAATAGCTTTAACGCTGGAAACTTCAATGCACTGGTTGTTAATAGCTATTTTCTAAAATTATTTCAAACCACGGCTGAATTGGTTCGACATGGCATCGCTATTCGCACCGATACAACAACTTTGCATCGTGTATCGGCTCCGATCCGATATTATCGGACGAGCACCGATACAACCACTTTGCATCGTGTATCGGCTCCGATCCGATATTATCGGACGAGCACCGATACAACCACTTTGCATCGGGTATCGGCTCCGATCCGATATTATCGGACGAGTACCGATACTACCACTTGGCATCGAGTATCGGCTCCGATCCGATATTATCGGACGAGTGCCGATACAACCACTTGGCATCGTGTATCGGCTCCGATCCGATATTATCGGACGAGCACCGATACAACCACTTGGTATCGAGTATCGGCTCCGATCCGATATTATCGGACGAGCACCGATACAACCACTTGGTATCGAGTATCGGCTCCGATCCGATATTATCGGACGAGCACCGATACAACCACTTTGCATCGGGTATCGGCTCCGATCCGATATTATCGGACGAGTACCGATACTACCACTTGGCATCGAGTATCGGCTCCGATCCGATATTATCGGACGAGTACCGATACTACCACTTGGCATCGAGTATCGGCTCCGATCCGATATTATCGGACGAGTACCGATACTACCACTTGGCATCGAGTATCGGCTCCGATCCGATATTATCGGACGAGTACCGATACTACCACTTGGCATCGAGTATCGGCTCCGATCCGATATTATCGGACGAGCACCGATACTACCACTTGGTATCGGGTATCGGCTCCGATATGCTACTTCAGACATTCATTGATAGAAATACGAAAATATTTGTAAGCAAAACTGTGTGGCTCTTGTGATTGCTTTTCCTTTTTTTGATTTTCACAAATTTAAGCATGAGAGATTTACAAATACAAATCCTCAAACACTTATTTTCCTTTTCGGCTGGACCAAGTCCCTTCATTATTAGCTGCATGTGGCGATGTAAACAAAACAGCAGTCATACAGTTTGTTTAGAAAGTGATTTTTTTCATAAAAAGCAAATGTTTAGTGTATTTTGTTTTTTGCTTTACATGCAAACAAATATCATTTTAAGCAGTAGAGTGTACATTTCACAAACATTAGAGCAGGGGTGACGAGCCTATTTGCTATCGCGGGCCACTTTGTCAGTTATCGCTAAGTAAGCGGGCCACACAGCTTTTAACTCATACATTTTGATTTTGGCGTTGCAATAGTTTTCCTTTTTTGGCTACAAATCAATTGGAACTTTAAACTTCAAAAGGTTAAAAATTAAAATGGCCTCAAGTTACTTACGTATTTTTTAAATTCCCCGCTGCAGTTACGTAAGCTGTATTTTGTGAAAGAACGTCGAGAAGTTTTAGATATCATTTCGGTTGCTTAAAATATCTTTAAAAACACACTTACTCCAAGTAATCGATAATTTCTAACTTTATTTTGGAACCAGCAACCTGTCTACCGGATTATAAGTTCACTAATGACGTCAAAGCGTTTCTGGGTTGCTTGATGACGTAGATGCGTCGTAGTTTGAACGCTCTGACGTCAGACAGGAACTAATTGTAAGAAAATGTAGACTTCAGAAAATTTTACAAAATAAAAATAGACTTTCATAAACTTTACAGCAGCAACTGACAAATTGCTGATTTACGTTTTTTTATTATTATTTGTTTATTATTATTATTTTCATTAATTTAATTCAGGCCACTGTGTTGTGTGTTTAACTGTGTGTTTAAATTGTTGCTATATAAAAGCATTATTATGGTTGAACAGGGAACTACTTTTATTTCGGATTTTAGTGTTTAAATGTGATTCCCGTATTTCTAATATAATTCCTAAATGTAAAACTTGTGCTAATATAGGAGTTAACTAGCTTGTATATTGATGGTAAATTAAATAATAAATTCCTAATAGCGACCATTTGAAGAGAATTAACTAAACTCTGATGTTCTACATTCCATTCTGTACTCACTTATAGCAATTCTAAAACCACCATCAAAAATAATGAAATGTTTCTTTATTAATAGCTATTATAATCAAGCTTGTTGCTACAAGGCCAGAGAATATACAAATAAGCACGATTAAGTACAAAAAACAACAAACACAGGACGACAAATTAGAAGATAACTCAATCATTTAACTAAATGCTACTTTCAAACTATATATTTGGTAATTAGTAATGTAGTGGCTAGATTATAAGCACACAGTATCTATTACAAATGGTAAAACTTCTTGGATTCTTGCAAAATGGATTGCAGAGTATCTCTTGTCATTGGTAGATTCTTGATTTCAAGAAACCTGAAATATTTAAAACACGAATCATCTGAATTGTTTCACAAAACTTGGTAAAATGCGCAATTTAAAGCGGTTTAAGTTTTTATTTGAGCAGACATGTTTCTCTTGATCGCTGTTTAACCATAATCGTTCTACTCAGTTAGTTAAAGCAATATTTTTTTGTTCTTAATTAACTGGGTTTTTTTGTGTGTGTTTACAAATATGCTGTTATTGTTTTCAAAAGATTTGCGATTTTCCAGAATTTTATTTCACTTACTTTGCTATTATTTTTTTGGCCTCTTGTTTTTTGACTTTGTTCTTTTCTTCAATTAGCTCGTTTAAATCTGCATTTACAGGCTTGGTATACCCAAATACTTTTTGCAGTTGCCCGCTTTGACCAGACTCCAAAGCCAGTTTAATGCAAGCAGCATAAGGAACGCTTTGATATGACTCGCGGTTCAACAAATGTGGGTTTTGAAATTTTGCTATTTCATAAACAAGGCCCAGAAATAAATTTCGATACAAAATCTCAGTTGAACATAATCGGTTTTCCAAGAAATCCTTGAATCGACGATCAAGATCACTTCGAAACATCGATATTTCATCTTTGTCGAACCCACATTCCTCGCATTTTTTATCGTTAAATGCTTTCTGCCAACTTTTTTCTTTTACATCCGAGCTTGTACAAATGCTAATTTTCCAAGGATCAACTACCAACAAGCAAAACTTGAACTCCCCATTAACTTTAAACAAAAAGCAATTCCCGCTTTTATTAAGATTTGAGGAACGAAAAATACCGATCATAGCATAAATTATTTGATGACCAAGAGCTTCGTTTACATCCAGAGAATAAAACTTGGGGATTTCAAGCCGGGTTCTGTTCTTGTCGCGAAAAAACTTCAACCTTTCGTCAATTTTATCTCGCAGAGCTTCAGTAGGACCTTGCACTGGGGTAACTTCAGGTTCTGGATAAACTGTATCAGACTGAAAAAGTTGGCACAGACCAGAAGTAAATTCATCAATACTCAGCTCCATTTCTATCTTGCTGCAACAGTTACGGTTTTCGAATGAAAGAACTTCGCTGTTTTGTTGGTACAAAAGCCACAGCTAATAATCGAAACATTGCACTGAAGAAAGAGCATCGGTGATGTTTGATAGCTACAAAGGCTTCCTGACGTTTTCAACGAGTTCAACACAAAAGGTTACCACGTGATTATTTTCACCCTTAGGGTATTCCCCGACAACCAGCCACGAGTTTTTATTATTGCATCACAGGTGAATGCATACTCATACTGGGTAAAAATTGCGCCACGGGCACGTCGGGCAGAGCTCCAAGTATACATAACACCAGTTTTGAAACCAATAGTCAGACTCGGCATCGGTCAATTTGAACTGGGTCAAACTAGACTCTATTTGTTTCTGCCGAAATCAGACTCTGGTCATTTTTTACCAAATCCGCAGTAGCCTACTTGAAAGGTGAATTGGCTTTTAACTACATTTCTTCTCCTAATGCGATAAGCTAGGCCTGGGTGGTTAATTCTGCAAGCTCGTCTATACCGTTTATTGCTCTAAGTCTCTAATCAAGACATAATACAGTTAATTTTAACTGAACGACAATTTGAAAAAGTTGACTGTATTTTTTTAAGTTTGTAAACAACTTAAATTTATTTTGAATCGATTTTCACTTGAAATAAATTTGACTTTTATTGACAAGTCAAAAAATAATCGCCCTACTTATAATACAATAGCCATTAGCCATATCACATAGTATAGTAACATAGTTGAATAGAAAACTACATTAAGTAGATATATTTTTAAATCCACACAGGATTATGTTGTTAACAGCAAGAAACGGTGAAATGTTATATTCCTGAAACGTTAGCAGGGCGGTGGTAGGGAATCCATGAACTCATGAAGTGTTGAAAACCACTTAAATCTGCTGTGAAAAGTGACTGCATTTCGACTTGATGTTTTGACCTTTTTTATTACCTATTTTTTGACTAGATGTTCCGTTTTCTACAATTCTTCACATAACATTGCCGTATATAGTTTTTGTGGATTTTCTTTTTGTATTGTTATAAGTAAAGCTTAAATGCAACTTGTTTAGTATTTTTAACATTTTAAAGTTATATTGATGCAAATTACTTTACTTGCAATAACTCAAACTTGCACTTTTTTTTGCCAAGTCAGTATTTTAATATAGTTCGAACACAATTTGTAAAAAGACATTTTTGGTCATTTAACCTAAAATATATAAACTGTTGCAACTATAGGTGTAATATTAACCTTGTAATTATATTTATAATTTTCGAATAACCATTATAATTGCCAAGATAGCTAATATTTTAATACCTTAATTTTTGTATGTTTTACCAAAACAGTAGCAATTCTATTCTTATCTGAGATGAATTTTACCGATGATAGGCGTTTCAAAATAATCATTATTAATGTCGCAATGTCCCACATGCATTTGTTAAACATTTCTCTCGCTGCTAGAAAGACGAGGAAGCATGAAGGGGATTCTCATGTTGTACAATGCATTGCATGTTCTGCTGGCAATTAAACTTCTTGTGTAAATGTTCGTAAAACATACAACTCTATGTCAACAAAATGTAGCGGTCGACGCATTTCAAATTCCAACATAGCGCAGTAAAAAGCGCCTTTACTAAGCTCAAACAAGCGAAATATATTGAAACCCGAAGAGTTTTTACCAATTCTTAACTTAATAGTTTTTAGCATTATATTAGAAAGTAGATTCGCTTCTTTTTGGCAAATTTTGGCGAAATTGCATTTTCGGATGTGCAACGTTATCGGGAAAATTATATGATAACCACGGGCTTTGTTTACATACTGAGAATAAAAGGTGTGAATATATCGAGGTTTCATTCTTCTCGTCGTGAAACTTCACAGTTTAGCAAACAAATGTTGGCGCTGACAATAGTTTTCGAGAATAGGAATGTGCCCGTTTTGCCCAACTTTCCTAATCACCGTAGTGTGTTTACTTTTATCAGCCTCCTTTATGTTCTGTGCTTTCACGAAACGAAGGTTATATGTATTGAATTGTCAAATAAATACGATTGATAACGGTTTACAAATCACAAACATATCAGAGCTTATCGAACAGCATTGCTTTAACACCTCCACCCAAATAGGAAATGTGTCGATGCTTGAGGCTGCTGTAGTCGTCACGTGACCCCACGAGTAATCAGCGCGGATGGAAATTCCTTTTTTCGGCAGATTGAAGAAAGAAAAAGTAAAACGTGTCAGTGGTGGAATGCTGTCAAGGTGGAAAGGGTCATTCTTGCTCAACCGCTGCGCTGTCAGGTATGTTTGTTTGGTTATTATTAGATACTTTGCTAATTTTTTATGTTTCAAAATATTTTAGTATTTTACATTAATACTCCACTCCCGATAAGATATAACTAAACGTTGATTAAATGTAGGTCAGCTTTATTAAATCTGTGTTCATTAATTTTAGTATTATTTCGTATGCAAGTCTTTGTTCTTAAACATAAAAAAAACTTAACCGACCAAGTCGAAACGTTTTGCCACATTGGATGTAACTTACTCGGCTGGCATGTCTTGAGGTCGCCGCTATCTGTGAGTTATTCGCTTCCGCAAGTAGTTCGCCCTTATTATTGTGGTTAGATCTTGCGGTCGGTAAGTTTGTTGTCTTAAATATTGATTTACTTTATGACGATTTGCATAATGTTACCTTGACCCGACAACACAATCAAATAAACGTCGTTTAAAAATAGGTTTTAATCCTTAAGTGGTATAGAAGTAATGTTGCTAGTTTTCAATGTTGGAACAACATCAGGCCTTATTTCGAGGAATTTAGGACTTATCGAACAGGTTTTTGTGATAGTTTATTCTTCGCTATGAGCTGCTTGTTAGTTACAAGCAATGGTTCCTTTTAGCTTGCGGAACATAAAAAAATCTATAATATTTCGCGGAACACTATACAGAACAATAATAGAGTAACTTTACAATCCACCTAACACACGTCAAACTATATGAAAGTGTCTTGGTATTTTAAAATTTGTAGTGGATAGTGCGTATTCAAGTTTGAAATACATACAAATAACTTACTTTTCAAAAATTACAATCGACAATCTCTTTGGTCACACTATACAGTTTGGGAATCACTTGTTTTAAAGGACGGCTAGCTGAATATTATTTACTTGGCTGATATGTCTCGAGGTCGCCGCTATGTGAGAGTTATTCGCCTCCCGCCTCCGCCAATAGTTCGCGTTTATCATTGTGGTTGAAGCTTTCGAACATTCCATTTTCTACCGAAAATATTTTTTCATCGATAAATTTCATAATTCGACGTTAACAACCAGGGAATTCCCCTAAAGTCCCCAGTCGACTTTTGTTTTACTTGTTTGCTGAAACTATTTTTCCTCTTATCTCTTCTCTTAAGCAGAACCGCCCTTCGGTTTTGTTTGTGTGCTGTGACCGTGAAAGTCGACTGGGGACATTTTTAACAAACTCGCCAAAATGTTCTAACTTTAACTTTCTACTCGCGTATTTACGGTTTGTAATTCGGTCCCTTAATTTCCCACGGTAGCTTAATTTAATGATTGTGTAGACCAGTGGGTCCTCAAACTGATGTGCGCACAAGCAATTTTAAACTTTTATAATTTTAATTCTTATTTCACTAGTTTCTCTAGCTAAAGGAACTTATGAGAACCATTGATTTGGCGATGTAGGTAAGTAAGATCTAAAATAACTTCCAAACGCTGCACTGCTATAGATGAGCGACCCCAACCGATTTACCGCGACGCATTGGTGCGCTAACTTGCCAGGTGCGACAACAAAAATCATAGACATATTTTTTAACACCGTACTTTCTATTTTCAACAGTAATATAGCAACTACGATGCATGTGTAATAAAAACTTGCAAGCAATTCTCCAGATACCGCCACCACCTTTAGACCCACATCCCTGGGCGTAAAAAAGGTTAAACACTACTGAAGATCCTACATATACTTAATCTCAAAACATCGGTTGACGAGTGATGTTTTTTTATCTTGTCGTGGTGAGGTTTTAATGGTTGTTTCAGAGTTATATTACTAATTAGCTTTAAACTGTTTTAACTTATATTTTCTAGAAACTTACATCATTGGCAAATTAATTGAACGGATCCATATTTGATATTCAGTTTGTGAAGTTGCACTTGGGACAAACAACATTTTAATTGCAAATATTCTATATCCTGTTGTTTAAATTTTATACTTAATATTTTTTCTATTTTGTACAAAATATTTTCTATTTTGTAGAACTGCCGACAACAATCTTTTGTCTTTCATTTGTATAAGTGGACTCGAGCAAAAAGACAGTTGGAATAACACCAGGTTTGCAATAATCTCATAAAAAATGAAGCTCAAAAACAACAGTTAAAACAAACTATAAAGCCATTGTTTCGTTGTCTTAGTTTTACTAATATTTTTTTGTTAAAGACAGATTTTATATCATCTAGAGTTGTTCGAAACCTCCAAAATGATACCTACTTCTGTATGGGCTTTGATATTCTTATTACGTATATGATCTAAAAGTATACAAATTCTGAAACTTAACCGTAAATTTATTAAATTTTAATCATCAGATGTTGGTGTTATTGAAGCAAGGTTGGTTTCCGTCAATCTACTCATCGCTGTAGTTGAGCGCCATGGCTGATTAACGCCGCAGCTTTGCACCGGATCACCACGTCGCGCTTATCCTATACTTCGACCACGTCTACAAGCAGGTGAACATTCTGGAGTTGTTATTATGGACTCATATTACCTGTAACCTGCTGCCAATATACGTTCTTTTTCGGTTGGTTTCCGTCAATCTACTCGTCGCTGTAGCTGGGCGCCATGGCTGATAAACGCCTTAGCTTTGCACCGGATCACCACGTCGCGCTTATCCTGTTCTTCGACCAACTCTACCAAGCAGGAGAACATTCTGGAGTTGTAATTGTAATTATTAACTCATTACCTGTTGCCAATATAAGTTCTTTTTCGCACTTTGCGTGATTAAACCTCATTTAGCTGCGTTTTCTGCACGAGTTCGCGTTTAATTGTTTCGTAGATTAAAAAATGTTATGGCCCAAAACAAAAATCCTGGATCCACCCTACAACCCTAAATTAATTTATGTATTCGGACTGAATTCGGAATGTCAAATTAAGTTGTTACAACACTTGCCAAAAAAAACATTTCCTCACGTTTTAAACCTAATAATTTAGCTTATTTTTATAGTTATGAAGTTTAGGCAGTCGGACATTATCGGCGTCGAAATTGAAGCCAAATCACCGGACATCCTAATGCAAGCCCTCTAACAAGCGCAGAGGTAAAATGTAGCTTATTCTATTGTTAGTTATAACTACAGCGAAAGCTCATTTTGTTTTAAAGCGCGTAGTTTGTAAATGTTGGCTAAACTAAATATTTGATCAGTCTTGAATCAAAGTTGTCCGATAATAATATATCGAGAGTTGCTGTCGATACCAAACTATTATCGCAGTTTAACATCATAAACTAAAATTTCGGAGAATTACCGATATCAAAAGTATTTAACGTTTTTTTATCATGTGTTTTGCTTGTTTACGTCATCGTAATGACGTCATATGGTATAGGATGGCCATAAATTTAAAAATCTGCTATCTGAAATCCCGCTATTATCTTGATATAACGTATCCCTGTAGTCTCAAACTTTTTATCAAGTCCAATTGCAACTAATATTTTACTTTAACACAGAAGTTCAAAGGAACAGGAAACTTCTTGCGGTTGGAGCGCAGTCTCAACTTTTTAATGTTTGTTTAGTTTTCGCTATTTTCTATTTGTTATATTCGCAATAAAAATAGTTTGTATTAAGCGTAACTTCATTTGCATGCGTTTGGTGTGGATTGATGTTTGATACTAACCTTTCACGTATCACAATTGCACTATGACGTCACACACGCACTTAACCGCGCGAAACGTTTGAATTGCGATGTCCGTACGCCTTTGTGACGTAACCATGTGTTTTCGCTGCATTTTTAACAGAGGCGACGTTAAATTGTGTTTATTCACAACATTCGTATGTCATTGTGTTTGTGTCTTCTATGTCATGGTACTAATAAAATATTTTTTAGAAAATACTTGCAGTTATGGTATACAGAAGGTGCTTACTATGTAGGCTACTATTTCACGTTACATTATAGCTGGTTAAACAGATTATTCGCTTTTCAGCTTCTGCCGATCCTTGTGTACGAAGCTGTCTACAACAAACATGCAACATATTGTCGACTTTTGCGGAATTTTACTGTTTTATATGAAAAGCTTTAATATTCGCAATAAACTTGTGGTGTATTTTGTTCTAAGACGAACAGAAGGAATGTTGGAGCCCATACTGAATGTATCGTTATGCTGAAAATGAATAGGGGCCTAAGATTTATTAGAAACGTTCAAAAAAATGCTCTTCTGTATGGGCTTTGATATTCATTCTAGGTCTAACTACAACCTCCAGCCATTTATGTAGGACCTAATGTTTTTTCGTTGTGCTCAAATTGTTAGCATTTCTACTACTAATTGAAAAGCAAATATTACTGGTCGTAAAACTTCCTTCACACACGTTTCTTCTTTACCTAATGAAATATAATATTACTAAGAATAGCCTACATTTTGATCAGTGGTTTGCAACATTTTATCGTATCATCATCGATTGCTTGTTCGCTGAACTTCAATCTGGGTTGCGTCGGCAATTTTAGCTTTAGGAGTTAAGGGCATTGGATTTCTCTCTAAATATCCAGCAAATTTCACCTAAAATTCATTTCGTTTGGAATTACTTTTGACGGAATTAATGTGATTTAGGTTGATGGTGTTGTGTTAATTTGTGTTTGACCACACTTGCTAAAATAAAATACCAGTTCCTACCCCGAGATTTCCTAAATTTATTTTTTCATAGATTTATTGTTTGATTTTTGTTATTTGCGTTGCGCGCGTGTCATGAAGTTTACTAATTGAAGAATGATGATGTAAAGTAAAAAGGTATTTATTGTTTGATTTTTGTTATTATTTGCGTTGCGCGCGAAGTTTTTCAAAGCTCATTTTATGACTCTTGTCAATAATCTAGGAACGAGAGGCATCATACGTTTTTTTATCGCGTGTCACATTGATAAGATTTGAAATCTCGTTTTCTTTGTTTGAATATATGCTTTGCTCGTTTTTCATAGTTTCCACGGAGTTGTCAGGATAGAGGATTTACACTAATCCAACTGTATTTTCTCCATAGCTTCCAGTGATCTGTGGGAAGAGAGAAGAAGGTTATCCTGCCTGCCACGCCTAGATTCGAACCTGCACCTACCTAACCGCAATCCTAATCCCTAACCGCAACCCTAAGTCGACCGATGGAATCCAGCCCGTCAAAAATTAGTTATAACAAACCTTGGTTAGTACTGTACTATAGTATATAGGAACTATCCTAACTTTAATTCATATTTCATTTTACGGCCTTAAAGTGAAACGGGCCCGCGGCGCGCCGGTTAAGAGTCCTACTCCGAGTCGGTAGGGTTCCGGATCAAATCCCGGGTGTCGCAGCCCGCCCGCCCGCAGGTCCCGCGGTCCCCCCGAGCAACCCACTGGGGCCCTCCGGGCCCCAAAAGCCCCCCCCAACCACGGAGAACCCGCAGGTCCCGCGGTCCCCATCAGCAACTCACTGGGGCCCTCCGGGCCCCAAAAGCCCTCCCGAACCCCCCAAAGCCCCCAACAGGACAGCAAGGGGCCCGAAGGGCCCCCACGCCATCCAGCCTACTCCAAGTGTAATAGGGCCCGAAGGGCCCCTCCGGGGCCCGCAGGGCCCCAATCGGCAGGGAACCCGTAAGGGTTCCCGAACATACCTTTTGCTTAAAATTTCTATTTTCTAAGATAAAGTATAAGTACTATAAGTATTTGATCACAAAGTAGAGTTCAGATCTTATTGTTTTATTGGCGCTAAACAAGTACACAACAAAAAACACAAGCACAACAAAGGCGTACTGCGACTATACAGTATGTAAACGTCGAATTGCAAACAACACAACAAACAAGCAGGTTCAGGACGTAGTTACATAACGACTCTAAAATAGCTTAAAGTCGGTATAGTGAAGGCACCCAAGAAAAACTTTCCGGCCAAATTTCACACTTGAAGTATGCTATACTTTGAAACCGAAAAGATCGCAAACTTTAACTTGTAAAATTGAAGTAGCACATGGATGAATTATGACACACTTACACAACGATGTTTACATCTTGAAGACTTTTAACCGGTTTTGTCTACTTTGAAAAACAAGTTTAGCCGACAAGAAAAAGGTTGTCGACCCCTGGTCTACTTAGGTTTAGAACATGCTAATCTGCTTGCTTAGTAACATCAGTCTTAGTCTTGCTACAAAGAACTATATTCCCTGTATAACCCCCTCTAAACTCGTCTAAGTAGACTAGTTGCTGTTTAACTAAGGGCAGCTAAATAGTGAATGTCCAGTATAATTGCATGAAGATGCCCGATACCTAAATATTAGTAATATTTTAGCATTATTGGTGACCAACGCAGTGTTTTATCTGTAAACATTCAAATTTGACATAATAACCAAAAAAAACATCTTTTACTTAATACTTATATTTAATTTTCCCAACTAACCATAACGTTGCTTTGTATGGAATGTGACGTCCAAGCTTTTTGCGTAAAATATCGGGCATCGTTACCAGAATGATACGATATACTGGACATTCCTAATGATTAATAATACCCAGGGTGGCTACAGAACCAGTAAATTCCTTATTTTTAGTTTATCTGAATATTTTTTACCAAAGTAAACATTTAAAGTAGGACAATTTTCGAAAAAAAAGAAACGTCTATAATGTCAAAACAGAGATGTTTCAGTTCGAACCTCTGCTTTTTTTGAAAATATACGAAATACATTGAAACAACGACAAATTAATGTTAAAATTGTTAACATACGAAAAATATTCCAGCGTTCGCAAAGTTTAATTTCTTGTTTAAAGTGTTAGAAAATGGATTAGTAAACCTTAAAATTTACACATTAAAATTGTAGCCACCCTGAGTTTGGTTGATGATTGGCAAAAGGAGAATCAAGTTGAACAACACACACATGACAAGGTTGCTTTCTGCAACAACGAAACGAAAAACAAGCAATTCATAAATAACAACAAACACTAGAGGTTAGTTAGTGGTGCGGGCAGTTCAACTTGTGGCCTCCCTCATAAATGATGGTGAACTGTGCTAAGTGCTGATTTGGAAGCAGAACATCATTCTTTCTGTCCTCTTAACAGATGATGACCGTCAACTTAAGTCTGTTCAATCTGAAATACACAGAAAAAATAAAACGATTACTACTTAACCAAGAAATTGTTTAGTAACTGTTCTATTCGAAATCACGATCTAGGCTTCGAGATCTAGATTCGGAGAAAAGGGGGTTCGCTTCGAGAAAGCGCATTCCAGACTGCGGTTTAATGCGCTCCACAAACAAGCGCTTGGAGCACACATGGAAAAGTGCGCCGGGCCGATATTGTGTTTTGATTGCGGCGAAAGGAGTTTTTGACTGACGTTCGACAACCTAGGCATGTATTGTAGTGTCGGGGTCCCGAGATTCGATTATTGTCAAACAGGGGTGTTCACCAACTATATTTGTTTCTTGCGGCCGGTCACCGTATTTTTCGAAAAAAAAAAACAGCAAATACTGTTCAACACATTTGTCCAAAACAGAGAGGCCTTGTTTGTTAATTCTGCTTAGTATACCGTATATTGCTCTAATGAAGATTCAAACAGTTAAAGTGTTGTTAAATTCAAATCAAAATTAATCTTTATTGAAATAATTTTGACAAATTTTGACCTAACTTATAAATTTTGATTTTTTTAACAAATCAAACAATTATCGCCCTAGTTATAATTATGTTTAAATAAGTGACGATTCAGAGCAGGGTGGTCAAATATTTCCAGCTTCTGTGGCCACACACAGCAAGAAGGTCCAGGACTTTTTGATGTGCATTCAAAATTGGCAAATATGACAGCTTAACCCATTAAGCTCAAACCCAAATAAACTCCTGATGAAATGTGCAAGTGGAATATTATTGGTGAAAAAATTGTGTTCTTTTATTAGTTTGACAAAAGTATTAATAGAGGGAGACGTGATGCATTGGCATGCAAATAATATTCACACATTTCTCAAATATTGCCATTCGTTTATAATTTTGCGTAACAGTGCTTAAAGGAATCCGTTTTATGTGAAGCGTGGTAAAAAGTTACTGAGCGCAGGGTTTAACCTAAAAGCATCTTGCTGCACAACTTGCTGCTAGACACAAACAAATCACTGAATATTGGAATGCTAACATGGTAGAAAACTATAAATCTTTCCAACATACCCAACATTTAGTTACATTATTTTCTCATCATTTAAAACGAGGTTCCCAACCTTTTTATGATCTCGTACCACTTGGACGACCTGTACTGCCATGCGTACCACTTTTTGCTGAACAACTAATTTAGTTGAATCATATTTTATGTATTTGTAGCTTACAACTAGCATTATTGTTGCGCCCCCACCGCGACCTGTGCACTGGGGCCGGCCCCTGACCCCACACAGTTGCCCGGCGGGACGCAAACGCGCGAGTTCTTGTTGTTTGCAAAGGCTTCTGGTCAGATAAAACTTCGCAAAAGACTTCTCTAGAGAAAAGCTCGGGAGTAAGAGGTCAGCAAAACAAGTGGCTTGTTTTGCAGAACGTGAGAATATCGCCCACAAGACTGACAGTTATAGATTACGAGATTAAAGGTTACATGTCAAGTTTGAAACGAGGCGAACTAAAGAAGAAAAACTTAGGAATTTTACACACAACAATACAGAAAACTTTACATCATCAAATATGATATTATGTAACTGAAGAACATATTTGGCAAACGAAAGCTGAAACGCGTAATCTAAAACCCTATTTATCACATCGTAAAATCACTTAATGAACTCTAAGATTTGGCTTATGGCAATTAATTAATTTGGGTGTTTAAGTGTTGATAAACACATAACAATTATTCAACGCTATTTGTAGATTAGGCTATAAAACAGTAGATTGTATCTATCAAGAGCAATCATTTGACATAATCAACGCCCACTGTCCCACAGCTTTTTATGGCTTTTCAAGGCAACTGTGTCCCTTGTTGACAATTAACATGACCTGTATTTTGTAAAAAATTTACCTGAATAGTTACGTAACAATAAGAGTTGTTTTCGGGGAAATTTTTTATGTAACCAAAACCAGATAAACATAACGTTGTAAATCCAGGTTTTCGGAAAAAACAGAAGCTACCACCTGAAAAACCTTGGCGTACCGCAGGTTGGGAACCCCTGCTTTAAAGTAATAATTGTCGTGACAAACAAGCTAAAATTGCATTGCGACTCTACTTGGTTTTAGTTAATCTACTGGCGACTGACATGCTGATGAAATGTAAGAAATATTTTAAAAATTCTGCAAGGTAAATATGCTGAAAATGTATTCTATTGCAGACAGACCAAAGTTATTTTTTCTAACCGTTAAAACACATGTTTTGTCTTTTAAATTTATTAGTTTTGGGGGTACCAAGCTCAAAAAAGTTTGAGAATCCCTGATCTAAGGCAACCCGGCAAAAAACTAATTAAATACAATCGCTATATTTTTAATCATATTATAAAGGCAGAAAAAACATTAAAATGCAGTTATATGCGACTTTCATTAGAGAATGTCATGGTATACACCTAAATACATTAAAACGAGCTAAAACACATTTTAAAGTAATCAAAATTTAATTTTTTTGCATTTATGTTGATCTTGCCTTTGATAAACATTAATATAAACCCACTACTGATTTGAATAATAAATAACATCCAAATTAGTTAAAAACATGTTTCTGTTAAGTTTAGATTTACCTTTGGAAGAAGTGTGACAAACTTGAAACAATTAGAAGTTCTTAACATCTTGGTATTTTCTGAAGAAGAAGATGTTGATTTCATCAACCACCTGAAAGACAAAAGACAATAATATTTTACATGATAAATATGTAAAGAAATTAAATACATTTCTTTGTAATAAAAGCAAACTAGTAATAAAAGATGTGAAAGTGTATTACTGTTCAGTTAAGCTTTGAAGTCTAAAGCTCTTTATACAATATAAAATATTTTGGGAGTATTTCCCTAAACCCAAGGTAACCAGCCTTAAAAATAAGCACACTTCCCTAGGGCTGCAGAGTCGGAGCTAGCCAGATTTGATAGCAAATCTGCAACCGATAAGCAAGCTGTAAATCATAAACATGAAATAACGTAGGGTGGAATATTTTGCACTCACGTATTGTGGGTGGTAGACATTTAAGACTTCCCTATAAGACTAATGAGTTTATTGTTCTAGCATAGTTCTTACCTACTATTTCTGAAAAGTTACAATAAAGCGTTGTTAACTGTTGGGATATTGATTATTTTTGCTATTCACATATTGATTGGGATATTATATTTTAATAACTAGCCAATAAGTAAATACTAAATGGTAGCTATCTAACAATCAATTTTTTTGCTGATTTTCATAAATAGATTGCAAAATTGACAGCAAGCCTGATGTTTCAACCCTAGTTTAAGGGGAACACACAATTAGACCTAAAAAGCAACAATACCTGAAGCCTAAAAATCTATAAAACCATAGTATTAAGACAAACGACATAATACAGCCAAATACGCAGTAATATCCAGTACAGCATAAGATCAAAATCGTCTGAATAAGACCTAAATCTGTTGGAATAAGATCTAAATTCATCGTAATAAGGCTTAAATTATGGAATAAGGCCTAAATTCATTGTAGTAAGTTCTAAATTCATCGGAAGAAGGCCTAAATGGCCAAAATAACGCCCCAACCTGTAGGTAGAGGGTATGGGACGATCGGGGCCATCCGTTTGGCATCGGCCCTTTTGGTGAACTACATTTGGATGCCCTAGTGTGACTGGCGCCGCTGTTTCGGCACCAAATTTTTGGTCCTGTTTGGGGTTATTGGTGGGGTTAGAAAATGGGTTATCGATGTACAAAGGGGTGGGGTTTGGGATTAGTTAAAGTGTTGTTTAGGCCTGATTTTAACCTTTTTGGTCTAATTCCGACAGATTTAGGACTTATTCCGATTGAGACGGTACTAATACCATTAGGTATTCCTATTTTGGCCTTAGTCCAAATTGTGTTTTATTTTGACGTTGGTGTTGTTCTTATCTTGGTCTTATGGCTGGAGACCAGTTTAGAAAAACTAACCTTGGAATAGTGTTGAAAAGGATTTGACTGGGACTTGATTACAACACTGGTTATGGCTATTTTGGTTACATAGAACACTTTGTTGTTACCTGCCATGAGTCGTCCAGATGTCATGAAGTTATGGCAAGAGGAAAAACATGCTGAAGTCCTCTTTGATAAACATCGTTAGGTAGGAGAGCTTGGAGAGATCATCACCAGAATTAAACATTTAAATCAGTGGTTCAGCAACTTTTTACAGTTAAACAGAACAGGTGTCCAAACTAAAGTCTTATATCCGAACCTAAAATCAATAAAATGGACAACCTATTTTCTCAACTTTGTAATGCCGTATAACACACTGCTTTGCAAGACATAACAATTCCTAAAGCAATAATCATGATATAACCCTATAGCGACAGCAGATTATCGCCAAAGGCTTTTGAATATTGTAATAAAAAATATTCTTCCAGATGGTAAATATTCCAAAAACTGCCACTTGAAGCATAATGCTACATAAAGAAACAAGACAAAAACATGAAACAACTATCAGGTTGTTGTCAAACATTGGCCATATACCGATCCCAATGCAACACACGACTTATTAACTAACCTGTTACCTAATGCAAAAATTTATCGATATTTACAAAAATCTATATACGCTATACGAAAACGATTAAATAAGTGAATGCATTTATTTACTTCCAGATGATTACTGAACTTCAAAACTTGCACTACTGTACAAGGCTTCAACAATATATCGGAATGTAATTTGCACATCCGTGTTAAGTCAAGCACATTATTTAAATTGGGGTGCTGGTTAGCGTTTGGGTTAGGGTGGATCAAGTATAGGGATGTTCAAAGTCGAATCCCAAGGTATTCTAGAATAATAGGTTTCGAATCTAGAATAACGAATCCAGAATAGCGAATCCTAGTATATTTTTATTAAATTATTTAACCTCGATTTTGTTTGGGGAGGGGATTAATCTAAATCTACCCTACAGGGCCCACAATCACAGCAATAAATCGCCCAAACAATTTTCTAACATGTGTACATTATAATAAAAAAAACTCTCTCATATGTTTAACATTCTTAACAACTGTCCTCTGAAGCCGTTCTGTAAACTGGAATATGTCAACTGTCCAGGTTGTGTCCAAAACTTATATTTTTGCCAATAGTGAGAAAATGCAACACTGCACACAGAAGTCTTAAGCAATTCGGTCCTGATTTTTAAAGCATTGTTAAGTCTTATTGCTTCTTTTTTTACTAACATGATCTATTATGCAGTCAAATGATGTACTGCAAAGAATACAAAGTTATTATTGACATAACAAATTCTTGACAATTACGTTGTGCATAACTGCATAACTTCCCTGAATATTGGCCTAAAGTTGACCTTAAATAACCCCATAGCGCATTTTGTGGACGGCCAGCACGTTTTGCAACGCTATGTTACTTTTGCAACGCGTTTAGGGAAATTGCGCACTCCACACCTGACATTACACGTTAGCCGCTCGCCCAATAACGCTTGATTGACACTTAATTATTAGACGAACGTTATCGCGAGACGCGGTAATTGGTCGCCCGAAAAAACGCTGACACTGCACAACAAAAGGCTACATTTAAAGCAAGCACTATAAATTGGTCGCCGCGGCGACAGGCCAACTTACCACACGCGTTTGTGCGATTAGGCGCAACAATCGGCGGTAAAACATTAAATTATATCGGTTCCAATTACCCGAAATAAATGGCAGAATTGGATTCGAATCCCATCTGGATTCGAATCCAAGGATTCGATATTCTACTTTGAGCATCCCTAATCAAGTATCAATAAACTTAATATTTTTATGCAGATTTGTCAAACTAGAGCATTGTCCAAGAACTGAAAATCTAAAAGTCAGACATTTTGATTCTGTCAGAAACCTTTTTTGCTTAAAACTGCACTAATTTCTGACAAACGGGGTGTGATTATGCATTGATTTGGGTTCAGGTGGTGGTAGTATTGAATCTAAATTTCCTTGTTTTGCATAATTTGTATGATTTATTTGAAAATCATGTTAAATGTGTTAGCCGTGTAAATATGTAAATAGCCATATTGTTTTTATTTATAGTGCTTCTTCTATTAAGCCACTGGTAAAATTTTCATCCACCAACCAACCACTTGGCCAGCAAACAAAACATTTTAAACGCAATTTGATGGTTAAAGTCTTAAGTTTGGAAATATGACATCTATTTGCCTTATGTTCGTCTGTCAATATCATAAAACCTCAAAATACATCTCTAAAATACAAACTCATATAAAAAGTGTCGCAAATGAAAATAATAAAAGTCATTGAGACAAAAAATTGATTCCTGTATTGGCAAACCTGCAATGCAACTACCTTAAAAAATATAACTGTAGAGTGCGGGGCTACATTGATATTTAGTACAAGTTTTTACGACTGTGAAATACAAGTTTACCTTAAAAATATTGTTAAAATGTTTTTACATGTTCTCTAATATATAATATTCTGATTATTCTAAAAAACAAAGCTATTATAAAACATTATTTACCAAAAGACTAGATTTTCTTTATTTTAAAGAAAAAACCTAAAAAACTTTCAAAAAACCTAGCGCTGGTATGTAATGTTCTGGATTGGAAATATTAGCTGGATAATTTCTTATTTCATATAATTTAAAATGCATCGATTTTAATCTAAATGCTCTCTAGTTGTCTTGCTTTATTTATTTATTTATTTATTTAATGCATTTATTATTTATGTCAATGTTCTTTTGTGGAAAAAGTAATTATAAAAAAACAAAAAATAACAGTTTTATTCTCGCGATTCTATGTTTGTCCAATAAATTCATATGACCCAGCAGTTAGCAATTGCTGTAAAGTTACATCAACTTATTCATCGTACGTTTGTAACATTGGTATTCAGATTTGGCTGTTTTTGTGTGTTTAGACAAAATGGCTCTACTTTCCGCGACAAAGTAAGTTTATTTGATGACATTTAACGGCAATGGTCTTGAATCCTACCATTTTTTCGTCCGGGGGTTTATATTGCTAACTATAGTCGGGTTAGGGTGAGAGTTGGCATTTGGCTGGGTCAAGTATTATTGTTATATTTATTCTCCACAATTTATTTCTTCCTTGCAATTACAACTTTGATAGATCATTTTGTTAGTTATAAATTAAATGTGGTAGGATTCTAGAACAGCGAAACTTTTAACGTATTAAAGGATGTTTTATTATAACTACAAGTCCGAGGCCTATTTTCATTTTTTTTGCAGTGTAGTCAACAAGTGATTTTTAAAATGCCTTAACCAAAGCCAAGTCATTTGTAAAAAAAATGCTAAAGTCATTGCTAGCTATCCAATTCGGATTTATTTACGCACTTAGCTGATTAGATTAATAATTTTAAAAAACACTGTTTTTACTATCCCTTAAGTTTATACATAAAAATTAGATGCCAAAGGTTATGTAAATATATATATTTTTTTGAAGTATCATTATGTTTAATCCTAGATTTTCTGCCAAGTTGGGAATTCTTGGTGGAACGGTTTACCTGACAACCAAGAATGGAATTCTGGACAAAGATCCCGACCACAGTTTAACTGCGATTAAAAACCTGACCGAAAATATTGACAACCGACTGGGTGGAAGCTACCTTTCAAAGGTGAAATAGAATAACTTTACACAATCTATTTGGAGAGTTTGTTCTTTGTTACAAATGTAACTAGAGTTCTTGCAGTGTAGTTGCTAATAGACTATTAACACCAATTTAACTTTAAATAATTGTAGAAAATCATAAAGACTATTTGCATATGGTTTGTTGATCAAAATAGTTTGTTTGTAAAACTGCAAATAATAATGTTTTGGTGGCATTCAACACTTTTTTCAATTCTATCGTGCAGTTGTTTTTAAAGTACAAATATTCTAATCAACAGTAGACTGACTTGTATATATTGAAATGGAAGATTAACCTGATGTGTATTATCTGAGAAAATTACCTTATAGTTTAAATATATAGTCAATATTTTTGTAAACTAAATACCGAAGTAGTATAAATGTACTGTAATAATTTTGTGTTATATTTCGATCAAAAGGTCCCTTTACCTGGTGAAATGAACCTTGTTCAAAAATGGAACAGCGGAGTCGATAAATCCTTCAATTTTCTCGCCGATGCCCCAAATACAGTCGGCCAACAATGCAATAAAGGTTTTCAGTTTGTTTCAAACAAATGGAACGAAAAGTGACCAGTGACAATATTTTTATTTTTTGTTGCGTATTTATGTAAAATTGTAAAGTAAGGTTTTTTAAATTGGATTTTAACTTGTAATCTAAATATGATTTTGGATATTCATAAAATTCAACACCATAAACTGCCATTTTTGCTGTAACTTAATAAAAAAAAGGTTTTTCTTGTCAATATGTTTGGTTTGTCTCTCTTTACTTGTCTACCATATGTTGCTTTATTGTGATATTAAACTACTTTTGTTTTATTATATACCAAAATATCGTTTATTTTAGTGTGACACAGTGATAATAGCAAAACACACGACAAGATAAGAACAGGTTGAAATGTGCAGATCAGTCATCTTCACAATCACCGATAATTTGTGCTTGCTGTAAAACAAAATATATTGTGGGAAAAGTTCAGTCCGTGGAGTTCTATTTTGAAATTCATAGCACACAGAAGTTTGTGCTATTTAGATTGAAGTTATGGTTAAAGACCAAAACATTTTTAACTCCAGAAAGAAACTTTTTATGTATTTGCCTAAATGTTTTGTTAGAATTATATTTTCTGTATTTTAGTTAAACAAACTAGGATTCTGTTTCATAAGAAATTTGACAAATAAGTTTAATATGAAAATCACTTATTAAGCGAGCACATTTTTTTAATAAAATACTTTAAAATACATATTGCTAGTTGCTCCGGTTAGCAGTAATTTGTGTTGAACATAAAGATTATAAATCAGCAATATTAATATTTGACCTTGTTCGAAATTTATAAAAAAAATAACTTAACAGATAAAACTGCATTTTCTAGTAATCACTTGCAAACGAGTGAATTTCATTTTTCTGGTGGAGAAATAAAAATCATATGACAGGGATGATATGACGTCATACTCACCGAACCGGAACTGATCATTGCTCGTTTCATCGTCTCGTACTCATCAAGCGTGAAGGACCTCCTTATGTTATTGACGTCTCTGGTGCAAGATTTGAGATACAAAGTCCGCTCGACCTTGCCAAGGCACTGACACACATTCTCAAGATCAACCAACGTCATGTTGTTATTGCTGAGGTCAAGGGTCACCACCTTAAAAAATAAAACTGCACATCGAAAAAGTTTCAAACATGATTGCACACACAAAGTATTTCAATCTTTAAATGTCTTCCAATTAATGTACAAATTGAAAAGTCTATAATTGAAAACCCGTTGTTGTTTTCTATTTAAGTCCTTGAATAGGCTCTGAGTATGCCACGCTCACTTCATAGTTCAAAAATGTCATAAAAAACTGTTAAACCATTTATTATTCTGTTAAATTTTAACATGTCATTTTTACTGTTTTGATTTCGCAATATATTCAAAACTTGTTGAGTGAGGCAATGTTAGATTTTTGGATACCTATGAATTTTCTTTGAAAGGTCTTTCAATATTTTTATGAAAGGGTGTGATAACCCTGTTAAGTGATATTTGGCTCCTTAGCGGAATTCTGTCAAAACTTCGAAAAAAAAACACCTAAGTGAAACAATAGTGTTTTTTGTAAAATGTACCAGGGTCGTGAAGCAACAGATAAGGTTGTTGTGCAATCGCAATAGTGTTTAAGCTTTCGTTTACAAAAGAACGTAGTTCTACGTGTGAATACGTATTTCCCTTGTGTCAGTCTGTATTGTGTGTCGTCAAAAGGCGCCGTGTGTCCTATCGCCCTTTTCAAAATAAAAGTTTGGACAACCTATATATAAAGGCATTCTTTCCGGAGTAATTTTTTTTTTCCTTAAAATAAAATTTTATGATCACCCCAAACAAAAATCGTAAATCCGCCTTTTGTTTGGTCGGAGATTGGCATCCTTTGATTTTTTCGACCTTATTTTTATTAATTATATTGGCCGAAAATTTATTTTCGGGACATATCTTGTTTTTGCCCGAAAATGTTTCAGACCGATTTTTGTCCGGAGCTTTATAGAAAAAGTATACATCGTAGAACTTTCAAATTTTCAGACATGGCGTAGAGTGGTATGAAGGTGCTTTGTAGAAGTTTATGAGGCTGCACCCCCAGGGGCCTTTGACTGGGGGGCAAAAACCTGAAATATTGCGTTTTAGCTCTCTGTAGCTAACGACTGCCATCTAGCAGCAGAAAATTGCTTTGTCCAGCTTGTGAAGTGACGAACCGCCTGACCGCCTGCTGCGCTTTATTGTCCCGCGCGTAAGACTTTCATTGTGCCGCGTCCAAAACTGGGCGCGCGCGACTTGCATTTTAAAAGGAGGCTTCTCCTTCGTAAAATTACAAAAAGCTAAAAGAAACAACATATTTTACCGCCGCGAATTTAAATGCGAAATCTGGTGGCAATATACACCTCTCTCTCTTTGCACCTGTTTCGCATGTTACCAATCCAACATATCAACACCAGGCCTACACAACTTAAAATTGTGTGTTGATATGCTGGAATGAAGCAACATACGAAACAGGTGCAAATAGCAAATATTCTCCAAATACGTTTTTTCAAATATTCTCTAAATCGTATTTCATCGTATTGTCGCGGTAATACAAAAAGAGGTAAGACCGTGAATAAACTTTCATCCACCGTGCAATTAACGCAGGGAAGCATTTCGAGTAGGGATGTTCAAAGCAGAATATCGGCGACACATTTATAATACTTGCTTTAAATGCGGAGTCAGCGTTTTTTGGGGCGACCAATTACTTCGCGATAAACTTCGCCTAATAATAAAGTGTCAATAGGTTGTATTTACCGTCGCAAATTTAAATGCGAAATCATGAGGCAGTGTACGCCTCTCTGTTAGCACCTGTTGTGCATGTTACTCCAACCAACATATCAACATCAGGCCTAAACAACTAGCAAAACTTTCGATTTAATAGTTTGCGTATTAGGTACATAATAGTGTTTTTCATATTGTTTGAAACTACAGATTTAAAGCCTGTTTTAACAGTGATTGCTCGGACCTAGCCATGGTAAAAATTTACCGAGTAAAAGTTTGCAAAAATATAGCAAACCATAGGCGTTAAACCATTTCTGATCTTTAAGAGAATGATAATATTTGCTTTTCAAACACGTACGTTTTTGTTCGAAGTGGCTTGCCTAGTAAAACTAGGCGCATGCGACTTGCCTTTCATAAAGAGGCCTCTCTAAGTAAAAAAACCTATTGCTCTTACAACACAAAATATTTTACCACCGCAAATTTAAATTCGAATCCTTGAGGCAGTGGACACATTTCTGTTAGCACCTGTTGTAATTGTTGCACCATTCAAACATATCAACACCAGGCCTAAACAAATATAATTATACAAGTGCCGCAACAACAAAAAGCTTAAGTTTAACGCATTATTAACGACGACGTTACAAAGCAACGTCATAACATGACGTCATAAATAAATAAATCTTGCGTTTATTGGATTTAAATTGGCAAAACTTTCAATATAAAACGTGGCTTATTAGGCACATAAACGTGTTTGCATATTGCTCAAAACTACAGATTTAAACTCTGTTTCAACAGTGATTGCTCAGACCAAGGCATGGTAAAAATTTACCCAGTAAAAGTTGGAAAAAGTATAGCAAACCATAGACGTTAAATCATTTAGAGAGAATGAAAATATTGGCTTTTTAAACATGCTAGCTGACCAAAATGTAATAACATGGCCGGTAGCATTATCTACGTAAATTTTTATTGATCAAATAGATGTTTCGATCATTTCCTAAAATCTACGCCATATTTGAACCCCTTTCGCTTCAAAGCCATAAGTTATTATATTATTATACACAACTTATAATTGTGTGCTGATATGTTGGATAGGAGTAACATACAGAACAGGTGCAAATATTCTCCAAATACGATTTTTCCAATATTCTCCAAATCGTATTTCATCGTATTGTCGCGGTAATACACAAAGAGGTAAGGCCGTGAATAAAGTTTCACCCACCGTACAATTAACGGAGGGAAGCATTGCGAGTAGATATGTTCAAAGCAGAATATCGGCGACTCATTTATAATGCTTGCTTTCAATGCGGCGTTAGCTTTTTTTCGGGCGACCAATTACTTCGCGATAAGCTTCACCTAATAATTAAGTGTCAATAGGGTGTATTTACCGCCGCAAGTTTAAATGCGAAATCTTGAGGCAGTCTACGCCTCTCTGTTAGCACCTGTTGTGCATCTTGCTCCAACCAGCATACCAACATCAGGCCTAAACATCTAGCAAAACTTTCGATTTAATAGTTGCGTATTGAGAACATAATAGTGTTTTTCATATTGTTTGAAACTACAGATTTAAAGCCTGTTTTAACAGTGATTGCTCGGACCAAGCCATGGTAAAAAATTACCGAGTAAAAGTTTGCAAAAGTATAGCAAACCATAGGCGTTAAACCATTTTTAGTCTTTAAGAGAATAATAATATTTGATTTTCAAACACGTAAGCCGGTCAAAATATAATAAAATGGCCATACGCATTATTTACGTAAATTCTATTTATCAAATATATGTTTCGATCATTCCCCAAATTCTATACGCCATATTTGAACCCCTTTCGCATCAAAGGCATATTTTAAGTGGGGAAGTTTTCGGCCCATATCTGTTTTTGCTTGCAGAAACAAGTTAAGGAAAATGAAAAACAAAATATATAATATAAAGTACACAATACAAAATATTAAAAAAAAAAAAAAAAAAAAAAAAATTAAAATAAAGTAAAAATTGAAAATAAACACTAAGCCATGAAAATACCCCCGACAAAAAAAAAATATGTCTAGTTTATTTTAATTTTTAAACCTCTTGATGACAGTTAATCGACAATTCGTGGAAGGAACTGTAACCTACCATCCTGTCAGTTAGTCGACTACATTTTTATTAGGTAGCCTACTTATTAATGGCAGTTATTGGGATTTTTTTTAAAAAGATTCTAACTTACCATACTGTAGTTTTTTCCATTTAATTTTTATTATTTTTTATTTTAAATGTCAGTTAGTCGACAATTTGTAAAAGGAATTGTAACCTAGCATGCTGTAGGTTTTTCTTTCTATTGATTTTATTTTGAACCATAGTTAATGACAGTTCAAGGGCATTTTTTCGATGATTGTAACCTACCATCCCCGGCATTTTCTCGATCGCCTCTGAAAGGTAGACGAAAGCTTGTGAGCTGAGGCCGCAGTCGTTCAAAATGAGACGCTCCAGTATCTTCTCACACCTGGTGAGAACCCGAGTGAAAGAGTGGATCTCACTTTCACTGAACTTGCGATGCGAGAAGTCGAGGTAATCGGGCAAAACCTGTCGGTAAAGTGTAGATGTTTAGTAACGCTAGTGTTGTAATAACTCTACGTCTTGGATGGACAAAGATTGAAAACAACAAAAAATATTTCTTATTTCTTGCATAAATGAGAAAGCGTTTTAGGGTAAGTTTGGCGAGCTGATTCCGAATCTGATGTCAGATTTATCTCTATCACATCAAGTTTTGGCGCTATACGTATGTGGTATTTTTGCAAAATGGTACCCGACTTGCCGAGTAGACCCTCCCAGAGTTCCAGTACGGCAATTTGTTTAGGAATGCAATGACAAATAAACCCTATTCCCATTATAATACAAGGATAAGTAAAAAAAGTATAACTAACTAAAATTTACCCGGGCCGAAAAAGACTGTAAGTAAAGTATGGAAAGGGCTGGTTTAACCGTTAAGTAAAATAAGCACGTGCTTAGGGCACCAAGGGAAGGGGGCACCGCAGACATTTTTCATAGAATTGGAGAAAAGTGTAGGTTAGGCAGCGCAAGTGTTTGTCGCAACGTTATGTCTAGGCTGGTCTGAAGATTGATAATGATGTCAAAGCGCCAATGGTCGAGCAAATCAACATTATTTTGATAAGACGTTTTCGATACGAACTTGTATCATCTTTAGTTAATGTGACTGAGAAGTAAATTAAAGTAACACTTACAAAGGCGGGACGAAATTATTATCAAATGTATCACCAAACGTCCTGGAAAAATCACCTTTCTACTTTCTATATTCATTTTAGCAACAGTCTAAGCAAAGCACGGCAGGTGACAGAATGATGTTGTGTTAGGAATTAAAGATGCAATAATACCGAAGCTGTTATAATGGGCGACTTCAGTGGATATAGTGAATAACTTGTAGGAACCAAGCGAACTATTCTACGCTCTTTTCAAGGGGGTCGCTCCGCTCGGTCGTCACCGCAAACCGAACTATTTTATGATGTCAGTCAATATCGTATCGGCACCGTTATTTCTGCTCATTCATCGGGTATCAGTAGAATCTCTTAACTTCTTTCTACCTCGGCGACGCTCCTCGTCAGTTCGAGGTTGTTGCTCTCTCGCACCACCTCGAGGATGTTCAGATAGCGATCTTGTTGCGAATCGATCAACTCGCAAGGAACAGGACCTGAGCTGTCTGCGGGCAAAATATAGAGGTGAAAATTACTATTACATTTTGGCCTATAATAAGAAATTAATATGCAAGAATATAAATCTTAAGTCAGAGTTCTTGCCTAAACACAAATCAATAAAAAAAAATATATATATATATAAAACTCAAGTTAAAATGAAAAAATATATAGAGTAGAAGAATAATTAGCCAATATTTTTTAAATGGACAAATATTAACAGCATGGGGAGAATTTATAAGGCGGAAGAAGGTCTTGCAAGCAAACATAAAACTCTAGCACAGCGACCGTGACCCTCACAAGTAGATCTAATTGTAATTATTAGCCAGTTAAACATAAATTTGTCGTTTGCATTACGACTTTAGAAACCTCTCTCGTGACGTCATGTGAAGCCGTTTTTCTATTTCGTGAACCGTAGGTGCAACAAAGTGTTGTAAGTCAATGGAAGGGGCCACGACACGTGGAAGCATAAACAGAGTTTGCTGCAAGCCTGTATCACCTCCTACTGAGTTTCTTTAACGATAATACCAAGGCGAAACCATCAGAGGATGATTTGTGTTTGCTGCCACAAGCTAAGCAAGCATCCGCTCAAAATACCGCTTTAAAGCTTACACTTCCCACCAGTGAGAGGCCGTCAGCGCACAAACAAGTAGAACTGACAGATCACTGTTAGCAGTTACAGGAACATTAACCCGCTGACATACGCACTGTCAACATAATTAGCAGAATCCACCCAAGGGACGATACACCGGGCTGCAGTGCGTTTCGGTTTACGAGACGTGTCCGAGCAGATATTAAGGTAGACTATGTAATGATCCGTCTCTAAACAGATAATGCGCTATTGCCATGAACTGATGTAAATGTCCAGCCGTTTTAAAAAAGCTAATTATTTTGACAGTGTGTGTGTCGCCTGTTTGATCTAAGCTCTAAGCTGTACAAAGAAAAAGCGATCTAAATGCTTTTAAAACAACAACTTCCGAATGATTCAATGAAACATGCGCACACATATCTGTCTTTACAACTGTAATCTACGGATGACGTTTTAACCCTAAAACACAAATGGTTCAATGTTAATTTTTTTATAAAAATAAGACGCGTCTTTCGAACAGGTTGAAAAAGGTTGAAGGTAATTAGTTTATTGGACTTAACAGAATAATCAACGACCTTTTAGAAGTCGATAACATTGTTTACATGTTTCAAATAGCTTTTCATCGTTTTCAACAACTCATAGAGATATATCTACTATAGTAACTTGATAAAGACGTTTCGATACGTTAAATACTTATAATGGTACAAGTTCGTATCGAAAAGACGATATATTAGCATGTAACTTTGTGACGTCATTTTTAATATTTCTATGCGTCCCGGTAAAATGTTATTCTAATTTCACCCTGATGGTAAAAGTCATGCGGGCGCATTATCACTGTAAAATGAAACGTAAAATATGAGAATGTTAGTTTCTTTCTGGGGAAAATTTAAAAAGAAATATAAAAGATGGCAACTTTGATTTGTTTGTAAAAAGTATTCCCAGGTTTTATCAGTTCAATTCTTCCTATAGTTAAGTTTAACGCATATGAAGTCACTCTTAAGAAATTTACGTCACATTGGTTACATTTAGAAAATGACTTAATTGATTCTAAGCACTTCTGAGAGGTAACAAAACTATGAAAAAACAACTTCCCTAAAACCTTGCAATGAGCAAGCTTCTTACTTGAAATAGTATATTCAACATTTTTTTAACATTATAAGGACATGATTAAAATCCTTGAAGGAAATATTTTGCATTTGGTTTAGACCGCTATCGTGTTTTATATCTCTCCCATGCCCGTATAGTGTGGCATACAGAGTCTGCCAAGTCAGTAATATGACGCCCACCATCTGTTTCAATGCAGGATGTGCGTGATTTTGATTTATGGCAGCCTTAGTCGTGCTTTGAGTAAAGAAACTAAATCGCAAAAGGCACAGACGTTAGGAAACCTTGGTAGTACATTTATTCTTCATAAAGTAAACATAATCAACTCATTGAATTTGTGGAAATTTGGAGAGAAAATCGCTCATTTGAGAGTAAAAATTCTCCCAATTTGTGCCCGGTTTAAAGAACAGAAAAAGCCTGGAGTAATCTATATTTTTATGCTGATTCTTTGTGACGGATACTATATAGTTTACATGGATGGGTGTAAATCTTTATATGTTCGGCAAAACCAATTCTGTTGGTCTAAAATTTTTTTTTTCTGATATTTATGTGTGCGACTTTTTCTACTGAGTTGTGCGTCTTCGCTCTTATTGCTTTTTTATTTTGAACGTTGTTTAGCGCATTTTTATCCACTCTTTTTTCTCGTTTTACTTTGCGTGTTGTTGGGTGTGGTATATGTTACATTCCCTGATAAAGGTTTTCTGGATAATTAGCCAAAGCGGAGGACAAAGAAATAAGTACCAGAAGAACCTATTTTCAGTATAACTCAATAAATTTGTGGTGATTTGAAGAAAGAAAAGAAAAAAAAAATATATATATATATTGTACTGTTTTCACATTTTACTTGCTCTATTATATATTTGTTAAAAAGTTTTGCCTTATTTCAAGTTAATTTAATTTTACCTTTACCTTTACCGTGCAGTTGACTGGAAGGTCCATTGGACCCATCGCTGCTCCGGCCGTATCGCGCGTGAATTTGTTTTTTGTCATAGCTTACTTGTGTATTTTAATTTAAGCGCTAACGGAAAAATAAACATTACTTACTTACTATTGTCATATAGAAATAACTTTGAGAACTCACAGACTGGCGAGCTTGCTTCTTGGCAGACCTGGAGCACGTGGTCGATGAACAACTGGCGCTTCCCTTCGTCGAACGTGAAGTCTGGAAACACGAAACCGAAAAATCAACACAAAACCGAAAAATCAACACAAGGGCGGATTATTCAACGCTTTTAGCGCCTCGTGAGGCCTGCCTGTGTATTTGGGATTGAAGCACTTTACTGTATAGCTGTGGTTTCCAAATATGGTGTTATTCTAACGCTTAAGGTTATTTAAACTTTTTAATACAATTCATTGTGGACGATAAGATGTGTTGTATTTTTCTCGTTTATTGTAACGTTACATTTAACCACTCAGCAAAAATACTAGCAAGGGTGCCGCGAACTATTTATAACTTCTATAAGGCGCCGCAAGCCAAAATAGGTTGCGACACAAACAAAAATATTCAGTGATAAAACAGTGTTCCCGGTTCGGTGAATCCCCCAGAGACGTTGTCTTAATGCAGGCGAATTGTTGAACTAATTCCGTGAAATCCCAAAAGCAACAAAACCCCAGGGATTCCTGTAACCTGTCATTTCAATGTGGGTGGCAAACTTATCATTGGATTATATGGGGTCAAAAAGGAATGACTTCACGCTCTAACGGAACGTAAACGCGCAATTCCACCGAAACATTTGCGCAGTAATTTTTTCTTTCCTATGGTATGTAGCATTAGTTTTCTATTAAGACTCAGCAAAATAAATGTATATAACATTTAAAAAGGACAAAACACAACGAAAGACTACGTAAAAAATGCGTATTTTATTCTTATTTTTGGTAAAGTTTGTAATAATTCAAATATTGTTTTACAGTTTGTACTGCAATACAAATCAGCATTCGGAGTGTCCGATAATATCCGGCATCGGATCGGCACCGATACCACCCTAATATCGGCTCCGATCCGGCATCAAATAATACAGGAATTTTAGCAATGCTTTGTGATCCTATCTTGAAAGGTTAATTCATAAAAAAAAAACAGCTGGTAGTAATTTAACTTCTACCACTTAAAGCAAATTTTGGTCTAATATCCGGGAAAAATTTATCTTTAAACATTTGAATTTCACCTATTTTGTTGCGTATGAGAATACTTATGACGTCATCGGTATGGGATCGGATTCCGATATGCTGTTTGCCTGAAATATCGGGTATCGGTATTGGAATAAAATGTATCGGACAATTTACTGCTAACCAAGCCCTAAATTTCAAACTTGCTTAAACAAAATATTTGCCGGATTAAAATTCTAGGAGGGTAGGCTAATTTTGCTCCCATTGGAGATTCAACCACAGGTTATTGGCAGTTGTTTATGTCCACACTAAATAGTTTCAGCATATACTTGGAAACACTAACAACGCCAGGGTTTCTCAACCGTGACCCACGGCACCCTGGGGGGCCCAGAGTTGTGATTGAGGGTATAACTCTCTAGCTAGGTCATGGAATTACAAAACTTCTGTCGTTTATGTCGGGTAATTGGGACTGATATAATTTATTCGTTTATCGCGGAAAGTTTGGATGAACGCCGCTTATCGCTGTGACGAAACAATTACTGTGCTGCTTAAAATGCAGCCTTGTATGCCGCGTTAGCGTTTTTTCGAGCGGCAAACTGCCCGATAACCTTCGCTTTAACATTAGGTGTCCGTCAAATGCTGTTGGGCGAGCAACTAACGTGAATGCCAGGTGCAGAGATTTCCCTAAAGGGCGTTAAGTTGCAAAACAAACACTCCATCGTGAAACGCGCAAAGCTCGATACGGGGTTTCTCAAGGTCAACTTTAGGCCAATATTCAGCTAGGTTATGCACAGCGTAAATGTCTTAACAGCGTAAAGTAATAGTAACGTACAAACCTTCGATCGGCGTAAAAACGTCAGGCGTTATAAAACACAGACTTTCACTTTTAGGACTGCATTGAAGTTGCCACATGATAACAAAAGTGTTGGCTACAGTGTTTCTGGTCTATCCGAGATTCGTACCCACTACTTAGCAAGAAGGCCGTTGTAATATGCATTTAATTCGCAATTATCTATCTTTGCGAAGCTGGATTTTCTGATCTTGCGTGCATAAAACGAAATCCCCAATTCGTCTCGACGTATGTAATGACTTTCGCTTGGATAAATACAAAACAGAGCCGAACAAAAAAAAACCTTGTGGGAGTACAATAATGAGCTTTGCAATGACTACTATCTGAGTTAATTTCAAGTAAAATAACAGATCTGTTAATTTATTAGAAAGTATGTAAGTGCATTTGTTATTTTGTTTAGTTGGAATTCGTTTAATGCCTGTATTTGTTACTAACGAAGGAAAACAAGTAGAAACACGTTAAACACAATGCTGGGTTTTTTTGTAAGCAGGGGGGCACAAGAGTTGAGACCCATCACAGGGGGCCACGAAGCATAAAAAGTTGAGAAGCACTGGGCTAGCCTATATGCGTCACGCAACATTGCACACAGCGGCTAGACTTCGATAGACAGGAGGCAAATCAGCCACGCTCATGTTAAAATAGGTGTTCTATTGTTTTAACATATAAAAGAGCGAATTCAGGGGGTAATTTACCAAATAAATTCATGAGCTTTATATAAGGAGAATATAAAGAATGGTTTGTGCTTAAATTCAGCTTTTTTGTTATGTTTTACCTAGTTTTGCGTAAGTCCTAGATTTCTGCAACGACCTACTGGCAAAACCAATCCATACAGCGTGAACTACTAAAATTATTACATTCTACCAGAAAAACATCAAATGCCCTTCGAGCATAATGGTTGGTGGTTTGGGTTTTGGACCTTTTGAATATATGCTTATTGTTTATTCATTTTCAACATCAACCGTTCAAAATAGTTTAGTACGGACTTTGGTATTCAATCCACCCTAACTACAACCTCCAGTCATTATCTTAAGAATTATTCGAAACATTTTAAATGCTTCCGCCTTCGTATGCCATTGTATGGGGTTTTATATTTGCACTGTACCACATGCCTGCACATGCCCTGTTGTTGAAAAATGCGTGAAGAGGCCTGACGCAAATTGTAAAGCAAGTGGTAACAAACTGCCAGAAAACCTACATTTCCCTTCGCCCTTATTTCTCGCTCGTGTTACGGGCCGTTGCCTGAATGAACTCTGGTATGTTTCAATGATGCGTTACACCGAAGGACCGCACGCACTTAAACTTAAGCTCGTGTTTCAACACATGTCTTTCAACTGAACTATTTCACGCTTTTCAAACCTGTATTGATTTGGCAGTTGGTACCACCGAGGTTTAGGGGAATTTGGTTTCGCGAACTAAAAACTATAATTTTTGATAGTTTTGCAAACGACACAACTATGAAACTAATACACAAACAAATACCTACAGTTTAAAACAAACACACACGCAAGACAAGACCAATGAATCGCAAAATTAAACATTTAGTTCGTTAAACACATCGCTCTTTCGTAAATTAATAAAATCTGGTTTTACCAGTTTCCTTTTTTAAGGTGTTTTAAGCGACTGAAACAGTCAATTTTTTTTAATAGTTTCTTAGACTAGAGTTAAAAGCATTTTAGGTACTTTGATGAAAAAGTTACGGCCCCTAAAATTGCAAGGTTATGTCGCATTGAATAAAGAGTTATTCGAAACAGTTAAAAATGATACCTACTTCTTTATGGGATTTGACATTTCCGAAATAAAACAAAAAAAGCCCCAAAAAGGTGTCGCTAAAGCCGAAAATTGAAATAAAAAATTCTCACAAAGAAACAAAAACAAGCAGATGTTATTTCTCACCGAGATGCAGCTTGTGATCCAGGAGTAGACTTGAGAGGAGCAGCTCCAGGGTTGGTCTTCTTCCAATCCCGGTCCTCAAGTAGGACGCAAATTCTTGGTTGTCGAGCTGGATGAGGATGTGTTCAGATGCCAAGTACTCCCGGATGATAATGTGGATAAAGAAGAGGCGGATGTTGTTCCCTTCATCCAGCGGGAGGTTGCGAGAGTCCCGCTTCTTCGGAAGAGCGATCATGAAGTCCTTGACGTCGTCTATTGACATGGATATGTCGGACGGACTCATGGTGTGTCCTTTGAAGGCGAAGAATCAGTGAATTAAAAGTTTTAAAGATTTACATACAATACAATGTTATTTAAAAAAAATATTTAAGAAATATTTAAAAAAATTTCCAGATTTATAAACAAACAAACGCGCATCACTCAAGGAAAGGCACATAGTGTGACTTATTTCTAAAGGTTGTGACGGCAACTTATGCAAGTCACCTTCGTCAGGGCGCATGACTCTTTACTGATACGTTGGTAAAGAATTACAATTACCAGAAAAGCTGTTTTTTTATTTTTATTACTATGGCTTGTAGCAATAGTTTAAATAAGTCAAAGACGGACAACTACCTCTAAAGGCAAGGAGCCGTAGTCGATCCTCCATCACTGGTTTGAGGCTGCAGTGATTCGAATGTAGGTAATCGTTGTACATGAAGTGGTAGATCTGCGCAGTCGTGCTGCATCCAGCGTCTATCGCCTTGGCAACGCGCTGCATCAGGTACGGCGATCCTGGGAGTATAGTTATCACAAGAGGGGACTTCCGGTGTAGCTCCTGCCAAAGCTGACGTGATTTGCGACCCACCAAGTTGCTCCACAGGACCCTGACGTTCTCCGCTGCGAACCCGTACAACAAGTATGTGACGTCAGGACGCACGTCGCCATGGAGATGGATGACGTTGTTGGGGCGTGACGTAATGAGGATTCGGATGTTCCTAAGCAGTTTTCCGGAGATGAGAGCTACGAAGGAAGAAAAGTAATTCATAATAAAATTCTTGAAAATAGATTAGCACTTAAGTTTATTGAACAGCAAGTTCGTGAAAAGGCGTTAACTGCACTGTAATTTTATTTCGGTTGAACTTTAAAAGTTAGGTTTAAAACAATGTGATGTATAATAAACTATGTATTTTTTCATTTTAAGTTTTTAAGGATTAACTGATTAGAGAACAAAAGGATTGTTTACTTGTTTTTTAGCCAACTAAGATACCAATAATTCAGTTATTTTTAACATTGACTATATCTTCTTTCATAACTTCATTTCCCATATTAATTTGGTATTTGATCGATACCGATACCACCCCAGTATCGAACGAGTACCGATACATCACTTGGTTTCGGGTATCGGCTACGGCAAGGTTCGAACTCACGACCTCCCGCCATACGGGGCCGTCGTATAACAACAATGTTTTAACAAAATAACTAATTCGCACCAATGATGAGCGAGCTCGCGTTTGCTTTGCTCCCGTGATCCAACTCCCTCCTCACTTCGTTCATCTGAAGTCGGTTTGCGTTAAATCGGTCGATGATGATCGTGCAGCTCTCCTCGTTCCTCAACATCCACTCGAACAACGAGCTCCTGTCGAGTTCGCTCAGCTCCGGATGTTGGCGATCCACCAGCAGCTCCTGGAGGGTCATCTTCTCACAGTTCATCCCGAGGAGTTTGGGGAAGTCGAAGAGGAGCACAAGAGATCCTCTCTTGACCATCTTTTCGGATGCAAACTTGAGAGCAAATGTCGTACAGCCGCATCCCGGATGCCCCACCACGGACACAAAACGAGGGGCTCTTCCGGACACGGGAGTGAATACGTTGGAATAGTTGGTGAGCGCTTGATTTGGAAGACGGAAGATTGCCTTGTGTGAAGCGTAGAGATCGTCCATTTCGTATTGGTGCCAAGTCTCCCCGGAGTAGAAGTCAGCTCTTACGATCCTCGGAGGAACGAAGAAGGGGGAGATGCTGTTCTGGATCTTCATGAGGTCGATCCTATGCTTTACAAAGCGAGCCAAGCGTCGAAGGCTGTCCGGAGGACTCACAGCAACTCCATCTGGGAAGGGGAACGTTATCAGTAGGAGGAAAGCGTAAAAAGTAGATATCGTGCTCGTAAATTTTCAAGGATGCAAGTTCGAATCTCGCCAAAATTAGACAGATAACAGTAAAGCATCACACATTGCAATTTACGATCTTCCCATATGGGAAGAAGAACGTTGGTTATCAAAAAAACATATGGCTTCATTTTTACGGATAAAGTCGAAGATGGATAGAATTTTTTGCTTACTGGTTAAAAAAAAACAAAAAAACATAGAAAAAGTATTTTGTTTACTTTTTGGACACGACAGTTTGATTAGTTGCACCTACAATTATTTAATACCGCCCAAATAAAATCTACGGCAGTTAAATAACTTTACACTATAAATAATCATCACCATAATTAGTTTGCGTGCTTTTATTTATTTCAATTCAAACCCGTTAAAAATAAAGTGTTTAAAAATAATAAACTTTAACTAAAATCCGGTTAAAATGTTTTGTTTTGCCCTTGCAAAGAATATTGCTTTTCCAAATGAATATCATATACCAGTAGCAATAAATTGCATGCAAAATAAACGAACTTAATCCCACATCAATATTAAAGTGTTTTTGCTGGGTTTCAAATATTTGCAAGCGGGTCTTGCCACAAAAACGCGACTCAACTATCATAAATAATTAAGGCTTCGACGCGTGGCAGTCAATCATTATTTACGAGAAAGAAAATCAATTTGAAGCAAGGCAATGAATTGGGAAGGCAGCAAATAACCAATGTAAACTCAATATCCAATTGGGTTGTATAAATCATTTTTAATTGGATCTTATAAATCTCTACTATTGTGTTAAAATGTGCTGAATACAAATTCATTGAAATTTATATTAAAATAATATAAAAAAGTAATCGAATACAAACTTTAAGGTGAGAAGTTAAAAAACGTAAAATTAAAGATACTTGTTAAATATAATACAAATAAATGTATTGTTTATACGCTTCCAAAAATTAAAAAAAAAATTAATTTTGCAAAATATGTTAAAAAGGTTCTTATTAGTTTTTTTTGGGGGGCGCGTTAAAAAAGTCCAAAACCCCTCCTGAACTTAAAGGCTTGGTGGACCTATAAGATATTTAGGCAATTCTTTACCCGACGATTGTACTGAAAGCATAACTGAATCCGAATAAAGCACTTTACACCGATTTAGATTCGAGACAGATAACGCAAAGGGCCCTTACGTCAATTGAACATCAATATCTAGCGTAATTCGGAGTAAGTGCCATATGTTAGTTGGTACATCTGGTTATTTCAAAATAGGACTACTACTCTGCGTCAAATCTTGTTGTTATTATTATTTCTATAAATAGTTACTACTTAAAAGTCTGAGCGGATTAAAACTAAATTATTATGTGTTCAATGTTAGGGCTTAGATTATTTTTTTAAGTCCTTAATGAGGAATTGTTGCAGGTTGATGCAAAAAATAAAGCTTATACTTTTTATTACGAAATATTAAAAACATTTATAATTATTCTCATAAAATCACTATTCAGTAAATATTGCGTAGGTACAGATTACAAATGTCCATTAGTTTATTTAAGCCATCTTTATAAACGTAAATTACCTAATCAGCACTAATTGGCATTATCTGAATTATGGCCAATATGTCATAAAGTCTGCGCGTATTTTGTGACGGATTTCCCAGCAATTATCGAGAAGCTTAAATCAGTTAAATCTCTTTCGTCTCTGTGATTGGGAGATACCAAACTTAAAAGCTATGTCGTTGGCTAGGAATGGCAATGTTATTGTGACTGGACTACTTAATATTTATTTTGTTACTTTAATCAATCATCTGCGAACGAATAAATATATTATAGACACTTCTAGATTATGTAGCAGCTAAAAAAACATAATATTAAAAAATCTTGCAACTTTTTATTTGTGACCGTATTCCAACACGCTTTTTGTAGTTAGGAGAATCAAAATTCTTGTTTTTTATCTGTATTTACCATTCACCAGCCCTGAGTAAGTTATTCACGACACGGTATATTGTTATCGCGTCACATTTCCGGTTAAAAATCACACGAACCTTCTGAGATTGCTGCGAGAGAGGCTGCTTTCATCATGGCCGCTTCACCTTTAAGCAAACAAAAAGTTACAGTAGGAGCTTAATAAGTTAGATCGATCACTTCTTATGCTATTGTTGGTGCAACACTCAGCGTTCGTATTTCAAGTTGCGCAAATAAATGGTTCCACAGAAGTGTAGAGCACTAAAATGTGCTTCTTTCGCACACTTGAATAATTAGATTTATAAGATATAGCCATGGAAAAAGTGTACACACGATAACACACACTAAGAACTACAAAGCAGCAATATCTAAAGCAGAATAATCTATAATACCATAGTGTTAAAACCAACGACAGTTTTAGAATAAGACCTAAACTTTCCGAATTCATCGGAATAAGACCTAAATCGAAAAAATAAACCTTAAACTGTAGGGAGAGGGTATGGGACGACCGGGGGCTATGGGTCTGGGATCGGCCGTTTTGCTGTCAACATTTGGGCGCCCTAGTTTAAATTTGAACGGTGCATAAGCTTCGGATTTTGCACCTGTTTGGAGTTCTTGATAAGTAATAGTAGGGGTTAAAAATTGGGTTGGGGTTGAATGCAGTAGGGGGGTTAATCATGAAGTTAAGGTTTGGTAAAAAGTTGTGTAGGCTTTATTCTGGTCGTTTAGGTTTTATTTCGACGTGTTTAGGACTTATTGTTATTTAGACGTTATTACGACTATAAGGCACTAGTCCTGTTTTAGTCCTATTTAAAACTGTTTTAATTCAACTTAAAATTTGTATTATTTTCGGCCTTAATAATAAAGAAATAAAAAACTGAGGTTAAAAATAATTACCTTCTGAAAAACAATGTTCTTCAACTCCTTTTGAAAAAAAACGGACAGAACTCAAATTTTAACTCATCGAAACATATACGTGAAATTTACTGGCTTCGCACTTAAAGAACAAACTAATTTTTTTTAACTGATCTAAATCTTCTAATAGAATATGATTAATTATCTAAAAAAAAATTTTATACCTGCAACAGTACATCTTCCGCACACAAGCTAAACTTTAATAAACTTCAAAGGGAAAATCAAATTTACTTAATTCAGTAACTCCTTAATTGGAGTTAACATTTGGTAAGGTAACAGTATCAAGTAAGGTGCAAGGTAAATTACTAAGAAAAATACCTATAATCTGTCAGCGAAATTAACTAACAATTTCGTTTTCCTTAACTTTGTTCACCAAATTGATCAAATTAGCCTTCTGCTAGTTGATGCAGCTGACCTGATGTGCGCAGTTAACTGCAGAACTCCCAAAGCGCGGGAATCGATAAAATGCACCCAACGTGTCATGATCCATTTAATGCAACTCGACAGCAGATTAGTGACGTCATCTTATAGCGCAGGGCTCAAAATAATTAAGTGTCTACATCAGGGGGCGAAATGATTGCCCGAAGCCTAAAGTAGTGGAATTTAAGCACAGAAAAAAATTTTGGCGATTTTTCAGTATTATCTTCACAGTTGTAGAACACCTTTTGTGTCTATAACGTATGACGCATTTCTTTTAAATTTTAACACCGTAAATTTGTATAAATTATTACTTGAAATGCGCACAGTTTGTAAAAGCATCGCTATTTATTCATCAAGAAACAAACCAAAGTACCTTTTAAACAGCGTTTCAACACATGGACCGCCCAAAACTTTGTCACCGTTTAATTTTATTAGGTCATCGGGATAATTTTAACACAAATTATATTTCCTTTTCGCTATCGTCAGGCATTACAGTCATTCGAGGCCTTTGGAAAAAATTTGGTAATCCCTGTTTTAAAGCATTTTCTGCGCCGAACATTTGCGTGAATATTAGCAAGTAAAGACAAATTAACACAAGCTAAGCGTTTAACTTATAAAAAAAAACTTAGTTCGTTTAAAACTTGATTAATGACTTCTCACTACAGTTTTGACATCGACAATCGACAATATTGATAGGTTTGAACAATTCGCCACTTAAAATGAAAATAAATCAATATCAATGCTTAAAAGCATGGCCGTGTTATGTTAAGGATTACTATTTAAAGCCGGGTTTAAAGCAATCTATTAGTTTAGCTTCGTGTTTTGCCCCGTGGTGCCTACAAGTTGACTTCAATGATGTTAAAACGTGATACACTGATTGCATTTAAACAAAGAAAAACAAGTTAAACAACGAAAATAAAAAAGTAATTAAAAACGATTATGTTGAGGAAACACTGACAGAAACACCATAGCAAGTTAAATAATAAGCTTCTACTGTTTTCATATCAAAACGTCTGCAACTGCAATAGCATTAAACATTGAATTATAAGCCTTTTATTTACGTTGCAGTTCTAAAATATGGGTTACTTATAATGTATAAGCTTCTTCTATTTAACATCATACCAAATACTAAGCGAAGTAATACAGCGAAGTTTCAGCGACACAATTCGCTTACTTTTTGTAAGCGACTAAAACATAAGATCGATGGTGAAAATAACGGCCCAAATAGACAAACTAAGCGACATGCTTTATTATTCAAACGTTTCGGCCTTCATATCACTGATGATGGCATGAGCATTTGCCGAAACGTTTGAACAATAAAGCTTGTCGCTTTTTACGTCTATTTGGGCCGTTATTTTCACCATTAAACTTATGAACAGATCGGTATATAGTGTTCTAAAACATAAGACATTAGCAAAAACAGATTCGAATAGAATTAATAAGCCATGTTTTCTATTACGTAATTTTCTCAAATAATGAAGCAATCTTTTTCAGAATAAATATCAGCAATTCTACTATGTGAAACCTCCACAGTCGGCGACCCAACCAAATCAAACAGCCGCACAATTTTGGGCCGCGACATAAGGGATAAGAAACACTAAAATAAACTTGGAATAGAAATAACTAAACTGCTTCTGTAAGAAACATGCAGCAATTAAATGATTATCCTATTTTTACCAGACCACCGCTTATCATAGTGGAAATGCGTCACAAACAGTCAATTAGGGAAATTACCACCCTTATAACATCACGTCCAAGTCGTTAAAAAACATTTTCTGCAGCCCTATGTAATGTGTTCAGTTATTATAATTAACCCCAGTCACTTATGTCTCATTGTTCGGCCTTTGTGTTATCATAATGTCATGTAACAATGGCATGTTGCTTTTCAAATATAAACGACCAAGCATGAAATATATAACTAGAGTTGTCTGACTAAATTTCAATTTTGTGTCACCTTAAGTAGTTGAGATTTTCAAACTACTTTAACGATTAATAAATGCCCAACTACAGAAAACACACACGTAGTTTTGTTGTGATATGTGGCCCAGATGGGTCCTAAAACAGCTCAAAACTATTGTGTTTTTTTAGGTGTGTTCGATATCACTGTAATTCAGTTGCAAAATGCTATATTGATAAACACTGCAAGATTAAAAACACCAATGTTTGAAGTACGTTGGCGCGAAGCAATTTTATTCACAAAGCAGTGTGGGCCAATGGTGCCACAATAAGTTATACAATGAAAATCATGCAAGACTGTTCATATGCGTCCCGGTAATACTGGCCTGTACGTCTTAAAAAGCGCTCTGTGACAGTTCATATATGCACAATTGCACATGCATTATATATAGTTGAAGTATAGGGCAGCGTTCTTTGAACAAGAGGTTTTGGTCTGATAAAATTGCAATGTGTCAAATGCAGGCAGAAAACCCTGTACTTGACGATACGTAATTGCTGTAGAAGCTACAGCTATCGCATGAGCAACGCTGGGTAGGCATATTCGAAGTTTATAAGCAAAATAACCACTGCTGTTAATGTTAAACATGTACGGCAATTTATGTGTGACCGATTAACGTTGTCCAGTACGAATTTAAAGTGACAAAAAACAGTTTGTAAGTTATTAAATTCTAACTTTAAATATTGAGCACATGCATTATTTATGGTGAAAATGGTACAATTCTCTGCAAATAATTGGTTAAAAATAGTTTCAGGTGTCAAAAAGTCCGCATAAAACATGTACATATTGATTGGCAATTTTCTGTACAAGGTAGTAATTCTAAAACTGTGTCCCTCGAGAGATTCTTAAGCGTGTCGTAAAATACGTTACAAATAAGCATACAATAAGCATGTGAGATTAAATGCAACTATCCATTAAAATTTATAAATCTGACGACATTATGGCCTTTATCTATTGTCTAGTTCTAGTCGTGTATTTTTGGAGGCGGTCGTTAAAAGTTTTGATACTGTTGCTTCGTAGAAGTGTGCTGCAAATTAATATTTGTTTAGTGTATCGCAAGCCAAATGGGTTTAAGAACCAGTGTAATAAAGTGTTCGTATACAATTCCCGGAACAGACTTCATTTGAGTCACATAGGAATAAGTCACATAGGAATAACGCCATGCATCACAACAGCAACATTTCAACATAATCAATGAATAAATGAGGCCGGTAAACCAATACCATTTACAAGGTAAAACATGTAAGTCTATTGATTTTAACACATGTACGATTAATCGACTATTAATGTGTGATCTGTTAACATTAATGTGTAATTTCAAGAGGACTAGAACACAGCCCAGTTTACGCATTATGAACATGCATTGTATATGGTTAAACTGGTGCAATGCTCTGCAAATATACGGTTTGTGGTCACAAAAGTATCAGGTGTCGCCGTACACTCTTGAAACCTGTACTTGATAACTGTACTTTAATGCGCAATTTTCTGTAGAGTTGTTACGGCCATCATAGTATAAACAGTTGAGTACGCCCTTCTTAAGCTAACATTAAAGGCTTAAGTGGTTGAGTGCTATAGCCTTTTGCTCTGTTGCATACACATTTTAACGCACTCACTATGCACATCTTAAACCTGATAGTGGAACTTTTTATGGGAACGTTTCGAATCAATTAGAAGGTTGTAGTTTGACTTGAAATGAACATCAAAGCCCATGCAGAAGTAGATAGTATTTTGTGAACGTATTGATTGAGTTTTTATTCGATGTTAACATGTAACCACTTCTGTATGTGCTTTAATATTCATTCTACGTCTAACTACAACCTCCAGCCAATATCATAAGAGTTATTCGAAACGGTCACAAAATGCTTCCTACTTCTGTATGATCTTTTATATTCATTCTACGTTTATTTACAACATGCATTTATACTTCATAATGTAACTTGTTACTTACCTTCGTTTGGCGAACTTGTGGCGCTTTGTTGGTTAAATACGATGGTCGGGATACCTGCTGGTAGCAAAACAAAGTCAGCAAAACGTAAAGCCAAACGCCCAGGCGCAACATTCTATTAACCAACCTGCCATGGAGGTGCTAAGTGATTTTCTGACTTCCTTTTCCATTACTCTATCGCTTCCTTTGCACAGCAGCAACAAGTTAACAGCCCAGTTGACGGAGAGGCGTGTGTAATGCCGCTCTGATGACTGCGCCTATGCTTCAAGCAAAACGCGCCTTTTTTCTCCGCCAATTCAACGCTGCGCCGTTCGCTTAAAGCAGGGGTGGGCAAACCACGGCTCACCGGCATGTTTTTTGTGGCTCTGTCAGACGAATCGCAAAAATCCAAAAAATGTTAGAGTTAGACTTCGAGCTACCAACAATACCGTTTAAAAACGTTTCTCTCTTTTTGTTTTCTTTATTTATGCCAGCATTTCGTTTATGACGTAACACTTGACATAGAATCCGAAGAGTTAGTTAACTAAAGACTAATATTGATAAATATTGTGCGTGTTATTTTGTCATTACCATTATTATTATTGTGGTAATTATTGCCGTTTAGTTACATTACACTTCTGTTCTAAAGGCTGAACTTGCATTATTTACCGTTTTTCTATTGAAATAATTTTGTGGATCTCTGTTACTTGTATTTTCTGCAAATGGCTCTTCCATCGAATACATTTGCCCACTCCTGGCCTAAAGCTCTTAGCTCAGTGTTTCTCAACCTTTTTCCCTGTGGCCCAAATACTAAGCGTTTGTATTTAGTATAACTGCCAAGCCTTGGCGAACAAATTCTCTTCAATCAACTTTGTGCTAGAGACATATAGCATGCCCCTCTTGGCGCAGTAAATACTAGTAAAATACCTCTCAATGTTTAAAATGCGTCTATCCACCTGGCATCAACGAACAACAGCATTTATCACTTATTTATTTATTGCTGCGATGCACGCTACGTAATCACGTTGCGTCATCAAGTGACGTCATCAGCACGTTAGTTGCTACCCATGACGCTATCGATCCAGGACCTGACAGCCGAGATCTTAGCATAACCTCCAGGGTAGCCAGTTCTGCAGCGGCTCTCCACCCAGGAAACTGCACCGATGAGAATGGTCTCTCCGTTGCGTTCGATGGTCAGCGGACCGCCAGAATCACCCTGGTGTGAAAGTACATTCACTATTCGTATATAAACTCTTGCTACCAGGCATAGTAATTAAAAAACAGGCGATTTTGCAGGCACGGTAATAATAATCATATCGGATCCTCAGGTAATTGTAATTCTTTACAAACGTTTTGGCAACCTATTCAATTCGCCGGTGATTAACAATTACAATTACCGAAGGAGCTGTTTTGACCTAACAAACTACTTAAACAACACATATAAACTGTTGCTACCAGGCATAGTAACATTATTGAAAACAGCTCGTCTTGTAATTGTTAACCTTTAAGGCGATTTGAATATATTGCCGAAACGTTGGTTGACGATTAACAGTGAAGCTGTTTTTTCCTAACTTAAACAACATATATAAACCATTATTATTCTTAACTACACTTCGCCAACCTACTCAAGTCGCTTCTTCAGGGTGAATGACACCGAAAGCTCAGAGTACAGTTTGTGGAAAAACACAAAAGAAAAAAGCCAAGAAAAAGCGAGTGCAAAAAAAACGTTAAGAAAACAATTAGCGATAACGTTTTGCCTCTAGTCCCCAAGAAGGTGTTTGTAGCATGCCGACAGAATCACGTCTGATTAGATGTTTCGTTTGTTTTCTTGCATTTTTCCTTTTTGTTTTATATTCTACTACAAAAGTTTCGGTGTTCACCTTAAGAAGGCTATTTCAGTAGAACGTTGATTAACAAAACTACCAGAGGAGATGTTTTTTATTGATATTTACTTGCCGTTTTAAAGAAAAAAATTAAAAAATGCTTTTAGCGCTCTACATTTACAAAAGTACATCCCAAGCAACAAAAGTTGTTCACTTTTTAAGAAAAATATTTTATTTTAGGATTTTTTGTTTTAAATGCGTCGAAACTTCGCAGATAACCGTTGGAACTAGTCAAGTTGTAGCGGTTTTTATGATATACTATCATTAACAGATATCCCACTAAATTGCACCGGTAAATACTTTTTGGATTCGTATATCGACGTATTATACAAGGCTAGGGGATTGACTTTATAAAACGTTTAAACTTTATTTTACACCAAAAAGCGGTTTAAAACCGTGTAAGGGTTTTTAAAGTTTAGAAACAACGTAAGTAAATCAGACGCGGACCCCTTAAAAAACTTTTTTTAACGCGCACCCCTTAAAAAACGATTTTGGTTTGCGTGAACCAGGGGGGCATGAAGTTTTTTCAGAGATGACGTCACAATCCAAGTAGACCCAAGAAACCTTCCGATCGTATACCTATGTGCAAATATTAAACTTAAGTTGAGTCGCGATACATTCAAGAAGATGGCATTTTATTTTATATCTGGTTTCTCTAAAAAAATGTTCTGTTTTAAAATTTAACCTCAGACCATAAGCATTCATAGACCTTGAAAAACCAGTAACGTGCCCCAAGGGGCCTGTGGTTCCCCTATTAAGGACCCCCATGAAAAAGTTTGTATGCGAACCTCCCGCTCTTGGTCATGTTGTGTCGTTACGGCGATACAAAGAGAGCATTTATTGAATTATTTTGAAATAACTTACACTGCTGCCAAGTTCCACAAAATGTCTAAAAACTTGTACATTTGGCTGGCTGCGGGCCTGTCCAGGGCTGCGGAGTCAGACTCGGGACTCGAATAAGACTATCGTAAAATTACCCGAGTCCCGAGTCCAGAGTCCGACATGCGCATGCGCAGTATCACATTTTGAAACCGATATGGCTTCCAACCTTAAATTATAAATGCGGAATAGCACATGGTCGATATTTTCCAACAATGTATTGTAAGTAAATAAATTACATGAAGTGAATGGTTTAAGTGAATGGTTAAATATCCACGTTATTTTATAGATATGTAAATGTGGTGGAATCTAGGCTGTAGAGTAGGTGCCGGAGTCGGGACGAAATCACATATTTAAAGAGTAGGACTTGACTTTATTTTTTGACCCGGGGTATTCATAACTGGCTCCACAGCCGTGCTATAGTACTCTAGTTCCACTAGTGCTGAAATAAATTGTATAATAAGAACTCAAAGCTCATACAAATCATGAAATGAAGTAGTATAATGCTACTTACTTCTGTATGAGCTTTAATATTCTTACAACGTCTTACTCCAACAATTATGCTCCAAATCTAAATAGTGTAAATACTTGGCTCTCCAGGGTGACTTACCATGCATGATCCGACTTTGCCGTCGCCTCCAGCACATTGGATGCGGTCGGTGATCGCGATAACGCTACCCCAGACTGCTTGGCATGCGGCTTGCGAAACCAGGGGTATGTCGGTTTCTTGCATTATGTATGGAGTTGATTGCGCTGAAATATTCGAAGGATGAAAACTGAAGTAGTGGTGTGTATGTAATGAGGCTTAAATTGTATAATTTTGTAGAATTGGTACTTCTCTATATGTCGGTTGTAAAAATATTGCCCAATTACCCTTCAGTACTTGGTAATGAATATATAGGACTCTAGCCACAAGACTTAAGTTGAAACAACAACATGGTTGGATTAAAACACAGTCGTAATAAAACCTAAATAAGACTAATACCTAATAGTCGTAACAACGTCTAAATCGGAATAAGTCCTGTAGGATTGAATGGCCAGGATAAAGCCTATAGCAGTACATTTTTATATCTCAATTGCAAAATGCAAAATGTTGAAGGCTTGTCTATCAAACTTAGAACTTCGTCATTTCCGTAATTTGTAGCATTGTGACATAACATAGAGTTGATGGTCTACTTTAGACTTTCTTTTTTTATCATACATCACAATGCTGCAACCTGCAAGTATTGTGCCCTAATGTTTAAAAATGGGCTACAGCTCGTTTAAGTTTTAAAATTTAGGAGTATGTTAAAAGACTTTTAGTTGCATACTTTTGCCGTAATTACATTTTGGTTTGATTTTTTAAGGTCTACCGGTAAGCAAAATTTGTTTGGAATTTTACCAGTCCGTTAGCTAAAAAGGTTGAGAAACACTGGCCAATAGAACTATTTACCTAACCTCAAAATCCAGAGGCAAAAGCAACCCGAAACGGAACGGCGTTCCAGGTAAATATTTTTGGCAGATATGCCCTACTCGTAAATCCCACGCATCACCTATAGGAGCAAAACAATGTTTTCAATTACTTCTCGAAATATTATATTACCAACGGTTGAGGTGTATCCCCATCCTGATGTGTGCGCCAATCCGGTGTAGTCATTGCCGACTGCGTGGTCTTCCAACTTGATTGTGTTAACCTAATAAAAAGGATTTCAAGCGTCATTTTTAATCTAGGGTAAAATTAGGTTAACTATAGTATATGCATTTTTAGTTGAGTTGAACAAATTTTAATTTTATTGTTTCGGGGTTCTTAGTGTTTTAATAAAGGTGTATTTAAGTCACTGTTTTCAACAGACTTCATGTAACTTAAGTTATTTTGCTAACATCACTTGACGTGATAAGAATATCAAAGCCCATACAGAAGTAGGAATCATCTTGAACGTTTCGAATAACTCTTTGTTCATTTGAAAATGATGTTGAAAATGAATAAAGATTTATTCGAAACGTCCAACTATGCAACCTACTTCTGTATGGGCTTTGATATTCATTCTACATCTCACTACAACCTCCAACCATTATGCTCCAAAAACAACACTTGACTTCAACCATTTTAGCAAAGGACCTACTTGGTCTTATTTCAAGCTCGAATGTGGATTATTTCACTAAAAAATTCTAAAAACAAATTGAAAAGCGTCAAAATACGTGTGTAACCAAAGCCAAATAGAATAAATATCGAATTAAAAAACAAATTTACTTGGGCATTGTATGTCTTACCATAATTTCTTCGCAAAGATAAAATATATTTACATAACGGACAAATCAGAGCAACTTACATTATCACCAAGCCTGGCTTCGGTGGCAAGTATGATCACAGCGTAATCATAATCGAAAGTTGCTGAATTCCACAATGGGTGGCCAATGAAATTTGCCTGGGGAATCAGTTGTTCAGGGCTGCGGTAATCAATGGCGCCGAGAGCCACATTCACAGTGCTGTCGAAAAAATTGATAAATATTGGCGTTGTAGGTTTTTAATTGTCATGTGATTGCAGTTATTTTTGATTTTACGAAATTTTAAAACGAAAACAGGTTGAAAAACTTAAAAAATCGAAAATAATTAAAAAAAATTAGCCTATAACAACAAACAAAAAAATTAAACCTGCTCTAAGGAATTTAAAAACCAAAACATGCTATCTCATAGAATATGAAAAACACAGTACTTATGCTATTGATAAACAAAATAATATCAGTTGCTTTGTAATGCTTATGAAAGCTGAGTCATGCTTAATTTGCTTCGTCACACCTGACTTGACAATGAGCTGCGCTGATCACGTGTCTAGTCGATACCAGGGATCCTCCGCAAAAGTGAGAACCGGTGATTCGTTGGAGGCTTACCTGAGGTCAAATGGTAAATTAGGTTACGTAAGGTCATATAGTAAATAGGGTTACCTTAGGTCAAATGGTAAATAGGGTTACTTGACATCAAATGGTAAATAGGGTTACCTGAGGTCAAATGGTAAGTAGGGTTACCTGAGGTCATATAGTAAATAGGGTTACCCGAGGTCATATAGTAAATAAGGTTACCTGAGGTCAAGTGGTAAATAGGGTTACCCGAGGTCAAATGGTGAATTGGGGTACCGGAGGTCAAATAGTAAATAGGGTTAACTAAGGTCAAATGCTAAATAGGGTGACCTTAGGTCAAATGGTAAATAAGGTGACTTCAGGTCAAATGGTATATAGGGTTACTTTAGGTCAAATGGTAAATAGGGTTACCCGAGGTCATATGGTATATAGGGTTACTTTAGGTGGGGTAGTTAACAGGTCTACCAAAGGTCATAGTTAGGCTTTTATAGGGTTACCTTAGGTCATATGGAAAATGCAAGTAATATCGCAAAAAAACGAAAAATGATTTTGTGACCCAGGACGCCGACAACCTTGCTTAAATGACGTCACAATAGATTTCACCCACCTGCCAGGGGTAAGCCCCTGTTTCCGCGTTATTTCCGCCAAGGACCCTCGAGTTGTCCTGGTAACCGACCCCCATGGGGTGCCTTATCGATGGTTGGGGGGCCGCTGGTGAAATACAATAAGGTTAGTTTACTACAGGGGTTTGGGAGCAAGGAAATTAGAGAATGATAGTTGTTTTTAAAGTTTTCTATTTAGTTGGACCTTTAAGAACCAAGGTTTTTAAAATGTACTTAATCTTTGTTGAAAGCCGCATTTTTCTAGTTCTAAATCTAAACAGGGCCATTATACAATGAGGTTAGCCTACTTCTGGGGTTTGTGGGGCCTCAGCGAAAGCATAAAGTACATAAGCAAGCACAAGAATAACGGGCGCTTAATTTCTGTAGGCAGAATGCAGGTAAAGGGCATGTGACTGTAGGAAGTCTTACCTTTTGCCGACTACTGATTGTGCCGTTAGCTTGTTAAGTTTATTCCATTAGAAGGGCGCACGTTAAAAGGGGAAGGGGGGAGACCAGAGAAAGTTGTTTTGGCCTGACCGAGGGGCCGGCGGTATCTCCCGAAGAGAGTAAGTAAGGATATAAGCAGACGTAAGAAGTAGGCGCACTTAATACAATACAACCTTCGAGTTATTCGAAACGTTCAAAATGCTTCCTACTTCTGTATGGGCTTTGATATTCTTATTACGTCTTGCTACAACCTCCAAACATTATGCTTAAAAACCTGAATATTGTTTTGCATGAAAATTGTCACGCTAGACAGAGTTATAGAATCACTTAATGTTCTTAAAAACGAAGAGAGCAAGTAGAAAGTACATCTTAATGCGGTGCAACAGAACTATGGATTGGCAGATCTAAATAACACCAAACACAGTTATTCAATCACTACAGGTTCTAAAAAAAAACTTTTACGAATTAAAAACCAATTAGACTTGAGAAACCTGCTGATTTTGCCCCAAAACACTTTAAACTATACTAAGTTTCAGACATACCAGATTGTGATATACATCGAACTTAACGATCTTATTCCCTTCGCATGTAGTCGAAAAAAATGGCGCTAGTCTAGAATTCAACCAGACGTTTAATCAACACATATTTAGGTTAATGTCTGGGTAAGCGTTTGTGTTCGGGTGGGTTAAGTAATACTTAATTCAAGATTACGAAGTAAAATAGGAAGTTGGTACAGCCCTAAATCAGATTTGATCAAAAAACACCGCAGTCAACAATCTTCCAACTCATTGCTTTTATAAATAATAAATAAACAAGTCGGGTGAAAAAAGTAAAGTCAGTGTACTTACCTGCCACGAGCCCAACAAGTGCTAGAAAAAACAACATTTTGTCGAGATTACTGTTCAGTCTCTCAGAAGAATAAACTCATCCCCAACCCGACCCCTCTTTATACCTCTCCCCTGCAAACATTTCGAGTTTGCTTCCAGTTATTTTTAGGCGACGGTGAGGGGCCTGGGAACAGCCACCTTATCCGCACGTGTTACCTGTCTGTGACGTAATAATGACAAGCGCGACGTGCCGGGGTCAAGTGAGTTTGCCGGTTTTCTAAAAAGTTGCCCCTTTTTGGATTAAAATGCCTTTGAAGGAATTCCTTCATATGGAAAACGAAGTTGTTTGGTGTTTTTTCATTTAAATTCAAGGTATTATTTTGTAAAAGGTTATTTCAATCTGTAAAACCCGTCTTTTGATAATGAATTGCAAAGCCAATAAGGTCGAAAATCAACATCATCTTGCTTAGGACATTTTAATACGAGCTCATATCATCTTCAGTTAATGTGTTATCTTCATTAATCTTCAGTTCACATTAAGTGAAGATGATACAAGTTCTTATCGAAACATTTTAATCAATATGATGTAGATCTACCCGACCTTTTTGGCTTTGGCATCCATCATTATCAAGCAAAACTACGGATCCGTGCATAGCGTCCCTAATAATCCGAGCCGTTGTACGGAAAATAAACATTAACTACTTACTTTTTTTTTTAAACTTGATTTTAATTTGAAGTCGACAAGACGTTTCATCCGATAGCGTTTAACATTGCCCTAATTCATATAAACCTTAAACCAGCGGTATTTTTCAACCCACGGGTCTCGACCGAAAATTGTGTCGCCGTTTGATTTGGTTGGGTCGCCGACTGCAGTAGTTAATATCGTTAGATTTTTTAAAATTAGGTTTGAGCAAAACTTGTGGAATTTTTGCAAAAAGAAGAAAAATTGAGAAACACTGATTTAAACCAGGGAAAATAAATTTGCATGAAGTAACTTGTAAGTTTAGGTATAAGTTATGATTTGTGAGATAAAGAATCAATATATTCAACATGTTAAATGTTTTAATTTTTATGATTTACCCCCACCCCTTATAAACTATAAGTGACGTAAGAATTTTGAAGACAAAATACAGTTTTACGCACGATAAGTTGGACATGTTGTGATAGTGGTTTAAAACCAAGCATTATTAACACGCATTGCTTTGGTAATTGGGTGATTAGGAGGCCATATTTGGTCAAATCAACCTTAAAAGAAAAACAGCGCGGTAAAGTGTTTTCTGCACTTGTACTGCCATAAAGTAATGCCATATTTGGTCTGAAAACCATCACGTTAAATTTTTTTTACTAGGCGATGTATTAGTAGTTAAGTAATTTAGGAGGCCATGTCTGGTACAATAACCAGCACGTTCAAGTGTTTGTCACTTGTTTTGCTGAATTGTAAAGTTTGCGATGTCGTGGGATCTAAAGCAGGTTTATAGAAGCAAACATCTCGGTGGCAAGTTGTTTAACAAGGCGAGCCACGATTCCCAATTTAGAAGCGATGGTTGCTCAACTAATCCCAATACAAACGAACCGAGTAAGTATAAAACAGCTGCAATCTACCTGGAAGTTCGCAGAAGATTACACAGCATTTTGTCCGGCATTTTTTAAAGTTTTCTTGGGGGGGATTAAATATGAAATTTTTTCAAGTTCGTATTGAAACGTCATAATCAAGATGATGTCGATCTACTCGACCTTTTTGGCTTTGCAATTGATTACCAAGTTCAATATTTTTCTAACGTTTTGTATCGGTATGGATTTACTAGTTCTCAAAATAGCCTATAGAGAAATACTTTAAGTTAATTTTATCCCCTTAAAATAGTATAATAAATAAACGGTTGCTAGCAGTCATAGTATACTAAAAAGAAGGTATTGCAGTACTATTTTATTTTGGCTAAGGTATCCGAAACGTTGGATAAAATAAATAAGCAGCCGAAGAACTTCAACTAGTCTTTGCGCTAAAATTCATCCCTCTCCAAATAATTATAACTTACCACCCCTGCGTTCAGCACGCGCAGCGCACGCTTAACGCCACATTCGCGTCTTTATCAATTTGGGACAAAATAAAAATAGACCCACCTTCGGAGACCACTTGTGCCTTACAATGCGCACCTTGTACATCAATCCACTTTCCCACCAAAACCTATATTCGTCTTCTTAAAACTTATTATCGAATTTTGGAAATTATAAGCCGCGCTGTCGCACTACACGTCACAATACTTTTCATTGTTCGCACTGAAAGGACAAGATGAAATATATCCTGGGAGTTATAGCACTGATTTCTGTTTGTAGAGGTGAGATTGCTTGTACAAGCATAGCACTGTATTTGTCAGACGCAAAACAGCATTTGTAGAAATAAGAAAAACAAATATTTTTTTAGATTTTTTTTTTGAAATAAATTTTGGTTAGTAATGCATTGATTGAGCTTAGCAAAATATTTACCCCACATTCGCTGGCCACATAAAATCAGTGTTTCCCATTCAATGGGTCGCCAACTGTAGTTAACATGGTTGGGTTCATTAAAATAAATCTGATTAAGATTTGAATACTTAGATCATTGCGGAAGAAATACGTAGACTTGGCTCAAATTAATTAAATGCTATCTTATTATACTTATATATGTATAATCAAAGTATTCTTTCGAATAGTATATATATGTATGTCTTATTTTTGTTCACCTACAAAAAGTTTAGTGAAGAGAATTGAGTCGCCAAAGCTTGGCTGTTATGCTTACGATTGATATAGGGGTCGCCGAAAAACAGTTAAAAAAAAAAAATGGATTAAAGGAAATTATATAAACCAAAGTTTTTTTGCTGTGATGCTTATTTATCTTTTAAATTTTCCCGGGCGATATTACAAGTGCTGGCGTAGCGTAGCGCAACTAAACTAAACACGAGCCAAATGTCAATACTTAGTTTAACCCAAGGTAACCCCAACTTTATTGTTTCCAGCGACTCCTCTTCTTGAGAGGAGAGAACATCCGCTCTTCAGTGGAGAGAGTCGGATCATCAATGGGCAGGAGGCGGAGTCGGGGGCGTGGCCATGGCAGGTTGGTTCAGTTGTTTGTTATAGAGCACGTGCCATGTCTAAGTGTTAGGTTTAGTTATAGGGTATATGCCATTAACGGTAGCACAAAAGTCATTTGACATTTGCAAATCGAAAGTAAGAAAACGTTTGACTTACATTGATTAAAAACAGCTCCTCTTCTGTTAATTGCAATTGTTAACCGACATTTCGGCAACCTATGCAAATGGCCTTCGTTAGGGTGGATGGCAGCGGTGTCGCACCCTGTATGTGGCCTGCACTGTAAACTTGTTTTTTTGTATTTTAGGCCTCTCTTCAACGCAGCGGGAGCCACTTCTGCGGAGGGTCGCTAATAGCAACACGTTACGTCATCACGGCTGCTCATTGTGAAGTCACGTGAGTAGATTAACAGTCGGGCAAAGGATTGTTTTTGCTACTGTACCTTCGGTGCAAAGCGCTTTTAGTCGTATTTTTTTTCGTGAACTCAAAATATCCAGATTGTTGTTATACTGACACAAAGGTTGAAGAATGGCCATAATTTTACAAAAAAAGTCCTAGAGGTCAATATGAGTGAAAAATAACGCTTTTTGGTGAAAAGAGGAAAATTTTCGTAAATACTTCGGAGATTCAGTTTTAAATAAAAAGTGTCTAATTTCTTAAATCGATAACACGTCAAAATTTAACAAAAAGTCACATTATTCTATAAAAATTAAAATAACGCTCAATTAAAAGAATACCCAAACGTAATTTTATAAAATTAAAAGAAAACTTTATTTTATGGAATACAAAAGAACGTGATATACCAATCAATGTGTGTAGACGGCCGTATTGTCTAAATCTTGGCAAATCAGGTGGCACAATGTAAAGACAAGCCGCATTGAATCCGAGGTAAGCTTTCGCACAGCCGTGTTTAATCAGTCAGTGTGTTACAACCTACAACTATCCTAAAAGCAAATCAGGATTACTGCAGAAGAAAAACACTTTAAAAGTGCTCCTAGTTTTATTTTCGCAGCAAGCCTTAACCACATTTAATGTTGCACAGGTCTTCCCCAGTCACTGTGGGTTTGGGTGGGGTTTCTTGGAACGGGGGCCTGGATCAGTACATCCAACAATCCCAATTCACCCCTCACCCAAGCTACAGCGGCTTCGACTACGACTATGGCGTCATCACCCTCGCCCGTAACGCAACCCTCAACGGACTCGTAAGCATATGAAAAAAAACTACAATTTTTTTAAATCTAGAAAAATTGAAAACGAGATTGCAAATAAGGATTTTCTGAGATTTCGTTCATATTTAGTTGAGACGAAATCGGTCTTTGCGGCATTATCGTACAAATTAACTGACGTCATTATTCGACCTATTGAGTGACGTCATTATTCTACGACTTAAGTAACGTCATCATCTTACATTTAACGTTATTTTATGTTTTTCTATTAACATTCAATGTTCTACATTTCAAGTGCCGTTATTACAAACGATGTAAGTGACGTCATTGGTTTATGAGAAAGTGACGTCATTGGCTTATGAGAAAGTGACGTCATTGGCTCAAGAGAAAATGACGTCATTAGATGGATGTTGAGACGTCATTATCTTGTTGCTAGGTTGATGTTGTGACGTCATTATCTTGTTGCTAGGTGGATATAGTGACGTTGGTTGGAGATAATGTGGACTACAATGCGGGAACCCCCGCAACTGTTACTGGTTGGGGATACACGAGAAAGAATGGAAATAGTAAGTTTTAATTAAACTGGAACAAAAGGTGGACTAGTTTTCAACAAAACTTTTAAATCCAATGAATTTGCTAATTTTACTTCATAAGTTACGACATTGCCCTTAATAACCAAGCTGTAATCATTTTTTTGGATCTTGGCACAATATTTTTAGAATAATTAACATTCAACCCTTTTGTCCGATTATAACGTCATCTTTTTGGAATTGAATGTGTTTTTATAATTTGTTTTTCACCGTTCAACATAATTTTTTTTACAACTTTACCAATTTTATTTCATTTAACCCATAATATCACGCAATTTAATAAAATATATTTTTCAGATGGAGTTATTCCCGATCTGCTGCAGGAGACGGTGGTTCCCCTGATATCGTACGAATACTGTAGAGAATTGTGGGGCTCAAGTGCCCAGATCACTGACCGCATGTTGTGCGCTGGGGGAGGGGATTCGGGATCGTGCAATGTAAGGCGATACTTCTGTGTAAACTAGATGTCCGATAATATCGGTCGGAGTCGATACTTGCCATGTGATAGTATCGGCACTCGTCCAATTAGGGCAGGGATGGGCAGTATTTTTGCGAGCCAAAACCAAACCCAAAAATAATCTCTGCCGGCCGTAATAAATTTAACTGTCAGTTATGATGTTGAAAATGAATGAAATAGTTTTCAAAACACTCACAAAATGCTACTTACTTCTGTATGTGCTTTAATATTCATTCTACTTCTAACTCCAACCTCCAGCCATTATATAAAGCTTTATTGGAAACGTTCATAAAATGCTACTTACTTCTGTATGGGCTTTCATATTCTTCCTATGACCAAGTATTAGTATGTAAAAACCTTGTTTAACCACGTGACACTCGAACAGGGCGACTCAGGAGGCCCCCTAGTGGTGCTTGACGGCGGGGAGTATGTTCTCATCGGCGCCGTATCGTGGGGAAGCACCCAATGCTCAACCTACCTACCCTCGGGCTACGCCAAGTTGTCGGTGGAGAGGCCCTGGATAAGATCTATCACTGGAGTGTAGATGTAGTATGTGCAACGATTTGGAGCGCAAATAAATACTCGGTGTTAATGTAAATGAGTTATGTTGTAAGTGAAACCAACTATAAACGGATGGCCCTCAATATGCTGTTGATAACACGAATAATTTAGTTAAAATACTTCTTCCGGCACTCATTTGTTTTATCCGACGCTTCGGCCTTTACAGAGAAAAAGAGTTACTTAAGTATGCAATAATTGATTTCTTGACCAAAAAGAAGATTATTTAAAGGCTGTTTTTTGAACGGCTGATTTCATTTTTCGTCTTTTGTCAGTTTTAGGAATGTGAAATGTCGATAGGATGCCTCCAGGTGGTTATATAGTGGCCACGAAAGGTTTACAAACTTACAAAAATGCGAAAGTTAACGAACAAAATTGAAAACACGTGTGACCCACAACTCAGTCGATATCTTTCAACGCCTTTAACCTAGTGTAGTGTTGCTTTGCGTGGTGCTGCCACATTTCCTTATGAAGTTATACTGGTGCATAAGGTAGCCAAAACGTTAAAGCAGATGTGTCCAACAAGTGGCACGCGTGCCAAATGTGGCACGCGCCAAAATTAAATGGCACGCAAGCCCCCCTAAATTAGTTAATTTGCTATTCAGCCAATTGTAAAAAAATAGCTAATTTTTTATACAGTAAACTGCCATTGTTTATTCGCAATATAAAACCATCGCGGCAATCACGACAACTAACAATTACTTCTAATACTATAACATTTTATTGTAGTGGAGGCTAGCATTCACATAACTATAAAGTTTGGTGTGAAGAAACAAAAAGCAAAGGTCAACTCACGGACGGACATTTAGATGCAGTAATGTTAACTAAACGTTTTATATTATTTGTAAAAAAAACGCTTTTATTACTAGAAAGAATTATATTACTAAACTTTAGCAAGAAGTTATAGAATAAAAATTGGCACGCCGGCATGTACGAGTTGGACACCCCTGCGTTAAAGAAAATAACAAAGTATAGTGACACATACCTGTTAGAAACAGTGACGTATCACCAACAAACTAATATAAATTGATCTAAATAGCTCCTCTGGTAATTGTAATTACTTACCAACGTATTGGCAACCTATTCAAGTCGCCTTCTTCAGGGCGAATGACGTCGAAAGTATGTTTTGCGAGCGAACGTCAAAGCCCATTTACTGAAGTAAACCAGTAACCACATACATATCAGACTGCACAGTTCAAACATTTCAAGCTGACTCAGTTTGTTAAACACTCAAATAATAAAGTCACGTGGTATTGTAATGCGATGCCCAACTTGACATCACTGTACAGTGTACACGTGACCGGTGTTCACTGACGTGTGACCAACGCCTCGCTTCGCGATTTCATTCTTCTTTATGCTATTCGACTGGATACAGTTTGAAACTACAGCACAGTGTTTTCTCAGCCTTTTATGGCTAGCGAAACCCGTTAGGAATAACAAATAGATTACGGCACCCCACAAGATTTTTCGGTGGGCAATTCAAAATAATGTCACAATAAACAGAACTGGAACAACACACATCAACTCTACGCAACCCAAGGAAGTATATGGATATATTCCACTCTTATCTTACATAAAATTAGTAAGAGTTAGGGGCACATATTAGATTTTTAAAGATTCTCAAATATCTTATGGCACCCTGGAGGTTAATGGTACCCCAGGTTGTCGCGGAACCCCGGTTGAGAACCACCGCTATAGCGGATTAAATCACCGTGTTATGTGTTCTGAAAATTATCAACATACTCAACGAGCAATATCAACTGAGTGAAGTGACTCTGTCTAGAGTTCAAGAAGTTAAGGACAGGAATTTTAGCGGCCAGCTCCTCGAGTTGGGTGGATACAGGAACGTGCAAGACAACCGTCGGCTCTCGCCTTAAGAGCCAACGCCTCGTATACAAGCAACAACCCCCAAAGCTAAAAGAGACTTTTTGTTGCTTCCAATCAGTTAATAAACTCACAAACTTACCATAATATGTTTGTTTTGCCAAAGGGCAAACATTAACATTTACTTACAGCCCTAGGTTTGCTGTTTGTTGCAAGTTAAATGTTGTTTGAAAGTGGTTATTTATTTAAAGCGACAAAACAACAAAAACGTGAAGCCATGCATTTTTTCAGTGGAATTTGCAGAAATAAAACACAATTTTTTTTGCTGGGCAGAAAATATGCTGTTCATGTCAAGTATAATAGAAGTGCAATACTGGATTCTAAAAATACAAGTGCATTTTTTTCCTACCTTGGTACAATAAAAAAATTGAAGCTGCTAAAATACACAAGTCTAACAAAGACCTAAAACGTGCAATAGTGTAACCAAGAAGAGATAACTATCGTTTTAAAACAATATTTTGAGTGATATTTACTATTTTAGGTGCTTTTTTGGTACACTTGAAGTATAAAGTGTATTTCTTCTTACTGAAGTAAATGTAGTTTTAGCAGAACGTAGTTTTGAAGCCTTATAAAAAACAGCCCTATTCTATTGTATACGTATGTAAGTAGACGGAATATCAAAGCCCATACAGCAGTATTAGCGCAGGTAACATTTTAAACGTTTCGAATATATTTTTATTGATTTTTAACACCTGATCTTAATATTTGAAAACGTCTAAAAAATGCTCCCTACTTTTATATGGGCTTTGTTATTCTTACTACGCCTAACTAAAACCTCCAGCCATTATGCTCAAAGTATACGTATGTACATTATACAAGGCCCTCCCCTTACAGCCCCACGCCCATGGCTCTGTAGTAAGAGCAAGGCAGGACCACCACACATTGTGTTGTCTGCTGGTAGTAAGGGTATCTGCTGCTTCTTGTGGGAACTGAGACCCTGCGGGGAACACAAAACTTGGTCAGACCCAGTGGTAAAAGTAGTTTTACTGGAACGCATGCAAATTGGAAAAAAAAGTTTTAACGGGCCGTCCAGAATAAGTGATCTTATGCATGACACAGTTTATTTTTTTATTTTTGTTCTGCTTAACACATGTTGTTTTGTTCCGTATAGTAGCTTATGTTTTCTTTAAGCCAGGATAAACTGACCAAACGACAAAAGTAGCTTTATTTGTTTTAAATTAATTCACTAGCTTAATTTATATAAACTTGCTTATCGTTCAATGTGGTTCACAAATATGCAACTTAGTTTGAATACATTGTAGGAGATGGCAAATGGTTTGAAAAAAAAACGAACGTGACCAAGTAAAAAAAGAATATTTTCTCACGGCGTACTTACAAAACTATTTACGCCGTTATTTTGGCTTAGTCAATTTTTAAGTGTGTACAAAGTTGCCACTACTAGGAATGTCTGATAATTTCGGGTCGGAGCCGAACAGCTATCAGTACGGACAGTGCCATTATCGTGGATGTTTATAATCAAGAAAAATAGAGTTTTTTTTAATAGAAAAACAGAGCTAATTCGTTTTAAGAAAAAAAATTTTCAATTACAAAGTTGTTCTTCCGGCAATATTTTTTATTAAATGTACCGATGTTTTAATGTCCTATACAGGAAATCTTCATCAGGGCATAGAATCAAAACGTCGGTACATTTAATAAAATTCTGTCGGTGATAAATAGATGGATTTTATTTTTTCGGAACCGCAACAACTAGAACGCAGTACAAAGTTTACAAATAAATTTTCAGTTGTTTGTTCCAGGATGCAGCGAAATAGCGTAAGAGACACCCTGTTTGGTGCAATGGCAGCAACATCCAGGTAAAGATTCATTAAAATCTTTTTGGAAATTATATAGTTTAATAAAGAAAAACATCCATTCGTTTTACACTACCTGTTGCATTGCAAGTAAGTTCTCCTGCACAGCTGACAACATCTCATCCCGTGGTCGCTATCACTCTGCTCCGCTCGCCTCTCACTCTGCCCCGCTCTGCTCTCACTCGGCCTCATTCTCCTCTCCTCCTCCCTCCTCACTTGTCTCTCTCGCTCCTCACGAGCTCGGTTGCCATTGTTGGGAGCAGCTCGCTCCTGAAAGCAACATTGTTGTAGAGAACAATAAATATGAAAACAGACTTGTAAGTCTCCAGCCGCAAGACCGAGATAGAAAACTTGGAATAAGTTTTAAACCCGACGGAGTAAAACCAACCCTAACCGCAGCTCGCTCCTGAAAGCAACATTGTTGTGGAACAGTGCTTCCCAAACATTGGGTCGCAATTCGCAAAGCTTTTTAAAAGTTACAGTTTTCTATTAGTTGGCGAAATTATTGCATTATCATTACGTAACACAAGTACTTAACAATTAGATGTGTTGTGTTGTGTCCCATTAACTACTTCAGTACTTACGCCAGTTAGTAAAGATGCAGGTTTTATGTAACTTTAGTTGTTTGGCCATATCTCATTGTTGGTTGCACAATAAAACTTGCTTTAAAAGTGGGTCGCGGACTGAAAAGAGTTGGGAAGCACTGTTGTAGAACAATAAATATGAAAACAGACTTGGACAACTAGGGCTCCTGTCGCAAGAGCGACATTACACCAACATCGACATCGGAATAAACACAGTTCGGAATAAGATCAAAATAGGACTAATAACTTAACAGTCGTATTAGGAATAAATCTGAAACCCGACAGAATAAAACCAGCTATAACCGATTTTTTAACCCCTACCACTAATATTGGGACTTTCTTAGAGTTAAGCCCATGCTTTCAGATTGTTAAAAGTACCTACAAGTAATTTTGACAAACGAGTCACCTTTTCACATTCCTTGTTTCGGAAATATAAAAAAGCGTAATTTGTACAGAAACTATAATTGTCCCAAATAACTTCTTTTTTAACTAATTTTAAACAAAACTTAAAAGAATCTCGGTTATTCCCCCTCACCTTTCGAAACAAATAATCGTCCTGTGTGACGTCATACTGCAGGTCGATATAATCATGGGAAATCCCCTGATCTTCGTCGATTTGTTCGTTTTCATCAGGAACGAAATCCAAACTCCAGGGGACCATCTTAAAAGCGGGAATTCCCCGGCACCGGGCGCTCAGGGACTCGGGGAGTTCCCCTAAGTCGACTGGGGATTTCTCGTCTTGGCCCCAGATGATGTCATCCATTACAACTTGCATGTCTTCGTCCTGGTTTGTAAAAGAAAAAAAAATTAAATCAAAATCAAATAAAATTCTCGTGTTTTTTTAGTGGAAATTTTTTTTTCTTTCAATAAAACATGGGACAACCCAAATTACACTGCTGTGTATTGTAACCTTAAGGTCAGGGGTGTCCGACACGCGGAACGCGACCTAATAAAAATGGCACAAAAGTCCTCCAAATAGACTAAATTCGTTATTCAGCCAATTGTAAACCAACTGTTAAGCTATGTGATATCACGACATTGAAGCGCCTTATCGTGCTTGCCGCAGTAAACTTAAAACCATAATTGGGCCTTTCCTCACCTCAGCAAAGTCAGTAGCGCACCTTGTGAGTGATAGTTGTTTGCGTGGTACGGTACAAGAAACACTGTATAACTGATAAGAATCCACATTTACCTCAGTCCCGTTCATCATAGAATCGAGCATCTCGGGTGGGGGAAATATCGGAGGAGAGGAAAGTCCGTAGCTTCTGTCGTCACGGATTAAGCAGATCCTCTCACCACTTGGGGCGCTAACGATCACTGCGGTCATCTCGTTCTAAAAATAATATTGATGTTTTGAATAAAATAATAATAATGATGTTTAAAGAATGAAATAAAATCAAAAGTTTCGTGAGACATTCCAAGGTTGTTATGACCCATTAGATTATTTTTGTTTTCAGCCTTAACTAATTTAATGCAAATTGTTAATGAATGGTAAAAAAAATATAGGAGATCAAGAGTATCACAAAAAAGTGCCAGTTTACTAAGTAAAAAACTATTAAATTTGTGTAAAAAGGTCAGGTATGTGGAACTAGGCCTACAACCACAAAAAATGTAGAGCATTCGCTACATTTTTTGGTGTCTAGAGGTATCAAAAAAAGCCCCATGCAAATATAGAAAAGTCGTTAAACAAAAAGCACATGGTTAAAGTAACATACTCAAACGATGTTGAGAAGTCACTTAAGCTAGTTTACCAAAAAAATTGAACAGATTAAAAACTAAAATAGTATTTAAACTACAGACGAATCCTAAATCTACAGCAGATATCAGTATACTGTCAGTATACAAAGATAATCAAAATCTAAACAAATAAAAACAAAAATAGTATAGGAACTGCACCGAAACGTAAATCTACAACAGATATGAGTAAGCTGTGATATACCACTCACCAAACCATCGCTGATGCTCTGAGTAGTTCCACACGTAAAGCTCTCAGTGTGATGAAGAGGATCAAAGTTGAGTTTTCCAACAAACTTCTCTCCTTCGATCATCCCGTGAACCTTGTACTCACTGCTCCTCTAAAGAACACAGGCTTCAATCGTGAGAAAACATAACATAAAAAATATGGGACAGTGATTCCCAAACTGTGTGCCTCGAGAGATTATCAAATGTGCCGCGAAATGTAATTTCGGAAAATATAGTATTTGTATTAGCAATAGGCATACACGTAAGGATTTTAGACTTAATACGCACTACTCCTTACAAGTTAATAATTTTGAGACACTTGTATATAGTTTGTTGTGTCTTAAGGACGATTATAAAATTTCTCTATTGTTGTTCTGTTAAAATTGTGCCGCGAGCCAAAAATGTTTGGGAACCACTGGTTTAGGGGGGTGTCCGACGCTTGTAGCGATACCCGATATTTCTCAACGAACACAGGTTTTGAATCGTGAGCAAACATAACATAGGGAGTATAGGGGAATGTCTGGTACTTGACATTTTGTAACGATATGGGCCCGGACTATGAACATCTATTTTGGACCTCGAATCAATACAGTTTTATACCATAAACTATTTCTTCAGTTATGCTCAACTAGAAATGTGCAATTTTAATGTAAAGCATAGGACGGCATAAAAGTAGTAATAGCAACTAACACTACATGGAACCAATTCTACAAAGTTAAATATTAAAGTAGAAGTAAATTACGTGGCGCCCCTCGGTTAAGAACCACTGATTTAGAGCATTCTTAGCACCTTATGGTGTTGAACAGGTAGAGCTGTGTTGATACAACATTTAATTATTTTGTATTTATAACTTCAAAAAAACCTTTCAACCCACCACGATCTCCCTATGCAGGAAAAAGAATACGAGAAATGCGACGAGGCAAACCACGAAGACACACTGGAGGATCCCGAAGCAGATCTTCAACTTCCGCGGGATCTTCTGAGCGCTCCTCTGGGAGAAACAAGTAAAGCAAGCGTTCTGGATCACACAATCATAAATTATCGAACTTATCCAAAAAATTGGGTCGCCAGGTTAACAATAAAACGTTTAAATGTTTTGTTTTGTATTTTTTGTTCGTTATGGTTTTACGAATAAATAATTATTTTTGCAATGTATCTTGTTTCGCCTTTTGTTTTCCTTTAAAACTGCTTAACACGAATTGAATCACGGCAAGGGGGCAGCTGACTAAATGACTTAACAGTCTTTCGCCGCCTCCTGGGAATAAGCAAAGCGTTGGGAGTGCCCCTTGAACCACAGCCTACTCGGGCTAGGCATTGTTTCTGCACAATTCAGACCAGTTGAAATTGTTATTAATGCTGCCTTATTTGGTTCGCGCAGTTAAATCCATAACCCGAGTCAGACTCCGGTCAAAATGTACAATTTCATCGAGTACCAATTTTGGCTCAAACCCTGCAGCCCATATTTCACCTATTTACAAAACTAAAAAGTTTGACGTGCATTAATACAATCATATGGGTGTCCTATACAAAACTGTTTTCTGTGCACAATGTTTGAAAGAAAGCTAATCGGTTAGCAGTTAAAACTGCATGTTAAAAGTGAATAAAGAGATATTGAAATTGTTAAAAATGTTTTTCACTTTTATATGGGATTTAATATTCCCACTACCTAGAACAGGGGTTCTTAAACTGGGGTCCATGCACCCTTTGGGGGTCCGTGAACTAATTTTTTGGGGTCCATGAAGGCCTAATGGAAATAGTAGTTGATATTATAAAAGTAATCAATTTTTAAAATAACTTTAATTAAAATTAAAACGATTTGCACTGAATGTTGGCTCCATTACACTTTCACATTTTTGGACCGAAATCGGCAGATTTCCGAGGTCTATTTGTATTGTGACGTCGATTTGTGACGTCATTATGGGAATTTTCTCGCCTACCGTGGTCCACGCGAAGCAATATAAAATTTTAGGGGTCCGCGGTAAAGAAGTTTAAGAACGCTTGACCTTGAACAATACTGTCTTGGATTAACCGAACCTTGGAAAACCATAAAAGAAATGTCACTTTTAAACACAGAAAGGACAACAACAAAAGCATTGTTTTGCTAAACTCAAAAACCTTGTGTTTGTGTCTTAGCTCCAGAAGCCTTGCTCTGTAAAACTATTTACACAAAAAATGACTGATGTAAATTCTGCAAAAGTAATCCGGGCTTTTCTCGGCTAAAATGAAAAGCTTAGTCTTCGTTTACAAACTCGCGTTTGGTTGTTGCTTGTAGCTTTGCGATTTCTGTGAAAACTATGGTTTAGCGGCGGCGTTTAATACCAATCCAGAATGTCATTTCAACGCAACGGATTTATGTGGCGGCTTATACAAATACATTAACACACTCGAACTCTATTGATCGCAAGATTAGAACATCCGGATACCACGTACAAAAAGACAAAAGGAATACAAATTTCAATTAGCCTAATTGTTACAAAATGAAGGAAATATAATAGAAATATTAGCAAAATTTACATTAAGCAAGTTGTAATTTAATTTATTTTTCCACCTTAGCTTAGTTTTGCATAACATTTTGCCTAATGAAGTGTCCGTAAATATGGTGCGGGCAGGAAAGAATTTAACCGGTAGGGTGTAGTTTGGCGGCCCCTGCGCTATTTGTTTGTAAACGCCCCGGCAACAATATTGTGCTTCATTAAACATTTGATTCCAGTACTGATTCTTAATATTTTAAGCTAAAAGGCATCGCGATACTACCCAATACCAAATGACGTCATCACTACCCTCAATAAGCAAACTATATGAAATTCAAACGTTTAAAGTCAATCTTCTAAAAGGCTTTTAGACCAAAGTTACTTTAACATTAGGAAGTTTAGTAACCTACCGTTGTTAATCTACTAAATTTTGGTAGTTTTTTTAAACGCAAAATCGTCGCGTTTATTCGCAAATCATGAAAGAAATATCTATAATTACTTGGTATCGTAGGCAACGATACCAACCTCGTATCGGACAAGTACCGATACTATCACTTGGTATCGGGCATCTGCCCTGATCCGATAGTATCGGATATTTCTAATTAAATCCCTCTTTCGTGCAATAGTTAGATCTTCTCACCTTAGGTTCAGGCGGGACAAGTAAAACTTCAGTTGAACCGTCATCTTTCACGAGTAAATCAACTTTGTTGCCAGCTGTCATCTTGACTAGAAGTTAAACAACTAAACCTAATGGAACAAAAATTATGTTATTCAAGTATTTCACAACGCATATAAGCCAATGGACCGTCTTTCCCTTAAGAACCGGATTCAAAATGTTAAAAAAATTGTATTTTAACTACCTAAATGCACTTTTTCTATGTCTTAATTGTCCTATTGGTGTCAATTTTCCTCGAAAATAAAGGGTTTGGCAACTTGAACGATTTAAAGGTATTTTTCGCTTTGTGCGAATCGCTAACATATATTTTTAATGTATATCTTTTGCATTTAAAGTAAGACAAATCAAATCTAAAACTTTAACATATATAACAAATTAAACGAACTGTGTAGGGTTCTTAAAATTACTTTTTATGACGTCCCTAGATGTAACTTTGTGACGTCACGTATGACGTAAATTCGTGCCCCCTGAACAAAAATCCTAGATGCGCACCTGCGACACAACAACTATTTAACCCATCGGTTCATTCTAACACTTTGATTTATTCTTACGCCGCCCAATCGCATGTAAAAAGCAGTTCTCGAAATGAAAACTAAAGGCGATTTTACAAATGACTTGACTGGGATTTAGTCGTTTCAAAATGACTTGTTTCAAAACACTGAACGATCCTATTACAACCAAACCTCTCCTGACTTGAACTTTATTTGTAAGTTTTCGCTGAAATTAAAGCGTTTTTGTATCAGTGGCGTTTTGTTTCAGTCCGTAAACATAATTAATCGAAATTTGGAGCTCTGCACTGACTGCACACTACTTGCAACACACAGCAACGAGAATATGCAAACAACGTAGTAGTGACGGGAAATATTAGGCTAAACATCCGAACGGAATAAGCGAGACACAAGCTTATCGTAAAATCTCCCAAAAAATAAAGTGGGTGTAGGACTAAGAATACTTTACAGTGCTTCATTATAATGAATATCTACTTGTTTACGACGGTTTCATAACAACGCTACAGAACAGCTAGTCAAAAATCTATAAAACGATCTCCCTAAAAAGAATTAATGAGCCACTGAGCATATACTTCACTGTTATATAATAGGGTTCTAAGGCGGCTATGGGCAAAAAGGCAATTATGTGTAGGCGGTCTAAATGCACTTAAAACATTTCAACCTGCTCAGTCACACAGCCTATACACAAGACTCTAGCAGTGTACAATGCTTTTATGTTTTACAAGCTTCACACATTTGCTCAAGTAGTGCTAATTTGCTCGAAGCACGTTGCGATTAAGCGTCAAAAGGCGCGCGCCATTCAGAGCCCACGTGCTAATCGCACTAATCCTGCAAGTTGCTTCCAAGCAGAGAGGATTGGGCCGCGCTATTTATAGAAGCGCCGACCTTAAGCCGGGCGATTTGTAAACAAGAGATTACTGAAGCTGGCTCGGTGTGCAAACTTGAGCGAATGCAGGCTGATGTGTGCTGAAGGTCAGATTGCACAATAAAGCAATCTCGGTGTAAAGCTGTAACACGAAAAAACGAACCTATTATCTTGGAATTTGTTAAATTTAAAGCAAAACTTGGTACAAATTTGATTGCAAAGCTCCCAAACGTACAGCGAAGAAATTTCACATTTCACTGGTGAATTCATAATCAATCCATTTGCACAAAATCCACTTTGTAGCAAATATATAAACCGGATTTATTTGTCAGCACCTGATTTCGTTTTCTTCTTCTTTTAACAACTCATAGTTAGCTTGAAAATTTTTGGCGGTTGGACGTAGTAGGAACATAAAAGCCCATACAAAAGTAGGCAACATTTTGCTGACTTTTCAAATAACTTTTAATTTAATATTTGAAAAGGATGTTGAAAATGAATAAAGATTTGTTCGAAACATTCACAAAATGCTTCCTACTTCTTTATGAGCCTTGATATTAATTCTACTTATAACTACAACCACGCGCCATTATCGTAAGATTTATTTAAAACTTTCATAATGATACCTACTTCTGTATGCTTTGATATTCTTACTACGTCTTACTACAACCTCCAATCGTTATGCACCTAAGTTAGGTGGTCAAATGATGCCTTTTAAAGCAAAAACAAACCTACATTACCCTGTAAAATACTGTATTACTACGCAGCTAACAGTAGCCTTTAACATTTACTCAGCGTGGAATATTTCTGATCTGCTGCCCAAGAACCGATCTCAGTGAAGTGATCCAATGCACGCCAGGCAATTTAAGGGAAGCCACAATTCGGCAACCTCATTGATTGGCGCAATCTAATCCGAATACTCGTAAAAACGTCAGACGCTTAATTGCCTTACGTAGGAAATATGGTTTAACACCTCTCATATACAACACGCCTGGGAAATGACAGCAATCCACCCAAACAAAACAATAAGTAACACATGCCTATATCGGGTTCAAATTATATTCTAAAATATTGGTTTTACCAGACGAATTAGTCACTCCAGCAAAGTATAAGTACTGCCGGTTTAATAACAATTGGGTTACCGAAATGAGTTGCGTACAAACACTTTTAAAGATGCCAAACCTTTACTTAACTTGCTGGTAAGTTGTACGTCGTTTACCAGATGACGCACGGAGGTAAAATTTACCCAGCGAAATCTTCACAAGAAAGTTAAGAATGTTATGCATTTTAAATGGTCAAACGTCGTGTTCAACCTCTGCAACAAGAAGGACCAATGTACAAGGAGCGATTGCTTATACAAGGATAGAACTTAAACACTTTTAACCGCAAAACTGGAATTATCTGACGAAACGCAGGCTTTGCCAAGCTTAGAGAGAGGGTAAACCACTTAAGCGTTTATGCCAAGCAACTCTGTCTAAAATAACTACAGGAATAAGGAAAAAAATTGAATTGTTCTAGATATGCATTCATAACTTATTGTTATGTTAAAAAGGGATCTTTCGCGAATTTATTATTTATTTTCTTTAACGTTTTTGCGACGTAGGCAGAATGCCTTTATTTTTAGTGTATACCTACTATGCCGGGTAGCAACAGCATAATTTTCATTATGCTAATGCTTGAATTAGTACGTAGCGGTTTGTTTAAAGTTTCACAGATTTGTTATGCTGTTTTTTTTATCAGCTATCGCGTTGAACCGATTTCCTTTTCTAAAATAAAACACATAGCCTACATATCATTTTTCCTCGAGTTCGAGTAGTGAACACAGTTGTTTTGTTAGTCACTTTACATTCCACCCTTTGTCATTGTGGGTTTATCCTAGTGGCTATATACGTTTTATGACATCCCTGGGTTAAAGATCTACCAAAAAGCTAAGATAAGATTAGGCCTGAGTTCCAACATTATGGCAAATACAATTTCCTGTTTAAATAACATTAAAGAAAATGTCGGGCAAAATTGGAAATTTTCATTCTTTTTCGGAGTTATTAAATTGTGAAGAACAATAAAAGTAGTCTAGTTCGTTTGTAAAACAAATTTTCCCAGACAAATATTAGCAGTTCAGGTTATTGGCGTTAATATAATGAAAAAAGAAAGTTATTGACGTAATTTAATGCAGTTCAGTTTTGAATAAATGAATAAATTTTTTTAGGCAAACAACTAAATATTCCGCTAATGTCGATATATCATCAATAAAAAGAAACACGAAACCAACAATACAGAAACCTTATTTTCATTCAAGCTAAGTCTCCACTAAGCAAAACACCAAAACTGAGATTTCTTTCTGCAATTGCATTAACAAAATCTAAAATAAATGCAACGAACTTAACAAAAAATCGACCATTTAAAAAATATCGTCATATAAATATTAAAAAAAAATAGTTTTCGAGGAATTAAAAATAACAAAAGGGTTGTAATTCTTTTCACAAAGCTACAAGTACCATTAGTTTCCAAAGTTGCCTGTTTTTTTTTACTTTAAATTTTCAGATGAGCCTAATAACTCTTTGAAAAGATTAACACGAAAGACAACACAGCAAAACAGCAACATGATTTAGACTGCGACCCAGCAAAACACCCGACCTGCAATTCCTTTGTGTGCCTTCAGGCAACTTAACCACTCCTTTATGACCCCGCTGTAGGGTCCAATAAAACCCACTGAGCGCTGTCAGGCCAAACCCAGCCATTCGCGAGTCAGCGGAGCGTGACATTTAGCCCCTACGTAGCTGGTCACGCTTGACTGGCGACTGTAAGGCAAGGAATAAGTTGCGTGACAAAAGTGAAGTTTGGTGGCTACAAGAAAGTAGGGGTTTGCTGGCGAAAGGAAATTGACAGTTTACTTGAGATTTCAAGATCCTTGACAAAGAGCCGTTGTGTACCGGCAATAAATGTGGTGATCTTGTGTAGGTTCGGGTTGGGTAAACAGCGAACTTGGAACGTTGAATTTTTTTGTGTTATATCTCCGAAGTTATGCCGCTAATAAGCTGAAATTTTCACACAATTCTTCAACTTGATTTAGCTATTCAACCAGCACACATTTTTAGCAAAAATATCACGATTAATGTAATATTCACAAATATAAATGTTAATATTTATCCATATTAATCTAAATCTCGAGTTATCAAGCCCAAATTCTATTTATTTTAACCAGAGGACATACTCTTCAAACGTTTACCGTAATAACTAGTGATTTTTTTACATATATAACAATGACCTATTCCTCAGTTAAACGGCCGTCCTCATAAAAATAAAAACACAAGCCTATAATTGTTATTTTAACTCAAGGGTCACCAAGTTACGGACAAAGAAATAATTTTACTGGTCCTTGGAATATTTCCTTCATTAAAAGATGAAGTCCAGTTAAAATGTTGGCAAATGCAAATCAAAACTAAATTTTAAATTGAACTACAATTTATTAAAGCTCACTAAAGTTTTTGCTGCATAGTTATTAATATTTACTTCGTTTAAAGATATTAAGTTAATAAAGATCGACTTTAAATTTTATATTAGTTGATCATTACAGATATCCGGCCTTTTATTTAAAAAACAATTGATGACCCATGTTTTAACTCTAGCCTGAACATTAACTTGGAAAACCAAAGATTTTGTATTCAGTCTAGACACTTTTACACTTGTTGCAATTTTTATAAAAGGCAGACATTGTTGGTCGAAATACAAGCTGCAAGAAAAATACACTGCGACGAGAATACTGTTAAGTGGCGTTCAACGGTTAATATATATGAGATTGTGTAGCAAAAAGGCCTATACACGTACATAATAAAATGCAACAAGAAACTTAGAAAAATAGAGAAAGTGAATTGGATTCTAGAGTTTTGAGCAAGGTAAAACGGCTGACTGCAAGACACAATACAAAGACGCGTGAAAATAATCGGCAAATACCTGCTTTCTTATGCAAAATGTGTTCAGTGTTATTAGCATTGGAACATGAGCTCTAAATTCTGTGTTGTTGCAAAAAGCAATTTTGGGTGCTGTTTTTTCTGGACACAAAACACGCAACAACGGTTAAGGTTTGAAGCAGTGTTTCTAACCCATGGGTCGGCAAACAATTGGGTCGCCGACTGCAGTGGTTTTGTATGGTTGGACTTATGAAGATTGTTTCTTAAACAGGATTCCTTTGAAAGATAGAATTGCTGAAGCAATCAAAGATATCAACTAAATCACTTACAACAAAAGAGAAGTTGGTCGCCAAAGCTTCGCTTTTATAATTTTGTGTGACCAGCGTTTTTTTAAGGTGTTTTGGGGGGTTAAATTTCTCCAGCGGTTTCCCAAATTTTGGACTTGCAACTATTTAGTATTTAAATGAAACACCTGCGGTCTCTTAAAACTACTTAGCGGTCACCCAAACCAAACCTTAAAAAAAAAACTGTGTGTCACGGCAAAAAGGTTGAGAAACACTGGTTTAAATTTTAAATTCAATATTCAAAGTATAAGCTGATATCCCGAGACTCAATTTTAAAAACACATTTCATCGAGGATTGTCATACGCGTGTAAAAAATCACAATTCACATTGAAAACAATTTTGGCCAAAAATCTTAAAATCGAATAAAACAGAAAAAAATATGGCAAAAAATGAATAAAAACTCGGCCCAATATGTGGTTGTTATTTACAAAAGGCAGTTTTATTTTTTGCCGTTAAGATGTCGAGAGCGTTTTTGCGCATAAGTGAAGTCGTGATTAAAAAATAGCGACTCTAGGTTAAAAGGAAATAGAGAAGGTTTGTAGAAAATGCATAGAAAATATAAACACGACAGGCACGGAATAGATCGGCCACAATGAGATTAATACAAAGAACAAACGATGTCCGATAATTACTTTATTTTCCGATACCGATATCCGATATTTTGAAAAAAAAAGTATCGCCGATCCGATCCGATAATGAGCCATTATCGGTTAAATAAACAAATCAAAATAAATTAAAAGGGAAATGTAATTCATTTTCATGAGATTTGGCTTAAATTAGTTTTTCCACGAATTTTAATATTAAAATACCAAAACCGGTTGCTTAGATCGTAAAATATGACAGATGACCAGATTATTTTGATATCGGATCGGCACCGATACCACGAGAGTATCGGACGAGTACCGATACCGGTATCGGGTATCGGTTACTATCCGGCATTATCGGACATTCAAACTCGAGAAATCGCGTATTGTTTCATTTAAGGCTGCATTCGCTTCAGACATTTACTGAATCACAAGCACAAAAAAACAACGGTAAACAGGGCTCGATTACATGACGTCAACCATGATGACGTCATGTCAATTGCGTTAGTGCAAACATACTTTAGGTGGGCTGCTCTATCTAACATTAAAAAGGTGATATTGATTAGTTTGAAAAAAAAAATAGAAATAGTAATACTGCAAGGCAAATCAAAACCACGATAGAAATATTGATTAAAGTGCAATTGTTCTTATTTTTACAAAAATTGGCTTCATATTTATTATTGGTTATTTTAAAATTTATGTTTCAGAAATCCATATATAAGTACTTGAAGTCGACATTTAGTTTCACGCCGCATCACGGGTTCTTAAACTTGTTTAACGCGGGCCTCTAAAAACACTTATGGTTTGCGCAGGGTCGACAAGTATTTAAAAATGACGTCATAAAACCAATAGACTTTAGAAACCTAGTATTATCGGTTTAATAAATAAAAAAACTAAAATGGAGTCTAATACAATCAATTTGAAGTCGCCAAAAGCTTCTACGAAACTCTGTTCCAAAATATTTCTGTTTTTTTCAAATTGCACACTAAGATTTCAATTAGACCTTGATGGACCCCTAAAGCTAGTCCACGTACCCCAAAATTCCACATAACGCAGTTTAAGAACCCCTGTGCTAGGTGGAACAAAGTCTCAATAAGGAAAAGTACTTTTACTGAGTCGAAAAAAATGGCAAGAAAATATATTTTCACTGATAGGTTTTTACCACCTTGACCAAAGCATCTCGACGCGAAGTAGAAAAACAGACACACAATCGGTGGATGGTAAAAAAGAATGTTAGCTTTGAAACAAAAAACGTAAAAAAACTGCACCTCGTTGAAAAAACAATGCGGTTTGGCGAAAATACACTGGCTTCATGATAAATATACTTAGGGTCATTTGAGCGCTAGCCTATCAAATATAATTATATGGAAAAACATACTATGTTTGGGGAATAGTGGCAGGGGGGTGTAGTAAGACGTAGAATGAATATCGAACTCCGTGAAGGAGTAAGTAGCATTTTATGAACGTTTAAAATAAATCTTTAAAAAGAATTAATTCTGAAATGAATTATTCAAAACGTTCACAAATGCGTACTTCTGTATATGCTTTGAAATTCCTTCTATGTGTATGTTTTAAAAGCGTTCCTCACATAAAATTAAATTCATAAAAAACAGCTTTTCACGCGTTTGTGAAACCCTCTTTTGAGTGGAAAAAACATTTTTCTCCAATATTTTTTTACGATTCTGGGACTTCGTATGGTTTGGCGCCCTCTGGTGGCTCGTCTTTCGGTAGCGCTTCCGGGATTTCCCCTTCGAGGAGAAGAGCGTGCTCTGAGGCGCCACCATGCGGCGTGTAGAAGATACGATCGCGGTCCATTGTGATCTCACAGTCGGTGTTTGTCTGAGATAAAACAGTTTTAAAGAATGGGTTATTTGTTTGAAAGTCAGCTTCTCTCACCTGCAACAGTTTCTTAACCAACTTGTCGAATATAAGAATATAAGCGGCTTATGACGCATATTTTGTGGCGAAATGCATTTCTCTTAAGAACTCGTAAATGACTGCAGACTTTAATTGGGACAAAAAGTAGATTTTACTATGATTTGAATCAATTGATAAATAAAAGCAGTCGTTTTATTTGATTGGGCCGATTGTAGTATTTTTTTTTTAATTTATTGAGGGTTACGGACAAGATGTTTTCTAAATTTACGAAAATGAAAGCAATACGAAGGCATTTTTACTTAAGATTTTGTAAGCGAATAAACCATAAAGTCACTAGCATAAATAAATTCGAAATTGATCAATTTCGTTGGCATTCATGTTTTTTTCGAATTTTACGAAATCTTTCGCAGAACCAACCTCAATAAATATAACCATATAAAACTCCTGCAGCTGGCGGCTAAATTAAACGGTAACACAATTTTGGGCCGCGGCCCATGGGTTGAGAAACACTGTGATAAGCTGAGGCTGATCGGACAAACTAAACACCAACTAGAACTTTAAACTCTTCAAAAGCATCCGCATTATCACCTTTTTGAAAGTAAGCGCACGTCTTTGCAACTTTTGGAACGTGATAAGCATTTTTTGCCGTTTTTTAACTCAAAAAACAAAAAAGTGCTACTCGGATATAACAACATTATAACTTTTTGAAACAGGGAACAACTTACAAATAAGCGTTATCATATGACATCTTCAAAAATAATTGGCGCTGAATACCAACCTTACGGCTTTGTTTTTACAGTTTTGAAACGAGTTGCCAAAAATAAAATTGCAAGGAAGTCATAAAATATGGGGTAATATATAATAATAATACTTGACCCACCCAAACGCTAACTCTCACCCTTTCTAACCCAAATATTGCTAGCAATATAACGGGACGGATAACGTGGTAGGATTCTAGACCAGCGCCTAAATTTTAACAAATATGACGTCACAATCCCACCTCGTCGGTCGCGGCGGGGGTTTCCCCTCCAGTTTTGTCGGATGAGTGGGCAGCAAACCCATTTGCGTCCTCCGTTTCACTACCGCCCACTAGCGGCGCGCTCAGATCGGTCATCTCTGACGCGGCAAGCTCGCTGTACAGAAGGTTGCCTACGTCATTGTGTGACGTCATCAAACTATGACGGAACCTGCGCAAGAGGGTTGGTTGGATGCATGAAAGTTTTGAATGTCTCTTTATTCATTTGCGACGTCGATGAATAAGTATTGATGCGAAACGTCCACAAAATGCTTTCTACTTCTCTATGTGCTTTGATATTCTTACTACCTCCAGCCATTATGCTCCAAACTTTAAATATAAAAAGCGGAAAAACATTACCAAAGTGTTTCGGTCTGTAGAATAATCAATCACTAGTAAAAATCGTTGTAAAGCGTCAAACGGTTTTATGTGAATAGCATTTATTTATTTCTGTTATTTTATAACTATAACTAGAGCTGTCCGATAATATCGGATCGGAGCCGATACCCAACAATTCAATCCTTTCAAAGACTCGACCCTGTACTATTCCAATCGCATCGCTTAATAAAGCATCCCAATAATAAAAAAGAAAACCCCAGCTGATTCAAAACTCACCCGAGAAGTCTCGCCTTCCTCTTGTACGCCACCCACAATCCGATGAGCGCAAGAACCACCACAAAAATCACGACCACCACCACTGGGAGCGCCGGAGAGCCCGTCGCCGGTACCTTTATGACGTCACACGAAGCTCCCGGGGGGCAGCGGCACTCTCCCCCCTCGCAAACCTCCCCAGGAAGGGGGCAATGCACCCCCACACAAGAACAATGGACAATCGGGGTGAATCCCCGCGGGGAAGTCCCGTTTTGCGGACAGAGGCACTCGTATTGTTTACCCGAGTGGAGACAAAGGGCGCCTGTTACGTCACAAGCGGTGCAATTGTTAGGTGCGGCGGCGCGGGTGAGGGCCACCGATTCGCGGGGGAGGGAGTTGATGATGGCCAGGGCTGGGGGTTCCCCTGAGCTGTAGTCTATCCACTGGAGATGCGAGAGAAGCTTGTCGGCGTCGAGGTAAGATGAACCTGGAGGTTGGAACGTTAAGATATATTATAAGTCGCGATATTGAAATCCTAACCCGGTGGTAAAAATCAAAATTTACATCTCGCATATGGTTTGCTTTAAAGTTAAATTAACGTGGTTATGAGTTTTAACTTGAAAAAGATGGTACTGGTAGAAAGGCGTTTGAACGTCAAAATACATTGATTGAAACCTTATAGAATAGCAAGATGAAACTGGTGAAAACAAGGTGGCAATTCAAAATACTTTAAAGGAGTACGGTATAAAAATCTTAAATCGATGAAAAAAGAAAATTCAAATCTCGCATTTGGTTTGCTTTAAAATCAAATTAGGGAGGTGACAAATTTGAACCTCACTTTCCCTACATAAACTAAAACTTAGCAGTTTTTAGTCTAAGAAAAACTTTCTAACGTTCTTTGAACTATTCAAATCTATTTTAGAAAAAAAAATGAAAAGCAATTAATCGAAGTATCTAGAAATTGGCTCATATATGTCGGATTGTAACTGGTCAGTATTTTAACAAAAACAATAAAATATTCGCTAAAATTAAAAAATTAAAGCCAGTAGAAAAAAAACTGTACAATCTTGGATATATTTTTCAGAACTCCATACATACAGCTTAAAAATTCTGCTAAACATATACAATTTAAATTTACCGTGTAAGAATGCCTCATAGACTCAGTGCCCCCTTAGTATTTGACATATATTTTAGAACTCCATACACACACTTTGCAAATTATACTGAACATACAATTATACACTTACCGTGAAAGAATGCCTCATAGGCCCGGAATCCCTTATTCCTCTTTCTAGTTGCAACCGATGGAGTTGTGTGCGCCAACTTATGGATGCGGAACACGCGGTTCGTCATGGCAGTTGTCGCGAAGATATAGTCGCCATAGAGGGCTATAGAGCGTGGGCGGATCTGGGACTCGAACCGCCGAACCTCGGAACTCGCGATGCCGTTGAAATCACAACTGACAATCACTCTAAGCTTGGAGTCAGCCCAGTAAATACGAGCTGCTGTGTCGTCCACTGCTACACTTCCAGGCCAGTCCATCTCACCACACCTTATAAGGAGTTGGTGCTTGGGGTTGGGGGAATCCCCGCCGGACATCGGGAGCCGGATTATAGAGGGTTTTATGACGTCAGAACCGCCGTCGGCCACGAAAAGGAATCCTGTGAGAAAAAGGGTGTTTTGAATTTATTTATTCATTTTTGCATCTATTGGTGTTTATAGTTTTGATTCTGCCTTTTTAAAGCATAAAATGTAGTGCTGTGGTTTAACTTTATCAATTGTTTGCGATTCTAGTTTTGTTTTCTTTTATATTGTATGTAAATATTTTTTAATTTATTAGGGAGTTCAAAGATAAAATAAATCTATTCTCGTAAATTTGTCTGTTTTAACTTTTGTAATTGCGTATGTACTTTAGGGAACTACCTGGTTAAATTTCCGATTTACCCAAATGTAGATATTTTTAACTTATTCTCTAAATTTTTAAGGTTATTTTTATACTTAAACTCCTTTTCTAACTTTTTTTAGTTTTTAAAACTAGTTTTTGTTTTGCTTTGCCATAAATTCAAACCCAAATATCGCAGACCTTTTCGTATGCTGAGGGCGACATCCAGCGGCCAGATTATATTCGAGTTGTTGCCGTTGTAGAGCGGTAGAGAGCTGAGTGGTGCTCCGTGTGTGTTGAGCGACATGACGTGCACAGATCTTGTGCCGATGTCTGACCAGTAGAGGTTTGAACCGATCCAATCGAAGGCGATGCCTGTGGGGCGCGAACCGGGGGCTAGACGGTGGATCTGGGGGGTAAATGGGGGTTGTTAGGGGATTTTCCCTTAATAAGTGATCGTTCAACTGGGGATAATTACCCCCAGAGGCATACAACGCCGAAAGCTGTAGCCGACTCATCGAATCTGTCAAACAAAGATGCAAGCAGGGCAGGCTAGAAAAACAACTAGCCTGAAGTGAGGTTCGAACTCCAAAACTCCGGTCAAGCCGGGACCGTCGCTCTACCAACTGAGCTATGCAGGCTCTCAGAGGAGCGAGTTGAGAAACAATCATACGCCAATCCCCAAAGTAATACTTTGATGTGTTTAATGGGATACAATTTACAAGGTGCAATTTTAAAGCTCGGTAGAAAAAATTATAAACCTTACAGTTATTGTTAAGAAGGGTTTGAATGCAGACTATTACGCTGATTTAGTGTTGCAAACATCTTCTGTAACAATCAAAATCGTAAGAACTACCTGTCCGGTCTTAGTGATAAGGACAGGAAGTGTCTGGCTAAGCAAAGTGTGTTATTATTGTGGGTGTGTCAAACTATTAAGGGCACGAAGTACTGTAGGGGTAACGAGAGTGAAAGGGTTAATAAAAGGGCCGCCAATAGTGTAAGGCTGACAGTGTGTAAGGTTCAGTGTTAGGTTGAGAGCTTCGTGATTCCAAAATAACCTTTTATTGTGTTTTGTGAAACAGCTTACCATAGCGGATTGCTTGTTTGACCACTTGTGTATCGATGCGTGTTTCCAATCGATCCAATATACGTCATCAAATGGGGTCGACGCCATTCTGCAAAGATGACGTCATCAATTAAAGAGCTTAACTTTAACTTTGCGTTTTTGAAACATCAATATCATTGAACAAACTCAATTGTTAAATTATTCTTCCGGCAAATATTTTTTATTATTATAGTTCTACCGACGTCACTTTTGTTGCAACAATATTTATTTCAAAATTTTCTGAATTTTTCGTTTTCATCAAGCAAGAAGAAGCCTACTATAAATAATAATGGTATTATATGATTGGTGTTAACAATATCTTTTAATACAAAAAAATTCATAATTTGCTTATTTCTTCTGCGGCATAGTTTAATTACACAATTCATTGTACTTTGTGGTAATTTTGGTTGCAATTAAATGTTTTCATTTATTTTAGAGAAGTTGGAATTATTTGCTTTTTTTAGAAAAGGTATAATATTTTGTTATGTATTCAACAATACAGCGATTACTAATTAATAATAACGTTATACAAATAGTTTTACTTTAAACTTGCATGCGTTGCTTATCTCGCCACAGCAATCTTGCAACCGTACCTTGTGACGTCAATGTCTGATGACGTATTGAGCCTGACGACGAGGTCACGTGACGGCTCCTCGGCCTCCAAGTACTCGTACACGTGGATAACCGGGGGAATCCCCGACGTGGTTATCAGCTTAGGTGCTTTCCCTCCTGCTTTCGTGATCAGGCGACAAAAAGTGTGGCCCTGGAAAACACAAATGGGAAAAACTTCGCAATGTAGTAGGTCTGGTCGACATTTTGACTTTTGTTAGGTAAGGGAAGTGTATAATGTATATAGTAATTGAGACCGAACTTTTTCGCTTAAATAACCCGAATAACCAGCGTAAATTTAGCAGCGAAGCTTTGGCGACCTAATTATATTCATTAGACTTTTAAGAAGTGACCAAAACACAAGACAAATAACAACTTTAAACGTAGATATATATATATCCCAAAACAATTAAACGTCAAACGCCACAAGACACAAAGTAAACTCAAAATCTCACCGAATTCACCCAACCCTTCTCGCATTTACAGTGGAATGATCCTGGCAGATTGATGCAGGTTTGCGAGCAAGGATGAAGCGTAGAGCATTCATCCACATCAACACAACGCATTTCCGCGTCGAGCTGGTAACCGCGCCCACAAGTGCACAAAGATTTAAACCTACCACCGCCGGCAGAGGGCGGTAGAGGACGACATTCGCCTTTGATCAGCTGGGAGCAGTTGTGCGTGACGGTGCAGTCATCTGGAACAACATTATATTAGGGCATAATGGCTGAAGGTTTTATTAGGATTTAATAAGAATATCAGAGCTCATACAGAAGTAGGTTGCATTTTGAACGTTTCGAATAACTCTTTATTCTTTTTTAACATCGATGTTGTTTTCTTTATCGATGTACTTCTGTATGGGCTTTGATATTGTTATAACATAATATTAGGTTGAGTCGCTTTTTGGAAAGAGATAAGAAATACGTAATAAGCGTTTGTTGTTATAATAATTTCAAGTATTTAAGTCTGCGATGTCTTCCGGTGTATTAATGATACGTAAACCGAAATCGTTGGTCAAAAAGCAGCTTCAGAAAGGCTAGATCACAGTTTACATATGTGTATGTTTTATTGAAGTTAGTTAAGAATTGCATTCCCCAAAAAATATTTAATTTTTAATAAAAAACAAGCCTGTTGTAGTTAAATAACCCCTGCAGTTTGAAATTCGGACAAACCTTTCGAGCAGAACCTTTCGTCTCTGACGTCAGGGCAAGTGATGACGTCATCGCACAATGTGGTCAGGGGGGCGCAACTCCCGTCGCCGCACAAATAACCCCCCTCGCTCTCTCTAGCGCCATCCAGTGAATCCATGCGCTGTGGCTCCATCTTGCGCCAGATGAGACAACTGCTTCCGTCCGATGAGTGGCCTGTGGGGGGATTAAATGTTGGACGTTATTTGTGATTTCAGTTAATCTTTTAAAGTTGGTAGAGCGACGGTCCCAGTATAGCTGAGGTCGTGAGTTCGAACCTCACCACAGGATATTTTTACGAACGGGATGCAGCAGGCACCGGTGCTATGGTTGTTTCTTGACTTGCTCCCCTCTCAGCCTGCATAGCACAGTTGGTAGAGCGACGGTCCCTGTATGACCGAGGTTGTGAGTTCGAACCTCACTGCAGGCTAGTTGTTTTTCTAGCTTTGCCTTGCTTGTATGAATATCCTTAATTGGTCGATCGATTCGTTTAGTCTGTTAAAGACTTAAGGTGTACAAAAGTAAGTTTATGATTAACTCAGGGATGTCTTATAAAGCATATAATGTTAATATAAATCGAAAATTCAAAAACGAATGTACATGAAGGACTATAAAGTGAACAGAAACATTAAACGTGGGGCAAAAAACCGCGGAACATCAATTGGGACCCCCACTTGAAACATTTTTGGTAAATTACAAAGACTAAAAAACTCAACTCAAACAACAACACAAACATTGGATTCCTCTGTCATACATAAATTAATTTCTGCTTTATAAGGTGTTTCGAAAGACCATTTGAAACGTTTGAAACCACCTTACATATTTATAGCGATGTTTCTCACCAAGGTTTGGAGGTCTTGCGGTGCACGAATCATGTTCTTCATCAGTTCCATCTCCCAGACAATCCTTCACTCCATCACAAACCTTGCTCAGTGGAAGGCAAGCGGCGAACGACTCGCACCTGAACATAAGTAGTCGTTGCAGGTGGCTAAAACAATTATAATATGACACACTATCGTGAAGTGACTTTAGCGCGAAATGACACTGATGCCGCAAAGAGACACCTTTGCGAAATGACACTATAGCGAAGTGACACTCCTGCGAACTGACATTATCGCAAAAAGACACTACGGCGAAATGACACTATTGTAAAATGACATTATCGCACAATGATCTTATCGCAAAATTACACTATCGAGAAATGACAACACAAGGAAATGACAGTAAAGCGAAACGAAATTATCGCAAAATGACACTACGGTGAAATGACACCATCGCAAAATGACACTACGGTGAAGTGAAATTATCGCAAAATGACACCATCGCGTGGACAACTTTAACGTAACTACATCACAGCTAAATTAAATTATCAATATAAGACAGCGCCTCTTAATGACACCATAATGAAAAGACACTACAGCTAATTGACAACACTGTGACATTGTATGACCACAAAATTACAATCGTAATAAACATCAAACTCTTAAAAAATTAAGAAAATAAATAAACACATAAGATTAGCATGTCACTAAACTTTGTTTAACCCCAAAATGCTAAAAATCCCCTTTTAACTTTAATTCAAAAACCCATACAAAATAGTAGACTTTTTGAGGAGATTTAAACTGCTTTACACCCAACGTATGATTGCATCATCCTTTCAAAATGATGTTTCAGTGAACTGACCTGAAACTTCTGTCAGGGGGACATACGAATTGGTCACACACCGGGCCCTCGTCGCTTGCATCAGGGCAGTCGAACTGTCCATCACACTGCCAGTGGAGCGGAACGCACGTGTTGTCCACGCACCGGAACATGAACTCGGGGCATGATCGCGAACCCGGCACTGTGTGTTGAGGTTTAAGGTCAGGTTTAAGAGGTGGAGGGTTTAAAAAGTAACTGGTGATGATTTAAAGTAATTTTAGCCATAAACGGCTTTTAGATATTTTTATTTTTATCAAATGTTTGTTTTGAAGAAAATACAAAAAATGGGCCCTAACACAGTAAAGCATTGTTGATATATGGCCTTTATTTTATATAGGAATATAAAAGATATATGAAAGATTCGCCTATTGCTAGATTTTCCATTTTTCTAGTTTAAATCGTTGGCGTACACTGTACGTACTGTACATGTACAGACATACACGCAGGCTTTTACTCTACCCTTTTTATTGCTCATATTAATAGACTAACCTTGTAAGCAGTTGAACTCCTCTGTGTAGTTGAGGCAGTGAGCGATCCCATCACATCTATCTTCAAGTGGTATGCAAGCAGGAGGGACTTCACACCTGGGTGCAACAAGCCGGTTGTTAGAAGTGGTGACTACACTTGTCCTAACTCTAGCTTAAAAATGTCCTACTGCATTTTTTGAATGGGCGAAAAAAAAATTAGCCTAACAATTTGCATACAACGTGCTGGTTGCTTAGCAACAGTGGCTACACCCATCCTAACTCACACTAAATCTAGCTTAAAACGAATGTTTTGATCTTACAACACTTTATAAATGCGTAAAAAAATAAGACTCAAAATTTGCATACAACTTGCTGGTTGCTTAGCAACGGTGGATAAACTCATCTCAATTCTCAGCTACAAAAGTTCGGACTAAAACGGTTGCATGGGAGCGTGAAAAAGAAATTAAAAAAATCCGGTTTCTCCTCTGACAAGTAACACCTTTAAGAGTACGTAAAAACCGACGTACACATGCGCAGTATCAAACTCGAAACTGATGAGTCAGCAAATTGTAAATAATAAGGTGGAATCGCATACAGTTGAATATTTTCCGAGATATGACACACCTATAAGTGATTGCTGAACACCTAGTATCAACGCTAAGTTAATTAAACGGGTGAACTATAGGCAGTAGATTCGGAGCCAGAGAAGAGACTTAACAAAATCGCACATTTGGCCGGAGTCAAAAGTCGGACTCGGGTTATTATAACAGACTTCGCAGCCCTGGCCTTAGTTGTAGTAGGCCAGTGATTCTTAACCTTTTATGGCTTACAGCACTCCTAAAAAATAATAAATATATTTTCGGCACGCTTAAGCAATAGAAATGGCACACCAGGGCGCCTCGGTTGAGGACCACTGTGTTGGTCGTTGCTTTCCAAGGTAGTTACCTGAACTCATACTTCCCGCAGGCGAGTTGCTGGTTGCAGTCCAACTCGTCTGACCCGTCTGTGCACTCGTTTTCACCATCACATCTGAACTCAGCAGGTACGCACTCACCAGACGAGTTGCACGTGAAGTAGCTGCTCGGACAAGTCGAGTTCGCTAAAAAATAAGGTTAAATTTAAATCATTGGTGTGTCAGTTTGGCTTTGCTGTACAAACGAAAAGGTATTTTTATTCAGTTTTTGAAGCATAATAGCTGAAGGTTGTAGTTTGACGTAGAATGAATATCAGAGTTGGAAATGAATGAAGTATTATTCGAAATGTTCACTTTTAGTTCACAAAAGTCACAAACAATTGTAGTAAGCTTTTTAAATTGTCGTTTAGTTTGAAATTAAATCAAATCTACGATTCAAATCACTTTAGTTCGTCGTGTAACAAGCTTCAAGTGACCACTTGCTATTTGCCCGGCTTCATCAGTTACACATACACCCATTACTTATTAAATGTAGATTTGAAATACTTTGGTGTCTAGGTACATAGCCTCTTCCTAAAAAGATATTCGCCATAATACTGATACATTCAGTGGCTATTACCAACTTTTTTTTGCGGAAATGCTATTTTAAGCTCTAAAATGAAATCATATTTCTGACTAAATTTCCTAATCAACATTACATTACAATGTAAAAGACATTAATAGCAACATATTAAAAAGTCGTGTATAATTCCCAGTTACAACTCACTGCAGTTTATTTCATCGCTTTCATCGCCGCAATCATTTTCACCATCACACCGAAACTCTAGCGCCACACACTGGCCGTTGTGGCAGCTCCATTGGTTGGAAGTGCAAAGGGGGAGGTCTGGGGGGCCTACAAATAATACGAGGTAATTAGAAAAAAGTCAGGATTGTAGTGCTCTAGATAGCTTTTTGCAAAATGTGAAACAGAATACCTGAAGCAAGTAAGGTTAGGTATTTACACTTGTTAAATACAGATGTTAAAATTCTGCTAAAAATAATTTTCTTTAAAAAACTAACTACTCGTACCGCATTCCTCTATAGTTTCATCCGATCCATCCGGGCAATCTTTCTCTCCATCACAAAACCATAGAAGTCCCAAGCAACTTCCGTCCTTACAAGCGTCTTCTTCTTCGTCCTAAGTACAACAATACCAGGGTTAAAGAAGTACAACAATACCAGGGTTAAAGAAGTACAACAATACCAGGGTTATCTTGCAACGGTGCTCACAAACTTAATGGAATGTTTAAACCAGGGCTAATGGTATTAGTAGCGTCTAAATCGGAATAAGTCCCAAATCCGTCGGAATAATACCTTAAGGGTCAGAATCAGGCCTAAACAACACTTTAACTAACCCCAAACCCCACCCTTAAGTACATCACTAACTCCCCTAATAATTTCAACACTAACTCATTTTCTAACCCCTCCCATTACCCAATTTACCCACTAATAAACCCAAACAGGATAGAAAATCCGGTGCCAAAACAGCGGCACCGGTCAGACTAGGGCGTTCAAACGTAGTCACCAAAACAGTCGATGTCAGACCGATGGCCCCCGATCGTCCCATACCCTCTACCTACAGGTTCGGGCGTTATTCTGGCCATTTAGGCCTTCTTCCGATGAATTAGGACTTATTTCGAAAAATTTAGGCCTTATTCAGACAGATGTAGGTCTTATTTAGACGATTTTGATCTTATGCTGTCGTGGATATTACTGCGTATTTGGCTGTATTATGTCGTTAGTCTTAATACTACGATTTTATAAATTTTTCTGCTTTAGGTATCGTTGCTTTGTAGGTCTTATTGTGTGTTCCCCGAGTAGATCATTTGTAAAAATTACACAAAGTTACAACTGACAATATTTTGAGGTACATAATTGTGCCGCGGCCGCAGAGTTAAACATCCCTGCACAAACGTTAGTTTTTACACACAGCAGCTATACATAAAGCTCACCGTGCATCCGGCTTGCTCACAGTTCTTCTCATCACTTCCATCCTCGCACTCCTGGTCTCCATCACACCTCCAGGAGGATGGAATGCACTCCAAAGCAAATGATGGAGATCCCTTCCTCTGGCACGAGATCTCACCAGGAGCACATCTAGGTGGCGCTACACAACAATGTACAGAGTTGCAGCATATTTTAAGGAATAAGAAAGATATTGGGGCACAATGGTTTGAGGTTTTAGTTAGGCGTAGTAGGAATAACGAAGTCTGTACAGAAGTAGGAAGCATTTTGAACGTTTCGAATAAATCTTTATTCATTTTCAACATCCATTTTGATTTTATTTATCAACAAGTTCGAAGACATTTCAAAATCACACGTTTTCAAAGAAAAAATTGGATCCCTTTTAGGTGGTTTTGTTTAAAATTAGATTTTTGTTTTAATAGGGCACTTTCTAAACGCAAAACTTGAGCTGAACATGAAATAATTTCAATACTACTTAAAGACTTTTCATAGGTTTATAAAAACCTAAAATTAAAATTGGATTTTGTTTACTACGGCTTATTTCCAAACATATATGTTCAGCGGACATGAAATAAATTCAATAGTAATCAAATACTTTTTTAAAGTTAAGGTTTTAAAAGACTTTTTAATGCCCAATTAAATCAAAGACATTCAAGGCTTTTAAAGCTTCAAGTCCTTGTGGCAACAATGCAAGAAATAATATTACAGGATTTGCAAAAATGCTGACTCACGGCAATCTTCCTCGTCTTCTGCTTCGTCACACTCTGCGCTCCCGTCACACCTGAATAGGTCGAGGATGCAGCGAGGCGGAACGGACTTGGAGCACTTGAACTGACTGTCCATGCACACGTGACGTTCTATTATGAAAATACGTTTTATACAGCGAAACTAGCATCTAGCATTAACAAGGAAATCGAACTACATAACTTGGATCTAAACTAGGAAATTTATCACAAATAAGGCAAAACATTATAAGGCAACAAATTAGGCTCCTCGCGCAAAACAGAAAATTCATTGGCTTGGGGTGAAATACCTAAACTGAGTACTATCTATTTGCATTAAATCGAACTATAGTTACAAAATAGCTGGGCGACTTTTTAATTTCTAGAAAATTATTTTTTTCCGAGCAGGTAAATGTGAGTTAATGCAATTTTATATACAGCCAAGGGAAAGACCAGTGATTTTCCAAAACTATGTGAGGTAGATTACTTTGTGTTCCGTGTCACTTAATTTTATTAAATTTTTGTAATTTTGAATAAATAACTTTTTTGAAGAGGCTGCATAGACTCGGATTACGCTATCTATTATAAAATTGATAATATTTTTATAAATTCATGATATAAGTTATAATACTTTGTAAAACGTGTGCCGCGAATGTGTTTTAGTTTTCTTAGTAAAGTACAAAAGCACTGCTCAAAACACTTACCGCAGGTTTGTTCTATTAACGCCTTAACCAACTTTTTATGTTAACAAATGCAGCAAAATTATCTTTTTCCAGTAAATAAAAGCGACAAGATGTGTCTTTTAATACTCACCGCAGTTTAGTTCGTCCGATCCGTCTCTACATTCAGACTCTCCATCACATAAAGATGAAGGACTGATGCAATCTGGTCGGTCAGCTGTCGAACTCTGGCACTGGAACTGACCGGGGGTGCAATGGAACGGACCTGGGGGGTTAAGGGGTTAAATGTTACCCATGTTGTACAAGGGTTTACGGGTTAGTTGTGTGGTGAGTAGCTACTCCCTTTAACTAAAGAGGAACAACATACATTGGACAGGGGTGTATGGGTTAGTTTTTGGGTAAACAATTTACTAGCAAAAGGTGGATAGGGATTGCGTTAAAACGTACCCATATAGTAAAAGGGTGTATGGGTGAGCTTTGGGGTGAATTAGCTACCCATTTAACCAAAGGGAAACAACAAGGGTTGTATTGGTCGGTATTAAGTACCAAAACTACAAATATGGTCCGAGGGTCCTGCAGGCAATAAATATGTAATTAAAGATCCCATAGAATATAACAAGTCGGGAAGTCCTGACGTAAATACATAAAGCTTGAAAAAAATATTAAAGCCAAAAACGTCAGGTTAATCGACATCATTATACGCACTTGTATCATCATCAGGTAATAATTACCTCGTCATTATATTAACTGAAGATAATACAAGTTCGTATTGACACGTTTTTTAAAATAATGCCGATCTACTCGACCTTTTTGGCTTGACATTTTTTCAAACTACATAACAAATTCGTGAATAGTGTATCTTACTTAAATACACATAGTTTAGAATAAAAACAAAACCAGCAATCAAATTTTAAGTATGGAAATTTTTTTAATTAAATCAAATTTAATTCTTCATTTTGTTGGTAAAAAAAACAATTTTTTCACTCACGGCAGTCCAGGCTGTCGGCCTCATCCGAATTATCGCCGCAGTCATCCACCGTATCACACTTCCACCACTGGGGGACGCACTTGTGGTTGGCGCAAGCGAACTGGGGAGTAAAATAAAATATGAAATAGATTTAATAAGAATATCCAAACCCATACAGAAGTAGGTATCATTTTGAACGTATAATAATCAGCGCCTTCTCAATATGTTTAAAATGAATAAAGATTTATTCGAAACGTTCAAAATGCTGCCTACTTCTGTGTGGGCTTTTTTGTTCATTCTAAGTCTAACTACAACCTTCAACGATTATGGTCCAATGAAATAGGTTGTTCTACACAAACAGTCATTTTGTTTTCGGTCTTTGCCTTAAAAAACAGCACCTTACTTAGCCTCAGCAAACCCAAGTAGAAAATAACTACTAACCTCACTGAAGGAGCAGTTATTAATGCAGGTTGTGTTCCCTGCTCCGAGGATGAAGTTATCCGGACACTCACATCTGAATCCTTGCGATCCTGGAGCCACCAGGCACAAGTCTGAACATCCCTGTCGGTAAACTTTACATGGATGGTGGCCTGGAAGGTTAAAACACGGGATTAACCAAATGTATTAGTACACATGGGATCCACAGTCCAGGTATGACTGAGGTCGTGAGTTCGAACCTCACCACAGGCTAGTTTTACGAACAGGATGCAACGGTACTATGGTTGTTTCTTGACTGGCTCCCTTCTGAGCCTGCCTAGCTGCTCAGTTTGTAGAGCGACGGTCCCGTATGACCGAGGTTGTGAGTTCGAACACCAACAGGATACAGCAGGCAACAATGCTATAGTTGTTACGCGTAGCCATTTATGTTTTGGCAAAACAAACTAGTGATATATATATATATATTTTTTTTGGCCGAATTATTATTAACTTTCGTTTGGTAAAATTATATTACTGCATAAGTGTTCAGTGGCCAAAAGAGGCTGACAAACACTGCCGTAAACCATAAAAGGTTGTGAACCCATGCACTATAATACAGGAACAACTATAAGTTGTTTTTTCCAACAGCGATGTTATCACACACCCACTTACCACCATAAGCAGGTTGTCGTAGAGGATGCGCCATTTTGAGGTCAGTAATCTTGTAAGGGACTTGTGTGAGCACGATGGCTTGCTGCTGCCTCGGCCTGAACTTCTTGGTGGAAACGATTCGCTTGCTGCGGGGATCGAACCAGTAGAGACGGTCCTCGAACACAGAAAGCGCTCCGAACAATGAGATCAGGTGAGGCGAAAGTGCGATGTCGACCACTGTGACGTCACAATACAACAGTTGTTGTGGTTGTTTACTTTTAAATCTGAGGCCTATTGGGAGCCAGTTGTACATTCGTTATTTGTGAGATAGTTTTTATGAATAAATGGCGATGTTGGCCACTGTGTGACGTTTATGGCGTCATTATTGATTAGTTGTTTTGTTTACTTTCAAATTTGAGGCCTATTGGGAGTCAGTTGTGCAATCGTGCGAGAGTTTTTTTTTTTGAGTTTTCATAAAAAAGCGAGAGTTTTATGAAATACATGGGGGTGTTGATGTTGACCACTGTGTCACGTCATAATAGATTAGTTGTTTTTGTTGTTTACTTTTGAATTTAAATCTATGGAAATCTAGTTGTGCATTCGGGGAGAGTTGATGGAATATGACGATGTTGATTTTGGTGTGACATCATAAACGATCGTTTGTTGGTATTTACTTTTAAAATAAGATCTGATGGAAAGGCAGTTGCGGAGATTTTAAAGGGCTTTGTGTTACGTAAGTAAGTCTAGGTATTAGATAGATGATAGAAAGTCTAACTTCACGAATGACTAATCATAATCTACAACTATTCATAAGGACTCGCAACAGCAGAGACGTTTATAAATGTATATTAGTAAAACATCAGTATACAAAAACACATGTTCGGTCGATAAGCTCTTTATCGAACCCAAATTTGAGGTAGTGATTTTTGAATTAAAGCATAGTAAATTTATTTATAAAAAACGAAAATGAACAGGTTAATATACTAAAAAGTATCATCAAATATCAATTCGGTTTTGCGTCGTTCTTCTTAGCAGTTTAAGTCTTAACAAAAATAACTATTAAAATACTAAACAACACTAAAAACAAGAATTCTTATTGAATTGGCCTAAGTGGTAAACGCTTTAGAAGAGGGGTTATCAAACTACGGCCAGCCGAGTTAGTTCGACCGGCTCGCGACCTATTTCCTTAATACAAAGATACACAATAGAACTTTTAAACTAAGCGACAATTTATTTAAGCTCACTTCAGTTTTTGTTGCATTTTCTAACGATAATTAAGTTTATAAAGTTCGACACAAAAGTTGTATAACAGGCCTGCGATGTTCAGGCCTTACAGTAATCCTGACCTTTTAAAAAAAAAAGTTGGTGACCCACTGATCCCCTGCTTTACAACACTCAGCAAAACCAATACCTTTACAAGACGCAAAACACAAAACTTACCTATCTTGGGGTAGGTTCCATCTGTGTTACAATAAGCGATGTAACCTCTCCTAGCGTCACTCCAGAAAAGTTTTCCCGAGGTGTAATCCATTGTGAGGCCTGCAGGTTCGTGGAAGTGGTCTGGAAAAAAGATTTGGTCTATAAGTTCATAAATATCACAAAAAGTGATTAGGAAATATATAATATTAATCAAAAAACAGCTCTTCTGGTAATTTGTCATTGTTATATTACTATGGTAGCAACAGTTCATATATTGGAAATATATGATTTGGTCAGAAAGTTCATAAATAAACACAGGGCAAATTGTTCTATAGTTTGTTCCACTACGAAGGTAGGACTCACAAGTCATTTTTTTGACTTTAATAGACAACTAAAAACTCAATATAAACACGACAAGTAAGTCGAGCTCTTGACATATAAATGAAGTAGTTTTTGTTGCACTTATTTGTTCCCTTACTAAATTAGGATAAACAAGTCCTTCTTAACTTCAATATATAATTATCATTAAAAGGGAAATATTCTAGCTTTTAACATAAACGATTGTAACACATCGGAGCATAATGGTTGGAGGTTGTAGTAAGACGTAATAAGAATACCAAAGCCCATACAGAAGTAGGTTGCATTTTGAACGTTTTGAATAACTCTTTATTCATTTTCAACATAGCTCTGTATGGGCTTTGATATTCTTATTACGATTGTAACACAGTTTGGAAACAAATTTTGAATATCAAAGCCCATACAGAAGTAGGTACCATTTTGAACGTTTTGAATAACTCTTTATTCATTTTCAACATAGCTCTGTATGGGCTTTGATATTCTTATTACGATTGTAACACAGTTTGGAAACAAATTTTGAATATCAAAGCCCATACAGAAGTAGGTACCATTTTGAACGTTTCGAATAACTCTTTATTCATTTTCAACATAGTGGACCATATTCGAAACGTTCACAAAATGCTAACTTCTGTACGGGCTTTGATTTCCTACCACAACCTCCAGCCATTATGCGCGAAGATAAATGACTTTCGTTTCCATAATTAACTAACAAATAAGTGCCAGTTCAAGAAGTTGAACAAATACTTTTTAGGTTACTTGTAAGTCGTCCAAGCACTGATAACACACTCACTGAATTTAGATTTGTTGATTACGATCGTTCTATTAAAACCATCCATTCCTGCAGATCCTATGTGAGGGGATTCCCCAATGTCCGTCCAATACATATACCTGAAGAAATAAATTTTTGTTTGGCCGAGGTAGACAAAGTTGTTTCCACGTATATTTTGCTTCAAATTTCGCTATTTGTAATAATTTTAAACCTCCAAAAAACACAGGTCCGATAGAACTAAGAGATTGATTTCTGTCAGGGTCACATTTAAAGATTTTTAAAATAAATGTAAAGGTTTTTAAAGACACAAAGTTAATCATTTTAAATGTTGTTAATAACAGTCAACACAAAAAATAGTTTAAAATCTTGTTTCACACGCGACACATTTAAAACATATAACTTAAGTTATACATAAAATAAATACAAACACTATCCAACAACTTTTAGAAAAACATCGGGTTTTTTTAAATTTTTGAATATCTAAATCAATTCAAAGGCATTTCACAGACTTTTATCCCAAGGTTTTGTGACAACTCTGTAATATTAAAGCGGTACTTACCCTTTTTTCGGGTCGACCACGATTGCCATGGGAAAAGTGATTTCAGTGTTTATCAAGGTTTTCCTGAACAATCCATCTATGGTAGCAACTTCAATACTGGCCGCTCCTGTATTTAAGAAAACGTTTAAGTAATGTGTGGACGAATTTTAAGTGGACATTAGCTCTAAAGCAGTATTTATTAACCCTTTAGACCAGCGAAACTTTAGTGACCGAATTTTCTTATCTCAACATTTTGTAAGGAACCAAAACATGACAATATCAAAGAAAAGTTTGAATTAAAAAACGGATAAATATTATTAGAAATTTGCCGAAAACAAATATTAACTAACCTAACCATATAAAACTAGTAGAGTCGGCGACCCAACCAAATCAAAAATCACATTCAATAATAATATAATCAAAATACATTTTTTACGACATAAAAAAACTTTTTTTAATAATCAAACAATTTTTTACCACAAAAAAAACAACTGTTCATTACATTCAAACAACAATTTTTTAGAACAAAAAAAAAACATTCTATAATAACCATCAACATTTTTTTACCCCCCCCCCTCCAGCCCCCCCCCCCAAAAAAAACTTATTCTATTCTATACTAAACTCACCAGAATCTGTCCAGTAAATGTTGTCAGCGACCCAATCCACAGCCAGCCCTTGTACATTGTTAGCAGCAGTTCCACTCTCATACACAACCCTGCTCTGGTTGAGGTGTTCCAACTGGGACACGTAGCTCTGGTTCATCTCCATCCGCTTGATGACGCTCTTGCCCCTCATGACGTCAGCCCAGAAGAGCAACTGCGCCCCCCAGTGGAAGTCTAGTGCCACCGGGTGGTAGAGGTGCAGGTCGTGGCTGTAGTTGTGCGCGGTCGAGTCCAGTAAGACTTGACCGATGTAATGCCTGGGAAAATATCGAGGTATTGTTGGTATGCATTTTATTAAGCAAGTGTCTAATTGACTTAAGCACTGATTTCAAAACGAGTTGATAAATCTGCCTATAGTGCTTATCAAAGGAATTTATCGCAAAGCCTTTTTTAATGTTTTTAAAAAAACTTGACAAATGTAATGTCTGAAACAATATCTAAGAGATGTTGTGGCTATGCATTGAATAAATTTAGTGGTTTAACGACCTGATAAAATGAATTGAGAACGACTTGAAAATGACTTGACAAAAGTGTTTCAAGTTCTCAAAAATCTAAATCTATGCCTAGAACAATTTCAAGGATAATTTTTCGATAAACTTTTTAACAAAGTTAGTGTAAAAAGAGTTGACCGATGTGACTGTGGTAAAATATTGAAGGAAATTTATGGCCAAACTAACAAAAAACAATTTTGATAACAAAGCATGACCTTATAGTTATCAGTAAAAGCATATTACGTCATACTTAGTGTTGGCAAGTATGACGTCACGATTATTTAATGTCGTACGTGACGTCATACTTAACTGTTGTAATAAATATTCTTAACATCGATTGATCGCCACAGCATAGCATATGACAAGAACCCCCACCGATATGTTTGATGACGTCATAATACCTGTTTGTGAAGATGACGTCACATGTTACCTGTTTGTGAAGATGACGTCATAATACCTGTTTGTGAAGATGACGTAGGCCTCCCCTGTGTGTTTGTCGGCTTGGCAAGTTTGTGTGTCGAGGGGGTTTCGGTGGTATCCGGGGGTGCAAGAACAAAGGTACGCCCCCCCGTCGTTCGTACACACCTGGGGGTACATGGGGTAAAAAAGGTTATGGGTGTTTGGGGTTATAGAAGTAAAAACTGTAATGAAATGTTTACTTTATTAAATCATGATTTGTTTTTACAAATCTTTTTAGTTACGAAAAAGTAATTTTAACTGGTAAGAAGGGACGTATGTTGAATAATTTTCAGCTTAATAAAACCTTTTAAGTATCCTTGTTTCAGTTAAGTTACCTGCGAGCAGGGCGGTGCGATCTGTGGGTCGTTACATTCGTTTATCTCGAGACAAGAGAATCCGTTCTCAGCAAGTCTGTAGCCTTTCCTGCATTTGCACTCGTATCTGAAACAAGTAAGTTGTAATGTAAAGCTATCGCAGCATTACCTGCTTACTGGATATTAAATCAGTCCATACTAAACAAAACCAGCCTGGGAAATTTTTACTGCGTTGAGGTTCGAACTCACGACCTCGGTCATAAATGGACCGTCGATCTATAAACTGAACCACACAACGTCCAGTATAAAAAAGGTCGTGAGTTCGAATTATTTCACAGTTTTACTTTGTCTAGCTAGCTTGTTCGAAACTTACTTGAGGAATCCAGAAAAAAAGACTGATTTCGGTTGACGACTGTTCACAAATACAAAACGAAATGACAAAAGTTAAAAAAATCAATTTCTACAGTTACTTTTCAACGAGGTGAACTAGTAATATTCTAGTTATCTTGTTCCCTTACTTGTACTTTCGTTCCACGCATATTTGCTGGCATCTGTTGGGCCCGTCACAATCTCTCACGTCACACGAACTCTCATCTTCACCATTAGTACAATCGTTGTGGCCGTTGCAAGTCACGTTCAAATCAAGGCACTTGTCTGAAAACAGGTTTGAATAGATTTAAATCAGACGTATAATGAACTGCAAAGCCAAAAGGTCGAGTAGATCGACATCATTACGATGTTGGATACGAAGTTGTATCATTATCAGTTAGTGTCAATGTTATACCGTAATAGATACAAATATACTTGGGAACCTATGCACTATTCTGTATATGAGATTGATTTAATTAATTGCAAAGCCAAAAAGGCCAAGTAAGATCAACATCATCTGATTAAGACGTTTCGATACGAACTTGTATCATCTTCTGTTAATAGGACTGAGAAGTTAAAAGCATCACTTATATAAGGTGGGACGCAATTGTTAGCATTTGATTTTCAAACATTATAACATTGCCAAAATATTCACGTAAAATCCTAAAAGCACACATTGATATATTTTTTTAAATGAAGTTTTAGGCAAATACGTATCTTTAGTGAACTAATGTTGCAAGTTCAGAATTAAAAAAACGACTAACAAAAATACAGTGTTTTTACCCGAAACACGTTTGTTAGGATAAGTGGGATAAAAACTCACGCTTTGAAAATTCTGATTCACTGCATCAGCTCTACAGCTTTATAGGTTGTAACGGTACGCAGATGACGTCACCTGTGACGTAATGACTCACCGTCGCACTCGACGTGGCTCCTGACGTCACATCCGGTGCAGTTTGTCTCGTCTCCCCCATCTGCGCAATCGGGGTCACCATCGCACACCCAAGATCGCGACACGCACTTGCCACCCTGGCACTGGAACTCTGTGTCCTTGCACGGGGGGTAATCTGGTGAGATATTTAGAAAAAAATATTTATTTTATTAAATTTTTTCCTCGTGTTTTTTATTTTTTATTTTCAGCATCTTTTTTAGCAAAACTTCTAGTATGCCCCTCTTTTACCCCTTGGGTAAGCTAGTAATTTTTTTAACATAACTTTTAATTGGTAGGGTCTTCTCTTTACCCACTCCACCCACTTTCACCCACCGCATCGGTCCTCGTCGCTTCCATCGTCGCAGTCGTTATCTCTGTCGCATTTCCACTCAGCGTTGATGCATTTGCCCGAAGCTACACATCTGAACAACCCTCCTAGACAAGTCGTCTCCGCGTCGCCTGGCAACATGACGTCACAGATGAGTGACATGACGTCATACATTATAAACATGACGTCATACATAACTAACATGACGTTACATAAGTTACATGAAATCACGACAGAAAGATTACGTCACGAATGTAACATGACGTCACACATAAGTAACACTACGCAACGAAAGAAACATGACGTCACACATACGTTACAGGACGTCACAGAAGTAACATGACGTCACAAAAGCACCATGATGTAACAACAGTTAGGTTGCACAGTTGCACACTATACCAGTAGCATTATTTTAACAAAATATGTTGGAATAGACATCGCTGAAAGTTGAATGCAAAGATTGCAACCGTATTGTGAAATAGAATGTGAAACGATTTTATAGTCAGTGGTTTAAACTTTTTATTTATTTAGAATGGTGTGATACTGAGCTATAAAAAATAAAAGAAATAAAAAAAATATTTGTTCCCAGTTTAGGTAGTAATATTTGGCCAACCATAATGTTTGAAACGACAAAAAAAAAACAGCGCAAACCCAAACGTTAAAAATACGAAGATGGCTACTATTGGTACATTTACATTATTTTGAACAACATATAAAACTTTTGAATTAGTTTTTAACGAGTTGAAGGAACGACATTAAGCTTGGTATTTATAAAGTAGTTTTACTAACCGCATGAAAGTTCGTCAGATCCGTCGGGGCAGTCGTACTGACCATCACAAGCCCATCTTAGTGGAATGCAATGGTTGTTGGCCGCACAAGACATGAAGCCCTCCTTGCATTTCTTACCAACTGCGAGAAAGGGGAGGAAATGCATAATTTAAAGTTGTTAAACCGGGTTTGATATTTTAAAGTGTTTAAATTATAGGCCGGTCAATTCAAGCCATTTTTTTTTAATTAAATAGCTTGATAACGAATACAAAAGTTAGAATGGCCAGGTAAATTGTCACCATCTTAATAAATTCGTACCAACGGCGATAAAATAGAGGCAATATACAATTTAAAAGTTGTCAAACCGTATTCAATGTAGTTAAGTGTTTAAGTTATTGGTCGGGTAATTTAAACCAAAATCTATTATCAAAAATAACCTTGACTAAGAGTACCACGTTAAGTAAAAGGTATTTTTAGCGACTTTAAGACAACCTTTTTAGAATTTAGACAGGTGTTTATGTGGGCTTAACACCATTTCACACTGCAATGTTTGTAAATGTTAAGCTACATTACATTAATTTTATCTAATAAGAAAACAAGTTGGCTGTTTTTTGTGAATGCATTTTAAAAACATTACTAATAAGTTAAAATGAATACCAAAAGTAGAATAAATATCAAAACCCATACAGAAGGAGGCAGCATTTTTTTAAAGTTTGGAATAAATCCTAAATCATTTTCAGAAAATGAATAAAATTTATTCAAAACGTTCACAAAATGCTACTTCTGTATGGGCTTTGAGCAACCTTTGATATATTTATTTTGTTTTTCAAAACGTGATAGCAACTCACCACATCCCTGTTCGTCACTCCCATCCGCGCAATCAGCATCGAAGTCGCACTGATAGGCGTTGGGAATGCAAACGCGGTCCGACTTACATTGGAAGCTCAGGGGAGGGCAAGTCATGTCTGAACAAAAGTATATAAGATCACGGGTGAGCAGTTGTCTACAGGTGTCCTAATCAATTTTAAGGCTTTCCGCGTAAATTGGAGCTCATTTTCTTTCTTTAAACATTATAATAAATATAAAAACTATATTTTGCTTATAGATAACCACTCCTACCAATATATCTGTATTAGTAAACTTAGGCCGCTGCTTTTCAGATATTGTAATATAAAATTATTCCATAGCATTTCCGAAAAAACACACAAATTAACTATTTTTTTAACTTGCAAATTTATCTTTAACTTTTTATTTCCATGATTGGCTGATTTAACATAGCATTTGGTGTTCAGTACTAGTTAATAGGATCGGCTACAACGTTTTGATGAAAGTAAAGTTGTACGCGAACTTACTGCATCTCTCATCGGATCCATCGCCGCAGTCATCCTCTCTATCGCATTTCCACGTCATTGGAACACAATGACCGTTGTCACATCGGAACATGCCTTCACTGCACTTCACTAGGGATATATAAGTGACGTTTGACAGTTGGTTAGTAAGTAAATTCTACACTTTAACCACACTTAACCTAACATAAAGTTAACAGTTGGAATTAATTTAACTCAACCCTATACACGTCGTCAGGACACAATGATCGTTGTCACATCGTAATTAACATGCCTTCACAGCGTAACACAATATCCTAAAAAAATAACATGACTTTTTCTCCTGACAGCAAGAAGTTACAGGAAAACAAAAAAAAGATTAAAAAAAACGCAAACGTCAGTTTGTAGTTACTTTGTCCCAAACACCTCGATACTTACGCTTTGGGGTGCCCTTAGCTAAGAATAAAGATAAATAAATAAATGTTTATTTTAGTAAGACTAACACTGTAACTTACGCTTGGGGGTCGGCAATCCACTTTGTGGACAATCGATGTCATCGCTTTCATCGCTCCCGTCGCCGCAGTCGTCTGTTCCGTCACAAAGGAATCGCGTGTGGATGCATCGACGGTTGCCGCACAACCAGTAGTTCTTCCTGCACACATGTTGCGCAATACGATTGAAATGTTGCGCAATTGTTTAGATAGTGAATCGTAAGAACATGTAATACTTCGAATGAAAATATTTCAAAGGAGTCTAAACAAATGCCTGATAGTTAGGTTAGTACTGGCTAGAGATGTCCGATGCATTTAATTTCGATACCAATAACCGATATTTAGAACAAAAGTAAGCCGGTACTGAATAACGTCATTACTATATGCTTAAACATAAAAATAAATTCAGAGACTTTTCAAATAAAATAAACGCAAACATTATTGAAAGACTTTTGGAAAAACATTTTTAAAGATTTCCTTATACGTAAATCAATCCACCGAAATTTAAAGGTTCACGTTGTAAAGTACGTGAAAGCAGACGGTAAGCATAACAACAAAACGTACCACTTAACTATGACGCCAATAAGGTCACTACCCTGTTATTACGTCACACCTTGCCATGACGTCACACCCTGCTATGACGTCACTCACCTGCACTGTCGTTGGCCGCAGTAGAATTTATCTTCGTCTGTTCCGTTTCGACAGTTTCTCGTTCCGTCACACGTGAGTGAGTAGTGGATGCACTCGGGCGTGTCGGTCACGCTCGGACGCACATTGCAGTTGAAGCCGTCCTTGCCGCAATTGTCGTCACCTGAATGCCGGTTGTTACGTCACAGGGAATAACATTGGCTTGTTGTTGTAATGTGGATTTAAGGTGTATTTGTAAACTTGTAGAGTCGGTAGTAAATATTTTAGAAAATTATACAGTAAAATTTTTAAGGACTTCATGGACCCCCGAAACTATTCCCCGTACCTCAAATGTCCCCAATAAACAATCAATCTAACCCCACCCAAAACTTAACCCCACCCCATACTAATCCTATCCCATCTAACCTGAACACCCAATACTCACCCCTACAAGCGAAGGATAGCGTTCCATTGGGTCACACTTAACCCCATCCCGTAATAACCCAATCCCCACACTTAACCCAGCCCCAATACTCACCCCTACAAGCGAAGGATAGCGTTCCATTGGGGCACATGCATTGAGGCGTATCATCCTCCAAAACAACACACTCGTATTTGCACTGAGTGTGCGCGCATGGGTTCGGCTTGCCTGAAACAATACACCGTCTATTACGTCACAACACAGTATTGTTCATAATAAATTAAAATTATATGATAGAATATTGACTTTGACAGGGGGCTAAACATGATTTTAGGAATAAATATTAGTAACTCGGTGCTTAATATGCAACAAACTTCAGCGACTAATCATGTTTTGCCGAAAATATTTACAATTTTTAAACTTTAACCTTTTATTCGGTTCATTTCCTAAAAACCTATATGGAATAAACCGGTATCGAAATTGGTAGTTTGTTTTCAAATATATAATTCGGGCTTTCAAAAAGCTGGCATTTTTTGGTAAATTTGAATTAGATAAGATTAGATTAGAACTTGGCACACAAGCAGCTAACAAATTAGATTAAGAATTAGCCACATTTTGCTTTAATTATTTAAATTAGAACAACCAGAATTATCTAGTTGTCCAAGCGACACAGAGCGAAACTATTTAGCCAGTGGTTCTCAACCTTTTTTCTTTCGTGGCCCATTTACGTTGCAAAATAATTCTGTGGCCCAATAGTTTTATAAAGGAAAAAAACTGTAAAAATAGGTTTAGGACAAAACACAGAAGAACATATTTCAAAACAGATTATTTAATCAACCGTGCATTAGTGAGATACTTGCGGCTGAATAATAAATTTACATTCATTTTTAATTTCTCCCCAAGCCATTATTTCAGTAAAATTAAATATAGTGACACAAACTAAATCTAGCTTTTTTAAATTGGTCTGTGGCCCACCTCAAATGTTCTTATGGCCCACCAGTGAGCCATGGCCCACAGGTTGGCACCGCTGTATTTAGCGTTAGTCGGACTCGGGCTATTTTTTTAACCTTTACGTAAATAGATCAAATACATGGACGAAATCATACATTTGGCCGGAGTAGGAATCAAGTTTATATTCTGGCCAGAGTCGGACTCTGGTTATTTTTACATACTCTCAGCACTTTGAACCTATACTTATCCTCGTATAATTTAGTTACAAAAATGGATCGAGCACTGACTGTAGAGTTTGAGTCGGGCTCGGGACTTGGCAAGGTTAATTTAGCTGGAGTCGGACTCTGGTTATTCTACCGATTCGCAGCCTGGCCACTAACTTACATAATAACAAAAGTAATAATCTTTAAAATAAATTGTTTTATCTAATTGTGCACAGAGTCGGAAATGGACTCGGGCTCATTAGTATCCAAGCACTTTAAACCTACACTGATCATCGTAGACTGCCATGACTCCGAGTAGGTTTAGGAAGGATAGATTCCTCATCACTTGCATATCCCCTCCCGTCCACTTTGAGGCTCGTAATATCTTCTCACGCTGCCAGTCGCTCCAGTATAGGTGGCGCCCTAGCACAGCGAGCGAGAACACGTGGTCCAGGCCTCGGGACAGGATTATCTGTGACGTCACAAGGGTGGTTGTGTTGTTCGAGAATTATTAACAATGCAATGCGAAATTGCACGAAATATTGGCTCAAAGGCTTGTTGATCACTGATTAGTGATTATACTTTGCGTTTTTTCTGTTGTTTGACCACAGTGTTACAAAAAACTAATAATTTTTTTCATAAAAATGTTTATTTTCTTTTTTATTTTCTAATAACCTCTAAATGGCCAGTTTTGTTTTACAATGGATGCGAATTTGCAGGAAATATTGGACTACAAACAGGGTTAAAGAACATCCTTTTTTTGCCGACAGGATCACAAAAGTTACCTGATAACGGGACAGGTGAAAAAATTGAGAACCACTAATTTATTGGGTTATAAAACCTAAACCAACTCTTGAATTGGCCAAAAACACTTTAAATTGAGGTATTGCTCATAATCGGATTAATTTACCAACTTTAACAGTTTAACGTTTAATTTTTATAACAAGGACTTAACTTGAAATTGGCTTGCTCGACTTGGACTTGACTAGAAATTCTCAAAACTTTAACATTAACTATCAACTACGTCACAAGTATTGTTTTAGGGTAATCTCCACCTTTCTGTCCTGTCCATCGAAGTTACATCTTTCGATTTTATCGAGAGTTGCATCTGCCCAGTAGAGCTTACGGGCCACAATGTCGATGGTGAGCGCGTTGGGAGTGCTCACTCCAGTGGTGATTAATTTGACAATGTTCTCGCCGTTAGTGGTCGCCCTCATCACACTAGGTTGCTTGGCGTTCCAATTCGTCCAGAAGATTAGGTTTGGTCTGCGAAATATTTGGTTGTAAGGCTATGAAAACTATGAAAACGGCAGTTAAGGAGGATATTTATACGTTTTTGTAATATTTTATTTGTAAGTGTTTGGTAAATTAGGATTTCAAGAATTCACTATACTCTTAATAAGGTTAATGTCTAGCTCAGTTGGTAGAGCGACGATCCTAGTGAGTGAGTTCGAACCTTACCACAGGCTAGTTTTGCAAAATAGGTTTTGCCAGGCAGCGGTCCTATGATTAAATGTTTATCGACATGCCCTTGCAAGCCGCACTGCGTAAAAAACAAATTTGGTAATCTGAAAATGAAACTGAAATGCAAATGATAAAGGCGACAACAGAAAGCAAAGGTCGCACAACTTCAAGAACAGGGGTTCCCAAACCGGGGTCCGTGGACCCCTGGGGTGACGTAGAATAGTTTTGTGGGTTCATAAAGGCCTTGAAGGCCAAATCTTAGTGCATAATTTAAATATTTTTTTAAAATCATATTCGTTGAATAAAATGCTATGATGGGGAATGATTGAATAAAATGCTATGATGGATGTTGAAGTTAGACGTAGAATGAATATCAAACTCATACAGAAGTAGGTAGTATTTCATGAACGGTTCGAATAATTTTTTACTAATTTTTCCCTGCTGTAGAATTTGCCAAAAAGTAACATCGATATAAGTCAAAGAAAAAACTTTTAAACATCAAAATCCATCGAGAAAATTGCTTCCAGCAAAACGCAGCCTTCAAAGCTTCCAACACAAGAAGTTAAAAGGCGACAACAATAAGAACAACAATCCTTCGCGTTCTTAAGTTCTTGCGAAGATCAAACAAAAGATGCCGGCACAAGGCTTCTGTTTGCTGGTTATTGTCGAGTGGTGGCTACGTAACAATGGGACGTGTGTGACGTCACAATAGGATTCGCGTGGTTGTGATTAGCGGCTGAATGTTTGTTGCAAGTGAGTGAGGAGACAAGAGCTGAGTAAATAAATAAGTTTTGAAGGATGGTTGAAGAAAGTTGAAGTTATAAGATTAATTAAAGTTGTCGACAAATGTTATACTTGTATTTATGTATGTATTAAGATTACAATTTTTTGTGTAACATAAACTGTCGCTACCAGGCGTAATATTAACCAAAAAACAGCTCCTCTGGTAATTATATACTCAAAAAAATACCAAAGGAGCTGTTTTTTGTGTTATACGTCTAAGAGTTTTGCAGTTCGCAGGACAGAGGTCCGAACATGTTTTTACGCAATGCTTCTAAATGTTTTGATTTTTGTTTACGTTTGATTTAAAATAGACAAATTTCGCTCATTTTTTGCTGCTGTTTTTTCAGATGGACGCCAACTTGATTTTATTGTGTTTTTTATTCTGTTACTAATATGTAGGAATGATTTGCGTTATAAAGTTCTTAACTTTGATTTATACTTGCTTATATTTAAAATGTCACAATCGCAGCAAGAATTACCTATAGGTCAGTGGAACAGTGATTGACGTAGAATTATAGTTATGGTACCCATACTTCGGAGGTGCACCTTTCTTCAATTCTAACTACCTAATTCTAGCAACATATTGGTAGGTGTTTGGTGCAGTTTAAGCACAAAATTTAGCACATTGTTGTGTTTGGGCTGTCAGCCGCATAAAGTCAAAGTTGGCTGTATGACGTAGCCCGCCATAACAAAGACGCGACCGCGATCGGTTTGTCGTAAGCGCGCGCGTTCCATTGTTGTCCTGTCCGACAAACACGCTCCCCCCCCACAATCGCGCGAAAGCTCGCGTTACGAAAACACAGAAAGTGGAAGAATGTGCGTCTGTAAAGCGCATTTGTAAGCTGATAGTTTGGTGTCAATTCGTAGCAGCGTATTATATAGGGGTTGGACGAATAAGTTAAGAGTTAAGACCTTTGGGCTATTAAATATTAAAATGACGCACAACGAAAGACCTCGGTATATACAATACTTTTTAGGACAAAGTATTAATTGCTAGAGTGAATAAGGCGAATGATGTCCACGCAAAAGTTTGCAGGGTTGTGTTTGGACAAAGCATTAATTGCTTAAAAAGTAAACTTAAAAAGTGAACTTAAACATTTGTTGCATAATTCCTCAGCTAACCTTCACTCTACTTCACATTGGGATGGCGTGGCGTATTGAAATTTGCAACATACTTCCTAATATTTCTCCCTGGACCACTGCGCATTTTTACGACTGCTTTGTTAATTTTTAGACGGAAGGTGTTTTGGTTGCGATTAATTAGTCATCATGGTGGAACAAAGACAATTAATGTGTCACAAACTTAATTTATATATATATTTACCACTAGGTTTGGATTTTTAATTATATATGTATTTACCCCTGGATTTTCCTTTTTTTTACTTGATTTTTATTTTTACAGTCATTTTAGGGATCTAAGACTTATACTTATAAATGGTGGCACTTATTTGGCTCCCGCTTGAGGTCTATTGCTAGGAACGCTTTGTAACTAAGAGGAGCAAAGAGAAGAGTGGTAGTATGTCGATGACGAGGAAACAGATTGAGGAGGAGGGAAGAGCTCAGGAGATGATGAGAGCAATCAACGACAACAACGTAAAGAAAATTGAGGTGAATATTTTATTATAATAAAAAAACAGCTCCTCTAGAAATTCTAACTGTTAACCAACGCTTCGGAAACCTATAAAATCGCCTTCTGTGACATTTCGCAGAAACGTTGGTTAACAATTACCTGAGGAATTGTTTTTGATTAATATTACTATATGCCTGGTAGCAACAGTTTATATAAATATTTCATGTGACTTTTTATGATCTCACTTTTTGGAAAATTACTTATTATTACACAATAATGCCAACCGCCCGTTCGCGAATGCATGAAGCTAACCTAGAGCTACCATATAACAAGTTGTCTTTTTTAGAAAAATGAATGGTCTTTGAGGACAATAAAAAAATGCCCAAATATCCCAATTTTTGCATTTTGCGTTTTCTTGTTGATGTTTTAACAGAATTATATATATTAGCATAATTAAAAGTTAGGTCAAATTACTTTACAGCAACAAACTGAGTTTATCTGGCATTTAAACTTGCCTTGTTGCGTCTATTTTGTTGTTTGTTTTTTGTTTTTTGCAAAATACGCGCATAACAATCCATACGGAGTGGTAAACAAATTAAATTTTTTGTGCACTTTTAGGTCGAAATTGTACTGTTTTTAGGCAAAGAGGCCCAACTAACCTTAACATTTGTGACTATCATCAAATCTCAATACCGTTAGCTGTCACTGTTAAGGTGCTAATGTAACTTTGTTATGTGACTCAATTGCAGGAAGTTCTTGAAAACACGAAACGTCAAGGAAAGGGCTTCGTTCTAACAAGCAAGTTCTCTCACAGAAGGGGATCCCCCAGGGTAAGCGCCAGTCATGCGTGAATATAACCCTTGACCTTTCTTCAAAGCCAAAATGTACAAGGTGGTAAAATCAGTTCCTTAATGGCGTTTTTTTTAAGTTAAATGATGTATTTAAAGCAGGGTTTCCTAAAAGTTTTTTTAACGCCGACCCCTAAAAATGTTTGGGTTCACATGAATTGCGATAGGCTTGAAATTTTCAGAGATGACGTAATCAATTGACGTTATTAAACAAGTAGACTTAAGAAATCTTATATTTTTTGTCAAAAAAATAAAACTGAAATAAAGCAAATGGTAATTGGGAAGGTGTTTTTTTAAATCAATGAATTTTTGAAAATACTAAAGATTCCTATTAGCCTTCATGGACCCCCTAAAACTACCCCACGTACCCCCCCAAAAAGGGTCCATGGAACCCAGATTTAAAAAGCATAATTTAGAGTTAATTTAGCAACAAGTTACATCGATAGAAGTAAAAATACTTGGTATTTCAAATATACACTTTAAAAGTGTAGTAAAATAAAAAACGAAAATATCCTTGTCGGCAAATCTAACAATACCGTACAAAGTGAACAAAACGGAGAGTTTAAATTATTCATAAAAAGTAAGCCTAGGTTTGTTGACATTTCTCTTTCATAACCTGGCTTTTAAACCCCTCCAAGTTATTGTTATGTACACACAGGTCTGGCTGACAACATTAAACTCGCAAGACAAACACTTGAGCACTTAGTTCAATGCTGAAACGTTCTGACAAACACAAGTGAAATAAAAGCAGGGGCCGAAATGTTGACAAAGCAGATTACAATAAGTCGTGGTTAGACTGGGTATTTCGTGCTGTTATGAGCCTATGGCTAAGCCAAATAAACCACATAACTTTGTAGCCAGGACGACATAATACAGCTGGATGGTTCAGCACTAAACAGCTGCTTTGAACAGTTATCAAAATGTTTGGCTGGTACGACATAATATCTTAACAGTTAAGACTTACCTGTGAGACAAAAATGGGATTTTCTAATGTAATTAGTTAGAACAGATTAAGGTTGGTTGGATATGGTTAGCATAGATATACTTAAATCTGCTTTAAATGTTAATACGAAAGTTTTTCAAATTCAGTCTAGTTACATTACTGAGTTCAATTTAGAAATAAACTATCAGTATAACTTATTCTTAAATTTGACTTCCAAGCTCAGCTATTTAATTGATTCAAAATGAACGAGTTTTACATTCGGTTTCTCTCCATAAATGAATCTATAAGAGAAATAGAATGAACAGGGAAAAAATTCAATGTGTTTTTGAATAACTACGACCAATGCTATTGTATTAAAAAGCATAGGAGCTTAGTACAGGGCTTGTTATGTAACAATGGTTTTATGACGTCAATACCTAGGCACACAGTCAAGTAATTTATTTTCAGGACTTACATTTTTTTAGAAAGAGGTTTTATACAAAAACGTTAGACGTATGGTGCAAGAAACTTGAATTCTGTGTCAGTTTGTCAGATGGAGTGACGGGAAAAGGCCGGCACAGCAACATGAGGCACACCAAAAGATGCACAGGCTTCAGAAAGATGAGGTTTAGAGACCGACTGAGAAAAACTTTGCGCTGTTTTCGCAGGGTAACTAAGCAGTTAAACTTAAAAAGAATTTGTGTTTAGACGTAGAATGAATATCAAAGCCCATACAGAAGTAGGTAGCGTATTGTGAACTACAATTTATTTTGATATCTACTCAGCTTAAAAAACACAAGAGTTAGAAAATAGATTGTGTGTTTTTTAGGAAAAAAAAATTAGTTTTATACAAAATCTTTTTCAGACATTTGGTTAAAAAATGTCAGGTTTGCAGTTAATAAACTAGTATTTTTTATACAAAATGGTTGATTTTGAAAGGTTTTAATCAAAAACACAGATTAGGGCCAATTTCCAAGTTCAATACGATTTTCATCATTTTTTTTGTTTTTGACCAAAATACAATTTTCACCAAGTTTTGATTTCAATAATTACCCTTGGTAACTTTTAGGGTCATGCAAGGTCACCACCCCATCAACCCCACATGCCAATGGTAGTTGGCTCACCCATCGGATCACCCCCACCATCAAGAAAATCAACCCCATCACCAAGTAGGGGGCTTTCACGTAGAAAGAAAAGTGGAAAAAAGAAGATTTACCTCACAGAGATCAAGCAAACTGAAAGACCAGGCAAGGTAAATGTAAAGGACTGTGTATTGAAAAGCTAAATTTTAAAGTAAATTAATTTGAATTGATTTATTCATTGAAAATTTACACTGTTTTTTTAAAGGTCTTTTAAATTAATTTTTTTTTGTTTTTTTTTTTTAAAAACAAATCTGTCCTGTGTTTTTCTTGAAAAGTTTTTTAAAAATCTATGTTTTTCAAAAGGCTTTGAATTAGTTTGAATTGATTTGTTTATTGAAACGTCTTTGCAAACACTGTTTTACAAAAGTTTTTAAATGGTCATTGAATTTATTTTAAGTGCAGCTTAAGCTATATGTAAAAAAAAGTGTCATTGTAAAACCAATTTTTTAACTGTTTGGTATTCTGTTGATTATTGTACTGCAATTTCAACTGCTTCATGGACCTCCTAAGCTTACATACCCCTAAAAGGGTCAACATAATACCGTTTAAGACCCTTTACCAAAGTAGCCAAAGCAGTAAATGACAGAAGCATTAATTTGTATCTTCTAGCTTAAATTTTATCAATATTGTGATCAAAAACTGAAAAAAGAAAGGGTTGAATATAAAATGTTGGAATGGAAGAAAGAAAAAATCATTCCTGAAATCTTCTTCCCAGGTGGACATGGCGATACAGAGCGACGAACTTGACCCCGACCAAATGTTCCCCTCCCCCCCTCCCGTCACCCCCGAGCAGCGGTCCGAGCATGGCGATGATGACGTCACAAAGGGAGGGAGCAAAGAGGAGGAGATAACGTCTTCAGTGAGAAAGGAGCCTCCAACTGCTCCGGTTGAAGAGAGTCCTTCTTCGGTGGTGGATGAAGAGGTTGTGGAGTTGTCGAAGAGGTGGAAGAAGGAACGGAGGATCAGGTGAAATATTCAACATCCGAGACCAGGAGAAGATGGGGATAATTATTTATATATTCATGAAACTTATAAGTACCGGAAGCTTCTGTTTAGTATAACATGCCTGGTAACAATATGTATTCATAAAGCTCAGCTTGGCTTAATTTCAGTATTTTGGGTCACTTCACTTTGCCTATGTATATATATGTATACTGATATTGATATTAATGTTTATATATATTTCTTAAACTCAGCAATCAAACTGCTACTTGAAATTTTAGCTTATTATAATGAGAATTTTTTTGTTTGATGACTTATTTTTTTCCTAAAAATAGCTCATTTTTTATTTTTTACATTCTCTTTTTTCAAGGGTTTTCAGTTTTACCGGATAAAAAAAATGGTAATATCCTGGAATGTACAAATGCAAATTGTTTTTTATTAAAAAAGTTGTTTTACAAATATATTAAAAAAACTTAAAAAAAAACGAAAACACACAAATTAAAAAAAAAGTTTATACGCCTCAAAAAACACTTTTGAAAAAACGTACAATTTCAAAAAGGCTTAATAACTTTAAATTAAAAAAATATATTAAAATTTTATAATTCACAGCTCTGCGAAGTTTGCGCGTCTCGGCATCGGGAAGCGGCCCCCACAATTCCGGGTAATCCCTCGACCCCAGCCCAAAGCAGTCAAGGCCCCAGGGGAAAACCCGGAACCCCTGGCCTCGAATATCTTCGTCACTAGGGTCCCCAAGCAGGGGGGCAAGATAAAATCCCCCTTCTACACCCAGGTTGATATTCCTGAGGGTGCACTACCCGGTGACGTCATAATGAAGTTCGAAACCCAGGGCTACGAAACGTAAGTGACGTCATATTTAATTTGAAATAGCAAGACTAGATGTTTAAACAAAGTTTAAAATTTAACTTTGCCAATTTTATGGCTGGTGGAAATTGTCAGGATTTATAAATTTAAAATGTATTTCGCTTTGTGTAATGATTTAGGGAAAATAAAAGAGAAATATATGTAAAAATTCTGCACTGGAAAAATAGAAATAAGTGTTTTTTCTAAGAGAGATAGATATAATATTTTTACTGAAAAATTTTTTTTTTAAACAATAATGCGCTATATAAAAAAATAATAAAAAAAATTTCACCAGGTTATGCAGAATCGCATATTAAAAAAAAGAGTTGTTTGTTTTTGTTTTGTTTAGTAATTTATGCTTGTTTTAGAACAAAGTTGGAGCTTGGTGATGACGAGAAGTTGTGCAGCTACATCGTCGACATCGACCTGAACCCCCTCACATATTGTTTGCAGAGGGAGGCCACAGTGCGCATGCGCATACTAAAGGAGTGCGTTAACAGGTGGGAAGATAATAAAAACTCTAACCATGCTTTGTAGATGTTTTAGCCTAATATTGACTGGACAGTTTAAACTGACAATTGATTTCATGTTTATAAGAAACCATTATACACCAATACCTGCTCGGAATATATTTTCATTTTAATAAAACATAATTTGGAGCATAGTGGTTACAGGCTTTGATTCGACGTATTGGGAACATCGAAGTCCATACAGAATAGATGGCATTATAAACGTTTCCAATAACTTTTGTTTTCATTTTAAACATCGTAAGGCTTTAAAAAATTATTTAATACAACAAAATATAAAAAACAAATCATTTCAATGGTTTTTTAATCTTGGACTTGAACTATTTTTGATTTGAGACGATATATTTGAAATAGCGCTTGACTTTATCTATAAGGAAAAGTCAGAGCTTTAAAATATTAAGCAGCTTGCATTTACCTAACTTTAAGTACGCGAGTATATCTCAAAGTGACGTTACGTTTTTTTAGGCAAGATGACGTCATCGTGATTACGTCACGCCACTTCAGCTGGCAGAGGATTGCGGCTAGGATTGAGACGCGAGAAGTGAATGGGGATAATCATTATTACGCGGTCGCCGACACACAATACCTGGGTGAGTTGGTTCGGGTTTGGAAACAAAAGGTCGAACTTGACCTTTTGAGTTAATTGTTTGACTGGTTAACATTTGGTTTTAGGGTTATTTAGTTTTTTTTCGTTATTTCTTTAAATTTCATTTTCTAACGCAACCCCATATTCTCTCCCAGTTGTAAATCCTTCTTAACATTTTAAACATCTATTTTATTCACAATTGCAATCCGTTTGAAACCACAGACTCGGGTAAAACCACAGACCCAGTCGCTATTTTTATCCCTGTCGACACAAACGGTAGTAGATAATAAACACAGGAGCAATGGTTAATTTTGTTCTAAATATTTTTAAAGAGCACAAGTTAGGCTTATAGTGAGTTGCTGAACATTTATTTGTTTTCAGGTAAATTCGCGGTCATTACTTCCGGTCGCGCCGACCGTTTCGTTATGACGTCAGCAGGTGGTTTGTTTGAGTCGACAATCGATCCTGACGTCACAATGCGTGTGGGGGAGGGATCGGTGAGGGGTGTTGACCACTTGGTGGAGCTGCGTGTTGTGGGGGTCAGGGACGAAGCGGTTTTGAGGACGAGCAAGCAGATCGAAAATGTGAAAGGTAATTTGGGACTAGGGACTATATACAAGTTCTTTTTTAAATAATAATCGAAGTATATTGAAAGCGGGCAAGGTAATAAGTTTTTTTTATTTTTTTAATAAATAAATTATGTTGAAAACGTTTAAGCTAAATGGGAAATTGCTATCTACAAGTTTTTTTGCTTGTTTTTCATTTTAGGAAAAAATAAAAGAAAAAATTAAAGGTTTTGAAGTAGTCAATTACTAATTTTTTAATAAATATTTAAATTATATTAAATGTGTGCAAGTTGGAAGCAGTTGAGATTGTTTTGTTATTTTTTAATAAAAATAGTAATTATATTAAACTGTGCAGAGTAAGAGGGATTTGGATATAACTAACTAAGTTTTTGATAAGTGTTTCAAAGAAGTTATCACATAAACATAAAGACATATATCAACCATGTGCCAGTATTTTTTTAAAGATGTATTAAAGTAACGTCCAGACATATGGCTTTTCTGCACCATGTGACACTTTTCCCCACAGAAACCGCAGGAAGCCTTGTTGCCAGTAGCGCCTACATCGACATCACCAAGGACACAATGGGTCGATCCGGTCTGCTACAAGACGGCACACAACTTCCCAAGCGCGTCACACTAGCCGTTCCCATGACAGCGGTTGCCAGGCGACCAGCGAGCGATGACGTCATCAGCAAATGGGCGGCGGCGCCGACTCTAAAAGTGATGCGACGGTCTAAGGCCGAACCCGGAATTCTGCGGGGATCCTGGGAAGAAATCACGGCGGAACAAAAACAACTTCTCGATCCCGTTTCAATCCAAGATGGCGGCGTGGCGCTGATTGACGCGCGCGTTCCCGGCGAGTTTCTGCTTCTATTGTTCGACGCTGACGTAACTTCCGGCGCGGGCGGGCCGCAGCGCGATCTGGGTGACGTGTGCGACGCGTTGCTAGGCAACAACAGGCGACACCGTGCGGTTTTTATGATGCACCAGAAAGTGGAAAAGCCAGAAATCGTCAGTAAGTGTTTCATCGACGTTTTACTCTTATTTGCGTTATGGATTAAAGTGAATAGATCTTAAAGAGAAAAAACGGGTGAACATGTGTTTGCACTCCAGATGGGAAAAAAGTTTTTCTATATAATGTGTGCGTTATCGTTGTCCAGTACAACTCCGGGTTTGGTCACAGAATACATATTTTGTATTTATACATTTTAGTTTCTAATACGGGTTCTTGATCTGTCCCAAATAAGGCCAATAAAGCCTGCTTTGCTTGCACTACAATCGTGATCAGGATGACTGAAAAGTCTTTCCCGAAATGAATAGAAGTTATAGGATGGGGAACCGGGAAAAATCTGAACTGGCCGCCAAGAGTGTATCTTCGCATTGCTTACTTTGTCGAGCAGAATATTGTTGACATAGTTAAAAAAGCACTAAAATAGTACGAAAAGTGTTTTTCTACCTGCATTTTTGTATTGTTCTGTTTAAGCACTTTTAACTTTAAACAATTACAAACAATTCAGTACTACTTTTTATGAAACTATGTCCATGCCTCTAAGAAAGAAAATTTCCTTTGGTACAAAGCCGAGTCAATAAATGACGTCATTAACCTCAAACCAATTTATCAAACAGGAAAACCGGATTTGTGCTAAATTTTTTTTGAAAAAGAAAGCTTTTTCTATAGAGAAATGTTTACCAAATCTCGATAAAATCGCGTCACTAAATGACGTCATTCGATAAATCACCAGGGAAACCCCCTTTTATTCCAGGTGTCCACGTAGTTCCGGAGCACGCGGCCGACAGAATTCACGCCCAGATGGCCAAGACCGAGGAATGGCGTACTACTGACGTCACCACTTACCGCAGTGACGTCATGTTGCTAGGGGAACGCGAAGTTGTGGATATGAGGTTCAGGGAGGGATTCCGTACCACGGCGAACCAAATCGCACCTGAGCTGCAGTTTAACAGCAGAAGGTGGCAAGGATATCAGGTGCGTGTGCACTTAATTACACCTAAGTATCAGGTGCGTGTGACTTAAGTATTAGGTGAGTATCAGGTGAGTGTGACTTAAGCATCAGGTGAGTGTGACTTAAGTATTAGGTGAGTATCGGGTGAGTGTGACTTAAGCATCAGGTGTGTTTGACTTGAGTATCAGGTGAGGGTTACTTAAGTATCAGGTGAGTGGTGTGTGTGACTTAACTTGAGTGCACTAAGTAACTGTTTTTAAATGACTTTACCTGCGGGCACTTAACTAAATGTCTTTTATTTAAATGACTGGACTTAAGTGCATTTAAGTAACAGTTTTTAAATCGCTTGACTTGAACTAAATATTTTGTAGAAATTACTTTATTTTAGACAATTAACAAAAAAAAAAAACTAATTTTAGGTATTTCAATTGAAACATTTGTGCCAAAAATGGGTAATTTATTTAATCTGTAAAAAAATAAAAGCGTCCAAGATAATTTCTCCTTTGTCGTGAAATAAATTTAAATCGCCTAAAACTTTCTATTTTTTCTCAGTTCCAACTTGAAGCCAGCGACGACGCTTTTGCTACGGGAGACGCCACCATTAGGGGCGCCATTGAGTTCGTGGTGAGGCGAGGTGATGACGTACCACCTACGTCACACACCTGTTACGTCACAATAGCGAGGGACAACGTCAGACCGTACAGACCGACGGTGATTGTACGGCCGATGCCAAAAGGTGAATAATTGTTTCACGTATCTACGTTGGGGCTTTATAGATTATACCAATAGTTCGATTATTACTTATCCTCTATTTTTTATGTCCGGTTACTCATTGATATCGGCATAATAGATTGGTGGGAGATTATCGCCTAGTCTAGTTTTACATACTTATTTCACGTAAGCCACAATATTTCGCAAAAATTTGCCTTGAGCGTTGAAAAGCTAATTATTTTGTTCAGTTGTTAAGTTACACACTTCTGACAAAAATATTTTTTAAGTTACCAACGCTACCTTAAACTGCTTACCATTTTAAAAATATGGACATCAATCAGTTATCGAATTGGCATTGACACCACCCTAGTATATGCCTTGTTTTGGAAAATCGACTGCGATACGGTTCTATCGTACCCTATAGTTATGAAAAGCCATGATAATAGCGCATAATTCCCTTTAGATAGCATCAATCATTTCAAAATGTCAAAAAAATCTGGTATCAGGTATCAACCAATATTATCGTACACTAATATTTGATACAGCAGTGTCAGCAGTGCTTATTTCCAATAGCCGTGATACAATTTTAACAATACACAATTGTATATTCCGTGTAGTGTCAGTGTCCCATAGTGAAGGGGTTCTACAACTGGGCTCCATAAAGGCCTAATTGAAGTGTTAGTTTATATTTGAGAAGTAAACAATTTTTTAAAGCAATTAGTTTAAATAAAAATAAAACGGATTTGCACTGAATGTATTTAGACTCTACTTCACTTTCACATTTTTGGACCGAAATCAACAGATTTATGATGTCTATTTGTATTGTGACGTGTGAAATCATTTTTAAAATTTCTTGCCTACAGTAGTCCACGCTAAGCAAAAAAAAAAATTAGGGGTCCGCGGTAGAAGAAGTTCCCCTGCTGTAAGTGTCTTTAACAACACACAACCTTCTAGTGTCGGTGGTTCGTGAATACAAACTCAAATGGCTCAAGAATCTTTCGGCCGCTGAGAAGGAAAAATACAAGGGAATCAACCAGCCGTAACCAATGACCAACTGACCGTGACGCGAGTCACTCAAGTGTATCGCACGTCATCCAAAATAACTATGGCGTCACATATTGTCACCACCGCTCGTAGCACTTTATTAAATGCTTTAAAAGTGGCGTCATGCCCATGAATTGGCGTTTAAATTTTTATAAAAAAATGTACATTTTTTAACACACAAAAACATTTACAATAAAATAAGTTTTTTGATTTTTTTCACTAAAAAAATAATAGGTTTATTTTAATAAATAAAGCAGATATTAATTTGACCACAATTGTGCAGCTACAGTGTACTTATTTCAAATAAAGAAATCTAAATACAAGTTTTATAAAACTGTGATTTAAGCAACTTAAGACTAGTTATATTTTACTTTTCTGCGCATATTATAAGTTCTTTCTCCACTGTGCACTTACTGCTTGCTTGTTCATTACTTTGTAGAATATTTGTTGCATCCTTAAAACGCTTTGAACAAATACACTATTGAGATTTATAAACGTATGTGAAAGGAATTATAATGATCGGGAAGTTTAAATATTACTTATTTGACTCCTCAATTTTTTAACTGGATGTCAAGCTGCCAACGCTAAACGAACAACGTGATGCTTCCAATTCGAACGACAACCACCAGAAAAAACAAGCTTCGTAGCTGAGGGAAAGCACCGATATAGGTCGCGACCCAAATTTGTGTTTACGTTTGATTTATCGACTGCAGTACTAAATATGCTTACCAACTCGCGGTGGAGTCGAACTCACGACCTCAGGAACTTTAACAACAAGCATTAGCAGTGCCTACCTAGCCAAAAAGTTACCACTGACAAAAACAAACTCGCGGTGGAGTCGAACTTACGACCTTTGGAACTTTACCAGCAACAAGCATTACTTACCTTTGGCATTCTCACAACACGGGAGCCCTAAGAAACTAAATTCGCGGTTGGGTTGGAACTCACCACCTCTGGAACTTAACAACAACAAGCCTTAGCATTGCTACCCGCTAAAACAGAGTGAGAACCACTGAGCAAACTAACTCGCGGTGGGGTTCGAATTCATGACCTCTGGAACTTCAACAACAGTAAGCAAACCTACCTTTGGCATTCCCAGAGAACGAGAGCTCTCAGTTTATCTTCAGGAGCCTGAGGTGGAACAATGATGAGTTTCTTGGTGGAGTTTGGGTGGGAGAGATACAATCGCATCACTTGTCGGTCGTCGAAACTCGTCCAGTAGAGGGCGTCCTGACCGCGGTGGTAAGCCATCCCTTCAACCGTTCCAACATCTGTATAAATATTAAAAAAACAAAAAAACTGTTTCAACGTCTGTATAATATATAGGGGGTTAGAAAGTGTTTTAAAGCAGATATTTAGACATCTAAAAACAAATTAACTATTTAAACGAGGCCAATACTATCTTAATTAATTTGTCAGCCGTTTTGCTATACGACGAAAAAGGTTGTCATCTTTTTATGAACGACAACAGTGCCAAGTATCGGACAAGAAACGATAACAAGGCAGTAAGTATCGGACAAGAAACGATAGCAATCTAGCAACATTTAAACAAGCACGGGTACCACGGAGGCAAGTATCGGACAGGTAACGATTCAGAACCAGTAAGTATCGGACAGGTAACGATTCAGAACCAGTAAGTATCGGACAGGTACCGATAACAAGGCAGTACGTATCGGAAGAATTCCGATAAAAAATCAGCAAGTATTGGGAGAGTACCTATACACCCTAACAAGTATCGAACATGTTGAGATTAACAGTGAGCTTGCTAAACCGTATTTTTATGGAAGTACTTTATGACCGATTTAATTGTGTGATCATTCTATGACTTGCGGTCAAAGGTCACTGAGCACATGGTGCCTTGACATTGTAGTTGTCCTTACGGCAGTTGGTGTTACTACCTTGTCGCGGTAGGAGCTCATTTTGTTAGTTGCTTGTAAGTGTTTGGCAATGATGTTTAACTTACTGATTCTGTTTCTGTTTTATTAACATTGTTTTGTATTCTAGTTGAATAAGGAATCCACTTGTTTAAGCCTTTTCGTGTTTTAATAAATTCCTGTACGTGTACACTGATAAAGACTTCAGTATCGGATCGGATCCATTAGTTTTCAGAACAAGTACCGCTACCACCCTAGCAAGTATCAGACGACAATATACCGCCTACCTTTAGCGACAGGTTTCCTGTTCGGAGTTGATCTTCCCTGTTCCTTCATGTCGATCCAGTAAATGTTGCTCCGCACGATGTCGCTATAGAACACGCGACGACCGTGGTAGTCCATCGCCATGGCAACGATCGAACGCATCACTTTCGGGTTCTTAAAAAAAACAACTAGCGTGAGATTTGAACTCGTAACCTTTGGAAATTGCGAGAAGTGCTTAACGGAATGGGGTTTTACTCTCCAGAAATGTGTGCAGTTCAAGAAGTTCCGGCCAACGTATTAAAAGCTGCTCAATTCAAATAAGTCATAATTTTATCTAAAAGTCGTAATAATTATAACTATTTGCAAAACGTATAATTCCTGCTGATCACCTCAATTAGTGGGAATGGTTCGTTTAGATCGTGAGGATTGTAAACGTTGATGCTTCGAATCACGGTTCGTGAAGAATAGAGAACATACTTGTCGAAAGCTGGTGGAAAGTATCGGAGTTAAAGCAGATTAAAATTAAATGAAAAAATTTTACAATTTCTGCTAAAGAAAAGGTAAATTGGCTAATCTCCTATATCTAAAGTTTCTTAAAATCAGAGTAACAGCACCTACAGTTTGTAATATTAAGAGGAGAAATATTAAAAAATATGCTATAAAATACTTCCTTTTCAAATAAGATGAAATTTTACCGTTAGAACTCGTAAAACATAGGCTGAACAAAAATAACCTAAATTAGTTTTGTATGGGACAAGTTCTACAGTAATTTTGTGACATAAATGCAAGATCGATAGTTTTTAACATTTCAATAAAATATGACGTCACCTTTGCAAGTTTTATTGTCGGTGTTGAGCATTCCGTATGCGCATGCGCACTTCGTCTCGTTTCCCCCGAGATAAAAACAAAGTTGCTCGCAACCCCCTGGAAATAAAAGTGGATCTTCATAAAAAACAAACATTAAAATCAGGTTTTTGCTTGTCAACCGTATCTCAGCTAACGTATATATAAACCACAAAGAAAAAAATATCGTTTTTTTCCTTACTCGTAAACAGAAAAACTGAAACTGTGGCCTTTGTACTATTTTATCTAGCTTTTACATTTTGACCTTACGTTTAGCTTTTTCAATACTCAGTTTTTTTTTCGATGCTTGATGTTTTTAATCGAAAAGAATGGTCGTTCGATATAAAAATTACCTCGAAATGTATCAAAATATAAAAATTCGCTTGATTTTTCAGTAATAATTACGCTTCGATAGTAAACCTTTAATAGTTTGGTCGAATCGTTTTTCAGTAAACGAAAGCGCTAAGTTTAACCTCACATGGCTAAAATGCCAACTTTAATTTGGTATCGGATCGGCACCGATACGACCATAGTATCGGACAAGTACCGATACTACCTTTTAATATCGGATGTTGTATGTGATCTAATAATATATTACGTCTGTATCCAACCTCACCGTTCTTAGTCGTGTTTGTGTCTGCGCACAAGTTGGTTCCCAGTTGTCGTTCAGGACTGTAAGCCACGATGTCGTTGAGTCGATAAGATAGAAGCTTCCTCAACCATCGAAGTGTGTTGCTGCTCAGGTCGTAGCTACTCACTGAACCACCCAAGTACTGGCTGCAAAACAACATAAGATTATAAGACTAAAATAATTAGGGGATTTTTTTTAGGTTTTTTTAGTGAAATTTCAAGAAATTAATAATTTTAATTTTATACTTCGTAAATGTTTAATTTTTTTCTACTGTGGGGCAAAAAAAATACAGATTTCATCAATAATGCTCAGTGTATACCTTCCTCTCTTTTTAATCGTTATCATTTTTCATAAATAAGGAGACAAATAATATCGTTTCAGTTTAAATAATGTTTGAAAAAAATAGGTGAGTGTAAAAACAACATAACAAGTGTAGGTGTATTTGTAGAATCTTCCAATACAAATTAATATTTACATACAATTTTACAATTGCTCAAGAATTATTTTAAAGACTTATTTAAGGATTTATAATAATGCCTTAAGTCTTATTTACAGATTCTTTCAATACACTTATAATGCCTTAAGACTTGACTTATTTAAGGATTTTTGGAATACAACTTATAATGCCTCACCTGTCTGTCCAGTATAGGAACCCTTTAAAGTAAGTAATCCCGTAGGTTCTGGATTGATTAGATGAGATCACTGTCCTTACGTTGTTTCCATCGATGTCAGAAGATTGGATCTGGTCGCTTTTAGCATCGCACCAATATAGAATGTCGTTCTGACAAGTAAATAAACTTTTTTTTTACTACAACAATATTAAATCCAAATACTCTCCACTTTACTTGTATGGTACGTTCGCATTGGTAGTTTTAAAAAATGTTATTAAACCATAAAAACAATTCTAGCTATTATTTTTTCTAAATAAAAAATATCAACAAAAAATGTTATTGATTGATTGATTTTTCAGGGTAAAAATCGCCGCATATAAACGCAAATCATGGCTGTTATTCCTACATTATACCACCCTAGTATTGCCCGTGTGCCGAACCTGTCATTGGGCAGGGGATATCGGCTCCAGTACGATAATACCGGGCATCTCTACTTGTCGTTATGTGACTCACCTCATAATCAACGGTGAGCCCGTTAGGCCACCCGAGGTTGCTTACGATTTGTCTCGCCCACGAACCATCAAGCCTCATGCGTATTATACTGGCCTTCTTTCCCCAATCTGTGGCGAATAACAAACCGCTGGTTGGATGGACTGAGATTGCGCGGATGCGATCCCCACCTTTGTAGATTGTGTAAGGGAATGAGCCGTTGAGTCGAATAACCTGAAATTAAGGTATTTTTCAATGCTTTGAATGTAAATTTTAAGCACTTCTTGTGGGTCGTGGACAAGATTTATAGGGTCCAGGCCTAATTGAAATCTTAGTGTATAACTTAAAATACGAAATATTTTTTTTAACGAATCAAGAAGATATTTTTTAAGCTTTGGAATTATTAATTTTGAGCAGGGGTTTTTAAACTGCGGTCCGTGGACCCATTTGTAAATACGTGGACTAGTTTTAGGGGTCCAGAAAGGCTTACTTAATATCCTATACTCGTGTTTAATTTAATAATAAATATAGAATTTTTTTTAGAAGAAAAAGTATAATTGAAAAAACACTTGGGCGCCTTCTTCGGACATGTATCAAGACTATATTTTAACTGTCACGTTTGTTGGACTGAAACAAGCGTGTCTTAGGTCTACTACTTTTATGACGTCATCTACAAAAAAATCATGCCGACCCTGGTTCACGTCACTTTCGTCAACAAAACAAACAAATATTGCCATTGTGGTCTACATTAGCTAAAATGTTGCCATCAAAGAGATCCGCAACAACATTGTTCAACTTACTTTGATGAGATCCAAGCCTGGGTCAGTCCAATAAAGGTTCCCAGCAATCCAATCAACAGAAATCCCCTCGAACCGCTCTCCCGTCTGTCTGCAAATTAATACAAATATATCAAGTAGTTGTACAGAGGGGTTTAATGATAACAAGCATTTTGTTCTTGTAAACGTAATTTGTAGTAACAAAAAACGAAGGAATTTTAAACAGCGACTTCTGCAAAATATTTCCAATCGTTTTAACCTTTTTTACAAAAGTGAGCAATTTTTATACAGACTGAATTCCTACTTTTTGTGAAAATTAAAACTTTAATTAATTTGTTCTTCAATTAAAGATTTACAAAAATCCACCTTTTTACTCACTTCATTATTAAAATAAAGAAATACGACATTGATTCTATTTCGAATGTTCAAAGTACAATATCCGACAATTAAGTCCAAATGTGACGTGGTATTAAACACATGACGTCACTAACCTCGAGCCGAGATCGCGTTGTGTGACGTAATGCGAGTAGATGACCCATTGTGACGTGCTGTCACGTGATCCACCCTTAATGAGGCTTGTAGCTGTGTCGATCCAAACAATCGTGTTATTCTCTGCAACGAATTAACAACACTGTTCAATATGACGCAAACAGTCGCAGGTGATGTTAAGACTGTTTTTCATTCGAATTAGGAAACTGATAATGCCTATTCATAAGGCGAAATACATATTTCTGTAAAATTTTAAGAAATGATTTTGTGTTTTATACATGTTAGGTTTGACAGCATCTGATACGATAACAAGAATCTTTATTTTACATGTTATTGTCTGCGGGAGATTCCCTACTTCCGTAAGTACTTCAGTTTACACACACATGTGTTTTTCATTTACTGGATACTTTAATAGTCTAATGTAGGTTCCTTTTAGTATGAAGTCGCTCTATAACTCTTTGTACTGAAGGTTGCAGCAGGCAACGGTACTATGATTGCTTCTCGACTTGCTCCACTCTGAGCCTGTGTAGCTCAGTTGGTAGAGCAATGGTCCCGGTATGACCGAGGTCGTGAGTTCGAACTTCACCACAGACTATGAAACCTGATCTTAATCACGTTAATTTATGTATGAAACATTTAGTTTTCTTGGAATAACTCACTCGCATAGAAATCAACTCCAGTGGGTAATAGTTGTGTGGTAATTGGAACCAAAGCGTCAGCGTCGCTCTCCATATCCACCCCAGCTATTATGTGGTCGTTGGAATATACCAGGAAGTCACGGATCACTATAATGATATGGAAGCGTAAGCGTTGGTCAAAAACACTTTCCGAGGGGCTAGACCAGAGTTGTTAATAAACACATATGTGTGTTTGTGTGTATCTTTCATTCGGTGTTTTTTTTTTAACCAACTAAAAAGTGAAAGGAAAGTAAGGGGACTGAATCTTGAAAAAAATCAATTTGTCAAAAAAACAACAATTTGTCACACTTAATTTCCAGTTTATAGATTATCAAGTTGGTTTGTAAACATAACTCAGAAACAAAGTAAAACTAATAAGAATATCAAAACCCATACGAAAGTATGTAGCATTTTTTGAACGAACATTAAAATATTACCTACTGCTGTATGGGCTTTGATATTTTTATTACAGGAAACATTTAATAGTGTGTTCAAACAACAGTCGCACTCTGATTTATTCGAAACGTTCAAAATGCTACATACTTCTGTATGGGCTTTGATATTGTTATTACGTTTTACTACAACCTCCAACCATTATGCTCCAAAGTAAAACGAAAATAATTACAAACTTACTTTCGCAAGCCGACAGGTTTGCCTTGGTGGCGTGGAACCCGGTGGAACACCTACATGTGACGTCACCTTGGTTGTGGGGAGGGGGGAGACATAATTGCTCGCACCCCCCGTTGTGCACCGTGCACGAACCCACGGTAGAGTTGCTGAAATAACAAGAAATTATCAAATATAGGGGGTTCAGCGATAACTACATTATAAGCAGGGTTACCATACCGTGCTTGTTTCCAAAATTTGTGCTTATTTTGAAAAAAATCAAAGGTTAAGGCGATGGCAAGTCTTTATTTCAGGTGCGCCGAATCATAAAGAACACACTAGACGCGGCGTTTAAAAGGCACGAGAAAAATAGAAAAAAGGCAAACATAACGTTTCGACAAATCCGGGTCGGTGTAGTGTCGCTACAAGGTAAAAAAATAAAAATAAATTGTTCGAAAAAAAAATTCGAGATTAATTAATATAATATCGAATACGTAAAAAATAAAAAATGCAAAAAATAAATAAAAATAATAAGAAATTTGTCAAAATATAAGAGGACGCCTACTTGGTGCCGTCGGTGAATCCTGTCTGTTTAGTGACGTCATACATTGCTAGGGCGTTGAGGCGCGTAAGGCCTCCCCTCTGGCGCACTCGGACCCACTTCGGGCCCACCTGGCTCACTTTGTAGATCGACGCTGCGAGGAAAATGATAAAAGTAGGTTTATTGGGATGTGTGGTAGGACAGGGCTCCTCAACCGGCTGTATTGAACACCCCAAGGTGTACAAGAATTGGTAAAGGGTTGATGGGTTGTACAAGATACCGCACTACAATAACCCTTTGATCAGATATCACAATAAATAAACATGTTTATTACCACACTGGCACAACATGTATTTAAGCGTACATAACTTGTAAGATACTATATTCTGTTTGTGACACCACACCCAAATATTTCTCTTGTTAATCGTTATTGTGAGGTAGGCTACTACTAACTAGTTCTTGGTTCAACTAGTTCTTCATAACGGTTAATAGTTCTCTGCGCATTACAACATGGTGTATGTTTCTATAAGTTCAGTGCATTGCGTAGACTGGGGTGTACAAGTTCTTCAGCAAACGTAAAAGTGTGTACTGTTCAACAAAGGTTGACAATCACTGCTCTAAGGTACTACCACTTGGCACTGGGCTACATGAGGAAGTTTTTTAAGGGCCTTGGGGTATCTTTTAAATTATAAATCTTGAATTATATTAGCTGGAACACCACTTTTTTACCCAACTTAGTACAACGTCATAGAATAAAATTGACACCTATACTAAGACTTCTATAACGCCAAACATCATTTTCTTATTTTGTTTATACTGTGCGTAAACTAAGGCAATAACATCGGCTTTATAAAATGAAACATATTCAATTTAGGTATAATATGAACGGATCTGTAATGAATGAATCTCAAACCAAAAAGGTTGAGTTGATCTATACGGACTTGTATTATCATTAGTTAATGTTTAATTAACTTATCATTACACCGTCAATGTGAAATTCGTGTTAAAGTTACTTTTGTCGGCAATAACATCGAACTTTACCAAACAAACTTTATACTCACAAGTGGATTAAATGTATTTTTTAGAAAAGGTCGATTCACTTGACCTATTTGATTTTGACATTCATTTGTTGTATTTAAAAAAAGAACACAAGAAAGTCTGTGTTAACCAGCTTTATACTTACAAGTGGTGGGGTCATATATCCACACGTTCGACCTGGATGCGCTCAGGTAAGTTCCCTTAACCTTGAGGTTAGTTGTGCACCAGTAGGGACCTTGACATCTTCCGTTGTACAACTGATGGAGAGATGCATCGTGGGTGAGATACAAGTGATCATTGAGAAAGTACAAGTCTATAACATCGTCCAACGGAGAAATCTGAAACATAATTGTAAATTAAATTTGTCCTTTTTACGTTAAACAATACACCTCTTTGGAGCATAATGGCTGTAGTTTGTAGTTAGTCGTACAACATATCAAACCCCTACAGAAGTTGGCGAAATATATTATATATTATATATCTTTCAAGATCTTTTAATAGTGTCTGGCCTGAATTGCTAGCATTGTTAGAGTTTTCTGCTGTTTCATACAGAAGTAGGAAGCATTTTGTGAACGTTTTGAATAAATAATAAGATAGTGGCTGGAGGTTGTAGTTAGGCGTAGAATGAATATCAACGCCTATACACAAGTAGGTTGCATTAAATCCCTTAAAGAATTTTTCAAATAATACTTGTAAATGAATCAAGTATTTTTGGAAACATCCACAGCATGCAATCTACTTCTTTACTACAACTTGGTATCGGGTATCGGCTCCGATCCGATATTATCGGACATCCCTAGGTGCAATTTCCACTATTACCGACCCTACTCACTTTATTAAGACCACTTCCGTCCATATTGACTTGGTAGACTCCTTCGTCACAAGCAAAGTACAATAGAGCGTTTATTACGTCAGCAGTGAGACCACGTGGGTGGTGCAAGGTCATCCAAGGTGAACCGGGGGCGCGGGTTTCTAGGCGGGCTTTGTAACTAGGGGAGATCACGTGGTTAGTTCGTAACTAGGGAAGATCACGTGGTTAATTCGTAACTAGGGGAGATCACGTGGTTAGTTCGTAACTAGGGAAGATCACGTGGTCAGTTCGTAACTAGGGGAGATCACGTGTTAGTTCGTAACTAGGGGAGATCACGTGGTTAGTTCGTAACTAGGGGAGATCACGTGGTTAGTTCGTAACTAGGGGAGATCACGTGGTTAGTTCGTAACTAGGGGAGATCACGTGGTTAGTTCGTAACTAGGGGAGATCACGTGTTAGTTCGTAACTAGGGGAGATCACGTGTTAGCTCGTAACTAGGGGAGATCACGTGGTTAGTTCGTAACTAGGGGAGATCACGTGTTAGTTCGTAACTAGGGGAGATCACGTGGTTAGTTCGTAACTAGGGGAGATCACGTGGTTAGTTCGTAACTAGGGGAGATCACGTGTTAGTTCGTAACTAGGGGAGATCACGTGGTTAGTTCGTAACTAGGGGAGATCACGTGGTTAGTTCATAACTAGGGGAGATCACGTGTTAGTTCGTGTAAAAGAGGTTTTAAATAAAAAGTTCTGAAAGAGCAAGTTTAAGGCAGGGTTACTTAACCAGGGGTGCTCGTACCAGTGATTATAAAATAAATCAATGATTATAAAATAAAATCATTTTAAGTAGGTTGTTTGAGTGTTAAGAGTCATTATATTAGGTGACATAAAAAGTTGTTGCTGTACGCCATTATAATAAAAACTAGAAGGAGCAGGCCAGGTTACAGTTACGCACCTATCTAGAATAAAAACATTATGGCTGTTACATGAGAAACAAGTTGGTCATACCGCCACATTGCAATAACTATTTGTGCTAAGAGGACTGAAAGGCTTGCTTTTGCCATATGTCTAACATTTTTACATATAGCCGAAAAATCAAGTGAAGTTTAATTCTCCTTTTTTACCACCAAAAATCACTAGTAATACAGCTTGTAATTAAAAAAAAACAACACCAACCCTGACACTAGAGACGCCATTGTGATTCGGGCAAGTGACGCCACACTTCCGTTCCGCATGACTGGTTCCGATGACGTCCAGAATATCTTCTCTCTCATCCAATCAACGACCAGCCCGTATATGTCAGTTGAGTCTATAAAAAGTGAAAAGTTTTTACGGTAATTTAGTGCAAATTTGTAAATCGCGGCGCTCTCATGAAGGGGTTGCTAAACTGGGGTCCATGGGAACCTTGGGGGTCCGTGAACTAGTTTCAGAGGGCCCAAATACGCCCAATTGAAATATTAGTGAATATTTAAGTGATCATTTTTTTTTTTCTTTTTTTTTTAAATAAAACTGTTTTACACTGAATTTATTTAGACTTCATTTCACTTTCACATTTTTGGACCAAAATCAGCAGATTTATGATGTCATTTTTGAAAATTTTTAGGCTACTTTTTTTACCTTAGGAGACCTGCTCTTCTAATGTGTCGTTTCAAATTTTCCAGGACAAGAATTTCGTTTGGTATCTTAACTGCAGTAATAAATTACTGGAAGATATTATTATCCATTGACATTCGAACTTATTATTACTAAAACAACATTCAAAATATTCTTTATAGACTTTCCTGTTTTAGTCAAAGTCAGTCATTAATAAGTTGAGGATTGGATTCTATTTGAGTTATTGCTGAAACGTCTGTAAACTGCCAAATGTCGATTTTATCGAATATTATGGCTTTAATATTTAAAAAAAAAAAAAACATTGTCCAGATTAAGAGACTGATGATGCCTTATTTTGTGGCGAAATACTTTTCTCTTTTAAATAATTCGAACTTTTAAATGACTGACTTAGACCAAAACAGTTAAGTCTAAAGAGTATTTTCTCTAATTTCAAGTCATTGTCATCATTTACGAGTAAGAGAAAGGAAATATTTTCGCATTTTAAACATTCAGTTTACCAATGCATTATTCGATCATTATTTAATTTTCTAAAACAAACAAACATAAAAATTAACTTTAGTGCAAGAAATTTAGTGCAGATTAGTGAAATCATTATCGCTTGATAATCCATCGAACTTTTCAAAAACCTTCGCAAGAAAAAAGTTTATCTAATCACTGACATAATAATGATTTTTAATTGAAATTAACAACGCACAACAAAGGTGCTGAAAAAGTATCTCAAATTTTGTTGAAAATGAATGAAGATTTATTCAAAATGCGACCTACTTCTGTATGGGCTTTGATATTCTTTTTAAGTCTTACTACAACTTGCAGCCATTATGCCTCAAAATAGTTCAAATCACCTGTTTTAATCACGTTTTCAACTTCAGATCCATTCAGTGAAGCTCGTTTAATCTGGCTGTCACCCGCTTCGCTCCAGTACACACGGTCACGTGGTTCATCAACAGCCAATCGTGTGGCGTTCCGCACCGCTGGCGCTGAGATGGCGTACATTGTGCTGTAGTTTAGATTGGTGAGTGAAACGCCTTGGATCTGGGATGTTGAATTGTGTCATTAATAATATTAAATTGGGTGTAAAATACAATAAATTATTTTGCATTCACATATTTGTTTGCGCCCAGGGAATTTCACTGTAAAATTGTATGTGAACTTCATAATATTAGACCAAATTTCTGATTATTTCGAAAATATGTAATCAACATGAAATTGTTCTATTTTATTTAAGGGTGTCATACAGATTTTAAAGTTTCCTGTTTTAGTTTAATTTAAATCTGTATTTGCGAATATGATAAAGATTAAAATATTCAATATAGCATTTTCTCAGAAATGAAAAAGAAAAAAAGTTAGGTTGGAACGCAAAATGTAATAGTGTAATATTATATTATGTACAATAAATTAGTATTGGACCGGCATCGATACCACCCTAGTATCGGGCGAGTACCAATGTCACCATCATATCGGATGAAAGCCGATACTACAATTTGGCATCGTGCATCGGTTCCAATCCAATTTTATCGGCATTTTCAGCTGCACCGACATTTCCCTAGCACCGGAGTGCCGGTACCACCACTTGGCATCGGTTAGCGGTTCGGATATTTTATCAGAAATTGCTAAAAGGAAAGATATCTGCAAATACCAAATATTCAGCCAACAAACCTCAAGGGGCCTTGCGTAAATAAGGAATGACTTTATTCTGTTGCATGAAAGTCCATCCTGCCCCAACTCGAACATGTAGGGGCACAAGCATTTGGGGAGGAGGACGGGTGCGACATCTAGTGACAGGGTCTGAGGGGAGATCACGCACAGACCTGCGCACGAGTGGTTTGCGCAGGGGTTCACCAGCTCTGTTCAAATCGATAGAAAATGTTGTTTTTATTAAAGAAAATATTATTAGGATAAATGAAGAAGGGGAAAAATTGTTGATTTATTTTTCAATATTGCAGTTACAATTTTTCGGTAAATTAAATGAATAAATATGCACTTGCCATAAACTAAGCATTTTATCCAAAAAAATTACACTGAATTAATTTCGCAATTTTTTTTAGCTAGAACTGTTTTTGAACTACTTTTTGATAAATTTTAACATTGTTTTATTTAATAGAGATTTTGGTAACTTTTGGCTTTTAATTTGGTTAATTTTTTTCCCTTTAATTGTCATCTTTTATCAATTGTTTTGTTAATAAAACCATAATATTCTTTGAAAAAATTCTGAATGACTTATCACAATTTTGCATTTTTCTAGTTTTAATGTTTTACTGTTTAGGTAAAAAAAATTTTGTAATTTTTTTGTAATATGTTTAGATGTTTATGTAACGGTTTAATTTGTTATTTAATTTTAATTCTTTAACACCAACCTGTATTCGACATTGCTCCTTTAGTCAGCGGCTGTCTGCTTTCATGGAACACAATGATGTCAAACGGGTCGCTAGTTGAGAGTTCGAGTACAGTCGAGTTTCTACCCGGCCACTTGAAAGCACTCGCTATCACACTGAAGCTGTCGGACCATATAAGGAGATGCGAGTAGAGGGTTAGGGCGAACGGGTGAGTCAGCCATTCTGCGTTCGTCAGGGCAGTGAAGTATCGGCTGCCGTCGTATAAAGACGATAATATCGCGTCCGATCTGCAAAAAAATTAAAAAATTGGTTGTTTTATTAAAAATAAAAACCGGGTCTGAAATATATGAAAAATTAAGTTTTAATCAAATTACGGAAAATGTCGAGTACGAGAAAAAGTTTTAAAAGAAATGCTTTCGGAAAAGGCTTACCGAAATCACCTGATCAGAATTTGAGAGCAAAAAAGGCCAGGCCAGAAAAACAACAAGCCTGTGGTGAGGTTCGAACTCACGACCTCTACACGCCTGTGTAGCTCAGTTGGTAGAGCGTCGGTCAGCCACAGCTTTAACTTTCTACTCACTTAGCATCGGCCCAGTAGATCCTGTTCTCCAGGTAATCGACGGTGAGTCCGTTGGGCCAGCCACCCCCGCCCCTCCTACTGTCCCATATAACCCTACGGGACTTCCCCGCCATTGTGCAACGCTCGATGCGGGGGTTCGACTCCTCCCAGTCGGTCCAGAAGATTAGGCTGCCAAAAAAATCACAAAAAGTTTGGTTTTTAGAAAAAAAGGTTGATAAAAATTAAGTTGGAAAAAAAAGTTAGGTTTTAAAACAGAAGGGTTAAAAAGGATTAACTGGAGAAAATTATGAGTTCTTTAGAAGAAAGTTTAAGAAAGATTATACTGGGGAAAAAAACACAAACAAATTTTAGGTTTTAAAACAAATATTTAAGAAAATTTAATACAGGGGAAAAACAAGAAAAAGTTAAGTTTAAAAAAAAGGTTAAGCACTATTAAACCGGAGAAAAAAAGAAAAAATATTGTTTTTTAGAAAAAAGTTTAAGAAATGTTAAACTGAAAAAAAGAAAAAATATGAGTTTTTAGAAAAAAGGTTAAGAGAGGTTAAATAGAAGAAAACACACACAAAAATACGATTTTTTTGCGGTTTGTCTTTCGTGTGCGGCCTGCTACGATAAATTAAACAAAATTAAAAACTTTTGGAGCAAAATCTCAAAAAAATTTTTTATTAAATATAGTTAGTTAACTTACTTACCAAACACTTCAATTACAGCCAAATCTTTACAATATTTATCTGAATCTACAAATTTCACCTCTAACCAAAACTTTGTTCTCAGATAAGGGACTTACCAGAAGCGTGGGTAATTTTGGTAAAGTACTGTACAAACTTAAAAAAAACAAGTTATAGCAGTGGAATTTATATCAAATATCATTTTACCAAACACTTTAATCACAGGCAAATCTTTACAACACCTTACTGAATCTACAATTTCGCCTCTACCAAAAGTTTTACCAACCGAATTTCATCACAAAATCCAACCATTTCTTCTCATATAAGGTACTTACCCGAATCGCGGGTCAAGGGCCAGGGCCCTGGGGTTGGTGATCCCCCCCGCCACAAGGACGCTCCGGTGGTTCCCCTCCAAGTCTGCGACCTCGATTTGATCGAAGCTCGATTCGACGAAGTAAAGTCTCTCGGCCAACCAATCGACAGCAATCCCCTCTGGAGCATCGATACCACCGCTCACAACGACCGATGCGTTCGCTGTGCGTAGAGCACGGCCTGTCGGATGAATCGGTGTGAGTATATTTTGTTATAAGATAATTTGGGAAGTATGCTGTGAATAAAAGGAAGTAAGCCAGCAGGTCGAATCTGGCTCAATTACCGGGAAAACACAAAAAGGCCTAAAAAGCAACAATACCCAAAGCAGAAAAATCTATAAAACCATAGACCAACGGCATAATAAAGCCAAATACGTAGTAAATTCACGGCAGAAAAAGATCTAAATCGTCTAAATAACACCTAAACCTGCCGGAATAACTCCCAAATTCATCGGAATAAAGCTTAAATAGACAAAATAACGCCTGAAACTGTAGGGAGAGGGTATGGGACAAAGGGGGGTCGTCGGTCTGGCATCGGACTTTGGTGTCAACGTTTGGACGCTCTAGTTTGCACCGTTAGGGCGACGCTGTTTTGGCAACGTATTTTTACACCCTATTGAGGGGTTATCGGCGGGTAATGGACGGGGTCAGACAATGGCTGGAGTACTTCGGGGCCTTATACTAACCAAGCCTTATTGGGTATTCCTACAGTGGTCTACATTAATTAGAATGAGATTCACAAACAACCCACAGAGGAGAGATTACCGTTGCTGTCAGTTAATTAAGATTCACTTTTAGCATGAACTAATGAAAAATTACATAAAAAGCGTTACTTAAATATCTAGTTTAAATTGGACATTTAGTTGCTTTAGGCCCAAAAACCTCCACAAACTCTACAAACGTAAACCTCACCGTTTTAACATGGAATTAAGTTTGTTTTAAAGCAAAGAAAAGACCCAAAATCTTACCTTTGCTGTCATAATGTAGATCTGCTCTTGTGATCGTGTCACCTCCAACATCCGAGTAGAAGAGTAGTTTCTTCCTGTAATGGAAGTCGACTGAGCCAGCGATGAGTTTGGATGCAGCAACCAGGAGTTGGGATCTAATCTTAAGATGAGGATGGACGTCGAATCCCAGCCTCATGTCAAGCTCCATACTGGGAGGGGATTAAAAGAAGGTTTGTTAAAGTTTTTAATATTGTTACCCCTAAGAAGAACGTGATTATATCAATTAACCCCTTTTCAACAAAATAACAAAATACAGCCGCATGTTCAGCTCCATACTGGGAGGGGAGATTAGAAAGTAAATGCAGTGTTTTCCAACCAGTAGCATGCATACCACTAGTGCAGGAGTTATTAACTTTTTTTAATGTGCACCTCTAAAAAAATACGCGGAGTTTATTTTGAAACCAGGTGTTACCCAGCGACAGAACAGTTTTTTTTATAAAGGCCAGTTCTTTAAATCAGTGTTTCTCAACCTATTTCGCGGCGACCTAATTATTCTCCAACCTTGCTTGAGAGTTATTTACATTTTGTAATAAAAAAATAACCATCTAATATCGAATTTTAACACTTAAAAGCTCAGTTGGTAAAAAAAATTCTTTTTAAAGAACGTTTAATGTAAATATTCCAACAAGGAAATGTTTTAACCTTAGGATTATTATTTACTAGCAGTTATAAAATCCTTTGTGACAAACAATAGGCTTTGTTTGTCAGACAATTAACCTGCATTGTAGGATTAAACTGAAGTAAAATAGTAATTTATTTATAATTTAAGAAAATTAATATTTAATAACTAATTAATTAAGGCTTCCGGCATTATTCTATGAATTTTATTTTATTCCTTTTCCATAATCGTCGCGTTGTTCAAAAAACACGTTATAAAAAAGTTATATGTTTATTTATTTTTTTATTAAAAATGAAAAAAAATCTTTTAATAATGCGTCACAAAACAATATGCGTATCCTAGCAACGCGAAATTTACAAATTGGAGAAAAAAACGGGAAAATATTTGAGATTTAGAGGGTGGATAGTGCAGAGAGAGTGAATTATTTGAGCAGTTTTTTGAGATATATTGAGCGATTTTTATCAGATTTCAGCGAATTTACAGAAGATTTATCGAATTTGAAGCTGTTTTCAGCAGTTTTCAGCAGTTTGGATCAAGCTTGAGAGATCTTGGTCAGTTTTGATAGATCTGCATCAGATTAAGATGCATTTCTGCGCATCTGCAGTTCTGTTGGCCGCGGTCGTTTGCATGGTTGGGGTCAGTTGTGCAATGGGGTCAGAGTTCAGCGGGTCAGCGGCCAACGGGTCAGAGGTCAAAGGGTCAGGGGTCAACGGGTCAGTGGTCAGCGGATCAGGGGTCAACGCGTCAGTCGACAGTTGTGTTTTGGGTCAAAACGTTAAGGATTCGGCAATGCAGGAAAATCAGGTGAGATTTGACACATTTTTTTAAGAATTTAAAATTAAGAGGCTTGTTTTAGAATTTTAAGGGCGCTGGTCTAGAATCCTACCACAATGCAAGTGATTATTTGGGTTGCGTTTGGGTAGGTTAAGCAATATTATTAAACAATATTACTTGACCCACCCTCACCCAAACACCAACCGACACCCTAACCCAAATATTGTGCGTTGCATAATAATTGTTTCAACGCTGTGGTAGGATTCTAGAGCAACGCCGAATTAAGTCTGTTAAAATGTTTTCCTGTTAAAACTAAAAAAAAGGTTCAACTTTTAGATTTATTACCGCAATAAACTCCTAGATAAAAAACCTTTAAATTATATTTGTTAGCAAGAATGCTTTTTCCACGCAGGAGGAAATTAGTTGGTGGAAAACTGTGGAGAACTATTGGGAAGCAATATTAACCAGAGTCCAAAACTTCATCAAACCACGACTCACAGCAGAGGAAATGGAGGCGCTGGTGGCAAAATACAATCAGCAGAAGAAAAGGCTTCGCGCGAGGATGGCAAAGGTACGTTGTGACGTCATAATAGGGGTCGCTATTCGTTTTTTTTTACATTGGGAAACCTGAATTTTGCCGTGCATTAGAAACTTAGTATTTTTTTCAAAAGAGAAACACTTTTATGTTGCAGAAATCGCTGGGCACGATGTTATTTATTAGTATTAGTATTTTACAATTTAAATAATGAGCAGAAAATACTGAAAAAATTGAGGGAGTCGTTATTTACAAATATTAAAAATGAAAAAAGTATTGCAAATTTCAAACTAAATCTGCTTTTAGACTTCAATAAGCCACCATGAAATAAATAATGGTGTATTTGCGATCTGACTTTTAAAATTTTGTATATTACTGCACGATTTTTTTTTTTTTTTTGTGTTTTACTAAACGCTTTGATTTTCGCAGGAAACATTGTGGAGAAAAAGGAAGTGGGCTGTGAGCAGTTTCCACAAGTCTGTTGGAGCGACACGCGACATGCAAGTGCTTGTGGCGACAAGCGACATGCGGTGTTCGACAACTAATGTGAGTTTAGGAAAGTAAAGTAGTGCTCAACTGCAAACAAGTGCCTTATATGGCTTTATATACTGGGGATTTTAACCAATAAAACTAAATCTCTTTTTTTAATAAAAAAATTATAAGCTGTCAAACGTGGACAACAAATGCACTTTCTTAAAAAAAGTAAATACAAAATGTAACAAATGAGGTTTGGACTCCATAGTTCCTAATTTTGAATTTGATTTTCTGCATTTTGTCGTAGGGGGAAAATTCGGGGCTTGGTTTCGGAGATTCTGCAACAAATGTTGGAGTGAGGGGAATTGGAAAACCTTACTTTGTGGATTGCGACACGAATTTTGATCCAAAGGTAAAGCAGTAGTAATAAAATAACACGTAGCTGAACCCTTGGTTCGATTTAGTGATTCTTGCGAAAATGTGAGGTGAAATATAAAAAAAATAGATTACCTTAAAGTTGAGGAAATGTTTTCCTCCAAAATTCACAGATTTTCTTAATGTCCCAAACCTTATAAAACAATTTAGTCACGCGGAGCCCAATTTATGAAGAGCATTGCTCTAAGTAACAAAGGAAAACCTTATATTTCTTCAACAAAATGAGTATTTTTATAAAGATAAGAGGCATGTAAACTTAATCCATCATTACGTTACAGGGATCAGTATTGTGGTGGGCGAACAATTTGGTGGCGAACCTATTCACGCAAGTCGCTGACAAGATTGCTGGGTTCGTTTCAACGAAAGATCTTAGAGCGGAGAGGGTTAGACGGAAGATGTTGGTGAAGCTACAAGATAAAGCTGATCGGTCAAAGGTAAAGCTACAATTCGACGCTATGTGCGTTTATGCATTGGGATATTATTTGAACAAGCGTCCTGACAAACCTACAAAATTAATTCCCACGTCTAAAGTTTGCTTATTTCTGTAGAAAAGTATTTCTTATTTTAAGTGTTTTTTAGGGTTACGTTTATTTTTGCTTTAAAATGATTAAAAATTGACGCTGTTTGAATTTTTCAAACCATTTTTAAAAGCCTGCAAACAACTTTATGTTACGCGCAGAATCTACGGCTTGTTAGACTTGGTGTCCTTAGAGATCTTTATCACAAGAAGCTTGCTAAAGCTGAGATGATTGGAGAAAACGAACCGAAATATGATCAAACAGAAATTTCCATTCAAAAGGTATAGAATCATAACTTACGCAAATTGGAGGAATTTTAAGAATAAAATTTAAATAATGCTTATCTTCTAAACTTATAAAAAAACATTAAAGCTTTATCAACCTCCAAACAACCAATCTTATAACAAATTGTAAAACATAAAAAATCTATTTTAGTAATTAATTGTTTTACCTGTTTGTTTTTCAATTACTACATATTTTTAGTTTAAATTTATTTTGTGATTTAAGCTTAAACATCGTAATTTTTAACAGGAAATTATTGTCCAAGATGAGATTAAAACAAATGACTTGAAATGGAAATCGTGGGGTGAATATATCCCCTGGAATTGGGGGTGGTCAAGAAAAGTTGAAATTAGTCCAAACGAAAAACCTAAAGCCGAGGTGAGTTTTTGCAAAACCTTTAAACTTTGAGAATTAAAATCCATAAAAGAACCGAACAGATTTCTTTTAATTAATATAATTTTTTTAAGTAAGATTTAATTTTTATTTTATTTAAGCATTATTAACCTTCGTATTTTTACAGGAAATTATTGTCCAAGATGAGATTAAAACAACTAATGAGGTGAATTGGAAATTGTGGGATGAATTTAACCCTTGGGGATGGTTTGGGTTTGGAGAAGATGGACTTAGTTCAGACGAAAAAGCTATATTAGATGAGGTTAGTTTTGAAAAAACGTCAAAATTTTGAAGCATTAAAATCCATAAAAAACAGAAATGAGTTTTTTAATTATTATATAGTTTTCAATTAAATTATTTTTTGTTGTTCAAAAATCTTATTATTTTAACAGGAAATTATCGCCCATGATGAGGTGAAAACTAATGACGGTGAATGGAGAATCTGGAAGCTGGGTGAACTTACCCCTTGGGGCTGGTTTGGGTTCGAAAAAGATAAAGTGAACTCAGACGAAAAATCTGAGCCCAAGGTAAGTTTAGCAAAACACATAAAATCCAAAAAAAAAACGATTTTTTTAAATTAAGATTTAAATTTATTTTGTTTAAGGTTAAAAGTTTGAATGTTTTTTTTGTTTTTTTTACCCTTAACCTTCGTATCGTATTTTTTACAGGAAATTATCGCCAAAGACGACGAAAAAACGAATGACGAAAAATGGAAATTGTGGGGCCTGGGTGAATTTACCCCCTCGGGATTTTGGGGGTTAAAAGAAGTTGAATCAGACGAAAAAAATAAACTAGACGAGGTTGGTTTTGGCAAAACGTTAAAACTTTAAAACTTTAAAATCCATAAAAAGACCAAAAATGATTTTTTTTGTAATTAATAAATACGTTTTAATTAGGTTTAATGTTTTTTTGTTTTAAGCATAATTAACCTTCGTTTTATTTGACAGGAAATAATAGTAAAAGATGACGACAAAATGAATGACGATAAATGGAAATTCTGGGGCTGGTTTGGGCCAAGAAAATATGAAGACAACGAAAAAGCTAAACTAGAAAAGGTAAGTTGTGGGGAAAAGCTGGAACATTTAGGAAGAAAAAATAAAATAAAAATAGTGGACATTTTGACTCATTTTAGATTATTTTAATAAAAATATACCCAAAAATTTTTAATTTTTTTAATTTTATTGAAAATGCTACGACCACCCATGCACGGTGTTCAGTTGTTTTACATATATTGTTTAACCTTTTGTGGTTCATTTTTTTTTTAACCTTTGTGAGAGCACAGAACCTAAATTAAAATAAATCACGTAGATTGAAAAAATGTCCACAAAAGATAAATTAGAGTTTGATGGTATTACTGTTGTATAGAGAAGATAAGGTAATGTTGTTGGGTGCTATAAAAAACTTTAGTTCCGAATTTAAATATGCAGTAAATGGCAAGTCTGGGGCATAAAACGAAGTAAGAATTCAGAAAAAATGAATGTTTGTTTAAACTTTTAATACTTCCCTGACGAAAGGAGAATATTTCGATATACAATAAAAAATAACAAAAATCTTTCTATATATTTTATGCTTCCCTGACAAAAAAACGAAATATTCCTAAATACAATTTTTATGAGGTTTTAAACTGAACGCCAATCTTAAAAAGTTCATTACTTTTTTTATGTTTATTAATTATTTGTTTCGCTAATAACAAAGTGAATAAAATGTTCTGTCCGCGATCATAAATCCTTATGGTGGCCCTTACTGGAATAAACTGAAGAAATAAAATCATATTTTTTCGTTTTGTTAATAGTTAATGCGTGTATAAAGTAACATAAGCTTTAACCTCTAAAGTCTAACATCTGAAAATTTATCACAGGTCCAAGTCAAAGAGTGGGACGTTGTCACGTTTTATCAGCTGATGATGGATTTGAAAGTTCCACATCTTGTGCTTCTAGCGATTTGTTGTCTTATCGCAAAACTTGTATTTAAGCGGCGAATAAACGCACTTTGATTTCTTTTACTTTTTTATTAAAATAAAAAAAAAATAAAAAACCTTCTTGTGTTCCTTTTGGTGGATGAAAATCTTTTAGTTCAAAATTTAGAAGTTTTTAAAACGAACGTCTTAGATCAAGATTATGTTAACAAGGGTCGCAGTACCTGTGATATATAAGATGCAAGGAATTGTCTCTGATCAATTAATTCACCTCTTGTGCCTTTTTATGAAAGTAGTAAAAAAGTGTCAAAAGGTTTCACAATTTATCCGGTCACGCTTTTCAAAGTTCTCTTACTTGTTAAAGTTTAAACCCAACTTTATTCGTGAAAGCTTTGGGGGGCCTTTCTAACGCCAGCAATTTGTGTTTGTTTTTTGTCAGTTGCACACGTCTTTGCCAGCATGTGCCTGTGAATATATTTGACGTCACTATTCTTATCGCCTTTTGCTCGCGCTTCTGCTTTTACGTAACTTTATGACGTCATCCGTGAAAAAACCACTATCACTAACCTTCCCTAGGTTACTCAATATAGGCAAATTAAACAAATTTAATACTGTTGAGGTGATTAGATGCAGTAATGTTGTTGTTAATTAATGTTAAATCGGCCTTAACAAGGATTTAAACAAGAGGATGATAGATTAAAAACAATTAAATTAAGTCAGCATTACAACTTTTAACATAGGGCTAACTTACATAATTAACGATTAAAAAGTAGGATTAAAGCTAACAAGAATTGAAACAAGAGGGTGAACTCACAATCTGACGGCTTCGTGGTTTGTGAAGATGAGGAATGGTGGAGGTTGGGGTTTTGCGTACACACAGCCCCACCCCGTGGGGTCTTGGGGGTCGGAGATCCACCCTGGGTAGCACGAGCACTCGTAGTTGGATAGTTCCTGGTAGCAGATGTGGCTGCAGGTGCCCGGGAACTCACAGTACGGGATGACTGGAAAAATAAAGGGGTAAAAGGGGTGAAAAGTTACGGAAAAGGTAAAAAATACCTCTAAGTATTGTGACACAACATGTTAATAACGCAGTACCAAAAAGATTTGGCTGTAACAATGGAAAAGAAAGGAACGGTGTGGAGTGAATTTAGCAGTATGTATACTCGTTATTTCACGATAAATGTTTTGCACAACTATATGGTAAAAATATTAATAAGTTTTTATATAATTTTTTTCCCCGTCGGATATAATTTTTTTGAAGATTTAAAATTGTTAACCAGGTGAACACCGAATGCTCGTAGTACGATGAAAATCCATTGTGTTTCCATATATTGTACCACGAGCGTTCGGTGTCATTCACCCTGAAGAAGGTGATTTGAAATGTTGCCGAAACGTTGGTTAGAATTAATTAACAGAGTAGTTTATTATTATTTTATTATTATGCCTTGCATCTACAGTTTTTATGTTGATCTTACATCTGCATGTTTTATGGTCGTCTCCGATCTCCATTCCCTTAGGACACGAGCAAGTGTATCCGTCGATCAGAGTGAAGTTCTCGTTACATGAGTGGCTGCACCCCGAGTCAGCACAAGTTCCGTTCACAACTGGAGAAATGAGAAGTTGTAAAATAACACGCTTGTCGAAGTAGGTATACCAAAGACCGTATACAGGTTGGTAACATTTCACAACCTCCAGCCACTTTTGCTAAGAAAATTCAAAGCTTTGATTTAAAGTAAAAATCTGTAGACCGACTTTTCGCCAAGAGCTAATAATTTCCTAGCATTTAGCATATATGTTAAAATTAGCATATACAACTTAATAAAAAAAACATTAAAATATATTAAGCACTTTGGTGGGTATGACAGAATCTTAAATAGAAGTGATATTTCGACCAAAATAAGTCACAGAAAACTTTAAAAAAATCTGGGAAAAAAAGGGGTCTAGATTGATTTTTTACTTCGTCCTGATCAATCACGGTTGTGTGTGAGCTTGAGATATTAACACAAAACGTAGTTCAACGGTGCCACCTTATTTCAAATTAAATAATCGTCTCCGCAGAATAAATTCTGTTTCGGAGCGTGAAAATGTGAGTTGCGTTATAAAGTGCGCTTACCGCATCCTTCTTCGTCGTCGTCAAGAAGACACTCGATTTTACCGTCGCACATATTCACGCACTCGAACCTGTGCATGTTGGTCAGACAGCGTTTCTACAAAAACAAGAACATTTCAAGCTGAAATTAATATAATAAAGCTATCATGTGGCTCTATACTCCAATTGTTCTCATAGGTTTTACGCTTGTGAAAAATAGAAAATCCTTTCGCGGATCGAAAACAATAAATTTAAAGGCACATTTCTTTACTGAGACAATTAGAGCAAGTAATTAATATTAAACAAAGTAATATAGTATTACACAGGGTCACTCAGGTAATGGGGAACTGTTAGTATGAAAGATGTTGAAAAAACAGCTATTTGAGCATAATGAAAGCAGCATAATATAGTGTAGCATACTAACGTTGCATTTACGCATATAGAGTTGGCAAAAAAACACAGTTTGCCAATTGCACAAAAAAAAAGACCGGCAGTTAAGAACTAAGTGGCTTTTTCCGTCATACACAATAAACAATAATTTATTAACTTTCTACATATACCTCACAAAAGGCAAGGTAATAAATAAAAAATAACGAGTTAAAAAACGTTCATATACACACGGTGTATTCTGTTATGAAGCCTTCTGAAGTCTTACTGGACAACGATAACTATTGACTGCTGCATCCTGTTCGTAAAACTATTCTGCGGTGAGGTTCGAACTCACGACCTCGGTCATACTGGGGCCGTCGCTCTACCAACTGAGCTACAAAGGCTCAGAGGGGAGCAAGTGGAGAAACAACCATAGCACCGTTGCCTGCTGCATCTTGTTCGTAAACTAGCCTGTGGCGATGTTCGAACTCTCGACCTCGGCCATACTTACCTTGGTTTTTTGCTGAAACTAGGTTGAGAAAACTTTTTTATCTGTTTAGTGCTTTTACTTATCATTAATATTTTTACATGCATATACTTTTTTACCTGCTTATACTTCCCAGTATCAGGGCACGAGCAGTTTGACTCGTCCCATCCATTCTGACAATCAACGTCCATATCACAAATCCACATCGGAAGGATTTTACAAGGTCCAGTGTCTCCACAACGAAGTAAGCTGTTCGGACAAGCAACCTCTGTAAAGCAATGTGCGTTACAACATAATGGCTGGAGGTTGTAGAAAGACAATCAAAGCCATAACCAAGTGTGGTAAACACGCCTTTATGAAATGACATACAGAGTAAAGTCATTCGTAAAAACAAATTAGGTTCAAGTCAAGTCATTAATATAAAATAAAGCGTAAAACTATTAAAAACGGCAAACTCGTCCGTTCATGAGCCACGACTCAAGCACAAATAACAAAAACACAATACACAGCAAGCCGATTGTTTAATGTGCAAAATTTGAGATTAATACCCCAATTTTATTAATAAATATTTGATAAAAACACTTAATGAGTTTAAGTCCAGGTCAAGTCATTTGTCCGAAAGACTTAATTCACTTTGGTCAAAAGACTTAAGCCAAGTCAAGTCATTTGAAAATAGTGACTTAAGTGCACTAAAAAAGTCAATTGACTTAACTGTTTACAACACTGGGCAAACCTAACAATAACATAAGAAACAGTTCGTTAAAAAACGTTATAAACTACCTCCACAGTTCAGTTCGTCGCTTCCATCGTGGCAGTCAGTGTTGCCATCACATTGCCACCTCCTTGGTATGCACTCGTCACTGCCATTGCCACAAGCGAACTGGTTGCCACCCATACATGCCAGTTGCCCTTGCCACTTGTCAGGGCAGTCAAGCTCGTCAGAACCATCTCCTGTAATGTTATAATGGTGACCGCACATTTTTATTAAAAAAAAATTAAAAAACAATTTGAACGAAAATCTTTAACTTTGAAATATCCTAAAATTGAATCGCTTGAATTTTTGGATATAATTCGAAAAAATAACAATACAACCGCCAACACAATAGAAAATGGTTGGAAACAAAGCGGTCTTACTTAACACACAGCATAAAGTGGTGTAATACGTATAAACTATATTCCAAAACTATTTAAAGACTTAAACAACAAGTTTTTTCGAAGACATTCCAATACATAAATCAATTCAAATACATCCAAAGACTTCTTCATAAAGAGTCGTAAGACTGTTAGCATAGGTAATCGCGGGACGGTGATAATGAAAAAAATAACAAGCTTTATGATACTATCGTTTAGTTCAAAATTTTAGTTCGATTTGATCCCACAACAATTCTGTTAATAAACTATTATTAACCGTATTTTGGCTTCGTATTTATTGCGCAATAATAATCATACATTGCGCAATAAGGTGGGCTCTTACCACAGTCGTCCTCCCCGTCGCATTTCCACTCAACAGCGATGCACTTGCCGTTACCACACGTGAACTGCACTCCCTCGTCACAAGCCGCCGAAGCTGGGAAAATAAATAAAGGTAAAAAATAATGTAAAAAACAATACAAGGGGAGAAAAAATAAGGGGAGAAAGATAAATTTGAAAAAAAATTCAGTGAAAAATATAACAGGTGAAAAAATTAAGGGAGAAAAAAATAAATCTTAAGAAAAATAAAGTGAAAAAAAAATAAAGTGAAAAAATATGGATGAGAAGAAAATAAGGTTGAAAAATAGGGGAGGAAATAAAGGGAGAAAATAAGGGAAAAACAATAGGGGAAAAAAAATAAGAGGTAAAGGTTAGGGTTGTTTTTGCTGGTTCCTGTCTAATCCACATTCAAAGGTTTCTGGGTTAACAAATAAAATCGTTTTAAGTCTAAGCACAACCTCCAGCCATTATGCTCCACAAAATACCAAGTGTTCTACAGGTAATATATATGATGAGTTGTACTAACAGCAGTTGGCGCTTTCATCGCTTCCATCGCTACAATCGTCTTCACCGTCGCATCTCCAAACATCAGGAATACAAAGTCCACTCGAACACAGGAAGTGGCCAGAACTACAAGTGCGGTCTAAACACAAATAAAAGTTGATACCGAGACAGCAATCTATAGTATTAGTTGCAAAATTATTGGCCTGATGAATATTTCCCGTAAAAAAACGTCGGTACATTTATTAAAAATATTAGCTGGAAGAACAGTTTTATATTTGGTTTTAATTACAGGGATTCATTTTATGGTGTTATACTGTGCAATGGGGCACTTTCTGTATAGAGATTATTATTCCACGTTATTCAACTTACTTTTGCATATGCTGAGCTTTGAGGTATGCTACAACATATTACTCGATGTTATTCATATACTTTATTTTGAACTTACTGTTGCATATGGTTGTGTTTTATATCGTGCTACGGGGTACGTAACAATATATTATTCAACGTTATTCAATGGTTTCAACTTACTGTTGCATATTGTTGGGTTTTCGTCTGCCCCACTCGTACAATCAGCGTCCCCATCACAAACCCACCTCCCCGCGATGCAAATCCCCGAGCTGGGGCACTTGAACCAACCGGAGGGACACGAGCTGTTCACTGTTCAACAATAGTTACGTCATAAACAATAGTGACATCATAAAACATTTGTCTCCACTAACGTACAAATGAGGTCGTGGGTTCACCTATTGAGCTGGTTTTATTTAATTTTCCGTTTGTATAAAGCACGAAAACTGTTTCCTAAAAAACAACATGCTGAAAGTGGGTCATAAAAAACTACAAAGGTAACAAGTTTATTCGATGCTCTACAATTGAAATAAAAGATCGAACGTATTTGTTGGATATGCAATTTTTCCTTGGAAGTTTAATTTGTGGTAGCCGTTCGAAAATAAAAAAACCAAGATAACTAAAAATGTTGCCTGTTCAAATGTTTGAATTAAAAATATAAAAAAGATAAAAAAAAAATCTAAACCAAAATACTTACTGCATCTATCTAGTGACTCGTCGCTATGATCAAGACAGTCGTAGTCGCTATCACAAAGCCACTTCACAGGAACACAAAGTCCGTTGCTGCATTCGAAGTGGTCTTTCGCACAGGGGGAGGGGGGCGTGTAGTTCTCCTTCTCTGTGACGTAACAACACTACATTATAGTGACGTCACAATACCGCGTGTTGGCAAAACCGCCCCACGGTTTGCTGGACTTGCGGAAAAGGGGAGAAAAGGTCACCTTCTCTCTTATGGCGACGTCAGAATATGTGTTACGTCATAATATATGTGTGACGTCATAATATATGTGTGACGTACTGTTTTGAGGGCAAGGAGTGGGACAAATTAGTAGGATTGAGTAGAAATTAATTAATTAGGAGATACAATACATGGTTGCCAAACGGTTTTATGAAAAAATTTTAAAGAATCGAAATAATTAAATAAAATATATACATACAGCCTTTCTAAGATCTAAAAATGGATCCCTCGCGGTCGGCACAATAGAAAATAGTTGAAAAACACAGACTTTTGTGAAATCAAAGGAAACACTTTTAAAGATGTAAAAACTTTGTGGCAACCCTTTACAAATATATAGACAATATTATTTTTTAATCTTTGATTTATGTGCGTTTTTAGTTGATTTTGTTGGCTATTTTAAGTTTTATGATCTTCAACTCTACGTTTTACTTCTCTATTGTTGGTTTATACTTTTAATCATAATTTCAATTAGACCAAATACTGCTTTACAATTTTAGGATAGAGGTAGAATGGAAATTTTTTTCTTTGAAGATTTTGTCGAATTTTGCAGATGTTGTTTTTAATCGATTTCAATTCTATTTGAATAAGCTTACCTATACAATATAAACTGTTGCTACCAGGTATACTAATATAGATCAATAGACAGCTCCTATGGTAATTCTATTTTGTTCTCCAACATTCCGGCATCCAATCGAAATCATCTTATTCAGGGTGAATGACTCAGAACGCCTGCAATATTGTAGAGGAGCTGTTTTTTTATTTGTATTACCTATACAAGTGTGCTGATCCTCTGCCATCCTTCTGTTATCCGGACACTCGCATCTGTAGTGAGGAGGAACAGGGATCGGGAGGCAGATGTCGGAGCAAGGGTTGGAGGAGCACGAGTTGGATCCGTTCCTCGATGCTGGGTCGTACACCACGATCTGGAACAAACGAGGAAGTTTTCATCAAAGACTTGGTGGAGTTAATGGTTGGAGGTTGAATGAAGTTTTAAAGAAGGATCAAATTAAACAGTAAAAATATTGATAAAACAGCTTAAAATGTAACTTCATGTTCGAACAGAATAGGTTAGTAACCGTTAGTTGATCAGTCAACACTTGGTGGATTTATAATGGTTGGAGAAAAATAAAACGCTGTATATAACAAAGAAGTTTAAACAACGATTTGAAACAGAAGAAGGAGGTTTTCTCTCTGGAAGCGTTTATAGTGGTTTGAGGCACGGCTGCGAAAAAGTTACCGGAGTCTGACCCCGCAAAAAGTTGAAAGCGAGTCCAACTCCGGCCAAATGTGCGATTATTCCGAGTCCCGGGTCCGGCTCAGGCTCGACAAACTGTATTTTACCCATTTACAAAACTAAAGACTATGGCGATTAGGCAATCCACCTATAGCTTTGTCGTATAATTATTCATCCACTTACAATACGTGGTTGGAATCAATTCAACCATATGCTATTCCGCGTTTATGATTTAATGTTTGCCACCTCATCAGTATTTCGTACTGCGCAATGCGCATGCGCACGTCAGACTAATCATACTGGCATGCACATGTGTAAAATATTTTTAACTTTTTCTGCACCACAAATTACAAAAAAAAGGAGAGTATAGATTAAAAACTGGAGGTAACTTAACAAAGGTAAAGCGAATTTTAACTTTTTTTACGGCTCAGTGTTATATTTCGCAGCATATTATTGTAACCAAACAACCCATTGTATTTTTTCCACTTATTTCACAGATTTTATAAAATGACGAAAAGGCTTTTCTTTGTCATTTCTTTAAAAAAACGATTTTCAATAAAACGAGTTTTTGGGTGATTTGTAAAAAAGTTATTTTTTCAACCGAATTCGTTTTATTGAATAATGACTTTTCCAACCTTAATAAACAAATTAATTTAAAATTGTACACAAGTATAAAGAACATCGTTTTGTCTTTCCTTATGAACATAAGTTGTTCCGATCGGAAAATATAAGTAATATAGCAACTGTCATTCCTAGCCAAAAAACAAATAACTACAAAACAAAGAGGACCAACCTTCAACAATAGAGGATAAACACTCGCAAGTTGAACCGCAAACCATGGTTGGAATTGTTAACTTTACTTCCCGTTTACAGAAATATTTAATTTAATTTAATATCGAATTAACACCGATCACACTCGAGTATCGGATAAGTACCAACACTACTGCTTGGTATTAGGTGTTAGTTTCGATAGCATTGGATAACCCTTACTAAAAGGCAATTAACTACAAAATACCAGGTAAAAAAAAATCAAGACCAACCATGGTGAAATCTTTGTTAAAAGTTGTTGAAATGATTCATGGCTTAACAACATCGGCCATGCCTAGTTAAGGCGATTAATCACAAAATAACCGTCGGGAAAAATCAAAACCAACCTCCAGCAATGGCGGGTTCTCTTGCACCACAGTAGTGTACGCACTCCGGGGAAGTCCCCCTGTAGCGTTGAGTGCTACGTTTAGGTCGAGTCTGATTATTTGGGCGGATCGGTACTCGGACCAGTACAAGTAGCGACCCCCAGTGGACGGGTCCTGGTAGACGACCACGGACAGGGGGTGACTCAGGGCGTTGTGGACTCCGTGGAAGTTGCCGGTCATAATCACCTGTGGAACGTATATAAACAATGATATTAAATCCATCCTGTATTTATGTAGATGTGTAGCATGTGAGGATAATAAACTGTTAAGCAAAAATTAAAAGTAAAAATGCAGCATACTTAGATGTTATAGGTATAATAAACCGGTTTCGGAGGTAAATATCACACATATGTGTACGTGTGAGTGTTTCAGGAGAGCAATAAAGGACTTGGGGAAAAAATAAAAGTGTTTGTTGCGTTTAATTAATTTCTAAATTTGGTGTTTTGGTTTGGGTTATCTTTTAGTTTTGGGTATTATTTGGTTATCACCTGTAAAAAGTTTAGGGGTTTGTTAGGAAAAAGCATAATAGTGTAAGCAATTTCTTTCAAACAACAGAATCTGCCTCAAAATTTATTTTTTTTTTCGAATAGTAAAAAAACAAACGATTCTGGTTGCACATCAAAATCTTTAGCCATGAAATAAGACATTTAAACAATCCCCAAAAATATTATGAATTGCGTTCAAAAGCAGACCAAACGAAAACACTTTTAACGACCCACTTAAATTATCGCCGCACACTTCATTTTACGTCAGGATCGTAGAGTGTCAAACGCATGACCGCTCAAGCGTGACAACCTTACCTTTCTGTTCGTTCCATCCAAATTAACGCACTCGATGCGGTCGTAATATGCTTCGACCCAAAACAGAAGGCGGTGCTTAAGGTCAAGGGTCAAGCCGTTTGGCCACAAGATGTCGTCACCTGCGAGAAAATATTCCATTAGCAAAGGGAGCGGGCTGAGAGCTGTTTCCTGTCGATATCTTGCCCAAAACACACGTTTTTACGTTTGGAGCATAATGGCTGGAGGTTGTAGTAAGACGTTGTAAGAATATCAAAGCCCATACAGAAGTAGGTAGCATTTTGTGAACGTTTCGAATAAATTACCTTGGATAATTATTATCGTTAAACGAAGAAAATATAACAAACATGCAAAAAAAAAAAAAAAAAAACTGTAGTGGTGTTTAATAAATTCTAAAATATAACAAACTAAACACACAACTCAAAACTAAGCACAAATCTTATAAATAAGCACGGAACGGCAACCCTGACTATAGGACACTACCACTAAACGACCTGACCACAAACGGACTCACCGTCCAGTTGTTTGGGAGTGACGAGTGAGGTCCGGTTACTCCCGTCCATCCAAGCTCGTTCAATGCTGCCGAAATAACCGGGCTGGGATCTTGCTACTTGCCACTGGGTCCAGTACATCAGGCTGTGAGTGAAGAAGGTTGGTTTTAAATAACAGCAGTGTTGTAAACAAGTCATTTTGTCCAAGTCAAGTATTTTGTAAAATAACCTAAATAGTCGTGTCTTTTGCTAATAAAGTCAATATTTCAAGTCACGTCCCCCCCCCCCTCTCAATAAAAAAAACGTAAAATCAAAAAAATTAAAAAACGTTAAACTATTAGAATATTTAAACTATTTTCAAATGGTTTGGGAAAGACTTAGTCATTTGGGAAAACGGCTTGACTTGACATAATCTTTTTGCATAAATTTGAAGAAATGGAGTACTTCAGACTGAGAGCAAGGATGTATAGTAAAAATAAATGAAAATATTTAATAAAAAAATGAAAAAATATAAAAATAATCAAAATAATAAATAATAAACGTCTTACCCCTCGGCTGGATCCACCGCTATCGCTCTCAAGTGTGACGTATTGCTGCGCAGTAGCACTTTGCGCAGGTACACAGGGGAGGTTTTGTGGTCCCCCTTGGAAGCGGCGGCGCCGGGTCGACCTGGCCCCGACTGTGCCGAGCGTTCCTTGGCCAGCCTGGCCACATTCACGGTTCCGTATCCATCGTCGGTCCAGTATACGTTCCCACTCATCCAATCTACAGCAACACCCTGGCAGTCGTGGAAAGCCATGTCGAAGATTATCTGCAACAAATGTGGACTTTATTAACATTATTTGAATATTATTGTTTTTTGTTTTTTTTCTTATTTGATATATTCTATTTATATAACGAACGACACAACAAAACGAGTGCAAAAGAAAAAAAAGAGGCGAGATAAAACATTTGTCAGAAAGCGACGACTTAGCAGGGAGGCATTATGTGGATATTGTTAACCTTTTAGTGCTTTATTATGATTAACACTGCTCCTAGTGACGCGCTTTGACTCGAGTTAGTGCTGATTGTTAGTGTTGGTAACTTTTGTTTATTTATTCTATTTGAATAAGAAACTAAGTTTTTGCAACTCTTGTTAACTAATAAAGACTTCAGTCGGCATCGACCTTCACAAGATTTTGGAAAACTACGCATAACGCATAAATTCTGTCACAGTTTTATAAAATAAACTTTTACAAAAAAAGTTTAAAACATTAAAATTATCTACACAAACATCCCTTACAGAATGGGCTAGCTAGTTTAATGACACAGTAATGTATTGAATTAACTTTATTGAAGTTAGCTTTAGGACGGGAAAACGACTTAAACATTTGTTAACAATATAAACTAGTCTCAAACCTCGCTCTCATACACAAGTAGGTAGCATTTTAAACGTTTCTAATAAAACTCAAGATAATGGCTGGAGGTTGTAGTTAGACGACAGACGTGGAATAAATATTTAAGCACATACAGAAGTAGAAAGCATTTAAAACGTTTCAATAAGTGTTAAGCCAGTCTTCAGACGGGCAAATGATTAACAGTTTGCTAATTATATAAACTAGCCCAAACCTCGCTTTCTGCGCCTTCCTCAGGTGCGATTCTTCGTCGAGACAATTCGTAAGTTCCGATGTCGGAATAAATCACCCAATCAACTCCGTCCGAGTCCCTGCGGAAAAAAACACATATAGGTATTATTTAGGTCAGACCTGGGCAAATTGAACTCAGAAGATTGGTTCCTGCAAACTATGATGTCACCACAATGCAAGCTATGGTAACACGAACTACTGGTCGATGACGTCATTATGATGACGCCACAACAAACATGTAACATTCTTTATCATTTCTATTTTGCGAAAAATATACACGTTTGAATACATTTAAGGTTCATATCGTTCTGCAATGACGTCACCACACTGTAAGCCATGACGTCACAAATTCTTTATCGATGACGTCACCACGCACCTGTAGTAGTCGAGCGCTCGCGGCATTTGCAGGTTTTCGATCGGGATCATGGGTGAGTAGTTGTGGTCCCTGTCTGCGAACAGGGAAACCCCCTTGATTTCACCGGGGTTGGATTTTCCGTAGAGGAGAAACAACTGGTCGCCCTCGGGCTCTGCAAGGAGGTTACTAAAGGTCATTTGGGCTTTGGGTGAAGGTTACTACAGGTTACCTGGAGCTCTTTAGTGGGTTAATAAAGGTCATTTAAAGTTGTCTAAATGGGTCTTTTAGGTTTGTAAAATCAGGTTGTTAAAGGTTTTTTGAAGAAACGTTTTGTTCCTATAAATTACTTAAAATTAGGTGATAATAAAAATGATTAATCTATATACACAATTCAAAGCGCTTATTTTAAAAGACTTAATCAACACACAATTAATCTGACAATTATATATAGAACCATTGTGGTGAGTTAATGATATTATTTTTCTGCTTTACATCCATTTTATTGCAACATAGTGTTCTTCTAACCACAAATAAAGCTTTTAAAAACACTTTTAGGAAAGAAGCAATAAACTCACTGTTACAAGAAGTTCCATCGTCGGCCAGAGTGAATCCTGCTTGGCACTTGCATACGCCCCCTGGTGGTGAAGAGTTATCGGAGGCGGTGAGGAGACAAATCTGCTCGCAACCTTTGTTCTTACATCCGTGCTGCAAGTCTAAAAAGAAATAAGACTTGAAAGAGTTAAAAGCAGTAATTTAGAATACAATACACAAGTTTTGTTTGAAAAATAAAAGAACAATCAACGATATAATTTGGTGACTTTTTACCTAACCAATTGCGAATGTAACACCGTTAACAAAAACAAGGTTTTTGTGAAAAGAAGAGAATCAATACAATCGACATATTTTTCTGATTTTGGACAAACAATAAATTGAATACATATTTTGGCCCAAAATATTGAATTTAAAATACAGCTTGAGCATTTCAAGAAATCATATAACAGTTAAATTTCAACATATATATACAAAAAACGCAAAAAAAATTAAAATCTATGTTTAAAATAAATATAAAATCCTTTTTATATAACCATTAAACTTTTCGTTGCATTTTACCAGTAAGGTTGCCTACATAGGCTACTAAACAGCAGAAAATACTTAAGTTTAATTTCAAATCAGGCAGAATTTTAAAATAAATACAGGGCAAAATAACTAACTTCATAAATTGGAAAATAAAATTAAAAGAAACCATTATTATTTTAGTTAGTAAAGCCTGCATAAAAACAGTTACTAAACAGGGCAGACAAAACTTAAGTTTAATTTCAAACTAACTACAACTTTAAAATTAATGAATAAAAATTAAAGAAACAATTTAGGTTTCAAATGCATTTTACCAATTGGGAGCCCACATATACTACACAACAGAAAATACTTTATGAAAAATTAATTTGGTGTCTTCTTTCCAACAGTGAAGCACTTAAACGATCTTACCGGCTTCATTATGTAGGTGCTTGTGGGCCAGCTTTATTACGTAGATGTACTTGAGTCCTCGCACCACAACCTGGCTGTTTTGTCCACTTGAAGACCAGGCAGGGATCCTTACGATGCTTTTGTTGTGAAAATCCGTGGCAAAAATAGAACCTGAACACAACAAAAGAAAATGTTATGGTGAAAATACACGATAGATTTAAGGCTAGTAAAGGTCTATCAGTTAAAAAATGTATTTCATTTTGCAATAGAAGTATTTATTTTACAGTGTGAATTTTTTTAAGTTAAACAATAAACTTGAAGTTTATTATTTATAACTAGAAATTTATGTGTCTAGAATTTACAATTTTTACTGATTTAAGTAAAATTATTAACTGTGTGAACTAAAAAACAATTTTTCTTTATTATGTTGATTGTTGACTTTTAATATATTATTGTAAAACCATTCCATTATTAGCCAAAGTGTCCAAAAAATGTAAATAGAGCCTAAAAAATACCAAAAAGTTATGTCTCTATAATAATATTACCCAAAAATGTTATCTTTGTTTAACAATTACTTAAAAACAAATTTGGTGTAAATAAAGCAATGCAATATATTTATTTGTAAGATTCCATTATTCAATTGTGTAAAGAACAGCAAAATTAAATAACACCAAACACAAAAGCATTGAAGTTTAACAGATGACTTACCATTAAAGTAAGCGATGTCAGTAAAGAATAGTTTGTTTTTCGATTGTAAAACCATCTTGCGATGTCTGCCGTTATAATCCACAGATTCAATGTAATCTGGAAAATTTGAACAAAGTGTTTGTTTTAAATTTTCACAATGCTTAAAAATTGATACATAACAAAGACGACAATAAAAGCAAGCTTTGAGTTAAATAAAAGTAGAACCACTTAAAGCTCTTTAAAGTAAAAAAATCATACATAGAAAACTTTACATTTACTGCAACCAATTTGCCAAACATGTTTTGTAGATATTCTTTATGGTTTAAAATTTCTTATTTTGTTCATCGTTAGAAAGTTTCAAAAAAACTACTGTAAGTCGGGTAGTGATTAAAAAACATGATCAATATTTTGATGATTGAAACTAAAATTTCAACTACTGGTAAATTTAGGCCCTAATATTCACAAAATACAACTTCGTAAGAAATCAAAAGCCAAACTTAAGCATGAAATAACATTTATAATTAGATTTGCTAGTTTCTGTAAAGTTTGAATCTTTTAGAGACACAAACAAGTTTCTGGAGGCAAAAACTGTTGTACTTTGCACACAAGAGACACTATATTTCAAAGTTTTTCACACAGCTTTCGCAAACATGTTAAACATGGACAGTGTTAAGTTTAGCAGTGGGTTTGCAAAAGCGCATTTTAATGTAAGTGCTTTATGACCTATTTAACTGTGTAAGCATTCTATGGCCCAAGGTCAAATGATCAAAGGTCACTGAGCACATGGTGCCTTCACACAGTAGTTGGCCCTATGGCAGTAGGTGTCATTACTTTTGCCGCGGTAGGTTACTTGTAAGTGTTTGGCAATGATATTTAACTTACACTCAAGCTGTTTCTGTTTCAATAACATTGTTTTGTATTTTTTCGAATTAAATAGGAATCTACTTGTGTAATCCTAAGTTGTGTTTTAATAAATTTATGTACACTTCAGTATCGGATAGGATCCATTAGTTAACATTGTTTTGTATTCATTTGAATAAAATATGAATCCACTTGTGTAAGCTTTTGTGCTGTTCACTGATGAAGACTTCAGATCTGTTAGTTTTCAGACAGCTGGCTGTTGCAACTTTTTCAACAAACCTTGGTGCGTATCGATGAAATAAATCCGCTTGCCGTAAATATCGAGGGTGAGAACCTCGGGGAAGACGATGCTGCGATTGACGACGACCCCGAGCGAACCCCCGTCCATTTCAACCCTCGACAACCGAGGTGAAACGCCGTGGTCGGTGTAGAACAACAAACTGGAAAACATTAAGAGTTTAAAGCAGACTGGACCCGGCCTGCCAAGCAATATAATCCGGCGTGTGGCTTATTTTCAATAAAACTATTCTACGCAAAAATAAGCCTAAAAACAACCCCTGGTTTAAAGAATTGCAATTACAATGGGGGCACAAGTGGTAACTAGGGATGTTTAAAGTAGAATGAATGTCATGCAAAAATCGTTTTCAAGTTATTATAAGCTGTGTCATTTAACGAAGTACCAAGCAAAATATATGTCATTAAAATAACATTAAAAAAATATAATAGCAAACCAATAAGATGTGAAAAAAATCTGTTTCAGGTAAACATCTGCAAATTACTTGCACTTATGTATATCTTGAAAAACAATAAATAAAATATTAAAACATAGCAAAAAAATTCATCAAAAAACTCGAGTTCTCGGGTAATTACATTTCTTCTTGAAAGTTTCGTCAAACTATTTAAGTCACCTAAGTTGTAAGGGTGAATAACTGTGAACGCTCATGAAATCGCAAGAGGAGCTGTGTTATACAGTTTACATACAAAAAATTATAAGTTAACTTACCCAGAAAGGGGGTCGATTGCGATTCCATGCAAGTGGTCAGAAGAGTTTAGTTGATGGACAGTTCGGCAAACCGGCTGGCCAGTTATGTTGCAGGCAAATATACGACCGTCCCGACTGTCGGCAAAATATACGTTGCCTGTCAGCCAGTCAATCAAAAACTGATGGACGTCTGGAGAAATACAAAAAGGCATTGCAAATTTGTAAATAAATGAAGATTTAATCGAAACAGTCAACATCCAACTACATATGTATGGGCTTTTTTCTTACTAGATATTTTGTTAAAGGGTTGAAAAAAGGGTGAAATAATCTATGGAACATATAAAATGTTGATATCAGGCATAATAATAATAATAATAATCAAAAATAGCTCCTCCTCTGGTAATTGTAGTTGTTAACCAACACTTCGGCAACCATTCAAATCGTTTCTTTACAATCTAAGTGGCCTTTGTACATTCAGAACTCCAACTTACTATGCACGCTATAGGGAAGTGGTAATCTCTTTGCACTTCTAAGTTCTTTGATGTCGCTGCAACTGAAAGTGCTTAAACTGGGGTTAGAGGTCACGGAGATCCAGCAAAGAAGGTTGTTCGACCAATCAAAATCGATCGCTGGGATTTTGGCACCGGTCTTTGAAGTGTAAAGCACTTTTTGGCTCCCATCCAAGCTCACTTTCTAAAGATAATAAAAAGCTAGGGGGTTAGTTTAGGACAAAGGTTACCAAACTTTTTTCATAAAGGGCTGGACAACTTTGATTATTGCTTAACAAAGAAATAAGTATACATAAAAAAACTGTTGTGAGGTCTAAGAAATTGATAACTATACAAAACTGTTTATTTAGTTTAAAATTTTCAGCAACATTTAGCTTAGAATTGCATTTCAATTTAAACTGTACTTTCTTCAATAAGGACACAAAGACATTTTAGTAAATTTATCGGTTTTGGAAGACTTAATATTACTTAACGACAAGAAATGTTTCAAATATAATTGAAAAAACAAAACACTGTTATGTCATGATCACATACCAAATGGTTAAAATTTTTTTTTTTAACACATAGATTAAGCTGCACATAAAACAAATTAAAATTCTTTTGAAAAGTTAAGGGAATTTTTAATGTGAAAATTAAGTTAAACAAAACCAAATATATTTAAAGACTTTATGGCAGCCCTGTAGTACACTAAAGGTAATTTACCAATAAATTTTCATTGCTGGATACCAGCAGGTAAGGTTGGTCCTGGTCTGAGGGGGGTATGAAGCACAAATGGGGGTCTGCGGGGTCAACAAGGAACCCCGGGTGACAGGAGCAAGTAACATTCCAACCGACCCCGTCGGTACAAAGCTGCTCACATGGGTTCACCACAGAGCAGGCTGAAACAGCTGCACAAAAAAAATTTATAGTGAAGAGTTTAATATTCTATTTCTTGATTTCAAATGTAAATGGCAATAAAAAAAAAGTACTCTTTATAATGTGTCAAGGGAATAAAGGTAATAGCTGTGCACAAATAATAAAGTTTTAAGATGTACGATACTTGACATTGTAATATCATAAACTATCAGTCCAATATTTTGGACAAAAGACTTCTAGTTCGTAAAATTGTTATACTAGAAATGTATGACTTTACGTAACATATATGTATTATATGTATGACATGTATGTATGATTTTATCTACAAGGACCAAGGTATAGCTTGCAATCTTGGTAAAAAAATGAGCAAAAAAAAGTAAATGTTTGTTGCTCTATGCTTTTTTTAGCAAAAAATCTTAAACTTTCTGAAAAATTATAAAATAATCAGATAAAACTTTCCTAAACAAGAAACGTTTAATTGTATATATAACTTGTTAAAAACGCACAGTTAAATATAAGTGGAATAGCACGGTAGAGGTTTTTAAATTTACCTGAACATGTTCTGTTGTCGGAATCATTGATAACAAAACCGTCGGCGCAATAACAAGAAGCAGCCCCAGAAGGGAGAATCGCACATCGGTACGTGCAGTTCAACACAGCACACTGGGAAGGCCCGTTGTAACCAGGGGCCTTCTCTGCATAACATACACTTTTATTAACATTTAGGTTCACATTATGAAAACAAATTTTTTGCAAATTAAATTTTTTTTTGTTTTAAAAATAATCCTGTTACTGTTATCTATCAATATCTGTTTCTGGTAAAGTTTGCTAAAGATATATTTTTATATACTTGCTTTTTCGTTTCATAAACATTTAAACTATTTTTTTAGATATATATATTACTGCTATGCAAGGAAATACTAGGCATACAAACTATGATTTTTATCTTAAATCGTTTTACTTTACTGCATAATTTTTTATCATGAACGTTTAATCCATTTATAAAAAGAATATGCATTGTGAAAAATAAGAGGAATTAACAGGTATACAAACCGACCAGCTTTTTATTAAATTCATTTTTGTTGTAGAAATAATGTAGAACAGTTAAGGATAAAAGTCCGACACAATCTTTTTTTAAATGAAGTCAAACCTTGGCAAAACTTTTCATCAGACCCATCGTCTGGACAATCGACGATTCCATTGCAGAGCTTGTCGTAAGTAACACACAATGTTGGCTGGCTGACGCATGCTGCACCATAGTACCGACACGTCGGGTTTGAATCACCTGCAAATACAAATTAATAAAAGGTTTTGAGGCAAAAAACAAAGTAAACTCCAGAAAAAAAAATATTAATTCACACAAACTCAACAAAAGTCCAAAAAACTTTTTTTCGGGACACAATAATAAAAAATGTGTATAGGTAAATTTAAATGTAAACTTAGGTAGCAATCAATGTATCTTCCAGTAAGTTTTGTGGGAAATCGAAAGATAAATAACCTACATTTTTTTCAATTTTTAAAGTGGTTCAGTTAAAAAACATAAATAAGTGACTAAATTCAGCAACAAAACGTCTTAATCAAGATGATATCGATCTCCTCGACCTTATTAGTTTTCACAGTCATTATAAAATTATATTACAGATCTGTGCATGCATAGTGTACCCAATAATATAGTGTGGCTAAGGTGTTAAATAGGATTGCTATCTTTGAATAATTATATATTATAAATGATATTAAACTGATCCGTATGTCTTGTGCTGGTTTTGTCAAAACAAACAACAAGCAGCTAAAAATAGTGAGAATTATTTCTCTCAAGATAGTTGACCACCAAATAAAATAAGCTAAAAATTTTCAAAATACTAGAGTCAGCCAGATTGCAATATGCAATATTTCTTAATTTAATTCTTTGAACAAAATTTTTAAGGTAAAATAAAACAGGCAAACATATTTAATTTGGACAGAAAACATCTAAATAGTCAATACAAAAAGATATACCAGTTGGGAAAGTTTAGGAAAAAATTGACTTATTGAAATATGATATGTATAGTAAGAAACTTGGAGATACAATTAGTTCACAGTGAAGCATGTCAATTGTACATCAAGGCTAGACACCCAGTCACACCAAATGCCCATGAAACACTGTAGTTTGTCTCTTCTAATTACAAGTCAGCTACAGACAACGTGGTAACTAACTGTCAGACAAGTGGCACAATTGACAATTTAAACCAATTCAGGAAATACTCAGTTTGGAACACTTCCTTACAAGCTGCTGAAATATCCATCCGTTACAAAATTGAAAATGTCAAGACGTGATGACTCGATAAAAATTCCCAATTTTGAAAGGTTAATGAAGATATTTGAGACAATTGTTTCCATAACATGTAAATTGTTGGATAATTTGGTAACTATGGAACTTCCAGTCATTTTGAAATAAACATATTTAACTCCAATATATACATGTCATTGCAAATTTTGGCTTAAACTACATGAATACCAGCAAATAAATCCTGTTTGCATCAATTAATCAATCATAGTTACTTGTTCTACATGAAATATGAAAAAATATGCATTTAAAGTTTTTTAGTAAAAAATTAAAAAACAGGACATTGTAACAAAAAATTTATTTTGTCATGAGTCCATATTTGTAGCAATATGTTGTTATTGTCTATTTATATGAATGATCAATGCTTAGTGTTGTATAATTCAATACATAGTGTTGTATAATTCAATACCATCATGCGATTAGCGGCAATCACATTAACTGCCATTTACCTGATTAAAAAGTAAAAATAAATATAGTAACTTACACAAGTCTGGAGCTTCATCCATTCCATTCTGGCAATCTTGATCACCATCACAAAGCCAACCAGTGGCAATACAATCTCCTGGTTCACCACACTCAAAATGCGACTCTTTGCACACCTTTGTTTCTGTAATACAACAACAAATATATAAAGAGACTCAGTTAACAGAGTGAACGGCCCCGAATCTTACCACAGGTACTAAAATAATGAAATAACGGTTTTTCGCTTTTGACTCAGCGTAAGTTAAATGAATATCCCAAAATCCATTGCAGTTTTGTTCTCTTTAATATACTCATTGTTGTACCTCACATAAAAAATATTGGAATATTTTTTTTATAACTGATTTTATTTATTTGTGAAAATATACTCATACCATATTCAAATAATGCTTGGATAATAAAAATGCTTGAAAAAGCAACGGACAACGGTGTTATGGTTGTTGTACGATTTGCTCCAGTCTGAGTCTGTGTATCTCAGTTGGTAGAGCGATGGTCCGATTTGACCAAGGTCGTGAGTTCGAACCTCACCACAGGTTAGGTTTACTAACAGGATGCAGCAGGCAATGGTGCTATGATTGTTTCTCGACTTGCTCCCCTATGAGCTTGCGTAGCTAATTTAGTAGACTGCCGGTCCCAGGATGGCCGCGGTAATGAGTTTGAATCTCTAGATGATTTTCATCTTGTCTTGCTGGCACTATAAACCTGGTAGCCTTTCTGCTTTCGATTTACAAACATCAACCGTTTACACATTCTCACAGAGTCAAATTATGGCTTTTTGTTTATGCCAGACGAATGAATAAATAAATGAATAATTTGGAGACAATCTTTACATAAAACTAAATTTTAATAAACTTTAAACTTAGGTGTATTAGCTCGTTAAACTCTTAGTACCGGTAGTTGTCTCACGAATATAAAATAATACCCTCTCTTTATGGCAACCCAACTTTTTAAAAACAAGGAAATGATCTGATTATTACTGATAACTGTACTGAAAAGAAATAAACAAACACTATTTTTGCTCAAATAAACTATTTTTAAACAAGAATTAACGAACACTATATATTTTTTGCTGCCACCAACTTACCACAATTATCTTCATCACTTCCATCGTCGCAGTCTGCGTCTCCATCGCACCACCAATCCAGTGACACACAATCCTTCTTGCCCGCTCGGCATGTGAACATCGTTAACGAACAGTTGCGCCAAGACGTTGATGGTATGTTTTCTGAAAAACAGATTAACCATTAAGCTTTGATAAATGCTTTTTTTAAAGCTTTGACTTCTAGTCCTACCCACTGCTAATAGTTGGCATTAGATAATAATCTGGCACAAGTTAAACAAAAAAACAAATGATTAACAACAGAAGGTAATAAAGTTTCTTAAAACACTAAAACATTTTTTTTTTAAATAAATTACTCTTGAATGATTTAGTTTCATCTATTTTGCTTGTTTAGGAAGTTAATAAGGTAATTTGGTATCGAAGTGGATCATGATACTTTTTGTCCGGATGTCGGTAAAACAAAATGCCTATATCGGACATCCTAGATGGCATGGAATAATAGGGCCTGTAGCTCAAAAAAAACTGGGGTGACAGGCTGCATCCTAAACCTGCTCGTTTTAACGTACGGGAAAGTCAGGGTGCTTATTTGATTTTTTGGGGTGCAGGTTTGATCTGTTTATAAAAACTTACAGTTGTTTATTACAGATTAGTTAGAAAATCTTGTACTTTTAAATATTCTTCAAATATAATAAAAATTCAACATTTACACTTAGTGTTTACCTGTAGATACATGACGGGCAGAAAAAGGCGTCGATGAAATTGCAAACTTAATCCACAATATCCAAATAAGTGCTGTAATAAAATTGTTTTTACTCCTTGTAAAAACACTTGGGTTCAGAGTCATTGCAAAAGTTTTGATGTGTTTTGTCGTTTAATCCTGATGTTGCAGTTTGAAGATATGCTGTCAGTTCATCACTGGATTCCAGTAGTTCTTTTTGTAGTTTGGTAAATATTCGTACACAGGTAGCTTTCAAAATATCTTTTTTTCGGCAATTTCTACTTAAAGTTTTAGCTGTGTTTTTAACTTTTGAGGTAAAATTTCGGCGCTGCTCTAGAATCCTGCCACAACAAGTATTCTTTGGGTTAGGGTGCGGGTTAGCGTTTGGGTTTGGGTAGGTTAAGCAATATTATTAAATAATAATACTTGACCCACCCTAACCCAAATATTCTTAGTTGGTTTTCTAATTGTTTGGCGCTGGTTTAGAATCCTACCACATGTTTTCCTGGGGTTTGTATTGCTAACAATATTTAGGTTTGGGTGAGAGTTAGCGTTTGGCCTTTGGGTGGGTCAAGTATTATTATTTGATTTATTCTTACAAATGTTATGCCTTCCTTGCAATTTGAACTTTGACAACGCGTTTTGTTACCAGTAAAATGAATGTGGTTGGATTCTAGTCCAGCGCCCTAGGAAAATATTACGTTTCTTTTTTATAATCACAACTGCGATATAGACACAACCTTAAATACGGCAATGTACGAAACAACCCAACAAAACTAGCAATACCTGTCAATTTTAAAGTAAATAACGGTGAGCCATCGCAAATAAAAGTATTTAACTGTCTGTAAGCTTGACCCAGTTCAATGCATTAACACGCAGTACTTTCTGGGAGGAAATACAACTTTAATGCGTTAAGTGGTGTCTGTCTGGGAAATAACAACATGTCTTCTTTTCACCTGCCTTTGCAGGAGACAAAACAAACTTGCTCGTTACTGACGTCTAGCGGAAATTAAAAACATAAACAATGTACTTTGCAGAATGTTGTGCTAGAATTTTAAACCAACAAAGCAAAAATCCACCAAATACCTTTTTCTAAAGTTTTATCGAATTGAAGTTGAGAAAGTGAACATACTCAAACCTTAAACTGAACAACGGGGGAAAATATATCGTTTTCAAGCATTTAAATTTTACTACACACCCATTAGGAGTCAACACGTACCTTTTGCCTATATGATTCCCTAAATCAAGTACAGCTGAACTGCTTACCGTCTAGTATTTTTTGTTTCTTCTATTAATAAATGGTTTTATTCCATTGCTTGCATAATATGAACCAAGCTAAGACAAATCGGCGAACAGTAATTGCCTAAAACGTTATACTTTGGGGCAATTTGATTCTCATAGCGGAAATTCAATAAATCTTATTCGGCCCTAGACGTAGACTAAATAGCAAAAACAATTTTGTAAACTTTATTTTTAACAAACTTTTTCCAATTTCATTTTTTTAACTACAACCACAAAACCATTATGTTTCAAAAGTTATTTGTCGTTCTTTAAAAGTTTCAAAATAAGAAACAACACTTTTCTACCTGTCTGACAAAATATTAAAACAACATTACAAGATCAAAGCTAACAGAAATTTATTACAAATGTTACGGTAACTTAAAGAAGCAATGATAAGAATATCTTGGAAGAAACGCCATTTGGTCAACGCTGTAATAGGTAAATTAGTTAGACCAAGAAAAGCTTTCACAGTTTCCACAATAACTCGATGAAGAAAAGTTGGTACAGAAAAATAAATTCAGAAAATGAATTGATATAATTAAAGCTGCGCATATGAGCTCTGATAACAAGAAAAAAATGTAGTACGTCATTTAAAGCCGGTATATAGTTGTAAAATAATGTAGGTAGTCCTGTGAAATAACCAAGTAACTAAGAAAATTGTTTGGAATTTTAACGAGCACCTTTATTTTATATTTTAATGAGTTACCGTTTAGCACGACTTTGGTCCATGTCATGTTTTTCTCGGTTCTATATAACTCGAAAAAGTTGAAAATGGGTAATAGATTAAAAACAAGTGTTTAAATTGGATCAGTAAATAAGCAAAAAGTATATTTATATAACGCAAAACAAATTTCTGATTCACGAATTTAAAAGTTTACGACACTTAAATACTGTACAGTGCAGTATTTAACGCAAAACGTGGGGTTATTTGAAGTTTACACAGTTCAATGTAAAGAACAAAAAAACGGCGCCCAGTAATTCAGCTCACAAAATATTTCAAGGGAAGCTGTAAGAAATTGAAGAAGTAAACAAAAAGTAGGTTTATTTTCTTATCACTAAACCTCGCTGACTTGATGAATTTTTAGGAAATTTCGCGAACTCCAATTTTGGAGAATCCACATTATTTTAAATCAATTGTAAAACTTGGACCACAGGTGAATCAGCAGGTTACAGCAAACAATCGTTGACCCAAAGAGCTGCAAATGTTTTTGTTGCATTATAAAGACATAACAAAATCCTTTTTGTTTCTGTTTATTTCGTTTAAAAAGTTTGGTAAAAAAGTGGTTATTTTTACCAGACAAAATCATTTTGATTAAATCGTGATGACGTCATCAAAATCACAGGTTAGTCTCAATAAATAAACTGTTTTGACTGTTATATGCTTGCAGTTCTTTGGCGCGGATTGTTTATTTTGAACTATTGCTTGTAAGTTTTTCCACTTCAGTGAAAAAAAAGTTGTCACATAAAAACAAAACAAAGAAAAAATGATAAAAAATGACGAAACGCCAGAATGAAAACAACTTTTAAAGCAAATTTGGCAAACTAACAACAAAAAGTTACAATACTATGATTTACATTTTGTAAACCGCATTACCTTCACATTTGTCGTCACCCTAGTAGGCTTAGAAACCAGGTGTCTGACTATCATATTAAATAAATTTAAGTTTATGTTTTTCAATAGAATATCAAAGTGTTCGATATGAAATAATATCGCGTGTAACCAAGACTTTTTACCTTTTTTTGGTTGACCAACTTATAAAGTGATTGTGTTTGAGAAAACGTAAAACAGTTTGAAATAAAAACAAATCATTCGGAAGTTTTACCGAAGGAACTTGCCCTAATCAGGATTGTAGTGCACGCAGAAAAAAACAACTACCGCCCGGTGATATTCGAACTCACGGCCTCCAGTAAGACGGTCTCTGCTCAGGCTCAGAGGGGAGCAAGTGGAGAACAACTATAGCACCGTTGCCTGTTACATTCTGTTCATAGAACTGGTCTGTGATGAGGATCGAACTCAGCCGTGCTGGGAACGTCGTTCTACCAACTGAGCTAAACAGGCTCAGAGGAAAGCGAGTTGAGAAACAACCATACGCCAACCCCTAAGCTGTATGTTTGCACAACCTCATATTGAAGAGAATCATCGGCCCGTATTGAGCAACTGAAACATTGATATACACAATTTCGTGATAAAGTTTCAGCTTTTCACGCCGAAGCTGATCTTTTTGTTCGCTCTTTTTCCCCTTCCTCTTCGTTTTTCTCCATTGTGACGAAAACAAAGAGCGAGGCGTCCTTGTGTTTGGAGCCGTCACGCTTGAGCAGTGGCACGTGACGGTAGCCTGTAAGGTATTCCCCCAATATGAGATTCGCAGCAGAATGATCAAAAAGGAAATTTATATTTTCAGAACTCATAATAAACTATGATAAGCAGTGTTGAAAATAAGTCAACTTCAGTCAAGTCATTTTTATAAACTAACTTCAAACTAGGTACACTTTGCACGGATCTGTAATGTATTTTGATAATAAATTGCAAAACCAAGAAGGTCGAGTAGATCGACATCATCTTGATTATCAAGAGTCACAGACACATTAACTGAAGATGATACAAGCTCGTATCGAAACGTCTTAATTAAGATGGTGTCGATCTACTCGACCTTTTTGTCTTTGCCATTCATTATCAAACTTCAAATTACTTTACCCAAAATATTTTTGCCAACTTTCGTTTCACCGCACGCCTACTAAAAAAAAATTAAAAAAAATTAAAAAATAATCTTTTTAAGACCCAAGTCAAGAACTTTCCCAAAATATTTTCGATTTTTTTTAAAGTTAAATTTCTCCACACACCTAACTATGTTTACCACGAGCGATTTACCAGCAATTAATTTACCACCAACTTACCACGGGGCAGTGTGTGTTGGTGGGACTCAAAATACTTCCAAATTTTTGTTTAACTACTTAAATTTCTTCGCACGCTGAAACAAAAATTAAAAAAAAAATATTTTTTTTAGACACAAACCAACTCCAGACACTTCACTTAAAATATTATCAATTTGTTTTTGTTTTTCACTAACTTTAATTTCTCCGCACGCCTTCTAAAAAACTCCAAAATAGTACATTTTTAAGATTCCCGTGCCAAGTTAAACCACTTTAGCAAAAAAATTTCCATTTTTTACCAACATTCGTTTGGCCTCACGCCTACTACGAATAATTAAAAACAATTGTCCAACTTACCAAGCGCGACGCTGGTAAAGGGAAGTGTTTGTTGACCAACCCTCTCCGGAGCCCGGTCCCTGTCCTTGACGATGAACTTGACCATGGCCATCTCAGGTTCACGAACGAGGAAGGAAAACTTCTCCTCCCAAACGGTGCTTCCCCCTGCGAGAGAGTCAAGCTGGAGTGAAAATGCGGGAAAATTGATGGGATTGGGAAAACTAATCAATTAAATTGTCACCTAACGTACGGCTGATTAAATAATTACCTAACGAACGGCCAAAAAGAAAATATCGATGAGATCAAACGTTTATCTTGTGTTTTACTTTTTTCATGTTTTACCTTCGTTTTTTGAGGTACAAGTCATCCGATGTGAGACATCTAGCGGATCTCCAGAAATGTCGACTTCGACGAAAAAGTTGGATTGTGAAGAACCTGAACAGACGTTTGCAGAAAACATGAACTTATATAACAAGCAACTAAAGCAAAAGGTTAAGTAAAAATTGCCAGTAATAATACTGTTATGTTTTTCTGTGCGAAAAATGACATTTTTTTACACTGTTAAGAGGACACATAAATTTTTCAAACTTTGTTTTTTTACATTGCGTTTTAGACACATAACAAATAAAGGTGTTAACATTCACAGCGACACGTTTTATATGATACCGTAACCGACGCCATATTATCGGACAAGTACAGATATTAACAATTGATATCAACTCTAAACCAATCATAGCAAGATAGTTTTAAACGAAAATTAATTTTCTTTAAATACTTTCAAAAAGAAATAATATTTTGGAAAAAATGACCATGAGCTCAAAACTCAAAAATACGAAAAAAATCATTTTAGTGAATCGGATTTAATTGAATAAATGTACAAATAATACGAATAATTATAACATTAAAACAAGCTGATTTAGGTTGTTTCAGTTTCAATCTTGTGCAACCAGAACCGCTTGGTTTTTCACAATTTTTTTCCTTTAGGCAAATTATTGCACCGATACTTGATACTTTGGTCTCAAGTCGCGATCCGACCGACCCCGATATTACCGGCGGCCGATAACTCACCGAGGTTCTGTCCGCTGATGACCCGGATCGTGAAAATAATTGCGGAAGTGTCCACCACCTCTAGCGCCACCCGCTGGCGACGTGGTTTGAGGACGTATCCGCAATTACCATTTTGTCGAAATTTTCCCACGCAGGTCTCCATTTCGTCGCACTGGGTCTGGTAGTTCAAGGCGACTGACAAATTAAAATAAATAAATAATTTTTTTTCGAATCGATTTTGTCCAACTACTCCTAATAAGTTTTCGTCAGGGAGTATTTGAAAAATAATCAACAAAAAAGTGAATTTTCTAAAAGCGTAAAAAAATTGAGTTGCCTAAAATCTAGCCAAACTGCCAATAAAGCACTTTTTTGGATGTTTTTTGGTAATTTTGGTAATTAATTTTTGGATAAATCTTGCAATTTTGGGTCGCGACCCATTGGTTGAGCACCGCTGGTCTATAGCTTCTACTCACCCAGCTGGAAACCGGCATTCCACAAAGGTTGAGGGTCGTAGTTGCTGGAATCGGTTCGAATCCCGGCAGGGTAGGTTCGGCTCATGTGCTGTCGGTGGTACTCTATCGCCTCCAGTGGATACTGCTTTGCCAATCTGAGAAGAAAATTACTTTGTTGTAAATCTAATTAGTTTTTACCGACGGCGGAGTTATAGAATTTTGTAAAACAAATTGAATATTTGGTTAGTTATTGGTTTTAAAATTGAATAATATAAAAAATAAAATAATAAATAAGGCTTCTTTTATACCGTGTTTTTTCGTTAACCTTCTAACTAAACTTTTTTTTATCAAAGGTAAAGTTACAAAACTTTAGAACAACTTTTCGATGTTACCTTTATTGGTTTTATCCCCCAATTTGTTTTGGGTATTTCTTTATTGTTTTCATAAAAAAACATTGAATAATTTGTAGAAAATAATAAAAATGTTTTCTTTAAATACAGTAAATAAGTAAAATAAAACAAATTGTTCTATCCTTTTTTTAAACATCATCTTGGACTCATTGAAGTATAATGGCTGGAAGTTGTAGAAAAAGTTAGTAAGAATATCAAAGCCATACATAAGTATAGGCATCATTTTGAACGTTTCGAATAATTCTTTATTCTTTAAAGAGTGATTCAAAACGTTCAGAATTACACCTACTCCAGTATTGGCTTTGACATATTCTTACTATATCTTGGAATCACATAATAACTCAAATTTTACAATACGCTAAAAAGAAATCGCAATACGATTAAACGAAGTTAGTTTACTGGAACTAAAATTGGACGTTTTTCCGTTTAAGTAAATATTTGTGGAATTACGAAATGAGCTGTCGTGATCATCAATAATGAAGATGGAAAATTTGCTATAACAGAAGGTCTTAATTGCTTGAACGAGTATTTTTATTAATGCAATAAGGTAAACGCCAGGTGATTATTATTTCTCCATCTGTTATTCATGTAAATTTAATCTATTTCCTCATCTTGAGTTCGTAGTAACGTTGATGGTATGTGGGCTAGATTTTGGAGTGGTCTACAAAGACCTAATTGAAATTTTAGTCTTAAAAATAAAACTTTGGCGTTGAATGTATTCATATTTTACTTTAATTTCACAGTTTTTGGACCGAAAACAGCAGATTTCTTAAAGTAACTTGTTTTTTGACTTCATTTTTTAAAATAAAAAAAATGTCATCTACGGTCCACGCGAACCAAACTATATTTTAGAGTTCCGCGTGTAAAAACGTTTTAATGACTCCTGTTTTACACAAATTGGTAACTCGCTGTAACAGTACATCTAGCTTGAATGTATATTTATATTTAAGTTAGGATTTAAGAAAAATAACAAAATTGCTTACTTCAGCGCTTTGATCTCGGAGAATGACGATATTTCGTCGAAATTTCTCGAATTCCGGTCAAAACTCTTGAATTTTGAACTTTTGCAGTAAACAACAAGCGCAGAAAGGGATTTGGAAAGACTGGTTTTGGCTGGTTTAGGAGCAATCTGTGGAAAAATGGGGTTGAAATGGGAACGTCGTTCTACCAACTGAGCTAAACAGGCTCAGAGGAAAGCGAGTTGAGAAACAACCATACGCCAACCCCTAAGCTGTATGTTTGCACAACCTCATATTGAAGAGAATCATCGGCCCGTATTGAGCAACTGAAACATTGATATACACAATTTCGTGATAAAGTTTCAGCTTTTCACGCCGAAGCTGATCTTTTTGTTCGCTCTTTTTCCCCTTCCTCTTCGTTTTTCTCCATTGTGACGAAAACAAAGAGCGAGGCGTCCTTGTGTTTGGAGCCGTCACGCTTGAGCAGTGGCACGTGACGGTAGCCTGTAAGGTATTCCCCCAATATGAGATTCGCAGCAGAATGATCAAAAAGGAAATTTATATTTTCAGAACTCATAATAAACTATGATAAGCAGTGTTGAAAATAAGTCAACTTCAGTCAAGTCATTTTTATAAACTAACTTCAAACTAGGTACACTTTGCACGGATCTGTAATGTATTTTGATAATAAATTGCAAAACCAAGAAGGTCGAGTAGATCGACATCATCTTGATTATCAAGAGTCACAGACACATTAACTGAAGATGATACAAGCTCGTATCGAAACGTCTTAATTAAGATGGTGTCGATCTACTCGACCTTTTTGTCTTTGCCATTCATTATCAAACTTCAAATTACTTTACCCAAAATATTTTTGCCAACTTTCGTTTCACCGCACGCCTACTAAAAAAAAATTAAAAAAAATTAAAAAATAATCTTTTTAAGACCCAAGTCAAGAACTTTCCCAAAATATTTTCGATTTTTTTTAAAGTTAAATTTCTCCACACACCTAACTATGTTTACCACGAGCGATTTACCAGCAATTAATTTACCACCAACTTACCACGGGGCAGTGTGTGTTGGTGGGACTCAAAATACTTCCAAATTTTTGTTTAACTACTTAAATTTCTTCGCACGCTGAAACAAAAATTAAAAAAAAAATATTTTTTTTAGACACAAACCAACTCCAGACACTTCACTTAAAATATTATCAATTTGTTTTTGTTTTTCACTAACTTTAATTTCTCCGCACGCCTTCTAAAAAACTCCAAAATAGTACATTTTTAAGATTCCCGTGCCAAGTTAAACCACTTTAGCAAAAAAATTTCCATTTTTTACCAACATTCGTTTGGCCTCACGCCTACTACGAATAATTAAAAACAATTGTCCAACTTACCAAGCGCGACGCTGGTAAAGGGAAGTGTTTGTTGACCAACCCTCTCCGGAGCCCGGTCCCTGTCCTTGACGATGAACTTGACCATGGCCATCTCAGGTTCACGAACGAGGAAGGAAAACTTCTCCTCCCAAACGGTGCTTCCCCCTGCGAGAGAGTCAAGCTGGAGTGAAAATGCGGGAAAATTGATGGGATTGGGAAAACTAATCAATTAAATTGTCACCTAACGTACGGCTGATTAAATAATTACCTAACGAACGGCCAAAAAGAAAATATCGATGAGATCAAACGTTTATCTTGTGTTTTACTTTTTTCATGTTTTACCTTCGTTTTTTGAGGTACAAGTCATCCGATGTGAGACATCTAGCGGATCTCCAGAAATGTCGACTTCGACGAAAAAGTTGGATTGTGAAGAACCTGAACAGACGTTTGCAGAAAACATGAACTTATATAACAAGCAACTAAAGCAAAAGGTTAAGTAAAAATTGCCAGTAATAATACTGTTATGTTTTTCTGTGCGAAAAATGACATTTTTTTACACTGTTAAGAGGACACATAAATTTTTCAAACTTTGTTTTTTTACATTGCGTTTTAGACACATAACAAATAAAGGTGTTAACATTCACAGCGACACGTTTTATATGATACCGTAACCGACGCCATATTATCGGACAAGTACAGATATTAACAATTGATATCAACTCTAAACCAATCATAGCAAGATAGTTTTAAACGAAAATTAATTTTCTTTAAATACTTTCAAAAAGAAATAATATTTTGGAAAAAATGACCATGAGCTCAAAACTCAAAAATACGAAAAAAATCATTTTAGTGAATCGGATTTAATTGAATAAATGTACAAATAATACGAATAATTATAACATTAAAACAAGCTGATTTAGGTTGTTTCAGTTTCAATCTTGTGCAACCAGAACCGCTTGGTTTTTCACAATTTTTTTCCTTTAGGCAAATTATTGCACCGATACTTGATACTTTGGTCTCAAGTCGCGATCCGACCGACCCCGATATTACCGGCGGCCGATAACTCACCGAGGTTCTGTCCGCTGATGACCCGGATCGTGAAAATAATTGCGGAAGTGTCCACCACCTCTAGCGCCACCCGCTGGCGACGTGGTTTGAGGACGTATCCGCAATTACCATTTTGTCGAAATTTTCCCACGCAGGTCTCCATTTCGTCGCACTGGGTCTGGTAGTTCAAGGCGACTGACAAATTAAAATAAATAAATAATTTTTTTTCGAATCGATTTTGTCCAACTACTCCTAATAAGTTTTCGTCAGGGAGTATTTGAAAAATAATCAACAAAAAAGTGAATTTTCTAAAAGCGTAAAAAAATTGAGTTGCCTAAAATCTAGCCAAACTGCCAATAAAGCACTTTTTTGGATGTTTTTTGGTAATTTTGGTAATTAATTTTTGGATAAATCTTGCAATTTTGGGTCGCGACCCATTGGTTGAGCACCGCTGGTCTATAGCTTCTACTCACCCAGCTGGAAACCGGCATTCCACAAAGGTTGAGGGTCGTAGTTGCTGGAATCGGTTCGAATCCCGGCAGGGTAGGTTCGGCTCATGTGCTGTCGGTGGTACTCTATCGCCTCCAGTGGATACTGCTTTGCCAATCTGAGAAGAAAATTACTTTGTTGTAAATCTAATTAGTTTTTACCGACGGCGGAGTTATAGAATTTTGTAAAACAAATTGAATATTTGGTTAGTTATTGGTTTTAAAATTGAATAATATAAAAAATAAAATAATAAATAAGGCTTCTTTTATACCGTGTTTTTTCGTTAACCTTCTAACTAAACTTTTTTTTATCAAAGGTAAAGTTACAAAACTTTAGAACAACTTTTCGATGTTACCTTTATTGGTTTTATCCCCCAATTTGTTTTGGGTATTTCTTTATTGTTTTCATAAAAAAACATTGAATAATTTGTAGAAAATAATAAAAATGTTTTCTTTAAATACAGTAAATAAGTAAAATAAAACAAATTGTTCTATCCTTTTTTTAAACATCATCTTGGACTCATTGAAGTATAATGGCTGGAAGTTGTAGAAAAAGTTAGTAAGAATATCAAAGCCATACATAAGTATAGGCATCATTTTGAACGTTTCGAATAATTCTTTATTCTTTAAAGAGTGATTCAAAACGTTCAGAATTACACCTACTCCAGTATTGGCTTTGACATATTCTTACTATATCTTGGAATCACATAATAACTCAAATTTTACAATACGCTAAAAAGAAATCGCAATACGATTAAACGAAGTTAGTTTACTGGAACTAAAATTGGACGTTTTTCCGTTTAAGTAAATATTTGTGGAATTACGAAATGAGCTGTCGTGATCATCAATAATGAAGATGGAAAATTTGCTATAACAGAAGGTCTTAATTGCTTGAACGAGTATTTTTATTAATGCAATAAGGTAAACGCCAGGTGATTATTATTTCTCCATCTGTTATTCATGTAAATTTAATCTATTTCCTCATCTTGAGTTCGTAGTAACGTTGATGGTATGTGGGCTAGATTTTGGAGTGGTCTACAAAGACCTAATTGAAATTTTAGTCTTAAAAATAAAACTTTGGCGTTGAATGTATTCATATTTTACTTTAATTTCACAGTTTTTGGACCGAAAACAGCAGATTTCTTAAAGTAACTTGTTTTTTGACTTCATTTTTTAAAATAAAAAAAATGTCATCTACGGTCCACGCGAACCAAACTATATTTTAGAGTTCCGCGTGTAAAAACGTTTTAATGACTCCTGTTTTACACAAATTGGTAACTCGCTGTAACAGTACATCTAGCTTGAATGTATATTTATATTTAAGTTAGGATTTAAGAAAAATAACAAAATTGCTTACTTCAGCGCTTTGATCTCGGAGAATGACGATATTTCGTCGAAATTTCTCGAATTCCGGTCAAAACTCTTGAATTTTGAACTTTTGCAGTAAACAACAAGCGCAGAAAGGGATTTGGAAAGACTGGTTTTGGCTGGTTTAGGAGCAATCTGTGGAAAAATGGGGTTGAAATGACTTAGTATGAAGCGTCATGTACTTTGAATGGCTGGAGTTAAAATGCATATGGGCTAAATGGGTGTTGGGGAACATCTCGACAAAGGTCAGTTTGCTAGCTCGCTTTAAAACAACTCTTATTTTTTTAAACCTTATAGCTTTAAAAATTGACACAAACAAATGTGTAAATAAATCAAGAGTTAATCAAAACGTTCACAACATGCTACCTTCTTCTGTATGGGCTTTGATATTCATTTTACGAATGTGTAAATAGTTTACATGTTGGTCATTTTAACAAGACAATGACAATAATTAAAGAGGTAAAAAATTACATTTATTTCATGTTTTTTGTTTCGGTACCTTCATTAGAACCCACATTACGTCATACAAAGTAAGCAATACTTTCGTCACAAAATGCCAGTTGTGACGAAACAAATGTCAAGCAAGCTAGATTCCCTATGTAATGTATATAATGTAGGCTATAAAATTTGAACTTGGCTTTTTAATTTACAGTAAAAAATTTCCTTGAACTAGACCCAAACCAGGAGACTCTTTCGCTGTTTCCTGGGAAAGTTAAATATTGCAAAAGGTTCTGATTTCGTCGATATCTTTTTTTTCCCACCTCGGAACTTTTTCGTGACGTAGTAGGATCGCTGGCGGATGAGTGCGCGGTCGCGTTGCTTCGGGTGGATGAGCGGGAGCTACCGGCACGAAGAAGATACGACAACTTGGTGTCGCTGCGCGCCCTGGGAACTTTCCGCACGCTCACTTCCGCGTATGACGTCGTGTCCCGACGGGGAAGCGCTATTAACACATCCTGGGGAAGCGAAATAGCATTGATTTGACGATTTGACGAAATAGCCGAAACAGAAATATACATTTTGCCTGAAGAAGGAAAATTTAAATTAAGAAACTGATGATGCCTAATCCTAAGTCGATATTTCTGCAATATTTTAAGAAATTATTTCTGTTTATACCTGAATGGTTGGTGATTAAAAAGGGTGCGGCAAGGAAAAAGGGTAAAAAACAATATTTAAAAGAAAAACCAAACGAAAAATTCATCTAGTCATTTTGATGTTTTTAAAGGAATCTTATTTTGCAGAGAAATTACAGCTTGGTTCAAAAAATACACAAAATACCTCATGAATAGTTATTCATCCTGAAAGTTTGCAGTAAACAAGATTATCTACCCCTGGTTTAATAAAATCAACCTTTATTCGTTTTTACCTTGGCCGAATCCTCTTCAATGACGTCATCATCATCATTCGTTACGTCACACCAGTTGTTATTAATCGAGTTAAGCTTGGGAAGTTTCTTGCCTGAAGCGAAAACTTTATTTGTGATTTTTTGATCGATTTAAAGCAGCACAAAAAATATGAACAAAACTAAAATTCAGCAAAAAAAAAACTTTAAATTCTTTCGAAATAACAGAGCTTTCATTTTTTAAGAAAATCCAAAGCGCACAAATGTGTAAATATAATTCGTTTAAAAACATATTTTAACATTTAAATTACTCTGGACTCGGGAGTGGGACTTGGGGTATTTTTATCCGACTCCGCAGCCCTGCCAAAAATAGGTTAATTAATTATTCATCAAACATAAGGAGGCTGGTCTTGCCGAGTATTTTAAATAAGGTTCCTTGTTATAGAACCTTTAACAAGAAAAAATTAATCAAGCCTAAACATAAATAGACTCAGCAATAGCACAGCCTTTCCTATCAAGGTGATATTTTTAACTGGCCGAAGTTGTCTTTATCTTATATTAAGGCGTTTAATTCTATTTTGAAGCGTTTCTAAAATAGATAATTGTTAACGTTTGTCAAGAAAATTTAAGTGCAATTGCCACGATCGTTTTGTGCATATTAGTCAATATCAAACAAATATCAAGCTTATAAAGAAGTAGGTTGCATTCCTTGAATTCGAAAATTAAGCGTATTTTACACAATGTGCCTCACACTAATGTATTGTACTCGATGTCTGGAATCCTTTCCCAATTTTGACGACCGGTAGTAGTAAAGAAATAAGAATAACACGACCGGACTATTTATATACCAGACTTGGGCAACTTGGTTATTCTATTTTCCCAGCTCGACGAATTAGAGCGATTTTCTGCTAATTCCAATTTTAATCAAGTTTGTGAATAACCATCGTGTCCTAATTTTAGTTTTATCTAATTTTCAATTTTACCTAAATTGTTGCATTTACTGCGTTTTTCAGTTTCTTAGTTATAGAGCTTGTAGCCGAACAGGGGAACTAATAAGCCTCTAATTCCAATCTAATTAAATTGAACTGAAAAGCTCTAATTTTAAATCATCTAAAAGCTAACCTGAAAACTACAGTTGCCAAATTCCGATGTACACGGCTTGAGACATTTTTGAGCAGTTGTTTTTATTTTTACTTTTGGGAATTATTTTTTTCGCCATTGAGTAGTATTTTTTTTGTATATTTTTTTACCTTTCAGCAGTATTTTTCCCCTCAGGGCCGATGGTGAGGGTAAACTATCTTCTTTCCCTTCTGGATTTATGGAGGTCACTAGAAGCTCACTGCCAAGGATTTTCTGCAAAATATAAAGTTCAATATTTGAGGTTAAGGTGGTGGGGTGTATGGGAACAACGACACCACACACCTCTCAAGCACCCACATTAAGTGGCCATGACCTTCCCCGCCCCAAACTACAATTTTGCTTATTTTTTTAACTAGATGGTTGCATTATTTCAGATCTGTTTCTTAAATGTCTTTGCCCATTTTGATAAAATAGTTTTGTCCCAAAGGCGGCGTACTTCCCCCTCGCACCCTCGAAAATAAAAGTTTGGGCAACTTAAACAATATTGAAGCATTTTTTCGTATTAAAGCATTTTGTTTAACGCAATAACATCTTTGTACAGCAGCTTTTGTATTAAAAGTAACACCTCTTCAACCTAAAACGTTACCAACTAAACGAACTCTGCAATGATTAAGTTTACTATGTGCCTAATGCGTCACGCCTCAAATCAGATTGAAAGCATTGTCATTTTAAACCAAATTAACGCATTGTTTTCAATTAGACTTGATTCTGTTGTAATTTGCGGGTTTGAGCAAGTGTTTTTAAGATTATTTGTTGTATGGCATTCTCGTAATAACATAACTTTGTGATGTCATCCTTAAAATTGTAATGCCCTCTCTGAACAAAAGTCCAGGGTCCGCTTTGCGAGAATGGGTAACATCAACATCTTTGTAATATAGCTTTTGTATTGAAACTAACAATTCTTCAACCTAAAACTTGAACCAAATAAACGAACTGTGTTTTGTTGTTTAGTCACTATTTCGTGACGCACGCTATAACCGTATAACGTTGCTACCGAGAGTTGTTATGCGGATAACAAATGTTGAGATGTCTCCGTGACACAAAGGACACAACACACCGCGAATGTCTGGAGCGCTTAGGTAAAAACACAAACAGAAGGAGCTTTAATCCAAACAGGAAGACATCGTAAACTTTACGCGATGCATTGCGCAAAAGGCCTGCATTGACATGTTTAACGGAAGATTCGGTTTCTAAGAATTGAAAATAAAATGAGCGAATGGTAGAAATGGCTTGCATAACAAGGAGTAGCTAGCATTTTGTGAACGTGTCAAATGAATCTTAAGATAATAGTTTGGGGTTTTAGTTAGAATAAAAATCAAAGCCCATAGCATTTTGTGAACGTTTCGAAAAAAATTAAATATAATGGCTGGAGGTTGTAGTTAGACGTAGAATAAATATAAAATGCTCCCAACTTTTCTTACTAAATAACAATAAAAGGTCACCTGTAGATAGAATGCCATCCGGTCCTGCTGGGCCACACTGCAGTGGTTCTCAATGCTCAGGATTAAGGGAAAGAGAGTTGTCTCGAAAGCGTACTCGGCAATGACCTCTATCGCGTCCTTGAACTTGATTCTCGACGTCAAAGTGTACCCGTGGTAAATGAGTGGTTCGCCATCCGATCCATCCCAACAGTCAAGTTCAACACAACGGCAACCCATCAGCAACGCGCTGTGTGTAAAAGTTTCAGTAACACGCTATACATAAATGATTAAGTATCATCACTAAAACACTACCCGATAATGTAGCAGCAACATTATATCCGTAAATGTATCATTAACGCCGTATTAGTAAAAGTATGAGCAACATACTACGTAAATGTAGCAGCAACATTCTATACGTAAGAGAATCAGCAACACACTACCCGTAAATGTATCAGCAACACACTATTCGTAAAAGTATTAGCAACACACTATGCGCAAAAGTATCAGCAACATTCTACAAGTAAAAGTATTCTCAACACACTACTCGTAAAAGTACCAGCAATGAGCTATAGGTAAAAGTATCCGCAAGACACTACACGTAAATGTATCAGCAACATTCTATAAGTAAAAGTATACTCAACACACTACTCGTAAAAGTATCAGCAACGTACTATAGGTAAAAGTAGTATCCGCAAGACACTACCCGTAAATGTATCAGCAACATTCTATACGTAAAAGTATTAGCAACACACTATGCGCAAAAGTATCAGCAACATTCTATAAGTGTAAGTATTCTTAACACACTACTCGTAAAAGTACCAGCAATGAGCTATAGGTAAAAGTATCCGCAAGACAGTACCCGTAAATGTATCAGCAACATTCTATAAGTAAAAGTATACTCAACACACTACTCGTAAATGAAAAACGTCACAAAGTTATTTGTGATATCACAAAACAATTTTAAAGGTTTAAAGGTGTTATGAGCCACACGGCGTAGCTATTGTACGCATAGCGCATTTGGGCCGAATAGATTTGCCTAAAACGGACAAAAACAATAAGAAAAACGTATGGACACAAACCCCCCAAAATATGTTGGTTTACATAATAATTTGCTTTTGTAGGAGTATGGCCTTAAATGTTAAAACAAATTGCTCAACAAAACACAAATTGCGAGCAAGCAATACAAAATTTCAGATCGATAAATTAGCAGGCACCTGTTTGTATAGGAGGATCTGACATGTGATGTCTGTTTGAACAAGATTTCCCGAAACGATTATTTTCCCAAGGGTTTGGGATTGATTAATGAGTAATAGCTACAGCAAGAAATAGCGATACAGCTTAAGAGGGCGCAATAAAGCCGTGTTAAGCAAACCTGTGTCGTTTGGCAGATTTAGGAAGACATTTCGAGGTTTTAAGGCTGTATGTGAGAAACTATCTAATTAACATGTCGTCAAATCCAGTTTTTTAGGACATTTTGAAAAGTCCCAGAAAATAAATTAAGTTAAACGTTAAACTAATAAAATTAGTATCTCGTCGGATTATAAGCAATAACTTAACTAAAAACAAACGTACACGCAATACGCAGCAAATTTTGCTTTATGTAAAAAGATTGAGATAAATAACTCAATTTTATAAAACAAATGCTAAATAAAAACAATTTGTTTCCACTCAAGTTATGGGTCCGAAAGACTTAGATCAAGTCAAGGTATTTAAAACTAGTGGCTCACATCAAGTCATTGAGTCATTGACTCATTACAACACTGACTTAATCGCTATTGCAGAACAATCTTCAAGTATTTTTCTTGCAACAACTGGACAATCTTGGATTTTACGTTTACTAAAAAAGTTAGATTTTCATTGCAGCATATTGGAGTTTTGGAGATCACAAGAAATATCACTTCCTTAAAAAAATTAAAATTGTATCAACGTTTGAATAAATCTTTATTCAGTTCCTATGGGCTTTGATATTTCGCCAAACCGTTGTTATCCATTATAAATGTGTCCTTGCCGAAAGAACGACTTTATAATCGATAAAATGGCTTGTAGCAACAGTGTATTCATGTTGTTATCCATTCACATCATATCTTAACGCATGAATAAATAATAGGATATAAAACTTAAACATAAACCTTACAAAAATGTCCTAGATTGGTGTTTTTTTGGCTACCATAGTACGCCGAAATAAGTTCAAAATTAATCGGAATAACACTTAAATGCAAAATAACGTTTTAGTCTTAAAGGCTGGAGTCCCTTAAAAAAAATTGCAGGCAATTTAAGAGAAATACCGGAAAATTAATTACTATAAAAAAACATAGAATCGGCTTAAGTTTTTCGCGTTTGCAAAACCTGACAAATTCCACACCATTATTTTTAAATGTGTTTGTTTACAGTAATAATTAGTAACAATAAAGTTTGCAAGCAATATGTACTTTATTATATAAACTGTTGATACTAGACATAGCAATATTAATCAAAAACAGCTCCTCTGGTAATTGTAATTCTTAACCAACGTTTCGGCAACCTATGCAAGTGAGCTTACGAAACGTTGATTAAGAATTGCAATAACCAGAGGAGCTGTTTTTATTAGTATTTACTTCATGTATGCGTCTGTGCTGCTGGGCTCAGTTAGTTGGTCTCCAGTAAGGTAAGTATTGTGGGATGAAGCGATGTAATAGTGGGAGAGCGGCTGGCGCATGTCTTGGTAGGCCTGCAAAGAAAACACAAAAACCTCAAGATAACGAACTAGACGTTTGTATAGGACAGGGGTCCTTAAACTCTTTTTGAAGCGGACCCCTGTCGTCAGTCTAAGTCTCTTTAGTTGGAGCATTATTTGAAGGTGCTACAAAAAACATAGTGTACCGTACTTATTGTTATTTATATTTATGAATATTTGTATTCAGTCATATTTGACCTTAAAATTCAGGCGTGCTACAAGCGACTGAAATAAGGTAAAAAATATGAGTCTACTTTTCAAAAAGAGCCATGATTTGACCCCCAGTTATTCGGGGATAGGGTGTTAATATTTCTTCAAAAATTCATAAATGACGAAAATTTCTAATTGGGCTAAAAAGCAAAAGCTCCATAACTCGAGAAATAACAAAGATTTTTAGTCAAAAGTTTCACACATTACTTAATGCAACATATCTATCCAACAATCAGACTTTAATTTAAAAAATATGATTAAAATTGCACTAAACTGTACATTTTCAGTCAACACACATACCTGGTCATGTCGCCAATCAAAGAGCTCGCAATAGTTGGATGAGAGGTAGAGCGAAAATCCGTAAATTGTCATGAGACCAGCGTCCCGTGCCCGATCGTCCCACTCAAAATCATCCACGAGTTTCGAGCAATCTTTCTCGATAACTTCCAAATCTCCCTGCGTCTTCTGCAAGTTGGAGGTTTTTTTTAGAAATGCACAAAATATTAACTGGGTTTGGCAGTGTTGTAAGTCATTTCGAATAAATAACAAGTCAAGTCCCAGTCAATTCATTAGTAGAGCAAGTCAATTTTAAGTCAAGTCCTTGTCATAATAAATACGTTAAACTGTTAAAACTGATGAACTCGTCCGATTATGAGCAAAACTAAAGTAAAAAACAACATCAACGCATCATATGGCAAGTAAATTGTTTTAAGTGCAAAAAAGATAAGTAACCCAATTTTATAAAAAAGTTTCTTACTGTGAACAGTTCATTTTACCCGAGTCATTTGTCCAAAAGATTTAAAAGCAGTGACCGAGGAAAAACAACAAAATAACAAGAAACTGTTGAACGCAAAAATGAAATAAATACGCGATTTTGCCAAAACTGTTTTAAAATGAATAAAGCATCTAATTTTACGTTATTTGACAAATTGATTAATTCGAAGTCAAGCCATTTGAATAAATACTTAAGTTAAGTAAAGTCATATAAAAACAAAGACTTAAGTGCATTGATACGCTGAAAGCTATCGCTCAACGAATCTGTCAATCATTGATGCAAGCAGATTAGAAAAACAAATAAAACCAAGTGTCCTATCGCAAGGATCAAAAACATACGACCTCCGGCCATACCGAGACAGTTAAGTGAGTTTGAGTTGGGACTTTACAATATAAGGAGTAAAAAGTGTCATAAAATTATGAAAATTTCAGCACAAAAACAGCGCGGAATTGCGTTATAAACCAGCGTCAAAAGTAATCTTAACTTCATCGCACTTGCGCCATAACCCACTTGAATACCATTTGAGTAAGGACTTTCAACACTGCTAAAGTAGTAAAAAATTTTTAGGAAAACACAGCGTGGAAATTGCATTAGAAGCCAGCGTCAATAAGATTATTTATGCCAATAAATTGACGTCAGTCGAACCCACTTGACTACAATACCCTTCGAGTTAGGACTTCACAACACTGGTAAAGTAATAAAAAGTGTCATAAAAGTTATGGAAATTTTGGAGAAAAAATGTGTGGAAATTGCATTATAAACCAGCGTCAATAATATTATTTACGCCATCAAGCTGACGTAAGTCAAACCCACTTGAATAAACTTGTAAAGCTCCCGAACAGTTAACGAGTGCTGGTCAGCCGAAGTTTCGTTGAAAAGACTGAGAACTTCAGGGCGGCAAAGCAGAGTGCTGTAAAACTCGAAGAAGCCACGGAAATCACATTTGCCGTCCGCCGATGCGAACCTCTGCAAAAACAAGCCGATAAAACAGGCGTTATTGGATTGCGGTTCACCAAGAAACTGAAAAATTCACTTAAAGCAGGGGTTCTTAAACTTTTTTTACCGCGGACCATTGAAAAAATATTTGGCTTCGCGTGAACCACAGCGGGCAAGAACATTTCAGACATGAAGTCATAAATTGACGCCACAATACAAATAAACTTCATAAATATATGTTGGTCTCAAGCCAAAAAAAGTAAAATGGAGTCTAAACACAGTCAGAAAAAATGATTGAAAATTGATTACTTTTTAAATATACACTAATATTTCAATTAGGCCTTCATGGACCCCCTAAAACTAATTCACGGGCCCAAGGGGTCCAAGAACCCCTGTCGTAAAGGAATAGTTATCAACCTTTTTGTAAAAAAAATTAAAAAAATTACGCGACTCACTTCCTACAAAACAATGATGTTATAACTTACAATCGTAGACTGCAAAACAGTTGCAAATACAACAATGTCATCAGTTTTTAATCGATATTTCGCAAACTTGCCCTTAAGCATACATGAGTAACACAAAAGATATTATCTAAAAATTAAATTTGAGGCGCACTTAAGGATCTAATGAGAATCACAATTTAAGAATGACTATCATAAAAGCATAAAACCGTCGTTTTGAGAAACATTTTTTGAAATACGCTATCATTAATAAAATTTTAAACTTTAAATATTGTAGCCGAGGTAAAAAATCCAAAGTTATATTTTAAAACTGTCGCCTAAAATTAAATAAAAAAATAACTTTAGTGCTTGTCAGGAGCATATGGTTTTCAATGACAAAAATCGATGAAACCTTATTTCCAACATACACCCTACCGAGAAGATTTCTTTTGCGTTTTTCGTCGAGACGTTTTGACCAAGGTTTTTGACCACTTCGTCGTACGTCACGTGACCTCTTCCACCGATGTCTGATTTGTAGAACTTTTCCCAAATTATTGTAAAAATTGAAATTGGACTGGTTAAGAAAGATTACTGAAGCAGCTTAATATTTAGGGCAAATTAACCACACGTCAGCTATTTTGAACCCTTTAAACCCTTTAAAGGCAATGTTTATCGTCTTTTAGTTACTAAGTTTAACAGTTTTTAAAGGTTATACAATATAACAATAGGCAGTCATTTAAAGGCAGCATATAAGAAAATCACTTTTAAAAATGAAAACGATTTAACCTAACCTTTGAGAATAATGGTTGGAGGTTGTAGTAAGACGTGGAATGAATATCAAAGACCATACAGAAGTAGGTAGCATTTTGTGAACGTTTCGAATAATTATTCATGGATGTTGAAAATAAATAGGATTTATTTAAAACTTTCGCAAAATGCTACCTACTACTGTATGGCCTTTAATATTCTTGCTACGTCTGACGTCACAATGTTACGTCATAACGTAACGCCGCATACGTTAAAACGTGGCTTTGATATTCTTACCACGATTTAAATTAACTTTCACTCTTTCGGAAAACTACAAAAAAAAAGTTTTTGCGAAAAGGATATAGTTCGTTCTGTAAGCGAGGTTTGAGCGAGTGAATCTGCTTCTTTAGATAGTTGAGTCCGTGGACCCAGAGACGAGCCGTTTCATCGTCAGGAGCAACAAAGTTGAGAGGAAGTCGTGATGAGCTGTCGAAGACGATGGAGACGCAGTCGGAGCGATGGAACTTGCTCCTGGAGGAGGAGGGAGTGAGAGGAATGGAGGTGGAGCGCCTCTCACTCCTACCGAAACAAACCGACTTGATTTCACGGAGATCAACTGAAAATATAGGAAAAATGAGTTTGTTAAAGAAGCAAGAAGCTTTTGTTTGAAAAAAAAGTTTGTTAATGATGAAAAGGTTGTTTGGAGAACGTTAGGGTTTTGTTATGTTGTTATTTACTTTGTAGCATTTGGTGGCTACTTTGCAATACTTAACTTTTTAGTTTTATTAGAATAAATATCAAATCCCGCACAGAAGTAGGTAGATTGTTCCCATCAATCTCAAGATAATGACTGGAGGTTGTTGTTAAACGTAGAATGAATATCAAAGCCATATAGAAATTAGTAGCATTTTAAACGTTTGGAATAAATCTTAAGATAATAGTAGGAGGTTGTAATTAGACGTAGGATGAGTATTAAGGCACAAACAGAAGTAGGAAGCATTTTTAACGTTTCGCATAAATCTTTATTCATTTTCAACATTGTTTTTATTTCATTACAATAGCGAAAAGGTTAAGAACCATATCACAAGGAACAACTTCAAAGCCAATCGAACACACAGCCTCGTCCATTACCCACTCAGTTATCACAAGTAAGTAGCAGTTTGTAAACGTTTCGAAATACATCTTTATAAATTTTCAACATTGCTTTTATTTTATTACAAGTTATAGCGGAAAGGTTAAGAACCATTGGTTTAACACAACAATCAACTTCAAAGCTAGCCAAGTCATACAACGTCGTCCATTACCGGCTCAGTTTAGTCACAAAATCGTGCCACAGTTGCACGGAAAGGTGACAAGCACAAATATTAGCTCGCCAACTTCGAGTCCCACCCATTGTCTCCCCCCTCGACAAACAATCGCGTCGAGAGGCGCCGCTGACAATCGCCATTATGACGTAACAACCATTAAATTATTATGAGGGAAGCGTAGTCGCTTTACGCACCTGAGTTGAATGGTTTTGTCTAATATAAAAGCTATGTCAATGTTAAAAGACGAATTGAAATTTGAATACAAAAAGCTTTTGCACAACTTGATTTATCTGGACAAAGTCAAGATTCTGAAAAGTTTAAGAAATCAATCTTAGGCTTTAATATATTTTAATGGCTTGTGAAAGGCGCCAATAAGACCCTACACTTGCATCCATCGAATAACGACGCAAAAAAGTATTGTTGTATATCCGCTGCGATCAAATATTATCACAATAACATGCATAATAATAGTATCCTAATATATAGACATCTGGTCTATATAATGTACAGCTATAAAGCAACAAGGCAGTTCTTAGGATTTAAGAAAAATGTCCTAGAAGCTTTATATCTTTAACCGGTCAAAGTCAAGATAGTATTCCTTCACAAATGTTTTATGCTTTTATTCCAGTTGATTTAGCGCGTATAAGGGGCCGATGAAACACTCCTACATTATAATTATGCCATCAGAATGGCGCCGACACAACTCTTGCATATGCATCGAGTAACGACTCTGCAAAGTATCGGGTATCTGCTGTGTTGAAATATTACCAAAACAATAAGTTCGAGGTGGTCCTAGTTTTTCACATATATAGGCACTTGGTGTATGATGTCGAACAATGCATTCATTATACCCAAACCAACAAATCTTTAACAAAAACTACAAAAAACTTTAACGTTAAACAGTAATAATTTTTTTCTTATCACCTTTTTTCAAAAGCTTTGGAGCATATTGGTTGGAGGATGCAGTAGAACGTAATAAGAATGTCAAAGCCCACAAAAGTAAGTAGCATTTACAGAAGTAGGCAGCATTTTCAAAGTTTCTAATGGCTTTCCGGGTTTTTTAAGGCATTTTATAGTTTATTGGGTTATATTTTTGTCCGAACTTTCTATAGCAGGGATTCCCAAACTGTGTTCCTCGAGAGACTGCCAAAGTGTGCCGCAAAACTTTTTGTAATTTTAGAAAATAAGTTATTTGTATTACCAATAGGCATACACGCAAGTATTTCAGACTTAAATGCGCACTACCCATTACAAATGAATCACATTGAAACATTTAAATACAGTTTGTCGTGTGTATGTCTTCTAATTGTAAAATGTCTATAATGAGCACGCACTTGTTTTTTTAATCTAAAATATCGGTATTGGAATAACAACATTAAGAGGCAAACAAAAACACAAAAAACTAGCAGGCACCTGTTTTCTCACGTCCAACTGGGAAACCGCAGGTGTTTCGAACGGAAACATACTTGAAATACAGGAAGCTTCCGTCCACTCTGCACCGCTTGGGGTCGCTGCGTCCCGACCAGCGCTTGCGGCGAATTTTTTCGAGGATTTGGCCTTGCTGGAGCCGCGCCAAGCATCGGTACACTGGGGTTGAAGGTCAAAGGTTAGATGGGAAGATCATATAATAGTCCAATGTTGTAAACAAGTCATTTTTAAATGACTTAAGTCCCAGTCAAGTCATGTCAAAAATAACTTAAATCGAAGTCAAATCGATTGCAAAAATAACCAGTCAAGTCATTATTAGAGCAAGTCAATTTCAAGTCATAAAAGTAAAACCTTACAATTGTTAAACTCGTCCGATTATAAACAACAATTCAACTAAAAAAAAAAATAAACTGCAAAAACTCGGGACAAATTTTAATGAAAAACACTTAATTGAAGCCAAACATATTTCACAAAATGGCTTTTGGTCAAAAGACTTAAGTTAAGTCAATAACTGAAGTCATTATTATGTAAAAAATATAAGAAATGTAATTGGGTCCAGTTTGTAAGATAGACCATGGGCCGTATGATTTGCGGGTTAGCTAAACTGTTGAGCTATAATTTCTATAATCGTTGGGTATTATTTAATTGTTAACTATATGCTCGAAAAATTGTGTCTAAAGGTAAAAGGATTGGTTGGATTGCTAACCATGGCCGAGATGGCGACATCAGTTACTATCGGACCAGCAACGATAGCACCCAAGTATCGGACAAGTACCGATACTAACACTTGGTTTGATTATCGCGTTCGATCCTTTAATGTCGGACACTCCAAGGTAAGTAAATGTCTATACACAGCTGACAATTGTCCAAAAATCCCCCTTCAAAAAACAAATTAAAAATTGGAAGAAATATGATTTGTCTAGTCACAAGAAAAAACACGGAATGGACACCCGTATGACGTCAAGCATTGACGTCACACAAACCATCCAATAGGATCACAACGAGGCCAGCAGTGTTGGACCGGATCAGCATGTTTGGTTTAACGCCCGTCTCTAAAACTCGCGGTTCCGCATTTTCATTGGGAGTCATTCTCACGAGCTCGTTTTAACGACTCTGGTCTTGAGAGTCTGTTTCGCGACAGAGTTAAGCCTTAACCAGACGACTGTCACGTCTGCAAACAAAAGTGAATCACCAACACAGAGCGCATACGGGCGGGCGGAGAAGCTACGATGTGCAAACAGCAAGTGTTGGAGGCGCTAGATCTAATCTTACTGGTGGTGTTCATTTTAATCAGAATTTTCTTTCGAATGCCAACAACTGCCAAGTTTGTGGCTCACATTTGCCGGGAATTATAAAGTCCATAAAGAATAAATTATATCGTCGTGCGTAAATTAATGATTTTACAGGCCTTTAATCTCTTAAAATATATACATATGCTACTACTGACGTAATTAGCTGCGGCTTTTAAGTATTCCAATTCCAGAATCAAAATTTTCTTTCGAATAACCGAATCTGCCTGGATACGAATGATGAAAAACAAACGATTCTGGTTGCACATCAATCATAAATATTAAACTAAGTACAGAACTTAGTAAACCGAAAAGTTTAACTTCACCTACAAGTATTTTGCAGGATATTTGGAAAATACGATACGCGAGAAATACGTTGGGTTGTGACGTTTAAGAACTAATTAGCAATCTAAAGAGAGCCTTATTAGTCGCCAAGGATTATATTTACAAGCGTTCTACGGCATCATGCATATTTCATGGTTCATTGATGCTACTAATTAATCCCGTACCTTGTATACCGAAGCAGAAACACCATCAGCATGCAGATTAACAACCGCGCATTAAATATTCACGCATATCTATCCCTACTGGGTTATAAAGATATAAGGCCTAGATTACGTTCAATGTTCATGTATCTATCTATCTTTGCACTAAAACAGAGAAATTTGGTATATATATTTTACTTTATCGAAAAAAAAATGTTTAAGATACAACAACAGTTTATTTTTAGGTGATCCCACCTATACGGCAAAAATGTAAGAAAAAGGTGGCCATACTTCCATGTGAACTTACTTAGAGGTCAAATCGCGTCCTAGATATTAAAAATGGCCAACGACACCAACGAATGACATAAATCAGTGGTTATTTACCTTTTTTCTATCGCCTTCCCTCAAAAAACGCGTTTATTAGGTTTAAAATGGCTAAAGTTAAACTTGAGACACGCATTGCGCACACAAAAACTATCAAAGAAAAATTTATTAATTTTCCCTGGGCCCTAGAAATCGACTACTAAGAAAACTACCAGAACATTTACTTAAAATTTGCCTAAAACGTTATCATGTTTTTCACCATTTAAGAGGGTCAATGAAAGTGATAAAATTAAGTAAAATCAAAATCTAGGCTCAATAACAATTGCTATTCCTGGGAACTCACAAGACGATTAGGTTAAACAGCAAAAAACTTTAAAAATGTAATGGGTGTGAAAAAGTTGATAAAATTCTAAGATGGTGCTTCTATAACTATTTTTAACGCGGCCCTCAACTATAGTTTTTATTCATTTGGACCAGGATCGGTATGTATTCTAGAGATGACGTCATAAATTGACGTCATAAAACAAGTATACCTAAACCTGCTGTTTCAGGGGTTCATGAACCCCTAAACTACCCCAAAAAACCCAAAGGGTTCAATAAAAACTGGCAGATAAACTAAAATGTAATTTGGAATTTGTTTTTATGTAATTAAAACTTTGAGCTTATTTCAGTATTTCAAAAAGGCGTCATTGGTATCGGTTGACAAAACTGTAAAAAATCGGATGTCGGTATCGGTCCTAAAAAGGGACGATCTATACCACGTAGGCTACCCCAAATGGGTCCACGGACCCCAGTTTAAGGACCCTAGATCAAGGAAATTGAAAATTCAAGGAACTCACCAGACGACTTGGTGGAAACAGCAAGAGCCTCTTGTACGCGGCTGGGATAGTTGGCGAGTGCGCTGTTCGCTTTGGCTCCCGACTTGTGCAGTAGGTTTGCTACTCTGAGCTTCGGGGACAAATGTCCATGCGATGTTTTGACACACCTGAAGTCTTCTGATTCATTCTGGCTGTTGAATGACCTCTCGCCCAGCGCCATGGCATCCGAATTTGTGATTGGTTACCTTTCAAGACCTGAAAAGTCTACCTGGGAGTCTATGCCGTGTGAAGGCACCGCAGCAAAAAAAGAAAAAAAAACTGTTAAAAACGAAGAAAAACAAACATTTTTTGATCTGAACTTAGTTACTCATAGAATGAATATAAAACCCTATACCGAAGTAGAAAGCATTTCGAAACGTTTTGAATCATCTTTATTTATTTTCAACATGAAAAGTCATTAAAAATGTTTAAAATAAACAACATTTATTTGAAAGGTTCGCAAATGCTACCTACTTGTTGGATTTGAGATTCATTCTACTTTTAAAATACACTTATTAAAGCACAAAATTCCACTCTTGACTAGCTTCAACTCTTATAAACTATCGCTATGACTAGTTTTTCTACTGTCTTGTATTTTACATTGCTCATATTCTGTTCAAATTCTTGTTTACTTTAAGCTTTAAATTCACGCACGTTTTCTGTTGCAACTAGAATTCCGTAAACCTTGACAGTCACTTACTCGAAAACCATGTTTTGTTCGTCGATCATCGTGCCATTGTGACGACACAACAGCAACCTTAGCTGTACAGTAACCAGCCCGAATAGACAAGTAAGTTGTACAGCAGCGGTACAGTACATAACGCCTTTGTAGACGCAGTAAACTAACGATGCCAATGGGAGTGGAAGTACAGCAAGTGATGTTTGCCAAGAGAAGAACGTCGCCCGCCGACACAATACTGCCAACAGCAAAAGCACACCGGACTAGTACCACTTGCTATCTTGAACGTTGTTATATACACCTGGGAAAAGCGAAACAGCAATTATATGCCGTAAAAACTGTGAAAATGCATTTTTTTATCTCTCCTTGTTATATGCACCTGTATGACAAAACAGCAATTACAAATAAGGTCTATCTGCATTTTCTTGCATATGGATTTTCTGATTTTGAAATTGGCTTTTTATGGTTATTGATTTATCAATGATCCCATGCACCTGGCTAATCGTTCCAAAACCCCCCACAGCAGTGTTTCATAATCTTTTCACCTCCCGGCGCACCTGCAGACCTCAAAAAACCTGATGGCGTACCAAGCGAGCTCTAATAATTTTAGCTTAACCGATATTTCTCCAAAAATACTTGCAAGTTAGTATTTTATAGGCCTCATAGTTGCTTTGTCTTTGAATAGCTGTAGGGTAAATAAGCCAGGACAAAACAGAAAAAAAATGATGAAAAATAATGTTTAGTACTTGATTTTACTTGCCTGCGGCGCACCTGGCAACTTTCATGGCGCACCTATACCCACCAGTTAAGAAGCGCTGCCCTATAGAAATATTAACCACTGAACCGCATTTTTACAAATTTAGCAGCGAAGCTCTGGCGACCCAAATATCTTCACTTGACGTTTTATGAGTGAACAAAACATAAGACAAATATCACAAACAAAATCGAATTTATGACATGAGCTTGTCCTTATTTCCCACAATTTTGAAGAAATATTTTTCCCACAATTTTGAAGAAACCTTACTGTGGACCGATCTGAATATTCCAACCATGTATATAGGCTAGCAAAGGGAAGCACGGAGCTCGAATCAGACTGATTGCTGGGCTGCTGGCTAAGTTAGATTGCTTTGAGTAATGTGTAAAAATTCCTGATCGATATCTTGTTTACTTGCGGAGATATTACACCAGGGGCCGGGGACCTATGGCTCTTTTGACGACGCCATATGACTAGTTTGATAATGTAATCTTGCTCGCAAACAAATCTAAGCTATTATTTCTTATCATGCTTGAATAAAACTCCATGCGACCATGACCCTTCTCAAACTGTATTTATTTAAACAAGTGTAATAACAAAATTTACGCGGTTCGCGCGAATCCTGTTTGTTATTTCGTGGCTGTTAGCCGATTTGATGAAATCATTTTGTATATAAAAGGCCCTGTTCGTACCATGACACTCCGTATAGTCAAAGTTTTGCAAACTTAGCCAAAGTATTTTCCGCGCTTACTCCAGAATTAGATGTTGAAAAATATAATATCGCCCTCTTTTAATCCTCCCTCAGCTGAAAAGGTTCCTTTGTATTACACAATAACATATCAAGCTGTGTGCTTCTATTTGGTCAACCATGTGAACTATATAGCCACTGCAGTCGGCAAAATGATCAAATCAAACAGTGACACACAAGTTTAGAAACGGTGCTTTAAGTCAATCGTTAAAAAACCTTCAGTTTCCTTAAAAACGACTTCAATAGCGGATATTTTTTTAATTTTGTTAATATGTTCTCAGCTGGTTCTGAATGACGTATCTAATGACGTAACAAAACCAATAGAGACAGCAATGACGTAAAACAATGTTAGTCAATTAAAAGTGTCTGTCGTTTTTAAATATTTTTCGTTTGTTTTGGGACAATAAGTAAACAAACAGACCCGGTGGTATTTTGAACTTAAAAGAAACTAAAAACAGACATTAGTACGCATTTGTCTCACGTTAAGGCGTTTACATGTTTACCTTCTCTGTTTAACTTTCAATTCTCCAGCGACAAAAACGTCATTTATTCCCTGCGTCATTTTGACTAGCTGAACAAATGTGCGACATATTCTAAGCTTGACAAATAAAGTCGTCTCCACGAGACAAACTTTAGCGTTTGTAGCTAAAAGTGATTCATATGCCGACAGCTTTGTTTTTTTTTGTCGTTTATCTAGTAATACCGGAAAAGATGGCATCACAGTGCAATTGATTTGTAGAATAAAACTTTAATTTTTAGCGATTATGCCAATGAAGGCAAAACATATTTATTTTTACATCTTATAAACTTAATAAATATGCTGTTGCTGCCAGGCATTGCTTCAATCGTACAGTGGATAATATTAATGATTTCGATTATTAAAGAAAAGTCTAATTGGTTCCAAACCATTTTTCGCGACTACCAATATTAAGCGTAAGTAGCCTATAAAAGTATAACAGCTAAGATTTGGCGACGCAATTCTCATTACTGAACTTTTTGAAAGGGAAAAAAACTTAAGATCTTTCTTATAAATTTAAATTTAATTGACAAGAGCCAATTTTTCGTATTGCTTCTGCAATATCCTTAAATTTTGAAGAAATTATTCTTAGAACCAATTTCAAATTATCTAACCGTATCAAAATGCTGCAATCGACGGCCTAAACAGGCAAACGGCGACCCACTTTTTTGTCGCGACCCATATGTTAAGAAACGCTGAATTAAAGTCATTGTTGTCTAGTTTGCCAATATTGCCAAGGCGGGTTTTAAATATATCATATTTTAATATATCAGAACTATTTTTTTAAATATATATATATATTTGTATAATCAGTAAACGTTATATTTTTTGGTTTATTTGTATTTAGTAACGACCTACTTGGTATCACATCACTCCACGGAACGTTTCGCCCAATAGAACAAGAAACTATATATTTAGAAAATACAAAAACCGAGCACCCCTATAATCCTGATACTGCGTAACATTAAGATCCAGCAAATGGCGAGGGTACATTGTTTCCACGCGTGCCCACCTCGGTTCACCACATGCTGAGGATTTCAACTGAAGCAATCATCATCGCTCCCCATCTCCACCTAGTATTGGCAGATTTATGAGTAAGCTTAAGTACACGCTGATAAACAGATTGAGCCCAACAGATTGATGTTTAGCAATCATGGAGCTTCGTGGTTAAATTGCGTTATTTAAACCCTCCCAATGCACCTTCTGTGTTAATAACACATTTATAATTCCCATAAATCGAATCGCTCTTTTGTAAAAGTCGCGCTTTCGCCTTTATGAATCAAAGTGATTTTGCAGCGATCGTGCATTTACAAAGATTTTGAATTGGCCTCACTAGAGGCGCACGTATTTCTGCAAATATGTTTGCAGCATTAAATAAAAACCACAGATACGTACACGGATTGTATTTTTTAGGCCGCATCTGCGCGACCAGATCAGTCTCAAGAAATCAGAGTTAATCAAATAACATTTTTAGCTAGCAACCCCGCAGATGTAAATCGATATTATTCGTTATCCAGAGACAAATATAAAGCTAATGAGGGCTGGTAAGTTTCTTTAAAATAACGCCAGTTTGACTTCGACTGAAAAATTAAACTCGAGCCCCAGGCCCGAGTCCAAAGTCCAACTCCGATGCTACAGCATTTATTTCACCCATTTACATAAGTTGAATAAGGGTGGATATTCAGGAATCCATTCATGAAGGTGTTATACAATTCATCCACCCACAATACGTGGTTGGCAAATATTTCACCATATGCTATTTCACCTTTACAATTTAAAATTTGTAACCTTATCAGAACTGCGCATGCGCACGTCGGACTCGGGACTTGGGTAAAAACAACGCGAGTCTAACTTGCGCTGAAAACTTAATTTTGACTGCCGAGTCCCGAGTCTGACTCCAGCCAAATAAACCGACTCCGCAGAGTCCCGAGTCCGACTGCACAGTACTCGATCCAGAACTTTTTATGATGAATATACAATGGGCAACACCCACAATACGTGGTTAAAAATATCCCACCATAAGCTATTCCACCTTTCCAGTTTACAGTTTGCAGCCTTTCGGTTGCTAACTCGCTGCTGCGCATGCGCACTTCAGTTAATTATACGTTATACTGTGTTGTATAGGATTGTTGTGTGCGAACTTTATGACGTATTCTTGTGCTTGTATAAAAGCGCGACTTTTGCAGTAGTGCTTAGTTTACACCAGAAGGGCGATTTCTATCTATATTCATTAATTGTATTCTAATAAGCCGTGGTCGTTAAATACTTCAATCACTACCGATAACCAATATAGGGATCTCAGCCATGATTTGCAAACCAATGCAGTGATTCTATATCTTGAAATCAAAAAATAATAGCTTAACAACTGAAGGTTTGACGCTAAATTAAATTTTGGCTTTAAAAAAAAATTGAAAAGTTTCTAGTACCACATCTATTTTGCCTTTTTGAAAAATGACGTCATGTGGTATCGGATCCGGTCGGATCGCGGTGCTTTTCGAAAATTTATTTTTTTTGGTTTTTAAAAATCGGATGTTGTTATCGATATAACATGTAAGTATCACACATGTCATAGTTTTGTCGCAATAAAGAAAATTAAACAAAATAGGTTCTACTGTTTTTGCGTATTATTGCATCAAACTCGGCGGTATTTTATTGATTATTTCGTGCATTTTGTATTCTGTGCTAAATGGCTATTATTCATAACATATAAGTTCAACACTGTTTTGCACTTCACACCTTCCTTGCGTAACAGATTAAAAAAAAAACTATTCTTAAAATTGGCCTCTTTTAAGTTCTTTTTAAGTACGTAAATTTAATTCAATTCACAATTGAAATATTCAGCGATTTTCTGGAATTGAACAATACTTTCAAGTTATGTTTTTTTAAATGACTTGTTAAGTAGAAGTTTCTAAGCTTGAACCAAAACTAAGAACCTATTTTGTAGCTATTGTGTATTAAAGCTCTAGTCTAAGCACTTATACCCAACCGATGTTTATTGATTATTATGTCTAGATTTTTAATTGTGTGTTAGTTTAATTTTAGCCCGCTAACATAGGCTAATCAGGCCTACAAAGTTATTTTCGGTGACAACTATATAGCCTGTGGTTTGCGAATAAATAATTCTTATATAAGTTTATTTTTACGGATGAAATTAAATTCACGGTATCCTGAAAAGGTTGAGCTTTTTTCACAAATTAGCAATTCTTTTAACTTTTTAGGTACTTACATAACCAACCACAGACAACAGATGTTTAAATGAAGGTCATAGATCTTAGCTTAATTGTGTGTTGAGAAGATGATTAACACTGTTCAATTTGTTTACGTGTATTGCGGTTCATGATTCATGAAGGTCATTTGCTCATGAGTCTCCACAAATGAAAAGAAACGTGCATTTAATAACATACTTATACATGCAACTAGGTAAAGTAAAATACTTTCTGACCGGAACGGTGAAGTTTTTTACCGAAACGCAAAAAAAAAAAAAAAAAAAATTCTGGAATTACGTCACAAAATTACGTCATAACGGGAAGTCTAAAATAAGTAACTCCAAAGGAAGGGTTTGCACATTGCTAACCCCACCACCCTTGAGGTAGCTGAGCCCTACACAAAAAAATAAATAAGTAACTGGGTAATCGCTCGATGTAGTCCACAAAACGCAGTTGAAAACCTAGTTTAAATACTCTCTGGTGTTGAAGTTACCCACAGTTATAAACCTACTGTTTTTTAAAATAAATTTAACTTTTAAAGTAGAATGACTGCATTTGATCGTAAATCATGGATGAAATAATAGTTTGCTATCGGATCGGCACCGATACCAACTTAGCATCAGGCCATTACCGATACTAACACTTGTCAGGGCTGCGGAGTCGGTTAAAAATAACCCGAGTCCGACTGCGGTCAAATGTTCGATTTCGTCGAGTCCAGCCCAGATTCTGCAGCCTGTATTCCGCCAATTTACCCAACTAAAATATGATAGATATTCAGCAATCCACTTATAGAGGTGTCATATAATTCATTCACTCACAATACGTGGTTGGAGATATTCCACCTTTACAAATTTCATCAGTTTTTACGCATGCGCATGTCGGGCTCGTGACTCGGGTAGTTTTACAACGTCTTACTCGAGTCCCGAGTCCGACTCCGCAGCCCTGCCACTTGGTATCGAGTAGGCCTATCGGTTCGGATCCGATATATATATACAACGAGGTCTCAAGTTTTCTGAGGTCGCGTTTTCAAACGTCTAGTTATGACGTAACTTCGTGACGTCATCTTTGAAAAATTTATGCGTTACTTTACGTAAATTATTCTTCATTTAACCCTGCCGTTGACCAAATATTTACTTCACCCTTCAGCAGATGAAGAACGCAGAAGGCATATAAAGAAGCGCTTGGTTCAATCACCAAACTCATATTTTATGGACGTCAAACGTCCAGGTTGTTACAAAATCACAGGCGTGTTTAGTCACCCGCAAACTGTGGTATTGTGTGTCGGATGTTCAACTGTTTTATGTCAACCAACTGGAGGAACGGCAAGGCTTACAAAGAATACTTTTCAGGAGAAAGCAGCATTAACTTCACAGAATGTTCTGGTATTAGCAGAGTCGTAACAAACTTCAACAATTAATCCTAAATGCTAATGCTGTTATCTAACTCAGTGTTCTCCAACCTGAGGGTCGCGATCCCAAGTGGGGTCGCCTAAAATTTTTCTGGGCCATAACTTACCATATTTTTGCTGTTGTAGTACGATTTACGTATTTTGTTTTCTTTACAATGACGTCATACTGTTAAAAGTGACTGCTCACATAGAAAAGATAAGCTTTTGTTTCTTTTACATAAAATAGGTTATTTTAACTCTAAAGAGCAAAGAGCATATTAAAAATGAAACATCGTAATCGCTCGGAAGTAGATCATGACAGTTATATGCTTCCGCAAATTGAATCGAAAACCGGTGGACACTATAGGCGCAACCATCACACTAAATGCAAATTAGTGTTGAAACAAGTTGAAATTTTTGCGTTCGTTCGTGTGCTAAATTCATATTTTAAACATAACTTTCTGAACGAAATCATTTTGGACCACATATGTGGCCACAGTTCTCTGGAAATGTGTATAATTTACACATATTCGCTCGTGTTACTTAGTTCAAGCATATTTTTATTCCTATCTGAAAACAAAATGGGGTCGCAATGTTAATTTTGATTTTAATTTATTTAAATTGGGGTCGCTTATTAAAAAGGTTGAAGACCACTGATCTAAGTCATACAAAAATATAAAGTAATGTCTAACCGTGCAAAATAATTTGCGTTAAGTTGTAAAATTTGCTAAACTTAATAAAAAGGATACGTCACACATTGAGCACATAAAACAAATTCGTATGTTGTCAGAAATATTGGTATTTATAGACTAATTTTGCAAACGTTGATTTTTATGTATGATCTAAGTTATCTTATGGTTCGTTCTTATTTATCCTGTGATTATTCTAATCGGATTTCATCAATTTTATCTACTTTGTTTTTCGTAGCGGTAAAATAGCTCCACTTTTTCCCCTATGTGGCGCTATTCCGCTAAAGAGCCAGTTGCTAGGCAACGGTTCAATGATCACTCGAACAACAAAAGCGCTGAAAAGCGATACTCGTTCGTAATTTATCGAGCTGGGACAATGGAGTCGCGATATTAGCGCTGAAGCAGATACCCAAGGAATTTCTTAAACTTTTATTCGAGAGCTGTACCCTGCTAAGCTATATTCCCACGATTCGTGTCGTGCTTAAGTTGTTCGCTGGATAACTGACGAGTTTTGGTTTTATTTCAATGTAAAGAGTGTTTTGTGGGTTGGAGATGAGTTTGGTGAATCTCTGCAAACAGAGAAGGGTAGACGACATTGTCTGCATTGTAGGGAGATATTGATTTTGTGTTCGGTGAGCGCTTAGTAAGGTTAAAAGGCTTTACAACAAAAATATTTCCAAGATTGCCACTGAATAATATTTCCCGCCATTTTAATTACAGATTTTTTGGCAGAGCAGTGTTTTTTGTTTTTTAGTTTAAAGCTAAATCCTTTTTTGTTAGTATAGTTGTGGCTCGTAAAGAATTAAAATATAGCTTGATGTGGTAATTTTTTAAGACTTTTTTTGTGTGCTATGCATATTTAGACTTTGTCAATATACTTTATATATATGTTTGTCAAGCATAGTGATATATGTTCAGCTGCTAGTATAACGTTATTTAAACTAAAATATTTGAAATGCCCATACAACTGATGTATTGTGAGATATATAGAAACCAGCAAATTTATTATAACTTTTAATTCTAAATATATCTATTTAGAAAAAATAAAATAAAAAAAATAAATAGTAACAAATGTCTTCCAAAATGAAAAAGCTGAATTAAAAAAAGTTGTTTCTGTTAATTGAAATCTAAACAAAGCATGTATATAGTATGAAAATTAACAGTTAAACACACAAACATAGCTCCCATGTCTTTACTGTTTCTCATATTGGTTTTCTTGTGCTATGTATGCTTCATTTAATTTGTATTTGTAACATGTTTTACTGGTATATATCTTGTTTCTAAGTTTTTAAAGGTTTAAGCTATGTCAAATTGTTTTGCGTAACCTCGTTTTCGAGATTTTTTTAATTGTTTTTATACAATATGATAAGCCTTCAATAAAATATATTTGTAGTTAAACATTTTATGTGCTTCTCCTAATAAAGTGTCGTCAGCTTGGAGATATATTTACTTGGATAAAAATAATAAATTCTTTTTTTTTTAATAATAGTTACGATTGTCTTATGTAAAATCTAGGTAATGAAAAATACATATTAAAATTTTTTTCAAGTTTTTAGTTTTTCATAGTGTAAATTTTTAGTAAACATTTTTAAAACTATGCAATAATTTGTACAATCTTGCAAAAATGCCTTGATCACACAAGCAGTTAATTTAGTCAAATCCTATTTAAAAACATTGCTTAGTATCAATGTGGGAAAGTTTATCCAGTTCAATTGAGGTTGTGTTTTGATGAAGGACTGCGCTTGTAACATACAGCTTTTACATGTGTTTGAAGTTCACACAATAAGCGTCTCAGAGATTTGAGACGACTTCACACGAAAACCACAATAACAGGTGTTGAGTTACCAGTCTGCGCTGAGCCCATTGTTTGGCACACAAAGAGCACCTTTTTCATTCCCCGACACATCAATATTTGCTCCATAATTACAAAATGCCAAATTTTCAAAAATATATTGGGAGCATGTTGTCTGTGATCATACTCCACTGTATTTATTTAGCAATTTTGTGGCGGAAAAATGGTCTTTACTTTTTTTTCTCTTTAATATATTTCAGCAGCGCTAAACAATTTTGTGGTTCATGCAACTATTTAACGAAATATTTCTAAATTACAGAGTGTATATTATTTTATATGAAGCATTTAGGGTGTGTTACAAAATGGAAAAGTATGAAAAAATAAGTAAAATTGGCGAAGGGTCGTATGGCATAGTTTTCAAGTGTCGGAATAGGGACACCGGACAAATCGTAGCCATTAAAAAGTTTGTTGAATCAGAAGATGACCCCTTGATTAAAAAAATTGCCTTGAGGGAAATAAGAATGCTCAAAGTAAGTCAATTGTATTTGTACTATGTTATTTTTTCGTTTTCTATTTTTATGTTAATAATATGATAAGGTCTTAACATATTTTTGCAAATTTACAGTATATTTTATATAAACTGTTGCTTCCAGGCATAGTAGTGAGCTGTATTTGATTATTATTGTATTTTATATTTAATAAGTCAATTTATATTTTTTTAAGTTTAAATATAATTTAATGATTAATTGTATATAGACATATCTATAAGAATTTACATATAATACAAACATGTATGAGAATATTTCCCTTATTCAGCAACTTAAGCACAACAATCTCGTAAATCTAATTGAAGTTTTCCGAAGAAAACGTAAGCTTCATCTAGTGTTTGAGTATTGCGACCACACAGTCTTGAATGAGCTGGACAAACATACGCATGGGTATAAGTGCTTTTTATATTCTTTGTCATTTTCAAGCACGCCATAAGGAATAAAAGTACTTAGGATTTAAAAACACAGATTAGAGATTTAGTGGAGTTCTGAAATTGTGTTAATTGCACATAGTAACCAACTTTTTAAATATTGTTGGATTTTATTTAAAATTTCTGGAATCCTATTGCAACATTTTTGATTTTTGATATAAAACAGGTCATTTAGTTAAAAATCTGTTATCCATGGTTTACTGAATTATAGCAAATAATGTACAATTCCTGAAGTATGCAATAATTAATCAATAGTAAGCTTAGTGTTATAACTAAAACAATTCATTTTACATATATTTTGCAATTTTCTAAAAACAGTTGTTTTGCTAGTGGTATTCAATATCCAAAATTCTAATAATTTGTTTACTATAGAGTACCAGAATACCATGTGAAAAGAATAGTCTGGCAAGTTTTGCAGGCTGTGCATTTCTGTCATCAGCATAACGTAAGTAGAAAATTATACAATTGAGTTTATTGTTATGCCTCTGGATTCTATCCTGCCTCTCATTTTGATGTTTTGTTCACAATTTCTAATATTTTACTGGAATCAGTTTTTCGCGCCATTAAAATGGTTTATTTGTTGTTTTGTGATCTCTTTCCGTGAAAACAAAGCTTAAGTATGCTCAACTAAATGCAGTCACCTTATGTTATCTGTTTAGTGAATACCTGCACCTAGCCACAACATGTTATGTTTACAATACAGTTTTTCCTAGCTGTGATTTACCTTTACTGTGCAGCTCACTGGAATGTCTTTTTGACCCTTCGCTGCTCTGGCTGTATATTAATTTATTCTCTGTTAATATCTGTGTATTTTTTCTTTCTTTGTGATCAGAAAATAAACAATACTTACTTACTTGTGTTTAAGTTACTTAAATGTTTCGAATTTTTATGTTTCAGTGTATTCATCGCGATGTCAAACCTGAGAATATTTTAATCACCAAACAAGGCGTGATTAAACTTTGTGACTTTGGGTTTGCAAGGATTCTAAGTGAGTTAAATATCCTAGTTTTTGTTGTTAATTATTCGCACTCATATTGTTTTCTTACATTTTTTAAGTTTTAAAAAGAACCACAAAGGTTAAGAAAAAATCTAAAACAAAGCATGCTAACAATATTTAACCAATTTTTGAATTATTTTTCTTTTTAAGTTCTAACAATTAGCAGTTCCATTTTTTAAATCAAAATTTACTATTTAGAAGCTAGGCTTTCAAATTGTTTTATATTTTTTTGTTTATTAAAGTCAAAGGTTTAATATTTTAAATTACCTGTTCTTTAAAAAAAAGCATAAAAAATATAGATTACACATGTTTAACATCAAATAAAATGTTTTATTGCTCTACAAACTGTTATTGTTTACATTTTGTGAACATGTTTTACTTTGTACTGTTAACAAATAATAATTTTTTTTGATTAAAAATTATGTTGCTTATCTTTGAATAACCTGCTTGTGAATACTTGAAGATATTACACAGATACTTTTAATTAGCCTTTATTTTCCAGAACAATTTTAAACCATAATAATAATATCAAAGCCCATACAGAAGTAGGTATCATTTTGAATGTTTTTAATAACTCTTTGTTCATTTTCGAAATGCTCAAAATGCTACCAACTTCTGTATGAGCTTTGATATTCTTATTACGCCCTACTACAACCTCCAACCATTATGCTCCAAAATTTTAAACCAAATTTTGTTTTATTTTAGCTGGCCCTGGAGACGACTATACCGACTATGTCGCCACCCGGTGGTACAGAGCACCGGAGTTATTAGTCGGTGATACTCAGTATGGTCCTCCAGTGGACGTTTGGGCCGTCGGATGTGTTTTTGCGGAGCTACTTTGCGGCCAGGCACTTTGGCCGGGAAAGTCCGATGTTGATCAACTTTATTTAATTCAAAGAACCCTTGGTAGGTGAAATTTTTAGCGGTATCCTAACTAGGCAGTGTTGTAAACAAGTCGTTTTGAATAACTTAACTTCAAGTCAAGTCATATGTAAAATACTGAAGTCCAAGTCACGTATTTTTGAATAAATAGCAAGTCAAGTCCCAGTCAAGTTATACAGTAATTGGAAAAAGTCAATTCCAAGTCAAGTCGTTCTCATAAATATTAAACGTTAAACTACTAAAGTTGGGAACTCTACAAGCAATACCTCAACTAAAAAAACCTATAGCGCAACACATAGCAAGCAAATTGTTTTATGCACGAAAATTAAGATAAATTAACAAACTTTATTACAAAAAAGCTGAATAAAACATTTAATTTTAATAACCAAGTCATTTGTCCAAAATACTTTTTCCCAAAATGCCATTATAACACTGTATCTAGGTTTGTCCGGTAATATATATACAAAAGGGATGTCATGTAGAAATATACAGTAATATTGTTTTTATTAGTACCTATACTAGGCTGGTATCGGTGCCGATCTGACTCCAAATCTATATTTGGAATTGTGTAAAAAAAAAAAAAGTCGTAATTTATAAAATTAAAATTAATAGGGATAAAACGAAATGTCAATGTTTTTATGATTTTATTTACTTTTAGGCGACCTAATTCCTCACCACAAGCAAATATTCAGCACAAACCAGTTCTTCCATGGACTCACGATCCCAGAACCAGATACCAGGGTAAGAAAAAACAGAGGTTTTTATTTTTTAAATTTATTTTATTAATTGGAAATTTTGGGTGCTGTTATATATGTATATATTAATATGTATAAAAAAGTAAATCTATTTTGTTTTTTGGTTGAAATAAAATGCTAACTTTAAACATAAGGCAATGTAGCTTTGAGTTAATTGCTTTAATTTAACTGCGATATGACTTTTTTAAATGCTTGAACACCAATAGTTTGAATTTTTAACTAGATGTTTCTGCATGTTTATTTTTGTCCAGAAACTGATGCCTTTTTTAATACGGCGAAATATATAGTTCTGTAAAAACTCTACAGTTTTTTGTCTGCGGAAAATCATTATCTAAGAAAATGTTTTATCAAGTAAAAATATATTTGCGTTTCTCTGAAATTCAAGTGTGTGTTCTTAACTCCACTAAAAATTATTTAAATGCAAAACACCTTTAAAAGGCCTCAAAGTCTTTTAAAATATAGGTATATTAGATTAACCTAACCCACAACATTGATTTAACTTAACTTTTAATGGCCTCATAAATTATAGTTTTAAACATTGAGAACCCACAAAAACCTATATTTCCATGGCACAGTTATGCCGCTTGACTTGTGTTATTCCATTTCGCTCGCATTCCAACTAAATCCCCTTATCACAATCCACTGTCGCCATCCCAAAGTCCGGCACCACCAACGTAACAGAGAAGCGTTTGTTGTCGTAAACAAACGGCTTCTCGTGCCCCAAAGTGCCACTCAGACCCTGCTTGGCCGGGCAACCCAAGCGCAGTTGCTTTTTTGGCAAAGTGCTGACTGTAATAACCGGGTTTACCACATATAACGTCCTTATTTCTATAAGTTTTACTTTTTTAACTTTTGCTATCTGATTTTTGTTGGAAGCGCCGCGCTTCTAAAGTTGTTATCCTCTTATAGGAGACTAAACTGAACCTGGCCTAAATTGCGATTTTTTGGTTTATGCCTTTGAAACGATGTGATTATGAATTATAGCGTGCATTTATCACCAACGCTTTGGTACGTTTGAAAGTTGGCTTCAGGTTTAAACAAAATCAAATATATGTTCGAACAGTGTTTCTCAACCTTTTTTCGCGGCATTTCAAAACATTAGGCGTAAATATGACAGCGAATCTTTGGCGACCTAAATTTTAACGTTTTGTAAGCAAATTAAACGTAAATAATTAGCATTAATCAGTTCAAATTCAATTGACATGCGCCATTTCTTCTTCAACAATGTTCTCAAGTTTAGGATAAATATTTCTTAGAACCAATCTCAATAATCTAGGCATGTAAAACTACTGCGGTCAGCGACCCAACCAAATCAAACAGCCACCCAATTTTTTGGAACGCGACCCACAGATTGAAAAACAAGTTGACAAAATTATAATGGGTCTTATTTCTTAGAAATGTGACCTGCGTCCTTATTTTGTCATATTTTTTGATAGCAACTTTGTAAATGCAAACCTGCTGATATCATCCTTAATTCTTATATAAAACTCAGTTGTTTAAGGCTATAGGGGGCCACTAAACTCCGGCCCGCAGCATATTTCCTTAATGAGGATGAAGTGCAGTTAAAATGATGTCGAATGCATTTTCAAACTAAACAATATTTTGAAATTTTTTTTTCTGACATTTTTTCTGATTGATAACTATACAAAAAAGAAGAAAAAAAAGTAATAACTATACTTGTTTTTACAAGATTATATTTCTTAATAATATGTGCATAAAATATATAAATGTTAAAAATAAAATCTTTATCCGGCTTTGAATAAATCCACAATGATTCACATATTACATGAAGATAATGAATTTTATTGTTTTTAGAAAGGCTCTCCACAGTTTTGTTGCATAGTTATTTAAATTTCCTTCGTTTAACGATATAATCAATTTAACAAAATTTGACAAAAACCATTACATCTGGAGCGCGACCGATCATAGATCATCCAGCTCTTTATGCAAAAACATTGGCGGCTTCTGTTTAAACGTATTTATGTTGCTAGAGCTAGAGTGTTTAAAATCGTGATTCGAATTAAAAAAGCATTTAGAGACAGGATTTAGAAACATTTTATAATTATTAGAAAATTTGTTTAGTTTTGTCTCTTTCTGTCGTTATAAAGATTAAATTGAATTAAAATACTGAAAAAACAAGTACACTACACGATATATATGGAACAAAATTTATAAATGCTTAAAACCGCGCCATTATTAGATAAAATTCCTATGGAAATCTACAAAAGAGTATTTCTTTCAATAAAATAAAGATTGGTCGATAAAATTCTCTGCAAACAGCGTTGTCCAACCAGGTATCCAACAACACAAACAGATCGGCACCCATGTTTGATCACTCAGAGAATAAGCCGAATGACAGATTCGTGTTTACCGACCATTATCCATTAGCCTAATCGATTTCCGAACAATTTGATGAAATAATTGACGAAATGACGCAAATATTGAATGAGAGCTACTGGTTGCCGGTTAAAGAAAATAATTAATTTTAATGGCACCCTGAACAAATTGAAATGGTCCGATTCTAAATCAAGTATCATTTTAAAGATTTCTGGATAGCTTAAAAGCAAAATTGTGCATGAACAAGTATTTTAAACTATATTGTATTCCGTGCTGATTTTTGATTACCGTCACTATGTATTTTTTTATATCGAGAATTATTTACTGTAACGGAAATTTTAAACAACCATTTAGAAATTTGTTTAGACTTTTCCCAAAAGTAATTTTTCCACTTTTCCTAAGTGCGACTGTAGAAATACAGTATTACTAACTATTTCTATAAGTTTATTAATTTCAATTTGTTAGGTGGTTTTAAGGTTAAATAAGTTTTTGTTTAAGGTTAGATAAAAATTAAAGTTTGAGTAAATCAACAACATCCCAATTTAATCATGGTTTGTATCGAAACGTCTTTATCGAGATGATGTCGATTTACTTGAGCGATTTGGCTTGAAAATTCGTTATCAAGCTTCATGACATAATCTCTGAAATTTTTGAAGTCCCTCCCAAACGAAAGGGACGAACCCAGCACTGGTGATAGATTCTTTTCAGCAGTAAGCCATTCGTTTGTTGATTTAGTGACTTTGGCTTGTGGCGCGATTACCTGGCGTTTGTATTCACTTATTTGTTTACCGGTTCGTGGCTTTTGGGGCGAGGAGATATTTAATGAGTTTTTTTGTTTTGACAGGAACCACTGGAAAAGAGGTACCCGAACATCAACACCCAAGCCTTACAGTTAATGAAGGTAACTTGCACTTTTTATATCGAATTATGAGTCTGATGTTTGGTATAGGGACGCATTAAGGTCTTATTGAGTATATTTACCGCACATGATTTTTTTCCTTCTTGTTCCAGGCTTGCCTCCACATGGATCCGAGCGCTCGCTCGACGTGCGAAGAGCTTCTCGAGCATTCCTACTTCGACAGCTTCCGTGAGGAGATAAAGGAGCAGCAACTGATCCAGCAACCTCATCACCATCATCACCACAGACGCAGGAGAGCCAGAAGAAACCAAGTGGTAACACAGCACGGAGCACATAAACACTTTAACCACTTCCCCGTGAGTTTGCTGTGCTTTTTACTAATCCATGCTAATCCTAATGTTGTGAGCTTTTTTGTGAAATTGCAGGTTCGCTCGATGAATGGCAATATATAACGAAAAATTGCATTGAATTCTCGGCAAGCTTTGCACAACCGTGCTTCAGGTCTAAGTAGAGGTTTTTTATTTCTACTTTGACCTGATGAAGCACGATTGTGCGAAAGCTTGTCGAGAATTCAAATTAATTTGTCTTTACATAGTGCCACCTGATTTCCTAATTTAGAATTAAAAAAATACGGCCATTTATAAAATTAGGAGTTACTTGCAGTGTTGTAAACAAGTCATTTTAAAATAACTCAAGTCTAAGTCAATTCTTTTCAAATAAATAAAAGTCAAGTCCCAGTTTAAGTCATCAGTTGCTGACGTCAAGTCCAAGTCAAATCATAGAAAAGCATGTTAACTTCAAGTGAAATAATTGTAATAAAAAAACATTTTTTTTTTATTTTTACTACTCTTAAATTATTCAAACTATTAAAATTGGTAAGCCCGACGGTGTTTGAGCAATATAACAAAAAAAACGCAACATATAGATAAACAATCAAGTTCTTGGCCGAAGCACCAAACCTTTTTGCTATTTTTAAATCCATTTGAGTCCAAATAAAGTGATAAAGTAGATAATTTTAGATTTTAAAAGACAAAAATCGTGGTTTAGCAAAACCATCCCGCTAAAAAAATTTTGTTGTTAGTTTGCGAGAAAAAAGAAACAACCACCTCTGGATATGAGCTAGCGGGAAACAATAGATAAATATATTAAATTTCAATTTTTTATTCTTTTGTAAAGTTCCATATTGATTTTTAACACAATACCCTTTTAGGCCAAAATTAATAAAATCCAATACACAAAGCCTTTTTTTATTCAGTGACTCGAATTAATTTTAAAACCAATTTCAATACTCAGAATAATATTTGTTTTTACTAAATTAGTAAGTTTAATTCAAAAAGTTGTATTTTTAGCTTTGAATTAATTCAAAACCAATGTTTCGAGATTTTACAACACTTGTTAGGAAGGCAAGCACATAGAGTTGTTAGCAACCAGATATATTCAAGCGGAATCCCAGACAGACGGAATAAATTGAATTTTCAATATGGGCGGGGCAATATGAGGTCTGGAGTCAATATCTTCCCAGAAAACTCGTAATTTCGTGCAAAGGAAATTACCTTGAACCACAATAGCGCCCAGTGTTTGTTATGTGTCGAAGGTTCGATTTTAATATGGATACATGACGCAAGACCGACATATGTTTCTGTTCATAAAAAACGCCATTTCTAGAAAATAAGGATTTATTTTGACATTGCCATATGTGTGCGATGCGCAGTTTTCTTAAATTAAGTTAAGCAAATAATGTGGAAAAGGGCCACGTGTTTCGTATTTAACCAAACTAAATCTATTTTTTTCGAGAAAAATTCCAGTAATTATCAAAATACTGTGTATTTTATCAAAATCTTTTTTCTCGAACAAGAAAGTAAACAGCAATTGTGGTAGCAGCCACATACGATGTTGATACTAAGTACGTATTCTTCAAATTTTTCGAAAAACATGTTTTTTTCTGTAAAAGTCAAATAATTATTCTCATTTATATAGAAATTGTTGTAGAGCAACATATGTTTTAAAATTTACTTGAAAATACTCGTCTTTATTTAAGAAGTCAAATAATTCCGCCCAATTCTATAGAAATTGTTGTAAAGCGACATATGTTTTAAATTTACTCAAAAAAAAAACACGTTTTTCTTGAAAAAAGTCCAGAAATTACGCGAAAGGCGGCATATGGCGTCGGCAAACAGACGCATAGGTGAGCTCAGTAACAGTAGGAGGCTGTGTTTTGGCCAAACCTCGCTTGTTGTCACGACCCTTAGCTCCTGCACTGTTTGACTCGCAAATATACCTCACAATTCCCGCTGATTTATATCGCTCGCGTGCAAACAATGCCCCGCTCTATGACGTCACAATGCCCCGCGCGCGTTGGAAGTGTATTACGTTGGAAGAGGCCTCGTGGTCAAGGTGAGTTAAGGTTTGGTCCATGAATATCTAATTGTTTTTCCTCGCTTTGCTGTGTTATGTTTATTGTGTTTGTGTTCGGCAATTAATGTGAACTAAAACTACTAAAACTCAGCTTATCTTCTGAGTTTTTTTTACAAATTAAAAAAAAATATGGCTGACCAAATATAATTTCGATTAAAACTAGTTGTTATACGAGATTTTTTCTTCTTGCCTAAAAATATATTTTTTCTGTTTTTTAGTTTTAAATGGGTAACCCATTATATTTCATCCAAACATATGAGTTAAATGTTAAACACTTCTTCGGTTAAATAAAGCTTATTGGATACGAAAGAAGAATTTTTCCAAACTTTTAAAATATGCAACTACGAGTTGCTTCTGTATAGGCTTTGATACTTATTGTACGTCTTTCATTTTTATTAAATACCCAGGCTAATATTAAAAACACTTCACCGCGTATTTCCATCTATTACCGCAGTTGTGTTTCTTATTTCTGCCCGATCGAAACAAAATCCAAAGACAAATTCAAAAGAAAATCAAACTTTCATCAAACTCTAGTTTAAACAGTTAACAAGTAATTACTATAAAGATACACCCTATTATATATCTAGTTTAAACAGTGTTTGACGGATGTGTCATTTTGCTTCCTTTGTGGCAATAACGTTCGTTTAAATTTCTATACCGTCCTCTACCGTTGTATAAACTTAACTTTCCAGTGAATAGAAGCTATTACAGATAAGCCCATGGCTGACAATACAATAGGATTTCGGACTCTTGGCTCTTGTGGAAAGTTTACAAAACGCTTGTTTGTATTCCAAGCTAAACAGAAGCCCTGTACAGTGTATTCTCTGGCTTAAATGTATTTCTACCACAGCATTACATTTTCTTTACGATTTCATTTGACAGCATATATACGACATTTTAGTTGGGTCTTAATATTAAATTAATATCGACGTAGGAACACTAAACACGGATCTGTTGATTATCTTCAGTAGAAAGAGAGTGGCCCAAATAATAGATAAAAGATTCATTATTTTATTAGCAAACGTTTCGGCAACGTTTTCGCATACCGCATTGATGATGGCAAAAGCACTTGCCGAAACGTTTTCTAATAAAAGAATGAATCTTTTATCTACTATTTGGGCCACTCTCTTTCTACTGAATATCGACTTGTTTAACAATCCGTGAAATTCCCGGTAATTTGTTGCCGTTTCCTAGATCCTTATATTTTCCAACAAACATTGCTGACTAATTTCACGAACATTAACTGATCCTAAACCTAAACATCAGTAAAAAGTTTTACCAAACTTAAAACAAGATAAATATTATATGCACGATGTTATTACAAACTGACAAACATTTTATTTGGGTTTGACTCTTTGACATTTATAGGGGGAGCCTTATATGAGATGTTTAAGGCGGTAGTGTTGTGTCGGGAGTCCCTATTTTTGCTCTTTAATAAGCTTTTTTATTCAATTTTTGTTGTACATTGGAGAACAGCATGTTTTTTCTACATCGCGCACAACTGATTTGTGTTATTTTAATTGGTTCATTGTCACATTATAGTCAAGCCCTTAGCCAAAATGCTAGTAAACTTTGCCTCGAACTATGTTTCATATAGACAAGTAAAACTCATTAAAACCCGGTGGTTTGGGTTCTATAAAGATACACCCTAATGTTTTACATGGGCTACCGGGAGTTTAACAAATTCCGATCAGTATAAGACAATGTTTTAGGATTCTAAAAGAGCAGACAGTAAAGTGTTTAAATGCTTTATGACCTATTGTACTTCCACCTCAGCGAAACGTCCTCATAAAATGACACAGTCGTAACTATTAACTGCAATTTAGTTTTAAAAGTTGATTTGAGGTCGATTATAAACAATTTGAGTAATTGTTTGGTTGAAAATTGTGTTTTTTCTCACTGTATGATTTAGGTAATTACTCGACATTTAATAGATAAAATAAAATAAATCGTACTAAAACCGAGTTTACTACTATATAGCCACTCAATAGGGTCAAAATTCGCCAGTTTCGATTAATTCAAACAATCTGGCAAATATTTCTGGTCAGCAAACCCTTAACCTTCCCCGAACAAACCACACATTATTAAGAGCAGCTGCCTGAAACCGTGAACCTCCTTTTGTATCAACACAAGCCTTTGTTCACTTCCCCGGCCCCCGTTAGCTTCTTATCAAGTTTCTTTGCTGACATCTGAGCTTCCCTGGATACAAATCACTTTCCACGGCTTCAAAGACCCCGTTTTCTGCGGTCGTTCCTTTCCTTGTGTGCTCAAAGACCAACTAAGCTTGGACAAACATGGCGTTGACGTGCTTGGAGCGAAGTTTAACCTGTGGTTGGCCGGATTTGTAGCTCACAACTTAGTAAAACTTTCCCGTCGCTTATCTGTATTGTATTAGTGCATGGAACTTGGGTCTGTGGTATAGTTTTAAGGGGTCCATGAAGGTTTAAATGATATCTTAATGTATTATTTGAATCCATAAAGGCCTAATTGAAATCTCAACGTATGATTTAAAAAATAGGCAACGCAAATGGCGGATTTGTAGCTCACAACTGAATAATAAATTTTCCGTTCGCCATTTTCGTTACTCTATTACGTGAATTCCTAAACTGGAATCCGTAGACAAATTTTAGGTGGTCTATGAAGGTTTGATTGATATCTTATTTTTATCGAAAAAAATATTTTTTTAAATAAAAAAGTTTTGTTTAAGACAAACGCTTTGGCGCCCTTTTCTTAAAATATTGACACTCATTAAGTTTTACATTTGTTGGACCAATACGGGAGGTTTCTTTAGCCTACTAGTTTTATGGCGTCATTAAAAAAAATGATGTCGATTGTTAGAACCCGTCCGCTATTGTTTTAATGTAGCTAGTATAATTTTGGTTAAACCATGAAAACGGGACTAGAAGACAGCTTATACCCATGTGTGGTTTCCATGGCTCATTCCAACATGCTGTATTGTATCCTGATTAGGCCAACTACTTTCGGTAATCAGCTTTCAGAAGGTGCCCCGGTGTATTATTAGGTATGCTGTAATCGTTAGCCAGTATTACTTCAGCATGGCTAGATCACAATATACACCCATCCAATGTGTATTGCAGGGCCGAGTTGCACGGCAAGTAGTTTTATTTTTCCAACTGAATTACCTAAATGAAATATTAGTGTATTTTTAAACACTGATTCCTTTTTTTCAAAGAAAACAATAGAGGATTCAAATGTGCTGACAACTATCGCCATTTTGAATTAGGAACTGGTTGTTACGCTTTTAAAAATCAATATTTGCGACTTTTCGAATGTGTTTAGACTATATTCCAATTCCAAGTTATTTTGGTTGAGAACCACTGCATTAAAGCAAAGAAAAGCCCCAAAATCTCACCATTGCTGTCATTTGTAGACCTGCTCTCGTGATAAATGTATTTCGACTTCATTTCAAGTTCCAATTTATTTTGCCAGCGACGAAATCACCGCGAAACAGTTTTAACTTGAAAGCGATCGCCACAAAAGGTTCCAAGGGCCTAGAATCGGCTCATCAAGTGGCCCTCATAAGTGCGCCAGTCTTCCTGAGCACCCCCCGGTCCGCACATTGCCCCCTGTCCCTCTATCGCGTCCAAACGCCAACTTTTCGAGGGCTATCTCTCCCCGGATCGCGCTTCGATTGTTTGGCCCCGTTGCCCTGCCAACCGACGCTTACACCTGGCTGTCGCTTTGCGCTCGCGTTAGCGATTATTACGTCACACACTCCCGAGTTTTGCGGCTTTTTTGCGACTGACTTGTGCGATTTAGTTGGTTCGGAAGTTAAACGATGTGTAATGCCTTAAATACGCTCCAAAAAAGCAATGTTATGTACAGTTGTGTTGAAAACCATGTTGATTTTAATTTAAGTTTCTAACTGAAAACGTTATTTCATTGTGCCGACTGCAGTGGTTTTATAAGGTTAGATTTAATGAGATTAGTTCTGAGAAAAAAATCTCCAAACTTGGTAAAAATTGTTTAAGCAATACGAGGACATGACTTATATTAAGTAAAATCAAACTTAATTTGTTAATTTCTTATGCTTTATTCTCTTCAAAACGTTCAGTAAGTGAATTGGTCGCCAAATATTCGCTTTTATACGTCGCTTTAGATCTTGGATCGACGCGAAAAAAATTAATAAACACGGTTTAAATACAAAAACAAAAAACCCTTGTTGCCAAACCAATAAAAACATTTAAAAAGGGCTAAATATCCGCCCCAAGTTAAAAAACATATCTCTCGCCGCTATAAAGTTACAATTGTTATCACAAACTAGCCACTGTACGTATGATATTGTTTTTTAAATTCTTTCAACCACAATAGAAAACCTTAAAGCCAGTACAATTTATTTTTCGTAAAACCTATGATCAGTTTGTTGTGGGTCTAATCTTCCCAAATCCCATTTGCATTGAAACGTCCACAACCTACATCCAACTAACCAGTACTTTGCCTCGCCAAGGTTAGATAATGAGTCTTAAACCCGTAAGATTACCGTCATTCCAACAGGCTTAACGCAACAAAGCTACAAATTTTAATTAAAGGCCAGTAACTTTGCCATTTAAACAGTGGCCTCTTCTGTTTCTTAGGTTTGTCAACCACCGTTATCTTTAATGTCAATGTAGCCTAAAGAAAAACTATTAAGATAACCCTAAAAGCTACAGTGAATTCACTAAGTGAATCAGAGTTGCCGCACGTTAACCATGTTTTATTATTATAGGAAAACATTGAACAAAAAATGGCATAAGAAAAAAAACAGCAATAAAATCACGCTTTTGCGAAAATCCACAACAAAAAACTTTACGCTTGGGCAATTAAATGTTAATCTTCTTAAATAATCTCTAGAAAAATAACAAGGAATATAAGGGTTTTTAAATCAATAGTTCAATTATGTGCAAACAAATTGGTAACGTAAAGTTAAGTTGTATAAAAATGCTAATTAAAGAAGGTGAATTGTAAATTTAAAGGGTCTACAACAAGAAGCAGTATTTAGTGGCCAGCATAAACCTCTGTGGTTTGGAGGTTTCAATGTCTGTGGTCGTGCATTGTTATCACAATGGCCACTCGTTCTATTACGTTTCGAACGTATCCATTATGCGGCGAACAATCACTGTGTTATGTCACAATGAGCGTTCCACTTTTGCCATATTCCACTTGACTTTTGAACGCAGGAAATCCACTTGCTATGCCCTTGGTTGATGTTATGACGCTGTGACGTACTTTAAAAGGCTTTGGGCTTATCAAAAATGAATTGGTCCATTTGGTTATAATAATTATCGCCTGTAGGCCTACCTAGACGACCAGTTAGTGCCATATGCATGATCGAATAATGAGTCATAAACTCAATGTTTGAGATTCAAACCTAGTTTAAACTAGAGAAAAAGCAAACTTTCATTAAGAAAATAAACCAAAATCTTGTGAGATTCGTATTCATAAACCTAATAAAGCAACAGCCTGTTTGACCTTGGCTTGAGATTAATTTTTCTTAGACATTATAGTTTTTGGTATGTGCCAAGTCAAACTTAAGTTATGAAGGATACTATTTCTTTACAATTAAAATAGTTGGTACTTTCAGTTACGGTGTACCCCGTAAGTAGCCCACTTCTTTTCACATAAATACAACTAAATACAAGCTGATCAATTTAACTTTATTTGACCATAAGCGTGTGTGAGCCAAAATTTAACGCACACAGTGGTTGACAACTTAAACCTTTGGGAAATATTGAATTCCTTTAAAACGTGAAAAGACAAATGATAATAATTTAAAAAAAAGACTGGCAAAAATTTCTAGCTGACGTATGCTCCTATCAATTCGGGAACAATTTTCTCCATTCCGTCATACAAATGGAGTGATGTGTTTAATGGCCCGTGTAATACCTATCAATCAAGAGATAAGCGTTCCAATAGAACCTACACTTACCAAATTACGGAGCGAACACTAAACATATCATTTTATTAACCATCAATAATGGCCACTTGAATTTGGTAAACTTTAAAATTGGGTAGAAACCTTAGTTTTTCCCCTTTGGGCCCTTTATGAAATTCTCCTAAATTAATATTACCAAGTCATTTAGCCAGAAGAGCCCTAAATGACATTTTTTACATTTTTTAAAGTTAGGAGGGGGGGGCACAAATAGGTGTGAGTCGCCTGTTTATATTACAAACGTATCGTTAGGCAGCTTTTGAAATCCTATTGAAAACACGAAAAAATGGGTACAAACATGTTAAGATGAAACAATATTCACGCACCGGAACTGTATATGCTTCTTATTTGATTTTTTCATCCCTATGTTTGCGCCACTCTTAGTGCCCTGCTTGTACAGACGGGTAAAAATGAGTGGTGAACTTTCGAATTTTACGTAAAACTATTCTTTTTGTTTTACTTTGATCTGAATCCAACCAATTAATTCGGACCGCCACGTTTACCCAGCACCCTTGTAAGTTTTTAAATTTTCCTAGGTTTGTTAAAAAGCCTAAATAATTTCAAACCCTGCATTTACCGAAATCCCATTAATGTTTACCAGTGCTATTGAAAATATAATAATTACTTTTGAACCCTACGTTTTCCAAAAACCTCAATAATTTCGCCCTCTGCGTTTGATACAAAAGTCTCGATAATTTCGCCCCCTGCCTTTTATCAAAAAGCCTCAATAATTTCGCCCCTGCGTTTTATCCAAAATCCTCAATATTTTCCTCTCTGCGTTTGCCAAAATCCTCATTAATTTTGCCCCCCTGCGTTATATATAAAAGCCTCAATAATTTCGCCCCCTGCGTTTTATCCAAAATCCTCCATATTTCGCTCTCTGCGTTTGCCCAAATCCTTATTAATTTCGCCCCCTGTGACAGCCAGCACCCTTACCCCGCCCGTCATAGTCTCGAATCCAAGGCACCAGCAATTGAAACGTGATCGTGTAACTTGATCAGTGAATGTGGAACCTTTCGCCATTCCAAGGCGGTTTCTTTGTTCCTTGAGCTATACCTGGTTCCAAGCTCCAATCGTCGGCGCCTTTCAACTAGTTTTGTTATTGTTCCAAAGCCGGAGATTTATTTCCGCTAATGAGCTTTGCGTGTGACGTCATTAAAAGGTGATTTCGCGAGACTATTTTTAAAAGTCTGGATTCCTTGTGGCTGTAAAACACCTCGACTGAATGTCGTAATAACATTGATAGTATTCGGCTGAACTAATAGTTCTTGAAAAGTGACCATCATAAAAAACATAATCCTTGTTTTCCTAAAAGTATTAGCTACATTGTTTAAATTGTTTTCGCGACGCTATGTTTGAAGTCTGGATTCCTCGGGGTTGGGGGTATAAACACCTCGACTGAATGTCGTAATAACATTGACGGGTATTGAATGTCGTTATAACATTGACGGGTAACGGCCAAATTAACGGTTCTCTAACTTTTTGTCGCGACAACTTTGAAAAAGGGATCATCATAAAACATAATCCTTGTTTCCTTAAAAGTGTCAGGTACATTGTTTAAATAGTTGTAAGGGTAAATTAAAGTCTGGCTCTTTTTTTCCAAGCATAGTGTTTTTTTCAACCCTATTTTTGCAATGCTACGCTTTACTTTACAAAATGTTGATAAAGTGAACCACCTTACTATTTTACCGTGGCCATGTTAAATGTACATTTAAGTTAAAATAATCATTGTAAGGGGGCTTGAAAAATTAAAACGATGTACCAAGGTCCTCAAAGCACAGATTAAAAACCACTGGTCTGTGAAATTGTTGATTTTTTCTAAGCTGGATTGAATTTTATTTAATTGTTTCGTCCGTAAAGCAACCGAAATATGTTGAAAGGTTTATGGCAATTTAAAGAAGACATGTAAGGTAATTGAATTAAATGGTTACTTTTGGTGCTTCTAACATTTAACATCAGTTTTTTGTTTGCATGGTTTTGTTTTGACTGATTTTTGTTGATGTACTTTGCTAACACGTTTTGTGGTTGAAATTGTGTGCTGGTGCAAATAACGAGTTGAATTGATATATATTGTTGATACCTTTAGGCGCTACATGAATATTCGTTTTGGAAAGAGCTCAAATCCGGTTCTATAAATTAGGTTAATTAAATTACATTTTTCCAAAATATTTGACTGAATAGTTCCTCTGACTAATTGAATTATCATTCAAAACCTGTTAAAGGGAATTTTTTTCGTATCTATATTCCAATTATAAATAGGAATTCTGTACATTTAAATATCTTAATAAATATTTTATAAAATATTCCCCATGTAATGTAAGTTAAATAAAAAGTATTTGGTTTCTGATTGTAAAATCGTTTTTCGTACAAAAGATAACAAAACTTCACAAAAAGTAGGTCAACTGGAAAAATTCAAACTAGAAAATTTATATAAATTTGAGCACGAAAACTAAATGACTAAGGTTTAAAAGCTTATCAATTAAATCGATTTTTCCTCATCCTTCTAGAACCTTCTCCCGATGCTCACGAGCAACCCGATCTCGAACTCTTCATCCCCCGCTCCGGATCACAAACCACACCATAAGGAGGGTATTGGCCCACACCTGAGACACAAGTTCAACCACCGCTTGCCCAACATTTGAATTACCGCTAGACGGAGCACCAGAGCTGACTTGTGCTTCTCAGATATCTCTGTTTGTTTTTTTGTGTCGGCTCGGGCAAGGGGTTTGCAGGAATTTACAATCTTAGGTTGTTGATTTGCTGATTGTTTATTGGTAAAGAAAATATTTTTTTTAGAACGCATATAACCACATTTTACTTATATTTTGGAGATACCTTTAACTTATCATTAGGATCTCCAAAAATATCGTTTTTTCACAACCTATATCAGGTAATTTAGTATCGGTACTTGCCCAGCTTATAACAGAATTTAAATTTTATGTTAAAGCTAATATTAACTCAGCAACAAGGCTATTTTGTTTTTCCAGCTTGTTTTAACTTCTAGTTGATTTTAATAATGATATTATTAGAATGTGATCAGACATCTTGGCCTAAAATGTCGTGTAATGTTTATACCCGATAGATCATAAAATCCTTCAGATCAACAAATTGTTATTCCTGCACTTTACCCTTGCCCAAGCAACTTGTATACCTCTGTTTAAGGCTCCCCAAGACTTTTGGCGTCTCCGCACACATTTATGCCGCTAGATGGCAGCAAAGTGGGCACTATACGCCGTTTAAAATATAGTTGGTGTTGGTGCTTGATGCGAAATCAATTCAAAATATCTTTCATTTGACTTGTTTAGTTTAAAATAATTAAAGCAACCCCCTAATTTAAAACGCGGGTACTTTAAAAAAAATGTTAAAAGTTTTGGTTTAGATTAGTGGTTCTTAAACTTTTTCGCCTTAAATTTTGCTCATAGGTAAATGTAAAATCATTTTTTATCAGACGCATGAAATTTTTTAGAGATTACGTCACAACGTTACGTCATAGCAGGACGTTTAAAGTAGCCTGAGGCTTTCGTTCCACGTAATTTACAAATATGCACCTGAAATCTTACTATAAATACATTTAAGAAAAATAGCGGAACAGCCTGGTGAGAAAATATATTACACGAGCCCCGTTGCGCCTTGTTTTTACCACTGTTTTTGCTTCATACAAGACTCCATCTAATTTAAAACAAGTAAATTTAAAAATATTAACAATGCATTGATTACTCGAACATTATGACCAGTACTTGTACAAACAATTTACTGCACTGTTTGGCGACCCATGAAACACTGACTTTCTGACAATATAAGCTTTCAATTGCTTACAATCATTAAAACTTATCGAGAAGGTTATCACATTCGTCATTAAATGAATTTAACCCAGTTTAAGAACCACTGGTTTAAACTATAATTTTAATTTGACCAGAAAAAAGGTTTTTAATTGCGTCGAGATATTTATGCAACCATATCATCCCACCATTGTTAGACTTTCCAGAAACTATATTTAAGGTGTCACTTCACACATTCGATCCTTCACAAGACAACTCCCACCAATATCCGCGTGAGAGAAAAATTACCTCAATTAGTTCGACATTTGCCAACTCCCGTTGTTACAACTGCACCAGTTTATTAACGGCTGTATTTGGCGAAATAATCTTACAAAGCGCTTAAATATTATGTTTTTGGGTTAAAGTATATTTTCATTTAGTATTATCACCGGTGAAACCTTAAAAGCACTTAAAATGCTTTTATTTTAACTACTTTATGAGCTGTCGATTTATTTTCATTCTTCAACCATCCTGTGATTTTCGCACAAACTTTTTTATGACGTCACAAGGTATAATTATCTCGTTTCGCCGATCGATTGTTGCGTGTTCTTTTTGTTCGAACCGCGCGCGTTCTAACTTGTACCGACTGCCGGCAACACAGCACATTGTTTATTTATGTTTGTTACGTCACAGTTGTCACATTGTCGTTTGTATGACGTAATCCGACGCTCTAGAATGTTCAATTGTTGTTTTTGTTTGTTTCCCTGTGCTTTCAAATTTGTTTTTCGCTTTCGATAAAAGCACGTTTAACCTAACTTTTTTTTATAATTTTTCAAATTGAAGATATAATTTTACTCAGATTTACCATGGTAAAAGATATAAATTTTACTTTTCAAGCTTTTAAGGTAGTTATGTTATACTCATTATTATTTTTTTAAACTTTAACTGCTGTATTTTGGTGTTGTAATCTTTTTACATATTACTAATTATGTTCTATGCGTTTTTTCTAATTTCCCACAAAAACATCACTTTAAAGCCCTGACACCGCACAATTCCTCCAACTCTTTAATCGAGTTGTTCTTCTTTAAACCAAATGTCAATGTCGGTTATACAAATGCCCGACTAAGGCCTCGCTATTTCTTGGTGTGTGCCTGGATACTCTAAGCTGCTATAAACCACCTTGTCCCTCTCACCGTTTCAAACCAGCACCTTACCATCTTGCCACCCTTGTGTTCTTGCAATCTTCACTGGCACGAGTTTCTTCCAATGTGTCATGTTACTCATTGGCAACTCGCTCTGAGCACGATAATTCAACTCAATGTGCTCAGAGCAAATCGTTTTTACGCGTAATTTTTTCGTTTCGCTTTAGAAACATTTGTAGCGAAAGTAATCTCGCATTTTTTTAGTAATTTTAAAGTCAATCTCCATCGTGCCTTATCGTTGGTTTGGTGATTGCTATTTCCACAGCAAATCCAGCCAGAGACCTCTTAGTTAAAAGGCCTTCTATTAGAATAACGTCGCATAATTATCCTTTATTTTACGTTATTTTTCAGCGAAACTTGTTTTTAGCGGCACTTTAGAGTCGTTTTAGTTCGTTTCTTATGGTAGCAACTTTCTGTTGATGTTCCGTAACCGTTCGCGTAGTATTATTACGTCACTGTACATTGACAATCAGTGTGATGATATGAATATATATATCCGCCGTGCTATACCCCCCATTATTGCTTGTACCATCATTGTTTTGTCACAAACGACACCCCCACCTTTTAGCTGAGCTGTACAGAATTTCACGCTTCGCTTCGTAGTTTTTATCATATTTCGTTCATTTCGTCTAAGATGGCAATACGTTAAGAAGTGTAGCCCTAAAATCTAAACGTGGAAAAACTCAAATGGGTAAAAATTTACTGTATGAAAGAATTAAAAATCTAGAGGCTGTGTAAGTCAGTAGTTCCCAACATTTTTGGCTCAAATAGATTGTGGCACCATTCTAGTAATTTCGCTAATGATTAAGTGTAATGTCACAAGAAAATGAGTTGTACCAACACTCATAAAAATATTTCCCAACATATTGCACGTTAACCGTTCACAATAATGTATAAAAATTTTTTTTATAGAATACAAAATATCACTCCGTTCCCTTGTCCGTTAGACACAGTCTTTAGGTTGGGCACAACTTGCTAAGCCAATTGTTCTTCCAGAGAAATAGAATTACATTTTGTCTCCCACATTCATTATACACGTGAACCAAAATATGACTTGATCATTTGCTTAACGTGTTGCCATCTCTGTCGTCCCTTGTTACGTTAAAATATGTGGCTTCACTCGACACTGCGGAAGTCGTCGTCGCGTAAAAATACACATTCACTTCACACGAAAGGAGTATTTGTTTTATTGAGCAATTGAAACGATCGTACACATAATGTGTATTTTGTAATCGACTCCTTCTGGAGTCGTACTAACCAACGATAGCGGTACACTTATGTAGCACACAAGATGCCTTCGGAAAGGCTTGTCGAAATCAGTCGACTTGTTCAGGTTTATAATGCAAGCAAACAAAACTAAAAAAAACAGCTAGCCTGTGGTGAGGTTCAAACTCACGGCCGTCGCTCTGCCAAATAAGCTACAAACACTAAGAGGCAACCATTTTGGGTGTTGTTCAAGGTCATGGTTGTTTATTTTATCATATTGAAGGATTTTAGTGCAACATATTATTATGAGATTATGTTTCTCCTTTTAAAACATCTTAACTCCATAACTGACAGAATGTAAATAACAAAAGCAGTCTTTTTTCGGTTTATTGAGCCCAAATTTGGTCGAGCGTTTAGAAGTTTAGCTACGTCTACTTGCTAAACGAGTATTTTTTGATAAATTTACCTTTCAAGTTAGAAAACGCTGCATTTGATCGCAAACCATTGATGAAATTCCTATTAATTTGGTATTTGGCCTACACCGATAGCAACCCAGTATCGGACGAGTACCCATACTAACATTTTACATCGGGTATTGGATCTGATCCGACATTATCGGACATCCCTGGTTACAAGCGCTTGTATAATGATAATAATAAATTAATCCCACGTAAAATTCTCCCCTTTTTAAAAAATGTAGTAAAATAAAAACTCAGTTATGCTTGAGCGGGTACAATGGTAAGCAAAGAAAATCTCGTAATTTAAGTTAATTATTAAAAACATGTTTTGGAAATTGGAAAAAGGGCGTGTGGCATTTATTATTGAATAAGGCGGCGCTGGTTCAGAAACCTACCACATTTCCTTTTGCAATGACGAAACAAGTTGTCAAAATTGAAATTGCTAGATAAATAAATTTGCAAGAATAATATTACTTGACCCATCCAAAGCCAAACGGCACGCTAACTCTTTGTAAAGCGCTACATCAGGAAAAACATGCGGTAGGATTCTAGACCGGCGCCAAAATTTTTACTTGACTAACTACAATACTACAAATAAGACATATAACAAGTGGGCGCTGGTCTAGAATCCTACCACAACGTTGAAATGATTATTAAGCAATGCATAATATGTGGGTTAGGGTGTCGGTTAGTGTTTGGGTGTGGGTAGGTCAAGTAATATTGTTTAACACTATTACTGGACTCACCCAAACCCAAACGCTAACCGGCACCCTAACCAAAATAATGTTCGTTGTGGTAGGATTCTAGACGAGCGCCAACAAGTGTGCTGCTCAATGTGCAAAACCTTGGTAATAAAACAACAACATGAAAAGTATTTGATTATTACACTCAAACCGAATATCTAGTTTAAATTACTTGGATTCGTAATTTAAAAATGTTTGGTTAACTTATTGGTACAATTTTGTGGTTAACTTGGGGTTTAACAAATCAAGAATGTGGTCCCACGTTATGCAAAGTTGATGTGTGTCGTTTCCCTTTAGTTAAGTTTATTGTAACATTACAGTAAACCACCTAGTAATAATTTAGTATGGGGGCACATTTTGTCTATATTTTCTGTAGATTCCTGAAAGTCAAAAAGTTTGGGAACCAAATTGTTTTCGAACTCGGGTTCTGTCCTGTCAATCTAAGTTTATTGTATTACTTGAACATTGGGTTCTTAGGCGTTCTATCGATGTGGTATGTAGAAAGTAAAGCAAAAAACATGCGGTATACAAATACAGCATGTCGCATTGCACATTATTTTGGTAAGGCTGTCGATTGGCGTTTGGGTGGGTCAAGCATACTTAACCAAACCCAAACGCTAACCGACTCCCCCTAACCTAAATAATGTGCATTCCGGTATGCGGTATTTGTAGACATTTTTTGCACTACTTTCTACTTACCATCGATTGAGCCCCGGTTTTTATTGTATTTTTGGGTTTTAATAACCTAAATGAAAACAACTGTTATCAAACACGTCTAAAAACATATAGTCAATTACTGTGGTCATTGAACTAATTTTGGCTTAGTAGACATTAATTATTAACAAACATAATTGTATTTGTAAATTTTCAGCAGGATGTGAATTTTTTTACTGGGCCTAGTAAAACAATTTAGTAAAATAATGGCGTTCAGCTACAAATGTGTGCAGCAAGTTTTTACTGCTCTGCCTCTCAACTATTTGCACATGCATTCCTACTCACACATATCAAGTAGACAGAGCGCCACTATGCAAGGACTTTACCAGAAGCAGCTTGGATGTACATGCAAGAACGTAGCTTGGAAGGCAATGTCTGCTGATATGTATTTCAAAATACAAAGCACATTGGGAAACCAGAAAGATGATTTCCCAATTAAACCGGTTACGTCTCAAATTAGTCGCCGAGGAAAGCTGGCAAGAAATAATCTTACACAAGAAATTTCACCTTTCGCACTACTTAATCATAACTTGCCTGGACTAAATGCTATTTCGCAAAACTCAAGTCGAGACAATGAATGTGATTGGCTGCTTTGGCAGTTAGGTGCTTCCCCTACCTTTCAAAGCCCTGAATACTCGAAAAAGTTTGTTTTGTTTTCGTCTGGCATTGAAGACAATTCAATTCTCACTAAAGACCTTTCTGCAACAAATTCTAAGACTTCAAGTAAGTATTAAAATAATTGTGTGTGAGATTTATATTTAACAAGAATGCAAAACTTTTTACCAAATTGGAGTCTTGTTTGGTAAAAATCAATCCTCTAGCAATTTTCTATTTTTTTATACTAAATTTTGTTTATTTTCTTTATCTTTGAATTTTTAGATAAGGAACCAGCTGACGACCCAAATGAAAAAAGAAAACTTCTTTGTGAAAAGTTAAAATGCGAGGTAAAGTTATTTTTTTTGTTCTCTGCATTTCATGATAAAAATAGTGACCTATTAGTTTTTAATAAAATCTTTTTCAGGATATTTTCCATGTTTAACATGATGCAAGGTGTATTTTTTTTACTTTATATCGCAAATTGTTCCTGGAGTATAAATTAAGTGAAGTTAATACTTTCTGACGTGTAATAGCTCGCTAACTTTAATCTGAGTTTGTAAATTTTTGGTTTTGTTTGAAAATAACCGACCCTCGCCGTGGAAGAAAAGGCACATCTATGGCAATTTATAACTATCGCTTCACCTTTATGTTCCAGATTCCATTGTTTTTTACCAAAACCACCCCTTGGCATGATTTTAGTGTCTACACAAACCATGTACATTTACGTGTTGAACTAAAAAATAGCTGCTTTGAAAGAAGGTAAGTTATTTTAGCTAGTTAACTTTAAATTTGGTTCAAATAAAGTATCTTACAATTAACTGAAGCTAACAAAACACTTTTTTGCAGCACTTCGAAATACCTTTCAGTGCCTGTTTGTAAACCTTCAAATAGTGGATTAACTGGAAAAATATATTAAATTGCAATAAGAATTGTAAAACCAATATATTTAATAAAATACCATTTCGTTGATTACAAACGTTTCGGCGATACCTCATGCCATTATCAGTGTGAAACAACAAGTAAAATTAAAAACGATAAAACATACACAAAACAAAAAAGGATTAAACAAGTAAATATGTTAAGATTGGTTCTGAGCTAAACGAAAAGATGGCTTTTATTAATCAAATTCACACTTGTTTTTTCCACTTACATAAAAATTAAGTTCAGTAATTCAGTTTGCAGTTTATGATGAATTCTTTATTTCCCAGGGGCATCCGTCAATACAAAACCTATGCCTCAATTTTCCGCAAACTCTGCTCCTGGTATCTCAGTCAAGCCACTATAGAGTTGCTAAGTATAAAAGATAACGAGGGGAACAGCACGATTGACGCTCGTTGGAGAATCGTCGGTTGGTCTCCACTCAACGTGATAAGCGCTCTCGTCATGAAAATGCCGACCAATTGCAGGTTCATATCATTATGTTTGTCAACTTTCCAGTAACCTGGGTGCTGTTTCTAATGCTTGCTGTGAAATATTTAAGAATGTTTAACTTTTTAATGAATCGCAAAGCCTCCACCTTTTGTAAGTGATGTTTTGATTTGCTTCCCAGTTGCATTAACTATAGATGATGCAAATCCATATTGAAAAGTCCTAATCAAGATGATGTCGATTTACTCCACCTTTTTGGCTTTGCAATTTATTATCAAGCTACATTACAGATCTAGCATAGTGTACTCAAGGTTTTTCGCATTAAGCTTATATTTTCTGTAGGTTCTTGAGAGTCGAAAAAGTTGGGAAACACTTTTCTAGTATATGTTAATAAAATTTATCTTTTTATGGATCTTTGAAATCAAAAATATAAATTGTGATTTATTTTACTTTTGCTTATTGTTTATCCTGTGTTTTCATAAACTGTTTCAAAATTTGTTGTTAATTGTTGAAAACAATTGAAGTCTAAAATTACTGCATTTGGAATGCAGTTCCAAACTGATTTTAAGTTGTTGCTAACTTAGCAATGTTGTTTTTAAATATAAAATATTTCGTCAATTCAGATGCTTCGACTACATATCAACATTTCATGTCAATGAAGATGGACAAATATGGAAACATGTTGTTAGCAAGGTTTGTAAACAACATCAATGTTGTGAACAATTTATTAGGTCCCAGTCAGGATATTTGCGAAGATGCAATTTATAAAGTAAGCTATTGCTGCCAGGCATAATATATAACAGAGTGTTGCTCTACCAGCAGAATATATAATAGATCAACGTTTTGACGTGCTATACAGAACGTCTTCATCAGGATACTGACGTATCGTGCAAATCAGAATTCTGTTTACGTAAGTATCCTGATGAAGACGTTCTGTATAGGACGTCGAAACGTCGATCTATTATATATACTGCTGGAAGAGCAACACTCCGTTATAGACAATTTATAGTCCAGTCATTCACAGTCAAGTCAAATAACTAACAAAGTCAAGTCCCAGTCCAAGTTGTTAGACACGCAAGTCAATTTCAAGTCACTGCATTGGCAGTGGCATCAAAAATAATATTAAACTTCTAAAAACCGCAAACAGGTTCTATTCTAACCCACATTTCAAAGCAAACATGAAAAACAAACAAATATTAAGTTAACATTTATCACATTTTAAAATTCGCCTTTAGAAGTAATCCAATTTTACTAAAAAGCTTTCAATTAGGCACTTTAATATAAGTCAAGTGAAAATGACTGAAGTCAAGTTCAGTTAAACAATTAACACAAGTGCACTTGTAAAATCATTGACTTAAGTCATAACAACACTGAGCAACATATATGAGTACCTTACTATACTTTTAATATTTTTTTTTAATGCAGGTTGAGAGACTGAACGATCCTATTATAAAGGAATCTCCACTGATAATGCTCAAGAAAAAGGGCATGGCCGCATCTTTAATGAAAAAGTTAAGACAAACTAATGCAAATGCGGAAACCATGTTTGATCAAACGAACGCTCCTTTCAGTGTTTAACAATACCTTGTTGTTTTATTTATAATTTTGATGCTTTTTCTAGTTTTTTTACATGTTATATCACCCTCTTTCGTAAACTATATTTTTCGTCATAAGGATGACTGATTAAATTGAGTATAAATTATCAAAGTTCAAAGAATTTAGAAATGTTGTTGCATTCGCTCTATCCTGCCTAATTATACCAGCTTTGTCTACTATCAAGGTTGTTCAATATTTTTGTTGTACTACATGCTGATTAATCAATTGCAATTAAAAGTTTCATGTTTATTTTCGTGTTTAATTAAATAAAAAGATGTACTTTAAGAGCTGTTAATTTAAAAGAGCAGTTTCTGGACAATGTTTTTATCAAGACAGATGATGTCGTTTTTGTGTGTATATTTTTGGTTTCAAAATTCGAAAAATTAAACTGTTTATCCTTTGGATCGGATTTCTCTATAAAGATTGCGATGCTTTAGCCAGGGGCAGAAAAATAAATGAAACAAACTGGGAAAATATTTTGATCTATAACAGAATATTGTAGATTTTCATACCACGGCGCATGTATTTAATAAATTTTCTCTACAAAAAAATGCACAGACAATTAAAAAAAATTGAGGGAAAGCCCCCAATTTGACGTTTTTATGATCTGCGAATTTTGAAAATAAAATGTTGTTAATACACAAGGCAGCTTAGTATTCCAGTCAAGTAAAATAGATATATATTTCTTAAACACATCACTAAAAGCATAAACCTGGCTTTTTTCCAGATAAACGTTTGGTTATGGGAGGCATATTGCTCATAAGAAACCGATGATATTACATTTGGTAAAATAATCTTTGTTGCATTTTCTAGTCAATTTTTACAGTTCTTGTGCTATTACTTTTTTGTTGGGACATATTAGAAAAACTTAGGTCGCTGGTTAAGAAATCTACCACAGCGTTCAAACAATTATTAAATCTGCGCACAGATTTTTAATATTTGGATTAGGTTAGCGATTGGAATGAGAAAATGCCATTGTCTTCTCGTCCAATCAAATCAGGTCAAGTATCATTATATTTATTATTTAATAATATTGCTTAACCTACCCAAACACTAACCAACACCCTAACCCAAATAATGTTCATTGTGGTAGGATTCTGGGCCAGCACCAAACTTAGTTTTAAATGACACAATTCATGCTACAGTCTTACAAAATTATCAGTCTTAAAATTTATTGGCCACTAGGCAAAGTATGGCAGGTGCACCTGTGAGTTTTTTCAACAAACATAGAGAAAAATCAATTTCATATATGTTCTTACAACAGGGGGGGTGCACTTTTGACCTTTGGTGTGTCACCCCAATTTTATTAGCGGTGCACCAACAAGGTCTTGTTGAGATATATTTCCAGACAGGTTTATTGGTATGTGATTTTTAAGTATTTTTATTTATGGAACAGCGGCTCTCCAAATCTTAATTTTAAAATAACTTAAAGTTGCGATGAGCAAGACAAGCCGGAGAAACAAGCCAAGATCAAAAATCCAAATATTTATCGCCTACTGCATTTGCTTGTTAGGACTGCTTATCTTCGCAAAGGTAAACCAGTAAATTATGTTCAACTTTTGTTGTTTGTTGAATTATTCTTGTTATACTTCACAGGCCTTAAGTTTATCAAAGATATTAACATACTCACCTAGAATGGTAAAAACTGGACACAGCATTCAATCATAACAATAAATTAGGGTTAGTTAGTTTTATACAAACATTTTGTGGACAATAGCTTTAAAATCTGTAAGTTGCGAAAACATGTTGAGAAAATAAACAAAATTTTACATTTTGGTCCTACTTATATAGTTTATTTACAACCTTGCCAATTTTAATAGTAACTTATAAGCTGCCTAAACATATCCCCATCCAGTCTGCATTGTGTGACAGTAGCAAAATCGGAATTCTTTTAAAGCAATTTATGTGTGCACACCTGAATTAGCAACCTCTATATCAGAAAAATGTTGAATTGTGCTATTATTCCAAAATTCCGGTGTGCATAAAACATGACTACTCACTTGCATACAGGAAAATTTAATGCTGCACATCCAAGATCTTGGCAAAACGTGCCACGAAATGCAGACCGGTCCCCACTTATCCAATCTGCATTCCATAGCTCTTAACGCCGAGATCTCGGGTGTGCAGCGCCAAATTTTTCGATCTGTGTAATCAAGGTTTTGGGTTCGGGAATTTAGCACAATTTGACCTTTTTGTGGAACTTGTGTGCAAGTAACTAATTCGGGTGTGCACACAAATTGCTTTCCAAACTTTATTAGATAGCACCTGTACAGATTGCAGACAGGTCATACACTGGCTCCCCAGCATGCAATATTCAAAGTTTCCAATCTGGCTTCTGTATACTTAAAATAACAACAATTCATTGAACGAAATTTTCAAGTTTTATTTAACAACACTTATATTCATGTAAAATTGCAACCTGGATTTTATTTTAAAGGGATTTTTTCCGATCAAAGCTCCAAGACGTGGAACATCATCACATGCAGATGTTCCACCTGCTCCTTTCAACCAAGACACAATTATTAAGCTAATTAAAGAAGACTTTAATAAGAAATCTGAAGCAAATCTTTTGGGTGAGCTAAATAAATTGTCAAAATATTATTTTAAGTTTCATGAATTTTAAAATTTTGATATGCGATACTTGGTGTTTTATTGATTAACAAAACCCAATGTTTTAGCAAACTACCTTAAAAATGTGTGTATGATTAATTTGCAGACAAAAGTAATGTCATCCTTCCGGCACCTTTCAAGAAGTTGGTCTTGGTTGTTGTTGATGCGATGAGAATTGATTTCATTCAAGATCCCAGACATGCCAAGGATATGCCTTTCTTACATTCCGTTCTTAAGCAAAACCATGGCAAGGTTTACACGGCCAAAGCAAAAGCACCGACTGTAACTATGCCAAGACTAAAGGTGAACCTATTATTTGTATTATTACTTAGTACTGAGTATTTCCTAATATGTAGGTATGTAAGTATGGAGCAGTAAATCGAATATCTTACTTAACAATGAAGCTATCGTAGTAAGAATTTTAAAGCCCATACAGAAGTAGGTATCATTTATATTTTAAATAACTAGAAGTTGAAAATGTATAAAGAGTTATTTGAAACGTTCAAAATGCTACTTACTTCTGTATGGGCTTTGATATTCATTCTTCATCCAACTACAACCTCTAACCATTGTGCTCCAAAATGAAGCTATCGTTTTGTTTATAAGATGTATATATAGCTAATATATTGTAATGGTTATGTATAGAGATCAACCAATGTCACTTAAATTTGGACTGATAAGGATTGTTTTTTATAGCTGAAATGTCTAAATTTAAATTCATTGAACAATCAAAATAACATAATTATCAGTAAACTGACATACTTGTCTATCTCTAGTTATGAACTATTCATAGGTACTAGTCAACCAGTTTTAATTAGAGGGATCAGTCTTAGTACCAGCTACAGGGTAATAACCTGGTCATATATTTAGTTTTTATCACTTTTAAATATTTCTAAAATGTAAAACATCGCTTTTTTAGGCCATGATGACCGGTAGTATTCCCGGTTACATCGATGTTATTCTTAACATGGACCAGTCCCAGGAATTAAAAGACGACAATTTAATTCAAGGCCTTGTAAATACCGGGAAGAAGATTGTTTTTTATGGCGATGATACTTGGATGAGATTGTTTCCGAAGGCATTTTTTCGTGCCGATGGGACAAATTCATTTTTTGTGACAGATTATACAGAGGTTTGTGTTTGAACAGTTAATTATCCTTTTGCTTAAAAATGTAGAAACCATTTAAAACTTTTTTTTTTCGAGGGTACGTAAAACTATTTAAAATGTGCTGATTTTTGAGTAAAAAATTAACATTTTTTAATTCTATACAGTTACACTTTAGTCATAATCAGTTGCACAATAAAAATCCATAAAATTTCTACAGCATTGCAAATTTTATAAAATAATTTCAAGGTTTTTTTTTACGAACAAAAATGTCCTTTTATTCTATGGCAAAACTAGTATTTTAGCTTTGTTAAAACAGTTACACATTGAATTTCCCTAATATTTTTTCATGGTAAAAGCTAAAAATTTTTAAAGTTGCCATTTTTTAGGTGGACAACAACGTCACAAGACATTTGGACGATGAGCTTCGCATAAAAACGGACTGGAACGTTATGATTCTGCATTATCTTGGTTTGGATCATATTGGACATATTGCTGGTCCTAATTCACCACTAGTGGCACCAAAGCTCAGAGAGATGGATTCCTCGATAAAATCCATTTATGAATCTTTAAAAAATCAGGTGCTGATTAAAATAAAGTAGTATGTAGTACATAAATTAATCAACAATAGCAATGTCACAATTTTGTTAGTTACCATTAAATTATTGGTGGTGAATTTAAAGGAAAGTATGTTTATGTGAATTCTGGATGATTTTTATATGTTTGACATTGTAGTAAATTTTTTTATTTTATTTTTTATTTTTTTGTGTTACTTAAAGGAGCAATATTTCACACCATAAATACTCACTCGTTTAGTATTTTTAAGCAAAAAATATCAGCTGTGTAAAACTAGATTACTACTAGTAGTTAAAGTAATTATTGTAAAGACCTAATTTATTTTTAAGTTACCTCTATGTGTAGGGGCCACAAACAAAACTTTTTTTAAGAGGTCCTTATTCTAAGTTTTCACGTTTTTTGAATGTTGCTCATTTTTTCCCTGCCTTTTTCTTTCCCATGGATTTTGCAGGTGTAATGTGGGCATAAAAAAATATGCAGTTTGCGCAAAACCATGTTAACTATATGGAGATGCAATGATTGCGCACAATTCATTACTACAGGTACAGATTAAAAATCTTTTAAAATTGTTAAAAACTTTGTACAACAGGTTGATGTTGAAACAAAGTTTTCAGTTACCAGTTGTGTTAATATTCAGCACTCTTTGTAATTTGCAGTCCTACCTAATTGTTTTTCACTGAATATTATAATTTAGCCTGAGGTTCATCTATGTCGGTGCGTTTAATAGTTTTTGTATTGCCAACTTCGATTATTTACTGGGCTGTTGATTGCGTTGAATTTAAGTCAATTGTGAGAAGTGCAATAATTTTTGAACTAAATCTATATTGGTACATATATATATATATTATAGGACTCTCTTGTTGTAGAATACAAGCCACCATTGTGTGAGTCTGGTATAGAAGTTTCCATATTTGTCTCAATTTTTTATCTGTTAAACAAAAAATGGATATATATATATATATATATATTAATTCAAGTCAGTTCTGAAGTGCACTGATGGAATAGATGTTGACTATAGGCATGTTAAGTAATAACTTGGTTCATACCAAAGGTATAATGTTGATATATTTGTTATTGTTATTTGTATGTAGAAACACTCTCTGGTTGTGGTAACAAGTGACCATGGTATAAGCCAGCTATACGATTATCCATATTTGACTTAATTTTTATCTGTTAAACAAAAAAATGGATATTAATTCAAGTCAGTTATGTGAAGTGCAATAATTTTATCTGTCAATGTTTTTTGTGTGTAGAAAAACTCTCTTGTAGTGGTAACAAGTAACCATTTTATAAGTCTGCTATAGGATTATCCATATTTTGTCTTAATTTTTTTACCTGATAACAAAAAAATTATTTAAATAAAAATATTATTAAAATAATTCAAGTTGAATATTTTATTTGTATGTAGAAAGACTCTCTTGTTGTGTTAACAAGCGACCATGGTATGAGCGCTCGCGGAAGTCACGGAGGTACGACCGAGCCCGAAGTCGACACCCCGCTGCTATTCCTTGGCCCTGACATGATTAAAAACAAGTGAACACCTTTCAACATTATTCAATATATACTTGCATATTAGTGCCTAACAATATATCATGTGCAAAGAGTTACCAGATGCCAAGTGATAGTGTTGGTTCTTGTGTGATACTAGGGTTACTAAGATTCAATAAAAATTTAATTTAGGCATTTTAGCAAGTAGTGATCTAACATTTAACATTTTCTGCCTTGAAATAGTCAATTTCCAAAAATAGTAGACTATGTCACCTAAAATGTAACTAAGCTTTCTTTCGATAAAGCAAATTTTAGCTTATATTCTTTAAACATGAGCTTTAATTGTTTTAATTTGATCAATTTTGCCTAAATGTTAGTTGCAATAATGTGGGGTAGTCTTGACTAGAAGTTTAAATTTCAGCTAGTTTTTAATGCTGAATGAATCGCTTACATTGAAACTATAATTATGAGACTCATATTGTCCTAAATTGGTTCCTGTATTGCAGGGGTTCCCAACTAGTGTGGTACGCCAAGGTTTTTCAGGTGGTACGGAGGTAGCTTCCGTTTTTTTCACAAAACCCTGGATTCACAACTTTATATTTTGTTTTCTGGTTTTATTTACATAAAAAAAATTTTCCTCAAGCCCATTCTTATTGTTGCGTAACTATTCCTGTAGTTTCGAAACAATGTGATCTTCAAAATACAGGCCATGTCAATTGTCAGCACGGAGCACAGTTGCTATGTAAAGTCGTACAACGCTGTGGGACAGTGGGCGTTAATTATGTCAAATTGTTGCTCTTGATAGATTTAATGTACTGTTTTTATATTGTTGAATAATGCGAGTTGTAAGCTCAAAATAGATAAAAATATGATTCGATCAAATTAGTTGTTATGCAAGAAGTGGTACACGTGACACTACAGAGCCTCCAGGTGGTACGAGATCGTACAAAAATGGTTGGGAACCCCTGCTGTATTGCTATTAATATACATGTCATTATTCTTTGCAGTGGATGACCGATGTAATATGATAAATTTTGCAGGGATAACCCACAAAAAGTTGATCAAATAGATCTTGCCCCGACACTTTCTTTGTTGACTGGAGTCCCAATCCCACTTTCATCCATGGGAAAAGTTATTCCTGGGATGCTGAAGGTAATAAAAGAATGGAAGAGGATAAAATGTAGTAGTTGGCCAATAGAAGGCCTTTTACAAATCAGTTCTTGAAAAAGGATTAATACAATTTTTATTATTCATGAGGAATCTACAAGAAGAAAAACTTAAGAACCACTGGTTTAGATGTATTTCTTGATATTATTTTAACTAACTGTTTGTAAAAAACAAATTATTTTGCCTGACATAATTTTGAATACTTTCACTAGGTGCAGAATGACTCCACACGTCTACACTCCATGCAATACAACTGCCACCAACTACTAAAGCACTTGGCCCACAGTGGAAGGCTAACCAACTACTTTTCGAACCCTAAATCCGACCCACTGCATTTATACAGGTCGGTATAATTTTTTAAGCCTTGTTTAAATTTACAGCACAAAGTACAGTTTAAGATAAATGCTGTGAAACTTTTTCGGAAAGTGAAAAAAAATACCACCTCTTTTTTATAACTGATGTAGTGACAATAACGGCTATGAATTTATAATTTTCTAGATTTATTTTATTAAAGTTTGTAACATAGGTATCAACAAATTTAGAATGCCTCAATAATATCACTTATCTCATTATAAATAATTAAGTTTTACTTAACTTAACATGTCAACATGTCGTTTTGACTTTTTAGGAGTTCGGTTCAGTTTAGAAACGTTTTTTTCAGAGTTTTCACTTTTCTTGTTTCTAAAAATTTTTAAATTGAAAAATGACGTCATAAATTGATGTAACAACCCAAAAAAAGACTTCATAAATGTGCTGATTTCGGTCAAAAATGTGAAAGTGAAATGGCGTTGTACTATTTTCTATCACAAATTGATTACTTCGTAAATATAGACTAATATTCAATTAGGCCTTTATGGAGCCCCTAAAACTAGTTCACAGACCCCCAAGAACTCCATAGACCCACTCTAAAAACCTGCTTTAAAATAAAATCCACAGAAACGGGATTAAGTTCGGAAATTTTCAGATTCGCGGTCCCACTTTTTATTTTACTTGTTTCTTGTCCAGGAACGGGGTTCAGTTCCACGGCAAATACCTCAACACAGGTGAACCAGCCTCCCACTCAGCAGCCCACGATAACTACATGAAGTGCCAAGTCGCTGCTTCAGACACATTAACATCAAACCTTGCTTCGTACAACTACCCCGAGATGACTGTGGGAATCACAATCCTTTATATGGTGCGACTGCAACATTTATTTTCGTTCTTTTTCGTATTTGTCTGATTCTAAATCTGGAAATTAGGTGGCACCGTTAACGAAATTTGTATTGAAATCTAGACATGCTTTTGCACAACCGTGCTTCATCAGTTTAAAAAAGAATAAGAAATTGAAATGTCAGATAAACTTGATATTATCTTATTTGCTTGCGTTTGTGCTTCTACTTTTTGCATTTTAATTGACATCAATCTGCGTTGACTACAATTTGTCTTTAAAGAGTGTCATCTGATTTTCAAATTTTATTTTTTTACATACTAAATAAAAAACGTGATTTTTTGAATTAACACGGTGAAAAAAAACTTTTTTTTTGACTGACTTCAACATTTAACGAAAAAAGAGATTATGTTATTCGTAATGTTTTTTTATATACTAAAATAACGTAATGATGTTTGTAATATGTCTGTAAACAAGGTTTTTGTCATTTTGTTTGTTACATCAATCATACTAAACAAGCAAAGCCGAAATACATTCGACTTTAACACAGGAAATTTTCAATCAGCCAATATTCTAGTATTTAAGAAGATATATAATTAGTTTTTATTAGCGTTTTCAATAAAAAACAACCTTTTTGATAAAACGCTCTTTTAATAAATAAAGAAAATGGACAAACATAGCACATGTCAAAAAATAGTTGATCCTGTGTAATTTGAACCAACGCCCTTTGGAAAACGCGAACACATCCATAAACCATAAAAAACGACGAGATATTAACATTAAACACCTTGTCATTCTTAACTCCCAGGGCTTCTGTCTGGTGCTTTACCAGTGGGTCGACGAGCTGCTTCGTAATCGCGCCCACGTCACCGGGGTTCAAAGGTCAAAGAGCTTCACGCGGGCGGTTATAGCGCTCCTAGCGGGGACTCTGCTGCACGTGGCGACCCTAGCCAGCAGCAGTTTCGTTGAGGAGGAGCACCAAATATGGTATTTCCTTACCGCCTCTTTATGCCTCGTGCTTATGGTGGCGGTGGCGAGGGCAGCTGCTGAAGCTGAAGCTGTGAAAGCGGGCAAAGTGAAGCCGGCTTCGATGCTCTACGACGCACAAGCCAATCACAGCGCAGAACTACGACTCAGGAGAGGCGGGAGGGCGTGGCAGGTGGGTGTGACAAGTGGAAATAGCAGCAAATTATACATCTTATATCATAAATTACAGCGATGTTTCTTGACTCGCTCCCCTCTAAGCCTGTGTAGCTCAGTTGGTTGAGCGACGGTCCCGGGATGACATTGTTTGATTATAATAATTAAACTAAAGAGAGAAGTTTGTTCGGATGTTACATAATAAATGAAATACTGAGGATGCTTTTAGGGGCAAAATGTATTTATTATTTGACATCCAAACAATGTGATTTGCAGTTTAAATTATAATGTGCCACCAGAATCGTTTGTTTTTAACCATTCGGATTTAGACAGATTCTGTCATTTAAAAGAAAATGCAGGTTACACTTAGGAATTGGAATACTTTAAAGCGACAGCTGATTACGTCAGCAATGTATATTTTAAGAGATTAAGGCAAAATCATTGATTTACCCGCACCAATATAATTTATTTTTATGCACTTTAAAATTCCCGACAAATCCCAGTCACAAACTTGATACTCCCATCCACCAGGTAGTGTCATCCGATCTGAGCAAGCCGGAGCAGATTAGCAACGGGGAAGTTGATCCCAGGGATGTTGTGGAGGAGGAGGAGGATAGAATCCACTTCAAGGATCATCCTCTCGCATCCAGGAAGCACAGTAAAGTCCTGGTGGTCGGATTCCTCCTCATCGCATGTCATCGGATGCTGAGGTGTTGGAACCAGACTGGGATACAATACGCGGATCAACAGGATATAGGTGGGTTAGGTTGTTGTTTAGTACAGTGGTTAATACAAGCGATCAATAAACTTTTTCTGTCAGATATAACATTAATTAATACAGTTCTCTGGCTATTTTGTTTTTAGGCTAACACTTTGATAATGTACGCAAGTCACTTTCATATAAGGAAGAACAATATTGATATAAAAACAAGACTGAAATTCATATCTAATTGATCAGCGATACCACTCTTTTCCCTAGTGTCGGACGCCGATACTTGGTATCGGGCATTGGTTAGTTATGTTCAACCATGAGTGACGTCCCATACTTGGCATTTTAATCCTACACCGATACCCGATATTTTGGATAAAAAGTATCGCGATCCGATCCAATATAATTCGGTATCGGATCGGCACCGATACCACCCTAGTATCGGACGAGTACCGATACTATTACTTGGCATCGGATATTGGCTTCGATATTATCGGGCAACTCTAAACTATCCCCAACCTTAATGAATGTGACAGGCGAAATAGTTTTTTCGATCCCATATTATCTAACTGAACCCCAACCCTCGTTGATGCAGGTGACTGGCTGAACCTTCCCGATCACAAACTCCTTCTTTCTCTAACCTCGTCGTTCAGTCTTGTGCTTGTGTTTCTATCAACTGAGCTCCTCTGTAGCAGCAAGGACCTCATCAGAAGCTTGCTCTGTGTTGTTGGACTCTCCACAGTTTACTTCTACCGATGTGCTACTGACGTGGTGACATTCTTCGTACGACTTGGGTCGCACAATCAATCGATGTGAGTCAGCTCAGAGCTGATCATTTTGTTCCATAAATAACTTTTCTGGTATAAACAAAGTTATTATTAGTGGACTCTAGCGATGCTTTGTCCTTCTATGGTCCTAGTCCATTATCTCTACACTATAGGCTGACTAAGGTATTCTTGTTTAAATTATTAACCCTGATGAGGTCAGCTGGTATCTGCTGCTTTGTTTACATCAGAAGAGCATTTTATATCTATTGAGTTGTTGCCTTATGCAGCAAACTTTCTTTTTGGTTCATGTAACCAAAAGTATAATACAGAAACAGCATTACAAAATAAGTGCTAAACCGCTAAACCATATTCCAGAAATCAATAGAGTATTTATTTTTATGATTTATTCCTTTTAATAATTTAATTTCCTTAACCTTTTAAAGACAAATTGAATAAACTATTTACTTTGTTTTGTGCTATTTCTCCATTCTTTGAGCCTTTTAGTAGTAGGTCTTTATCTTTTTTGTCAGCTTTATTTTATATAAACATTCCCTTGATATGAATTCAAAGCAAAAAAAGATTGAGTCGATCAACATAATCTTGATTAAGAAGTCTCGATACGAACTTGTATCATCTTCAGTTATACATGCTCGAACTATAGAAAGTCAGAATGATAACAATTGCGTCCTACCTTTTAAAAGTGATGCTTTGAGTTACTTCTCAGTCACATTAACTGAAGATGATACAAGTTCGTATTGAAACGTCTTTATCAAGATGATGTTGATCTACTCGACATTTTTGGCTTTGACGTTCACTATCAAGTTACATTACAGATCCATGCATAGTAAATCCAAAATTCTCTTAGAACAAAGTGCATTAGTTTTTTTTTAATATAAACACCAATATTTCTCTTTATCAGCGGCCTAACAGAGGCGAGGCTGGTGTACGTCATATGTGCTCTTCTCCTCACCAAATCAATCTTCCACCGTCTTTCTTCCATCTTCTGCGACCCCTCAACCCCCTCAAAGACGCGCCGATGCCCCCCTACCCCCCTCTACTGCTCCCCCACCCCAACTAGTCGGAAAAAGGCCCTGGATTGTTTACAAAGCGCGGCTATACTGCTATCAGCACTTCTCTTGAGGTTAGAATCTCCGATAATATTAAAACGAATATCATTATGGGTCGATCCTTGAACTAAGTTTTTATTTAATATTAGTAATTAATTCTGGTAGTACTTTATGTTTATCTTTACTTCTTTTCAGAACTTCTTTTAGGTTAGGTTGTTATATTAAATCCGCGATCTTTTTGTGAACAATTCTTGCGTTAAATATTTATTTTTTACAGATGTAAGTGATGCTGATAACACGATTGATAGGCGAGTAAAATAATATTTGATCCCTCTGAGCCTGTGTAGCTCAGTTGGTAGAGCGACGCCGCGACGGTCCCAGTTTGACCGTGGTCGTGAGTTCGAACCTCACCACAAGATGGTTGTTTTTCTAGCCTGACCTTGCTTGCACTATAATGCTGAAACACTTTCGGGAGTATTAACTCTCCCGCATACAACAAAATTTAAAATGAAGCTTATTGTTTTCGTAACAAGGGGATGTTGAGACTGTTTATAAAAACAGGTATAAAACATAAATAATTTCTTATAATTTTACAGAATTATAAATTTCGCCGTATGAATAGGCATCAACATTTTCTGTACAAAAGCAAACATGTGTGAAATGTCAAAAATAGCACAATTGAATGATTTAGGCGTTTAAAGTGTTAATGAACACATAACGGTGTCTGCACGCAAATCCAATACATTTACTAATCCCACGCATTAATTTATTATCCGTCTCACTTGCAGACCTCACAACCACACTGTCTCCTGGTATAACCGAGGTCGTGAGTTCGAACCTCGCCACAGCTAGCTGTTTTTCTAGCCTGACCTTGCTCGCACTGTTGATCAGGCTGAATGATTTGAGTAAGCCTCTCTGAAGGCGTTTAGTGTCTTATGCAACCAAAGAAAACATTGCGAAAGCTAGAACGCGCTAATCTAAGACCCTATTTAGCTATTCGTAAAATAACTTAACGATAATAAGAACTCTGAGGTTTGGCTTATGACAATTGAATGATTTAGGTGTTTAAAGTGTTAATGAACACATAACGGTGTCTGCCCGCAAATCCAATACATTTACTAATCCCACGCATTAATATATTATCCGTCTCACTTGCAGACCTCACAACCACGCTGTGTTGTCCCTCAACCTCATCTCATACTGGTGTTTGTTCCGACTCTTGTGGCCTGTGGCAGTTGAAGGGAAGAGACACCTCATGGACTGCGACCTCCTCACAAGGGACCTGACCTTATGTGGATGCGTGACGTCATCTCAAGCTGCGGTCAGGATCGCTGTTGCTTGTTGGTTTGGACAGATGTCGTACTTTACCTTGGTAGGTGCTTGGTGGAAATTGTTGACTTTTACTGGTAACAAGGGTTAGGGCGCCGGGCTCGAACCATTTTAATTATTTTTGAGGAGAAAACTGTTAAAAAGTTTATTGTGGCAAATGTAACTTTTTTAGATCTTATTCTGTCTTTATGTCGTTGGTCTTAATATTATGGTATTATAGATTACATTCTTTAGATGTTGTTCCTTGTAGCTCTTAATGTGTGTTTTATTTCCAGGGTAATTCCAACAGCTTTGCTACGGTCGATCTCTCTGCAGGTTACGTTGGTTTATCTGGGAGTGAAGGTTTAACCAACTCTATATTAACTGTGACGCTTGGATCGTATGCAACCTACATTGGGCCTATATTGTGGATCACACTGTGTGTGTTCGACTTGATCAAGCTTTGCGTGCAAGGTGGTTTGGGTAGTTAAACTTGATAAAAGTGGTTATTTTTGTAAATAATTTATTATTTTTGTGATTACTTTATAATGCATTTTTTAGATTGCTGTTGTCATCTTTATTATAAAATTAATAACTTAATTCTTATTGAATTAAATACTCGAATTTCTTACAAAGTTTTATGACACAATATTTTATGTTAAATTTATTGCCATTGCTATTGCCATTGCAAACTTACCAAGCTGTTTATAGTGTTTATAAACAGATAAGTTTTTAATCGCGAAATGTTTAAAATGTTCCTTTACAAATAAATCGCTAGTTGAAAAAATAGCCTTAAAATCTTTCAACCCAACATCTAAACCACGCCCTCCTGTGGTTTGTAGATGAGGATGACACCGGACTCCGCTCCCGCTCCCCAGGATCACTCGTGTCCTCCACAATGATCGTGATCCGGCTCCTCCAACTCACCATGTACGTTGCCGTGGCAACAGGACACCGCTACCACCTCTTCGTGTGGAGCGTCTTCTCACCGAAGCTCCTTTACGAGATCGTTAACTCCTGGATCCACGCAGGGTTGTTAGGGCTCACGCTGTTGCTATGGTGATGCGTCAAGTTGCTATGCTGATACATTACGTTAGCATAGTGATCTTGGTCTCGTTGTCAAGACGTCGTTACGTTGCTATGCTGACCCGATACGTTGCTATGGTGACCCGCTACGTTGTTAAGGCCCGTTTACACTACAGCTGCACTGAGCTGCGCTGGGCGTAATTTGCATTAAAACTCTATTGTGGCGAGCGTTTCACGCTTTGCTAAACTCAAGCCCCGTGCAGGAGCTGCAGCTAGCTTAAAAATACGCTTTGGGGCGATTTTCACGCTTTGCTAAACTCAAACCCCGTGCAGCTATAGAAAAAAAAACGTTACGTTTGGAGCGATTTTTACGCCCACCGCAGCTGAGTGCAGCTGTAGTGTAAACTGGCCTTTATGCTGACGCATTATGTTGCTATGGTAACCCGCTACTTTGATATAGTGACGCATTACGTTGCCATGGTGACGCATTACGGTGTTATGCCGACCTTTGTTGCGTTGCTAACCATCTATACGTTGCTATGGTGACTTGTTTGGTTGATATGGTGATGTACCACGTTACCATAGCTCAAATTGGTGCTATAGTGATCCGTCAAGTTGCCATGCCGATATTTCCGCGTTGTCCATGGTGACGGGTTCGTTGCTGTGAATGACGTGTCTTTGCACCGTTTTAATCGAGCTTTGCCTTTTTGTTGCTATGGATACATTGGTAACCGATTTGGTTGCGTTGCTATGGCAACACGGAATGTTTTGCGAGACGAGGTTTACATAATGGAGCTGCTATGTTGAACGTTACTGCGAATTCAGAGTATACTCTAATATGAACAGTGATACTAGGTCTTCATGCGTGTTATACGAGTGGAAAACTTCTAGTAAGCTTTACAGTACAAGCGTAAATCCGAATCAACGCGTAGATTTAAAATGGCGTCATTAATGCACTGTGTGTTGAGTTTGGAGCAAATGTTCAAAACATCTAGTCGAGCAATATGTGCTTATTGCAACTTACCGATGGTTGAAAATGTTCATTTATCCTAATATTAGCCAATTTGTTGTTATGTTGTCTAGTCTGCATTATTTTGTTTTTTCAACAATATTTTTATACTTGTTTATTTTAAACCTAAAAAGACGATTTCGTCATAGTTTTGCACACAATATTTATATAATCGACAATTATAGGTTGGAAACTAAATACGTATTACCGTAGGTTAAGGTTTAACACTTTTCCATATTCTTGACTTGACCGGTTAACAAGTGTACAAAACTTATTCGAATAGTATTCGGGTAAAGTAGACTGTATTTATTTAATTAGATCAAAAGTGTTGTTAATTATAGCTTAAAGTTTGACATCTGAAAATCAAATCACTAAACTACCCTTTTGTCACTCTTTTATCAAAAAATATATTTAATAAAAAAAAGTACTTTCTAACAGTAAATTATACGAAAAAAACCTTCATTAACAGAATACATTTGACTACATTTTAACTGCAATTTATTTTCGTTGAGGAAATAGTCCGCGGTAGAATTCACATTTTTGCTGAGGGCCGTAGTTTACTGACCTTTGATCTACACAATTGCTTTCTTATTTTTTTATTCTACAGCACAACGCTTATTGAATGGTCTTAAGTGAACATCCCTGTCTGAATAAGGTCTCTGGGTTAAATTGGAAAAACGTAACAAGGCGTTCTTAAAAACTTTCGTCGCGGACAAATCTGTAAAAGTACCCTGCAGTTGCGTCGCTTATGCTTGAAATTTTAACTACAAGCGAAAATGTAATGTTAGCACAAGACACCATTTTATTTACTATCATTGTTAATTGCGTTGTTGGTCGAAGTCTTGCTTATGTTCGTGTGCTTTGTACGTTTTTTAGTCCTTTATGTATCCAGACTGTTTTTATTTATATTTAGAGTTGAAATGTTTTCGTCTTGTCACTGTTAGAAGCTTGTAGCGCCACAAATGTTGTGGACTAAGTTATAATAAAATAAAAACAGCTCCCTCAATATAATATGTTTTATTAACTTTTAGTAAGTCGAGATACAATAATAGAAGTAGGTCTAATACTTAGCACAACCCTAAACGACTTTTTTCCTGAATTTGTCTACAAATAAAACAGAATAATATATTGGGTTTTAACTAGTTTTTAACTATTCTTCTGGAGTTATTTTAAAAAGATAGTAGCCAACAGGTAAAAAGCAAATCTTTAAGTTGGAGTGGTTGGATAAAAATCAGTAAATATGAACCAATACCTTAATGCGCCCTGGATTCACCACCGACTTAAACTAGTGATTTTCGAAATGTGTGTCACTGAACAGTTTTAGAACCACTGGTTTAGAAGGTTGGCGGCGAAATAACTTGCTACGTTGCGAAACTCTTCAGTACCGCTAATTCATTTCGAAAGTAAGAAGTGAGGTTAGCTTCAGTGTAAAATCGTGTTTTAGTTGTATTTAGTGAAACCAAATTATAAAAAAGTTGAATTCCTTGGAATTTAATTGTCTACGTCGTTTACGATAACAAGCAGCATTTTTTCCAAGAATTCGGACAAAAACGTATGTAATCATGCAGGTATAAATTCAAAAAAATATTATATTATTCAAATCACTCACACACTCAGTTAAATATTTTAAACTCGCCATTCTCTACAAAAAAGTTTTTATTTTGGACGACATTTTTGTTCACGATCGGTATTTCGTCTAGCGCCACTTAGTGCAACAAAATACGTGGCGAAGAGTTGCATTGTGGGAAAGATGTTAAACTTGTTTCGGGATTTCCCGAGAGTTTGTTGTTAACCGGTAAAAGGTGTTTTAAACATAATAAAAGTAAACGTGGCTTGTTGCATGGCTTTTTAACGGTTGAAGGTTAATTAAAAAGTGCGTAGTTAGTAAAATACTAATTAGAAATATGCAATTTGTAACTTATTTTTGGGATAAAACTGCAACTTTATTTTACCAAATAAGGCTTTGATTGGAGTTTTCGGAAATGCATTTTTCTTTCGCATTTCTTTCGTTAAAATATATTATCATTTAAATTAATCCATTTCCATAATTTTGTCTTTAAATTCCCAGGCTAAGAATGTTACCTTAAATTTAGTTAACTCTATTATAGTACAAATTGTTATACATTTTGCAAAAAATGGCACAACACTTTTACAAGAACTAAAATAGATTTTTATCATATAAGGTTTCTTGTCAGTAACAATGCAGAGGTTAAAAATACAAAACAACCCAAAAATGAATTTGCCTTACAAATATGGGCACTCTTTCACTATTGTACGTGAAAAGTTATGCAAAAAAAAAATAATAATAATACCGCATACCACAACGCATATTGTTTGGGTTAGGGTGCGGGTTAGCGTTTGGGTGAGGGTGGGTCAAGTAATATTATGTTTGTTATTAATAATAACTTGACCCACCCTCAACCAAACGCTAACCCAAACAATAAGTGTTGTGGTAAGCGTCATTTGAAGAATTTTTTTTTTTAATAATTTTTCGTACAATAGTGAAAGAGCGCCCAAATATGTTACCTGAATAATAACTTATTTATTTGCCAGTCTGAAAAGTATGTCCAATCTTGATGAAATTTTGAGGGTGTACGCCTGATAAAATGGGGCTGATCAGGTGCACCCCAGGTTGTGATGTACTTGCTTAGCCACAAAAAGTTGCTCAAATGCCTAAAAGTTTGGTTATTCTGAAATTTTTTTAAATTCTGGAAAAATTATGTTTAAATTTTATGCTTGCGAGGGTTTGTTGGCTCTGTTGCCATTCTTTCCACATTGGTTTACTTTGATATTTTTCATAAATTTTGTTTTTTTTTCTAGACAACATTTTGTTTTCGGTATAATTTTGCCTGCACTATTTTCCTGTGGAGCTGTTTAGTGAATGGTTGGAACGACAATAAATGGTTAAACCATACTTTTCATAGAAACCATTGTTGTTTTCTGACGTGAATAATGGCCTCGCAGGCTTCGTTTATGAGCAAAGCTGAAGATGCAGCAGATAATGTAAGTTTTATCATAAATTTAAACTACAAAAAGGAGCAATATAGGATATTCAGGGTTGTCATAAAGACTTTGATTGTGTTCAAATTAAATTATGTATTAAAAAGGCTTTGAAACTACCTATGTTTCCCCAAAATTCTGTAAGTATTCTCTATCTTGATTTTAGGTTATTTGTTTTAAGTTCCTCGTAAATATTTTTTTAAACAAATTTGTTATTCTGTTGACCATAGCATTTTCTACACAAAACTGTAGAACATGCAATTATGTTTTAAAGTCTGTATTTCCCATATAGTTTATAGCAGGTGTTCTTAAACTGGGATCTGTTAAAATCTTGATGTATAATTAAAAATATAAGTTTCTTAAGTTCACTTGTTGTATGACATCATTTATTATGTCAGCTCTAAAGCTTCATTTTTAGACTGGTCCTTTCAAACAGAAATATAATGTTAGGTCTGCATTAAAATAGTATAGAACCCCTGGTACCAATATGTTGTGTTACTTGTAGGTGCTGAGACACACCAAATACATCCTGCCACATTTGGGAAGATTTTGTCTTGTGTCAACTTTTATCGAAGATGGAATCCGAATGTGGATGCAGTGGGGCGAACAGCGCGACTATATTGCAAGGTACCTTGTAGTACGTTTGTACTGAAGGCTTGTAAATTGCACATTTGTGTTCTATTTTTGAAGTAATGTGATGTGATGGGCATTATGGGATTTTATAAGAATACAAAGATTTAAAAAAGGGCATTTGTGGAAAATGAGATATGAAAACTAGTGTTGAATTGAACATCGACGAACAGTGCAAATTGCTTTAGACGTAAAAATAAACATTGTTATTTAATTTTTCAATAAAATGTTTAGAATTATGACAATACTAGACCAGGTCTCACTAACTTTTTACAAGTTGAGGACTAGTTAATGGGTATAAAGTCATACAAAAGGCGCCCTTCAATACACGCTTTTGAAATACTAAATTGCTCAGTTAGCCTTTAGTTATATAAATTCTTATTATTGATTAAAGATGTGGAGGCACATCACATTTTGAGAAAAATATATTTAATTTAAAAATTTAACTTAATTTTGTATAATTTTTTATTGGGTATATGCTTATATCGCTTATGTATATTCCAATTGAAATATTTAAATATAAGTTGTAAAATGTAATAAATTTTATGAAAGAACAAAATTTAATTGAAAAAATGCATTTGGTGCATGCTAAAATTTATTTAGACTCACATCCAGATTGTTAATTTTACTTGTTAAGTCAAGTCTGAAAATTTTTTTTCTAACCTTGGTAATTGTAAATAAAAGTAATTTTCAAGTTTCCAAATATAACAAGTTTACAAACTCCTTATTTAAATTGCATAGTTGGTCAGCTGATTAACTTTCAATTCCTAATGCCGACTTCTTTGTTTTTAGCACCTGGAGTTGTGGATCCTTTATCGCTTCTATGTTCGTTTTAATTAATATGTTCGGGCAAGTTGGAGCGTGTGGAGGCGTCTTACTTAGGAAACAGGTGAGCTATCTTGATCATGGTTGTTCTTTACAGAATTGTGCTACCTATGCAATTTGTGTGAGCCTTTTTTCAATTAAAAATAACAATGTTTTTAAACGCTTTCTGATGAAAATTTGGGGTTGAATAAAACTAAATGTTAGTTATTAGGTGTTTATGACCTTATTTTGCAGTCAGTGTGTTAGTCGTAGCTTGTTATATGCCAAAGTTTTTAATAAAAATCATTAAAATGTATTTTGTGAACCTTTTTTAGTGTCTTCTACTTTAATTGCATGGTTTACTTTTTTATTCATGACTGAGAAAAATCTCTATTACTAGAGTAGCAATTTTATGTATATTGCTGCTTCAAAATTACAAAAGTTAAGTAAAACTGTTTGCTGTAAGTATTGCTGCTATATCTTTTTGCTTATTGGAGAAATTTATGGTGTTTTTCAGGTCCCTATTATGTGTGGCACCCTGTTCTTCATCATAGGATTGCAAACCATTGCTTACAGTATTCTGTGGGACATCAAATTCCTAGCTAGGTATGTAACATCTTACAAATTATACTGCATATTTTCATTGTTGTTATTTTATTATACTTATGTAAACCATTTTATTTTACCAATTAATGGTTTGTTTAAATTAGTAACAACATGTGAAAAGCTTGGAGCGCTTTATTGCTGCATTTCATGTTAACTTACTGGCACATTACGTTTAATTAAAACAACAAGGACATGTTAAAAGTTTGATTAGGTCAGTGTCAAATAGATTAGTGGCTGTCAAACGTGTTTTATTGAACTTTTAACTGAGTGCTTCCTAAACTTTAGTCTGCAAGGCAATTTATAGAATATTTACAATCAATTTAATTTAATTTTCTTTAAAAAGTCTTATACGAATAGAAACCGCACACATTCCTATGCTAATTTTAATAGTTTTGGCTATTCTTAGTATACTGTAAAAATTGACTACAAGCTGTTTCATCCCAGGATTATTAATTCAAATTATTTGTTCTGACTGAGGTGCTAAAAGTGCTGATAAACAAAGTATATATCATTTTTGGTAAAATCCAAACTAGATTAGAACTAGAATTGAAACACTACAGCAATTCACAAATTGGATTACAATTAGTCACACTTTGCTTTAATTCATTGGATTAGAGATCATTAGACAATCCAAGTTTGCCTACATACATAATAAACTTTACATTTGTAAAACTGTCATGTGTTTTAACTCTGCAGAAATCTTGCACTGGTCGGAGCTGTGATGCTTCTCCTGGCAGAAAGCAAGTCTGAAGCACGATCGTTGTTCGCTGGAGTTCCACAGCTGGACAAAAACACACCAAAGTCCTACATGCAACTCAGTGGACGTGTCCTGCTTGTTCTTATGTTCATGACACTTCTACACTTCACTGTTAACCCTATTGACGTAAGTCTTGATAGAATTGTATAAAGGATATATGGCTTCTTACGAATTAAAAGTTTTTATTGTTACTGCGCTTTAAATCTTTTACCATTACTAGTTAAAAGTAGAAATATTAAAATCCTTAAAATCATGTGGTACTTTAAAGACAAATTGTATTAAAATCTACAAAAAATGCGTTTAAATCTACAATTGTACTAAAAGACAAAACAACCATGATTTTACATCAGGTTAAAATAGAAATTCTATAAAAAAAGTAAAAAAAAGTTGAAAATAAAGTATGAGCCTTTTATCAGTTATGTGGGCACATGTTGAACACTATGAGCAATGCTGAGCATGTATCTATTAAATCGAATTAGGTTCTAAAAATGGAAATGTGTCTTATAGTTTATTAGCAGCAAAGCCCTTGTTTTCATTATTAAAAAAAGCTATGTTTTTTTAAAGTAATTTTGAGTTTTGTTAAAAGTAAAAAAATTGTGTAATATGCCTTTATAAAAAAATGTGTAATATGGCTTATGCTTTGCATTTTAGTATTAACACAATTTGTTTTATGAATGTTATGCTTTTTGTTTTTTCTTTTACAATTTAAATGAGGATACTTTTTATCTAGTAGAATTTTTACATTTTTAATGGATATTAAGGATGTATAATGTTATAATGTACATAATTATATTGTGACAATTGTTACAATTTTCATCCTGTTGTATGATTGCCAAAGTTGGGTTGAGATCGTTTATTTCAACCCTTTTCTATCCGACTATTATGATATACTACATAGGCCTAGAACTATTTCTGCGTTAAATTTTTTGTAGTTTCGGTGATGGTTTTTGAGACTTTTAGGAGCAGCGTTATTTTGACCCCTTTAGTTGCAAGAGCAGCACTTGTAGTAATGGTGGTGGTACTGTGTAGCAAGTAGAACTAGCAGATGTAGATCCAACTGTTGATAAAGGCTTTTAATTCATGGTGGTAGAGGGATTTAATTGACAGGTGAGTTATATTGTGCTATGGTGATATTTGTCGTTTTTTTCTGGTGTTGCTTTTAACTAGAGGGGTCAAAATGCCTAACAATCAAAAACTGCATAATTTGTCTATCCTATGAAAAAAATGCTGATTTAAAAACAATCTTTAAAAGTTTTTTGCAGAATAAATTGGTGTAATTGAAATTTTGAACAAATACTGTAATTATGTGGTGTTACTGTTCACTTATTTTTCAATCTTAATGCTTATTTTTTTGACATACTTGATAATTTATGCCATGGTGCTTTTTTCAAATTTTAATCAAATGGTAGATTTAAAATGGCTGAAAAGGTCGAGTAAATCAAAACCCATTTTTGATATTCAGTAATCCTTTTGGAAATTTTAAAACACTGATGAAGGATTTTAATTGGATCACTTTTTGAGTTTTACCCGCAATTTCTAATAAAAAAATACCCTTGTAAACATTATAAAGCCTTACTGGTCAATTGCACTGAAGCACTAATTTGTTTTATCCACAATATATTTTTAATGAAAATTTGTGTTCAAAATTGAAGACAATTTTTTAATTTCTATCAATATTTAAGTCCGCAAGAATAAATACCCTTACAAGCCTGTTTGTATTTGTGCACAATGTTTTAATTTTTGTGAAAATTTGTAGCACACAAGTTGAATCAATCCTATTTATTCCTTTTTTAAATAACCTATTTCCCTGTCCCACTAAAGCACCACTTTTTCATATTTGCGCACAATGTTTAATTTCCTGTAAAAATTTGTAGCACACAAGTTTATTATAATTTTTCTTTTCAGATAATCCAAAACATTGTCGGTTCAGCGCTGATGATTCTGGTTTGTATCGGACACAAGACCAAGCTCAGCGCCATGGTTTTGGTTCTCTGGTTGTTCACGGTCAATATGTACCAGAACCAGTTCTGGCGATATGCAACCACCAGAGCAATGCATGACTTCCTGAAGTACGACTTCTTCCAAACCCTGTCAGTGATCGGGGGCCTTATGATGGTGGTTTCCCTGGGACCTGGTGGGGTCAGCTTTGACGAACGAAAGAAACTTTATTGATGAACACCACGGTTAAAAAATAGCTAGGACCAAAAAAAAAATTTTTACTTTTTCTCTAAAGTTTCTATGAGTGTTTCAATTGTAAATTATTTTATAAAGTACCAAAAATTTTGTCTGTTTTTTGTTTCGCTCTAACTTTTTGCCAACATGTGGTTTTTCGGCGCCTCAAAAAATGACGTAACAATGTCCACTGTCAGGTAACAATTAAAAACAATGGAAGCAACGGAATTGTTTACATTTGAAGCATGTTTTGTTTTTTCATTCGCACCCGCTTTGTTCAGATCTTTTAAAAGTTAACTAACATTTCTTATTTATTTCACGTTCAATTTATTCTGTTTCCACCTATTAGTTGTAAAAGTAACAAGTTTGGGCGAAAGATTTATATCAAAACGACAGCCTCGCAATTTTGCTCTTGTTGTTTACATCATTTAGAAACTGGCCACATTTATTCCAATTCTCTACAGCTTTCAAGTAAAGCTTTCGTATTGTGTAACAAATATGGGAAAAGATTGACTTACAATGAAAGTTCACCACAATTTCACCCGTTTTTCTGTTATTTTTTCACCACCTAAAAATTCACCACTTCGTATGGTGAACAAATATGGGGAAAATATTGATGACAACGAAATTTCACCAGAATTTTACCCGTTTTTTTATTTTTTTTTCACCCCTTAGAAATGTACCACTTTGTATGGTGTAACAAATATGGAAAAAAATATGGATATCAAAATGAAAGTTTCACCCGTTTTCCTTATGTTTTCGTCACTATTAACTGGTTGTGTGCAATGTTGTGCCCCCGATCATCAGTGCCATCCTGTAGTGAGTAGAAGTTGATGGTGGTCGCTTTTAGTGTGCTGGAAAGTTTAGAACTTGAAAATGGTCGCCTTACTTACTCGACAAAATACAATCATCAAAATATTTAACAACGTCTCTTTCTTTTAGTTCTTGTATTCAGTTTGTGTATGCGACTAGAATCCCTTGCAACATGAAAAGTGTATACTATATCACAATATGTGTGAAAATGCCAGAGTCTATTTTAAAAAAGCTCCTGCTTGGTCACAGTTCGAACTCGCGCCGTTATCCCGACAAAGTTAGAAACCAGTGTTGAATCTAGACTCGCGTCTTTTGGATCAGAAATATTAAACGTTGCCTTGAAATGTTTGTTTTTCAGAAAAATGGCCATGTAATGCTTTCAAGGTTTAAAAATGAACACCTCTGACGAAAACGGCTAAATTTTCACGTTCGCATTTTTGGTCCGCTTATGAATATAAATTCTAAAACTTATCATTTTTCTAATTTTGTTGAAAGCGTACGCTTTCTTATACATCGCTCTTTGCGACTAATCTTGAGTTATTATTTTAAATTCGAAATACTACAAGTAACAACTTAGTAATTTGTACAATTTATGCTCATTTTGTTGTTCAATTTTTATTTGCTTTGTGAAATATTTATGTTTCTACCTATTTTTTGATTTTTCACTTGACTTGGTTAAGCATTGAATATAGCTTGGAAACTGTTGAATTGTGGTAAAAATACTCGACTTGTAGGACTACCTCATTTTTTTTGTAAATGACTTATTTAAAACCATGTTTCCAACATGTTTTGAACATGATCTTAATGGCGTTTTATGCCAATCCTAAAAGCGTTGGCTGTTAAATTGGTCTGGGATTTTAAAATAACTGAAAGTGTAGCCTATTTGCAAAGCCATCTTTCAAGGTTGCGTTGGATTTGACGGGGATAGCTTGCATTTCATCCCAATCCCCTGAGTAAGGGTCGGATTGCTAAAGTGTGGTAACCGGTAAATTACTCGGCCTGGGATTTCTAATTTGTTAAAAGCAACTCGACTTAGTTTTTTTGTGCCATTTTTGTTTCCAATGCCTTCTCCTACAAGTTGCTATGGACTTGTTGGGGATAGCTTGCATTTTATGCCAATACCCTAACAAAGTCTTGCATCGCTAAAAACATTGGCAGTTACTTGGTCTGGAATTTTTTTAACAACTTGAACTGCATTTCAGTCACTTTGCGATTTTTGTTTCAAACGCTTTTCCTGCAGGTTGCGATGGACTTGATGGGGATTGCTTGCATCTTATGCGTCGCAGTTGGATTCCACGCTCGACTTTGCGCCACTTTCCTAGTTGTCGGACTCCTCATCATGAACTTCGCCATCAACAACTTCTGGTCTTACTCCAACATCATGAACGACTTCCTCAAATACGACTTCTTTCAGGTATTTGGGTGAAATAAATGTGCTCGACTTTAACCTTAATTTTACCAAATGAAGCATCGTTAGACGTAAGAAAGCCCATCCAGAAGTTTTGAATACATTTTCCAACATCAGATGTTAACGAAATGCTTCCTACTTCTGTATTGGTTTTGATATTCATTCTACGTCTAACTCCAACCTCCAGTCATTACCTTAAGTTTTTTTTAAAACGTTTACAAAATGCTACCTACTTTTCTAAGGGCTTTTTTATTTTATTTCTAACTACAAACTCCAGTTAATGTGCTCCAAAACATTTTTACTTTTTTAGAAAAACTAATTTAATATTGCGCCACGCAAGGTATGACTCCCATAACAGCAATGTTAAACAATTTTCTTTAAAAAGCCCTTGATTGAGTTGCCAGCCTTACCTGTACCCCTAACTTATAGAAATACAACCTTTTACTCATCTTATTTTATAAATTAGTTTCGATGACCACCGACGCAGTTTAAATGATGTAAAAAAGTGCCCACTAAGCTTGGCTATTTACAACAATTTTGAAAGCATTTACGGCTTAATATGGAAAAGCGTTTTAAAATCCACTAAACCCCTATTATTCAACTCATGTCTATCCTGTAATCTAACCCTACTGACCAACAATAGCTTAGGGAAGGCATACTGAACCAGTGAGCCTTCCAAGAACTTCAATTACTTCCGAACAATTGAAACGCTGTTCAATACGACAGCCTAATCAAACTTCCACAACGGATCTTCCCTTGCGACACTTTTTACCAAGAAAAAAACTGTCCATGTTCCAAACGGTGGCACGAAACACAACATAGGCTGTTAGAAAAAATGTAACTCCTCGATAAAGTTTTTGCTGGTCCTGTATTTATATTTGTCGTATACCAACGACACACTGAAGTCCAACTGCCTCTCAATAGCACCAGTTCTGTTTCAAAACAAGGGTTATTGCCGGGATAATGTCTATTTGTATAACTTGATAATAATACCCTTACCAAGATTTACATTTTTCGAATGATTAATAGTTATTTTTGTCAGATAATATTGACATGAAGCCCCCTTAATTTTAAAAGCTTCAAAATCATGTCTAACAATATGAGATATATGTGAGCTTTTTGTAAGCTTTAAGCTTTAAGTGAACAAAGAAGAAGTAATATTAAAGTTCGAATTTAACACACATAGATCATGAATCCGGTTTGCTCTAGCAATTTTCGTAAATTAAAAAAAAAAAACTTGTTTCGAACTAATATCAATGAATCTAAACATAAAACTACTACATTCGGCGACCCAACCGTAATACACAGCCACACAACTTTCGGTCACGAACCATTTGTTGAAAAACCTTGCTTTTTAGGGCCCATTTGTAATTAGGACCAATAATAATTAAAAATATGCAGCCAACAACGGCGCGATGCATAGTTATTTACCTTAATTTAAGCTTACAAAGCTCAGTAAAAAGAGCTGGGTCGCCAAAGCGTCGCTGTCATACCTACGCTTAGTATTCTGTGCGCCGCGGGAGAAGATTTAGAAACACTGTTTTAAATGAATTTTCATAATTCTGCTTCATCTGCTTGAATTTTACCAAGTTATTTTCTGCAGGTGATGTCTGTTATCGGAGGATTGCTTATGATGATTGAGAAGGGACCCGGAGACATCAGCTACGACCAATACAAGAAAAGCATGTAGAGGGTTCATCCATCACTTACTAATGCGAAAAACTCCAAAGCCAAGCGCTAATCACAATGTGCTCATCCAAAACTGCTTACTGCCTTAATTTGACATTTTCGTTGTTAAAACGCGTCCAGTGCCGTTTACACATTCTGGCCATATAAAGAAGTGCTTATTTATTGTCTAGGCTACATTTGTTGTTTCAACTCTTCTGTTTCGCGTTCTAAACCAACGAATATTTGCAGTATTAAATCACTCAGTGGTGTAACCGCCTGCTCTGTTTTACGGCATTCTAGGGAAATTTACCATTACCTGTTACCTGTTAACGGCTTAAGTCTGTTATTGTAGGACATAAACATTTATTATTAGGGTTTAGACTCGATACTGTAACAACTAACATTTTTGTCACCAAAGAATAACAAATATTTCGCTTTATAAGCCATTGATTGATTGTGTTTATTGATGACAGTAAATTCCAGCTTAATGTCTGTTCATTATTTCGTAAGATGTGGCTGGCTGTTATTTTTTACTGCTCATTATACTGCCCTAAAATTATATAAAAGCTGAACAACTTAAAAAAATAAGACTGCTTTAATTAAACATAAAATAAATAGACCAAAAAAGCAGCTTTAATAATATAAAGTGTCACATCTGGATGTGGTAAACATATGGATATCCTTATAAGTTAATCATATGTGGTAATTTGTTTTCACCAGCTTGATCCTATTAATGGGGTTCATCTTAATGGCAAGCGGTTCCGCCCTTAGAAATACGAAATAGTCCTGAATCTTATTCTGAATTTTTCTTTGAATAACACAATCTGCCTGAATCCGAAAGATGAAAAACAATCGTTTCTGGTTACACATTAATGATAGAGATTTAAAAAAAAATATTCTGGTTGCACTAATAAAAACACCATCAGTATCTAAAAACAGAACACAATATAAATCCAGATGTACGTTGATACAAATCAGCAACTGCGCAACGCACCGCTTGCCTAGAACAGTTGGTTTGCGTGTTTGTTAACGTACATTGATTTATATTGTGTTATGTTTTTAGCTACTAATGATGCGTTTAAGAGTGAAATATATTTTTCATGTCATATCCAAACAAACTGATTTTTGCTTTAATAAGTTCTGTATTTTTTAATCTTGGTCATTAAACTGGTCTTATTTATTACATGTGGAAGGAGCTATAACGGTATATTCCCAAAATTTGATTGTGTAATATCTACATACATTTTCTTCAAAGAATATTAACACTAACTTTTAGTTTATAATTGAATACAAGCGCAAAAAAATACCTTAAAAGGACAACAAATTACCAGACAGCAAACCAATTTGTACAATATAAAAACCCAAATTTACCTCAGATGAGTTTTGATTACAAGAAAATAGAACAACACAATACCAAATTGGACTATTTAATTAAGCTCAGCTATTGTTAACTAAAAACTAATAAGGATAACACAGTAAAAATAAGGGTTGTAGCGAAGTTAGTGAAATCAGTAAGTCAACAAGGCTATATTTGCCATCAGTACATTAAATATTAGCCATGAGACAAAATATTAACCTGTGTCAGCTCCTGGCATCAATGTTCTGTTGGACAACTGGAAACAGCCACAAGTAGGCAATTCAGATTAGTGTGTTAAGATAGGCGAAATGCAAATTAGTATACATTTGTTAACAGTTTCTACTAATGTGTTCCATGTTCCTTTAAATTAAATCATGTAGCTTCTAAAGAAAATGGAAAAAATTGACAAAGATGTTGAAGAAGATAAAGCAACCTTTGTAACTCTGGTCACCCTCAGAAGGTTTTGTTGATATTTTTTAACAGTTTTTAAATTTAAAAGGTTTTATTGGTATTTTTTAGTGGGGTTGTAAAATCAGTTGTAGAACATCATTGTTTAAGAAATTGTATCCCAGACAGTAATGTATATTTTAATGTAGCCTATAATTTAATTAAATGTTATAATTTGCTTCTATAATGTGCAAAAATAGAATGATTTAATCAGAATAAGCTTTTTACTCGAAAGTTTTATTGGTGCCATTTTAATGCAAGTGAAAAAAAGCAACACATGTTATTATAGTCCAGTCATTTATGTAGTTTTTAGTACACCAAATAATTAAATATTTTGAATTGGTTTAGCATTGCCTTAAATTATTTTATTTGTTGTTGATAAAAGTGTATAATGGTATGATTCTAAAATGTCATATTTTGTCCTGAACTGCCGTGGTATTAAATAGGCATAATTTTGTCAAATTAAAAAAATAATATAACTGTTTTAGATTTTTAATATTTTTAAATTGTTTGTAAATTATAAAACTATTTCACTAAATAAAATTTCTGTCATCTTTGCCTTGTATAAACATATTTATAAGATAACTTTGTGCTCTTCCCTTAATTTAAAAACGAAAATAATAAATAAATATTTTTTTTATTATTTCAGGAAGCTATATTTAATTTTTATTTCAGGAGGCGCAACAATTGCAACTTGTATGTTGCTTCTTTTGTGATGTTGGTCGGAGCAATTAGCACAGGTTCAATGCTTGGGATGTCATCACCACTTATTCCTGGGATTGAGAACGATAATTCTACAAATGCAATCTCGATAAATAAGATCGAAGCATCTTGGATTGGTGTAAGTCAGTATGCTGTCTATATTTGCAAAAAATCTAGATTTGATTGCCCTTTAATTATATAAAGTCTATAAAAAATTGGAAACAATATATGCCAAGGATGATAAAAATATATATTTTCAACGTAATTATAAAAAATGAAAAAGCACAAAATAGCCAGGATAGTCTACTGCTTCATTATAATTTAAGAATTTTAGTTGTTGTTAATGTATGTGCATCAAAGTATGGACTAAGGTATTAATGAACATTTTGTGGCATCAACACAACAATAATTTTATAGGTAAATGATTTTCTTGTGTTTTAGGAATTAAAGTATGTTTTTTATTGCAGTCGTTGCTTACGCTTGGTGGAATTGCAGGAGGAATTTTATCAGGTTTTTTAATTCAATCATTGGGAAGATAACCGACAGCAATTTTAAGTGGTCTGCCTTATATCGCTGGCTTGTCTGTAAGTTATATTGTTTAGGATAGATATTGGCTAAAAATTTAGAAAATCTTTAAAAAACAAATGCATATAATCCTTAAATATTAAAAAAAAACTGTTGGACAAACCTTAGAAAAGTGTAACTACCTTATGTATTTACATATAAAACTTTGTCATAATTTTAGTTTACTTACAATTAAAAAATAACTAAATTTTTTTATTAACTAACAAAGGTCTGTATATTGGCAGTTTTTAGAACAATAAATCAACACTACGTTTTACCAAATTGGTTTTGCAGATGATTTGTTTTGCGACTAATGTTTGGATGATTTATGTTGGGAGGATTTTAACTGGAATTGCAATGTCAGCCACAACTTTGGTTATTCCAGTAAGCTGCTCAACAATTTCTAAAAAAAACACATTAAAGTAACGAACACTTCAAATTTAAGTGTACCAGAATCTTTTATTTCCATACTATAAAATTCAAAATATAGCTTTTACATCTTTAGAGTATGAATATACTTTAAATCTTTACATTTTCTAATTTGTTTTTAAGTGGCAAAAAAATAAAATGTTTTTAAAAAAAAAGTTAATCTTTTATTTCCACCCTAAAAAAATCAAAAGATAGCTTTTACATCTTATTTTTGAAGTATGTCTGTACTGCGAATCTTTGTTTTGACAGGTAAACAAATATTTCTGGAATAAAGGTTTATTTAATTTTTCTTAAACAGCAATTATATAGAGTGTTTTGTCAGTTAACTTTGGTTTATCTTACTGTCATGTTAATCCTCCAATTAGATCACATGTAATTTGTGAGTGTTTTTTATGTGAAACAGACTTACATCAGCGAATGTTCGACTAAACGACTGCGAGGATTACTTTGCACTGGAAATCAACTTGGGATCACCATGGGTGTCTTTATTGTTTTTGCGTTAGGTAAATAATCAGTTTGTTGTTTTTTGACAATTTATGGACAGGCTGGATTAATAAAGAAGCCAAGGGCAATTTTTTTATTTAGAAGGATTTTAAAGAAATGAAAGACGCACACACATATGGGTTTAATAACAACTGTGATCTAGCCCCTCGGAAACCTGTTTTTGACCAACGATTAAGTATTCTATATCATTATAGTACACTGAAAAGCCATCGTAGACTCACTGAAACTGTCAATCAATGATACAAGCAGGGCAGACTAAAAAAACAACTAGCCTGTGGTGAGTTTCGAACTCACGACCTCGGTCATACCGGGACCGTCGCTCTACCAAATGAGCTCCTATTTGCATTATTGATCAACAGATTCATTGAGTTTGCGATGACTATTTCAAAGATGTGAATTTTCCTTTTTTTAAATAAAAGCATCTAATTTTACCGCTGTGGTGGTTATTTTGACGAAATCTAAGCCTAGTGATATTGTAAATGGTTAAAATTTTAAGAGTCACGGTTGAGAAATACTCACCCAAGCTGTGTTGTTGCACAGGAGGGGTGCTTCCGTGGCGTTGGTTGTCGCTCGCCATCGCATTCATCCCACTCAGCTTCTCCATCGCTGTGCTCTTCATCCCCGAGACTCCTCGATTCCTCCTCCTTAAGAACAAGATGCCGGCGGCAAGGCGATCCCTGCAGAAGCTCAGAGGAAAGAATGTGAGTTAAAAGGCAGATAACTTTTCACTCGACCTGCTTCCTGTTATAATTTTAGAGGGAAGAATGAAAGTCGGTGAATTCAGTTTTTAAGAGCGCTAACTGTTTACTCAACCTGTTTTCTGCAACATAACTGTGCTTTTTTATTCCTTACATTCCTACAACATTCCCACCATAATTCTATCTATCATTCTCCGATTGTCATCCTTTACTGCCCTATAGTTCTTTGCAACATCCTAGCCCTTTTTTCTCACATCCATTATTTCTCGATTATTCCTCTTATAATAATCCTATATTCCTTGGTTGTCATACTTTTATTTCTTAAGTATTGTCCCAAAATTCCACCCCAAGTTCCTTCTATTATTCCTCCATTGTAATCCCATTGTTTCTCCATTATACCCCATTGTAATCCCATTGTTCCTATCAGTTCGACTCTTTGCTTTTTTATTGCTTGCAGCATTTCAACCAAAATTCGATTGATTTATACTTCTATTCCCCTATAGTTCTTTCCAATATCCCTGACTTCATATTGTCCCTCCTAGTTCGACATCTCAAAGGAGCTTGAGGAGTTGCAGGACTCGATCAAATCCAGCTCCGAGTCTTCCTCCTGGAGAGAGATCCTCATCACTCGATCTCTGCGCGTCCCGCTCCTTATCGCCATGGCAACCATGCTCTTCACTCAACTCAGTGGAGTGAATGGAGTGACGTTTTACCTCAAGAATATTTTCCAGGTGGAGTTGTGATAAAGGACAGTATTTTAATTTTTAATTGATAAAAGTTATTTCGACGCTGGTCTAGAATCCTACCACGTTTTCGTATGGAGGTTTTTTATTTTATATTGATAAGATTATCTGGGTTAGAGTGCGAGTTAGCGTTTGGGTTCGGGTGGGTCAAGAATTATTGTTATATTTTTCTCCCATATTTATTTCTTTATTGCATTTTTTTAATTTTGACAAATTGTTTCGTTGCTGTAAAAAAGTGTTAGTATTATAGACCAGCGCCGTTATTTCAACAAATAGCAGTTTAAACCTGGAGTGTGTAATCGAATAAAAACAACCCGAGTCCAGCTCTAACAAAAAAAAGAAGAAAACAAAATTACGAAACTGTCGGTAATGTCTTGTTTTCACTTCCTCCACAGGACGAGCATTTTGTGAACGTTTTGAATAAATCTTAAGATAACAGCTGGAGGTTAAAGTTGGACGTAGAATCAATTTTAAAGCCACTACAGAAGTAGGAAGCATTTCGAATGTTTTTTTATCGCTTTGTTCCTCACTTCCTCACTTCCTCCACAGGACGCAGGATTCAAGTCCTCATCGGAGCTTCAACTTGCTCTTCTTCTGGTGGCTGGAATCCAGGTCATCTTCACCTTCGTCTCATGCGCTTTAGTCGACAGATTAGGTGGGTAAATCAACACTAGGTGGCGTAAGTCGCTTTAGAACATTAAGTGTTTAAATTCGATTTATTTTCGTTCATCTTTGCAAACATTGAAAAAAATGAGCATAAAAATAACACAGCTAAAGGATCCTACGGTCATCGAGTCAAGCTGCCCATTAAAAAAGAATTATCAAAAATATGTTTTTTACGTTCTGTAAGTAAAATTTATAATCGATTTGATAAAAAAATTAAGGCAAAAATACTTGGTTTTATCTTTTTTTTACACGCTATAATAATTTTCTTGAAGAAGTTTTATTTATGGAGATTGTAGTTAGACGTAGAATGAATATCAAAGCCCATACAGAAGTAGGTAGCATTTTGAACGTTGAAAATAAGTCTTTCATTTCAACTTTACAAGATTTGTATTTTTATCTGCCATTTTGCGCCCTTTTTTATTAGGACAAAGTAAACAACCTATATTTTTGCCTTTAAAAGAATTAAGTATAGCTTATACTGAATTGACTAATTATAATGTTTTCAGACAGTTTTTGTTTTATTCCTTGTTTTATTTTAGGTCGTAAAGTGCTTCTTTCAGTGAGCGGTCTTTTCATGGCTCTCAGTATGGGAAGCTTCGGAGCTTACTTTCTTCTAATGGAAAACGGACACGAAGGTAATTTAGTGATGTGACGGAATTTACATAGATTTAGTATTTAGTTACCTTCCTATGAGGGTGGCAAGAAAATCTCGAAGAAATACCTTTCAAATCTTCATTTGTATTTTACCTCCTATGCAAGTTAACATGGTTTCTATGTATTTTCTTCATTAAGCGAGTTAACATTTATCCATGTATTTTCCCTCTTTAGGCGAGTTAACTGGATTCGCATGTATTTCACCTCACAAGCGAGTTAACATGACCTCCGTGTATTTTTTAGGCAAGTTATCGTTGCTTCCATGTATTTTTACCCCTTAGGCGAGTTATCGTGACTTGTATGTAGTTTTCATTCACAAGCGAGTTAAATGGATTCGCATGTATTTTTACCCCTTAAGCGAGTTATCGTGACTTGTATGTATTTTTCATTTACAAGCGAGTTAACATACTTAGCATGTACTTTTTCCCCTTAGGCGAGTTATCTTGGCTTGCTCTGTCAAGCGTGATCGTCTACATCTCGACATTCTCGCTTGGTTTCGGGCCAATCCCTTGGATAATAATGTCCGAGCTGATCCCGCTACGAGCAAGGGGAAAGTGCGGGGGTCTCCTCACCGCTTTCAACCTTCTTTGCGCCTTCGTTGTTACGTCACAGTTCTTCGCTTTGCAGGTTTGTGATGTAGACGTGGGCCGCGGTTTTGTGACGTCGACAATCGCGTGTTTGTTAGATTGTTTTAACTTTGCTCACAAGTTTTTTGTTTTGTAAGGCTGGAATCCAGACGTTTCTAAAAGTAAGATATTCAGTTTTTTAAAGTACCTTAATATATATATTTATAACTTAATACGATGTTATAAAAAAAAACAGCGAAAAAAATAAAAAATATATATTTATTTGGAGTAGAATATACCTGTTAAATATATTGAGAAAAGGTATTGATCAAATATGAAATCCAACCTCAATAAATTAATACTTGCTAAATTCCGCAAAAAATTAATGCAGTATTAAACTGTTTGGGGAAAAATCCAAATCTAAATCACTGGGCAAAAAGTCATGTCTACTATCTGTTTTGAACTTTATTCTGAAAGCTGATTTCCAGTCATTACAAACAAGCAGAACAGAGATAAGTCAGCACAAGGCAGGAAAGGACAGCCACGTTAAAGACTTACAGTTGTATTGTGCGCAGCAAGCCATAACAACGCAAGGAATATTCTGGTGCTACGGATGCATTTGCTTGCTCGGAGTTATTTTCACCCTAGTGGTCATCCCGGAGACGAAAGGCCACTCGCTAGAGGAGATAGAAAGGCACTACCAACGAACAGACAGCGTTTATCAACCGATCGGCTCGCCAATTAAAAAGATGTTTTCGTGATATTTTTGGTATATTTTGTAGTGACTAAAGCTGTTTATTTCGTCTTTAAATGTTAAAATGGCAATTGCGTTGCGATGCTACGTTTTTTTAGGACTTTTCACTTCTGTGTGTGTTTTAATTCAAATTACCTCTCTCCATTCACAAAAATACCTCCCCTAGTAATTGTTTTTGTTGTGCAACGTTTTGACCACAAGTCGACTTTTTAAGGGTGAATGATGTCGAACACTCGTTAGAATGCACGCCTAAACGATGGAGAACAAACACGATTCTCAGAGAAGCTATTTTGATTGATTTTGTGTTGTAATGATTTATGTTTCTATTGTTGACTCTGATTTCTATGCTATCTGCTTCTGTGCGTTTCTCCTTTCTTTTCCTTGCCTCTCTCCGTAATTATCATTATACGTCCCGCGTCTTGTTACATTCTTCCCTTCCCTTTATAACTCGTGTAGCTTTACTGTGCTTCGTCAGTCTTTGTCAGTTTCTCTTATTGGGTACTCTTTTATATTCGTTACTAATAACGTTCTTTTTGTTACAGCACTCTATGTTGTAAATTGTTGATTAAAGCTATAGTAAACGAACTTGACGACGTTTATTGTTAGTTACTTCAATTTAATCAACAACATTTTCCATGATGGAAAACCGACAACTTTTGCGGCCTAAAACTTTGACGATCGAGCCCGAAGCTCCTAATGCTGCTCGACACTTCGCGTATTGGCTACGCTCCGTTAACGACTTTATCGACCATCTCGACGAAGGCGATAACACCACTTCCGCTGCAAACAGGAAGCGCTTCATAGTCAACTGTTTATCTCCGGATATATTCTCTTATGTAGAGGATGTTGACTCCTTCGAAGAAATCGTCAGTACATTAAAACAAATGTACGTGAAGAAGAAAAATAACGTATTCGCTCGCTATCTACTTGTAAGTCGTCATCAAGGCCCCGACGAGACACTCGCGGAGTATTTGCGGGAACTTAAACTTTTAGCGAAGGATTGTACTTTTCTTCCAGTATCGGCTCATCAATACAAAGACGATCTTACCAGAGATGCGTTTATAAACGGTCTTTCGGCTCCGTTCATCCGTCAACGTCTCTTGGAAATAGAAGATCTTGATTTAACTAAGGCTTCTCAGCTTGCTGAAAGCCTGTCCAAAGCGCAGCAGCAGTCTGTTTTGATGGGCAAGACAATTCCTTCTATGGCGTCTGTTCCCGCCTTTAAAGAGCTGGAAAGCGACGGGAATGGAAGTTCCGCCGCTGCTTCCGAGTCTATTTCTCTGGCAACGGCTGACAGAAGCTTAAAAGCCAAAGGTAACTTGTGCTATTTCTGCGGTGGTGGACAGCACAGCAGCCGCGCGACCTGTCCTGCCCGTAACGCTACTTGTTACCAATGTGGAAAAAAGGGACACTTTTCACGAGTCTGCCAGAGTCGTTCTTCGTATTCCTCCCGCCGGGTGAATTCACGACCCGCGTCTCCGACCGCCGTTGGTTCTTCCATGATTTCTGGTCATCTTCCGCCCTCGTTTCTGGCCGGTGCTCCTTCCTGTCTGGGTCCTGCGTTAGTCGATGCGACTTTACAATCCACTCCGGTCCAAGTTTTGATCGACTCCGGGGCTTCCGAAAACTTTGTCAACAAAAGGTTAGCCACCAAGCTTCGTCTGAAGACCTTCGGACCCCACTCCTCCGTTTCCATGGCCTCCTCCCGTCTCTCTATCGCTACTTCGGGAAGAACCACCGCTACCATAGCCCTACTAGGTCGATCATACATCCTAACCTTTGGTGTTTTAGATGACCTTTGTGCTGACGTTGTTCTTGGTCAGGACTTTCTGAAGAAACATGTCGAGGTTAGTTTCTTCCTGGGTGGACCGGAAGCACCCCTGAAAATTGGATTCAATGATTTCTCCCACCTTTCTTTGGCCGTCGCTGACTTAAACCCCCCTCGCCTATTTGAGTTTTTGCTTCCAGGTTGTACTCCCATAGCTGCACGCTCTCGTCGATATAGTAAAGAAGACTGGAAGTTTATCAATGATGAGATCCGGCGTCTCTTGGAGTCTGATATTATAGAACCTGCTCGTTCTCCTTGGAGAGCTCCTGTACTAGTGGTCTCTCGTGGTAACAAGAAGAGACTGGTTGTCGACTACTCTCTCACCATAAACCGATTCACCCAGTTGGACGCCTATCCATTGCCGAAAATTGAGGAAATAGTAAACAAGGTCGCTCAAGATAAGTTCTTTAGTTCGCTCGACCTGCGTTCCGCTTATCATCAAGTTCCGTTGTTACCTGGGGAGCGACACTACACGGCTTTTGAGGCTGGCGGAAAACTGTATCAATACAAACGCCTGCCGTTCGGCGTCACTAATGGGGTCGCCGCGTTTCAGCGCGCTATTGACGAGTTTATTGAAGCTAATAAGCTGAAAAAGGTCTATGCCTATCTCGACGACATAACTGTAACGGGTTCGACTTTGGAGGAACATGACAGCAACCTTCGAGCTCTACTTCAAGCTGCTGCTCGGCAGAATCTCACTCTTAATGAAGAGAAGTCAATGATTCGCCGTACTTCTTTAGATTTCCTGGGATACCGGATTAGTCAAAACAAAATACAGCCGGATCCTCAACGTCTACAGCCTCTTCTCGAGCTCTCGCCACCCACGTCACCCAAAGCCTTGAAACGCGTCTTGGGGATGTTCTCCTACTACGCTAAGTGGATCAAGGACTTTTCTCGTCGCGTACAGCCGTTGCTCACTGCAAATCGTTTTCCTCTGAATGAGACGGCCGTCCGTTCCTTCCGTGATTTAAAGACTGAGCTCGAAAGGATAACTCTTGGGGCTATTCGCGACGGCGTTCCCTTCGAGGTGGAAACCGATGCTTCCGACTTCGCTATTGCTGCAGTTTTATCCCAGAACGGGCGCCCTGTAGCTTTTATGTCACGTACTCTTAGCAAGTATGAGCGGAACTATCCTGCTATTGAGAAGGAAGCGACCGCCATTGTCGAAGCAGTCCGCAAGTGGGCTCACTTCCTAAAGGGCCGTAGTTTTACTCTCATCACCGATCAAAAGTCTGTGTCCTATATGTTCGACCGAACCAATCGAGGTAAAATTAAAAACGCCAAGATCACTTCGTGGAGGCTAGAGTTGGGTCAATATTCTTACGATATCCGTCATCGCCCTGGTGTTCAAAACGTGGTCCCCGACGCTCTATCACGGGTATGTGCTTTCACAGGTTCTACGCGAAATCTTGAGGAGTTGCATAAAGCGATGGGACATCCGGGATACGCCCGTATGTATCACTTCATAAAAAGTAAGAACCTACCGTTCACTCCCGAGGAAACCAAAGCCGTCGGGCGGAACTGTCGCTCATGCGCCGAACTAAAACCACGTTTCTACAGACCGGAACCTCGGGATCTGGTAAAAGCAACGAGATCGTGGGAGCGACTGAGCATGGACTTCAAGGGTCCTGTACAGGGACCGAATCCGTACCTTCTAGTGCTAGTTGATGAGTATAGTCGATATCCGTTTGTTTTTCCTTGCAGAGACATGACGTCCCGCTCCGTCATCGAGTGTCTCTCCGTCCTCTTCTGTTTATTTGGTTTTCCCGAATATATTCACAGTGATCGTGGGACCTCTTTTATCAGCAAAGAAACTCGTCAGTTTCTTACTACTCGGGGCATTGCAACGAGTAAATCGACACCCTATCATCCACAAGGTAATGGTCAGTGCGAAAAGACAAACCAAACGGTTTGGAGAACTATTAAACTTCTCCTTCACAGTCGTGGTCTGTCAGGCAACCGCTGGGAGGAAGTGTTGCCAGAGGCTCTTCACGCTATTCGTTCACTTCTCTGTACGGCGACTAATGAAACACCTCATGAAAGATTCCTCCGTTTCCCGAGACGAGCTTTAACCGGAACCGCTATGCCTTCGTGGCTACTTAATCGAGGTGTTGTTCTTTTACGTAGGTTTGTTCGAACCAAGGGAGAGCCCCTGTGTGACCCTGTCACATTGCTCGACGCGAATCCATCCTACGCCCATGTTCGGTTTTCTGATGGGCGCGAAAGTACAGTCTCTACATCCGACCTCGCTCCGTGTCCTGGTTCTCCTGAGTCGCTCCATGACGCTTTTCCCCCTCGCGACGCCGAAACGACGAACGACGCTCGCGACGCCGAAACCTCTCGGACCTCTGAAGGCGAGGCACCGGTTGAAGATGAACCGACCTCTGAACCCGCCCCATCTCCTGGAGACGAAGTACCTCTCCCCGACATCCGACGATCGGGTCGTGAACGTCGGGCTCCTGTCCGCTACGGAGACTGGACTGTCTGAAGGGTCTTTTATCTAGAAGGGATGAATGTAATGATTTATGTTTCTATTGTTGACTCTGATTTCTATGCTATCTGCTTCTGTGCGTTTCTCCTTTCTTTTCCTTGCCTCTCTCCGTAATTATCATTATACGTCCCGCGTCTTGTTACATTCTTCCCTTCCCTTTATAACTCGTGTAGCTTTACTGTGCTTCGTCAGTCTTTGTCAGTTTCTCTTATTGGGTACTCTTTTATATTCGTTACTAATAACGTTCTTTTTGTTACAGCACTCTATGTTGTAAATTGTTGATTAAAGCTATAGTAAACGAACTTGACGACGTTTATTGTTAGTTACTTCATGTGTCTCATAGCAATAGTTTATATTGCCTAGCTTTGCCGTGTTTTAGTATTAAATTGTTTTTTGTGATGTTTTTGCTTCGTTTTACTATTTTAGAAAAATTAAAATTTAAATAAGACTTTGACAGGTTTTAAACAACTGAAACTAAAAACTAAACAATCTGCGGAAATTTGGCGTATTTTAAAAGTTAAACTTTATTTTAGATGCCATATAAATGCTTAAACAAAAAATATATTGTCAACATTTTAGTTATTACGTTTCAAACAATTGAATGCAATTATTGTAAAAACATTTTTCTATTGTTGCTATCTTTAATTAAAATTTGCTACTATTTAAAAACTAGCTTACTGGCCTCCAACTATATTTATGAGCAACCATATTTAATGTTTGGAGACCCACTGATTAAACTTTACTTGTTCGTTCTTCGCCACCGTTCTACCTGCATCTATCTCATAAACTTGTCAGCAAATTTCCAATCTTATCTAGGCTACGTTTTATTCTTTAATGCAAACCTATTTAAAGCTACGAAATATATTCTTACTAACTATCAGTGCATTGCATAATTAACACTACCAAAAACCTGGCAATGATATAATTTTTGCAAACGTTAGACTCAAGTAATTGATTTTTTGTCAAATTATTTTTTTATTGTATCGCAATATTTCACTTTAATTTAACAAAAATATTAGAAAGAAACTTAGTGTTTATCTAAGCCTCAAATGCAACAGGAAATACAGATTAATAGTAGACTTAACTCACTATTTCTTTGTTAGTTTTTATATTAAAGATTATAATTTCCAATAATATAATTTTTTTGGTCTAATATAATAAGTTTTTGATATATGTTGCAAAGCAACGGTTGAATTTCGTCTTTTTAAGGTTTATTGGTAACTAAGGAGATGTTACTCTTTTGCCACATTTATTAAATTTGACGTTATACAAAAATTAATCTTTTCAAATTTTTTTTTAAATTTTGTCAATAGATCAGATTCATAGAAACCTTAGTTTTGTTGTTTTGTTGACGTTACGGTTGGCTAGGTATCACGGATGACTGAACACGTTTCCAAACTTAGCAAATTTGCGAAAAACTTGGACACAAAGAATTAAAAGTTTGTGATGATTTAGCGAATTTTTAATTAGACTATTGGACTCGCGAGTTAAAAATAAGCTAATCCATACCGTTTCTGCCAGGCTTTCTAAAAGGCGAAGACATAATACGATTTATATGAGAATAATCTCTTAAAACAACAAAATGCAGGTTAGTCGTAATTCGTTATTCTGAGAAGAAGGCATTAAATCATTTTATTGTCCGACGGGAGATTTCTGACAGCAATTAGTTAGAGTAAAGTAGACAGTCGCGCGCCATAAAAGTGACGTGCTATTGACGGTAACATGTCACAGTTGTCAGACTTGAATCATAGCTAGTTGAACAGTGCGTCTCGTAGTTTAAATTATTGAGTTTTGGAAATTAAAGTTTGACGTATTGAGGTTAAAATAGAAAATATTTCCGTTTATGAAAATCAAATTTTGCTAAAAATGGTGTCGGTCTACAATTCTACCACATTTTCGTCTGTCGATTATATTGCTAAGGTTATTAAGTGGGCAAGTATTATTATTATACTTATTCTCCTATATTTATTTATTTCTTGCAATTTCAATAACTCATTTTGAACAAACTTACTGATAATGAAATATAATAATAAAAAAACAGTTTATTATTTAAAACAATAAAATTACCAGAACGTTTAAAGATATTGTAATCGTTTAGTTTGGGAAAAATCGGGTAAAAACTTTATGTTAAGCAGTAGTATAACATTAATAATTAAGTGTATGATTTTTGGCCCATCAACTTTTTCTTAAACTAGTCTAAAGCCTCTTATATTAATTCATGTGATGGATTAATTGTAACTTCTGCATATTAAGCCTTTGTTATTGTTGTAAGCTCAATTAAGCTCTGAATTAGCTTGTCTTGTTTTGCAAGTATTTAGTGCTGCCCATCTAATAATTGTTTTCAAGCTACATTATATTTAATAAAATTAAGCAACTAAAACTGTGTAATTCATGTGAAGTAGGGAAATTAATGCAAGTGTAATAGGGTTTGTGATTGCAGGTTATAAACTCTCTTAAACCGGGAAAAGAGTTTTTTTTTAGTTTTTGTTTGTTTAAGCTTTAGGAAACATTAGTAATTTTGAGCAAATTACTGTCTTTTGAAGCCACATGGTAAAGCCACAAGGTTATATGCAGCCAGAAAAGGTTGAGAAACACTAGCAAAAAAATGTAACATAAGGCTTTCTCAAACGTTAAGATTACATGTGTTCTGTTGCAGTAAACATTAGCAGAAAGACAATTACCCATTCAACCCCCCAAAACATTGTTTGTTATAGGCTAGCAGTAATACTAATTATTTGTTTTATTCTATAGCTAATACTGTAACAATGTTATACTTATTTTAGCAGTTTTACCCGACATGTTTGATATTTTTAAATACTAAATACTACTACCTTCAAAGAAAATGGAGAAATCCGACAAAAGTGTTGAAAATGATGAAGAATCCTTGCTGTTACCCCGAGTCATGCTCACAAGGTTTTGATTTAATCTATTTGACTGAAATGTGATCATGTATTGTTTAGTGTATGAAATAATATACTAAATATTTTGAAAATATAGTTTAAAAGCATATTAACCTTCACACTTAATAGTGGTGTTTTTATCATTCAATGCGGAAAAAACAGTTGTAAAACACATGTTTATTGTTTGAATTATAGGCAAAATACAGTAAAAGCATACCATGCTTTCTTTGAACCAGGTTAACAGTTTATTTTTTATAATTTCTTGGGTAAAAATATTTGATGTCACAATTTAAATACTTTTTATCATTTAAGATCCAGTGGCAATATCATACCAAGAAATAACATTAAAAAATTTGCTGTTCTCATTGTGTATAACATTTTTTTAGTTATGAATTACCAAATACAAAAATTAATTCAATAAATATCTGTTATCATTAAGTTTATGTATGTATTTAAATAAAAGACTACCATTTAATTACCTTCAAATTTATGAATAAATTGGAGCATAATGGTTGGAGGTAGTTGTGAGACAGAATTAGAGTATCAAAGCCCATAAAGAAGTAGGTAGCATTTTGAAAGTTACAAATAACTCTTTATTCATTTTTAAAAGATGTCCTTTGCTGGCATGTTTGTTAAAATCTTACCTTTATGCAATGGGCTTTAAATTTATTTTTATAAATACATTTTTTTATTTCAGGAGGCGCAACAATTGCAACTTATATGTTGCTTGTTTTGTGATGTTGGTCGGAGCAATTAGCACAGGTTCAATGCTTGGGATGTCTTCACCACTTATTCCTGGAATTGAGAACGATAGTTCAACAAATGCAATTTCAATAAATAAGCGAGAGGCATCCTGGATTGGTGTAAGTTGATTTTTAATCACAAAAAATAGGTTCATCATTAGATTTACTTTTTAAAAACTGTTATCCAACTTTTTGTATCAGAAAAACATCATGTGATTGTTGTTAATAGAGTTTCAATAAAAAAAATAAATATAAGGTTTTAAATTATATAAAAACATCAACAAGTGTAAATTTTGTTTCCAAAAACACTAAAGATATAGAAAAATGATCTAGGGTGAGTTGATTAAAATGGTTTAAATTACATGAACAATGAATTATTTATTTTCCTTTCTTCATAAGTATCTTGCAATTAAAGTAGGTTTTGTGATTGCAGTCGTTACTTACGCTTGGTGGAATTGCAGGAGGAATTTTATCAGGTTTTTTAATTCAATCATTGGGAAGAAAACCAACAGCAATTTTAAGTGGTCTGCCTTATATCGCTGGCTTGCTGGTGAGTGGTGAGATTTATTGTTTAAATGGAAAGTTGTTTTTTTATAATTTAAACAATTTGTTAAAATTGGTAATTGTTAAATATATTTTTTAATTCATTATGTAAAAGTTGTCTTAGATATTTGGTATACCTAAAATGCCTAAATTTCTAGCTTTGTTTGAGTATTCTGCTGTTACTAATCCGGAATTAAGATCAATATTTGTTTTGCAAACGTCAAGGTGATTTCATACAACACACATTCAATGCAACATTGTATTGATTCATGTGCCACAATCTGTTAAAATAATTGCAACTTTTTTAGATAAAGTTGAAATTAATTTCTTGGAAATGATTTTTAGTTTATGCATTTTAAGACTAAAAATTGCTCCATTAAAATGTTAGAAAAATCAGTTTGCAGAATTGTCTTGGAAATTAGCATTTTGGTGTTCAAATACTAAGCATTTTCAATTAAAATAAATTAAAACTAGGATTTAATTAAACTGTTTATGATTTCTTGCAGCTGATTTGTTTTGCGACCGATGTTTGGATGATCTACGTAGGAAGAATAGTAACTGGAATTGCGATGTCTGCCACTACTTTAGTGATTCCAGTAAGTTGCTAAAATATTTTGGTTATATAAGTAATTAAAAAAAACATAAGTAGTTTGAAAAACAACTATAAATAAACAAGTATGAATTTATGTTTCTGTAAACAGTATCGTTCAACTTGGATTATTTTTTATGAAAGATACCTAACCCATGTTATTATGTTATAGCAAATTAAAGATATATAAATATTTATTTATTTATTTAAAAAAGGGCCTTGTTTAGCCTTGTATGTCTCATATACTTGACATGTCAATCACCAAACACACTGTCACCTTAGATTACTTGACATGTAACTTGTTGTTGACATTTAAAAACCCTATAATTTGTTGGGCACAAAATTGCATTAACAAATATTTCATGGCCAAAATTATTCTGAAAATAGGTTTTCGTCTAAAATATTCTGAAAATTATGTTTTAAAACTGAAATAAAAATAACAGTTTCTTTGTAAATATAAAAATTTTATCACAGCCCAAAATTATGATTTTTTACTCCTTTTTTACCCTTTTTGGCTTTGAGATTCATTTTATCAAACTCATAGATTGCTTTGCTAGTAAGTAGGATTCGCCTTACATGATTGCAATATCAATGATCCAACACATTGTCACCTTAGTTTCATTCATATGGTTTGTTGTGGAATTAACACTTTACACTTCATGTTACCAGACCTACATCAGCGAAGTATCGACCGAAAGTTTGAGAGGATTGCTTTGCTCTGGAAATCAACTTGGAATCACAATCGGAATATTTATCGTTTACGGATTAGGTAATAAATGGTTAAAAATAATGTGCTCCCCATAATTTATCCAGTTGGATTACTAAATACATTTAATAAATACACAATAACTCATAGAATCTGTCGATTAATGATGTAAGCAAGGTCTGAAAAAAAAACACTTACTCTGTAGTAAGATTTAAACCACGACCTCGGTCATACCAAACTGTCGCTCTAACAATTACGCTACACAGGATTATAACTGTTTTCTCCACAATTCATCGAGTGGAATAATGCCTACCCCCCAAAATCACTATTTATTTTAACCATGGACATTACAATCAATAGTATTTTTTCTCCCTTGCAAAATGTATATTTTCACACTTGCAAATGTTTGTGTTGGTTTTAGATTTGCACAAAACAGACTAAACAAATTTGTTTTTATGTGATCCACAATAATTATAATGCTGTGCAAATTTATTCTTGGTTCCATTTGCTAATAATTAATTTATACAGCGAAACATTGAAAAAATTAAAATGCATTTATCTCAAAAGCCTATGTGCTAGAAAAAATAATGGCAGTTTCAGAATGAGCGCCGAAAACACTTTAAAAATCAATCTATCACATTTGCGTTTACCATTTGCTGTTGACCAGTGTATTTAACGCAAAACATTCAGGATTCAACTATGATCAAGCCTTACTTTGTTCACCAACGCAACAATAACAAAGTCGCAAATCGCTCAGCGTCGTAAAAATGATTGATTCCGCGAATATGTGCCACTTATGGTCAGTGTGTGGCCTCCAAGGCGAGTTGTACTTGATTACAGCTTACTGTCGCTTCCAAGCAAAAAGCCACGGTCTGTCTACGATCTGCTGACGTTTCGCAAAACAACTCGTTAACTGCCTCGTATCCGGCTTTAGATCTTCCTTGTCTCAGCGGTTTTCCGTCGTTTGTGACGTCATAAACCCGCGCGCGCGCTGTCACTCGTAAGAATTAAAAGAACGTCGCTTTTAGGGGAATCATTACTAGCGCTTTTTGTCGTAAACACTTGGCTTAATCTTGAAACGGCGTTTCTTTAGAAACGATTAGTTTAACTCAGTGCTTCCCAACCAGTGGTTCGCGAAGTATTTCTAAATGGTACCGTTTTCTAGTAGATCGGGAAATTATTATTATTACGTAACCTTTATACAACATTGTAACAAATACGTATCAAACAGATGTGTTGTGTCGTATTAACTATTTCAATACCTTATTTTCAATCACTCGTCTACTTATCTGATAATATCCAATATGCAAGCTCAAGTTCCGCATTAATAGTAAATAGTGTACGCATTGTTTCTTTTTTCATAAATGTTATTCATTTGTTTGGCCACGTCTCATTGTGGGTCGCACAACAAAACTTGCATTAAAAGTGGGTCGCCAACTGAAAAAGGTTGGGAAGCACTGGTTTATACCACGGCTAATTCTTCAAACGCCGAAAAGTTGCAAGTTAATCACAGCCGTCACCCATCCATGTTTTTTTTCTTTTATCTGCATTTTAGTAGAAACGGTAGAAAAGCTAATGTGTTCATGATGTTAAACCATTTGTTAATCAACGTAAGGAAGTGAAATGCTGCAGTAGGCACCAACTAAGGTTAACGGTGGTTTAAACCGAATACACAATATCTGTCCGATGTTGTTGTTTAGGATAACTGATTTAAGTTAAAAGTCTTTAACTTACAGTCATTCCTTTTACGAATTATTGTTATTGCTAAAACCCCTGCTTTTGTAAGGAAAAGTAATTTCTGTAACTTTTTTATGTTTCAAGCAACTTTATTATACGTTTTTTTTTATTTTAAAACTTATTTTCATCGTTTTTTGTCTTCTTAAATTTTAAAAGGCTGCATGTTTTGGTCGTTTTTAGTTGGATTGCTTTCAGTAACTTTTATTTTAACCCTTACCTACGGCTATACGTTATATAATAATAATCGCATCGTCATAAATGATGGTTACAAATTGATGTTGTATACTATTTTTTTACACAAAAAATATATTTAAAAGGCTGCTACGAATAAAATTAACACACCATTTTTTATTTTAAAACCAGACCCCGGGTTGGTTGTTAAGTAGAAGTTATTTTTCTAACTTTTTTGTTTGTTTTACTACTTTTTTAACTAAACCTGCTTCCAATGGTTTCGGATTCCATAAACGTTTTTCTCTACATATGTACTTCTGTTGCATAGGAGGATTGCTTCCATGGCGTTGGTTGTCGCTCGCCATCGCATTCATCCCACTCAGCTTCTCCATCGCTGTGCTCTTCATCCCTGAGACTCCTCGATTCCTCCTCCTCAAGAACAAGATGCCGGAGGCGAGAAGATCCCTGCAAAAGCTCAGGGGGAAGAGTGTGAGTAAATAAAGTTGGCGCTCGTACTCTTGTCCTTTTGAGCTTCCATGTAAATTTCTCGTACCCCCTGCCTACAATGGCCGACCGAAGTAAATGGAACTATAAGTGTAGGAATTGAATTCAGTGAATTTATAACTTACGTGTTGAATGCAGGCATTAAAAACAGCCTTGTAAGTTCAACAATATTTACAACACATAAACAATCTGCCAATTTCTTAATGGCTTTTTTGTTATTGCTTTTTGTAAATTAGGCATTCTTTACAAATATGCCTAAATAGCGCATAATGTCGCACCGCATGTCGTACCCCCTGCTTGTGTGTTTTTTTTGCAACATCTCTTTGCTTTTTTATTGCTTGCAGCATTTCAACCAAAATTCGATTTATTTTCACCGATTGTCATACTTTTATTCCCCTATAGTTCTTTCCAATATCCCTGACTTCATATTGTCCCTCCTAGTTCGACATCTCAGAGGAGCTTGAGGAGTTGCAGGACTTGATCGAATCCAGCTCCGAGTCTTCCTCCTGGAGAGAGATACTCACAACGCGATCCCTGCGCGTCCCCCTGCTCATCGCCATGGCAACCATGTTCTTCCAGCAGTTCAGCGGAGTGAACAGCGTCATGTTCTACCTCAAAACAATCTTCCAGGTGGATTGACCCGATCTGAAAGAGTAGATTAAAAAGGATATTTAATTTTTGCCACTATGCACGGATGTCAATGTTATAAGGTAATGGATACCAATATACTTGGACTTGAGTCAACTATGCACTATTCTGTAGTGCGGCTTTATAAAATGAATAGCAAAGTTTAATAGTTTGTCGAGTAATTCGACATCATCTTGATGAAGACGTTTTATCATGATGATGATACAAGTGCGTGCTAAATGCAACCCACTTTTGTATGGGCTTTAATATTCATTCTTTAATATTCATTCTAACAACAACCTCTACTCATTATGCTCCCAAGATTACCTTGCTCCTGTTATTTATCCATTTGTTCTTCATCCCCTCCACAGGACGCAGGATTCAAGTCCCCATCGGAGCTGCAACTCGCTCTTCTTCTGGTTGCTGGAATCCAGGTCATCTTCACCTTCGTCTCATGCGCTTTAGTCGACAGATTAGGTGGGTAAATCAACACTAGGTGGTGTAAGTTGCCGCGAACAAAAGAACGCTGGGCCTTATTTAAAAAACTCTTATTCATAAAATAGTACACCGAAAGCATCACAAACTCACCAAATCTGTCAATTAATGATACGAGCATGGCAGGCTAGAAAAGCAACTAGCCTGTGGTGAGGTTTGAACTCACGACCTCCATATCGGGACCGTCGCTCTACCAACTGAGCTACACAGGCTCAGAGAGGAGCAAGTCAAAAAACAACCATAGCACCGTTGTATGCTCAATGTGGTTTATCTTTTGTATGACGTAACTGTTTTTGGCGTGAAAGTGATAGTAAAAAACAATGGCATATTTTTACAAATTCCCACACCTTTTATAAAAAAATGTTAATTATTGAAGTGGTATAATGAATCTAAATGTTGCTATTTGGCAACAGTTTGTCGAATCACAGCTTCTTATACTTATTTACCGCTAGGTGGAGTATAGAGCCACTTGTTGCAAAAATTAAACTTTTATAAAGTGTCTGTTACGGCCACTAAGCGGCGCTACTGAGCTTGTGTTGGTCAGTATGTAAATCAATCTCCCTCGAGTAGGTATGGATAAATACGATCCGCCGATCCATTTTACAAAATTATAAAACCTGGTTTTGCCTAAGAAGCATCAAGTTGATGGGTTGCAGTGAACTTTCTTTGACTCTTCTGTCTTGGTCAAAGTCAGTCATTTACAAGGTCTAGTCACTAGTGATTTAAAAAGTATATTTCGCTACAAAGTCAGGCATCAACGGTCTCCTTTTTGAATTATTTTTCGAAATAGATATATATTTTAAATAACTAGAACTTATAAATGACTGACTTTGAGGCAGTAAAGTCTAAAAACTACTTGCTCCCATTTGAAGTCATTGTCGTCATTTACGTATAAGGGGAGGAGATATCTTCATATTTTACACATTTAGTTTGCTATTGCAGTGAACTTTACAACTTTCCTTCGACATAGGGTTAAAATGTCGCCCTCTGTTTTATCCAATGTTTAAAATGCTTATGTCGGGAGTTTAAAATTCCAAGAATGATTTAACGCAGTTTGAACAAACAAAAAAAAACTGTTTAACAAAAAACAATATAAATTTAAAAAAAAAAAACTTTTGATGAAGAACTGCCCTTTTAATAAAAATAATAAATAATATTCAGATTTTTTTTAATAATAGTTAGTTTTCCCGGCTAAACTGGAAACGCGAAATCGTTAAACTTTCATCCGGAACGATTGCATCATAAACGTCTGAAGTGTTTCGTCACAATTGCCTTTCGTTTCGTTTCCATTAAGTCGTGTAGGTTTTAAATTAGACAAGTTTTCCAAGAATCGTGAAATTTATGATGACTAACTTAACTTTCCCGCGCAACGCGAGATGCCACTGTTGTGATGTCATAATAACGGGCTTCGATTTCCCGGATTTTTGGAATGAGAGAAATTACGTGGTAATTCCAAGAGTGGGGAATTTTCGATTCTAACTGCCCTCAATGGCCCAAACGTCGATACCAGAATGGCCGACGCTATAACAGCGCCAACATTTGTTTATTACCCTCTACCTACAGTTTTATTTTGCGTTATTTAGTCCTTATAAGTCTCATTCGGATGAGTTTGGGACTTTTTCCAACAGGTTTAGGCCTTGGCATACCCATTTTAGGTCTAATTCTGTTGTAGGTATGGTTGTGTTTTTGGCTTTATTATGTCGTTGGTCTTATTGCTATGGTAGATAGCTCGCTTTAGATATTGTTGATTTGTAAATCTTATTGTGTTCCCTGTGCATCATAAAATCGTGTTAAACTAAACCATTGTGGGTCTTACATAAAGCACAAAAAGCAAATTACTTCAAAATTCCCACTGCGATCGCATTTTGTTAATTAACATTTAATTTTCTCGCCTATTTATAAAAATCTATTGGATTGTTGCATAATGTTGCGACTTGCGTCACGAATTTGCTGACTTTTTTGAGTAAAACCACGAACGCTTTGCTCTAGATACGATTAATACATTAATATGCAAATAACATTATTGGCTTTCAATTTTGATAATTGCGACACATTTCAAAGATATGGCGTCTATGCCAATAATATCAACACATTCGATTTTTTTCTCATTTTTACAGAAAATGAACACGAGTAAGAATTTGAGCTTGGATTAATTTTAGTTTAAAATCGTCGCAATAAGCAAAACGAAACTTGTTGCAACACAATGCAATCAAATGTGGTTGAACCTATGTCGAGTTTTTTTTTTGGTTGTATAAATGACTATCAGATTGAAAATTAAAGGATTTTGTATTTCAACATTTCTTTATTTTTGTATCCATGTCTTAAAGTGCTTCTGGCCATTTATAGCATTTTCAGTACAATTTTTGTTTTATCTCCTATTTTGTTCTACGTCGTAAAGCGATCAATCAAAACAATTTTGCAATAATATATTATAACCAGGCGTAAGTTCGAAACCTTGGTAGTTTTTATCCAAACAAGTTGACGTCATTAACAGTTCGTTAGAAATTTGCAACAGCACGAAAACACCATAAAACAATTAAACTCTGTCAACAATATGAAGGTGAATCAGTTTAACTAGCTAAATACCAACATCCTCTATACAACATCTATTTTTGCCTTTAAAAATGAATTAAGTAGGCTTATATTCGATTGACAATTATAGCTTGTTTTTAGTAAAGTTTTTGTTTTATTCACATTATTAACTTTCGTTAGGTGTTTTACAAGATTATTTTGTGCATAAGTGTTCCGTAGCTCAACAAATGCTAAAAAAACACTGCTCTACACAACCCTTTATTTTTGTCTTTTAAAAGGAAATTAAGTTCAGACTATACTGGATAGCCTATACATTTTCTTTATAGTTTTTTTTTATTCCTTGTTTTATTTTAGGTCGTAAAGTGCTTCTTTCAGTGAGCGGTCTTTTCATGGCTCTCAGTATGGGAAGCTTTGGAGCTTACTTTTTTCTTATGGACGACGGACATAAAGGTAAAATATAAACGACCTTATACTATTATTTGCATCCCCAGACTTTGCTAGTACGAAAAAACATACATTTGCTTTTAACCTTTTGAAGGTTTTGCCATTTCGATTAGTCTTAATTTTGCGCTCACCTCATTCGCAACTTATACGAATGAAATGATGATATCACCGAAACTACGTTATTTTAAGTATTAGGGGGTTTTCGACACCAAAGAGCTTAGAATCATATAAACGATGTCTTTTAAAGCCTGAATTTCTCCCCGATTTGACTATTTGGCTTATTAATTCATCGTTTTGTGTCATGTATTTTTCCTCCACAAGCGAGTTATCGTTGCTTCCATGTATTTTGCCCCTTATAATTTTTTTCATGTATTTAGGCGAGTTATCGTGGCTTGCTCTGTCAAGCGTGATCGTCTACATCTCGACATTCTCGCTTGGTTTCGGTCCAATCCCTTGGATAATAATGTCCGAGCTGATCCCGCTACGAGCAAGGGGAAAGTGCGGGGGTCTCCTCACCGCTTTCAACCTTCTGTGCGCCTTCGTTGTCACGTCACAGTTCTTCGCTTTGCAGGTTTGTGACGTAGACAATAGGTTTGTGACTGGTACAATATATATTTGTGACGTATACACTAGGTTTGTGACTTAGACAATAGGCTTGTGACGTAGACAATATATTTGTGACGTAGACAATATATTTGTGAAGTAGACAAGATGTTTGTGACTTGTACAATAGGTTTGTGACGTAGGCATTATGTTTATAACGTAAACAATGTGTTCATGACGTCTATAATATCTTGTGACGTGGAAAATTGGTTTATGACGTAGACAATAGGTTTTGACGTAAGCAATATGCTTGTGACGTAGTTAGTGTGTTTATTGGTATTTCGTCCACTTTGGTTTTTCAAGGAGATGATAATAAAGTAAGATTGTCGTGAATTAATTTATTCTGTAAATATTGTTATTTATCACGGCCGAAGCGAAACCGCTATGCGTTTTATTTGCTTTATTTTTGAAAATTTGACACTTCGATAAAATATGAAAACAGAAGATTTAGAGTGATTTAAGACAAGAAGAGAAACTTTGATAAATCAAGACAAAGCAGTCAATTGTATGAAGGTTAAAGACTTACAGTTGTATTGTGCGCAGCAAGCCATAACAACGCAAGGAATATTCTGGTGCTACGGATGCATTTGCTTGCTCGGAGTTATTTTCACCCTAGTGGTCATTCCAGAGACGAAAGGCCACTCGCTAGAGGAGATAGAGAGGCACTACATGCGGAGGGACAGCGTTTATCAACCGATCGGCTCGCCAATTAAGTACGAAGACATCTAATATGTTTAAAGTTGTTTTACTTTTTTTTTAGTGATTTGTGTTGTTTATATTGTGACGTCAAGGTGGTAAAACAGCAATTTTGACGCGATTTTGTGTTTTTTTGGTTTATTTTCTGCCTCTTCCTATACCAAGTGTACCTAGCTTTCTCTTTAAGTGAAAGAATTAGTCCAAACGCATTTGGAATAAAGGCAATACGTTCTGTATACAGTCGCTAACTTTTTATTATAACAAACGTGTTTGAAAAGAATGTCAGGGATGTTTTTCGTGTGTTTTTGAATTCTATGGAACTTTTAAACTCTTTGATCGTTTTTTGTTAGAATTTTAAAACGCGCTAATGTTTTTAATATTCCAGTGACGCCAAAAGTTTTTTTGACGTTTTGCTGCTGTTTTTTTGACACAGACCTGGCAAAAAACTTAGTGAATTTTTAAAACAAATTAATTTATTTTTCTTTTACTTATTATTGTTATGCATGAGACCAATGAAAACAAAAACAAAATGACCTCTTATTCGTAATCTATAACAAATCTCAAAATATTGTCGTAAAAAATGACGAAAAGTTGGCAAAATAAATTCCAGCTTACTCACAAAATGCAAATCCACCATTTATAAGTCAAACTGAATTGACTTGCTTGAATCAAAATTATTTTGCAAATTTTCGTAAAAGCCTATCATTAGATTCGATCGCTCAATCCTAATGTTCCATCCATTTGTCACGTGGTCTAATGACGTCATTTTTGTTCTATAATGACGTAATAAGTGTTTGTGTTGACGCGTGGCTTTTAACTACACCAGGATGGTCTAAAATTTTTGCTTTTTGCATGACATTCGTATTTCTTCTAATGTAGTAGTTTTGTGACATGTAGCTTGTATAAACATCTCTATGTTCCTCTATTTTAGAAAAACAAGGAAATCACTAAATTGAACTGTGTTTTGTGTGTGACTGGCTTTGGACCAGCCTGGACTGTAAAAAGCTACAACGACTATAAATGTTCGTTTTAAAGTTTGTTTGATTAGATTTACCTTTATTTTATGTGTTTCACTGATGATTTATTTCCTGATTGCCTTCTGTTGCTAGGTTGTAAGATTTTAGCAGATTTTAAAACTTTATTGCAGACCTTAAACTTCTGTGGTAAAACACATTCTGCATATCTATCAATGCATTAGTATCACTACCTTACTACCCTGACGATGATTTTGCAAAAAATTGACGTAATTTAAAGCAGTTACTTTTCTGCTATGCTTTATTTTTGTGCCTTTTCAGGGCAGTGTTGTATCCTTTAGTATTTCGTTTTAATTTACGATTTCGTTTTAATTTAATAAAAAGATTAAAGAGACACTTAAGTTGTGTTCATCTACGTTACAGCTTAAAATTTCCTCCAATTTTGAACGTTTTTTACACTTGTGTCAAAAAATGATCTTTGCTGACGTTTTAAAAAGACCATTTTCCACTGTTTTAGGAAATTACCGAGACTGATTCACACTCTTGCTTCTATTACGTAGACAATAGCCTTGTTGACGAACAATGGACGCTTTTTGGGGGGATTTTATTCAAGAAGCAGTGGTATTGTGTTGCCTATGTACGCTAGCTAGAATATTCGTGCATTAACAACAAGTAGAGTTCGGTGAAAAAGAATAAATCTGCTGCATTATTCTCAATATTGTGGCTGGTATTCTAATCAACTTCAATAAGTTGATAAAATAATATTATTATTATTGCCACGGCCACAAATTATAGGGTAATGAGCACCTCTAGCTATTCTTAAGATCCTTTGTTTGATAAAATAATAATATTAATATTATTTCTATTGTTTATAGTAGGATCTAAGCCTGTTCCAACACTTCTAGTTGTTAATATTTCACCCATAAAATGCCTAGCGAATTTACAATAAAAAACTAGATCTTTCTAATAAAATAATATAAATATTATAAAATATTATTTTTATTGTTTATATTTGTGTCTAAGCTATTCCAACACTTTCTATCTTTTATCCATATTGTAAGATAGTTTAAAACAGAACTTCAGTAGGCTTGTTCCATTTAAAGATTGACAAAGATGCATGAAAGAAAATTTTGCGTCGTATTTTATTGTTTTTTAGCTGACCAAAGTCAATTGTTTTGTAGGTTTTTTTATTAGCAATATGATATTTTAACATAATTTATGTTTTTCTGGCATATCACTATGCATTATGACTATACAGGTTCGCATTTGTTTAATTAGATCAGATGGTCAAATTAACAAGGACCGATTTTTTGTTTTTGTTTTTTTAGATTTAATAATAATTCACATTTGACAGCATATGTAGGAGTATATAAACACAATTTGACAGAAGATCTAAAACAATTGTAAGTTTCATGTACATATTTGTTTATACGTTTGGTAAATAGTTTAGAGAAATGTTATTCAGTGTAAATTTCGGATAGGAGCCGATACACGATACCAAAGTATCGGTACTTGTCCGATAAATGGTAATGACGTCATTTGGCTTCGGTTTGCTGCACAAAGTCTTAATTATTTGCATTGTGAAAAGTCCTTGAAAAAAACTATATTTTATTTTCTAAGACATTTTTGGCTTTGAATTTATTATTTGTGCAGCTTCAGTTATGTGTTTTGAAAGTGTCTCAGTAAAACTATGAAACTATTTGTTATTGTGCTAAACATTGTATTTATACTATTTTGTTTTCAAATCAAATTGAAAAACGGTCGAGCGATTGAATTTTAAGTCATTGGAAATTGACAAGTGTTCTTTGAATGCCAATAAAAATCCTATATCCATGATGTTCGATGAAAACACCATTTCGTTGTTTACAAACTTTTTGGAAATACCTCATGCCATCATTAGTGTCTCAAACATTTGCGAACAACGAGGTGTTCTTTATCGAACAAAATGGCTCCATTATTTTTGTTAAAATTACCAAAGAAAAGTCGTGTATTGTGCCTCAAAGGTTCTTTGAATTTTTTCCCCTATAAAGTCTTTGTATGACGTCACAAGCCTTAATCGATTCTATGAATCGTAGAAATCCCCATTTCAAGCCCATCTGTAGGTGTCTAACGTTTAGGTGCTTCCCCCTGCAATAAGTGTGCTGATAGTTTTGTTTACGGAAGAACTTCTTCTTTAATTTCTTAGTGGAAGGAAATTGCGTGTGTTTGTGTGTTTTTGTCTATTGCTTTTTTGTTTTTGCTTTCACTACAAACTGTTTACATTTTTTTTTTGCTCGCTACAAACTGTTTACATTTTGTGACGTCATCCCACTACTCTTTGGGATAAGTATGACACCATCTGCAATTTCATATCAGTGGCTCTTGATTTTTGTAGTGTCGTTACCCTTAAACTTTTGAGTAAAAAAACTAATGTTTAAAAAAAATGATAACTGCTATCAATTGACACTCAAATGTGGAACCAGAATCGCTTGTTTTTCACCATTCGTATTGGAGGGTTTGGAGGAAAAAAATTTTCCGTGGATTAATAAATAACGACCTAATATAATGTCATATTTTAAACCTTTAAATAAACCATAAAAAGTTAAACACATGAAAGCCTGATTGGATAGTAGGCCTATAGTTAAAACTTAGCGTTTTATATCATTGTCAAATTACAAAATGTAATATGACGTCATAATAAAGTGCATCATTCGAAACAATGATTACCATTCTTTGTTATGAATGACACACGCTGCATGAAATTCACGAAGGATTTAGTTTGAACAAGCACTAAATCCTTGTTAATGTTTTGTTAGAAACGATAGAAATGTCATATCTAGGCTGCTTTAAAACAAAGGGATTTCAATCTCTTTGATCTATGTTAGTGGTTTCGTGTAAGGAAATGAAACCTATACCAGAAACAGTTTAAAACGCCAAATTCAATGCTTTAAAACACATTTGAAATGTAGCATTTGCAGATTAAAAACAAGTATACTATGAAAGGGTCGATAAACTTACACCGAAGTATTTGTCATTGTGTTACCGAAGCCATAACCTCGATTTTCGTCCGAGATGTGATGCGAGTGTGTCACAAGTTTCCTAATTCGTTTAAACTGGCAAGTTGTAGTCACTATATCGTGTTCTGTGTCCCAAGTCATTTGGCGGACTTATGGTGGCCGTAGTGCAGGCCGGAACTACTGGACTTCCGACCAAAAGGACGCTTATTCAGTGACCCTCAGTGAAAAACAGGGGCCACCACACTGCAGCCCGCGGAGTTAATTTTACTGGCGCGCGATCTATATTCCCAAGGTTTTTAGACCAGTGGTTTCAAGCTAAACCGACACAGATTTCCCTAATAAAGATAAAGTCAATTGAAATGTTGAGGATGCAATTTTTTTAACTGAATTTTTATATAAAATTTTCAACTGAACGACAATTTTTTAAGCCCACTACATTTTTTGTTGCATTTTCTTTCGTTGAACGGTAACCAAGTATCAAAAAATCCACAAAAATTTATGTCCGGCCCCTTACAGTGATTCGTTTCTTTATGAAAAAGTTGGTGACCCCTTAAAACAATAAAACTTCCAAGTTGTGAGATAAATCAGATTTAAAAAAAAGTGGATTTTTTAATTATAATCGCTATTTCCCGCTTAATTAAAAGCAAGGACCTCCTGCATCCTCCAAGAATAAGTTCTTTTCAATTTTAAATAATATTTCGTCCTGTCAGCAAAGTGCGGGCACCGGAAGTTGTGTGTCGTCACTTCCGTGGCAATCCGCCAAAAAATCGTCCCTATTTTCGTCGAAACGGGACCTGAGCGTTTTCTTGTTGCCTCATAGAGCGGCCTATTGTGTCGGGACAACAGGGCATTGTCACGTCACAGTTCCCGGTGCGTCACAGCCCGAAAAGTAAGCTTGGACCTGTTAAGTGCTTTTTAATGTAGAAACGGCTTCTCGCTTTTTTGTTTTTTTGTTTGGCAATCATCCCAAAACTCATATTGCTTGTAGCACAAATGTAAACCAGTCATTTTAAAATGACTTAAGTGCAAGTCGAGTCTTTTTTTTGAGAACCTGAGTCCAAGTCAAGTTATTTTGAATTAATACCAACCCTGACTAGTCGTTATTAGAGCAAGTCAATTCCAAATCAAGTTCTTGTCATAAAAATACAACTTTAAACTATTAAAACTGGTAAACTCGTGCGATTATATGAGCAATAAAAATGACTTGACTTAAGTCATTGTTTTTAAGTCTTTCGCCGATTGACTTGACTTAAGTATTTTGGGCAAACGACTTAAATTAAAATTAAGCGTTTTTATTAAGCATTATTCCAAAAGTTGCGGTATCTATTTAGATTTTCGCACATACAACAATTTTCTTGCTTTATGTTGCGTTGATGTGTTTTTTAACTCAAGTTGCGACGTGATCGCAGGTTGTTGTACGACACTTAACCTACCGTCGACCCTGAGGTTTTATGAGCAGCTGTAATACTTGTTGACTTTCCTCTTGAGTGAACTCCGCAAACGTGCGGGTCAACAAGTGTCTGGGAGAAACGATTAAACGAGCAAAATATTCCCGTCTGGAATGTTCGTGAACGTTCGGGTTTTGTTTTGTGGTGTTTCGCGGTTTGCGAAGTTTCAATAACAAGGATCGAAGTTGAAACTGACTGAATGGTTGAAAATGAACATCTGTATTTCGTAACAGTCACAAAATACTCGCTTTAATTTCCATTTTCTATTCTACGTCTAACAACAACCTCCAGCCATTACCTTAAGATTTGTTTGAGACATTTACAAAATGCTACCTACTTCGGTATGGGCTTTGATATTTATAAAATGTTGATTGTAGTTTTCAAGCGGCAGCGTTTGACTCTTTAAACTACAAGCAAGGTATGTTTGGAATAATCAGGCAAAGCATTGGGTTTTAAGTTCAACTTTAAACCTCCCTTAAATAATTCTGGCCCTTAATTTGGACTCACAAGCACTTATCCCTGTAGTTTCCTGGCTGTTTTTATTGAGGTCTATAATGCATAATCATTCTCAAACGAACACATGTTATGATCAAAAACACGATATTGGAAGTCTCCGTTATCTTGCCATTTATATTGACTCGTGGCTTTACCAGAGGAAATGAAACTTTCTCATTTGCATCTTAGAGTTGCTTTTTTAGAACGTCGCGCTAAACTTTGCGCAAGTCAATATTTGAAAAGTTGCTGCAATTGTATTTGGCATTTAGCTTGTGCAACGGAAACTTTGACTATAATACGTAATAAGAATGTCAAAGCTCGTTTCAACTAATTAAAAAATGAAACACAGGGGGACTCGAGTCCTCAATCTTCTGATTCAAAGTCAGACGCCTTATCCAATAGGCCATGCGGCCGATGCAAGTATTAATTTAATATTTGGAATTACTTCTGTATATTCTTATTACGTCTTACTACAACCTCCAACCATTATGCCTAAACTATAATATTTGTTGGAAATTAGTCTCAGCCAGCTGATCATGTTCTCATTAAACCAAATTTAAAACCGCAAATTGTTGAGAATAAATAAAGAGTATTCGAAACGCTCCAAATCCTACCTACTTTTGCATGCGCTTTAATATTTATTCTACGTCTAACTACAACCTCCAATCATTATCTTAAGATGTATTTGAAAGGTCTTATTCGTTCAATACTGGGGAACTATACGGTACATTTCAAATAAGGATTACGACAATCGTACGTGATTAAAGTCTTATCAAAATATTTATCTCACAATTTAATTCTTGTACATTCTTATTGCTGGGTTGTAGGCTGCTTTGTGGAAAATTGAGGTTTCTGAAGTTATTTTTATCCACGTTAGTTAATGGTAATTACAAACTATCTAATTAGATAAAAATCGTTTATCCACAATTTATTTGCAACTAAGCTGTTAAATTCTTACGCACAGTGGTTTCCAGTGTGGTCCGTGAAACAGTTTTAGGGTATTTTATGTTCTTACACTCAACCCGAAATGAGTAAATGTATTGAAACTATAAGCATGTTAACCCATTTCAATAAATTGCTATATATTAGTTAACTTAGAGAGCTTTTTTTATTATTATCAAAGGTCCACTAACGTAAAATCTTTGAAAGATTGAAAAATTATTATTTAACAACAACAAACAGTTACTCCATAAAGTTGTGTATTTGCGTTAAGATTGGTCACAGCAAAATCCCAAGTAACGGTAAACCAAAATATTGAGTCATTCCACACAATATGACTGGATACTTAAAAACAAATGTACAGCAAGTCGGCGGCTGACAGGAAAGTCATCTTTAAACAAAATGATGTTGCTTTTCAACAAATCTGTCTGGAACGTTTCGTGTGTTGCTAAAACACTTAACAGCGAGAAAAACTCTGTCACAAAATATAAGATTCTGTAATATATATTGACCTCTGATACAAATCGTTGGTTTCTTTGACAAAAGTTTGCGTTTTGCGATAAATAAAAGTAAAAGAACGAACAATAACATAAATATCGAATCCGTCGCGTTATACCCGGCAAAAAAACAACAACGAACAACAGAAAAAGACAATTACACAACGACAAAAAAACAACAATACAAAAACTCATTAACAACAGAAACACGTAAACAACAAACACAGACACATCAAACAAAAATACAATTAAACAACAACATAAAACACGAATACAACAACAAAGCGATACAGCAAACTACAAAAACAAAACAGCAGCAATACAAAATAAATAAACACAGTTCTTCACTAAGAAGAGGAATAATTTACTCCTCTTCAAGCGGAGTTAACTTGGAAGATGTGGCTGCTTGTTGTGGAGTGGGAGGATACAATAAGCTCCGAGTCCACCTCCTTCACAGAGTCGCTCTTGGAGGACCAGGAGGAGTAAGGGAAGATGTATCCCTCGTTCTCCACAGCTTGGTTAGATGCAAAGAGGACGAAGATCCTCTCATCCGTGCTCAGGTCATCTGTGTCCACGTTGATGGTGTTGGGATCGGAATAGGTGGAGCTGGAGAACTCTAGGTTCTGTCCGCTCCCGTTCGAAATTATGTACTCATAACTTCCAGCGCTCACCTGAGGAATAAATGCAAGGGTTAGAACGCCTTCCAGTTAAAATTTAAAGGATCTTTTCACAAATAAAGGAAATAATAAGGGGCTGAGGCGAGAGTTAGAAGAAAATTAGAACACGTTTTGTCAAAATACACACCATTTCACATCAAAGTTGAGAAACGTGGAATAAATATGGTTGAGAATAAAAACTTACTGTAATCTCAAAAATTGCTTAAACAAAAGCTTTTTATTTTTTGCACTTTTTTGTAGGTTATACAAACTATCAAGGAATCCAAAAAGTCTAGGTTATACAACTTTTAAGTAATCCAACTTACATATTTTAACTTTTTTGCAAAGATGTAATCACGCCTTAAGTTCAAGTCACGTCATTTGAAAACAGTAATTTAAGTCACTTGAGTTAATTATTAACGTCAATCATTACAACACTGAAGATTTTTGCCTAAAAGACTATCTTATTTACCAAAGGCCAAGTAATTTTGTCCAACAAACTTAAGTCAAGTCATTAAATACAGTGATTTAGTGCGCAAGTCACACACTTCAGCCAAACAAAAGGTTAGTTTATACGTCTAACAGGTGAAATTGAAAGAATTTACCTCTTTGGCGAACACGTATGCAGTGCTTGTTCCATCTACAGTCCCCAGTTTCCACATTACAAGGTTTAAACCACCGTCCAAGTTCACATAAGTTCCACCTCCAACACCGAGACCTGTAGAGCTGTGGACGAGACCGACTGCAAGTGGACCGTTCGTTCCCGCCTCCTCACCTGGTTCTACTACCTCCTCGTTGATTGTTTCAGTCACTTGCTTTAGACTCGTCTTGCGGCCGCTTGTGAAGCCCTTTAAAGTACAAAAGTCGGAAACTAAGAACCTTTTTCCTTTACTCTTGGCGAAAAATTACTTTGCGCCAAAATATGTATTTTTTAATTCGACTTTTATAACAATATATTTACCATATTTCTCACTTTGATGTCTGTTTTTTTCCAGTTGTTCCTTGAGGATAATGTTTATTATGACGTCACACTTTCAAAATGCATTAATGATATTTTACTTCTTTGTAGTGCAATGTTCAGAGGACAATTCCGAATTAATCTTGGATTGCGGAGGGCTTGCGTCACGGCTAGCCGACAATATATTCTAAGTTCATTTTAACTGATTTCTTGCAACTTTGGAAGACCCATTCAAAAAACAAAGTTACCAAACTAAATCTAAAACTTTTTCTTTTAGATGCCTGTGAAAACTATATTCAACTTAAAACCTTAAATTTGTTGCAATTAATCAAAAAGAAGTTTCCCAAAGCCAAGAATTGCGAACAAATACAACCAAGTCAATAAAATAGTGAAAGAAAAAACAATTTTAGTCCAACTTTTTTACCTGCAAGAAGTTTTCCAAATCTCCGATGCCTGGCGAAAAGTTTCCGTTCCGCTTGAGTGAGCTGCTGCTCCGGAAAACTGTCTGTTCGTCAATTGTGACGTCATCTTCTTCGGAGCGACTGGATGAGCGCAGCGTCATACTGTCGACCCCCCCAGATAGGGAACCGGAACTTTTTCGGGGGTTCTTGGTGGTGTATGGCTGGAATTTGACGCACTCCATTTTTTGTTTAGGTTGAAATTTATGAAAAATTTGGTTAAAAAAGCGTTAAATTTGTTTCCTGTTTCGGAAATTTCTGAAAAAGATTTGAAAATGTAAAAACCGTAAAAATTTGCTGCTAATTTAAACAAAATGTAATGCTATTGATGTTTTTCAGAATTGCTACTTGAAGATTTACAAATTTAATGTTGGTTAAGCTAGATTGTAGTGTAGAGCAGTATAAAAGGCTTTCTTATCAAAGTTTTAGAAAATTTCTGCCAAATGGTTTCGCAGTAGCATTTTTTCATCTTTTTGTGAAATTTATAGCTTTAATCGTCCTTATGATTAACCTTTCCACAGTGGTTGACGAAGTTTTGAATTAGGGCAACCTGCAGAAACACTAAAGATTGCAGAATCTTTAATAAGATTTGTGCTTGTTGGTTTGCTGTAGTGTCTACTAAATTATTATACGCCCATCTGTATGGAAAAAATTATCTTAATTTACTTCACTTAAATCGTAAAGCTAGGCTTACCAATTGAGAAACAACTAACATCGACTCTAAAAAATCTTCCGACACTTTAAGCCTTAAAAACAGCGCCCACGGCTGGGAACTACTGACCCAGGCCTGAAAGTTTGCCTTAAATTCCCCGCGCAGTTGCACTTTCAGGCGCACATTTGTTGAAAGGAACCGTTTAAATACACTTAAATGCAAAAAAGTTCAGTCGCACTTCAACTTTTTGGTTACCATACATTAACAGTCGCGCAGGTTTTATCTAAGATAAGCGCCACTAATTTCAGCAGTTAACGTTATTACAGGAAATTAAATTTAAGCTTAGACATCCCCCGCGCAAATTGCAAAAAAGGGTGCAAGATAATCATTTCTTTGCCTGCCACATTGCAAATACACAAGCTGCCACCGCTATTGAGTCTGTACAGAAGCCCAATCTGATCACGTAAGCCAACTATGCTAGGTTTCTCCCACCCAGGAAAAAAAGTGCTTCGCGCGTGGTTGCGTGTGTGATGTCACAATAGCGAGAAACCTGGGGAAACCCCGATTTTCAAGAGCCGTTTGAGTGTCGATTGGGAATTTGTTTACGCCGGCGTTTTAAAGCGACTTGCGCTAGAAAAGACTCGCGGTGGAATTCCAAGGAAATAGCAAAAACGCCAGAAGTAATAATTATTCACGTTAACTGAAGATGATATAAGCTCGTCTGGAAACGTCTTAATCAAAATGATGTCGATCTACTCGACCTTTTGGGATTTGCCTTTCATTAATTGTCAAGGTATATTCAATCCTTTTGGTGGTTTTAGTTAGAAATATTAAAGCGAATATAGCAGCAGATCGCATTTGGTGAACATTTCGGATACATCTTTTATTATTGAAAGTGAATAAAGATATACAAACGTTCAAAATTTTACCAACTTCTATATGGACTTCGATGCTTCAATTCCCGTAGAGCCTAATTAAAAGAAAAATTAATGAATGTTGGCGGTCAAATTTTCACAAACATAAAACAACATTTGGTGTAATTTGCATCTATCATATGCAGTGTTTTTATGAAGCATTAAAACATCACTCGAAGTTTTACCATTTTAGATAAAAACACAAAAATTTTGCGTCTTACATATTCAGTGCATGAAAAGTGTTGCATAATTCATTTTAAAACTTTTCTGTGGTGAAATTTGCAATTGTGAAGTAGACTTTGCCCTGACCCGGTTTTAATTCGCCAATTCATTCCCAATTTCCTGCAATAAACGATCGATCAAAGCTTTCAGGTTTGTTGTGCAAGCTCACCGAAAGTTCAATGAAGTGGTTTTTAACAATGCACCTTGAGAGATGTCAAGTGTGCCGCGGAATTTTTGTGTTTCGAAAAATAACTCTTTTTCAAATAAATCAGAATGCAACTAGCTATCCATTAGTTTACTGGTATTGGTAATACTTTTGTCTTACCGCTGTGCTGCGCAGTTTTTATTTAATTTTTGGCTAAGGGCTTAAAAATTAAGAACCACAAGTTTAACGCCCTGGTGAATTTCCGTACATTTTGTTACCTTTAACGCATTTATCGTTAAATCAACCTCTTTAAAGTTTGAGCGCTATGTATGTTGGGTTGTTGAGGGCAATTGGACTTTTGGCTCTATTGTCAACTCTGACCTTTTTGTTATTGCCACACAATTTCTCTTTTGCCATTGAAAATAAGGTTTTCTGTGAAGATATCGTTTAGCATAGGATTTATAGTTTTATTGGTACACTATTTGCTGAATTTAAAAGTTTACGATGCTATCTAACAAAAAACGCGGAAATAATTAAATTTTGAAAAATATTTTCAAGGTTTGGACCAAAACAAAATCACAAACTCACAAGTCTGTGTAAAAAAATTACACATACATGTAGAACAACTTTAAAATAAGCTTTTTGAAGTCATTTGTTTTGTCCAATAACATATTAAACACAGGGAGCCAATAGACTACCAAAATAAGTCGATCAACCACCCACCGGTCTATTGCGAAATTCAACGATGTTTACTACAAGACGGCAAACAACGAAATAACACATTCTTTCTGTATTTACACAGCACACTGGGCGCTGGTCTATAGACACTTACCACGTTTTTAGCTACAGTAACCAGTCTTCAAAATTGAAATTGCAACCTTGGACAATAACTACAATAATACTTGTCCCAACGGACCCAAACGCTAACCAATAGTCTAACCCAAATAATATGCGGCAATTTAGCTATTATTTGTACGCGTGGTAGGATTCTAGACCAGCGCCGCCAACTGAATTCCAAGTTACAGCCGCCTCTGCATATATGCTCTCTTAGACACAAGTCTGCAAACGCTTGTTAGCTTCAGTAGGACTGCATTGTCGAAACAACACCCGACTGTCGCTTTATATCAACCGCCAGGCTAACTGTTTATTTTTGGATCCTCTGTAAACATGACGTCACACTGCTTGTTGTGTCACGTCACAGTAGACAACATGCCGTTCTAGAACGGCGGTCCTTTACCAACGGAAGTGACTAATTAGCTGAGTAAAGGTTGGTGTGGATAGCTTGCCAGGTTAACCCCTAGTTTTTATCATGTTTTACAGGGAATTGGATTTTTAATAATTACAGTTAGTAACTTAGCGATTGAATCTTAATATCATACTACATCTTTACCAAAACTTAGTTGGCTTAACGCCTTAACCTGTAGTTTTTTGTATGTATTTATATTTTTAATGTTTAAAGTTAGTTAATTAGCGATTGAATTCAAATGTCATACTAAATGTTTACTAAAACTTTGTTGGATTACCTTGTAATTATTTTGCGAGAATGAATTCGAATGAAAGCTAATACTTTTTCGACTTTTCTGGTATAATGAAGGTTAATTACACTAATTTATGTGCGTTAATTATGCGGCTATTTTAATTAGTGCGTAGAATAAACCTATGAGCAGCAAAACGACTTTCCTTAACCGAGCTAAGAACGTGATTCTCTCGATTTAGTGTTTCCAGTCGGTTTATTATGGTAATTTGAAGCCAGACTTTAACCTATTTTGTCAATACGGAAAATCCCAGAGGATTAAAGCGAGCATTTTGACTAACTGCTGTCGGAATATAAGTTTTACACGTTTTAAACACACAAATCTGCCTTTTATGGCCAAATAAGCATGCAGAGTTGGTATTCCGGTGATAAGTAAATAATTCCTATCTTTAAAAGCTTGTTTTTTATATCATCAACCGCAATTAGGCCACTCTTGGGTTGAAATTCTTAGTATTGCCACTAGCGCTGTTGTATTTAGCTCTCAAGGTGCTATTTATATCTAGGAAAAATTTCTGCGGTCCAAATTCTTAGTTTGGTTTTTCGTGACACGTTTTTTGTCAAAGTGGCATCAATTTAAACCAGTTCGTTATTAGAGAAACCTGTTTATGGGTTACATTCAAGACGTGGTAAGTTATTTTGCTGAATTTTAAAAAATGTTTCACAAACTTGCAATGATTAGGGTTCTCAAACTTTTTCAACGCGGATAAAATGTTTTGGCCCGCATGGAATGTTTAGAGATGACGTCATAGATTGACGTCATAATACAAGTAAACATAAGAACCCTTCTGTTTTCGATCGAATAAAATATAAGTATTGTTACTAAATACTTCGAAGGAGAAGGCACCAAAGCGTTATTTTAATTAAAAGAAAATTCATTCCAGTTTTCAAATACCACTGATATTTTGATTAGGCCTTCATGGACCCCCTAAAACTAGCCCACGTACCCCAGGGGTACACGGACCCCAATGAAAAAAACCTGCAATAAATGGAACATATACCGTTAGGGCAGTGGTTCCCAAACTTTTTTCGCTCGCGGCACACTAAAATATATTAAATATTTCGCGGCACACTTTTAACAGAACAACATTAGAGTCATTTTACAATCGCCATGACAAACTATATGTAAATGTCTCAATGTGATCAATTTGTAATGGGTATAGTGCGTATTTTAGTCTAAAATGCTTGCGTGTATGCCTATTGTTATACAAATACTCTATTTTCTGAAATTACAAAAAGCGCGGCACACTTGACAATCTCTCGAGACATGCTGCGGCACACAGTTTGGGAATCACTGCTCTAGGGTCACAATTGTTCCATTAAATAAGTACAATGACGACAGAGCGTTAAAATTTTGGAAAGCCCCGTAAATTTACGTGTTTTTTCCGCTTCGATTTTAACCGCCATTCCAATATAATGTTACAGGTAAAATTTTACGCGAAAATTTATCTGTTTCTAAATTTAGGAAATACTAAATCCGTTACATCACAGCTTCATGGATATGAAACGTCTGAAATGACGTAACAAACAACGTGTGTTAATTTACAACGTGGCGTCAGAACGGCCACGTGTTTTTTGCCTCCCACCATATTTCACTGCGCACTTTTATTCAGGTGATCCTAAAAACCTTACACCTGCTCTTTGTTTAGATCAGGGGTTCTTGAACTTTTTTACCGCGGACCCCTAAAATATTTATTTGCTTCGTGTGGACCACGATAGGCAAGAAATTTTCAAATTGAAGTTACAGTGCAAATAGACTAGAAGTCTGCAGTTTTCCGTCCACAAAATGTGTAAGTAAAATGGAGTCTTCAGTGCAAAAACGTTTTATTTTTAATTAAACCCCGTAATTTTTTAAAAAATTGATTACCTTTTAAATATACACTTATATTTCGATTTGACCTTCATTGGCCCCTTAAAACTAGTTCACGTATCCCCAAGGGGTCCATGGGTCCAAGTTTAAGAACCCCTGGTTTAGATTAAATATATTTATTTACTGTAAGCTCTACACTAAAAAGCGACATACGTATAAACAAGAATACATGTTGTGGGAGTTAGCGAAAACCTTTGTTAAAACATGTGATGGCGTTGCAACAATAGCAGCGTATAATATTCTATTCTTACTTTACCATTGTAATAGGCGCATCTATACTTACAATTCTATGTAACTCCGAATACGGTGTAAAGCAAAAATATAAAAACGTCAAACTAGCAGCTTGGTTCTGCACTTTAAACGTCGTAATGACGTCACGGCAGCCTATTGCGTCATCAGTTATCTCTGGAATTTGTCAAGTTGTCGCGCATTTTGAAATAGTGCTGGTTATTTGAAGTGAATCTCCATATTTGCATTTAACGAGAAATTGCAGTTGACTCATAAAACTTCGCTTCGAGTCAAATTGCAAGTTGTGATATTTTAAGGCTTTTTAGTTTCGATTGACGAATTGAAATCATCGCATCGAGATTGCAATGGCGCAAGTTTCTAACGAATTGAACAAAAGGGATTTAAAAGTAAAAAATGATGTTATAAAACGTGCAAGATAAGAATTAAAAATAAAATGTAAAAAAGAAGGGCAAATGGATTTTCTTTGCGTTGCAATTGCTTTGACATTTCGATTCTCGTTAATCAATGGCTGTGACGTTTGTCTAAATTGTTTTTTTCTAAATAATATGGACTACCATTATAACCATGGGTCAGATCAGTGCTCGAAAGCATGATATTAGCGCAGGGTGCGAAATACCAGGGTTTATTAACCGGTAACTTGTTAGATCTGAACCTAGAATCTTAAACTACAATAAAAGTGCAAAGTGTATGATTTTTCTAATGTTTTGACATTACCATGAACAGTATAAATACATACAAGTAAATTAGTAGGGTCTGTCACTTTAATGTTACATGCAGTTGTAAAACTGAGCCTAATCGGTTTGCAGCACCGTCAGTGAGGTTTCATATTTTCCGCTTATAAGGTGGTTTGCAGAATCTTAAAGTCAGTGATAAACGTGAACGTGTCATGCGTTCAACAGCAACCAACCGCAAGTAATTTCCGCCCACAAACAATAGTAAGACATTTTTGCTGAGTGGAAAATCTCCAAATAAAGCCCAACTCTAGATCACATGCTTCATAATCAAGCGGCTTACTTGCAAAACGAAACCACTTTCCATTGGCTGTCGTGGTCACGTGGTTTCGGTTTCGGTTGGGATAATTTGCGGTGACGTCATATCCCGGTAGACCACGTGGTTAGATTAGATTAGAGTCCACAGGGGCTGGTGTGTACTTTTGTGCGTGGGAACCTTGAGTGGGAATCAAGTGGAAAAGTTGCGAGGAATTGTTAAACAGCCACGACTGAAGTAATTTGTTGCCATGTTAGGTTTATAAGTTTTATTGAAATAAAAGTGGTGAAACGTTGTAATAATATCAACGCCCATACGAAAGTAGTAACATTTTGAACCTTTTGAAACTCTTTATTCGTTTTCAAGATCAATGAATAAACCGATATTTGAAACGTTCACAAAATGCTTTCTACCTCTGTATGGGTTTAATATTTTTACTACGGCTCATTACAACCTTCAACCACTATGCTCCAAAAATGGTGAAGATTCTTATTCATTAAATCTTTGTCAGGTCAAATCCTTTCGGTAACCTTTTTCCAGGGGCACCTGTTTATTCAATTCATTGCGTAGTAAATTAAGTCGAAATCGTGGAAATAACTCTTATATGTAAACTGTCAGTGTTTCTCATTCTGTGGCAGGCCTACATGTAGCAAAAATATCTAATATTACTTCGGCTGCGTTATACTTGTTCTGTCTTTGCCAGATTAATTGATCCAACTAAAATAGGCTATCTTTGTCGGGAATGAGGTTTTTCAGTTGAATGTTTAGCTTTAAAAGTAAATTGAGCAATGTTTTATCTTTAAACCGTAAGGTATGGCTATTCCAGATACTTTCTGCCAAAATATCGAATATTGATATGATATATATCGAATGTCGCACATTTCTCATTCTAAGTCAGTGTAACGTAAAAAGAATATCAAAGCGCATACAGAAGTAGGTTGCATTATGGGCTTAGAATTTTGTATTACGTCTTACTTCAACCTCCAGCCATTATGATTATAACTCTGAACAGTTTAAAAGTCGATTGCTGATTTTGGTATAAGGGCTCTTGAGCACCACCGCGCGGAAATTTATATTTAACCGATTTGCCAACTTTTGCCAGTCCAAAAATATTTCATCCGCTTCTGGGAGACATATTCGGCGACTGTTTTAAATTCTACAAAAATATATTTTAACTGCTTGTGTTTAAAATATTAAAACAGTTGGTAAAAAATATTTAAAAAAAAATTATAAAAAAATACAAAAGAAAAAGTAAAAAAGATGATAATACTCACTTAACTGTGAAATACCCGCAATTATTTCTAGTATATATTAAACATTTCAGTTTAAACGGTGACACCTGTCTGTGTTTTAAAGCAAATAGGTTAGGAAATTAAAGTAGGTTACAAACTCGCTGAAAATGTTGAGTCATCTGACGTGCCTGTGGAATGTGATGTGGATGCTGAGTCATATGACGTATTTCTATAGTCATTATATTCCTGTTTTTCAAACGGACGTGATTTGCTAAAAATGAGGAAGTTTGTTTCCGTTTTGATTCGACGTACGGAATTTATTTTCGCCATTCATTTAAATTTTAATTCCAAATTGAAATAATCTAAACTTAACTCACGATTTTTTATCGGGAAGTATGATTCTGTGATGACGTATTTCACTCTATGTGCAAAATTATAGAAACTGTTCGAAAAATTGATTGTGAATAATGAATATCAAAGATTCACATTTATTCAACCCTCGCTATAAATATTAATGCTTCTAACTTTTAAGCTATATGTGAATTAGCATCATCCAGATATCAAAGCACTTAGTTTTATTTAGTTTGGCCATTCATTTAAATTTTAATTCCAAATTGAAATAATCTAAACTTAACTCACTATGTTTTACAGCGAAGTATGATTCTGCGATGACGTATTTTACTCTATGTACAAAATTATAGAAACTGTTCGAAAAATTGATTGTGAATATTAAAGATTAACATTTATTCAACCCTCGCCATAAATATTTATGCTTCTGAATTAGCATCATCCAGATATCAAAGCACTTAGTTTTACTTATATTTGATGTTTAAAAGCCAATTAGGGTTCTATGTTGACTCCTTAAATGAATCGAATAATTTCAATTTAGTCAGTAAAAACATATTTTGCCGGTTTTCAAAGCCCCTAAAACTGCTGGTAATCCACGAATCGTTTTTAAATAACTCTAACAATTCAAAAAATTACCCCTCCAAAGTCTACACTATCGGTTCAAATGTGAAAAATTAATGGTAACCCTTATCTTTTGAAAAATATATACATAGGAAAATGAATAATTCGACACTATTACTAAAACAAAATTTAAATAAAAAAGGTTTTTGTTAGTTCTAAATTTTAAACCTTTTAAACGCGATCTGCATATAATTAACATAAAAAACCGCCTCACGTTCATTTGCCACACATTCGAACTGGCCGCCTGTGCTTTTCTACCTTTTGTAAGATTCCTAATACGCCACATCACACACGCACTTCAGGCAAAGTCTCCAATAACTTTGTTGAGTTATTCGTATTGATTTGAAATATGGGAACAATTAACCCATTAAAAATATTTCATAAAAAATCTCTGGTATACGATTAAGATGGTGCTGATTTTTCTTTTTAAATTTCAACCAAAAATCACAACCAAATAAAAATCAAATCGCAAACTTTGTCCTCCTACCTTTTCTAAGCTTTCTAGGGCATTGCATCAGACACTATGACGTCACAACTTGTCCTCAATCTTGGATCGTGATTCCAAAAAGCTACATTTCCTACGTTTGTGCGTCATAATTAAAACGAACGTTAACTTTTGACCTCAAATCAGGAATCTTGAGCCAAGTCACGGTTATCGATGATTCTGCTCTTTTTCACATGTTTGTTTCAGTGTTGTAATAATTTAATTTAACTTAATGCACTGTTTTCAAATGACTTCACTTGATTTAATCTTTCGGGAAAATGACTTTGGCTGAAATTAAGGGTTTACATTCACATTTTTTCGTAAAATTGGGTTATTTAACGTAATTTTTGCACATAAACCTTTTTCTTGCTATATATTGCGTTTTTGGTATTTTTTAGTTAAGGTATTGCTCATAATCGGAGGAGTTTAACCTATTTGAAAATCTTAACGCCACTTTCCTATATAAAGCAAAAAGTTAATGCTCGTTTAATGTTTGTATATATTTTTACAGTGTTGTATAAAAACAAAATATAGAGAACACGAAGAAATATTTTGATAAGAAAAGAAAATCACATGTGTGTGTAACATTTGTACGTTAAGATACAACGCTTTACGGGGTTTAAGATAATATGAAACATTATATCTTTGGACAGCGAACAACTCACAATGAAAAAACAAGTTACAGTTAAATAAAAATTCAGTAAAAATAAAGCAGAATCAGCTGGCAGATAAACAAATGTTGTTTTTGCAATATTTTTTTTAAATTTAATGCTTTAGTTTTTTGTTGGTACATTTAGGTGAAAATGACAAAAACCCGATATGTATTGTCAAATTTGGAAAAAAAAATTAGTCATTGGAACTTAATCTAAATGAAAGTCGTAATATAGTGGAATAAGGGGTAAGCGAGTTTAACCAGTAGTTTTAATAAACAGTACATTTAAAAAAAAAAAATTGACACAATTAGGCGGTAAAGTTGTTTTAGATCGGCGAAATCACGAAGAACACTAAATAAACATAAATAAACACGAATTACTTGTTGCACTGACAAGCAGTAATAAAGCAAAAATCTAATAACACTAGTTGGTGTAAAGAATTACAAAATTTAAACCAATGGCTTTTTTTCCAAACAGAAAAATTGTTTTACAATAAACTGGTATAACTAGAATAAAAATGAATTGCCAAATTTGTCTCAAGTTCTGTTCATGTTAAGATTGTTGGGGATGAAAAACCATTGGGTTAAGTTGTGAAGCAATAAATGGCAGCCTCGGTAAAGCTTTAAACGTTTTGAAACTTTTAATCAATAGTTACATAGGAAGTTATTTGATGAAGGTGAACTTCAAAGTTTAAAAATCATAATGAAACACTGGGGCAGGTGTTTAAATATAGCAGTGATTCTCAAACTGTGTACCTCTGTACAATGGTGCGCTTAAGGAGTAACTTTTTTGTTATTTTGTAAAATAACCTATTTTTATTGCGAATAGGAACGGCAAGCATACGAGTTTGCGAGACTTGAATGCACAATATCGATTGAAAAAACTGATAATGTCGAGGCATTTACCTGTTACCTTGTCTTTATTAAAGTGTATTAACAACTTATAAAATTGTATTGCAAAAAGTGTGGCGCATGTTTGTTGAATATATCGCTGTGCCTCGGGCTAAACACAATAAAAAACACTTTTTAATTAAACCAACTAAACATCAGAAAACTGATCATATCAAGGCATTTCCTGTGATGTATTAGAAGCAATTGCCAAGTCGTAAAGTCATTGTTTCGTAAATAAGTGTGTCGCGTATATTTTTTAAAAATATGTCTTGGTCTAAACAAAATTAGAAACACTGGTTTTAATTGAATTTCATATTTAAACATCATCAGTTCCTTAATTCGAATGTATTTATGAGCAAATAAAGCGTTTAGCGTTTGGAACAATGGGATTACGAATCCTCCACAACCCAAAGATCTGAAGTGTTCTCATCATGATCCGAGAGGACAACTTTGGTCCCATCCACGCTCACAGATCTCTCGGGAACATCATCATTATAGAAGACAGAAGGAACCAAGAAACCTCCGTCCCTTTGATGGGAGTAAACGTGGAAGAAGATCCTCGGGTCATCCGCGTCCTCATCAACATCCACCGACTCCGGATCTGGAAGGGAGGACTTGATGAGGCGCAATCTCCCTCCCTCTGTTCCGTGAACAAAGAGACGCCCGCGCTCCGCGTCCTTGGCAAAAATGAATGCGGGGATTCCCCTCTTGATCGAGCTAAGGCGCCAGTATTTCCAAGGGGATTCCCCGGTGACCAAGCGCAGCTTTGACTCTCCCCCCCAACCGTCGGAACCGTTCCCGTGGAGAAGGATGTTGCATTCGGCCTCACTGGACACCCCCGACTCGCACGAGCTCGCCTGGAAATATAAGTTGTTTAAAGTTTGTCATTTAAAGTTATGGTACACCAAGAGCTATCGCAGACTCAACGAATTTGCAAGACAATGGTGCAAAGACAGGGTAGAAAAACAATTAGCTTGTAGTGAGGTTCGAACTCACGACCTCGGTCATACCGGGACCGTCGATCTACAAACCGAGCTACACAGGCTCAGAGGGGAGCAAGTCGAGAAACAACCATACGCCAATGCTTACTAGAAACGTAAGCCGTAATGGTTGGTCAAAAAGCAGCTTCAGAAAGGCTAAATCTCAGTTGTTGACACACATATGTGTGTGCATCTTTCATTGAATTGAAGTTAATTGCTATGAATTGTCAGACACAACAAAAATATTATGTTGTTGTTGTCGTTGTTCCTACCATTTGCATGACTGTAGTGTATACACTAGTGTTGGAAACAAGTTTTAATTGGATTTTAAATATTTACTCATTATTTACTAAACAGTCAATTTTCATCTACATTAATCGCCTATTGAAAATTTCTTATCTACAAAATTAAAAAGTGAAGCTGTTTTTTTTTCGTATTGTCAACCGATGAGACCTACATCCACATCCACACTTAAAATATCGGGTATCTGTCATGGTTACCTGGCAACATGGGACGGTCTCCTCAACCGCGCAGCTGAAGGTCGATCCCTGGGACATATCTTCCTCCAGAAAGGAACAAAATGCATCCTTGGCTCCATGATCCCGATCCCTGAATCCTCCATAATCTCCATCTTTTTCATTTGATGAGGATGAAGATTGAATGCTCATCGCCAAAGAGCAACTGCATAAGGAAATCTGCCTCCTTACGTTGTTATCTTCCTTACTCAAGGATTCCTGCATCTTTGGAAGATCAGGACTTTTGGAGTCGTTCATTCTTCTTTCAAATGGGGAGGGGTTTGGGGCTGATCTTGTCACTAGCGTCTCACAAACGACGCGCGCTGCAAACAATGGTCGATTGTTTAAATCACCATAGAACAATGGCTGTATTCTTTTATTGATTTCTACTTTGACCTGATAAACACGGTTGTGCCAAAGTTTGTCAAGATTTCAATATTTTTTTCTTTCTATAGTTTCACCTGACTACGCTATTTAGAATTAGACAAATACGGTCATTTACAAAGATTCCTTTTTTATGAAGGTTACTTTAGGACACAAAAACGAATCTTTAAATAGAGCTTCAAAGGATAAAATTGACCCTATTTTCTCAAGCAAAATGTCTAATAAACATTTTATATCGAAATTAAAGTTCGTCATTTTATTAAATATAAAGAGATTTACATTTCGCCAAAATGGCATAAAGATCTGCCAAATATAAATTTACTTTATTATCTCGAGCAAGTTGCCTATTAAACAATATTATAGTCAGTTTTACGAATTTCTGATAATATCTGATCGGAGCCGATATCAAGTGGTAGTATCGGTATTTGTCCGATATTTAGGTGATATCGGTGCCAATCCTTAACCACTTAATTTATCGGCTTTTTAGCTATGGTGTGCAATTTGAATATGTTTTTTTTATTACAAAGTTTGTGCCATTAGCAGGATTATTGCATTTGGCTATAATATAAGTGCGATTGTAGCTTTGATGTCCTTCATTGCTTTGCCTGTGATTTGGTGTTGACAGCTACATTACAGCTTTGTTTCAAAGGGCTGCATAATATGTTACTATGATTAAGTGAATTAAGTAATTACAACGAACGCGTTTTAAGGTATGTGTTGCATTTCTATTCGAGTCTCAAAGAAGACTTTACCACTTTAAAAACGTGGGTACTATCATTTCAACGGCAACCGGGTTTTTATTGCTACTCATCCCCTCTGCAAATGTTAGTCACATCCTTAGCAAATAATGCGTTGTTTAGCTCTAGCGTCCAAATTATTCAGCTCAGGAAATTGTTTACTACGATGTAATTGATTCCGGTACTTTAGCGCTAATACAGTTACATGATACTACAGCACAAAGTGTGGGAATCGATCCACAAATGGGGCGTCTATTTGGAAACAACGCTAGTAAGGTTTAAATGAGTTTAGGCGCCGGTATAACGCTACTAGTTGTTGACATTACACAGTGTTAAATAGAAGAATACTGTTATCACATCGGGCAATTAAAACTGCTTGAAAACATCCAAGCCATGTTAACTTTTATGGTCGAATCGCCTACACTTAAAATTCCTAAGTTTGGTATTCCTATAGGGTTTCATTAAAATTAAAAGGTTGTACGAGAGAATGTATAGGTTTGCGTGGTAATTTTTTCTATGTTTGTAACGCTTTTGTCCAACAGAGGCTTAAGAAAAGTGCCGAAACATACATGGAGAATATTTACTTTAACCGTTTGATTTATTCATTTTAATCTAAAACCTTGTGTTTTTCGAACAAAATTGTTGAAAAAATTCTGGCCAACATTGTATATAAAATTAGATATGTACATAGAAATTAAAATACTTTGGTACACTATGCACAAGTTCGTATCGAAACGTCTTAATCACGATTATGTTAATCTACTCGACCTTTTTTGAGTTTGAAATTAAAATGGCCCTGGCAGTTATTTTTTATGTGTTTTGACGTGGTCGCTTCTTTCAGAGTCAACAATCGACTATACATGGGCTTTTTGTAATTTTGAATGGGGTAATTTGACGACTAAAGGCTAAAACTTTCCCAAATGCAAAGCGTGCAGTGAGGCAGTGTTTGGCAGGCTAGCAGCATTACACAGAACATTACGTTTTTAACTCATGCTTTAAAGCCTTTCAGTAATTAACCACACAAAAATAACTTCAACAAAAAACGGATGAATATCATTTAACTTTAATTCCTGATTCTTGAACCCCGGAAATTAAATTTGTTCTAGGCGGCTTATTTTGCTTTTGTTGTAAATTTTATTTAATAAAAATTGCTACATTCTAAACCTTGTTTTTTATTTGAACTTGAACTTGACTGATAGCATAAAAATTCTATTAGGCCCAAAACCACATTTCGACAGGCTTCTGGGATCTCTCAAAGTTATACACAAAGTTATGCCCAAACCATAACACGACTAATCTATGCAACTGTTTTCAATCATACCTAAAACCACAGTTCTACAGGTCTCTGGATTATCCTAAGGTTATACACAATGTTAGACAACACAAAGCATAACACGTTCACACAACTGCTAAAAATATCATTATCCCTGAGAAACTGAAATATGCCGTTGCACAAAGTAGCATTTAAATTAGAACTACAGTTACAACACATAGGCAATTGGCAAACTAGATTACAATTAGATCACGGGAAGAAACTCGCAAACCAGATTAGAAATCCAAACAACTACATGTTACTTGAACTAATAAATCTACATCTTAACCTGTTGTACGATCAACAAGAGTTATTTAGTTGTTCAATTCTGTCAACATTTACATGCAAACTGCTGCAATAGCAAGCGTTCTGTTGCTAAACCAGTGAAACAAGGCCGATAGAATCAGTTAAAAACTCCCTGGAGAGAAGTTAAACTCCCGCGTGACATCAAGGCTACACAAAACGGATGAAACTCAATTAGACTTAAAAGCTCGGAAAAAAAAACGCTTTCTGAGGGAATTTTTGGATAATGAATTGCGAGAGGTTTAATGCTATCGGCTCGATTTCAATATTTTCCCATTAAGCTGTCAAACTGTGAATTATTTATCGCTAAAACTTTCTTGTTTGATTGAAAACCTGATCTGGCACATAATAGATGAATTAAGTGTGACAGTTTTACCACAAGCAGAATTGCGTATGCATTTTTGCTTACAAACGCAACCCTGCACAATTTTAGGGATTTGGCTAACAAGGTTTAAATGATAAGCAGACAAACGAAATCTAAAACCTAAAAAAATTAAACAAAATGACACTCAATAATGGACGTTCGCTAAATACGAAATTTGCGTCGTCTTAAATTTTGAGGTTCTCAAAATGTTTGCCTTAAAAGTATGTCGCGAAAACTTTTGTTACTTTAAACCACCACCTATTTGTACACGCATTGTAATAAAAGTGATCAAATTGACTGAATTGGTTTGACTGTTAAGCGAATAAACCTATTTGGCAAACCGTATTTTTAAATACGTAGGATAAATATTGAAGCCCATAAAGAAGTATTTTCGATAAAAAAAGACTTATTCTAAACGTTCAATATGCCACCTACTTCTGTATGGACTTTGATGTTCATTATATCTAGGTCCAACTACAACCTCCACCATTGTCTTGAAATTCAATCAAAACGCTCAAAATTCTGCCTATATTTGCCTGGGCTTTGAATTTCTTGTCTCGAGAGATTTTGTATCGCGAAATGTGGTAACAACCATTTCGTACACCAGTTCAACATTGCCTTAAATGGGTAAATTAAAATTATGAAGCCGCTTTATTTTACATTGATTGAGAAGCACTATAATATCAACTCACAGGTTTCAAGGACCTTTCTTACCGAGATGGCTGTTTAAAATTAACGACGGCCAGTCTCTAACCGAGGCAATAAATTTACAGCCATAGCAGGTTTATAACATCATGAAAAATACAACACTTGCCTTGTTTAGAAGTTGAGCAACTGGCAATAAACTGTCTGGCGTGAGAATACTCATAAATAACCAGCGTAACTAAATAAGTATCCTACAGGGTCCTATGTGTCAACATATACAAAGAATAATATTACAGCAGCAAGGCTTAAACCATTTAAAACACCTACTTTCGGTACAGGTTTCACTAATTCTGCAATGCATTGCGCTTGCCAAAACAGCCAGTTCCATGCGCACGTTTTCCAAAGAAAAAACGTTTTCCGGAGAAATTTGGACAATTCTAATTTAGTTGTGGTGCCAAAGTTTGTAATGTAAGTCTGTGGTTCAATGTTTTGCGAGTAAATGTTGCACGCTCTTTAATTTCGTGATTTTTACGTTGCTATTTTATTTTGTTTTGAGGTGTGTGTGGCACTTATATGAATGAATTTGCTACTTTAAACGGCCTGTTTAAAGAAGGAGCGTTCCGGCTCAAGACATTCGCAATAAATTTTCTCCGCAAACGAGTAAAGTATGCATATTTCAATTATGTGATTGAAACATGAATTGCAAGCCGATTCCTTAATAAAAAAAAATAAATTTTTTAAATGGCCTATATTAAATATTTATCGCAACTTAAATTATAAAACGTCTATTTTCTAAAACTACTAAAGTGAACTTTCAAAAAATAAAAAAATTGAAACAAAAATAACTTTTTTACACTGTTTTACATAGCGCTTTCAATTACCAAGACCCAAATTAAGCATTAAATCACAAGTTGTAAGACCACGTTACGTCTAGATAACGCGTTATATCCGTCGCTTTGACAAGACGGAATACCAATAGGAAGAAACTTATAAAACTTCCGTTTCGATTTTACGAAACCTTACAATGTGAGCTTCAGGAAACTTTTCCATGAACTTGTTATGGGCATTTCAACCACTCTGTATTTGATGGGTTTCCTAATTTTTTTGGTTTTCAATCATTTGAATTTGTTGAAATGACCTGAGTTTTTAGTGGGGAATTTTTCATGCAATTCCCTACTGATTTGGTCAAATGTACATAGGATCGTACACAAGCCACGAAGTTTTAATTAATATTTCTAGTTTATAAAACTACATTATATCGTTTCTCGTTGTGAACAGCGCGAAATTTAAAATGATTTACAAAATTTTGGTTATTATTTTCCCAGCAGATTTGCCTCACGCAACATTATACTTGCCCCAGCAAACTAAAAACATAAACGCGTTATTAAAAAAAGTCTTCATTCTAAACTTAAGATAAAGATGGTATCACAAGCTTAAGACGTTCGGCAAATTATAGCAAAACCTAATATTTGCCCAGCAAAACAAAGCATTCAGGAAAACATGCGTTTAACCTCCCACCTTAAAGCCGTAAGCCACAAACGTCGTTAAATTGTCACGAAACCATGCAATTTCGTTCATAAAACAAAACATAAACGTGTTATCAAAAATCAGCGTTTAAATCTTCAGCATTACCAGCTTATACCGTCCGTTTCATTTACACAAAACCTTATTTGTCCAGCAAAACAATAAAAAGCCTTCATTTAAACCTACCTTGGGGTATCAGTGCAGATCCAGCATCTATTCTTCTTACCGTCTCAGTCATCTTTTTTTTCTTTGTATATTTTTTTACTGTATATGATTTCAAGTGTTGTTAGTTGTTTTACCAGACGATAACTAGCGTCTTGCTCGCTTCACTTTTGATCAATGACAGCTGGCTTTGCGCCCGCCACTATTTAACGCGCTTGTGACGTCATATACGTGATTGTGCGCTGGGCGCGAGAACGACTCGCGCGTCCTGTTGTTACGTCACAGTCCATAACGGAAAGTTGTGTCAAAATTGGGATTTGAAACACGCAAAACGAAAGTTGCTGGCGATTTTGAGTTGGAATAAATTATATTTTTTGGGGGAATTACCCTTTCGGGAGTAAGAAAGTGATTTGTTATTAAAATATACGTCATAATAATATACGTCATAATGTGCGGTAATATCGGACCGACGCCAAGTACTCATCTAGTCATAGGGTTGTTTCGATTCCGATCCGAAACTATTTAATTCTGCATTTCAGTCGTACTTTACGATCTTGCGCTGCGTTTTCTATCTTTCATCTACGCAAATAGTTAATTACCAGTTGAAAGTAACTCGGCGTTTTAACGCTTAAACAAATTTTGACTTAACAGCGTGAAAACAATAGGTTTGCATTTTCAACTGCATCTCTGTTTAGTTATGTTGTCCTAGTAATGACGTCATTTTGCATTGGGCCGGACGAACTCTTTGCCCAAAATATCGGGTTTCAAGAAAATACGAATTCTTGGACATTCCTTGGCAAATTATTGAACAATCTGTAAGCTGTTATATCTAAGGCGTTTGTAAGGTTATTTGCATTAAACAATACATTTACATTACGCTTATTTAAATATCTAATTAGGAACTTAATCCCACAAAGTTTTAACCTTTTTGTCGATGGCCATAAGTAGAGACATGGACTTAGGAATTGCATGTTTGTGATAAACTAGCAGAAAATGCAAAGGACATTAACCTTATTTAAAGCGGATGCATTTATCGAAGTGTATTTGTGCAAAACGATTCTTATTTGTGTTATTTCTGTAGTTGGGAAATTTGCTTCTATTTTTGTGTTAGTTGAATTCCCTTGTTACCCAGTCGGAAAATTATCCATGTGCCATGCCTGTTTTATCCCCTCGCCTTGCAAGGGCCAACTACATATGTTCAGTGATAAATCGGTTATGTAAGCACGGAAATTCAACACCGGCAGGTACATGGCCCAGTTATGGCCATAAGGTATAAATATGGTTGGGCATCCTGTCAAATTACGACTATAAATCTGCAAAACACCATGGGTAAATTTACATTGAGCTTTTATTCATGCACGTTAAAAATATGGAAAGAAACAAAAAGAAACACAGAAATAGAATCTGTACAAGGCAATAACAAACTGCAGTTTAAAAAGACATCAATAATTGTCTGAAGGTTCCTTTTGTATGATTTATTCACTGTCAGAAATATAGATTCTGAAAATGAGTCAGTCAACACAGGTTCAGCTATATCGGACTTGATTCGCAGGGAGTGGTCATCACAGGTTCTGTGTTTTCTTTATTAGCAATGGTATTGGCTTGTCTTCTTGCACCTCTGCCACCATCCCAGTCTATTGCACCTTGTAGTCGATAATAGATAGAGTTTGGTCTTTGTGACCTATGAACAGGAGAAGGCCTAAAAAAATAGCTTGTAACTAATAAGTAGGACGATTATTATTTGTTGACAAGCAAAATTATTTTAAGTTAAAATCAGTCAAAAATACACATAATTCGTTTACAAAATTAAAAAAAAACTATTGGCAAAACATTAGAGCCCAACATATGAAATAATAAATAAAAATCACATGCACCTTATACAGTATGATATTTAACTAACTTAACTGCAAATTTTGATAAGCAGCCGCCCCAATTAGGATTTCTTTAACATCTATCAGCTTTTAATCCCAGAGGCCATGTTGGTGTTGGCATTTATTGGCACTTTATGTCGATATCTTTAGTTTTTTTAAGATTTCCAGGTATTTAGTCAGGATTTTATGCTCACTTAATACAAATATTTAGATGTGACTTTAGATTGCGTAAAAAATCTGGGATGTGCACCTGCCACAGAAATAAACTTGTCAACAGATGTAAAATGGAGCTTGTTTCCTACTTTGTCTAGATACAAATTTAGTTCTTGCTAAAAGTTATTTTTTTTAATGAATTTATTTTTTTATTCTGATATACAACTTCAAATATAGCTTAACCTACACTATCCTAAACATATATTTGATAGCTAACCTGATCTTTAGGGCTAAGGTAAAAAATTTAGGGCAGGTAAAAAAAGAAAACAACCACTGACGAAAAAGTCTAACACTCAGCTGCCCTATAGCTTTCAACTGATTTGTGATTTCAATTGTCTTAACAATAAACGTTCAAACTCGATTGTGATGTCATCCGCATATCGGCCAATCGGACGTCTGGAGTTATAAAATATGCGCGCCGTTCGTAAATAAAAAAAACGCAATATAATAAATTGCAATGACAGAGCGGGGAAAGGTCGGCGCGAAGTTGAATCAGCGGGTAACCTAGCCAGTATTGTTGCCTTCAGTAGGAAACCATGTGTATAGCGTTGGTACGAATAGTACTTTTCCAAAAGATTTGTGTTCAGGCAACTTAACCTTTACTAATGTAATAAATTTTATCAATTAACATCTTTTTTTTCAGCATATCTAAATATACCTTCTTAAATTTGCTAAATATGTTGCCTAAACAAGAAAACTATAAAGATTATAACAGCTAACTTATACCCAAGTAAACATAGTAACCCCAAAAACATTATTACATATGTGTATGATATAGGTTAAAATTTTGGTTTAGCAAAGAAATTGTTAAAATAGGCGAGTCTACAAAGTAAAAAAAACAACTTTGTGGTTAGGTTCGATTTTTCCCAGAAAATATGGTAATCGCCGAATAAGTTACGAAAACCACATTTATCACCAAAATTGTGGGAAGCGCCGATGATTATGAAGCTTCGACAGAAATAACCCAGAAAAATATGTCATATATCACCGATTATTGTCAGGGTTATATACCTTTAGCCGGATATAAATATTTTCCGTGATGGCCCGGGGATAAACGGGGAAAAATTTCCGACTGGGTAGGGCCTTTCGTTGCATATTTTTATTCCGCGCATTACTTTTCGAACCTTATTTTGCTATTTTAGGCCTAACTTTAATTATTAACCGCGGCGCATAAAAAAACACTAAAAAGTCCTAAATTGCCACAAATATAGATTTAACGTATAAGGCGTTTCTAATGTAAATATTTTTTTGCATTAAATAGTAAGCTAATTGGGAAATTGGTGTTCAGACGCCAAACAGTATATCATGTTCTGAAAAGGAGCTATGTACTTTATAGCGTAGTTTTTTGTTTACCCTTTGTTCTTAACTTAAGTCAAACTTCTATCTTCAGTTCCAACTTTTTGTAAAGCAATGACGTTTTACAGAATTTTAGTTGTAATCAAGAAGCTTGCTATCCGCTGTTTTCGGGCTTAAGGCCAAAATACGTGAACATTTTGCACATTTAATAAAATTTACTAAATTAAATTAAAAAATGGTAAACCAAAAGGCTTCGGTCTAATCGTTCGACGACATGTTTCTAACCTTGGTATTTTTACTATAAAATTTAAACCCCAATTTACTAATTCAGCAATATTTTACCTGTGTGTTTACTTATACTTTACATATATTGTTTAACTATTCCAAAATGACTTAAAAAAACAAACAAAAATGACTTTAACTATTTCAAAAATGACGTAAAAGGTCCTATTGTGAATCTAAATCTAACTTTAATAAATCTAAATCTAACCAAGCGGAAACAAACAAACAACAAGCCTAATGTAGTTTTGTGGTTTACAAAGCCAATGGAATAAACACATTGGCTGAAAAGTCCCAAAGTTCTCGGCAAGATTTTTCCAAAAACAAAAAATGCAGAAGCTATACAAAGACATTTATGGCTCGTATTAAAAAAATATATTTATTCATGCCATTTATTGTTTAAAATGTTTTGTCCACTTTAAGCCAGGATCCTTAAACTGGGGTCCATGGATCCCTTGGGGGTCCGTGAATTAGTTTTAGGGGGTCCATGGATCCCTTGGGGGTCCGTGAATTAGTTTTAGGGGGTCCATGGATCCCTTGGGGGTCCGTGAATTAGTTTTAGGGGGTCCATGGATCCCTTGGGGGCCTACTTAAAATATTAGTGTTTACTAATGAAGTAATCAATTTATGAAAAAAAACAATTTAATTAAAAAATAAACGGGTTTGTACTGAATGTATTTAAACTTAATTTCTCTTTTCCATTTTTGGACCAAAATCAAAAAAATTAAAAAGTTTGTTTGTACTGTGACGTCAATTTATGACGTCATTTTTGATTTTTTTGCCTACAGTGGTCCGTGCGAGCTAAAAGAAAATTTTAGGGGTCCGCGGTAAAAAAAGTTTAAGAACCCCTGCTTTAAGCTAACAAAAAGTTCAGTGATGAGAATTCGGTTGCGGAAGCTTCGGTTTTATGATTTTTTACAATTCGAGTTGTCATGAAAAGAGGTTATGAAACACTGATGTAAACTTTCGTGACAAAATAGTTTCTTAAAAATGGGAAATATGTATTTGACCAAGATTCAAGATTCATTTTATTTTTTGTGTTTTTTTTTTCGTTGCAAAATTTAATAAAGAATACCACAAGGACAGCGAAAGGACCTTTCGGATCGAGCTGCCCATAAAAAAATAATAAATTTAGTGGCAATGTTGAAAGTAACAATAATTGGAGCTGAAAGTGCGTAAATAAACAATATGCAGATTTTAACGGTTTTTAAATAAGTTTAGGGAAAAAAACAAGTCATAAAAGTCACAAATATTGTGTTTATCAACCTTCACCAAGTGGTCGCGTTTGTTTGGTTTAATAACACGCGAAGGAACAATTAGGAACAATAGATCAATTAGAAATGGGAAATTACTCTAGGACGCGAATTTGTGGAAGCGAACAATCAAACTTTTGTGTTAGGAAAAATAAAATCACTATTCGAACTGTTTACTGTGGCCTTAATGATTGGAAGTTTGTGGGTTCTACTATTTTAGCCGAAATAATGGAAAATCCTTTTTGTACCAGCTATCTACGACTTCATCAGCCTTTTTTAATATTTTTAGTTATAATATTTCGATTTTAAATTTTGCTACGTTTTAAACCTGTTTGGAGTTCACAAAAATATCGGCAATTTTACACCTGAAAGTCCAAAAAGTTATTAGAGTTCATATTGCTATTAGGAAAAAAAAACAGTTGTCTTTATTTTGTAAATTAATTTTATCGTGTTTGAATGAGCATTATAAAAAAATGTGAATCTTGAACAGAGGCAATTATTTCGGTAATTTTGTGAGGAATGTAATTGCAAAAACAATTTGAAGCTTGACTACTAACGATGTACAATGCGCCTTTGTTGTAGCCATGAAACCTGTATGACCAGAAAAAATAAAAAGTTTTCATTACAAAATGGAGGTAGCAGATTTTCTAAATTAACAAAGCAATGTATAACCGCTTGTTACAAAAGCATAGATTAAAAAAAATTATAAAATAAAGTGATGTATGCCAATTTTATTACACTGGGTTATTGGTGATGTTAAAGAAAAAAGATTGTTCTTGCATCTAAATAGTTCTAGATAAGAGAGATAAGCACGAAAACAAAAAAAATTGTGGCGGGTGGTAACATAAAATTACAGTCCTGGTTTTACAGACCTACGAACATGACAGAATGCAAAGTGCCAGGCGAAACTATTAAAAACAGAACTATAGCAGTTCAACACACATTTTAGAATCCGCGTGGTTACATACTAGAATTTGATACTGTGTTGTACAGGATTGTTGTGTGCGACCTTTATGACGTATTGTTGTGCCTGTATATAAGCGCGAATAGCACAGTATACTGCGGGGTTCATTACATGTGTTCTTATACGCCGTGGTGTGTTACGTGCCCTGCCAGTAATAAATGGTGTCAGAAGAGGGATTCGAACCTACGCCTCCTTTCGGAGTGCAAAACTTGAGTCTGCCAGTGAATGCTACAGTTAGGCCTATATGTGATTTGATTTATACTTCTAAAGCAGCGTTTCCCAAACTTTTTCAAAAATTTTGCCTGGTGGACCCTTTGCAATTAGCAATTATCTCGATACTTCGCGGCCCTATAAAATGGGTCAGTTGACCCATGTTTCTTTTAGTACACTAGCGGCGCAGTCACCATTCTTTCTAATGTAACAACTTTCTAAATAATATGAACGATTCGCTAAAAGAACCAGCCAGTACAGCATAATAGATGCTTTATGAAGTCAAACAAAACATCATAAAACACGCTTTATTATCGAATAATAAAGCATATCTAAAGCCTAATAATGATGACAGACAACGTTTAAAGCAAAAACTAATATTTAAAAACATTTGATAATGCCTAATGTTTAAAAACTTGAAGACTAATTCTCGTTGCGGGCCCTCTGAAACTGCTGAGCGGACCCCAGTTTGAAAACCGCTGTTCTAAAGCGTTATTCGATATTTTCTTGGTAATAAAATGCAACTTACAAATATATCTTAGAAAAAGCAAAGATAAACATTTTTAACTTTTGACAATCAAGCTAGTTACCGCAAGGTGGCGCACCTTATAAACATTTGATTTATTTTACCGTTTTATTTTTTTTACGCCGGCAAAACGTCTACTTTTTACAAATTTTCTCTTATAAAATTACGTTGTAAATAGAAAAAAGGACCTTTGAAAGACGAATGCTCATTGATTTCATTATTGTACATTTGACAATTGATTTTAAACAGTTGCAGTGCATTAATGGATTATTATTTTATTCTAATGCAACCTGCACCACGTTTTTTAGCCACAAAGCACAACCTTTGCCAAAAAAGTGGAGTTTGCGCAATTGCACATATACAACTTGCTGAGAGACCCCTATACTCTTTAAAAAAACTTTATTCTATATACTTTGCATACTTAGAAACTATAATTCACATTAGACTTCAAGTAAACTTGGTATTTCCCGCTCGCTAAGCCATTTGCTTCAAGCGCCCGTTTGATTTATTGCTTTTCGCGATTCGTTGCACCACGCATGGCGCTATGACGTCATCACATTACGTCATCTCTGTTGCGCGATTGGTTTCCGCGCGTCATATATTACGATGACGTCATTGCAGTAATAGCTGGCACCAAAGAAAGTTATCCGGAGAATTATGCAGTAGAATATTCTGCGGATAAGTAAGGTTTTTATCCATATGTCACTGACTATGATGAGGTTAAAAATGTTAAAGTTCTTCTTTCAAACAAGGCTGTTGTACTTTTACCGTTTTTTAAGGATCAGGCTACATCTGAAGGAGTACATCTCAAAAATGATGGTTCTTATTTCTAAGATTACTTATAGGAACTGACGATGCCAGTATAGGCGAAATATATGTTACTTTTAAAAAACTGTCTGATCCTGATTTTACTCTGTTTTTTAAACTTTGAGTTTTATTGTTTATTTCTAAGAAATATGATTTACGTTCTTATTTAAGAATATCAAAGCCCATACAGAAGTAGGTATGTATCATTTTGAACGTTTCAAATAACTCTGGGGTACTACAGAGATGCCTATGACCTTGCCTGCAACAGACCGTAGATGATATTATTGTCAAGAAGCGGTTAGGTTCACCAAACTTACGTTGCAAGTATATTGTTCACACGTACCACCTGGTTAGTGGTTATTTTTTAACCCAATGGATTCGAACTTTTTTTTAGCCCAGTGGTTTCCAACCATAAACTATACAAACTAACAGTACACTTAGTAGTCGGTAAAATACATTATAATATGACCTACAGGGATGTGGGTTTCTACACATATAAACAAAATTTTAAGTCGGGCAATTCTCTTATTACTTTGCCCTGTCTAATTTGCTTGAATGTCCAATATTGACTTTAATCTATGATGCCTAACGAAGAAATAATCTGTTTGTAACACATGTAGATGTAGGCCTACTTGTAATTGCGTCAAATGCACAAAAATACTTCTGTGATTATAAAATTGCTATGAATAGCTTTAAATAGATCGGGTTTATTTAGCTTTGTTTTTATTTCTAAATCTAGATCAAATCATTATAAAACCCTGATCCACCAGGTTTAAGTCACCATAAAAACACATAAAAGCAGCCGCAGCAGTCGGTTACATCAAGCAAATAAAATGTCGTGCTGTGACTAAACTGTGCGCTGTTTTATTTGCAAATTTACTTAACCCAAAAACCTCAAAACAAGCATTCTGCAACAAATAAACACCAATTTACTGTCTTTCTGATTTGCTATTTAGCCTACTTAAAATTGCAGTCCGCTTTATGGTAGAAAATTTTGTGTGTTTGTTTTTGCTGTCTTTTTAGAGCATTAAGTTAGATGACTTCGCTAAGTGAATTCTTCGTCTAGAATCCTACACAACGAACATTCTTTGGGTTAGGGTGCGGCTTAGCGTTTGGGTTTGTGTAGGTTAAGCAATATTATTAAACAATATTACTTGAACCACCCACACCCAAACACCAACCGACACCCTAACCCAAGTATTGTACGTTGCTTTAATAATTGTTTCAACGCTGTGGTAGGATTCTAGACCAGCGCTAAAATTGTTTATAAGCAAAATTATAAGAATCTAAATTCTAAATGCACTAAATATTCTGAAAAAATGTTACTTTTGTGAAGGTTTCTGAAATGATTTCTTGAGTTTTTTTAGGAATAAAGCAAAGCATAATATTTTTTATAATTAGCGCTTGTAAACGTTATTTTTAATATATTTTGTGGTTTGTTTATCATATATATTTTATTTTAGGCAATAAAGAACCACAAAAAGTGCTTGAAATCCAAAATTTAAGGAAACTAATAAAATTAAAAAAGATCGTCCCTGGGTGGGCTCGAACCACCAACCTTTCGGTTAACAGCCGAACGCGCTAACCGATTGCGCCACAGAGACGGGCGACCTTACGTGTTCCAAAGTGCCTATTCAAACCTTTGTCACACCGCGCATGGGCGTGTATTAAGAATTGGCAAACATCTGGCAAATTAGTAGTGAGATATGCATTTAAATACACACATTTTTATTATTGGTTGCATTTATACGACAGTTGTTAGCATTTTTGCTTTATTAGGCCCGCAGGTTTATTATTTAGACCTGTCAATATTTTTATGCCGCAATTAGAAAAGCTTTTCACCATAGCCTCCATGGAACCCTAGAGCTAGACTTAATGTAGTTCAAATAAAGTGTAATAACAAATATTTTATAGCTAGTATTAAATGAAAACTTATATAATTTCGCAATCGATGTTAAAGTTCTTGTTACTTAGGCCCAATCGTTGACCTCTTCAAATTTGTCAAAATTAAAGTTAAAATTTATTAATTTAAATTTACTCATAAATTCGACGAACTATAACATATTTTAAGGCTTGGAATCTTTTCAAAATACAATATATGGCAGAATTTGAATAGAATAAGGGTAAAAATATTGTCAACGTAGATGTCACAATAATGTCATGCGGCCAAATAGGAAACGTTTTCTAAAAATAAAACCTCATAATTCCACGCAACGCCATGAAATCGTTCTATATTAGTCCTTGTAATTTGACAACAACATGACATTGATGAATTGTATTTCCTTGTGGCCTTTAGGGACGGACTGATATTATCTTTCACGTTTTCCCTAAAGCAAGTTCGTGGAAATACGGTCGTTGAGACATGCTTGACTGGACTTTGTGTGAATGAAATGCTAAAAAAGGCTTTGCTAAAATTCAGGAATGACTTGATTTTAATCTTTAAATCAGTATTAAAATGTACTACATAATTTAGTTTTCTTTTGACGAACGTTTGAGTCGTAAATAGCAAAAATGTTTATTCAATTTACGTTTTTGTCAAATACAATTACATTTTGGCTGTTGTTAGAATCAGGGCTTTGGAGCAGTCGTAAATGTTCTCTGGCTCCAGCTCCGGCTCCATTACGACAAAAACTGAGGTTTAAGACTGAACGCTTAATTTGCAATATTTAGCGTTTCAAAATATTCACAAACAAAACACCACAATGGTTAGTTAGAAAAGGTGGCGCCAAAGAGGCAACAGTTGTTAATTTTGTGAATGGTTGCTGTTAAATCATGTGAATTCAGCTTTTAGTGGAGGGCTAGTAGCATTGCATCTTATGAAATACATCGAAGCATCAGAAGCTATTTTTTAAACAACTGGCTACAGCTCCATTTAAATTTCATGTAGAGCTCCGGCTCCAAAGCCCTGGTTAGGATAAAAATACAATTAATTTCGCAAGTATTTAATATTTTCGCAAAGTATTTAACGAAAAACAATGGTCTGAATTCTATGGCAACAGTTGACGCCTTAAACTTAATTTGTAAGTAGTTTGCAATAAAATAGAAATTTGTTTGAGAAAAGAAAATATTATTTTAAGTGATTTTTATGTCTTTAAATAGATTAATTTCTTTAAAGATTTTTGAACAAAATGTCTTGTAACGCTCACAACTATTCGATAACATCTGCTAGGAGCGCCCGAGTATTGTTACGTCACACAGAGGGTGGGTGGCGAAATGTGGAGCCGAATCTGTCAGCAAAATCGAGCAAAACGTCATTTTAGAACCAAACTCAATGTTATGACAACAAAATTCGAGGTTTAGGTCACGATTGCATTGACAACGCGGTTATTGTTGCATCACAACTCGATTCACATCGCCAGAAACGCCTAACTACCACAAGCCATGATTGATGATGTTATCCTTGCGCACTGTTTCGCAACCTTTTGGTTTTCGGCACCCTACAGAAATTATAAAAAGTTCGCGGCACCCTTGCTCGTATTTTTGCTGAGTGGTAAACTGTAACGTTACAATAAACGAGATTGAAACAGCACATTAACTGTGCAACAAAGTTGATAAAACCTTCTTGATTATTTGCACTTTTATCGTACACAAAGAATTGTATTAAAAACTTAAATATCTCTCGACACCCTTCAGCGTTAAGGGAATCAGTGGTTCTTCCCGGTTGAGAACCACTAATTTACCGCATAATCCCATAACTTCTAGGTTTACGGTACACTGCAGAAAAATTACAAAGATGGTGGTACCCTTGCTGGAATTTTCCTGAGTAATTCTCACATATTAACTCTGCATTATATATAAAAATAAACTTTGATTGATTGTACTACAATGTTAGACAAAAAGTCGGGCTTAGAGCAAAACTTAAACTCGAAGCCCAATAATTTATTGGCGCAGTTTTTTAAATTGCGGCACACTAAAAAATATTTGCGACACTATTTCTTTATTCCTGGGCATTCAACCCGAAAACAAGGCAAGGTAACTATCAGTCACTATTAGTCATCTGATTGTTATAGTTTGCATTTAGGTCTCGAATCGCAATTTTTAATCAAAAGTTAGAAGAAAAAGTTGATTTGTTAAATTAAAAAATTATCGCGGTACAGTTAAAAAAAATCTACACACTTTGAGAAATTTTAAATAAAGTTCTTTGAAACTTAGGGTTCCCATTTAAATACTAACTTCTAGCCCACGACTGATTTTTTAAAGTTCCACCTTCTCAACAAGATTACAGCTCCGTCCGCCAATTTGTTTTTCCTCGAATGTTTTTTTTTTGCAATAAAGCAAAAAAGTAAAAGGAAACCAAAACGCCTATTAGCGCTGACGCCACGCCGAAGAACGTGACTGCGATGGCTTAGTCAGAAAAACTAACTTACAAAAAAAATTTGTCAGCTATTAACGTTGCCTAGAAGTGTTTTTTATAAGCACATAGTCCTAAAACAGTATAGACTTTCTTGTCTCAGTCAAAATCAGTCACTATAGGTTCTAGTTTATAAAAGAGAAATATATTTCGCCAATCACGGCATCATCAGTCTCTAAAAAGACGAATACAAAATAATGTAAACACTTGAACTGATTTTGACTGAGACAAGAAAGTCTATACTGTTTGGCAACCATTCGAAGTCATTGTCGTCATTTATCTTCATTTTTACATTTTAAGTTTGCACATAGTCCTATACCTGCTTTTAAACAACAATTAAACCGCCCTCAAAATAATGTATTGACTTCATGAGATAAATTTATAATACGCGTGTCCAATCTAAATGTAAAATTTGTTTTTTTATATTCAAATAAAAAAATAGCTTTGAAAATTTCAGTTTGATGTATTTGCTTGTTTAAGCACAGTAATGACGTCATTTGGTATAGGATCAGATCGCGCTACGTTTTGTCTAAATTTCGGGTATCGGAAGTAAAAGACAAGATTCGGATATCCTTATTTGCCTTTCTAAATATTCTTTCATACTCCTTTGTGATTTGAAAAGTGTAGATACGGTTGCAGTTATTAACCGACGTAGTTTCCAAAAGTAATCGTTGTCAGCCAAATTTTGTCATTTTTTTGGGTTGTCATTACAGTTTATGACTCTTGTCTGTTTCTTTTTTATACGCCTGGGTCACAAGCTTATTCCCCAAAGCGCAGTTTTCATAAGTATGTATTTGCTTGTTCAGACATAATAATGACGTCATTTGACATCAGATCGCGATGTTTGTCTAAAATATCGAGTATTGATTTCAGAAAAAACGTCAAGGACCGGATATGTCTGCTTATATTTTTTTTAGCTTTACACTTTTGCAATTTAAAAAATAAAGATACGATTGAATTTATTATCCGACGTATGTTGCAAAAGTTATCTTTGCCGATATTTTTGTCAATTTTTTGGTTTTTATTACAGTTTATGAGTCCCCTTATTGTTGCATACACTAGGGTTGGCTTGTCACACACCAGCTTAACCTAGACGCAGTTTTGTCCACAACTTTGTCAGTTCTGTGATAATAACATTTTTAATAAGAAATACCTTTTGTCTAATTTTTTTCCTTTAGTCAATTTTGGAGATTGTCCTTACAGTTGGCAACTCCACTTGTCTGTTTACGTCGTATACAACAGGGTAGGCTTGTCACACACTAGCTTTAACCCAACACAGTTTTGTCCACAACTCTGTAAGTTCTGTGACTGTAAAATTTAAAATAAAAAATACCTTTAAAAAATTCAGATATTTTTTGTATTTGCTTGTTTAAACATAATGCCGTTCTGTTTAAAGCGAGGGTTGGTTTCGGAAAAATCAATGATGGACAAATTGTAGCATTTATTAAGCGACGTAGTTTGCCAAAGTATCTTTGTCGAGTTTTTTGTCAATTTTTGGGTTTGCCATTACAGTTTATGACTCCCCTTGTCTGTTTATGTTGTATACAACAGGGTTGGCTTGCCACACACTAGCTTAACCTAGACACAGTTTTGTCCACAAGTCTGTAAGTTCTGTGACTGTCAAGGTCGCCAAGGTGCTGACTCAAGTTTTCACGCTTCGCTCGCGTTTGTTTTTTTACCGGTACTTCCACAGAAATCTCCTGGCTGCTGTAGCACTTAAGCTTGCAGCTTGCTTTGATCTTAAGCCTGTAAAGTGTATATAAACACGTTCGTCACTTTTTACGTTTCATTGCGCGGTTTCCTATAAAATACATACCACTATTGCTATGAAGAGGGTAATACAGAAAATATCTTCTAAAACAAGGTGGTCCAACTTCATCGCGGGCCAAAAACAAGGTTTATTTTATCTTGCGGGCCAATGTTTTTAAATTGCGATTCTTGGGCTTATTGCTGGCAAATTCTACATAGCCTATGGCATATATACTAACTTTATGGAATGTATTCCTTTGTTCAGTTACGGTAGTTATGAAATAATTTCAATACCAAAAAATTAAAAAAACAAAAATTGAAGTGATATTGCCAGATTGAACCAAAGCGGACTATCAGTTCGCGGGCCAAAAAAGCTGACCTCGCGGGCCTGCCGTTGAACCATATTGAACGAAAACCATCAAATAACGTGGTTGATTTATTAAACTTTGAGACAGCTCGCTTTGATATCAAGCATCTAAAATGTAAATAGGCAATTAAGAAGTTTGTTACTTTTTGATGTTTTATTAGGTGTTTTCCATAAGATATACAACTATTGTTATAGAGAGTACAATACTTCGCATAAAACTTGTAAAACCATCATATAATGCGGTTGATTTGTTATATTCTTAACCTTGGAAGAAGCTCGCTTTGATCAGCCACGGTTGTCAAACATTTTCACCTTGCGGCTCACCCAGGTTTTTTTTAAGGTTTGGTTTGGGTGACCGCTAAGTAGTTTTTAGAGACCGCAAGTGTTTCATTTAAATACCAAAAAGTTGCAAGTCCAAAATTTGGGAAACCGCTGGAGAAATCGGTTTTTGGGAAACCGTTGGAGAAATCGGTTTTTGGGAAACCGCTGGAGAAATCGGTCCGTTTCGGTCCCCCAAAACACCTTAAAAAAAACACTGGGCTCGCCAATTAAAGTTCGCGACATACTTTCTACGCTAAGTGCTATAAAAATAATAATTAAATATTTAAAAAATAATTTTAATGGTGAAAATAACGGCCCAAATAGACGTTAGAAGCGTCATGCTTTATTTTCAAACGTTTTGGCAATTTCTAATGCCATCATCAGTGATTAGAAATTGCCGAAACGTTTGAAAATAAAGCATGTCGCTTTTAACGTCTATTTGGGCCGTTATTTTCACCATTAAACTTATGAACAGATCCGTATATAGTGTTCTAAAAAATAATTATTTTGAAATGACTCGGGTTTAAGTCATGGATGACGGATTACTTCTGCAAGTTTATCTTGCAAGATTATTAAAACTAGTTTGATTAATTTCCATAATATGCTTAAAGCGAGGTTTAAAACAAAGATTTGACTGTCACTTCAAAGTTTACGTGCATCTGTAACTTGCACCGGTGTTTTTTAACCTTTTAACATCAGGGCGCACTTGTAGACCGCGAAGCATTTTTCAAGGGTAAATTGGTGTTTATCTTACATTGTTTGTAATTTTGTATAACATTGGTAATATTGCAAAGTACTATGTGCTAAATGAGCTAAGCAAGAAAAATCCTTAATATTGTAAAGAAATAAATTCAAATTGTAACACAATAGCACACAGTTCGGTGGAAAAAAATCTGAATTCTACAAAATATAACTACGTTTATTAAGCTGAATACCCAAGCAATCTAAAAACAGTAATTTGTTTTAAATGCTTTTCCATCCGCCTGTGACCACGCGTTAAGAACCACAGATATAAGAACTGTGAAACACTTAACCCTACAAACAGGCTTCGTTGGCGAGACAGCAGAGTGTAAATAAGCAAGGCAGTAGTTGCTCGTTAAGCTTACCTTTCACCACTCCTTGAAACCAACCCTGTCTGAACATTGCGACTTCAAAGCAGCTACAAACTCTTCGACAGTTGGACGGCTTACAAGCCGCTAAGATCAGGTTGCATGATCTTCACCTGTGCTTTAAGCCTTCCGTGTGCTAATACTGCCTGTTGACCACAAGAATATAGTGATTTATTGCAACTTTTATAAAACATTGAATGATATTTTTAAATGCCTTGAATAGAGCTATAGAAAGGGTATGAAGGTAAAGTGTTTTAAAATATGATATAAAGTTCAACTCTCACCTAGTTAAATCTGTAACCACAATGCTGGTGGAAGGACTATCAATCAATAAAGTAATGTTATTTTATTACGATACGAACCCAAGGCAGTAGTCGCTTGCGAGAGATGTAAGGGTTTTGTCAATTTAAATCAAACAGATTCTGATTTCTAGGATTTATTTAAAGACTTTTTTAAAATTAAAAAAAAAGTGAAAGAAGCAAGGAAAGTAGTTAGGGAGTGTGTCAACAGAATTGCGTAAAACGAGATAACGAAGCGTGAAATGCAATCCTTATATCGCTGAGCGGGAAAGATGACGCGTAACTAGCGATGTTCTCGCTAATTGCTACCACCCCAGCTTCAAAGCCTACCCTCCTTCGTTCCCCGGGTGTAATGTGACGTAATAAAGAACAGCACGCGAGAAGACAAAGGTCTAAACAAACAGCGTCGCGCGGTTGTATGCCGACTCGTCCGTCCATCTTGTCTTGTTGTACAACTCAACACCCGCCCTATTCACAGCACACTGTTAAGACCGCGTTTAGGTTTCCGGTAAGCCCGGCCTTTCCTGCACGCTCCCTCTATGACGTAACAGTGGTACGCGCGCGCGCTACTTATTTATATTTATTCGCGCTCTCTCGCAGCTACCCTCGAGATTTACCGCTACAAGTTGTGGTTTAACTAAGATAAAACAATGTCAAAGTCCGCAGTGAAGTGGCTGCCATTGTTTGAACGTTCCCGTAAAACAATGACCATTGTCAACGTTTGTTAAAAATGATTTATGACACAATACGCATTGTCAATAATGTTTTAATATCAAACTGCGTTCTAGCGTAGGTGTCATTATTTAAAAGCCTGAATTAAACTGTACAAAATAATCAGAATTGATTAACAGGCTTAGCACGAGTTCCCGTGTTAAAAGTTTGAATATTTTGTTATATAAAGAAACCTACAGAAATCCGTTTTATTATCAATTATTCGAACAGTTTTTCTTTTGGTGAGTGCTTAGGTCAGGGGTGTCCAACATGAGGCACGCGTGCAAAATGTGGCACGCGAACTAATAAAAAATGACACGCAAGCCAAAAAAATACAGCCAATTGTCAAAAATGCTAAGTTTGTTATACAGCCAATTGTCATCGTTTATTCACAATACAAAATAGTCCCAGCAATTATCATAACGAACAATTACTTTTGATATTATAACATTATACTCTTTATATTTTTGTATAAAAGCGCTTTTGATATTAGAAAAAAAAAATAGTTGCTAAACTTTGAAGTTATAAGGTAAAAATTGGCACGCCGGCATGTTTGAGTTGGATACCCCTGGCTTAGGTAATATTCAATTTAAACATTGTAACAAATCTTTTATCGTAGGAGGCATTATTAATAAAATTCTAGTTTTGATTAAACAAAATGATTTTGGCTTGTAAAACCTTCGAACTAAATCAAATATATTTTAGAATTTTTTATTTACATTTATTAAAATAAAACATTTATTATTATATGTGAAAGTTTTTTCCTCGAAGATGTGTATTTTCGTTAAGAATCGAGTGATTAAAATAAAGTGTAAGTAGCTAACAGGTCTAATTTTCAAACCGGGTGGGTCCTTGCAATTTTAAGTGGCAATTTGTAAACTTGACTCATAAAGGTGGCGTTTATTTGGCCAACTGACAAGTTAAACTACTTGAAGTCCAGCACTGGACAACTTGAACTTTCTCCCATCTTAGCCGGTGTTTTTTGGGCCGCGTCTGGGCGCCAAAAACTACTTAATCCGTACAATTTGGCCGGTCATTAATCTACTTGACCAGTTAAAAGCTTGACGGGGATTTAAGGCTACATTTGTTGCCATTTAGGAGAACCTAACGATGAAAAACTAATCCTAAATTGATTAATTAGCGGGATGCGTTTATGGCAATTGAGGAAAATACAACAAGTTGGTTAGCAATTACTTTTCATCCTGACCACAAAAAGTTAATCTTCGTCGTGTTATTATCACATCCCCCACTTTGAAAATAAATAAAGTTGAACTCCAGTGATCGAACTGTCGAAGCCCGTCAATCAAATTTCGACACAAGCGTTTTGACTCTTGGATACAACTAATGCTAAATACAAAGCCGGTTAGCAAATCTTAAGCATAACAAAGCTTATGTTGGGTGATTAACTCGCTCACTTGGCGTATGATTGTACCCAGAAGAATGTTTAGTTGCTCTTTTTAACAGAATCGCTCTATAGCAACTTCAAAATACAGTTTTCTTCTCCCCATTGATGTGGTACAATTCAGCAGTAAGTGCTACGTTTACAAATTAGACGAAAAAAAGCGTGTTGAACTGAATGTTTGTAAAAATACATAGCCCGATTATCGCGGTACAACTTTACAAATGCTTAATAAAACGGTGGTAAATATTCAGCAATGGGGTTCAATTGTTGATTTAAAGTTGTAAAATTATGCTTGATCATACGTCAAAAGTCGCGAAATGGTAAGAGACAAAAAGGGTGTCAGACTCTCAAGGCATATACCGGCCCATTGTTTAAAACCACTTATTTTTTTACATCAACGAAATGAGTCACAAATGAAATTGCAAAAGCGAAAGACACGGAGAATAAAATACAATAACAATACTTTACCTACCCAACCCAAACTCGCACCCTAACCCAAATAATGCCAGCAATACAAACCCCAGGACGAAAATGTGTTGGGATTCTGGACCAGCGCCCAATCCTTTCAAATGCAGCGTTTAAACTAGTGAAAGCCCTTGCAAGTTTGTCGAGATGCTCCTAGATCGTTTGACGAGCGGCTTACCAGCTACGAAACTTTCCCTTGTCAAACAAAACCCAGTCTCTGGTGACCTAAATCCTCTCCGCGCGAGCCCGTCACACATGAATGGGCACAGGTATCGGCCTGTTTCCACTTTAAGCTCGAACCCGAGCAAAATCGCGACGCCCTTATATTGAAATAACACTATAAAAAGCTGCTTGGATTGTTTTGACGTCGTCTCTGGCTGATATCAGCACGATAATGGCTCAGCGGAATGTAGACTGCTGCATTTTTCGGGCTCATGTCTCGATTGAAAACGCTTGGCCTCAAAAACTGGCCACTTTGGGGAAAGCCGGCTCCAATTTTAAAACCCTTTCTTTGTTGACATATTTACACTCATTGAAGCCAAGAATAGGATGAAATATGTAGAATTCTACCTTTAGGGCCACACTGTTAATTGTTCTAAATTAGAAAACATTCAAATTTGTCCAATAATGATGCCCAGAGGTCATTTAGGAGGCATGCTAACCGCCAAAATTTTAGATAAGCTGACCATTATTAAAAAAACACTTTATATATTCTGTAGTTCTGTACTGCTGAAGACTTGAAATCGGGTAAAAATCAGCACGCACTTTATAAAGCAGTACAGGTAAGCTGTTTTAAAAGAGGAAAGGTTTAAAATGTGGCAGAAATATAGGGCTTATGTAGGTAGGTACTAGATTATTCGGCCCTTTTTCTTAAAATATGTTAATTCGGTAAAATTTGTAAGTGCATTTGTGATAAATAGCGTAAAATAGCGCAATAATTTAGCCGGCTTTTCAAAAGCAGTAGACTTGGCTGTTTGCAGGCAAAAAAAGGCTAAAAATGTGGCCGAAATGTAGGGCCTGATATAACCGCTTTAACAGCCTAGACAAGGTTTCGAAGAAGCTACGTTTTTAAGGGAAGAAGAAGGTAGCTCGCCGCTGCTGTACAGTTTAAGGAGGCCAAGCAAACGTCTCTCCTTTCTCTCTGGTTGTCGCTGGCAAGTTTGCAGAAGTGTTGGTCGGCGCACGTGAAAAAATGTAAAACTGCCTCGTCTGGTTGCTCGCTCAGTCGCCGGCGATATGATGGCAAGTCGGGCCAGACTGAATCGTCCGTAGATCGCAGATGAGGTCTGTTGATAAACGAGCAGCCGTCGCAGCGACTGCTGGACACCGCCGGTGTATTAAGACAGGCGAAAATCAGGACGCTGGTCTAGAATCCTAAATCAGCGTTGAAACAATTATTAAATCAACGCACAATATATTGGGGTTAGGTGTGGGTTAGTGTTTGGGTGAGCGTGAGTCAAAGATTGTTATATTTATTTTTTAATAATAATAATTGACCTACCAAAACTTAAACGCTAACCTGCACCCTAACCCAAATAATGTTCGTTGAGGTAGGATTCTAGACCAGCGCGAAAATCAGTCGACCAGGAAGTTAAGTTGGTTACTCGCTGGCGCGCTTTTAAAATTTGACTCATTATTGTATTGCGCATTGGTAAAATATTGCTAAGCGATGCTGGTTAGTAATAAGCTTAATACAAATTCCCAATTTTAGCGCAATGCGCATAAACTTCAAAAAAGCAAAGTTGTTTTTTTCAGTAAAAATGTCAGTAAATAAACTTGGTTATTGGCTGACGTTTCTTTAAAATTTGCCCTAAATTTTGTTTTAAGCGGCAATGGTTTGGTAAAAGGTGGTTCATTTATGCTTGGTTATGGTTAGTTTAAGCTAATTCTAATATTTTAGCAGAAATATAGCAAAATAGCCACGGAATTTGTAGATGCACTATCCCTACAGTAACCTACCTATAAATCTTAAACGCTATAAAGTTTATAAGTTATCCGGTGAGCTTTCCTTTTCGGAAATTCCCATTCGCTTTTGGCGCCACCAGAGAAAGTTCAGGTAATTTGTGAATGGAGCCTACAGGAAATGGAGTCGTGTTTATTCGTTGAGGTAAACTTGCGCTAACGTACAAGACAGCACCGGTCGCATGTTGAAAGCCAGGAAGTTCCACATAGAGAAGACGGCCAATACCTTGTTCTTTGAGTTTTCTGATCGAATAGCCCCGAGCTACGTCAGTCGTTATACATATTTGCTCACGCCTGAGTTGAATAGCATCGCAGCTGAAAGAATTACACGGCTCTTAGTCAATGTAGAAGGTGTTTTCAGTTCGAGGAAAGTGCTAGAAGCTGATAGGTAACAGACTTTTCAGTATTTGCAAACTTGGTTGTTACGAAACAATGACAATTGTCAACTGTAGAAACTTTGGCGATTGTCAGTAAAAGTTTTATATGACAAAGTGTTTAAAGTTACTGTTGTTAAATCGCGAAAAGTTTTAAACCTTTCTTAATCTTAAAATCTTTGGCCAATAATTTAACTAAAAAAACTACTTGAAACTACTGAAGAGACTGTTTTTTTAGAAGTTGAAACTTATTCATGCGTTTGAAAAAGTTTGAAATACGACAGGCGAATTTTAAACCGAAAAGTTGTTCAAGCTAATATCGTGGCGGCCGTTTTTTGAAAGTTTAGAAATATTGTTCACGGTGCTAAATATCACGATGAAAAGCCTTTTTCTTGATATTATGGAGAAGCTAGGCATTTGCTTATAGAAGAGAAGCTAGGCATTTGCTTATATATATTAGGTTAACACACAGTTGCCTGTTATTAGCGTTGTACCTACAGAAAGTGTAAGTTCATCTCGTTTTAATTGGATTAATTAGCTTCTGGTCAACGCAGTTTGAAGGGAGTCGTACAGCTGCTGTTAGCTTCTAAGTACACACACAAAGCAAAGGCGGCTGCTGTACAATTGTAAAGGCTGGTTTTGTGGGCAGAATTTACCTTTGATCGGCTTGTTGAGGCAACGGTTTAAATTTGCAGTCCTTGTCAGTTGTGTGATTGATGTGCTATGGTGCAATGGCTTGGCTCGCGCGGTAAGAGTTCGATTACCTGAGATTTTCCAGTGAAGTTTCGCCGATTCCGTAATTTGAGCGTAATTCTTGTTTGCTGTACTTTGCCAAATTCCTTGCCGGCATTTGGCGCGGTGCTAGATTACAGTTTTTTTTATCATTTTTAACTCTAATCTTCCGAGTATGGAGATTAATTGAGCTTTGCTGATCGTGAAGCATTTTAAGCGAGGCTGCGCTTTTCGTAACTTGATATATTCGAAAAAATGATTAGGTTGTGTGTCGCATTTAGCGAACGTTTCTCTATTATTTTGAAAATAGCCACAATTAGACTTACTTGCAAACTAATCAGAGCTTCTTGAAATGGGTAGGCGATAAATACTTTAAAAGATAAATGGTCATAAAATGAAGGAATAAATTTGCGTTCAAGATTTTACTGGTTGTTAAATGTTTAGCGTTTGACATTTTGTAAACGTTACTCAAAGGTTTGGAATAAAACTAAAGATTGATTTGAAACTTTTTTCTTGAAGTTATTTACTTACTTCTGTATAAGCTTTGATTTTTTTTAGTTTAGCCTTGTAGTGGCTTATATTATAAAAATATGAGATTTTTAAATTTTTAAAATCTCTTGACGTAACAATGACTGACGTAACAATGGTCATCGCTGTCGATCAAAATCTGTTTGTTTTTTAATTAGCAAGCTTTCGGCCGCTACTAAAAGGTTTATAGGGCGGTTAATTATTACCTGCAAGCATATGTGGTACGGCGCCATGTAGAATACCCCTTTTTGTCCAGAATATGACGTGTAGAGTTTTAAACGACTAAATCCTTTTTAATTGGTCCTTGTTGTGCTTGGTGAACCTTTTATGGCCTTCTATCTGCTTAAGGTCGTCGTAAGGTGAATGTTGTAGCGAAAAAGGTGCCATAAAGTGTTGAAACTGACCCCGATTTAGCAGAAGCCATTTGGTTGTTAAAACGTCCGTGAAAAAAATAATGAACTTACCAATTAAATCCAAGTGTAGAATTACCCATAAACACTGAAAGTGCAAATTATAGGTCATAGCGCATATAAAAGAACCATTTTTAAACATATTTTTCTTATGTTAAAAAAAAATTAAATACCCTAATAAAAAAATTCGTTTGAATATTTGAAAAAAAGGGCTTGTTGGAACTTATAAAAATCAAATCTTTTGCTCAAAAAAATTAGGGACTTCAATACTCTATTCCTTTTGGTTACTCTATTTTCATTGTTATAAACGCATATAAAGGATAAACCAGTTTTGAACCAAATTTTTTTTCTCTTTGCCAAAAACTAGAAAAAAATTAAAATACCCTAATAAAGAAATTTGTTTCAAGATTTCAAAAAGAAATGTTTTCTAAAATATCGAAGCAGAAAATTTTAGCTCCGAAAATCGGTGAATCGGTGACCTAGTCTCTTCGTTTGAGGTTTGCATTTAACGATCTCGCGGATTAAAGTTTTCCGACGTCGCCAAAATGTTGTTTCTGGATTCATCGAAGCGTCGCGATGTTTGGGGCTGAAATAAAAATAAAATACCCCGTTGGCTTACCCCTTTCTATTTTTAGGGACCCCCTGGGGTCTTTTAGTGCCGTGAAACGAATAATAGCCGCATTTCCGACGTGTTCGCTTAATAATTGATTTTGCCGACTTGGACGAGGCCATATTTACATTGCATGGATGCGTAACCATCAAAACCCAACATCTCCATTTAGAAGACTCCTCGAGCGGCGTGATGCTTTAAAGCGTTGCCCGTCGGCATTTCTGCTATGCAACGGTTTGGAACTGGGTATGTGGGTAAAGGGGCCAGGGGTAAATCCAGTGGAGGGGAACATCATGCCCCCGCCAAAAAAATTACATTTTTTTACTCATTTTAAATAAACTTTATGCAATTTTTGCCAACTAAAGCTAAGTTAACGCACTTTTTTAGGATTAGGCTGTCCGCCGCATTCAGTAAACGTTTAACTATTATTTGAAAAATAGACAAATTAAGAATTACAACGGTAAAAAAAACAGCGGTAGTTCCAGGGGGAATCTTGCCCCAAAATATTTTTTTTATTGACACCTTAATACCAATTTTTGCCAAATGTAACTAAATAAACGCATTTTTTGTTTAGCTTAACTGCATTTTTGCCACCGGTTTGTCAAACAACAGCACGATTTTTAGGTAACTTTAATTATGATGTCACAATTTAAAACAAAATAATTATGCCCTCCTGAACAAAAATCCCGGATCCACCCCTGAAAGAGCTTGGGGTTTTGGGTCTGATGTGAGCCCCACTAATCCGGGGGTTGTGGGGGGTTGGGAGTAACTTGAGAGGCCCCACTGTCTCTTGGGCTTGTTTTGAAAACAAGGGGCGGTCGCCCTAAGCCGCAAAACTAAAATAGACCCTGGTACAATAAATTCAAGGCATCTATAGGTAAATTGTCTTGCATTGTTTGAAAGTTCCAGTAAAACAATATGCGTTATCCACGTCATAATAGTTGTGATAATGGATTTTGTTTATGATATGTCACTGAGTAACCATACAGAACACTGTCAAATTATACATTTTTCAGATAAAAAAATCGGGGAATTTTGTTTTAGCTATAATAGAAAATTGATGCGTTTTCAAACGGAACCTAATCTGTATGAGATCGGCTTTTTAACATTTTATCGCAACCTTAAACCTTTTAGCTCCAAAAATATCCCAAATGTCACAATTTTATCTAATAAAGGAAATGACCCGAATTCTGCGTAAAGATATAAATCGATTTCCCTGTGTTTGCGAGTTTGTTGGCGGCGTATTTTTAGCGACCGCTTTCCGCATTTGAGGCTCCCTGAAGCGAAAGAAAAGTCGCGTTGACCTTGTTGGGTTTCGCGTCGTCGTTTGTCGAGCTCGCGCGATTCCATTGTTCGGCGTCGCGGGAAATTTTCGCCTTTTTTCCTCGCGAATACACGCGAAAGTACAACGGTGGCGAGAAAAATCGACAAAGCTGCAGAGAAATAGAATGAAAAAGCCTATACAGAAGTAGGTAGTATATTGTTAACGTTTCAAATAAATCTTAAGATAATGGCTGGAGGTTGTAGTTAGACGTAGAATGAGTATCAAAGCCCATACAGAAGTAGGAAGCATTTTGTGAAGGTATAAATAAAGCTCCATTCATTTTCAATATATAATGTATGGGCTTATAATAATCATTCTACCCATAACTACAACCTCCAGACATTATGTTACAAAGAAGGTTCCTTATTCGTACGCTTAGTGTATCTGGTTATTAGCTGGCGACAGGGAAACTGAAAAGGTAAACTTCCCGTTCACTTTGTGCTAATTGCTATTTTCGTTTCCTGTCCTTAGCCCCAGGGTTAGGCGCGTTTTACTTGCCTCATTACACATTGTGAGTTGCTAGTCGACCAAGCTGCTAGGAACAAGATAACGGAGATATTGTGGGAGAAAGAAGATAAGTTGATCATAGTGATATAAGGTGAGATCTTCATAATGTTTTGTTTAACCAAGCTTATCGAGATATTCAATTTCTTGGGTACAATTTTTGTAACTCGAATGTGGTTTTAGCCGCAAATGGTAAACGATTTTTTGTTGAAGAAACCGAATTTATCATTTAGTTGAGTTAAACAGGTCATTTTAGTAGACTTGCTATATTTTTTTATTTTAATTTTCAATATTTGAAAATTTAAATATGTCACGACAATTCCGAAAATGAAATTAGATGTAAGGCGATACTCACCTTTTGATATTAATAATGTAGCTTGACAATGAGTTACCAAGCCAAAAAGGCCGAGTAGATCTACATCATCTAGATTAAGACGTTTCAATACGAGCTTGTAAGATGATGTCGATCTTCTCGACCTTTTTGGCTTTGCAATTCATTATCAAGCTACATTATAGATCCATGCATAGTCTACCTAATATAGATAAATTACGCAAAAATGTACAGAGATACATTGGTATTAGCCGCATACACCAGTCCTTGTTGAGCACTATACCTTAAAAATGGCGTTAAACTGATTATAAAATCGATTCTATTGAAATTGAACCCGCCCTTGGATTGAACAGCCCTATATGGGAAACCATAAACCAAGTCCATGGGAAAACAAGTTATATTTACCCTAGAGGCGGCTAGGTTCCCCTAGGTAAACTATAAGTTGAGGCCCAGGTGGCCTGTGTAAGCCTGCGGTATAGGCAAGCGTTCAGCTCTATTCAGAAGCGTTGGGATTTGAATTGGCGCACAACATCAAACTGCTGGGCGGCTTATCCTTCATGGAGGGCTCTTATGAAAGCGCAGTGCTCATAGCTCACTCCGTCCGACATTTTCAATCCTGGCTGTTTGCGCTTTGAAATGTCGACTTGGATTTTTACAGACCTACCGCACGAGTTTACTACTTTAGTCCGTTCAACTGACCTTTTGAAATTAAAATTTAAATCGATTTTTTTTAGTCGCTTGGTAATGTAAATATAAATTAGTGTAATATGACCACTTAAAGAATTAGCTCAAAATTGTCTGTATGTTATTATTAATGCTACTAGCGATTAAACGTTTTAAAATAACGATATTTTTCATTAATTAACCGACCCTCTTTTAAACACTGTATAGTAAAGTACTTATAAACGTAATGTGCTCCTCAATTGGTGAATGTTTTTGACTTTACAGTTTATAAATATTTTTGTGTGTTTAGTGACGTCATCCTACGTCATGAGGATTTTATTGACGATCGTCGCTCTGGTCCTGTGCTCAGCGAACCGTGTCGCATCTCAGGGAGACGGTAAGTCGGTTTATTTCAACAAATCGTTATTTTGTGCAAATTAAAACCATGTTTTTGAGCAACTTTAGATACGAATCCAAAATGCAGGGTTTGAAATGTAATTTTAGGGCGTTTTACTCAGAATTTAGAGCTCTGTGCGTGAGTTTAGGATCTACGCCAAGTTTAGGGTTCAGCAGAACTTTATTGCAACAAAATAGCGTTTTTTTACCACCACATCCCAAAGATGTTCTTAGACCAAATCATCAACCTAAGGTCGCGGTTTTGCGTCATCAAAAGCCGCAGGAAAGACAAGGACGTGACGTTTTGGTCGGATTTAGCGCCAGGTTGGGTGGGAAAGAGCCACAGTGCTTCCTATCCCGAGCAATTACTGCGCCTGTGGGTGCAATTAGTGGCTATGGGGAAAGCGCCGGGCTGTAAGGGCTGGTTGTTTCTTGAGAGTTGCCACTCTGCAATTACACGCCTCTCGCGGTTTAATCAAATAGGGATTACAGCTTGTGCTACACAGGCTTGGTGAGTCCTTGTGCTAACCACTTGTCGTTAAACTGTGAAAGTGCTGTGTCTTGTTTACTCTTTGGATCGAATGCTACTGCCTATGTGGATTGTCTTTCACTTGGTGACAACAACTTGTGCTGTTAAGAGACTGTTTCTAAGGCGGACGACACACTTTAGCTTTCAACTTACACGGTAATATGATAATTTGTAAATGCTTTATCACAATGAATTTTATTCAGAAGAGTTTTTTCGGTATTTTGTAAAAGATCGTTTAGGGCGCAATTTTCTAATCTTTGTGTCAATTTTAGCCTTGCTTGGTTTCTAAGGCGTTTTTAAGCTTTACTGAGCGCTAGGCCTTCATTTAAGCATGCATTTGCTCCTGTTTTACACTAATGCGGTTTAAAATCCCAGTTTCCTGTTGTGTTCTGGTGTTATTGGGAATCCACGCGGCTGTAAATTGAACCTTGCTCCCGTGGTTTCGTGGTTTCGATTTGATTTCCCGGGAAAGGTAACGGGAGAACGAGATAAAAATGTAATGTATGGGAAATGTAAACGTTGGTGGAATTGAAATAGAAATGTGACCGAATCGTATTGAAGCCCTTCTAAGCTTTTAATACATTTAGATATCTGAATAGCAACACACAGTAAAACCTAAAAAGCAACAATACCCCAGAAAAAATCTTTAATACCATATACGTAATAAAAACATCACAGCCCATAAAGAAGTAGATATCATTTTGTGAACGTTCCGAATAACTCTTGATTCATTTTCAACACCATAAGAAGGCACTGATTGTAAGTGTATATGAACTACCATAGTATTAAGACCAACGACAGAAAATCCAAATACGCACGTTTTGATAAAATATACGGAATTATTCATCAGGACAATGAACTTGAAACTGTGTGAATACGAATAGTCTACGGAAACGTTGGTATATTTATAAATAAAGTATTTGCCTGAAGAACAGTTTTAATTTGAAACAGCACGTATAGGATTTCCCTGTTTAAAGTACTTAGCTACGTAATCCTTGTGGAAGGCAAGGCTTCCTGGTCAAACCGCCGTATAAGAGCTTCTCGTCAGATAAGCAAGTGCTTCAACCCAGGGCTTTGAAGTGTGGCTTGATCAGGTGCAGGCTCCAATCTACTCTGTGGCTAGCTGAACGCGCTTTAGGCCACACACGCACTGCGCAAGTTCACATTTCTACCAGGAATTTTGTTTACCTAAAACAGCAGCCTTCGACCACCGTCTTGACTTGCTGTTTATGCTTGGGTCCGGTTACTAATTTGAGCGAAAGATTGAAGCAAGGCCTAGAATGAATACCGAAGCATATGCAGAAGTAGGTAGCATTTTAGACGTTTCGTTTAACTCTTTATTCATTTTCAACAGTTATTCGAAACGTTCAAAATGTTAGCTACATCTGTTTGGGCTTTGATATTCTTACTACGTCTTACTACAACATTAATGTAAGGCTTTTTGCAGAATCATTGGTTTTGGTTAATGCTGATACAACCCCTTTTCTACGTTTAAACGACCACGAAAACAATTCTTGTGTCAAATGCGTGTTTTAAACTTTTGGTCAATGACGTCATAATAGCGGCATATGAAAATGGAATTTATATTTTTTCTGGGTAGCAAACACATCAGATTAGGGTCCTTATCCTTAGTATATTATTTTAAAGTTTGAGTGATTTTTGTTAATGTAAATTTTTCGGCAATTATTAAAAGTAAATTCGCAGAATTATAGTTTTTTGAAGTGTGGTGCCAAAACGTAATTGCAGACCCTAAGCGTTAACCTGCCCGTAGCTCCCTTGTCACAAACTCTTCTGTATCTTTTCGTATAAATTTGCCCCTTCCTGGCTAGCCAAGGAACCCTAGATTCGTCCTGTTTTTTTTTGCGAAGTTTGCAAAACATTAGAAGGCTGCTGACGCCTGTAGGAATTGTTGGTTGTCCAAGATCGGTTTGCGGACAAACTGTGTTTTTTTTTGCTGTTGTTTACCGACAATTTGAAGGCTTTTTAGAGTTGTTGTGATGTGTCGCTTGTGGTTATTTGCACACGGAAGGTTAAAATTTCGTATTCTTCGGCGATTGACAGAATGCATTCATGGGTAAACACAAATTTTTCCGCTTTTCAATATGATAAAGTTTAGAAAATGTAGACGTAGCTTAACTTACAATGATGGTATTTCGGTGTTATTGAAAGAACTTCGACAAAAATGACACAAATGCCTGCGCTTTAATAACATTTTATAGCGTATCAAACCACCACATTTGAAAACCTTAAAGTATACCCCCATAAAGTAAAACAAAAAAGCACTGCCCAAAAATAAAAAAAATCACGCTAACACCTCCAAATCGATAAAGGAAGCCTTGCTATTTAAACAACCTTATAAAATCAATGTCCTAAAAAACTAGAAAAAATTGAAAAACCTGTACATAATCTTATAAAATAAAACAAAAAGCACCCTTAAAAATAATAAAAAATAACTTTAACACCTCCAAAGCGATAAAGGCATCCTTGCTGTTGATATTTCACCTGTCACCTTATCCTTTAGTGGAGCGAGGCCTTGGCTAGTTCAAGCCAGGAGTGTGCCACGCGGAAGTGGGCCTCAAAAGGCGACTTCTTGGGTTACCAAAGGTCTGATTCGTGCGCCCTTTTGATGTCCTAGCACTGATTGATGGCCCTGACCACTGACCGCCTGTATGGTTCACTTGGAGCGCGAGTTCTGTGCAAAGTTTGAGCCCCTAAAGCCAATAAATAGATCCGGGGTCGTCACCGTACATTAGCAGTCCACCATTAACTCTATTGTGATTCTGTGTCCGATTTTTGGTCAATTTTTACGGCGATTTGACGCTGAATCGATGTTTATTGTTTCGCGTCGCGTGGTCGGTTGGAAATTTGTTTTGTGAAAAGTAAAATAAATCGAAAATTAGGATAAATTAAAACAACAAACAACAGTGTTGTTGAAATCGGTTGAATTTGACATGTTTAGTTAAATTTTAGAAAAAACATGTATTTTTCATTTTATTTGAATTTTAATATTTTTTAAGTTGAACAATGTTGGAAGGCAAGATTCTGTTTAAAAAAACAGATAATAAACCTAACGTAAGATTATCAGTTATTTAATGAACAACGTTCATTCAGTATCAATTGTTTGTATGAATGCCTTGAGGTAACACGAGTAGGTAATTTCACAAAATTTTCAAAAAATTCGCGGCACACTTGACAATCTCTCAAGGCACATAGTTTAAAAATCATTGGTCGATCGGGAGCAATTACATAAGCGCACCAGAAAATCTTGCCGTTTCTTTAGTTCGATCTTAGCGATTTCCCACTGCTAAGCATTCAAGTCTAACGCGGCTTGATGCCGACCTAGAATCCTAGATGCTCACATTACTCGAGTATAAATGACTGGAGCAAATCTGACCCAGATTCCACGCTGAACGCTAACAGATTGGCTTAGCAGGTATCACAGCAGCGCGACACACGATTAATTTGCTCTTGGAACCACTGCTAGCGTCTATTGTCCGGTCCATGAGCTTGTTACACAAAACCTCGCAGCAGCTGCTGGTTGAACTCAGTCTTGTCTTTTGCCAAATGCTTCTTAACTTCGAAGCTTGACTGTCCGTAACTGGAGTCCTTATCACTCGCCGGTGCGACTTCAATGAGACAGATTACATAGTTTCAACACAATTTTTTTGATGAATATTTCTCCAGTGATTAACATGGGGCCGCAATGAAAGGGGATTATTTAAAGTTATGTAGAGCACTGTTATTGTTGACTTTGGCCGTAAAAGTTGGGATTTTTTAACCCGAATTTTTTTAATTGAAAAGTTGAAGTAAACTACGAATCGTAATTTTTATGGGTAAATAAAACCAAAAAATGCCATAGCAATTTAAAAAAACATCTTTCAAAATAACTTAATATTTGTTAACACGTCAATAGTTTTTTTCTTGAAAATACATAGTTTAGATCTTAAATTTGAAAATACATAGTTTAGATCTTAAATTTGAAAATACATAGTTTTGATCTTAAATTTGAAAATACATAGTTTTGATCTTAAATTTAAAAATACATGGTTTTGATCAACCTCAAAACTTAAAAAATCAACACAACAACAATTTAAAAAAAAAAATTGTAAAAACGAGAAGGCCGAACAATATTTGTAATCGCTAAAACACTTCACAAGGATTTAAAGGCACAAATTTGCCGACTCTATGTTGCCGAACCGCGCAGGGCAGTCACAGGGCCTTGATCGCTTAAAGTTGACCCGCGCCGGTAAAATACGACCTTTCAAATTACCCCTGGAGCCACTTCTCATGTCTGACGGCACCTACAGAAATAGCTGTTGGTCCGAACCCTTCCAAACGCTTAATTTGTCGAGGGTGCTTCTGCTGAGGACACAGTAGGCCATTTCAAGTTAGCCTGGCTCCTTTTTATCCCGGTTTTCGGCATTTTAGTGTGAAAAACTTGGTTAAAATTATTCTTCTATTAGTTCTTGGCCAATTGATTACATCGTTTTAAAACCACACAAATTCTAATTTGTGTTATATGCCCATGTTTTATTTAACTTTATTCTAGCTCATTTGTGTGCCATTTTTTAGGCGAGAAAACAGTTTAAAAGAACCATTTGATTGCTAGGTATTTCACTGCGTTATGTACTAAGAAAAAGGTTTCAAGAGAAGTTACATTCATCTAATACAAATAGGGCAAAATAATATTTTTGATGCTTCTTGGCCAATTAACTATAGGTTGCTTTAAACGCAAAAGCTCTGTTTTTTAACCTTTACCGTATAGACTTTGATAAAAATAAAAGGTACGGCTTTTCAAAACGGCCAGAGTTTTACAAAAACCACAAGAGTGTCAAAAAGAGTGCTTGTCTTTTTACGAAGTGGTCACGTAATCTGCTAAGAGGGACCTATCCAGTTTAAAAATGTCTTGTTTGTTACAAGTTGGAGCACACTCGTTGTACTTTAGAAGTAAGGCCAACTTGCCCATTTACTTCTTGCTTTCTTTTCGCTTTGCGCTTGGCGTTCAAAAGCAAACAATTTAGGCTTTTAGTTCTGGGATGGCATTTCGATTAATTTACCACATTTTCAACAAATTGTGCTTAAGAAATAACGGCGTTCGTTCGTTTTATGTCTGGCCTTTAAGTACAACCAGTTTAGCACGAATTTTGGTGATTTTTGCGACAGAAAACGGCGAACTTTAAATAAATGGAGAGTTGATTTTGGTTGCGTGAAACTACTGTAGGTTTTTTGTCAATTTTGGGAATTACTTGTGCCTTGTACCTTTTGCATAATTTAGCAGAAAAAGTGAGTCGCATTGATTTCTTTGAACTGTATTTTTAGTATAATCCCATCCCCAGAGCAGAAATCCCACTATAGCAGGGTTAAAAGTTCACAATTCAAGCGACGGGCGGTCCAGTGCGTTTTATCTCACAAGTCAACCCGAAAAGGCGGAATATCGCCTCTAAAGTCAGACTAAATCCCATACACATGCCTAAACTCTTATGAGAGCGATTAGCGGCGTAAGTTGATATTCTAGGATGAATAGCACCAACAATGTCCATCTGTTCTCGACCTAATATCGCATTACAAGTTGAGTCTGTTATCTCGACAACATAAAGCTCTTTATTGCGGCTTTTTAAGTCTGTGTCTTGTAAAACCACGCCCCCTGCCTTTTGTTAGTAGGCTTTACACCGATTAGTTTGCGACCTTCTGACACTGACCACTATTTACCCCTCGCGCGAGGGTGTCTCTGCGCATGCGCACTGCGTTAGGACAACATGTGTTGACGACAAACACCAATAAATCACAGTTGTCAGGTTGTGGGCGACACAGAAGTCCAATAACTGTTTTATTGGCTTGTCATATATTATAAACAGGGGTTAGTTAGAGTGTACAATTGTTTTTTTACGTATAATGGAACGAAATTAAACGCCCATACAGAAATAGGTAAAGGTGTACTTGAAACGTTAAACAAAATGCAACATACTTATGTATTGGCTTAGTGTTCATTCTACGTCTAACCACAACCCCCAGCCATTATCTTAGGATTTATTTGAAACGTTAAAAATGCTGCCTACTTTTGTGTGGGCTTTGACATTCATCCTAGGATAAGAATATTTTTTAATATTTTTTCAATTGAATCGACTTAAAGAGGTACCCATGCAATTTGGAGATGTTTTTTTGGGTGCTTTGTGCGCAGAAGATTACATATGTGTCATTATATCTGATGTTAGAAGCACACTTCGAACCCCTAAGTACCCAACCAATTTGCCCATACAAAAGCAAAACGGCATGAAGCTACAAAGAGACGGTCTTGTGTGGAATTGATCTATTTATAAACTGTGTATTTTAGCCGCAGTCACAACACAACAAAATTGGCGCTCAGTTAAAGAGCAGAGTTGCTTTAGTGGAGCAAACGACCTGGTTTAGGACTTGTGTGTGTACTTTGGGCGAGGTCATGGCTGGATTGATTTACCCACTTCCTCACGCAAATATACAACCACCGGAAACGCATTGCTTATCCATAAGCGGGCCTTTCAACCCCGGAGAAAATTGTACTTTAATTTTCCTTTTTTTCCGCAAAATTTTATTATTTAATTCTATAACTTTCCTAAAAAATGGTGTTTTTGAAAACAGTTTTCTTTTGCAGTAAGTGAGTTTTCTTTTTTCTTTTATTATGGCCAATTAAAATCCTTGTCTTTAAAACTTGTTTTAAAATTTTAGCATATTTTTTGCTTTTTTAGGAAAAAAAGGGTTTGTCACAGACCTAAATACTCAATGTTCAACCGAAAGTGACAAAAAATGATTTCACACACAAAAAAATCCGCTTTTATTGATATATAGTTAAAGTTTAAGCTGCATTAGTTGCCCGTTGATTTAAAATATCACAATTTTTTAGTTTAATTCTTTATATTTTACTCAAAGGATTTTTTATGCGAGAATGTCTAAATAATTTGAAAATTTACGAAAATAAAAAAAGAGACCAAAACGTTTTGGGCGATATTTTAGTCAAACTGACCTTTTTTTGTCGACTTTTTTTTTGTAAACTTTCGCCTCCCGCCATAAATCTCGCTCGCGCGTCCTCGCCCCTTTCAGCGTCGCGCGTCCGCCATTGTTACGTCACAATTCAACGTCGCGATTTATGGCCTGTGTTGTTTATGTAAGCTGTGAGCAAAGACGCGCGACTCTTCTATTGCTTCTTCTTGTTTGATGATTTACGTTCGACGAGTTTCGAAATGTTTGAGTTGATTTTTTTGAGGTTTGTTTTAATTGTTTAAGGCTACTTGGGGATCAGGGTTTACAGCCGAACTTGCGTGCGTTTGTGTGCGTGTGTAGTTTTTAGTTTTTGCAAAACGATATTGGTTGTAACCGTTTTAAAATAAAATTAAGCAATTATATTTGTAACCTACATTAAAGTTGCGCCTGTGTGTGCGTGCGTGCGCGCGTGTGCGCTCTCTACAGCTTGTGCGCGAACATCAGTTGGTTCAACCCAATTCCTTACGATCCGTGCCTTGCTTTAGTAACTTAGATTGTAAAACTTTCTTTCTATGCAAACAAGGTTTCACATATTTCAATTTTCTTAAAATGACAATGAACCTAAACAGACCTGCTACTGACATTAAAAGTCATTCGAAACTAAATTGTAACACAAACCAACGTGTTCTCAAGGTTTTGTTTTATATGTTTTCCAACAGTTGTTAGGTGATCTACATATGAAAGTACTACTGTCGTTTAGAAAGTTGTACCCCGCCTAACATTCATTTCGAACCGAAAACCTGTTCAAAACGTTGTTTTTCAACATTTGTCCGACAGTTGTTAGGATCTTAGAAGCGAGCTTGCTTTCAGACTAAATTCAATTCTCCCTTCATTTCGTCGTAAAAACTCTCACCTGAGAGATTATGACGATGTTTTAAGAAGATTAGATTAAAACAAAAAGTCCTAATATGAAAACATGCTCAGTGTTATCTTTGGAGTTTTCCGATTAGACGCCGGCGTCCAAACAAGTCGCAGCTAACATGGTTATAACGCCACACGCCCCAAAAATCAGCTTAGCCCTGGTCTAATTGGATTTGGAAGCGCTTGCTTATCGATTCTTGGGTGAAAGCTTTTAGAAAACTCGTCCTAAGATCAGATCACGGTCGAAACTTGCCTAATGGCGGAACCATGAAGTTGTAGATTGGGAGTGAGTTTTTCGCGTGCATTTATTTATATTAAAAGGCAAAATGTTATCATTTAACACAAACAAAAGCATGTGGAGTTTTCCGTTCAAAACACTTTATATCTATATTTATCATGTATGTTTTCACAGTTAAAATCAAACATTTAAAATTATTTATTTACTTTTTGTTTCTAAATTAAGTCAATCTACTTTATATTTCATTTCCCTGATAAGCAACTAACTACCTTTTCCCCAGTTTAACAAAACAAGCGTTTTAATATTTTTTTACACAATTATTTTTTTTTCACACAATAGAATACTAAAACTCCATAAAATAAAGCTTGGTAAACAACACTTATACCCTGGGCTATTTCTCAGAAAACTTTGCAGTTAAACTGTATCGCTGCGTTCAATTAAAACGCTATGAAAACATGTGGTTTTGTTCATTGCTTTTTCCCGTGACTATTGAGCCACTACCAAGAAGTGCTTCTAAAACAGGCGCTAAACCTCGTTCCGGTGTGTGTGTTGGCGCCCAACGTCTGGCATTGACACCATTGCAATGTTGTGGCCAAAAAAGCGTAACATTAAAACATAAAAACGGCTGGAGGTTGTAGTTGGACTAATATCAAAGACCATACAGAAGAAGGAAGCATTTTGTGAACCTTTCGAATATTTGTTAATTTTTAACATGCTACTGCTGTATAGGTAGGCTTTAGTAATATCTATTTAAAACAGTGTACCGGTTGTTTAACACTATATTTCTAAGCAAATGTTTTTTTTCGTTTCCTAGTTTTTTTAAACAAATTTAGTTCGTACTGTGCTTGATAAAAATGAAAAAATCCAAATTCTTATCTAAACTAAACGTTTTTGATATTTCCATAAAAGTAAATATGTCCCCGCATTACGTCACAAAATCCCCGCATTACGTCATAAACTGTACAGCCGCGGTCTAGTATGACGTCATAAGGAATGGTTTGTCGTGGCGGCGTGTTTCAAGTGCACATTTCCGCGTCTGTGTTTGCATAATGGAGCCTGGCGCCCAGATCACGTGACCTCACTTGCTCCTTCGTGGTACACTTGGTCATTGCGACCTCGTTCCGACCAAGTGAACTGGAAGTGTCTAGCCTCGGTGAATGTCGAGTCAAAATGATGATTTTGAGCGGATTTTGTGGTTGATGAAAGGCTTCGCTGGTCAGACGAGGAAACCACTCGTGTGATGCGAAACGTCGCGACGTTTGTTTTCAAATTGCTTTTTATTTGCTGAATTGATCGGTGTGACTAGACGCACGCAATATTCATTGGCACTTGACGCCTTATTTTTTGTCTCTCGAAATTTGTTTCCAATTGAAATTAAAATACAGTCATTTAAATTAGAGTTAGCAAAAAAAAATATGTTTATTGATAGTTTTAGGAAGCTCTTTGAGGGTTCATTGTAACTTTTTAAAAGATTGCTGTCAAAAATATTTCAAGTCATGTAGATACTGAAATGAAATAGAACAAAGACATCTTCCAAAAAACATTTTTTGTATTTCAAGCCAAATTTCGTTTGCTAAGCTTTAAAATAGCTCGAAAAAATATGTATAATTTGTTTCATAAATTTATTCACTTTTTCTTCAACCATTCTTTCAAAAAATGTTTTAAAAATCAACCCGACCCGTGAAATCTAAACAACCTTGCAACTTTACACATTTAATAAACTTTAAAACATCTTGAAAAAATCCCCCCCCCCCCTATTCTTTCGAAAAATGTTTTCCAAAAAAAATGTTTTAAAAGTCGAACCCGACCCACGAAGTCTAAACGATCTCGCAGCTCGTCATTCTTCACCGGCTTAAAACCCCCCCAATGTACACAAGTATACACGCAAGACTGCAGCGAAAGTGCTTGGCGCAGATACCTTGTTTTGAACTTGGGACGTGCCTAAGACCCAGAGGAGACAAGCCAAGGGAAAGGCAGACTAACTGCTGAGAGATGCGACTTAGATATGCGCAGTGTTTGTACCTTGACATGCTTTAACTGCGGATGGTGGCCAAGACATTAACTGCCTTTACTTGGGCTCCATTGGGAATTCTATGACGCTGTTAGAACACGTGATCTTGTGTTTGAAGCGTTTTTTTGTGAGTTTGATATTTACAATTTGATTCTGTTTAAAATAAACATGTTGGATCCTTATACTGAAAAAAAGTTCTTCTGGTACTTTATCCAGTTTGGGTGGCTTGTTACATTCCCTGATGAAGACATCCTGCATAGTTAGCCGAAACGTCGTACAAACAAATAAATACCAGAAGAACTTATTTTCAGTATATATTATGCCTGGTAGCAAAAGCATATTTTATATATATAATCCTTTCTACGAATGACTTTTACATACGCGATAAAAATTGGAAGAAAAACAAAAAAATTGTGAAGAAAAACAGATATAAACCCACGTTTTTCAACACATTTGCGTTTTATATAAACTGTATAATCAACCTGTAAATCTTTTTTCCGGTGCCAATAGTAGTTCAGCTAATGTTTCGACAACAGATAAAATCGCTCTTCTGATTTAAACCAAGTTTTAACCGATGTTTCGTCATCAGATAGCAAATGACCTCATCAGGGTAAATTAAACACGTACACATGCGCTGTGCGTCCAAGTAGCAAGGTTATGTTACTTATTGAACACAAAGCGAGCTTCTTAACGTCACTGTGGGTTGGTTTACTGATTGTAGAGATTAACACGCGAGTAAAGTTCATCGCGGAACGCAGAAAGATAAAAAAAGTGTTAAAACACAAAGCGCCTATTGAACGATTTTGTAGAAAGTTGCCTGAGAACTTTGGAACACAATACGCGTTTTTTTAGTACTATCTATAAATAATTAAATATACTAAAGCCATGATATTCGATAAAATCAACATGACGACGTACCGAAACGTCTTAATCAAGTTGATGTCGATTCACTCGACCTTTGGATTTGTAATTCATTCAAGCTGCCCATTAATTATCATTATTAAAAGTTGAATGTTGGAATTCATTTTCAAGCTACAAGTCATTAGTTGCCCAAGTCAAGTTTCAAATTATTGTCGTAGCAAGCCAGAAGTCATTACCTTCCAAAAAAAAATGTTAAACTATTCAAATTGGTAAATTTCAGCCATTTCCAGCTAAAGCCAGCTTGGAAGCGGCAATAGTTTGCAAAACATCGCAGTTTTTGTTGATTCTTGTCGCTTTATTTGCTCGCGACCCACCAACCTCGCTCCTCGTTTTACGACCGAAGTTCTGCATCGGGCGTTTGCTATTGTGACGTCGTCTTCTCACCGTTGTGACGCAGGCGGCCTCTGTTAGGAAACAATGAAACAATGAAACGGCGTCGCGCGTTTGTCTCTTGTTGTGTTTGCAAACCGGGGGGTCACAGTCGGGGTTTTGGGGGGTGATTTTTTATATAAAAGGAAAATCAAACGACCCCAGGAATTCCATTTTTTGTGTCAACATTTTACAGCTGCGATTTTATTTTTTTGAGTTTCGACTATAGAAAAAAAATAGACTAATTAAAAAGTTTATCAAAAAAACAAGTGAACTGAATCTGCTAATATAAAGATTTTCGATTAAAAAAAAGTAAATTTACCGACTGTTTTTTTGTGATTAAGTGTAATTTTTTTCCCTTAAAATTATTTTGTAGTTACACCATTTTAATTTTTAACTTAATTTCAAGAGATTTTTAAACTTTCTCAGACCCTTTTTGATTTAATAACTTTTTTCGTAACACTTTATGGTTAAACAGTTATAAACCAAACATTTCTCGTTGACTAATTTCACTCAATTGTTAAAATTTTTTGCATTAAATAAGTTATTTTTTACATTTGTATATCAAAATAATGAAAAAAAAAATTGTTATAAAAAATGCTTTGTGAAGAACAAATATAGGTCTACTCGCCACCCCCTAAAACACGTTGAGTAACCCCAGTCTGGGAATCTCTGTTTCAACAAGCAACACAATGGAGTTTCGGGGAGGGGGGGGGGGGTAAATGGGGGTAATTGCTTGTAATTGTCCCTTTTAGCGTTGCACCTGGCCCCAGTTAAGAGCCAAGTGCGATTTTATCTCGCTCCAAATTGGGAGGAGTAGGAAAATAGTGGGAGAAGGAATTTGCTCCTGAGAGGAGTCTCTCATTTTGCTGGGATCTCAGTTGGACAAACTGCGGCCTTGCGAGGTGTTGGGTGTCAAAATAACGACCGCTCTACAACCTACAATCTACAGCAGACGCCGCACATTTTCTTGCCAACTTAAAATGGTCAAAGTTTCCTAAATCTAAAATAACAAATGGTCAACCTAAATAGGTAAAGTGGCTCATACTAAGCTATGTCTAAATTTATGCCCTTTTGAGTTACTCTGGCCATTCTTCTGACATTAAAAAAAAAATAATAAATAAACAGAAAGACGGATTGTGGCTTGTTCAGTTTTTTTGACTATTTTACCATTTCCTACCATTTTTTTATTCTCTTGACTATTTTTTTATAAAATCATCAGAAAAGCGATTTGTGGCTTTTTTGAGCAACTTTAAACATTTTTTGACTATTTTTTTTCATTTTCACGCCTTGGATTAATTTTAAAAATCATATTGTTTTAAATGTGGTAGTAAGGTGGAAAGTAGTTTCAAGCTTTATGATTTATAAAAGCTTATGAAATGAATTACCACAGGGTTTGAGTGAATCGATATCATCTTCATTAAGACGTTTCGATACAAACTTCTATCATCTTCAAACATCTTTATCAAGATGATGTCGATCTACTCGACCTTTTTGGCTTTGGAATTCACTATTTAAAAAATGTTGCTTTATTTATAAAAAACGCTTTTCCAGCAACGGTGTCTGGCTGTGTACAATGTAACGTCTACTCTGTTTAAGTTATGAGTCAGTCACTTTACCCAATATTTGTTCGGTTTGTTCGGGAAGTCAAGGCGGTTGTTACCAAGGCCGTTCCCTGTCTGAAAAATATCCACTCATCCTTTCGTCGGCTCGCCTCGCTATTTCTGTCCATGTGGGACCAAAGTAAGCGATTTAAGCCAATAAGTGCGTGACACAAATGTCCGTGTGTGGCCATTCTCCCTGGCTGTTGATAATTTATCGACAAATCGACAAAATTTGAGGAACGGTTGAACACAAATTCGCGTGAAGCGCATAATTTTTAATCCTGTTTGGCTAATTTCATAAGAAAATAAGCGCATACGGTCATCGGTCGTGTTAGGACATTGTGTCAAGGTAGTTATTAAATTGTAGTTGTTTCTAATGTGTTAACAATTCAATTACCATTTGTTTAAAGGCGTTTGTTGGGTCGGATGCTAAACTCTGTTAAATCAGCTTTAGTGGCCCGTTATAATATTCATTATCTACTTGATTGTAGGGATATCCTATAATATCGAATCGGCGCCGATACCCGATACCAGGTGCTAGTATCGTTCCTCGATTACTCGTCCGATACTAGGTTGATATCGGTGCAAATCTGTTACTATAAAAAAAGGTGAAATAACTACTTTAACCAAAGTCATAAAAACACCCAATTGTTAATAAAAATAATAAAATTCAATAAAATTAAAAATTAAAATCGAAAAAACCTATTAAAACCAAAAATGTAAAATAATATTAATAGAATAATTATTATATATAAGCCTAAAATTGTAGCACCAGTTTTGAAAGCACTGTCCTAGAGCAAAGTTTCGCATCAGAAGCGACTTTGCGGCCATTATCGGCGATAAGAACTTTTTCACGTTCAGCCTGGGGCTGAGATCTTGTCTCTATCGCGCAAAAAGACAATGGGCCCATTGTTACGCGACCGGAAGACGCGAGAAGCCGGATGTTTGGGAGATCATGGTTTTGTTTTGATGTCGGCCGCTTAAAGGGCGTTGAAAGCTCGCCAACTGGTTTGCCAGGATAATCCCTTTGGCTGTGGCGATAATACTTGAGACAATTGACTGGCGACTTTACATTGACCGACTTACTGGACATCAGAGTCAAAGGGCATTTTTCGGACCTGATTTCGATGTTTTTTGGACGTTTATTGATTCTTTTAGAATTTTTCCATTTTGCGCCCGATTTGGGCCAATTTGATGTGTTTTATACCAAAATGTGAGGCAAAAAAGTTGTAATTTTTATGATATTTGTAAATGCAATTCAATCTTACCCAATTTTTTTTCTATTTTTACTCAACTCAAGGTGCTAGTTTCAACGCCTGCTTTTACGATCTTCGATAAACAAATGTCAAAACGAACTCCCTGGGACCGTTGAAAATCTAAAATTCGCGTTGAACAGATGAAAAAACACCGCCTTGTTTAGATTTCCAGCTTCAGCCTTCGCCGCAACCTTCGCTCTTGTTGTTGTTTCAAGCGATCCGACAAAAGTCGTAAATCGTTGCCTTCCGGGGCCTTATTCACGCGTTCCCAAAACAAACTCACCCCTAAAAGCGGGGGCGGGCCCCAATTGGGGGTGTGGGGGTGCAAAAGGCCCCAACGGGCACGTGGGTCTAACCCTGCGTTTTGTGCGCCTTTTTAAATGGGTTTAACTTCGCCTTGTTACGCCACAATGGGATCGCGCGTCGATGACGGGATAATGGAGGCATTGTTACGCGGCGGAGCGCGATCGCCTCAGACATTACGTCATCTCTTTTAGGGGGGGGGGACTCAAGGTGAGATAGCATCGGAGAGGGGGGGGGCATGTGTGCGGAGACAATGAATAAATGATGGGGGATACGCAGTCTGCTCGCTTCTCGTAAAACGCGGCTTAAAACACCTTTTGGAGCAAAAAGCAACTTTATAGGCGCAATTTTCGCGTTATAGCTTTTGCCGTCTGAAAATAATACTTTTTTGCAGCAAAAGGCACCTGTATTAGGTTTAACTTTCCCGTTTTTTGACCAGCCTAAAAAACACTTTTTCCAGCAAAAAAGCACCTGTTTTTGGATTAAATTTTCAACTTTTGAAATCTTTTCCAATTTGAAAAGCACCACTTGTTACAATTTTTGTCCCCGCTTTCCAACTTTTGGTAATTTTCGAAATCGCGGGAATCTAATTTTCAGACTTTGTCGTCTGATTGTGGAAAAGCACTTGTTTCTACAATTAGTTGCCAACTTTTGCATATTCACTTATAAAAACAACAATATTTTTGTCGCTTTCTTGTTTTTAGCCGTTTTTTATCATTAGCATAGAAAATCTGTTAAGGAGGCAGAAAAGGGTTAAAAATGGTCTTAAAAACAGTTTATATTGGTTTAAAGCAGGGTTTGAAGTCTAATACCCTAGTCTTAACTCTCCAGCAAACAAGTTCTTCACGTCTTGGAAGTTGTATTACGACGTGGCTCGTCCTTAAACAAACCTCCCGCCCACGATCCGCTTGTAACCTGTGTTTGTTTAGGTGAATGTCAGCGAAGGTTTTACACTTTACGTCATGGGTCACAAAACTAAGGCCCACCGGGTTAATTTTGTCGGGCCTTTGCTTATCCAACCAAGTTGATTAAAAATACAGTTGAAATGTTGTTGGGTGCAGACCAAATCAAGTTTTAATTTAATTTCAAACTGAACGACAATTTCATTAAGCTCACTACATAATGAATTTCAAAGCCAAAAAGGCCGAGTAGATAGACTTCATCTTGATAAATAAGTTTCGATACGAACTTGTATCATCTTCAGTTAACGTGGCTGAGAAGTAAATTAAGACATGACTTATAAAATGTGGAACGCAACTGTTAACATTTTGAGTTTCTACTCGTGGCATTAATTAGCATTTGTTCAAGCTACATTACAGATCCCTGCATAGCTAACTACATTTTTTTGGATTTTTTTTTGTGTTTCCTTTCTTTGACAATCATTAACTTAACACCAGACAGAAAAATATCCGCTCTTACAATTACCCGTCCCCTTTATGAAAAAAATTGTTGGCCCCTCTCTTACGTCAACGCTATCCATTAGAACTCATCTCTCCAACTTAACGTAATTGTTGCGAAACAAACGACGCGCGATATCGCCACTGTGACGTAAACAAACGCTAAGAATGAAGGGGTTAAGCGTCCGAATCCGAACAAACAAGCAAGAGTAAGGCCCTTTGACTTTCCTGTCTCGTATGAAAAAGTAGCTTGAGTTATTGTTTGACTTCTTTTGGATCAAGTTTTAGGTCTTAGGTGTGCATAACTCGCTAACTGTTATGCAGTGTCTATTAAAATCCATCAGTAATCACTAATTCACTACAAATAGAAATATTTCGTGTTATTTTCGACATATTATAAAAGGCTGCCTTTGAACGCAAAATACCAATAAATAGTATTCTGTATTATATTTGTTTATTATCTTTAAGTGTGTTTTATTGCAAGTTACTATGAAGGTCTAGTGTTTCTTTATTCACTAATTTGTGTCAGTTATGTTTTTAAAAAGTTGTAAATAATATCTAAAAATATTTTTCCGGCGATTTCATAGGGTAAAAAAATTTTGTTTTTTTCAAATACGCAAATTTTCCGGATATCTTTTTTACATTTCGTTTGTAAATTCCTTACACGCAAAAGTCCACCCTCACCAAATAAAGAGTGCTACATTTGATATGTAACAAGGTGTTAGGCGTTGAACATTGCACTCGAAACACTAGGATCACTTCAGTGCCGAGTCGCACTTGAACTTGACAAATTGGAAACCTGATATTCCGTTGCAATAAAGTCGCCAATCGCGCGTGCACAAGATCACGAGGCCTCTGTGACGAAACAGTGGCTTTCGGGCGCTTTTTCGTCGTTTGCAAAACACCCAGGGGCACTTTTTAGCTTTCTAAACGTGAAACTTAAGCCCCTGGTCTGAAGGGATTGCTCTTACGGCTAAAGTAGCCGATCAGAAATGCGCTTTTTACGCTGTGGGCAGTTTAAGTTGCCAGCAATGTGCAGTTCACGCTGGAACGAACACTAATCTCTCCAAGCAAGCTTCGGCCTTGTTTTGATTTCTTTGCCTGATTTTATCTCCATGAAAATTGAGCTCTCGTGTCAAGTGAGCTTAAGGACTTTGGAAAGGCGAATCGTCGTTAATTTGTATCGATTATAAGTCGAGGATTTTGACTGTCCTTGTGGATTGTGCAACTGTGGCCGACTGAATGACTTTGGTTTTCCGGCTATCCACAATGCGAATGCATTAAAGCATTCAACCTTAAGGCCAATATAAGCATTTATTTTGTAACTTGCTCTTTTTTCTCCTGAAAGCAATTCTTTATTCAAAAGTTTTCTAAAATTTAGAAAACAGTATACTGAAATAACGAAAGCGCATAGGTACCCTTATAATGATTATTATGAGAGTTTCTTTTATAATTTCCACCATTATATTCCCTAGTAAACAAAAATAAAATAATTCGTCATTAGAAGTTTGGTTTAAATTAAATAAACTGACTATTTTATTGACTAAAAAAGTTAAAACCCGATTTTTCAAATTTTGTTATGGGTGTTAAACTCGTCAAAATTTTACTGCTTCGTTTTCAAAAAAAAAAAAAAAATCCTCTCCTTGTGTAACTTGGCTTCTTTCCATCGGCTAAACGCTTTCCCGGCTCCTAATGGCGGAAAAGTAAACTCACTTGCTCGAATTACAAACCAAGCGGGTATTTGAAGCGTCCTAAACAAACAAAATGCGGCCCCGTTCGACTCCTAACCCCACCACACCCCTTTATAACTGAAAAGGTCGACGTTTTGGCAGAAAATCTGCAACTTGCTTCTATGTTTCTGCATTGAGCAAAAAGATCCGAACCTCTAGGCTTAAAACATGGAAAAAAGCGGTGTTATATTACGTTTGTTGGTTTGTATTGTTTTGAAACTGTGGGGCTTATTTAGGTTTCAAGACCAGTTTTGAACTTTAAGTTTAATAGCACACCACGAAAAATAACATACCGTTTAAAATTTGGGAAAAAGTTAAAAATGTCAAAAAGGTAAAAATCGAAACTAAATTTTTAGTTGTTTAAATATTACCGCTTACCCACCCGCCAGTGTGAAGGAAATATATAACGGAATACTAATTAATACTAAAGTTAGGTACACTATGCACGAATCTATAATGTAGCATTGTCAAGACTAATAGGTTGAGCAAAACAACATTTTTTTTACTACAACGTTTTGACCAAAATGTTTATCTAAACGACGTATTTCGCTTTGGCATCTATTTTTAATGTAAACGTTAAACGTTTGTTGTATACTGTTCAATAAAAATGACTCACTTCAGCACTGATTTTTACGTTTTCCAATATTACCGTTTACCACAAGTTTGTGTGTGAGAGGAAACCTTTGAAGTTAAAACCGGTTCCGAAAGAAGCCGGGAACTGAAACCCGCTTAGTTCGTTTCAAGTAGTTTGTATCACGCACCATTTGCTATAATCCCGGTGATGTTGTCCGCCCTACCTTGCTTCAAGTGTACAGGGGAATGCTGTGGTAGCGAACTGTGGCTAATCCCGCCGTTCCTACTTCCATTAACCTCACTAGAAGATTCTACTCATGTGTCTTGTGCTTGTCTTTCCTTAAAAAGTAATTTCCTTAAAAAAATTCCTTAAAAAGTGATTTCCTTAAAACGGTTGCTAGGTTATTTTTTGAATTGAAAGTTTGGATCACTTTAAATACCTTTGCCATTTTTGTCTCGGGCATTTTTATTATATTGAAAACCTTAGACATAATTTGGAAATTTTTTGTGTCGGACAATTTGATTAATTTGAAATCCTCGGAAATTTTTTGTCTTGAGCATTTTGATTTATTTAGAAACCTTGGACTTTATTTTCTTGAAAACTTTTCTGTTCAGCAAAACTATTAGGTCCTGTTTTGGATACTTTTATTGTATAAAAGCAAAATTAGTAAGTCGTTTTTTGGCTATTTTATTGTTTTGAATGCGTTGGCCATTTTTGTCTTTCAACCTCGAATTTGCATATCGTGTTTTGTCTTTGGCCAGTTCCGTTTTTATAGAAACTCTGCTTGGAAAGTCGAGCTTCTTGTTAATTTTTTGCCAACATTTTCATCGTTGTTGTGAGCTGGATGCGACGGCACTTGCAATGTTTCTCAAACATCACTTAAACTTAAGCTTTGTGCGTCCTTAAAACCCACTCTGTCGCGTCTCCATGCTTTTGCCTTTTAAAAGAGCCAGGACTTAACCTTCTGTAAATAAACACTGGAAAGCGAAGTTGGCTCGAAAGCCAAAGGCGACTTTAAGGACGCAAAAACTGAAGCAGACTGATTTATATCGAGCCTGGAGACTGGTTCAAGTGATTTCAGCACCCATTTGAATAAGCTTTGTTGTTAAAAGCCTGAGGTTCAAAGCCAAGCGCTCGAATTCTTCAGCAGTCGGCTAAATCTTCCCAATCGCTCAAACTCTCGCCGTACCTCCGTCTAGGCCTGTCGTAACACGCCCAGGCACCCTGGGTTCCGCACGTCTTTGTAGCACCTCGCACAGCGCATTTTTGTCGGAGTTTCGCCACCCACGCTAGATGCTAGATCTCGTTTAAGCTTATTCTTACAGCAGCGTTGCGAAACTTATTAAGGCAAAACTTTCCTTCCGTGTCTTGTGAGTGCGTGGGTTACCAGCTGATTTTGACAAACTTACACCATTGCTTGCGATGTATTTTACTGATAAGTGTTTGTTACTGATTTTATTGATAAGTGTGTTGTTATCGTTGATAACTGCGGCTTCAAAACTGGAACATTTGCAATGTACACTTGTGAATTTACTTAAGTAGTTCGTTTACATTGTTTTGAAGTCAGTTGTGTTTAAATGTCTTAGTTTCTTTTGGCCGCGAGAAAAATGACTGTTTTGGCAACCATTTAAAAAACAAATTCTGATTTGGGAAGAAAAACAAAGTATGGCGTGATAAATTGGTTGTCAAACGTCCATTAAAAATTCACATTAATCGAAATATTGACAAGCGATTTGCCTTCAAGTTGTCAAGATATCATCTCAGACGCAATATTTGTCAAAGTTACCCTAAAAAACGCCAAATTAATCACAGCTTTGGAACAACTGTTAAAGCGAATTATACGCTTGAAACTGTGATATTGAGTTGGTGAGATGCTAGTCTATTGCTGGCGCAGACATCGGTAAACAATGTTCAGCCCACGGGTCCTTGGTTTGTTTTGTAGGATGTAAACAAACAGGACGTGCCTTTAAGAACACGAAACGCTTTTGGAACTTATTTCGCTGTTTGCTGTGGATTCCCTGAATTTTACAACCATAGTTTTGGGAAACTGGTAGTTTAAGAGGAATTTTATTTGCAAATATTAACGTTTAGTGGTCCAACTGTTGCTTGTTGCGCTCATTGTAGTTTTAAATGTTTCCTAATCAATTTGTCAAATCCAGTACATTACAAGTTAATTTGTTTTGATAAAAACATAGGTGCTCAAAATTTAAACAACTTGAAACTTAGGAAAAAAATATTTTCCAAAAAGTGTTTTAAAACTTGGTGATTTCAGCCATTTTTTTGTTATGTTCTAATGCCTAAACATTCCAAAAGAAGGTGGCGCCCAACAACCCCAATATCTTCAAAAACGAGCACCACTCAACAGCAATATAAGTTCTGGTGCGTCTTCAGCCAACAAACATCAACCGCGCCTAAGCAGCAAAGGTCAGGGGCGGTAAAAGGCGAAAAAGATCTGCGCGTTGAGACTCTTAGACCAGGGTTTGGCTTCACTTGAGGGTTCCGTGGTTTTGAATTAAGCTCTCCTCACTTTTTCGCCTTTCGCTGCTTTCTGCAGAGCCGCTGCAAAACGAAACCTCGCGATAAGAAAAAGGTGTTTTGTTACGCGCTACGAGCAACCCCCCCCCCTTTTGTGTTAGGCTTGTGGTGATATTGAATCACGGCTGCCAAGTGCGCCCTAGAGCTCTAAAACACATACGACTGCGAAAATGCAGCTGCAAATGTCTGCAAAAGACGTTTACTTTCCCGCTTTACTAAAATTGTGCTGCGTTGCTGGAAATTGGATGCTAAGAGTTGAAATGTTCAGTTTTGTTGTGGCTTAACCTCGGTCACAATATAGTTTTCTGTTGTTCTTGAATGATTTTCAAAATGAGTAAAGATTGATATGAAACGTTCACAAAATGCTGGTAACTTCTGCATTGGATTTAGTGTATTAATTCTACTTCAACTACAACCTCCAACCATTATCATAAGAATTATTCGAAACGTTTACAAAATGCTACCTACTTTTGTATGGGCTTTGATATTCATTCTACGTGTGTGTATTACATTAAAAAAAGCCCTAACGAACAATGTTTTTACCGTTATTTTCGGGCACCTTTGGACTGTAAAGCGACGGCAAGCCGCTGATGGAAAAAACGCCTGAAATAGATTCGATAAAAGCCGCTGAAACGGCGTCTCTAAATTCCGTCGGCTGCGCTGGCTTCTTCAGCATAACCGCAAGTCGGCTTCCTCGAAACAAGAGCTGCTCCTTCTCCTATCTTCTCCTCGTTTCTCTCACTCCTCTCGCTCCCAGACATCGATTTCCTGTCGGCGGGCGATGGGTGGCGCTAGAGCGCGCTTGTTACGTCACGGAAGTCGGTCGGAGATGTTTCTGACCAGCTCCAAATATGGAGTAAAGGCTTGGAATTAAAATTGGCTAAAATTGACGGTTTTTAAGGCGATATGGGTTGTGAAACTGAGGTTAATTGGTAAAACTACACATGGTTCGCTGTTCATTGCATTAATTACGAAAAGAAATGTTTGGTTAAATATTGAAATCTTCATAGTTTTATTAACGTATGCTTCTGCATAGGAAGTACAGATGGGATAATCACTTTTTAAATTGTAGGCTAAAAAATTGATGTAGCTTTATTAATTGAGATTATCTTTTCATATTGAGAAGTCGTTTAATTTGTGGAATACAGCTACTACGGATACTTGTAGTTTATTTTTGAGTGATTTCAGTTGAATTCCGTACATTGAATTGAATTTCATTAACTTGCTTGACTTATTCATTTAATTCATTGTGGATGTTATTTGGTCACGTCAGTCGCATTTTCAACATGCATTTGTTTTAAAGTTACAATTGCTTGAACATCCATGTCGCAATAAATCGTTTCCTTTAACCAGAAATTGCGAAACTACCTGAACGATTGGCCAAAGGTATGAAAAAGCCTGAAAAACAGGGTGGAAAAGAAATTTTTAAAAACATAAAGTATGCAACTCGCGTTTTTTCATCTTAAGCAATTCAAAAAAGGCTAAGGTGTAAATAAGCAAATCTTTCAAACAAATACCGAAATAGGTGGATTTTACGACGCATAAACACCCCTTTTATCTACTTCCCACCCTAATTTCCAAATGATTTTGAAGTTTATAAGTGTCTAAGCTAGTCCGACGTGTCTAAATTACTTGTAACCATTGAACCCGGACTTTTTCATTTATTTTAATTTTCCTCTGGTTTCAATTATTCAAAAGCGGCCAAAAGGGCGTCGTGGTGCTTCGGGAACTTCTAGCTCATCACTTATTCACTACGCTTTTTGTGAATGTTCTTTCGGGAAACGCCCAAATACTGGAGGTTGTGGGTTAACTGCGTGACCGCTTGGCTTGTGTAAATGACAACTTCAACTAAAATGTCGTTTGTTGTGTCTTGGAGTAATTTCTCCCACCTTGTCTTTCGTTAATTTACAGCCTCTGTGACATTTATGCGATAAGTTTGTAAAAGTACGTTTTCGTGAAATATACCTAATCCGTGCATAGTTTTATGGTTTTAAACCAAGGGTGGGCAATTATTTTTAAAAGGTGCCACATGAGAAACATGTTCGTGAGGGCCGAGTTAAACAGGTTGAGAAATACACATAATAGAAAGTTATCCTTTTAAACGAAAGCTGTAATTATCCTTGTCTTGGCAAGCTGGTAAAGCAGGAATGGCTGGAAAAAAAATCTAATTTGTTCAATAACATATTTATTCTAAAACCAATGTATCTTCAAGAAGTTTTTATAGAAAATAAGCGGCGGGTCATAATTTGCCCAGGTCTGTGTTAAACCGTACCTTTGCAAGCAGGTTGCATACTTCATGCACAGCCATGTGTATCACGGGTCAAGTCAGTTCTCACTTTTAGCGCCACATTTAGAGGCCGACTTTTTGGCTTTTTTGACCTTTTTTGGCCAAGTCGGCCGAAATGTTTTTAAAATATCCCTCTGCAAGCTAAGATTGTCCGATACGTAATTTCCGATCCGGTAATGTCGGACAACGTTATCTGGGTTGTCTAGTTGGACTCGATTGTGTAAAGTTCGGCTAAAAAAAGGTCTTAAATTTGGTGCCGGCTTTTATTTAAACGGCCTGAAAACCTGGCCAACTTAAACCTCGCCAAAAATGCGATTTCTTTGCTTTGTGGAACCGCTTATTTGCATATATCTTGTTCTGCAGAGTTTTCTGGTTTTATTTGGCAACCGCATGATTTCAGAAAGTGTGTGCTCAGCGTATATATTAGAAAAATGGGAACGATTTTTTTTGAAAAAAAAGACAAACAAGAACACTTTTTGTGATTAATTTTGTAAATGTAAATTGTAGAGCTGTAACTTTAATAGCAAGGTTGTGATTGTTGGAAAGGACCCTAGACTATTATTTGAAATTGGAAAAATCCTGTACAACTAACTGTATTTAGTGCTTTTTTTAAAAGTAGGAAGGTAATAATGAGAGTATGCGAGTATATAAAATTTTGACTAGGCTAAATGATTTTCGAAGGGTATTCGGGTATATATTGGAGGATATATAAGTTCATGATTTAGCAAAAGTAGCAATACTTCATCGTCTGGGATTGTCATTTCTTGTTGGATCCGCCCAAAACGTCCTCCTATCCCCCAAACATTGCACGAACCCCCCAAATATCTTTCACCCGCTGTAGTTGCTATTCATCATAGTATAGCTTTATTTGTGCGTTGCATAATTGCGCCCGTCGTACATTATGCAACTAGCTGCTGTTAACTTAAAACAACTAACTCTAAAGCCTATAGCAGGTGTGCCTTGCTTTATCTTAAACCCGCTGTAGTTATAAATAAACTTTGCATGCCCCTAAAGTGCTTTTAACGTAGTTTTCGGCATTTACTGCATCTCTAGCAATATTTATATCTACTAGCAACGCATTTGTTTAACTTATTTTCCCTTTAACAATGTAACACAGACCCGAAAGAGAACTTTCGACTATTTGGTGAGAAAACAAGTAATTACTGAAGTCCTTCTTACAATCTGTGTGATTCTAATTCATTGTTTTGTGTTTTCTTTTCTTGTCCTTTCCCAATTTTTTCCAACTTGTCCCCTCTTTGTGCTTTCCCTTCTTAATAAAAAAATTAAAAACATTTAACACTATAACTCAACAAATTTGCGTCTAACTTTTTCACCTTTATCGTACATTTGTTAAAAATGAAAACAAATTAATTATTTCCGATGTAATTGTCTTGAATGTCATTTCATTTGCATTTCGCTTTCATCATAACTCGAAACATGCTTTGCATATTCGGGTATTCCCCATAATTTCAAATAACACCAACTGACAAATAATTAAAAAAATCTTTCCTTTTTCAATTCGCTTGCTTTTGCTGCTTCTGCACCCCCAAAAACCCATTTTACCCCCCTACCGCTTGGTGATGCATGCCCCTGCTGCTGCTGACGTAACAATGGAAAAAAACAATCGAACGAAAAGTAGACGGCTCACCCCTGGTTACCGACCCCTCAACCCTCCCCCCAGGTCCAGAAGGTGGGGGGTTTGTGCCCCCCCGGGCCGATTGTTACGTGGAGGTTTGTCTGATGGAGTACAAGCGATCAGTGGACAGCGATTCCCCGGTCCATGTTCGATGCCACGCTCTCAGTCGCTTAGAGCTTTGCATGAAGTCGTCTGTGCCCGAATACTGCGCCGACATCGACAGCCGCTACATTTTAATTGACGGAAAGCGAGCTCAGTCGGTGGCGGCTTTTGCCTGCGCCGATGCAGCCGCGTCATCAGGTCATTTGCACGCACGACACACTCGATGTTGTACCTGTGTGTGTGTTTTTGGGGATTTTCTTAGTTTTTAAAATCCAAGTTTTGAATTTTTTGTACAAAACTGCTGTTTTTTTAATTTTTTTTATTTTGGTGCTAAATTTAGCAACTCTTTTTAGATATATATTTTTTTAACTTGATACTTTTTATATTTTTTCGGCCTATAGTTCTCACTTAATGTCCGAAATAGCTTCATTTTTTATCTACATTTTTTATATTTGTGTTAGTTATTAGTCTACTTTAAAATTATTTTTGTTCTTTTTTTTGCTTTTTTAGCCTAGTTTCAAACTTTTTGTCCCAAACAGCTGTTATTTTGTTGTTATTTAGTTGCTTGTGTGTGTGCAATTTGTGTGCTGCATCCATTAGCGACTGCAAAGTCGTTCGTTTGCCTTTTCAATTTGAACCAAAACACTTGCATGCTGTCCCGCGTGTGACCTCACAATGGGCCGTTGTAATTCGTCACAAAGCGCCCTGGTTATCATTCCCACACATATACAGGCTTGTAATCTCCAGTTGTGTTGTCGCAATACGATCTCGCGCTCATCACACCTACACATCCCACCTAAGGCCTCTGTGACTTGATAGGAATGTGGTAAACGCTTTGTTATAAAGCGGAAATCGTTCTCAGGTTACGTCTGGTACCGCTTACCACCGTCCCCTCCCATGTGTAAGTTATGTGGGAAAATGTAAACCAGGTTATGACTTGGAATGAATATAAAAGCCTATACAGATGTAGTTTGTATTTTCTGGACATTTATAATAAAGCTGCAATGGCTGGAGATTGTAGTTAGGCTTAGAAGAAATACCAAAGCTTATACAGAAATATAGGTAGCATTTTTAACGTTTTGAACATATCTTGAATTATTATCAACGTATTGATGTTCATTCTACGCCGAACACCAACCTCCAGCCAATATGCCACAAATAATGAATAAAGAGTTATTCGAAACTTTCACAAAATGCAACCTATTTCTGTATGGTTTTTGAAATTGATTCTACGTCTAACTACACCTCTACTCATTATTTTCCACAATTAGTCTTGAATTAGCGTTAATATACATTCCATTTGCCCTGATAGTTATGCCAATTCATCTTTCGTTTCCACATATGGTCCTAAAGTTTTCTCTGACCGGTAATCACGCTCAAAAACGCGTGGAAAATGTTAAACTTTGCGTTTAAACTATTAAATGAAACGTTTCTGAGGTAATTTGCACTTAGGTGCGTCTAGTCGGCGAATTATAACACAGAAAACCGGTTTTGCTTAACACACCTGGCACACGAAAAATGTACGACTTTTTCAAACTCTCAAAAGCATGATTTTTGTTTTAAGTGTGATTAAAATACCTTTATTTTCACAGCACTAGCATTGAAAAAGTTAGAGACAACGTTTCAAATTGAACGTTTGAAACGTTAGTTAGACAAATGAGACCAAACATTCTTGCACTGTGCAACAGTACAAGCCTTCACGACAATTTAAAGATTGTTTTACTTCATCTGTAAATTGCACTGCCCGGTGTTGTAGGTGTTGGTTTTTGTTATTTTATTTATTTTTTTTATTTTTATTTTTTTGGTGTTTAAAAATCTAAAACGGACTTTTTTGGTGTCGTAATATACCGTTTAAATATTGCGGCAGAATATGCAAAAAAAATTTGTTTTAGTGATCAATTTGGAGTGAAAATTAATGGTTGATTTTAAATATATGTTACCTTTATTTTAACGCAAAAATTAATGGCTGATGGCATTGATTTTAAGCGTAGGCTGTTTTTTAATTTTGTTATGTGAACAATTTGTAACGTTAAACATGTTCTTTTTGCAGATGGGACGATCGGTAAGGTGGATTTGCTGACAGCAGTCACCCTTCCTCTACCCAGGGGAATCAACTTTGTACGGGGGGCAAATGGATTCCCCTCATTTGAGTTCCAACACAATGTTCCAATACGTGAGTTGCTTTATTTACATGCTTATAATGGATAACGTTGTTTTCTCTTAAGGTTGTTAGATTATTTTGTGTTCTATTGATTGGTTATTTATCACAAATCCTTAACAATAGATAGACTAACCCCTGTTAGATTATAAAATAATTAATTTTACTTATTTTAAACTTAGGAAATTGTGTTTCTTCTGCATATTGTGGGATGATTTTTTGCTCAACTTTTGCGTTGTTAAATGATAGAAGCAAAACATTGTATACTCAACATGTACATGGTTAAAAAATATGTAACTTCATATTAACAAATTTAGATTGGTTAACACAAATCCTTACCACTTACATACATGGATTGATACCTGTTATATAAAAAATGATCAAATGATTTAAATTTGGATGTTAGCGGTTAAGTTTTCCTAAAATCTTGAGAAACGAAAAAAACGGCATTGTGATACTTCTTGTCAAAACGAAATTCCAGGCATAGCTTTTGCAAATTTAACATTGTAAAAAAACGACGAGGGATTAAAATTCCCGCGATATTGTTCATGTTAAACGTTTATAGGCAGCTCTAATGTGACCTGACTTCAGCTCACACAAAGCCACGTGCTATTTATCCCTCATATAATCATGTCTCTGACTCACAATGTTAAACCACACGATTTAGCATCATGTAACCACTATTTGTTACGCTCGGGTGAACGCGCTAAGTGCGTTTGTACTTTAAACCCCAATTCTTTGCTTTTACCCAAGAAGGCTTATGGTATGGGGCTTTGAAGTAATTATTTTCGAATAAAAATACCTTCGCTTTGTGAGCGTCGTTGGTATTCATGTGTTTCAATGAGTTCAAATATAAAGGAGCCTTGGACATTTGACTAAGAATGCTCAAAGGATGTAATTTTCATTTTATTTTGTAAGACATGTATGCTTTAGTGTTCTAAGCCGATTTTTTACTAAATCTTATGGGTTATATGCATTTTTCTCTTTTAATAAACTTAATAAATGTTCTTCCAAAACGCTGAATAACCCAATATTCAAAACGTAGTACTACGAGCGTCATTTACCTTAAATAAGGCGGGTTGCCGAAAACTTGTGTTAAGAATTATTCCAAATGTTTATATTAGGCAATTTCCTTCAGTATTCAAGGGAGCGAAACGGTCTCTTAAACTTATCTTACAGTCACTCAAAACCTATTACATTTACCAGGATATAAACCTGAAATCTTGAGATTTACTGCGTATCTGTTCAAAAAAATTTAAAACTTATTATAATGCCCTAATCTTCCTCAACAATCCTCTTTAACCTCATTCTCCTCAAAATAGAATCCCGAGCCGATTCTCTCTTCCCGGAGCAACTTCCCACCGAATTTGCTCTTCTGATGACTCTTAATCCCTCATCTTCCCACTCCTCCTCCTGCTCCGAGCTCTTTTCACTTGTTCCTCCTGGATCATCTTCGATTCTTGGAGTCCGCATCTGCCCACTGGAGGGCGATAGCACCCACATAGCGGTGATCATGGATTGGAACGGGAAGAAACTCGCAACTTTCAAGGTTAGGGTTTGATTTAAGTGATTTAGTCCTGACCTGATTTTAGGCTAAAAACAACAAGCCTTCACGTTTTTTTGTTTGTATTTTTTCTCCTGATTTTGGAATATTTTATCGAATAAATACACTTGTAAGGCATTCTACTTTATTTCTACTCTTCAGCCTGTCAAAATAAATGTAGGATATTATCTGTATTTTTGATCACGTTTTTGACCCGGCCTTCTAAGATATTTTAGTATAGTCATGCGCAATTTCATTAAAAATAAATACCCTGTTGGCGCGACCTAAAAAGCGTTTTTCAGGTGGCAAGAGCTACGTTTTGAACCCAAAAGAAAGCTTCCAAAAAACTTGGAAATCTGAAAAATAAGGACGATAAAGAAACACTTTTGTATGCTAACGGCCACTTGTATGAGTGTGTAAATGTGTATAAATGAATGGGTGTGTAAATGGGTTTGTGTGTGTGTAAATGTGCATATATGTGCATGTGTGCGTGTGTGTGTAGGTGTGTAGGCGTGTAATGTTGGTAATCTTGTTGCATTCCAATCCGGGGAATCCCCCGACGCTCCCTACACGAAATGTAGTCACGATTGTGACGCCACATTTGTGTGGTGGCAGCATTGTTGACGTGACAATACGCGATGTTAATGAGCCAGAAAACGCGGTTTAACAGACGTTCAATTCACAGATGTGTTTAAAGAAATGCTCAAGCCCATTGAGATTCCAAAGCCTAGTAAGATATAAGGAGCTGCCATCCAATTGTTCAATGTCCCTGACTCTTACTGACGTCATAGCTAGTGATGTCATGCTATCCACGGTGTAGAATAAACTTGGTGTAAATTGTGCAACAATGTTCGGGTAGGCTTGAGCTGCACAGTTTTCTGTTAATCTAGCATTTGTTATGTTTATGCCCCTTTTTCGTAATTAAATTAATTTTACACCTGATACCTTTTAAAGGCAAATTGTGTCAATCCCATAGATTTTTTTTATTGTATTTCGTATGAATGCGATGGGTGTGTACTTCTGCAAGAGATTCAATTACAAGGTTGGTATTTTTTTAAATCCTCACTGTCAGATTTTGCCACAACTCTGGATTTTACAATGCCATTTATGCACTGCCTAAATTAATGATTAACTGCGGCATAGTTGAAATATGTTACTCGAACTTACTCCCCTTTACAACTGCATTTAACGGCCAATAAGAGTACGACGGTATTTACAGTGGCTTGCTATTCCGATTAACTGCCAGTTAAACACATTTACTTCACATTTTACAAGCCTTGCCCGTTCGATATTTGAGTTTACTTACGAAGTTAACTGTTCAACCTAATGTTTGCAATCACTGCTCTAAGGTTTTATTGCATTTCCACATTGAAATGATGGGAAATAGAATCCGGAATATTGCGCTGATTCGATTAAAATAACCACTCAGCGGTTTAGGTGCTCCGCACTCTGATAGAAGTTTATTCTCCTGAGGTTTCTTTAATGTAAATGGCTTGCCTTTGACTCTGTCAATGTTATGAGAAATACGCATAGAGGTGTACTACTGTAAAGTGCGAAATCTTGGAGTTTGGAATGTTGTCTATTGCATGGACTTTGAACCTTACAAAGTGTCTATTTGAATTTGTTAAAGTACACGACTCTTCGATAGTATAATGCGATGCTCGATACTTTACACTACAAATACAAGTTCCTGATTCCACATGACGTTATTGCTTTTGTCAATAAACATTTAAAGTAGCATTCCAAATTTGCGCCGGTATTAAATTAGTTACCTTCAATTTTTTACTTACTATTTTTCAATAAATTCACCTTTCAAACTTAGAATATTTCACTGGGTAGTTTTGCTAAAATCCCAGTTCTGTTGAGTCATGAAGGAGTGTTCTTGATTGCGTCATTTACATGGCGTTTTGCAAGTCGAACATTGAAACTCGGTCGAACTGTGTTCACCAAATATCCCCGCCCCTGCCTTAACATGCTCATTGCTTGAACAACTTGTGAAACATGTTTCCAACTAACTGCTCACAACATCGCGTAGTGGGAGTAGGAAAGTTGTAACGCTTTATAACAAGATGTTGACATCATCGTAACATCGAGTAGAGCTCTAAAGGGACTATTTAAAAAAAAAATGCTGAAAAATTTCGTTGATTTGTTTCCCAGATCTTAAACATCCCTAAACATTTACTACATTAAATCAGAAACAAATGTACCGTTGTGTATAAAAGCCACCTTAGTAAATTGATATGTAGTTACACATGTTGTGTTTTTCCTATTTATCTCTTGATAAAATTGAAATTTTTATTTTTTCGTCAGTTATGTAGGTAAAATTAGAATTTAATTAATTGTTTTCAGATTTTTTTACTTGTTTTTATGTCACAGCTTTAAAGGTTTTTCTAATTTAGAATTTTAACGCTTTGTTTTCAGACAAAGTGCAAAACTTTCTATGAAGTGATTTTTTGAAGTGAAAAAAATGAAATTATTTAATTAAAAGTTTATTTTTATCTCCAAAGGTTCGCAACTTTGCCGGCGAGTTTGGACGTCTAGCCTTCGAGGTTCGAGACGGTTCAGTGGCGCTCTACTTCGACTGTGAGAAGCTTAAGGCACAGACCGTGACCAAGAAAGCCACAGGATCCGGGCTTAAGATTCCAGCTGATACGACCCTCTTTGTAGCCGGAAGGGAAGATGGGAAACATAATTTCGTGGTAAGTTTGAAGTCTTAGTGGAACGACCGTATGCAATTTTTTAACTAATCTTACTGTTTTTTTGTATTTTAAAGTAAGCTATTGTTTTTTAATTTATTTTAGTAATCTGATATTGACTAATTTTACTGTTTTTTAGTTTTATAGTCGCTTGGATTTATTGTTTTTTAATTTGTTTATTGAATTTTAAAACATTCTTTACTAATTTTTTATGTTTCTTTTTCACAAAAAATTTACTGAACTATTACTTTATCATGGAAAGAGCAGGCCCTGACGTTTTCAGGCGGATAACTTGGTGCTAAATTTTATCGTCAGCACCTTAAGCTTCGGTTAATCCTAAGAAACGCTTTAATTTCATTTCCATCGTCATCTCAAGGTCTTTAGCTCTCACTTAAACCTCGTAACTGTCACACGCTCGACCTAATCGAATGATCGATTGGCGTGATTAACTGGCCTAGCATTCTTGGGTGCCATCAGCCGAGAACCTCTATTTGACACGCGTTCACATTTGACTCCTGCAACTGGCAAATCAGCCAGAGGGAAAATATCGAGTCTCTTGTGTTTACTAAACTGGGTCGCTGTGCTAGACGTAGGCTATATTCGATGTGACACAGCTATTTTAATATTGCTTTAGTATTTAGCTTTTAAAGCGTTAGTTTCGGACTCAAATCTTTTGAAATCAATTTAAATGCATAAAAATAACCCACTTTAATACTGCTTTTGGTATGTGTCTTTATAAGGTAAAATTTTGTTCTTAAAACATGATTAGAGATATGAGTAAATTTATTAAGGCAAAATATACAAATAGAAATTTGTTTTTAAAGGTTTGTTAATTTTCACCCCAATAAAATACGAAAATAGCAAGACAATGTTATTTATTCTAATTTAAACTAAAAATACGTAAGAATATAAACGTTTTTAAAACTTTATTATCATTAAATAAACGTTCAAAATGCAACCTCCTTCTGTATGGGCTTTGATATTCTTACTACGTCCAACTACAACCTTCAACCATTACGCTCCAAACTTAAAAGCAGTTTTCCCAGCAACTTACTTTTCCTAAATCCCCATACAACCTCGTATACTTACCATCCAGGGCCGACTCCAAGACATGGAGATAGTGTTCGAGGCGGATGTTGCGACTGGATATTGTGACCCGGTAAACTTCGAAGCAAGCGGTGACGTCAGCGGCGACGGAAGTGACGTGGATTTCGATAACGAGGAGGAAAGCCACTCAACCGCGACGGTGAGTTTTTCTACCTAAGACTGATGTTAGTTTTGCTGAAAATCTTCAATTTTAAGGTTTTTAGTTTTAACATCTATAATGGATCTTTATGAACTTTAAAAGATCTCCAAATCCCTAATAAATCTATCAGCTTTTAAATCTTCAATTGAAGTATCTTAAGTTGTAAGATACTCATTAATTCTTCAGTTTATGAGCTACAATTCTAAAATCCAGAGTTGTGATATCTTAATAAATCTTAAGATTTAGCATATATAATCCTGAGATCTTATTATTTACCATCTCCCAAGGATCTTTAACTTTAAGATTTTCAATTGTAAGGTCAGTATCTCAAATGGAACGTTAATTCTAAGATCTTCAATCCTCTTTTCAGGTCCCAACAGAAGAAGAAGAATTCTCGACAACTTCGACATTCATCAGCACAACAGAAGAAGCAGAGACCGAAGAAGTGGAGACACCAGCACCAACAACAACAAAAGCACCAACAACAACCACAATGGCACCAACAACCACCACAACAACCACACAAGCACCAACTACAACCACAATGGCACCAACAACCACCACAACAACCACAATGGCACCAACTACAACCACAAAAGTGCCAACAACGACCACTGTTTTTGTTGAGCCAACCACAACAACAACCACCACCGAACCACTTCCTACTGAGGTTGGTATTTTTGGTTGTTTTCTGGTCTTTTTGCCCATAACTTTTGCCCAAAGTAACACAGAAAACACAGAAAGAAACGGTAATTAATTTTCAAACCAACCAAAAAACTTTGCAAGCCCTTAAAAGATTCAGAACAACTATAAAAATGGTCGTTTTATGGTTAGACTTCTGGTTGCTGTTTTGCCATTTTAGTTAAATTCAGTAATAATAAACTTCGCCATGAGCATAATGTGTCAAAACAAGATATATTTTTTCGATTATTGATGTCAAATTCTACATTTCTCATAAAAGTGCCATTTAACATAAAAACAAATAGGGCATTAAGTAAGTGTTTCATAAAGCAATCCCTGTTTTTTGCTTATTTTCTCAATACACGATAAAGTAGTTTTTCTTGCGAGTAATTTCACACTTGTGCAATCTTAAATTGACATCGCGAAACACATTATCGCCGACCCTCGGTCGTAGCTTTAGATCGACGCGATTTTTTTGGCGTCAAACCACATGAAGCATTGTTTACGTCATAATTAGGCGCGATGTTCGATCTGCAAAGTGAGCCTGGTATCTCAGTGTTGAAGAATGTTTTCTTGTGTTTTCTCCAGCTCACTTAGCCTTGTGTTTTTGCAGCTGATCGTGCACCCGAGGATGGATGTACCGCATAAAACAGACAGTAAGCATCGGATAAATTTAATTCTTGTAAAATTATGTTTGATACACCTTGAGTATTTATGCGTTTTGTAAATCGCGACCTAACGCTACCTTGTGGTTGTAATTGAAAAATCCTAATATAAAGAAACTAACTTTGTTGGTCAATACAATGCAGTTAACTGCAACTGTGTTTTTTTAACATTTTTTTATCTACTTTTTCTCCAATTTGACCTTTAAAATTGAAAACTTTTAACTAATTTTTTGACCCCGTTGTTATTTTCAATAAAAGTATTTGTTAGTATAAATTGAATTCAAAGTGATGACAATTCAAATTTTTAGTTTTTTTAACTTGAGCAAAAAAAGATGCTCTACTAAATATGTGGGACCTTAAAAAATATTGTGGCTTTGTCTGAATGATTGTTTAAATATGCTTAGTTACACACCCGCTTATATCTCATATGGCATCGATTTTAACCCAAACTTTTCGCAGAATTGGTGGAACGAGAATCAATCAAGGGTGAACAAGGACCCCAAGGTAAGGCCCGAATTTATTGTGACGTCATACGCAGACCCTTTAAAAAAGCACAATGACCGCATTTTAACAGCAATAGCTTTTTTATATATGTATAAATATTCGACAAAATCAAAACATTGTTGTAGTGATTTGACAAATAGTTTTACTCTGTGGCTTAAACAATAAAATTCGCACTCAACAAAAATACCAATTTCTGGAGTTAAATGTTGTTGTAAAGGCTTTTTGATTTATCAGGATGTTTCAAAACAAAAAAAAACACAAATAAAGAAAATGAAAAAAAGGGCGACGTAAGTTTTAAAGCCTTACTCTGCAAAAATATTTAGTTTTCGAACAAAAAAAATTAACAAATAACACTTCACAAAACCTTGTCACGCCTGACTGAACACGTCCTTTACCCCACTCCGCGCCCCTTTAGGGGTAAACAAAACAATCGTCGATTGTTCCAAAACAAACGCAGTGTGTTGGGATCGCGCCTTAGTGTTCCGCGCTTTATCGCAACGGTCTTTGTCGGTCGCTTTAGGCCGCTTTAGCGCGCTATCGGCCTTTTTTCGCGCTCGCCAATTGACACAGCTGCACTGAGGGGCGGGTTAGTCATAACAACACTTTGCTCGCGTTTCTTTGAACTGGCTAAAGTTTTAACGCACTTCAACAATATTTTTTGGCTGTTGGCTAATTTTTGTGATTTTTTGACCCGCATTCGTTTTTGACAATTTTTTTCATAAAGGTGATGCAATAATTGAGAAAAAACACAGATTAAAAAAAAAGCTTATATTTTTACCACTGTTTTGGTCTAAAGTTTTAACATTCATGTACTAAAAGTATTCAAAATACTGCGTTTAAAGTAAAAACTCACTTTTTATTGTTAGTATTCATGGTTTGTTATGGCTAGAGTTTAATCTTGTTGATAAGCATTCCTAATATTTTATTCGCAGCTGATTTTTTTCATATTTCATTCTTTTAAATTAAAACAAAGCTTACCCAAGACCCCCAACTTTCCAAATAACATAACAACACTAAGCAACAATTATTTCCGCTCATAAATCACAATTCACACACGTCAGGTGTCCAGGGCGGTGGTTAGCTGATCAACCAAGCGAAGCGAATCCGACCAAGGGATAAAGGGCTCAGGAAAATACCAACTGGGGCCTTAAGCCCACGGAACCCAACTAATGATTTTTCGCCCCAACCGGGGTTCATTTTTGCCCCAAAGCTCCCTGGGATTTCCGGGGTCAGTGGTGCGTAACGGGCGGGCGTGTGCGGTCCGTTACGCTCCAGTGCGCACGCCCAAAGCGCCGGAACCGGAAACGCGCCTGAAACACCTGTATGACGTGACAATGGGGCCTCGCGGTCGTGATAATGGTCTTTGGTACTTCGGGAATTGGCGATTTAGAATTCGGGAAATGAATATAGGCTTAACATTTGGAATAGCCAAAATAAACACTTTACTGAATATGCTGTTGCTGCCAGGGATTGTTTCAATTGTTCTTCCGCCAAATTTTATTAAAAAAGCAACGTTCCGACCAGCTATTCGGGCAATCTTCTTCAGGGCAACATAATTGCAGCTGTAGGCGGCAAAAATCTATACCTGACAAACAATAAAAGAAAGAAAAACAACTATGAACCACGTTCTAAACCACAAGGCGCGAAAAAGAAAGATAACCACCCGGTGACCGGGATAGGAGCTCGAAACGTTGGCACTTTAATAATATTTTGCCGAAAGAACAATTTTACAATTAAAAACACTTTACATTAGGCCTATTAGTTAACTTGTTACAATTGCTTTTCTGATTTTTTTTTAAATTAAGCGCCATGGGGATTTATAATAATTCGGTTAAAACATGGTTCTTTAACGTTTGAGTTACTAAGCGGTCTAGTATTGCACTTTGCATCATCTCTAAAGTTAACCCGGTAAAAACCCTGAAATACCCTCTTTAAGGAATTTTATATCCCTTATTTAAGGAGAACTTTTTGCAGATTATGGGTCCTTAAAGGATTTATAGTTCAAGTCCAGATTTTTGCGTTTTATTTAACAAGTTTTTGTTATTTAGGCGAGAAAGGCGAGATGGGTCCAGTTGGTGAGAAGGGGGCCCAGGGTGAACAAGGTATGAAGGGAATGGCAGGGGAGACCGGACCACAAGGCCAACAAGGACCCCAAGGACCACAAGGAGCACAAGGAACACAGGGAATACAGGGAATACAGGGACTTAAGGGAATGGCTGGACTCGACGGCATAGATGGACAAGACGGGCAAGACGGACAAAAGGTGGGCACATTTCGAAACAAAACCGTGTATTTGAAAACCTTTTTTTGAACAGATATCTTTTGTCAAAAAATGAGTATATTTTTTCATTTGCAAAATTATTAGGATATAATTATTTTTAATGTTTTTTTTTTAATATACTTGTTAGCTTCCCGAAGTCTCTAGCAAGATTTCTTAAATTTTGATGTACCCATTATTTTCACATGTTTAGTCACAATAAATTTGTTCTTCAAATTTGTTGCATTAACTGGTTTTCGTGCTAACCTTATGATGAAACTATTGATTTTTTAAAAAACTTGTCATTTAATATAATGATTGCTATATTGTAATTCAAATTCAAAAGTTGGTTTAAATTGTGAATGTACAGAACATGATGTTGTGTAAGTTGAGCTGCTGCTTTACAGCACATATCATTTAAACTATGTTTTATTTATTTGTACAGGGCGAACAAGGAATACAAGGAATGAAGGTGAGATTTGAAAACTTTTTAACCATTTAAATTAAAGGCCGAAATGACAAATTGAGTGAGAAGTTACCCTCCTAATAAGAGAAATTGTTCAAAAAATTAAATGGTAAAAAACGTCACTCATTTTTTGCGAAACACAAGTTTCACATTTCAAATCCCCGAAACCTACACACCAAGCCCCTGTGCATTTCAATTCTCCTGACATAAATCAGTGACTAGACTGAAATGCAGTTAAATCACTGTTAAATCGTTTAAGTCACTTAAATGACTTGACTTGACTCAAGTCTTTTTGACAAAATGGCCTGACTTAAGTCATTTCAAGATGGCTGCTTTGCAGACAGATTTTCACCAGTCTCTAACACATACAAGCGCACGGAATATTCCTCTCTATTTGCTGAAGTCAAACATTGAGCCGATTGCGTGGGCTGTAGCAACATTGCCTTGCATACAACCCATAGTCGGTGGAATTAAAAAGATCACAGACCTTCGCTCGTGTTTGCCTGTTGGTATAACGCGGTTTCCCAAAGCACAACGCACTCTCCGTCTGTTTGCGCTATTAAATGGCCTTTTTAGCCGCTTTAAAAGGAGCCAGGCCCTGTTTTTAAATGGTGCGTATGCGAAGCCACCTGCATAAATACTTCAAAATTAACCAGTTGTTTAAACCTTAATTTTGCGATTAAGGCCAAATGCTGAGTTGGGTTACTTTTAAATACTATCTGCTTGCGTTACAGATAATTTCTGTTTAGTCAATTAAATGGCTGGTTTTCAAGGCCGGTTTAAAATAGCCAGGCCTATATTTTAAATCATGTATGAGCGCTTTACAAGGTTAAAAAAGTTCTTTGAATTTATACAAAAAATTATCAATCATAAATGATTACCAATTGAGTTTATTCTGTAATCTAACCCTTCTGCAATAAAGCAACTCTTAATAGAAAACTGAGTCCTTTTGAAAAAAGTCAGTCGCCATAATTTCATTGTCAAATTAATCTCGTGTTCTCTATCAGTCCAAAACACAAAGCGATATTGCATTTCGTATATTTTTACCTATTGAGATGTAAACAAAGTACAAAACAGAAATATAAAGAGGGATGTTTTTAAAACGCTTACTAAAATATTTCTCCCAGATTTATGATCTTAGCCCCTAGTCTTCTGTTTGATTGTAGCTTCGCAAATGAAGAGATATTTACGGCATCGGAAATTAGATTTATCGTCAAACTTTCAAAATTTAATCCCATCTTAATAGGCTGTGGTCGTAAAAACGGACAGAACGAGTCACTAACTGGACGATTGGACAATTTAATGTCCAGTAATTTACTTAAAATCAATAAATCTCCTAAGCGTAATGGCTGTAGGATGTAGTTAGGAAATTTCAAACCCATACAGAAGTAGGAATCTTTTGGTGAACGTTTCATAAATTCTCTACTGTGTAAATCTCATACAGTTCACGAATTTAGAAAATGTCCGGACTTTTAAGTTTTTACGATCTCCGCTTACCAAATATATATATGGCGTTGTTTATGATTGTTTTTTAATGACGCAATACTGACAGAGTTTGTGACGTCATATTTTTATGGTTAGGGCGAAACTGGAGTTGGTGTTGCCGGACCACCAGGTGTCGCTGGTGAGCCCGGACCGAAAGGCGACTCAGCTGCTCCCCTCACTCCTGACGTAAGTAACCAATGGTTAAACCACTTAAAATGATGTTACTATTAATTTATCAACTTGTTAACACCCTTGAATCATGCGCAGTCAGCCTCTCCCCCTATTCTACTAAAAACTAAACTCTTTCATGCAAACCGATTTGATAGTTTGAATTATTATTATAATCTAAAAAACTACCTTATAAAATCTTTATAATGTCAATTCATTAAAGCCCTGATTTTGTCGTTTTATGGTGGATTTGAAATAAAATATTGACATTTTATCGCGATTTAGTTGCAAGACCCATCCACTTTTTAGATGTAAAGCCATTTTAAATAACATTATTATTTATTTACAGGATTTGCTTGCTGCAGGACTTAAGGTGAGTTTTTTATAGTAGAATATAGTTGTTAAAAATTGAGCAGAAGTTTTAATAGTTTAGAGAGGCTTAGCACGAAAAAAAGGGTCTGCTTTGAAATTGATTGTTTTTTTAATTATATATATTTTTTTTAATGAGAAAGCTCTGCCTTAGTTAGTGTGTTCCAAAATAAAACTGGTTCTTGATGAAATCCAACTTTTTATTTTTTATTCAAAGGGTGAAAAAGGAGAGAAAGGCGAAGAAGGTGAAGATGGTGAGGACGGGGAGGACGGAGAAAGAGTGAGTGGCCATTGTTATCTGCTTGTTACGTCACAATAATCTCCCCTTTGATTTGTCCTTCAGGGGCAGTTATGAGTGACTTTATTAGCGATTTAGTGCTTGCCCCAATGTCCCAAAATGTGATAAAATATTACATTGCGCCACGATCAAGCCCCCTGTAGTATAACAACCACGCATAGCATGCTGTAAAATGGAAGATAAGGTTATTTTCTTTAAAGTAAAACCAAACATTGTATCTAGTATAATTTATTATACTTTCCGGTGTCCTTGCTTTTATTTTAACAAAATAAAAGTCAAAGCATTGCGCTTTCCTTTTAAGCATAAAATAAATATGATTGATTCCACAAAATAGAATCGATTGCTATTATATAGCGAAATAAATCATAAATTCATCAGAAATATTTATTTCACATCTTGCAAATGAGGCATTTCTCCCAACTTTATAAAAATTTTATCAGATCCACCAAATAAAATACAGCGTTGTTATATTACAAAATAAATTCCGGAATGGACCAGAAATATTTATTTTATTATATTTAAAGAACCGTTATAGTTTTACTCCCTGTCATTATATCATGAAATACACAAATATACGGCGTCATTACATCGTTAAATACAACAATTTACCCCCTCTTATATTCCAGGGCCCACCCGGTAAATCAGTGATTGGACCTGCAGGACCACCCGGACCTAGTGTGAGTTTGCTTTCCTCTGCTTAATTTGCTTGCTGTGTATCTTGAGCTCATTAACTAACCGCCATCTTGTTTTGGTGCTTTTTCAGGTGTTTTCAGATATGGAAGGCTCAGGATTTGAGGTAAATCTCAACAACTTACACTACAATGTAATGTCACTGAAAATCACTGTTGACAAAACAATCTTTTAATGTTTATTACCATTTAAAAAATATAATTTGTATCCACGCTATTATTACCATTTGAATAGGATGGATACGGCTTAAGTTTATTATATACAATACGTTATAAATATTTGTGTTGCAAGATGAGATTAGAGCAACAGAATGTTGTAGAACATCCCTACTTAAGCTTTTTTTTTATATTAGAATCGGCTTTATCACTATTTCTGCTTTCACGTGTTAACCTACTGTATTTGCGGCCTCTGGGTATTTATTTTTCAAATGAAAACAACGCACAAGCCCCATAGTGACGTCACACTGCGCATAGTTTCGCGGTTTTCTGTTTCTATGCTCAATGAGTCGGAAATCCTGAGTGCCAGAGCAAACAGCTAATTGATTGTCATTGGCACGCGCTGACGAGAGAGAGTGCGATCCGGGTTAGTAGCGACGCCGCTTTACTGAACTCAAATTATTTTGTCAACAGGGTCCACCTGGCCCATCAGGCGCCCCTGGCCCCCAAGGCCCGCCAGGACCCCCCGGATTGGGCGTCAACGGAGAAAAGGGAGAGAAAGGCGACGCTGTAAGTCCGGATTTTTGTTAGCAAACACTGATTTCTATCCGCGAAAGTGTGTTTGTTACGTAACAAGGGCGCCTGTGACCCGGGCACTTTTCGAATGGCCTCATTGTTGTTTCATCTGCGCCTCGGCTTAGGTTCCCTTGTTTATATAAATTTACCTGCCGGGTCCAATTTTTGGGGCTATTAAGTAATGTTAGGTTTTCTTTTGGATTGATTAAGCTTATGTGTTTTTGCCTATTGAATTAGCACAAGTTTTACTTTTATTTTTAATTACTTCTATTATTTAGGTTTACAAAGGCTACCTAGTATTAAACTATTTCGTGCAAACTTTTGCTTTCATTGTTTTATGTTTGTCTTCACGAATTATGGATTTACATTAAATTTAAATTGTCTAAATTTTAAGTAATTCCATTGAATAGCTTTTTGAGTTAATTAGCAACTTTTATAAATATTCACTTTTTAATTCAGGGAGTTATCGGACCAGCAGGTCCTAAGGGCGAATCTGGAAGTGATGGAATCGACGGAATAAATGTGAGTTTAACGAAAACTAACCACGAATTCCACCAATGTGCGTATGTGTGCGCTTTACTTGTATTCTCAGCATTTCTCTTCTCAAGAAACTTCTAATCGCTCAACCTTTCTGTGGTGAACATAGGTTTTTCTCCTAGACGATTGGAAGCTCATATTTTACCACTTTGTGCGTGGTTTCCTTGTAGGTGGTCCATTCCTTCCTGTAATGAGCCTAATTGCAGCACAACTCTTAAACCACTTTGCTTCTCTGGATTAAATTGACGTTGTAGTTGATTCAGTTCAAAGAACCTAATAAACGACACAAAAACCAAACTTCAAAGCACATACGTAAGTAGGTGGCATTTTTTGAACGTTTGGGACAAAGATTCATTTGAATCGTTCAAAATGCTACCTATTTTTGAATGGGCTTTGCTATTTTATTCTACGTCCAACTACAACCTCCAGCCCTTATCTTAAGATTTATTCGAAACGTTCAAAATGCTACCTACTTTTGCATGGGCTTTAAAATTCCTTCTATGTCTGACTAAAACCTCCAGACTTCTGTTAAACAACCAAATCTATTTCGAAATCGCTAAACCTTCATTTCGAGAACAAACACATCCATGTTTCTCAAAATCTTTACAAAAATAAGAAGCGAAATCAATTTCAAAATCTAGGCCATCAGAATGGCACTCTCCACCAGTTTTAAAACACAAGATTATGGCTTAAAAAAAGCAAAACAAAAAACTTCGCTCAGTTGGAAAAGTTGTACCAGCGTCTTTCACTTCATCTCACAAACCAACTGCGACCCGAGGTCAAGCAGCACCAGAACCAGTGGCGGAGACGTTTCTACGGAAAGCAGGAACCGCAAGGAATGACGTCATCACACGCGGTAATGACGTCACTCACCAAAAACTGCAGTTTCTCTCCTTGATCTGAGATAAATCTTTTTTCTGCTTGCTACAGGCAAAATTTTACTTTTCTTTCATTTCAAGTTTTCAATCTAACTCTTTATTGGTTTTCGAAAAAGAAAATATATAGTGACTTTATCCAAAGTTTGTATTTTTCCCAATATTGAGTTAACTTGTCTGTCTTCAACTTTTCTATTACTTATTTTTCTGTTTTTTTAAATCTTTATTTTTTGTTTCATCTAACTCTTTATTGTTGTTTTCTAAAAACAAAATCTTATGTGACTTTATCCAAATTTTGTATTTCTGCTCAATATAAAGTTAACGTCCATATCTGTTTTTCATTTTTTCTATTACTTATTTTTATATTTTACTCAAACCTTTATTTCGGTTTCTTTTCAAACTGATTTAGCCTTTCTTCCTTACACTCTCTTATTTTGCCTTTTTCTCTTCTCTCTCGAAGCCCAACCCCAGCCACTTGGTGTCGTTTCGAAGCAGTGAGCGCTTCGATGGTCGTGATTCAATCAACTTTGGAGCTTCACAAAAGCGCATCTATATGCCTGACGGGTTCGGGCTCGGTGGCAGTGGCAGCACCACGAGACTGGTAGGTTGCCACTAGTCACTTGCCACTAGTCACTTGTCACTTGACACTGATGTTTCCATCACATCAACTAGGCCTTGGTTACTAGTGCCACTACATTGTTAGTAACAAGATGCGTTTTCTTAGGTTGCCACTTGTCACTGGCACCTCTTTATTCATGTTTTTATTCAAATTTTCATATTTGATCGTTTCTCGATATCTTTACTGAAAGTTTAACGGTTTTGTTGTTTGTTTTTTTTTTTGCACAAACTTTGCCAGTTTTAACTGTTCTTCATACAACAATAATTATATTTTTTCACTGATATAATCTTTTGTTTTCTGACCGAAATTTTTTTTTCACGACTGACAAGTCACATTCTGTAACTGCCTCCACTTTCTGATTGACAAGTTTGTCCTATTTTCCTCTCTCAACCTTTAATCGTGTACTATTGACAACTGCAACGATTTCATTCTTCTGTTTTCATATTTCTTTAACTTCCGACCACAGGACAAATCAAAACCGAAAATAGCCGAGCACCAAACTTAGAAACACGAACATAATTTGTATTGATGAAAGACACACACCAACATATGTGTAATAATTTGTATTGCTTTCTTCTCCAAATGTAAAGTCCTAATCAGTAGTTTATCGCCACAACCTCGACCTGTATTTCCTTCAGGGCACACCTGGCCAACCTGGCCTTAGCATCAAAGGCGAGCCTGGCGTCAACGGTAAAGATGGCGCCCCAGGCCCACCAGGCCCCGCTGGAACCTGCTCGGCCACCCGATCAAATGGACCATCAGGTCAGTTCCTAACATTTATGATTTGCTACTCATGTAGGCTATTGTATAAGCAAAATATGCGATTAATTATTCTGAAAACAATTTCAAATAATCCTATTTAATTCAATATGTTTTAGTCAAAATTGTGTATTTTTTAGCCGCTTTAATTTGTTTGGGCTTCATCTTAATTCTTTGTTATTAACAATCACAAGGTATTATGACGTCAATGATGAATATTGTTTCTCTAGAATCTTTCAACAATACCTGAAAGTCTAACAGGCTATTTTCTCATTTTATTGCGAAAGCATTCAATAGAAGCGTTGTTGTTTTCAAAACAACTCGAATTTTTGTAAATGCACAAATGGTGTTGTTTTTGATAAATAAACGATAGTTACGGAGGATTAGTCGCAAAAACAGCTGCGTTTTAAAAGTCCAGCAGCTGGTTGCAAGCTACGTTGTTTTACAACGTGACTAGAGAGTGGCGTTTAGCGATTTTGCAAAGCCTATATCTCTGATATCCATTCGCAATCACACCAAACTGGCTGCGCCATTCCACCTACGCACTTGTAGGAGCTTGTTAATGCAGCCCAGAGTCCTTCTGTGCGGTTTTTCCTTGAAATTTCGGCCGCAAATTTTTCGTCGCGCCTTCTTAAGTGGTTGTGTGGGGAGAAAGTTAGCGGGAAAGTGACGGTTTGCACGAACTCGGCCCAAAACCGATGATTGCTTTTTGCGGCAAGATAAGTGGACACTGCCGGTTGTGCAAGATGCAAGTGCTATCCATGGCCGCGATATACCTTTTTTCTTCGTTTTTTTTGCGTGCGCTGTTTCACTAAAGTTTAGTTTTATGGGTACTACCATCATTATAAGTAGCATAATAATTTAACCTTGGGATTTCATACTTGTAATGTCATAATTATGACATAGTATCATCTTTACTTGATATTCTTTATACTTTTTTTTCGTAATTAAAGTCAGTCATTTCCTAAGACGTTAAGAAACATATATTTCGAACATTTGGTTTCGAATTACAACAATCCAACTTTTGTAAAGAAGCCATTATTAAAAATTGTTTTTAAGTATATGTGTATTAAAAAGATGAAATAATTTAAAAGTTAAAATCTTGACAATATATAGTCAAACTTAGTTCATCACCTCCTCCTTTGTTTAAACGACTTCAAGTCTGGTTTATTTATTCTCTAATTAACTAACCATTATGACGTCACATTGCAGATGACGAGGACTCTGAAGGAAGCGGAAGTGACGAATCAAAATCGAGGGTTACTTCCGGTTGCGCCGAGGGACTTCCAGGACCCCAAGGAGCCCCAGGACCCCAGGGGATTCCCGGACTTAATGGAAGCCACGTAAGGAGTAGATTGTGTTTATTAAGAACCTGATTTTTAAAGTTAATATTAAGTTAGATTGGAAGGTTTTGATATTTTAAGGTTTTTAAGAAAGTTTGATATTTAAAATTTACAAAAATTTTAGATAAAGCCTAAAATATAAATAGAGTTTTATTTACTGGGAGTTACCAGATAAATTTAGCTGGAATTTCCTTAAAGTTTTCTACACTTAATTTTGGTGGTTTAAAACACCCTTCATTTTTTATTATTTATGATGGCTTTAAAACCTTTTTAAAACTGTTATCCTATATAAAATATTCCAATGTCAAGAATTATTTGATAGTTCTTTATTTTCTAACAAGGATAAATTTTTACTTTAGGGAGAAATGGGACCCATGGGACCCCAAGGACCACAGGGGCTTACTGGAAACCACGGCGCTCAGGTTTGTGTTTCGAAAATCTTCTCTTAAATCTGAGTTTTTGGCGAAACAATTTGCGAAAATCTCGAAATTAAACATAACTAAGATTCTTAGTCTAAAAATTCAATTTGTGCGAGTTTTTGGTTTGCTTCATCTCGAATTGTTAAGGTTTTGTGTCAACTCATTACGCCTAGATTTATTTGGTTAGTTTAAAATAATTCTGCAAAAACCTTGAAATCTAAAATTTTATTTTGGTGTAAGTTTGGGTAACTTTTGCATCTTTATTTCAGTATTGTTATTTATTTCTTGGTGTAGGGACTGAAAGGTATGACTGGAGAAAAAGGCGAAAAGGGAGATACTGGTGCAGATGTAAGTGGAAAGTTTTAAAACTTTAATTACCAGAAAATATAAAATTAACTTAATGTTTAACCCAGACTTTCATTTCTTAACATTAATCGTTACCGCTATTTATTTTATCATTTAAACAAAAAAAAAACTAACAAATAAACTTGCTTGTTGTAAAAGTTGTGGTGAACATTTTTATGTATTTAGTTACAACAATATTTGTTTTCTTCGTTTATATTTGCGCAAATTTTATTTTTTTACATTTATTTAGGGATTTAGTTGATACATTTAATGTCCTTAAAAAAAAAAAAATTACCATAAGTTGAATTATCTCCAGGGTAAAGACGGCACACCAGGCGCCGCCGGGCCACAAGGACCCGCCGGAAAAGACGGTTTCCCAGGGGCCGATGGCCAACCCGGAACCAACGGAATTAATGGCGAACGAGGACCTGCTGGAGTCATGGGACCACCTGTAAGTAGAAAGGACAAAAAACATGCGATTCTGTAAAAAAATCAAACATATATTGCTGCTTAAAATCCTCCATACTTTTCAGGAAAGGATAGTTTGAAAAAAAAGTTAACAATTACAGAAAGGTATATAATAAATCACAAATTCCATATAGATAAATGCGTCATTGTTTGGATGTTCCAATACATAATTGCGTGTTTTTGCTTTAAGTTTATAACAGCTCATAAAATAATATTTTTTTTTCAGGGTTTGGAATTTAGCTGTATTTGATTTTAGCATAATAATAAAAAGAAACTAATGACATTGATACTTAAACTAAAAGCAAACGGTTATTGATAGTGTGGTTAAAAAACGTAAAAGGCCAAAATAAGTTAAATCCCATTCATATAAATACTCCATTGTTTAAGCATTCCAAAAAAAACAATATGCAAGTTACAACTGTACGATGTTTCTACAGCACATCCATTAGTTTTGCAAAGTAGATTGATTTTGATCCTAAATACAAGTTATACACATACCCACATACTTATGGCATTGCTACTTAAATACAAGCATTTTAATCACTTTTTGTTTTTTACAGGGTCCACCTGGCGAAGTTGTTACAGTTTCAGCAAATCGCAGTGACGAACCACTTCCAGCCACCAAGGCAAGTATTCGACGCTTGTGTTTGTTTTTACTCGGTTATAAACAATTCTTTGGCGGAAAATAACCAAGTACTTTGAAATTTTGCACACAACAAATAAAATTTTTGCTTGGCGAAACGTTATAACGCCTCGGGTTAAATTTACTTTTTTTTGCTCTTAACCGGTTTCTGCAACTTTTGCCTCAAAAACTTTGATTTTAAACAAGATTGCTTCGAGCATTGTGTAACTAGCAAACAGATTATCACCAAGTGTTTGTTTTATGCTTTACCTGCAGCATTTTGAAGTAAAAACCTACGTTTTTCTTTATATAATCCTAACATCGTCCAAAAATTTTAATTTTTTACACCAAGTTTAATTTTAGCCTCGTTTGTTAATGTGTTTTGTAATGTCTTGTCTCCTATTATGTAAATTGTATTGAGGTCTCTAGCTTTTAAATAACTACCGGTATAATAACTAATTTTTTGGTACCTGTACATCATTTGAATGTATAAAGCTGATTTTGCTACAGATTTAAAGTATTTCATCCGATTTTATTCCAGAAAATCTTGTAAATCTACTGAAAAATCAGAAAACATGATTAAATTTGCAAAAATCAAATAAACAGAATTTAAGAATGTAGGTCAGTCGTTTAAAACATGAAATAATTTTTAATAAAAGTTCAAACATTATTGAAATCATTTTTTTTTTAGGGTCAGAAGGGTGAACCTGGCTCCATCATCGGCCCCGACGGAAGCTTGTTGGTGTCCGGCGAGCAAGGAGAACCAGGACCCATGGGTCACAAGGTAATTCCCCTTTACCCCCGCACCAAGCCTTAAACGATAACACAGGCTTTCCTTGTGTCCTACAGTTGTACGCGTACTAGGGAAATAAAACTCTTTGTAAAAGTGTGACGTCATAAACTATAACCACTTTCTAATACGTCATTTCTTAAAAATTCGTTTATTGTTCTCACTAATTATTAACTTCTTGAAAGTCCGTATGTTCATTTAAAAATCTATTGTTAAATACCTAAATTTTAGCGTAAATCGACACTGCGTATTGATTGAACTGTAACATCTGTAGCTAAAGGTAGGATCTGTAAGAGTACAAAAATCCACTATACGTAGGGTTACCATACCGTGGTCATTTCTAAAATTTGTCCTTATTTTGGGTGTAGTGTCTTTTTATCTTAGCAAATGGTAACCCTGACTATTTACAGCTCAGTTGTTACCACTGTAACCTCAGCACAGAATACCTACAACTATCTACTACTAAACCGTTGTTATCAGGCGTAGTAATAACAATATCAGCTTCTCTGGTAAATGCAATTGATAACCAACGTTTCGGCAACTTATTCAATACTACTCTTGTTGTGTTGCCAGGGTAACGCTGGAGTCAACGGCCTTAACGGCGCCAAGGGAGACATGGGAATGCCAGGACGCCGAGTGAGTATACCTGTGCTTACGTCATCATATACGACGTCACATGCAAGCTTGAACGTCATGTTTCAAGTTTCGATAGACATGGTCTTCTAAATGGCAATCATCGTTCGTTAACTTTCTGAAACCTATGATAGTTCAATATTTCCAATGCTTTTACAAATGAGAACAAGTTTAGGTTGTAATTTCAACTTTTAATAGAAATAAATTCACTTTAAAAAAAAATAGTGAAGTTCCTAAACTCTGTTTGGGCAGTTTGCTCTTAAAATCATTTTACCACCAATCAAAGAAACTGTTTTTCGGCTTATGCGTTTTAGAAATCTCATAAAATATACAACCCAGTAAATTAAATTGAACCTCGAATTAAAAAATAAATATAATACAAAAATTACCTCAGAAAAACAAACCCATTTTCCAATTCGGAACAAGTTTTTTACTTATTTTTTTCTCCCAGGGTCTTCGAGGTGAAAAGGGACCCGCCGGACCCGCTGGGCCACCAGGACCTCCCGTAAGTACAGGGATGACGTAATTATTAGTGACGTAGTTGTGACGTAAGCGTGACGCGTGTGTTTTTTCTCCAGGGCGAAGGAACCGGTGGATTTTTCGGGTCGGGATCTAAGGTGAGAAAAATTTTGTAAAAAAACAAAAAACTTTTAAAATTGATTTAAATAACTAAACTTTGTAAAATTATTTGTGCGTTTTAAAAGTTTTTGTTTTAAACAACTTGCTAAATATTTTGTATTGGATTTTACATCTTTTTTTTATGCATATTTAAGAAAAATACCGCTTGTAAACAACACTATGTCGTTTCTATCGAATATTATGGTTTTGTTTTATTTTACCCAAATTACAAACAAAAATAGTTTTCTGCAACAAACAGAATTTGTAAAAGAATAAAAAACAATCTCGGACAATGTTTTTATTGTTCTTACGATCGCTCAAAGCTACCACGCATTTCTTCTAAAAAATCACACAATTATTTGTATGGGCTTAAAATTTACCATTTAATGTCATCTCTCCATAATTTAAGTCACCCTTACTTAACGTTGTGTTACGTCACTAACGGTTGTGTTACGTCATCAGGGTGAACCAGGACTCCAAGGCCCACAAGGACCCCAGGGACCATCAGGACCCCGTGGCTTCGAAGGATCAGCCGGACCCCAGGTAACCCCCTACACCAGCGCTACTGCATTTAAACTACTATTTACAATGCTTTAATAATGGTGATGCCAAAAACAGCGATTTTAAAAGTGTAGAATAACAAAATTCAGCAGGAAATGAATATATTACCTTTATAACAATATAGTTTGGGTTAAGTTTCGAAATACTCAAAGTCTTGTCCTTATTTTAGTTTCTTTTCCACTTTTAGAAGTCGTTTACTTGGCGCATTAGAGTTGATTTAACTTCCGTCACAAAAATCTTGCAAATAGTCTAAACAAGTTGGTATTTTTTTCAACAGAAAAGATTTTAACAGAAAAATAATTTAATACAATTAAAAAAATGTTTTGCCGTATGTGATATCCGCTAAATATGTTATCAAATTAAACTCGCTTCAAATCGAATATCAAACTCACGTTTTCAAAATTACTTTAAACCACAAACAACATTTCAGCTTTTCTTATAATTAACATTTTTTACCGTAAAGGTTCTTTTTGTGTTCCTAACCAATCTTGTGGGGGTATTTTTAGGGTGTTCCTGGACGCCCAGGCCCCCCTGGACCCTCTGGAATCAACGGCGCCGACGGGCGACCCGGCCGGAACGCCGAGGTATCCACGCGAAGCACCGACGGTAAGTGTGACGTACCTACTATAATTGCGCTTCGCTTAGCTTTGAATGTAAATTGTGGATTAAAGCGAGTTTAATATCGAGTTAAATTACTCTGTATTGTTAATGTAACAAACATGAGTTTATGAGATACACGGTTACTTTTTGAAAGCTGCATTGTTCAATGTTCGAAAAAAACATTAGTGACGTCATAGTATCTTGTTTGTAGTAGTATAATAGAGTAGATACCAGATTTACCTAGTTTAAGAATTATGATTGACGACGCACAAACAAGTTTTAGCCTAAAAAAACACTACAAAGAAAAAAGAGCAGACAAACGCGGTTCTACATAAGTTATTAACCCGAAAAAACTCGTAATTTGACCACGTCGAGTAGTTTGTCATCTCTATTGTTACGTCAGAAACATGAGACGATTTAAAACACGCGCTTAAATGTGTTTTTGTTTTGTTTTGCAGGAATGGGAATCACAAACTTCCAAAACATCCAGGATATGCAGGACTTATTTGCGGTGGGTTTTTTTATTTTCTCTGTCCTTGAAATTATTTATGCGACTATTATTTAGTGATATTTTAGAGGTTGCGCCAAATGGGCGTATTTTGGGTATTTTACAAACAGTATGACGATTCTTAAGGTCCGTTCAAAACTTGATCATGGGCGAAAAAATAGAAATAACTGTTTTGCTAAACTGTAATTCTAAGTATTTCTTTTACCACAGTCTTGGTTCCATTGTTAAGCTGTAATAAAGAAAATGCCAAATAAGCGAAAAAAAAAAACGTTTTTTTACCGTTTTTTAAGCCAAACGACCAAAACGTTTAAAATTATAGGATTCACTATTCGCCAACTTACCCGAGGCTTTAATATTACCTTTAAAATCTAGTTAGCAGCAGCATTCTTTCTGGTTGCAAAACAAGCAATAAATAAACGTTAAAAAGTAGGGCGAAAAAAATTAAATTTACAAGATTTTAGTGTATTTTTTTTATACAGTTACCCTTTTTTAGCCAACTAACCCACCTACTTTCCCCACAGGAGGTGCGCGACGGAACTTTCGCGTTTGTTGAAGACAGCCAGGAGGTTTACGTGAAAACAGCTTTCGGTTGGAGGCAGATAATGCTGGCCCATCCCATGAGACCAGCGGCAAAACACGAAGAGGTGAGAATTCTTAAAAATGAAGTTCCTTGTACTAACAGAATGTAGCAGGCGTTGGCCTATATACCTCGTTGCTTCCTAAATGAGATTTAAATTATTTTTGTTAATTTAAATCATAAGCAGCTTCAGAAGTACCAGATCGCAGTTGTTAATAAACACTAAATTTTACCACTTTTATTTTGCAGCCAATCGACCCGCCGACTACAACCCAAGCCCCAACTACAACAACAACAACGACCACCCAGGCCCCCACTACGACCACTGCGGCCCCAACCACCTCCAGAAGGATCCCTCGTACCCGGCCCCACAACAGACCCCGCCCCACACACGCCCCAGAACCCCACCACTCACGAGGACTTCACCTAATCGCTCTAAACTTCCCCCTAAGGGGTAACATGAAGGGAATTTCGGGGGCCGATGGACTCTGCTTCACCCAGGCTAGGAAAGCAGGACTACAGGGAACTTACAGGTGAGATCATTATTATCAGTCGAGGTTATATTTTGATATTTTTGTTATAAAAGGGATTTTTTAATCTTTTTTTGTTTAAATAATTTTTTGAATTTTTTGCTCTTTTCTTTTTGAAGTAATTCTTTTATTCTTTTTTTAAAGGAACTTTTCGACTTTTTTGCTCTTTTTTTCTTAAAAGGATTTCTTTATTTATTTCCATAAAAGGGATTTTTGAGGATTTAAATTGGCTAATATTTCTTTTTTAAATATTATAAATTACTTTTCTTAGCTTAAGATCCAATATGACTTTTATCTACGTCCTAATAATTCCTAGGTTTTAGCTTTGGTTAGATAAAGATTAAAAGACTCCTTATCATATAAACTCTCGCTAGTTGTAAACTAGCTTTCAATTCTTTTCGTTCTTATTTATTTTTAGCCTTTATTTATTTACCAGGCAACTGAACAGCCTCATTTTTACCAATTTTTTTTACACTTTTCCAGAGCATTCTTGTCTTCGGTTGACCAAAATTTGCAATCTATTGTTCGACGAGCTGACCGACATAACGTACCAATCCTCAACGCCAGGGTAAGTCATCTATAATCATTATTTTATCTTTATTTCGACGATTTTCATTTGAGTTGGACATTGTTGGACCGAAAATCGGTTTCATGCTTTTTAATAATATATATATATAAGTATTTTTCACTGGGCTAAATGAAACTAGATTTCCTGCGTTTAAACTATACTTAAAACTGCTTTTTGTAAATGTCAATTGATTTTTTGAGTTGGTAGAAATTGTCCAAAATTTTTGGAATAAAATGCGTCGGACATCCCTAAATGTTTCACTTGTTCAAATTGTTCTTGTCTTGTTTTATACTGTTTTACAATTCTACTTGTTGCAGTTGTTCAAATTGTTCTTGTCGTGTTTTGTACTGTTTTACAATTCTACTTGTTGCAGTTGTTCAAATTGTTCTTGTATTATTTTAGGGCGAGTTTCTCTTCCCGTCTTGGAACTCCATGTTCAACGGATCCGAAGCAAAGATTGATCCTTCCAAGATTTACTCGTTCGAGGACAGACAGATCATAAACGACGCAAGATGGTGAGTGATAAAACTAAATACTCGCTTCAAATGTAAATACACTACTCGAAACATTTTTTTATAATTTTTTTATATTACTAAATGGACATAGAAGAAAATATCATTGTACTTGTTTTTAAAAAGTATATGTTAGGATTTTAAAATAGTTTTTGACGAGATTGCGCCTATGCTTAGTCTCTTTTCTCTCCAATTTAATTGTTATGCGCCATATTTTCGCATTTATTCTGCAATTTTTTTAAACTTTAAAGTAATCTTACCCAGAACCAATCTTTAAATGCAGCCAATTCAAACCACCCACAATAATATAATAGGTTAGGAAACGATTGGGCAGGTCAACAAAATTCGCCAATTTATATCCCTTGATTTTTTGTTTTATAATAGTTGGGTAATTATATAAAATACCAATCAACCGATATAACTTTTTTGGACCGATACCGATTTTTTTATTTACCTGGAAAATGTTAAAAACTTGAATTAATTAAAAATAAAATCCAAATAACGTTTAGTTTATATACCTTTATTAATTATTAAACTATTATTTTGCATAATAACTTGGCGTGATGCTAAAACTCAAATTTATTTTATCAAAAAAGGGGCAAGTTGTTTGTTGTACAGGAAAAATTGTATCATATTTTTGTGCTAACATATCGGCAAAAGTATCGGCCTACAATTACCGATACCGATATATTGGTAGAAGCCAAGTATCTGCCGATATTATCGGTAAACCGGTATATCAGTCTATTTCTAATACCCATACCGCTGCAATAAAGTTTCATTCTTTCTAACCCATCGTTTTGTTTTCCTTTCAGGCCGGGCAAAGCGATATGGCACGGATCTCACAACAACGGGAAGTTGAACGCGATGCATTATTGTGCGTCCTGGTATTTCGCGTACGTGGCCGTCACAGGCGCAGCGTCACCCCTCGAAAATAACGCCCTACTCACCCCCACACCGTTCAGCTGTGCGTCCAGCTTCGCCGTGCTCTGCATAGAAAACAGCAGCTGGACCCTGGGCTACAGGAAGCGGTGAAAAACCTGAGTCTTGGAGCACAGAGACACACACAGACAGACACACGCAAAACGACGCACTGCTGAGTCGCATTTAAACCCAAGAACTTTGTTTTTTTCGCCTTTCTTATTTTTACGGCGTCTCGCGACAAGCCGCACGCGACACGCGACGCAGCCACCAGAGGCGCTGTCACCCCTTATTGCTTTTTTCTTTTTGCTTTAGATCCTTCTGTCGCCCCGGATTGCGTGTACATTTAACCCCCAAACTCACCCTCTGGTACCCTCATCTACAATGGCACAATATTTAGATCGATGACCCATTCACCCAGGGGTAAAATCACCCCTTTCCTAAAAAAACGCCTTTCACAAATCAACCACCATACATCCTTTTAAATCATCTTTTTTTTGGAAAAGAAAAAAAAATAATATTAAACTTAAGCTGTTGTTTTCAAATTTCTGTTCATTAAACCTATCATTACACTAAAAAAATTTTGTTGTCTTAAAAATAGTTCATTTTTGGAAAAAACATTTTTTGGAAAAAACAGCCATCAATGCCTTGATGGTGTAATTTAGGTGGGTAATAATAAGATTGCTTTATCATACCTCGCTGTTCAAATCGCATTTTGCTAACTTTCCATTTCGGTTTCTTTGCTTACTCCTCTGTCACCAATCAAACTTGGTCACAGTGCTTTCTCACCGACTTCACTTGGTCAGAATCGCTTGCTTCTGGCAACTTAACGTTCCACTAGCGCCCCCATGCGGCGATTCCCTGGCTTTAGATCATTTTTGTCCGTTTTTTTCGCTCTGCACTTTCGCCCTAAGATCTCGGTGTTGTTTCGGCGCCTTTTTATCTGTATATTTCACTCTTTCGACATTTTACACTTAAAGTTTTATTTTCTCACCACTTAACAAAGCCCACTTTCACGACAAACTTTTCACACTTTGTTTCTTTTTATCTTTTAGGCACGAATCTTAGCGAAATTTTAAACGAGCCCTTCTGTAATCGACGCGTTTTAATTTATATCGTTTTTTTGCGCCGCCCGTCCGCGCTCTGGCGCCCCAAGCGGCGCGTGGCGAGAGCTAAATTCTTGTTTTTTTTTTTGCTTCTGGCTTTCATTGCTCCGCGGCGCCGCGAAGTCTGTTTGTTCTGTATTTCAGTATTACGTCATGTGAGTTACCTTTCCTGTACATTAAGACATTTCGGGAAAAAAATAAATTCAATCGCCTTTAAAGCAATAAGATTATTCGATAGACCTGAGCTTCCAAAACGTTTCAGTCCTCGACCTTATTTTAATATATTGAAATTTTTGCGACCTTTTCATCTATAACTGAATTGGTTGAAATAATGTCTAGCCTAACAGTTTTTTTTATTAGTTTTTACATTTGCATGTTAAAAGGTAAAAATAGTACAACCGTAAAAAAAAAACAGAGTAAAATTAATCCGACCCCCTTTAAAATTTGTGTGGCGCGTTTTCCAGTAATCTCTGTTTTAGACAATTTCGGGGCCTTCGCTTGTAATAAATCACTTTATTTTAATACCAATCTCCTATCATACGATTCCTTCATGCCAGTGCTTTTTAAACGTCATTGTCTGTCAAAATCATGTGCTATCACCCATTTTGTTTGAGCCTTTTTTCTATTTTGCGAACCCTTTATCAAATAGTGCCCAACGGACTGGATTTATCGTATGTTTTTCTTTTCTACTCGCAGGCCGCAGCATATGTTTTCCTTCTTTTTTACCGGCATTGAATCCTGCCATAAACACCAATTATCGAAACGTTTTTTGTCTGTACCATAAAGCACCCAGTCCCTAAGGTATAAAGTCAATCTATTCCACAAAATGTAATCTTTTATAGCTTTGATCATATTCTTTTGCTTTCACCTTCTATCTCAAAGCTTATAACGCTAAATCTTTATGATAAAAACGCTCGAATATCTCAAGCCAATGTATAGCCGCAAGTGTAAATTTAAGCGGCATTATTTTTCTGTTTTGTGAAATATTTGTTTAAAAAACGATGGAAAAGACAGTTTATTCTCAATTTGCTTTTGTATTGAAAGATGCGTGTTTTTTTACAATGGTTAAACCGCAAACCTTTGTTTTGCAACCTGTCGTATTGATTTGAAAACACCCACTGATTAACCTATTTTAATGTCGTTTTTCAGCCAAAATCAGCGACGTTTTGGCCAGGCGATAAAACCGACATCAAAACAGGCGAAAAACGGTGATTTTCAAAATAGTGTTTCCAGTTCGTTGTTTTGTTCTTTTCCACTAATACGAAGTCATTTGTGTAGCATCAGCATTGGGCGCTTTCATTCAAACTTCTGCTGTTTATATCGCTTAGCGCTCTTGTGCCGCATTTCTATGACCAGTACACGTTTAAACCCGGAACATACTAGTCGTGCTTTGTGAAAAACCTGTTTAGCCAGTTGAGCTGGATTCCCAGCATGTCTGAGACTGCTACACAACTGAAACAGTTGGAAGTTAAACCAAACCATTGTGTGTATATGAAATCTTGCTTTTAACGCTTTCTGGCCATCAGTAACGGCACGTTGAAATAGTTGTGGAATTATCCATAATGAGAGTGCTACAAACCAATAGGCAATAGCAGATCAGAACTTACTCATGTACTTACAAAATATTCAATAATTTCTACTTCGGGCAACAGCACAATGACTATACATAAAGATCAGAATGCGACTGCTGGTCTTAAAAACGATGCTTGCGCTCATATAGCATACATCGACCTGGTGTTAGTTAACAATATATTAAGTCGGAATAGCCTAAATGACAAAACATATGCCGACAACTTGAATAATTTACGCACAGCCAGGCGGTGACCCCTGTATAACCTTAAAAAATCCCCGCAACCTCTGTATAGTAAACTACTTTTTTATTGTTCTGTTGATTTTTCTATTAGAAGGACTAATATACCCCTTGAGTTTTATTGTGCTATTTGAGTATATTTATGTAAAACGAGTAAAGCGCTAATATCAGTCGATTTCTGTCAATAAATATATAAAAAATTGAAGCTTAGTTTAAGTTTTGTAATTAAACATAATGAAGTATGTTTACATAGAGATCACTATTCACAGTTGTTATTATTCAACCGATGTGAATATTTATCGATCAGCTGAAAAATTGTGTTGCGTCAAACTACGTCAGGACTAAAAGTCGAGCTGTTCAAAAATTTGGACATAATTTTGGGTTAGAAAGCTTATTCAGTTTGAAATCACGTCAATATGTGCTTGTATAAAAATAGAATTGTGCAAAATATGATTTGCTAAACGTTAAATGATTAAGATGTTTTATAAAAATACCCAGTTTGTTGAAGTATTATCACGTGCTTTAAACTACAAAGACGGGAGAAACAAGGAAGTGTAGCGGACAAATATTAAATTCGCAATTAAGCGGCTGATTAAGCAACTTTGCTTTATTAACAATAAAGTATTAATATTTATTTAATGCGAACCCTTTATCATTAGGATCCGTGTTGTCGATCGAATTGCTTTATTTCTCTTTTTAGTTAAAGCCTCCGGCCTTGTCAGTTACTTCCGTTTTAAAATCCTCTGATGTATTTGTCTTGATGACGTAATTTCTTCTTGGTAGGTTTGTTGAGAAAAGTTGTGATAGTTAGTGAATGACAATCGATCACATGATTATCGTGGTGACTCTGTTACAACTCGCTGTGAATTTAAATCAGTTGAAGACAAATAGTAAACGTACCTTAAGCTATATTATGGATTTCCAGTTTGCCAAGGCCCATAGCCCCATAGTAGTAACAACTAATGGCGCTCGTCTAGAATCCTACCACAACGAACATTATTTGGGTTAGGGTGCCGGTTAGCGTTTGGGTTTGGGTGAGTCCAGTAATAGTGTTAAACAATATTACTTGACCTACCCACACCCAAACACTAACCGACACCCTATCCCACATATTATGCATTGCTTAATAATTATTTCAACGTTGTGGTAGGATTCTAGACCAGCGCCCAACTAATTAGTAATTCAGTTTAGGGCGCTGGTCTAGAACCCTAGGTACACATTTTCGTCTTGTGTATTGCTACATTATTAGGTTTGGGTGTTTCTGGGTCAAGTAATTATAATACTAATGCTTGACCCACCCAAACCTAGACGCTTACCGGCGCTCTTTCTCTATTGTACGTGAAAAGTTATGCAAAAAAAAAAATATTAATACCGCTTACCACAACGCATATTGTTTGGGTTAGGGTGCGTGTTAGCGTTTGGGTGAGGGTGGGTCAAGTAATATTATGTTTATTATTAATAATAACTTGACCCACCCTCAACCAAACGCTAACCCGCACCCTAACCCAAACAATATGTGTTGTGGTAAGCGGCATTTGAAGAAAATTTTTTTTTATTAATTTTTACGTACAATAGTGAAAGAGCGCCCGCTAACCTGCACCCTAACCCAAATAATATTTTCGCTGTTGTAGGATTCTAGACCAGTGCCCAGTTGAATATATTGCCAGAGTTTTTGACTCTGGTGTAGAATCGTACCACATTTCCATCGGGGGTTATTTTGCCAATATTGTTCGGCCTTATTATATTTATTACCCCATATTTATTTGTTCTTTGTATTTCCTTTTTAACAACTCGTTTTGTTATTTAAAAAAAAGTGGTAGGATTCTGAGCCAGCGCCGATGTTTTTAGTAAGAGGCTATTTAACCGGATTATACTAAAGTAGTATAAATTCACATATAATCACTAACAAAAGCAAGCAAAAAAGAGCGATTCAGGCAAATAGCCTTTAGGCACTTCTGAGGCTATTTACCCAGCTAACAAATAATTTAAATTCAAAGTGGTAGCGTTATAGACCAGCGCCATAGCAGTTTGTACTTAGATAAAATAGTTACGGTTAAAAGTCTACGAAACAAAAAACTCTAAAGAATATTTGCCTCAATTTGACATTGTCGCTGTTTATTTGAAGTACAAGGGGATATCTTGTTGATAAACATTCCTTTTCCATTCATATAACAGTTTCTTTTTTTTTCAGAAATTATTTACACTATAGTGAAGCTGCCTGCTTAGATTTTGTTATTTTACACCACATTGTTGAAATGATGTCTCCTACGGAGAACGCTGACCCAGAAAAACAAAGCAAACCCGATGAAGGCGCCACCTGGTGGTGTAAACTGCTTGCTCGCGGAATCGGCGTAATCGCTGCTATAAGTAAGTTTGTTGCTGGTGTCAAATAGGATTGTTTGAAGTAAATTAACATTTTGGTAATCACAAACCAATAAACATTTTTGGGGCTGCTCTAAAATCCTACCACATGGTTGAAACAATTATTAAAGCAACGCACAATATTTGGGTTAGGGTGTTGATTAGTGTTTGTGGGTCATGTATTATTATTTAATAATATTGCATAACCTACCCAAGCGAAAGTATATTGCTACCATTTGAAGTTATTGTCATCATTAAAGTATATTAGGGCGAGGCGATATCTTCTTTTTTACATATTCAGTTTGCATTTTGTTATACTTATGCTTAATATTTGGATTGCCACGTTTTTATCCTAATCTTCTACTTCCAGTTGTTGGAATAACAGGAGTCATAACCTTCTTCAGTATTCTGCATCCAATTTGCATACTTTCCGGGTGTCTTATGCTGTAAGTTTGATTGTAATATAGTTTAGTCATATTTAAATAAACTACAGTTTAAACGCTAATAAATATCTGTTAATTTGATAAATTGAAAGTTATTTATTGTGTCAACTTTGTTAAAGTCAGTTTGAAACAGCTTTGTTTTCTCAATCATTACAAATAGCTTTTTTATTTATTAACAAGTTGCATACGTAAGATTTCCTTACGTTGAATGTTTTAAAACAGTGTTCCAAAATTTATTTGCTTTTTAGGCAACTTAACAAATGCCTAAACACTTGAAAAACGTGTAAAAAATTTGTTACAATCTATAAAAATGGTATTAGCATATTTTTTTTGCTGTTGAAAGTGCTATTAGATTGTACTTTTTATACTCTATTAACTGAATGGTCACAAATATTAATCCTATGGGCTTATGTATACATTGCAGAAATAGTTAGGCCATTGCTTTTCCTAAAACCATTCCAGGATTGCCACTTAGTAAGAAATCAATAGGTGACCTTGGAGTGCACTGAGAAAATCAATAATTTATTGTTTCTGGCTTAATCCTACAACTGCAGCCCCTGTATAAGAATTGTGCATGTATAGTTGAAATACAAGCAGTTCAAATGTGCCTATGTATTATAATTGTGCGTACACAGTTTCAATTGAGTGCTTTCTTATTGCAGTGGTATTTGCTGTATTTTGATTCTGCTTGAGGCTCCGATATGCTGCTCGTTTTTTGAGTCGACCAAATCAGTTGGTAACTGGCTTTCTGGGAGGGCTTACTGGCAGAAAGGTCTTCTCTATATTGTGTAAGTTTTCATAGGTTGAAATTAATTTTTGTATGTTAAACAAATGATTTTAAATTAAAAATAATTAAAACCTAAATGAAATTTTTATTGCCTATTGTCTAAGTTTTTGTAGTGTTTAATAAATTTTGTGTGGTGAACAAATTATTTTAAATTTAAAATAATTGAAGGATAAATGTAATTTTTACTTTATATTGTGTAAATCTGCTTCATGATGGTAACGCAATCTTTTAGAAAACTGTCTAATCTAAACTATATTTTCATTTGAATTTAACGTTTTTAACCCAATTTGATTAAATTTATTCTCTAATTGGCAGGATATTGCAACTTTCTTCTAAGTGTGTTGTTTAAAGTAGTATTTTTTTAGGTAAATAAATTTTTAACTTTATTGGCAAAAGGCAAAGATGTCTCTCCTTATATTTTGCAGGATTAGTTTTTTAACAAATACAAAACAATTTTTGTATTTGATATCTGAGTAAACTTTAATTTTTTTAAACAATTTAATGACATTGCTTATTAGTTAATAAACATATTGTTTTACAGAATCTCAATCATTCCAGTTGCAGTTTGTCCTGGAGTAACAACAGTTATTGGATGTTTACCACCTTTTGCAACTGGGGTCGTTTACGGCCTTATGTCCCTCGGCAAAAAGTGAGTCTTTTTTAAGTTGTTAAAAGTTTGCCAGTGCACCATTAAAAAAAACAACAAGAATGTACTATGTAAAAGAACTGAAAAGTTCATACCCACAATGTGTATAATCTGCGATCAAATCTGGAGTCGTACTGACCAATAACATCGCTCATTATATAGCACACAAGATGCCTTCAGAGAGGCTATCACTGAAATCAGTCACTCTAATCAGGACTGTTGTGCAAGCAAGGCAAGCAGAACAACTAGCCTGTGGTGAGGTTCAAACCCACAACCTCCGGTTATACCGGGACCGTCGTTCTACCAACTGAGCTACACAGGCTCATAGGGGAGTAAGTCGAGAAACAACCATAGCACCATTCATACTGGTCATACCTATGCAAAACAATGAAGGGTTTTTTAAAACCATGTTTTAACTGACAAACATCCTGCATAGTAAAAAAAAACAAAGTGTAAATTTGACATTCGAACATTAAGAAGGTCTGGCATGTTGATATAAATCAAAGACTGGAGATGTCCTATATAGATTGTTGATATAAATTAGTTTGGACAAAAAGTCGCAATCTGATCCTATAACAAATCACGTCAATACTGAGCTTAAAAAGACAAAATATATGAAATTAAAACAGTTATCTCCTTTATATTATAAGGCCAAAACTTGCATGAGGGTTCCAGTAGGTTAATGCTCTTTTCTTCCTCTTTTTTTAGTTAGAATCCCTTGGTTTAATCCAATATCGTGCCTGAAATGTCCATGTTAAATTGGTATGGACATGGATACCACCCTAGTATCGGGCGAGTACCGATGCTACTTTTGTGATCAGGTTTCAGTCCCAATCTGATATTAAATTGCTAAATCTTAACCAAATCTCTGCCAATTATTACCCGGGGAAATTTGTGAAATCTAGATTTTATGACCTAATATTTTTCAGGGCGGATAGAGGTGAAATGATGGCAAATGCTAACAGCACAGGAAAATTTGAACGTTTTGAAAATGAGGCAGGTTAATTTATTGGGGAGCATCTTTAAAATACCCCCATCGCCAAATATCTGGTGCTAGCATTTCTCTACTTGTACACTTTCTATTCCATTTCGTGCAATTCAAAGCTGTTTATTTTGTTAGCTCTGTAAGTCTTGTCTTATCTGTTGTGATCATAAAAATGTAAATATTTAATTGCTTTATGTAACAAGACGCGGTTATTAGTAAGCGCTCATGGTAACCTAGCAAATTTTATCTATACATATATTGTCATACTGAAGCACTTCTAAACAGCATAGTTCTGTTTTTTTCGCCTTTGTTAGACATTACGATTGTGGTACACTTTTCAAGTTTGGTCTTTAATTATTTTATTTAGTTAAACAAACAAATACTTGCGAATTTTTTATTTTGCGAATTTTTTATAGTTATTATAAGCCTAAATGACGCATGCTTCTTACATATTGTATGAAAATAAAGCGACGTTACTGTTTTAACCTATAACAGCAATTTGTTGAAAAATAGTCATCTGTAGTTTGAATTCACCTTTGGAAATAACAAAGTCGGTTAAACTGTTTAAAATATTGGTCTTCAACGTTTTGTTCAAGTTCAAAATTGTCAATAATTGGCGACAACGGTCTAATGTGACATGCGCGGCATATTATGCCTATATTGACATACAGAGAAACATTAATCGATGCAGATGTAGGTCAAATCGATGTTTACGACTTTAGTTGTGCGGGTCAAGCACTTTGTTGCTTTACATCTTTACTGTTGAACATATAGATATAACCACCAAACAACACAAAAAGCCCAAACACGACCAACTGATTGCGAAAGGGTTCTGTTCATCACGAAATATAAAACCACTTTTCCAAAACTGTTAATGAACCCGCATGATAATTTCCCTGAAAAAAAACTTTTCAAATTTTTATTAAAATTGGCCAAAAATTTACGTTTAAAACCCACACTTGTAAATCCATAATAACGACGAACCTTGACAAAGCAAGCGTGTAAAGCCGTCTCTGTCTCTATGTACTATTTTGTTTTTATGAAACTATAAATATAGGGCCATGTCACTTCAGCTGTATATCATAGTCTTAACACGGTCATGTTTAAGCAGCAAATATTTTGTTACCCAAAATAAAACCTAATCTTAACCATAGCGCTTATTATCAAGAAAAACGACAAATTTTAAAATATGTTGCTGAGCTATTATGGTACTTTCCTCAATTTAGATTTACAATCCTACCCACTCCAATCATTCCTGTACTTTATTTTTCTTTCTTACTTGTTCGTCGTGTCGAAAATTCAGCTTGTATTCGTTTTAATTGGAACTGTTCTGTATTTAAACAACGATTTCTATCTGTACGCGTTACTTGTCTTACTTTTAGTAATTTTTAAGCTAGAGTATTTTACAAAACCAAGTGGAAGCAATTTTAATTTAGTTCAAGCCTGTAGCTAGGCATGTCCGATAATATCGGATCGTAGTCGATACCTGATGCCAAGTGTTAGTATCGGTACTCGTCCGATATAGGGTGGTATCGGTGCCGATCCGATAGAACAAGCAAATTTGGGCCCAATTACCAAAACAAAATACATCAAAGTGTTTCAATTTCATCTATTTTGTCTGTTTGAGCTAAGTTATGACGTAATTTGGCAAATAATCGGAGTAAGATGTCAGGTATAGGACATTCTTTCCTACGTTACGACTATTATAGCTCATATTTTAGGCACATGATATTACACAATATAGAGTCACCCGTAAAAACTTGGGTAAAATAAGCATTGTTATAAAAAAAATAAGCAATTTGGGTAGAATAAGCGATGTTATTCAATTTTCTTGTGATATTTTTTATTTTTAATTAGTTAATCAAGATTGAACTAGAAACAAAACTTAAAATGCGATAATCAGTTTGCTTGGATTTTATACGGTAACTTTATTTCGCTCCTGTGAGCAACATTAGTGTTTGAAATCGCAATAGAAAGCTTGCTAATACAAAATAAAAAACTTAAACCAAGTAAAGTTCTCGCACCCTAGCAATAATACCAAAATAGGACTATTAGCATTCAGTAGCCTATAATCAGGGTTACTATCTGCTAAGACCAAAAAATAAGCAAGCAACTACGAAAAATAAGCGCGCTTTTGTTAACTCTGGGCGGTCCAGGATTTTGTTTGGGTGAGGCCTCAAAATACAATATTTTTAAAACATTTATTGTTCTCTACGCCAAGTAAACCTTAAAGCAGCTTAATCGTGCAAAGCTCACGAAAAAAAATAGTTTATTTAGTTGAATTGGCGAAACTTCTTTTTTTTTAGTTGAATTGGCGAAAACTTTTGACATATTTGGCCAGGGTTCACCAAACTTGTATAATTAACAGTATATTGAGACTTAATGAATTCTAGACCAAGAAACCGAAAAATAAGGACGTTTCTTAGAAATAAGCACATTAGTATTTTCTAAGACACTGCAATTAAAAATAATCACAAATCTTAGAAATAAGTACGGTATGGTAAGCCTGCCTTTAATAGTCGAAATAGTCTAAATAGAAATCCCACTATAACAGGCAAGAATATAAACTATACAACCTTTTACCTAAATACAAACCCATCCCCTAACTTTTTCATAAAACCCCTTATAATTCTGACTCTGACCAAAATTTTAACCCCAGCCGTGCCCAAACAACGGCGCCGTTCAAACTAGGGCGCCCAAACGTCAAAACCAAATCGCCCTTTGCCAGACAGGCGTCCCCCGATCGTCACATACCATCCCCCTGTAGTTTCAAGCGTTATTTTGGCTATTTAGACCTTACTCCGACGAATTTAGGAATTATTCTGACAGGTTTAGGTCTTATTTAGACGATTTTGTCGTGAATATAACTGCGTACCATATTCGGCTTAATTATGCCGTTGGTCTTAATATTATACAACAATCCACTTTATATATTGTTTCCCATTTATCGTGTAAAGATTGAGTTCTGTACCAGTTTAACCTAATCAATCGATATGCTGCCAGAATCGTTTGTTTTCCACCATTCGAATTCAGGCGTATTTCTTCGACAAAAATGTGATTTCTGTTACTTTTAGTTTTTGCCAAAAAAAGAAGTTATGTAAGTTTCAAGGTCCAATAAACGTCAAAATGATCTTCAGAAAACTTTTGCGCCGATAATTTTGCGAGACGCAATATTTCTGTTTTGCTTCACTGCCCAACAAAACGTTCGCCTCACCTTGGACTACATTAACACGCTGGAAAATAGAATTACGAACGTAAATACAAACTGATGTATTTTGATCTATAGGGTGTGTCCAAAATATAAACATTCTAAGATTAAATTAGCTTTTAATAAAATTGCACGGGTTTGAATTCAAAACACATAGGCGTGAAGTTTAATCCCAAAGATAACTTATCCATATTGTGTACTAAATTAGAAGTTGCATATCGTTGTCGTTTGTAACACAAGCGCCTAATTTAGCGAACACGCCCAAGTATCATTCCCATTCACTTTTAAAGGAGAGTCCAGTGCCTGTTTCGCCAAACAGAAAAGTATTGCCTTTAGTTGGAAGTGCTTAAGCTAAAAGTAAAAACGTTTTGTTCATAACAAAATAGATCGTTTTTCGGTTAGATTGAGTAGAGCATGCAAAACGCTTTAAGGATCAATTAGATCGTAATTAGGTGATTGAAGATATTAAGTATGCTTTGTATTTAATAGTTTAAAACCAAAAGCTGAGGCACTTAATACACTAAAGATGCACAGTGATCGAAATCTTTTTAAACTGACAATAATGTTTTGAGAAAAATGATTTAAAGTAACATTGGCCTTTGTAAATGCTGTAGCGAGAACTAACTGCTTGCTGAAAGCGCCTATGTTTTGTTTTGCGCTTTGCTCACCTAACAAACAAAAAGCATAATATGAAAGCCTTCCGGTGGACGAATGACTTTTTTTACATATGTTTTATCTCTTGATAACAAAAAGCTACAAAAACGTTTTGAGGGACTGGGTGGTGTTTTTTAAGGTTGCTTTTTATGACGCCACGTTTATATGTAACATTGTGACGTCATGCTTGACGTAATTTTGTAACGCCACGTTATGACGTAATATTTTATCTCTAAAACTATTTTCATGGCCACCAAACAAAAGTCCTAGATCCGCGTCTCGTACAGGCTCCATATGCAAACACGGCAGCTAACTTGTAATACAGGACAATAAATAGCAAAATAAATTAAATAAAAAAGTTTAAGGTATTTTTCCCGTTATTTTGTCTTTTCACTTTAGAGTTGTGGAATTTAGTTACTTTCAGTTATAAAACCACTATTTTTGATAAACTCTGTTTTAAAGATGGAAATCGCTTGGGTGAGACTTGACGTTTGGGTGGGTCAAGTATTATAATTATATTTATTCTCCCATAAATTTTTTTCTAGCAATTTCAACTTTGACAATTCGTTCCGTTATTGTAAAAAGAAAAGTGGTAGCGCCCAAAATTGTCGCATAACTTCAAAAAGCAAACGTAGTCTGGCTTTGTTTTTGTCTTTAATTAGCGGCTCATAGTCACAACTGAATGCAACATTCTCAAGTATTCCATTTGCATCCGGTTCGTTCGCTCGCCGTCCGCCACTTGAACTTGTTAAAACCACAATTGTTGCGCAATTCCGCGATTATCGCGTCTCTCGTTTCCACAACAATGCGCCTGCCAAGAGCGGATGAATACCGCGAACTGCGCGATGTTAAAACAATGCCTCTGTTAAGTCCACAATGCCCCACTGTTAGCTGATTCTCAACAGCACTTCTGGTTGAGGTTTTGCTTGTTTAAGACCGAGTTGTGTTTTTTGTCGCGTGTCGCTGACGCTTGTTGCTTGTCGCTTGTTGCGCGTTGTTTTAGCAGCTGTCGTTTTCGATTGCAGAAGTTCGAAAACTCCCACTTTAAGCAAAAGCTGTAATAAAACTAACTTGCAAGAAAAGTTTTTCCATTAAAAAACCTCCAGTAATTGTTTTTCGAAGCATAACGGCTGGAGGTTGTAGTTTGGTGAGACGTAGAACGATTATCAAAGTACATTTAGAAGTGGGAAGCATTTTAAAGGTTTCGATAAAATTAAGATAATGGCTGTAGTTTGACATAGAATGAATATGAAAGCCTATACAGAAGTATAGCATTTTACACGTTCGAATCAATCTTTATATTATATCTTAATATGTATTTGGGTACACTATGCACGGATCTGTAATGTAGCTTGATAATAAATTGCAAATATGTATTCATTTTCAACATAGTATGAAGTCACTGATTGTTCAAAATGCTATACTTATGTATTGGATTTTCTTACGTAATTATTTTTGTTCTTCAACGTTTTGATGAATCTAGTTTTCTTTATATTTCACCACGAGCTTTCGACGTCATTCGCCCTAAAGAAGGCGACTTAAATAGGTTGCCGAAACGTTGTAGAACAATTACAATTACCAGAGGAGCTGTTTTTGATTATAATTAGCCTGTCGTGTAGCAACAGTTTATCAATTTTTAAAACCGTTTTATAATTTTTCCCATCTCTTATATTACATCTACTTGGAATACATACCGCGCAGTTTTGGCAAAGCAATATGGACTGGGTAGGTGCTTACGCGTTTGATTGGAGAAATGTTTGTTGTTATCGCTAGTTTATATAAAAGTTAAAGTTTGCAGCTTCACCAAGTAAAGAATGGACAGCTTTGCCCAAATATAATGCCAAAAATGTTTTATTTTAATTATTTTGGTATGTTTTCATATAACACTGTACACCGAGTATAGCGTTTACGTTAAGGAAAGGTGTAATTTTAAAGTATAAAGCCATAATAACATTTATTTCGCCGACAAAGGTTACTTCCCATAACAAAGGTATAATAAGGAAACTCAAATGATCCAAAATGCATTCAGATACACTAAGATGACAAACCTTACATCAGAAATTCTTATAGAAGCCGTTTGGGCGATATTACAAGCAGTGTTGTCTAAGACAGTTTAGTTGGAAAACAAGTAAAGTTAACATCAAGTGACGTGGCAAGTCAATTCCAAGTAAAGTCATTTCATTACAAACAATTCCAAGTCAAGTCATGTCATTGCAAGTCAATTCCAAGTCAAGTCATTGGCATCAAATTTATTCTATTTCCGTGCACTATAGAAAACACAAAAGTCGTCGGCCCGTCATAAAAAGAAGATTTATTTTGCACAGCTTTAAATCATTATTATGTCAAGTTGTTTGACTTAAACTTCGAAAGCAAAAAAAGAATAGTATATAGGGATGTGAGACTTTATTTGATATCGTTACATAGCAGCAGTAGCGAGCCATCAAACTAAAGAAGTCGAAATCGACTTGCGCTTAATCGATTCCGCAGCCCTGATCTCGAATAGTTCTATAGTTGAAAATAATTTAATTGCATTAAAGAGACTGAGTTTTGTGGCAAAATTTTACCAACATTTCAGCGTTAACAGTTACGCTCTTGACAAAAAATCAAGCGTTATTTTTTCAGTTTTTTTAGTTTTTTACTTCTAGGTTGTGTGTAGTTTATTAATTCCGAAAAGGTTTGTAAAAGGTGCTATAGCTTAAATCGAACCGCTCCGTTGATATATACAGCGCTTTATGATCATATAGACAACCTAAAAACGCTGGGCAGGAAATTGTTAAGTGTTTACGCGAAATATTAAGTGCTTTGCCGATTTTTCTGCAACTGAAAATATATCGTTATACGTTAGTGGTTCCGGTTCGGACTAAAGACATTGTATTGCCATATTTCGGGAAATCAATACTTAGTTTTGTTTCGATATCCGGTATTTTGGGCATACTACTGCTGTGGATCTGATATCGAATAAATTATACTTTTGTCAATAAGCAAAATTAATAAAATTCGAATACGAAAACGATTCTTTTAAAATGTAGTTTTACACGTTTTCATTGTGTGTGTTCGAGATCAGTTACCAAGTCAAGTCAACATTGGAACAAGTTATTTCCAAGTCAAATCACTTACCTTTAAATCTGGTTAACTTGTCCGATTTTGATAAATAAGTCAACTAAAAACTGAGAAAAAAATAACATGCAGTAATCAGATCTTTTTACATGAAACAATCAAGATAAATAAATCAATTTTTTTTCATTTTGCACAATGACATAAGTTCAAGTCGAATTCCTTGTCCAGAATTCCTTGGCTTAAGTCAATCAAGTTATTTGAAAACAGTGACTTAAGTGCACTTAAGTCAAGTCAATTACTTAAGTCATTACAACACTGGTACTAGTCAATAAAACATGATTCAGCATGAATCAATGTTATTATTTCGGGAAATTAAGTTGTATGTACGAAGTCGAAGTATACCATCACATGAAAGGTAACTGCGAAAGGTGACTACACAAAAATAGGCATACATAAATTATCTTAAATGCTTGGCTAAATGGTTTGGTCTGGTTACAACATTAGTCCAGACATCTCAAGTTTTACGGTCATTCGCGTTTTGTGACTTCCTTAGGGAAAATTCAAGGACGTAATATATGTTTATAGGCTTGCTAATATAACAATGCAGCTAAATATAAGAATGTATGAGATGTTGGAATAAAGTTGATTCCAATTACGTGAAGTTTTGTGTTTAGAGCTTCGTATAGTTAATTTTATAAATTGCCAGATTAACTTTTCAAATCTCACAGGAGCAATTTTTGATTTTACAAAATATTTTAGAATAGTTAAGATCCAGCATTTAATCATTAGCCTACATGGTTTTAGCTTAAAAATGTATATGAAAGCTAAATGGATTGAGTGAATCGACATAATTTCAGTTAAACGCTTTGATACGAACTTGTATCAATCTTCAGTTAGTTTATCAAATTGTCCAGTTAATATACTCAACTTATTGGACATTGACATTCATTTTCAATCTAAAACAGCGGTTCTCAACCAGTGGGCAATGGCTCACTGGTGGGCCAAAAGAACATTTGAGGTGGGCCACAGACCAATTTAAAAAAGCTAGATTTAGTTTCATTTGTGTCGTTATATTTAATATTACAGGAATAATGGCTTGGGGAGAAATTAAAAATGAATGTAAATTTATTATTCAGCCGCAAGTATCTCACTAATGCACAGTTGCATAAATAATCTGTTTTGAAATATGTTCTTCTGTGTTTTGTCCTAAACCTATTTTACAGTAACTTCTTTCATAAAAAATTGTTGGGCCACAGAAATTTTGTGCAGCGAAAACGGGCTACGAAAGAAAAAAGGTTGAGAACCACTGGGCTAGAGGTCGGAGTAAGACGTAGAATGAATTTCAGAGCCCATACTGAAAAGCAAGAAATATTTGTTTGTGTAGATATTAATTGACAACAAGCGTAGTAGCGGGATCCATAATAAACACTGTTAGATTTGTGCGTAATTTTGCTCATTCTAAATTTAAAGATTATAACGATGTTTTTTAGTCAATTTTTGTCCTAAGATTGGGAAAAACTGGTCTTGGGCTATTATTGAACTTTGATGGTCTTAACTTTGTGTTGTTATTTCAAAAGTTCAAAGAACAGCGTTGACATGTTTTTGATGGATGTTTATGTCTAGGACCGCAAATACTTCAACAGGCTACTGATTTTTTGCAGTTTTTCACACTAAATCGAGAAAATGCATTTTAATTTTTGTCAGATAAGTTAAAAATTAAAAAAAATATCAAAAATAAAATGCCTAGTTTTAATTCAAAATTGCTCATAAAAAGGTCAAGTTAGATTCACAATTTGATAATAAATTGCAAAGCCAAAGGTCGAGTAGATCGACATCATCTTGATTAAGACTTTTCGATACGAACTTGTATCTTATTCAGTTGATGTGACGGAGAAGCACATTAAGCATCACTTATAAGCTTTGCAATTTATTATCAAGCTACATTACAGATCCGTGCATAATGTACCCAAATTCACAATTATTTTGCTTAATCATTTTTTAGGAAGGCTTTTATGTCAGCGCAGTTCAGCTGTTCGAGCACGTATCTTTGCAGGCGCTGCAGGTCGCATTGTTTAGTCACAATAGTTCGTTTCCAAGAAGTGCAGAGCAGCTTCCGGCGAGAACAAACGTCGGAAATTTCCGCCCCTTCTGTGACTCACAATCGGCAGTATGACGTAACAGTGCGAGGAAGGCAGTCAGCGGAAATACACAGGTGCCTTGCAATGCCTTATGTTCTAGTCTCCAGGCTAATTCAGCCAGGCTTCGTTGTAGCTCACCCTTCTGTTAACGCATTGTTATGAAACAATGACCTGACCTGAAAAGTTTAAATCTTAGGTTCCTATTTGGTGGAAATTTGGAATTTGACTCAGTAAATTACATTTTCGAGCATAATGGCAGCAACAAAGCAGGGACACGAGGCTAAAGAGTGTTAAACTGATGCTTGATTCATTAAAACAAAGTTCGATTTAGAGGTGTATGAATGTCTTGGATCTGTTTAACTTGGCTTTTGAAGTGGAGGAACGTATCTTTAGTAAGAATTACAATTACCAGAACAGCTGTTTTTTTATTAATATTACTGGGCCTGGTAGCAACAGCAACAGTTTATGTAAATCTTTAGTCGGTTACGATTTGTTTGGCACAACTACACCAAGTTACTCTACAGCTCTAAGTTTGCGCGCAAGCACCAATTACATTAAATGTGCAACTTTTTACGGGAATCTGTTTGGCTAAAGGCATTCCAATGCAATTAGAGCGTGTTTTTGCTGCCAGCCAATCATTACCAGCGATTGGTTGGCAACTTTTGGTTTGTGGTTTTGTTTGACTGCTGTAAACAGTGTTGCTGCTTTTGCTGCATTTTTTGAAATTAGCATTTGAATGATGCTGTTTTGGAGCGCATTGTTTTGGTAACAATGGAGGTTGGGTCAGGGGTCATTAAATGTCAAGTGAAGTTAGACTGATCCGATTTAGTAAAGAGAAACCGTAACAAACGTTATTACTGAAAAATCTGAAGCAAACTTGTAAAGCATTACTAAATTATATAAACGATGAGAGCGCCTTTGTTAATAAACTTTTAATATTTTGCAACTCAACGCTTTTACGCAAGAAGTTTAGGAAATAAACGGAATCTGATCGTAGAGACTCGACGAGCAAACGATAAAATCAAAAACTGAAAAGAGCGATAAACTGCAAAATACGTCGTTCATGCTTGTGTTACGTCACACAGAAGGTAAGAAATTCAAATTTTAGATTTATTTCAATTTAAACGACGCCATTTAAGTCAAATTATGTCATAAGCCTTCAAAATAAATGTTTAACCTAATTAATATAAATTGGTAAACAGCAATATTTCGCGCAGCAAACATAAAAAGCAAAACAAACACAAGTAGGGTACTTTATGTGTAAAAAATGGGTAAACAATCCAATTTTACATTTCGTTAAGAAGGGCCGGAAATGCATTTTATTTTCAATATTAAAATTTAATTCAAAGTCAGGTATTTTTTTAAAATCACGGTCCAAATCAAGTCATTTTCCTAAATATTACTAAAGATTTTTAAAAGTCAAAGACTTATCAATTAAATTAAATCTTGTTTTTGAAAGGCAAAACGCAAAATAGGCGAATTTTACTAAAATTTGTTTAAAATAAAACACATGTTCAAGTTAATTCTGCATAAGTCATTTGTCTGAATCACTTAAGTGCACTTAGGTTTAATTGAGTCATAATAATCGCTAAAATCACTGGAAAATGCCTGAGGTGAGCTTACATTAATTTCGCTTCGCGCGTTTGAAAGCTTTCAGCGGATTAGTACCTCGAGCGATTGTTGTCTTTGTTACGTAACAAACAAATCCGCTTCTATTTGCTACGCGACCGCACCGCGATGGCGCGCGCTGGTGCTTTGTTACGCAATTAGTAAACAATGCAAGGTCGATTAAATGAACGTTTTAAAAATATCCGCTTTAATAAGATGACCGTTTAATGTGCAACAAAATAAACTGAATGTACGAAATATAGTCACTTGGAAGGAATGCATGTTTGTGATAAAGTTAAGACAAGGCAAAATTGCATTTTATTAAAAGGTAATAACATCCTTTAATAACATGGTTTAAAAACTATTAGCCACAAGTTTGCCAAAATTGAACTTTAACGGGTTTCAGACAACAAAACGTATATCTGTAGTGTTAAAAATGCAACCTATTAAACCAGTTGATATAGAAGATTTTTAACATTAATACAGCATAATGATCGGCAAGAAACCCAGCTATTCAAGTCGGTCAATCTATAGATGAAAACGAAAGACTTGCAATACCCTTTTATCAATAGTTTACGTTATAATGTTTCAACCAACAACTGATTCGCACAGTGCTTAAAAAGTTATTTTAATAGTAAAGAAAGGTAGCTTTCTCGATTAGACAAGGAATTAAGTCTGTTGTATCAAGGTTCAAACAATTTGCTTAGGGCTATATATTTCCAACATATTATCTTCAGCAGGTGTTTGTAGATTAGTGGCAGCTTGACATTCTGGGGATCTTAAAACTTAACCACATTTACTGAGTAAGGAATGTTGCATTAACAGATAAATATCCAGGCGTTGCTTTGAACAGCCTATATAGCTTTTGTACATAGTGTCAGTAATGTTTTGTGAACCAAGTTTTGTTTTTTTCTGGCCATTGGTGCGGTGTTATGGATATACTAAAGTTTTTTTGACAATTTAAATTGCTTTGTAATAATTGCTTTGTAATCTGGTGGAACTTAATGAAATTTAGCTTCGCACATGGGATTTGCATAAAATTACCCGACATCAGATGCAGATCTAGGATATTTGTTCGAAGGGGCATGACGATTTTCAGTGATGACATCACAAATTTACGTCATAACATGACGTCACACTCTATACATATATACGTGACGTCATAAAAGTAACCTTAACAACACCACATAGTTCGTTTATTTTGTGAGTTTTAGGTTGACGAGATTTTACTTTCAATATTATTTTGCATTTACGCAGTTAAGAGAGTGTTTAGCAGAAAACGAGAAAGATTGCGTTAAGTTTTTTGTGTCATTGTTGTCAGTTTTCTTCGATTGACAGATCGCAATCAACTATTGTAAGGCCCTGGCGTAATACATACGGTTGAATTTTCAAACCTACACTGTGTGGTTTGAATTGTTGGGTTTAGTTTTGTCCGATACTTGACATTATATTCCGATACCGATGCCCGATAGTTTGGACAATAAGTATCGCGATACGATACGATACCAATTGACGTCATTACCATATCCTAATTTTAGTGTTTGCCTTTCAAGGTAAAAATCGCTGCTGAATCAGTATCACAAATAATGCTGAAATTTCAATATTAATTTGTTATAGGATCTGCAGCGATACCACCCAAGTATCGGAAGAGTGGGATCGGGTATCGACTCCGATCCGATATTATCGTACTTACCTAATTAGGTTTGAAGTGTTTGAATTTATTGTGTTCTGTTATTGTTTGAAGTTGAGTTCAAATCAGACTGACTGAACAGTTTTGCTGGATTGTAAAACGATTGCAGAGCTGCATTGTCTAAGTTCTCGGAACGTATGTTATATGCAAAACATTCAGTTGAATAGCAATAACAGAAAGCAACAATACAAAGCGCGCGCGCCCATTCAAAGCCAACAATGGCCTTGTTTAAATTAGTCGGGTTATCTTTGCAAAAGTTAAATAATCAAGGTTAGTTTCTACAAAACGAGCCTTCCTCATAACTAGGTATGTCCGATAATATCGAATGGAAGCCGATACAAAGTGGCTGTATCGGTACTAGGGTGGTATCGGTACTAGGGTGGTATCGGTACTAGGGTTGTATCGGTACTAGGGTGGTATCGGTACTAGGGTGGTATCGGTACTAGGGTGGTATCGGTACTAGGGTGGTATCGGTACTAGGGTGGTATCGGTACTAGGGTGGTATCGGTACTAGGGTGGTATCGGTACTAGGGTGGTATCGGTACTAGGGTGGTATCGGTACTAGGGTGGTATCGGTACTAGGGCTGTATCGGTACTAGGGTGGTATCGGTACTAGGGTGGTATCGGTACTAGGGTGGTATCGGTACTAGGGCTGTATCGGTACTAGGGTGGTATCGGTACTAGGGTGGTATCGGTACTAGGGTGGTATCGGTACTAGGGCTGTATCGGTACTAGGGTGGTATCGGTACTAGGGTGGTATCGGTACTAGGGCTGTATCGGTACTAGGGTTGTATCGGTACTAGGGTGGTATCGGAACTAGGGTGGTATCGGTACTAGGGTGGTATCGGTACTAGGGCTGTATCGGTACTAGGGTGGTATCGGTACTAGGGTGGTATCGGTACTAGGGTGGTATCGGTACTAGGGTTGTATCGGTACTAGGGTGGTATCGGTACTAGGGTGGTATCGGTACTAGGGTGGTATCGGTACTAGGGTTGTATCGGCGCCCGTTTAAACGCAATAAGCTTGCCCAGGAAACTGGAGTATTACTGTTGTAGTTAAACTTATTGCTGATTGTGTTTAACGGAAGGCTAAAAAACAAAACGCGGAGTTGTGAAGTGCAAATTTGCCCACCTTGTTTTATATTTTATCTCCTCTGTGAAAAATGTAGATCTTAAGTAATTAAATTTTCGGAGATGGTAACGATGATTTTTACGAACTGCTAATATGAAATAGAATATTTTAATGCTAGTAATTTCGTTTGAAGTGTTTGAATTTATTGTGTTCTGTTATTGTTTGAAGTTGAATTCAAATCAGACTGACTGAACAGTTTTGCTGGATTGTAAAACGATTGCAGAGCTGCATTGTCTAACTTCCCGGGACGTATGTTATATGCAAAACTTTCAGTTGCAATAACAGAAAGCAACAATACAAAGCGCGCGCGCCCATTCAAAGCCAACAATGGCGTTGTTTGTTGTGGAAGGGGTATTCCCCCGAAATATGGCAGCATGACAGACAGCTTCCCGCCGCTTTAAAGATATTCTTTGCGACATTTTTGCGCAGGAAGCATGCATGGGGGGTTGCCGCTACAGCGAGCATATGTTTCCATGCGCCTAGACTGCCAACAGACTGCTTACATTTCTCAGTCACGCAGACAATTGCGAAATACGACTCTTGGTTGCAGCTAATCGTTTGCATACAGACTGTTTCTAACTCAGGGATGATTTTTTCAAACTTATACCGGCATTTTTAAACATTTTTAGAGCGGTATTTCACACTTAGAGCGGCATTTCTTTTAATTTAGAGCGGTATTTTTTTTACATTTAGGTGCGTTTGTTCAAAGTTAGAGCGGTATTTTCTAGTTCAGAAGTAATCCAATTTGAAACAGCCAACATATTTTTCGGTTAAATTTACCTTGAAAGATCCACTTTTAAACCGAGACGGACAACAGTTGATCTAAATTTGTTGGGGGCTCTTGGTTGCAGCTAATCGATTGCCAACAAACTATTTCCAACTTAGAGCAGTTTGTTCTAATTTAGCCGGTATTTATTAACTTAGAGCCGTATTTTGTAAACTTAGAGCGGGATTTTTTCATTTAGAGCTGAATTCCGATTTATTTATTTTATTTGGAAAGTTTTTTTTTTTCAAAAACGTTTATTGACTGTGTTCATTTTATTGATTTTTTTTGAAAGTGCGGTCATTGACTGTGTGTGTTTTTTACCATTTTCATTTCTTTTGCAGCTCCTTTGATACAAAATTGCTCAACGCATATTTAGCCCAGAAATGAGGACTGCTAAAGGGTACCGGCCTTTTAAAACAGCCGCAAAAAATGGCCATTCGTGTTTCCTCGCTTGACAGAAGATTAAAAACGGGACTTACCGCACCAAATTACTCAGGAAAACGCTTGCATTAAGTTAAAGAAACTAATGACTTCTTCGTGCGCTTACGTTGTTCAAAACAACGAAATATGTTCTAGGCCCCTTTAGTTTTTTTGTAAGGCGTCTTTAACGAGAAGATATTGCAAGTTTTAGCAAAAAAACACGAAAATTATAATAATTAATAAGCTCATTCAGACTCTTATGTACTATTCTTAATTACAAAATTATACGTCAATTTCAGTAACAGTCGATTAAAATAAACGTTACTGTAGATAAAAAACAAAAATACAAGCGCATTAGATAGATCTATCTGATCTAAATTACATGGCAAGCGCTGGGAGGTAAAATTTTTAAAACCATTACGTATGAGATAAAAAGCTGTTCCTTGCAGCTGCAAATACGAACACTTTAGCGGCACAGCTAACTTGAAAGTCTTTTTAGTCCCTCGCTGTGCCGGTCAAATGTAACAAAAGTATGCTTGTTAGAAAATAAAACAATGTGCAGCAAATCGGTGATACCACCCTAGCATCGGACGAGCATCGATACCACCCTAGTATCGGACGAGTACCGATACCACCCTAGTGTCGGACGAATACCGATACCACCCTAATATCGGACGAGTAGCGATACCACCCTAGTATCGGACGAGTAGCGATACCACTCTAGTATTGGACGAGTAGCGATACCACCCTAGTATCGGACGAGTACCGATACCACCCTAGTATCGGACGAATACCGATACCACCCTAGTATCGGACGAGTAGCGATACCACCCTAGTATCGGACGAGTAGCGATACCACTCTAGTATTGGACGAGTAGCGATACCACCCTAGTATCGGACGAATACCGATACCACCCTAGTATCGGACGAATACCGATACCACCCTAATATCGGACGAGTAGCGATACCACCCTAGTATCGGACGAGTACCGATACCACCCTAGTATCGGACGAATACCGATACCACCCTAATATCGGACGAGTAGCGATACCACCCTAGTATTGGACGAGTAGCGATACCACCCTAGTATCGGACGAGTACCGATACCACCCTAGTATCGGACGAATACCGATACCACCCTAATATCGGACGAATACCGATACCACCTTACTATCGGACGAGTACCAATACCACCCTAGTATCGGACGAGTACCGATACCACTCTACTATCGGACAAGTATCGATATAATCCTAGTATCGGACGAGTAGAGATATCGAGTATCGGCTCTTACTCGATATTCTTAAACATCGCTAGTCACAATTTTAAGAAACAGTGCATCAGCTTTTTGTATCAGCGATAATAACACGAGTGAACCTCTCCTGACCATTTCTTGTTGATGAGAACATTTTGTCGTCATTTTTCTCGTTAAATTATTGCCTTATGTCCGGACATCCGCTTGTTATCGATCCATTCGCCTCTATTTGTGTTTGTGGTCATATTAAATCGCAAGGAGGCTCGGCATCATGTAAATGTAACGGCTTCCGAGTTAAGGCGAATCTACGTATATGCAGGTTTGTTGATTGATGCATGATCACTAATGTGCTTTAATGAACCTTCAGCAAAGGTATTTAATTGATAAACTGCTATTGCTTTGTAGAAATGCAGACTTCGTTGCAAGCAGCTTGACTGACAGGTGTTTTTGTTTTCTGTTTATAGTTGAAAAAAATTGAAATTATTTTTGTGAAGTTCTTATTTTCTGACGTTAAATTTCTTTCATTTGGCAGGTCTCCGATAAAAATCGGATTGTGTTGTATGAGGTCACAAAAAAGGTAGATTGGAGGCATGACGTCATAAATTTAAGCAATGCCGCAAATTGCAAAAGGTCAGGTATTAAAAAAGCGTGAAAATACCTGTCATAAAAAATGATGCTGTCATAAAAAATGATTTCATCGCCCAATATTTAGCAGAAAAACAACAAAAATGAAGAATAAATCTTAAGATAATGGCTGGAGGTTGTAGTTGAACGTAGAATGAATATCAAGGGCCATACAGAAGTAGGTTCTAAACGCAAATGTCTGCAATTGGACGAGACTTGTGCAAACTGCCGCCTTCCTACATATTGTAAAGCACCCGATCAATTACCGTCATAGTTTGTTGGTGTTATTTTCCCAAGCGGATATCATCGCGAGCGCCGTAATCAAGTGCCCCGCCAAGCCGCGCGCCAGCAGTTTATATACAGCTCTCAACAGCTCAGCTTGCCTTTGCTATGACTTCCACGTTCAGTCTGCAACGCTGAAGCCTTAAAATTGACAGCGTGGCAAAGATAGGTTGAACTTCCACGTTTTGAAAGCTTCAGATGCCAAATTTTGACACGTTTTGGACGTTAAGTATTGCTAGAAAGGTCATTGCTGCTAGAAATGATTTAAGATTGATTTTGATTGTTAGGTGTGCAGTTCTGGGCAAGCCTTATAATGTTGACTTGCATGTTTTTAACTTTGTTTCTGATCACAAGCATTTGATTTCGATTGGAGTGGTGTCTCTTGCGAGTTTATAAAATTTAAATTAGTTTTACGGCCTTAGTTATGAATATGTTACTTCTAAACCTGCACAGTGTCAGGGCGTGTCACATTTTGTATTAAAGTTGCACTTTTTATAGGGCGTGTCAAATTTAGCATCCCGTCAACGTGGTAGAAAATCGAGTCTGTAGTAAAAAAATGATCGGGTCCATGGTAAGAAACCCCGCTGAAATGACGTAAATGAACATCATGACGTCACGCATACATAACCGTGTCGTCACTGGATGAGCGAGGTGAAAGTTAAAAGAGTTGCCGTGTGGATGGTGAGCAGTTAATTTGTTGAACAGTCAGATCGGAAGTTGGTTAATACTTGTTCTGGTGACCACTGCTGTTTGTGATTCACTTAGCTGGCCACCATTTATGATGACGTCATTAGTGATTACGTGGTGTTTTGGATTTAATTTGTTTTGTCACAGTTTGGTTTATTAGAAAATTACAGTAGTCCACTCATAAATAATCCTAGTAAGGGCGCCGCAATGAACTTATTATTTTATTAGTTGAGTTGTATGCTAGAAAAGGTTTCGAAACCACTGGTGTAAATTATACTTTACCTTCAGCCAACATCGACGTGTATTATAAAATTTGTAGCTAGGCCTATTAAAGTAAATTGAAGCAAATGGTTTCTTTTAGTATATCAGTTGTTGCAGAGAAGCTTAATAACACTTCCCTGTGTCTCTAACCGAGTCTGGAAAGTTTATAGTCATTGGCAGGGGATCCACGATTATTTTTTGGGGGGTATAAAAAAATATTCTTCACAAAGTTAGGGTGACGTCACAAGTTAAGTCATAAAGTTACGTCAAAACGTGACGTTACAAGTTACGTCAAAACATACGTCACGAGGTACGACCTAAAAAAAAAACGTGACGTATTTTTATATAACGACAAAAAAAAAACGTTAAATAATTCGTTTTTGTAAAGATTTAGTTAAACATTTTACAAAACGCGCCGAGACACACCATAGACAAAATTTCAATTATAAATTAAAATTATACATTTACTTAGTTAACCTATAGGCAAAGAATACTGTTTAGGGGGAGGCATGGCCACGTAACACCTCTTTACGTAGACTAGACCAGTGCTTCTTAAGCTTTTTTAGTTTTGTTCACTTATAGCATATATCTACAGATTTCGTTCACCCTTGTCTCATGATATGATAAAACTATCTCGTCTATATATAACAGCACGAAACGACTTAGGTTGTTTCGATTTTTGTTAAGATCAACTCAAGCTAAGTTTTACCATTGAAAATCTACAATTTCTCGAGTCCAGAAATATAAAGCTACAAAAAGTTTTCTGACGGTTCACCCTTATTCACCCTTTTTGGTTGGTTCACCCCTGCAAAAATTTTATTCACCCTGGGTGAACCATTCTCCTGTTTTTTAAGAAACACTGGACTAGACAAAAGTCAGAAACACAACCGCTATTTATTATTTAAAGGCGACTAGAGTAGAAACAAGCTGTTAATTTCGCCTGAACCCTCCAGACGTTTGTGCTTCTATTTTTAGACGCACTTAGCAATAGAGTTCTGGCAGGAAATCAGAATTCCTTCCTTGTTTGCTTCACAGGCCGCCTCTTATAATATGCAAATCCATGCACTGTATGCATGAGGGAAGCATATGCAAACATTAAACTTCACCGTTGTGGTCGAAAGGCATTCATTTTTGCTTGGTTTGGCAGTTTTTACACTTTCTCTTGCAAATGTGTGATTGTTGCACATATTCTTTAGACTTTTCTGGCATAATGTTTATTTTATAAGGTTTAAAAGAGAAATATATATATACATATACTTTAATGGCATCCTAAGTTTCTAGAAATGTATTAGAAAACAATACAAACATAATAAACTGAAATAAGCTATTGTTGCCAGGCATAATGTATAACCGAGTGTTGCTCATCCAGCAGTTTTATTATAAACAATCGACGTTTCGACGTTCAATACTTCATCAGGATAATGACATATCATGCAAGACAGATTTCTTGTATATAACAAACTGGTTGGTAACAATTTAACATTATTTTTAAAGATGTAAATAGAAATATATTTCACCAAACGAAATGTTTTCTAGAGACTGAAAATGCATTTTTAGGCGAAATTTATTTCCGTTACATCTATAAACCGACTGACTTTATTAAAGCTAGCAAAGTTTAAAAACTATATGTAGAAAATGTTTCATTTACAAGGGCGAGGAGAAACCTTTGTTAACAACTGACGTGGAGGTTCATTCCTGCGCGTATTTTGCGTCTGGTTTGATCAGGATGTTGTTTGCGCCGCCATGCGGTCAGGAAGCGTGGGTTGAGTAGGCGCATGGGGGCGCCATCCCGATTGCAATTTCCTGTTTCTCCACCCACCTAATCCAAGCGCCTATAAGCTCGCTTTGTGAACTTTTACTGCGTTGAAAGGAGTTGTAGGGAAGTGAAAAATACACTCACTAACCTTTTTGGTTTATTTGAATTTAAGCTATCGAAATTCCCTCTAATTCTTCGATTCAAACAATAAGACTAATCAGGGTTTTTTGAGGGGATAGGAGTTGATTTTGATGACATAGCAGTGTTTCTAAATAAGTAACGAAAAAGCATATTTTCAGTAAATACTTCGCAACAGCAAATTTAATCAACCTATCTTTCGATCTTATTTTCTATGGATGTGATATATGGGCTGTGGTCTTATGTGATCGAGTATACAACTATTTTTCGTTGAAGCGAATTTGCTGTATTCTAGTGGAAAAAACGTAAAGATATTTGTCAGAACAGTATAGACTTTCTTGTCTCAGTCAAAATCAGTTACTATAGGTTCTAGTTTATAAAAGAGAGACTGATGATGCCGTGATTGGCGAAATATATTTCTCTTTTATAAACTAGAACCTATGATGACTGATTTTGACTGAGACAAGAAAGTCTAAAGTATATTGGTACCATTCAAAGTCACTGTCGTCATTAACGTGCATTAGGGCAAGGAGATATCTTCATTTTTACATATTGAGTTTCCATTGATATTTGTCAGAATTCGAATAATTGTTTTGTCATCAAAAGTACATCAAAGATGCGCGAACTGCACCGATATTGTGGTTTAATTTTCGGCCCCTAAAAGGCATTTTATTTGCTTGATAATGTCACAGGCAAACGGCCAAAGGTGTTTTTTTTACATGGAACTTGAGCTAAGTTAACAAGCAATTGTGGCATGTGACATCGACGAAAAAATGTGATATTTTCAGGCCCAGCTAGTGAACCGGAAGCCATCTGGAGAGATTAACCAAGTAATCCTACTTACCAAGAATTAACCGGGTGCACTATTAATACATTGATTTTGCCGTTGGTCAGTTAGACTTAAAAATGTCAAGTTGAAACGCTACTAAATATTTAACTCAGTATGACCTAAGCCATACTTGCTGCGTCAAGGTTTTACATTTGCTGACTAACGGTGACGTGTGGTGTTATATAAGGGGCGTTTTGTAGGCGTGTCCGGCGTCATATGCTGGCCACGAGTGGAAATAAAGGACAGTGTGGGTTTTCCGGTGTATTTCTGTGTGTTGTTGTTAAAATATCGTGGTTTAAAGCAACAAACAGGTTTAAAGGGACAAATAAGCTTGTTCTTAGCGCAGAGACTAAGTAACATATTCGTCAGGTGTTAAACAAATGGTTAAACGGTCACCAGAATAAACTGGTTGCAATCTTTTAGTATCTGTACTAATGCAGCACGATCTAGATTCGTTAGATTACAGATAGGTGCATAGATACTTTGTTAGTGATAGTTGTTGAGTACAACTTCAGCAGGGCACAATCACGGTACATTGAACATATGCAACTGTTGGCCAATCTTTCGATAACCTTAGCCGTCCTTTAAATCATGTTTATCTTTCCTGACAATTTGTATCAATTTATTGACGAAAATACAGGTTTTCGAGAGAAGTTGAGAGGGATGTTTTACCAAATCGTAAATAATTTAGGGTATCAGGTGGTACTGTATAAAGACAAATTGTATCCAAACTTGACAAGCTTTCGAACAACCTTGCTTCATCAGGTCAAAGTAGAAATCTTTGGAAACAGGTAGAAATCCAATTTGACCTGATGAAGCACGGTTGTGCGAAAGCTTGTCGAGAATTAAAAATAATTTGTCTTTATTATAGTGCCACCCTGTCCCTGACCATATTTAGAATTAGACAATACGATCATTTACAAAGGTAAATAATTTAGGGTACGTTTCGGTGCTTATTCAAAAACTCTCGGAAAATTGTGTTTCAAGTTTGCCAGCTTATGTATAACCATGCTTTATCAGGTCAAATGCAGATAAATGCGAATAAACTGAACTAAGGAAAGTGTAAAACACCAACAAAAAGTGTGTCTCGTGGTTTGGAACGTGGTCCTTGTTGATTGATCTTATTGTTTGTCTAGTAGGCCTATATATTTTTTTCGCCTATAGTTGCAATTATATTGCCCTGACGAAAACTACCCGAATAATATGTGGTGTTGGCATTTTAACACAATTTTGCCGGAAGAACAATTTTATAATTGAAACAATGCCTGACAGCAACAGTATACACATCTATTGATGCAGGTCAAACAGTTCCACAGACACATGTCGTCTCATGCATGTCTAATACGTGTATCGTCTACCGAAAGCAGAGGAGTTTGTTTGAACAGGGGCCGTTCAAGAGGGGCACCAGACCCCCAAGAGTTTATTTTTCTTTTTTTATTTCTTATTTTTTTTTATTATTTTTATTTTTTTATTTTCTAACTATTTTTTTTATGTAGATACGTAATAATATCAAAGCCCATACATAAGTAGGTATCATTTTTGACGTTTTGAATAACTAGTTACTCATTTTTAACATCATACGTAGAAACAATTTGTTTTGCATTTGCGCAAACTTTTATCCGCTTTCACTATGTTCTTGTTCGTTTCAAGATAAACTATTCTACCCAAAGGCTCTATGCTACCTAGAGCTGTGTGACTTTTAAATTCTACGTAGTGCAATTTCTGTTAGTTGCACTATATAATGTTGCACTGAATATGTGCTAACGGAAATCACCTCGATTCTTGTAGGATAAATGTCGACCTTAAATCCTAATCAATAGCAGCAGAAATTGAACTACAAATGCCGTTATTTAAACAATATGCGAATTTCAATTGTGCCGAAATTTTTTAATTTTTTTAGCAGTTTAAACCAAATAAACGTTGGATTTCAGCTAAATTAGTTTATGGCGTTATGTTATGACGTAACTTTGTAACGTCACCCCTAAAAATGTTCATGCCCCCCGAACAAAATTCTAGATCCACCCCTGAGTTTAAGTTGTTCATCTTTACGTGGTCTGTATAGCTCACTGCCATAGACATGACTGTGATGCGTGTACGCTGTCACATTAATGTTTACTCGACTTCAGCCGGTCTTTGGCCTTACATGTTTGCTTTGTACGTCACGTCATTTAGAACTCGTTGTATGTTAGAAGCAGACTTGGACAGCTAGGTAATTCAAACTCAGCGAATAAGAGCGGCTCTCCGCTAATTCTAAGTCCAATTGAAGTTTTAAATTGCTAGTGTGTTCTTCTTTTAGTTTTAATCTAATTTTTGTTTTTATCGAAATGCTATTTTGTAGAACTTTCAGTTTTGTTTTATTTGCAACGAGGGTTTAGTCTTTTAAGTGAATTTAACAGCCTGAGATGTGCTGCTCGCAGAGTAAGGATCTATTCTATATCGTTTGTGTTTTCGGTGAAAATTTGCGAGTATATCTAGATCAGTTGTAAATTGTTGAAAAGGTTGAAAAAGTTCAGAATTTAGTTTGATTGCTATAGTTTTTTGCGAATAAGATAATTTTAATTATAATCTAATTTGTAAAAGCTGAACAACTCCCAGTTGCCAAAGTGTGTTTGCTTAGGCCAGCGGTTCTCAACCAGTGGGCCATGGAAACGTTTTAGATGGGCCACAGACCAATTATGAAAAGCTATATTTATTGAATATTTTAGTTTCATTTGTGTCACTATACCTAATTTTACAGGGATAATTGCTTAGGGGAGGAATTGAGTAGGAATGTAAATGAAATGTAAATTTATTGTTATATGCTTCGCTATATTTTGTTCTGAACTTTTTTATAGTTTGTCCATTCATAAAAATTTTTTGGGCCACAGCATTTTTGTACAACGAAAATGGGCCACGAAAGAAAAAAGGTTGAGAACCACTGGCTTAGGCTGTTATTCTAATGTTTTGTTTTAGTACAGTACCTGAAAGCAGTGATGCTATATCGGACTATTTTCTTACTTTTTAGGATGTTCGTTACGATACTCATAATTAATTTACGAGATCATATATTCGATCCTGTTCTCACAAAATTTAAGATTGAGCATGAACACGAAACCCTTATCACACGCTCATGAAGTTCATGATCGATCACGAATCACGGGTTAACAAAGTTCATGATTTATCACACGCTCATGAAATTCATGATCGATCACGAATCACGAATCACGGGTTAACAAAGTTCATGATTTATCACACACTCATTAAATTCATGAACGATCACAAATCACGGGTTACCGGAGTTGGTGAATTAACACACACTCATGAAATTCTTGATTGAGCACGAATCACGGTTTCACGCAGTTAATGAATTATCACACACTCATGAAATTCATGAACGATCACGAATCACGGGTTACTGAAGCTAATGAATTATCACACACTCATGAAATTCATGATCGATCACGAATCACGGATCACATGTTAACAATGTACTGGTTAAGAAAATGCCTAATGGACACAGCACTCACGTATATCGCAAGCCTACTCATACAGGCCTCCTAACAAGATGGTCAAGTTTTGTTCCATATAAATACAAGCGCAACCTGATAAATAGCCTATTACACCGGGCTTACAGAATTTGTAACACTTACATGGGAATGCACCACGAATTCCGCAACATTTTTAAAATGTTGATGATGAATGGTTACCCCAAGCAGTTTATTGATACTGCCATTTACAGGTTTCTTGACCAAAAACACAAGGACGTGCAAAACAAAAGGGTTGAACATGAAGAAAACAAAACGTTGTATACCATCACAATGAAGCTCCCGTTTATTGGAAAAACATCGATGAATATATGCAAAGAACTTACTACCTTCGTAGCGCGCAACACCGAAAATAAAGTCAAATTTATTTTCAGCCACGAAACCACACCTATCAGTTCGTTTTTTATACACAAGGACCACCAGCATGTGTTACGTCGTTCAGGAGTTATATACAAAGTGCAATGTTCGTGCGGATCTACTTATATTGGACAAACCAAGCGTAACCTACAAGTGCGTATGGACAACCACGACCCTTCATCACGGTCCACGCAGGACACAGACGTGGCAAGACATTTGCATCAAAATCCTGGTCACAAAATCGATTTTAAAAACCCCAAGATTCTTGCGACAAGTCGGTGTTGGCGTCGTCTTTTGATTAAGGAAACCGTAGAAATAACACGGCACAACCCGGAAATTAACGCAGACCAAGCTTCTATACCACTCTATCTTTTCAACATCTGATCACGTGGATGGCCTTATCTGCTATCGGCGACCTACCTTCTAATCGCCGCACACCCGGTTTAGATTATGTATCTATCCACGTTTCCTTCTTTCTGATGTCTGTCTTAGCACTATATATACACTTACCATCAGTGACTTCTCTCTATGTTGAAAATGAATAAAGAGTTATTCGAAACGTTCAAAATGATACCTGCTTCTGTATGGGCTTTGATATTCTTATTACATGTTAACAAAGTTCATGATTTATTACACGCTAATGAAATTCATGACCGATCACGAATCACGGGTTAACGAAGTTCATGAATTATCACACGCTCATGAAATTCTTGATCGATCACGAATCACGGGTTACCGAAGCTAATGAATTATCACACGCTCATGAAATTCATGATCTATTCATGATCTATTCATGATCTGATCGATCACGAATCACGGGTTTACTCATGATTATTCACGTTGTCACGAAAACGTACACATACAGTATATACTCTTATTACTCACAAATTCGCTTCCCATCTATTGTTCGGCAACAATAGGGGTGAAACCGCTTCAACCCACAACTTACGGTGAGTGTAGCGGGAAGTTCCTGTCCTCGGGCATTTCCCATTTCCCGCGTTTCTTCTTCGTTGTCACGTTTTGTTCTCATTATTCTCGCGAATTTGCCGTCAGCAAATTTTTATCTGAGCTAGGTTGGCGCCGATATTTCTCCTGGTAAAGTCGCTGCCAGTACCTTGAGGTTGTTGCTTTTTTAAAGTGAATTTTAGAATTAGTGTAACGCCGTTGTTTGTTGATTTGCTCAGGGCCTGAATGAGTTTCAGCCTAGATTTATTGTGTTTTCTTTTAAAAACGATTTATCTTGTTTATTTTCACCATTCGCACTTAAGTCATTGTTTTAAACGACTCAAGTTGACTTAAGTGTAATATAATAATTTTTGGTAAATTTGTTTCGTTTTTCACCAAGCCTAGTATCGGATCGGCACCGATACCACGCTAGTATCGGTGGACTACCGATACGACCAGTTGGCATCGTGTGTCAGCTCCGATCCGATATTATCGAACTAGTCTTGATATTACCAGTCGGCTACCCCATATTATCGGACATCCTTAGCGGGGTTCAAGGCAGAATGCGATCTATTTACGAAGTGCAAGCTTGGGTTCTGCAGGAAATGGATTTCCAATCCCCGCCAATGCCACGAAATTTGACTCTATGTTCGCTTTCTAGCTGGAATCCCAACGCCGTTAAAGTTGGGCCCAGGATGGAGCTGTTTAGTTTGCAGATTGTGACGTTGAACCCGCGCTTCTAATATCGAGACAGGGTACGCAGAAATTCAAGTAAAACAATTGAAGTTTGACTCGCTGCTACCTTTGGGTCTTGTTTAAAAGTTTGTAGCAGAGTCTGTTAAGTGTTTTTTACGCCAGGGAGCACATGTATACCTTTGAATATGTGGACGAACTTTGTTAAGCAAGCGATTATTTTTAATTGCTTGCAATTTTGTTACTACGTTGACCTTATAAATTATTTTTTAAGCATACTATACTCAATGAGATTAGCCAAACTTCTTGCTAATCCAGTGTTTCAATAATGGTAAATGCTTTCGCGAAGTTTGTAGCGGGATTTTTAAGTGCTTTTTAAGCTAGGAGTCACCTGTAGAAAATGTATACTGGCACATCTGGTTAAGCAAGCGTTTTACGGGTAATGCAGTTTTTCTCTTAAAAATCCTTGCAATGCTTTATTCCATTGTTCCCATATATTATTTTTGAAGTATCATGCTTAAAAAGATAAGTCAAAATTTATTTCTATGCCAGTGTTTTTAAACTTGTGAAATGGTTTACCCCTTTCATATTCGAAAATATCTGGTATTGCTATCTTAATAAAATTAGTATCATACTTCCCTAGTTACAATGATCATGTCGTTTTGCACTAGGGTGGATGAAATACAAAAATCTGGCGTTGAGGTGAAAACACTCTAAAAGTTTAAGAAGCACTATCTTAATTAATGAAACTCAAGCCTGTGTAAATACATTTATTATTAAACTTCGCCAATTACTGTGCGCCATATGGTGCAGATGTATGTTAGAAAAGGTTATGTAGTTATCCACACATGTATAAATATAGATATGACCTTTTGTGTTAACTTTTCTGTACTCAATATTCCAAGGTAACAGTTACTGGAAACATATTTTCCGCGGCCATAGAAAGGTTGCCCTACCAAAAATACACATGATTAATGTTACATGTTGTTTTTACATCCGATTTCACCTTTTTACCTTTTGTTATGTGACGTCTTATGACTAGCATTAGGAAAATATAAATTTAAATGTAATGCAAACACAGAATGACCTCGCAGTTTGGATAATATTTTCAGAGTACCATTTTTAAAATGCCTATTCTTTCAATAATTATAGTATGTTGTTAGTGAATCAGGATCAACTTTTGTGCAACTTATGCAAAACTCCAACATTATTCTCAAATACCCTAAGTGCTATTAATCTGCATTATGAGCTATACACGTAATGGTGTGTTTGTTACGGGGACCAGCCACCTTATCAATCGATTTAAACAGAGATATTATACCAATATAACCGCAAGACTGATTTTTTTTGGGTATTTCATTGCAAGCTTAGCAATGGCTGTTGAAAAACTAATTTGGTAAAGAGCTAGTTTGTGCAGTTTATCGATACTCAAAAGTTCAAGCTTCGTTGCTAGTAGGTGCTGTCCGTTAGTAATTACCCATCATAATTTTGGTCTAGCCGTTAAGCAACGGCCTTATAGTAACTTTGTTTGGGTTATAAACAAAATTCGCGTTATTTAAACACACTATATCTAATCTTAATAATGACTTATTTTTTGATGAGATTAATCAATATTGCTTTTAATTAATTAATATCGACATTAGCGTTTTAACAAGACGTTTTACTTTATGTTACAGGTTAAGGTTAAGTAGATGAATTGTGATTTGTAATTGGCTTGTGTTGGTGAGCTACTTTATGGGAGTTTACACCGCTGGTGGGCGTACTGTCAACGAGACCAAAAATGGCGGCCATTTACAAGCGGCATTTGAGGCCAGAAGCGGCCAAGGAGACCAGCGGGGGGTTCGCCTTTGACCAAAACCGGTTCCAAGAAAATCCGGACCCACAGTATCTTACTACTACCGGTAGGTGGCGCTTTTATAGTTTTTTTTATTGCATGGGGTGGTGGCGATGTCGTTTAATTCCTTTTGTCGACTCTAGGTTTAATTCTACGTTGAAACCCTTAAACCAGGGATTTTTAAACTTTTTTACCGCGAACTCCTAAAGTTTAGTTTTGCTTCGCGTGGACCACGTTAGGCAAGGATTTTTCAAAAATGACGTCAATAATTAACGTCACAATACAAATGGACTTCAGTAGTATGCTGATTTTGTTCAAAAAAAGTGAAAGTGAAATAGAGTTTAAAATCGTCCAGTGCTAAAACGTTTTATTTTTAATTAAACTTTTTTTTTTGAAAAATTGATTACTTCTTAAATAATACCCTAATATAGCAAATCGATTTTCGGATTTATAATATGAAAATACGTCATGTTTTGACGGAACGTGTTACGTCACGTTTTTAGGTACCTTTCTGACGTCACCTCTGTTTGTTTGTATTTTTTATGACCCCTCCAAAAAAATGTTTATGCCCCATCAAGTTTTTTTATGACCCCCAAAAAAATATTTTATGCCCCCCTAAAAAGATCCTGGCTCCGCCCTAACATATACGGCCATCTGCAATAAGGAAGCTTCATTTGTTGGTTGATCGATATTTTTTTCCACTTCCCGCCCACCACGTGTCAAGCGCGTCATCAATCACGTGACACTAACAAGCTTCCGCCCTACCAAATGTAGTTTACCTTGATTGTGGTGTTGTAGTGTAGCGTGCGGTGTGAGAGCTGGGCCATTTAAATTTAGCACTGTTTTGAAGTTCAGCAGGCCAATTTTGGGTTCATAGCAACTTAGTGTGTTATTTGTTCAGTATAATACCTAGTTGAGGCGTAGGGAGCTAATTGGTAACGTTTGTTAAATTTAAACGTTTCAGTTTTATTGCTATTATATAGTAGTTGTTGTCTTTCATGTGTTACCCTTCATGCTTTTTGTCCAAATGTTAAACAACCGGCTTATAGTAACGTTGATGACTTGTAAAGCAAAATTAACAGTTATTTGAGGCAGTACATTTTCGCGAAATAGTGTCTTCTATTTCATATCGTGTTGTAATTTTTTAACCTTTATTACGTCGAGAAATGTTATATTTTGTGCGTTTTAAAGACAAATTATGGGCACCATTAATTGTTGAAAAGGGTTTCTATAGTATAGTTACTATCTATCAGTTGCAACTTTTGTACTTTGTTCAACTGTGAACATTTAAAATATAAAAATAAACGCAAGATTTGTGACGAAAAACATCAAAATAATCATTGCGTTTTTGTAATCAACGTTTATTTTCCACAAAAATTGTCAATTTTACCTGCATTAAATGCAAATTACAGCCATCGTTGGATAAAAGGGCGACTGTTCGTCCTAACCGCCTAACATTAAACCCTTGTGATTGATATTAGGAAATGGGCTTATTGAGTGGTCTGAATGGATGAGTAACAGGAAACAGTGAAATATGAAGCTTGTGGCAATTTTAAAACGCAATAAACGAATTCAAGGCCTTATGCTATGCTTAGGTTTAGTTTAGGTTCGGTTTAAGCAAGTGACAATCGTATCACTATTGGCTGTCTTTTAACGCTATAAAAACTCGAATTTTCTAGTTTTCGTTTTCAAAAGTATTGGACGATTGGCAGTAATTGGCACTAAGGATAAGTATTAACGAATTTAAGGCCTGATGCTATACTGCTTTAGATTTTGTTTTAGCGATTTTTAAGTGACAATTCTATCACTATTTGCTGCCCTATTTAGCGATGAAAAAATCGATTTTACTAAGTTTAGTTTTTAAAAGCCTTGGTCGCTTGATTAGGCTCAATAGATAGTTGTTATCAGTATTTACTTTTTAAAGGTGAATAAATCGATGTTTCTATAGTTGATTTTTTTAAATTTAAAGTGACATTTACCTTAGAATAGTATCAGAACTTTAAATGTTCAACAAGACAATTTATACATCCTTTACATTGTGGTTTGTAGTTGTAATTAACTTGCTGCCATGATTTGTTGTTTAGAAGAAGGCACCGACAACACGACCAATGTTGAACAAGTTGAAGAAGTAAGTTTCTTCTTAATCTTTAGTCGAATTAGGGCTTCAGTCGTGCTGTTGTGATTCTAGAAATAAAATCTTTCCATACGTTTCTATATTTTGCAGCATTAACCAATTCTTTTTTTTTTTGAGACTTTCATTCCAGTTTTCTTTAAGTAAAAAAAGTAGAAGTAAAGTTACAGAAATCATTAATTTGAAGTAATGATTCTTATTTAAAAACTCGTGTTTAATATGATTTATTTTACAACTTTACTACTCACATATATTTGAAGGCATATTATTCTTATTTACTTTATTTTTGACCATTCCGTTATCGACGCTTGCTTGTAGCACATTTATAAGTGAATAAACAAGTTGTGGACAATCTCGCAAGCGACGGCGAATCTCACTGCTGTCCGTTGAGCTTAGGTTTCTAGAAACAACACAAAAAGTTTGTCATTGAATTCCTGAGGTTACGAAAATACTATTTGGATTTTTTAACTTTGAAAACCACTGGATGGCAAAATACGCATTAAAATCCCCCGAAGCTGGTAAAACAATTTTTGGCATATTACATTTTCATTTAAATCACTGTCGAAGCTTGTATAGATAAGTGTGTGCATCCATGTAAATCACGACGAAAGATTGTACGAAAGCGGTGTATTATGTCTCTCTATTAATATAGGATTATTTAGACTCTTTCCAGTTGTATATAAAAGGGTCCCGTCACACAATTATAAAAAATTTTTTTTTTTTTTCTTGTATTCACTTGAAACGCCGTTCGTCAAATCCAACATCTCTTTATAATAACACAAGCACAAAAGCAAATCACTTTCTCTTCGAAACCCCAGATCCACGATCGCAGCAACATCTTCGGTCGGATCGCAAACTTCACGGCACAGATCGACCGCAGCAAAAACAATGACGTAGAAGCTGATGACGTCATCAACAACAATGAAACCTTGAGGTGAAAAACTAGGCAGGGGTTGGTTCGCTAAAAGCAGATTTTTTTACATGTTCTAAACAGGTTTTGGCGTTGAAACGATTAGCACAAAAAATATTGCAATTCCATTTAGGCGACCAGTTCAGATTTTATTATTGACCGAACTTTAGGTAAACAAAAAAAAACAACCAAAAAATTCATACCTAATCACGTAAAGTTGCTTTTCATGCAAGATGATGTAACTTGCGTTTTCAACAACCGAACTCTAAACATCCCAGTACATGTTTGGTCAATGAGTAATATTGAACGTCTTGATGTCGGTAAAATATTCTTAGTTTTTCAAAGGCCATGTCCATTTTTCACCAGTGAAGCCCGACAACTTCGTAAGTGTGTTTTTAACCTAGGTTTTCGTTGTATATTTGCTGTAACGTTATCTCTGAAAATTTCATGCGTTCTGGAAAGAAAATTATCCCACTTTTACTTCTGATGACAGTACTGTGATTAGTTTTACTTTTAATGGAACTATCACGATTATGGAAGGTTGGTAGTGTGGAATGTTATATAAGCTTTATAAATGGCCGTAGTTGTCTTATTCTAAAGGGTAATCAGATGGCTCTATATAAAGATAAATTGTATTGAGTTCTCGACAAGCTTTCGCACAACCGTGCTTCATCAGGTCAAAGTAGAAATTGCTACTTATTTTCAAATATTTCTGCTTTGACCTGATGAAGCTCTGCTGTGCAAAGCTTGTCGAGAATTCAATACAACTTGTTATTTTTATAGTGCCACCTAATTTCCTATTTAAAAGCTTTAGTCCCGCAGTTAAACATATAATCGCTTTTACTTCAAACTACCCTGTTTTAAGTCCGCATGAACTCACCTGTAGTTTCTATCTTGGTTTACATTTTTGAGGTTCGACCGCGAATTATGTGATCCAACGATAAGCCACATTGCATCACCAACGTTAATTCCACCTGAATTTCCCCCAGGCTCAAAATATCTCATCAGATATATTTCACCTCATCTTCTACATTTAATTTTCACCCGACAAAAACACTGCAGATCAGATAAAACATTGGTCTGTTTGCGCTTTTACTTTTTTATATTCTTGTTACACATGTTTGCAGACGAGAATGCCATATTATTACTAGCTGTAACTTTGTATTAAAAATATTAAATATAAACATTATTAAATTATTAAAAATTTCGACCTGTTCAATCAATTAATGCTAAAAATGACGTACACGTGATCTAACCTCAGTGATTATATCACGATTTAATTTTTACGATTTTTATCCCGTTATTGCATCACGACATGAACTCCGTGAATATATCACGACATGAACTCCGTGAATATATCACGACTTTCACCCACCATATTACGATTTTAACAACGTGATTGAATCACGCCCTTGACCTTGTGATCGTATCACGGTATTCACCCCGTGATTGTATCACGATTTTCACCCGTAGCTTTTCATCTCTAGCCAGATTTGTATTTTTCATATATAACATTCACATCGTGATCGTATCACGGTATTCACCTCCTGATCGTATCACGGTATTCACCTCGTGATCGTATCACGGTATTCACATCGTGATCGTATCACGGTATTCATCTCGTGATCGTATCACGGTATTCACCTCGTGATCGTATCACGGTATTCACCTCGTGATCGTATCACGGTATTCACCTCGTGATTCTATCATGGTATTCACCTCGTGATCGTATCATGGTATTCACATCGTGATCGTATCACGGTATTCACATCGTGATCGTATCACGGTATTCATCTCGTGATCGTATCACGGTGTTCACCTCGTGATTGTATCACGATTTTCACCCGTATTTTTTCATCTTAGCCCGATGTGGAGTTCTCACATTTTCTCTCCATTTTCACCTTCAGTCCAGTCGTTAGATGGGGAATTCCCCAACGAGCAACCTCCAACCATCTCTTACGTGGTAAATTTACTTTGTTTCAAGAAAGTTTTTTTCTTGGCTTGAAAGGCTTAACGAAATTAATCAGCCTGATCAGGATTAAAATGCAAGGGGCATTTGGGATATCAATGCTTTATTATTATTGTGTTTTGCAAGCATTATGCCAATGTGATTGTTCTTTTCACTAAGGTAAATGTTTCCATTGTCGATTGCATTATGACGAGCGTCGACGTAACAACAAGAAGTCTTTCAGATTATCCAATAGACATCCTTTCATCTCCCGCCAAATCGGTAAGCTTCCACAAATTGAACGTTAAATAAATAATTGTTTAAAACTGATCCAATAACAAATTTGGTTGGCATTTTTAGATCTGGAAAAATTGTGAAACTTAAAACCATCACACACACACAAAAATAAAAAAAAATTACCCAAATAGTTGCCAAGTTTCTTTTTTATACTAATCCAATGATATCTATATGGCAAAGGATTAAAATATTATATAATTAGATCTTCGTGTACGAATCTATAAAAACAAAATTTTTTAAGTTGTTTAATACTCTTTTTAATGTTTCAGTACAATTTAAATTGTCTTACAAAAAGCCTAAAATTTGTTTATAAAACCCACTAAAAATCTTTTAGATTTTTTTGGATCGCTTGTTGCTCGAAGACTTGCGGTCATGTGTTCTTGTGTGTACTTGAGATGGTTTTAAAATTCACTACGTTTCAATTGGATACTTTATTAGAAATTTCAGTCCTTTTTTCCGAAATAACAAACTTATAAATTCTAACGCCATTCATGCATATTATTGTATAAGAACAGGCTTAGCCCGGAAAAAAATATGACTCTGAAAACGTAAAAATAGAATATTTTCCTTTAGAAGATTGCCCGAATAGGTGTTCGAAATGTTGGTACTTTAATATAATTTTCCCGGAAGAACAATTTTACAATTGGAGCAATGCCTGGCAGCAACAGTATATTCATTCGTAAAAATAGAATTAAAACTAACACGGCCATTTCTGCGGTGAAACTTTAAATTTTAAGCTGACAGTAAAACCATAAACTGAAGATAACAAGTCATTGACAATTTAACAGCGCTTTCATGCAAGTTTGACCTAAATTAAAGAAACACCTTAAACCTGTCAATTCAACGTTTGACCATAGATATGACCTCCGATATTTCATTCCGGTACCCGATATTTCGTACCAGACTATCGCGACCGCCGACCGATACCAAATGACGTCATTATCATGCTCTCAAATAATCATAATAGATGAAATTGTAACATTTAAAGGTGTTTTTTTCCAGATTAAGAAGCCAAAATAGCTTTAGTGTAAATTCCGTTACTTCACCCAATTTTTTTAATTTACGTTTCAAGATAAAATTTGCTGCGTCTGTTTATCATTGAACTTCTATATTTATTGAGTATCGATCGGCTCCGATACCAACCTAGCATCGGACGAGTACCGATACTACCACTTGGTATCGGGTATCGGCTCCGATCCGATATTATCGGACGAGTACCGATACTACCACTTGGCATCGGGTATCGGCTCCGATCCGATATTATCGGACGAGTACCGATACTACCACTTGGCATCGGGTATCGGCTCCGATCCGATATTATCGGACGAGTACCGATACTACCACTTGGCATCGGGTATCGGCTCCGATCCGATATTATCGTACGAGTGCCGATACTACCACCTGGTATCGGGTATCGGCTCCGATCCGATATTATCGGACGAATGCCGATACTACCATTTGGTATCGGGTATCGGCTCCGATCCGATATTATCGTACGAGTGCCGATACTACCACCTGGTATCGGGTATCGGCTCCGATCCGATATTATCGGACGAATGCCGATACTACCATTTGGTATCGGGTATCGGCTCCGATCCGATATTATCGAACATCCCTAGTTATTACGTCATTTGATATCGAATCGGACAGCGATACTTTTGCTTAAAGTATCGGAATAAACAAAAATGATCGGACACCAAACATTTCTCAGGACGACGATGAATCACGTGACAGCGACGATTCCCGCTTTCTGTTCGACGAGTTCGCTACAGCGAAGTCGGATCAGCCAATCAGCACGCGGCTTAGAATGCGCAGACGACACAAGACGGGAGGACTCTTTCCCAGGTGGGAGGGTTTGGGGGGTTATTTATACAAATATCAACATGTGACGTCATAGTTTGTAACAGACAACCACAAGATGTCACGGATTTAATTTAAAGTTATTTTTTTTATAATATTTTAAGTTTTATTAACCGGTGCGCCGCGGGCCCACGAAAAAATATTATTTTATCATTTTTTTTACTTTCCATTTCGTAATGAACCCACAATAATGTAAAGATAATGCCATTAAAAGATAAGGCAATTCAGAGTGTAGCATTTTGGGGGAATGTTTAGTATGTTCCCAATTTTTATCCCCAATATCGTTTTTCCGAAACAAAATTTGTTCCGGAATCGCAAATTGAGAAATCTTAAGATCCCTCACAATTTTTGCGCTCACTTTGGATATTTTATTTAATTAGGAAAGCAACAGCACCTGTTCTCAGCAAATTATATGACTTGTGTTTTACAGTATGGATAATTTATATATCAATAAATTTAAGCCTTGCCTTTTTTTTCAACTTTTATATTAAACAACCAAAATATTTGCAAAGGAAGAACTAATTGCTTATTTCGCAATTTACAGACGTGTTAGCAATAACTCTTGCCATCATCAGTGTAAAATCTTGATTGCTGAAACCTCTGTAAATTGCGAAATGTCGATTTTATTGAATATTATGGCTTTAACTAATTGCTTTTTCCTCATTATTTGTGAAACATGTTCACAAGAAAAAGCAAAGTTTTCCACTCTCTCTAAAGAGCAGCGCTTTCCTCCCAGATACCCGGACGTCGTCTATGATTGGCTGGACGACGACGACTCCTCCAGCCGCTCCGACCAATCAGAAAGCGAAGAGAGTTCTAATCTCCCGCCCTTCGCCGTGACGTCACATAAGGCACCGGAGCGTGACCAACATGAGCCTCTGACGCTGATAATCGATGACGTCACACCTGATGACGATAAAGATCACGTCACTAATAGCGTGGGAGTTTTTTCTCCTGTTGAATCGGACGATTTGAAGTTGGTTTTGCGGCGAAATAAAACGCACCAAGATAAAGAGGAGCAAATTGAGAAAAACTGGGAGAAAAACGAAGAGGAAAAAAAGGAGCAACCTCTGCGTCCCTTCGTTGTTAAGGCAACCGCTCCAACGGTCGAGGTCTGCGGAACTCCCGAGCTCCATATAGCGGATATTCTGACGGCTTGCAACCGTCCACAAAGTGTCGCCAACGGCTTGAGCTGCAATTTACCCAACAACAGAGATCAAGGTGGGAGGGTTGGAATTAGTTTACGCCCTTTTTAAATGTAGAACCATTTTAAGTGTTTTTAAATGTAATGTTTATTTAAAGAACATCAAGTTTGACACTCAGTTGCCTAAAGTACATGTGGTGCACTTGTTGGTGGTAACTAAAAGATTTAAAAAAGCGAAACAATGGTCAGAACCATATAAATGACCTGTAGAAATGTTTGAATCTGTTAGGCTTCTCTCATAGCGGACCGAAAAATTGAAAGCGGTTTTATTACAATATTTTAGGTTAGGTAAGTATTCAGATAATACTGACGATGCCTTGATTGGCGAAATATATATATCTTTTAAGATCTGTTTATTGTGTCTGACCTGAATTGCTAGCTTTGCTTGAGTATTTTGCTGTTATCATTAGTTAATGGTTTAATTAATTTACAAAATAATAGGTTTTAAGATTTACGGGTAGGATTGTTTTGAATCACATCACTTAGTTAAAGTTTTTTGTTCAGAACTGAAAGCTTCCCCGATGAAAAACAAGCGAAGAAGGTCGATTAATCGCAGAGGTTGGTTCTCTTTGTTTGTGAAGTTCTAATGTTCAAAGTAGAATATGGAATCCTTGGATTCGAATCTGCCGTTTGTTTCAGCTCTAAAGTTTGACTTAAAATATTGGGTTCGTGATCCAACTAACCTCAGCTTTTATGACGTGTTAAACATGACGTCATTGTGTGTAATTTCCCGATAGTTCATGGCGGTTGCGTCACAACACTACGAAATGCACCAGTCGATTGACAAACCAAAAAATGTTTTTGTAGGCTATATATTTATCCTAATCGGTACGTGTTTTAGAAAACTGATTTGCAACATTTTCCAAACATTGATATGAGACACTTCGGTTTGTTGTCTGTAAAAATGCATTAAGTTTTACCGACAAATTGAATTATGTTTGGATCCGCTTAATTTAAATTTCCTGGATTCGTCGCAAAATAAAATATTATCAGGTATCAAATAAATAGTGCGCACTTAAAACCCACATGCTTTCTACGTAAAAAAAATGGGTTACTTTCAAAAATACAAAAAATTCGCATCACTATTAAGGCATACTTGTAGGTTGCGACACAGTTAAAGAACCGCTGAATTATGAGTTTTGTAACTTGATGCGCCAAAAAATTTGTTAGTATTAAAGAAACCGTAATTTTGTAGAGACACAAAAATGATTTTTAGTCTGCGGTCCGCAAATAACGTTCGTTTGTTCCCTGTAAAGTTCGGCTAGCTTTTGCATCGCGCGTTCTTTGTTACGTCATTAGGGGTCCGCTGCCGCCAGCAGAAACCACGTGAACGGAAACATCGCTTTCCCATTGTTTTGTCGCGATTTCACATTCGAGAATTGCTAGGTGTGGCCTTGACCTGGTATTCCTGAACTTTTTAGTTAGTTAGACGTAATAAGAATATTAAAACGCATAACAAAAGTAAGTAGCATTTTGTGAAGGTTTACAATAAATCTTTGGAGCATAATGGCTGGAGGTTGTAGTATGACGTAGAATGAATATCAAAGCCCATACAGAAGCAGGCTGCATAGTTGAACGTTTCAAATATCTTTTGACGTTCAATATTGATAAAAGCATTTCCCAATAGCTGCGTCGCCGCAAGTTGCCAGAATAACCTGTATTTTAAGGTTTTTGTTTCATATAAGTTTTGATTTGCTTTAAAGGAGAAATGTTCAAGATATTGTATTGCGAGATTTACCTAAATAACTAATACGTGATAATAAATTACTAAAGTTTGTTGCTTACAGTTTATATCGATAAAAAACTTAGTGTAAAAAACTTGGCTTAGAGACTTAAATTGCTAGAAACTCCGTTTAAATTGTTACGTCACTATCTAGTAGCGCATTCTATGACGTCAGGGCGCGACAAAACATATGGGAACACGGTTTCCACACGGCTGAGAGTTCAAATGTGGACTTTTGAGATTAATTTGATGTTCTAGTCGCGCTTAATCGCGTGTGACCATTTGTGACGTAACAGAGAAGGTCGCCAGATCACGATTGTTGTTGTCACGTGTGAGTTTTGTGTTCCAGTGAACAGTTTGACTTTTAAAAGCAGAGTTACAGTTTGTAAAACAACTAGGACTTCTATATTCAGTATTTTAAACAATTTTTGCCGTTTTTTAAACAATTTTTGTAGTATTTGTAATTTTTGCAGCATTTTTGGCCATGGGTCGAGAACCGTTTTTCATAAAGGGCCGGGTAACTGTAAATACCACCATAGCATCGCATGGGACTGATTCTACTGCTGCTAATACCTATGGTTGGAATTATAGATTTTCATTGCAACAAAAGTTGAAAACGTAGTTTTTAACAATTTAGAGCAGGTAAAATGTTTTTTTTTCGATGTTTTTTTTACAGAAAAAAAAGCAGCGTATGTTATAGCGCTATGCATTTTTTTACATTGAAAATTATAAATAATTATAGGTTTTTAGAAAACATGTGCAGTCAGAATGAGACAGGCTTAATGCGTTTTTTAGAAATGCAGTTTCGCGAAACAGAAATTGCCGATAATTTCCGAGTTATTATTGTCAGTTGTTATTTAATACTGAATTTCCGTAATGGCTTTCCTGTTATCTATATCCTGTTGCGGGGCAATTTGTTTTGTGTTTCGTCTTTGTACTACGATATACGAACCAGACGAATTATGCTTTTTAGGGTTAAGCGGTTTGATAAAAATTACTCGCGTGTGCAAAATATAGTTTTTATCGAATTTCGATCACACTGCAACAATTGTCTTAATATTCTTACAAGTTAAACAATTAGCTTACTATAAAATCTCAAATATCTCTCGGCACCTTTCAGCATTATAAACGGAAATCTAGTTTTCAACCACAGTTTTAGAGAGATATGCTTGTTCTAATTAAATTTTAAAGCGTGATGGCTGGAGGTTGTAGTAAGACGTAATAAGAATATTAAAGCTCATACAGAAGTAGGCAGCATTTTGAACGTTTCGAATAACTCTTTATTCATTTTCAACTTTCAAAATACTCCCACTTCTGTATGGGCTTTGATATTCTTAATACATCTACTATAGTTAAATACTATAGTTTTTTGCAGCATATAATGGATGGAGGTTTGATTAGACGTAGCAGTAGGAATTCAAAAGCCCATATAGATGACGGCTGCATTTTGAACGTTTCAAACCTACTTCTATATGGGCTTTGGAATTCCTACAACGTCTAAATGTCTAAACAAATTCAAAACCATATTGCCAACTCAATTACATAATCTTTGGAGCATAATGGTTGGAGGTTGTAGTAAGACGTAATAAGAATATCAAAGCCCATACAGAAGTATAAGGTATTCATTTTGAATGTTGAAAATGAATAAAGAGTTAATCGATTACATAATAATACACGAAAATGTATAAAATGATATTTCGGTTGATTTTGAGCGATATTTTTACGAAATTTGATAAAAATATTCGTAAGCAATACAAAGACATGAAGAAAATTAATTAAATCCAAATTTAATGTCTTGTGTTTTGTTTATTGGTTGCCCGTTTAAATGAAATACGTCGTTTACACCAGAAAAGCGATTCCTATCTAAAGCTTACTAAAGGTTGAAGGGCGAAAAAAAGTTCTATAAATTTAAAAGGGTCTCAGACTTAAAACTTGGGAAACTTCGGGTGCGTAAGCAATGCAAAGACATGGATAAAATTAATTAAATTTAAATTTAATGTCTTTTGTTTTGTTCATAAAGTCCAGTGAAGAGATTTGGTCGCCAAAGCTCTTATACTTGAGCGTTTGGGCTGAAAAGGTTAAGAAACCATCTAAGCTTATTGGTAGCAAGTTTATATGAAGCTTATTAATGTTTATTAAAACGTCGGTTTGTACGTCGTTTACACCAAAAAAGCGATTTCTATCTGAAGCTTATTAAAGTTTGAGGGGCGAAAAAAGGTGCAATAAATTACAAAGTGTGGAGAAATTCGGTCGCAGCAAAAAAGATTGAGAAACCATCTTAGCATACTAGTGGCATGTTTACATAAATCTTATTTAAAGGACACAAAAAATTGAATAAATTAAAAGATTTTAAATTAAAAACTTGGTAAACTACGGGTTAAGGTTTTTTTTGGGGGGTCGTTGTAGCTTATTTCGCTTCACCCATTGTCATCACTTGACCACAACCATTGTCCACCTTCGAAACGATTGATCTTTCACCATCGCTTGTTACGTCACACGTGCCCTCGCGCGCTCTATCATGACGTGGCGATTGTCACGGTCCGCCATTGTGACGTATGCTTGGGCGTCGCGCGTTTTTACAACGAGCCGTATAAGGTCGCAGTTTTTCGAAACTTGCAAAAACGCGATGCTTTCGGCGATAAACGCTTCTCGCGAAAGCCTAATTATGTCGCAACAATGGGGTTTAGCGGCAATCGGAAATTGCCGTTTCTAAGCGTTTTTGTTGCCATAGCAACTGTGCTGCTTAGTGCATTTTTGCTGCAATTGATATGATAGCACCGAAAAAAAATAAAATAAACAACTATTACCTTAATTTGAACAGTTATTAAGCAATTTTTTTTGTAGTTGTAACTGCTTTGCAGCCCAACGTTTTTTTGGGGGGTATTTTTCAGCAAATCAACAATCCAGTCACGAATTTAAAACTCGTACTGGGATCACGATAATTGTGCATCAATATCGTGAAATGCGAATCGTGATGGAAATGACTTTTGTTTAATGGTTTAGCATTGGCTTTGCGCTAAATGTCGCTTTAAAATTAGTTCATTATTATATAACTGTAAACAACATTTAACCACTTTTATTTTTATGCAAAAGTATAAAATTATGATTGATGTTCTTACCCCTAACACGAGTTATCCATATTAAAATAGAAATGGTGTAAATATTGCAATTGTGATACAAAATTTACGCTTCAAAGAAGAGTAATGACAACACAGTCAATTCGAGAATATAAAAATATAAAAATGAAATTTTTTTTGTAGTTTCTAATCATTTTTGCCTTGCTCACTTTTTTCACGCTCGCAGATTTTCACGGCGATCGTGGCTCCTTGCCCGGTCGTGCAAATTCGCCGAAGATCGTGCATTGTCAACAGACGCGCCGTAGTTTATTGCGATGCTCGTGATAGTTCGTATCGTGGCTCGTTTTGCGACTTTTGCCAATTCGTGACCAATTCTTCCTCCGCCCAAAAGGACAAGGGGGTTAGCCGCTAATAAGGCCTGGCATGAAATTGTGCGTCAACTAATTTGGAACAAATTTCGTGTTGTTGTTTTTTCGACACGAAAATGGTCTTCTAGTTTTGAGACAGATAAGTTCTGTAAATTAAAATGAAAAATTTGTAAAACATACGTTTGTGTAGACAATTTCGCTGCTGTTTTGAGAAATTTCTTTAATTTGCTCTTGAAAAATATGAAATTTAACGTCAACATTGCTTTTATTATTTTGCAAATTTGCAAAAGCACCAATTTGTAGTATTTTGGTTGTCCATTGTAAAGCCTTAATGAACTAGTAGCTTTTGGTGTGTTTGGTATTGTTTGAAACGTTCTATTAAAAAAATAGCATTATCGACGTCATAATGCTTCAAAATTGCTGTAAAACAGTAAAAACAATGCATTTACGTGTTTGGCAACTTTATCTCCTGTTTAATTTTACTTGAGTTGTCAAGGTTTTGAGTTCAAGTCCCATTCATGACCTAGTGTGGCAATTTCAAAATAATATTTTTTTTTTCTGAGATTTTGGCGATGACCCAGCAGTTAGCAGTGTGCGATGACGATGAACAATTTGCTCCTAATCATTTGAATTTAAGTTGTTTTCAAATTCTGGTTAAATAACGCGAGGAGCTATTGCGCAATATGCTGCAAGTTCCGGCCCACCCGGAAAAGTCGCGCGCGGAACAACCTAGGTCACACAGAAGTTTGACACATACAAATAACAAGCGATGAATGGTGTTTAAATTCATTTGCAGCACAGGACTTAAAATGAGTCACACAGTTTATTGATCTGTGTCGATTGCAAGTTTGAAAGGCGAAGCATTTGTCATGTAATGATTATAGCGTTGCAATGAATAAGAATAAATGCATTACGGATGCGTTTTGTTGTCGGTTTAATCATTACCAGTTTGTTTTTATTTGTCAGTTTAAGGAAAACAAATTTTAGTCGATCATTAGTCATTTTATCAAATTCAAAGCCCACATTGGTTTTGGAACAATTCAATTTCTGTGTTTTATAGCAATTAGGAAAAAGTCAGAGGAATGCTCAATAAGGAAATCGATTTGTTTTTGCATTAATCTGCAGTTAAAATGAAAAGTTGTTGGTTGGGATCTACGACATGTTACAAACATGGATTTTGGCTTCTGCTTTCTGCGTAATTTCCAGGACTCGGGACTTGGGCTTGACATGCGCATGAGTAGCACCATATTCGGAAACTAATAATGCCGCCAACTGTAAATAGTAAAGGCGGAATAGCATATGGTGGATATTTCTAGGCATGTATTGTCGGTGGGTGAGTTTTATAACAGCTAAATAAGAGGGTTAATGTATGTCCAATGTCAACCCTCTTTAGTTACGTGAATGAATAGGTTGAATACAGGCGGTAGAGTCAGAGCCGGACTCGGGACTCGACGGAGTCGAATGATTTGGCCGAAGCTGAACTTGATTTTTATTTTTAGGCTGAATTTTGACTTGGATTGTTTTTATCTGACGTAGCCCCCAATTATCGTTGCCTCAGTCGGGATTCGAACCTAATACTTAGAATAACCGTCTTGGTTGTCGAGCATTTCTAACCAACGTATGAACCCTAGGAGTGCATTCATTTCGGGGATATTCCTGCTTCATAGTTCCGGGGTCATGAGTATAGGGGCTTATTATGCCCCTGAATATTAAAAATCCCGTAGTTTTACTTTGAATAGTCGAACTCTTGACTTGTACATTACCACTAATCGTAGAAATTCCGTGTAGTCATATTTCTTTAAAAACCACCTGTTAAAAGTCAGAAGTTGACGGATATTATTAAAATAAGTTGAACTAATCAGGATTATATTGCAAGCAGTGCAAGCCAAGGCTGGAAAAAATGTTTGTAAAATGGTGTTATTTGTCTTACTTAAAGTAGCATAATCGCTAATCAGGTGGCAATCTATAGAGACAAATTGTATTTTATAGTGCTTCATCGGTATTTCTACTTTGACCTGATGAAGCACGGTTGTGCTAAAGCTTGTCAAGATTTTACAATTTGTCTTTATATAGTGCCATCTGGTTACCCTATCTGGAAAAAATGTTTCACTTTGAAACAGTCGAACTCGTGCACTAATCGCAAAAAACTTCGTTTAGTCATCGATGTTGTCCTTAAAATAGCTTTTGACACATTATTTAACAAAAACTATATACCAGGTGAAGAGAGGCTGTCACCAAAATCAGTTAGACTAATCATGATTGTAGTAAAAGCAAAATTTAATATTGGTCGATATAATCAAAATTTTCTTTCAAATAGCAGAATTATCCTGGATTCGTTGAAAAACAAACGATTCTGGTTGAACACCAATAATAAAGATTAGACTAAGTACAGAACTTAGTAAACCGAAAATCAGTTTGTTTGGATGTTACATGATAAATATATTTCGCCACTAAAGGCATCATTCATCAGTATTTAAAAACATAAGACAATATAAATCAAGATCTATGCTAATAAAATATATATATGCCGATTCATTAGGAATTGTATTGCAAGCAAAGCAAGACAAGGCTAGAGAAAATGTTTTTAACAAAAATAGTTACCATCTGCCATTTTGGGCTGATTATTGTCAACAAAGCTTTTGTATTTTTTCCGAACTTAACCTAAACAAGGTCTTTGTTTGTTTATATTTATCCTCTGTTATCTACTAGCTCTGATTCACTTAAAATGCATAGGAAATATATGTGTTTATATTTAGGTGCATTGCTTGTTTAATTCAATGTTTGAGATAGCAAGTTTTTAATAAGTTTTTAATTTAAAGGTGTCACGTTTTTCCAGAGATTTTCGAAATTAGCCATCGCTCTTTATTTCCTTAAATAGATCTTAGTTTGCCTTAAGCTAAAAAAAAGTAACCACTGAATTAGGCGTTTGAATATTCAGAGGCTCGGAACTTTTATTTGTGTTAATTCTTCTACATCCACACAGGTCGACGTGTTTTCACAATTAATCATCGTTTGGGTTGGCGCCCACAAGCTGTGTGGGTGTGAGTGCGTGTGAGGATATGGTGCAATAGGGAAATATGAACTCCTGTGTAGTGTGGAAATAAGTTGTGCCGGACAACCATGTTTGTATGTTTCACGTCACATCTTATTATAACCCGGAATGATCAGACGTTTTCCCGCATTGTATGAACTGATGTAAACCTGTTGATAGGACTTTTGTACAGATGTGTGTTAAGTTTTTGTCAGATTTACTTCAAGTGCGCAAAGCCTTTTAGAAGATTTACTTTTTTAGTGTAAAGGTTTTAGAAGATTTACTTTTCAGCAAATTTACTTTTTTAGTGTAACGCTTTTGGTGGATTTACTTTTGTACAAATTAAGAAATTTCCCGAAAAAAAAAATAATGTAAAGTACACTAGTAGTTTCAGTGTTAAGTGCTGTTATCGGCAATTTATCAATAGATTTTTGTAAAACCCATTCAAATAAGATCATTTTAAGAAATAATTAGGAAAAAGGATTTTTTTAATTGATAATATCATTTTTTCGTGATCAAAAGTGTAAGCTGATTTATTTTGACATTGATTTTGCTAAAGTTTTGAGTTTCAGAATAAGAAGTCGTTCCTACGTAAAAGTTAACCAAGACCGGCCCCTGGACCGCTGTTACAATATTATTTCCGCGTTCTTATTGTTACGTATCAGCGGCAGCATTGTCTGAAGCGCGCGCGCGGAAGCGGTAAAACGGAAGCGTAGCGTGGGCGACCTGTGCGCTACGGAGGGTCGGCGTTAGTTGCGCGTAGACGCCAACTTGTGCGGAGTGTAGCGGAAGGCTGCTGTAGAAGTGTACGGGGTATCATTGTTGTAATGACTTAAGTCAATCACTTGACTTGTTATTGATTTGAAAAGACCTAAATTGGATTTAAGTTATTTCATAATGACTTGTTACAGAAAGAAGCTTGTTTTTTTTGGAAGTGAGGCGAGAAGGAAGTAATAAAGCAAGTTGTATGCAAAGACGATTGACGTTTGTGTTAACCGGTATTAGTCAGTGGACGCTGGTCTAGAATCCTACCACATTTTCGTCCGTGGGTTTATATTGCCCACATTATTTGGGTTAGGTTGCGAGTTAGCGTTTGGGTTTGGGTTGGTCAAGCATTATTATTATGTTTTTTCTCCGATGTCTATTCCTTCATTTCAATTGAGCCAACTCGTTTTCGTAAATTAAGCGTGTAGTTTCACAGCTTGATTTCGCATGTAGGTTAAGTTTACGTATGCTAGGAATGTTTGCTGAAACAGCCTAAAATTTAGCATATATATTACCGAAGAACTTGGCTAAATGAAAGTCTTTCAGTGAATGCTTTGATGCAAGTAATTGAAAAAAAATTTACTTGCTATTTTACGAAAAGCTAGGTTTAAAAAAGTTTTCAAGTCAGTGTAGTTTTCCTTGTTTGATGAATGTTGTGATGTTTGTTAGTTTGAAATATAGTTCGTAATACTTTGCGTGATTCAGAATGTAATCGGTGACTGGTTGCAGTTTAATTTGGGTTTTGTCATCATAAATCACTCATCGTTTAAACTACTAACACAAGCAAAATGCGTGAGTAATTCAACTTGTAAATCACAAGCTTAGAACATGGACCTATGGACTCAAATGCTGAATGTGGGACCCGGGAAATGTTAAGATAAGATAATGATAAGATAAATGTTTACTTGGTGCTATGAATGCGAACACATTAAAATTCGATTTGTGTGACATTCTTATGAACATTAGAAAAGGCACAGATTGTCTCACGACCTGACAAGCAAAAAATAAATCGCCTTAAGTTTTCGAGACATTTTGCATTTGTGTAGTTTTTAAGTATTGAACTGTATTGATAGGATCGTAAAAAATATGTCTTTTACTATGTGGACCCTTTCTAAATTGGGTTAAGTAGCTCTACGTTTAGCGTATGGGCTGTTTCAGGGAATGTCATGTGCCAAGTTAAAATTGCTTTTCTGGTGGGTTAACAGTTCTGTTTACATCTAAGTATACACCACTTTACAATAGATTAAAAATTGCTCTGTTAAACATAGTCTTGCTACCTTATAGTTACTTAATTTAACATGATATTTTTACTTGTCACAACCCGGAAATTTAGCATTTTGACAAATGATCTACATAACGATGAAACACGTAACACATGGCTTACTGAGATGCTTCATTGACTATTGTAAATAATCCGTGGCAAACTGTTTTCCATCACCGCTAAGTCATATTTAGTGCATTGTAGCGGGCACAGTGGAAATACTTCACATTGAGGAAATATATGCTCTTCCTGTGATAGACTGCTGCGTGGCTTATGTACATTGTACTGCTGTTGTCAGCTTATGTTGCATCGCCCTATGCTCGTTCACAATGCGTCGCAGTTCTACGAACATATCGTCTCAACCGAACCGGTTCTAATCTATAGGAATATGTCTCCGGTCTTTTCGTATTGTATTATGTTGACTTGACAAGATGTTGCATAAGTCGTCTGTGTTTCTTTGATTGTGTCCAAGGTTTGAGATGCCTTAGTTTTGGCTTTCAGTTTCAGAAATAAAATTAGTTATATCTCGACTGTATTTCCTTGGCTGTGTTCGGTATTTGAGATGTTTGAGTTTTGATGTTTCATTTTCAAGCTCTGTAGTATTTTTAGACTGCCTGAAACTTGAGCGATGTAATATTGAATCCAAAGAGAAATTGAATTGCATGATTCTGGAATATAATTTAGATGAGGACTTTTTAGTCTGCTATTATTTTATTAATATTTTTTGCCACTCTTTAGTTTTGCGTTTTGTACTTTCCTGCACGTATTACTCAGTGTGTTAACTAATGTGTTTTGCATTAGTTTGTGCATTTAAATAACGAATTTGGATACAACTACATTTTATATAGATGTACAATGAATATCAAAGCCCATACAGAAGTAGGTAGCAAAAGCTCATATACAAGTAGACAGCATTTTGTGAACGTTTTGAATAAATATTTTTTATGTTTTATATCTGAAAAAAGTATGTACCCTAATTTTATATGGGTGTTTAATGTATGTATAAATGTAACACATTGTGTGAAACAGATGTCAAAGTACCAGCGACTTACAAAACTCTAGCGCGAGCAACAGCATTAAAAGTCATGGTTCCAACTTTAAAGTAATTTCATTGTTAACCTGTATAATTCCCTCTAGGCCTATTGTTTCGTCACAATGGACTTCGAGAACCCACAAAACAGCAGCGACGCCTTATTGTTTATTTAGTTACGCCACATTCTCACCTAGCTAAGCATTGTGACGTAACAGTGGCCGCGGGAAGCATAACAAAGCCAGTTTAAGAAAACAAAGATCCAGGCTTAATTGGGTGCATTTCCAGAATGTTAAGGATTGCCAACATTTTTATAACGCTAAAATAGTTTTCTTAAGGAATTCGTTATTGAGCGTTTATTGTTTTACGTTAAGTTTTGGAGCATAATGGTTGGAGGTTTTGGTCATATGTAGAATGAATTTCAAAGCCCATACGGAAGTAGGCAGCATTTTGTGATTGTTTGGAATCAATTTTAACTTATCACCTTGAGGTTATAGTAAGATGTAGTATAAATAATATCAAAGCCTGTATACGTATAAGCATTTTAAACGATTAAAATATCTGTTAAAAAGGAAGAAAAAGATATCCTAAGTTGTAGTATTGTTATTCGCCTGATACTGACGTAGTATCGATGCTGGTCCGATGCCGAATCGCGATTTGTCAGCGAAATTAAACTTTAATGTAAAATAAACGCATTTCTAATAGCTTCCTCTTAGAAAAGACAGTTTTTTTATGTATTTCAAACACTTCCCACAAACTAAAACCATAGAAGTCAAACCCACTCACTAACATCATCCGCGTTACAACAAATTTCCGCGTGGCCATTTCGCGTTAAAAAAACACTTTGTGGTTGTTTTACTGTGGCTGCCACCTGAGTTAGAAAAAAAAGGTTATTTGTTGTTTACGAAGTTCGTTGGAGCCAAAATTTACTTAAAACTAATTCGCTTCAGCCCTTTGAAATTATAGGTCGATTTGAAAAACTACGGCGACTTTAACAATATTACCCTTTACTCCGCATAAAACAGTGTTTCTTAACCTAGGGGTCACGGGGAAAGTTGTGTCGCTGTTTCTGTCGGTTGAGGCGACTGCACATAGTCATTTGTATTAGTTTGTTGAAATTGGTTCTAAGCAAGATTTCTCTGAAAATTTAGGAAAATTGCGGCAGCATTACGAAGACATGTCTCATATTCATTAAATTTGAATTTAGCCTATGGCTGCTATTTATTTTGCGTTTGATTTCGCCAATTCTGAAAAATAAAAAGTACAGCTCATTTCCTCAATGAAACATTCGCTAGTTCAAAGCAGCGAATAAATGACATGTGTTTTGAGCTTGGATTTTCACTGTTAACCTAACTGATGTGCAACAGTTAATATAGTACCCATTACGTAAACTATGTTTTTATACTCACGCTTATCTGTCGCAGCGCTTAAAACCTTAATCCTGCTCGTTTACATCTTCAATTATCCTTTCTGTACACATAATGAACACCCCTGGTTTAGACCAAATTTAATGTGAAACGTGATTCTCAGCAAAAAAGTGATGTTTTCTAATAACGGCACTTCGCTTCAAGGTGTTGGAAATGACGTCAGTTAAGTGTTTGTCACGTGGTTACTAAGTCGTGAAGTCCATTGGATTTCGAGGGTTGTCTTAAAATCAATTTTTAAGTGCGTCTTACCTGTGAAAAGCTGCGTCGTGTAAACCTGCGATACCGCGCAGGAAAAGATTAAACAAATTAAAAAAACAAATCTCTCCCAGCCCTTGCTGTAGATTTTAGATTCTAGGTTGTTTCATTGTGACAAGGAGAAAAAACAGCTTACAACGACTATAACAATGTTATTCTTTCCTAAAATCCTAAGACCCGAAAATCTTTCAACTATGAAGTTGTACACAGGCACAAAACCCCTGGATTAAAACAAATTTTTGTACAACAAAATTCTCAGCAATAAAGTGACTTTTCGAATCAACGCGGGAAGTTATGTGGGCTAACATGCCAACGACAGACTTCCTAATAACGTGTCAGGAAATCCTGGCCAAGTTCCATCCGATGTTTGCTTTATTCGTTGGTAATCCTGCTAAATTGTGCTCATGCTGGCCTATCAAGGTTGCTGGGAAATCTTATGGCTTTATTTCACCGTTATTGGTGTTTTTATTAGTTGTTTAAAGCTGATTTTTGCCTTAAGAGTGGCTTTGAGCTCTCAGTGAAAGCTCATTTTTTGCTATGTTGTTTAAGCTGAGTTTTTAGACTGTTGCAGCAAAAATCAAGTAATTTTGAGATAAAAAGACCTTTTAATTTGGTTAAAACAAAGATTTTTAAGGAAGTTCAGACTTTACTATAACATAACACCCTCGTGTGTATGTTTTATATTTCACTTCTTATCGTTTAAGCTACTTATGACATCAGTTATCACGAAGATATTGAAAGCGATTTGTTAATTTTGTTGTATATGCCAAGATTTTAAGAAAGATATCTAGAAAGCGGATTTTCAGAGAGCAGCGAAAGACCGTTAGGAACATTAAAGTCAGCTGATTCTAATCGCAATATAAGTGGAATACACGTGTACACAGTTAAGAGTGGGAAACAATAAAGTGGAAAACGTTAGCCAAGTCAACTAACATAGCTGACATAGTAAAAGCTTTTATTCTTTGTTTGATCAGATCGACGCGTTTTGTCGTTGTACTATTACGATAAGGATTGTACAGTAGAGGTAACAAAACTGGTTTTAGAATAACTGTGACCTGGCTATCACGGGCTGGATATAAAGTTTGTTTCAAACCTTATTGATTTACGATTAGAAAGAAAACATAAAAATAGTTAAGAAAATACCTAGTAATATTCTTAAAAACTTTTTCCATTTTTTTACAATTTAGCTTAGTCTTTCATCCGACAACTATTTTCGTTAATACAGTATTAGTAGCAGATATTTTGGGATTAATTGAGGAAAATGGTAAATTCTTGGCGTTCCCAGTAGTATGCTAACAATTTGATTTTAAGATGGAAGCTTGTAAACGCACTTTAACACAAAGCTGAAAGCCTAATGTCATACAGTGCATATGAACCTATATATATAAGCTCAACATCCCTTTAAATAAGCGCAAACAACAACAAAACAGCTGAACTTCCTTGTAAGCTGTCACCTGAGATTAAACACTTCCTTTCACAAACCTTCACCGACGCATTTCCACCAATCAGCGACCGACACGTCACTAAATCAGCACATGAGTCTGTCAACTTGCACCGGCAATACTTTACGCGCGTATACGTGCGTTTATGTGCGCGAAAAACGCTTACGGACGCGAATGCGTTGCTGGAATAACGGTGATGATTGGTTTCTCGCTTTTCTGAAATTTTCTGATGAGTTTTGAGTCTAACTTTCGGGCTAAGTGAAATTGAATGCCGGTAGACACACGTTGTCAGAATTCATTTCCCTCCAGCTAGAATTTGTAGTAGAATTTAATCAAGAGAAAGTCGATGGTTTATTGCCGCAAATGGAGACCGAGTTAACTTAGTTGTAGTTGTGGAAACTGTGGGACGTTTTAGAAATGTAACAGCAAAATATTCTAGCAAAGCTAGCAATTCAGATCAGACACAATTAACAGATCTTAAAAGATATATATATTTCGCCAACTAAGGCATCGTCAGTATATTTTAATTCGAATGAATTGATTCATTAAGGTTGACTTTTGTCTTGCAAGGGTCAAGGTAATTTCTATTATCACATATACAGTGCAACGTTTTAGAAATGTTGATATTTAAAGGGTTTTTAGGTTGCAAAAAAAGTCGGTTTAGTTAAAGATAATTTGTTGTGAACAATAGTTTTCAATATATATCTTAATGTATTTTTTAATTAAACTGTCCTTATAGTTGGTAGTATGGAAATTGAATTGTCGGAAGTCTCAAAACCATTGAAACCCCGGCTATCAATTCTCTATTCTTGAAGTATTCGCGATTCGCATTGTTTCGTCATAGTTGAATGCTCCAGGTGACCATTGTTCTAATCGCGAACGTGATGATGTAACAAAGCCAAGAATTCCCAGCAGTATTTGACTCACTTTGAGGTTGACTAAATCGGCGGAAGAACACCATTCTTGGGCGGATGAAGAGGCGCATTGTCCACCCACTATGACGTAGTAGTGGGTGTGATTATCTATCTGTCATTTGTTCTTGTTGCGCAACAATAGAAATCACTTAACGCTGGATAGTTCTGTTGTTGTGTTATGGGTTATTACGTCATATAGAGAAAGTAAATTTGAAGGTAAACAAAAGCTTGTTCTTGTGAGAATGACGCATCTTTGACTTACACTCGGAAAAGTTCGGAAGCTTTACAGGCCATTACCAAATTTGTAGAACCAAACATGAACCGTTACCACACTTGTAACTATTTATAATATTTTTATCAGGTCATATTTTTGTAAAGAAAGCATTATTTGTTTTAACTAAACAGCTGTCATCACGTTTTAACTTGTAAAACGTTAAAAAAGTTTTCGAAATCAAAGCCTCATAATCAAACCTAAAAGATTAGGTAGACCCCATTTAGAAGTGTGTTTCATTGTAATTTTTCTCATAATTGTTTATTATTCTGATTCGGTTTTGAACCAAATGAAGCTTAACTAAATTCTGTTAGTCACTTTTAGCCTCAATTACCAAAACTAGCTTTTACCCAAATCCCAATTTTGGTTCAAAATTTCTCAAATCTTGCTTTAAGAGAAATTTGCTGTTTTAGGGAAACGATTTGCAAAGCAAGGGACAGCAGATTGCGTTAACCTCAATCACCCAAAAAAATCGCTTTACTCAAATTTCCTTAAAAACTCCCGAAACCCATATTTTAGAGAAACGATTTGCAGATCAATAGAGACAGAAGACTGTTGTTTTAGCCTCAATTGACCAAAAAAACGTTTTTACCCAAATTTGGTTCAAAGTTCTAAAATCTTCCTTTACCAGAAATATGCTTTTTTAGAGAAATACTTTGCAAAGCAAGAGACAGAAGACTGCTTTAACCTCAATCTTCCCCCCAAAATAGCTTTTACCCAAATGTTATTAAAAATTCTTGAAACCCAGATTTTAGAGAAGTAATTGGCAAAGCAATAGAGACAGAACTGTTTTTTACCCTCAATTATAAAAAAAACGTTTTTACCAAAATTTTGTTCAAAATTTCTGAAACCCAGACTTTAGAGAAATAGTTAGCCACAGACAACAGACTGTTTTTAGCCTCAATTACTCAAAGATCGCTTACTTAGTTCCTATAGCCTTGCATTTAGAGAAGCGATTTGCAGAGACAACAGCAGACTTGCGTAGAAGCGTGGAAACGTGGTTTCAAGGCAGCAGCGTGTTGCAGGAAGTTTGCCAGCCAGAAGGCGCCTCCACGCATATGCTTCCCCTTTGCTAAGCAAAACTTTCTCTCTACGCTAAAACGTGCTGAAACACAGCACTATTAAGCGGCGTGATTATTTCCCGGCGTAAAGCTGCTGACAATGTGGACTACACGCCGTATTGCTGGTAGCACACAGTTTTTTTGGGAAGAAATTGAATTGTTTTGTATTTATTAGTGTGAGTACCTATTTAAAGATGGTTAAATTACGTTTTCAGTTCTTTTTGGCTTGGTTATTATAGATCAACGATCTAATTTTAGATGGAATATATTTACCGACGTAGATCGGCTGCACATATGGATTATTGGACGTTCTGCTGCTTTTTATGTTTTTAATGACACGTAGAATAACTTTGATATACATGTATACGCGTATGTGTTTAGCGGCTTTCCTTCTAGAAATTTCTTGGGTGTAAATGACACCTGCGGTATTTTTAGACGGTGTTTTTTGGTGAAAGTGGATTATGTTTGATCTATTGGTGCGAGTACTTATTTAAAAAGGGTTAAATTACGTTTCCAGTCTTTTTTATGAGGTAATGTTTAATGTAATGACTTATTTTAGATTGTAAAGGGTACGTCACCATAGTGTTATTTGGTTTGGTTGGGTTTTCTTTTAAAAGTATGCCAAACTTTTTTCCGGTGTCTGCCTCAAGGTGTCATTGTTATATTTTCTGATGGTTACGGTTAATATTTCGGTTTACAGTTACACTGTTTAACACTACATAACGTTTAAGCAAAGTTTTAAGCCGCATTCTCAAGAGTTAAGTACAACTAAAGTCATTGTTCAAACGTTAGCAGTTTTGTCTTTACACATTGTCGCTTTCTTGGAGAGGTTTATTTTGACAAATTTGTGTAAGAACTTAAATATAAAAATCTGAGGTTTTAGACTATCTTGATTGGTTTTGTTTATTAAGCAAGATAAAAGTTTAAACGTGGAGTCGGCTTCTTTGCTTCTTGAAACTTGCACCTTGTACGACACTAGTTGAATGTGTTAAATGGTTGAACCTCTGGTTTAGAGTTTGCTTAAAACTTTTACCTTGTCATTTTTTGATTTCCTTGTAATTTTTTAAGACGTTGAGCGGTCGTAACAGCTTTGCAATCTAGCATCTGCCTTGATCTGGTTGAGTTAATAAGTAGCTCGGGCATTTAATTAGCATTTGATTACAAATGACAAAATTAAAAGAGCTTTTCCGTCAAAGTCATGTTTTCTCAACCTTTTATCGAGCCAACCCAAATCTTATAAAACTTTAAGTAACACGATGAGACTTTGTCGAACTAATTTTCTTCAGTGAACTTAGTGTAAGCGAACAAAACATAAGACATTAGCATTAGTAAGTTTACATTTTCATTATTAGAGCATTCTGTACGGGCTTTTATATTCTTATTACAACCTCAATGCTCCAAAATTATTGGAGCTATATGTCTTCGTATTGGGTCGCGACCCATGGGTTGAGAAACACTGATCTACCAACTGATAATAATTATCTGCTGTATTTTCACAATTCAGACATATTTTGGCAAAACGCATCGGTTTCTTGAAACACCCCAAAAATACTGTTAATGAAGTAAATCTTCCTGTTTATTGCCTACAGAAGTAAAATCGTTACTTAGGGTTACTCTGTGCTAGTTGACCCATGACCCCACGGTTAAAGGTTAATGGCCTGTCACGCAGAACGACCGACACGCCCCCCTTTGGCAGCCAATGAGGAGAAAGGAACGGAGTTGAGGCTTGCAATGGAGTTCCCGAGGCACAACTGGCTGGTGAAGCACCTAATCAAGGAACAAAAACTACTGGTATTTTGTGATTTCTATGTTGCTGAAATTAAAATTAAGTGAAACTAAATAGGGGTAGTTAGCTATAAAGAACAAAAACGATGACGTCACACTATTTTAGGTTGTTTATCCCCTAATTAAAGGCCCTTAGGGGGGGGGGGGGGCTTCTAAACCTCGTATACGCACCTACATGCCACTCTACGTCATGTCTGAAAGGTTGAAAGTTTTACGATCTATAATTTTTCTATAAAGCTCCGGAAAAAAAATTGTCTAAAACATGCCAAATCAAACCAAAGTATTATTTGTCCCGAAAATAAATTTTGGGCCCATATAAATAAACTATTCGAAGACCATGTTTACTTTGTTTACTAAACTCAACAAGCAAAATAGTTAAAATTGATCCGTCCTTCAGGGATTTTCACGCAAAAAATTTATTTAGCAATAAGCAATTTAGACGACAATGTTGTCGTCTTTCTCCTTATTTCACCCACATGAAACGCATTTTGTCCGTATGCTTTGGCGCAATCAGGAAGTATTGTGCGGGAAATGACTCCGTTGCACCGGATGCGGGCTCCGTTACTCTCTCGCTATTATTAATGCATTGCGGGTCTTCCTTTTTCCGGGTCGTTGCAGCTTTAGAGGCACGAGTTTGCAAATTCAGTCACGCTTCCTTCAAGTTGTTTGTTGTCGTTTAGATGTGAATAATGCAAAGCTGCAAATTCAAGCGCGTCAGTGAAACGGCATATGACACGAAACCCTAAAGGCATTTTTTGTTGTAAACTAGCAAATATTCGTGTCTCTTCTATTAATTTGTGATTTGTCGATTAACTTTGTGATTTAAATGGCATTATTAAAAAGAAAAATTATTTGGATTGGGGCATTTAGAGAATCTTACTTTAAAAAAACAAGTCTTACTTTTTAAATTACCACTATGTAATAACGCAGGTTTAGCGTTAGGAAAACAAACAAACTCCGTTGGTCTTGAGTCCCGAGACTTCGGCCAAATGTGCGATTTCGTCATGACTCTACAGCTTGTATTCCGCCAATGTACGTAACTTAACATGGTGGATATTCAGCAATCCACGTATAGGTGTTTCATATAGTTCATCCACCCACAATACATTGTTGAAAATGGCCACCATATGCAATTCCGCTTTTACAATTTACAGTTTGCGGCTTTATTACTTTCAAAATTTGTTACTGCGCATGCGCACGTCGGACTCGGGACTCGGATAGTTTTACGTGGTCTTACTCGAGTCCCGAGTCCGACTTCACAGCCCTGGTTTTAATACAGTGTTTATCAAACTCTTAAACCAAGCGCAATTATAACAAAACATAATACATTAGCGGTCCAAATCTAATACTCAGGATGATAACAATTGCGTCCTACCTTTTATAAGTGATGCTTGATTTACTTCTCAGTCACATTACCTGAATATGATAGCCTACTAGTAAGTTCGTATTGAACCCTCTTAACCAAGATGATGTCAATTTACTCGACATTTTTGGCTTTGCCATTCACTATCAAGCTACATTACAGATCCGTGCATAGTGTACTCGTTTTTTCAACGATAACGTTTCAAGGTTTTTATCATAATTTTAACATAACTTTAACACTTACAAGATTTTTATCATAAGTCGTCGAAGAAACGTCATATTGTTGAAATGACGTCATGAAAATCGAACACGATACAGTTGAAATGACGTAATGTAAACCAAACCAACTTAAAACTTTTACGATTTTAAAATTAAACGAAGATAAAAATGTTGAGAAACTATACAGTTAGGCAGCATTTTTAGCAAAATTGTACGCCAAGCAATATAACAAATACATATATACAAATGTAAATCAATTGGTTTATTCCCCATTTTACTTTGCAGAAAAGCGATGACGACAAATGTGACCCACTTCCGGGTGACCTTTCACCTAATTCCCACGCTCCCGAGATGAGCTCTCCGTCGCCACAAGTGTCCACACACGAGGACCCCCCTTTCCAACAGAAAACCTCCCCTTCTCCCTCCGCGACGCAAGCGACGACGCGCGACGAGCAATTGTCGTCCAACTGTGACGTCATAGAAGAAGTGCGTTCTAATTCGCCGGCGGGGAGAATCGCTAACGAAGGTATTAACATTGTTAGTCGTGTCTAGAGATTCTTCGATTTGTTTAAACGCCTGACTCTAAAAAATTAAATATATTTTCTTATAAATAATATTTTGAAAAAAAATATTAATTAAGTTTTAATACATAAAAAGCTCCCAACACAAAAAAGCATTTAAAAGTCTCTCAAAACGTAAGAAGCGTAAATTGACAAAAATGCTATTAAAAAGCCTAAAATGACTTTTGAAAGTGTCAAAAGAAAAAAAATGCAATTGAAACTATTTATCGCAATATGTTTAAAACAAAAATAAAACGTAAAAACGCGGATAAATGCGTAAGGTTTTTCTAGTAGACCGGCTTTCAAAATGTTTTTTAAACACTTAACAAACGGTGAGTTATAAGACCAAAGAAATGGTAAAAACTATAACAGCCTCAAAAACCTTAAAACTCTTACAAAGTCAAAAACATAACAAATAGCTCTGCAAACATAAGAAGTTTTGAATACTTTTTAAAACGGAATAAACACAATAAAGGGGGTAAAAATAGAATAGAAACCATTTGGCTTTGCGGCAACAACTTAAAAAAATGTAAAAAAGCTTTAAAAACTCAAAATTAAAAACTCATATGTCAAGGAAAACCGTAGCAAATTCGTCTTTTATAAATTGTCGCAAAAAGTGTCGCGGCGCGATTAAGTTTATGTTAATCCCAGCCCGGAGAGGTCGGTGTCGGTCTCCGAAGATGGAATGTAAATCCTACACACGCTAAGCTTATCGCCGGATAATGCATTGTGTTGATGCTTGTCGAGTGTATTTTGCAACTTTGCCGTTCTATTGTGTCTGGCGTGAAACTGCCTTGCCCAAAAGCCGATTAGAAACCCGCTGTATAGGATAGAAGACTGGTTTGATGCCTTTTAAGGCAATCTTGAACTGTTTGAGCATTTCTAAGTAAAATATTGTAGAATTTTTTCGATACGTTTGCAATCTACTTCTCTATAAGCTTTGATACTCATTCTACATCTAACTACAACCTCTAACCATTATCTTAAAATTTATTGGGAAATGTTCAGAAATGCAACGTACTTTTTTATTGGTTTTTATTTTTATTTTAGTGTGTAACTTTTAAAACTCAAGTCAAACACAGGCCCTAATTATATTGCACTTCGGGGCGTCCGATAATATCGTATCGGTGCCGATCCGATACCAAATTAATTCCTGTCATTATTTGTGATCAAACGCATCAAGTTTTGCCTTGAAAGGTAAAAATGAAAATAGTTGGTTAACGACTAAAATATTCCTCTACTTAACGCAGCAAATCGTAGCCTAATAATCTGAAAAATCTTATCCTAAATATTTTTGTTTTGTTTTGTTTGCTAGCCTAAGAATAGTAATGACGTCATATCGGTTTGGGAATAGTATTACTGGTATCGGACATTGATGATTCGCCCGACCAAAACAAACCGAAATACATCGCAAAGTTTGTAATTATTCTATCATTAGGCTACAAATAGTCACGGTCTGGTGCGTAAACAGCTAAGGGCAGGCGCTGATTGGGCAAAAAACGTTTGGACACAGAGGAACGTAATAGTTACAAACGAGCTTTGCAAGGTGGCTGCTTGCAGATAAATGGTCCCACACTTGACATTTTATTCCGATACCGATATAAAAAAGTATCGTTATCAGATTCGATACCAAATGACGTCATTACAGATTATTACTAAGCCGAAACAAGCAAAATATATGAAACTAAAACGTTAAAAGTTTTTTTCCAGTTAAAAAAAAAATCCTTTAGCGTTAAAAATTAAGTCACCTCCCGTTGTTAATCTTTTACATAATTGCTTATTTCGAGTTCAACCACCCTTGGGCAAAATGCGGCTAAAAACTCCATCAACGCGAAGCCTCTCGCGATGGCGTAAGGCACCGTTATGACGTAATAATGCTCGCCGCGTCACAATCAGTGCTGATTGAGCAACATCGCGCGCGACTTGCGACTGACACGGGCTTTGTAGCTGCATTATGACGTCACATTGGATAATAATGAACGCCTTGGGTCACTTTCCAGGCGTCGAAACGCTGATTGTGAGTCATAATCAAATTTCGTCGGAAAGTGGATCGTGGTTTGCTTGATAATGAATTATTTACTTTTTTGTGATTAATTAAATTTTTTAGGTTCCTTTTTCATAATTTAATTTTTTTAGGTTTCTTTGTTATAATTTAGGTTAAGTTTTTTTTTACAATCACTTTATTGCCCCTGAATTCGAAGATTAATATCAAAAAAATATATATATAAACTTTGTTACTTTATTTCTGTAGTTCATTCAAACAAAACAGTATTGTTGTTTTAAAAGTAATTCCTAACATTAATTTTAATAAAATACACAAGCAAAATAGTTTTAAAATACCGAGTTTAGCATATTAAAGCAAAAAAGATTGTTTTGTGTGATTTTGAAATGAAAGATGCGTTTTTGTTTCAAGCTAAACCGCGCGGTAGGATAGTTAGTGATGGAAGAATTAGGATAAATGTTTATTTTCGAACAATATTTTGCATTTTTAGAATATTGAGGATATTAAACCAACAAAAATAATCTCTACATTTACATTAACATATTGCAAGTTGTTACTTGGGACAATTACACGAAATTCAACAAATTTAATTAAAAAACGGAACTCTGCTTTGCAAATCAATTAAATCATAAAAATCCCCCATTTTAACTCTACACGATGGGGATTCCCCCAACATTGCCGTGAAAGTTTAAAGAGCGAAATGGTCGGAAGAAGTTGTATTCAAATGTTGGGCGGAAAAACGTGAAATGTTTGATGAAAACGTGGATATTTGTTGGCCACAAGATCATGTTTATGGGTTCATGAACGTGATTGGATCCATTTTCAAAAATTCCTAGAAATTTGCTCTTTCCAACCTAAACGTAACGAGCGAGCTGCCCAAGATTTTGAGGCCAAAAATATTTAACTTGTACTTAAAAAGAATTAAAAAAAATTTGTTGTTTAAAAATTGTAAATTATAAAAAGTACTAAATTAATTTTTTTGTCGGTAAAAAAAATAATAACTTTAATTTATATTAACAAATAAATATACCATATTTATTTAAAAAAGACAATTTAAATTTATACTAAAACAAAATAAATAAATTAAATTTTTATCTTTAATGAATAAATTAAAATTGTACTAAAAACGGATAAATAAATTAAATAATCTTTGTATATGGCCGTATTTGTCCTAATTCTAAATAGAGAAATCAGGTGGCACTGTATAAAGACAAATTGTATTTGATTCTCGACAAGCTTTCGCACAACCGTGCTTCATCAGGTCAAAGTATAAAAATACTTTTATACTTTGACCTGATGAAGCACGGTTGTGCAAAAGCTTGTCGAGAATCAAATACAATTTGTCTTTATACAGTGCCACCTGATTTCTCTAAATTAAATAAGTTACTGGTATAATTAATATAATTAATTTTGCGTAGGCTGTTTTTTTTTCCTTGAAGAAATCCATGTTTGCAATGTTTTCAGCTGAACAAGTTCACCAATTTTCCTAGTTTAACGCTTTATTTTTATGACAAGGACTTGATCTGGAGTTCACTTGTGTAACCAATGACTTAGAGTCGACATGACATTTATCCTCAAATTACTTGACTGGGACTTAAGTCTTTTAGAAATGAGTTGACTGGGACTTAAATATTTTCAAAATGACTTGACTTGGACTTAAGTCTTTTCAAAATGACTTGACTGCGACTTTTTAAATGACTTGTGTACAACACTGGCGTCTTCTAACTTAACTTTAATCCTTTCAGGTTCACTGACGATATTAAAGCCATTCCTAAGTCCAAAGTCGCCATCAGCTGAAAAATCCACGGACAACTCCGCGGACAACTCCGCAATAAACGTCCCTGACGAACCTTGCTCAAAAAAGCGGAAAACTGTGGACTCTCCCACTGAGCCGAGCCGGGATTCGAACCCGCGACCCTCTACTCCTGAGGAAACAAAAATTCCGAAGAAGCCAGTCGCTTTCAACAACAATAACAGCAAATTGGAAATGATTTGTGACGTCAAAATCGGACAGTGCTTCTCATTGGCCGATTCGAACCCCGCCCCTCTCGACCTCTCGACCAATAGAAAGCCGTCAAGGTTCGAGTCTTCTTGCGTACTCGATTTGTCACGTGGTACGAGCAAGGAAATTGCGGAAGGAGTCCACAAAGGTGGGTAAAACATGGAGCGGTTTGTGCGGATTTTTAAGTTTGCTTAAAAATATCATGAAAAATGTGTTTCTATTTTTCATTGTTGAAATAAAAATGTAGGGAATTTGACTTATTTAAAAAAAATCCCACCCCTTTAACATGCTGTTGTTGTTTTATATGTTGAATATTTTCTCTAAAAAAGAAAGAAAAAAGAGTTCAAACCAAAAACAAAGGCTAGTCCACAAACCCTGAGGTTTCTGAGACCCCAGGAGTAAAAAATAAGCTTAGCAACTATTCCCATGCTTTCAAGCTGGGCTTACAAAATATTAAGTGTTTTTCTTTTTATTTAGTCGAAATGTTGCCCTGAACTGTGATTCATTAAACCAAACTTTAGTTCCAAAATTAAACAAAATAACAAACATTTTTTTAAGCGTTTACCGTGACGGTTGCCCCAAAGCTAGGCCTTGCCATTGCACTTCGGCTTGACAGACCCTTGCGAATACCCCAAATGTCAAAAAAAAACTCGGCCGTATAATTTCGGTTAGTGGGTGCGCGTAAAAGAAAGTGTATCCTAATCATTTATGGCCATTTGTATGTAAAACGCTGTTGGCTACTTTTATTTTTACAATTTGACTTAAATTTCGACTTTATCTGCAATTTATTTAACCCAACTTAAACAGATGGGCTCTAACTTGATTTTGAAATATATTGTTTTATTTTGGGTTGTCACTGGGATACAAGGTTAAGCATGGATATAACTAAACTGGTACGAACACCATTTTACAATTAAAAATCATGTTAGGCGTCTTTAATTAGATTCATATACAGTTGTAGAACTAATGTTGTACACAATTAACTACAGAATGTCTGACGCATGTAATTGCAGCAGTTACACGACTGTTTCCTGAATTTTAACAATGACCTGGCAAAAGTGTGCAATCGGCGCCAGAAATCCCACTTGTCTTGTTCGTGACTGGAAAATGCATAAACAGGCGTCTCGAACAGAGGCAATTATGACGTCACAAACCACACCCCGTTCTGCAATTTGCCTTTTACCCCAATAACGTGCAACCGAGGTGGTTTTCCCTGAATCGAAACCAGTTTCTGGACCAATTTTGGCCGTTTTTTTGTCGAAATGATTTCTTAAATGGTGATATTTAAATCAGCTGATTGCTATTTGCAATTTGTAGTTTGTTCAGCATTTTGGAGTTAGCCAAGGGTACGATTGTATATCTAATAATTTGGTTAAATAGCGTTAAATAAATGATAGATTAAATAATTACCTTATTTTTTACGCAAAAAACACATTTGAATCAAATCGCCAGTTTTTAAAGAAATCAAATCGTAACGAAATTGTTGAGAGTTAAAATTAGATTTGAATAATGAAATGTCACAACTTTTAAATGTTCTGAAATCACACAAACTAGTTTTTCAACTTTTACGCGTTTTTCCTACCTTATAAACCATAAAAATAAACTTCTGCATAAACTTTAATATTTAACCACTTTTCTGCAACCTTCAACGGTATGGAGTCAATATTGACAACCTTGATGAACTTGTTTTTTTTCCAATTTACGCCAGACACGCCTTAAACTCGGATTGATTCTGTGAAACCAACACACACCTAAAAAAAAACCTGACACACCCACGCCACGCCCCTTGTTAACACTTGATTGACGTGTGACCTGTCTCGCGTGCGTAAATGACTTTTACCACAATACAACTGACATTACTTGGATCTTATATAATAATTGTCTTTACTCGGCCTTTTGTGTTTGTTCTGAGACGCGAAAAAAAATTTCACTTATTTTTTGTCGTTATTTTGAAACAATTACTTAATTTTGACATTGCACCAAATGATAACGTAAACGGCTTGCGTACAGTTCTTAGCGTTGTTTTTGTTGTTGTTTTTTTCGGGGTATTAGCCTGAAATTGGCTTTTGCGTTATGGTGTCTATTTATCTTCGAACTTAAATTAATATATTCTTAGAAATTAACCTTTGAAAGTGGAAGACACTTCGTTGATTAGCATAACATGACTGTAATGCAAAAAATAAATTGAAGGCTCAAATACGACAAAAACGCAACATTTACGAGACACGGATTTTGTGCGTTTTTGCAAAATTTTAAAACGTTTGAAAAGAAAATGAGCTTCGCAGACTTTTTATACATTTTGCTTTTATTTGAAAATTACTTTCGCTATACTTAATTAAAATAAGACTTACTTTATATGGCATAAATGAGATAAATATTTATAAATAGAATTAGTTTGCATAAGTAAATTTTTAATAAGATATTTTTATTCTTAGGTGTTTATTAAAAATGATCTTTCTAAAACTAAAACTCAAGAATAAAAAATAAGTAACTTCTATGCCTTGCGATATTTCAGATCAAGTTCAACAACCTGAAAAACCTATTACGTCATCGTATGACGTCACACAGCGTGGGGACATCCCCCCGATATCGACTTCGTCCAGCATTCTTCCAAATTCAATTCAGGAAAAAACAGGTAAAAAAACATTTCCTATATTAAATATTCACTTTGTCGCACTTTGTCGCACTTTGGTTGGAGAAAACTTTTTTTTTAATTAAAATCCATCTATTTTCAAAATGTTTTTTTTTTACAAAACAGTGTCCCCCAGCTTTTTCAAATTAGTTGAAAAAATCGTTGTTAAAAATCGATTCTTTTTAATAACCCAACATTTCCTTACCAGCTTCCAACAACAACAAAATCCAAAGCAAGCGATTTGGCCCTCTGGCGCCACCCACCGACCACCCAAAGAGCCACAAAGATGTGAACCTCGTCGACTTGTACACTCTCGTGCGAAAGCGCGGCGGCGAGGAAGACAAACACCAGTGGCGCCCTGGAGCCGACCACAAGCAAATGGCGAACCAAGGTCCCAGAAAGGCGGGAAAAGAGGCAGCAATGACGAACGGTCATCAGCATCCCACTCAACAGAAGCTTGGCGCAAAAAATCACCAGGTTCAAGTGATTGACGTGGACGCTATCGACGACAACCTCCCAGTCATCAAACCGCGGCCCACAAACCGCGCCCCGCTCCCCACAAAAGGGGGAACTCCCCCCGGTTTCGCGCCCCAGGGGCAGAGAGGAGTTCCCGTGACGTCACGCTTCCCTGGTGTCGTCACAGTGACGTCACGAGATCAAGCGTACAGGACTAAGAGCGTGGACAGCTTCCCGCTCTACAGAAGTCCCCACTCGCTAGGGGAAAAACCAAGGAGTGCACCCCCTAGCATCGCGGCCGCCCCTGGGGTTCCTGTACCTCTAAGACACCCCCTAATAACACCCCCGCACACCCATAAACATCCCACACGGCTACCCCACGTTAGGGGTCAACACCCACTCTCTAAGCCCGTTGTGGAGCTACAGAGACCCAAGTCATCCTCGGGGAACCATCTAAGGCCTCCCTCAGAACAGTTCTACCCCCTTCCTAGGGCCCCACGACCCCAAAATCACCCAAACTACTACCCCAGTACCCCGGTGTTCTCTCAGGGGGCCCGAGTACCCGACACCTTCACCCACCGGCCCCAAGTATCGGTACCAATGCTCTGCCCCAGCCAGAAACCCCGCACAGACGTAGATGGGTTCAGGGTCCCCGTTAAACCGACCCCAATCCACTACCAGCGTGTTTCACCCCAACAAGCTCGCTTACCCAGGCCCCCTAACGCTTACCCTACTCACTGTGCCCCAAAAGCCCCAATACCCCACCCCCTAATCCACCGTCCTGTGTACCAACCCCGCCCCAGTGTGGTAAGGGCCCCACCAGGGGGTGTTTCCATCAACAGTACCCCCCTAAATTTACCCCAACGGCGCCACCCCGCTTACGAGGGGATGCCCCCGATACCCCACAAGGGTGAAGATATCCAATTCACCCCCAACGCGATGAAAATGACCCACTCGGCTGCGCAGAGGTTCAGTGCGCAGATTAAAGAACACCAAAAGGAGCTGGAAGAAAAGCTGAGTTGCCTTCGCGAACTTGAGCGAAAAATTCAGCCCCCATGTTTCACCTTACAAGCCCCAAATGCCCCTAACCCCCGAAAACGACCGGCCCCAGGTCAGCTGCCGTTCCCGGGGACCCCAATGTCCACAAGTGGGTATTTCCCTGGGGCCCAAACCCCACCTGGGTACGACAAGATGAGGGGTTACCCGAGGGGGAATTACCGCGAGCCCCAGCCCCAGACGAGCCCCATGGAGGAGAAGTGCGTTGTTTGTGGGAAACGAGCTTACTTTGTGTGTTCTGGTTGCAGAGGAGTCTGGTATTGCTCAAAGGATTGCCAGGTTAGAAGGACTTTGTATTGTTGGAGATGTTAGATGTTGTCTAGTTATTAGTGTGGTATGAAATGCCCAATATTATCGAATCTGTAATTTGGTATATGTCCGCTAATATCGAACTTACAGTTTGGTTTGTCCACTAATTTTATTTTATTGTCTGTAATTCGATATGTCCGATAAAATGTAATCCGTATTTTAAATGTCCAATTATTTTGGAACCTTAAATGGCCGATATAGGGCCTATGTTTCGGTATGTCTTATAATAGCAAATCTGTTTTTTGAAAGTCCTGATTAATCGTATCGTTTTTTTGGTCTTGTAAATTCACACGCATCTTAACCAGCTTTAAGGTCTTAAATTTTTTTTATGTCTAGTTAGGGATGTGTGATACTTTTGTTCAGGTTTGTAGGCCAAAGATGCTCTACGTTCAGTTACCTTCAGTTGTTAACCTATAATAATTTATAATTAAGCCAACCTTCCAATGAAACCTGAACACACCTATGTGTATTTACAACTGAAATCTAGCCCTTCTGAAGCTGCTTTTTGACCAACGATTACGGCTTACGTATCATTAGTATACCGAAAGCCATTGCAGCCATTGCATGTGAACCTTCCAAGGTATAATTATTGCATTTGATCACAAACCATGGCTGAAAAACTTGTTATTATTTGTTATGGGCACCGATACCACCCTAGCATAGGACGAGTACCGATACATCACCTGGTATCGAATATCGGCTTCGATCCGATCTTATCGGACATCCCTATGTTTAGTTATATCGGCTTTCTACCGTAACAAGAAATGATCGTACTTTATATTAGGTTGAATGTTGTCAACAAAAAGTAAACAAATAAAACTTGAAGTTTTTTTTTCTTTTTATCAAACAGGATTACAAATTCAAATATTGTTGGCAATCAAATACATCAGAATTGTTTTAAATCCGCTGCGTCTGTCTGTTGTTACTTTTTTAAGGTTAAACTTCAGCTAATCACTTTGTACTTTTATTCACAGTTCCAAGACTGGGAGAAACACTGTAACACGTGTCTTTGATCCGGAGCGACAGGGTCCACTGTGCCTTCTTCTCTCGCCGTGTGCAGTCAACCGTGGTAGCACTAACTAAGTTCCAATTAGTTCCTTCTCTCTTCGTTTGAAATTTTTGTTTTTGTTTTTGTTTTTAAGTACTTTGTTTGCGTGAAATGCTACTCAATTGGCGAATTTAATGCGAGCTGCTAAAAATACGTTTTTAACTTGGGTTTGATTTTTTTTGCAGCGTCGTATAGAATTTTAGATTACGGCAATTTGCAGTTATTAAAATTCTTTGAAGTTAAAACAAAACTTGAAAAAGTCGACATCAAATTTTTTGTGGAGTCGCTAACTTGGGACTTTCCCTTCACTGTAGGATTCTATGCAGGTGTCATAAATGTCAATTCTTTTTTGTTGAACCAGAATAACGATAAAAAGGTAAAAATATGGTTAATATCTCATAAATGTGGATTTCCAGGGGGCGTTAAATCACAGCACATTATAAATTTGTCATTTTTTGCAAAAAATTAAACATAAAACTAGGCAGTTTAAGTTTATTCTCGAACATTTCGTTTCGTCAATGACTGTTAAATTATGGTGCAATATTGACATTTTATCGAGTTCGTTTGTCCGCCTGTGTGTCTGTTTGTCCGCCTGTATGTATGTTTGTCCGTCTGTGTGTCTGTTTGTCCGCCCGTGTGTCTGTTTGTCTGCTTGTGTGTCTGTTTGTCTGTGTGTGTGTGTGTGTGTGTGTGTGTGTTTGTCCGCCTGTGTGTCTGTTTGTTTGCTTGTGTGTCTGTTCGTCTGTGTGTGTGTGTGTTTGTCCGCCTGTGTGTCTGTTTGTCCGTATGTGTGTCTGTTTGTCTGCTTGTGTGTCTGTTTGTCTGTGTGTGTGTGTGTTTGTCCGCCTGTGTGCCTGTCTGTGTGTGAGTCGACATGAGTCGCCCCGAAGTGTCTTCCCTCAAACGCGCGATACAATGACGTCATAACACCATCTCACCATTGTCGAAAAGTGTTTGTTTTAGAATATAAGCGACTACAATTGTAAAATTGTTCTTTCCTGCATACTGAAGAATAATTTTACAATTAAAGCAATGCCTCGCACCAACAGTATATCTATGAGCGGGTACAACGTTAAAAATGTCGCAATTTAATAAAATGTCACAATTTAATATAAATATTTTTTTTAGGGGAAGTGTTTTTTTACATTTTTGGGGGGTACTCAAATTTTCCTCCTGCTCACATTTACTACAAATTGAAATTCTATAAATTAAAATATTTTCAAAAAGTAGGGGAGGGGGGTATTTTTTAAAAGGGGCACATTTAAAGGGGGGAGTAAAAAAACACAAATTTGAATTTAATTAGATAATAAGCCCAACAGTACGTTCTCGTGCAATCTAAACACTAAAAAAAAAGGTGATATATTATGTTAAAGAACATATATTTGATTTCTAGTTCCAACAAGACAAATACAGCAAAAAGAAAAACGTTTGAAAAGTAAATTAGAAGTAAGGGTTGGTTTCGGGAATTCCCCACGGGTTAACCCCTAGTTCTATAGACTTTGATGACGTATGAAACCGAGACATTTTTTTTTCGTTTTTGTGCAATTTCAACATTATCCCCGTTACGCTTTTACCGCGATGAAATATGCATATTATTTATAAAATATTTTGAAATGTTACAAAAAAATAAACAAATGAAGGTGATATCCGTGTTTTTTAATCTGCGTCGAAGTGACAAGGTGAAAGATTCAACGTTTTCAGTTAAAGTTTTACATCAGAATTTGATTCAAAAAATGGTCTAAAATCATTTTGTTTTGTATCTTACCAAACAGTACAAGCGTCCAATATACGTCGTTTTAATCATTATAAGCTTAACAATGTAGCTATAGCGTAGGTTTATCTTCTGCCGAAACGCAGGTTTACCAGTTCAAACCAGAAGAGCAATTTATCAATGATTATAAACTTGTGCTGTGATTCTAAAAGTTGCAGTTGGACAAGCTTGGGTTTCGGCGTGTTCGCTGTAATTAAAGGACGCGAAGGGGGTTATGTCGCCTCGCTCTAAACTCGTTTTACAGCATTGCGTAACTTGGTTTTGACAAAAATAAGCTTTAAATGAGGATAGGGTATGTTGCTTGAAATTGTGCATCATTTTGGTTAAAGTCCCAGGGTGGGTAACCTATGCCACGCGTGCCAGATCCGGCCCGCCAACACAAATACTCTTTTACAAACTAGGAACGAGGCCATTCCTTATATTGTTTTGGCGATTTCAACTACCTAGAAGCAAAATTATTTTGCGCTATGTGCTATGCTTGTTCCTCCATCGAGTGTAACATGTAGTTAGTCCCATCAATTGCAAGATACCCTAGTTTTATCTCTGATCAACAGTCGTTGTTATAGATGCGGTCTGCACAGTTAAAATGTAACGGCCCGCAAAGACCTTTCTAAGTTTGGTTTTGGCCGGCGACTAGAAAAATGACAATCAGTATAATGTTTGGAGCATAATGGTTGGAGGGTGTAGAAAGGCGTAATAAGAATATCAAAGCCCATACAAAAGTAGGTATCATTTTGAACGTTTCAAATAACTCTTTTGAAAATAAATAAAGAGTTATTCTAAACGTTTAAGATGATGCCTACTTCTGTATGGTCTCTTATATTTTTATTAGTATAATGTTTGTTTAAAAACACCAACAGTAAACACATTCGATTAATCTGAACACATTCGATCAGCGTTTTTTTTATGTGTTACATATTGTTCAAAGGTAGAGTTATTCCATAATAAGCTATAAAACTAAAATAAAAAAGTAAGTAAAACCAAGAAAAAAACAAATTAAAAAAATGTCTGATGCTGCCAATGATTTTGATTCAATAAAAATACGTCCTTTTATACAATAAGCTATAGAATGCCTGGGGGTAAATTACTACAGCTCATGTGAGAGACAACGTGCTAGCTTTTAGTAAAATCGCCGCTGTAGAGTCAGTTTACTGGTTGCAAGGTACAGTTAAGTTTAGCATTAGAAAGGTAAATTAGTGGTTTCTAATCTTTTTTGTCCGCGCAATGCTTTTTGACTTTCGCTGCGTATCACCTAAGTTCAAAAAAGCAAACATTTCGTTCAAAGTTACTTGGATCCATTAAAGCAAATTGAAGTTAAAATATATTTTTTCGGAGATAGCCGCAGATTGTAGGTTATCATGTGATCAAGTAGGAATACCAGTTACGGCAGTCGCATTAATACTACTTTTATTTTCCTAAACTCCGCATTAGACCTGAAAAATACAGTTGCAGCGTACAACATGTTGAAAATATGCCTTAAAGTAAATAAAAGCTTAAGAAGCGCACCGCTTCGAACAACAATCAGTCAGCAAGGTGTACAACTTTTAATGTAAATATGCAGTATTTCGCCATATAAATGAATGCCATCGTATATAGGAAATGCTGCATATTTATATTAATGTTTTAGACCTTGCTGACTGATTGTTGTTCGTAGCGTTGCGCTTCTTAAGCTATTATAAACTTTAAGAACTTTTATCGTCCGCATTATGTGTTCTATTGGAGGGCAAGATTCTGTTGTGGAAACACGTACTAAGCTTAAATGAGGCATACCTTTAAGTTTGACGATCCTAGAAATTGTCAAAATATCAAAGCCCAAACAGAAGTATAGCCTATAGCTATACAACCTCCAGCCATTATCTAAAGAGTTATTCGAAACGTTTAAAATGCGACCTACTGCTGTATGGGCTTGGATAGTCTTACAACCTCCAGCCATTATGCTTCAAAATGCTAAAAGATGATTGTCAGAAATATGCGTTGTATAAGCCTGTATTGTTCTTTTCCGGCGTTAGCGCCCTATATATTCAATAGCACATTGTGTTGTACGCTTGGTATTGGAAATACGTTGCAAATTGAGTCTGTAAGAAATACAGTTTATGGAAATGTTTGCGATATTTTAGGTTCACTTAGGCATTACATTAGCTGATTTAATTAACTTATAATATGAAAATCACATAAGAAAAAAAATATAGTTTTTGTAGCTTGTTAATGAATTGCAAAGTCAAAAAGGTCGAGCAGATCGACATCATTTTGATTAAGACGTTTTGATCATTGTGAGTTTCTACTGGACGAAGCATTAGTTAGCTGATGTCGATTTACGCAACCTTTTTGGCTTTGCAATTCATTACCAAGGTAGATTACAGATCCGTGCATAGTGCATCCAAATTAAAAACTTTATATTTCATCGTTTTTATTGAAAAGATTTCTTTCAACTTTGGTCTACTTGGATCATTTTTTTTAAACCATAACCGGTACTGAACCTAATAGTTCGAAAGAAGCTGAACCTTAACCGAACCCGAACCTGTCAAATAAGCGGTCCACTCCAACATGACGTCACAACTTGTGTTTTTCAGAGTCAAGTTATGCCGTTCAAAGTTCTCTTTAAAATGAAAATTAAATAAATATTTTTTTGGTATTCTAATAATAATGAGATTCCTGTTTTTTTAATACGTCATGAAACTTCTAGGTGTGACGCAACTCATATTGTCTCCGAGCTGGAACTTTATAAACCGGTTTTGAAAACAAGTCGAACCGGAGCTGAACCGAACCTTCTAAAATTTAGTCGATCCGGAGCTAAACCGGAACATTTAAATTGCTTCGAACCGAAACCGGAACTGAACCGTTTTCCGAAAAACCTTTGAACCCGAACCAAACCTGAACCGGAAAAGTCAAACGGTTCGACTTCCTAATTATAAGCCATGACGAATGGCGGCCGAGTTATTTCCAGACTGCTAACTGTTCTAGCAATCACCTCAATCGCTATTTACTACACTTGGAATGGTCGTTTTGCCTCCGAACCTTTTTACAAGATCTTTAAAGAAATTGGCTCAAACGACATCGTCAGAAATATGACGCTCGATCAGCTGACCGCAGTCAGCCAATCAGAATGCAGCGCACCCGTGACGCAGTTCGTGTATATAAAAACGCACAAAACTGGAAGTACAACAATTTGGGAACTTGTGAACAAATTTCTCAACGATCGGCCATCGTTAAAGGTAAGTGTTTGAACTAAAAAATAACACTTGACTTTTGCTTTACAAAAATTTAAAGAATCCTTGATATAGCCAATGCCAGTTGTATGTATGATATTGAAAGCAACCTGCTTATATACGTTGAGAAAACAGCTAATTGCATGCACTTACTGAAAACACTATTAAGCGCACGCCAAAATTAATCACGAATAGCAGCTTCAAATTGGCGTTCTGCCGTTTAAATCAAATAGAACAAAACAAAACGATTAAACACTGAATTTTAAGCCTTTGCTTCATAGCTGTGGTTCTTTTACGAAGGTTCACAAACTTTTAAAGATAACAAACCATTTGGCATTTTTTTTTAGAAGCGAGTTTGTGTTAGAACTGGTTTAAATGATTAAAATGTGCAGAATCCTGTTTTTCATTTTTTTCCTGTTTTTGTTTTACATGTTTTAAACATCGTTCGGTTCTAGATTTTTTCTAGGAGTCCAAGTGTCCCAAAAGTTAAAAAGTTTCAGAAATCATTCATCTGTATATTTCACGTATTTAAATGCCGTTTTATGGTTTTCGTCATTTAATCTTTGATTACTGTATATTTAAGTATACGGGTGGAGTATATTTACGTATACGGGTGGAGTATTTTTACTTATACGGGTGGAGTATATTACTTATACGGGTGGAGTATATTTACTTATACGGGTGGAGTATATTTACTTATACGGGTGGAGTATTTTTACTTATACGGGTGGAGTATATTTAAGCATACGGGTGGAGTATATTTACTTATACGGGTGGAGTATTTTTAAGCATACGGGTGGAGTATTTTTACTTATACGGGTGGAGTATTTTTACTTATACCGGTGGAGTATATTTACTTATACGGGTGGAGTATATTTACTTATACGGGTGGAGTATATTTAAGCATACGGGTGGAGTATATTTACGTATACGGGTGGAGTATTTTTACTTATACCGGTGGAGTATATTTACTTATACGGGTGGAGTATATTTAAGCATACGGGTGGAGTATTTTTACTTATACGGGTGGAGTATTTTTACTTATACCGGTGGAGTATATTTACTTATACGGGTGGAGTATTTTTACTTATACGGGTGGAGTATATTTAAGCATACGGGTGGAGTATATTTACGTATACGGGTGGAGTATATTTAAGCATACGGGTGGAGTATATTTACGTATACGGGTGGAGAATATTTACTTATACGGGTGGAGTATATTTACGTATACGGGTGGAGAATATTTACTTATACGGGCGGAGTATATTACTTATACGGGTGGAGTATATTTACTTATACGGGTGGAGTATTTTTACTTATACGGGTGGAGTATATTTACTTATACGGGTGGAGTATTTTTACTTATACGGGTGGAGTATATTTACTTATACGGGTGGAGTATTTTTACTTATACGGATGGAGTATATTTACGTATTCGGGTGGAGTATTTTTACTTATACGGGTGGAGTATATTTACTTATACGGGTGGAGTATATTTACGTATACGGGTGGAGAATATTTACTTATACGGGCGGAGTATATTACTTATACGGGTGGAGTATATTTACTTATACGGGTGGAGTATTTTTACTTATACGGGTGGAGTATATTTACTTATACGGGTGGAGTATTTTTACTTATACGGGTGGAGTATTTTTACTTATACGGGTGGAGTATACTTACATATACGGATGGAGTATATTTACGTATTCGGGTGGAGTATTTTTACTTATACGGGTGGAGTATATTTACTTATACGGGTGGAGTATTTTTACTTATACGGGTGGAGTATATTTACTTATACGGGTGGAGTATTTTTACTTATACGGGTGGAGTATACTTACATATACGGATGGAGTATATTTACGTATACGGGTGGAGTATTTTTACTTATACGGGTGGAGTATATTTACTTATACGGGTGGAGTATTTTTACTTATACGGGTGGAGTATACTTACATATACGGATGGAGTATATTTACGTATTCGGGTGGAGTATTTTTACTTATACGGGTGGAGTATATTTACTTATACGGGTGGAGTATTTTTACTTATACGGGTGGAGTATATTTACTTATACGGGTGGAGTATTTTTACTTATACGGGTGGAGTATACTTACATATACGGATGGAGTATATTTACGTATACGGGTGGAGTATTTTTACTTATACCGGTGGAGTATATTTACTTATACGGGTGGAGTATTTTTACTTATACGGGTGGAGTATATTTAAGCATACGGGTGGAGTATATTTACGTATACGGGTGGAGTATATTTAAGCATACGGGTGGAGTATATTTACGTATACGGGTGGAGAATATTTACTTATACGGGTGGAGTATATTTACGTATACGGGTGGAGAATATTTACTTATACGGGCGGAGTATATTACTTATACGGGTGGAGTATATTTACTTATACGGGTGGAGTATTTTTACTTATACGGGTGGAGTATATTTACTTATACGGGTGGAGTATTTTTACTTATACGGGTGGAGTATATTTACTTATACGGGTGGAGTATTTTTACTTATACGGGTGGAGTATACTTACATATACGGATGGAGTATATTTACGTATTCGGGTGGAGTATTTTTACTTATACGGGTGGAGTATATTTACTTATACGGGTGGAGTATTTTTACTTATACGGGTGGAGTATATTTACTTATACGGGTGGAGTATTTTTACTTATACGGGTGGAGTATACTTACATATACGGATGGAGTATATTTACGTATACGGGTGGAGTATTTTTACTTATACGGGTGGAGTATATTTACGTATACGGGTGGAGTATACTTACATATACGGATGGAGTATATTTACGTATACGGGTGGAGTATTTTTACTTATACGGGTGGAGTATATTTACGTATACGGGTGGAGTATACTTACATATACGGATGGAGTATATTTACGTATACGGGTGGAGTATACTTACATATACGGATGGAGTATATTTACGTATACGGGTGGAAATATCGGCTGTATAGTCGGCGCCAGACGCGTGATTCAAAAGTAGGACTCGGGTTATTTTTAACCGACTCCGCAGCCCTTAATAAAACAGAAATTTTTGAAGTTTCTACTTGTTGTCAGACCAACTCAATGCTAGCAGCTACCTCAGTAGGGTTAGTGTACTTATTCGCAAAATGTCGTTCAATTAGAATAACTGATTTAAATATAAAAATGGGTCTAATGAAACTGGAGGATATTTTAACGTGAAATGTTTGTTTTACAGACCAACTTATAGTCAATGCTAACAGCTATCTCCAAAGGTTTGAATATAAATATTTACACCAAAAAACTGGGCTTAAAACCAGTGATTCTCAACCTTTTATGGCTAACAGCACTCCTCCAAAAATAATTAATAGATTTCCGGCACCCCAACTGGTATTTTTGTTGAGTATTTTACTGAAGTTTCACTATAAATAATACTTAAAGTAGGAAAATGATATAATGTTCTCTAATCGTTCACAAATATTTGTATCAAGAAGCTTACCAATTGCAAAAATCACATTCAAAAAATCCCAAATACCTATCGACACCCTTGAGCATTAGAAATGGCACACCAGGGCGCAGCGACACCAGGTTAAGAACCACTGGCAACGAAATAAAATTATTTCAATTTAAATGTTTGCAGACTAACTCGATGCTAGCAGCCGCCGCAGTAGGGGGTTACCCAGGTCGGTTCCGGTTCAGGTTTAGTGGCTCCCAAGGTGTCCCGGATGTTGTCCAAGGTCACCTGAGGTTCGACGCCAAAGAGTTCGCGCGCCTGATGCCGCCTCAAACAAAGTAAGCACTGTTACGTCACTATACGGGATTGTATCAAGGGGTGTTGCTTAATGGAAAACAAAAACAATTGGCAGCATGTTTCTGCCTTTAGATCACTGTTCTAAAGACGTGTTTATGTAAAGAATTAAAGGCCAATACTTAAAGCCTGAGTGAAACCAAAATCAATTAACATCAATTGAAATCTATTTATCGGTGCCGATCCGATATACCAACCTAATATAATTGAGATATAGGAATTTCAGCGACGTGGTGTAGGTTTAAAAATAGACATAACTGAACCTCTCAACATTTAAGCAACTTTTGGCCCAATAACCTGAAAAAAAATTCCATTGCACGTTTGATTTGTTTCAATTTGGCTTATTTGATCATTTTATGACGTCATTTGGCATAGAACCGAATCGCGAAACTTCAACTTTAACATAACCTCTGAAACCCCCCGCGGTATTATGTTGTGTGCTGTTATCGTTGGCCGACTTCTTTATAGTACGGCTTCTGAAGGGCTAGATCGTCACACACCTCTGTTATGAATGTTAAACAACTGCAAAACTTATAAAATAAAAAGGGTATATCATTATGGATCCAAAGCCGTTGGCAGCAGGTTTCTGCTTGTCGATCACTGGTCCGCTGACGCGTATATTAACAATAAAACCCAAAGTTTATAAACCAGAGTAAAACCAGGATCAGACATTTTTTAAGTTGTAAACAATGAAGCCTGAAGTTTAAAAAGTAATTCCTTACCTTATTACAGGTACTTTACAGTGATCCGAGAACCTATCAGTCTCTTTCAATCCGTCTTCAACTACTACCCCCAGTTTGCAAAGTACTCAATGCAGTGTTGTGCCTTCCCTTTTGAAGCAGTTCCACAATACAAAGACGCAACCGACTTCATCGTAAAGTGGAAATCAGTGCCGAACAAATCACAGATACCCTACTACTTCAGGTAGAGCACTGTTTTTTAATCTTTTTGTTCGTTAGACTTAAATACTATAAGCGTAAGTTATCAGCTAAGTTCTGGAGACCGATTTCTCTGGACTAAACTTTTTGCAAGACAGCAATACATAAGACACCAGCATAAATAGCGAATTTTTTAAGTAGTTTAGAAATCTTGCTCAGAACCAATCTCAATAAGTCTAACCATAAAAGCTACTTCAGTCGGCGACCTAACCAAAATAAACGGCGACTCATTTTGGGGTCGCGACCCAACTTTAATTTCGATGCATAATGGTTGAAGGTTGTAATAAGACGTAGTATGAACATTAAAGCCCATACAAAAGTAGGCATATTTTTGAACGTTGTAAATACATCTTTACTCATGTTAATGTTGAAAATAAATAAAGATATATTCAAAACGTTCCAAATCAGCGTGGTCCAACTTCTTTTCATCTTTTTCGCGGGCCAAAAACAAGTTTTTTTGTTTTATCTTGCGGGCCAATGTTTGTTAATAGCGATTCTTAGGCTTATAAGCATAGTCTATGGCATATATACTAACTTTATGAAATGTACACCTTTGTTCAGTTACGGTAGTTATGAAATAATTTCAACACAAAAAAACTAAGAAACATAAATTAAAGTGATATTGCTAGATTGAAGCAAAAGCTGACTATCAGTTCGCAGGCCAACTTTGGCCCGCGGGCCAATGCAGTTGGACCACGCTGTTCCAAATAATACCTACTTCTGTATGGGATTTAATATTCTTACTACGTACAATTTCGATATTCTAGGTTTAAGAATTACCAGTCTCACGATCTTGGCTTGGATCCAATGTTGGAAGACAAGACTGAGATTTACCGCCACCTAACGGAACTTGAAAAAAGCATCGACCTTGTGATAATCGTTGAGCATTTAGACGAATCTATCGTTCTTTTAAAGGTCAGCAAGTTAAAACCAATTTTGATTTTAGGCTCATTTGTTTTATAAATGAAACTGATTTCGGTAAGCCCTCAAAATTCTACCGACTGTAGTACTATAATAAGTAATGTATGATGATATTTTTTGTTTTGTAAGTTAAACTATAAAATGTTTCAGATCAGAGCCATAAAACGCGTGGATACCTATCACTAAGAAGAAAAATCGTCCATAAACCATATCGAATATTCGAGGAGATCGTGAGTTCGAACCTCATCACAGGCTAGTCATACGAACAGCATGCAGCAAATAACGGTCCTATAGTTGTTTCTCGACTTGCTCCCCTCTGAGCCTCTGTAGGTCATAGTTGGTAGAGCGACGGTCTCGGTATGACCGAGGTTGTGAGTTCGAACTTCACCATAGTATATTTTTACGAACAGGATGTAGCAGACAACAGTGTTAAGGTTGTTCTGGAATTGCCACCTTATGTTTCCTGGATGGTTGATGTCGTAATGCTATGAATTCAATTCCCCATATTGACCGATTGTTTTTTTTTATTTTACTCACATTCTAGCTTTTGTCATAAACACTCATCGTTTTAAGACGTAGTAAGTCTATAAAAGCCATACAGTAGTAGGTAACATTTTGAACGCTTCTGATGTATTTTTATTTATTTTCAACATCTCATTGTTTAAACAGGAGCTTCTGTGCTGGGATTGGGAGATGGTAAAGTATAAGTCACTCAACGTTCGGGATTACGCGAAGAGTGATCTTAGCGATCCAAAGAGCAAGAAAGCTTTCCAAGAAGCTTACAACCTTGTAAGTAACCTAATTAAAACTGTTATACTTAAACAAAATCTATTTGCAAAGTCTGTCAGCATCAGCATCTTAAGATAAAGAAAGTGACAACTTATTTGGTCTTTGAACTGAAACTAAATTCTGTTGTTTTACAAAATGCACCAAATAAAAGTAAAATGTATTCCCTCTGTGAATTCTCTTTGTTTTTTAACAAAGCTAAAAACACTTTAAAAAATTTAACTTAAAAAAAAAAATTAACTGTAAAAAATAAAATTTTAAATTAATCCACTGATAGATTTTAAATAGCATAGATGTTATATTTACGCAAGTAGAAAGCTTTAAACTGTATTTCTACCAGGACATCATCTTGTACGATTTCTTCAACAAAACATTATGGCGCAAGGTGGAGGCTTATGGCCGGGAAAGAATGGCAAGGGATGTAAAATACCTCAAGAGTTTAAGGGACGAAAGCGTTGAATACAAACCCTTTAAAAATGTCAACAGTCAGATGCAATGGGAAGGAATAAACGCTGGAGATAAAGAGGCTTATGTAAAAATACTTAAAGCAAAAATCGGTCTTAAAGAACCACTTAAGACTGAAGTTGCAAAATATATGGTTGAAAACGCTGGAGGTTGTCCAAGATAGCATCGTCTAAGATCAAAGGTCGTGGGTTCGAATCCCGTGTAGAAATTTATAAACCTAAAGCGGCTGCGATGCATTGTTGAAAATGAAATATCTCGAACAAAACTTGCTTCGCACAACATTTCAAAAAAAATTACCGTTAAAACAAACAGCAGATAAGTCCAGTTATTACTATATCTATGTAGCCTTTATTAAGCATTATTAATCTGCATTGCTTAATTCGACGTCACTATACACGTGACCGGAATCCATTGACGTGTGACCAAAAGCCAAACTGATTATGTCTAGAGTTCAACAAGTTAATGACAGGTATTTTAGCGACCTGTTATGGAGTCAAATACCTACAAGAAGCGCCATTCTAGACCCTCACAAACTCAGCTCTTAATCGCTAAAATACATTTCGCAACTGTCCCGGTATGACCGGAGGTCGTGAGTTCGAACCCCACCGCAGGCTAGTTATTCCCAGCCTGGCCTTGCCTGCACTATAATATATAATCCTGATCAGGCTGACGGATTTCTGTAATTCCGAAGGCATCTCGTGTATTTACATTTCGGTTACATCCCCGCAAGAAAATGGTTTAAAACAAAGTTCATTTATTGTACGATGAAAACATTCATAAGTTGGTTTTGTTGATTTATTAACATTGTTAATTTGTTTTATTGATTCATTACATAGCTTGATTAATACTGATTTGTTTCCTAATTTTTTGATTAATTGTTTTTGACTATGTGACTGTTTATGAAACGTTTCTCAATTTATGCAATTTATTATACTGCAATATACGCGGATTGGATTTTAACTTACTAAATTTGGCTTAAACCATTTTTTAACACATAAATAACGAAAAGCATTGTTTAATCAAGATTATGCAAACATTTGTTTTTGGTTTCTTTAAGTAATACTTCATCATTTTCGGGGGCAAGTTAGCTTTGATAAAAGTTTACTGAGAGTAGAAACAATCCAACATATCAGAAACGTGCGAAATTGATTACATTGAAGAAAAGCAATTTGCATTTTTGTGTCACGTTTGTTGGCGTTAAATGCTCGAACATTGCATTCTAGCGAGATACCCACAAACCGCGTAACAGTTTCTGGGCATTTTACAACACTATATTAATCATTCAAAAATAGGTTAAATTTTAACCGAAGCAGACTAGCATAATAAGAAGGTTGGAAGTAAATGCGTCTGCTGTTTATATTTATGAGCAATCTGTATAGTTCGTTTGTTACATAACCAAATGAACCAGTCATAATTTGTTAGGTAACTTGAGTGCTAAAGTAATTATTTGGTCCCTTATTGTTGATTAATATTGCCTTGACAAACACTGATTTACGAAATAATTTATAATATTTTGGGTAGAATAAATATTCTTCCTAAAGTGCGGTTACCAGCATTAAGTTTACGCGCGGCGCGAAATTCCAAGTTGATTGCGATCAGCTGATCGAGGAAAGCGCCGATGACTTTCTGGAAGCGCCTTCACAAGGAAACTGGAGAGCTTCAAGTTGGACGTGGCGAGTAATCGGTTTGGAGCAACTTTGTGCGTTTTGTTCGGGTGATCTCGTTTATATGTCACTGGGGTATATAAATATTACGAGTTGCTGTAACAACTAGTGGTTGTCACGGAACCTTGCTTGATCTTGGAGGTTCAACGTATTTCTGGTGCCAACATTTTCTATTGGCTTTATTTGACTTCAATATTATTTAGGTATGTTTAATAAAAAAATTAGTAAGCTTTATGAAAACTGTCGTTAAGTTAATTTCTTTAAAATACTGATGATGCTCGTAGCAGCGACAAAACACCAAAACAAGCCGATTTTAAATTCGGTAGTTACTTTGTTTTTAAGTATTTTTTTAAAGTAATAACTGTATATTTTTATTAAGGTATTAATAACCTCATTTTGGGATCATAGAGCAAATATGCAGATACCGGAGAAATTAAGCTGGCTGAACGGATCTAGCCGTGGGCGGTAATTTGGTGAAAACTTAAGTCAGTTTTGTTTTTTTAGTAACATGCAAATAAATATGTAGAGTTTACAAATCCCAAACATTATGTTCGTCTTACAGCATTGCTTTCACACCTCCACCCAATTACGAATTGTGTCGATGCTTCAGGCTGCTATAGTCGTCACGTGACCTCACGAGTAATCAGCGCCGATGGAAATTCCTTTTTTCGGAAGATTGCAGAAAGAAAAACTAAAACGTGGCAGTGCTGGAATGCTGTCAAGGTGGAAAGGGTCTTTCTTGCTCAACCTCTTGGCTGTCAGGTAAGTTTGTGGGATTTTTAAATAGCGTATTGATTATAAATTATGTGTTATATTAATTTAGAATTATTTAAATAATACCGAACTAAACGTTGTTGAAACGTGGGTCCACCTTACTAAATCCGTACCGAATCTTAATTAAAACATTTTGCAATACGTGACACGTTCTTGTAAGAAGTGGAATACCATGAAGTTCAAAAAGCTGTCCCATGATCACAAAATATAATCGTAATATTTTCATCGATAATAAGGTTGTCACGGTAATATAAAACTTCTTTGTTTGGTCAATATGTGGAGGCCGTCGCTATGTGAGAAAGTCGTAAGCTGGCGCATATAGCTCGCCTATAATAATATTGTGCTAATGCCTCGCGAACGATTACATTTCGCCGCCCAACATACGGCTTTTTTCGCGCAAAAATTAAAACCAGCTGCCTCCCAAAAAAACGATTATTGCTACAGGAATAACTTCGATTCGTTCGTTCATTAAAATGTTTTTCTACCGAAAAATTTTACAATCGACGTTAGAAACGAGGGAATTCCCCCAAGTCCCCAGTCGACTTTTGTTTTACTTGTTTGCCGAAACTATTTTTCCTCTTTATCTCTTCTCTCTAAGCAAAACCGCCCTTCGGTTTTGCTGTGTGCTGTGTGACCGTAAAAGTCGACTGGGAACTTACGTTATTGACAAACTCGCCTAAAATTTATAAATTCAACTTTATAAATGCGTATTCGCCAAAAAAAAAAAACTTTATAACCTTTTATAGAATTCGTTCTTAAGAGTTTTCCGCTAGCTAATAGTTTTTAAGAACCAATACTCTAGATCAGGGGCGCATAGGCCCGTGGGCCGGACCCGGTCCGATGATAATGTGGCCCCCGTCCACAGTATGCCGCAATCCCCAACTACTTGCTTACGACCAAATAATAGTGATTGTTAGTTATTCTTTAGTTCTTTGTTTTGGGTTACAATCTAATAAGAATTTACAAAACATATTTCGCCATGGATTTTGCCAATAAACGTACAGTAGAAAAGGATTGGAAGCTTAAATACGACTCAATTCGGCAAAAAGCAGTGTTTTCCTGCAAATGGAAGTGTCCAAATGAAAATAGCATTTATTCCTTGTATTTAGTTAGATAAATACACGACTAATGTATCGATTCAGCAATACCCGCCAAGTATTTCACTCTATTATATCCAGCCCGCCGACTGGGGAAGTTGCCCACCCCTGCTCTAAATAGCTTTTGCCAACCGCCTGTTGCGACGCACTGCACTATGAAAGCTTTGCCACAAGTCACCGACAAAAAAAAATTAACGTATATTTTTAATTTTTTTTACCCTCTATTTTCCACATTACTTAAATACAAGTAAGTAAACATACCGTTATAACGTAAAAATGCTTTCGTTAAAAGTGACATTCAAACCCAAGTCGGGGAAGATTCATAGGGTTTGTACGCTTTTCAGAAATTACGATTCTGACGGGAGCTAAGGGGTTACGTTTTTAGGTTTATAGAATACATCTTTGGAGCGGATATCACTTCCAATTTTTGTATATAGTCGTTTTTTCATAGTAGGTTTTTGTGCAAATGTAACTAATTATAACTGTTTTAACCAATATTTTTGTTTTACAGAAACTTGCACATTCAGCATTGACAACGGATTCTTTTTGTATTTCAATTTGAAAGAATTAGAACGTAATACTATTTCTGTTATACATTTATTGTTTGATTGGTTTACTTATGTTTTCTATTTCGTAGGACTTGATAGCATAAGATTCTATACGTCTTTCAGTTTTTTGGAATATAACTGGACCAAAAGACAACATTTGGAATAACATCAACGTAGGTATAAATCAGGTTTATAATAACAACAAAAAATATTTATCCTAGAAATAAGTTACAATCATCAAGTTGAATAGATTTTCATCTTTAGTCACGAAGAAAATGCGGAACAAGAATGCTTTCGAAAACCGCAAGGTTTGTCATTTAACTCAGCGGTTTCAAAAAATGAGTGTCCGTTATTTACCAGATATTGTGTTTATATTTAGAAAAACGAAGATTCACCCGAAGCTTCGCAAATAAGTTCAAGATTTTCCCCAAGCTTAATTGGAACAACAAACTACAAAGCCATACAAGGATCGCGGTCCTAAATAATTTTGTGCCAAGGTGAAATTTGCCGTTTAGTTTAACCTGTTTTTTCAAGATTGAATTGTTTATTTAATAATAAACATATTCCAAAGCTTATACTTGTAATTTTAATACTCTGCAATCATCAGATGTTTTTATTGAAGCAAGGTTGGTTTCCGTCAATCTACTCGTCGCTGTAGCTGGGCGCCATGGCTGATAAACGCCGCAGCTTTGCACCGGATCACCACGTCGCGCTTATCCTATACTTCAAACCACGTTTACAAGCAGGTGAACAATTTGTAGTTGTTATTATGGACCCATTAACTGTATCCACTGCGGAAACGTTGTAGCTTTGCATCGGATCAACACTCACCAGGCAATGCAACCTAAACTGCATGTTTTCCCCAATTTATAATATTAACCCCCCAAAAAAGCGCATAGCATACTGTTGCATGTTGCGACCTGCGATTCAAACTCTACAACTAAACCATCTGTTCCGTTGTTTCGAGCAATATGTGAATCATTGATACGCTAAATGCGTCACGTAACCTTTTAAATTAAAAGTTTAGCCAATATAAACCAGATAAAACGCAAAGGTTTTTTTTCATTTGAACCAAACTTCCAGCTTACTGATACATGAATTTGTCACTAGGCTGACACAAATACTCTGAACTTTAATTGTAAATTATTATATTACAATAAGTCCTCCGTTGGAAATAATCTTTAAATAAAACAAACTTTTCAGTGCACTGTCGGACAAGCTTTGCGGAGATCAGTTGGAACTATAGATGTGTGATCCCGAAAGATGACATTACGATGTTCAAATCAAGAATGGAAAGTACATTGGTAATGTAATTATTGTGGTAGACCGAAATATATTTTAATGTTTTCTTCCATAATAAATTTTCCTTTGTCAAAAGTGTACATTATTGGGAAAGCGTTTTCCTCTACCAATTCCGGTATGTCGGGCAATATTTTAAATATGAGCTTTAAAGCGCATAAGTCGTCAGTTGTCCTTATGAATTATCCAATTTAATCAATCAAAACGCCATTTTTTTATTTTACCAGCGTTTTGTGGAAGTGTTTGGTAGATTATTGGTTTTATGACGTAACGTCTTTCGTAAAAGATAATACTTCAACAATTAAGTTTATTTTTATTTTAAGTTTATAAATATGAGCTTTAAAGGTTATATTTTGGCCGACTTATTAAACGAAAAGTGCTCCATTAGAAATATTCTTTAAATAAAACAAACTTTTCAGTGCACTGTTGGACAAGCCTTGCGGAGATCAGTTGGAACTAGGATGTCTGATGCCGCAAGATGAAATTACGATGTTCAAAGGATGAAAATTGGAAAGTTCATTGGTAATATTTTCATTGTGTTAGACCGAAATATATTTTTGAAAGCATGTTTATCTTTGATTTATTGGAAAAGTGTTCTTATCCCTGAATGCTAGTTTAGCCGGACCTGGACAACGTACGGCCCACCAATCAATATAATCCCACCCACGGCTCAGTTTTTTTAAATAATTAGGGCAAAGTAACAACAAGGGCGAGTTTGAACGCGTTGAATTGAATTATATATATCACTGGTTCTTAGTTAAAATTTCACTAATGTAAATCCAAGCAAACGAACAAATTTTCGCGCGCTAGTATAAAGCTGAAAGCCACTGGAATGCACTTCCAGGGACTAGAATTTCTTACTATTTCAACCTTAGCTTTGGATAAATTTTTCCAACAATGTACGAATGTTTTCTGTGCTTAATGAATGCGTCACGCCCCCTTTAAATCTGAACTAAAGTTTACTATTTTAAACAAATAACCGCGTTTTTCCGCGCAACATTCTGCTTCTGTTGCATTTCCGCACAACTCGTATATAACGTCAAAATAATGTTCTTTTGCTACTTTGTCTAAACTCGTGTGTTTGAGATCCTATTTTTAACCCGGTCCGCCACAACTTTGTGTTTTTCGCCCCGCGAAAAAAATAATTGTCCACCCCTGGTTTAGCAGATCGTATAAAAACTAAGCTCCATTTTTTACCGAACAACCTTAACTTTCAACTACGGCATCAAACTTGTTAATTAAAACCACAGTAAATATTATTTTAAGAGAGCGCATTTGCTTCGAAAAAACGTGCAAAATAACTTTTTCTATTTTTCTCAGGGTTGCGATAATAACATATCGGAACCGATGCCCGATACCAAGTGGTAGTATCGGAATGGTCCGACCGATAACAAGGGATCCAAGAACCTTGACAAATATTCACGATCCATTGCAGCGAGTTTACGACATTTAGAGGTATAAGTATAAACTTCCTGACGCTTAACAAAATTTTAGCCTATAATACCAACTGAATCATTTTTTTTTATGAATTATCATTATTTAATTTTGCTATCCCAGTAATATCCCATTAATTACGTCATTGTATCGCATAGCAACAATGTTTGTGTTAATAATAATATCGGAATAAAGCAGAAGTTTCCCAAGACCTATGTACTGGCTTGGTACAACGTATATAAGGTATTCCATGAACACTTTGGCAGAAGTCCTACTATTATTGGAGAAGGGTATTATTGGAGAATGAAGCAATCGAATTTTTAATTTGTTAATCGTAGTTTTGTAATTCTGATATTCGCAAAAAGATTATTAAACATTAAGCGATTGAATTGTGAATTGTTGCGCGACTTGCATGCGTTTGGTGTGGATTGTGTGTTTGATACTAACCTTTCACCCGTCACAATTGCACTATGACGTCACACTAGAATTGAATTGCGTTAGTCGCTTACGTGTTTGTGACGTAACGTTGTTGTGTAGCGCATATGGATTTAATATCTAGTTATCGTTCATTTTTCGTCTCCTTGTTTTCTTGTCGCGTACCTTTTTAATGATGTCCTAATAAAATATTCTTTTGGAATGAGAATACTGGAGGTTGTGCAAATTGATACAGGTGTTAGTCATAAAATATATTCTAATATTTCCCGCTACATTTAGTTGGTCAGTTTAAATGTACTGATGGATTTATCTTAATATTTTTACTTCTTCAGATCCTGCTGCACCTTCTGTTATCAAGCTATCCAACAAACCTATATGCAACGTTTTTTCCCTTGTGTTCTTATGGTCTTCGCAATAAACTTTTATTTATTGTTGTAAAAAAAATGACTTGACTTGGGTTGTTATAACGTAAAACAATTTGCTAGCTGTATAGGCTATTGCGTTTCTGTTTTTTATTAATTTATACTAATTTCTTCTCTGACTTGAACTGGCATCTAATAGTAATTGGTGGGAGTACATACTGCTTCGGCTGCCTCTAAATGTACAAATTTAAATGCCCAGTAATCTGTAAATTTTACAAGTGAATATTGCCATGCAAAAAATTTAATCGTAATTGCTTAATTCCGAAACTACGTTTAAATGTCCGTTTTCTAATTTGCTTAGTCTAAAGACCTTCTACAGCAATATTTAATAAATTATTCTGCTAACAAGAGGTTTCTTTCGGAATAATAAACAATTAGCAGTTAATAACGAATTGATCGCCTTTCGTTTATTAGTGATCGGCCGGTTTTACCATTTGTCCTCAGTTTCGGAGCTGCCCCTGAGTTTTTCCTTGAATTGTACAGATTTGTATTAAGCGTTGTTTATACGCGGCCTGATTGCGCTTGCGTGTTGTCAATTTTTAAATAAATGTCGTTAAAACATATTCTGTGTATTCGTTTTGTTTCACTTAAAAAGCAGAAAGATGGCATTATTAGTTCAATTAAAAACGCGGTTAGAGAAATATTTTTATGAAAAAAATAAAAATAAGATTGTGTTGTGTATATTTTCTTCTTCTGGTCGTACTTTATTTTTGTTTTATGCTCTTAAAATAGAGTGCTATGAGACTTGCAATAATTCCATTTGTTTTTCTCTCTTTATAGTTTCAAGTAATTTGAGGAGGGAAGATAAAGCAGGATTTGCAGTTGTTTCTAAGGATTTGCAATAACTCCATTTGTTTCTCTCTTTCCGTACTTTCCAGTGATCTGAGGAGAAGAGAGAGGGGTTTTGCAATAATTCCATTTGTTTCTTTCAATAATTTCCAGTGATCTGAGGAGGGAAGAGAGAGGATTTGCAATAATTCCATTTGTTTCTTTCCATAATTTCCAGTGATCTGAGGAGGGAAGAGAGAGGATTTGCAATAATTCCATTTGTTTCTTTCCATAATTTCCAGGGATCTGAGGAGGGAAGAAGGGAGAAGAAGGTTAACCTGCCTGCCACGCCTAGATTCGAACCTACAGCTACCTAACCGCAATCCTAATCCCTAACCGCAACCCTAAGTCGACCGATGGAATCCAGCCCGCCAAAAATTATTTATAACAACCCTTTAGTAGTACTGTATTATAGTGTGAAGAAACTATTCTAACTTTAATTCATATTTGATTTTACGGCCTTAAAGTGAAACGGGCCCGCGGCGCGCCGGTTAAGAGTCCGACTCCGAGTCGGTAGGGCTCCGGATCAAACCCGGGCGTCGCAGCCGCCCGCAGGCCCCGCGGCCCCCCCCCCCCCCCCGAGCAACCCACTGGGGCCCTCCGGGCCCCAAAAGGATCCCGAACCATCCACAGCCCCCAAAGCAAGGGGCCCGAAGGGCCCCCACGCCATCCCAGCCCCCCCAAGTGTAATAGGGCCCGAAGGGCCCCTCCGGGGCCCGCAGGGCCCCAATCGGCAGGGAACCCGTAAGGGTTCCCGAACATACCTTTTGCTTAAAATTTCTATTTTCTAAGATAAAGTATAAGTATTGGTGATTTTTTAAGTATAAGTATTTTATCACACAGTAGAGTTCAGAACTTTTGCTTTATTGGCGCTAAATAAGTAAAAAAGTACACAACGAAAAACACAAGTACCACAAAAGCGAATTGCGATTAAATATGTACACGTTACAAAGCAAACACAATAAACAAAGGTTCAGAAACATAGCTTAAAGAGTGTATATTGTGGCCTAAAAAAAATACTTTAAATCGGGGTGCGTAGTCTTCCTGACGTAGGCTACCATAGGTCGAAACAAAAAAGGCCGCAACCGTAAAAATTGCTTACTTGGAATAGCTCGTGGATGAAGTGCCTGCCCCCTTCAGCAACGATGTTTTTTAATTACATCTTGCAAACTTTTAACCCGTTACGGAAATTTGATGTTCCGTCTATTTCAGGGGTCGACAGCCTAAGGCCCTCCGCCTCTTTGACAAATTAGACAAGAGACTATTTCAACTACGTAATTGCGAAAAAAATTTTTATTATACGTCCAGTTTGTTTACGTATTGATGGTGCTTTTTTAACTAGATCAGCGATTCTTTACCGTTGCGCCGTGGAAGGCTGCGAAGCAAGTGCGTTTCGCAAAATGGGAAAAGGTATTAAAAAATACTGGATATATATTTTTTAACGTTTTTCTATTTTTGGCAATGTAATAAAAACTTAATTTTAAAGAAATCGCGCTCGCCTCGACACAGTTAAACACTGGGCTAGATTAACTTTAAATGTTATCGTGTCCCTCGAAGTAGTTTTATTACACTTTGCTGAATGAAATTAAACACGTTTTAAGTGTTTAAAATATCCAAGGCTTGCCTGATTCACAGTTGTTCTAACATTTTAACAACACAATTCTTAGTTATCATTTTGTGCGGCCCGCAAAGACCTTTAGACGTTTGGTTTTGGCCACCGACTAGAAAAAGGTTGCCGACCCCTGGTCTACTTATGGGTTTAGAACATGCTAATCTGCTTGCTTGCTAGCATCAGTCTTATAGTCTTGCTACAAAAAACTATATTCCCTGTATAACCCCCTCTAAACTCGTCTAAGTAGACTAGTTCCTGTTTAACTAAGCGTAGCTAAATAGTTAGGAATGTCCAGTATTAATCGATAAAGATGCCCGATATCCAAAATGTTGGTGCTATTTCATTAATGTGCAGTGTTTCTAGCTTTACTCGCAAATTAAAATACGAATTATTTTTAGCGAAATAGCCTAAAAAACAATACTTTCTACTCAATATTTTTTACCTTTTTTTCAATTGACCATGATAATGACGTCGTTTTTATCGCATAGGACGTTCAAGCTTTATACATAAAATGTCGGGCATAGGTATCGGAATATCACGATATACTAGACATTCCTAATTAGCAATACTCAGAATGGCTACAGAAACAGAATTTCCTTATTTTTAGTTAATACGAATGTTCTATCAAGGTAAACATGCTGGACAATTTTGACAAAAAAACACGTATTATTTCAAAAAAACGAGATGCTTTAGTTTGAAAGGCTTAGATTGAGAGAAATACTCATATCAGCTTTGTAAGCTTCAACAACGAAATTATCTTTCTTCAAAACTGATAATATGCAAGAAAAAACGATGGATTAACACTTGAAATGTTTACATTTAAAAAATCAGCCGGCGTTTACATAATTCAATCTCTAGTTAAAAGTGGTAAAAAAAACTATTACATATCAAGAATTAAGGCATTCATTAAGTTCATTGTAGCCACCCTGAGTTTGGTTGACAATTGGCAAATAGAAAATCTAGTCGAACAACACACACATGACAAGGTTGCTTTCTGCAACAGCGAAACGAAAAACAAGCAATTCATAACTATATAACAACAAACACTAGAGGTTAGTTAGTGGTCTGGGCAGTTCAACATGTAGCCTCCCTCATACATGATGGCGAACTGTGCTAAGTGCTGATTTGGACGCAGAACATCATTCTTTCTGTCCTCTTAACAGATGATGACCGTCAACTTTTCAAGGCTGTTCAATAAGAAAGGAAGCTGAAATACACACAAAACAATAAATTTAGAGCAGGGGGGTCCAAGATTGCCAGGTACGGCCACACAGCAAGCAGGTTAAGGAGCAAGATGACGTCTGAATGTTATGCAATTAACAAGTAATTTAAAGAAACTCCTCTTGCTGCTAGGGAAATACTAAATTGATGTTAATGGAATGCTGTTACATGTAGCAAGCTAACATTGCTTGGTGACTTTTAGAGAAAGAATGATTTATAGGTTTACCAATAATTGCAAAAACTGTGATTTGTCTTCATTTACATTTCTAACTAATTTAACAGTGTTCAGCAATCAGCATCATGCAAAGTAAATAAACAAAAAAATGTTATATATATTCTTAAAAAGGTAGATAAAAGATCAATCATAGGTGCCGAGCGTGGGTGTGCAGAGCGTTTTACAATGCCCTGGATTTCTTGCACGGTGTCAAAATGCCCTGGAATTTGACCAAGTTACATAGGATAGGATAAAACTATAAAGATAATAAAATATACTCTTTTATAAAAAAAATTAGAGATCTATCAAACTTTTTTGAGGCTGTTTCAATCAGTAAGCTGAAATACACAGAAAAATTAAATGCTTATTAGTAATAGTTAATTACCAAGTAATAGTTAACTATGATTTTTATAATTTATTATATGTCTACAGAAGAAACAATTCATAACAGGGTGGCCCAAGCAGTATAAAGGGCCACAGGGTGGCCCAAGCAGTATAAAATTAAATTTTTTTTTGAAAAATTCATTTAAAAAAACAAATTTGTGGTTATTTCAACACATATTTAATAACATATATTTTTGAAATGCTGAATATGTAGGAACATTACGCACTACAATTGGCAGGAATTAATTTTGTTGTTGTGTGTTTGAAGTACTAAAAAGCAATTAATACCCATGGGCGTATCGAGGATGGATGTACCAGGCCATGCTTCTCCGCTCAGGCTAAATACTATATTTTTGGCTGCTTTAATTATGTAAATGCAAAAAAATGACTGACATATGCACCCCCAGGCCCTAGGTGAGGAACCTTAGGCTTGGGAGCCATATATGGCTCTTTTGAAATAGAATTTTGCTTGCAGATAAATATAAGCATTTTGTAGCATGATTTGAATAAAACTCCACGCGGCCCACGGCCGATTTCCTAACTTTATTTTTTCCTTTTTAACACTACATTGTAGTAAATTTTTCGGCAAATCACTAAATCCTATTTGCATTTCAGGACTGTTATCCAGTTTGATGTAATCTCTTTTATCCAAATGGCACTGCCTTTTTGACGGAGCTCCGTAATGAAAGTTGTGCAAACTTTTTTTCACGCTTAGTATGTGCTGTCTTTTAAATGAGAACAAATTGGGCCCTTAGCTGTTCAAATTGCTATTTTGTTCCAACCTATAACTAGATGTAAATAGGTATTAAATAGCTCTCATAAAAATTTGAATTATATGACCCCTTTAGCTAAAAAAATGTCACAAAAAATATTTTGATTAAATATTTTATATGCTTGGTAATAGCCTTGTTTATCACCCAAACTTTTGCTAAATTTTTTTTAGATAAATTTAAATTTATTTCGGAACAACAAAATAATTCAAATAAAGTTTAAAAAGTAAACTGTATGACATGACCAAATGACCGTAACACATTTGACCGTGACTATAAACCAAGTAACAAGGAGGTACCCGGTAAAACGCCCTGGTAAATCATTCTATGGCCAGGCGATGTGTACAAAAGGATTGGCGATAAGCAAAAATTTAACTAACTGAATTCAATTTAACAGAACTGAACTGGACAACCCACTCAACTAAAATAATGTACGAACTGTTAGTACTGTTTCATGAATCTTAAGTTATTCCTGTAAGTTGATTGCCGTTCTGTTACAATTCAATAAACATAGATACGTTTAATCCTTGCTGTTGCTTAACTGTTGGAAGACCCAACCTCAACAAATGGAATCGGATTCAATCCTAGCGTAACTAGCATTAGTGTCTGAAAAACTCAGTTTAGCTCTGTAGTCTCCAATCAATTCTTTTAATCAACCCTAAATAACATATAAAATGAAATCAGCATTTACATGCGACCCCGTTAGTTTTCGGAATAAGTAATTTTTCAGTTAATGCACAGGCGATTGAATAATGCGCTTAAGATTCATAGGCTACAATTTCAGAGAACTGTTGCTACACATTTGTATTAAAATATGAAGTTCAAATTGACACATGGATTTTAAGTTAACACATGAAACACAATTTTATATTTTTTTAACACTTACAATACACTTATTATGCTTGTTTAATCCACCAGCGCAACAAAACCACCAAAACTGCAGGAAAAATTGGTTTATTGTATAGCGGATATTTAACTCCCAGCGTTATATCGGTATCTCGGTATCAATAATTTTAGGAAAGTATGTTTTCTGATATTTTACTATGAAATAATTGGCCTTAAAAACAAAACAATTATAATTTTTTTAACTTGCAAATTTGTCTACATTTTAAATACTGACAAATTTAACATGAAGTTAAGTTTCATGCAAGGCTAGTAAACAAAAAAAAAATTGTATTATTAAATAGGTAAATAAATTTAATGTTACTTTCAACTAGTTTAAATTATAACAATATCAAAGGTATAAAAAAAATCAGGATCGGGTATCGGTTGACAAACACATAAAAATCAGTTAAGTCAGTGGTCGGCAAACTTTTGTTGGATCCAAAGTACTTTTTTCAGAGCTACTGAAGGTCCATGTAAAACCAATACGAGAAAATAGTTGTGAATTCTGGTCTCTGGATATTTGTTTTTGAGGTAAAATATTACACTGCGCCTTGTCCAAAACACTGCCATGCCATAATGTAAAAAAAGGTCTTGCCCTAACATACAGATAAAGTTATCAAAATAAAATAGTTAGACAGGCTCTCGGGAACACATTTTGGGTCTGAACCACGCTTAATATATAAAAATTTTAAAACACACAAACTTTTAAAATAAAGTGCAATTATAATAAAAATATCAAAGCCCATACCGAGGTAGGTATCATTTTGAATGTTTCGAATAACTTTTTCATTTTAAGTCTTACTACAACCTACAACCAATATGCTCCAAAGTGCAATCAATGTCACTACATGATAACACTAAGCTTTTTAAAAGTACATCACAGCCCAATTAAAAATGGCACTGCGGCCCACAGTTCGCCGATCATTGGATTAAGTGATAACAGTCTATCTCTAGTGACTTTACTCACCATTTGGTTTATCTTCAGCGTGATGATGATAGTGTAAGCCAGGTTGCTTTTATAAAATTCTAAACGTCTTAATTGGGCCGAAAAAGTAATTTATTGCAGATAGACCAAAGTTATGGCTCTCAGCCCTAAAAATACATGTTAAATCTTTTTAAATCAATATTTTTAAATTGTTTGCCATTGATGGAAATATATCGAGAATCCGGCAAAACTGTAATATAACTTACAAACTGTATGTTTTCATAAATTACATTACATTAAAAGACAGAAAAACATATAATGTTTTGTAATTGACAATTTTGCGTGCTGGTCTGGAATCCTACCACTTTTGTTTACAGTACTGAAACTAAAGTGAAATTGTAAGGAAGAAGTAAATATGGGAGAATAAAAATATAGAAACCTATATTGCACCCTAGCCCAAATTATATCAGGAATATAAATCCCTAAACGCAAATATTGTTGGATTCTAGGCCAGCAACATATTTCAACCTTAGTTCAGAATAATGAAGCTTGAAAGTAATGTTACAAATTAACTAGAACTTTGTTTACAACACTGGATATTATCATTTTGGTTACCTAGAATACTTTGTTGGTACCTGCGATGAGTCTTCCAGATGTCATGAAGTTATGGCAAGAGGAAAAACATGCTGAAGTCCTCTTTGATGAACATCGTTAATAAGGAGAGCTCGGAGAGATCATCCCCAGAATGAAATGTTTAAATAAGTTTGTTTGGGTTTATTTGGTGCAATATTCAACCAACCGGGTCAATATTGCACTAGCTGAAGTACAACCTTAAGCCAAAACTGAAGAATATAAAATAAACCGTGTTATTCAATTTGGTAACAATCTGCGACCAGAGTTTAGTACAAATTCAGTTAGTAATTTAATACTCTTTTTATTAAGTAGAAGGTTCTTTCAAGTTGTATTCAACATTTAGCTTATTGAAAAATAGTTTAAAATTATTTCTAATGTAAGTAATCTAAAGAAACCCTGTTTATGCCGATGTTAAAGTGCAAGTGAATAAATATTGGTCAAAAAATGGTGTTTGTTTATTTAATCGATAAAACTTTTAATATAGTAGGATGCCATGCCACACATGTTTACGACTTGCTGCTAGAAATCAACATTTAGCTTATTAAAAAAATAGTTTAAGATTCTTTCTAATGTTGGAGTATCTGGCAAAAACTAGAAAGTGTTTAGTGGTTTCTGGAGTGTGCCAAAATCACACATTAGTTTTGGATGGCATCCAATCTTATACAGATGGTAGTTTAATTAGCTATAGCCAGTACAAATTCTGGTTCAGCAACTTTTTAAGAATTGCTAAAGTGTTGTTATAATATAAAGCAAAATTTGCAGATTACTGTCTAGTACAGAAGAAGATCGAAATCGACTGAATAAGACCTAAATCTGCCGGAATACAGCCTAAATTCATCGGAATAGGGCTTAATGGCTAAATTTCGCCTAAAACTGTAGGTAAGGGGTATGGGACAATCGGTCTGGAATCAGCCGCTTTGGTGACTACGTTGAACGCCCTAGTTTGACCGGCACCATAAAGGTGCCACAGCTTAGGCACCGCATTTTTGGCCCTGTTTGGGGTTATTGGTGGATAATGGGTGGGGTTAGAAAATGGGTTAGGGTTGAATTTATCAGGGGAGTTAGTGATGTACTTAGGGGTGAGCTTTGGGGGTAGGTAAAATGCTTTATAGGCTTGATTCTGGTTTTTAAGGTGTTATTCCAATAGGGTTAGGTCTTCCGATTTAGAAGGTACTACAATCATTAGGTATTTAGTCCAATTTCGGTCTTATTTCGAATGGAGTTTTTTTCTGATGTTGATGTTCTTCTTATTTCATATAAATCCCTAAACGCAAATATTGTTGGATTCTAGGCCAGCAACATATTTCAACCTTAGTTCAGAATAATGAAGCTTGAAAGTAATGTTACAAATTAACTAGAACTTTGTTTACAACACTGGATATTATCATTTTGGTTACCTAGAATACTTTGTTGGTACCTGCGATGAGTCTTCCAGATGTCATGAAGTTATGGCAAGAGGAAAAACATGCTGAAGTCCTCTTTGATGAACATCGTTAATAAGGAGAGCTCGGAGAGATCATCCCCAGAATGAAATGTTTAAATAAGTTTGTTTGGGTTTATTTGGTGCAATATTCAACCAACCGGGTCAATATTGCACTAGCTGAAGTACAACCTTAAGCCAAAACTGAAGAATATAAAATAAACCGTGTTATTCAATTTGGTAACAATCTGCGACCAGAGTTTAGTACAAATTCAGTTAGTAATTTAATACTCTTTTTATTAAGTAGAAGGTTCTTTCAAGTTGTATTCAACATTTAGCTTATTGAAAAATAGTTTAAAATTATTTCTAATGTAAGTAATCTAAAGAAACCCTGTTTATGCCGATGTTAATGTGCAAGTGAATAAATATTGGTCAAAAAATGGTGTTTGTTTATTTAATCGATAAAACTTTTAATATAGTAGGATGCCATGCCACACATGTTTACGACTTGCTGCTAGAAATCAACATTTAGCTTATTAAAAAAATAGTTTAAGATTCTTTCTAATGTTGGAGTATCTGGCAAAAACTAGAAAGTGTTTAGTGGTTTCTGGAGTGTGCCAAAATCACACATTAGTTTTGGATGGCATCCAATCTTATACAGATGGTAGTTTAATTAGCTATAGCCAGTACAAATTCTGGTTCAGCAACTTTTTCAGAATTGCTAAAGTGTTGTTATAATATAAAGCAAAATTTGCAGATTACTGTCTAGTACAGAAGAAGATCGAAATCGACTGAATAAGACCTAAATCTGCCGGAATACAGCCTAAATTCATCGGAATAGGGCTTAATGGCTAAATTTCGCCTAAAACTGTAGGTAGGGGGTATGGGACAATCGGTCTGGAATCAGCCGCTTTGGTGACTACGTTGAACGCCCTAGTTTGACCGGCACCATAAAGGTGCCACAGCTTAGGCACCGCATTTTTGGCCCTGTTTGGGGTTATTGGTGGATAATGGGTGGGGTTAGAAAATGGGTTAGGGTTGAATTTATCAGGGGAGTTAGTGATGTACTTAGGGGTGAGCTTTGGGGGTAGGTAAAATGCTTTATAGGCTTGATTCTGGTTTTTAAGGTGTTATTCCAATAGGGTTAGGTCTTCCGATTTAGAAGGTACTACAATCATTAGGTATTTAGTCCAATTTCGGTCTTATTTTGAATGGAGTTTTTTTCTGATGTTGATGTTCTTCTTATTTCATTTTTATGGCTGGAGTCCGAAGTAATATTTACATTCTAGGTAAATCAACCTAATTTTTAAGTAAGCGTGCACAAAAATTACCCCCCTCATCCCCCCTGAAAAATAAAACTATTTTTTCCAAGTTGCAATATACATTAATGCAATTTTTCGTTTTTTAAGTTTTTCATTTAGGCGAATCGATAAAATCTTTGTTATGTTTGTGAAGAAGGTTACACCTCTTTAACCACAAACTTCAACCATATAGAGTCTTATAGACCAGTGGTCTCCAACCTTTTTAATAAGCGACCCCTAAATAAATTGAAATCAGAATTAACATTGCGACCCCATTTTTGTTTACAATTTTTTTTTTTATATAATTCTACTGGAACTAAGTAGCACGAGAGGATATGCGTAATTATACCCCAAAATCATTTAATTTAGATAGTTTTATTTAAATTATGAATTTGTCACACAAACGAACACAAAAATTTCAATTTGTCTCAACCATAAATTGCATTTAGTGTGATGGTTGCGCCTGCATAGTGCCCACCAGTTCTGAAAAACGCGGCTCCACTTTGCATAAATAAATAATGCTCTACAATCGATTTACGGTGTTTCATTTTTATATGCACACTGCGCTGAATTTCATTAAACAGAGCCATTTAGTTAAAAACAGAAAGAGTAATTAACTCAAATTGGATGAAGTTGGATAAATTTGCTGAAATCTTTGTAACCTATACCAGCTCTTAGGAACTAAAACAGCTATTTTATAAGATTACTTTTTCTATGTAATCAGTCACGTTTATTAGGATGACGTCACTGTAAAAAAAATATATAAATCTTCCTAAAAATGGGCAACAGAAGAAATGTGGTAAGTAATGGCGACCCCAGAAAAAATTTAGGCGACCCCTTGGGGTCGCAACCCACAGTTTGGAGACCAATGACTTATAGACGAGCTGTGAAGCTTCCAAGGTTAGTTTTTTATGACGTCACGTTTCGATGTAACTTTGTGCCGCCATGTATTAGGCTGAATCCCCACCGGTTAGACAAAAACGCTTTAAAGCAGTCTGGTCGCGACTAATGAGATGGAACGCTATTTCTTTTGTTGTCGCGTCTCCACCGACCAGACTTGACGCAAATCTTACGCACAGCAGACAGACACGACTAAACGCGTTTTTAGCGAGATAGCGCGTGCACTACTTTTTAACCGTGTCTGAAGATGCTTTTTGATAGAAACCATTAGTTTTTTCCGGGTTTTTGTGGGTTTTATATTAGGAATGTTATTTTAAAAGGTTAAGCAGGTTATTTTTTTAAAATTCCAATAAAAATATGTTCCTGGAAAGGTCTAAAAGCCTTTTAATTCGTATCTTTCTTTTCCATGTATGATTTTACCAGCTTGACTAGTTAAAAAAACAATTTTGAAGACACCCTTGCGTACTTTTGAAACTTATCTTCATGTTTTATGAAAGTTAGAAAAAGTACATGGAAAGAAACCTCTTTATACCTTTTTTTTACAAATAGGGTGTACCCAGTACTTGTGTTGTCGTATAAACTGCTGGTTACGTTTCCAAATACATATCGCTTCCAAAATTTACATGTTATTTGCCTCCGCCATGATCACAACTGAATTATATCGCCTAGCTTTGACCAGTTCAAGTTTCGCGCGCTTTGTCGGTGGGGATTGGACAGAGTCGCTTTCAGGCACGACGCGACAAGTCAACAGTCAGACATGTTTCGTCGCGTCGTGTCTGAAGTCCGGTGGGGATTCAGCCTTAAAGTATCTTTGTGGCGTTATCTCTGAAAATCTATGTCCCCGCCAAACATACATAGATCCGCGCCTGCTTTTAAATACAGAAGTCAGACATAAATAATAATTTAATTAAACTTTCGCTGTTTTCCACGGGTGAGCTGAAGAGTAGTGTGCTGTTATTTGGTCTCCAAAAGAACAGTCTGTCATTTGCTTTTGTGCATGTATTGAATATTTTAATATAATTTAACAACTTTTAACAGTTTTAACAAAATAATTTAATTATTTAAAATCTTAGATTAAAAGTTTTTTTATGAAATTGTTTCAACAGTGGTACATCACCGATTGGGACTTTTAATGATGTACGTTTCTATTACATTAATTTTTTAACATAAAGGGACCGTTATTTATTTTTACAGTTTCATGTATTTATGAAATAAGCTGCAAATAAACCAATAAAATATGAGAATACTTGCAAATTAACTAATTTTATTTTGTTGTAAAGAAACAATATGTGACTACTGTTACAGTACAGTCTTCTGGACAACGCCTTTTTTCACTGTAGCCAAGTTTTTTTAGCTGTGTCATCTACAAAACAGGTTTTGTTTGTGTGTAAACTGCATATTGGTGCTAGTCTAAAATCCTACCAGTCCACGGGTTTTTATTGCTAAGATTATTTTGGTTAGGGTGGGCAAAGAGACTTTAACAAATCTCTTTAAATCTCTTTGGGGTGGGTAAAGTGGTAATTATTATATTTATTTCTCTGATTTATGGAATGAACATATTTTATCATGTTTGATAAATTGAAATTCAAAAAAATCAAATGATGTTTCCTAAACGAAAATTGATTGGAACTCAAACAGTTAAATAGATTTTAGTTAACGTTGCTTGATTTTTGGGCGCTCTTTCACTTATGTACGTGAAAAGTTATGCAAAAAACAAAACAAAATAATACCGCATACCACAACGCATATTGTTTGGGTTAGGGTGCGGGTTAGCGTTTGGGTGAGGGTGGGTCAAGTTATTATTATACATGTGTAGTAACCCGCGCGCCAAGTCATCCAGAACGGACACGCTCCGACTGAGGCAGTTTGTGACGTTTCGGCGCGCCAGGGAGATAGCCATGTCGACCTGACGGAGCCAGGCCTTGTCCTTGAAGGTTCCGGCCACGATCATGCACTGGATGGCGCTGTGGCGCGAGTCAGTGCCCCGGTATTTGTCGAAGTGGCCGAGAGGGGTAATACTAATTTATGGAATGATGAATGGTCGGAACGCTCACTAATTTACGGAATGGTCGGAATTGTCGGAATGGAATGAATAGGGCCGAAACTAATTTGATGAATGGTCGGAACGAAATTAACTGTCGGAATGAAATGAACGAAGCTGTAGGAACAGAATGAACTATCGGAATGAAATGAACGAAGCTGCAGGAACAGAATGAACTGTCGGAATGAGAGGAACGAAGCTGTTAGGGTTAGGGTTAGGAATGAACTTTCGGAATGAAATGAACGAAGCTGTATGAACAGAATGAACTGTCGGAAAGCTTCGTTCATCTCATTCCAACAGTTCATTCTATTCCGACAGTTCATTCTGTTCCTACAGCTTCGTTCATTCCATACCGTCAGTTTATTCTATTCCTACAGTTCATTCTGTTCCTACAGCTTCGTTCATTTCATTCCGACCGTTCATTCTGCTCCTACAGCATCATTCAATCTATTCCGACAGTTCATTCTATTCCGACAGTTCATTCCGTTCTGACCATTCATCAAATTAGTTTCGGCCCTATTCATTCAATTCCGACCATTCCGTAAATTAGTAAGCGTTCCGACTATTCAGACCATTCATCATTCCGTAAATTAGTGTTACCCGTTGTGTGAAAGCTTGTCAACTGTGTAAAACAATGTGTTAACAGCGTGACTTGTTTACAGTTATATATAGAGAGAGTTAGCTCCAAGAGGCAACATATCAATAGATATAAATCGTTCTATTGTTATATTACATATTTAAATTAAATCCAGCAACACTTTTACAGTTAAGCTTGAACATAAAAATACTGAGAAAAAATAACTTTTAGCCTGATAATGTGGGGTCAGCAACAGCAGCAGCCACCCCTACCGCCCGGATGGGAAGCAAAATACGACCCAAACAACCGTCGCTGGTTCTACATCAACCACCAGACCAAAGTCACTCAGTGGGAATATCCTCAAACTGCATATCAAATGGTGAGCCATGATCGCTTACGAATAATTTGTTTAATATCTTTAACACAAGAATTACTGGTGCGGTCAGTTTGACTGTTTTTGGTTTTCAATTGTTTATATCTCCAATAATGTAGCTGTTGAATATTGAATCTCACTGATTTTTCTACTCACAGTATGAGAGCAGAAAGCGGAAGTAATTCCACACGAATGTGAACTGTCAAGAAAATAAAATGCAAAAATTGGTTGTGGTTGCTGTAGATTAAGTTGCAGAAAGTGTACAAGTGTGTGACACTTGAATGTGTTGCGTTGAATGAATTGCGCTAAGTACTGCTAATTTTTAGGTTCATTGTATACTTTTAGGTAGCTATACTTGTGGTCCATGTGACAAGCAGCATAATATAAAATAGCCTTTTATACTTTTAGCTTATTTAAAACCTAATTGTTTTTCAATTTCGATGTTCATGGTAGTTGTAAACAAAACAAACAAAACCAAATTTCCTCTAGGCAGCTAAAAAACAAGTTGAAGCCCTACGGCTACATTACATCAATCCGTAGATATGGTCTATAAAATATATTTCAAAACATGATATTATAAGCCTCCAACATATTAATGTCAAACCTACAAAGGTTTAGGTCGCTCAATATTAGAAGAAACAATTATTATGCATTTTTTCTTTATTCTTTTTTATTCCAGGTAATTGTAGGTTTGTTCACCGCGCGGTAATTCTAGTGTTGAAACTGTGACAATTTTTTAAAAATAAATAGATTTTGGAAATTGGTGAAGTTTTACTTTAAACACATTTGCTTTGTACAGAAGTTGTATGGATTTTCTGTAGTTGTTGTTTTACGCTTCGGTTTGCTTAAAGTTATTAGATTCAAGGTTAATTTTTTTTTGTGCAACTTATAAACCCTAAAAAATTGACCATGACTATGTTGCTTCGAAGTATTTTGGGGGGCTTTGGTTATAAAACCTTCAGGATTTTTTTTGCATTATTATTTGCTTAATTGTTTCTTGTAAATTAGTAGAGAAATTAGATAGTCCTATTAAAACTGTCAAACAAAAAAAAATTGTTTTAGAAACCATTTTTTGATAAAGTTTCCTAATTATATATATGTCATAAACAGATAAGTAGTGTAGTTTGCTTTAATCAATTTAATTGTCGTCCACCAAAAAACACAATTACTAAACAGTAATAAGTACAAAATAGTAAAAATTGTCTAATTTTAAAAATAATACACATAGCAATAAAATGCGAAATTGTACATTCATAGTCAAATAAGACAAGCTGTATTGCACTTTTGTATTAAAACTGTTTCACTTTGATAGCAACAACAGCAACAGAGACAGCAACAACAACAACAACAACAACAAAGGCAACAACAACAAACGTACCAAGGATTTCAGCAAAGACAAGAAACCAGCTTTATTGAACCAAACCCGACCAAAGCAAGGGAACTGAAAGAAGACTATGGAATAGACATTGACATGGCTAAGTTAGTCAAAAAACAGCCCAATATTTTTTGAAGCTTGGTGGCGTAGGGTTGTAGTTAGACATGGAATTATCAAAGTCATACAGATGCAAGTAGAATTTTCAGATGTTGAAAACTTTCACAAAATGCAACCTACTTCTGTGTGGGCTTTGATATTCATTCTATGTCTACCTATAACCCCCAGCCATTATCTTAAGATTTATTTTAAAACATTCAAAATGCTGCCTACTTCTGTATGGACTTTAATATTCTTTCTACATCTAACCTAATAATTTATGTTGATTTTAGATAGTATTTGTGCAAATGTGTTAGTAAACCCAATCTCCTGTATTTTTTGCTAATTTATCAATTATATCCTACAGTAAGTTTGCCGACAACAATAATAATGTTGTTATTGAGCAAAATGTAACTAATGCATAAATACAAAACTTGGATATTTTCAAACCTGTATTTTTGCAGTGCCTTGCTGAGAACTCACTCAAATAATGTTGATTCAGTGGAACAAGCACTCAAGGGAATGGGATACAAAAAGGTAATTTCTAACTTGATCTAAATGGTGTCATAGTTAAAAAAATAGATTAGCCTTAGGACTGTTATTTGATTAATGTTAACTTTAAATGAAAAAAATCATTTAAATAAAAAATATTTTTGAATCCAGCCAACAAGAACCTGAAAGGATTTTATATATATATATATATGTATATATAGCAGGAACGTTTAATTAAAATTTTAGTTCTACTTTCTCCACAAATAATTGTAAAATGTTTCTAACTATATTTTTTGGTTTGTTATCAGTTTATCACAGGCCCCTTTTTTGCCAGTTTTGTATTATATATATTTGCTTTTTTAGAAAGAGGTTATTGTGGCCAATGAACATTACGCAACTCAAATACGAAGTGACTACCCTAGCGCAAGCATAGACGTGGTTAAGTAAGTCATATTTTTAGCATTTACAAAAAAGTTAGTTGTTGTATATTTATATATTGTATCTGTTATATGATTTGTTAGTTTACCAATGAATTCTAAAGCTTCATGTAGAGATTGAGTGATATTACTTTTTTCGACTGAAACCTTGAAGCATAATAGTTGGAGGATGTTAATAATGAATAAAGAAACATTCTAAATGAATAGGTTTAGATATTCTTACTACACTGATACCAATAACCTATATTTTTAAGTTTTTGTCAACCGACAACTGATACAGATATCAATTTTATTTATACTTTAACTATGGTAATTACTTGAAGCTGAAAAACAAATCTAAATAACATTAACTTTGCATGTTGCTAAACACCGCAGCCGGAAATCTACAAATACAACTGTCAAATTTGCAAGATTATAAATAGGAAATTTGTTTGTTGTTCAAGAAAATCTATGTAATATTTTCTTAGTAAAATATCGGCCCAAATTTACTGATACCGGTGGCAGGAAGGGAATATCAACTGATATATCAATCTATCTCTAATCTCATGGGTCACTTGCTAGAACAGGGATGTCCAACCTTTTAGCAGAATGGGCCACATTGCCACTTTAAGAATTTCGATAGGCGGCAAAACCTATTAAATTAAATGGGTGACGTCATAAGTTATGTCATATCTTGACGGCATAAAACAACTTTTTCAATAAAGGCTACTGAAAGTAAGAATAAGTGGTTGGCTGCACGTAAACATCAGACGGGCCGCGGGTTGGACATCCCTGTGCTAGAGTTTGCATGTGGCATTGTTTTCTTTAAATGCATTTTTACTCACACAAGTCAAACGTAAAATAGTAAAGCCAGATGGAAGAACCAGGAGTATATTTTTAAGGTTTGCAGCTAATGAGACTGAATTTTTGCAGGGAGTCACTGGTCAAGCACAAAAATGATTACATGGACACAATCAGAGACCTGCAATCCAAGGGATATAAGGTACTCTTGTATTTTTTGGGATTATTCACCTCCAACAAATTTCCATAGTAGTTAATGCAAACGTTTCTCAACTGCAGATTACTGAAGTATTTATGTTAATTTGGAGCATAATAGTTGCAGGTTGTATTAAGACATAATAAAAATATCAAAAGAATTTTAAATGTTTAAATAACCCTATAATAAGGAATAACCCTTTTTACGTTTTTTTTTCAACATTAACGTCTAATAATAGTGAGTTATTCAAAACGTTCAAAATGATTGATTTATATACACTAAACCTTAAATTAAAGGTGACTTTTTGTAAAAAAAAATTCCCGAATATTTCTTTCCAGAAAGAAGTCAAGCCAAATGAAACGTTGGTTCAACAACTTAAAAAAGTTTACTCTGATGCTAGTACTGACCTTATAAGGTAATTTATGTTTTATCACTTTTTACAATATCAGACAACACACATGAATACTAGATTAAAAGTTGGGAATATGCAAGGCAGGCCAAACATTTGCTGAATATTTTTGTGGTCCACAGTGGTTTTACAGATTGAAGTATTTCTACTGTATTATTTCTAGAATTTACCTAATTCCAACCAAACGATAATTTAAAAATTGACTTTGTTGATCTGTAATGTTACCTTTCAAAAAAATTGTGTGTGAAGCTAAATTTTTGATAATTAACCAACTGTGGCCTGCTAACGATAAAATAAAAAACACAGTTCTAAAAGTAGTTAAATTTTTATTTGCCGTACACACGTGGCCCACGGGGCGTCATTTTGGGCACCCCTGTTGTAAACACAATTTGGAGAAAACTAACACAAAATACACATATTAGTATAAATACCTAATTTGTCAGATGAGGTTTACTGTTATAAGATGGTAATTATTCATCTTTATTTCAGCGTACAAAATTTAATTTTTTTTACATTATAAAGATGGAAATATGATTATCTGTAATAATACCTTTTTTTTGTGAAATATTTTTATTTGGACTTATTATTAAATAAAACACATTTGCTAGATAAGGGTTAAAATGCTTAGTGTTTTGATGCGATAATATTGCCATTCAGATACAAAAGTATTATAAACATGTCAGTTACATTTTGCAGTCAAAAAAACATAATAGGTAAATAACCAGTGATAACTAAACTTCTGAATGCTAACGCAAATTGTGACCTAATAAACCTGAATGGAAATTAGCACTGAACATTTCAAATTCATAAATTTATCTTGTTTGAGCATAGTAATTTGGTTGTAATACTTTTGATACTTTTACTCATAATATCGCTATCGAAATAAAAAGTCAAGTAACAGACATTCCTAGTATTTTTCACTGTAAATATAGAATCGGTGATTTTATAATGCAATTATCTTATAGGGATTTACTAATTTCCACTGAAAACAAAGTTGGTCCTTTTCGAACCAAAATCGAACAGCTTGGTTATGAGAAAGGTGGAAAGAAAAAAGAGGAACTTTTCAAAAAATCGACGCCCAAAAAGACGGCCACTCCCAAGAAAGTAACGCCTAAAAAAGAGACCAGTAAGCCTGCACCACCCAAAAAAGCCATTAACAAAAGTTAGTATCACGTCATGTTTTCATTTTTTGAAGGAAAAATGAGTTTGTGAATGTCAAATGTGTACGGAATGGAATGTTTGGGGTTTTGCAACACACTTCACAAGAATTAATCAGCATGCATTTATCTGGAATAAATCTATTTTGTGAGAGGTATCATCCATTATCATTATAACATTTTGTTTTAGTTTTTTAATTTTGATAAAATTAACAGCCCCAATGATTCACCTTATTTTTTTAAATAAGCCTCTTTTTGACAATCCAAACATTAAATGCTAAGTTTGTTCACAAGCAAAAAATGTAGTTTCAATACTTTCTGATTTTCCAAAGTGAATCACTCTGACTAGTAAACTTGCAATGCCTTTTTGTATTAAAAAAAAAGTATATTCCTTTTTTACCTTATTAATGTGATCTTTACCTGTTTTTTTAATAGGCTAAAATTTAATTACCAACAACTTTGTATGTGTTGTATGTGTATGTTATTTGTACACAGAAAAGTGCTTAAAATAATAAGTGTTTAGATCAAAAAGTGTTCAAACTAAATTGTTGTACTTATTGCTAGTGGTAAAAGATCTTCAGCAAAAGCTTCCTGGAACCAACAAGAATGTCATCGAAATGTGCCTACAAGAAATGAATTACAACCTGGATTGGACGGAGCGTAAATGTTTAGTTCTTAAAATTATAAAAACAATTCTTTAAAAAATTAAAAAACACAGATGTTGACTTTTTTAAATAGAAACTTATATTGATTGTATGACTAAACTTTGAAATAAATGAACTTTTTTTTTTTAAATTGTTTATTTTTGCTTTCACTGTACCTCTGCTTATCGTTTACATAAGTGCTGCTGAGTTGGTTAAATATAACCAGAGTTCAGAAATTGTAAATATCACAAAAATCGTATAATTATAGCGCAGATTTATACTGGTAATGGTAGGAAAAAATAAAAGATTTGTATTTGTTCCCTTTATCCAGCTTTGTTAATTTTTGAATGAATTAGCACAAAGGAACAAACATTTTTTCAGGGAATCACGTTCTTTGTTCAAATCACAATAGTGAATTATATTGTTTAGGTTTTTTATAGTTTTTTTTTTATATTATTGGTTTTGTTTTGCATAATTACATATAAGTAATAGTGAGCTCTGGACGATCAGAAACCGCGAATGATAACAACTGGCCTTCCGTGTTCTATTAGTAAAGTTCGGATAGATTTCATTCACATTATCTGATGGAATGCTTTTCCTCTCAGCTTATTTTGTGAAATTTTAAGGACGAATTACAGTACAAAAGCCACATTAATAAACGTATTACAGTCAGGGACGGATTATTGTGTGCTTTTCAGGTAAAATGTGCGTTGTTTGTGTTTCATGTTTATAAGGGTCAGGTTTCGAGTTTTATTATATTGTTTAGGTTCTTATCCAGCCAAAACAATATACTTTAATTTAAATCCAGACAATTTAATGGAGTTCTGAGTTCGGCTCCAGATTTTTCAGCCTATATTCTACCAATTTACGTAACTGAAATAAGATTGAAGGTTTTCGTGTAATTCATCCAGCCACAATGTGTGGTTGGAAGAAATTCACCCATATGCCATTGCACCTTTACAATTTTGTGTTTGCGACCTTATCAGTTTAGAAACCTATTACTGCGCAGTGCGCATGCACACGTCACGGTCAGACTCTGGTAGTTTTACCTAGTCTTACTCGAGTCCCGAGTCCGACTCCAGCAAAACAAACCGACTCTCTCCGACCCCGCAGCCCTGCTTCACAACTATTTATATTTTTTTCAGAGGCTTTAAAATCGATGTCTACACAAACAGACACAACACCAAAAAGAGCGGTGTACAAAGAAACTGATTTAGATGAACTGTACAAATCAAGCAGTAGTGCGTAAGTACAAAGGTTTAAATGTTTAGTTCTGTGTGCTTTGCAAGTACTGTTAATGAAGGTACCTTAGTGTGTAAACAAGTCATTTTGAAGGGAAAATGATGCTGTCACGCTCATAACCAAATTGCCCAAGTCATTTTTATATGATTTTCAAAGTCAGTCACTCCTTGTTGCCATCCCCATCCATAGAAAAAGTACCTAAGTCATTTTTTTGCACAAGTGAGTGGAAAATGACGTAAAAACGACCTGAGCACTTTTTCTATGGATGGTGACAAGGAGTGACTGAAGCAAAAACTTTGAAAATCAGTAAAAAATGACTAAGGCAATTTGGTTATGAGCGTGACGTCATCTGTTGCCCAAGTCAAGTTGAAGTTTAGTAATTATTAGAGCAAGCCAACTACAAGTTCAGTCAATGATATAAAAGTAGATTAACCTTTAAAATTGGTTAACTTGTTTGAGTAAAGGAATAGCTCAATAAAAAACAACAACATTATAATCATGTGTATAAATTGAGACAATTAGCTCATTTTTATAATAAATGATTAAATAAAAACACAGAATTTCAACCAAAGATATTTGACTCAGGATTAAGATGAAGTAAAGTCATTTGTCCAAAACACTTAAGTTAAGTCAAGTATTTTTTACAGCCTCTTTTGAGTTCGTGAAAAAGTGTGCATGATAATGTAAGCAGGACGCTGGGTACTTAAAAAAGGTCTTTGTTGATACAATTGTGTACCATTCTATATTTTTTTATACAATTGTGCGCCAACCCTAATTAAATATCTCTTTTTATCCACTCTGGTTAGTTCTTCAATCAGAAAAAATACATTTGGTAGGGCAAAATTCACACTTATAACTAAAAACCATTTAGTTAAAAATTACCCTGCTTTATAACTAGACTTTAAAAATTATGCTTTAAAATTTTTAAACAAAAAAAAATATTGCCTCCATAACTTGGCTTTTATAATTAAGCCTTTCATTTAAAAAAAACTTTTTTAACAAAAACACAATATATTTCTACTTTTAACTAAATCACTTTATTTTCTGCAGGCCTGTAGTGTTTGGTGCTGAGGACGAGCCGTCCGCAACAAGCTCGATGTCAAAAATGCCCGACTACAGCAAGTTGTTCAGTTCCGCGGCAACATCATCCTTTCTTAAACCAAGCTTCACTACGTCAACATCTAGCAAACCCACAGTTGGTTCTGCTGTGCGCTCCCAAGCTAGACAGAAGAGGGTTAAGGTTACCGACAAGAAAATACACAAATCAAAGTAAGTTTGTGGCTTTTACCAAGATGAAATCGCTTGAGTCAGTGTGTTTGTTATGTTACATATATTGCTTAAAAATTGCATTGCTATATCTATATGTTGAATGTTGTCATAAAATATTGTTGTGTCCATTCCAATTATATGTTTTAAAACGGAAACATTTGTTAAAATTATTTTTGGCGTTTCGATAAGTAGACCAGCTGTGAAGCCCATGTTATGTACTCTTGATAAAGCTGGGGATAGCTTTTGGGTGGAATAATTATTTATTATTGTCGGACTAATTGTTTTTCGGTAGATTTATTTAATATGCTCTTTCACATTTTTAAGTAAATTAAAATTATATTCGAAGTTTTATCATTAGTTGCATACCACTGCCTATATTTATATATTTTTGTACTTTATTTGAAGCAATGGCTGTTTTGAATGTGATGTAATGCATTTTTTATTCCAGTGCTGTTAATTGGAAGACTTCAGCCAATCGTATGAAGCCCAACGGTCCAGACCCGGCCAACCAAAAAGGACCAGACCCAAGTTTACTGATTACAAACTACATTGTTCCGACTGGACCCAACCCAGCTTACTACAATGGACCACAGGTGCGGTTATTAGGGATGTTATATAATATCAAATGGTGTCTATACGTCATATTGCAGTATCTGTACTTGACTAACGGCCACAATAGACCACAGCTGTGGTTATTACGGATGTCCAATCATATCACACAGGACCAATGCACAATTCTTTAAAAGTATCAGTATTTCTTTGGTACTAGAGCAGTATCGGTTCTTCTCTGAAACCAAATTCATTTATATATTTTTAACATAGTTTGTGATCCAATGTAATTTCTACATTTTAATGTGAACTTCCTGCAATATTAAATAAAAAACTGAAAGGTAACGAAACTTTATTATGCGAAGCTGTTTGGTTAAATAAACTGAGGAATTTACTGTTGAACTTTTAATTTCATCAATTTTTACTTCTAGTGGTATTGGTATTGGTCCGGGCAGTCATACTTTGATAGACACATTGGCATAATGTTATTTGGGGTGTGCAAAAATAACAGATACTTGTCTACAATACACCACAAGTGTAGTTATTTGGGATGTCCAAAAAATAACAGATATGAGCCAATGTGAAGTGTCAAGTGATAATATTGATAGTTATTCCAAAACTAGGGCGATTATAGTAGCAATCAACGGTCCCGGTATGTCGGAGGTCGAACCTCACTGCAGGCTAGTTGTTTTTCTAGGCTGCCTTGCTTGCATCATTGATCGACAGATTTTTCAGTGTACATTAAAGCAGTCACATATTACAGAGATTTTTTATTTTATATAGAGTACAAACAGATGTGGACCACTGCCAGGAAATCGTGTTGGTCCAAGTGGAATCGCTGTCGGTCCAGCTCAGGCAGTTTATTAAGTGCCTGTTGTTACTTTTAAATAACATTAAATTGCTTATATAAACTGTTGCTACCAGTCATAATATTAATCAAAAACAGCTCCTCTGGTAATTAAATGTGTTAAGTAAAATTGGTTGGTTACAATTTTAATTACCATAGGAGCGGTATTTGTATAACATAAATATTGCTGGTCGTTTATTATTGTTGTGCTGTTTAACATCTATATTGCATAGTTAACCTCAATATTGCATATTTTTATGTTCCATGAATCTCATGTTTAAGTTACTAAATCACACACAAAGAGTTGTGTTTGCTGAAAAAATGTATAATCGTGGCTTTAAAGCATTTGTTGGCAACCCACACTATTTCATCGTCATTATTAGAGTGGTAACTAAACTTCTAAATGCTAAAGTCATTTGTTGCCTAAAAACCTGGAAAAATTACAACTAAATGTTTCTATTTTATCCTTGTTTGGATCAGACTGCGATAATTTTTGTCCTAATTACCGGTGAAGTCTTGGATATGTCTACCAATAATGCCTATTGTTGTTGAAGTTTTTGCAGTTAAAGAGTTAACTGTAGCGTCCAAACCTTGCATGAAATGCTTGTTATATAACCTTGACGGCAAGCTGTGACTCTTACATCTCTGTATTCTGGCTCCTGTGACTCAGAAAGAGTGAATTTATTTAGAAAAACAAGTGTTGTCTTACACACACCTGACGAAGATACATTATCTTAAAATTTCACTTACAAAAATGCACTAAATTAAAGCAATAAATCTTTAAAGGACTACTTTTAAAAAAAAACAATGTATGTTGGGTGTTAACATTTATACAAGTTCCGATACTTTCCCGTTTAAGGCTGTTGGCAAAATGTAAAATACCAAAGTTTCAATGTGTAAATGTAAAACATAAGTTTAAGTGATGTCCATATGTTAGCTGTTTGTTTAGGTTTAGTCAATAATGTGGCTCAGAGATAGATTAAAATGGGACAAAAAGTGGTATTTTTTACTAAAGTTTGCCAGCACATGGTTTGTTGAAACATATACAACAACACCCCCGTATTCATGATATGCGACTATTTTTTATTTACTACTAATTATTCGTTGTCTGTGTGTTATTCTAAGCAAGTGTTGTATTTTATATATTGCATGAGTAAAAACCGTATAAGACGTGTCTTAATGTAAAGAACTACTGGTGATTTCACTTTCTTATATAGCTGTTTTTAAAAGCGCGTTTTTAGTTTACCTAAGTTTCCATCTTTTTATTTCAATGTCTTGTGGCCCTGAAGAAAAACTGGACACATTTGGAATACAACGCATTTAAGATTATATAAACCTGGGTGAACTTTTTGTCTTAGCACAAATTTTTATTAAATGCCTTTCTTCATTTTTTGTATTAGACATTTCTGGTGTCTACTTACACGTTTTTACATGTACCTTTAAACAAGAGCTATTTCTTGTGCTTGTGCTTTTATATATGAATAACATTTATGATTCAAAAAACAGATGCATTTTGTGTATTTTAGTATTTGTTAGTTTACTATGTATAACGTTTTAATTTTAATATTTTTACTGCTAATTAATATATGTTTTAATTAAGTTCTAACATTAGTTGCTCCAATCAGCTAAACTGTAGCCTAAAATAAATTGTTATATTTCAGTAGAGGCAACCAAAATAGCTGGCATAGATTGGCAGAAAACGTAAAAACAGTTATATAGAAAGTACATTTGCAAAAAGCAATTACACTGAGGTGGCGCTTATGAAATAGAATAAAATGCAATTCTATGTGAACTAAAAAAAAAAGTGAACTTAAAATGAACTTAAAAAATGGTGTCCTGGGATATATATTGACTGTATCTATGGCTTAATGCCTGGTGTGTGTGTATTATGTAAAGTAGTTTAAAAACTTGTACAGAAATGGCCTATTCCCCATGAGATATTTACTTTGCATTTTCCTTAAGGTTAATTATATGTGATGTTAAAATTTGTTTTAAGTGTGCTACACTAAGTTTTAGTGCAAATTTTGTTCATAATAAACTCACACCTGATAACATTTGGCATGATAGAAGGGTGATGTGTATTCTGTTGCAACATCTTTATAATATCAGCCTTCTTCCGTAAAACAAGTTAATATGTAACTATTTGTTTGCCAAACATTTACTCGTAATATAAATGGACTGTTGTACAATAATTCTGTGGGAAAGTTTTGATATTTTCCATTATGAAATCAACTTCATAACCAAAGAATATGTCAGAGTACTTTATTTTTTATAATTAAAAATAAATTATGGAAGACAGTTCTGCATACGAAACTTCCACATTTTCAACAGGCTCGCAGTTCCAAGATTTAAAAGGAGAAAGTAGCACATCACAAGATCGTGTTTACTTTCAAAATGCGGTAGCCAACCAAACTGGCTGGAAAGACCCTGAAAGAGCCATTGAGCTGGTAGGATACAACAAAAATAGTGAATTTGAAACAAAATTGTTTAAAACTGAAATAAATTACTAATCCGGTGGCACTGTTAAATATGAATTGTATTTTATAATTGGCAACAATATGATACAACTTGTTATTTAACAGTGGCACCTGACCAGAAAAATAGTGAATTTAAAAAAAAGTGAAATTATTGTTACTTGATTATTGCAATAAATAATCAGGTGGCACTGTTAAATGGGGAATAGTATTTTGTATTTTAGAGCAACAATATGATACAATTTAACATTACCACCTAGATTCGAACGAACAACAAGGAATTAAACTTTAATCTTTGTGCTTGTGAAAACTTTTTTGACATATTTTTGAAATTTTACAATTGTTTGAATTAGAATTCACCTGAAAGGTTGGAAGTAAGTTTGTATCAAGCTGAGACAAGTTTTATACAACCTTCTAAAACCAAAATTATGGAAAGTAAAAGGTGGGTTCTCAGTAGTTTACAAGAGCTTGTTCAATTAATCTAACTTGCTGTTTTTTTCCTAAGTGTTATTTTTGTTACAATTTTAAACATTTTACAGAACGACTCAAAAACCCCCATCAACTCAGGTAAGAACTCTATGTACAAGTCAAATATGTTAGTATTTTGGTTACTTATTTTGTATATATTTTATTTCAATTATAAAAAACATAAAAGAGGCCCAACATGGGTTCTATTTCCTCACAACATTTAGATTTAGTGTTTTTATCCTTTTAAAGTGTGTTATTTTTTATTTACAAGGAATTAATCAGAAAACTTACACTGGATTATCCAAATGTTCCAAGAGGAGTTTTCGAGTAAGAAAGATTTTCCTTTTTACTACCATTCATATGGATAACACTTTTTGATAACTTTCATTATATTCCTTTCGTTTACCAAACTGTTGCTGGTTTGAAAGTAAGATTTTAACAATTATTATTTAGGTATCAACTTTCAAAGAACAAAAATGATTTGGCCAAAACGCACGAAGCTCTTAAACGACTTGGATACAAGAAGACACCAAGACAGCCTTTGCAGAAACAACAACCTCGCCAAACATTAGCAAAAGTTCAAACTGCTTCAAAGGTTGTTTCTATTTATTTGTTGTTATTTTGCTTTTTTTTAACTTGAATAATTATATATTTACCAGGTGCCAGCTGTTAAAGAAGAACCGATCACTATACTTTTACTGGAGTACCCACATATAGAAAAATCAAAACTTGAGTAAGTTTAAGTTCTAAATTTGGTGAGGTAATTGCATTATACAGTAAGCAGACAAGTTGATTTTAAATTTATCCATACTTTTTGTCTAAAACCAAACCTCTTTGCATCAATTTGATGCCTAATAAGTAAAACCCAGTTTTGTTTGGTTTTACAAAACCTTTCGGTTTAATTTGGCTTTTCATCATACAGCTTTACTGTTGCAGTTAGCCAGTTACCTGTAAAAGTTATATGCACTGTTGTAAAAAGTTATAATTGTAGATACTACCTGTGGCAGAATCATAAAGATCTCAACCTGACGAGACAATACATAGAAATTCTTGGATACGGAAGAAAACAAAATGAGGGGATCAAACAAACTGGTACCGTTTTTTTGAACATTAAAAAACTGTGTGAACTATTGCTGAGAACAACATTTTTATAGATTCACCCCTTGGAAGCACAGATTATTTTATTTGTATTTTTTTTAATTTTGTTGGATGTAATAATTAAAACACACTTTTTTAATATGTACAAGTTTGATTGGTAATACTAGCCACTGAGATTATGGTTGGAACTAGTTAAAATTTGATGTTACATAATATTTTTGTATAATATTACATTCAAATTTTAAACCCTATTGGTGTGGCGTGAGTGACAAATGGTTGTAGAAAACTGTTAAAAAAGCCAAGGGGATTTCTAATGCTTTATATAATGTTGCTGAGAATATAATCCCTCCATTTAAAAGTCAAAATAAAACCATGTGCAGTAGATAAAATAAGAAATACTAGATTAAAGTTTGTGGTGCAATACAAATTTTAATAAAAAAAACCTAAAAAAACCTGCACAAAGCGTTTATTTAAAACAACATTGAAGTCATCATTGTATAAAAACAGGAAGAAAGGTTCAAGCTTCTGGTTATACACAACAACCATCTCCAAAACAGTCTACAAGTCGAGTTGCATCATTTTCAGGCTCATCAAGTCACCAAATTTCTCCTAAAGTATGTAACCGTTGTTCAGAATAATCACTATTTAAATTAATGAAATAAATCCCTGTATAAAGGCAGAATCTGCTGGAAACGAGGCAACAATAAACATGTTGTCAAGAGAGTATCCAGAAATTTTAAAAGGCAATATTAAGTAAGTTTTGGGATATGTATTTTTTTAAAACAAAACTATTTGTTGTATTTCAAAAGCATATTTGTATTGTGTCTTGAATTTAGATAAACGCTTAAGATACTATTGAATGTTTGATTTTGCTTTTCAAATTATATATATTTTTTAATTCTAAAATTACTTAAAAAAATAAATTTAGTTTTCAAGAAGTGTTTTGTTTAGATTTCAGTTGTTAAAATATAAAAATGATGTGGATAAGACAAGAAAAGCCCTTGACATGTTTGGAAACAAAAGAGATTCAACACCTAAAACGAAACCAGTTGTACAACACACAGTTACTCAACCATCAGAATTTAATAAAACACATTGTACGGTTTAAACTTCCTTTTTATGTTAAGAAATTTTACTTCCTTCTTAAGTCATTTAATTAAACACTTTATTTTTGGGCAAATCACCTGTACTTTATGTTTCACAGATAAAAACCAGCTGATGCAAAAGTTTCCTTGGTTAAATGATGAATCAATAGAAATGGTTATAGCAGAAGCAAACAATGATATGCAGTTGGCAGAAGGTATGTAGAAGAAAATAAAAATAAAAATTATAAAGCCATAATATTTGATAAAATCAACATTTCGTTGTTGACAAAACACAAAAATAAAAAGTGCACAATTAACAAGAAAAGAAGGCGATGTAGCCTGTAAGTCAGTAAGTGCCACTTGGTTTTAAAAATATTCAAAATCATCAGAGACTCCAGCAACTATTTTATCAAGTTTGATATCTTTGTTAATTTTATTGAAATTACTAAGAAAATCGTCTATTGTTTTTCAAAGAAAAATACAATGTTCGTAGTTATAAAACTTGCAAATTGGGTTTAAAAACATACAACAAAATTGTTGGTAAGCAAAAAATAAGTCAAAAGTTCAAATGTTTAGGTTGACGTTGTTATTTTTGTAATAGCCATGCTGCAGTTATTCAATTCAAATAATGAATCTGGAGGCTCAACAGAATCACAAAGGAAACAAAATCCAACGACAAAACCAGCCTCTAAACCAGGAATAAGCAGGTCAGATGTTACAAATAGGTCTATTTAAGGCTTTCCAAAACCTAAACTGTTGTAACGTTGCTAAAAGCAGGGCTCCGGAGTTGTTTGTTTTGCTAGAATCAGACTTTGTATCTAGTAAGGCTACCGGAGTCCGACGTGCGCATGCGCAGTATCAAGTTGCCAAACTAGTAAAGGCGCAAATTGTAGTAGTGTATCAGCATATTTGGTTGAATATTTTTCAGCCACGTGTTGTGGCTGGATAAGTCACATGACAGAGTCGGAGTCTCGTTCATGTTTTTTGGGGGGGTTTTCTAACCGACCTCGCAGCCCTGGTTTCAAAAATCCATTGTTGTTACTTCACAGCAAAAACCACAAAAAGTGTTGTGTTGGCTATGAGTTTAAAAGCAATATAAAAAGTGTTTCTTTATGTGGTGTGGTACACTTGAAAATGATTATAGGCCTATTGTGCTAAAAAAATTCATTTAGCGTTTAACAACATGAGACATAATTTGGTATTTCACTTAGGCAATTTAAAGTAATGAAACAAAAAATATTGGTCTGTGTTACAGGCAAACAACAACACAAAAAACTGAAACTCCGAGCAGTGCGATAAAACCATCAACAGTACAGAGGAAAGTTCTTAAAACTAAAGAAGCGCCTTCTTCTTTGGCAAAAGAACAAACTGAACAAAAAGTGAAAGTCGCCCAACAAAAAGTTGTGCCAAAGAAAGCAAAGAGTTCAACATCCTCAGGAGAAAAAGCTGAGGCCCCAAAACAAAGATTACAGAAAATTGAAAAACAACAACAGCCACACAGTTCAAAGTAATATACATAACAAGTATAAATTCAATTAAAAACTAAAAAGTTTGCTGGTGAAATTATTATATATTTTTCGTTTTGAAAAAACGTTGGTCCGAGTTTTTTTTTATGTACAAAATAAAAAAATAACAAAAAGAAACGCATTTACTTAAAAAACAGTAATCTTGTTTATTGATAAATAAGCAGCTTTTAACAACGATAATATTTTAATTAAATAATATTTTCAGCTCTTTATATTTTTTGGGTTAAGAGTTGGAATCTAACTTATAGTTGTATAATAATGTATAGATTTATTTACATTTATTACCACAAGAGTATATCGTTTTTAACCAGAAAATCCAACGCTGAAATATCAAAACTTCAAGGCAAATGTCAATTTAAGTCCAAACTTCGCCTTACACCGATGGGTCCTGATGCAACGCTGAAAAAGGGTCCGGATCCTACTTTAAGAACGACAAGGATAAAGTACAGAGGACCCAACCCAATGAACCGCTGTGGACCACAAGTAAGTAGGACCTTTTAAGAACTTACTAATGTACTAAAATACGCCAAACAAAACTACTGGCTAATAAATAGATAAAATCGCTTTCCTGATATAACCAAAGTTAGCCTATTAACCGACGTTTTGGGAGCAGAGTTTATGTCATCATTTCTTCAATATAAAATCTGGATAATGTATTTTCGTTTTAGTTATTTACCCTGAGGAGGTAAGTTAGTATTTGCTTTAAAACGTCGATTAATAAGTTCGTTTAGACCAGAACGCCTTCAGGGTGAAAATATAGCAATCCACACTTAGGCCTACCATATATTGCTCACTTACCCACGTAACATGGGTGGAAAATATTTCATCCTAGCTATTCTACCAATACGATTTACGAAAAGTAGCCATATCCGTTTTGCGCATGTCGCTTTCGGGAATCGGCTAGTCTGTATCAGTCTAACTAATCTGGTTCACACTAGACGCGTTAACGTCTAGCATTAGCGTCTGGCGTCTAGCGGCTAACGTCGTCCAGTTCACACATAACACGTTGCCAGCGTTTACGGCAAATTTCCTCGCTTCTAACCGAAAGCGTCAAAGTTGAAATATTTCATCTTTTCCGCAACCGAAAGCGTTTTTAAAAAACGTTTTACGTTAACGCTAGACGCGTCTTAACTGATTTAAGTAAACTGCCCAAAGGCAGCCAACGTATTGCTGAATATAAATTGAACAATATATCAACAAATAGGTTTTGTTAACAATTCTCAACGTTATTATTTGTATTTTTTCAGGAAAGTTTTCGAATTGGTCCAATACCTTCAAATCGCAGTGGACCAATCGCGATACGTTTGTAATTAACAGACGTTTGTCCCATCTTAACGAAGAAACAATTGCCGACTAGTTGGTGACAGACAAATCTAAAAAGGCTTGGTTCTCCAATAAACAACTTTGCCTTATCGCGTTATATGCCACCATATGAGCTTTATAAGATTCATAAACACGTTTTCTTCTCTATTCTTATAGCCTAAGTGTGTAATTTTATACTGTTTTAACTATATTTGCTTCTTCATATAGTTTTTTTCTGAAATTTATATATGCCACACAGTGTTTTTAAGGTGTTTTGGGACCGAAACAATCCCCCAAATTTCTCCAGCGGTTTCCCAAATTTTTGACTTGCAACTTTTTGGTATTTAAATGAAACACTTGTGGTCTCTTAAAACTACTTAGCGGTCACCCAAACCAAACCTTAAAAAAAAAACTGATGCCACATATCATTTAATCGTGAAGTTGTTTCTAAACTTTTCCTTTGACACTAACATGATCAAAAGTATAGATGGTCGCCTATTATTTATTTTAAACTGTGAAAATGTATTTTTTTGGAGTTACGAACAAAATCCTTATAGACTACCTTTTTATTTCAAAATCAAGTTTTGCTCTATTTGCGTTAAATTGTAGTGAAGTTTGATTGTGTAGCAGTCTGGTTATGCTGTCACTTTAATTTCCGGTCGAGTGTTGTAAATTCGTTCGTCGAATAGCCGATTTCCTAAGTCATTTTGTGTATCGTGTTTTCTAACGAATTAGTAACTACTAATATCTGGCCGATGTAGGCTCTATAAGAACCAGTAAAAATCGTTATTAGTCACATACTGTTCACGCGTGGAATCGATTGCGTATTTTACGGAGATGAACTTATCGTAATTAAAAGTGTAAGTTACCGTTTGTTGGCTCCCTATAAATATTCTCTCAATGTGGCCCACACCCACAATAGCATAGGCTAAGACGTAGTCTATGCTGCCCGCTAAATTATTCTCCCCTCTATTTCCGTTTTCTTATTGTGTCTTAGGCTTTTTAAAGCGAGGTTTGTGTGCCCCTTGTGGATAAGTCGACTAGTTATGGGGGTCCATGAAAGCCTAATTGAAAACCTAGTCTATAGTTTAAGTAAAATGATTTTTTAGGCGAAACGGGAAAAGGGACGCTTTTACGACTTCTTAAATGAATTTAGACGCAATTTAAGTTTGATATTAACACACAAGTACGGGTGGAAACAGCCGTTACTTTTGTTTAACTGTTTTATAACTTCATTTCTAAAAGAATTCACCCGATCCGTCAGAAATCAGTGCAGTTCTAAGCAAAAAGGTCCACGACAATCAGTGCATTCAAAGGATCAAAAAGTCCGACTTTTAGACTTTGAGGTCTTGGACAATGCACTAATTTGCATTAACAAATGTGCATAAGAAGATTAAGTTTAACAATACTTGACCCAACCAAACGCTAACCAGCGCCCTAACCAAATAATGTGCGATAATTTAATAATTATAACGCAGGCCCCAATACCTCAATTTGTGACGTAATAATCTTAAATACAATGGACGAGAAACCATCCGAGTTTGGGCTTTTTTCCCCAGCATTTAAAGAATTATTAAAATAACGCACATTATTTGGGTTAGGATTCGGGTTAGCGTTAGGGTTTAGGTGGGTCAAGTGTTATTAATCCTATCTCACAATTTTTGTTATCTTTTCTGAACTTTTAATGAATATTTTTAATTTATCTTCGCCGGGAGTTTACCTAAAGGTCCAAACCAGTGCATTGCCAGGACCTCAAGGTCTGAAAGTCTAGACTTTTCTGCCATTGGATGCCCTGATTGTCGTAGACCTTTTTGCTTAAAAATGCACTGATTTCTAACGGATCGGGTGAAGAATTCCACCCTGTACCATGTGAACCCAAAAAATGTTTAGGTCGCGTTACAAAAAGGTAAATAAGCCCTGGTCTTAGACTTTTTTCCCTTTTTTGCGTCCTTAAATCCTCGCGTATTTCCCAGATAAGTTTTGGTCGAAAGCTAAACCGGACTGAGTAGGCCTATTCGCTGTTTAGAGTGATGCACCCCATTCTGATAAATTCAGATACAACGGACTCGAGAAACTTGTGCGGGCTATATTAATTTGTTAGGAATTAATCAAAGCAAGAAACTTTAACTTTGGACATGTCCGATAATAACGTATGGGAGCCGATACCTGATATCAAGTGGTTGTTTGTCAATCGTCTTTAAAAAACACCATTAAATATTTCAATTTCAACAATTTTGCCTTTTGAGCAATGTTATGACGTCATTTGCCATCGGATTGCGGTACTCTTCACATAAATTATTGCATATCGAAAATGTCAAATATCGTCCCCGGTTAATGCAGTTACCCTTGTAGTAAGTTTACCAAAATAACGGAATTAGAATGAGAAGAATAATGTATTTCGACCAAATGGCTGCGCGACACGCGGTACGCGACATTTCGTGACTCGCCCAAGAAAAGTTTTATTGATTTTTGCGACTTTTTGGTGGAGGTTAAGTAAGTTAAGGTTACAACTTTGAATTAGGTTTTATTCGTTTCATAGAATATTATTTTAGTTTTAAATTACATTGTATTTCGTTTGAATAGGTTTAAATACATCGGAACTAATTTACTTATTAAGAGCTGGTGTAATTTCACAAGCTCTGTAAATAAATTAAGTGCTAGTAAAACTAGGCCAAATAACCTGAATTTCTGCATCTAAAAACAAGCTTGGTTGTAAAAATGATTCGTTTTATTCTCATCCAAAACAGAGCTGGGAAAACCAGACTTGCAAAATGGTAAGGAATATTGTAAAAACTTAATATACTCAAAGTTGAAACTGTATACCTTTATTGAAAAACATTTTTTTAAATTTATGTTGTTTTCTCCTTTATGTTGTATGTATATGTGCATATTTGGCGCTGGTCTAGAATCCTACCATATCTTCGCCCAAGGGTTTAGATTGCTAACATTATTTGGGTTAGGACGAGAGTTAGAGTTTGGGTTGGTCATGTATTATTATTGTTATAGTTGTTTTTATATATTTATGCCTAGTTGCCATTTCAACTTTGACAACTCGTTTCGTTACAGTTGAATTAAATGTGGTAGGATTCTGGACCAGCGCCAAATATTTATTATTCAGCATGTCGCAGAAAGTGAGGCAAATCTTGACATAACTTTGCAGATTACCTATAGGAAAATCAGGGTTGTATTTCATTTTTGGGGTGCGGGTTGGCTCTGCTTAGGTCTGCATTCCAGGGTAAGTGCGCACCCGAGATTTTTTGAAAGCAGTTTGTGTGCACACATGAATTTCATGGCACATCAAGCCAAGATTGAGGTGTATAGCGCCAATTTTTTAGGTGTGCAGGTGCACAATCAAGGTTACATGCACACCTGAAGTTTTGAAGTCTACCACATTTCAACCTTTTTCTGGAATTTGGGTTTGGAAATCACTAATAGAAGTGTGCCACAAATAGCTTTAAATAATCTTAGGTGTGCACCTGTCACACAGTGCACCAGTCTGAAAAGTATGGCAGATCTCGATAAGATGGTTGTACAGCCGAAAAATCCAGGTGACCGGGTGCAACAAAGTTAAGAAAAGTGCTCCCAGGCACTTTTAAATTTCCGGGTGCACTTTATGATATTCCGATGCACTCTGTATTGCATTCATTGCACTGTAAATGTATGCCACACAAGTGTTTACATATTTTAGGTGAAGTTCAGATTTTTTTGGCTGTGCACTTTTTAAAAGTTGAAACAACCTTGTGGGTGTACTTTTCATATTTATTTCCACAGTGGACAATGCAGAAGGCTTGACTTAGTAACTTACACACCTTAATTCTAAAGAAGGTTGAGGCGTACTAGATTCCAGAGCCTCAGTTGTGCATAAAACCATGATTGCATGTATGTCAAAATTTAGCGCTGCACACGGAGCACTTGCTATACTTTCCACTGTGATATACCTCAGTAAAAGGAAGTTTTTACATAAAATAAATTGCATACTTTTTTTTTTATAAACATAGGGTCTTGCTTTTATGATGTTTTGTATGTTGTTCAACATTTTGCTAAATTTTAATTTAAAAATACTGCGCAAACTGTTTAGTTAGAGATGCAAAAAATAAGCATTTTGCTTTGTAATAATGTTGTAACTTACCATTAATTACCACCAATATTTACTAAATGCCAAAGTTTTAAATAACTACTGTAATAGCATTATTTAAACATAGCATCATGTGAATGAACTAGAGGAAACTCATTATTAAGAAAAAAGCACATTTCTAAGATATAAGAACGAAATGTTGACCCAGCCTATACTTCATTTTTGTCCTGCAATGGTTTCAAGACTTAATGCATAAAAAATTATGTTTACTGAAGGTACATGCAGTTTGATGACGACGAAAAGCAGAAGCTTATTGAGGAGGTTCACGCTGTTGTGACGGTGCGCGACGCAAAACACACAAACTTTGTCGAGTTCCGAAACTTCAAGATCGTCTACAGACGTTACGCCGGCCTCTACTTTTGCATTTGCGTCGACGTGACCGACAACAACCTCGCTTACCTGGAGGCCATTCACAATTTTGTTGAAGTCCTCAACGAGTATTTCCACAACGTTTGCGAACTCGATTTGGTCTTCAACTTTTACAAGGTCTACACAGTTGTGGATGAAATGTTTCTCGCCGGCGAAATTCGAGAGACAAGTCAAACCAAAGTGATCCAGCAGCTGCTGATGCTGCAGAACTTGGAATAGGGCCTTGATTTAAAGTAGGGGTCATCAAGCTATAGCCGGTGGGTCGGATCTGACAGAGTTAATTCTATGGGACCATGTCATATTCTCTTCATAACCAAGAATAGTAGAAATTAGGTCAAATTCAATTAGAAACTAAACTTTGATAAAATTTTAAACTGAACAACATATATTAAGGCTCACTACAATTTTCGTTGCAAAGTTATTTATACTTTCCTAGCTTTTAATGATAATTAAGTGATAGTAGTTCGTTGCAATATTTAATATCCAGCCTGTAATTATCAATTCTTACAGTTATCCGGCCTTTTATGAAAAAAAGTTTTGTGACCCCTGACTTAAATAGATAAAGGTCAATTTTCATCGCATTATGTACTCCGCCATTTATATAATATGATCCATTGTATTGTGTGCTCGATTTCTATTAGTCGTTTTAAAATTATTTTATTTTTAGTTGTTTTCGATTGCAAGTAAACTTAAGCTGTTAGAGTTGCATTATGATAATATTAGGCGGCATGTTTTGGTTATTTTGCTTGTTCTTTGTGTCAACTGTAACTACATTATCTGACAGTAAGCTTTGTTAATGCTTATAATTTGTTTATTTTGTTATAAAATCCTTATTTTTAAAGCCAAAATTTAGTCAGAAATGTGTTTCTTCTTGCTTTCAAATTTACGTTACTATACTTTAAAAAATCTCTCATAATCTTAAGCTTTTTCCTCCAAACTTTAGTTTTGTTTTGTAAATGTAGAAAATGCTGCATGAAACACCAAACCTAGTTTTAATAAGTTGTGCAATATGCTGTGTTCCTCATTTATTATTAGGAACAGTGATATCTGGTCTATACATGTTTTACCAAAATTCACCCATACCTACTTCATATATGTAATCATATTCTGTATTGTGCTGATTAAATTGTTACACACAGGATATTCTTTAAATGGTTTTATTTCGGTAAATCTCTTTTTGGCTCATTAAGGCGTTTTTGGTGAAATAACTCAAATGCAAATTAAAACATAAAACTGTTTATACATTGTGAACATTTGGTTGGCAATCCAACAGAGTGAAACGATCTTCGCCAATACAGAACATTTATTTACTATTGTTATCAGATATAATTTGCTAGCGACATTAAAATGAGTCTTTATCATGATCAAGTTAACAACTGTTAAGTGGGAGGTAAAAGTTGTCTTATACTTTGTTGGGCAAATCCGATATAAAAAATGTTACAATGTTTGATCCGATACGAAAAGTGGTATCCCTAATACCAAACACAAAAAATAGTTCAAGTTTTGGCATACACCAATAAACTCCGTTATTCACTTATTTTTGTGTTTGGGTTAAGATATTTAAATATGAACTTCTTACCTTTAGTCAAAATTTATCTTCAGCGTGTGAAACACTGAATAGTTTTAAAATGTATAAATAATAAACAGTTTAATATGAGTAAACTGCATAAGCTAATTGTTCGTCTGATCGGCATATATTCCACCCCAGAATTGTACTAGAATCTAATTTATTTTTACATTATCAGAGATCCAAATGGCGGTAAGATTTATTGCCATTGATAAGCAATTAAATCAATTTGTAAAGGAGCCATTTTGCCATTTTAATGCAGATTCATAACAGCAATAATAAAAACAAAGATGTTTAAAGTTCTGTTCCTACCGTAGCCTATCGCTAACTTACTTTTGTAAGAATTTCAATAATCCCAAATGCACTTCAGTTATCCTGTTACCAACACTAACATATTGATGTATGATCGGCTTAACGTCCTACGGCTAGGTCAAAGAATTACTATGCATCGTGCTAAACACGGACGATTTAAATGTCAAGAATATTAAGTAGCTATTTCATATACAAAAGTTGGGAATTACAGATCACCGTTAACAAATATTTTCTAGTTATGTATTGCATATAACTTGCTTAAAATGTACATTTATTATTAAAAAAAGCACCTAGTGTTTGATATGTAAATTAGGTAAAACACCACATGGATTCACACATGGGTTTTCAATTGTTGCTCTGCGTTTGCGTTTTAATTGCAAACTTCGTTTTATAAACCTTTATTTAAAATATAAATCTGTGTGCAATAAACGTAGTTTAATTCAGTAAAGGTAAATGTTAAAAAGGCTTCTGATAATAACAGCCTTTGTATGCGTTGATTGGCATGGTAATTTTTTTGTACAAAGTAAAATATATTCAAGCAGTTGCCAGTTATGGTGAAAAATGCAAAAAAGTATGTCTGTTTTCTGTTGCAAAATATATTTAGTAAATAATTTGGCGCTGGTCTAGAATCCTACCACAGTTATTAAATCAACACACCATATTTGGGTTAGGGTGTGAGTTAGTCTTTGGGTGGGGGTGGGTAAATTATTATTAATAATTGGCTCTTTTTTACTTATGTACGTGAAAATTTAAAAAAAAAATACTTTCTTTAAATGCCGCATACCACAACGCATATTGTTTGGGTTAGGGTGCGGGTTAGCGTTTGGTTAAGGGTGGGTCAAGTTATTATTAATAATAAACATAATATTACTTGACCCACCCTCACTCAAACGCTAACCCTAACCCAAACAATATGCGTTGTGGTATGCGGTATTATTTTGTTTTGTTTTTTGCATAACTTTTCACGTACATAAGTAAAAGAGCGCCAATAATTATTCAATACTATTGCATAACCTACCCTAACCCAGATAATGTGCGTTGTGGTAGGATTGTAGACCATCGCCAATAATTTTGTGGATTATACGGATTTACCTTTTTTGCATACCTAATAACTAGACTTTTGCCAAAAAATAGCATTAGATAATTTTTTGTACTTTTAAGTCTGCAATCATAAATTTTTTGCTCACATATTTATGAATTAGAAGAAGATGTTTAAAAAAAACATTTGATAAAATGCTCCAAAATATGTACACCCTGATTCTCCCAAACTTTCACCAAGCACTGTGAACTTTTGACATTAAACACTCAGCCACCATATGTTTAGTTAGGTACCAAACCTATATGCAAACCAAAAAACTCTTTATGTTTTTAATTTTATGTACACAGGATAAAAAAAAATCCACTCACAATGATTTTGAAAAAACTAATGTAAACTTTTTGGTTGGTATAATATACCTAAATATTTTTTTCTAATTTAGATAATATAAAGTTAAATTTTATAGTTCTTTAAAATGAAATTTCAAGTAAGCAACAGTCTGAAGGAAAATCCATTGGCCGAAACAAAAATGGACAATCCTGACGATGAATTTGCGAACAATGTAGATGAAGCGAAGCATGACGAGCTGCTGAAAAGCCTCGGTGTCGACGCAAATAACAATTCGGATTCAAATCGGCGCAAAGGTCTTAGAACGGAAGCCACACAGGATGTTTCAATGTTTTCATTGCTCGGTACCGAAAACGAAAATTTGACAAATCGCAAAGTTCATCTTCATCAGCTTTTAAAGGGGGTGAAAGAATCGGCAAACGTAAATGTCCTTAAAAAGCAAATTAACAGGGTTAATCGGTCCAATATTCATTTGGATGCTCCACTATCGCGACCGGTTGCTGATCGCCTTCAGCAAAAAGTTGAGTACGAGAAGACGACAGAGAAGTTGACTAAGTGGGATCCAATTGTTCAAAGCAACAGAAAAGCTGAACAGCTTTCGTTTCCGCTACAGCAGGAACATGTTCATCTTAAAACTGTTGGCACTTTATTGTCAAAAAAGGGTAGAAAGTTAACTCCACTTGAGGAGGAAATTTATGCACTTCTAAATGGAAACAAATGCATAGAACGACCAGACAATGACCTCACTGTCGCAGAGGAGGAAGCATTGGCTGCCGTCAGCCTCGAAGAAGCAAAAGAACGTAGAGCAGAGCTGCAAAAACATAGAGCACTTATGTCCTATCACGAGCAGAAAAGCAAGAGGCAGAAAAAGATAAAGAGCAAGCAGTTTCACCGGATTCTTCGCAAAAAGAAGAAAAAACAAGATGAAGTGAATGCTCCTGCCGAAAACCCTGGCGATGTTGTTCAAAAAGCTGACAAACTTCGAGCAGAAGAACGAGCATCGTTACGACATCGCACTGGAAGTAAGTGGGCTCAAAGTCGAGCAATAATGGCAAAACACGACAAGGAATCAAAACTTTTGCTTGAAGAACAGTTGGAAAAGCATAAGGAACTTGTCACAAAAGCTCAAGTTGAAAACAGCGATGACAGTGATGTTGAAATTGACAGTGATAGTGACAATAACAAAGATAATAATGCGGGTGTTAAAGTTCATTTGGACGACAAAGACTTGGATAATCCTTGGTTAAGTGCGAATACGTTGAACGAAAGCCAGGAGTTGCGAGATTGGCTCTCTGGGAAGGAGATTGATTCTGAAGTTGCCGAGAAAGTTCCAGTTGATTTGGTGAACACTGAAGCCATGAAAGAATTTCAAAAAGCATTTCAGAATCTAAAAAACGCAAAGGATAATAAAGAAACAAACAATTCCTGTGATAAGGACAAAAACTCTGATAGCATCACGAAAGAAGATGATATAGGTGATGGCTTAAATGAAACAAACAATAATGAAATGGAAAATACTGTTGTAGCAATTTCTTCTCAAGATTACAATGGTAGTGATAATGTGCCTAAAGCTATAGGTGTTAAAACCGATGCTTCAAAAGTTTTGAGTGACGAATTGGCAACATCGGCCTCAAAAATAAAACCGGATCTTGTCACCGAGGAAGACGAACAAGAACAAATGATGACAATCGAACAAGCGTTCGCCGATGATGATGTCATAAGTGAATTCCGCAAAGTTAAAAACCAGGTTGTAGAAAGTGACCAGCCAAAAGCCGTGAGTCTTGCATTGCCAGGGTGGGGCGAATGGGCCGGGTCTGGAATCAAACCGTCCAAGAGAAAACGACGGCGCTTTAGGGTCAAACCCGTTCCGGTTCGGCCGAGATTGGACCAAGAGTTGGGTCACGTTGTTATCAGTGAAAAGCGCGACGCTCACATCGCAAAACATCGCGTCAACTCTCTGCCATTTCCATTCACAAATGAGAAGCAGTTTGAAAGAACAATTGCCCAACCGGTCGGAAACACTTGGAACACCCCTTCAGCCTTCCAGACCTTCATTGAACCGAAGGTTAAGACCACTGCCGGCGCCATTATACCCCCCATGGACTCGGAGCTGGCCCTTAAGGAACTTGAGAAAAGCAAAATTGCGAGGCAAAGCAAGCGAAACGCAAGAAACAACAGAAAAGAAGAACACCAAATTAAACTTAAGAAGCTTAAAATGTTTCTTTAATATAGTTTTTTAAAAAGTTTAATGCCGTTTTTTTTAAACCATCTTCCAATGATTTTGTTTTGAATTTGAATTTTCTAATTCTTGTGAAACGATTGTACAATTGTGTTACTTGAAACCAGACCTTTAATTTTAAAATGCAAGTTTTTGTAGTCCTTCACATTTGGCAGTGATAAACAGATGTTTATGTAGTTTTTACTAAATGAATCAGCAACTCAAGTTGGTAGTATTCGTTAAGGTCATAAAAGTACAATTTATTCACATGTACACCACATCCGTCAAAAATGGCCACCTAAATCAGTCGTTCTGAATGGGATTGTAGTGCAAGCAAGGCCAGGCTAGAACATAAACTAGCCTGTGGTGAGATTTCGAACTCACAACCTCGGTCACTCTACCAACCGAGCTACGCAGACTCAGAAGGTAGCCAGTTAAGAAAACCATAACACCATTGCCTGCTGCATGCTGTTCGTACATACAACATCAATCGAAGGGGTTTAACAGCCTGTATTCAGCAACTAAAACATACATGTACACAATGTGTGTGTTGTGAACATTGTACCATAATCCTGATAAGGCCGACTAATTTTGTTAAGCCTGTTCCAAGGCTTCTTGTGTACTACATAATCGGTGCCGTTATCATTGGCCAGTACGACTCTAGAAAGGCTTGATCACAGAATATACATTGTGTATATGTACATTAAGGTTATACACATGTATTTATACTTGTGTTGGATTTATGTAGCCCCGCACACCTAGTTTGGGAAGCCCTGCTCTAAACCGCATGTAGTTGTCTTGAAAAATGATGTTTTTATTCTTATTGCAGGGTTGCCACAAAATCTTTGAATTTATTTTATGTGAATCTTTCTGTGTTTTGAATGTGTCATACTACAACTCAAATAATACTATTCATTGTGTTGTATTTACTATGGCAATGATACTGTTTTGTTTTCAAATTGTATTTAAAACATGTTGATTAATCCAAAAATTAACCTTTTTTGAAAAGTCTTTTAAATTTATTTCATAAAAATGTTTGGCAGCCCTGCCCTACTTAAATCCCCCAATTTGAAAAGTCCTTCTTTAAACTGCAAGTATTTTTCTTGAAAAATAATGTTTTCCTTTTTGGTGCCTAGCCTAGGCAGTCCAATGACCCCAGATGAAAGTTGCACTGCTAACTGTTTGTAACATTAGGCGCAACCTATGCAACAAAAATCTCAAACAGGTTGGCCTGCTTCACCATTTTCTGGTTTTTCAACCAAAAGTTAAGTTTCCAGTCCAGCCTGTCAGGACCTACACTCCCATTAAAGAATACATTTACCGGTAAGGTGCAAGGTGTTTCAATATTTAGATAAATGATAAAAATATGTATGTTGTTTAGTACCATTTTAAACATTTGGCATTTTTATCTTTGGAACATACTGGCTGGATATTGTTTTTAGATATAAAATGATTATTATTAAGAATATTTTATGTACTCAAAACATTCAAAATATGCTACTTATTCTGTATTGGCTTTAATATTCATTTTTGAAAAAAGATTTTGTTTTTGTTACATAATATGTATAATAGACATAATACTTACTTTTTTTTCTATGTATGTGTATTAAAAGTATGTTTTGATAATATATATAGGAAATTTGTCCGGTTGTTATTCCCATCGGACCAACAAGATTTAATTGAAAAGATGCCACAGTTGTCGCCAAAACCCCCCAAAAAAGTTTTGGTCTCCCAAAAACCGGGCGATTCAAATTTGTGCATAACTTTAGAGCTGTGTGGCAAAATGAGACAGGTATGTTTTTTGCTTACTAAATGTTTATAAAATATATTGCCTTGCTTTTTTAAGTTAATGACGACATTGACTTCAAATAAATTGAAATATTCTTAAGAATTTTCTGGCATTATCAAAGTCAGTCATTTTATAAGATGTACAAAGAATCATTTGAATTAACAGACTAGCGATACAGTTAATAGTGATATATATTCCTCCCTAGTTCGTATTTTATGTATTCCTCTCTAGTTTCGTAGTTTTTTTTCCCTATGTTTTTCAAAAAGTCCATGGAATTATTTTGTCTGAAGATTAAGTTATGTGTTTAGAAAAGTCATGACACTTACCCACCTAGCGAACTCAAATTTTAATTCTATAATAAATCTGACAAGATAACCATTAACAATAAAAGTTTTTCCTAATAGCTTTTAATATTTTTTACTAGATGGCATTCATTTATATGGCAAAATGCATATTACAAGTTTTAGACTTTGCTGACTGATGTGGTTCAAAGCAGTACGCTTGTCAAGCTAAGATGACTAATATTTTTTTTATTTCAGCTTAATCGTCCTTGTGACGAAACTGTGGAAAGCTCGTTCAAGCGAATCCGCGCCAACATCGCAAAGTACTCAGCCAATAGGAAACGAAAGCGTCCAAAAGTCGAAAATGAAGAATTTGTCGATGATTCTGACGTTAAAATCACACTATTTAGTGCAGACGATGTTCAGGTGGATATGAATGAAATATAAGTAACATAATGGGAGAAATAATCGTCACTTGATATTTTTCTATAATCTCAATTATTTTATGTGAAACGTGCGTCCAATCTGTCCGCTGTTTGGTCAAATGAACTAAATTGATAAAATAGATTTTTTAAGCATAATGGTTGGAGGTTCAACATCATTGTTTAAAAATGGATCAAGAGTTATTTAAAACCAGGGGCGGGCAACATACGGCCCGCGGGCCGGTTTCGGTCCGCAGACAGTTTCTGGCCTTAAATGATAATGTGACCTACAGCCACATTTCGCTACTAAAATCATTATACTTATGATGCTTTTAATAGCGAAATATTGTTATCTTATAACTTTAAATTCCAAACAAACCGATTTTCGGTTTACAAAGTTCTGCACTTAGTTTATTCTTCAAGTCGGGAAGTAATCAGTATGTTTAATGTGCAATGAAAGTGTGGCCGTGTTTAAAGAGTACAACATTCGCCACCATTATGCGACAAAACATGCAAGATTTGACAGTACTTAATCCTGCTTACCAAGTACTTTTCCCACATCTGGCCCGCCAACGGAGAAGTTGCCTGCCCCTGTTCAAAACGTTCAAAACGCAACTTACCTCTGTATGGGCATTAAAATAGACCTTTTAAAATTTTATTTAGCGACCAAAATTTTTTGAAAAGAAATTCAACTTATAGTTGTGTGAAGAGTTTGCCTTTTAAGTTAGAATTTGCTGTGATAGATTGCAAACCATGACTGATTTATGCCTAAATAAATTTCGGTATCGGCAGCGATACTACTCTGAACGAATATTTTGCGCATCTTTAACTAAATCGTTAAAAGTGGGAACCAAGCACAAGTTTTTAAACCTTTGGTCCATAGAATACAAATTTTACCCAGTCATAGAACACTTACACTGAAATGCGAAAAAAGTTTTGTTCAAACTTAGTTTATCTTATAGCATTTGCAAAAAAGGTATTCAATTTGCAAAATAACCCTTTCTAAATGTGTTTTCTCTTTTAAAGTTTGAACTGGAAGCTAAGAACGGCGATGCTTGGCCGGAAGCTAAAATTCTCCGACTCAACGATCAGGATTATTCCATCTACTTTAACACTCCAAGCATAAGTAGTCTATGTTTGACCACAAATCCTGTGGCTGGAACACTTTTATATCCGAGGATCTTGTTTGAAAATGCTCAGCATGCATATTCCAGGTATATTTACTACAGCAATACAAAATGATGTATAATTAAACTAAAATTTCTAAATCATATATACACAAAAGTTTATGTCTTACTTCACTATTTTGAATTATAAATGTTATAAATCTAGCAAGGGTACTCTCTTTGCCTTAAAAAACAAGCCTAAGAGTTTTTTTACTTTGTTATTAATCTCATCTGTATCAAGCCCTTGTGTTAAAAACAAGTAACTTTGATTGGTATAATGAAGCTGTGCTTTGTTGTCAAATATTAATTGTGTTACTAAAATCTAAAAAAGTTTTTTTAGTTTTAGGGAACACAATTAAGTAAAAGAACATTTTTGTGTTTTCTTTAAGAATTCTGCTCTTTACTAAAAATGCAACAATTTTTGCCTAAAAGAGTTTATAATTTTGGAGCATAATGGTTGGAGGTTGTAGTAAGACGTAGTAAGAATATCAAAGTCCATTCTAAAATAGTTAACATTTTGTGAACGTTTCGAATAACTCTTGAAAATAAATAAAGAGTTATTTGAAACGTTCAAAATGATACCTACTTCTGTATGCGCTTTGAGTTTATAATCTAATTTTTTATCTTTATAATTTTTTTCACTTTTAGGTTTTCTTGGTACCGATCAACTACTGAAGTGCCAACAACAGAAACAATGGAAACAGATATTTCTGCTGCAAATTCCAACAACAAATCTGAAGTTGAGTGGGAATTTCTACATAATGACAAGGTTTGTAATTAACTTACTTTAAGGTAACTTTGAGGAATATGTTACTTTTTATGTGGCAAACATTCAACAAAAAAATTTTTTTATCAGTGTGAAAAAAATGTAATTAGTGTTTTCAAAATGTTTTATATTTCCCATAAAGTAGTTTAAACAATATAATATAATTAAAACACAACATCTTTATGGAATCCAAAACCAGTGGCAGTAGATTTTTTTTTTAAATAAATCTGATCTTGGTTTTACTCGCGTTTTTAAACTTTATTGTTAGTTTAAATTAGATTTTTTAGACTTTTAAAAAGTTGTTTAATATGAAACCGTCGATACTTACACTGTGTGTATACTGCCACCAAACAATGGATTTTAATTACATTTGCTGATCAGTATGTAAATGCTGTGTTGCTATAAATAGGGTTTAATTTAAACTATTTTGCTTGATTATGCTCAGAAAAAACGTCATTTTTGTTATCTGATATGATATTTTTCGTTTAAAATATTGGGTATTGGAATAAAAAGTTACCAGACATCCCTAGTTAGCATATTACTTTTTGCAAAACGGAGAGCCCTGCAATTAAACCTATTAATACCGATTGTATTTGTTAAAAATAGTCCATATTTAACAAACCTACAAGAATTAAATCATTACCATTTATTGACCTGTTTAACCTTTTAACAAATAAATTTACCCACTTTAAAGCATTTACCAGTTTAAAAATCATTGTTTATTTAATATTTTTTTTAAACGACAAACCAATGGTCTCAAAATCTTACCTTATTTTGAAAGAATGAAAAAAAAATACTATTTAACTTTTATGATTTGCAGACGCACGACTTGACCTCTAGTGACGTGGGTCACGTGTTCAAGGTCGAAGTTCAGGCGGGAAGCGAGCGCCACCCAGCGACCACCTCAACCGATAATATGTCGGCCACTTGCGGCGCTGTTTTACGTGCCCAAGAAAGCTACATTTTTAGCTCGAGGCATCTGCACACAAAGGAAAGATGCGAGAATGGCAGGTGAGATTGGAAAGTGACTTTTTGAACAACAAATCCTCATTTTTTTGCATCGGAACTAGGAATGTAAAAAATATTTTAATTACTATTTTTTAAGCAGGAGTCCCCAACCTGTGGTACGCTAGTGGTACGCCAAAGTTGTTCAGGTGGTACGCTAGTGGCTCCCGTTATTTATTGATCTGTGTAGCTCCCAAAGTTTTGTTGATCTGTGCAGTTAAAAGCTTTGCTATATGTTGTTTACAAACTTTAACTGGGCAAAAAAAAAATTTTGTTACCTTTTGCTTTAGTATGTGAAGGCCCTTTTTTGGAGGCACTCTTAATTAGTTTAACAATAACTTCACCCAGTTATATCAGTAAAAATCGTGCCTACAAAGTTCTGGTTGCCAGCCTGAAAATATTTTTGTATGTTTACCACCCACAAGCCCAAAAGTTTAAGAACCACTGTTTAACACCACTCAATGTTGCGCAGTTTTCATGATGTGTGCTACAACATCATGTGCCATTCACCTTTACTATAATATATTATACGTGTGTTAATTTATAAACTATCAACCAAGTGTTTCGTTTAAAGTGTTTAATTTGTACTTTTTTACCACTCCACGTTTTTTCCATGTTGTGCAGTTTCCGCGTTGTGTGCTACAACATATTAGCCGACTGTTACGCTTCCACCGAATACGCACAGAGCGAACTGTTCGGTCACTGTCCACCACACGCCATCGACATCAACTACAGGATACAATTACTACTTAAAGAACTTAAAGGTTGGTAATAGGGATGTCCGATAATAACTCATCGAAGCCGATACCCGATACCAAGCAGGAGTATCGGTGCCGATCCGATACTAGTGCCAGATAAACACCACATACAATAACTTATTGGGCAGTCGGGTTTATGCTTTGTTTGTCAACTATGGCAAACATGGGCGCCGAACTTTCAAATTTCCAGGGCGTTTTGACGCTCTACGAGAAATCCAGGGCGTCTAAAAATGCTCTGCACACTAACGTTCGGCGCCTATGATGGCAACCTTAATCAAGCCCTCGGTATATTTTATAGACAAAAAAATTGGGTAATTCGTACTGTGTTGTGTAATTCGTACTTGTGTAAATCTTTAGCAAACGTTTGTAGCTGTTGTAGCTTGTTCTAAAAGCAAATGGTTAGTAAATATTAACTTTTATCACTGTATGACTTTTTTCTATATTTAAGACAGTAACTTTTTATGACACTTTCTGCATGTTTGTTTTGCTATTTAACGTGAGTTTTTTACTTATATATTTCTGACAAAATATTGCATAGCATCTAGTCCAGGGGTGGGCAATTATTTTTATCCACGGGCCGCATGAGAAACCTAAAATATTGTGGCGGGCCGGGTCAAATATAGGATCTAAAATACATACAATATGACGTCATACTCTGACGGTCTAAAACAAATAATCAACCAATGTGTTATTACGTTTGGAGTTGTGCGAAAATGTGCAATTTAAGTCGGATTTAAAGCAGGTCGCGAAACGTCGCGCGAAGCGCGAAAAATTTGCGACTATGTTTGTTTGAAAATGCAAACTTTAATTTAGATTTAGATGGTACGCGAAGCATTGAGCACCGACTAAAAATGTATATTGCTTGATATAATAGCGTTTATTAAGTTGTTGGAAGCGTTGACCCAAAACTTAAGATTAAAATACGTGAAAATTTCGTACGAAAAACTTACCTATATGTTCTTTCTTCCTTTTCAAAACTTTAAGTTACCGATGTGTTACAAAGTTTAACAAACTTAGCCTAATATTTATATATATTTTAAATATCAGGCTAAGTTTGTTAAATATACGAATAAAAATATTTTTCCAGGTTACAATGGCGACATAATCTGCCTCCAGGAAGTTGATCGTTTTGTGTTCGAGGATCACTTAGTTCCAGCCCTCTCCTTACAAAACTTTGGGGGTGCATTCGCCCCTAAAAAGCAGGTTAAGGAGGGGGTTGCTCTCTTCTACAACCGCAGCAAGTTCAAGTGAGAACCTGCTTTTGTTTGGGTTTAAACATCAGACAAAGACCAGTGTGACGTCGTAAATACAAATTCTATTATTGGAACACAATGCCAGTTTTTGGTCTGCCAAAAAGTAGTAGATTCAAATTTAAAGCGAAATGCCAAATTTTTGCAATGACTGCGCGAATAACAACATCATCATTCCTTTAAAACTAAGTAAAAATTTATGAGCTTTTCCGTTTTTCAAACTTTGTATTACAATTTCTAAACAGGCGAAAATTAAAAAGTTAATTAAAATACTAAAGAAGTTTTTTCTTGAAGTTCTAAAATCAATCAACTTTTCATAATAAACAAAGTTTTAAACAAAAATCCCATGGTAAGGAAGAACTGTACTCCAACCCATATTTTTCGCGAATTGTTGTTTTTTCACATTTCCAGGGTCATTTCGATCGAGAACAAAATAATTTTCGAAGCTCTCAACAACGATCCCTGCTGCTCCGGATTGTCGCAACGCTTGAGTAACGATGCCCTTCGCAACCGCGTCACGCAACGAGCAAGCTGCGTGCTGGTGCGTGCTAAATCAAGCTGTTGTCAATAGGAAGCTCCGATAATATCGGATCGGAGTCGATACTCGATGCCAATTGCTGGTATTGGCGCCGATTCGATACTAGGGTGGTATCGGTACTCGTCCGATACTAGGGTGGTATCGGTACTCGTCCGATACTAGGTTGGTATCGGTACTCGTCCGATACTAGGGTGGTATCGGTACTCGTCCGATACTAGGGTGGTATCGGTACTCGTCTGATACTAGGGTGGTGTCGGTACTCGTCCGATACTAGGGTGGTATAGGTACTCGTCCGATACTAGGGTGGTATCGGTACTCGTCCGATACTAGGGTGGTATCGGTACTCGTCCGATACTAGGGTGGTATCGGTACTCGTCCGATACTAGGGTGGTATCGGTACTCGTCCGATACTAGGGTGGTATCGGTACTCGTCCGATGCTAGGGTGGTATCGGTACTCGTCCGATACTAGGGTGGTATCGGTACTCGTCCGATGCTAGGGTGGTATCGGTACTCGTCCGATACTAGGGTGGTATCGGTACTCGTCCGATGCTAGGGTGGTATCGGTACTCGTCCGATACTAGGGTGGTATCGGTACTCGTCCGATACTAGGGTGGTATCGGTACTCGTCCGATACTAGGGTGGTATCGGTACTCGTCCGATACTAGGGTGGTATCGGTACTCGTCCGATACTATGGTGGTATCGGTACTCGTCCGATACTATGGTGGTATCGGTACTCGTCCGATGCTAGGGTGGTATCGGTACTCGTCCGATACTAGGGTGGTATCGGTACTCGTCCGATGCTAGGGTGGTATCGGTACTCGTCCGATGCTAGGGTGGTATCGGTACTCGTCCGATACTAGGGTGGTATCGGTACTCGTCCGATGCTAGGGTGGTATCGGTACTCGTCCGATACTAGGGTGGTATCGGTGGCAATCCTATACCAAAATAAATATAAATTTATCAACAACTATAGTAGGTTAACAATTGGAGGTAACTAAATTTTTAATTCTAAAGAAAATTTTGCTGTAGTTACCAATTAAAATTTACTTTTGAACGTTTTAATTTATTCTATTTTTCTTGTTTGAGCATAATTATGATGTCATTTGGTATCGATATCGGAAGTATCGGAAATCCCTATAGTTATAACCAGGGCTGGGGAGCCACCGTAAAATAGCATTAGCTCCGGCTCCAGCTCCGGAGCCATCAGGCAATTATTAAATGGCAAGTTTTAAAAATTGCTTTTGGCTAACTAACGTTGGAGATGGAACAAAATATAATTTCTTAGCTTTAGCACCACAAATTGAAAAATGGCTCCAGCTCCACAAAAATAATAAAAAGGGCTCCGGCTCCAGCTCCACAAAAACAATATAAATGGCTCCGGCTCCGGCTCCAGCTCCACAAAAATAATAAAAATGGCTCCGGCTCCGGCTCCAGCTCCACAAAAATAATAACAATGGCTCCGGCTCTGGCTCCAGAGAAAATGCTTAGCTCCGGGCTCCAGCTCCGGCTCCCCAGCCCTGGTTATAACAAACTTGTTTAAATCCCGAATAGTAATGATTTTGTTGCAAATTACTGACAGACAAAATCATATGAAATAAAATTCTATTGAAACTAATTAAAAGCTGCACCTTTAAACTCCAATAAATTTCTAATAATAAATCCTTTAGTTAAAAGCAAACCTTGGATTTAGGCTCTTTTGTTTGCAAGTTTTCACATCTTTATTACGTCACAGATTTTTCTATTCTTTATTACGTCACAGATGTCGGTTCTCCAGTCGTTAGAGGATCCACAGCGACTCCTAGTGGTAGCCAACACGCATCTTTACTGGCATCCGAAAGCATCACATGTTCGCCTTATTCAGGTTGGTGAGATAAACTACATGAAGGCGTTGTTTCGTTAACAGGTAAATAAATGGTTCTTTGTTAATCTTAAGAAGAAGAAATTGGCTTATTAGTGAAATAGTGTGTGATTGGATTACACCAGGGTTTCCCAAACTTTTTTGGACCACGCACCACTATTTGTAAATCTGTTTTTTTCGCCGACCGCAATACAATTAAAGTTGAGTTACTGAACTTAACAATTAATTCAATGCCAGTATAATTACACAATTAAATTATCCATCAATTTGGTTACGAAAAAAAAAAAAAAAAAAGATTTGATTCTACTTTATTTCTTCAGTTAGGAAAAAAATTTTTTTTGCTGTCATTGATTCTACTTTATTTCTTGATTTTTTTAGACTGCCGTCATCGTAAACCTTTTGGAGGACACGTTGCGCCAACTAGCGGAAGACCGTCCCGACGCGAAGTTGAGTTACTTGGTTTGTGGTGATTTCAACAGCTCGGCTGACACCGCTGCACTTCAGTTGTGGCTCACCGGGAAAGTACCGGCCAACCATGCAGACTGGTATTCCGGTGAGTTTGTTTAAACAGGGCGAATCAAGAATAAAACAAAACGAACCAATTTTAATGGTTGGTAAATTTTTTTTTGCTATTCCGACTGAGAATTGGGGTAAATCAATTTTTTATCGTTTTATTTTTACATTTTTTGTTTTACCAATGATTTTAAGTTAATTTTTGTTTTAATAGTTAGTAATATGTTTTTTAACTTTTTTGGTCGTATGCTGGGTATTTTTTACGAATATTAAAAATTTCCTAATTTTCACGCATCTTTTTAGGTTTGTTTTACTTTTTTTGATGTCCTTTTCAAGTTGTTGTGGTTCTTCTTTATTGACATTTATATTTACTGTGCCACTTATCGTTAATTTAAAAAGATCGATATATGGAGCATTAAAAATGAAGATGTATACTATTTAATACGTTACTCAGTATCAAATAGTATCAAGTAAAACTCATTAAAAAAACATGAGTAAAAACAGGATCAGACGTTTTGTTTAAAAAGAAAATATATTTCGCCAAGTGGCATCGTCAGCTCATGTAAGAGTACAAATAAATAAATAAATAAAATCATCAACAAACCAATAAAAGTAAACAATGAAATATTAAAACATGATAATAGACTAAAAAACGTAATGAAAAGCACTACAGCCTCGCAGGCAACACGACTGGGATAAACGAGTAGGCGACGCAAATAAGTGGAGGAAGGGGAAAAAATACATATGAGCAGTGCGAGATGCTAGACGGTAAAATGCGGCTTTGGATTCTATAAAGATACACCCTATTGTTGTCAATACCAAATACGTCCATTGTTCAAACAGTCTCACCCTCCTTTATTTCGTTTAAATTGTAAACATTTTTTCATTTCGCTTTACCACAAGGCGGCAAGACCGAATACCACAACAACGAGTACATGGGTTTGTCTCATGAACTCAGTCTCACTAACGCGGGCGGCAACCCGGCTTACACCAATTATGTTCCTGGATTCTTCGAACAACTTGACTACATTCTCGTCCACAAGAATTCACTAGAAGCAACCAGGGTGAGGTTTGCAATTTCCTGGTAGATACGATTCATTTTTTCTAAAACTCATAAAAATTAACGAATGACTAATTTTCGATTTTAAATTGTTTAAGTTAAAACAACTCATTTTAAAGTGAGACAAAAATGAAAAAAACATTAGAATTGTGTCACTTGATTTTTCCTATTTTTTTCATATGAAGATAAAAATATTGTTATGTGGGCCCAAAATTTATTTTAGGACACATCTCCTTATTTGTTATAAAACTAAAACAAATCAGAGATAACTTAGAAGAAACTATATTTACTTAAACCTGAAAGACCACGAACGTTTAAAGTTAGGTTTTCATTTCATTAAATTGAACCAACCTAAAATCCCCTAAACCCCTAAAGTTTAGTTATTCATTTCAGGCTTTTTACAAAATTTTACCAAATATTTAAATCATTTTACTCTGGAAAACTATTAAAACTGGAATATTTAAGCAAGCTTCCACCCCTTTATATTTATTTATTCGTTTTATCGCGACGCAACCTTTCCGCCTTTCTGAATGAAATACCGGCATCCCAGTTTGTAAAGCAATAAAACCACACCAGGTATTTAAAAATGTGATTTTCGAAGCCCCAAACTTTAACTTCATCAGAAGTAAAAAAATAAATAAAACCTTCTCCCATCAGGTGATTCCCCCTCCCCATCACGATGACGTCATACGTTACTCTTGCCTGCCGAGTGTGGCCGGACCATCGGACCACATCGCCCAGGTGGTCGACCTGGCCTGGATAGACGGCACCGAATGACGTCATCATCATTGCCAAACGCGATGACGTCATAACTCCGACGAGGCTTCGAGAGTAGAAGATAGGGGCGTCCCCTTGTGTGAAACTTTCGATGGACCGAAATGAAAGTTTGGAATTTAACGAAGCTGAAGTAAAATATTCAGTTTTTTAAGGTAATTTAGCGAGAAATCTCTCGCAAATAAATTGTCCTTTGCGCGAACGCCACAGGAATTTACCCTGGGCAAACGAAAAACAGTGTTTTTATTTTTTTTGGTAGGCTTTTATGGACAGGACAAATATTTTGCGAAGAATATTTAATTACTTTATTTTGAGTTTATTCTGTGCGACAAAGTAACAAGAATTAATCCTGAGCATTAGTATAAATAGAATTATACAGCAGCTTCAGATCTTGTAGTAGTTTTGTTTACGGACAAAAAACAGTCGACGAAGCACATCTTAAGCTGTTTTTTTGTTGAATAATAATAATACACTCTGTATATTAATTGTAGTAATATTGTCCAACGTTCATGTTCTGTAAATTGTATTTATTTCCACGTTGGTCCATATGTGCATTGTGCGTACAAGACAGTCCAAAGCAAATGTCCATGCAAATGTCATCAAAATATTTGTAAGTTGTTGCACAAAAAATACGGTGTTGACACCCTGGGTTAGAACCTCCTATTAATTAAAGAATATAAATAAATCCGTGATTAATGTTTTACAACTTGTTTCGTTTTCAAACTTTTTGTGTTGGTGGTTTGCTTTCTTCTGTATTCTTCATTAGAACAATTTCACAAATTTTCGTTTTGACTTTTTCCAGTATAGGTAATTTAGTTCCAAAATAAATTAATAAATTACATTCTCGAGTTCAGCGTTTTCGCTGATTGGATATCACTTAATCTGTCGTATTTCTAAATTTAAATGTTATTTGTTTTATGTATGAATTCCCGATAATATCAGACTGTAGCCGACACCCGATCTCAAGTGATAACTTGTTTTTTGTCGTAACCAAATTGATAACAAAAAAATCCAAAAACTTTTGAGATAGAAGTACAGATAGAAGAAATTGAGATAGAAGTACATACCTAGGTAATCAACAACTGATTTAAAGTCAGTTTTTTTGTCCGATATCACCCGTACCATCATTTGCAGCAAGAACAGCAGCATATTAACTACGTGGATACTCTCAAGTTAATTACACCTAGCATCAAGCTTCAATCCCTTTATATTTATTTCAATGCCTCAAACTTTAACTTCATCAGAAGTAAAAAAACAAAATAACCTTCTCGCATCAGGTGATTCCCCTCCCCATTACGATGACGTCATACGTTACTAGTACAATAACTAGGTGGCATCGGGGTCTATCCGATTCCAAATTAATATAGAAATTTTGATCTTGCACAATTATTTCTACATTAAAATGTAATAGTCAAATCGTTGGTCAAAAAGCAGCTTCAGAAGGGCTAGATTTCAGTTGTTAACACACATATATGTGCACATATGTTTCATTGGATAATGATATGGTACTGTGGATCCCCTTCAATATGAAGTTGCTTGTACTAACAGATTGAGCAAGCATTGGCGTATGGTTGTTTCTCGACTCGTTCCCTTCTGAGCCTGCATAGCTCAGTTGGTAGAGCGACGGTCCCGGCTTGACCGGAGGTCGTGAGTTCGAACCTCACTGCAGGCTAGTTGTGTTTCTAGTCTGCCCTGCTTGCATCATTGATCGACAGATTCGGTGAGTCTGCAATGGCTTTCAGTGTATTAAAATGTAATATTATCAAACGATAGTAGGTCAACATCTGGAGGTAACTAAACTTCGTAACGCGGAAGCAAATTTTGGCAGTCCTGAAAGAAGTGCATCTGGACGTTTCAACTTCATCTAGTGTACTTGTTTAAACTTATTAATGACTTCGTTTAATATTGGATCGCGGTAGTTTTTGTCTAAAATATCGTTTATCGGTATCACAATAAATTGAGAAGTATCGCCAATCCCTACAATCTCTAGTTTTAGATCTTCGCCCACCGAAAATGGTTTATAAAATAATGGTGTTGAACATGTGGTATTTTTGTAAGGCAGAATTTATTGGCACATTCAGTAAAATACCATCATATCGGTGCCCATTCGATGGCAAATTAAAATAGAAGTTTCAGCTAGGATTTGTCATCAAGCGCCGCGATTTCAACCTAAAATGCAAATTTAATATAAATATCAACTGGAGGGTAAATTAACGTCTTATTGCCAATGTAATTTGGGCCTAATAACCTTAAGGAAGTACCTTCAAGGCTTTAATGTCACCAATTTTCCTTTTTTGAGCATAAATTGACGTCTTTTTCTATCTGATGAGATGGCGGTATTTAATACCAAAAATATCGGAAGAAAATGTCAAGTATTACACACCCCTAATCCAGGACCCACACAATCACGTCGTCGTGATAAATTGCGGCCTTGAAAAAGCAACAGAGCGCGAATTTTCACGCACGTCATTGCTACGGCATGAAATTCTGGGTCGATCGAAAAAAATAATCTGGCCTTGGATTAAGTGTTTGGTTCTGGCTCAAAATAACCGGCGTCAGCCGTGTACGTAAGCGCTGGTTACGCTTATTTACACGGCAGCTTGGCAAAGTTAAGCTTGCTTCAGTGGGCTTTTGATTTATCGTTAAAATAACGTTTTTTGTACCAGCTATCGTTCGATTAGTTATGTTTTGGGCCTTTAAACGTATGAAATATCTAAAAGTTACCGTTTTTACTTAAATTTTAAAGATTTTAAAATAGGTGTAATTTAAAACTTTTTAAACTATCTAAACGACATTAAATTTCACACCTTTGGAAAAAATATTTTAAGTTATTCAATTTAAAACTATCTAAAATACATCCGATTCGACTTTACCGACTCTAAAAATATCTTAAAACTTTTATTGCCACCTTTTTCGACTATAAATATATAAAACATTAACATTTTGGTGCCAGTAAAGTTAAGCAAACTTAATAAATCGTGAAGATTAGGTAAATGTAAAACTTCCAAAAAGTGTTTGCAATTCTCCGTACTAAAATTACCAATAATAGTGTTTATTTGTAATTGGACATTTCCATAATTTAACTTACAATTTCCTAAAGTGCCGCCGAATTTTGTTACTATCGAAAGTGTGACTATTGCGACAAGCGGTCACGTATAGCTTTATAAATTCCCAGCCGAAAAAATAAACGTTCAAAATTTAATCGATAAAAACGTGGGTGTGTCGTTAATTCAATATCGTCAGTAACCTTGAAAACCCATCAAATAATTTGCATTCGGTGATGTTCTACGACGGTTTGACGTCTTTTGATGTAGATTTTGCCAAATCACACAAAGACGTGCTTTATTTCTAGCTGGGGGTAATGGGGGTTTACGTACCATCAATAATATCCCCGTCTGTCGCTTAGTGTGACCTATATTTATGTCCTTGTGTGTGTTTAATCGGATTTACGGTTGTAAATGTCGTCGCTGTATGATTGCACCGATCCACTAACGACAATTTTTAATGGATTTATGGTCGGACACCTTCCGAAAAACATTTCCTTTTATAGCTCTTTGTTTAATATATATTTGATGCAAATTGCGGTGCCCCGAAATGTGAATTTAAATTTATCCGATAAGGATGTTCTGTCGAATAAATTTTCCATTGATGAAGATATTTCTTTCAAGTCTTGACGTAAACAAGGTATTTTCTTTAAAAACAGTCATTTTCTTCAGAAACAAGACATTAAAAAGATCATTTTTCGTAGCAAATTGTGCTGGTTAGCGAAAAAATTCACCTTGTTTTTGCGAGACTCTATACTTTTAAACATTTTATTTAATTTTCTAATTAGAAGATTTTAATTAAGCCTCCATGGACCCTTTTAAATATTCCATAAACCCTCAAAGGGCCAACGGAACATTATACATCTTTAAGCTTCGAAAAACCATGAAAAAATAGTGTTTAAAGGAAAAAAATTGTGTTCTTTGTAAATGAAATAAAAACTTTCCAGAATGTATTGGACTTTTCACCAAAAAAATGTTACATAAAAACAGAGTTGTCCGATCGGAGATATCTGATACCAAGCGCTATTATCGATACTGGTCTGATAATAGGGTAGTACCGGTTCCAAAACTAAATGAATATTGGAATTTTTGTCATGATTTGCAATCAAAATCAGCATTTTTTTCGTTAAAAAGTAAATTTACCAAAAAACAGTAATTTAACAAACGTAGATAAATAAACTTCTTAACGCTCATGTTTGGCCTGAAGAATTGCAACAAATACCGTTAAACAGTTAATTTATAATCATTTGCTTGGTGTTATTTGATCATAATAAAGATGCAATTCGGAGCGGATCGCGATACTTAAAAATATACGCTAAAATATCGGGTTATCGGAATCCAATTTTTTGTTAAAACTTGCTCCTTTTTTTACCGTCTACGTTTTCCAAATACCCCTTAAACAAGTCAGGAAAGAATCCCCACGAACAGGTTGACTTTCTCGGGGGGATTATATGAATTGTCCTGATATGACAAACGATTGCTGGCCGATGGCGCCAATCAACGTTACAAGTGTCATTAAAGTGCGCATACGTCCCAACATAAAAGTATTAGTTTTATTTGCAACATTGCGCTAAGCAGGTGAACCGAATGCTTTTTATTATTGCTGAAACTATCATAGTGACTCCCAAGCCCTACTAAAACAGTACTGACCTACATTCGGCTTATAGCATCTGCAAAAATCCAATGTCTCCCTATCTAAAGCCTGGCTCCACAGGTTGTAGAAGAGCACGTGATGTTTATATTAGTTGTTAGCACACAGCGGCACAATTTCGCGCCAGACTAAATAAACAGTCGGTTGTAAAACACGCTGAGCACCTGATAACGTTTTATGCGGCTCTTACGCCTTTACCGACTTAACGATTTTATGTCAGATACGCTCGCTTGTATAAACGTCCCCAAAATAAACCTGAAGTGATTGATTTTGTTTGTAAACATTGTCGCTCATTTCAGGAAAATCGTAGAAAATTATTGTAATATTTTAAATACCATCGATTTTGTCACCGAGTCCTGTTTTTTTGTTTGCTTCAGCGCTGCGCTTCTGCAAATGAGGGCGTTTTATTGATATTTATGAGTACCCCTGTGCGTCAATGTTAAAGCATTTGGCAAGCAATGCGAACGAATTTTGGTAAATTTAAAAATCCTAAATATATTGAAAGATAAAGCTCATAGGTTAGCAAGATAGTACCACTTGTATTGTCTTTCACTTAATATTTACAATCGATAAAGCAGGGGTTTCTTAATGCTGGTCCTCCCCCTTGGGGACAACAAAGCAGTGTTCGGTGGCCCACGAGCATGCCTTGTTTAAAGGTTAAACATTTAAACACAAATTTGTCGTTTTCCATATGAACCTTATGACTTGATAATAGTTTTTTTTTTGAAACGTGAACAAGGGGGTACAAGTTTTAAAAATGCATGCAGGGGACCACCTTGAGAACAACTGCGGTGTTTTGCTTAAAGAACACACAGTCACAATTTGGTGCGTGAATGATAAAAATAATCGAAAATTCAAGATTGCATACATTTCACAGATTGAACACTTGTAATGTTTCTCAGGTGCTTTAATCAATCTTAAAAGTTTTGATGCAAGCAATTATTCGATGCAGCACATAACCTCGATAACTTGCGCTTGAGTAAGATTCGAACTCACGCCCTTCAGAATTTAAGATCATCGCTATTAACCATACATTATATTTCTTTACAGCGATTTAATTTCTTTTAGAAGTAGTGTGGTCCTTAAACCTATATTATGTTCCGTAAAGGTCAAATATTTAAAATTTTATTTTATTTTATACTGTTATTTTTACCGGATATTTCGGGTAAAACTCCAGTCGCCCGATTCGATACTCAAAGATACCATTCTTGTTACAAAAAAATCCAAAATCCAAACGTGTAACAAAGCCCATACAGAAGTAGTGATATTCTTATTACGTCTCACTACAACCTCCAACCATTATGCTCCAAAACGTGTAGCGCTTTAAGTTTTTATTTGTCTATAAGAACTTTACATTTAATTTTAGAAATCGCTACAAAGTTTGAAATTCCTACATTTGGATCGGTATCGATACCACCCTAGTATCGGACGAATAGCGATACCACCCTAGTATCGGACGAGTATCGATACCACCCTAGTATCGGACGAATAGCGACTACTTAGTATTTCATATCAGCTCCAATAAGACATTTTGGGCCACTTGGTTAATTGTTCGTGTTCTACAACTCAAATACGCATCTTGTCGACAGACATATTTTTACTTATCTGCGCTCTTATTTTAATATATACACATCTGTTTTTATTTTGGACAATTGTCTTAACATACGTCGTTTGCACAAATGTCAAATGGTCTAAAATTGACTTATATATCTTAAGTTTTGCAGAGAAAACAATTTGCGCGCTCTATGTTACGTTTTGTGTGTTTTAGTTGAGTTACTGCTCATAATCGGACGAGTTTACGAATTTTAGTAGTTCATCGTTCAAGTTTTCTGACAAGGACTTGACTTGCTCTAATTATGACTTTTGAATGGGACTTAATTTTTAAAAAATGACTGGACTTGGACTTACAAGTCATTTCAAAATAGTTTGTTTACAAGACCGGTATTGACTGGAGGTCGTGAGTTCGAACCTTTTTGCTGACTAGCCCTAGTTGTTTTTCTAACCTTGATTACTTGCATCTTGATCGACTAATTCGACTAATCTGGTAAAGGCTTTCGGTGTACGTCTGTAGCTTTTCATAAATATATTTTATTGCAGCCGATAGCGAAAACATAGGACGTGAAAAAAAGTAAGCGAAAACATAAAATCGTACATAAATAGGCGACGCTTAAAGTATAAGAGCAATGAAAACGACAAAATGGAAAAACTGTCTAACAACGAGTTGGAACCGGGACACTGAACAGGAACAAGTTGTAGAGATTTAGAAAGTTCTCGAGATACCGGTCGAACTGCATTAGGAAATGGTAGTTTCTGATCACCTCTAGTGAGGGGCTTGGCAGGGATGGTTGGTTGCAAATTTCGCAGGGGGGATAATCACTGAGGGGTCGAACCACTATGGGTCGACAGTAGGTGGTCTCCATCTGTATAAAGAGGGCGGAAATATCGTTTAAAACTGGGGAAACAATAGCACAAAACGACCGTTTTGGTCAATGACTGAATAATATTGATCATTTGGTACACAGCCATTATTATGTAGCCTTGTAGGATCCTCTTAATACTATATATATATATATATATATATTCCTTTAATAAATAAATGTTTGATTCAGTTTGATAGTTTATGTAAATTATTGATTTTACTTAAAGAACGTTTCTTTAAATTAACTAAAATGTCACCTTGTTTTAAACTGAATAGACATTAAACAAAAAAAACTTTGCCCCGTTTTAATGTAATTAGCGCTTGAATAGACATTCCTTAAAGCAGACAAACTTAAATTCTGTTCTATTTGTATTTTAAATTTTATTGCTTTTGCTTATATTTTTAATTTGTTATTGCATGCACTGCAAAGAATTACACGAAAAACAATTTAAATAAAACTAGATTTAGAAAGTTTATCGCTAGGATGAAAAAACTGCTGCATCTGCATTCCATCCTAGTTACTTCGAATTGCAGTTAGTTAGGTGCAAATCATTTGTTCAGCATTGACATTTTTACTATAGTTAAATTCCCCACCTCGTCTTGAAATGTCCCCATGAACTGAAACAGCAAGTTGGCCACTTCAGTAAGCAGAACGTTCACGCTGTAGTAGCCGTCCTGACGCTGGGAATTCCCCGGGGCGCTGACGTCATAACTAGGCGACCCGAAGACGCTCTGCAAGTAATAGTTGAAATCCTGGAGCCCCTTGAGGTTTTTCTCCATCGCGCTGTTCCAGTTGTTGTTTTGCTGCAGGAAAAAAGTGGATTTTTAATTTTGGGATATTAGTTATATACTGCGAACTTAATTTTTGCTGTAGGCTTAAAAAAAAAAATTTTTTTTTCCACGTTGTAACGAGATGCAAAGGACATATTCAATTTCTGTACAGAAGTAGTTTGAACGTTGAACATTTCATTACGTGAAAGTTCTAATCAAACAATACGCATTTCTGGCGTCATAATGATTACAAGTTACAGCAGGCAACAATAGATTTTACCTACTTTTGGGGGGATATTTCATGACTTTAAATATTATTAAGTTTTCAAAAAGTCGTTTTTGGTTTGTTTAATTTTGTTTCCCTGTCACTTTTACTTGGTTACTCTTGTCCAGCTCATAAAAAAACGCTTTTAGTTCTTTAGGTGACTTTTTTACGGTAACGAAACGAGTTGTCAAAATTGAAATTGCAAATATGAGAGAATAAATGAATAATATTATTATTTTACCCAACCAAACGCCAAACCCAAATAATGTTCTTAGCAATAGAAACCCCCGGACGAAAATGTGGTAAGATTTTAGGCCAGAGCCGACTTTTTTTGTACTGCTGAAAAGTACGTACAAACTAATACACAATGTTCACCTGCGGAATATCAACAGACGGCAAATTGGTCAACCTCAAACTGGTGACGTAACTTCGACACGCCTCAATGGTTGTGCAATCCATCTGGTCGCGAATCTGGAAAAAAAATTGAGGGATGATTTTGCTGCTATCGGCCTTGCTTTTTTAACCTGTCGTAACTATTAATGTAACCTAGATATTTATTTGTTTTGAGCTGGCAAAAAAGGGCATTGTAAGAATAATAAATAAGGGCCAATTTTTTTTTATGTGTGATCATCTTATGGTGAAGTAGGCTCATGGTAACTCATACAGCTTAAACCAGTTTTTAACTTGCAATTATTCAAAGCTCTGTGGCAACCCCAAACCATTACAAAGCCATAAATTCCGATTTATTTAAAACAATGTTAAACATTAACACTTTTGGAAATTTTCCACATAATTTCATGCGCATTTAGACAGAGCTAATGGTTGTTAAACGGCAATTTTGGTTGTAATATAACATTACTGTACCCTCTCAAAACCAAATAAACCGACTGTCCCAATTTACGAAAGATGTTATTGCTCTTGTTAAAAACCTAAAATACAAACGATTGGAAATACTGGTCAGGCTCAAGTTTAACTAAGAAAGTGCATCTTTACTTAAAATTAACTCCGTTTTTGAAAGCAATGATGCCAATCGCTGAGTTAAACAATAAATGTTGGACAACAAAGTTTCCGAGATTTGACTATTCCCATAAACTTACAAACTTGGTGAGAGCTTGATCCGTGAGCCTTCTCATATCTGCGATCTCACCCTTCAACTGGGTCGGCTTGCTAAAGTCCCTGGGACCCTGCTGGTTCAGGGGAATTCCCTTCGAAGGCCCCATTAACGCTGCAAAGAGGCAAATTACGAACAAAATCTTCGAATCAGCGGAAAATTGCTTTCTGGCCATTGCAGATTCTGGTGTAGCTCAGTTGTGAAATGTAAATCCTCTTTGATTGCTCTGGTAGCAAGAATAACGCTTAGGGCGCGATTTTGCAGCATTTTATACGAATTTTGCGGCTAATTTAACCGAATGACGCACAGGCTGAGTATTTTTACGATAACTGTGTTCGGCTCCCCCTTTTTTTCGCTCTCAGCAATATACTTTAGCAGAAAAAAATCCTTTTTCGCGCGTAATGTACACGTCATGTTCATTCGCCAATCGGAAGACCAATATGGTGTAAAGCGACGCTTTAAATCATCGATTCGTACTCACAGAAGCCACGGTGTTGATACACTGATTACAATATCGACGTCTTCGCTGAAAGCAGAAAATAGTGACGTGCTGCTGTGTGGAATCACTATACCGTTGTTCCGCCCTTAAATTCCTGCATTTTTCGTCCTGCACTGGAAACGAATGATTTTTTCATCGCTAAATCAGACAGTTGGCGACCAGAAAAGCAAAACATTGCAAAAAGATAAATGGCCACAAAACTTTTTTATATTTTTGTTTTACGAAGAATGCCGTAAGCCACAAAATTGGGAATCACTGTTGTAAGAACGGGCGAAGGGCGGATATAAAATTTTGTGCCGAACTTTTACTGATTTGATCATTATTGAAGAACTAAAATGTCGTTTAACAGAATATACAATAATTTTTTAAAATTGTGGTTTAGATTAAAATTTCATTAAATTTTAGTTTATATTTGCATCCGTACACTATGTAGCCTACAGATCTGTAATGCAGCTTCAAAATTCATGTAAGAGCCAATAACGACCAATGGTGATGTGTCCGTCTGAGGATTTTTTTACACAAAAGTGAGTTTCAACTAATTACAACCTAATTTACAAACAAAGAATAAATATGAGCCTTAAAACATAGTTGCCCATGTTTTGCTTTAATCAAATTTGATTAGTTTACTGATTAAAATAAATAGCACAAAATATTTTACTTTTGGTTTGACGGGCGTGTTTTAAATGCAAAATATTGCTATCGAAATAAGATACAGAAAAATTAGGAATCCCTAACGAAACTACGCTATTGTAGAGAAACAAATCGTGCGTGACGATATATGTATAGTTTGTCATTACCGCGAACAACACAATATGAGTGACTAATCTTCCGAGCAAACAATCGGTGTTTAATTTCGGAAGAAGACCCTTTCCGCTGGAATGTTGTGACCCTCGCGGTTTTATTGTTTGTTTGCAGATTTGTCTGATTTCACTTATTAACGCTTGTTATTTAAGCGGTTGTAAATTTCCTGACGTGTTTGGAATTTTTACCGATAATTTCCCCGCATTCTTGTGACGTAAAATAAATAAATGTAACGATTTGTAATTAGTTCCATACCTCTCTTCTTAATTTTTTTTATTTATAAATGTGTCTCAGTGTATAAATTCAAGGTAGAAGATTTTCTATTGCCCATTTTTTGTTTATATAAATGCACTATTACACTATTATTGTAGGCCTACCATGAATTTTGTTAAGGTTTGGCTTTGGTGACTGCCAAGGATTTTAATTTTTGTGGGGTTCTAAAATGTTCAAAAATGACGTCATAGTGTAACGTCATTAAGTGACGTCCTAAACAGCTCAACCTGAAGCGCCGCCTGCTCTCGAGCGAACTCGTGACCAAATATACAAGTGATATACTGTATAGCTAATTGAGCTATAGGCGCTAAACAAATTGCGATTATTTTGTTTAAATTGCAAACTTTTGATTTAAAAGGAGACGCGGCGTATTTGGCACATAAAATATTCGTATATTTCTAAAATTGGACTTTGTAGCTTTCATAAGAGACCCGACGCCTTATTCGGACTTAAACATTTTCCGCAACATATTCCAAAATATTTTGGTATACTATGCACGGATGTAATGTAACTTATAATGAATTGCAAAAGTCAAAAAGGTGAATTGTTCGACATCATCTTGATTAAGACGTTTCCATAGGGGCTTGTATCATCGTCAGATAATGTGATACAAGTTCGTATCTTGACCTTTTTGACTTTCAAATTTAGAATTATACTAGAAAATAAAATAAATTCTCGCTAAGCGCGAACAGAAAATTGAATATACATAATAAAAGTTGACAATTAAAGTTGTGGTCTCCCCTTGATTTGCACGTAGCCACTTTACCAACATGACTCTTTAACAGTAAAACAGTTTTCTATTGTAAATGAATAAAATTATATTTGTTTTATTTTTCCTGTACTTTCGAACAATATCATAGTGCATGGTCCCAACCTTAATGACCCCCTAAAACCTATCTGAAATCTATCCTAAACGTAATATAAGTCAGATTAATTATCTTGACGTTCGAAAGCAAAGAACTGTGTTTTTTGTGAAACGTCATTCTGAAATTGTTGACGTTGACGTTTTAGTGACCTAGTAGTCCTTCCGCTTTAAATTCCAATTATTTCAGATAAGTTTTTAGGCAGTGAATCATTTTTCGAAATAAACTCTCTCCTAGTTTAAAGTCTGTGGAAAATGTTGGAGAATGTAGACAACGTATAAGACTATCAATATTAAAGACGTCAAACCCGTAAAGTCGCCCGTAAAAAACTATGAAGTTAAATTCGATGCGTATGACTCCCGCATCCTTTCTGTTAGCTTTGTGTCTAGGAATTACGTTAACAATGCAGCAACCAATGCTTTTCGCATTTAAACTAAATCCCTGGAAAAATGGGTAAAATAATAAATTATATTTCCTATAACGAGCGTAGGAATTCATGTGTAATTCATGTGTAATTTCATGTGTATATTGAAATCAGTTTATCTTTATTTAAAATCTGTTTTAAGCTTATTTCTGAGTTAATCACTGCCAGCTCGTTAGCGCTGTTTAGCGGTTGACAGTTTGTTAATATGGCAAAATCTTGGACTAAGGTTAATGTTGCTATTTATTAGAAAGACTTGTTTTGGACTTATATAATAAAATTACTCGTTTACGGCCTTATTGGTATTCTTGGTAAATATACCTTACGATAGAATCAAACACAAATATCTTATCGTTAGGTAACGACGTGAGTTTTTATCTAAACCGAATTTCGTTTTAAAACTCAACATTTTTTCTTTGAAATGTTAATACACTTCCTCATATGATGAAGTGTATATTTAACGATAAGTTTATATAACTCCTTTGTACAAGACTTTACGTTAGCCAGTAAAAGCATTTCTAATTCACGCAAAATAACTATTTAGTGGCAAATTACACACATGCAATTTCGCTCTAGTGTTCAATGGCATGTTTATATGTATTACATAAAAAATAAATATTTTTTATATTGTGCTTATAACTGCGAACATGTTCAAGACGAAGAAACAACAAACTTAATCACGTTTGTACGTCAATTTGATGCTGTTTTAGCGCACTGCGTTTTGCCTAATATTACAACACTAAAGATGGCATAGCACTATTGTCGTTTTTTTACAAAAAGCAGACATTTATGAAAAGTAATTTTGCCTTTTAGAAGTTTAACGAATCTTGCAAACGAAATGTATAGCGGCAGTAAAATAAATTTTAAACTTCCGCGTGATGACGTTAAAGAGGTAACCATTAACGATTGATGAAGCTTGTTTTTGGAAAGAAATCTACGAAAGTAAAATGTGCTTTTGAAAAAGCATTCAGGAAATTTAGGAAGGTTGGTGTTAGTTTGCAAGTTGTCTCTTACAAACTGGACAATATTGGATGAAAAGGTTGTGAAGTGTAGCATTTGTAAAGCTATGAAAAGCATTCTTGACAATTTTTAAAGTTTCGCAAATATAACTTTGGAATGCAAAAGCAGTGTATTTATGTTGAGCAGTTATAGTGAAGCAATAACTGACAATTTAAATCAGAACTTAAAACAGTGTTGGTTAATATCTGCATTGCTAAATATATGTTTTTTATATTTAGTATGAACAATATATTTAGTTTATACACCTAAGTGTGCATTGCATCACGTTTAAGCAGTATTCTGATTTAAAAACGAAGCATTTTTAAATTTTGTAATTTTTAGAGTAAATTTTTTAATAAAATTAAATTATTTCCCAAAACCCAATTTGTAATATAAGGAGCTTTAAAACAAATTTACACTTTTTTGTTTAATGAATAATATTTCTTGTGCAATTTAAGAAATTTGAAGATATCGTATAATTTTTTCGGTTTGTGTTTAACTCGGTGTTAGGGATGATTCAACTACGTTTAATTTCCCAAGTGTTTTTCCCCGTGCTAATTTATAAATTACGTATTTTTTATCAAGCACTTTTTCGATTTCAAGGTGTCTTTATTCTGTACCCAGTTAAACAGCCAAGATTGTTTTTAATCAACCTGTTTGCACACTGGAATTAGTTCAATTCAGTAAAAGTTTAAGTTTTGGTAGAATTCTAAAACCCAGGTTTACATAGAACGCTAATTGCATGTCTGCACACAGGAAAATTGTGTTGCACCACTGAGATCTTGGCGAAAAGGGCACTGGTCTAGAATCCTTCCACATATTTTCATCAGGGGTTTATATTGCTAACACTATTTGGGTCAGGGTGCGGGTAAGCGTTTGTCTAGGTCAATATTATTGTTATATTTCTGCCTTTCATGCAATTTCAACTTTGATAACTTGTTTTGTTAGTGTTAAAATAAATGTAGTAGGATTTTAGACCATGCAATCTTCAGCAAACATTAAATGTTTTTGTTTGTGATATTCAAATTAAATGTTTTAAACATGAGATTTTTTATCTGATAATTTAGCTCAGAGGTCTCTTAAAAATTTAAGGCTCTAAAATTTAATTTAATTGTTTGATTTCTTCTTATAGCTGGCCCTAGGCGTTGTATGCTTGCCTGCAAATGTGTAAAATGACAGCCTTATAGTGCACAGCAACTCAAAAGCACATTTTGAAACAACACAGGATTGTGGATTTATAAGCAATGCAGCTTGCGTGAAGCAAATTCAAGAAAGCAAATCATGTCGGTGCATTTAAGGGCCAGCTATGCCGGGGAAGGTTCTGAGGTCATGTCGAAATCTGGCAACAGTCGACTGGAAACAATGAAGCGACAGTTCAACAAGAAAATGGGACGAAGAACATTGCCAACACCCCAAAAAATTAACGCAGCTTCGAAAATGTCACCAGCTTCTGAGACAGCACAGAACGATGAGCGTTTGCAAAAGGTAAATTTTGGTTTTAAATTGTTGGCTCTATGCTTTTTTTTTAGACCATTTTTCAACATTTAATCTTGATTTTCTTTCTGAAGCATTTTTAAACATATTTTGAAAATTCGATAAATGTTTGAACACATTTGCATGTCAATTGTTTGTTTTTTAGTTATATACTTGTATTTTTGAAATATTTTTCTTTATGCTTGTAAAAGCCTTAAAAGAAGTAGATTGCATTTAATAACAAAAAATGAAACACAATACATAAAACAAATTTATAATGTTATTTTCTTACATGAACTGATTTTTTACTTTTAATTTTTATCAAATACCTAAATTAACAAATATATATATTTGTTATCACAATACCAGACTTTACAAGATGTTTAAAAGAATTAAAATTGTTAACTAAACTGCCTTTTTCTTGCAGGACTCTTCACATTCCAACAGCAGCAACAGCAATGCGGCACCGTCCACTTTTAATCAGAGTGGCGCCGTCATAATGAGACGTCCAATCAGAAAGGAATTACCCACAGGCGTTCACAGGCAAAGCAACCGAAGAAAATCAGCAGAAGCTAAGCTTAGTGAGTCTTCAAAGGAGGAAGCTTCAAGTTTAGCAGCTCAGTCAAACAAAAAGGAAAGTGGACATAAATCGTTACGTGCTTTGGATCGAAGGACTCCGGTTCAATCGAGACATAACCAGCCGAAACCTCGCGCCATTCAGATGCAAATGGCCACTTCTTCTGCAAGACAAGTTTTGGAAAATGTTCTTACAAGAGAAATGCGTGGTGTTTACGTGCCAAGAAAGCGTAACGATACCGCTCAATCAACCGAGGAAAACATTCCAGACGAGAATCTTGAAGGGAGTACATCGACAAATGACCCCCAAGTTCTCGAAGAAGGTCCCATTTCCCCCGTTCCGCCTTCAAAGGAGTCGTCCAACAATCAGCGGTCACCCTTTGCCGGTCATTCCGGTTTGCTGCCCCCTGGACATGTTGGAAACGCGAATATCCGCGAAAAACTGAGGCAGCATTACCGACATAATACGGCTGCTTCTAAATCGGAAGCCACAAAAGTTCAGGATAATCCTACTCAAGAATCCTTTACAGGTCTGGATTTTAAATTATAAAAGTATTTACAACATAGGTTTGTGTTTTCTTTTTTTTTCTGAAAAAAAAGGATTTTTCACTGGAAACTTGTTCTGCTGTTTTTTGTTCTAAACCTATTTTATAGTTGTTTTTTTATAAACATTTAACAAAAATGGGCAACGTAAGAAAAAAGTTTGAGAACCACTGACGATCCAAGAAGAAAGATTTTCCAAATAAGGCCTGTTCAATGTATTTTTTTGTTTTTTAACTTCGTCATTGTTTTATTTAGGGGAAAGTTCGAGCACTGCAGAAAGAAATCATCCATCTACCTCCAACACAAATGAGACTATTCTAAACAAAATCCGTCAAAAGGGACCCGTGGTTAGTTTTGCTGGATGCCTTGGTTGTATCGGATTTTCACCAATTGGGTGCACTATGCACGGATCTGTAATGTAGCTTGATAATGAATTTTAAAGCCAAAAAGGTCAAGTACATCGTCTTGATTTTATCATCTTTTTGGCATTAAGTTTTACCACTGTATAGTAAAATATATTTCGTTTATTTCAAACAATTTTAATTTTAAATCACTTCTAAAGATGTTGCCTGCGAAATGAATTGTTGTGGTATTTATATATATTTCTTTAAGATCTAGTAATTGAATTTTATATACTAAGAATGAAAACACCGTGCAAAGATGTGCACTCTGCCCCTCTCTGCGGTATTCAACAAGACTAATACAATGTTTAAACATAATTAGAGTGCCAAAACTATTTTTAGGTTGCCAAGCAAATGGGAAGTCAGTCAATGGAAGAGTTGGAAAATCTTGCTGCATCTCCAAAGAAGAAAAAGATACCTTCCCAGGCAAAGGTAATGTTATATCATTTTTTATATTTAGTGCATAAATCTAGTAAATCTATTTTGGCTCTTGAGCAAATCTGAGCATTTTATGTGATGAATGTTTTGCAGTTCCTTGTAAGTTTTTTTCCTATTTCCCTTTTGAACACCTAAAATTATATTTTTTTTGTGACCTTAAGCTATTTGAACAGTCGCTACATAATTGCTGGACAGAAGCAACATGTAGTATTTCAAAAGCATTAAAAGTGCTATTAACATATAATCTTAAATATAAGTTATTTACTTTGTGGATTTTTTTGAAGTTGATATTCAAAATATCAACTTGAATGTTTTTAATACACTAATATTTGCTTCAACATGTCAAAGAATCATTGTTAGTAAATATACAAGCTTGTCTTTTTTTAAATTTAGTTATTTTAACATCTTTTTTTAAACATAAGTGTCTCACCTTAACACTAGCTTTACTAGACTAGTGTGCTGTTACCTGTCAGGAGTTTGCATGTTTTATTTCCATGTTTGTAGCCTTCCAGTCGACCTGGGTCTCCAAGAACTCCAAGAAGAAGGGGATCCCCCATAACAGTGAGTGCTAAAAGTCATTAAAAAGTTGTGTTTGGTCTTAATTTTGTATGTGTTTGGTCTATATGTAAACACATATCGTATAAGCAGATCAGAATAATGATAGATACACACACATGTACACTGTACAGCAACTGTTTTTAAAGCATGGTTTGTTAACCAGGGTTGCGAGAACTGTCTAAGGGGGTGTGGGGATGCTGAATCAGGCACAGAAATTATATAACTGCAATTTATTTCTTTGCTCAATTAAATGTAAAACTAATCAACATTATGATAGTGTGGTATCAGTTACAAGTATAAAAATAAAATTACAATGGTTTTGTTATTTAAGCAATTCTAACAAGGGGTGCAAGAATTTGTTGTTGATTGGAGTGCAGCAAGGAAAAAGGTTAAGAACTACTTTTCTAAAGCAACAAATAACTTGCAGAGCCCTTTCCTATGCTTGGCTGTAATTTAATAATGTGTGCTGTGTCCAAATTTATATTAAAGAGCTGAACTTAATGTGGCCAACTAAATAAGTTTAATAGTCCCATTGTTGGTGATGTCTTTGATATGCGCCTCTTAAGATTCAAATCAAAGTCCTTTGATCTTTGGGCGCTGATAACATATTCAAAATTATTTGGTTGTAGTGGTTTTGTAGAGGGCTACTTAAGGACATAATAGTGTGAGATATATTAAAGCAATTGAGGTGTGGCTGTAGATCTTTCCTTGTGGTGTGCCAATGTGCTGGTAAGATGTGCTTTGATTATAAGATGGGACCAGCCACTACAGTACACACCCCTTTGTTGTGCTTTGAAGATCCAATAAATATCCTGGTTTCGCAAGGGTTGAAATGGTTCCGCCTGTGTTGAAAACTTTTCATTTATTTTTTGTGTTTTGTTGTCGCCTTAAAAATGGTTTATTGCTTTGCATTTGTTTAATAAATAGGCACAGATTTACTATAAATTGCCAAACTATTTTTAAACTTGCAAAAAAAAGTGGAATAGATTGCCAAAGTATAACTTTTTTCATGTTACATTAATAATATTCACTAAAATATATTGTTGGAGAAAGCCAAGACAAAAAAGTAGGCTTATACATGAATAGGTTTTAGTTTTTAACCAGTTCAAGTGCCTTGTTTATAAACCGCAGGTTTCCAAAGTAAAAAAAAAAGTCGCCATATTCATCATACACCGTAGAGTATTTTACTTTTAAAGTAAAGTTATTGCCACCCTCTATATTTTTGTGTACAGAGATCGAGTATCTTGTTTAACTATGTTCGGATTGCAAAACAAGCTAGAGTATGTTAAATACACAGCCAGAGGTGCGTTTAATTCAGTGTTTTAATGTTCGTAATTTCGCGCCCTGTGCTAACTTTCCCGCAGCGCCAGATTTCTCTCTTTTTATTGCCCGAGTTGGTCGGAAACTACAAAGACTTGGCGTCTTGTCGATTTTAGCGATCGAATTTGGCGAACACCCGCGGGCCCCTGCTGTTACTTGATGTTAGGGAATGAATGCTTGGATTTATAACAAGGGAAGCAACTGTTTTCAATGGCGGGCAGAATTGAAATATTATTGTTGTCGCAGATTACATTGGTTTTATAAGAATCACTTTTTTGGCGTTGGATCCTTTTATTTGTTCACAGTTTTATTCAAAGTGTTTTGAGAAACCTTAACCATCTCTCAGCTGTTTCAATGTTTTTAAGTATAGCTTCTACTTGTGTAACTAAAGCAAAGAAATAGCAGTTTGCACTCAGATGAAATTGGTTGCCGTCTCCTAACGTTATTAATGTTCTTGAAAAACAAAAGCTTTAAAAAACTGACTGTACAATTAATGAATAGCGCATATAGCAATTGCAAAATACATCGTATGTGTGGCACATATGCCTTTCATAGTACACAAGAAACATGCGAAATATTAATAAACTGCGAGAAGGCCAGTATACCAAGCTGAACACAAGTTATACATTTCACACAAGTTTCGCATTTTGAAGGGTTTAACTTTAATTAAACAGCATCCCACGGTAAATGGAATAAACTACTTGACAAGGCTGTGTGGGCTAAAAATAAGGGCTGCGGGCCTTATGTTGCTCGCTTCTGATTTAGACGCTCCAAGACCAAATATAATGATTTTACGACGTATATTGGTGATTTCCATTTCTTGTTAGAAATTTGATTTGGGTTTGTCACAATTTTAAAATCCTAAGCACATAAAGTAACGGTAAATTAAAAACAAACACGAAACCAAGGCTTATCCAATATTTGTTATTACCACCTGTGTTGTTTTTTATTTATTCTATGTAATACGCTACAACCATGTGCATTGTGCAACCAATATAGCACATTTTATGGGCGAAATTCGTTTATATTACAAGCGTCAAATACTAAAGTGAAATACCTGTCAATGAACTTCCGAACTACGCCGTTTCACAAACAAAATGAATTAATCAATTGGCTTTTATTTTACCGATGAAGGCCTTTTCTAAGTCACTTCAAATTACCTTCAATAGGTTTGTCGCTTGCATGAAACGATTTGAACATTTTAGACAAAACTAATTTACCATTTTAATACCCATTTAGTCAAAATATTACCCGCATCAAATTTTTGTTAACTTATGATCTATTTGACATTTTCTTGCGTGTGTAAGTATATTCCAAGTGCGTGCAAATGCCCAAGCACTAAATCCGAATATATCCCTGTTATTGCCTCTGTGAACTAAATATACTCAGGAATCAGATTACGGCGTTTCGCCACGCACAGCTTGGATGCTATTCTCTGTGGAAATCAGATTTAGTGGTTTTCTTCCGCCGTCGAATTCGATGTACAGTTGCTAGATTGGTTCACGCCCGACGAACAAATTCTAATTCGTTGGGTTGCAAAAGCTTTGTACAATCGGGCAATACGAGATAAAGTGAATTTAGAGTTTTCGTGTTTTAAATTGTATTCCTTAAGTAAAAAATTAAGAAACGGCTCAACAACCTTTGCCTACCTAATTATTTCGACTAAACTTTTCGCAAGCCTAAAGTGAACAAAAAAGAAATAAGACAGCGGAATTGTTGGATTTAATTTTATTTGATACCGAGTCATGCCTTCGTATCGCTTCAGCAAATTTCGTAAATTTTGGGAAAAGCTTTGCTGAGAACAAATCTAGATAAATCTGACAATATAAAACCAATGCAGCCGGCGAACAAACTAAATCAAACGGCGACCTGTAGTTCAAGAAACACTAATATATATGTAATATAAACACACACACGCACATACAAACACACACAGACAGACAGACAGACGCACATACAGACAACCCAACTTGGTCCATGCAGTATTGCCATACAAGGAAAAGCCAAATTAATACTTTCGAATTATTTCAGATTGCCTATTGTTTCGTATTTATTAAGCATTTAACATAAAAAAAGCTTCATCAGAGCCAAAAAACGTACAGCTCCCAAAACATTCAGCTAAAATCCCCTTAAAGTCTAAATAGGGCACCGGTAACATCCGAGGCCACAATCCCATTCTATCGCCGCCAAAAAGCCCGCGCTGCGAGCCACTGTTTGTACAAAGCAGCCCGTTATTCCCCCGTAAGTAAGTGGAGCGTCAGTGTGCCATTAACTGCGGCAACCTGAGCCATACTGGGGAAGCTTTGATTGCCGGTGGCTGCCACTTGTTCTGTTGTGATATCTCAACTTGTGTTTTTAGCAAACGTCCCACTCTCGTGACCCCTTCGTAGCAGAACCTACGCTTACTTGTTATTGCGTTATAAGTGACTCTGGGTGATTTTAATGGCCTTATATATTTCCCTATTTGTACGTTTTTTGACGAGAATATGTGGAAATTGGAAAACAATAATTTTGTTTAACTTACGCCTGCTTAATACGTTGATGCTACTTTATTAAGTGGCTAGGTGGTTTTAATAGCCCTATTTTACTATTTTTATGTTGTGTGACTAGCGGTTGTCGAAATAGAAAAACAATAATTTCATGAAATTTGACATGCAAACTTACGTGAAACGTTTCTGCTTCGTTATTAAGTGACTAGAGATAGTTATAATGATCTTGTATATTTTACTAATTTTATGTTGTGTGACTAGCGGTTGTTGAAATAGAAAAAAAACAATAATTTTTATTAAATCGATTTAGCAAAGCCACCATTCACGTTGTTGCTACGTTGTAAAGTAACGAGAAAACAGTAATTGACGGCAATTTTTACCTTTTTTGTGTACTGAGAAAAATTATAAATTGTACCCCTTTCTTGAAAAAAAAAACGTTAACTTGTTTCTATGTTATTAAGTGGCAAGATAATTGTATCGCTGTATTTAATTTCGCCCCTTTAAATAAGTGTAAAAATATAAAAAAAAACCTTCATGACCCCTTTTTAAGAAAACAGGTAGACGTTTCGAATAAATCTTTTTGCATTTGAAACATGTATGTTAAACTAATTCCATATGTGCTGTAATACTATTACTACTTATGCATTTCGTAAATTTTTTTTGTATATTTAAATTAATGGTCACAAGAAAGCAAAAAATAATGCCTGCGCTCCAAAGAAACCAAACGAATTATTTTCCATAGATTGTTTTGGCAATTGAACGAATTAAACCATTTTTTTTGGACGCCAAGTCGACTAAAAGCCACAAGAGCGTTACTTGACGATTGTGCCTACTATCTACTGCTTAGTCACGTTTATACGACTAATGCCTTACACCTGGGCTTTAAAACGCTACACAAACACGATTAGCGCAAACCTCTGGCTCGCTGTAGCAAGTTTCGAGGGGCTTCGATTCGCACTGTTGCACCCCTAAAGGGGCGGGGTGAGTTTTCGGGAAACCTTTGGTTTGAGGAGTCGGTAGTATAAGAAAAATCAAAGAGATGGAGCTCTAATAAAAGGCTTTTTAAACATTTTAGCTCGCGGCGGCTTTGAAAATAAAAAAATCGCGGCACATTTTCTACACAACAAGTCAGACCTGGGATAAATATCAAGGCACATACATAGGTAGGTTGTATTTTTGAACGTTTCGAATAAATCTTAAGATTATGGCTGGACGTTGTTGTTAGACGTAAAACATCAAAGCCCATTGTCCAAAACTAAGTAGGTAGCATTTTGAACCTTTCAATTATCTGTTTATTCATAGACGTTGAAAATATATATGAGAAACTACACATAATGCTACCTACTTCTATATGAGCTTTGGTATTTTTGCTACGTCTTACTACAACCTCCAACCATTATGCTTCAAAATAATAATATTTGATTTTTAATAAATAGTGTGCATTTAAGTGTAGCATGCTTGCCTGCTTGCGTATTTGTAACACAACTGGGTTAATTGCCTTCCCCCCCATAAAAAAAATCACACCGATTCTATCATTACATAACAACGAAATACATTTGTAACTGGACCATCACTTTTACTTCAAACGAAGTAAAACAAACAACAAAATTACGAGTTGTGTAGTAAATAAAGTTTTACTTTCACGTCTACATGCCCATATCTCCACAAATACAAACCTCGACGGAGCACTTGAGAATTTTTCGAGGCATCCAGTTTAGGAACCAGTGTTCCAAAACCTCAGGTGTTCCGGCTAGGATTTCAGTAGCCTTTACTAGTTAAATATCGGCGCCGAAATTCGAAGAATCACGGTCAAACGGGTTGCTGCAAGGACGCAGTCATTTCTGCTTTAACGCCCCCAGAATCCGAGGAATTTACAATTGGCGGTTGGCTGGTTGGTCCAGTTTTACGCAAAATAAGTCGTTTTTAGTGTTTTGAAGATACGCTCGCTTGAAAATGATCACCCATTTCCGAAGGGGGCTTTGGGTTTTAAATCTCTTGGTTTTGGGTTTAGCTACTGTTTTTTTCTCGAAGGGTCTAAAGATTTTTTTTAAGAAGTGGCTATTTGACCGAATCGCTTTTTACGCTTGCACCAATACATGTTTATGCATCAGGTTAGGGTGTGGGTTGGGTGATGGAATTATATTTTAATTCCAGAGTTTTGTATGATTTACCCGCATGATTCCCAAATCGATTTAAGTTGCTTGTTAGCCGGGTAAATAGCCTCAGCAGATGCCTATTGGCTATTTAACCGGATGGCACTTTTACACTTGCACCTGTTAGTGATAATATGTTGATTTAAACAACTTTAGTGTCCGGGTGAATAACCTTTTCCTTTTTTATCCGGCCAGCGATCGCCAACCCTCACAGTCATCCATCCCTTCACAATAAGTTAGGCGACCCCTTTTCTAATTGAAGATTTGCAAACATATATTTTAATAATTTGAAACTTATTTCCAGTTATAGCTCACTCGTGTGTCCCATATTATTTTGCCCTTGAATAATATTGACCTTTTAAGCGTCGTAAGGCTGCGATTCCCCATAGGAATAAAACATAGCAACAAGCAAGCTGCATGTCTGACCCTGTGGGGATTAGAAATCGACCAAGATGCTCAAATTTAAAGGCTTTGAATCGCTTTCTTACCACCGACGATTAGTGGACATATGGCCGGATTAAAGCGCGATCTTACGCATATGGAACCACTGTTGTAAATAATCAAGTGTAAAGTGCACCTAAGTCACTGTTTTCAATTAACTTGACTTTTAGACTTTCAGACAAATGACTTTACTTGATTGTAATTTTTTGACAAATGACTTAGGTTAAAATGAAGTGTTTTCATTAGCCTTTTTTTTAAATTGAGCCGTAATTTTTGCACGTAAATCAATTTTCTTGTTATGTATTTATGTTGTATATTTCTTATTTTTTTAAGTAAGTTTTTGCTCATAACGGTACAAGTTTACAAATTTTAATGGTTCAAATTTGTAATAGTTTAAAAATTGTAATCGTTAATAGACGACTATCAACTAACGATGAAAAAGTACTTTCAATTCAGGGATAAACATAAGCCACTCTCCTTTAAAACTATTCGTAGTAAAATTCCATTAAATGGTCTACCTTGTCAAAAAGCTCAACATTTTACAAGCCACGCCGTCACTGGATTTCCAGCAAACGTAATTGACTCGTAATTTGGCGCAAAAACGCGAAAAAACGCTCGTTCAAGCAGCAGGAGTCATTCATTAGGCTCGTCGAGTTCTAAAAATATCCAAACCTCAGCTCATCTGCACGAGCACTGAAGCTATTGTGTCTACACCAGGAGCAAATCCATGGTTTTTGTTTTTTGGGGAACGTAATTTTCAGGCATTACGTCACGAAATTACGTCATCACGTGACGTCACAAATTTATGTGATCTTGGCTTAATGAGGACAAACTTTAAGAACACCACACAATTCGTTTATTTTGTTACAATTTAAGGTTGGATAGATGCTGCTTTCAAAACAAAGCTATATTACAGAGATTAAGTGTTATGGGGCGGTCCAAGCGAAAAAAAGCCCCGAATAGGTGGTGAAACGTTGGAACTTTAATAAAATTTTGCCGGAAGAACAGTTGTACAATTGAAACAATGCCTGGCAGAAACAGCATATTCATCAAAAAAGCCGTTATATTGTTTAAGTTGCCAAAACGTTGTTTTTAGAAGGTGCTATAAGACGCACGGAGCCTTTGGGCTAAAATAACTTTAAAATTTTTGTCAAAATAAGCTAAGTCATACTTAAAAATACTTGAAACAAAATTTCAGTATAGCTTGAGACCGAAAAAGGCAAAAAGACAATTTATTATGAATCCACCTCCCCCCTTAGACCCCCCCCCCCTAAAATGCCCCTGGTCTGTACTTCCGTAAAGCGTAATATTTTCCATTCCCTGGCTGTGGTAACTCGTTTTACGCCAGCAATCTAAAAGATCCGGTCTCCGGTAATTACCATTCCCCTGGCTTAAGTTCTTGTCTCTGTGGCAATTTCTTGGACCGCATTTCTTAAGGTTATTGTAAATAGCGATTCTGTGTGGGCTTTGTGTACGTTTTTGCAATACACCCGATCGTTATGCTTTAAACTAGAAACACACTCTTTAACCTTAATTCACCTTTTTGTATTTAATTTGATTTTCATTATTCTATTAAAGCCATCATCGCTAAATAACTAATTGTAATTTGTCTAAAATTTGCTAAAAAGTTTAACGTTCATTTAAAGGCTTTAACCTTTTGTGATTTGAGTATTTGTAGTAGTTAATAATTATGAAGTCATTTCTTGAGATAATTCACCCGCCGAGTAACGAGTAGCGACTAGTTGTCAATTACTCGGTTATTTCTGTCGTCGTGTTATAGTTATCGCTTTTTCCACAGCGCTTGTAAGTATTTTGTCACAAGCTATAACCCTCCTTTTTCGAATTAAAACTCCAATTAGTATAAATTACGCTAGTTGCAGACTCACATTTCAAACAACAACAAAACAAAATTCCCCTATTGTTTCGTCGCAAAGTAAATATTGCGTCACAAGACTTGGTGACGACCTGAAAAATCAATCAAACGAAGTGAGCGAAGTTGCTTTTACCCATTAACGTGGAAAGGCAAATTGGTTCCTTTACAAGGATAGCCATCTTTTTGGGCCAGCTGGCTGTTTTCTATAATTGGTTCGTCAAAATGTTTAAAGCAACAGAGTTCTGTGGGTTTTTTAACTTCCGGGCGTTTACAAGCAAAAGTTTAAGACGAGTTTTTTTTAGTTTTACTGCGGAAGTAACAAGTTCAGCAGCTGTACAGCAACCTATGCTCCTTAAAACTCCGCACAAAACAAAGTTTAACTGTTAAAATTGCCGGGTGACGCTGACGTCGCTCTTTATGTCGATTTCGATGTCGATTCGTTTGTAACAGAAATAAACGCGTACTCCCAACTTACTTACCCCCTACACCCGATTTTTCGTCGAAAATAGGAAACCGCTCGTTTTTGCGGCTTTTTTTACTGCCGTGTGTCGTCTCTGCGTTTGCCCGTAACTTGAACGGCTGCTTGTAAACCAGAAACAGCTGTTTTTTGCTGCGCACAAGCCCGAAGAACGTGCCTGCTTTTCCGAGAAGCGCTTTCTTGGGAGAATGTTCTGGACAACTAAGCTTAAATATTTGAAGCTTTTTCAATCTTATATACCAGGATTGTCAGCACTTGGGTCAAAATGCGAATTTTATAGTTTTCCCGCGCCAAATATAACATACAATAAACTCTCGAATGTCGTGTTATTATTTTTTTTTAAATTGCCCAGATTTCGCCGCTTTTTTTCATTTCATAGCAAAGTTTCATAGCTTGTTTTGTAATAAAAATAACCAAACGTTTCAATAACTTGGTCGAGTTTTAAACTTATGAACTGACTAAAACCAAAAAAAAGTTTACTTAAATGTGTGAAAAAAAGGTTTATTGAATTGTTCGTCATAAAATAAATAAATTAATTTAGTTATAAATCTTATATTCTCGCATTTGTGAACCATTTGAAAAATCGCTGTCAGCAATTTGTGGGCCACATTTATTATTGGTAATCTCCGTGAGGAATCGTAGACTTGCCTTAAATACACCCCAAGTAACTTGTGCTTGCAAGTTTTAAACTGAACGCCTTACATCAATCATTTTGCCAGACACGCGAACATTTAATGACGTTTGGTGATAAATTCTTGGCACCTCGTCGTTAAGCGATCTGTCAAAACGCCAGTCTGCTTTTTGCCACTTGTTGTATGCATATTAGCAGGAACTTCCAAAAGCCAGTTTGATCGGCTTTTCCAAAAAGAAATTTTCAGAAAATTTTCCGAAATGAATTTTTTTAATGCCATGATATATGTTTCAAACCCCGTATTAACATAACTTGATTATTTTATGGCCCAACATATTTTACGAAGGCTTAAGCGAACTTCGTGCTTCATTAAGTCCGACCCCAGCCTATTATAACCTAAATGTTGTAGTTTTTAATGCGGCCCCCTACATTTTTTGAGTGTATTGTGAACCTGGGTCGTCTTGGAATGTCATTGGAAATAAAGCACCCTAAGCTCGGTGTTCATGCTTGTCTATTGTATGTTGAATTAAGTCAGAATCGAAAATACCGGCAGGTTGTGTGGCCTTATTCTCGCTTCAGTGAATGCTATAATTTGTGTGTTCGCTGTATGCTCTGTAACTCCGAACCTTGCCACCCACGATTATTGCCAATATTCTGCTTCCACAAGTTTAGAAACCGAACCATTGCTTGGTGCTAAATATCCAAGCCAAAATCTCTTGTGAATTTGATTTTAAAGAGGGTTCTTCTGACAAAATTTATTTTGTGCCGACGTTTCGATTACCTATTCAGCGTTTTCAAACGAAAGTTTCGAAATAAACTCAAACTTCAAAGATTTCGCGTCTTCGAATAAAAATCGAAGTAAAAGCACGTTGAAGCGTGTTCAACGACGCGTGACGGCCGTCGAAAGTGTTTGTGCACTCATGCGGAACCGTTTATATTTCCTGCTACTTTGGCGCCAAGCATTCCACGCGAGCAGCGGACCGAAACGAGGCGCCGTAACGCCCCCGGTTCACACCGTTGTAAAGGCCGTAGACTGCTGTCGTAACATTACCCGCTTTTCGCCTTACACTTGAGTTGTGATATTCTTGTAAGGTGTGATTTGATTTGTTATACTTCATGTGTTTATGAAACTTGACCGGGTTCACGCGAAAATACCTATAAGGAACAATCTTAGCTGAATAATCTATAATAAATAGTATTAAGAAACGACATAATAAAGGCAAATACGCAGTGGTATCTATAACGGAGTAATTCCGAATTCGTCAGAATAAGTCTTCAATGGCCTAAATAACATCTAAAACCGTAGGATGATGATATCTTGTTCTGGCCGTTTAGGAATTATTCCTAGCAATGGTACTTTGGTTGTTTCTCGACTTGCTCCCCTCTGAGCCCATAAACATCAGCTGGTGGAGCGAAGGTCCCGGTATGACCGAGGTCGTGAGTTCGAACCTCACTCCAGCAAGCTAGTTGCTTTTCTAGCCTGCCTTGCTGGCACAATTGGCCGCCCCTTCGGTGTAGCAATGATACGTAAGCTGTAATCGTTGGTCAAAAGCAGCTTTAGAAGGGCGAGATCGCACGTGTTTAACTCATATGTGTGTGTGTGTGTTTTTCGCTGCTCGCTGTTTGACTTATGGTTGGTATTTGGTATTCTTCTAGGCTTAAATTTAACCTTTGTTTCTCTTTTTAAGAGTTCGATGTATTACTGTTGTTTCTTCTATAAAATTGGCCTCGGTCAAATGCAACGGCAGAAATTACAGTGATGCGTCGAACTTTGGAACATTTGGCAACATATAACTAAAATTGTGGTGTCTAGTAAACGATGGTTATACTTTTAGCTTCACTCTCGTCGGCCACACTCCTGCATATCAGTTCCTGTTGCTAGTACACTAATTGCTGTAAAACTTTTGAATATTTTGTATTTGTCTTACAAGCTTTGAGTTGGCAGTCGAATGTTTTGTGTATGTTTGGGCTTTTCAAACTTGTATAATCCGCAATACGAACTTGGCGATACGACTTTCAGGTTGAAATCGATTGTCCTTGTTTGATTGTGGATCTTGTGTGTGATTTGAAACCTTATGTTGGCTTCTGTGGCGCAGTTATAATCGATTTTGGTCATCTCGTCTGCGTATATTTTACTTCCATATTCAGTCTTTCACGTGCTTACATTTGTCAGTTAATTAGGTTATTTGACCTTGGCACTGTGATTGTTTGACCTTAACGCTGCGGTTATGTAACCTTGACGCTGTACTTTTTTACCTTAAGACCGTAGTTTTTTACTTTAAACTGCAGAAATAACACATCATTACTGTGTATATTTTAGCGTACCGTTGTGGTTATTTTGCACGGTTGCGTATGACCTTGCTACCAGGTTTTTTTTTTAAGGTTTGGTTTGGGTGGCCGCTAAGTAGTTTTAAGAGGCCGCAAGTGTTTCATTTAAATACCAAAAAGTTGCAAGTCCAAAATTTGGGAAACCGCTGGAGAAATTTTTTTGGGGGACCGTTTCGGTCCCCCAAAACACCTTAAAAAACACTGCTTGCTACTATGATTTTCAAACTATTTTCAGGGAATCACTAAAATGGTATTTAAGCATTTTTTTTTAATGAAATAAGTCAATGTTTTGAGGTCCTAATATAATAAACTTTAGATTCAAGCGCAATTTAAAAAAGTTCAAGATGTGACATTGACGAAAGAGATGACTTGCACTTCAACTTATATTCTGGCCAAATAATGCTTTCTCATCATAAAACCACGAATTTAATTGACAGCAAAAACAAACCGCTTCGATGAAAATTAATCTTTCACTCGCTGTGGCATTAAACCGCGAAACTCTCAGGTTTGTGACGTGATAATTGCCTCTGTGACAAGATAAGCTGCGTCTGGCGACCCAAGTTCAAGAGCTTTCAATTGCATCCCACTAAAGAATTGTAATGTGCAGATTCAAAACAAACGCAGTCCGAAAAACAAATCAACTATTGGTGTTACTGCTCCTAAAAAATAGACACTCTTCCGAAATCGAAATTGATTATCTGCCAAACTAATATAAGAGATTTACTAATAGTACTGTTACTCTGATACCGCATAAAATCAGAAAACAAACTTTCAGTTAACTAATCCGATTGTGTGCAAAGTGCAACGAGCTGCCATTGCGAAACAATGATTTTTGTGTTTTTTGTATTAGTTTGTGATTTTTGTGGAGTTTGGGTGCTTTGGTAACCCCAGCTACCTAAAAATTGTCATTTTATTACTTGTAGTAAATTACGCTGCCTTAGCCTGTTTTTATTTTCCACTTTGAAAACGATGGCTTTAAAAAAATAACCTGAGAAAGCTTATCTTGAAATTTAGAAGGGTTGAGTTTTTAAAAAAACTTTTCAAGACATTTTACCGAGAAAAACAAGAAATTATATAGCAATTTGCTTAATTTAGTTTGGTTAAAAAATTAAAATACCTTTATAAATTGCTTAAAAACTATTTTTTCTTTTGTCTGACCAAACAGCTGATCAACAGCTTGGTAAGTGTTGTGTGGCAGGCGGTTGTGTTGCTTTTGGTCTGCGGTGTGTTTCTGGCTCGATCGAAAAGCAGTGGTTGCTTGTTGTTGACAAATTTGTACCTTACATAGCTCTTCAAAAAACGGCAAAGTGCAGTAAAAAATACCCAGGGATAATTTTTTTGAACGACGTCGTGCGATGCACCTGGTATAATGTAAAAACATTAACAATGATGTCTTTTGTCGGTGGTTGGGACAGTCGCAACTTCATAGATGGTCATCATTTTGTTGATTTAACGACAATTAGGCAACAGACTTCCGAATTGCATAAAACAGAATTTATGCAATTTAACGACTAGACATAAGAAAAAGTGCGTTTGGCTGTTTGCAAATAGTTTTATAAACTGGCCAATGCATTAAATAAATGTGCAAAAATGTGTTTTCTATACCAGTTCAAAATGTGAAAACAGCTTTAAAATGGTAGCATGTGGCTTTCAAAGTGGCGATGGATTCATAAAATAAAAAAAAAAAACGGTTTAAAAAGTAGTTCCGGTGCTTAAAAGTTTCCCTGTAGCATTTCGAGCTGGTCTAATACGACTGTAGCCTCGGGCCATGGTTTAAAGGCGCGGGTGGAGCTTTGATGTGGTTTGTGACGATCACATTTCAACTCAACGCACCAAAGTGGAGTCAGCTGCTGAATTTTTACGTTCTTAAATTTTAGGGTTGTGGTTGTTAACGGCTGGTCCACCAAAAGTTTTTTTTGTGTGCGGTTGGCAAACTTCGGTAACTGTTTTTCATCGGACATTCTTACAGATAACCACGTGGAGCGAACAAAAAAACAAATAAAAAAGCACAAAAATCAGTTAACGCTGCTCACATTTAACACATAGTTCTACCAACACATGTTTAGAATTCTGTAGATTTCCGGCTTTTGGAAACGATTATCGCGCCAAACTTTTCGCAGTTAATAGTGGTATTAGATATATGTGTATACAACTCACTATTCATATTATATTTTTCTTTAGTTTTTTTTCAAGCTTATCTTAGTCAACAACAAAATGATATTTGAATTAAAACATTTTGGTCCCCCATATTTGACGTGTACCCTAGGGATAATTGAGCTTAACAGATAGACATCCTAAAAGCGGTTATTACGTGAAAAAAAACACGCGGTTTAGCAAATACAAGTCGTATAATCGCTGTATAAAGATCGCAGGGCTTGAATAATGTATGGCGGAATTAAGGACGGTATACGATATGTAGAAAGACCAAGAGACGCAAGATAACTTATAACTAGCAAGAATACGCCCCTCACGTGGCTTACACTTGCGTGGGACATTAGGGGCAGTTGTTAGGCCTTTGCGCGCGTGAATAATTCATAAGCGACGCGGCGAACGTTTGATTTTCTTATTTATCGACGTCGTCGCTTTTCCCTTTTTTGCTTTACCCACGCAGAAGAAAGTTTGCGGCGAAAACCAAACCCGCTTTGCTGGGAAATCGTATGTTTTTTCAGTTTTTCCTTCCCTTTGCCATGTGATTTTTTGTTAAAAAAAAAAAAAGTCGGAGTAGGGTATGACAGATGAAAACTGTTGTGCTGGTTCTTAATTTATTTTTAACTTTGCACAAAAAAAATTCTATAAAAGTTTACAAGTATTTACTAAATGGCGCCGCAATCATTTGCAATCCACCTTTCGGACATAGATGTAACAATGCATAATCACTTCAGAAATTATTAAAAGCAAATTTAACAAGGTCTTCGACGGAGTAACTTGAGCCAAGACTTAAACAAGAACGCTTGTTGTGGACTCTAATTGAGAAAACGTGAACTTTAACCTTTTTCGCATTTTAGTGTTTAAATTTTGCGCAAAAAATGCTCAAACTCGCATAAAAACATTGGCGAAAAAGGCCACAAATGTAGCTTGAAACCGCAATGAACTCAACTAGTCCAGTTGAATATGGCCTGAATTTAGTTTTACCGAAATAACATGCCACATACATACCTGGAGTGTGGATTATTTGAAACCACGTATAATGCCGTGAGATTTTTTTTAATTTGTTAATTCTCTGACGGATTTTACTTCTGGAATCACGTCAATTTATCAGTGCTCGTGTGTTCGAACCTGCACCGGCATCACTTTGTGCTTACAAATCCCTTTTGAACCCGTTTTAGCCACCCACAAGCTATAGTGTGGAGAGGTTTAATTGCCTTTGGTTGTTAAGCTACTATTTTTTAATAAATTTTCTTTTTAATGTGTATCGGTGCCAACCCGAGATCCAAATATCGAACGAATACCAAAACTTCCACTTGGTATATCGCTTCTGGTCCGATATATTATCGGACATACCTAGTGTTGTGTGTTGTTATCGTTGCACTCTACAACTTAAGAACAGCATTTCAGGAATACCTGTATAATATCAATACCTTCTTGTTTCTTCAGACCGGCCGAACCAGTCCTTATGCAAAGCGGGTCGGTAGCCCCACCAGTAGGGGAATTTCCCGGGGTCGTAACCCCTCACCCAAGGGACGGAACCCCTCCCCGAACCGAAGACCCCCCTCACCCAACACTGATGGGATTTCACCTTACAGCCCCGACGTTACATCGAAAAAGGTATGTTGTTAAAACGTCTAATTTATTTTTTTACTTGTAAAATTTTTAATGTTTCAAACCTGTGCTTTTAAACTTCAGCCTTTTCCGTATAATAAAGATAATGTAGATTGAAATGCATTTCCAAATTAAACTTAGATCAAATTTTAACTTGAACTACAATTTATTGGAGCGCACTACAGTTTTCCTTGTATTTCCTTAAACAGTTATTAAACACTTATCAGTTAGTGCAACTTTTATAACTACAGAAATCAGGTGGCACTGTATAAAGACAAATTGTATTTGATTCTCGACAAGCTTTCGCACAACCGTGCTTCACCTGGCACCTGATTTCTCTATTTAGAATTAGGACAAATACGGCCATATACAAAGATTTTTATAACTACGTTTTCTACGACAGTTTAAACATCTTATTGACTTGAATGTTTTTCCATAAAGTTTGCTTTAGGATTTACACTCAACTTCCTGCTTTACACTTTTTGTGTGTTTGAAAATCACTCTTTTACTCCCCCGTAAAAAAACATAAAGCGTGATTCATTTTGCCTTTATTTTATCCACCACCAGATATTGGGCATTTTCTTTTTTGCATTTTGTGGCGTGTGTCAAATTGACTTAAATTTATGGTAAAATACCTAACTATACTGGACCTTTTTGGAAGCCGTGCATTTTAAATCCTCTTAAAAAACTTAGTAAAAAGAGTTGTTTCTGGTTGTGTGAGCCCTACGTAATTTGTAGAGGTAATTTGTACAAGTTGAAGTACTAACCCTAGCCCCTATAGTATTTTCTGTCCCGTTATTTTGTATAATAAGACGACCGTTATAGTTGAACAGGTCCAAAATTTCAGACACCAGACTTCCTTTTTTCCATTCTGTGATATTTCCCGAATACACTGGCTCGATTTTTCTCATTGCAAAGCGACGGGTTATTCCCCCAATTTTTTCTCTTGCGTGCCTAGCAGCGAGGCCCTTCGGAAACCAACCTTTCCAGGCTGGAGGTTGTGCAACTTGTGCGTATACGGGAGTTATGGTGGAAATGAAGCGACGCTTTGCTCTGAAACACAAGCTGCCCATTAGCGCTGTGTTGACAGTGCATTGCGCTACTCTGCAATGCCTGATTTGTTGACAGTATGCTGGCCAATTACGCTCCTTCGCAAAACGTAGAAGCTCATTTTTTTCCAAACTTATTGCATTTTTTGGTTTTTAGCCCTTTACCGGTTAACAGCCCGCTTTATTCTATTTTATAACGTAAAATCGATGGCTGTTTCACAATTATGTTTGCCAGTTTCAAAAAGCGTGGACCGTCTTTTTAACCATTTTTTAAGGCAGAATGTTGATAAAAAGTTCTCTAACAACAAAAAAAATCAGACAAAATTAAAAAACTGTGGTAAAATCTAAGTAACATTAACCAAGCAACAACTACCTATTCTGTTGGGCTTCAATATGTTTTCTATAACCTCAAGTATTTTACAATTTTTTGCAATTCTCACTACTTTGTACTGTTTTTTCGCCTCAACGGTTTTCAGTAGGAATCTACTGTTGAAATGACAATGTTTCAACGCATATTGACTATCACTGGTAGCGCCGCTTTTGTTATTTCTGCACGCCATGTCTGACCTTTAAAAGCACTTTGCCGACGGAAATTGTAGCTCAAAATTGTCCTCCCCTTTTCCTTTGAAATTCAGCGGTACAAAACTAATAACGCTTAAGTGAATATTTCTAAACGTAGCTTGTTATTTTTTACCTTCTATGCCAGACACGCTTCTTCTTTGACATATTTCGGCGTTAATAACTTTGGGAAACGCTTGTTGAAATTCTGTTTGAAGCAAAATTGGTTTACTAGAAATGAATTTCAAACACAATAAACCACCTTCTGTTATAACTTTACACCACAATGACGTCGATAATATGTGCTGTCATATTGGAACGTTCAAACAATGTAACCTAGTTTTATTGATTTTAAAGTATACAACGAAAATAGAGTTTTAAAGTCAACATCAAACCCAATGTATATAGGCACTATATCGCATGAAATTTAGGTGTTTCTATCTCCAATGGTAATTTAGGCTTTTTATCGTAGTATGTGCCTAAGCAAACTATTTTTTCAGTTTCCTACTGGTGAAATAATGACGGGTTGCTAGTCAATTTACCACAAAGCAGGGATGAAGGTTGAATCATTTTCTCAGCAAGATGGAAAATGTTTAGTTATAATTATGACGTCATAACGGGACGTCTAAAACAAATAATCTTTAGAAAACAAGACACTTATTTTTCGGTGTTTCGTCTTACTTTTGCCACTAGCTTTTTTTTTTTTTTTTTCTAACCACTCGCTTTTTGCCTGTGCGTGTTTCGAAAAACAACCGTTTTAACCTACAACCAAACATTTCAACAGAAACACAATTGCTTTTTTTGACAAAGACTTTAGAATGCGTTCTAAACCCATATTTTTTTGGCAGATAAGTCGTGTGCTTAAAGCTCGTCTTTACTTGCTGCAACAAAACGGGCCCAACTCGTTTCGCATAGGAGGGGATTCCCCAGAGCACAAGTACTTGGTGATAGTCGGGCCACAGGTAAATCTAGAATTTGTTTTTTTGTGTTATTTTACGGTGTTTGGACTTTTTTGTTGATAGTTTAGCGCCTTAGTAATCACGTGGTATATGGAGAAACAAGGCTTCCTAATTTTAATAAAAAGCCGCTTTAATGTATAAAAGACGTGTTTAATGTGTAAAATACCAGAGTTTATGATTTAATTTTAAGTAACCAAAGTTTTAGTAATGTGTTTAAAAACAATTTTTATGTGCAAAATACTAATGTGAACTTAAATATGTTGTAATACTGTTAATGGTTTAATTCAGGGGTCATCAACCACGGCCTTCGGGCCGCAGAGTTTTTATAAGCTATTTTAACCACTTTCTCCTATTCTACAACACTTTCTGTTAGTGTGCTGGGATATATTTTTCTTGAGAGTAAAATGTTGGAATAAACAGTCTGGTTTATCACTTACTTTAAACAGAAAAAACTAAGGGGTGGTAAATGCAAAATACCAGTCTAATAAGTTAAAATTGGAACTTATTCTAAAGATTGTTTTACAATGTGCTACAAACTTTTTTCATGCATCGCAAACTAAGTTTAGATTGTTAATGTTACAACCATGTTTTAACCACTTCTATTATACAACAATAAAGATCTTTATAATCTCTATAATGGGCATTGTTTAATTCGAAACTGTATAACAATTGTATTATGTGCGTCAATCTATTGTTTGAAATCTTTTGTACACATTTAAATAACTTCCGAACATTATTTGTTGCTACACAGACTTGTAATTGCGGAAGAGGGCAGTTTTGTGTCCATGTGCTCTTCGTGATGTTGAGAGTTTTCCAACTTGATTCTTCCAGCAATCTCCTTTGGAGAAGGACTTTAAAGAACTACGAGGTAAACCTACTACTCTTCGAGATTTCGTTTTTTTAGTTTTTTTTTGACTCATTTTTTTCTGCAATTCATTTATATATTTATTTCAAGCAACATTTAAAGAGAATTTTTTTTGAGCAGTTGAAATTTTTTTACTTTTTTAATAAATGGTGATATGAGGTAAATCTCTTCCTTGTTGAGTTTTCGTTTTTAATGGTTTTTAGTAGATTCACTTAAATCCGCAATCGCCCCAGACGTGCTTTAAGTTTTTGCTTTTTTATTTTTTAAATAAATGGTGCAATGTGTAGTTCGAGTGGTGGGTTAAGTCGGAAGTAGAAAACTATTTTACATTGATTTTACTGACATTTTATCAGCGCGACAAATCGGATTGCACTTGCCTAAACAGAGTTTTTAAACTGAACATAGTCGCTTTTGGTGATATTTTTGTTTTATTTGGATTATATATTTTAATAAGTGACGACTGATAAGCTTTCATTGAATAAAAACAAACCTTAATATGTTAACCTAATAAATGAGTTTTCTCCATTCTTTCTGTATTCGAGATAAATCTACTACTTTGTGAAATTTATTGAGACGAATTGTTACATGCATTTTTAAGCTGCCTTTTTTGTCTCAATTTCTCCACATGTTTGAACAAAATTATGTTAGGTAGTTTTTACTGAACAATAGATGTAGGTGTGGTTAAGGCAAATATATAGTTTTTAAGGACAAAATTTGTATAAATAGCAATGAACACAACTCAACTAACCAAGTTTTTGGCACATAACATCATTTAAATATGTAGTTGCACTTTAAACCCTGTCATTCAGCTAACCACTAAGCCTTCTATGAAGCTTGTAAAGCCAACCTGACATTTGGGTCTTTTATGTGGTTCCCCAGCATTCTACAGAACCAGCTTCGCTACCCTTTGATCTATTTCACCCACTTCGTGTATTAGCCCCAGGTGCTGGGAATTAGGGGTTTTTGTGACGTCACAAGGCAGCATTATGCCGGTGAAGCCAAGCTTGAAATTGCCGCGTGTACTTGAAGGCTGGATGTTGACAAATGTCATGTTTATAAGCTAGGGTTCGATTATTTGGGTGTGTTCGCATTTATATATGGCAAGTAGCAAGCTTTTTTTTTCGAGGCCATGATGGTCGTCGATTAATTCGACATCATCTTAAAAAATAAGTTTCGATACGAACTTGTGACATTAACTGAAGATGATACAAGTTCGTATCGAAACGTCTTTATCAAGATCATGTTGATCCACTCAACCTTGTTGGCTTTGTGATTTATTATTAAGCTACATTACACATCAGTGCATAGTGTGTTTAAATATATATAACTTAATACACTACATTTTTTTTTTTTTTTTTTTTAACGAAATAAATATTAAAAGCATCATAAATATATATATGTATATAAATAAACTTCGTCATTTGAGTAGTATACCTTATCAGCAAACGACCCCTATCTTAATCATACTGCAACTTTGTACATCCTGAAAGCTGAAAAATACTGTTATCATGTTTAAATGTTATAGGTGGGCTTTAATGTTCTTACTTCGTCCAACTAATCCCCCAACCATAATGCCGCACAAATCAGATTAACGAATCCTATACAAATGAACCTTGACATTCACTTCTGCTGCTTTTAAAAATTGTTGTACCCATTTATAAAGGTTGAAAGCTACCACAAGATCTGCAGCAACCAAATCCGATTAAAGACAAACAAAATACCGCTGAATTTAGCTTAATAAACCCTGTACAACTGAACCTTGCATATATTTCTATCACTTATAAAAAAATCTTGTTCCTATGTTTGAAGGTTGAGAGTTTGTTCAAGAGCTACCACGAGCGCTGCAACAACCGAATATCGCCCAAGAAGAAGTCTAGAGTGCAAAGGCTCGTCTCACATCTTGCAAGTGGAGCTGATAAACACCCAGACGCCTCAAGCAATAGCGACGATCAGAGGTAAGTTCATTTCGGCTTAATAATGAAAGTTGTCCGTTTACTCCCTCTTCTTCTTTCCTTCTTGTTCCCAACCAAGATTCTGTGATTTAAAGCCATATATACCGGGTTTTATTGAATAGGGACGACTAGAGGTAGGTCAATTGTTGTGGGATGTATTATTCTCATTATTGACCTGTTTTGAGAACTTTACTTTTAACAGTTAATTGGGGCGATCACTTTGTGCTCCCAGCCAGTTTAAACGGTCGTTTAAGAGCGTCAAGCTGTTTATGTTAATTTTTTTAGCCGTTTTCCAACGTTTTTTACAGCAGAAAGACATACAACCTAAAAAAAATTGCATTTTTTATCAACCTTTTTTCCAAGAACAAGATGAAGCTCATTCCAACATATCGTAATATAGCAACTTTTATATTGACTTTGTATAAATCCTTTAACAACAGCCATTGGCTCTGTTAAGACAATTGCTTGTTTTGAAGCACTAACGTAATGAACTTATCGATCGCAAGCAAGATGCAAGTGGCTTTTGCAATTCGTTACTCCTTATTGATCGAAAGCTTGTAAATTTAAATTGTCTTCTCTCACTTTGACAACTGGCCAATTAACGTAGCCGTTTTAAACTTGGCTAGCTCCTTTTTATTCTTTAAGTTTTTTTCCATTTTTTAGTCGCATGTTGTCCACTTTAAATAAATGACTTTCTCGAATTTATCCTAAAAAGAGTAAAAACATGTCCCCACTGCTTTTGGCTGAGAAAAAATAAGGAGTTATGGTTTTTGTAAGACGGTTTTTAATACCAAGGTTTAAAATATTTTTCATATTTTACAGCTTTTGTTTCTTTTCCATTAATGGACACCATAATATTGATTGACCTTTTTCCTGTTTTTCAACTAGTTATGATTGACAGCTTATGCCCTTGCTTGTTTTGATTGACAGCTTATTTCTTTGCTTTTTTGATTTACATCTTATTTTGATTGACAGCTGATAAACACCTTTTATACTGGATTTTAATTGAAATCTTGTTTTGATTAACATTTGTTTTTGATTGACATCCTGTTTTGATTGACATTTGTTTTTGATTGACAGCGAATTCCCTTGCTTTTTTGATTAACATCTTGGTTTGATTGACAGCTTATTCCCTTCCTTTTATGATTTACATCTTGTTTTGATTGACATTTTGATTTGATTGACAGCTCGTCAAAGGGTGAGGAGGAGAGTTGTCCGATCTGTCTCCTTCAGATGGTTGACGGGGAGTCGGTGACAGTGTGTGAAGTCGGATGTAGGAATCGTCTACACACGCACTGCGTCAATATATGTGAGTATTTTTGTGCATATATATCAAAGGGGTTTTAGCTAGGGGTAAATGTGCCCCCCCCCCGTGTTTAGGGACCATTATAGGGTAACGAATAATGGTTTTGGGGTAAGTTTAATATTAAAGGGGTAAATTTGTGCCCGGGGTACAAAAGGAACAAAGAATGGACACGAGTGTTTTTAGGGGTTTATTATGGTTTTGGGATATAAAGAGATTATTTCCACACTCACTACGTCAATATATGTGAGTAAGGTTGTACAGTTATAACAGTGTTTGTAAATGTTCACATTTGTCAAATTATCAATAGAGTAACCCGGTGGCACTATATAAAAACAAATTGTATTGAATTCTCGACAAGCTTTCGCACAACCGTGCTTCATCAGGTCAAATGTGCTACTCTGCCCTGATGAAGCACGGTTGTTTGAAAGCCTGTTAAGATTTTAATGTAATTTGTAAATATAACTCTGTTTCTTTTTGCGGCGGATTTCACCAAATTATTTGTGTTTTCTCTACTTTAAATAGGATAAACTTCAATGTGAAGATCCAAATCGTTTACAAAGCTTGTTATTTGCAGGGGCCGAGGAATGTCGCAGGAACGGCGGCCCCCTAAAATGCCCCCTCTGTAGGGTGATATGGAAACCCGCAGAGACGACCAGGGGCTCGGGGTTGGGGCCCCTCATGGTGGAAATACCCCAGGAATACGCCGAGATGGCTGACGCTTGGATTCAGGTGCGAAATGTGTGACTTTTTGTGGCTTAGTATGTTACTTGAAGTGAGGACCATATGTTTGGCTTTTTTTTTAGAAAAAGCCAAATGAATAACTGTAGAGAATATACATGAATGGTTCCTTTAGGCAACTATTCATTGGAATACACATGGGTATATACTGTCGTCAACCGTGCTTAAGTACTTTCCAACGCTAACGGCATACTCATAATACTATACCGGGTGTAAACAACTACCCTGGAGCGAGGTTCGAAGTAAGTCGAGAAACAACCATAGCACTTTTGTCGTTTAGGAAATCAACATACAGGATCAAACAAACTGCTATTTGAATCCCTAACCCAGGCGGTTCCCAGCATTTTATTGCTTGTGGACGCCTTTCATGGACTCCCAAGAATTTTTGCCCTAGGACGGAGGGACTCGAAGCACGCGTGACGTCATATAGAATACGTAGCGAGCTCGGTTGGACAAATGACGAGCGCCTAGTTTTCACCACAGTCATAAGTACCCGTAAATTAAAAAAATCTTTCCTGGCCCCAACAAAACCCTGGATTCGCCCTTGCTCGTCACATAGTAGCGCGCTTATTTTTTAGTCTTTTAAGATAGCAACCCTGTTTCTAAGCTAAGGTATAAAAAACTCTTCTTGTTTCCTTAGGAGTTCGGGTGGGAGATGGTGTCCTGCCTCTTCTCCAGTCATCCCAACGTCCGTGAAAACGCACTCCGTCGCCTCTCACACGACATCACAGGAGCGCTCCTCACCAACATCCAGATCACCTCCTCATCAACTGAGGTCGGAGGACATCGATCCGACGACTCCGACAGGTGCGCGTTGCCATAGAAACGGCTTACTCTTGCATAGTTGATGACGTCAGAATGTGCAAACGTAAAGTGTTTAGGTTGTTATGGTTGAATTTGCTTAGCGTTACGAAGCTTAAGTCACTTTTAATTGTTATTTTTTGTCCGGTAAAACGCTGAACTAGATTGCAATTCGCAGCTGAATCAACAAGTAATTACATTCGGTATCGGACGAGTACCGACACTACCGCTTGGGGTATCGGCCCGGTCCGATAATGGGTTATCCCTAACTAGAGATGTAAAAACATACTTCAACCTTCAGTTAGCTGGCATCAAATAAAGTGATAACATTTTGAACAATAGTTGGTCACGAACTCAGTAAAAATGACATTGCAAAGAATATTAACAAAAGTTTAACGGATTATTGTCCTAAGCCTTGTCCTCTTGTACTCCGCGCTTAGAATAAAAAAAAAACAGTTAATGGTGAAGTTGGAATTGAACCCAGGACCTGCATAGCCTTGCGAAGCCCGATAGGTATCCGATTTACTCATTAAACATTTATACACATACGTGTACACTGTAAAGCAACTGCCTTCCAGCCCTTAATAGGGCATTGCAAAGGATATTAACAAACGTTTAACATCTTCTCGATCTCTAGGCCATTTTTTTGATTTAGAATTTAAAAAAAAACACTCAATGAAGGTGTTGCCAAAGCTGGGAATCGAACCCTGAACCTGCGGACTTTTAGCCTGGAACATATTGACATCCCTTTTACGAACTAAACATTCATACACATGCTTGTACAGCAAATGTGTTATACCCCTTTATAAGTATTTTTTGACATTACGGCTTACATGTCATAGTACACCTGTTACCTTCCTTTTTATCATTCTTATAACCTCCGACTTTTATCACAGTTCGTCCAGTGGAGTCCACACAAACCACCCAAGCAGTTCAGTGGCCAACAACCCAAGTATTGCTTGTTGTTGTGCGATCCTCGCTATGGTTTGCTCTGATCCTGAGTACAGAGTCTACATCACAGCTCTGGTGAGTTGTTTGGTGTGGTTTTAATAACAAAGATCGTTTGGTCGATTTTTTAAGTCAGGTGCTGTTTGAATTCTATTTATCAAGAGTGGTGATTTCAGTGTTCAACATCTGGATCTGTATTTCTTTTTAATGCTGTTCTAATTTTTTTGCAACTTTACGAGGTTGATCTTTGATTAGTGAATTTTTTTTAGTTTTTTTTTACAAACCAATAATAATATGTCATATAGCAGTCCAACAAGTTTTAGTTATTTATTACCCAATTTTAGGAATAACTGCTAAAAATTATATTTTAATCCTCGTAAAAATTTTTCGACAGAACAATACTTATAAATGCAACACGAAAAACCCAAAAGGCCATAGCCTATTAAAGGTTGGGAACCACTGGTTTAGATTCAGTCCCCCAAATCCTATCATTAGCTGAAATTCTGCCCAAACATGTTTTTTATTTGAAAATGTGGATAAAATGTTTAATATGGAAAAGAAAAAAATCCTAAATGTTGCACATCCCTGGAAAATATGCCAAAAATCTTATCATTAGCTGAAATACTACCCAAACACTTTTTTTATTTAAAGCAATATTCTTGGAAAGTTTGGATATAATTTTGAATATTTGAAAGAATAAAATCCCAAATATTGCTCCCTCCAACAAACGCGTTTCAACCGAGTTCCATTATCACAGCGAACTTTACGTGCGATGATGGCTTACACTCAGTGCCGAACAACTGATGACGTCACAGCCTTCCAGAACCTTCTTACTCCGGTCATTGAGTCAATTCTATTCAAGTGCGCAGACTCGAACAGGTACAAACACTAAAACTGATAAAATTGAAAAATTTTAAAGAATAAAAGGATTTCTATGTAGGTCTTCTGCCTTGTACCTTTGCTTACTTCAGGGTCAGGGGTCACCAAACTAAGTCCCGTCTTGTGGGGCCATTAAACAACGCCCCCTTGGTCAATTAATCCAGCCCACGGAATATTTTTTTAATGAGGATAAGATAAAGTAGCTACCGTTTAAATGTTGCCGGGTGTAATTCCAAACTAAGTGTTCATGACATTTTAAACTAAACCGCAATTTATTAATGCTCACTTCAGTTGTTATTGCATGGTTATTTATATTTCCTTTTTTTTCAATTATTAAGCGAATAAACTTGGGCAAATTTTGGTTACTCCTGGCTTACTGCAACATGCGGGGCTTACAGAAAGAAAAAAAAATGAACCCATTTTAAAAGAGAAGATTAATTTAGCATAATCATATTCTCCTAACTCGTTAAATTTTTAGCGGATTTTTCCTAGCCAGAATATACATCCATCGCTTAAACTAACCCGTTTTATTTCACTATTTCCATGCACAATGACTCTGAATAATTTTGTAAGATGCCCTAAGTGTTGTTTCTGGAAATACTTAAATGTACTTTTACTAAATGGCCCGCTCTGTACCTCGAATTCAGTGACTTATTTCTAAATGTAGTGGGTTATAAAGTTAAATAAAAAAATAGGAGTGGGGTAAAAGAAATATTCAAATAGAGAAAATATACCAAAACAATTAAAAAAATGCAAAATCAAAGTAAGAAAATAAAAATAACAAACAAACTTGAAAGCAGCCCAAAAAGTAAACCAGAACTGGATTAAATTAAAAATATATTTGATCTTGTTTCCATTGAAAATCGAGTCTAGATTTATGATCTATGTTTTTCCGTTTAGACGAACTGTCCAGTTATCGGTGAGCACAGTGATGGAATTGTGCAGAGGACAAACTGGTGAACTGGCTGTTGGAAAGGAAATCGTATCTGACGGTGAGTTCTGGTGTGCTCAGTCAAGGCTGGATTAGCCATTAGGCAAAATAAGCACTTAGGGCACAAAGCGAATTTTTAATGGTGTTTCATGAAACAATCAGAGTTGGTTTATTATGTTTAATGTTTATATTTTGAATGTCGCATATAGGGCACCGGAAATGATTGTGGTCTGTAAAATGCATGGCAAGTATGATTAAAATCTGCTTTGTTGTAAAATATTTATGAACACTTCGTTCCATCGCACACGTGAGTTCAAGTAAAGGTTATTGATTACGGAACGATGTTGAAGCTGAATGGCTTAGTTAATAAGCCAGTGGAGTAAAACGCCATTAAGCCATTCTAAAAGAACCATTCTAAAAGAACCATTTTCACCAGTGACTTGACTGGGACTTAAGTTTTTTTAAATGACTTGACTGGGACCAAAGTCATTTAAAAATGACTTACAACACTGAAAAACCTTCTTTCCTAATCAAATTCCAAAATCCTTTATTGTGAGTGTCATTCCCCCAACCACCTACCAAGCATATAACCATTTTCTCCTTAACACCCCTCATAATCGTCTTCCAAACATCTAATCTTGTTTGCTCCCTGTTCTTTCTAGACACGCTTGGAGTAGTCTGTGACATTTCTTCGTCCAAAACTAGCGAAGGAGTTTTTGCGCGATGCGTGTTCCTCCTAAACACGCATTTCACCAATGACTTGACGTGGACTTAAGTTTTTTTCGCAAATGGCTTGGCTGGGACTTCAGTAATTCCAAAATGACGTACAACACTGAAAACCCCTTTTCCTTTGTCCAATTCGTAAATTCTTTATTATGAGTATTATTCCCCAATCATCACCCAAGAATATAAGTGATGTTAAGACTGTTTACCAAAAACAAGTATAAAACAAAAAAATGATTTCTTAAAATTTCACAGAAATATGCATTCCGCCTTCAGCATATTTCCTCTTGACTCCTTTAATAATCGTCTTCCAAGCACCTAATCTTCTTTGTACTTCCTAGACACGCTTGGAGTAGGTGATGTGGACTACCTCCTGTCCTTCCTCAATTTCGGCAACTCTCCTGACTCTTCTTCCTGGCAGTGGATGTTGGGGAGATTGAACGCGGTCGGGGAGCTCTTCCGGGAGTTCAAGAGGTTCCTCAACCCCGGGTACGTAGTAAAGTTTTATTTTTTTACCAAGTTCAAAGTTTTAATAATTTCGGATAGAAGCCGTAGTTTTAGAAAATGGGTTAGGGTTGAAATTATTACAGCAGTGGAGTTAAGGATTTGGGTAAAAGTTGTTTAGGTTTAATTCTGGCCATATGGGTCTTATTTTAAGTTAGACATAATTCCGAATGTTAGGTAATAGTCCTGTCTTATACCGAACTGAATGAAAGACACACACAAACATATGTGTTTAATAACATCTGTGATCTAGCCCCTCGGAAGTTGCTTTATGACCAACGATGGCTTCCGTATCAATAGTACACCGAAAAGCCATCGCAGACTCGCCGAATCTGTCGATCTATGATGCAAGCAGAGCAAGCCAGAAAAACAACTGGCCTGCAGTGAGGTTCGAACTCACGACCGCCGCTCTACCAACTGAGCTATGCAGGCTCAGAGAGGAGCGAGTCGAGAAACAACCATGCGCCAATACTTGCACATTTTGTTAGTACAAGCAACTTCACACTGGGGGATCATCAGTCCGTACGGTTGCTTGTACTAACAAAATGTGCAAGTATTGGCGCATGGTTGTTTCTCGACTCGCTCCTCTCTGAGCCTGCATAGCTCAGTTGGTAGAGCGACGGTCCCGGCTTGACCGGAGGTCGTGAGTTCGAACCTCACTGCAGGCCAGTTGTTTTTCTGGCTTGCTCTGCTTGCATCATAGATCGACAGATTCGGCAAGTCTGCGATGGCTTTTCGGTGTATTATTCCGAACTGTGTTTTACTTCGACGATTTTACACTTCACAAGCTTTCGAATAACCGTGTTTTATCAGTTCAAAGTATTTATCGATTTAAACTTTGACCTGATGAAGCACGGTTGTGTGAAAGCTTGTCGAGAATTCAATACAATTTATCTTTATATATCACCTGATTACCAAACAAGAAAATATCTCAAATAAATCTGAAAATAATTTTTCCTCCTCCAGTGTCGCCTCCAGCTCGGAAGCATCCGACTCCAGCGAAGGATCGCGGAGGTTGATAAAGATCGCAAACTTCGCTGCATCCTGCCTCAGCAACACAACTCAACCGAGAGTGGGGAAGATTGCTCGGCGTGTATTTCTGCAGGTGAATAGATACAGCCCTTGTCTTTTCAATATATTTTTTAACGTTTCGTCAAGGAACCTAACAATCTAAAATTAATATATTTTATTCCACCAAAAAATACCTTCTCCAGGTGAAAAGATGTTTTCTTTCAACTTTTTACTTTTTTGCTTACTTTCCCTTGTCTCTTTCACATCTTTGGTTTTTTATTTCGCAAAGTCAAAAACAAAACTTCTGCAATTTTAACCCCCATATTATTTCATGTTCAAAACTCTACTTTTCTTCACAGTCTTACAGCTTCGCTTTGAGCAACCCTCTAGTGGCGGCCCGACTAGAATCGATCGTCAGCGAGATGGAGCCAGAGAGCTCGCAGCGCCTTCGTCGAAAAATCAAGTCTGTTAAGGCGATGACGTCAGGACAGGAAGTGACCGAGATGCCATCCGCTTCTAGAGACGACAGGTGACATAGAACACAACAATATTTAGATCAAAGTCAAATTTAACGAAATTAAATTAAAGCAAATACATTGTTAACTACGAATAAGATTTTATTTCACCAATTTGTGCTTTTAGAATGCGACCCAAACTATCCCAACTAAATCCACAACGTTTTATATTTTTCTAAACAATAATAATTAAGATTCATGATTTCTCAACCAGGCAAAGGAAATTATTGATGAAAGTCGTTCTTCTGGTGTAAAGTTATTTACCGCCGTAGGATGTTATAAACTTCACTGAAATATCTAGATTTTTGAACAAGGCCTAATTGAAAACTGTTTTTTAAACTTTAATGGCCAACTAGATAAAAAAACAACGAATAATCAAATCGTGTTAAAAAGAAACTCATTCAAGTCAAATTTTACCTAAAAATGCAAATAAACTCATGTTGAACTAACTCTAATTGTTTGTTCTTTCCAGATGCGACCCAAACCATTCTCACAGTGACGACAACTTCGCAGACAACGAGGTTCTAGACATCCACTCGCCCCAACAAGGGACTTACCCCTATTTGCATAACTACCCCACCTCTCTAGTACAACCTACCCCACCTACTTACCCCGCGCCCCATCGGTGGTATTCACCCCAAAGACAATCCGCCCCTAGCTCTGTACCCCATTACCCCACTTTTGGGGTTAATAGTTGGAGGGGTTCGTTACCTGTGGGTCAGTATACAAACGTGGCCCCCAATTCGTCGGTGATGTGGGGTAACTGTGAGGGTGAGACCCAGGCGACCAATCATCACCCACCTAGCCCCTGCATGGGGACACACCCACCGACCCCACCCCCTTCATCGATGGACACAGCGAACCTGGACGCTGCAATTGAGGTACATTGTTACCATGTATTTATTGTAAAATTTTGCATAAATAAAAGTAGTTTTGTTTTTCCAAAGTTAGTTTTTAAATAGTATAGTTAATTTTCGAAATAAATTTGCTATCATTTTTTAATTTTAATTCGAGCAAGATGTATTAAAAGTTTTTGTTGTTCTTTCAAAATTACACATTGTTTTATTGGTGATCTGCAAGTTTTTTGGTAACTTATCTTACTAAGTACGGCCTCGTTTGCGAAATCTACTCTTTTGTAGTGATTTGTAGTGTGTTTACTGTTTAACAATAAAATTATAAAGTCCCAAAAAAGTTTTCCATCATAATAATTCTATTTTCTATAAAGCTATATTGTTTTCCACAAATGGATTTTTTCATAATTTTTCTATTTTTGCCAATCTACAAATTAAATTTAGGACAAATCATCTCAGCAAACTGATTTTCGGTTCACTAAGTTTTGTATTTTTATCATTGATGTGCAACCAGAATCGTTTGTTTTCACCATTTGGATTCAAGCTGATTCTGTTAATCAACATAAATTCTTAATATTATCTTATATACTTTAGACTTTCCAGTCTTAGGTAAAGTCAGTCATTAATAGGTTCTAGTCTTAACAGAGAAATATATTTCGCCAAAATACGTTTTATTGGTGATATGTTTTTTTAATATACGTAACTAATTACAGTCTCATTTGCCCACCCTGCTCTTAAAATTTGTTATATGTTTAAACAATAAAATTGAAAAATTTCAGGCAGATTCCCTTTTAAAATAAATCCTAGATATTTTCAATTCTAATCTACTTTTTGTCATCCAGGTTTCGCTCTTTCGTCCGATCCGCAGCATGAGTCCTGATCCGACTCCTGACGAAGCAGGAAAGGTGATCGCTCAATTCACCAACATCCCTGAACAACCTCCACTCTCTCCTCCGGAGCAATGGAACGCGGAGGAGGAGCCGGTTACCAGGGCAACCAACAGCGACAAAGTCCGAAGGATCCGCGCCAAAGGAGGTCTGAATCTCCCCGTCACGAGCAAATCGGAGCCGGTCACTCCTGTGTCCGGAAGTTTACTGATATCGCCCACTAAGAGCGAGAAGCCGAAACGCCCGTCGCTCCTCCGACTAAAGTCTGACTCCTCTGCGTTCCGCGAAACCCAGCAGCGGAAAGTCTTCCGCAACAGCGCAGACTTGGGAGCTGCTCGGGAGTCGTCCAGGGATCGGAGCAGCAGCAGAGAGTCCTCAACCTCCTCAACTTCCTGCTGTGAGGACTTTCGCAGGACTTCGGATCGCAGGATGAGCGTCCGTGAGCTGGCGGAGAGCATTAACAGAAAACAGCATCGGCAGGATTCAAGCATGAAGACAAATTCATCTTCTTCGTCTTCGAATTCTGCTCCTAGGAAGCTTCCACAGCCGAAGCGCTACGACAAGCAGAAGTCCTCCGGATCCGGGAGCATCCTCCAGGAGAAACAGGCGTGGAAGTCGGACACAGATGATGTAGTGGCTCATGGAAGACCTCTTGCTCTTAAAGGAGCAATCGAACGAAGAGGAACAGTGGAGAGGTATCGCGACGGACTCAAACACGGACATCCACCTTCATCGCATCCTCGGAAGATAAGGGAAGACAATGGGAGGAAGATGGATGAAGTGAGGGAGAGTGGAGATCTTCACATCTCACCTTTTGTTGGCTCTTCCGGATCGGGAAGAATTCCGACAAGAGGAATCCTGAAAAACAGCGGAATCCCGGGTCCGTTTACTCCCTCGGTAACCTCTGTGTCCACCGCATCCGAGATGGTCGCTAGCGCAACGGACAGCGGATTCATAACTGACACGAATCACTTCTCCGATAACTCCCAAGCGAAATCCCGGAAGATCCTCTCTCCAGAAAGCGAGAGTCCACAAGAGGATATCGGCCATTTTGATCATGTGCGCGACTCAATATCAAAGATGCGACTCGACGACAGCCTCATTTCTCCATCCGAACACTCCTCCGCATCACAACGGATCCCGCGAAGGTCAGGTCTCCCATCTTCCTCCGGAAGTCGGAAACCGCGAGCACTCCTTAACTACCACAAGCAGAAGTCCGCTTCCCTGCCAAGAGATCCTCCGCTCCAGGATGACCCGGACTCCCCGACAATGACTCGCTCCGTGGAGATGGAAGCTCCATCGACATCCGCTTCCAATGAGTTCAATCGATGTCCATCCGCTCCAGCTGCTACGCTCCTCAGAGCAGGAGAAGAATCCTCACAAAATCTTCCTCCTAATGAAGAGGAAGGTCCGGAGGAGATCTCGACCGCTTCCGACATAACTTGGTCAGCTTCCGAGTCCTTATCTTCGTCCAATGTCCGGAGGTTAGTTTGTTCTGCTTTTTATTCATTTGGATGTATTTTCGAACAATCATTTCAGCTTCCTTAATCACTTTTCAAGGCTAAAGTCTTTTGTTACATTTTACATAAACAGATATTTTAGTATTTTCTAACTCAAAAAAGTGATTTTCAGAAAATAGTTTAGAATAAAAAATAACTAATTTCCCGAATGCTCAAGCAAATTCATTTCCAATAACCCGGTGTTTTTTTTTCTTTGTGTTAAGTTTAAAATCACCCAAATCTCCATGATTCAATAATATCGTTTCAGCAAACTCTGCTATAAACTTGTATACAGTGAAGCAAATCATAATACTGACGTTTTTAGCAGTTTGCAGCGATCAATTTACAAAAACAATGTCTTAACAAACCGCTTGAAAATGTTTGGTAAAAACTACAATGTTCAACAACATTTTGTTGCTCACAAACTTGACTTGGATTCAAGTAATTTATAAATGACTTATTTACAACAATGCCGCTACAACATGTGCAGTAACCTTTTACCTCAGGTAATACAACTCAATTAAAATCATTTATTGTCAACATGTTAACACCATGAAATAAAACGATAAATCAAGTCTGTTAAAACACTTGTTGTTATTTAAATAATAATTGGCATTGTTACGTCACACAGACGCGGACATCCGAGAAAGCTTCCCGCTCGACCGAATCGATTGTCTCGAAGAAAGGGAAGAGATAAGCTGAAGGTAAAACAACTTTAAAACCTTATCTACGATTTCAATTTTTTAACCATTGAAATGCACTTTTTAAACAGTTATTGTTATTAAACCAGATGTTTTTTTGTCAAAATTTATTTCTATTGAACCTAATTTTGATCTAAGTTGCAGTTTCGTTTAATTTTTACTTAAATTTATAATTTTTGCACATTTTGTTAAAGTTCGTACAACATCAATAAATAAATCTTGAAACGTTATCAGGCCTAATGTTCGTTATTTAACAGATTGTGACGTTGTGTTATCAATTGTGACGTAATTTTATCGATTATGACGCTGCTGTATCGATAGTGACGTTACATTACCAATTATGACGTTGCTTCCACAGAAACAAGTGAGTCCCCGTCTATCATCGAGTGTTGAAGATCTTTTGGCTGAATCTGATCATTCATTGGCCGAAAAAACACCAGTCACTTTCAAGTCAGAAATAGGTTGGTTTGTCTAATTATTAATTATTATTTTGGTACCTCCATAATTAAGATCGTAAAGTATACTACCATTTCAATTTCTAAAAACTATATGTATTTTACTTTTTAAAAGAGTGTTTTGTGTAAACTGTGTAGAAATTAGAAAACAAAAAATAGCAAAATTACTGATATGTATCTTGACTGACCCATTGTACTTCACAATTCACAGACTTACCAGTATATTTGAAAAATTGATTACCTCTTAAATATACACTAAAATTGCAATGAGGCTTTGGACCCCCTAAAACTAGTTCACGTGCCCTCAAGGGGTTTATGGACCCCAATTTAAGAATTAAAAACAAATAGTTAAGCAACAAATACACATTAATCATCTAAACCGCAATGTTTTCGCAACCAGGAGTCCAAACTCCAGGAAGTTTTCCTCACGAGGACGATCCTGGCACTACAGCGTCATCTAACGGCCACCGTTTATCCGCCGCTCCGTCGGTAGAGGGCTACGAGGCCGACCTTGAGGTGCATTGCTCATGTCGCATGCAGATCGCCGAAGAGGAGGACAAGATGTTCGCGCACACTCTAGCGGTCAGTTATGTGCAGGACGCGCTGCCACTAGTGCCGCACTTGAGCTTCGACGACGCGGAAGGCGACATCGTGCGAGTTCAGTCAGAGGTGAGTTGGAATGTTTGGTTTTATTGTTTTTTATTGTGAACTTTTGAACAGTCGTGTTTTACTTTAAATAACGATTTTTTTTCAATCTATTATTATGTAGTACAATTTAACATAATTTGATTAAATTTATTGTCAACACGATTTAACGCCAAAATACCATATTTTACCAACGCTTTTTACTTTTCAAACTTATTTTACTCCTAAATCTTTCTGCTGCTTAACTCGACCATTTTTCTTAGAATTTTCCATATTTTTTTCCCAAAACCGTAACCAACCAATACTTTAAAACATATTAAAACCACTCCAAGTATATTTCACAAACTTAATTACCTCCAACTTTTTAGCACACGAGCGTCGAGCGAGAATACAAGGAAAACAAGCAGTGGTCCAAGGGCGCCCAGATCGGTTTAGGGGCTTTTTCGGCCTGTTTCCAGGCCAGGGACATGTTCACAGGAACACTGATGGCCGTAAAGCAGGTGAGACCATCGTTATTGGATCGAACTTTAGTAACTTTATTATTGGCGGCGAGAGGTGTTTGGAAATATTAAGAAAGTGATTTTGCTCTCACTGTATGCCTATTGATACAGCTTTTTGATTAGAGCACTATAAATCAAATGATGTTTTTTATTTATATTTAGAGTTGATTTTGTTCTTCCAGTTTCGTTTATTGGTAAAACACTTCTTGGTAGTTAAGATTGCCCGAATAGGTGTTCGAAACGTTGGTACTTTAATAAAATTTTGCCGGAAGAACAATTTTTTTTTTTTTACAACTGAACGTTGAAGAAATGCCTGGCAGCAACAGTATATTCACTTAGTAAAGGAATCGGGTGGCACTGTATAAAGAAAAAAAATTTAATACTTTGACCTGATGAAGCACGGTTGTGCGAAAGCTTGTCGAGAATTTAATACAATTTGTCGTTATATAGTGCCACCGGGTTACTCTATTGATAATTTGACAAATGTGAACATTTACAAACACTGTTATTTCTGTACAGTGTACAACCTTACTCACATATTTACCCTATTTAGAATTAGACAAATACGGCCATCTAAAAGACTTTTAAGTAGGTTGTTGAAATTTATGTATTATTTCTGCCATTTTATGGGGTGCCATAAGCCATAATCTGTTAATATTCTTACCCGACTCTTTTTATATTCTCTTCATACAAAAGAAAGCGTTTGTCTACAAAAACGTGGTCCACCTGACAGCTTTACCCAACTTTCATTTTGTTGCCTAACAAAAATCGTATATTGCCAGTTAAAATTAGAACCAAAAGCCAAAACAATCTCTTCCCCAACCTCCAGGTGAACTACATCCGCTGCTCTCAACTGGAGCAACAGCAAGTGTTGGCGGTCATTACTGAAGAAATAGCACTCATGCGGAACCTAAACCACCCTAACATTGTGAGGTTACACGGGGTCACCAAAGAAGGACCGCTCTACAATGTGTTCATTGAGTGGTGTGCAGGTAAATACATACCCTGTTGTTCAATATTTTCCGTGGTCTACTTTATGGACTTCCTGAGGAGACATCTATATTTACTGAAGCCAGCTGTAAATTTAATATTTTTTTACACAGGAGTTTACCATATAACCTGTTGTTAACAGGATTGATATTAATAAAAAAACAGCTCCTTTTATAATTATATTTCCTCTCCAACATTTCGGCAACCTTTACAAGTCGCCTTCTTCTGGGTGAATGATCATGGAGTACCAAAACGTTGGAAAATATAATTGAGCTGTTTTTAACCAATAATTTAACGCTGTCGGTTATAAAAAATACATTATATTTAAAAAAAAAAACATTATATTTCAATCTACCCGATGTTGTTCGTTTATCATTAAAACCTACAACGAAATGCCAGAATTGAGTAGCAAATTAACTCGTTTAAGTGGTAATACTTCTCTGCCAGTGCTGGAAATAATTTTAATGTTAAAACGAGAGCATTTAAGAAACAGAGATCAACTGAGAAATAAGTCCCTATCCCGGTCTACTAATATATGTGTGCTGTTATGTTATCTTGGTCAGTTCAATTTATGGACTAGGTCGCAATTGTATAGTGTACACACTTGTGTATGTGTATGGGTGTTTGAATTGTAAAACTATTTTTTTGTAAATCGTTTTTTTTACAGATGGTTTGTTTGGGTTTTTAAATCACTCACCCAGCTGCTGTCTGCGACTATTTTAAAAATCAACTATTTTTATAGGCTTTGACGAAAGAATTCTCCACTTTTATTAGGAAAACATTTTATACAGTAAATTGTTCTAGGGATAAATTTTCTGTTAAATAACATAAAATAAATTATAAATTTATTTACAAATGTTAAAATATTAACTAAGTTAAAAACGACTATCTGCATACAGAAAACATTATATTTCATTGTATTTTTAAAGGTTATAACTTTTATCTCCCCCGTTCAAAATTGTAATAGGTTGGTAAAAAGTTTAGGGACCACCTAAAAGAAATTCGCAGTCAATTACTTAGAGATAAAAAGTATGATTTTCTTTAAAATAAACCGATTTATTTATACAGGTGGATCAGTTTCCGCTCTCCTGTCCCACTATGGCAGTTTCAACGAAGCAGTGATCGCCAACTATGCTCTTCAGCTGTTCAGAGGCTTGGCTTATATACATGACCAGCACCTTATACACAGGGATATCAAAGGTGGGTACGACGATCAAAGTTGACAGCGGTGTTTTTTAGACTGATTTAACCGTTTGATCGAGAGTTTTAATTTAATATTTCGGGTCTGGGTTTAAACACAATATCAAGCCCATACAGAAGTAAGTAGGATTTTGAACGTTTTCAATAAATCTTAAGATAATATTTGGAGGTTGTAATTAGCCGTAGAATGAATATCAAAGCCTATACAGAAGTAAGTAGGATTTTGGACGTTTCGAATATCTCGTGTACGATTCTAGTTTTCTAATTCGACGAATTAGGGCAATGTTGCGACCTTGTAACATCTTTAGACGTGTTACGTTTCTAATTGGTATTGTAATGTGATTTATAAATTGCTTGTGTGCTCCAACTTCAGTTTTAATATAACGATTCAATTTGGCAAATAGCGTTTTTTTTTATTTACTCAATCGTGACAAATTTTTAATCATAAAAGGAATTTTCATAAGAACAAGAAAAAAATGCGTTTTTATCGGAATTTATTATCGATAAATCTATTTTAATTTCTAGTTGTCGCGAATAGTTGGAAAAATATGATAAGATCTAATTTCAATTCTAATCGAATTTGGAAAATCGCAAAAAAGTTCTTAAGACAAGAGTTTTATTTTGTGCAACTTACACGCACCCTTGGAACGCAAATCTACTCTTTTTAAATCAGGCGCCAACCTGCTCATCGACTCGACCGGCCAACGGTTACGCATCAGCGACTTCGGCGCCGCTGCCCGCCTGGCCTCGAAAGGAACCGGCGCCGGGGAATTCCAGGGACAACTGCTCGGAACCATCGCCTTTATGGCGCCAGAGGTAAATGGGCGGTCAATATTTGTGGATAATGCGAGTGTAAGGTAGTGCGATTTGTTCGGAGCCGATAACGAATACCAATTAGTACTATCTGTACTTGTCTGATACAGACTTGGACAACTAGATTTATTTTAGATTTTTAAGATTTGATTAGAATTAAAATTGAAGCATTTTAGTTTTTCCAAATTGGATTAGAATTAGATCGTTTTGAGTTTTCTCAAATTAGAGTAGAATTAGAATTACCGAATTCCTAAAAAATCAAATTTCAGTTAGAATTTGCTAGAATCACATTTATTTATAATTTAATCGCAATTTATTCTTATAAGAACGTGAATGGTAGTTATGTGTGTGCTAATTTTTATGCCTTTTTATGCTTTTTAGACTGTGAAAATTACATACAAGTTGTTCCAACCAAAAATTTTAATTGAAATTCTGTTTTTCAACTGAGAGACTAAAAATTCCGTTGGACAAAGTAGAATGTTTGGTAAAATTCAAATTAGATTAGAATTAGAATTAGCCGCATAAAGTAGAATTATCTAGCTGTCTAAGTCTGGTCTGATACTAGGTTGGTATCGGTGCCGATCCGATAGCAAATTAATATAAATAATAAATTACCCCTATGCCAGATAATAAAACCGTATGCAAAATCGTTTTTCTGAGCGCTTAAACTCGGCCACACCTTCACTTAAGTGCAAGCAAAAAAATTCTAGCCCGCTGTGGGGTTTGAACTCACAACCTCTCTACTTGGTAGATTTGAACTCAATGTCTATAATAACACTCTAAAATTAAAATGCAAGCCGATCAAAGAACTCTTGAAAAAGACTTGTGGTGGTCCGTCATATTCGAACTCAAGACCTTCACACTTTCATTAGAAAAAAATTTTCCATCAAAAAAAAGCACACACTCCATATCTGAGCTTAATATTTAGATAGACAAAATTCGTCATTTTCTACTTTACTTTATTCTAATTTTGTGAAAACCCGTAGTAATTGGTGTCACCCTCAATGAACCCCATTTTCCCCCTTTAACCCCAGGTTTTGCGCGGCGAGCAATACGGACGCAGTTGTGACGTATGGAGTTGCGGTTGTGTCGTCACAGAGATGGCGACGGGAAAGCCCCCTTGGGAGGCCGACATGCATTCCAATCACCTGGCTCTTATATTTAAGGTGAGAAGTTGTTTTTTTATGTTTTTTGCTGTTTGTTTGACTGGTGATGCTCTTAAAACATCAAATACCTTATTTTTTTAACCCGGCGTTTTTTCGGCTATTTTTTGATTTTTGAAAGTTTTTAAAGGTAAAAAAGATACAACTTAAGTGTTCGTTAAATGACAAAATAGCAGTTTAAATGGGGCCGCCTCACATACCTTATTAAGCTGTGAGTTTGCTACGTTAATTAACATATGATCGGAAATCTGAATGTATACCTACTCGTTTATTAAAAGATCTTTATAAAAAAATGAAAACAAGTTGAACTGTTGACAAATTTGTATTCCACTGTTGACGAGACTTCGCACAACCTTGGTTTATCGCGTCATAAGTCAACTATTTATTAGGACTTGTAGTGTCAACTACTTTGTGTGTTAATATTGACGTGCGTTTATATGCTGTCCTAAAATACCATAATTTAGGACTATTTCTACTTACTTGCAAGTTTTTATTAAAAATAATTGCAAAGGTTACACTAGTGTGCACGGATCTGTAATGTAGCTTGATAATGAGTTGCAAGGGTTTAGAAGTTCAAATTTACAATTTTGGCAATGAATTTTTTAGTTTTTTAAGATTAAAACATCAAACACTTAACAACAATAGTTTCCAACTATCTAATGTACATGACACATAAAATTTTTACCTTTACAATTTACCAATCTTAACTAAAAAAATACCCTATTAATAAGAGGAAGCACATTCAGATGCCAAGAATCAATATCATATTGTTACGTCAGAGAGGGCGCGATCCATTAAAACCACAGAACCCCCTTTATTGACACAATTACCCCCCAGATCGCCAGTTCACCCACCGTACCCCCGATACCTGACGTGCTGTCTCCAGCCATGCGTGACCTCTGTCGTCGCTGCTTGCAAACCAACCCACGTGACCGACCCACTGCGTCAGAGCTGCTAAAACACCCCGTATTCATCCGCTGGTAGGTGCATCCGCAAAGCGCGGAGGGTTTTTTGCGGAGGAATATGCCTCGTAGTGTTTTTGTGACCACTTAGCACTAATCGAGTGGTTTTTGATTGAAAAGTGTGTTTTAGTCGCAGGTTTTAACGCATTTGCAGGTTATTGTTAAAAATTGCGTCGCTGTTGATTTTAATCAAATGTTTATCACTTTTTCTTCTGCTACGCTTTTTTACGATTCAAAATTTAGCAAATTTTATGATCTTTTAATGTTCTTAACTCGTTCCTTCAAAGGTTTTTGCAATTGTGTGAACTTTTTTTCTGCGTGATCGATCTAAAGTCCTTTCAAATATTTAGTTTCATATACCGCTGCGCGCGAACCAGCATTTCATATATTGCGCAATACTGCTGATGTATTGCGCAACATTCACGTTGTCCTTCTTGTATGCTTGTTCGTGCCGGTTCATTTCATATAGCGCTTTTCAACTTTATCGATGTGTAGCTTTTTGTAGATGCTCTTCTCTCACTGCCGCGCTTTACGCTTGCTCTATAACGATCGTTTTACTGTTCTTTTCTTGCTAATGTCTGTGCTTTCGTGTCTTTGTGTCTCTCTTCACTTGACCCTATTCGCAAACGCTCTCCACAACTTTCCGTGTTTGTTTGATGATTTTAAATCATTGAATGTTAAGAGAATTGACAATTGTTTTATGTCATGTTCGTGTAAGATGTTGCTTTATAAAATGTCAAACTCACCTTAATATTGACTTTGATCAGTATAAACTTAAATATTTGCCCTCTAATCAGCCCTGTCAGTTTTTTGTACTAAGGCTGGCGTGATTGTTACATCACAGTACCTTGGCCACGCGACATTTATTCATAAAACTGTTATTAAAACAAGTCCTTTAAAAATGATTTTTTTAAATCTCGAATAAAACAATACACGAAACGACTCTGTGGACATTTTCAGTTTTTTCCCACTAAAAATGCCATTTTCTGCTTTTTCTTCGTTTATTTTGCTGTTCTGTAAAGTTGTTCTACTTTTAATTGATTTCAAGCAAATCTTGCAAATGCATTTCTGCCTGGTGATCCGACCCCACACATCTTGTATTGTTTATCAGTAATCTTCTGCTCATTTTCACCTTGTTCGTCCATGTTAAGTATTCCCCTCATACCTCAGAGCAGCGATTTTTTTGTTTGGTTGTTCAAAATTTACGGCCCTATTTGGGTTATCGTAAAAATCGCAATAATAAATCGCATCGATGTTTCAAAATGGCATAGTTGAAAAGAATGCCGCTTTGGTTGATTTACGGTGCTCTCTGATACTTTTAACGCAGTATTCATTCTCTAAACCAATTGCCGATTTGCTGAAAGTATTCCTTACAATCCATGTCCTTAAATTGTATAATTTTACGATGGTGAGTTCAAAATATAATCGCAAGGTGTTGATATAGATGTTACACCTTCGAGGTTACTTAATTTTCTTACAAATAACGACCATTTACACTTTTCTATTTCCTTTTAACCCTTTCCAACCCCGAGACCCATTCCTGTGCCACAGAAAAGCAATATCCAACCCAGTTTATTTTTCGCCACACTATGCCTTCTTCACTGTTCGAATTCCCAAGTTAGCAACTGTGTTTTTGTCAAACTTCTGTTTTTTTCGCTTTTTTTCTCATATGGTTAAATCTTGCGACCTTACACTTTCTACAAAAGAGTTTTTTTCAGTTCCAAACCTCTCAATAGTTTTTTGCTTGCCCGTATATTCTTTTGTTGTACAGATAGGTGTGTATTTTTACGATGATCTATTACAGTTGCTTTTTCATTCTTTTTTTTTTGTATTTTTGTTATCATATTGCCGCTAGAGTTAGTTACTTGTTTTCGAGTAAATTGGTAACGCGTGTTTTGTGACAACCTATTATCCAGCCGTAACATCGGCTTGGCAACTGCCACAGTCAATGGCAATGTGACAACTGCCACAGTCAATGGCAGTGTGACAACTGCCACAGTCAATGGCAGTGTGACAACTGCTACAGTCAATGGCAGTGTGACAACTGCTACAGTCAATGGCAGTGTGACAACTTCCACAGTCAATGGCAGTGTGGCAACTGTCACAATCAATGGCAATGTGGCAACTGTCACAATCAATGGCAGTGTGACAACTTCCACAGTCAATGGCAATGTGGCAACTGTCACAATCAATGACAGTGTGACAACTGCCACTGTTAGTTAGAGTTGTTTTGTTTACTTTATTGTGCCAAACATACAAATTCGGAACTCCACATTATTTGCCTTTTAAGTTGTCCAGCCACTGAATAAGTATTGTCAAGGTTTGCGAATGTATTAAGTCTGTGGAACGAGATCTGTTTTCATTTGGATTTAGAGTTTTATTAAATTGCAATTGATAAAGACAGTTGCGATTAAGTTGGTACGAGATTGGTTATCCATTGCATTGAACTTGAACGAGTTGTTATTGAATTGAATGAGTTGGATTAAACGCTTTGATTCGCTTAAACTTGAATGCAAACGATTGAACGTTGTGTCGAATTGAATAGAATGGGTTGAGATTTGTCAGTCGGAAGATTTTAAATTTAAAACGATTGGCCGTATCAAAAAAAGACCGAATGGGTGTCGTTTTGAACTTTAAATATATTGGGATTTGTTGTGTTGAAATGGAAAATTGTATTTTTAAGATAACCGCTGTGATTATCGTAACAACATCAATTCAAAAGTTGGTATTGTATGAAGCTATGTTGGTTGAATATTGTTGAAACGATAACAGCGGTATTCATATCTTGATTCCGTTGTTCTTGTTTGATACAATTTTTGTTAAAGTGACTCAACTTTTGTCGTTTAACAACTAATTCTGCCCTCTACAGAATGATTACAAACAATTACTTGTATATGTATTTTTTGTTGTCGCGTTTTATTTTTCGTGTCTGTTATTGTGACGTCATATCACCACCTGTTCTCGATCGTATGTCGCCCCTTTTGTTTTTCTCCCCTGTTTAACGTTTGAAAGAACCTAGTCTCGTTTTCCTTCCGTTAAACAATAAAACACCAACTGTAAGATATAATGTGTGTGTTATCACAGTTTCCAGAACTTTCGAATGTGCTCATCTTTACCCAAGCGTTGAAGCACTGGAAAGAATAAACTCGCTTGCAGTGAGGTTCGAACTCACGGCCTTTGCCATATAGGGACTAAACCCTTTAGTGGTTGGTGGATGGGAAAAAAGGCATGAGGGTAGTAGATATTTGTGAAATAAACTTTGCGAAATTAGCAAAAGGCTAAAAATGCGTCATAGGTTTATTTCGCATAAAATAGAGATATTTAGGTGTACAGAGGAACTTAAAAAAAAAAGTTTTCTATTACACATGAACACAAGCAAACATGCAAATGTTGAAGGCTTATCCATCAAATTTATAACTTCGCCGTAATTTGCAGTATTGTGACTTAATATAGAGTTAATGGTTTTCATTTGGACTTCATTTTACGTCACAATGCTGCTGCAACTGTTTAAAAGTAGGCTACAACTCGTTTAAGTCTTAAACTTTAAGACCAGTTGTATGTGAAAGATAAGAGTGTTTTAATTGCAACTGTTGCATTACTAAAATTTGGGTTGATTTTGATTTTTGAAGGTCCACCGGTCCGCCAAATTTGTTTTGAAATTTTACCGGTCCGTATGCTAAAAAGGTTGAGAACCACTGGCTTAAAGTATTTCTGCAATTTAACCATGGTTTGTGATGTAGTGTGGTGTTTTGCATCTTGAAAGAAAAGTTTCTCAAAAAATTGAAATTAATAACTAAAGAAACAGTCGGTAATGTAGCTTGATACAAATCTCAAAGCCAAAAAGGTAGAGCAAATTGACATTAAAAAATATGTTTCTATGCGTTGTTGTATCATCAACAGTTGACGTATCTATTTGATAAAACCGAAGATTTAGGACTTTCTCGATTGCGGCGTTAATAAAGCAACATGTCACCGTATTAACAGGAATGTTAACATCGCCTGGATTGTTCAGTCATTAGGCCAGTTGTTTGAAGGCGGAAATGTCCGCTCTACATTCATTAACGACGCCACAGGCTTTTTAGCTTTGCTCAGTAGATAACTTTTGCCGAAAAAGATCTTAAAACGACTGTGCTTATTGTATGCGTTTGTGGCATTATATTTAGAAAAGTGCTAATGTCTAGCGATAGCTCTGTGATATTATGCAGCAGTGATGGCCAGCGAACGTTGACTATAGTAACCATTTTTTTTTAAATAACTGAACTTAGCTGTATAGACTGATGGCTAGACTTAAACCCATGTCTTCTAAGCAAGCGACTAGACTTGACTATAGGGTCCAACTGAATACATTTTTAGTAACATAACGACATTTACTGGATTTGTTTTAACTGGCTTTATAAAATGCGCTTAAGTTTGTGGAAACACGCTTCTTACGTTTAGAACTCTATGCCTTCAGGCAAAATATGTGCACCGGCAGGAATTTTAACGTTAGTCAGATTCGTTATTTTTCAAGAGACAATTATAATTAATTGCGTTTTTACTGTAAATTTATCTGTAGGCCATTTATTTAAACATTAAACATTACTTTCAAGAAAATGACAAAATCTTTATATTGTGTCAAACGAAATTAGCAGAAGCGCCATGCTATAAGGCTTGTATTTTAAATGGATTTAAATAGTGTTGTCTGATTTTAAATATTTAATAACACATTTAAAATTTTCTACAATATTTTATAAAATTTGTTTTTTAGGTAAAGTGGGCCACTAAGCATAGGCCTACAATCCATCACATTATAACCTGTGGGTCAGTGGTTAACCATCTCTGGTATAGAGCATTATTGTAAAAAAGGTGATTTTAGGCCCCATTTTACGACGATTACTTTACAAAGTCCTCTATAGATATTGAACTCAAACAGCTTCTCCCTGCTGTGTATTACAGCAGTTGCTTGTTACAATTAAAGGCGTTTAATTTGGTTTCTAAATTTCCCTGTACCAAAAATGGAAAAGCAACTGCTTCTGTCTTCCGAACCAGAACAAAATACCTCGCGGGCATCTCTGAAAAACATGGAATCAAGGAATCCCCAAGAAACCTTGAAAGAAGAGGAATTTGTTCCGAGCAAGCGGAGATGGTTCGTCGGATCGGTCATCTTCTTCGTCCTCCTAATCCGTGGTTACAACCAGTCTTGCTACGGATCCATAAACGACATCCTCTCCTCCTATTTCCACGTTGCTCCCTGGCAAGTTGACTGGATCACCCTCTGCCACTCCGCAATCTACATCACCGCAACCTTCCCCTTGTCTCTCCTCACCACCCGCATCCAGCACCAGAGGGCGTGCTGTCTCATGTCCGGCGCTCTGGCCTCCGGTCTGTGGCTCTGCACGGGCGCCCTGGCCCTCCCCGGCGCCAGGTACCCCCTCATGGTAGCGGGACAGTCCCTAACCGCCTTCTGCGGCATCTTTTCGCTCTCCATCGTCAACAGCGTCGCCGCCGTCTGGTTTCCTAGCAACGAGGCTCCCGCCGTGGTGGCCGCCATGCTGGTTGCCAGGGGAACGGGCGAGTGCGCGGGCGCGAGTCTTGGCCCTGCTCTCGTGCGCCTCCGTGAGCCGGTGGCGACCTTGAAAGTGACCTTGACCGTCCTCCAGGGCTCAGTGGCAATTTTGAGCTCGGCTCTTTTTATCCTGATCCTAATCTTCATGAGGAACGCCCCGGAGCATTTCGTGAGCCTGGCTCAGCAAAAAGCGGCCAAGAGGGACTCTCCTGCCCCTTTTGATGGCCTGGCCGGCACTCTGGGCCACTACAAAGAGCTTCTGGGCCAGCTTTTCGGCGACAAGTACTTCCTAGTGCTTTGGCTTGGGTTCGGCGCGATGTTTCCAATACTTCGCTCACTGACCATTCTGCTGTCCAGTCTCGTCCACCAGCGGGTCAAGAATGACAATGAGCTGAACCTAAAGTCAGGGCTGGCCTTGAGTGGCGCTTGGGCGATGTACGTGCTCGGGAGCTTACTAGCTGGGCCATTCTACGTAGAACGAAGCGCCTGAAAGCACTTGCGGTGTTTGGGTGTGCGTTCCAGTTTGCTTCATGTGTCGGCGTATTCACTGGTTTAAAGCTTTCCTCAATTCCACTCACAATGTTCGCTGTGGCGGCAAACGGTGCCTTCCTAGGCCTTACAAGTGTTTGTTTCTACAACTTGGCAGCAGAGGTCACGTATCCAAGGTCATCTCTCCCTACCACGATGCTTAACATCGTCACCATGGGAATCGCGCGCGTTCTTTACGTCACAATGGGTCGTCTGTTGCTCGGTGCCTTCGACGCAGAGACCGCCATTGTTTTACCCATTGTCGCGTCACTGCTCGTCACAATCGCGATCGCGACGCTCGACTGGCCGATGAGAAGAAGTGAGGCGGAAAACGATGTTGGACAATCTTAGGTATTTGGAGATTTTGGAGGATTTATTCTGGTTATGTGATCTATGCTGAGAACGAGGCACATACGATATAATATTGGATCGGAGCCATGTGAAGTGGTTGTCTCGTCTGATTCTTGGGCAATATCTTGAATCGTCCGATAGTAGGGTAGTATCGGTGCCGATTCAATACCAGAAAAAATTGTGTAAGTTGTAAACTTTCCCATACAAATAAAAAAGTATAATTTCCGTTGTTTCAAATAATTGTAATTTAATTTGTTATTTTTGTTTCGGAAGCCTTTTTGACTTACGGCGCTTATCCTAAAGAAAATAAATTGTTCGCGTCACTCTTAGTAACATTTTCACTCAGAAATTTCTCGAATCTTTCTACAAAATATTAAAATAAAACGCACATCAACTGTACACAACGTAAGAATTCTTTTATTTGCACTGATATCGTACAAAAAATGTATCAAGCTTATCAAAATGAAAATTGAAAGCCTAGAAAATTAACTATTTGTTGGCACCCTTAAGCTTGAGATTGGCACCCCAGTGTTCCACAGCACCCCGGTTGAAAACAACTGCCCTAGAGGTTTATACACAACCAATAAATTAGATGTATTAGATCGAAAAAAAAAACATTTGCTTTTGTGAAACGTAAACAAAAATCATTAAAGCACCAGTTGCAATTCACATCAGACACTGTTAAAATATCTTAAAGATTTATATATTTCGCCAGTAAAGGCACCGTCAGTATATCTCAATATTATACAATATTCATACTAAATAATCATACTGTTTCGTTTTTTATTTAGGTATACTAATCATGACTTTTCTGGCGAAATATATAGATATATATTTTAAGATCGTTTATTATTGTCTGACCTGAATTGCCAGCTTTGCGAGACCAATCTTGTATTACTGATCAGAAATTAAAGTCGACATTTATCAAGGTGATTTCCATTATCACATGTTCAGTGCAAAATAGACAGCTTTACTTATTTCTTTCTAGACAGCTTTACTTATTTACAAAAATCGCCAAATATGGTCGAAAATAAAAAAATGTTTTCGTCAGGTTCGGCAACAATAAGTATCATTACAAAATTGAGTTTCCGTTATGTACGGCAAAATATATATATTTTTTTTAATTTTGATCTTTTTTACAGCAGAATTATACCAGCTGTAAATGCACAAACCGAGCAAAAATCAAACTATTGCAACAATAAAACGTTTCAGCGTAGTAACCATTCCTTAACAGCTTTAAACAAAGTCGTGATAAAATGACGGGCTTTCGCCCAAAATAAAACAGCAAACGATAAAAACAAATCGTCACAGGAACATTTTGAAAGCCTTTTTGCCAGAAACACACCACTTCTTCCAGAAAACAGACTTTTTCACTCCTTTAATTCTTCCAGCAGTGAAGTGTGTTCGGAAATCTCTGCGTCGGTTCGCTTATAAGGCAGCTTGGTGGCCAGTAGCAGGATAGTAATAATAGTGGTCATGGCAAAGGGAAGTGCGAGCGAAGATGCCGTGTTGGCCGTGGACAAGAGCACTCTGCCTAAGAGCGGGTAGAGAAGTCTCATCACACCAAGCCCGATCAGGTTAAGCATTGCAACCCGTAGAGGAGACCTTGGGTAGGTTACTTCGACTACCAGCTCGTACAAACATGTGCACGCCATTCCGATGCTGAACCCAACCATCACAACGCCGCCGAACACCAAGGCAATCGACGAGATCCGCGCACCGATCAGAGCTAGCAAGGTTGCAAGGCTCTGTAGGCCAACAGACGCCACCGCGCACCACTTAAAGCACTTGGTTTTGGTCAGCACCGGCCCTACTCCGATTCCACCGACAAGGGAAAGAATCCAGGCCGCCATTATGATAAAGCCCGACTGTTCGTTCAAGTCCTGAACGTCTTTGAACTCTGTGTGCAGCATTGAGGAAAGTAAAATGGTGAAGTTTCGCAACACAGGGCTCACAACTGCGAAAGTGATCCACACGACCACGAACGGCCACTCGGAGAATAAATCCTTCAGGAAGAGGAAAAACTCCTTGACTGTGATTTTTGCCACCGGCTGACGCAAGCGCTTGGCCTGGGCCACACTTGGGGGCAGAGGAGGGCGGTCGGGAACCACCAGGAACGTCAGGGTCATCGAGATTAGAAGGATTGAAGCGGCGCCGGCGAGGAGTCCAGCCATCCTTTCACCGACTTCTTCAAAGCTTTGGTTCATGTTGACGAGGAGGGGGGTTGTCATGGCTCCCACCGCTTCCCCGATGCCCCTGGACACCGACATGAAGCCAACCACCGTGGATACCTCGTTGGTAGGGAACCACGTGGCTGCTGTCTCCGGAACAATCGACATTGAAAAGATGTTGGAGAGACCGGAGACCATTTGTCCGGCAATTGCAAGCGGGAAGCAGTTTGGAATGATGAAGGCGACTGCTGTCATAAGCATTCCCAGCACAAGGCTGCCAGTCATCAGCAAGTTGATGGTCTTTAGTCGCAGGTGGACGGTGAGAAAGGCGGTTGGGATTGTTCCCAATGTGAAGACCACTGCCTGAGTCATGACCAGCCAGTCGATTTGCCACGGCGCGACGTTAAAGTGCTTGCTGAGCACGTTGTTCACCGAGCCGTAGCACGCCTGGTTGAAACCACGGAACACAACGGTAAGAACGACGTTGGTCATCGCCAACCAGCGGGTCTTGTACGACATGAGTTGCTCGTTGTCGGTCAGAGATCCATTGTCGCTCGACTTTTCCTCGCAACTTTGGTCAGTTTGCTGAACAGTGGCCATTTTTTGCGTCCTAAGTACTTAAGTCAAGAATTTCAATGGCTACTTAGTTGTTAAAACTGTTGTTTTGACTTTAATAGGCGTACGACAACGCCTGGAACACAAAACGCAAGTTTGCTTAATAATTTTCAAGAAATACCAATGCAATAAATTCGATAAAATCGAAATTTTTCAAACGTTACGGCAATAGTTCATATTATCATCAGTGTTTTGCCTCATTGTATCATACAGTAAATGTTAATTTTATGGAATAATATGGCTTTGGTGACTTTTTGTAAAGTGTTGTTTTTCGCCTTTCTGTACTGCCAATTTTATCAAATGCTTTCACAAATATATTGTGTTCAAACCAACAGCTACGCTTTACTGGTAAGAGAAACATATAACTCTATGACGAAAGATTGTCCCTCAATAGATCAGTACTAAAAAAAAATACAGTAATTTTTTCCTTTCGCAAAAATAGCTTACCGCTAAATTTCACCGTTTCGTATCAGCTTTGATTTTTACAGTCATACCTCTTTAGCAGCTTTTCCATTTATTTTGGACCTGCTGGGAAACAGCTCCTAAACAATTATACCCGGGATTTGCTCGTTTCCCATAGAAAACATAGTCGATGAACGCAATGCAACTAATGGCGGAAACCTGGCAATTTAACGCGGCAATATAATATTCGGCTCCATTCATCGAAAATCAAAGTAATTCTGGTCGGTTAAAGCGGTTGAAATCCTTACTCAGCACAAAAATTGCACCAAGTTATCAGATTGTTGCGCTATTATCAGTTTACTAAAACAAACCACTAATCTAATAAACTTTTCAGTCAAATTTTCATTAACCGTATATAGTAAGCCAAGCAATGCTTCTAATTACTGTACTGTAGAAAGCTGGTATTCTCAAACTTGCTTCGTTTAACTCGTAAGTTGCTAGATCACAACAAGCTTACAATGCCTCACCACACACCAGTGATGCCTGCAACTTTTTTTCAAGCAAAGAAATGGTGCGTTTAGATAAGATGTCAAGTTGTGTCACGAATTCTCGCTGACAGCACTGTTCAACCGGAAAACGACTCGAAAGTGGAAATCGCAAAACGGGAAACGCAGATTTTACTCTTTTGTTATCATTATAATATTTTTACATGGCGATTCCTAACTTACATTCGGTCGCTAACCAATGTACAAATAATTTTAAACAGCCAAAAGCTAACCAATGTACAAATAATAAAACAGCCAAAGAACAACTAAAAAAAAAACATTACGATATTGAGAATTTATAGCTCGCGTGACTTTTTCACATTGTATGTTTTGTCTAAAATGGACATACTATAAAATACTAAAAAGCCAACCCACAGTCTTGACTTGTAGGCATGTGCCCAGTTTCCGAATTTAGACGTTCTGTTAAGTTTTCCTTGAACTGACTAAAGGTAATATAAGTATGTTAGTATCCCTGTTTTAATATACTAATCGCACAACATGACCGAAATATACGAGCTGTCTTTAGTCAAACAACTGCTGTTACAAACACTGCTGTGTTTTTCTCCGCTTATATTTAGGCGTTTGGTAAAACACGAAAATGTCTCCAATTTCCTACAAGGAAAAGACAATTGAACGATGGTCGTTGCTGCGCCAGCTGAACTCAAATATTCGGCACGGCAGTGGTTCCCTATCTGTTTACTATCGCTACCCTTAAGGCGAAGATATAGACTTTAATGACAGTTTTCAAGTGACAAATTACTGCCTCAAATAAGCGACACAAAAGTGGCACCATAGCCCATTACATATATAAATTATTGGGGCGCTAATAGTTTTTTTTAGCGTGCTTGTAATTAGCTATCGTACTAAAACTAAACTTAAGTCAGCGTCTAGCTTTTTGGGCAAACCTATGCTAGAACAGGAAAAACAATACATTAAGTGAAACAAAGCGAAATATAATCGTACACAAAAATTTTCTTCCACCTTTCGAATAATAAAAAAAGTATTTTAGTAAAATGTGAACAAGCCCCTTAATAAAGTCAACTTATTACGCATTGGGAAATAATCACCCTAAGAGTCATTGCTATTTACCGCGACTTCTTAACCAATAAACAATCTAACCTACTGCGAGGAATGGTAAAGCAGTGACAACTTGCAGCAGCGCATTGATAAATAAAAACTTAAGGTCAATATGTTTCCAGTGTAAAGTTCGAAAGATATTAGATTTGGGCATGAAACAATTTCAGTCAGTATGACAAACTACAAACATACCGAAAAAAAAAACGAAAATTCTATCAACCACAAAACTCTTACACGCGTTTGAACAGCGCAATTGAATAACGTTAAGCGCTTAGAAGTATTTTTTTTTGTTTAGAAACGTTTTATTCATGCCGGTTCGGGATTTTACACAATGCGAGTTCAACTATATCCGGCGAGTGCTGATTGACATAAAGTCGCCTAAAGCAAAACTATAGGTTGTTGCTTGTTGCTATGTGATCAAATGTTCTAATTTGCGACAAAATGTGTTAAGCGCTATAGAATTAGTTTTCTGAAGGTTTATAACTTGGGTTACACGTATGTTAAAAGCTACCATTAAAAGTTTACATACCCACATAAAACTGGATGAATCGATTGTTGTTTTTTAGTTACGTAGAAGCAAATTATATCACAAATCAAAATGTTGAAGATAGGTAGGAGTAGGACATTGACCCCACAGCTTATAACTAAACAGAAACACATTAAAAACAGTGTTTATTTTTCCAAAATCATGGAACGTTTTAAGTTAAAAAAATGTTACTTACTGCTACTTTGTTTGACAACTGGCAAGGTTCGGTAAACCTAAAGTACTTGTGTGTCGAATTTTCCAGGTGATTAGCAAATCGAATAATAATAAATAGACGAGTGAAAGACGCCGGCCTTCTCTTGTAGCGCGGTTTTCTATTAAAAAACAAAGAATCGTCAACGAAAAATCAACAAGAGTAACAAAAACGTAAAATTGCGCGTTTTAAAAAAAATATAGTTTTAAAGCTTAAGATTAAACTAATTTGTACCTCACTAATGTATGGTTGAATAAATAATTTGTCTTGATATATGCTCTGCTATTTTTTGTTCTAAACCTATTTCATAGTTTGTTCTTTCATAAAAATTATTGGGCCACAGAATTTATTGGGCCGAAAAGAGCCGATACCCGAACTTGTAATATCGGTACTCATCCGATACTACGTTGTAATATCGGTGCCGATCCGATATTAAATTGACATAGGAATTTCAGCCTTAATTTATTTATAAAATAATTTTAGGTTGAAAAACAAATTCATAAAAATTATTTAGTTTAACAATTAGAGATAACTAATCTAATAACAAAAAAGAAAATTTCACAAATCCAGCTGGAAAAGATTACATTTGAACACTTTAATTTCATCTATTTTGATTTTTTAACATATTACCGGTAATGGCGTCCTTTTTTTTCAGAACGCGATATTTTTTGTCCAAAATGTTCGGCATCGGAAAAAAATGTCTTGAACCACCCCAGTAGTTCCGGTAGTTAACCAATGGTGTGATATCGGGGCAGATCCGACATCAAATTAATTCATACAGTACCGGTATACAGACATCCGACCACATTGAACGTCAATTTCGAGCAAAAATTACCCTAAATTTTGTCCTTACGCCACGAAAATTATTTTCTTTTAACCATAGAACTTTGTTATCGGTCGCACCAGGGAGTCGAACCGGATTTGGTCCAAATTTTCCCGAACCGTAACCGAACCTAAAACGTTTTGTTAGATCCTGAGGAGCCGAACCGGAACTGAACCGAATATTTTGAATAAACCTGAATCTTAACCGAACCCGAATCTTTCAACAAAAGCGGTTCACTCCAGCATGACGTAACAACCTCTATTTTACAGAGTCATGTTATGCCATGTTTGGAATTTTATCAAAACAAATTAATACTGATTAAATAAAACGATGCTTTTTGTTTTTCAGATATTTCAATAACGAGTTGCTTGTTTACGTCACGCAACTTTACATTTATTGACACACGTTTTCATATTCAATTGCATCCGAACCGGAACTCTATGAACCGGTTTGGAAAATAAATTTAGTCGCACCGGATTGCGAAAAAATCCTTGAACCCGAACCGAACCTGAACAGTCAAACGGTTCGACTGGATCGCAGCGCCGTACGTTTTGCCCAAAATACCGAACATCGGTAAAATACCAATCAACAATCCATTAAAACAAGTTACAAAAATACTTACCAACTATAATCTGTCCAGGTCAAGAACACTTCGTTTTTTTTATATAGCCCTACATCGTATTTTGCGAAGCGCGTATTTTTAAGTAAAAAAACGCCATATTGTTGGCGTCGCTTTACCTTTAATACACATATAACGTCATATTACGTTCATGTTCTAACACAGTAATTTTAACTACTTTTTTGTATAGCTGCCATTGAAAATGGCTGCCGGTTACAGCGTTTATAAACCTGTAGTTTATTTACAAAACATTATACAAGTTCTGGCGCTCTTTCACTTATGTACGTGAAAAGTTATGCAAAAAACATCAACACATTAATTACTCTCATTACATTTTTGCATTTAAAGCGATTCTAAACAATTTCAGTCATATACGCAGCAAAATAAACCTTTAATCACTTTAAACTTAGGCAAATAACTGGTCAGACAAAACCGCCGACGTAACAATAGTTTACGTAGGCAACTTTATTGTTACGTTTCGATAACCTTCCCAGTAGCCTACTCAGTTGGTAAAAACAATAGGCGGGAAAATATAACACTCACAATAAAATAAATGCATTCACCAGATGAGGTTTGCTGAATTTTGACGATAAATAGACTTAAAAATTAACACATTTGTTGCTACACAGTAAAAAAGTGCGACAAATATAATTTTGAAAAAGCGAGATTATTCTTTTATTGCTCACATAGTTAAAGTTCGATAAAGTTCAATTTAATGGGGTTAATTATACCCTAAATGAATTAGGTTATAATGTATAATTGTCGAAAAAGTTGAAGTATACAAAAAATGGAGTGTGCCAACGGGCATTTTCAAACCTTTGTATCGAGAATGGATTAAATACATGTACCGATAAAAATGAAAGTCTGCATTATATCCATGATACTATGCTACTAAATTGTAAAGCATCATTGACTAAACATTTTATCTGTAGATTGTGTTTCTTTTTAACTGTTTACGAAGGAATATTATAGAAATGATTTACAATAATATTTCACTTCTGGCCTTGTAAATTTGTTTATTTTTAACTTACAAGGTCGTCATTTGCTTGTTTACAATTTTCAATTTACGTTATTATTTGTTTAATCTGTATTTTAAATCTTTGACGGTATTCTGAATACGATAGCTGTGCTAAACACAAGATAGAAATGAGTCTTTTTATGTCAGTTTTTTACACGTATGACTGAGCTACTCGTAAAATTTACGACATTTTGTCAGCGCGGAGTCACTAGCAACGGTTCAGAGATTTAAATTGACAATTTTTCAATGGCGGGATTTGGGTTTAGCATCAAATTTTGGTGTTTAAATCAAACTAAAATTTCAGGTAAGATATGTTGATAATTATGTGCAGTTACTTTGATGAATAAGACGTCAAAATAAAAAAAAATCGTACTTATGAAGAAATTATTCGAAAAGTTTTTTGGCGCTCGTCTAGAATCCTACCACAATTATGAAATCAAAGCACATTATTTGGGTGTGGGTGGATTAAGTATTATTTTATTCCTTATTTAATAATAATACCTGACCCACCCTAAACCAAAAAATGTGCGTTGTGGTAGGATTCTAAACGAGCGCCAGTTTGTTTACTGCCAGATACTAAGACTAACTGCTTTCTTCTTTATACACACACTAAAAGATATATGAATGCTGCAAACTAATATCAAATATTTTTACTCAAACCTATAGAGGTTTTATTTGTTAAAGCTACAAGATATGACTTTTGCTGTAAGCATAAAAACAAAACAGGATTGCATGTACCCATTTGTAACTTCACATGGATTTGGGCTGGGTTACTTTGCTTTGGAGTTCAGGCAGTCGTACTATCAACTTGAATTTCATGAGTTGTGCATTATTTACGTGATTTATTCCTTAATCGATTTAAATATTTAAAATATTTGGTTAGAAAAAATGAATAAAATGCATACTTCTTGATTTAAACAAATTGATGTGATCCACAAAAAAAGTGATTGTGCCTTGGCAGTTCTACAGTTGACTAGATGAATTAGGCTATTACAGGCTTTTCAATAAGAAACTGAGACGTTATAAGGTTTCCAAAACGCATATAAACAAGCTGCCCCATTCTTTTTGGATATATATTTTGAATCTTTACACAGAGTTTAATCAGTCAGCAAATAAACAAGCTGCCCTATTTATCTTATTATTATTGATTCAATGACAATCAGGTAACAGTCTTACGACTAAAGAATACCTGTCCTATTGTTACTCGCTTTATGTAGTGCCTTTGCTATTTGCCTGGCTCGCTTACACATCCCTCTATTAGTGAGTATGCATTTGATTTTAATGAAAATGCAAGTTAGTGTTTGGATAGATTCTGTGTTCTGGACTTTCAGGGTAACACTAATGATTTATTTCAAATACTTTTTACTTGTAAATAATTCCACGAGTTAGTTTTTTGCTTGCTCCTCACAATTGTACAATGAAAAAAAGCTCTTTCTAAGATGTGAATTGCACAATTTTGGCATAGGATTAGCCAAAAAAAAATCTTTGGCAATTAACAAATTATGGAATGTAGTTTTTATTACTCAAGATTTCTAATAAAATTTTATCTATCTACCAACATGTTTATGGAGTATGTTATACCCAGGTTTGTGGGTATAATTAACTACTAACTTTTTGTCTTGCTATTTTAAAATTATAACTTTGTTACAGATAAAGAGATCACTGCAAACCAGTATCATGACAAAGAGGCTGGCCCGGGGGAATATTACGACGCGAAAAAGTTGTTTGTTACAAGTCGTAACGAAGTCTGGACGCCAAGAAACAAGAAAGCTCTTAAACTGAGGGAAAACATCAAAATTGTAGAGGAGACCTTAAAATCAAATGAAGTGATTTTCTTAAAGTGGCAAGAGCAGAATAATGCCATTAAGGTTTGTTTGAGAATAAGATTAATTTTCACATTTTAGAACATAATGCTGGAGGTTTTAGTTAGACATAGTAAGAACATTAAAGCCCATATAAAATTAAGTAGCATTTTAAACGTTTTGAATATCTATTGATGACTTTTTAACTTCTGTTTAAACATCTGTTGAAAATGAATAAAGATTTGAACATCCAAATGCCACCTATATGGGCTTTATTTGGACCTAGATTGATTTTAATACAATTTTTTTGTTTTGAACTAAATATTTTAATAATTTAATTTGGGATTTGTAAGGTAAGCAGTTGGATAATGTTAAATAATTGCTTTATAAGTGAATTAAAGTATTTTCAGGTTTATATCTATAGTTTGTCACATTTATTATTTCAAAACTATAATAATTTGTTCCTTTTAGTGGTATACAATATAAAAAATACCTGTTTTTAACAAGACGTAAAAATAAATTAATGAAAATCATTTCAACATTAATTACGAGGTGTATTTATAAATATGTGGTGCACATTTTGTGCTTATTGGGCTATGTTCGTAAAGTTGCTTTTTTTAGTTATAAAGTCAAAGAATAGAATTATTTGTGTTTCAGCTGGCTTTCAGCTCTGGGCTTCTTGCTGATATTGAATTAACAGAGAATGGCGACACTCAGAAAATCACACTTGAAAAGAGTATGGTTGGAAAAGTTACCGATGCTTCTTCAGGTAACACCAAGATTTTTCTTATAAGATCATGCACTAATTATTAAAATGGTTTGATAACCTTTATGTGATGTTTCTATAAACTATGTGTACAGGAAATCTTCATCAGGGCACACAATGTTTTTTCGTTTTTGTTTATATATTTTCTGCCAAGTAGCCAGTTTATTGTCCTTATTAAGATTACATATATATATACTGGTTATCAAAACATTGTTCCATTTAACTTATAGTTGATACAATGCCTGGCAGCATCAGTGTATTGAAGATCTGTATATTTCAAATATGTACTTGCTTTATGATTATTCATGGGCTTATGTCTATTAACAAGTAACTCCTAAAAAGTTTATATTAGTTAATATATGTATTATTTGTTTAGCAATTAATACAAGCAACTCCTGAATAGTTTGTGTTAATTATATACCAATTATATATATGTTTTGTTTTTAGCAATTTGGACAAGTAACTTTGCATGTTTTGCTTTCGAGGATCAAACTAAACTTGCATTTTACACCCTTAAGTCTGAGATTAAACCTTCACAAGTTGATATTCCAGGTATATATGTTACTAGTAAAAAATTCATAAAATTTTGGTCCTAAAATGTTCGGATTGGATCTAAAATGTGTTAATATAAACTAAATAAATTTTTAACAGTTTTACACAATTATTAATGCTTTTTACATAAATACAATACAATAAGCTAAAATTATTTTGAATGTAAGGAATGTTCCGTACACAATAAAAATGTAAAACAACAAAATAAATAGTACCATGTACAGAAGTAGGTATCATTTTGAATGTTTTGAATAACTCTTTATTCATGATGTTGAAAATGAATAAAGAGTTCTCGTAATGCTGAATATGCTACCTACTTCTGTATGGGCTTTGATATACTTACTTCGTCTAACTACAACCTCCAACCATAATGTTCCAAGTACATAAACTACTTTTTTGGCATCTTATACATGTTTGCCTTTTGTACAGAAACTGATGGCTATTCATATGGCGAAACATATATTTCTGTTAAATTGAAAATCAAGAAATGATTTTATTTTTATACCTATTTTAATAATTAATCAAACGTATCTTCAGTTTCAATATTTAAAAAAAATATGAAACGTCATTTTTTCTATAAATCGACCAATACACACCACCTTTACGGAAAGAATCCTAAAATTACTGCTGTTCTTTGTATGTTGAGATTAGGCCACAGTCCACTGAATATAACATATACGTTTCGTACTTGTTTTTGCGGAGCTTCTGAAACTCCAATACATTTGTTTTTTGAGTGTCCACTATTAACCGCCGGGTCCGTTTTAATGAGCGCAGTTTGTTCTCTGTTTGTCGATAATTCTGTAATGTCACCGACTGCGTTGTATTCTTTGTCTAATGCTACTTTGTTGAATTACATTCTGTTCGAAAATCCTGATTTAATTTGCTCTGAATCTCTCCTTTTATTTAACGCTGTACATGACTTTTTGTTAGCTTCTCCGAGATTTTGATGCAAATTCTTTCCAGTGTCCAGTATTAAGTTATTACGTGTTGTTCCTTAAAATTGTTTGTTACTCGTTAATTGGTGTCGCGACAAAAGGTTTTCTTCAGTTGTAAGACTGCCACCTGATTGTCGTTAAATCAATAAAAAAAAAAAAAAAATTAATCAGTCTGAATATCAATAATACCATATTTTAAGTATGAATTAACTATGCTTAAATGAACATAAAAAAAAACTGGTCAGATAATGTAAACAAACAAGTTAAAAAGCAATAAAAATACAATGTTTACCTAAAAAAATTGTTTGAACATTTGATGTTATATTTCTTTCCAGGTCCACAGAAGAGACTTAAACGACACCTAGTGGTAAATTCGGGCGAAGACATGATGATTTGTTGGTGGAAGCAAGGCTCGTGGCTGCAGAGTGCTCCGGATAATGAAAGGATTAATCTTGTGTTGCTCGGATGTTCGTTTGGAAGGTTTCACTTCTTTTAACTTTTCTTTCTAATGGTTATTTACTTTCTGTCAATAGTTATAATATTATAGGGATGCAAAAAAATCAACATTTTTATGCCACCATCAGTGTAAAAATCAAGTAACTGAATGTTTACACTGATGATGGCATGAGGTATTGCCAAATGTTTGTAAAAACTAAATGTTGATTTTCTGAATATAATAGCTTTATTACTTTTATCGAATGTATTTTATTTTGATATTGAAACCAGATATTTTGGGCAAAGTACCGCTGATTAGATTCAATCTAATTCTATACCAAATGACATCATTGCTATAGTGAAGAAAACAAAACTAGTCAAATTTAAATATGCAGATGTGATTTTATTCGGGTTGTTGACAAAAAAAATGCTTGGAGCTGGGAAACCTAGTTGCTAAGGGTAATGGGTCAGTTATATATAATGATTTGTGGCCCAATTTTGATATTAATTTGTTGTCAAATAAGCATTGATACCACCCTGGTATCAGCGGATACCCTGTACTACCATCGAAGTATTGGCTCCAATCCAATATTATTGGGACATCCCTAGTCACTTATATATATATAATAAGATAAATTTACAACATTTGTTCTGATTAGGGATGCCAGATAATATCAGAAAGCAGCCGGTATCTGATGTCAAATGAAAGTTCATTTCGTATCGAATTGAATCACAATACTTTTTGTTTAGAAATTTTATCGGTATCTAAATAAAAAGTATCAGACTTTTCTAGTTCTGACCTAGATCGTACTTCATACTGGTAGGAATGAACGAATGTTGTGAGTTTATTTAACTTTACCAAACGCTGGTTTTTAGACTGACTTTGCTTGCAAATTGTTAGACTGATTTATTAGGTGTATTGAAGTCTCTTGGTGCAATATGACTCTATTGTCGTTGTTCGAAAAACAACTTCAGTTGGGACTAGATCACACTTATACACAGTGTTTTTTTTTTTAAGGTCCGGTCCCCCAAATTTCTCCAGCGGTTTCCCAAATTTCAGGCTTGCAACTTTTTGGTATTTAAATGAAACACTTGTGGTCTCTTAAAACTACTTAGCGGTCACCCAAACCAAACCTTAGAAAAACCCTGATTATACATACTAGTACATGTATCCATCATATCTGTATACAAGTTTCAAACACTTACCACATATTTAATTCTGTTTTTCAGCAGGCATAATTTAGCTTTAGCTGTCTTATGTATTTTATTGCACAAGTCAATAAACTATATCTTCCTCTTAACACTTTTGTCTCATTTTTTTAAAAATTTTTTGTTTTTTAGGCTTGAAGTTCTCAGTTCAATCCAATCCGAACATGAAATAGTTTCACTTGAATTCAGTCGGACCAACACAAATCAGGTTAAGAGCCATGGTTATTAAATAATTAGTTTCCTTAAATCAGTGTGTTTTATTAAAAACAAGAAAACCTATCAATCAGAATATTTTGGCTCTTCAAAGCATGTTAAAAAAGTATTTTTTTTAAGTTAAACGCATTATGATAAAAAAGGGACTCACATTTTGCGTATTATGGCTCTTTGGTGCTTTAGCTACAATTTGCTGATTTTCCTGAGTGAAAACACCCCTAACAACATAGAAAATAATAAAAAAAAAAATAGAAAAAATGTAAATCCTAAATGTAGTAAAAAAATATTATCTTTTACTAATCCAAGATTTAGACTAATTTTTCATGTTATGTAAATATTGTTTGCTGTTTGTTGCTTTAAAACAAACTTGTTGTTGCCAGAACATTTCACTAAATGTGTTTTGCACGTTGTGTATATGTTATTAGATCATCACTCTTGAAAAGTCGTACAATGTAAGAAACGAACGCCACCTTGACTCTGTCGTGTACGAGTGCTCGCGAAACAAAGTACAACGACTCCATGTTGTGTCTTTCCCAATCAAGCATGCTGTGCTGTGTTCAAATAGGAACAGGTAAATGTATAATAATATATTTATTATTATAGTATACATATATATATTATATAAATATTAAGTTTATGGAATGAGGTTGTAGAATTAGTGTAGTGTGACTATAAAAAATAAAATTCTATGATAGGAGTTAGTGATTCTTTTTTTAAGAAATGTAGGATTTTATGTGTATTTTTTTCATTATATTTAATATTATTCCTTTTCCATAATATGTCATGTGGCACTTTGTTAAAAAATTATAAGAATTGCTATATTTATATGTCATTCAGTTGCAACAAACTCTTTTTATGGAATTAAAATAATTAATTAATTTGCATCAAATTTAAAACATTAGTACTGAAGTTCCACATTTTTAATACAAAACCATCTAAACTTATTTTGTTGCACGTTCAATAACAAACTAACAACATCAATTTCCTAGTGATGAAGACCGCTTGGTTGTCGGGTGCAGTAACGGTTCAGTGATTCTTCTGGACCTGGTCACCCAGGCCCCGGTTGCCACGGTAACATGCCCCGACCTGGTCCCCACGACGATCGCTTTCCTGGGTGGGGTCATTTTGGTGGGTGGAAGCAGGGGTGAACTCACAATGTACGATGGGGTCCTCAATCAAATCACCTTCTTTAATTTGGACGAGAAAGAGTTTATGAGATTGGAGGTAATGTGTGCCTTGAACTTATAAAGATTGTTCAAGTCTTACTTTATCAATTATAAACGCCCGCCTTTATTTGTCGTCTTATTGGTTGGACCAATATTTTATAATTTACTTTGTCTGCTGCCATCGATGTGTAGTAAGTTAGAAATAACCGAACCCCAAAGTCCGGCTCCGGCCTAAAAAACTAACCAAAAGACTCCACCAAATGTTTGATTTTGACGAGTGTGGAGTCTGACTCCGACTTTACAGTCTGTATTCCGACATTTTGCATAACCAAATTAATATGGTTATACAGCAATCCACTCATAGGAGTTCATATAATTCATTAACCACAATACTTGGTTGAAAAATGTTCCACCATATGCTATTCGACCTTTTTTACAGTTTGCGGCCTTATCAGTTTCAAATTTTTGTACCGCGCATGTCGGACTCATTACTAGGTAGTTGCATGGGATCTTATTCGAGTCGCGAGTCTAAAACCAGCAAAATTAAAGCGACTAAAGCATTTATGTTTTTTAATTGATTTCATAAAACTGTGTGTCAACCTTGCATCCATGATACAAACAGCCCCTTTTTATCGCAGCTTTCCAAATATCTTTTGTCGGAGAACGGATTATCTCAGCTTGTATCCGACCAACACAACTCGCTAGCCTTGCTTTTCAGTGGAGGACCTTTATCACTGTTACGACTGATCGGAAAACTAAACCATGAAGAAGTTATCTGCAGACATCTCTTTAATGACAAGGTCAGTTTAGCTCAGGGGTTTTTAAACTGGGGCCCATATACCCCTTGGGGGTAATGAACTAGCTTTAGGGGTTACCAATTATTCCAACAAAATTGTGATTTCAGGTCAATGAAGCTGTGGGTTTGCTGTGCTCACTCAACTGGAACTACAGCGGAGCAGATGCTTTTCACGGTCTGATGACCATCGCCGACCACCTCCTAACCTTGCCGTTAAATCACGACAGAGAAAGTTCGTTTTTTATCGTTGTACTTTTTAATTTACTTATTTGTGAAACCATAACTCTGAGGGTCTTATAAGACAGTTTGAGTTCTGTTCTATTTTAGAATACGTTTTATATTCTTAGTTATGAAGCTATACAAACAAAAATATTTGTATTTTACTTACCAACATTTTTTTTATCTCTATTTTCAACCAACAAACAGAACTGAAGATAGGTTTTTATTTGACTCGCATGTATGTAATGTTATATTTCTCTTTTGAAGTTGTAATGATAAATTATTACTTGCCTGTCGTAATACTCACAACCTCGACCAGGTTATTGTTTTGTGCTCTGGCTCAGTGGTAAAGCAATAAATTAGACCATTTTTATAAGTAAGTCCTTTGCTTTTAATTACTTCGTCGTAAGATATGATCTCACATTCCAGGTCTTTTCTATGCTAGACATTAGACAAGCTCAGTGGTGCAGTAAACAATTGTACTGTCTAGTTTTTTTAAGTAAGTCTTTGCTTAAACGCCATATTTTTTAGTTGTGCCGCTTTTACGTTTATCACTTATTCCGCAGAGCAACTTGAAGCCACTTTTTCTTCCTTCTATTCTTCTCCGCGAGCAATTTCCGAGGGAATCGTTCTGAAGTATCGACACACTATAAGCTGGTAAGTTGTACTCACTTGCGTCATTGTACACCTGGTGAAATACCAGCACAGAATTAGATTTTATACACCACCATTTCTTAATGTTTCATTTTTGTATGCCGGCTTTTGTATATATTTTTCCCGTATGGACGTTGCGTGTTATTAGTACCTCACCTAATAGGTGGACATAAATTGATCAAAATGTTGTAAAATAAGTCTTATTTAGAGCAGAATGGCTGGACGTTTTAGAATAAGTAATAAAGCCAATATAGGAGTAGGTACCAATTTTTTAAAATTTTTGCCAACATCTGACCACCACGCCTCCATATACACTTCTGTAAAAATTCGGCTTTATTTTGCATTATAATCGCTTGTAGTTTAAGCAACTTAGTTTATCTTATTTGCTTAGTATTATGATTTTGTTGTATTAAGTATAAATATCAGACTTGGACTTTTCTGTGCTACAATATATTAAAACCACCTATAGTAAGGTTGTCTAAATAAAACTCCTCGATATTAAACGAATTAACTCTAAGCTTTTATAAACGATAAATTTTAGTCATGTACTTTTTTGTGCTGTATATGTATAATAGTTAGCCTTCTATATTAAACTTCGTAATGCTAAACCTACTTAAATAAAAACAGCACTTAACTTAGATAGAAAACACCCAAAAAACGATAAGCGACCAACTAACTCTACCGACAGCTACGCCCGTCGATTCTTCCACCACTTGGTGCGCTACCGTCGCTTCGAGATGGCGTTTCTGCTCGCCAAGGACATCCGCTCGTCAGACCTCTTCCTGGACATTTACTTCGAAGCTAAGGATTGTGGAGAGAAACAACTCGCTAGACTCGCAAAACAAAAAGCTGATGAAATACTGGCGGCCGATTCTTCCGATGACGGTGGGTGTCCGATATTATGAGATCGGCGACCCTACGCGAAACCAAATGACGTCATTACTATGCTTAAACAAGCAAAATACCGATATATTGATGAATATTTTCGGTTTAGAAAGTATATCGGCCCATATTCTCGTATATATAGCTATACACGCCCATATTATCGTATATATAGCTATACAGGCCGGTATTATCGCGTATATAGCTATACAGGCCGGTATTGTCAAATTTAAAAACAATAATATCGATATCATAGGATCTTTCCCAGGTCGGCTAATAACAATATATTTAATCGAAAACTTTATGGGCCAGTATTATCGAAGCGAGATATTTGTAGCGATATACTAGGACCTTTGTTGGCCTAAGGTTCTGTTCAATAGAAAAGCTTGCCCATTTAAATCACTTTTCTCAGTTACTTGCTTGCTTAACAGAATCGATTAACGGAGTGCCAAGTGTGCCAGAAGTGATCCTACAATCCCCGAACATTTCTGGACCAAAACTCGACCAAGCATTGGACCAAGCTGAAGGTAAAGTATCCAAAATGTGACGTAATTCAAGTAAAGATCCGTAAAGTCGTTTTAATTGTGTTTTTTTATCTAAGATCGTTCAATTCTTACATTTTTCACGTGTAACTTGATTAACCGTGAAGATTGTAATTTTTCGGTTCGGTATTTGATTTATCAGTTTGCTTAATTAGTATTTTACTTACTTAAACATAAAGTTCACTAAATAAACAGTTTTCTAGCCTATTTTTCAATCCTCTGCGATAAAAAGGTTCAGATGTTAAAACTGCAAAAAACGAACTGTCACCAAACATGAAATTAAAGTGCCCATAATATTTTTGGTCTTTTAAGACAGACAGACAAACCAATAAATTTTGAAGTTCCAAAACAAATAACCGCCTGAACTTTCATTGCTCTTGTTGTGTCCATGCCTAAGGTTAAAAAAGTTCAAACGTTGCAGGACATCAGCTGACCGGGAGTTCACTAAAGGTCACCAACCTCGGATACGTGTGAAGGCTCCATATCTTTGTTGCAATCGCAGTTAAGTGATCGTCAATCCTTAGAGCTATCCGGCCCTTTTGTGAGCAAAGTTAGGCGACTCCTAAAGAAGACAACAACCTGTTTTATATTTGCAGTTGCTCAGTATAGGCAAAACAAATATGTGGAACGTTTATTGCGCTACACCAGTGATCCTCAACATTTCATGGCTTACGACACCCCAATAGAATTAGTTTGCTGGAATGTCACTATAAACAAAATTGGAACCCCACAAATCAACTCAACAATTTAGAAAAATACATTTTGATATATTGTACTCTAATCAAATGGCTTAACAATAAGAGCAAACTTTAAATTCCCAAATATCTCTCGACACCCTTGAGCATTAGAAAGGCACCCCAGGGCGCAGCTACACCCCGATTAGCAACATACTGCGCTATACGAAGTTAACATAATTGTCTAGCTGCTAACTAAACAATGTGCTGTAGTGTTTTAATGTTCATTGTAGCTGCTTTACGCGCCGTATAAGTAAGCGGCGGGCGTGTATTTCAGTGATTCTTAAACTGTGTGTCTCAATAAATTCCTTACTGTAGTGGTTTTATATGGTTAGATGTATTGAGATTTAAGCAAGATTTATTCCGAATTTTAAAACCAAGGGAAAAATCCGAAGGCATGGCTTATTTAAATTAAATTCGTGGCTTTTGTGTGCCGCAAAAATTGTCTTGTGGCTATAAAAGTTTGAAAACCACTGATGTATTTGATTGGTGTTGCACAAAGTAAATGTTGTTGTTGCTTCTTACTTAAATATGCGTATTTGCCTTTGTTTTTTTGGATTAATTTAGCCGTTGCTTGTGTTAACAATATGCAGTAGGCATTTTTAGATTTAAACTTTAATCTAAATGCCCTTTTACGAAATCAGATAAGTCTGGCAGAACTTAAATTGTGCAAGTTATGCATGCTGGTTCTATTATGGAATTTTTCACAGTTAATGATAACATATTCTTCCATGTCATTTAGAGTAGTTTATTATTTTAGAATAATTATTTACATTTATCTATATTTTTGTTTTTCTATTTTTATATGTTTGGAGGCTATGTATTTTGTTTAAATAAAAATTATAAACAATTAAACAAGCCAGCTCTGTTCAGCCGTTTGTGATTGAAAAAAGGTATACGTATTCGAGTGCCCTAGACGTATCTTTAATTTGGTTATTCAGTGGTACATTCAAATTTAGCTGTGCTGTTTTTTGATTAGTATTGTTTCGTATTTTTTACCAGTATTGCCACGTAGCACTTTGAAAATATATAAAAAAATATACTTTTTATCGATTGATGATTTTTTATATTTTAGTGCGCGAGGTTTACATCAATCAGCTGAACCACTCTTTACACATTGTGTGACTTGACTTAAGTCTGTTAGACAAATGACTTGATTGCACTTAAGTCACTCTTTTCAAATGACTTGACTTAAGTATTTTGGATAAATGACTTGGATTAATCTAAAGTATTTTTTTTAGGCATTTTTTTGTTTAATTTTGCACATAAAACAATTTACTTATGTTACGTTTTTCTTTTTTAGTTTAGTTATTGCTCATAATCCCCCAAGTTTAACAATTCCAATAGTTTAACATATTATTATTATAACAATGACGTGACATGAAGTTTACTTGCTCTAAATATGACTTGAACTTGGACTGGAAGTGTTATTTAAACGCTTTGAAAAAAGTTGTTTGACTAGCGACGCATCCAGCTATAGGAATTTTACTAATTTGCACTAAAATCTTACACCGAAGTCAATTTACTTAGGAGCATAATGGTTGGAGGTTGTAGTAAGACGTAATAAAAATATCAAAGTCCATACAGAAGTAGGTAGCATTTTGAACATTCAAAAAAGATACCTACTTCTGTTGTTCTGTATGGGTTTGATATTTTTATTAGGTCAATTTATTTAGTTTTCTGTTCTAGAAAAACGTAACCAGTCGCGTCTGTTTTTTCGTCATAATAAACACGAAAGCAAAAGTGGAACATAATAACGCCGCTAAAGAGTTAAGATTCGGAATAATTGAAGTTAAGATTCGGAATAAAGGGTCTTTACACGAAGCAATTAATACGAAAAAGGCCTAGCATAAATCTTATTTGACATACAACTAATCAATGTAGGCCTACTATAGAAGTTGATGCAACTAGCTATGCCCCCCAAAAACTATATTTTTCGCCGAATTTTCCTATGTAGGCTTAAGCAAAATGTTTCTTACTTCGCCCAAACTTAGTTATTAGTATGTTTTGTTGTAGATAAATTTATCCAGCCCAAAGGCGCCATACACACTATAGCATGTTTTGCATTGTGAATTCATTTACTCTACAGTGCGTATTTCCTCATAGATTATATTAGACATTAGTGTGGCCATAATTGCCATTATATCAAACACTATATCAACCTCTATTATCTATCTTGTTGGGCCAAGTATCCGTCAATTTGAAAGTTTCCCAATTAAAACGAAATAAACGAGGATTACCGCTGAATATTTGCGACGAGTTTGCTTAAGAATAGCTGGTGGTTTTAAAATAACTGTTTTTTGCGTAACTCTGGGGCGTTATGCTTGAAATTAAAACTGCTTGAATTTTTTGAGAATCTCTCTTTAAAATCTAATGTTATAATTGGACTACGATCCTAACAAGGTAGAGAACCACTGATATAGAGGTTTAAATAATGACTGATTGCTTTTTTATCCTTCATTAAATACCAGCTAAATTTTAATAATTTATCTTTACACCTTTTGACCACCAGTTTCTGTTTAAGTATGTAACCTTCGCTGGATCCCATCAAATTGATTATAATAATCTCTTTGGTCTCATACGTTTTAAATGCCCTCATGCGATATGATATGCTTCAGTGACTTCAGTGCAACCATACTTGAATTGAAGGTTGCGAGTTCCAACAGCTTTGCTACAGAAATATATTAAACGTATCTGTGTTTATCGAATGACAACAGAACGGCAACCAACTTACAGGAATAACTTAAGATATATGGTGCAGTACTTACAGTCCAGCAAAAATAGCTTCTGTCTGTTGCATTATTTTAGTTGGGTTGGTTGTCCAGTTCCAGACTCCATCAGTTATCATTAAATTCGGCGCTGGTCTAGAATCCTACCACAGTTCTAAAATCAACGCACAAAATTTGAGTTAGGGTGCGAGTTAGCGTTCGGGTGTGGGTGGGTCAAGTATTATTATATTCTTTGTTTAATAATAATACTTGACCCACCTTAACCCAAACGCTAACCCGCACCTTAACCCAAATGGTGTTTCGTTGTGGTAGGATTCTAGACCAGCGCCTTAAATTCTGTTGGTTTAAATTCCTCTTTCCTTGGCTTATGGCCAATCGTTAAAATGTCCACTACAGTCGTATATAAAAATCGTACTGTACTTTACAGTTTTTTTAAGTTAGTTGTAGGGTTGCCTTTTCAGGAATAAAGTCATATTTTTTCTAAATGAATTTTCATTTCTTTAGCAACAATTTTTATAGCCTAGGAGTATTTAACAGACTCAATGTTTTTTGTAAGTTATTTCAACATTTGCCTTGTTTATCAGTCATATGCATTAGTTTTTTTTGCTAGCCTAAATTAGTAAGAAAAATATATATATATTAATTGTTAAACGATGCATTGTTAGTGGATGAAAATTTAAAGAATGGGGATTGTGAATCCAGATTGGAAAATTAGAATATTCCGTTCCTGGAACAACTAAATTTTCCAAATTTGCACAGCTGATAATAAAGTAATTTACCGAAAGGTGTTAGCATGACAAAAGTTTGTGAGTTTGAGGGATTTTTGGCGTCAGGGCGCATTTTACGGCGATTTTACATGAAATGCATGGCTGAGAATGCAACTGAATACATAAATAGAGTGATGTCAATTAAAATGTTAGTAGTACTTTATATTTTTTTAGGAAGATGGCAATCAAGAAACAACTTAAGATGAAATAATAAATATGTATTCTAGTTTTTTTTTGCAAAATATAGTTTTAAGAGGTTTTTCTATCTAAGGTAACCCTTTAGATTTGTTACCATTCAGTAATTAGTACCTTCCTGAAAAGTACCACTTATTTAAATGTTTTATTCTGGGATGATCTTCAAGCTCTCCTACCTAACGATGTTCATCAAAGAAGAACTCAGCATTTTTCCTCTTGCCATATCTTCATGACATCTGGAAGACTCGTGGCAGGTACTGTAACCAATATGATGATTACCAGTGTTGTAAAGTCCCAGTTAAATTGTTTGTAACACTACTCCTAGGCTTATTACTTGAACTAAGTTTTGACTAACCTTGTCCAGTCTGGATTAGGGTTCCTCTTTTCCCGGGATTTTTTCACTCCCGCGAAACGGGATTGAAAAATGGAAATTCCCGGCAATCCCAGAATTCCTGACGAAAAATTATACCTAAAATTTCGTCATTTTGACGTTTAAAATTATTTTATATTAGCTCCAAAGATTTAATTAAGCTCATTTATGTTCTGTAGTTTTGCTTCTGCAATCTTACAAGACCTTCTTGTATTAAAGTCAGCACCCTTTTTTGTTTTTATTTTAAAAAAGTGCATTTTTTTTAGTGGAATAAATTTAATTAAATGGTAACTGCAAACAAAGCAACTTAGGTAAATACTTTAACAGGGTTGGTAATATTTTCTTTATATCTGTTAAAAACAACAACTAGTCAAAAACGACAAATTTTAAGTTTTGCTATGATGCGAATAACCGGATTTAAAAAAAATTTCCTGGGCTTCGGGATTGTTCATTCATGGGAAATCCCAGGAATTTCTCGTTGAAACATTCCCAGAGAAGAACCCTAGTCTGGATTCTGTGTCAGCGTTACACCCTTTCGATGGGTTGCATGTATATGCCGGCCCGAACTCATTAAAAAATTTACAAAACTCAAGTTTTTGGGGTTGAAAGCCATAACTTTTGTCTATCTGCAAAAAATACATTTTGACCCATTAGTGGGGGCATTATTTTCATTTTAAAATACCAGCAAAAATACCTGCCCAAGATTACTAATATGATGAGACAAAATATTGGCCAATATTATTGGTAAAACGATAAATCATTCTCTCTCTAAGAGTCACAAAGCAATGTTAGCTTATTTGTCATGACAATAATGACTCAAAAGGGTAAGAAAATAGCGTAATAAAACGTTGGTATTCATTTAAAGATTCAATTACTTGTACTTTTAACAGCATTCCTTTTACAGTGATTTCTTGATGCATAGCAGCAAGTTATAAGCTTTTAAAGCATGGCCTCCTATATTAAAAGTTTTGTCGATTAAATATAAGAAACATTATATTTTTTGACGAACAATATTCCACTTGCACATTTACCACTCCTGCACAGAGGAGTTCCTTTAAATTACTCGCTTAATGACAAAAAAAGCATTGTAACATCATCTTGCTAATTTTTATGCCCCCCAATTTTTACCCGCTTGCTGTGTCTGGCTCTAGCTGGCAATCTTGGACCCCCTGCTCTAAATCGTTACTTAAGAAATATTATAACAAAATCCACAGTGAAACAATCTCTTGGTTAAGTAATTAACATTTGATTTTTTGTGTATTTCAGCTTCCTGATTGAACAACCTTGAAAAGTTGACGGTCATTCTCTGTTAAAAGGACAGAAAGAATGATGTTCTGCGTCCAAATCTGCTCTTAGCACAGTTCACCATCATTTATGAGGGAGGCCACATGTTGAACTGCCCGCACCACTAACTAACCTCTAGTGTTTGTTGTTATTTATGAATTGCTTGTTTTTCGTTCGTTGTTGCAGAAAGCAACCTTGTCATGTGTGTGTTGTTCGACTAGATTTTCCATTTGCCGATTGTCAACCAAACTCAGGGTGGCTACAATGAACTTAATGAATGTCTTAATTCTTATATGTAATAGTTTTTTTTGCCATTTTTAACAAGAGATTGAATTATGTAAACGCCGGCTGATTTTTTAAATGTAAACATTTTAAGTGTTAATCCATCGTTTTTTCTTGCATATTATCAGTTTTGAAGAAAGATAATTTTGTTGTTGAAGCTTACAAAGCTGATATGAGTATTTCTCTCAATCTAAGCCTTTCAAACTAAAGCATCTTGTTTTTTGAAATAATAGTTCTTTTTTTTCAAAATTGTCCAACTTACATGTTTACCTTGATAGAACATTCATATTAACTAAAAGTAAAGATTTTCTGTTTCTGTAGCCACCCTAAGTATTGCTGATTAGGAATGTCTAGTATATCGTGATATTCCGATAACTATGCCCGATATTTTATGGATAAAGCTTGGACGTCTCATGCGATACAAGACGTCATTACCATGGTCAATTGAAAAAAAGGTAAAAAATATTGAGTAGAAAGTATTGTTTTTCAGTTATTTCGGTAAAAATAACTCTATTTTTTTTATTTGCAATTAAAGATAAAATAATGCGTTGATCACTAAACATTATTAAAAATCCCACCAATATTTGTATATCGGGCATCTTTATCGATTAATACTGGACATTCCTAGCTATTTAGCTTCACTTAGTTAAACAGGAACTAGTCTACTTAGACGAGATTGGAGGGAGAGAAAAACAGGGAATATAGTTTTTTTTGTAGCAAGACTATATAAGACTGGTGTTAGCAAGCAGATTAGCATGTACTAAACTTGAGTAAGTCGACAGAACATCAAATTTCTGTAACGGGTTAAAAGTTTGCAACATATAATTGAAAAGCATCGTTGTTTAAGTGAGGCATGCACTTCATCCACGTGCTATTTCAAGTTTGCGGCCTTTTTTGTTTCGACGTATGGTAGACTACGCATCCCCGATTTAAGGTGTGGGATTTTTTGCTGTATTCTACAGACTTTAATCGCTGTTACTTCTAAACCTCTTTATTTATTGTGTGTATTGCAATGTTACTTGCTTTTGTGGTGCTTGTATTTTTCGTTGTGTACTTCTTATTTAGTGCCAATAAAGCAAAAGCTCTGAACTACTGTGTGATTAAATATACTTATACTTAAAAAATCACCGATACTTATACTTTGTCTTAGAAAATAGAAATTTTAAGCAAAAGGTATGTTCGGGAACCCTTACGGGTTCCCTGCCGATTGGGGCCCTGCGGGCCCCGGAGGGGCCCTTCGGGCCCTATTACACTTGGAGGGGCCGGGATGGCGTGGGGGCCCTTCGGGCCCCTTGCTGTTTCCTGGGTGGTTTGGGTGGCTTTTGGGGCCCGGAGGGCCCCAGTGGGTTGCTCGGGGTGCCCCTTGCTGTCATCGGTTGGGGGATGTGGATGGTTCGGGAGCCTTTGGGGCCCGGAGGGCCCCAGTGAGTTGCTGATGGGGATCCGGGACCTGCGGGCGGGCTACGACGCCCGGGATTTGATCCGGGACCCTGCGGACTCGGAGTAGGACTCTTAACCGGCGGGCCGCGGGCCCGTTTCACTTTAAGGCCCTAAAATCAAATATGAATTAAAGTTAGGATAGTTACTATATACTATAATACAGTACTAACCAAGGGTTGTTATAATTAGTTTTTGACGGGCTGGATTCCATCGGTCGACTTAGGGTTGCGGTTAGGGATTAGGATTGCGGTTAGGTAGGTGCAGGTTCGATTCTAGGCGTGGCAGGCAGGATAACCTTCTTCTCTCTTCCCTCAGAACACTGGAAGCTATGGAAACAACCACAATCAATAAAAACTATGGAATAAACAAATGGAATTACTGCAAATACTCCATCTAACAGAGTAGTGGACAATATGTGAAACAGAAATACAGTTGGAAAAAGGTGTGGAATGAAAGATGAAAATAAACAAAGAAGTTTTTTCATCATCATTATTAAACCGCGTTTAATGGAAAAAACAACAACAAAAAAACTTTTAAAGAAAAAACACAAAGTGAGAGATGATTTTTTTATAAAAATATTCCCGTTGTTTTAATCCATCTAATCTAATATACGCATCTGCTTTCTTTCTGCTCTTTACGTGAAACAAACCGAACACACAGACAATGCTTTTAACGACATTTATTTAAAAATTTACAGCTCGCAAAAAAAAAATTTACAGCTTTGTTGTGAAACAAACCAAACTTTTAGGTGAAAACCGAAATTTACGTGAAGCAAAACCGAAATTAAAAAATTACAGCTCGCAAACGCAATCAGGCCACGTAAACAACACTTAACAAAAAATCTTGCACAATTCAGATCCGAAACCAATGGTAAGGGGTATTTTTATCAGGCCGTATACAACAATTGAACCGAAAAGCGCTAAATTTTCAGTGGAATTTGTTTATTATTCCTAAAGAAAACACTTATTTAGCAGCATAATTTATCATAAATGTTTGCTCGAATAAAAACGTAATATTCAGTTGTAAAGTTGAGAATTTAGATTAGCGCCCATTGAAATTTCACCTTTATAGAGGCAGCAGAAGCAATATGTACTGGACTACTTTTTAACATAACTTACATGTAAGTCCAAGTCAATCATATTGCCAAGTCAATAGAAAGTAACTATTAAAATTTATGAAAAAAAAATAAAAACGCAATATACAGCTAGCAAAAGTGAGATAAAACAACCAAATTTTATTAGAAATCCAAGTCCAGTCATTTTTTTACAGTAAAAGTTTATTGCGAATACCATGAAAAAGAACAACGTTGAAATAATGTTGATATAGGTTTGTTGGATAGCTGGATACAGAAAGGATCTGAAAAAAAGTAAAATAGTATTTTATCCATCTTCAGTACGTTTAAACTGAACAACTAAATATATTTTATGACTAGGATCTCCCAATGGCACAACCTTAAAAAGTATTCTCATTGCAAAATAATATTTTATTATGACATCCTAAACAAGGTACGCGACAAGAAATCAAGGAAACGAAAAATGAACGATAACTAATACAGCGTTACGTCACAAACACGCAAGCGACTAATGCAATACAATTATAGTGTGACGTCATAGTGCAATTGTGACAGGTGAAAAAGGTTAGTATCAAACACACAATCCACACTAAACACATGCAAGTCGCGCAACAATTCACAATTCAATCGCTTAATGTTTAATAATCTTATTGCGAATATCAGAATTACAAAACTACGATTAACAAATTAAAAAATTCGATTGCTTCATTCTCCAATAATATCCTGTTTGAGTTGGACTTCTGTCAATACATAGGTGTTGGGAAACTTCTGCTTTATTCCGATATTATTATTAACACAAACATTGTTGCTATGCGATACAATGACGTAATTAATGGGATATTACTGGGAAAGCAAAATATATAATAATATCTCACTGAAAAATATATTGCTACCGATAACCATAGGACGTAAACAAGCAACATAGACAAACTAATTTTAATTTGGTTATTTAGGCCAGAAATTTGTCAAGCGTTAAGAAAGTTGTACTTATACCTCAAGTTTTGGTTAACTCGCTGCACTGGAACGTTATCTTTGTGAAGTTTCTTGGGTCCTTTGTATCGGTCGGACTATTCCGATACTACCTCTTGGTATCGGGTAACGGGACAATCCTAATCAAAATAAAAATGTTATTTTCCACGTTATTTTTCGAAGCAAATGAACTCTCTTTAAAAATTAACAAGTTAAATTTTATGCTTGTTGACTTAATGAAACCGCCGATAATTCAAAGCATACAGTAGGTAATGTTAAGGTTGTTGGGTAAAAATTGAACGTAAGTTTTTATACGATCTGCTAAACCAGGTGTGGGCAATTAGTTTTTTGGCGAGACCGGTCAGAAATAGGATAAAAACACACGTTTAAACACAAACTTGCAAAATAACGTCTTGTAACGTTATAAGAGTTGTGCGGAAATGTGTGCAACAGAAGCCTAATGTTGCGCGCCGCTATTTCTTTTATTTAGTAAACTATAATTTAGATTTAGACGACGTGACGCATATATTGAGCACAGATAAAATATGTACGTAAAAAAAAGAAAGAAAATGTATTCCAGTATATTTTATTTAGCCTTTGTACCAGCACTCAAAAAAGTTCGTTTGCTTTGATTTAAATTAGTGAAATTTTAACGCAAGAACCACTGGTTCCATACGATGCAAGTTCTAAACATGACTAACATTCAGGGACAAAAACCCTTTTCCAATAAATCAAAGATAAACATGCTTTCAAAAATATATTTCGGTCTAACACTATGAAAATATTACCAATGAACTTTCCAATTTTCATTCTTTGAACATCGTAATTCCATCTTTCGGGATCAGACCTCTCTAGTTCCAACTGACCTCTGCAAGGCTGGTCCGACAGTGCACTGAAAAGTTTGTTTTAGTTAAAGAATATTTCTAATGGAGAACTTTATTGTTTAACGAGTCTGCCATAATATAACATTTTAAGTTTCAGTATTTTATGTAAGCCTAGTGACAAAAACATGGATCAGTGATGGAAGTTTGGTTAAAAAAAAAGCACTGGCGTTTTATCTGGATTATATTGGCTAAACTTTTAATTTAAAAGGTTACGTGACGCATTAAGCGTATCAAGGATTCACATATTGCTCGAAACAACGGAATGGAAGGTTTAATTTCTAAGTTTGAATCACATGTCGCAACATGCCATAGTATGCTTGGCGCTTTGGGCTGAATAGATTTCTTAAAACTAAAACACTGATATAACTTCGCGCAACCCGAAAATATTTTTGGGTTGAGTAAAAAAAGGGGAAAATACAGTTTAGGTTGCATTGCCTGGTGAGCGTTGATCCGGTGCAAACCTACGTTTCCGCAGTGGATACAGTTAATAGGCCCGTAATAACAACTCCAGAATGTTCACCTGCTTGGTAGAGTTGGTCGAAGAACAGGATAAGCGCGACGTGGTGATCCGGTACAAAGCTGCGGCGTTAATCAGCCAGGGCGCTCAGCTACAGCGACCAGTAGATTGACGGAAACCAACCTTGCTTAAATGAAACCACCATCTGATGATTGCAAAGCATTAAAATTACGAGTAGGCTTTAGAATATGTCCAGTATTAAATAAACAATTCAATCTTAAAAAAAAAACAGGTAGAACTAAACGGCAAATTTTACCTTGCCAGGAAATTTGGCGCCGTGCAATTCTTGTATGGCTTTGTAGTTTGTTTAAACTATAGCTATGGGAAAATCTTGGAACTGAGTTTTGGGAGATTTGCTATCTCTATTATCTGAAATACAACAGGCCTACATTTTTTCAGATCAAACTAGTTGAATTAGCGGCTCTTATTTAAGACGATAATTTTTTTTTATTGCTATTATAAACCTGGATTTATACCTACGGTGATGTTATTTCAAATGTTGTCTCTTGAAGTCCAGTTATATTCCAAAAAAAAAAATTGAAAGACATCGATATGGATCATCAAAGCTTCTGCCGTCAAGTTCTACAAAATGAAAATATAGGTGGAACAATCACATTAAATTTAAACAAAAATAGTCTTATGTTCTTAATACAATAAATGTTTATGTTCAAAAAGTACTTTTTCTCCAGGTTAAAAGACAAATGAATCCGTTCAGTAACTTTTATAGCTGTATGTAAAAGTTTCTGAAAAACAAAAAGATTGGTTAAAACAGTTAAAGTTAATTAGTAAAACATTTGTACAAAAACCTACACTAAACCGACTGCAATAAATTGGGAGCGATATTCGCTTCAAAGATGTATTTTTTTCTTTGTAGTAGTTATTACTTAACCAAAACTTAAGCTTCCGTCTTTAAACCCAGTTATATTTCCCGACTTGCTCACCGTTTAACATGGTTTATGGTTTGAATATCACTTTTAACGAAACTTCGAAAATTAATTTAAACCACCAGCCATCTAATAAAAGTTTATCTGTTATGTATTTAGGATTCACAACAGTAAAATGGAGTCAAATTTATATTCAGCTGAATTCGCATTTTTACGTCATACCGGTATGTTGAATTACTTAGTATTTAAGTAATGTGAAAAATAGAAGGCAAAAAAATATTTAAAAAACACGTTAAATTTTTTTCCCGATAAACCTGTGGTAACCTTCCATATAGGACACCAGTATAGGTCGCGGTGAATCAGTTGGAAACGATCATCTATAGCAGGGGTCGGCAACCTACGGCCCCGATGTAATTCTTCCGGCCCGCCGGCTCTTTGACAAATTAGACACCATTTCACATAATCTTTGACTATTATTGTAACTACAAAAGTGGGAAAATTTCCGCGCTTCACGCGAATGATCATTCTATATCCGGTTTAATTGCGTTTTGATGCTGTCTTTTCAACTAGATCAGAACTTCTTTACCGTTGCGCCGTGGACACCTGCCAAGTGCTTCGCGGAAAAACGGAACACGTATTTAAAAATATTTGCGTTTTTGCAGTGCAAAAACGATCCGAGGCACGCCTGATGCACAGTTGTTCGAACATATTAATAACACAATTTTAGTTATATCAGTTTGGTTTTGGCCCGCGATAATAAAAAGGTTGCCAACCCCTGATCTGTAGCAATGGTTGTCAAAACTTAATTTAGCTAGCGGTAAACTGGCAAAGGAATAAAACCTATTAAAAAGTTGAGAATCACTTCGGTATGTACACAGTTAGTGCAGCCACAAGAAAGCTATCGTGGGCAATTAACGAGCCGAAAAAACGTAAATACGCGAGTACAAATTTAAATAAAAAATAAGCGAGTTGTTTATAGATGTATAACATAAACGTTCCCAGTCGACTTTTACGATCACACAGCACACAACAAAACCGAAAGGCGGTTTTGCTTAGAGAGAAGAGAGAAAAGAGAAAAAATAGTTTCAGCAAACAAGTAAAACAAAAGTCGACTGGGGACTTGGGGGGAATTTCCTGGTTATTAACGTTGCTTGTAAAATTATTCGGAGGAAAAATATTTTACTGACCAATGAATCGAAATTAGCCCTGTAGCTTTAATCTGGTGGCTTGTGTCATTTTTGTGCACAAAACCAAGCGATGAACTGTAATCGCCCCCCATATAACCACAATTATTAGGAAAACTATTTGCGGAAGCGAATGACTCTCACGGACACCAGCCATTAAAGCGAAATAAAGCAACATTAACGTCTGAATAAAACAGTTCAGAATAACTGAAATACGACATACCTAACGGAGCCAAACAAGGGCGCCGAAACGTCGACAACAAATGGCCCCTGATCGTCCCATACCTCCTACCTACAGTTTAGTTGTTATTTTGCCGCGGATAATACGGCGTAATTAGCTTTAATATGTCGTTTGGTGTTACTAACTATGGCTATAGATTTTTAGGGGTATTATTGCCTTCAGGTCTTATTGTGTGTTCCCATTAATTCTCACATATAGCTACGGCCTTCAGACATATTAGCCAAGAAAAGAACATGTTGCTTTCGTCCGTCAGAACCAACATACGGGCCCCAGCTATCCCAACCACAACAAAACAGATAACCTTTATATCGATGACAATATTACGATTATATTTTTACTGTTGATTGTGGCCGCTGACTGTAAACTTTTAGGTCTTTCGAAGCTCCCAAGAACGTTATAGATTGAAAACTATTTTGAATAAATTATATTTCTATTTCTTGCAAACCAAGACTTTCATATGAAATGGCAGTAAATAACTGATCACGGATTTAATAAAGCGGCGGACCTCCCTTAAATAACGTTTGTGCTATTATTTACGTAAAAATCCTAAATTAATATAAAACACGTACTATTTTAATTACTTTGGAACACTATATACGGGTCTGTTCATAAGTTTAATGGTGAAAATAACGGCCCAAATAGACGTAAAAAGCGACATGCTTTGTTGTTCAAACGTGGCCTTCATGTCACTGATGATGGCATGAGCATTTGCCGAAACGTTTGAACAATAAAGCATGTCGCTTTTTATGTCTATTTGGGCCGTTATTTTCACCATTAAACATATTTTAATTACGCTATTTAAAAACAAACTTGCCGGACAGCGCATTGGTTGAGCAAGAATGACCCTTTCCACCTTGACAGCATTCCACCACTGACACGTTTTACTTTTTCTTTCTTCAATCTGCCGAAAAAAGGAATTTCGATCCGCGCTGATTACTCGTGAGGTCACGTGACGACTACAGCAGCCTCAAGCATCGACACATTTCGTATTTGGGTGGAGGTGTGAAAGCAATATATTTATCTGTATGATAAAATAAAATAAATTTAGCGTTTGTTTGGTGAAGTACAAAACAGCAAGAGAGCCGATAAAAGTAAAATATATTACAGCACCTGGTAATAGTTGTATGCCCCAGTGGCGTAATAAAACAAAATCATCCGAACAAAACGCACAAAGTTGCTCCAAACCGACAACTTGAAAGCTTTCCAGTTTCCTTGTGAAGGCGCTTCCAGAAAGTCAGCGGCGCTTTCCTCGATCAGCTGATCGAATCAGCTTGGAATTTCGCGCCGCGCGTAAACTTAATGCTGGTAACCGTATTTAAGGAAGAATTTTTTTTCTACCCGAAATATTATAAACTATTAATTAATCAGTGTTTGTCAAGGCAATATTGATCAACAATAAGGAACCAAATAATTACTTTAGCACTCAAGTTACCTAACAAATTATGACTGGTTCATTTGGTTATGTAACAAACGAACTATACAGATTGCTCATAAATATAAACAGCAGACGCATTTACTTCCAACCTTCTTATTATGCTAGTCTACTTTTTGTTTCTGTCTGATTTTGTGTTTGTAATTTTCTACGACGGAAAGAAATCAACTAGTGAATCAGTATTTCTTAAGCTTTATAGCGACCAGCCACATCCTAAGCGTAAATGACAAAGCTTTGGCGATCCAAATCTCTTAACTGAGGTTTTCGTGAGAGTTTAAATATTATTATGATTCATATTTTAGTATTACTTCCGCAATTTTACTCTGGTTTTTTAACTTTGAGTTTTATTGTTTATATACAGCTATTAAGATAATAATAGAACATTGAAGGTGCTAATTAATGCTCCGACTACATAAAAACTCACAATGATAACAATTGCGTCCCACCTTTTTTATAAATAATGCTTGAACAACCTCTTAAAGAAACACTTTGTTGCTTGAGAATATTGCAACAATTTTAGGAACATTCGGCGAGGAGCAATTTTGGTTAAACATTTTTAAACCAAAATGAAAAACACGTTTTATTTAAATAGACATTCTAGCTCAAATAAACGTTTCAGGCCTCTCTTTCGAAAAATACAACAATACACATTATTGCAAAACAGTTCTCTATCAGTTTTCTATGAAGATCGAAACGGCACAATTCAAAACCAAAGCTGTTTCAAAGTTTTCAAGTTTCAAGTTTTTAACGCTGAACAAGAAAACACACAGTTGTTTGAAATAATATAGCAAGAAAAAATGGATTTAGTAAAATGTTTAAGTTCGATTTTGCTGTTTTAATATAGGCAGCAAGGCCGTATTATTTAAAACGGTTTCAAACTCTAATTTTTTTATAGCACTTATTTCCTGAAACAAAATGTTGCAAATTGACCTCAACAAAATCGGTTCAACTTCCTTAAAGTTTTCAATAGAAAGCAAACAAAGTGTAATAAAAGCAAGCGGTTTCAAGCATGAACAATGAACATTCTACTTCAGAAAAACACTCAGTTGTTTTAAACAATACGGCAATTGAAGAAGATTTCAGCGGAAAAACAAGTTCGTTTAAACAGTTTTGTTAAAATGACAAATTGGGACAAAATTTGCAAAAAAGCAAAATCGCTTTTACACTTTCAATGGAAACAGCAAACCCGTTTTATGGAAATTAAAGATGTACTATTTGTTTCAAAAACAAATACCGCAGGGTTTAGAGGTATTAAACAACAGAACCATTTTTTTTAAAACGTTCTATTAGTTTTTGAAACATAAAACAGCGGAATTCAGTGGTAATTATGCAGCACAACTGTAATGTTAAAAATGAATAAAAATATATTTGAAACGTTCACAAAATGCCATCTACTTCTGTATGGGCTTTGATATTCATTCTACGTCTAACTAATATCTCCAATCGAATGCCCCAAAACCGTTCTATCAGTATCCAAAACAGAATACCGCAAAATTCACAAGGCAATTAAGCAGCAAACCGCTTTAAACATTAAAACCGTGGTATTCGACGCTTTCAAAATGCCACTTATTTTTATGTATAGCCTTTAATATTCTTACTTCGTCTAACTAAATTCTAAAACCTCCAACCGAATGCTACAATAACGTTTTTTCAGTATCAACAAAGAGAATACAGCGGACATGAGATCCTTAAGCTTAAATCAGGGGTGGGCAACTTACTGCCCGCAGGCCAGATCCGGCCCCCCAACGCAAGTCACCTAGTTTGCAAACTGGGCACGAGGCCATTCTTCATATATTTTTTTCATGATTTAACTACGAAAAAGCAAATTATTTTTTTCACTTTGCGTTAATCTTTTCCTCCATTGAGTGTAAATTGCAAAATACCCTAGTTTTATCCCTGATTAACTGACGTTGCGGTTGTTATAATAAGATAAATGTCTACACAGTTAGCATTTAACTGCCTGCGGAGACCTTTTTTATTTAGATTTGGCCCGCGACTAGAAAAAGTTGCCCACCCCTGGCTTAAATGCTGGCAACGACTTTACTGGTTTTGATAACAAACCTTCGGATTACTCAGAACGAATTCAGCTTCAAGCGATTTAATCGTTTTACGCTGGGAACCCTTCTCAAGAAAAACCTCGCACAAAGACTTGGGCCTCGGGTGTGCTTTCAGTCCCGGGTGTTCCCCCTCGACCTGCGTTATCATGACGTCATCGCTTACACCCTCTTGCTCCCTCCAGCGGAAGTACTCGCGGTACGCTTTCGGGTTTCGATCTAAGAAGTTTAAATGCTCCACGAGAAGTGAAGGGCTCGCGAAATCCTCGGCGTGTATGAACGAATTCGGGGGGGCAACCTTGATGACGTCATCTTTGGCGGGTCCCCAAACCACCGGGACAGCCCCGTTTCCGAGAGCGGTCCTCCAGAACTTCTCGGTGATGTAGTCTTTGCAGTGAAGAGCATTCTCGAAAGCGAAGTAGAACTTTGCTCCTCTGACTTTGCTCTTTATCTCCTCTTTTTTGCTCTTGGGGGGAGCTGCTCGTTCCCAAAACACTTGCCGAAGATTTCGACACGCAGACCGGCTTTTACAAGGCCGTTAGCGTACGCAAGCCGCTGTCTGGCGCCCCTAGCGGGACCGCAGTTGCTCACAAACCAAACCTGCGAACGATTATTATCTTTAAAGCAAACAATTGTTTTAATAAAAAACAGAAAAAAAGATTTTTCCGTGATATTTTTAAGTCATAAAAGATAAATAATGTTAAATAAACGGTAAGGAAGGTAAAAAAAAACTGGTAAAAAAAAGAAACGTATTTAAGATACAAGTAAAAACACTTTTTTTAGGAAAAAAGTTTCCATTATGCAATTGGTAGTTAGACTATACCAAAAAAATTTGAAAAGCGTTTTCTGTGGCAAAACTGGTTTAGTTAGGTATTCTTTCTTTTTAGACCTTATTCCGACTATTGTGTATTGTTCATATTTATTAGTTTATTCTTAACCGTGTTTTATTTAGTTTAGACGATGATAACTCTATGGTTATTTCGGCCTCGTTGCTTACAATTCCAGCAAATCGAAACTGTGCTTTATAAACACTACTATTACGTAACAACCCACAGCGAGAGTCTTTTTTCCCGCCACGATCTCGTCCACGACCTTTTGACCTCTGGGCATGCGCAGTGCGTTGCTACGGTAACCGTAACCACGGTTTACGTCTGCGTCATATCGGTAGGTCCAGGTCCAGTTGAAAAAGCCCCCAAAGGGTCGGTAATGTTTGGGGTCCATTGTTTGGGGCGACTCAGCAGACCACCAAACAAACACCTGATTCGGACTTCTGCCACAAATAAAAATTGAGATTTTTTTTAATTAGATTAGAATTAGAATTAGTGAATATTTGAAAACCTTAATTTATACTTAAATTACATTTAATTATTTGCAATCAAATTAGTGTAAATTTGAATTTATTCTAATGAGAAAGTGAACATAACATTTGTGTGCTAATCATGGGATTGAGCAATGCTTTTCAAACTGTAAATATACCTGAAAAGTCGTTGTGACAAAACAACTTGAATTCAAATTATTTGTTTCGAAAAAGAGACTAAAATGCCGTTGGACAAAGTGGCATTTTTAGTAAAACCAAAATTAGTTAAGAAACATAATTACAGCATACAATCAATTTACAAAACTAACTACGTTTTACTACAAACTCCAACAATTATGCTCCAAACTTTACTACTTTAAATACCTCACAACACTATCAACAGTGTAAATACCTGTAATGCTTCCATGGAATCAAACTTTGGTTGACGGTTGTAAAATGGAAAATAATCAAGTCAGCCTCTTTTAGCCTCTTCTTGTCTATAGTGTTCACACATTGGTCAGAGGTAGAGTTCTCCTTGGGTAAGTGAATTGGGTTGTCGAAGGGAATTCCCCAATACAGTATCAGCGGATGCTTGGAAATTGGATTTCTGTTCTTCGCACTTAAGGGGCTTTCCCGATGAGTTGAGGTTAAGTTGAAATTCCTAGTTGGAATTAGTTTTTGTTTCTTACTTTTCGTTTTTGACGGATTGTGAGTGGAGAATGACTGACTGTTAGATGAGATTGACTGAGCGCGGGCGGAATTTGACCTTGGGATTGAAACAAACGAACTTGAGGCCAAATTGTTCTTCGGTGTTCTTGTAAACCACAAATTGGCAGCAAAGAGTGAGATTAGGAGAAGAATTAATCGCAGAAATGATTTTCGATTTACGCGAAGCATTGCGAAGTGCTGACCAGGCTCACGGATCATGAAATAGGCCGCTTTTTTGTCATTTTTTTGCACAAAAAAATATTATCAGGCTATTTAAGTTGACAAACAATCCTGAAAATATCAGAAAATCGTGTGTTTTTAAACCAGTGTGTCCTAAACACTAAACGTGCACATTCAGTTCGTTATGATTAAACACAAGATTTAGTAAGAAAGACTTTATATTTCTACGTATTGTAAAATTTAACAAGTACAGATAACATTTTAAGACAGCAACTGGTATAAGAGGTAAACATATATCTGAATATAGGAACTGGTATTCGAACACTCTATAGAAAGTATTTCGACGCATGAAGCAGGCTTATAACGCAGAAAAATTCCAAATAGCGTAGACAGCTTATTGTTTACATAGTGACCTCAGTATAACTTCAAGCCTACTTGCTATTTCATAATGGCGGTTATGGAATGGCCGAGTCAATCTAAATCCTAAAAGAATTTACTAAACTCAAATATTTTTTTTAACCTACAACCTATCTCCAACGTTTAATTGTGTACAAGTTTTTAATTAGTCAACTATATGTAAATTCTTCAGACATATTTTAAAATTATCGTTATTGACATATTCAAATTAAGTTAGCCTACATCATTTAAATATTACAAATATCACTAAGTTTTAAACTTCGATCTAATATATTAACTTTTTAAAACTTCGATCTAATATATTAACTTTTTAAAACTTCGATCTAATATATTAACAGGGTGTATTGTATGCGAATTAGAAGAGAATAATTCGTTTAGTTCAAAATAGTTTTTTTGTATGATCAAGGGCCACGAAGTAAAAAACGTGAATACAGCAAAACTTAAGGTCTACTCTATTATATATGATAGGTGGAATATTAACAATGTTGCGATACACCTTTGAAATACCCAAATCTCACTACAATTAAATAAATATTTGTTTAAATTAAATTCACAACCTGACTGTAGCGTAAAAGCTATGCGGTTTTAGATTAGATAAATAATTCAGTAAATTTTCACGACTTTAAACAGTGCTTTCATATGACCTAAGAAACACCTTTTAAATATTACAAGCCTCTCTACAATTGTATACTCGTATTGGTTTAATTTAATAACCATTAACCATTGCTTTAATTTAATTCACAACCTGGCTACAGCGGTAAATATGTACATGTTTACCATGAACTCAGCAAATCTTAACGCTTAGCTACTTTCTACCGATGTGGCGAAATATTTCTACAGGAGCTGGTGTACAAATGTTCTGACCAGCTAGCAGACCGTAAAAATCCAAGCCCTTCGCTCATGCGTTAAGTGACCTGTAGTATAGAGTTTCACCGTCAAAATTTACAACTGAAACTGTAACTACACCAGTGGTTGCCAACCGGGATGCCTTTTTCTTGATCAAAATACCTAGTGAAATATCAGACTTTATTAATTTCCACGTTTTGCTATATTGGTCAGCCTAATGATAAAGTTGTGTGTGTGAGTACAGTGGGACAAATAAAAAGCTTTCTTCGTATCGTACAGTTGAAGTGCGTTGTTTTTTCGTTTGGTGTTTCAGTAATGCACTTAGCGAATTACAAATGCTGATATTTAAAAGAATCTTAAGAACAACTAGAACTGATCATCATGAGGGGTGCCGCTAGCCATAAAAGGCTGAGAAACACTGCGCTAGAAAGACCTATTTTTATTGTAAATTCGCTAGGCCGTTACTGGCGTACTTCTGGGCAAGCAAGAAGGTACTACAATACATCGGGACTCATTACTTTTGTAAAAATGCTTGATCTGCCAAGTTCACAGGCTGAAATCAAATTAAAACGTAAATTTGGTTAAACATTTTGTCAAATAAAAAACAAAAGGTTGAAACACCTTTTTAGAAAAGTAAGGATCTGCCGCAGACAATAAAATGTAAAAGAAAGATTCTTGTCTTCGTATCCAAGTATCTTAAAACCGTTTATTTACTAAAACAGATAAACATATTTTAGGAAATGATTTTATGTTTTATCTGTTTTAATAAATAAACAGTCTTAAGAAAAAAAAGGCCCATTAAAGAAAAGTTTAAAGCTTACTGTGACAGGATACAGCTTTTCACTGGAGGCGATGAAGATCAGCGTAAGGTAACAATCATTTGTCATTTCAAAATTCACAGCTTGTCTTTAAATATGAAACAAAAATCAACCAAACCAGACCGTAAGTCACGTCATAAGGTGACGTCATAAGGTTACATCTAAACGTGAAGACACTAAAGTAAGAACACTGCATACTACAATATGTTATCGATTCGCCCACTAACTCCTTTATATCGTTTAAGTTGAGAAAACTTTCATTTGAAATGTTGCGATGAAACATACGACGCACGTTTGGGGAGAATAATTTGAAAAAAAAGTGTTGACAAAATTGTTGCAAAATAATCAAGTTAGGTGTAATTTTTTTTTAGGTACAAAATAAATCATGATTGAAAAAAATCACTAAACACCTTTTGTTTCAAAAATCCTCAACAATGTCCAGTACTGACCTTTAGTGATTCCTGAAAAGTGGTGGCTTGGTATTGCGCATATTTTGCGATGCTTGTAAAAGATCGACTGCTCTCACATTTCCACAATCACCTATTTATTTAGTCGACAATTCGCACAAAAGTTTTCTACAAGTCATATTTTGTAAATGCTTTTTAGTTGTATGACGTCAACATCCGTTAACCCAGAATTGTGACAAAAGCGCTTAGTTCTAAAAAAAATAGCGATTCAAATAGGGCTGTTTATTTATTTTTTATTTTAAATACAGGGCATATTAAGCGCGAAAATGCATTGGCTAAGTTTACAAAACATGGATTACGGTGTGTCATGATACGAAGATGACCTTTAAAACAACAAGAGGTTCCGCCAAACGGAATAATAGGCACCAAGCTAGACAAATAAGATTCGAGCAAAGCGCTGACGAAATTGCCACTAGTCTTGTCATAAAAAAGGAAAAATACAGTTTAAAAAGGCGACATGGCCGCGCGCAATCTTGTTCACATCATGTTCTCAAACTTAAAAAAAAATACGCAAACGGTCCCCTATAGCAGTTTTTTAAATTGCTTACGGTCCTCTTCAAAAAATATACCCAAATAAACAGCAAAATGGCAGCGCAGCAAGCTGTGAAAACGTTATTTCCATTAACACAACACTATGACGTCACAATGCATAATTCAAAAAGCATGTAATCACGTGAATGAACAACTAATAGTAGCTTGCGATTACGAGCGCAAACACGATGTAATTACGTTAGCGTATTGTCACTTTGTGCTTATAGGTCAGGGATGGCGAACCACTGTCCTGCAGAATGTGTGCTAAGTGCTGAAGCATCTGTAACTATTTAACTTCTTAATATTGGTGGGAACCCGAATTTGGGAATCCTCCGAAAACCTTGAATGACCAACCCAGACAATAATAACACTTAAAACGACGCAGCAGAGTTTCGCATAAAATTAGCCAATAATTAAATATATGGCCCACTTGTGCATTTTGTAAGGAGTCACGTCGGGTTTGTGACCCGCGTGATGAAAGGGTTCGCCATTCCTGGTATAGGTCGAGCCTGGTTTTGGCTTTCTTTCTTTAGTCCCACAATCAGGCCTATGTACGGCATAGTATTCATTATTGTGTTTGTTAAGCTTGGTTGGTAAAGTAAGTTACGTAAAAATGTTATGGCACAAAAAAATTTCTTCTTCAGGAGCGTCGTGTTGATTTCTTGTTACGTGCTTCGCGGTCTCAGAAAATTGTATCGCGGACCCCAAAAGAACCGCGGACCCCAGATTGAGAACCACTGTACTAAAATGATAGCTTGGGCCAAAAATTCCCACATATGGCTTGCAAGTCATAGATCCCGACCCCTGTTCTAGATACTCAAAGATTCCGGCCCTTGAGACTTGAAATTACGTCAAACCTGTGTAGGTCAGGTCAACGTATGTCGCATGTGTAAGACTTCCCTGTAGTATAATTCACGACAGTTCGATTGAGGTCAACCAAATTCGAATAAAGATAATTTGCCGGACATCTCAATTTCAACGTCAATCACCCCAGAGCTCCTTTTCTCTCTTTCTATCTCGTTCTCCTTTTTTTGTTATTCTCTTTTTTATCTTCCTTCTTTTGTTTCTTCTCACTTTCATTTTTCCACTCTCCTTTTTTACTTTTTATCCCCTCTCCCTCTCTCGTGCCACTGTTGGGTCGCGTTGCATTCAAACCTGGATTGTTTGAAACGCGAGAAGCGAAAATTGGATCGATGCACCAGATTAAGTACAGCTGATGTCACAATGAACGTCGCGCGCGTGAATCAAGTCGACAGATGCTGCTGTTGCTGTTAGCGATTCAGTGGTTGTGACGAGAACAGGTTTCAAAGCAAAATCAGATGTAAAGCGGTTTGTTTACAAGCATTCAGGGAAGTGTTTATAGAATTTTAAAAGCAACGTTTTTTGTGTTAAGTTTCGTGTTAGCAGGCAAGAGTTTGGGTTAAGATTTTCACAGGTGAGGTGTTATTAATGTAAATGCCCATTTGTTTAAACTTTTAAAGTCAATCGCCCATAAAGTGTACCGTCAGTATTTTTAAATCTTTTAGCACAAGAGGAAAAATCACATTTGTTATACCTATGCTGCGGAATATGCTAAGTTAGTTAAAATTAATGCAAACTGAATATGTAAAAAAAGATATCTACTCGCCCTAAAGCACGTTAATGACGACAATGTAGTAATAACTTTAAGCAGTTTCACTGATAGTCAGTTTAGGTTTGAAAGGGCAAACAATATTGAAACGAATCAGCTACAGATTTTCCGTCTGGAATTCCACGACCTGCAGCATGTTTAAACCGGCTTTAGCGTACAAAGCAAGAAATCAATAGGGTGCATATTTAACTTGTTGCAGAAATGTCTTTGTGAGTATAGAAACGCTGTTCTGTCATTTTCTGTATAACAATATGACGGTTGTAGGTGAAAGTTAAAATGGTCGACTGTATAACATGACTTTTTCTTCGGTTGATAATGGTGTCTAATCGATTTAACTTAATGTACACCTAGTAGCATTTTATTGGCATGCAATAATTATAGGCGCCCGAAGTCTTGTAACTTAATTAACTGACCGCAAGTTCACGTTAAGGCGGCATAATCCGATTAAAAATTTATTGAAATCTTCATTAAAACACATGAATATAGCAAGGCCGTACTTAGGCCAAATTTAATGTCATCTGATATAATATCCTAACGGTTCTCTATATAAAAGCTGCTTAGTATACAAAATATTGGCAAGAATTGAAACACAGTTGCATTAACTGTTTAGTAGTATTAGGATAAAACTCATTAACAAGTGCATATAATAGCTAAAGAAACCTAGAGGTGTTGTTGGTATATTATAGTCAAACAGTCAATAAAAGGTTCTATTCCTTATGTATAAAGTATATATGGTGTTTCCTATTTTCATCAAATTCTACGCATTAGAATTTGCCTTTAAAACTTGAACACTTGCTTTATATATTGCCTATCACGTGTCGAAATCTTAAGTTTTTACTGTTATTGGGTCACACTTTTCTCTCAAGAAAATCCCCATTCTGAACAAATGTTTGTGATGAATTTTATCAACCCCATTACTTACAGTTTCTTAAACAGTATTAAAACGTTGTATTCCCCATGTTTACTCTATATGTCAATGTGGTGTTTTCACTACTTCTATTGAAATCTACGCATTAGAATTTGCAGTCAAAATCTAAATACTTGCTTTACATTTCCAATGTGGTATTGAATTGGCACTGATCTTAAGTTTTTACTGTTAGGAGGGTCACAAATTTCCCTCAAGAAAATTCCTATGCTGGACAAATATTTGTGATGAATTTTATCAAGCCCATGACTCTTCATAATTTTAAATTTGCCCGATTCTTATTTTGAAGTGTAACTAGTCGACAAGAGTCAGTGGTCCGATATTATTGCAGCCGATACCCGATACCAAGTGGTAGTATCGGTACTCGATAGGAAAGTGGTATCGATGCTGATCCGATACCAAACAAATATAGGAATTTCAGTCATGATTTGAGATCCGTAGGTGGAAAATTAAGGTAAATTTATCAAAAAATAGAATAGTATATTAACAACTGTAGATAAATAAACATATTTACGCTAATGCAAAATTGGGCATATTAACCTGAACAAACTGACCTTGCAACCTTTGAATTCCATTAATTTTGATCGTTTTTCCACAATAATGACGTCATTTAATATCGGATCAGAGCGCGATACTTTTTTTCCGAAATATCGGGTATCGGAAAGCACTGTCCAGTATCGGTCATCCCTGAAAATCAATCTTTGTAAATGGCCGTATTTCTCCAATGCTAAAAAGAGGGATAAGGTGGCACTATGTAAAGACAAATTGTACTCAATTCTCGACAAGCTTTCGTGCTTCATCAGGTCAAAGTAGAAATTGTTTTTCATACTTGAAAGGTTTTCTACATGGACCTAATGAAGCTGTGCAAAAGCTTGTCGGTTGCGCGAAAGAATTTAATACAATTTGCCTTTATATAGTGCCACCTGATTAGCCTAACAGTCAGTATACGTTAAAATTGTTCGTAAGCTACGTTATTTTTAACGAAGGCTTTCACGTTGAGAATAGGCCAAGCTCTTGCCCAAATGTCGACCGGTCGATTTGGAATTAAGTCTTGGGTAAGCTTGTGCAAAAGGTCGCTCCTTTTAACCTTTCAACGCAAATTAATCAATCTCGCTTATTTTTAGAACTCAGCGAAAAGTCGCACAATCAAACGTAAAAATCGACTAAAAATAAAAAAAAAATGATCGTAGCCACAGGACTGCTTTATGCAACTGTTTAACATGATAATGACGTCATTCAGTATTGGATCGGATAACGATACTTTTTGTTTATCGGGTATCGAGTTTGGAATGAAATGTCAAGTATCGATTATACCTAAATATAATACATACTTAAAATATATTCAGCAGTACATCAGTAAAAATGGTGGATATTGGCGTTTTCAAAACGAAATAAAAAAAAAAAAAAAGTTAAATAAAAAAAAATGAATTTGGCGCCTTTTCCTTAAATGTGTTTGGACTTCACTCGTTTGCCGGGTAGAAAATAGAAGGTTTTCTAAATCTACTTGTTCTTAACGTCAATTTATGACGTCATCTCTGATATATATAACCCTGGTTCATGGAAACCAAAAAAAGGGGTTCGCGTTAAAAGTTTAAAAACTCCTGACCTATTCGCTATTTAAATATCACAAATCAAAAGTGACACCCCTCTAAAAAAGATGAGTGTTTATAAACAAAAGAAAAAATATCTTTAAACAAAAATAAAAATTTATTTTTTCTTATTCTAAATTTCCCTAAAAATTTTCTCAAACAGCTGGAGTGCCTTGTTATTGGTCTAAAATTAAGCCCAATGCACATAGGGGCAGGTGTTTAGCAAAAACAACCTTTAGCGTCCACAGCAATCAACAAAACACGCGTCGAAACACCTTTCTGCAGCCAAAAAAAGAAATGCAAACGAACCATGCGGAAAATGGTTTATTATTTTACACTAATACCAGCTAGTTTATCGTTTAAATATAGAACCAGGCTAGTCCTATCAGCGCCAATTAGACTTGTTATTTTGATTATCCAATTAAAAACAGTTGGTGTGTTATGCAAATAATAAACGGAAAATTTGTTTTTATCAACGTAATAGAAAAAAGGAAACTGGTTTATCAATAGTTTAAGTGCGTGATGATAGGCGAAATTTATAGTTTTAGTATTGTTTCTGTTGCTGTACAAATTACAGCAAAAGTGTTGGATAACCCTATGTTCTCAATCTTTAGTTGATGCCCATTAACTATGAACAAAATTGAGTTTTAAAGAAAACAAACTTTGGCGCATAATGGTTTGAGGTTTTAGTTAAACGAAATTAAAATATCAAAGCCCATGTAGAAGTAAGTAGCATTTTGTGAATGTTTCGAATAAATCTTAAGACAATCGCTGGAGGTTGTGGTTAGTAGATGTAGAATTAATATTAAAGCTCATACAGAAGTAGGTTGCATTTTGTGAATGTTTCAAATGAATATAAAGCTAGCGGATTATGTTGTTTAGTTAGACGTAAAATGAATAGTATAGGTAGCATTTTGTGAACTTTTCGAATAAATCTAAAGATAATGACTCAAGGTTGTAGTTAGACGTAGAATAAGTATCAAAGCCCATGCAGAAGTACGAAATATTTTGAACGTTTCGACTACATCTTACAAATGAAGTCGATAAAACAAAGCTAATCTATTTATAGCCGAAATAAAATATCAAACAACACGTCTTAAAAAAAATTAGGGCGTCCAAAAATATGTAAACAAAGTGCCCCTTAAATTCAGCGGACTGTGAACAAAAAATATAGCCCTTTTGTGTTTTAAATTAAACGAAAATAATAGAAAGCGAAATTACACATGTGTTTGATTGTCCATGGTAGAATTAGTCCGCCTGAATTGGCGTTGGCCTCTATTTGAGCGGATATTATGCGCTTACAAGTCTAACATCTGCTTCTGGGCTTCGTTTGTTTCATGTTTTCGTAATGAGTCGCCGTCCACTGTCTGTCGCTTACCTTCTGTTCGATCGGTTTGCAAACTCCCTGTATGCTTTGAAAGGCACGAGATTTGTATAGAGCAAAGCATGTTTGCTGGATAAGTTAGTCAATGCAAGGACTGTGTAAAAATTTCAACTCTGAATCGCAACTTTTAATTGCGAAGGGCATTTTAAAAACTCCATGTATTTAAAGCAGTTATGTATTTTCGAAGGAACATTAAACTTAAACACCCACTTCGAACGAATTTAAACATGATTTACAGCTCATTTCGAAGGTGGTGCCTCCTGGTTTATATCGTTAAAACTTGTTGGCTAGACAGTTAAGTGTGAATATCCCTGAATATTGGTATAAAATGCGTGATTTGAGAGATTATAGCTGATGTGTCAGAATACGTGAGTTCAAAACAGAAGTCACCAAACTTTTTATATAGCGGCTGAATAACTGTAGGACCTTTAAGGGTTTATTGGGAAGACTAAATGTTTTTTAAACAAAAGGCCGGATTCTATAAGGCCTGACCATAACTGTTTAGATTTACGACCACGGGTCGCACATAGAGTTTTTATTGTCGAGCTTTATTAACAAGAATACTACATTATCGTTAAACAAAGAAAATAAAAAAAAACTATAAGCAATCAAATGAAGTTTTTCTACCTGCTGTACAGTTGATGTGTGCTGTTCAAGTTAGTTTATTATGACATCACAGTTTGGTATGGGTGCGGCGAAGTACTGTGCATAATCACAGTTGTTAGTAACAGTTAAACTATTTACAATCAGGTTTTCTAATTACAGTTTACTTACCTAAAGGGTTGGAACGAGTAACAGTAAACTTAGCTGCAAATAGCAGGAGTTATCACTTAACGTTTGCTGAGTTAGATCTACCTAGCAGTTAACTTAGTTGTAGTTCGGTAATCCAGTGACATTATCTTAGAAATAAAAGGGCGCTGGTATAGAATGCTACCACAACGTTGAAACAGTTAGTAAAGCAATGTATGAGATTTGGGTTGGAGTGTCGGTTAGTGTTTGGGTGAGGGTGGGTCAAGTATTATTATTTTGATAATAGTGATATGCAATCCAAACTGACACATTGACTTAAGCACGTCTTATGCAAGTGAAACTATGGCCACCATATGTTTTTACTGAACTTATTGTAAGCAACCCACATTTGCGTCGCGACCCATGGGTTGTGAAATACTTTGTTATGCTATTGAGTAAATGCCTTTTAAAATCTTTATCTTGTGATGCAGTTACTTGGGAAAACGAATAACTATAACAAAAAGTTAGCAAAATCTTGAAATGCTGTCTCTGGTTTCAACACGGGTAAGTCCCGATGAACGCGTCACACCCCCCCACGGAGCCGAATTTTGGGGGGGCATCGAATCCTGCCTCAAGAAAATTCCCACCCTATCGATCCGAAACAGCATTTTGCCACTTGCAGAGCAGGTTAGTGTAAAAAAAAAATACAAAAAAACAAAGAAACATTTTCTAAAACGTTAAATAAACTTTGTTTGTAGCATATTATTCATGTCCAATTTTACAGAGCAAGCCTTTAGTAATTTCACACAATGTCTTACATCTTTATAAATTGATGTTTAACTGTTTATAAAATAGGTATAAAAAAAAATACTTGCTTAAAATTTTACAGAGATACACATTTCGCCTTATGAATGGGCATCATCAGTTTCTGTACAAAAAATGTAAAAAAACAAACAATAGTGGTTAGAAATGTAAATTATATAATTAGACCGCCAATAAAATTATAAAACACCTGAAGTGGTCTGAGGCAAAAACAACAATATAGCGAATTGCAACAAGAGACTACGTGAAAAAAGAGAAAGTGAACTGATAAGAAATATATAAATTGGGTTTTCCGACCTTTGATGTGCTAATATAAAATCTAACGTTACTGGAAACGAAAACTATGGTTTGGTAGAGATCTTTCGAACAAGGTATGTTCGTTTTTTGCAAATAAAGCGATTTTGCAATTTAAAAAGAAAATTCAGTCAAATTCTAAAATAAATGAAAACAAACTTTTAACTATAAAGCGTGGCCCTGGACTCTAAAAAAAATGGCAGACTTGTATCCACAGAAAAAAAAACTTCAAACAAAAAGAAAATACTTCACGGTTTGGGTTGTTTTTCTAAATGTTTTGCATGATCAAGACATAAAAATCGCTTTACATTCAGTTGTAACAGTCAATGTGATTTTTATTTACTAACTTACGCTTTAGTGCACTTTTCATGCAAGAATTTTCAGACTTATCTCTTATCATTTGCTCTCAAGGACATAAGATTTAGTGTTTTCAACCCAAAACCCGAAAACCCTTGTGAGAAAATCAGCCAAGCGTGAAGCAGTCTTTTATATATGTTACGTCACGCGTTGAACTTTGACCTTTGGTGTGATCCAGTTTGACGCTGAAGATATTGGCATGTGCCCATGTTACTTGCATAATTATCGATCGTGGAACATAGCGATTATTGGAAAGCTGTTTCTGCGTCGCGTGTTGTGTGTCGCGCGTCACGTGTCACCTTTCGCGTATCGCGTGTCGCAATTTCTAGCAGTCGTTGTTCGCAAAAAAATAAATCTTGCATTTTTTCGTTGTTTTTTCATAATTTTTACTTTCTCTTTCGTCTTATATCCTCCACTCCACAGTTATATAATGTAACTCTATGAGGCTCATAAAATACACGAACTTGTGAGCATTTCCAAGAGAATTACTTATATAACCAAAACATTAAAAGTTAACGCTCGCCCAGTGGGCCGCAAGGTTTTTAGAGGTGTACATAGAAGACGTTTTGTAAAAAAGATTAGGAAAGACTGCTCTAAGGCGTCAAATAAGAACAAAAATGGAAAACCACTGATTTAATGTATTTCTTCAAAACAAGGTCTTGGCATTTCTTTGGGTTTAATGTCCGTTTGCAATGCGATGTTGTAATGTAGATTGCTCGCCATTATTGCAGCGATTCTCCAAAATAATGCATAATTAACAACATTGTGACATCACTAAAATATATGACGTCGTTAATAGTCTCTTACTTGTTTAATTCCATTGTTTAAGTGAGCATAAATATTTAAGGCTTATAGTAGAATCAGGAATGAATCACATAACTTTTGAAATAGTAAAATTAGTAACAAATTCACGATAGTTCAATGTACATTTCAATTACGTTCAAATTAAAAAAAACCCAAAGTACAGAACACTTCCTGCATATTTTTAATACAGATGCATTTTTCACGTTGATTTTAATCGCGTTTCTAGGCTTAATCGATTTGTCCAAATGAATCGCACCCTCGAATCTGATAGTTCAGACAACTGAAAACTAAACAAAAGCTTTTCTACGCTACACGCGAGTCATTACCGTTTTTAACATAAAAATACGTCACGTTTAGACTTAACTTGTGACGTAATATTTTGACGTAGCTTCGTGACGTCATCCCTGACAAACTTTCGGCAAAAAGTAACTTGCTCAAAGTCGTTTTACGTTTCTTTTTAATATTACAAGAAGAGTTTTAAATAGCGGAGAATTGATGAAGTGCATAACTTTTAATTTTCCATTTTTCGCGGCCAGATTTTAGCATTTTGGCTTTCCGTAATCAACTTTGCGCCGGCGTCCGACATTTGGTCGTTTGATTAGATCAATATGAGAGGTCGAGAAATTTCGATCAGAATTTGCGAGGCGTTGCAAAACAGCTCGATATAACCAGCAGCCTCTTAATCTACTATAATGTGTGAGAAAGTGACACACAATCCTTGTTCAGTATGTTCAGAATAAAATAAAGTGTTTGTAAAGTTACTTTGTACATCTATAACTGAAAGCATTGTATACAAGGTAACGCACGATATAAGCAACAAGGTTACAATAGAACATATATAACCCTTAAATATGATTGTATAATTTTGGAAGAATCGTTTTGAGTTTACCAAACGTGCCATGCATTACTCCAACTAACCAACCAACCAACCAACCAACCAACCAACCAACCAACCAACCAACCAACCAACCAACCAACCAACCAACCAACCAACCAACCAACCAACCAACATGAAGCTGTGTACCTTATAAAAATATATACTTGAAGCCTAATTTAAAATTCAAACTAGACCGCCGAGTCCAAAAACTCCACTGAATCACGACAAACGTGATCTTATCTCGACCTGTTTCGGCCAAATTGACCTCCCGTGACCTCTCGTGACCTCACCTGACCCCAAAGTAGCAATTGCGCCACTTTAAACGTGCTAACGATGTTTGCATTGGCGCCGAGAACAAATAAATTGTCGCGGAACTTTTTGCCGAGCCGTGTGCAAAAACTTTGGGTGCTACGGGTGCGAGTAATTTGTGAAAATGGACTCCAACTATAAAAACGAAATTAGAACAAAATTAACGTCGGAATAAAACACTGTTCGGAATCAGACCAATACATAATAGTCGTAGTAGCGGCATACGTCTTAAACCCGTCGGAATAAGAACAAAATGTTCCAATAAATAAGACTAAAACGGCCAAAATAAGATCCTTTTACCTAACCCCAAATGCCACCCTAACTTCATCACTAACTCCCCTAATTATCAACCTTAATCCGATTTCTAACCCTAATCACCCACCACCAACCGCAAAAAGGGTCAAATAGAGCGTTGCTAAAACAGCGGCGCCCAATCGTCGGTCCAAAACGGCCGATGCCAGACAGGTGCCCCTCAATCGCCCAATACCTTCTCCCTAGAGTTTTGGCGTTATTTTGTTTGTTAAAGTGTATATTTCCGCTTCTGTTTTGCATTAACATTGACAATTGCATATCGAAAAGAAGAAAAAGTACAAGTTATTTTAATTCTTATGTTGGGTGGTTACAAAAAGTAGTCCGACTTTTACTAAGTAAAAATAAGACACCCAAAACCTATAATTAAACTTATTTAAAGTTTTTATTGCTTTTAATTTAGCGCAAATTAAACAAAAATTTTTGCAAAAGTGTTATGCCAATATGCTTTTACTGCTCCTTACTATTTTGACAACTCGTTTTCAGATGTCGACTTTGTTACGTCACAAAAGTTCGACGTCATCAGCGACATCATCAACAAAAAGCTTGACCACCGACCAGGCCGTGCACGTAAGTCTAAAAATGTTCAATTTTTTTTTTAAATTTCATATTTTAAAACCCTGAGGTCAGTGGTCTCCAACCTATGGGTTGCTACCTAATGTGGGGTTGCCTATTAGAAGTCCTAAGCCTATTCTGGGGTCACCATTACTCATTAATTTATGCAGTTTTAGTTATTTTATTGCGATTGTGATTTAAACGAGATTGTGGTTTAAATGAGTGTATTGAGTATGTTCAAAAATGTTAAAACAAATTAAAAAATAATGTCGTCCTGTGTATAATTTAAGCAAAAAATCGATATATCTGAAAACAAACTGGGGTTCGCATGGAAATGCTTATTTCAGTTTAATTAAATTGGGGTCTGGTTAATAAAAGGTGTGATGCCCCTATAGCAGGGGTGTCCAACTCAAACATGCCGACGTGCCAGTTTTTATCATAACTTCTTCCCGTGCCAAAGTTTAACTCTTTTTTTTTTAATATTAAAAGCGCTTTTATAAAAAAAACAGTATAGTGTTATATTATAATACTTTTTATTTTTTTTATAAAATTATAACAGTTATAATATCAGAAGAGTTAAGCCCGTGGTTCTTAACCGGGGTGCCGCTGAGCCCTTGTGTGCCATTTCTAATGCTTAAGGGTGCCGATAGGGAGTTGAGAATTGTTAAGAATATGATTTTTGTTCAATTGGTAAGCTTCTTGATACAACTATTTGTGTACGATTAGAGACCATTATATCAAGAGACACTTTCCTACATGTTTTTTGTGGAGTGTGTTGTTCCGGTAACATTTGTAGTGACATTTCAGTAAAATTCTTAACGAAAATTCCAGTCGGAGTGCCAAAAATCTATTTATTATTTTTGAGGGCTGTGGTAAGCCATGAAATGTTGAGAATCACTGAGTTAAGCGTAATAAGAATATCAAAGCCCATACAGAAGTAGGTATCATTTTGAACGTTTCGAATAACTCTTTATTCATTTTCAACATATTTATTTGAAACGTTCAAAATGCTGCCTACTTCTGTAAGGGCTTTTATATTCTTATTACTTCTTACTACAACCTCCAACCATTATGCTCCACTAAGTTAAGCGTTCAGTTTCACACTTTCCATGACAGGTCGTGTCCAAAGCAGTGACTGGTTTCGTCCGAGCTGGAAAAGTGGCAGCTGCCGACCACCCGAGTATACGGGCCAGCATGGAAGCTGCCTGCGACGAGGCTATACTTGCAGGTACCCATCTATCCTTATATGACGTCATAATTAGAGACGTTCGATATTATCGGATCGGAGCCGATACCTAGTGCCAAATTTTGGAATCTGTGTACATCCGTGGATGACGTCATAATTAGGGATGACGATATTTTGTGTAATCTGTGTACATCCGTGGATGACGTCATAATTAGGGATGACGATATTTTGTGTAATCTGTGTATATCCGTATAGATGACGTCATAATTAGGGATGACGATATTATAGGATCGGAGCCGATACCCGGTGCAAATTTGTCCAATCACTATCTATTCGTGCCTGACGTCATAATTTACATGATACGTCAGTATCCTGATGAAGACGTTCTGTATATCACGTCAAAACGTCGATCTTTTATATAATACTGCTGAAAGAGCAACACTCCGTTATATATTATGCCTGGCAGCAATAGCTTATTTCATAATTTGGAATGTCTGAGAATAACAAATCTGGGTAGATATACCTGATGCCAAGTTGTAGTATCGGTACTTGCCCACTACTTGGGTGTTATGTGCGTCGACTCCGAATGTTTAATTTCCAGCTATGATTTACGATCTAACGCAACTATTCTGCCCCAAAACGTAAATTTGACAAAAAATAGCAAGTCAAAACACTTAGATGTAACTAAAGCAAATGTTGGCCTAATAACCTGAAAAAATGCCATTTTACTTTTCAATTTGATCTATTTTGCTCATTTTACCATAGTAATGGCGTAATTTGCTGTCAGACCGGAATAAAATGTATCGAACATGCCGAGTTTTAATTGTTGATTTCGTCGAACGTTACACGAGTTATTATTGCGCACATGCTTTTGATTTACCGGGCGACTGGTGGGAATTCGATTAATTGGATTGTGACGCACGTCACGTGTATGACGTCACAATGTTGTTTACGTTCAAATACGCGTTTAAGCGAGGGGCGACACCAGGTGTTAGGTAACGATTATCGATCAATCGGCAAAATTGAAGCAAAAAAACAAGAATGCTAATTAGGAACATCCGATAATATAGGATCGGCTTCTTTACCCGATACCAAGTGGTAATATCGGTACTCGTCCGATAATATCGGATCGGAGCCGATACCCGATGCCAAGTGGTAGTATCGGTACTCGTCCGATAATATCGGATCGGAGCCAATACCCGATACCAAGTGGAATTATCGGTACTTGAATTCATTCATTCAAATTAAGATATATAGACGATGCATTTGCTGGCGAAACATATATACTGTATATCATCTTTTAAGATTAAGGGTTGTTACTAGTTTGCAAGGGTCAAGGTGATTTCCATTATTACATATTCAGTGTAACATTGTGTCAAGTTATTTCCGAAAATTTCTGGAGCATTATGGTTGGAGGTTGTTGTAAGACGTAATAATAATATCAAAGCCCATACAGTAGTAGGGAGCATTTTGAACGTTTCGAATAACTCTGCATTCACTGTGTCTGGACTTCGAGAACTTTACTTTGGCATATTTGCTAAATCACAAGACTGACCATCGGTCATTTCATGACATTAGAACCTACAGATGCTTCCCTGCCATTCCTTGGCACAAACATTTGTCCGAAGATATATGCGATGTTGCCAAGTGTCAAGGGACCCATCTGATTTGTGCCCGAAACGCCACAAAGGGGCAAAAGGCACTGCGGGCCATTTCATGAATATTTGATGTCGATTGAGAATTCGCCGGGTGGTGCTTCACATTTCGTGTGACGTTCGAATCCAATACTCTATCATAATTGCGAATGTTATTCACAAGCTACTGTACCGAGATTAAAGTGTGCAGTATTATAGGACAGGAGCCGATATCCGATGCCAGTTGGTGGTTAGGCAATCCATATATGACGGTACAATTTAATGTGCCCGATATTATCGCAGCCGATACTCGATACCAAGTGGTAGTATCGGTACTGGTTCGATACTAGGGTGGTATCGGTGCCGATCCGATACCAGATTACTATAGGTATGTTCAGGTTATTTTTTAAGGTTTGGTTTGGGTGACCGCTAAGTAGTTTTAAGAGACCACAAGTGTTTCATTTAAATACCAAAAAGTTGCAAGTCCAAAATTTGGGAAAACGCTGGAGAAATTTCAAAACACCTTAAAAAAACACTGGGTATGTTAGTTTGCGTTCTATCTAGCATTTCCTACCTCCTAATGTAATTTGTTTGGGAAAATAGGTAATGAACGTTCGAAGTAAATTAACCGTTTTCGTTCAAAGCAAATTCATCTAACTATACCACTTTGAACAAAATTTATTGTTAAGGTGAATACCGCTTTTCTCATTGCGTATAACTCGCTCAATCTAAACCAGACGAGCGAAAGTTTTGAACATACGAAACCCCTTTTTACCCTCACTTTGCCAAAGACAATATTTTGATTATGTCTCCTAATGTTTGAAATTGTAAGCAAGCCAAACTTTATCGCTTAAACCAGGGATGTCCAACCTGCGGCCCGCCTGATATTTACGTACGGCCCACCACTTATTCTCACTTTCAGTAGCCTTAATTAAAAACAATTGTTTCGACTATCATTAAAACGTGTGGAACGCGCAGTCTTTGATGGAGGCCTAAACTTATATTTGTTCTGAGACTATAATTGAGTCTAATGCCGCATTTTACCAGCCATCGAACTTGTGTACCCATACTTGTTAAGCAAGATTGGTGGTTTTCTAAATGTGTGTTGTTGCGGACCCTTTTAAGGAAATATATCAGCCCAAAGGTGTCTTACCATGACATGATACGGCAAGTAGATACAATTTTTTGCGCTTCGCGCAATAAGGCTGATATTTACTTCACTCTCAAAGAGCTGGTGTTTATAAGTTAAGTTCTTTTCTGACGTCACGAAATGACGTAGCTTATTACGTCACCCCTTTAATTTAATTGGTTTTGCGGCCATCGAAATTTCTAAAGTGGCCATTTGCGGCCCATTCTCTTAAAAGGTTGGACATCCCTGGCTTAAACTGTTGTGTTTTTTCATCGCCTTAACCTGGAAATTATTAAATTTGCACATTTCATGTCCAAAATTCTTTGACGAAAAAAATACCTGAAATATCGGGAATCATATCAGACAAATAAAAAGTTTGTGGCGACTTTTTGCTGGCAATATTAGGCAGCTTGTGGTTTGCAATCAATTCTACCCAAATTAGGTGGGCCACAGACCAATTAAAAAAGCTAAATTTATTAAAGAATTTAGTTTCATTTATATCACTATACTTAATTTTACAGGAAAAACAGTTTGGGGGCAATTGAGAGAAATGCAAAAGAAATGCAAATTTATTGTTTAGCAGCAAGTATCTCACTAATGCACGGTTGAATAAATAATCAGTTTCAAAATATGTTCTAAACCTATTTCTTATTTTTTTTTCTTGCATAAAAAAGGTATTGGCCTACACAATTTTTGTGCAACGAAAATGGGCCACAAACAAAAAGCTGGAGAATAACTGAACTAGTGGGTTGCAATCAATTGTACCCAAAGTACTAAGTATCGTATTCCTCACTGCTGGTCGCATTTCGCTCAAAAATCGATTCCAACCAACGATCTAGCGATTTTGCGGCGCAGTTTAAGTCCATTACGCCGAGAACCGGGTCTTAGTGGGCGCCTTGTGTTTGTGACGTACATTCGACAGGTTGACACTAATTTACGGAAACGGGATTAACGAGAGACAAAAAACCTCTGATTTCCTTCAATTTGTGGCAGAATCTAACAAGTTGATTTTGAGAATATCTAGATTATTGGTTTTGCCATTTGAGCTGTGATTTTTCAATGGAGCTAGTCGATTGACTGATTAATGAACAAATAATTTGGATTTGAGTTTTTTTTTTAATTTGGCCAAAAAAACGCTATTAGCCGCCCTGGAGTTAAATCAACCGATTTGAACATTTTTCTGCCAGAGTTTGTTTAAATTTACCACACATACAAAATAATAATTTTGATTTAACAAACTAAGTTAAAAATGTACATTTTAGACTTAGATTTAAGACTGTTAGAAAACTTTTTTATGTTTTACTTGCGCAACGTTGTTCGCCATTTGTCTTTTTGTAAACCAGTTATTTTGGAAAGTGAAACTCAAGTCGTTTGCAAAATAACTTAAGTCCAAGTCAAGTATTTTTTAATAAAACAACAAGTCAATCCCAAGTTGAGTCCTTGTCATAAAAATTGAAACTTAGTTATTAAAATGTTAAACTCGTTCAAATAACTGAACTAAACGATTACCAAAAAGTAACATAACATATACCAAGAAAATTTTTTATGTGCTAAAGTTATGATGAATAGCCAAACTTACAAAAGTCAAGTCAAAAATTTGCCCAAAAGACTTAAGTCAAGTCAAGTCATTTAAAAACAGTGACTTAAATGCACGTAAGTCAAGTCATTGACTTTAGTTATTACAACAGAACCCAGCCATAAGACCGAAAAAAGAACAACATCAACGTCGGAATAAACCACAGTTCGGAATAAGACCCAAACTCCTTATATTCGTAATAGCTATAAGACGAAATAAGAGTTTTTTCTGCTTTAAGTATTGTTGTCTTTTAGGTCTTATTCTAGTGCTTCTCAACCCCTGGGTCGCGACCCGAAATTGGTGGCTGTTTGATTTGGTTGGGTCGCCGACCACAGTAGTTTATATGTTTATACTAATTGACATTGGTTCTGAGAGGGAAATTTCGAAAATTAAGAAAGCAATATAAATAATGTATTATCATAATTATTAAAATTCGATATTCTTTATGCTAATGCATATTTTTTGTTCGCTTACAAGAACAAACAGCTGGGTCGCCAAAGCTCAGTCCTCGTACTTACGCTTAATATTTGTATCGTCGCGAAAAAAAGGTTGAGGAGCACTGTTTATACTCATTACAAAACTGTCATTTCTACACAGGGGAATCTCTTTGTCGGGTTTTAACGAGTCACGCATCGTCCATAAGGATCGGAATCAGCCCGAGTACGAGTAGCGGGACGAGTACGAGCAGCGCTAGTACAAGTAGCACGAGTCAAAACGCGACGGACAGCGGAGTTGATGAGGATTTGGACGACGAGTTGGCAAATGATGTGAGCAAATTCGATTGTTGTAGCACATAAAGTCAATTAACTTTAGTTAGTCCGATAATATCGGATCGGAGCCAATACTCGATACCAAGTGATGGTATCGGTACTTTAATAGGGGGTAGCTGTGCCGATGTCAAATGTTTGTGAAAGTCCATTGTTGTAATATAATTAAAGCCAGCTAAATTTGGAGCATAATTGCTGAAGGTTGTTGTACGACTGTAAGAATATCAAAGCCCATAGAGAAATAGGAAGCGTTTTGACCGTTTTGATGATAAAAATAAATAAAGAGTTATTATGATACGTTCAAAATGGTACCTACTTCTGTATGGGCTTTGATATTCTTACTCAGTTGCTTTTAGTGAGTCCGATAATATCGGATCGGAACCGATATCCGATACCAAGTGATGGCATAGGTACTCGTCCGATACTAGGGTGGTATCGGTACTCGTCCGATCTAGGATGGTATCGGTACTTGTCCGATACTAGGGTGGTATCGGTACTCGTCCGATACTAGGGTGGTATCGGTACTCGTCCGATACTAGGATGGTATCGGTACTCGTCCGATACTAGGGTGGTATCGGTACTCGTCCGATACTAGGGTGGTATCGGTACTCGTCCGATACTAGGATGGTATCGGTACTCGTCCGATACTAGGGTGGTATCGGTACTCGTCCGATACTAGGGTGGTATCGGTACTCGTCCGATACTAGGATGGTATCGGTACTCGTCCGATTCTAGGGCGGTATCGGTACTCGTCCGATACTAGGATGGTATCGGTACTCGTCCGATACTAGGGTGGTATCGGTACTCGTCCGATACTAGGGTGGTATCGGTACTCGTCCGATACTAGGATGGTATCGGTACTCGTCCGATACTAGGGTGGTATCGGTACTCGTCCGATACTAGGGTGGTATCGGTACTCGTCCGATACTAGGATGGTATCGGTACTCGTCCGATTCTAGGGCGGTATCGGTACTCGTCCGATACTAGGATGGTATCGGTACTCGTCCGATACTAGGGTGGTATCGGTACTCGTCCGATACTAGGGTGGTATCGGTACTCGTCCGATACTAGGATGGTATCGGTACTCGTCCGATTCTAGGGCGGTATCGGTACTCGTCCGATACTAGGGTGGTATCGGTACTCGTCCGATACTAGGGTGGTATCGGTACTCGTCCGATACTAGGATGGTATCGGTACTCGTCCGATACTAGGGTGGTATCGGTACTCGTCCGATACTAGGGTGGTATCGGTACTCGTCCGATACTAGGATGGTATCGGTACTCGTCCGATTCTAGGGCGGTATCGGTACTCGTCCGATACTAGGATGGTATCGGTACTCGTCCGATACTAGGGTGGTATCGGTACTCGTCCGATACTTGGGTGGTATCGGTACTCGTCCGATACTAGGGTGGTATCGGTACTCGTCCGATACTTGGGTGGTATCGGTACTCGTCCGATACTAGGGTGGTATCGGTACTCGTCCGATACTTGGGTGGTATCGGTACTCGTCCGATACTAGGGTGGTATCGGTACTCGTCCGATACTAGGGTGGTATCGGTACTCGTCCGATACTAGGGTGGTATCGGTACTCGTCCGATACTTGGGTGGTATCGGTACTCGTCCGATACTAGGGTGGTATCGGTACTCGTCCGATACTAGGGTGGTATCGGTACTCGTCCGATACTTGGGTGGTATCGGTACTCGTCCGATACTAGGGTGGTATCGGTACTCGTCCGATACTTGGGTGGTATCGCTACTCGTCCGATTCTAGGGCGGTATCGCTACTCGTCCGATTCTAGGGTGATATCGTTGTCGATCCGATAATTGATTGCTAACAGCCATCTTAAAAGTAAACTTTCCAAGTGAATATTACATAAAAAATGGAAGTTAAATAGGCTTCCTGAAGCAAAGGCAAATTTCGGTCTTATACTATACAAATCATTACCTTTAAACTTTTCGGTTTGATTATTCTTGCTTATTAGTCCATAGTAATGACGTCATTTGGTATCGGTCGGATCGCGATACTTCTAGTTCAAAATATCGGTTATCGTTATCGTAATAAAATGTCAAGTATATGTGTGGTAAATCAATTATAATTAAATTTCCTAAAGAATGTTTTGTTTTATATAGTTGATGATTATATAGTTTGGTACCAAGGCTAATAAACACGCCCTCTGGATGTTGTTCCGGTCAAAAGAATTACGTTTTATCCGAGTTAGGACTTTTCCATTACTTAGCGTGTAATTGAACTTCAGGCCTGCTAAACAATATATTCTGAAGGAATATACATAAATGTTTGACAATTCCGCCGAAGGTATTAATTATTCAGCAGTCTTGGGAATGAAATATGTGGCAGTGAAAGAGAAAAAACTTTTACTTTGAACTAGCAAATCAATCAAAAAAAGCATAGTGATGTTTTTGTTATACACTAATGCGACAGCATGACAAAAAACGTTTATTTGTTTAATTCAGGGCCAACCAAGCTTTTATATAAAGGCCAGATAGCGATATAAGTATTCTGAGACCACTAGCCCTGGAAGAAATAAATTGGCGGGCCGTAGATCTTGGTTTAAATTAGGTTTGTCCGATACTTGACTTTTTATTCCGATATTAATACCCGATAATTTGGACAAATAGTATCCGATGACAATAACGTCAATACTATGATTAAACAAGATCAAATTGAAAACGTTTAAAGTTAGCCCAATGTTTTAGGTTATTAGGCCCACATTGTTTCGGAGTTGAAAAGTTCACTTACTTCCAGTTGTTATCTACTTTTTTTGGTTAACTTTTCAATAAAAGAAATAGCTGCGTTTGCAAATCCTAACTAACATACATATAAAAAGTTGGTATCGTATCGCGCCGATACCACCAGTATCGGACGAGTATCGATAGTAATATCGGACGAGTAGCGATACTACTATTTATTTTTAACTACTATAGCATCAGTAATAAGCTATACAGACTTTTACACTACTACCACTTGGCATCAGGTATCGGCACTGATCCGATATTATCAGACACTCCCAGTTTAAATCTCTTAACTCTAGTTTTTTTATCTCGCGAGTCTGCCGTGCGTGCAAAAACGCGTTTCGAATTCCGCGACCGTACAAATACATTAGCGACGGCCGCAAGTCAATTTCCACAGGAGAAAGCGCAAAGCAGAGCGAATTTTGTGGCGGAATGGAGACAGAACTGCAGCTTGCGTTATTCCCAAATGACGAGCTGTCAGATTCTAACGATTCCTCGCTTTCTGCGGCCCGCTCGTCGCAAAACTGTGACGCGAGGATAGAAAAGCGACGTGAAACGCGGTATTCGGAGGCCAAGGGATTTCATTTGACCCGAGAGCGAAACATCGATTGCTTTAATTCGATTTCGACGACATTAACTGTTCATATTGTCAAGCGAATGACGTACAGCGTACAAGCTTGGCTTGTGATTAGTGTGTACATCACATAGACCAGTGGTGCTCAATGCATGTGCGATAGTTGGTGCATTATTCAGTCAACGATACCCGATATCTTTCAAAAAAATATCGCGTTCTGATTCGATGTAAAATTACGTCAATCCGATTGTCAATCAACATTTTTTTATTAAATTGCAAAGTGCAATAAGCCATAGTACGAATGCCAAAGCCCATACAGAAGTAGGAAGCCTTTGTTAACCTTTCGAATAATGTTTTTTGTCCATTTAACAAAATTCACTGCATATAGTTAAAATGCAGCAAAAATCAGGGATCTCAATGTAAAATAACTTCTAAATGTAGTATAGCTCTGGGGTTTATAAACTGGGATCCATGGACCCCTTGGTGGTCTGTGAACTAGTTTTAAGGGGTCCATGGCCCAATTGAAATATTAGTGTATATTAAAGAAGTAAACAATTTATCAAAGAAAATGTTTAATTAAAAATAAAACGGTTTTGCACTGAATGTATTAAGACTCCATTTCACTTTCACATTTTTGGACAGAAATTAGCAGATTTATGATGTCTATTTATATTGTGACGCAAATTTATGACGCCATTTTAAAATTGCTTTGCCTACCGTGGTCCACGCGACCCCCCCAAAAAATTAGGGGTCCGCGGAAAAAAGAACCCCTGATAAAGTTAAAATGCAGCAGAAATCAGGGATCCTAATGTAAAATAACTTTTAATGTATGTAAGTGTTAACCACGTTGTTATTTGCCAGATATTCAATTTAACGCTGAATGAAACTCAAGCCAACAGATTCACACAAAATGATCGAATTCCCATTCCTAGCTTACTGGCGCCACACTGTGGACAAGGCGGGGAACTTCCGGGTGTGACGTCACACTCTAAAGTGTTTCCGGGTTCGACGTCAGGTGAGACCACGACATTTTACAAATAAGCATTACAGGGACTTCAGCCATAAGACCGAACCAAGAACAACATGAACGTCGGAATAAACCACAGTTCCGAATAAGACCAATATAGAAGTTATACCTAAAAGTTGTAGTACCGTCTAAATCGAAATAAGTCCTAAACTCGGCAGAATAAGACATAAAAGTTCAGAATCAGGCCCAGACAACACTTTACCTAACCCCAAAAACGCACTCCTAAGTACATCACTAACTCCGGTGCCAAAACAGTGGCGCCCTGACGGCGGTCAGACCAGGGCGTCCAAACGTAGTCACCCAACGGCCGATGCCAGACCGGTTGTCCCATACCATCTACCTACAGTTTTAGGCGTTATTTTGGCCAATAAGAAAAAAAATATATATATATATTCGAATAAGACATAAATGACCAGAATTAGGCCTATAGTCGAAGTATAAACGAAATTAAAACCAAACAATCACCTTTCCGAAGCGCTTTGCTAATAAAGAGATTTTCATTTTGTTTCTTCCAACCAGGCGAAAGTTTGCTGAGTCATCACGACTCTTCATCTTTCTCGCTCGCTTCAACCAGTTTCCATGGCGACGTGGTCAGCCAATCGCAGCTCGCCACGTCATGCTACTCGCTTCTGACGTCAGTGGTTGAAGTGCTGATGATTGCAGACAGTATTTTGCTCGATGAGATCGTCCAAAGTCAAGCAGAGGTGTGCAAATAATCAAACTATCTGGTGAACTTCATAAATGTCATTGAGTTTAAAATTTCATTAAAAATTAGTTCATTCGTGAAGTTGACAGCCTTTCATTTGATAAACGATTAACAACCTTATTTTAGCTTAATGGTGAAAATAACGGCCCAAATAGACGTAAAAAGCGACATGCTTTATTGTTCAAACGTTTCGGCAAATGCTCATGCCATCATCAGTGATATGAAGGCAAAGTCAGTTACACCCGTTTATATACTTATTTTAGCTTGATTAGCAAAATATGATGCTGGCCTAAAAACTAACATTGATCTTAGTTTGGTAATCCCGTAAATTACATATTCATGTTTCTGCAATTTGTAAAATGATCAAAACATTTCGTAGACATTGAAACTTACGCGGATATCTTAATCGGTTGTACAACCCAATAAAACAAAAAACTTATTTTATCTCCTTAAGCATTGTTGAAGAATACGCTATTTTTTGGTGGCAAGGCAATCCAGCACTAAATAACAATAATGAACCATGAAGTTCATAAAATAATACTTTGACAAACATGCTTTTAACCAAATATACTTGCTACTGCTAAGAAAGCTAAGTTAACAAATTCTCACTTAAACAACTGTTTGCCTATATACGGATCTGTTCAAAGGTTTAATGGCCAAAATAACGTCTATTTGGGCCGTTATTTTCACCATTAAACTGTTGGCCCGAAATTCTATTTTACAAGTGATTTTGCTGCAATTGTAAACACTGCTGGTTGTAAAATTACAATAGGTCGATTGTTTTGTAATAATTGTCTGAGGCAAAGCGGGAATCGTGCTGCAGCTTGAAACGCCGCCGACAAGAAACTTGATTCAATTAAGTGTTAAACTCGCAGTGTTAATTACTATCTCGACGGGTTTTATAAAAACGCACACAAAGAAAGAATAAGTGGACGCTAAAGAAGTTGATTGTTTAACGCAATACACAAATACAATTATATAAACTACCAAAGAAACAAATAGTCAAAAAAAAGTTTTACGTCATTTACACTAATTTAACAGTTTACTGGTCTAAAAAGCTTAAGCGAAAAATTAATATTTATTGGAAGATATCGGCTAACGAACTTTAATAAATATAATATGTGCAAAAAAAACATTATAAATTAAAGCAACTATTGCTAAGACCTAAGAGTATTTTTATTTTGGGGCACGAACATTTTAGGGATGACGTCACAAAGTTATGTCATAATATGACGTCATAAAGCGATTAATCCTAATACCCTGTTGTTTTGCAAAAAAAAAACAAATCAAAAAATGGAGCTGAAATTCACAATGGGTATATGTGGATTAAATTTACAAAACTTTCAATTCAAAAGGATATGGTAGCGCATTAGACGCATACAAATATTGCTATAAATAACTGTATTTAAAGTTTTAATATAAAATGTACTTTATAGAGTTTATAGAGTCGCACAGCGCACATGACATAGCATGTATCAAAATACGTAGTTCGTAGGGGCAAAAAACTTGTGTCTAATCTTGACCCACCCCTATTATAAGGCAGAGCGTTAAAAATAGCGCTCAACCAAAAGATTGTTTTCTAATAATTTGTCTGTATTACATTTTATGCAGGTTCTAAGTTGTCTCGAAGCTCTGTGGAGTTGCGACGATTTTCACAACTTTCTCAACAATTTCTCCAAATTCGGTGAAAAAATGGTTCGACTCGCCCACGTCACAGGATCACGTCAGCAGGTATTATGACGTAACAACGAGTGAATGTTAAAAAAGCAGTCTTTAAGGAGTTTTTGTCAGTCTCCGCTACTTCTAAAATGTACATACATTTTTGTAACTCTTTGCTGACTTAATTATCATGTTTTCTTCAACACGCTCACGCAAAGATTTTAACTAAAAAAAAAAGAAAAACTACGCCTAAACTTGCAAGCGTCTTTGAAATTATTTCACCCACCGTCAAGAACTTACGTAGCTTGTGTATTTAAGGTGGTTTTGATTAGCTGTTGTTGACATTTGATTTTGTTTGTTTTCCGAACTAAATCGCATATTAAAATTTGTCACCGTAATCAATAGAAAATTTAAATTTAAAAATCCTAAAATGGCGCATTTGTTTACACACTTTGTTTAGTAGGCTTCTTTTATCAAAAGTGTTATGTTATGGCCTTCTCATGGTTGTGCAATTTTATTATGAGCTCGTTACAAACTGGGTTTACCATCAGCACGTTTATTTAGCAACATTTATACAAAAACGATTGTTTATTCGGGAAGCTATCACTATCTACTTAGGTTATTACTCTTTTGATAAAAGAAGCCTACTAAACAAAGTGTGTAAAGGTTATTAGGCTATCACTATCTACTTAGGTTATTTATTTTTTATACTACATAACTTCGTAAATTAATAAAGGCACGTACACTAGATTTGATTGATTCGATAAAAAATACTGTTAAAAACTGTTAAAATTAACGTAGTATTCACACCTCTTTCTTTAGTCTTCCTTAAATTTTAGTGATGATTTTTTACGTATTTTACTTTTGATTGCAGGATTTAGCAAACGAGGTCCCAAAAGCACTGATGTCTTCAATACGTTCCGCTCTGGAAAAGGGGACTCCCCTATTGTGCACCTCATCCAAGGTAACATTGCATTTATGGAGAAAACATTTTCCCACAGAAAGAGTTCCTTCTTTTAAGCTGGACGTAAAACATATAAATGACGTCATACTACGTCATAGAGATTACGCAGTGTTTGTTGACCTTTTTTAGCGGCGATTCGAATTCTAAGCGTCAGTGTAACAACGAAGCTTTAGTGACCTAATTATTTTCACTGAACTTTATTTAAGTGAGCAAGATATAGGACGAATAGCATAATTTCATTCGCATTGAAGAAATATGAGCCATGTCGTAATTTCCTCGAATACCGATCCAAATTATACGGCAAAACTTTGACTCACGGCCCATGGTTGAGAAGCACTGGGTTAGTGACCTGGCTTGCTATTTGTTGAAAACGACTAGACGGGACTAAGGTTATTTTGCTAATTACTTGAAATATGCAAACTGAATATGTAAAAAACAGATATCTCCTCGCCCTAAAGCACGTTAATGACGACAATGACTTCGAATGGTAGCAATATACTTCAGACTTTCTTGTCTCAGTCAAAATCAGTCACTATAGGTTCAGTTTATAAAAGAGAAATATGTTTCGCCAATCACAGCATCATCAGTCTCTTATTCAAATAGAATGAAAATAATTTTACTTGAAATAATTTTAATTCCCTACAAAGTTTCACAAAACTGTTTGGCTGTAGCTGGGCTCAGCTGTAGTGTTGAACAAGGTGGGGATTTCCGGTTACCGACACCCGGTGCTAAGTGGTAGTTATGATACTAAATTAATCTCACATCTCAGCCTTGTTTGGTAATCCAAAAAATGAATTATTTTCAACATGGCAATGAATGATGATATATTGGGTGAAAGAGAACTGAAATTTGATTTAAAGGAAAATTATTTTTTTCGTGTTTGTTGCAAACTTAAATGGCCTCCAAATGATCATAAATTGACAACAGCAACATTTCTTACTGTGTTTCTGTTTATCAATAATGCAAGCAATGCAGGCTAAAAAAACACGTAGGCTGTAGTGAGGTTCCTAACTTATGACCTCGACCATACCGGCACCGACGCTCTTAGTAGGCTCATAGGGGAGCAAGTCGAGAAACAATCGTAGCACCGCTGCTTGCTGCATCCTGTTCGTAAAACTAACGAGCGCTAAGGTTCGATGTCACGACCTCCGGTCATACCGGGACCGTCGCTCTACCAACTGAGCTACAAAGGCTCAGTGAGAAGCGAGTCGAGAAACACCAATAGCACCGTTGCCTGCTGCCTCCTGTTCGTAAAACTAGTCTGTGGTGGGGTTCGAACTCACGACCTCGGCCATACCGGGACCGTAGACGTAAAAAGCGACATGCTTTATTGTTCAAACGTTTCGGCAAATGCTCATGCCATCATCAGTGATATGAAGGCCACGTCAGTTACACCCGACCAACTGAGCTATAAAGCCAGTCATGAAGATTTTTTTATTTCGTTGCAGATCTTCTTCCACTTTCCTTGCTCCAGATCGCGGTCAATTCGATCTTGTTCCTTTCGCGCGATCCGGCGCGCCCTCCAGCGGATACCTAAAGTTGTAACGTTTGACACCAGGTGGCGTGATGGAGTCAACAAAGCAGTCGCCGGAAAAACGCAAGAAAAGTGAGTTTGCGATGTCGCAATGAAACCGCTAGCGGAACGTCGAAATGTTAAATGCTTTAATTAATATTTAGAGGGGACTGTGGAATACTTTTTTGTCAGATATCATAAAGTTGCTTGTCTGTGAAGGCAAACCTAAAAGTAGCACAGCAAAAATGCAGATGTTCAACTTAGTGTAGTTTATGTAGAATAACACGCCTTGCCACAAAGTCACCACAAAACAACAGGTTACTTCAGGTCAACTGGTCGCACGATAATATATCACAATAGGTATATTACGTCACAATGGTCAATGACAGATGGCAGAGTCACGCAACGTTTGCAAGTATAAACTAGTTTTACAGGTATAACTCAATTTGTGACAGGGACATGTCTTCATTATACATTGGGCTGGTTTACATTGTAACCTAAAAAACGCCAAAACTTTAATTTTTAACAATATATATTTATCACTTTTGCTTAGCTTACGACTCCGGTTAAAATCCACGTCTCTTTCACCAAAGTTTGTTTAAAATCACCAAATGTAAGTATATGGTACAGAATAGGTGCAATTTTGACGTTTGTACATTTTGCATGAGGTCTTCCCAAATATTTGTCCGAGAACCCACAAGATCTTGATGAGATCCGAAATACTTTCCACGACAGGATAGCTGATTGACATGTACATGTAGGATAAGTAAAAATGTCAGATTTGCAAGATATCTATATTTGCCAAACTGTAATCTGTAAGCAGCACTAAGTCTTGAAACGAAGCTTTTTGATTTTTTAGGTTTGCTGATGACGTCATTCTTGACGACACGCGAGGAATCTTTGTTCTACTTAACCAACTTCAGGTAAGCAGCATTTATGACGTCAGTGGTGTGGTCATTGCGGTTGAACAAATGAATAATTAAAAATTTTTGAATATTTCAATTACCACATGTTTGTAAAAGCCATAACTAAAACTCCACTTTTTAGACAAGACTAAGTAACATTTACAATTGGAGAATATGTCTGGAGGTTGTAGTAATACGTAGAATGAGTATTTAAGCTCATACAGAAGTAGGTGGCATTTTTAACGTTGGAAAAATCTGTTTATTTATTTTCAACATTTTAAATTGGCATATCGGACGATAATATCGAACGTGTACCGATACTTTCTATTGGTATCGGGTATCGTCATTATCGGACATATCCCTGATTAGTATTGTAAATGTTCTTGTACAGTTTTAAGTACTATACCGTTATTTTTTTAATCCAGAACCTTCTACACGCTACGTCAACTTCCCCCTGCAAGTATTATGATGTCACAGACTATTGTGACGTCACTGAGCTTTCTAGGCTGCATTCGAACGAACAAATGGCCAATGAGCTGTCGGACAAGGTAAAGTTTGTTTGTTCGAACTCGAAGCAATCTGAGTTGTTCAATGAAAGACACATACACATATGTGTGTATCTTTATGGAATCCAAACCAAAAGGGCTTATATATATATAATTATATTCACTATACACCTACCATCAGCGCCTTCTCTCTATGTTGAAAATGAATAAAGAGTTATTCGAAAGGTTCAAAATGATAGATACCTACTTTTCTATGGGCTTTGACATTCTTATTACGCCTTACTACAACATTCAGCATTATATTATGGAATCCAAAACCATTGGCCGCAGGTTTTTGCTTGTCGACCACTTTTTCACTGACGCGTATATAAACAAATATTAAACAAACAAAATAAACCGAAGGCGAAATATATATTCCTTTAACAAAATGTCCTGGTTTCACTTAGATTTTTAAACTTTGAGTTTAATTTGAACATATGTGTGTTAACAACTGCAATCTAGCCCTTTGTAACGGTTTGATTTGTGAGACAAAAGTAAGTTTGGTTTATTTTTTTATTCTCGAGGTAGTCAGGGTCGTATTTTAAGCTGTTTTCAGTTCAAAACGAGGAAAAAACAGCGTTCTCATCTCGGCGTGTGTGTTACAGATTCAAACGAGCATCGAAGAGTTTACGGAAAGCCCGAGCATGCTCCATTCACAACGATTGGCCATCGTGAGTGCTGCCTCTCTACTGAGAGACGCGGTGATGTGCTGCGCCAAGGTGAATATATCTGTTTCTACTTTAATCTATACTTAGAGCATGACGGTTAGAGGTTGTAGTAAGACGTATAGTAGAAACATCAAATCCCATACAGAAGTAGGTAGCAGTTTAAACTTTTTGAATAAATCTTTAAATAAAAGTTGGACGTTGTAGTTAGACGCAGAATGAACTCCAAAGCTAATACTATATAGGTAGCATTAAATTTAAAAAAAAGTATAGTTAGCATAATTCCATACAGAACGTTTTAAACAAATATTAAAATAACCATTGGAAGTTTTAGTTAGACGTTGTAAGAATATCAAAGCCTGTAGCGAACCTACCGATGTGCATCCACGTTCATCGAAGCGTGCAGATCGCCTTTTTCCTATTTCGCAATTGTACATTTATAAACGCGTGTTTGAGCTTTTGCTACCCCTTTACCTTGACTTAACCATGTCGCAGCTACGCAATAAAGCACCAACCGCTTTACTGGTGACCCCGCATCTTCAAAACGATTTTTGAAGGTCAAAAGAAGAAATTGAACAACTGGAGTCTAACCAAAGTTAGTTGAATGACTATCGCCTGTTCTACAAAGCTTCCCACGTTCTGGGGAACACAGTTAGGATTTTGGCTACTTGGCTCAACACAACGCAATCGAACAGCGCTTGCTTTCGGCATCTGCGCGTTCCTATCAGGAAACGCAGCAGCTAATCAGCATGCCTTCACTTTGGGACAACCAAGACGCAATGCTCTTCGCTTTTGTTGTTTATTCTTCCCGGCAGGAACGGCAGCGCAACTATTCAACTTCACTAACTGGACAATCAAGAGGCAGCGTTCATTTCCTCCATTTTCTACCCGTTCCCGGTAGGAACTTAAAGCGCGACTTTTTGTTTATAAACACGTTTTCTCGGGTTAACTGAAACACCTGTTTCACGAGAGTAGATGCCCGCTCTGCTCGAGACGGTTTCTCGTTGGCACACTCGTCCCTGGTGGCTATTACAACACATGCCGGAGGATATTCGATTGGCAAGGCCGCTGAAGAAAGCTGCTGCTTTCACGCTCGTCTTGAACGTCGCACCAATCCACAGGGTTCCGTTCTTAAGACCGCTTATGGAAGCTAGCCTACCTGCGTTTGGTACTAGCTCTTCCTCGCTCGTCTCGAACGTCGAACAAACCCTTCACAAAGGATCCGTTCCCAAGACAGCCTATGCAAGCTCGCCAACTATTTTCGCCGTCGATGCAACCCGCAATATATTCACTACGTCACCGACGTGGCGTAGTTGAGAGCGAATTGAACTCGTCCACATGCATTTAGTCGCTTGACCATGGCCAATGTTCTCAAAAGTGACTAACGAAGCAACCCGACGAACTTCCCTGCAACCTACGCAACTTCACACATGCCCGCTTCTGGAGGGGGGTTCTGTAGCGAACCTACCGATGTGCATCCACGTTCATCGAAGCGTGCAGATCGCCTTTTTCCTATTTCGCAATTGTACATTTATAAACGCGTGTTTGAGCTTTTGCTACCCCTTTACCTTGACTTAACCATGTCGCAGCTACGCAATAAAGCACCAACCGCTTTATAAATAAATAAGTATGTTGCATTTTAAACGTGTTGTTATTTAGTGCGTACAAGAGCCTTCCTACACAAAGAGGACAGAATCGATTTGCCTGTACATGCGAATCGCAAGGGAACTCAAATTGTCGGTGAGTGTTGTCTTCAGATAAATATTGCCTGTAGCCGCATTTGTCTGAAACAAAATCTAAAAATATATCACTTGTCATCTGGTGTCAGAACCAATCCGATGTTATCGGTCTAATTTCTCATCCAGCTCAAATCGGTCGCCCTCGGGCTCTGTTCTGACGTCACCGACGAGCTGTGTGACGTCACAAAGGGAAGAATAGCCCGCGACGTTGGCGCCCGACTGGTGAAGTCCCTAAACCGAGAAGCGACCTTCGTCGACGGTGACCTTGAGCGCTTCAACGAGGTTTCAGTCAAGGTCATTACTTTTTCCAACTGTATGCTCTCTGCTAGTGCTGTAATAAAACGTTTAGTCACAAGTGTGTACTGTACAATGAAAGATATACACGCATATGTGTTCAACAGCTGTGATCTAGCCATTCTAAAGCTGCTTTTTGACCAACGATTACGGCTTGCGTATGATTAGTACACCGGAAGTCATCACAGACTAACTGATGCTGTCGATCATTGGTCCCGGTTTGACCAAGGTTGTGAGTTCGAAGCTCACTGCAGGCTAGTTGTTTCTCTATTCTGCCTTGCTTAAATCTTTGATCGTCAAGTTCGGATAGTCTGCCGAAAGCTTCCGGTGATTCGTAAGTCGTACCGGTTGGTAGAGAGACGGTCCGGTATGGCCGGGGTCGTAAGTTCGAACCTCACTACATGCCAGTTGTTTCTCTATTCTGCCTTGCTTGCATCGTTGATCGGCAGATTCGGTTAGTCTGCGATGGCTTTTCGGTTTACAAGTGTGCACCACTTATAGCTGGCCCTACCGTTCTGACCAACGATAACGACACACATATGACTTGACTTGTTATTAGTTGAAATGACTTTGACCTACGTTGGTTCGCAAATGACTTGATTCTAAAATAAATATCTTTCAATATCTAGTTTGTGATGTGGTATCTTTAGAGACCAGCAAATATAAACGATATTGAAAAAAACGTGTATTGTGTTTGAAATATCTTTCAGAGTTAAAAGTGCTCAGTTAGATCGCTAATCGTATCGGACGACTATCGATACCACCAGCTTCGATCCGATATTATCGGACATCATTAGCAGCCATTGTCCTTGTACTTTATTTTTTTGTTCAAATTAAAAACTTTCCAGGCCACTGAAGCCGTAAAACTACTTTCACACTGTTTGGAGAAGGAAGAGCAACTGACGTCAGTGTATCACGTGACTGAATGGTTGAGTGATCTTTCCGAACAAGTGAGTGACTTTGTCTTAACACTGAATTTAAATTTTACTGAAGTTGTTCTGGTTTTACTTTTTTCCCATTAGCAAATATGCTCCAAACAGGAAAACACGAAAACTCAAGTTGAGGCATTGCACCGATTTCGAAAGCGATTTTTTTTTACTTTTTATTCTTTTTAACTGTAAATAGTTTCAATTTAAAAAAAATAAGTCAGCATTGCAATTTAAAGCGTAAGAGCAAGGTTAAAACACTATTTGTTAATTATCAAATCGGTTTATTTTTTACATTTACTGGCTAAGTTATGAAGTGAACGATCCGAAGAAGTCATTACATATTTTGTAAAACATTTGCCCCAACCGACCTATTTTTAAATCTAATCAAATCGTTTCCTATACACATTTGTTTAAAAGCTTTGACTTAAAAAATGTCAAATAAGTTTAAATGCACGTTCAGGTCAACCATTCCTTCCTATTGGCTCGTTCGCTGGCCAATCAGCGCATCGCCAACGAGGGCGTGGCCGAATACGTGGGGGTGTGGCGATCCAGCGTTGTGAAGGAACTAAGCGAATTACGTCATCTCGTCGATCACGTGGAAGTGTCGTCGTCACGCCCCGGTGATTTTTGCCGGACGCATTCGAGCGTAAACGTAAGAACGTGAAATTTTTTGATTTCGGTTTGATTTGTTTTCGATTTAGAAAAGACCTGTTTCCAAACTAAGTCAAGCGTCAACGAACCTTAATTTTAAGAAAACCTTAGCTAAAGAGATAAACAGCTGTCTCTTGCCTTTTCATAGGTGTTTTGATGTTGAGTGTATTACAAAAACTCGTTTATGAATACCAGGAGCTTAAAGATAGTATTTACTCCACCAATCAACATATCAAAAGAAAAGTCGCTCTTTTAGTCTAAACTGAGTTATAAACCGACGTTTTCCCAGTTTAACGTTTACTGTTGCTAACTAGGGAATGACCGCAGATTCCGACATTTGGTTCATGTTCTTGGCTTACAAGCCATTGGTGCGAAGCCAACATATGAGGGATTATAATTAAAAAAGTTGTTGATTTCAGTTTTCCCCGGCGCCCAACTCATCGGAGCAAAAAGCAGCATCCAGCAAACTGGGTCTTGAGATCAAACTTCTTGCAAGCCAGTGTCGCATTGAGATGCAGCAGCTGACCAGAACTCCAACAGTCACTTGCCAGTTGGGACAGATGCCATCTTTAGTGGCTGAGGTAAGGGTTATTTCTTGAAACTAACGACAATAACATTATAATCAATGAAGGATACATACTATGTGTTGTGATCTAGCTCTTCTGAGGCCGCTTTTTGACTACCGTATGTTACGGACCATGAGGCGCAATAAGTTCGAACCTCACTACAGGCTAGTTGTTTCCCTATCCTGCCTTGCTTGCATCGTTGATCGGCAGATTCGGTTAGTCTGCGATGGCTTTTCGGTGTACAAGTGTGCACCAATCCTTTTTTTTCTCATTAAATAATCGTGCGCCTTATAAGCCGGTGCGCCTAAGTATGGATCAAGTACGGTAGTGCTTTATTGCCTACACTCAAAACCAGTACTGATAGACGAAAAAGAGGAGCGCGGAGAAAGAGTGGGAGGAGTAGGAGAAAAAGCGTAGCGGTTTACCACGCGGCTGAAGTCTCGCCTTTTTTGTGGAGGCCTCAGCATGCTTTAGATTGCGGACGCCCGGGCGATTTGGATAAATTGATCGTGTGCCTTATAGCCCGGTGCGCCTTATGTATGAACAAAAAACTAATCACAGCAATTTATTACCAGTGCGCCTTATGGTCCGTAAAATACGGTAACTAACGATTACGGCTTACGTATCATAATACATCGGAAGCCGCCAGCGCAGACTAACCGAATCTGTCGATCAAAGATGCAAGCAGGGCAGGCTAGAAAAACAACTAGCCTGTGGTGAGGTTCGAACTCACGACCTCCGGCCCTACCGGGACCGTCGCTTTACCAACTAAGCTGCACAGAATCAGAGGGAAGCAAGTCGAGACTCGACCATAGCACCGTTGCCTGCTGCATCCTGAATACATCATCATCTTGACTAAGACGATTCGATACGAACTTGTATTATCTACAGCAGCGGTCGGCAAACTGTGGGCCGCGGCCCAAATGTGGGCCGCAGAGCCATTTTTAGTGGGCCGCGAGTTACTTTTAAATAGCTCAGTGTTATAATGTAGTTGTGGGCCGCGTGATAGTTCATTGCACTTTATTTTCACAGTTTGTGTGTCATAGAATTTTTAAATTTGCTTCGCTTGGAAAGGCCCACGTCTCAAATGTGGTCCTAAGAGCCTGTCGAACTATAGGTTTTGCAAACTTAAACTGTTAAACTGTATGTAATGGAAAACAAATTCTAGCTTCGGGCGTATATTCTTCGTTTTATACTATGTTTTACATCATGATATACCAGTGATTTGGGAAAAGAGGCACCGTGTAATATTTCACCCTAAAATCAAATATCCCGAATCCGCCACTGTTTAGTAGTGATTTTACGTAGTGGGCCTTTAATAGCTTTGAAAAGAGTGCTTTGGGCCGCGACAAAAAAAGTTTGCCGGCCACTGATGTACAGTTAAGATGTCACAGGTGATACAACGCCGTATCGAAACGTCTAAATCAAGATGATGTCGATCTACTCGAACTTTTTTGCTTTGTATTAATTGTCAAGGTACATTACAGATCCGTTCCAAACGTTCCCAGGGTTATTAAGACTTTTACAACCTTGATTAGAACACAATTAGAATTCTTTAGTTTGTTTCGTGATTTTTCGCGGCCTAAAAGTATTTTCAAAATCCCATTTTTGGCTTTGAGATTTATTATTAACTTGCATTACAGATCCGTGCGTAGTGCACCCAAAATATTTTTAATCCCTTTTTCAAACTTTTTTCACCAGATAATCGACACCACGTGGGACGTGTACCTTTTCACCAAGGGGGAAGTCCCCCTACGTACGACCGCCGCCTTCTTCGAAGCAGCTCAAGGAATAAGCAGGCTGTCACGTGACATCGCCTGCTGCTTGGCGCTTTTCGTTAAGGCAAGTTTAAATCGGCTGAAAAAACAGTAACGTTAGGTGAGGGAGCACAGAGGGCACCAATATATAGCAATTGGCTTCTGTATGGGCTTCGATATTCATTCTACATCTAACTACAACCTTCAAACATTATCTTGAGATTTATTCGAAACGTTTCCAAACTGCTACCTACTTCTCTATGGGCTCTAAACTTAAGTTTACATGTGGAACCTGTTAAAATCCACCATTGTAACCAAAAGTAACTCTAAACGTAAACTTTTATTAAGTGCAACTCTAAACGCAAACTTTCCGTCAGTGCAGAATGCCGCCTCGACCGATTCAGATTTGAAGCGAAAACTAATCAAGGTCGGCGACATATTGACCGGTCTAAGCGACACGCTGTACGCGACGTCGCGTGCCGCTGCAAGGGGAAAGTCCCAAGTCCTCCGCAAGGTCATGACCTCTCTTTGTGACGTCAAGGCTGTCATGGAAATAGTTTCAAAGGTTTTGATGGAAATTAGTTCCTCAACACTTGAGGTAAAGTGTTTTTTACCTTTTTAATTATGACTTTGAATCAGACTTGCGTTTTGCTTTTGTTGTATCTCAACTGCGTCTTTAAAAATTTGATTTTAACCTCAGTAGTTTTATTTAATTATAGAATAACATCTGATGTCAATTTAAAGTACTTTTAGGTAATTAATTTTAACTTTTAATCATTTAAATATAACTTAAGGTGAATTTATTTTTTTGAAGGACTTTTTAATGATTTGCGTTCAACCTTTATGGCAAGTTGTAAACTGCTATATATATTTATATTTGTATATATATATATATATATTTACCAGCACAACATATAAAAAAGATATATTCACTCTACATCTTACTACAACCTCCAGCCATTATCTTAAGAGTTTTTCGAAACGTTCACAAAATATAACCCTTTCTGTATGGGCTTTGATATTTATTCTACATCCAACTACAACCTCTAGCCATTATTCTCCAATATTATTTTGAACCAATCAGAGTGCACCGTCCAGTCAAACGTCATTCAGCCGCCAAAAGCAACGTTCCAAGTCACTGACGCCACGTCATCGTAGGGCTGGGCGTGAGCAGCTCACCTGTCAATCAAGCACAATGACCAGAGCTGACGATCGCTTGGCAGCGGGGGCGGAGGGAAAGCCCCTAAACCACCGACGCGTTTTTTCCGCCCGCCGTTTGGGAAGGAAACCGTCGCTGACCAATCGGGGTGAACTTTGACCTCGTTAAATGCTTTCTTGAACTGCTGGTTGTAAGAACGCCAATCCTAAGGACCGAGTTCGATTCCCGGCTGATCACTTGATAGCCGTGGCTTAAAAAATCGTGTAGAAAGCAAGTTGCCGCTAAAAAACATTTCGAATTCTGAGAACCGGGTTCGATTCCCAGCTAAGTACTTGGTGGTCGTGGCTTAGAGGACGCACAGAGAGCAAGTCGCGATTAAAATAAACATTTCCAATTTTCGGAACCGGGTTCGATTCCCAGCTGAGTACTTGCTGGTCGTGGCTTAAAGGTCGCACAGAGAGCAAGTCGCGAAAAAGTAAGCTTTTCCAAATCTCAGGACCGGGTTCGACTCCCGGTCACCGCTTTGGGCTAAACACAATGAAAACAGTCCTTTAGAAACCATGCATAGAACACGAGGCGGGAGAAAGTTGAAAACCTCTTCCAACCGTCAGCACCGGGTTCGATTCCCGATTAATACTTCTAAGCCAACTCTTTAAACCAGGGGTGGGCAACCTTTCCAAGCCGCGGGCTAAGTAACCTCCAAAAGGTCTCTGCGGGTCGTAATAAATTTATCGACATTTACAATAAGTTGGCGAAACTTCCATTGTTGATAGTTCCAATCCAGGAAATACGTTACGCCTTTATGCTGAAAATTTTCGAATTTAACTAGTTAAAAGAGCCAAAAATTACGAGAAATTGCCTCCTACCTCTATCGTTAAGGAGGTGGCGGGCCGGATGATATTTATTGGCGGCCTGGATTTTGCCCGCGGGACGTTGGCTGCCCTTATGTAGTCGGGTTTACACTCTTTTTGGCTTGGTTATTTCTTTGTGGTATTTTATTTTTTGTCGCTATTTTATTTTCTGTCGCTTTCATTTTTATCTTTAGTTTATACCATTGATCTTCCGCGTTTAAATTTCGTATAATTAAAAAAAACTGCTGTCGTTTTCTCTCTTGTGGGCCACTCAGAAACGCTTGATAATGGATTATGTAGGTACATTATGCACGGATCTGTAATGTAGCTTGATGGTGAAATGCAAAGCCAAAAAGGTCGAGTAGATTGACATCATCTTGATTAAGACGTTTCGATACGAGCTTGTACCATCTTCAGTTAATGTGTTAATGAGCATTACTCAGAAACACGTTATGTCACTTTATACCATCAGTGGTTCTTAACTCTTTTGCCCACGGAGCACTTTATGCAAAGTTTAGAAAAATGCATTGAAACAAACACAACAACAATTTAATCCTTCAGTTTACTTAGTGCGGTATGGGGGCCTGTTTGAGTGATTACAAAATCAATATTCAGCTACATTTCAATTGAGTAGCAAGAGACACACAAAGCCACGGTTCTATTAATATACACCTGTAAATTAAGCAAAAACTATGGAAAATTCAACTGGTGATAAATTTCATAAAAACAAAAGCAACTTCCTCCGTTGTGTTAATTCATTGATTTTCGTCAAGAGTGTTTATGCCCTGCATAATCCTTTTAAAGCAGGGGTTCCTAAACTTTTTTTACCGCGGACCCCTAAAATTTTGTTTTTGCTCGCACGGACCACTGTAGGCAACTAAATTCAAAATTGACGTCACAGTACAAATAAACTTCATAAGTTTGCTGATTTTGGTCCAAAAATGAGAAAGTGAAATGAAGTCTAAATACATTCAGTGCAAACCCGTTTTGTTTTTATTTAAATTGTTGTTTTTTTATAAATTGATTACTTCACAAGTATACACTAATATTTCAATTATGCTTTCATGGACCCCCTAAAACTAGTTCACGGACCCCCAAGGGGTCCATGGATCCCAGGTTAAGAACCCCTGTTTTAAAAGTAAAGTTTTTTGTACCCGGAAAAAGGTCAAGTACCAAATAGCCCACAATTAGTGTTAGAGTGTTAAATACATAGTTAAAAGTCTCCTTTTACAAATTAATAAAAAAACGCTGCAAAAAACTCGTCTATTAATTCTACCTTTTTTGTGTTAATTATTTGTGTTAATTTCAACACGAATAGTACCGGTACAGCTGTGGGGCACGAGATTAGTAGTTGAGTTGAAGCTTCTGACTCTCGCTTTAAGGTTGCTTGAAGGTTGCGTGCGTATAACTCGTTAGCCAACCACAAGACGTATAGGTTAATAGAATTGTATTATCTGATTCTTGCAATATCAAAGTTGCGAACAGCAAGACGATAACTGAGAAGAAGTTTTTGTTACAAGCGGAAGGCGGTCTTAAGTACACCAATCCCTGTGCTGACGCACAGAGATAATGCAAGCCAGTAACTACCTTGCACTTTGGAGCTAGTAGGCAATAAATCTGTGGCATAAGCAAATACATCACAAAAGTTACTGTAAACACAATCTCTTAGTCGGTAAATTATAGTCGTGCGCTCTACACAGCGATGAGCAACTAGTCAGAAACCAAACGCCTTATATACCTAATCTTAACACGCTATTATCCGCAAACAGTCACATCTAATACATGGCAGAAATGAATATCATCACGTTTCTATACAAACTTGCTGAGCTAGATTTATTGTTAATACTACACAGCAACTATAACCGCTTGTTCAGGCATTTCACGAAATACAATTTAATGAAACAAATCGTACACAAAATCTATTTTTGATCGACGCCATATTTCCACAAATGGTAACTGGTTTCACAATATTTAAACTACCTTATCGAAAGTCAATTTTGGGGTACCCGGGTAGCTAATGCCCAGCTGTTATACTTAATAATTCACCTTAATAAGCAGCCATTTTAATGCCAAGGCAGTCTTGCGCTAACAAATACTCTAAAGTAGGAATTTCATAAACAAATGAGATTGAAAAACGCATTTTTTAACCGGATACACCAACTTCTTACTGCTGCTAAAGTTCATAAAACTGTCACCTGATTCTAGTTAAATCAAGAATAATTAACTAAAGCTAAGCAGACACAATCCTCAGCTAAACAACTGAAATTGTATTCTACAAGAGATTTTGCTGCAACTGTAAACACTGCTGGTTGTAAAATTACAATAACACGATTGTTTGGTAATAATTGGCCGACGCAAAGCGGGAATTGTGCTGCAGCTTGAAACGCCGCCGACAAGAAACTTGATTGGCTATATGGGCTAATTACTGGCGGTTGAGTTTAGCTTGTAAGATAAGCTTACAAAAACATTCATCAATTAAACATAAGCGTACTGGAAGTTCTGTAGCCCGATTGTAAAGCCACAAAATGGATTTAAAGAGTAATATAATAATATAACTGTGAATGCTGTCCTCTCCAAGTATATGTATTCGGTTTTTACGTTGATCACACGTATCACTGGATTAGAAAAAAAAGCTTAGAAATGCTCGAAAGTGGGTTAAATATACGCCAAATTCAACCATGTGGTCTTTAATTATTATCTCTCAAACCTACTTTAGGAATACGTTAGCTATTTACTTCACCTAATGTTTGTGTTAACCAATGTTTGTGTTAACCATTTGTTAACCAAACTTAAATATTTCTAAGTTTTACTCAGCATAACAACATTTAAGGAAATGGTCATTTCTGGACCTATAGTTTTTTGGAAAGTGTTTCTTAACCTTTTAAAGTCAGAGCACACTTCTTGATGTATGAACATTTTTTGGCGCAACTAGCGAGCGAGGGAGTGTATTTCTCCTAAACTGTTTGCAATTTTTTTTTAAATAGATTTCATTGTTCTAATTTGTTTGCGATGCAACCTTCCATGGCTATCCGCGGTGCAACGGTTGAGAAACGGTGCTCTAGGTCAGGGTTTCCCGAACTGACAAGTTTGAAGGGTCGCGGGTAAGTCCGTATAAGTTTTTATACAAAGTGTTACATCTATAAAAACTTTTTTTTTTTTTCTTTATATTCTAATGACGAGCAAAACAAACCCTCAAAATGCACAATACTTCAACAAATGCGTGGTGTCTTTATTTGACAATGAGAAACGGTTTGTTTTAAACTGTTAAATCGAGGAAGTCGTGGTTAATAGTCAATAGGGGTTCCTGACTGAAAAGTTGGAACAACGGCGTGGTGGTAAGTGCCTCGCAACCGTTGTGCCGCGGTGTAAAAACACTTTTTTAGGGGGGTTCCTACTGTGCTATACTAGCCGACTGTGCTATACTAGGGGTTCCTGATTGCAAAGTTTGAACAACGGTGTTCTAAGTCATCGCTCCGGAAACGGTTTGCCGCAGTGTAAAAATACTTTTTTACTTTTTTTTACAATTTTATTTACAAACGGGCAGTTTAAACATGGAAAAATTCTGGTAAACTTACTTTCCTTATATTTAAACTTTTTTAAAAGCTTATCGCGGAAAGTCGAAATTCTGAAATAATTTTGAAGTAGACTTAACTATGCCAGAAAAATTACGCGTCTAAAGAATACAACAAATGATTTTGTAGCTTTTTTACAGGCGCGAACCCCGAATATATTACCCAAAGATTCGAAACCCGTGCATCCAAGTAAAAACATGAGCATTTTTGTTTTTATTATTTATCCGCCTAGGTTCGCACTGTCATTTTTTATCTTGATTGTTGTGGCACAATTTTATCTTAGTTGGTGCTCAAGAAGACTAGAGAAACAAAAGTACGACGGAATAAAATGCTCTCGTGAGTTTCTTTTTCCTGATGCTTATTTTCGTTTTCTTAATGCCGGAAGCATTTAAGATTCCCTGATTAGCCAACGTAAGGAGTGACCAAGGTGGGGCAACAGGACTTTGAGTGGATGGTTCAAGGACTTTAAAGCCTAAAATTAGATGACAAGGGAATGCAATACGTGAACGTTTAGCGCCTTCGCCACATTTAACTATACACAGTCTGTCCTCCATCAGGTGCCTTGTACATTAGCCAATGTGTCTCTTGTTGTTTTGGGTATATTTTTGTAGGTGTGCCGTCGATAATTTTAAACCCTGTTCAGCTGAGACTGAAAAAGGCGGGATTTCGAACGCGACGCCGAGACCTTTTATATATTTATATATATATGCATATCAAACACATACGATTTATATTATCACATACCTATTTAACACAAAATGGATTTATTTTCACACAAGTTTATGAAGGAAGACATAAAAGGATTTATTTCAATATTTTTTTTTATTTTAAACTGAGGGTTTCGAAACTGTGTTGACCACTCGGCACAAAACGTGTGACGTCACGTTGCTTCATGCCAGAGTTTTCGTTGCCGAGTGGATGTTGCCACGACAAGAGACGAACTACCCGCGCCAGCTCAACTTAACCACCTAAACTTCGTGTCTATATTACGAAGTGATGAAGTGGCTTTAAGCGGGAAATGCTCGTCACAAGTGCGCGGTCTTCCGTTTACGTTCTTAGACGCGCAATATTTACAACACTACATTATAGAAAGTTATCTTTTGGGGGTAGCTAATGCATATAGAGTTCATGCGCACCTTATTAAAAACAGTCATTTTAATACTAAGGCAATCTTGCGCTAACAAATATCTCTAAACTGGAAATTTAATAAATAAATATAGATTGAAAAACATATTTTTTAACCGGACTTACAAACTTCTTACAACTACTAATAGCTGACATAAGACCGTCACCTGTTTCTATTTTAATCTATAATAATAATTATAATAATTAACTGAAGCTAAGTAGACATAATTCTCAGCTAAACAACTGAAATTGTATCCAACAAGAGATTTTGCTGCAACAGTAATCATTGCTGGTTGTAAAATTACAATAACACGATTGTTTTGTAATAATTGTCCGACGCAAAGCGGGAATTGTGCTGCAGCTTGAAACGCCGCCGACAAGAAACTTGATTGACTATATTGGCTAATTACTGGCGGTTGAGTTTAGCTTGTAAGATAAGCTTACAAAAACATTCATCAATTAAACATAAGCGTACTGGAAGTTCTGCAGCCCGATTGTAAAGTCACAAAATGGATTTAAAGAGTAATATAACAATATAACTGTGAATGCTCTCCTCTCCAAGTATATGTATTTTGTTTTTACGTTGATCATACGTATCACTGCGTTCGAAATAATAGGGTTTGAAATGTCCGAAAGTGGGTTAAATATACGTTACATTAAACAACAATTGAAACTATGTGGTCTTTCAATATCGCTTAAAGCTACTTTAGGAAATCGTTAGCTATTTACCCGACCTAATGCTTGTGTTAACCATTTGCCCGCCTTAACACAAATATTTCCAAGTTTTCATCAGCATTAAGTACATTTGAGAAAAAATTTTTTTCGGAACCTGAATACGAAAGGAAAAACGTTTTTTGGTAAGTGTTTCTTAACCTTTTAAAGTCAGGGTTACATCTATAAATTACTTTTTTTGCTTTATATTCTAATGACAAGCAAAACAAAACCCTCGAAATGCACAATGCTTCAACAAATGCGTGGTGTCTTTATTTGACAACGAGAAACGGTTTGTTTTAAACTGTTAAATCAAGGAAGTCGTGGTTAATAGTCAATAGCGGTTCCTGACTAAAAAGTTTGAACAACGACATTTTAGGTCAGTGCCTCGCAACCGTTGTGCCGCGGTGTAAAAACACTTTTTTACTTGCGTTTACAAAGACACTGTACAAAAGTAAGTACTAATGATTCCCAAAACGTATAGTTTAGGCGGGAATTCTAAACGGCTATGCAATAATTCTGGTAAACTTACTTTCCTAATATTTAAACTTTTTTAAAAGCTTATCGCAGAAAGTCGAAATTCTGAAATAATTTTGAAAAAGACTTTAACTATTCTAGGAAATTTGCGCGTCTAAACAATACAACAAATGATTTTGTAGCTTTTTTACAGACGCGAACCCCGAATATATTTACCCAAAGACTGGAAACCCATGTTACTACCAAGTAAAATAATGAGCATTTTTGTTTTTATTATTTAAGAGACTGTAATATGTGAACGTTTAGCGCCTTTGCCGCATATACCTATACACAGTTTGTCCTCCCCCAGGTGCATTGTACATTAGCCAATGTATTTATCGCTGTTTTGGGTATATTTTTCTAAGTGTTCCTTTGAGAATTTTGAACCCTGTTCAGCAGATACTGAAAACGGAATTTGGTTTAACACTAGTTTCTAAACGAAGACGTAGATGCGTTTATTTCAATATTTTTTTATTTTAAACTGAAGGTTTCGAAACTGTGTTTACCACTCGGGACAAAACGTGTGACGTCACGTTGCTTCATGCTAGAGTTTTCGCTGCCTAGTGGATGTTGCCACGACAAGAGACGAAATACCCGCGCCAGCTCAACTTAACCACCTAAACTTCGTGTCTATATTACGAAGTGATGAAGTGGCTTTAAGCGGGAAATGCTCGTCACAAGTGCGCGGTCTTCCGTTTTCGTTCCTAGACGCACGACGCAAGGAAATGACAAGATGCACGTTTGCTGTTTTGCTGCTTTACTATCTAACTTTTACTCGCCTCCAACCTGCCATTAGTTCTCGGTGATATAATGTTTGTTTATGGTAGATTTTGTCTAAGCGGCCACTGGTAAACTGTGACTCTCAGTAAAGGATTACTTTATCAGTGAGAGCGTTAAATACGTTTGCGGGAAGCAATTAAATGATTAAATCAAACTCAAGGCAACCTTTTTTTGTGTTAATTCATTATATCAAAAGCTATATTTTCATAAGTTAAGGTTTTGTCTTGATTTGTTACTTTATTTTCTGTTAATTTTTCGGGATGACGCCGATATCTGTTGCTTTTCTTTTCCTGGGACTGATGATTGCAATTCCAGGAACAAGCCCGACCTTAGATTTCAGGGGTATGTTCTCTCAATTAAATTATGTCATCATAATTAAACATAATGATAAAACCTTTTGTTATAGCCGAGTTGCATGTTATAAACATTTTTATGTTTAACTAGATGAAATACCAGGCGTTGCCCAGGTCAAACAGGTTTTGTAACTGATAAAAAAAAACTAATTATACCGGTCATGTAAATTAATCACAGCTGCAATACGCGCGATAACATGCGAAACCAACCTGAACTTTCATGACAAAATGAAACAATATATTATACTGTGGGCTCTTCACTATATCATATTACAGTGCTTCTCAACCGCGACAGGCCTTTAACCAAATTTGCCACACGCGAACGACCAATTAGCCGTAACTTTCCGCGATAAAACGATTAAAAATGATCTAATATTCTAATTTTAAACATCCCTATACTGACAAGTACAAGCACGTGTCAGAAAATGGGTTACAAAACGTTGCAAAAAAGGTTTACATTCATAATAAAAAAACACATAACTTAGTTAGCTGGTAAATTTAAAAAATAGTGACACTTTCGTAATGTCTAGCTTGGTTTTCGTAATGTCTAGCTAGAGAGTTATGCTTGTGGTCCCCCAATGACTGCTCCGTCGCCCCCCAGGGGGCCGAGGGCCACGGTTGAGAAACCCTGGCATATTACGTTATTTGCACTACATGGCCATACGCGGTCGGACGGTCGGTAAATGAAAATTGAACATAATTACAGAGTAAGGTTTGTTTTTCAAATCTGAAGCCGCATATTGTAAGCCTTTAAAAAATTTAACAAACCAACCAGCTATAACTTACTGATTTGTCTCCGCTTTATAATTACACACTTTTTTTTAAAACTCTGAGCATAAACGCCTCAGCTTCGCATAGGCCAGTGCTTTTCAACCCGTGGGATGGTACGCACTTGTGCGGATGAAAAGACTCGTAATGCGGATGACTAACGTCGTGCGGATGAAAATGGCGCATTTTTATATATTCTTATGTGTAATAGAGTAATCAAATAAGTTGGTGCGCCCACTTATGCGTTACAGGCACAATAATATAGTATCGTATAGTGGTTCATTGTAGCTTAAGCTATTTATTTTATATCAGTTAAGGCTTACGTACACGGCTTTAATACACAAACCCTTTCATTGGTATTTTACAAACAAAACTAAAGGTTGCAGACTTACTGTGCTTCTTTTTTCCGAAATAAAAAGTGCGGATGAAAATTTCAAAGGTTGAAAAGCACTGGCATAGGCCAGGGGCGGGCAACTTCTCCAGTCGGCGGGCCTGATATGGGAAATGAAGTACTGGGCGGGCCGGATTCCTGATCGAAATATTAATTGTACTGCCATAGCCTATATGTTTTGTCGCATAATGGCGGTTAATGTTGTACTCTTTAAACACGGCACTTTTCATTGCACAATTTACTTTTCTTAACAAAATCCAAGGGAAAATATTGATTGTAAATTCATAATCTAATTTGGGAACACACAATAAGACCTAAAAAGTAACAATACCTAAAGCAGAAAATCAATAACACCTTAGTATTAACACCAACGACATAATAAACCAAATACGCAGTTATACCCACGACAGAATAAGAACTTATTGTCTAAATAAGATATACATCTGTCGAAATAAGTCCTAAATTGTTCGGAATCGGGCCTAAATGGCCAAAATAACACATGGGACTGTAGAAAGAGGGTATCGGACGATCGGGGGCCATTGGCCTGACATCGGCCGTTTTGGTGTCTAATTTTTAGCGCCCTAGTTTGAAGGGCGTCGTTATGGTGCCGCTGTTTTTCCCTTGATTTTCTGGCCCTGTTTGGGGTTTATTAGGGGAGTTAGTGATGTACTTAGGGTTGGGGTTTCGGGTTAAGTAAAATGTTTTATATACCTGATTTTGGTCATTTAGAACTTACTCCGACTGGTTTATACCTTATTCCGATTTTGACGGTATTACAACTATTAGATACTAGTCCTATGTTGGTCTTATTTCGATCTTATGGCTGAAGTCCTCTAATTGTAATAAACAAGGAGTGGGAGATTACGGCAGACTGTTGCCGCGGGCCACATTGTCATGTAACACCGGAAACTGTCTGCGGGCCGTCTGTTGCCCGCCCCTGGCATAGGCGATGGCGATGACTTTGTTTGATTCCTACGGTCACATAGAAGCTGCGTCCAATGTCAGTAAACTCGTAACCAAGGGGTCGGAAACCCCTGGCACGAAAAGTGGCACGCAAGGGAATTTTTCACAGCACGCCAAATGATTTAACGCGACCGTTATATCACCTTAAGAAAGTGCAACCATTACATCACTACCACATCATTAACATTATTGTTATATCACTAACACTAGCGCTAACCAAATAGTTGCATACATTTCCAGTTCGTGTCACAAATTAGTGTCTTAACTGTTGTATGTAACATTTTTTGTGAGCGGTAAACTTGTTGTTTACGGCTAACCGTTCGTATTACGTCACAATGCCCCAAAAGTGGCGTGACGTTTACAGTGTGAAAGCAGGGCATTCCTCATCAGTAGGGCGAATATTTTGTGACCAAAAAAATAGGAAATTTTGACCTAAAAAATTAAAATTTTGACAAATTTTGACCTGAAAATAATGAATTTTGACAAAATTTTGACCTGTTAAAAATACATTGATTTAAATATAGGCGTCGTTAATCACGCGTTTTTTATAACGTGTATTGCTCTAATAAAGATATAATACGGTTAAAATGACTTTGAACTTATATCATAATTTTTTTTTGATAAAATGAACGATAAATTTCAAAATAACTGAACGACCAATTTCAAAAAGCTGACTTTATTTTTTTTTTAATTTTGTAAGCGATTTATGTGCAATTTTATTTAAATTCAACTTACAAAAATATTGACAAATTTTGACCTAACGTGTAAATTTTGACAAAATTTTGACTTTTTTTGATCAGTGGTTTTCAACCGCCGGTCCGCGCCAAATTTCCTGCCAGTCCGCAATATATGTTTCAACCTTATATCTCAATTGCAAAATGCAAGATGTTGAAGGTTGCTTGTACATCAAATTTAAAACTTTAGTTACGTAATTCGCCTGTTCCGTAATTTGAATAGTGACGTAACGTACAGTTAATGGACTACTTTGGACTTTATCGTACGCCACAATCCTGCAAGTATTGTGCCCAACTGTTTAAAATTAGGCTACAACTCGTTTAAGTCTTAAACTTTTAATTCGTACTTAAAAAACTTCAGTATAGAACCACGTATGATGATATCAAAAAAACAGCAGCAAATTGCTCATTACATTGAAGTTTCCGTTATTTGCTTTTAAGTTGCATACTTTTGACGTAATTACATTTTGGGTTGATTTTAATTTTTGAAGGTCCACCGGTCCGCCAAATTTGATTGAAAGTTTTACTGGTCCGTAAGCTAAAAAGGTTGAGAACCACTGTTCTACATTAAAAGTAAGCACGTGTGTTTTTGTGCGACTGAGAAACCAACTAAAAGCGAAACTGATAGTTGACACTTCTAGGTATCGGCTGGAAAGCATCGAAGTATATTTCAAAAAGATAGGTAAATTAGATGTCAGATCACAGCAGGGCTGCGGAGTCGGGCTCGGGACTCAAGGCGGACAAATTTCAGCAAAACTGCAAATTGCTAAGGTGCAAACTGTATATTACTAATGTGGAATAGCATATGCTGGTGGCGTATTTTCCATAAGCCCTTCAAGTGGATTGCGGAATATCCATCTTGTTTAAGATACGTAAATTGTTGAAATACAGGCTGTAGAGTCGGACTCGGGACTTGATGAAATCGCATTTTCGGCCGGACTCGGGTTGTTTTTAACCACCTCCGCAGCCCTGGTTGCTAGTGCAAAACTAAACATATGGAAAATTGTTTGGCACGCGAGTTGTTAATATTTAGACATTGTTCATAAACTGGCACACTGAGTACGAAAGGTTGCCGACCCCTTCCGTAACCCGTTGGAAGATAAAATTAATTAATGTTAAAACAGCTGCAATAAACAGGATATTTTGCGAACTCTGCCTAAAGTTTGCGTGGTTAAACAACGGCAAGAAGGAACCATTTCAACCTAATAGCATTAACCATGAACGTTGCATTGCGTGGCGCTACACGTTCGGTAAATATAAATTTCATTACATGTGATGTGTTTTTGGGTTTACGTGTAGCCTATTATAAAACAGCAAAGTCACTGGTCGTCCCTTGCCTGTTTGCCTCTGATTTCGTCTGAAATGGATTAAATTAATGCTTTCCCACAATAAAACTAATAAGCATAAGGTCTGTGTAGAAGCTAAATTGAATCGACTGGCGTGGTATAAATTGTTATTGCTCTAATCTACGTAACTGTAAAAAATAAATTCAATTCTTAGTCTTGTAAGCTTAAATTTGTTTTAAGGTTACTTTGTGCACAGTTTTTTGTACAGTGCAAACATAGTGTAACCAAAAAAAAGCAATGTTGTGTGTTGCCAAACTGCATTCAACGTAAAAATTATCATTTTTTGAATTTTTTTGAATTAAAATAGTATTATAAAATCAAACTAAAACATGTTCAATTTGTTCCGTGTGCAAATGGTAAATGTATTTAAATATATTGTTTATTATCATTTCCCTTCTATGACTGTAAGAGGTTAAAAAGCAAAAGCAATTAAAATGCCACGCTTGGTCTTTTCCAACTTATAAATAAGCATTTGAAATTAAAACAACAAGGCAAAATATCAACAGTTTAAATCGTTCATCTGAGTTTAAACGGAGTTCTAAACCGACGTTTCGGCAACGGATATCAGCTGACCTCATCAGGGTTAATAATTGATTAATTTAATTAATACGAGAACGTAGACTTGCTCTTTAGCTTCTCCTAGCGGTATTTGATACAACTTCTTTACCGCCCCAAGCGGAAGCTCTGAAATATTGTTACTGAACGGACGTTGTATTTATTCTCAGTCACTTGCGACACTGATTTTACTGACTTGACCTACTCGGTAACTCCTGTGATCTGCCCTGGAGAATGCTGGAGACAATATGATCGAAATCAACTTTGCGGACTTGACAAGTATTCGGGCGGATCAATTTGCCTTGCCGCCATGCAGCTCGGCCTAGTTGACAGTAAGTAGGTCTGAAGTTTGTTTTCAGACAGTTTGAACTACAAACTCAATATTCGCCTCAAGGTTTGTTAATTTTGTATTTTTGATGTCACTTGAATAGAATGATCTTTTTTTACACGATTTTAAACTTGTAAGCTTAACTTATCTAGTGTAACTACAATAAGTGTATGCTGGATAATAAGTGTTATGTTGGATTGGATGTTTTCACTTCAGATGTAAAGAAACTCTAACCAGCGAGCAAAACTGCTAACCGAGACTTTGTGTGTTGTTGTTGTACAGCAACTTTTTGTTTGTGTAGATGTAGAAGAACTTTTATTGTTGTTACAAACCTTGTTTGTGTGGTTGTACAGCAACTTTTTGTTTGTTTGATTGTAGAAGATCTTTTATGTGTGTGACAAAAACTTTTTTGAGTGGTTGTACAACAACGTTTGATTTTGCAGCTGTACAAAAACTGTATGTGTTTAATTTACAGATTTTGGTGGCTTCGTTATAGTCTACAAAAACATGAACGTTTCTTTCAAACCCGTGGGCGGCTCAAGAAACGCAGTGACATCCCACAACTGCTCACGATCTAAAGTCAGCTACACATTCGACAGTAAGCGTCTTTGTGTTTTGAGTAATGTTTTAAATATGTTTGGCTTCAGACTCGGTGTCTAAAGCAGTTCTAATTATTTGTGTTTCGTATGTCAAGGACTAGTTTGGAGAACCAAATGATAATAAAAATCTAATTGATAACAACCAAATTATAACTAAAAACATTAGCCTGTCAAGAAATTGAAAGAAAGTTAGTCTTGTTTATTGTTCTTGTGCTTTATGCAGTAACCTGTGATACGAACGGGAATGCGATGCAAGATCTGAACGAAGCTACGTGTCCACCTGGATGCGGGAGTGGTTTGGTGCTGGGAAGCAACCCCTACCATGTCAATTCGTCGGTTTGCAGCGCTGCTGTGCACGCCGGGAAAGTGACCAGAGGTGTGGTTTGATCGGATGGTTTATTTGGGCTGGTACGGGTTAAACTGCCTGTAGAAATCAAGCTTTGCAATACTCAGCACTTCTTTCTATTATTACTTGCGTCTACAAGGACAATAGCGAACGTACAATTTTCGCACGGTACAAATCAAAACAGTAGAGAAATCGGTGCAGGTTTTCTGTAAGGCGAAAAAGTAAATTGTTAGCGCTCAATACTTCATAGACAAACAAAAAAGGTTACGAAATTAAACATACCAAAGTTTGATGTCTGGCGTGTATAGTGTCTTCAGTAATGATGCTGGTGGTGACTGCACCAAGCACCGCAAAACAAAAGCTTTATATATCAACTAAATTGGCCCCAAAGGCTAGAAGCTAGTTGCATTCTTTACGTGAGAGGCGCGCACTACCACGCCTAATTAAGTGAGTGTGCGTATGCGATGCGTCGCGCCATTATGCGCGCGCAAAAGCGAGAAATGGAGCAATAGCGAGAGGCAAAAAACTAACAAACTCCCCCCAAAAAATAGGGTACGATAAGTAACATATTTTTTATACAAAAACAAAGTTTTGCCGTTCGCGGCTAGCGTAATGTTCGTTGCTACGGATGTAGCGTGGAGGTTTGCTACTCAAAGAGTAGCATGGATGGACGTCAGGGATAATGGATGTACATCGGGGATCACCGTTTCCGATCATCGTCACTGGTCATCGTCTGCGGCTGCTGGAAGGATGACGCAAAGTTTTGCGATTGGTCGGGTCAATGTTGATCCGGATGTGGTAACATCAACGCTGCGGACAACTCCTTGTTTGTCCGGGTGCAATTTAACGATACGGCCAAAAGGCCAACGACCACGAGGAGTGGAGTGGTCCATTATTAGAACGATGTCGTTCTGTCGTAAGTTTTCGTTTCTGTCTAGCCACTTTCCTATTGCAATTATAGTACGCGGATACTCGATTACCCAGCGCCTCCAAAATGCGTCGGCGGCGTACTGTACAAGTCGGTAGCGTTGTCGGGTGTAGCAGTCGCTTGCATCGGTGACGAGCGGGGGAAGGCTGATCGCAGGGTTAATCTTCAGCAAGTGATTTGGAGTAAGAGGAAGGTCTTCTCCGGCTTCCAATGGAACTTTCGTCAATGGGCGGGAGTTCACGACATCTTCAACTTCTATGAACAGTGTGTGTATTGCGTCGTCGTCAAGTTGCTTGTCGGACGCCACTGCCAATAGAACTCGGCGTACCGATCGAATCATACGCTCCCAAACGCCTCCAAAATGACTAGCGCTCGGAGGATTGAAGTGCCAATTAATCTCATGTTGCCTGAAGAAGGTCTGTACGTGAACCAGATTCCATTCTCGTATTGCTTTACGCAGTTCTCTTTCTCCTCCCACCAGGTTAGTTCCGTTATCGCAATATATGTTGGTGACTGGACCTCGTCTGGAAATGAAGCGCCTCATCGCGTTGATAAGAGAGTCCGTAGTGAGGTCTGGGGCGACCTTCAAATGTATTGCACGAGTGGTCATGCACGTAAAGATATATCCGTATCGTTTCAAAGTACTTCTTCGATGTTTAACTTTGAACGGTCCGAAGTAGTCTACTCCGGTATGGGAGAAAGGTGGCTGTCGGATTTGAAGTCTAGCAGTGGGCAAGTCGGCCATCAACTGCTCCCCCGGTTTGGCACCTCTTCTCATGCAAAACAAACACTCGCGTATGACGCGACTGACTTCTACTCTGGCGTTCAAGATCCAATAGTATTGACACAAAGCATTCAGCGTGTGATTGACGCCAGAGTGGCCGGTTATGTTTCGATGTGTGTGGTCGATGATGAGGTATGTGAGACGCGAAAGCTGTGGGAGAATTGCTGGGTGTCTGGAATCGAAGGGAATTTGTGCTTTTTGCAGCCTTCCTCCTACACGTAATACCCCGTTTATCAATTTTGGGTTGAGTTTGTAGAGAGGCGTGGGCTTTCCCATTCGTCTAGGCACCGCGGACTTCATCCACTGCGGGAAGTTTTCGTGTTGTACATATTTCACTAGAGCTTCTTCTGCTCTCTGTAACTCTTCAACAGGAAGGGGTGAGCAATTAAGGCTGGCTTTGGGTTCGTTTCGTTTTCGGGACAATAGAAATGATTTCACTCGTAAGAACCACGCTGCGGCAACCTTCAGACGGTAGAGCGAAGAAAAGTGTAAGATTATGCGATCGGTAGCCGGGACGTCGGACGTACACAGGAACACTTGCTTTGGGGTCTTATCGAGGTTAAAGCTTTCATATTGCGGGGAAGCGGTCGGCGGTTGGGCAAAACGGTTCGGCCAATTGTCGGGAGAAAGCTGTAGGAAAGGCGGACCGTTGAACCACATGCCAGACTTTACCAGAGCTTGGGCGCACATTCCTCGTGAAGCTTGATCGGCCGGATTTAATTCTGATGGAACGTGCATCCAGTCGTAGGATTTCGTATGTTCGAGGATTTGCGATAGACGGTTTCGTGCAAATGTCGGAAAATTCTTGGTTTCTGCTCTTAACGATTGAAGTACAATTGAGGAATCTGTCCAAAAGATACATGGACAATCGTGGATTTCCAATTCTTCCTGGATACGGCGGGATAGCTTTACGGCATCCAGTGCAGCCTCCAATTCCAGTCTTGGAATAGTGTGTTTTCCAGCACCCGACAGCAAGGACTTTCCCATAACGAGTGAACATTTGACGTCACCTTGTTCATTAAACTTTCGTAAGTAGCAGACTGCGCCACGTGCAGAATTGGAAGCGTCAGCGAAAAAGTGAAGTTGAGTTCCTGTCCAAGGACGGATATTCAATGGTTCGAAGCAACGAGGAACCCTTACGTCATGAAGATGACGTAGGCTGTGGCGCCATGTATTCCATCGCTGTTCTTCGGAGCCTGTTATTGGTTCGTCCCAATCTACCTTCTTATGGCAGAGGTCTCTATAGATCAGCCTTGCTTCGAGTATGACCGGCGCTACGAACCCCAACGGGTCAAATAAGGAGTTCGTGATGGACAACATGACACGGCGTGTTAGAGGTTGTTCGGGGAAGCTGATTTCGAACTGAAACTCATCGGCCTTTACGTTCCATATTATTCCCAATACACGCTGCTGCGTTGCTTCGCCCAGTTTTACTTCCTGTACAGCCTTTGCCCTTTCTTCAACGGGAACGGATTCCATGACGTCATCACTTGTTGACAACCATTTTGTCAGTTTAAATCCGCCTTTAGCAAGTAGCTTTCGTAAGTCTTTTACTAGTTGGACTCCTGTAGTCGAGTCGTGTGCTGTGGCAAGGCAGTCGTCTACGTAAAAACCCTTCAATACGGTTTGCGCAACTCCAGGGTGAAATAATTTGCCGAACTGTTTGGCGGTTTGGCGCAAGCAAAATGTTGCTGGGCTTTGGCTGGGCTTTGGCTGGGCTTTGGCTGGGCTTTGGCTGGGCTTTGGCTGGGCTTTGGCTGGGCTTTGGCTGGGCTTTGGCTGGGCTTTGGCTGGGCTTTGGCTGGGCTTTGGCTGGGCTTTGGCTGGGCTTTGGCTGGGCTTTGGCTGGGCTTTGGCTGGGCTTTGGCTGGGCTTTGGCTGGGCTTTGGCTGGGCTTTGGCTGGGCTTTGGCTGGGCTTTGGCTGGGCTTTGGCTGGGCTTTGGCTGGGCTTTGGCTGGGCTTTGGCTGGGCTTTGGCTGGGCTTTGGCTGGGCTTTGGCTGGGCTTTGGCTGGGCTTTGGCTGGGCTTTGGCTGGGCTTTGGCTGGGCTTTGGCTGGGCTTTGGCTGGGCTTTGGCTGGGCTTTGGCTGGGCTTTGGCTGGGCTTTGGCTGGGCTTTGGCTGGGCTTTGGCTGGGCTTTGGCTGGGCTTTGGCTGGGCTTTGGCTGGGCTTTGGCTGGGCTTTGGCTGGGCTTTGGCTGGGCTTTGGCTGGGCTTTGGCTGGGCTTTGGCTGGGCTTTGGCTGGGCTTTGGCTGGGCTTTGGCTGGGCTTTGGCTGGGCTTTGGCTGGGCTTTGGCTGGGCTTTGGCTGGGCTTTGGCTGGGCTTTGGCTGGGCTTTGGCTGGGCTTTGGCTGGGCTTTGGCTGGGCTTTGGCTGGGCTTTGGCTGGGCTTTGGCTGGGCTTTGGCTGGGCTTTGGCTGGGCTTTGGCTGGGCTTTGGCTGGGCTTTGGCTGGGCTTTGGCTGGGCTTTGGCTGGGCTTTGGCTGGGCTTTGGCTGGGCTTTGGCTGGGCTTTGGCTGGGCTTTGGCTGGGCTTTGGCTGGGCTTTGGCTGGGCTTTGGCTGGGCTTTGGCTGGGCTTTGGCTGGGCTTTGGCTGGGCTTTGGCTGGGCTTTGGCTGGGCTTTGGCTGGGCTTTGGCTGGGCTTTGGCTGGGCTTTGGCTGGGCTTTGGCTGGGCTTTGGCTGGGCTTTGGCTGGGCTTTGGCTGGGCTTTGGCTGGGCTTTGGCTGGGCTTTGGCTGGGCTTTGGCTGGGCTTTGGCTGGGCTTTGGCTGGGCTTTGGCTGGGCTTTGGCTGGGCTTTGGCTGGGCTTTGGCTGGGCTTTGGCTGGGCTTTGGCTGGGCTTTGGCTGGGCTTTGGCTGGGCTTTGGCTGGGCTTTGGCTGGGCTTTGGCTGGGCTTTGGCTGGGCTTTGGCTGGGCTTTGGCTGGGCTTTGGCTGGGCTTTGGCTGGGCTTTGGCTGGGCTTTGGCTGGGCTTTGGCTGGGCTTTGGCTGGGCTTTGGCTGGGCTTTGGCTGGGCTTTGGCTGGGCTTTGGCTGGGCTTTGGCTGGGCTTTGGCTGGGCTTTGGCTGGGCTTTGGCTGGGCTTTGGCTGGGCTTTGGCTGGGCTTTGGCTGGGCTTTGGCTGGGCTTTGGCTGGGCTTTGGCTGGGCTTTGGCTGGGCTTTGGCTGGGCTTTGGCTGGGCTTTGGCTGGGCTTTGGCTGGGCTTTGGCTGGGCTTTGGCTGGGCTTTGGCTGGGCTTTGGCTGGGCTTTGGCTGGGCTTTGGCTGGGCTTTGGCTGGGCTGAGCTAGGGTAGGTTAAACTTGCTTGACCTCAACTAGGCTTTGGCGTTTTACACAGCACAAGGCGGTTGTAACGATCACTCAAATATAATCGTACGTTTCCCTTCAGCGTAAACTGTTGTTAAATCTTCAGAAAATGGAGGCGAAGTGACCTTTTTCAAATTACACGACGTGAGATCAAACTTAAATGGATCATTGAGGAACGGAGTGAAAAGCGGTGGTTCTTCGAGGTCATCTGTTAACATCTTTACATTCGGATGTGAGTTAAGTAGATATGCTTCTAACTTTAAACTAGGGTGTTTCTAACTTTAAACCAGGCAGTCGTGTAATAAAAACATTTTGACGTGTTCATTGCTTATTTTCTTATTGTTCGCTTAGTAGTTCCCAACCTCATATGGCCTTAACAAAAGTAAAATAGATTGCGGCACCCCTACCATAAATTTCTATAATTAGTTTACTGTGTTGTCACCTTAAACATATCTGGAATAACAAAATCAAGTGTGCACATGTAGGAAAACTCCTTTTAAATTATTGTGCTTTAATCTTTCACAAAGAATTGTACCAAGAGGCTTACAAATGCAGCAAAGATTAGATTCTTATAACTCTCAGCACCCTTGAGCATTACAAACGGCACCCCAGGGTACCTTGGTATCCCAGTTGTAAACGCCTACTCTTCGAATGTGTCACCTGTTTAACCTGTTTTCAGTTTTCAACGAATGTAAACTTCCAACCAAAGTCTGTCAGAACAACGCTACATGTCATGATATCAAATACGGATTCGGCTGCAGCTGCACGCCTGGCTTCCAAGGAAGACTATGTGACACAGGTAAGGTTAAACAGCTCAACGCATTTGGCGTTAAATAAATCGCCTGAAAAACTTTGTGAATAGGTTTTGCTTCAAAGGCAAATATTTGACATTTAGAAAAGCGCCTTGTTTCGTCTAAAAGATAGAGTCATGTCTTTTTTGGGATTCACTTTAGAGTCATGTCTTTTTTGGGATTTACTTTTATTACAAGCCCTACAAATAGAAACAAAAAATAATATTTTATTTAACAAAGCATCGTTTACCTTATTTATTTTTAGTAATGAGCTAATGACAAATTTCAAACATAAGGTTGTGGCATAACAACTTCATATTACGTTTTCTGTGCCTTTATTTCCCTGCAATGTCATTTTGCCGTAATTTATATTTCCCGATGTTTTAAGGAGCGTCAATCTGTGAAGCCATCACCAGTAAAAGAAGTTACAATTAGTGGTTTATCAAACGTTAGTAAAAACTATCTTTGTTCAGATATTAACGAGTGTGGCCACGCTGGTTCGTGTGATGCGAATGCAGTTTGTTACAACACGAAAGGATCATTTATTTGCACTTGCAATACTGGTTATAGCGGCGATGGCAAGATATGCACTGGTAAGTTTAAGAAGGACTGGAGTCGGCCTGAAACAACTCGACTCCAACTTTTTAGCCCAGTAATCCATTTTACGTAACCTAAACAGAAGGGTGGATATCCAGCAATCCACCCAAACGGTTGTCATATAACTTATCCAACCAAAATATTCCACCAAATTCTGTTTCCACATTTTAGAGTTTGCCGCCTTCGGTTTTGAACTTGGTACTGCGCATGCGCGGTATCCACATGTCTATAAAATTACAATATACAAAAAATCCACAGTCAGATGATTTAACAATCATTTTAGACACTTAGCAATCGTTATAGGCTTCATCTGATGATTTGTTAAAACCAAACATTGCTATCCCTACAGACATATGAATTATTACATACCAATTAACCAACTAATTTCCAGCGATTTCGATTATAACAACAGGTTGATGCAACATTATAAGGGCCATAATTTTTATAAACTATCTTTGTTCAGATATTAACGAGTGTGGCCTGATGGCTGGTTCGTGTCATGTGAATGCAACTTGCAACAACACGAAAGGTTCTTTCGTCTGTACTTGCAATCCTGGTTATAGCGGAGATGGAAAGAATTGTAGTGGTAGGTTTGGCGTTAAAGAATTTAGGTTAATTGAGAAAACCTATAGTTTGTTTCTTTGAATTTCAATTAAATTGCTCCACAATAACAGAGGCAAAAACAACTGCAATTTGCAACACTATTTTTAACTACGGTACTTCGTACTTCAAATTACGATTGCTACAGGGCTTTCGCAATTATAAATGAAACGAATTGTTTTCAAATCGGAGTCAATTTAAACGAATGAAAACATCCATGAACGTATTGTTTAACGAAATCAAACAAATCTAAGAAGTTTAAAAACCGCCCCAAAACAACTGCGCGAAGCATTTCTAATCAAAATAAACCAGGCAACCGTGAAGTTTTGTTCCTTCCGTGGGTAATGAAATCTCGATAAAATCTCAATAACTCTACTTTCGGATACTTAGATAAGTTCGAAATTAAATTTGCTCTTTCTGCGCAAATTTTTTTTTAAACAAATATGTTTTTAATGTTTTCAATGAAGCAAGATTCGCTTCTAACAAGGTGTTTTTGCCAATTTTAACATGACAGGCACAACAACGAAAATAACTTGCGACCAGAAAGGAATTTGAAATATCCGTTTATGACGTAATTTTGTGTCGTCTTGTTTAATTATTTCGACTCTTCTAACAAAAATCCTCGAGCAGCCCCTGAAATTGCCGGGCAGACGTTCCAGGGTTTCAGTTGTTAGGTTTGCAGAAACACAACATTTTAATTGAATGTTACCAAATTTTACAAAGACATTACTATTTATTAGAGAAAGCGCCCAATCGTAAAATAGGCGCGACATTACACAACAACAACTAATTTATTATATTGCTTTAACCCATGTTTGTTCAGATATTGACGAGTGTAGCCTGGCTGGTTCGTGTCATGCGAATGCAACTTGTTACAACACGAAAGGATCATTTAGCTGTGCTTGCAATGCTGGGTATAGCGGCGATGGAAATAATTGCGTTCGTAAGTTGTGAACATTTTGATTGTAGGTTTCATGCTTTTGAATAGTCTCAATAAGTTTAGATTATTACTTTTCGACCGGTGACACAATTACTCTGACGAGCAGTTTTATGACGCATTTAATTAAAACGTGTTAATTTCACCGTTAATTCGTCACTTTTTATTTAGAAATCCACAAACGTTGCTCTCTTTCTTATTCTTTCAGCATCTGCAACTATCGTGGCTGTTAAATTGTCCATTCAGAAACATTTTCCTAATTAATCAGTACTGACTAATAAATACCTCGGTAATGGACTTTAGTTTGCTAGCACTTAAGTTAAGGTAAATCCTTTCGATTAAAAATGCGTTTAGTCAGTGGTCTAATCCATATCGACATATTTCATCCGTTGGTAAAAAGTTGCAATTTAATTTAAGGGGAGTCTTAAGGTTCGTGGATATTAGTTAACCAATATATGATAATCCATTGTTTTGCATCTTGAAAGCTTTTTACTGCGACTTTGCTCCGACTGTGAGCAACGGAGGTTCGGTCACCCCCACTCTCCCCGCTTCTCCTGGTTACCATGGCAACACCGTTGTGACGTCATCGTGTGCCAACGGATTCGAGTCAACTTCTGGCTCCAAAACGTCGGAGTGCAGTGCGACAAACACCTGGACACCAGCCTCGTTAAGTTGCACAGGTACAACTTTAATTGTGAAATAGCCTACTTATTTTCTAAACACGTTAGCTTCAGTTGTAAATTGACAAGATTTTGGGCGGCCGTTATCTTCGTAGGATTTTATCACCGAGGTTGTAAACGTTTAAAACTATCTTTGTTTAGATATTGACGAGTGTGCCCTGGGTGTTGTTTCATGTCAAGCGAATGCAGCTTGTTACAACACGAAAGGTTCATTCACCTGTGCTTGCAATTCTGGTTATAGCGCCGATGGCATTTGCATAGGTAAGAGCTCTCTGTGTGAAAAACAAATTATGAGTTTCGTTTAGCTGGTTCCAAATTGTACAAACCGTTGAACCTCACACAATGTGATAAGGATTTAGGGCAAACTATACTGAAATTTCAACAACTAATGGTTTGAGGAAAACGATAAGTGATGAATACCATATGTTTGAAATGGCTTAAAGGGGTTTATTGTTTCGTTAATTGGAAATCGATAGAGAAATCTACCATCTTAAGCTATGTTTTGTGAATAAACTACCTCATCCATATCTACAGCTATAAAAGGATGCAAAAACTACGAAAGCAACAAATGAATTAAACTGATCTATTTTAAAACTAATCGACAACCTTTAACAAAAATATTAGAATCAAAAAACAAATCGATTTAAAACTAAAGCATTTACCTTTTATTCACCTCTGCTTGTCCAACCTTGTAAAAACTTTCATTCACCCTTTAGTAAACCATTCACCAGTTTAATAAACACTGATCTAGCTTACAGTTTTTCATCAACGAAAGACAAGTATACACTCATAAAGAGAAACAATGTTACATCAAAAAAATGGCTAATGATGGGTTTTACCAAGGATACAAAAATATGCAACTTACTTAAAACTAAGCCCAGTTAGGTATCTTTAGAAAGTTAATCCTGAAACTTATGTTATTCATGGGCGATTTTGGATTTCATAAAGGTACACTCTCTTATACATATGCCACAGTAAAGTAGCACTAAATGTGTGAAATTAGAAATCACCTTTACCCTTACAAGATGAATTTCGACCTTTATTCCTGATCGGTAACAGCTCTATACTCTAGCAAAGCTGATAATTCAGATCAGATTCTATTTATAGGTGTAAAATATTTCGCCAATGAAGGCATTGTCAGTAGGCTATATCTTAATTCGAAATACACTGACGATGCCTTTGCCGGTGAATTATATATATATCTTTAATCAAGGGTTCTTAAACTGGGGTCCATGGACCCCCCTATTTTTCTAAGGAAAATAAATTATTTAAAAATAAAACGTTTTTGAACTGAATGTATGCAGACTTTGTTTTACTTTCACATTTTGTTAACCGAAAACTGCAGATTTCTGAAGTCTATTTGTATTGTGACGTCAATTTATGACGTCATTTCTAAAAATTTCTTGCCTAACGTGGTCCACGCGGAGCAAAAAAAAATTTTAGGGGTCCGCGGTGAAAAAAGTCTAAGAACCCCTGCTTTAAATAGTCTTGGCTAGACTATTTTGCTGTTATGTCACAGTAAACTAATATTCACCAATAGTGCTCGACCAATATCTTAATGTATTTTTCTTAAGATTGTTACGCGGGTGTCAAGGATGGAAGGGTGAAAGACGCACAGATGACAGCTTCAAGCTTTCACAGTGCCTACCCTCCAAGCAAAGGCAGACTTGACGGTTCTGTTTCCTGGACAACAATAAGTGCGTAACCTTTCACATTCAAAGTCCTATATTTACTCAGTGTCGTTAACACTATTTGATATTTTTAGATAGCAAAGTTGGAGAATGGCTTCAAGTGGATTTTCTTGGAAACAAAACAATCTATGGAGTTGTAACGCAGGTATTGTATTTTGTTGGTTTGAGAGATGTAAGCCTTGGAGGGAGTGTTTGGGGGTTGTCGGTCGATTTTATTAATACTTCCTTAAGAAAAAAATTAGGCGCTAGAATTTTTGAAGCGTCGGACAATATACTAGCATTTTAAAAAACATTTCTGACAAACAACACTAGTAACCTATCGTAAACACCACGGTACGCCCAACGAATGACACGTAACTTGGACACATGGAATAATACAGTGGATATTCCCCTGGTGGAATATAATAACATCGTAGAATACGCCACGCAAATATAGCAGCACCGTACTATAAGTTATATCGTATCGTGACGTCACAAAGTTGCGTCATAACCTGACGTCACAGGGTTACTAACTTACGTTATTAAGACCTCTACACAATTCGATTATTTGTCGCATATCACTTTATAGCTTGCTAAAAATTTGTGTTAAAAGACAAAAAAATTTTTTTTTTTATGAAGTGCTTTTTCGAAATTATAAACCTTGTTGTCCGAAAAAAAGGTTACGAAGCCCTGTTGTAAATCCGGCAACCTTTTTTACTTGCGACACGCGACACATTTACAAGTTTTAAAACATTCGACGGCACAAATTCAAACATATACTTTCAAACAAAGTATCAAAGCAGCTGAATTCGAAAGAAGAACTTAATTGTTTCAAGTTTTTAAACTACCGCCACTTTAAACTCCCAATCTTTCTAAATTATCTATTATGCAAAACTAATCTCGTTAATCCCTAGTTTTCGCACTCGTACAAGTATATAACCTTTTTACTTGGTTTCTGTTCAGCCATACAGCTAATCGGTTAATGATCTTAACAACTCGATCGCTAAAGTCGGTTTAAAATTGTCAGTATATCAAGCAAAGTGCAAATCTCTTTTAGGCGTGCCTAATGCGTCACGTCCCCATCTAAATTAACATTGTTTTCATTTCACTTAGCCGAGACCTAACAGAAATTCCAACCCCACTTATTACCCACCCCTGGCCCCAATCAAGGACACACAGTCAATTATCCCAAACCGTCTTTCTGCAGTTTTCGGTGTGTAGGCCATTTAGTTGTTATTCCGGTGAGTTTAGGTCTTAAATTACCAGGTGGTTCAGGTCTTATTCCGATAGGTTTAGGTCTTATTCCGACAGGTTTAGGTCTTATTTCGACAGGTTTAGGTCTTATTCCGACAAGTTTGGTCTTATTTCGACAGGTTTAGGTCTTATTCCGACAGGTTTAGGTCTTATTCCGACAGGTTTAGGTCTTATTCCGACAGGTTTAGGTCTTATTCCAACAGGTTTGGTCTTATTTCGACAGGTTTAGGTCTTATTCCGACAAGTTTAGGTTTTATTCCGACAGATTTAGGTCTTATTCCGACAGGTTTAGGTCTTATTCCGACAGGTTTGGTCTTATTCCGACAAGTTTAGGTCTTATTCCGACAGGTTTGGTCTTATTTCGACAGGTTTAGGTCTTATTCCGACAAGTTTGGTCTTATTTCGACAGGTTTAGGTCTTATTCCGACAGGTTTAGGTCTTATTCCGACAGGTTTAGGTCTTATTCCAACAGGTTTGGTCTTATTTCGACAGGTTTAGGTCTTATTCCGACAAGTTTAGGTCTTATTCCGACAGATTTAGGTCTTATTCCGACAGGTTTAGGTCTTATTCCGACAGGTTTAGGTCTTATTCCAACAGGTTTAGGTCTTATTCCGACAGGTTTGGTCTTATTCCAACAGGTTTAAGTCTTATTCCGACAGGTTTGGTCTTATTTCGACAGGTTTAGGTCTTATTCCGACATGTTTGGTCTTGTTCCAACAGGTTTAGGTCTTATTCCGACAGGTTTAGGTCTTATTTCGACAGGTTTGGTCTTATTTCGACAGGTTTAGGTCTTATTCCAACAGGTTTAGGTCTTATTCCGACAGGTTTGGTCTTATTTCGACAGGTTTAGGTCTTATTCCGACAAGTTTGGTCTTATTTCGACAGGTTTAGGTCTTATTCCAACAGGTTTAGGTCTTATTCCGACAGGTTTGGTCTTATTTCGACAGGTTTAGGTCTTATTCCGACAAGTTTGGTCTTATTTCGACAGGTTTAGGTCTTATTCCAACAGGTTTAGGTCTTATTCCGACAGGTTTGGTCTTATTTCTACAGGTTTAGGTCTTATTCCAACAAGTTTGGTCTTATTCCTACAGGTTTAGGTCTTATTCCGACAAGTTTGGTCTTATTCCGACACGTTTAGGTCTTATTCCAACAGGTTTAGGTCTTATTCCGACAGGTTTGGTCTTATTCCAACAGGTTTAGGTCTTATTCCGACAGGTTTGGTCTTATTTCGACAGGTTTAGGTCTTATTCCGACAGGTTTGGTCTTATTTCGACAGGTTTAGGTCTTATTCCAACAGGTTTAGGTCTTATTCCGACAGGTTTAGGTCTTATTCCAACAGGTTTAGGTCTTATTCCGACAGGTTTGGTCTTATTTCGACAGGTTTAGGTCTTATTCCAACAGGTTTAGGTCTTATTCCGACAGGTTTGGTCTTATTTCGACAGGTTTAGGTCTTATTCCGACAAGTTTGGTCTTATTTCGACAGGTTTAGGTCTTATTCCAACAGGTTTAGGTCTTATTCCGACAGGTTTGGTCTTATTTCTACAGGTTTAGGTCTTATTCCAACAAGTTTGGTCTTATTCCTACAGGTTTAGGTCTTATTCCGACAAGTTTGGTCTTATTCCGACAGGTTTAGGTCTTATTCCAACAGGTTTAGGTCTTATTCCGACAGGTTTGGTCTTATTTCGACAGGTTTAGGTCTTATTCCGACAAGTTTGGTCTTATTTCGACAGGTTTAGGTCTTATTCCAACAGGTTTAGGTCTTATTCCGACAGGTTTGGTCTTATTTCGACAGGTTTAGGTCTTATTCCGACAAGTTTGGTCTAATTTCGACAAGTTTTAGGTCTCGCGGACTTGTGGTTGCCGACTACTTGTATAGATAATGTAAAATAGTATGGGGTCTTTTTGCCTAACCACTTGTTGTTTTAGGGTTAGGCTTTTTATTCTCCTAATGCAATGACGTTATTTACTGTTTTTGCAAGTGCATTGCACTGATTATAAGATGGGGAAAAATAAACTTGAAACTTGATATTGTTGCTTCTTAGGTCTCACTGTGTGTTCCTTTTTTAGGGTTATACATATGGGAGTTTTGTTACCAAGTTCGAGATGCAGTACAGCACCGATGAGACAAACTTCCAATCTATTAAAGAGGGCTCAACAACAAAGGTAGCTATTTCTTTATATTTGCTATAATAGTCTCTCGCTTTTAGCATTTCGACATTTATTTACCTAACTTTATGTTTTCTATAGTCAAGTGATACAGCGCTATAAGTTAATTTTATTTTTTTTAACTAATTATATGAAATAAGTATTAAGAACTTTGCGCGCCCAATTGGTTTTGGGCATAATCTCCAAAAGTTGTGACTACGAAGTTTATATTTTTACACAGTTTTTTGTATAGCTTACACCTTTCCAGAAAACACACTTCATATTTTTGAATATTAAATTTTTTTCAATAATTTTTGTCAAAAGTGTGTTTGCTGGAAAGGCGGACTTTAATTACGAAGAGCATTTTTTTGAACTTGAGCAGTTATGAATAAACAGTAAACACCCATTCCAAACGAATTTAAACATGATTTATGGCTTATTTGGAAGGTTGGTCCTCCTAATTTATATCGTTAAAATTTGAAGTTGATGGCTCAACAGTTAAGGGATGTTATACCTTAATACTAATATTCTTATTTTGAAATTAAGTTTTTTCAATATTTTTCACTAAAAGCATGTTTGCTGGAAAGGTGTGAGCCAGTGGTTCTCAACCCTTTTTCTTTCGTGGCCCATTTACGTTGTAAAAAAAAACTATGGCCCAATATTCTTTTGTGAAAGAAAAAACTTTACAATAGGTTTAGCACAAAACACAGCAGAACATGTTTCAAAACAGATTATTTATTGAACCGTGCATTAGTAAGTTACTTGCGGCTGTACAATAAATTTACATTCCTTTTTAATTCCTCCATAAGCCATTATTTCTGTAAAATTAAATATAGTGACACAAATGAAACTAAATCTAACTTTTTTAAATTGGTCTGTGGCCCTCATTAAATGTTCTTATGGCCCACCAGTGAGCCATGGCCCACTGGTTGAGAACCGCTGGTGTTATACAAGAAATTGTGTAAAAATTTTAAACTCTGCATCTATACAAGAATTGTGTAAAAATTTCAACTCTGCATCATCACAACTTATTGAGATATTGCCCAAAACCAATTTATGTTTTTTATAATAACTGATGACCTTTCTGGTAACGTTTTTTAACACATTTTTCTGAGACTTGACTCGTCAGTAATATTGGATCATTTTGATTCGTGATTTTAGGTGAGCAACTAGCGTGTAATGCCAGGTGCAATCATTTCACAATTTTCTTAAAAGGCAGTTTTTCTTAAAGGGCAGTAAGTTGCAAAAGAAATATTCCATCATAAACCACAGGAATGAAAGTACTCGAAGGGTTACTCGAGGTCAAATTTAGACCAGTATATATTCAGCGAGGTTATGCACAGCGTACTTGTCGTGCAACAGGCACGTATTAATTAAACGAAAACCGAGAAATTATTTCAACGAATGTAATAATACTAGTAACATTCGCATGGCTCAGTATAAAACAGAGCCGAATATAAAAATACCTTGGCGGAGTCCAACAACTGCCTTAATTTAAATTCAAAATACTGATTTGTTAATTTTTTAGAAAGTAGGCCTACGTGCATTTACTCTCTGAATAATAGCTGTATTTGTTATGAAACGACAAACCACTAAAATATTCATCGAATCCTTTGTATGATATTCAAATTTATTTCTGGAATAAATTATAGCCTCTTTAAATTTTGACTTTTCATGCGTTCTCTTTGCGCCAGTTTGCTTTCCAGGTTATTCTCTATAGCAGTGTTTCTTAACCTTTTTTACTTGGGGGCGCACCTAGAGACGTATGAAAACGTGGCGGCGCACCTTGCGAGCGAAGCAAGCGCGAAATTTTTGAGTTGTACCGTTATTTCTTTTAAATTGCTTGCAATTTTTTCTAAGGGACTCCAGCCTTTTCTTTATGGTAGCCTATTATAGATTAATTATCTGATTTAGATATTGTTGCTCTGTAGCTCCTATAGCCTTAAAAGGCTTGTGGAATCAATGAGCTAAGCTTAATAGGAAAGTAAAAAATATATGTTTTATATAATAGGACCTATACATTATTTTTTCCTTTTGCTCGCGGCGCACCTGGCAGCCTTCCATGGCGCTCCGGTTGAGAAACGCTGCTCTATAGGTTAACAGCCAACAGATAAAAGCATTCAATGTATATATCAGATTTGTGGGGCGAGCCTACAGATTTATAATTTGATTTACATTTATAATTACAGGTATTCGACGGCAACGTGGATGAAACTAGTCACAAGATCAACCGATTTCCAACTCCAATTACAGCACAATACTTTCGACTGGTTGTTATCTTAGCTCAAAGTATTTATTATCCTTTTCTTAGATTGGAATATCTCACATGCTAAATAGTATTTCAGACAAAAGTCCCGTTGGAAAAAATGCGTCGGGATGCACGGCATTTCTTTTTGTTTTTAAGTTTAAAATAAATCTCCTTTTATTGAAATATCCTCAGTGAACTTTAAAAAATCTATTTGTGTGGAGATGACGTCACATAGTTACGTAACCAAAAGTGACGTCAAAACACTTAATCTTGACAGCCCTGGATAAGCCCCAGTCATTAACTAGATTTTCCGATTAAACTTTGGTCTCCATTTAAAGTGATTTGTTTGCAACTCACCAGCACTTTAATGATGTAACATGAAAAAGTTTATTTTATATATTACCTGGTGTTAACTACTTAACAAATCTTTCGATCATGCAAGCAAGGTACGCTAGAAAAATCTAGCCTACAGTGAGATTCGAACTCACGACCTCGGTCATACCGAGAGCTTTACCAAACGAGCTTACAGACTCAGAGAGTAACGATTTAAGAAACAAACATATTGGTTAAGTCTGCGATGGCTTTCGGTGTACTAATGATACGTAAGCCATAATCGTTGGTCAAAAAACAGGTTCAGAAGGAATTTATCAAAGTTGTTAAACACATATGTGTGTGTATCTTTCATCGTCTTGTTAATGCTTTTCTTTGTGCTTTAGTTATGTAAATAGAAGTGTTGTAGTCATGCACCAAATATGAATGCTTTGGGTATATTTGAAGACCTTTAACGCGTATTTTTATTTGCTCAGGCGAAAACCATGGACACCTATAATTAATATAAACTTTTTTCGAGATTTGATAAACATACACTTTAATAGTTAAACCTAACGTAATCTATTTATATACCAACTTGCATTTATCTCTTTGTTGTAACGCGTTGATAAAATACAATATATCCTTGAGAAATGAAATGGCTGTAATATATGTGTACATATGGGTTTATTAGGTAGGACGCTTAACAAGATATTGAATTAGCTTTACATTTTAGATTTATTTTAACAGACCAAGTGGCCACGAATCTGTGCAAAAAAGTGACTAACTTTAATTACATGTCAGAACAGTCTAAAGATGATTTGCTAATTAACAAATCTTGTCCTTAAGGTATTGTAGTGTATACACAGACATGCGCAGACCAATTTGAAGCCTACACTAGGATTTCAATTAGACTGGCCGCGACCTTGGGTAACCCGCGCGCCAAGTCATCCAGAACGGACACGCTCCGACTGAGACGGTTTGTGACGTTTCGGCGCGCCAGGGAGATGGCCATGTCGACCTAACGGAGCCAGGCCTTATCCTTGAAGGTTCCGGCCACGATCATGCACTGGATGGCGCTGTGGCGCGAGTCGGTGCCCCGGTATTTGTCGAAGTGGCCGAGAGTGAGCAAGACTGGGTTTTGCAGCTTGGAGCTGACGTGGAAGAAAGGCCTCAGTGTGTTTTCAACGCTCACAGTGGGAAGCGAGAGGCCGCCTTCGATCGTCTTTGCTCGCCGCGAAGCCGGAGCCTTGCCGCCTGTTCAAGCAATAACACTGTATATATGGGACCTATATTATAGGTCTTCACTCTAGAAATTTGGGGCTACGTACAGCTATAGTTTGTTTTGTAAAAGTTGTAGAAAGAGGATGGTTTGTGCCATCCTGGGCTTTCAAAACTCAAACCTAACGTAATCCTTTGATATACCAACTTGCATTTATCTCTTTGATGTAACGTGATGCTAAAATACAATATATATCCTTGAGGAATGAAATGGCTATTATATATGTGTACGAAATATAGGTTTATTAGGTTGGACGCTTAACAAGATGTTGATTTAGTCCCAGAAGCCGGAGCCTTGCCGCCTGCTCAACCAACAACACTGTATAAGTCTATATAGGTCTTTACTGGCTAAATTTGGGGCTACGTGCAGCGGGTATTTGGTTTGATGAGTCAAATTGCAGCCCCTAACACTAAACAGTTTAACACAGCTAAAAGTTTAGGGTTTATTAACACAAACCGGAGAAAAAACGGCCTTCAAAAAGAAAAAGAAAATTGACGAAAACCTTGTAGCAATATTGGGGCTTTGTGGGTAAATTGCGTTAATTAAATACCATATAAAATACATGTAATGTCTTTACGTATACATTTCTAGCTTCCCATGATCACATCGCATCTTTTGCAAAAACCGCGCTCGCGACTTTATGACTCGCTATTTTGCTGGAATTGCAAACTTTAGAGGAAACTTTGCAGCTTGATTTAGAATGCCCTGCTTTAACGTAGTAAACGTTACGCCAAATTTGGGGCATTGCGACGTAATACGAACGGTCGGTAAACAACAAGTACGCCCACAAAAAATAATATTAAATACAACACAGTTAAGACACCTATTTGTGACACGAAATGGCAATGGGTGCAACCATTTAGTTAGCGCTAGTGTTAGTGATGTAATGGTTGCACTTTCTTAAGGTGATATAACGTGCGCGTTAAATCAATTGGCGTGCCATGCAAAATCATCTTGCGTGCCACAAGTGGCACGCGTGCCAGGGGTTGCCGACCCCTGCTTTAAACCATTTATTGTTTTTGACTTTACGGATTGATAAAAAACGCTGTAAAAACAACTCGTCTAAGAATCCTGCCTTTAAAGTTTTCGTGCTAACATTGACACAAGAGTGCAGGGATGGGCAACCAGTCGGAAACCAAAAGCATCATTGGTGAATGTTAACTAACTATATTATCCGCTAACAGTCACATCTATTTCATGGGAGAAATGAATATCATCACGTTTTCCGTACAAATTTGCTAACCGAGATTTATTGTTAACACTACACAGCAGCAAGAACTATAAAATGTGGTACAAAATATTTTCTCAATTGTTTTCATTTATACTTTGACCTGATAAAGTTGTGCGAAAGCTTGCCGAGAATTCAATAAAATTTGTCTTTACATAGTGCCACCTGAATACCCTATATGTTGTGTGGCTACGCAATTTAACACTTACAAACTTCTTACTACTACTAAAGCTATCATAAGACCGTCACCTGTTTCAATTTTAATCTATAATAATAATTATAATAATTAACAAAAGCTACGCAGACACAATCCTATGGTCGAGGCGCTTAAATCGTGCTTACACGAGACCATTGCTTTAGATTGGGGTAACATCCTGGTTCTTTGTTTTCCTATTTCATAATCGCCTAACTTTGCATTTTACGCAAGGGTTTTACATTTCATGTGAACTATAAGAAATCAAGATTTATATTCCAAATTTGCGAAATGGAAATCACGAAATATGGCTGAAAAGCCAGAAAAAATATAATTCAGTGTTTCTTAATCTTTTTCGGTTTTGGTCAGACCTTCTACAGAAATCTGCATTTTGATTAATCCTACTGCAGAAATGATATGACTATAGCATTCCAACTGATATACTTAACAATGTTTTATGAAACATGTTCATTCTACCAGCTTAAGCTTTATTTTGTGATTAAACTACCTCATCCATCTCTACAGCTATAAGAGGATGCAAAAACTACGAAAGCAACAAATGAATTAAACTGATCTATTTTAATACTAACCGACAACCTGTTACGTGTTCATTAACACTTAAACACCCAAATGAACTCTAAGATTTGACTTATTGCAATTAATCAATTTGGGTGTTAAAGTGTTAATAAACAAGTAACACAACCTTTAACAGAAAAATTAGAATCAGAAAACAAATCGATTTAAAACTAAAACATTTTTACCTCTTATTCACCTCTGTTTGTCCAACCTTGTAAAACTTTCATTCACTCTGTAGTAAACCATGCAACAGTTTAATAAACACTGATCTAGCTTACAGTTTTTATCATCGAAAAACAAGTATACACTCATAAAAAGAAACAATGTTACATCAAAAAGTATTGAATTATTGACAAATGACGAAAAACTGACCCTTGATCTTGTTTTGCCACGGACTAACATTCGACTAAACAGGGGTGGGGAAACTTTTTGGCTCGAGAGCCGCATTCAGAATCTGAATTTGTTCGAGGGCCGCACCGTATTATAATTCAGAATCTAAACTAGTAAAACCACTGAAAATCAGTACTTGCCGTTGGTAGCTGTTGTGCTTCCATTTTCGATTCAACTTTAGGACACACAACGCTGACAGCATCAACCATACAATATTTAATAAATTCCGCTTCTGCAAATGGCTTGTTGTGTTTTGAAATTTTATTGGCTTTGTCTCAAACATTTTTTTAATTCAGTTGCTTCATTTTGCAACTCATGATTTGATAAATTGTGCCAAAATTAGGATGCTTGGTTTCAAAGTGACGTTTCAAATTTTAATCTTTAAATACAGCTTTCATGACAAATCAAACATATTGCTTTACCTCCAACGTCAGTGAAGAAATACTTTTCTGTATATTCTTTATTGAATGCACGACATTCATCGTTAACTTTACTCTTTTTATATTGTTTAAGCAGCTCATTATGGGTGAGTTTTACCTAACCTCACATATAGTGAAAGATCCACACAGCACACGTACAAAACAGTTTTAAACTAAGTACATCACTCATAAATTAACAATTTGCTAAACAATAGCTGCTAATCTAAGAATAAGGTAACACTTGTAATGCAACAGGCCGAACTCATAAATTTCGATTGTGACGTAACAGGCTGTTCAGCAACCTAAAGCCAGGTGCACACACACGTGTCGTACGGCAGCTACCACACTGCAGGCGAGAAATTTAAAATTGTTTTACTTGACCGCGAAGCCGACAGGGTGCAATGAATGTAATTAAACTATTGAAGCAATTTTATTATTATTTTTTATATTATTGCTTCAGCCTTCCGCGGGCCGCACAAAAAATTGTCACGGGCCGCATGCGGCCCACGGGCCGTACTTTGCCCACCTCTGGACTAATACCTTGACGTATTTTTCTTAACGTTAAACAATAAAAATCAAAGTTTGAAAACCTGACACGCAGAAATCCTCCGCCTATGATTTTGGATTCCACAAAGATACAGCCTTAAGTCATAGTTAGCTTATATTCACCAATAATGCGACTAATACATGTATTTTTTTATAAGGTTGCTACGCGGGAGTCAAGGATGGAAGTGTAAAAGACGCACAGATGACAGCTTCAAGCTCTGTCTCTGGCTACCCACCCGGCGACGGCAGACTTGACGGTTCTGGTTACTGGAGAACAACCTGTACGTAACCTTTCACATTTAAGTTCCTACTTTTATTCAGCGCCATTTAAACTATTCACGTTTTTTAGATAAACCGGTTGGAGATTGGCTTCAAGTGGAATTCCTTGGAAACATAACAATCTATGGAGTTGTAACTCAGGTATTGTACTGTGTTGGTTAGAGAGATGTAAGCCTTAAAGGGAGTGTTTGGGGGCTTGTCGATTTTATTAATATTTTCTTATATGGCCTTAGAATTTTCGAAGCGTCGGACATTATACTTGCATTTGAACAAACTTTTCTGACAAACAACACTAGTAACGCCACGCAAATATAGCAGCACCTACTATATGATATAGTAGCACCGTACTATAAGTTATATCATAACCTGAAGTCACAGAGTTACTAACTTACGTTATTAAGACCTCTACAATTCATTTATTTCGTTAAAGTTTTTGTCGTGTTTAACTTTAGAGCTTGCTAAAAATTTGTGTAAAAGACAAATGCTATTTTGTTCTTATAAAGCTTTTTCAAAATTATAAACCTTGTTGTCCAAAAATTAAAAAAGATTACGAATCCCTGTTGTAAATCCGGCAACCTTATTTCACTTGCAACACACTTACAAGTTTTAAAACATTCGACGGCAAACATTTAAACATATACTTTTCAACAAAGTATCAAAGCAAGTGGAGACAAAAAACCTAAAAAGTACACTTTTGAAAGTGAGTTTAGCGGCACTTTGAACTTCCACTTCAAATGGTCTATTATGCCATACTATCTGGTGAATCCTTAATTTTCACAATTGCACAAATGTATACCGTCAACGTTCTACTAGGATTATGGTCAGCCATACAGCTAATCGGTTAATGATCTTAATAACTTGATCGCTAAAGTCGGTTAAAAAGTGTCAGTAAAACACGCAATGTGCGAATCCTTTTAGTGTGCTTAATGTGACAAGTCTCCGTCTTAATTAAAATTGTACCTGTAACGCGAAATTTGGACCGGGGCCAAAACTGTCGGATCAAATTTCGCGTTGGAACAGCCGCTAAAACAGGTTCGGCTAGGCCAAAACTGGTCCAGTATAACAAGCAGTGTGCGAAACTTTTTTGTGTGCTTAATGCGTCATCTAAATTAAAATTGTGTCTATAACACCTATTGAAGACCCAACAGAAATTCCAACCCCACTTGTTACCCACCCCTGGCCCAAAACAAGGACACACAGTTTTTCCGACAGGTTTACGTCTTATTTTGTCGTGGATATTACTTCGTATATGGGTTTATTTAGTCGTTGGTCTTATTAATACGGTATAATATAAATCGGTGTTGTTCAAATGGCGGATCACGGTTCGGTTCCGGATCGTTTTAACTTTTTGTGAGGATATTTCTGTGTAATCTTGAGAAAAAAAAATTTACGGTATTTTTTATGTGGATACCAATTGTCAGTGTTAATGAATTTTGTAAAAATTCAAACCCGCCGCCTCTTTGACTAACTAGATACGAGTCATTTCAAATACTTTTTTACCATAAAAAATGTTTAGCGCTTCGCTCGAATGATCTTTCTACGTACAGTTTGTTTACGTTTTGATTCTGTATTTTGAACTAGATCAGTGCTTCGTTACCGTTGTGCCGTTGAAGGCTGACAAGTGCGTCGCGGACAAACGAAAAACATATTCCAAAATATTGGACGACTCGTTTTTATCTTAGCCTCACTTACTGCACTGATGATGGCAAAAGAAATTGCCGAAACGTTTGCTAATAAAAGAATGAATCTTTTATCTATTATTTGGGCCACTCTCTTTCTACTGAAGATTGGACATGTATTTCGAACATTTTTTTTTCGGCAATGTAATAAAAACTTTAAAATAAATACCGTTACATCAAAAAAAAAATTCGCTCACCGGGTGTGCCTTACTTACAAACGTTAACAAACACTAAGCTACATTAACTATTAAAGTTAAAAGTAGTTCTATTACCTCAAATTTTAAACCAAACAAACGTTTTTTTGCGCTTTGCGCCAACTTTTTCCTGCCTCCTTAAATGTAATTAAACATGTTTTTAAGTGCAAAAAAATCCGAGGCCCGTCTGATTCACAGTTGTTCTAAAATTTCAATAACACAATTCTTACTTAAAATTTTGTGCGCCCACAACGACCTTTCTGAGTTTGGTTTAGGCCCGCGACTAGAAAAAGGTTGCCGACCCATGGTCTAAAGTTCAGACCTAAGCCAAACTCATCATTTGTCTCACATCTTGCAGCTGTAGCACACTTCACTTTTGACTTTTACAAAGTTTTAGGTTGTAGGGTACATTTCTATAAATAAAGCACCATAAAATTAAAGCATGTCTAATATGTTTACTATTTGTATTTAGTGGATCATCATGTTGTCAGGTTTGGCTGTGATGGATCATGGCAGAAATCATTTGAACACCCCTGCTGGATAATGTAGAATAGTAGGGTATCTTTGCATAACCACCTGTAGTTCATGGCTGTTCATTCTCCTATTACGCTGACGTTATTTACTGTTTTTGAAAGTGCATTTCACTGATCATCGGTGGGGAGCAATAAACTTAAAACTTAATGTTGTTGCTTCATGGGTCTCACTGTGTGTTCCTATTATAGGGTGTTATAGCAGCTTGGAAGAGCAAGTACGAGATACAGTACAGCACCGATGGGACAAACTTCCAACCTATTCAAGAAGGCTCAACACTAAAGGTTGCTTTTTTCTTTTTATTTTCTATATATTCTCTTCGCTTTTATCTAATCGACATTTATTTACCTCTTTCTAATGTTTTCTGTAGTCGAGTTGGTGCATTGCTATACGAATTAATTTTAATTTTTATCTAACTACTGTTTACAAAAATAAGTATTTATTTTGCCAAAATTGTGATAAAGATACTAAGGATGGTTAAAAAAAGTTAAGTTTTAACCAGGGGCGGGTCCAGGGAGGTGGCTGGTGGTCAACTGTATTGTTGACAATTTTACCTACGTAGGCCTAAATGCAAACAATTTTTTGTCTTGCACCATTTTGATAATTTGGAGTCGTCCCGCTTCTAGTCGCACCACCGAAAGTTAAAGTTTTAGAAAGTAAACACAAAATAGCGCTTTTTTCGCTTCCTGCGAATCGATAACATGTTTGTAGCTTTGGACTTTTTGCCTCCTGAGTTGTTCTGGTCTGCGTTTGTTTGCATCCTCAAAGCAATTATTTTTCAAATAACAGATTAACCAAAAGACAAAGCAGTCAAATATATATCGAAGCCAAGATGGCTTGGTCCGATATTTAATTTTCTCTCTTTGGCTTAAATTATTTTAGGGAGTTTCTTGCAGTCATGCGTTCCGCTTTGTGCCGCTTTGCTTTCCAGGTTATTCGCTTTGGGACAACAGAACAGCCAGCAGATAAAAGCATTCAATGTATAATATTAGATCTATAATCTGATTTCTAAAAAAAATTACAGGTATTCGACGGCAACGTGGATGCAACTAGTCACAAGATCAACCGATTTCCAACTCCAATTACAGCACAATACTTTCGACTGGTTGTGTTGCGTTCTTTCTATAACAATTATCTTTATCTTAGATTGGAATATCTCACATGCTAAATAGTATTTCAGACAAAAGTCCCGTTGGAAAAGAATACGTCAGGATGCCCAGAATCTTTTGTTTTGTTTCAAAATTTAAAATAAATATGTTGTTTTTCTGCTTGTTTAGTGTAGGCTACTGTGAAGTGTAAACCATCCTAAATATTGTTTAGATGAGATTTTATAGTTTCCAAATTTTCAGTAAAACAGTTTTAGACCGTGTTACTGCATCATTAAATTTTTTTTTGATGAATTTTGCTTTCATTGAAATATCCTCAGTGAATTTTGAGGGATGGCGTTACAAAGTGACGTCAAAACACTTAATCGTGACCCCCCACCCTGGATACGCCCCAGTCATTAACTACATTTTATTATTAGACTTACTTTGGTCCCCATTTAAAGTAATTTGTTTTCAACTCACCAGCACTTTAATGATAAAACATGAAAAAGTCTTATTTTGAATATTACCTGGTGTTAACGACTTAACAAATCTTTCGATCAATGATGCAAGCATGGCAGGCTAGAAAAACAACTAGCCTGCAGTGAGGTTCGAACTCACGACCTCAGGTCATAAGGGATTATCGTTCTACCAACTGAGCTACACAAGCTCAGAGAGGAGCGAATCGATAAACAACCATATTCGTAGAGAATGTGATGGCTTTCGGTGTACTAATAATACATAAGCCTTAATTGTTGGTCAAAAAGAAGCTTTAGAAGGGCTTTATTACAGCAGTTGAACACATATGTGTGTGTATCTTTCATCGTTTTGGTAAATGCTTTCTTTTGTTCAAAAGTTAAACCTAACGTAATCCCTTTATATACCAACTTGTATTTATCTGTTTGATGTAACGCGATGCTAAAATACAATATATATTCTTGAGGAATGAAATGGCTATAATATATATGTGTACTCAATAAAGGCTTATTTGGACGATTAACAAGATATTGATTTAATTCAAGAAGCCGAAGCCGGAGCTTTGCCGCTTGCTCAACCAAAAACACTGCATGTATGTCTTAACTGGTGAAATTGGGGCTATGTACAGCGGGTATTTGGTTTGGTGGGTCAAATTGCAGCCTCTAAAATTTAAGGATTTAACCAACTAAAAGTTAAGGGTTTATTCACAAACCGGTGGAAAACGGTATTCAAAAAGAAAACAAATATATTTATTGAAAAACTTGTAGCGCTCAATATTGAGGCTTTGTGGGTAAATTGCGTTAATCAAATACCTTATAAAGTACATGTAATGTGTTAACGTATTTCTAGCTTAACATAAATCTCCTATCTATCGCAAAAGCCGCGCGCGTGACTTTATGACTCGCTATTTTTCTGGAATTGTAAATTTAACAGGAGACTTGCAGCCTGCTCAAGCAATAACTATGTGTATTGGTCTTTACTGGTTAAATTGGGGCTACGTGCAGCGGGTGTTTGGCACAGTTTTGAGTTAATGGATTCACACAGAACGGTGGTCGAAATCTCCCCTGTTGAAATATAACATCGTACTTGTGTATTTTGACCGTTGCAACTATTTTTGGTCAACGAAGTTGCAATACAGTTAAAGATAAAGGTTAGGTTGTCATAAATTGCGCTTCATAAAATAGTTAAAGACAAAGGTTATCTTTTTCATAAATTAAGCTACATAAAATATAATTTTTTAATCACGTTTGTTTGGTTTTCATCACCAAATTTAAAATTCACCGGAAGGAGAAACAACAAATCCCAGGTTAAGCTTGGTTGGTAGCTGCGAAATTTTGTTTTAATTTGATCAGTGGCTAAAATAAAAATAAAAATCACCTTGAACGGATGCCCGTGGCAGTTGCAAAACGCAGCCTTTTCTCTATTCTCTTGTCGACTTCTAAAACATTTCATTTTTCTGTTATAACTTTAGTTATATATATTTTAAAACCTAATTCCAAGTGCGTAGTAAAAATTAATGAAAACGAAAAAGCATAAAACCGAAAAATCACCTTCTCGAACCTTATGCGCTTTGTGTAAGAAAATTCACCTTATGTTCAATTTCCACGAGGCAAACATCTGCTGAGTCATCATGGCTCGTCATCCGTCTCGCTCGCTTAATCCAGTTTCTACGACGTCATCATCAGCCAATCGCAGTTTGACACGTCACACTACTGGGTTATTACATCAGCGGATAAAGTGCTGATGATTGCTAGCATCATTTTGATCAAACGATCGTTTTATTTGTAGTACTTTAATTTATAAAAAAACAGACAAGTATTAATTTTTTTTTAAATAATTACGTTAAAATGCTTTTTACTTGTGCTTTAAATGCATATAAAATATGGTTGAAAAAATACAGTGCCAGAACCCAATTAAAAGGCTCAACTTTATGTTTCAAACGTTGTTTAAACTAGCGATACTATACGAAACCGGTATTTTCAAATTTGTGGTGTAAGTATGCTGTTGGGAAATTGAGATACAAACGCGACTGAGCAGAGTATCGCCCAATCAAGTACTGTGTTTACATAATGGCATAAATTATTACATAACTTAAAGTGAACAGATACGCCTTAAACAATTAGTCTCTTGAAATCCTTTAATTTTTTTAGTTTTTCCACACTAATTTTGATTTTTCTACTCCAAAAAATAGAAAATTAATAATTATCCCACAATTCCCGCATTTAGTTTTCGAGTAGTGAGTTAACATAATTGCATAAATTATTATCAAAGTAGCAAATATGCTAGTAAAAAGAAAAGTTTTTGCATCCCCCCAAAAAATAAGTAACAAATTTCCCGCAATCATAGAAGCCTATTCGAGTAAACGATTTTATAAATGCAATTGCATACTTTGTCTATTTACTGTTTTTGGCGCTGGTCTAGAATCCTACCACAGTTCTAAAATCAACGCACAAAATTTGACTTAGGGTGCGGGTTAGCGTTCGGGTGTGGGTGGGTCAAGTATTATTATATTCTTTGTTTAATAATCATACTTGACCCACCTTAACCCAAACGCTAACCCGCACCCTAACCCAAATAGTGTTTCGTTGTGGTAGGATTCTAGACCAGCGCCCTGTTTTTGACTTTACGGATTCATAAAAAACGCTGTAAAAACAACTCGTCTAATAATCCTGCCTATAAAGTTTTTCTATAAGTTTCAACACAAGAGTGCAGGGATGGGCAACCAGTCGGAAACCAAAAGCATCATTGCTCAATTTTAACTCATTATATTCTATGCAAAACAGTCACAGCTAATACATGGACAGAAATGAATATCACCTCGTTTCTATACACATTTGCCAAGCTAGATTTATTGTCAACACTACTCAGCAGCAAGAACTATATAATGTGTTCCAAAACAATCTCTCAATTGTTTTCATTTATACTTTGACCTGATAAAGTTGTGTGAAAGCTTGTCGAGAATTCAATACAACTTTTCACCTGATTACCCTATATATTGTGTAGCTACGCAATTTAATAAAACAAATCAAACACAGAGTCTATTTCGTATAGTATTTCAACAAATGCTAACTGGTTTCACAATTTTTATACTACATTACCAAATGTTTATTTTTGGGTTAGCTAGCTAATACCTATTGTTATAGTTTCTAGTGCACCTAATTAAAGACAGTCATTTTAAAGCAATAGCAATCTTGCACTAACAAATATCTCTAAACTGGAAATTACATAAATAAATGGATTGAAAATTATGCTTTTTAACCAAAAACTAAAACTCCTTACTGCTACTAAAGCTGTCATAAGACCGTCACCTGATTCTGTTTTAATTCATAATAATAATTACACTAATTAACTGAAGCTAAGTGAACAAAATCCTCAGCTAAACAACGGCAATTGTATCCAACAAGAGATTTTGCTGCAACAGTAATCATCGCTAGTTGTAAAATTACAATCACACGATTGTTTTGCAATAATTGTCCGACGCAAAGCGTGAAGTGTGCTGTAACTTGAAACGCCGCCGACAAGAAACTTGATTGGCAATATGGGCTAATTGCTGCCCGATTCAGTTTAGATTATAGGATAAGCTTACAAAAACATTCATCAATTAAACATAAGCGTACTGCAAGTTCTATAGCCCGATTGTAAAGCCACAAAATGGATTTAAAGAGTAATATAATAATATAACTGTGAATGCTCTCCTCTCCAAGTAAATGTATTTTGTTTTTACGTTGATCATACGTATAACTGCGTTCGAAAAAGGGTTAGAAATGGTCAAAAATGGGTTTATATACCGTAAATTAAACTACAATTTAACTATGTGGTGTTTCAATATCGCTTAAAGCTACTTTAGGAAATCGTTAGCTATTTACCCGACCTAATATTTGTGTTAACCATTTGCCCGCTATAACACAAATATTTTTTAGTCAGCATTAAGTACATTTGAGGAAATATTTTATTCCGAACCTGAATACGAAAGGAAAAACATTTTTTGAAAAGTGCTTATTTAACTTTTTAAGTCATGCTACACTTTTAGACGTATAAACAATTTTGGGGCACTTCGCAAGCGAGGGGGTGTTTTTTTTCTAAATTGCTTGCGTTTTTTTATTATATAGACTTTGTTCCTTTGCATTGTCTGCGACGCACCTGACAACCTTCCACGGCCAACCAGTGCGACGCGATGCAACGGTTGAGAAACATCAATCCAGGTCAGGGTTTCCCAAACTGGGATCTCGCAATGAGTTTAAATGGTGGGAGGTAAGTCCTAAGTTTATATACAAAGTGTTACATGTGTAAAAAAAAACATTTTTCATTTTGCTTTATATTCTAATGACAAGCAAAAGAAAAACCTTCAAAATGCACAATACTTCAACAAATGCGTGGTGTCTTTATTTGACAACGTGAAAGTGTATATTTTAAACTGTTAAATCGAGGAAGTCGTGGTTAATAGTCAATAGGGGTTCCTGACTGAAAAGTTTGAACAACGACATTTTAGGTCAGTGCCTCGCAACCGTTGTGTCGCGGTGTAAAAACACTTTTTTACTTGCGCTGTTTACAAAAACACTGTATAAAACGAAGTACTAATAATACCCAAACCGTATAGTTTAGGCGGGCATTTTAAACATGCAATGATCCTGGTAAACCTACTTTCCTAATATTTAAACTTTTTGAAAACCTAATCACAGAAAGTCGAAATTCTGAAATAATTTTGAAGTAGACTTAAATTTACCAGGGAATTTGCCCGTTTAAAGAATACAGCAAATGATTCTGCAATTTTTTTACAGACATGAAACCCCGAATATATTTACCCATAGACTCGAAACCCATGTTACTACCAAGTAAAATAATGAGCATTTTTGTTCTTATTATTTATCCGCCTTGGTTCGCTCTGTAATTTTTATCTTGATTGTTGTGGCAAAATTTTATCTTAGTTGGTGCTCAAGAAGACTAGAGAAACAAAAGTACGACGGAATAAAATGCTCTCGTGAGTTTTTTTTTTTCCTGATGCTTATTTTTGTTTTCTTAATGTCAGAAGCATTTAAGATTCCCTGATTAGCCAACGTGAGTAGTGACCAAGGTGGGGCAACAGGGCTTTGAGTGGATGGTTCAAGGACTTTAAAGCCTAAAATTAGATGACAAGGGAATGTAATACGTGAACGTTTAGCGCCTTCGCCGCATATAACTACACAGTCTGTCCTCCATCAGGTGCATTGTACATTAGCCAATGTGTCTCTTGTTGTTTTGGGTATTTTTTTGTAGTTGTGCCGTCGAGAATTTTAAACCCTGTTCAGCTGAGACTGAAAAAGGCGGGATTTCGAGCGCGACGCCGAGACCTTTTATATATTTATATATATATGCATATCAAACACATACGATTTATATTATCACATACCTATTTAACACAAAATGGATTTATTTTCACACAAGTTTATGAAGGAAGACATAAAAGGATTTATTTCAATATTTTTTTTTATTTTAAACTGAGGGTTTCGAAACTGTGTTTACCACTCGGCACAAAACGTGTGACGTCACGTTGCTTCATGCCAGAGTTTTCGTTGCCGAGTGGATGTTGCCACGACAATAGACGAAATACTCGCGCGAGCTCAACTTAACCACCTAAACTTCGTGTCTATATTACGAAGTGATGAAGTGGCTTTAGGCGGGAAATGCTCGTCACAAGTGCGCGGTCTTCCGTTTACGTTCTTAGACGCGCAATATTTACAACACTACATTATAGAAAGTTATCTTTTGGGGGTAGCTAATGCATATAGAGTTCATGCGCACCTTATTAAAAACAGTCATTTTAATACTAAGGCAATCTTGCGCTAACAAATATCTCTAAACTGGAAATTTAATAAATAAATATAGATTGAAAAACATATTTTTTAACCGGACTTAGAAACTTCTTACAACTACTAATAGCTGACATAAGACCGTCACCTGTTTCTATTTTAATCTATAATAATAATTATAATAATTAACTGAAGCTAAGTAGACATAATTCTCAGCTAAACAACTGAAATTGTATCCAACAAGAGATTTTACTGTAACTGTAAACACTGCTGGTTGTAAAATTACAATAATACGATTGTTTGGTAATAATTGTCTGAGGCAAAGCGGGAATCGTGCTGCAGCTTGAAACGCCGCCGACAAGAAACTTGATTGACTATATGGGCTAATTACTGGCGGTTGAGTTAAGCTTGTAAGATAAGCTTACAAAAACATTCATCAATTAAACATAAGCGTACTGCAAGTTCTATAGCCCGATTGTAAAGCCACAAAATGGATTTAAAGAGTAATATAATAAGGTTTGTTTTAACTGTTAAATCAAGGAAGTCGCGGTTTAATAGTTACTAGGGGTTCCTGATTGCAAAGTTTGAACAACGGTGTTCTAAGTCATCGCTCCGGAAACGGTTTGCCGCAATGTAAAAATACTTTTTTACTTGCGCTTTTTTTACAATTTTATTTACAAACGGGAAGTTTAAACATGCAATAATTCTGGTAAACTTACTTTGCTTATATTTAAAATTTTTTAAAAGCTTATCGCGGAAAGTCGAAATTCTGAAATAATTTTGAAGTAGACTTAACTATGCCAGGAAAATTGCGCGTCTAAAGAATACAACAAATGATTTTGTAGCTTTTTTACAGGCGCGAAAACCCGAATATATTTACCCATAGACTGGAAACCCATGCAACTACCAAGAAAAATAATGAGCATTTTTGTTCTTATTATCCGCCTTGGTTCGCGCTGTAATTTTTATCTTGATTGATGTGGCACAATTTTATCTTAGTTGGTGCTCATAGTGAAATAAAAGTACGGCGGAATGCGTTTATTTCAATATTTTATTTTTTATTTTAAAATAAAGGTTGCTAAACTGAGTTAACCACACTGCACAAAACGTGTGACGTCACGTTGCTTCATGCTTAGAGGTGTCTATATTACGAAGTGATGAAGTGGCTTTAAGCGGGAAATGCTCGTCACAAGTGCGCGGTCTTCCGTTTTCGTTCCTAGACGCACGACGCAAGGAAATGACAAGATGCACGTTTGCTGTTTTGCTGCTTTACTATCTAACTTTTACTCGCCTCTAACCTTCCATTAGTTCTCGGTGCTGTTGTTTATGGTAGCCTTTGTCTAAGCGACCAGTGGTTAACTGTGACTCTCAGTTAAGGACTACTTTTATCAGTAAAAGAACGTTCGCGGGGAGCAATTAAATAATTAAATCAAACTCAAGGCAACCTTTTTCTTTTAATTCATTATATCAAAAGCTATATTTTCATAATTAAGGTTTTGTCGCGTTGTAGACTCATCATTTTATTTTCTGTTAATTTTTCGGGATGACGCCGATATCTGTTGCTGTTCTTTTCCTGGGACTGATGATTGCAATTCCAGGAACAAGCCCGACCTTAGATTTCAGGGGTATGTTCTCTCAATTAAATTATGTTGTTACAACTAAACATAAACATTAAACCTTTTGTTATATATGTAAATTAATCACAGCTGCAATACGCGCGATAACATGCGAAACCAAACTGAATTTTCATGACAAAATTAAGCAATACATTATGCTTTGGGCTCTTCACTATATCATATTACAGTGGTTCTCAACCTTTTAAGCTTCGTGTCCCCCTTTGAAAGGCTCTCGACCCTCGTGGCCCTCTGCATAAAAATACCAAGCATTGTGTTTAACCTATTTTACTCGATTTACTTCTTCACGTTAATAACAAATACAGCCATTAATCAACGAATAAATGCACTCACTTTTAAAAATTGTACAAATAAGGCATTTTGATATAAATTAACTTAGTTAGTCATTACAACGCTTGTTCTTCGACGCCGCCAGGTTATTTTTATATTCGGCTCTGTTTTGTAGTGAGCCAAGTGACGTCACTACATTCGTCGAGATGATTTCTCGATTTTCCTTTTATTAACGCGTTACTGTTAGCCTACTTGAATGTTGGTCTAAATATGACCTTGAATATTTAAATAACCCTGTAGCGTACTTTATGCGTTTTACGATGGAATGTTTCTTTTGCAACTGAACACTCTATTTGCGAAACCGTTGCACATGGCATTGCACACTAGTTGCTCGATTAATAGCATTTGTCAGACGCTTGATGATTAGGCAAAATGGGTAAGTAAAAATGGCCGGCACGAAAAAACGCTGACGCCGCACTGCATGGCTATGTATGAAGCAGCACAGTAATTGTTTCGCCACAGCGACAGGCCTTTAACCAAACTTGCCACACGCGAACGACCAATTAGGCGAACGACCTATTAGGTGTAAATATTCTACTTTAAACATCCCCATACTGACACGTCAAAGCACGTGTCAGAAAAATGGGTTACAAATCGTTACAAGAAAGGTTTACAGTCATAATAAAAAACACAAAATTAAGTTAGGTGCTAAATTTTAAAAATAGTGACACTTGGTTTTCGTAATGTCTAGCTAGAGAGTTATGCCAATGACCGCTCCGTGGCCCCTCAGGGGGCCGAGGGCCACGGTTGAGAAACCCTGGCATATTACGTTATTTGCACTACATGGCCATACGCGGTCGGACGGTCGGTGAATGTAAATTTAACATAATTACAGAGTAAGATTTGTTTTTCAAATTTTAACATATTATAAGCCATTTAAAATAACTAACGAACTAACCAGCTAATTTACTGATTAGACCACGCTTTATAATTTCACACTGTTTTGAAAACGCTGAGCATAAAAGTCTTGGCTTGGCTTTAATTTGATTTTACGGTCACATAGAAGCTGCGTCCAACGTCAGACAAACCCGTAACCCGTTTGAAGCTTAAATTAATTACTGTTAAACTGCTGGAATAAACGAGATATTTTGCAAACTCTGCCTAAAGTTTGCGTGGTTAAACAACGGCAAGAAGGTGCCATTTCAACCTAATAGCATTAACCTCGAACGTTGCATTTCGTGGCGCTACACGTTCGGTAAATATAAATTTCATTACATATGATGTGTTTTTACGTTCACTTGTAGCCTATTATAAAACAGCAAAGTCACTGGTCGTCCCTTGCCTGTTTGCCTCTGATTTCGTCTGAAATGGATTAAATTAATGCTTTCCCACAATAAAACTAATAAGCATAAGGTCTGTGTGGAAGCTCAATTGAATCGACTGGCGTGGTATAAATTGTTATTGTTCTAATATGCGTGTAAAAAATAAATTCAGTTCTTTGTCTTGAAAGCTTAAATTGGTTTTAAGCTTATTTTGTGCTCAGTTTTTTCTACAGTGCAAACCAAAAAGCAATGTTGTGTGTCACCAAACTGCATTAAACGTAAAAACTATCATTTTTTAAATCAAACTAGTATAATAAAATCAAACTAAAAAAGGTTCAATTCGTTTTTCGTGTGCAAATGGTAAATGTATTTAAATATATGGTTTATTATCATTTCCCTTCTATGACTGTAAGAGGTTAAAAAGCAAAAGCAATTAAAAAGTCGAGCTTGGTGTTTCCCAACTTATTAGCATTTGAAAATAAAACACCAGGCAAAATCAACAGTTAAAATCGTTCATCTGAGTTTAAACGGAGTTCTAAACCGACGTTTTGGCAGCGGATATCAGCTGACCTCATCAGGGTTAATAATTAAGTAATTGAATTAATACGAGATCGTAGATTTGCTCTTTAGCATAACCTAGCGGTATTCTATACAACTGATTTACCGCCCCAAGCGGAAGCTCTGAAATTTTGTTACTGACGTTTAAATTGGTAATATTATTACTAAACTGACGTTGTATTTATTCTCAGTCACTTGTGACACTGATTTCACTGACTTGACCTACTCGATAACTCCTGTGATCTGCCCTGGAGAATGCTGGAGACAATCTGATCGAAATCAACTTTGCGGACTTGACAAGTATTCGGGCGGATCAATTTGCCTTGCCGCCATGCAGCTCGGCCTAATTGACGGTAAGTAGGTCTGGCGTTTGTTTTCAGACAGTTTGAACTACAAACTCAATATTCGCCGCAAGGTTTGTTAATTTTGTATTTTTTATGTCACTTGGATGGAATGATCTTTTTATTACACGATTTTAAACTTGTGAGCTTAACTTATCTAGTGTAACTACAATAACTGTATGCTGGATAATGCTATAAGCTGCATGTTTTCACTTCAGATGTAAAGAAACTCTAACCAGCCAACAAAACTGTTAACCGAGACCTTGTTTGTGTTGTTGTAGAAGAACGTTTATGTGTGTGACAAAAACTTTTTTGAGTGGTTGTACAACAACGTTTGCTTTTTGCAGCTGTACAAAAACTGTATGTGTTTAATTTACAGATTTTGGTGGCTTCGTTATAGTCTACAAAAACATGAACGTTTCTTTCAAACCCGTGGGCGGCTCAAGATACGGGGTGACATCCCACAACTGCTCACGATCTAAAGTCAGCTACACATTCGACAGTAAGCGTCTCTGTGTTTTGAGTGATGTGTTAAATATGTCTGGCTTCAGACTCGGTGTCTAAAGCAGTTCTAATTATTTGTGTTTCGTAAATCAAGGACTAGTTTGGAGAACCAAATAATAATAAAAATCTAATTGATAACCAAATTAAAACTAAAAACATTGTCAAGAAATTGAAAAGAAAGTTAGTCTTGTTTATTGTTCTTGTGCTTTATGCAGTAACCTGTGATACGAACGGGAATGCGATGCAAGATCTGAACGAAGCTACGTGCCCACCTGGATGCGGCAGTGGTTTGGTGCTGGGAAGCAACCCCTACCATGTCAATTCGTCGGTTTGCAGCGCTGCTGTGCACGCCGGGAAAGTGACCAGAGGTGTGGTTTGATCGGATGGTTTATTTGGGCTGGTACGGGTTAAACTGCCTTTGGCTGGGCTTTGGCTGGGCTTTGGCTGGGCTTTGGCTGGGCTTTGGCTGGGCTTTGGCTGGGCTTTGGCTGGGCTTTGGCTGGGCTTTGGCTGGGCTTTGGCTGGGCTTTGGCTGGGCTTTGGCTGGGCTTTGGCTGGGCTTTGGCTGGGCTTTGGCTGGGCTTTGGCTGGGCTTTGGCTGGGCTTTGGCTGGGCTTTGGCTGGGCTTTGGCTGGGCTTTGGCTGGGCTTTGGCTGGGCTTTGGCTGGGCTTTGGCTGGGCTTTGGCTGGGCTTTGGCTGGGCTTTGGCTGGGCTTTGGCTGGGCTTTGGCTGGGCTTTGGCTGGGCTTTGGCTGGGCTTTGGCTGGGCTTTGGCTGGGCTTTGGCTGGGCTTTGGCTGGGCTTTGGCTGGGCTTTGGCTGGGCTTTGGCTGGGCTTTGGCTGGGCTTTGGCTGGGCTTTGGCTGGGCTTTGGCTGGGCTTTGGCTGGGCTTTGGCTGGGCTTTGGCTGGGCTTTGGCTGGGCTTTGGCTGGGCTTTGGCTGGGCTTTGGCTGGGCTTTGGCTGGGCTTTGGCTGGGCTTTGGCTGGGCTTTGGCTGGGCTTTGGCTGGGCTTTGGCTGGGCTTTGGCTGGGCTTTGGCTGGGCTTTGGCTGGGCTTTGGCTGGGCTTTGGCTGGGCTTTGGCTGGGCTTTGGCTGGGCTTTGGCTGGGCTTTGGCTGGGCTTTGGCTGGGCTTTGGCTGGGCTTTGGCTGGGCTTTGGCTGGGCTTTGGCTGGGCTTTGGCTGGGCTTTGGCTGGGCTTTGGCTGGGCTTTGGCTGGGCTTTGGCTGGGCTTTGGCTGGGCTTTGGCTGGGCTTTGGCTGGGCTTTGGCTGGGCTTTGGCTGGGCTTTGGCTGGGCTTTGGCTGGGCTTTGGCTGGGCTTTGGCTGGGCTTTGGCTGGGCTTTGGCTGGGCTTTGGCTGGGCTTTGGCTGGGCTTTGGCTGGGCTTTGGCTGGGCTTTGGCTGGGCTTTGGCTGGGCTTTGGCTGGGCTTTGGCTGGGCTTTGGCTGGGCTTTGGCTGGGCTTTGGCTGGGCTTTGGCTGGGCTTTGGCTGGGCTTTGGCTGGGCTTTGGCTGGGCTTTGGCTGGGCTTTGGCTGGGCTTTGGCTGGGCTTTGGCTGGGCTTTGGCTGGGCTTTGGCTGGGCTTTGGCTGGGCTTTGGCTGGGCTTTGGCTGGGCTTTGGCTGGGCTTTGGCTGGGCTTTGGCTGGGCTTTGGCTGGGCTTTGGCTGGGCTTTGGCTGTTTTGGCTGGGCTTTGGCTGGGCTTTGGCTGGGCTTTGGCTGGGCTTTGGCTGGGCTTTGGCTGGGCTTTGGCTGTTTTGGCTGGGCTTTGGCTGAGCTGAGCTAGGGTAGGTTAAACTTGCTGGACCTCAACAAGGCTTTGGCGTTTTACACAGCACAAGGCGGTTATAATGATCACTTAAATATAATCGTACGTTTCCCTTCAGCGTAAACTGTTGTTAAATCTTCAGAAAATGGAGGCGAAGTGACCTTTTTCAAACTAAACGACGTGAGATCAAACTTGAATGGATCAATGAGGAATGGCGTGAAAAGTGTTGGTTCTTCGAGGTCATCTGTTAACATCTTTATATTCGGATGTGAGTTTAAGTAGATATGTTACTAACTTTTAAATAAATAAAGCAAAGATCAGACCCCATACGCCTACTCTACGAATTTGTCACCTGTTTAACCTGTTTTCAGTTTTCAACGAATGTAAACTTCCAACCAAAGTCTGTCAGAACAACGCTACATGTCATGATTTGAAATACGGGTTCGGCTGCAGCTGCACGCCCGGCTTCCAAGGAAGGATATGTAACACAGGTAAGGTTACACAATCCCCCGAACTTGGCGTTAAATAAACCGCCTGAAAAACCGTGATTAGGTTTTGCTACAAAAGCAAATATTTGACATTTAGAAAAGCGCCTTGTTTCGTCTAAAATATATTTTTAACCTATTTTAACAGTCATGCCTTTTTGGCAATTTACTGTAATCACAAGCCCTACACGTAGCGAAGAATTAAGATTTTATTTAACAAAGCATCGTTTACCTTTTTATTTGTTGGTAAAGCCAAAATTCAAGCAAAAGGTTGTGAAATAACCATTCTATGCTAAGTTTTCTGTGCCTTAATTTCCCTGCAATGTCATTTTGTCGAAATTTATATTTCCCGACGTTTTAAGGAGCGTCTCTTCGTTAAACCATCACGAGTAAAAAATGCAATTGGTGGTTAATCCAACGTTAGTTTAACTATGTTTGTTAAGATATTAACGAGTGTGGCCTAGCCGGTTCGTGTCATGCGAATGCAGTTTGCTACAACACGAAAGGGTCTTTCAGCTGTACTTGCAATACTGGTTATAGCGGAGATGGAAAGAATTGTAATGGTAAGTTTTAGAAGGGCTGGAGTCGGCTTAAAACAACTCGACTCCGACTTTATAGCCCAGTAATCCATTTATTAATGTAACCTAAACAATCTACCTAAAAGGTTGTCAACTCATTGCACCAAAATAGGGGCAAAAATTATTCCACCAAATTCTGTTTCCACAATTTAGAGTTTGCCGCATTCGGTTTTAAGCTTGGTACTGCGCATGCGCAAGTCGGAATCGGAACTCACTTATTACTCAAGTCCCGAGTCCGACTCCGCAGCCCTACTCGCGAGTTACTCAGTTTGAGAATGATTGGTTAAGAACAATAATTCGCTTTTTTGCTCTTAAATACTACTGCCTAACATATTTTTACTGCTGTTTTTAATTAAGAAATGGCGTCTCCTTTCTTATACATTTAAACAAATTAATATCTAAAAAATAGATGCTTTTTACTCGATAGATTTTTATGTTTGACAGGCTTGGGACATAGATGCAAATTAATTATTGTCTACAAAATTACAATATACATCACAAAAATCCGCAGTCAGATCATTTAACAATCATTTTAGACACTTAGCAATCGTTCTAGGTTTTATCTTTAAATCATTTGTTAAAACCAACATTGCTATCCCTACAGACATATGAATTATTACATACCAATTAACCAACTAATTGCCAGCGATTTCGATTATAACAACAGGTTGATGGAACATTATAAGGGCCATAATGTTTACAAACTTTAACTTTTTTTTCAGATATTGACGAGTGTGGACTGGCTGGTTCGTGTCATGCAAATGCAGCTTGCAACAACACGAAAGGTTCTTTCGTCTGTACTTGCAATGCTGGTTACAGCGGCGATGGAAAGAATTGTAGTGGTACGTTAAGGCATTATAGGATTTAGGTTAATTGAGAAAACCTATAGTTTTGTTTCTCTGAATTTCAATTAAATTGCTCCACAATAACAGAGGCAAAAACAACTGCAATGCGCAACACTATTTTTAACTACGGTACGGACTTCGCATTTCAAAGTTACGATTGTTGCAGAGCTTTCGCAGTTATAAATGAAACCAACTATTCAAAACGCTTTAATATTTTTTTCCCTGTTACGTGCAAACTATCTGGTTCACTAACATAATTTGTTCACTTCTAATATATAACTTTGCCAAAAACGGCGATTTTAGGCTTGTTTGTTTTTAAATGGGGTTATGAATTGTTTCAAATTGGAGTCAATTTAAACGAATGAAAACATCCATGAACGTATTGTTTTAACGAAATCAAACAAATCTAAAGAAGTTTAAAAACCGCCCCAAAACAACTGCGCGAAGCATTTCTAATCAAAATAAGCCAGGCAACCATGAACTTGGCTCCTTCCGTGGGTAATGAAATCTCGATAAAATCTGCATAATTCTACTTTCGGATAAAGCTTGAAAACCGCCCCAAAGCAACAGCGCTAATCAAAATATACAACCGTGAACTTCGCTCCTTCCGTGGGTAATGAAATCTCGATAAAATCTGCATAATTCTACTTATTTTTGTATATTCTGAATTAAATATGGTGTTTCTGCGCCCCTCAGAAAATACCTGCTAAAACTCCATTCACACTTTATAAAATAAGCTCATTAAATGTCAGTTCCATTTTCAGTCTGAACATTGCCTATACGGCACCGTTGCGTCTTATAACACTTAGTTACCTTAATTGTTGTTTTACTATTTATTCGCGATATTAGGTCGCATACCATAGGTTCGTTCAAGAAAATAAAGTTTTTATTTTAAGGTATAGTACTAATTAATTTTTCAGGACAAATATGTTTTTAATGTTTTCAATGATGCAAGATTCGCTCCTAACAAGGTGTTTTTGCCAACTTTAACATGACAGGCACAACAACGAAAATAACTTGCGACCAGAAAGGAATTTGACATATCCGTTTATGACGTAATTTTGTGTCGTTTTGTTTAATTAATTCGAGTCTTCTAACAAAAATCCTCGAGCAGCCCCTGAAATTGCCGGGAAAGCGCAGAAACACAACATTTGAATTGAATGTTACCAAATTTTACAAAGACATTACTATTTATTAGAGAAGGCGCCCAATCGTAAAATAGGCGCGACATAACACAACAACAACTAATTTATTATATTGCTTTAACCGATGTTTGTTTAGATATTGACGAGTGTGGCCTGATGGCTGGTTCGTGTCATGCGAATGCAACTTGCAGCAACACGAAAGGATCATTTACTTGCACGTGCAATGCTGGTTATAGCGGCGATGGAAAGAATTGCGTTCGTAAGTTGTGAACATTTTGATGTTAGGTTTCATGACCCATTGGTGGGTCGCGAAGCATTTCAAAATGTTACAATTTTCCATTAGATCGGAAAATTATTACATTACTATACGTAACATTTATGCATCAATATCACAACTACGTAACAATTATATGTGTTATGTCGCATTAAGTATGTTATAAATTAAGCTACAAATAGCGTTGAATAATTCTTGTTGTAAGCTAAAAATAGATAAAAATATGATTCAAACAAATTAGTTTTTTGCAAGAAGTGGTACGCGTGACACTACAGAGCGCCCAAGTGGTACTAGATCGTAAAGGTTGGCCGGTTCTAGAAGAAACACTTATGTCCAAAAGTCCAAATTGTCGAGGCGCTTAACTCGTGCTTACACGAGAACATGGCTTTAGATTGGGGTAATACCGTGGTTCTTTGTTTTCCTATTTCGCCTAATTTTGCATTTTACGCAAGGGGTTTTACATTTCATGTGAACTATAAGAAATCAAGATTTATATTCCAAATTTGCGAAATGGAAATCACAAAATAAGGCTGAAAAGCCAGAAAAAATATAATTCAGTGTTTCCTAATCTTGTTCAGTTTCGTCAACCCTTCTACAGAAATTTGCATTTTGAATAGCCCCAATGAAGAAATGGTATGACCATATTATTCCAACTGATATACACAACAATGTTTTATGAAACAAGTTCATTCCATCAGCTTAAGCTATGTTTTGTGATTAAACTACCTCATCCATATCTACAGCCATAAGAGGATGCAAAAACCACGAAAGCAACAAATGAAATAAACTGATCTATTTTAAAACTAATCGACAACCTTTAACAGAAAAGTTAGAATTAGAAAACAAATCGATTTAAAACTAAAATGTTTACCTTTTATTCACCCCTGTTTCTCCAACCTTGTAAAACTTTCATTCACCCTTTAGTAAACAATGTACCAGTTTAATAAACACTGATCAAGCTTACAGTTTTTACACTCATAAAGAGAAACAATGATTTTGGATTTCATAAAGGTACACTCTCTTATACATATACCCCACAGTAATGTAGCACTAAATGTGTGAAATTAGAAATCACCTTGACCCTTACAAGATGAATTTCGACCTTAATTCCTGATCAGTAACAGCAAAATACTCTAGCAAAGCTAGCAATTCAGATCAGATATTTATAGGTGTAAAATATTTCGCCAATGAAGGCATTGTCAGTAGGCTATATCTTAATTCGAAATACACTGAAGATGCCTTTGCCGGCGATTATATATATATATATCTTTAATCAGGGGTTCTTAAACTGGGGTCCATGGAGCCCTTGGGGGTCTGTGAACTAGTTTTAGGGGGTCCGTAAAAGCCAAATTGAAATATTAGTCTATTTGTAGAAGTAATCGATTTTTCTAAGGAAAGAATTTAATTAAAAATAAAACGTTTTTGAACTGAATGTATTAAGACTTTGTTTTACTTTCACATTTTGTTAACCGAAAACTGCAGATTTATGAAGTCTATTTGTATTGTGACGTCAATTTATGACGTCATTTCTAAAAATTTCTTGCCTAACGTGGTCCACGCGGAGCAAAAAAAAATTTTAGGGGTCCGCGGTGAAAAAAGTTTAAGAACTCCTGCTTTAAATAGTGTCTTGGCTAGACTATTTTGCATGTCACAGTAAACTAATATTTCACCAATAGTGCAACCAATACCTTAATGTATTTTTCTTAAGATTGTTACGCGGGAGTCAAGGATGGAAGGGTGAAAAACGCACAGATGACAGCTTCAAGCTCTCACACTTACTACCCTCCAAGCAACGGCAGACTGGACGGTTTCGCTGCCTGGACAATAAAATGTGCGTAACCTTTCACATTTAAAGTCCTTTATTTACTCAGTTTCGTTAAAACTATTTGAAATGTTTAGATAGCAAAGCTGGAGAATGGCTTCAAGTGAATTTCCTTGGAAACATAAGAATCTATGGAGTTGTAACCCAGGTATTGTATTTTGTTGGTTTGAGCGATGTAAGCCTTGGAGGAAGTGTTTGGGGGTTGTCGGTCGATTTTATTAATACTTCCTTAAGAAAAAAATATGGAATTCGCATTTTTGAAGCGTCGGACAATATACTAGCATTTTAAAAAACATTTCTGACAAACAACACTAGTAACCTATCGTAAACACCACGGTACGCCCAACGAATGACACGTAACTTGGACACATGGAATAATACAGTGGATATTCCCCTGGTGGAATATAATTACATCGTAGAATACGCCACGCAAATATAGTAGCACTGTAGTTTAAGTTATATTATATCGTGACGTCACAAAGTTACGTCATAACCTGTCTTCACAGAGTTACTAACTTACGTTATTAAGACCTTTACACAAATCGCTTATTTTGTTAAAGTTTTTGTCGCATTTAACTTTATTGCTTGCTATTGTCAATAGGCTACTGAGGATCATTGCAAACAAAAATGTTGAAATATTTGTGAAAAAAGACAAATATCATTTTGTTTTTAGAAAGTGCTTTTTCGAAATTATAAGCCTAAGGCTTTTTGCCCAGAAAAAGGTTACGAATCCCTGTTGTAAATCCGGCAACTTCTATGAAAAACTAATCTAGTTAATCTTTTTTTTTTACACTTCAACAAATCTATAACTTAAACCATTCACTTGTTTTTTGTTAAGCCATACAGCTTATCGGCAATCTTAACAACTTAATCACTAAAGTCGGTTGAAAGTGTGCGAATCTCTTTTAAGCGTGCTTACTGCGTCACGTCTCCATCTTAATTAAAATTGTCTCCATTTCACCTAATCGAAATTCTGACCCCACTTGTTACCCAACCCTGGTCCCGAATAAGGACACATAGTCAAAATACAGCGGCTCCCAAACGTCGATGCCAGAACGGCCAATAACAACGGTGCACAATTGTCCTAAACCCTTCTTTCTGCAGTTTTCAGTGTGTAGGCCATTTGGATGTTATTTCGATGAGTTTAGGTCTAATTCCGTCATGTTTAGGTCATTTGGCTAAAGTCAAGCGAAAATTAAAATATGTCAAGCGGAAAAATTAAACATTGCTTTATAGTGTTTCAAGTGATGTGATGACGCATCATTTTCAAAATTCAAAAGAGTTAAATAGTGTTGCCGCTCTTTACCCATTGTGTTTCTCCAATATTTTTTAATTCACTTTAATTTTTTAAATAATCTCTCTCTCCTTGAGTAAAATTAGTTACCTACACAGACAGATGCGTTAACAAATTGTCAATGTTAAGAAACGTGGACTATAACTGTTCGTTTTACGTCCCAATGCCTTAAAAGTGGCGTGATCTTGTAATTATTAAAGTTCGCGTTTAGCAACTATACTTGTGAGATAAATCAACAATAGGTATAAATTATAGTAGTACATCCGTTGACAGATTTGGACAAACACGTCAATAACATGCACCAGTTGTTAAACCTCTGCAAGATGTTAATTTTGACTGCAGCATAAATCGGAATAATGACGATTAAAATCATAGCGTTCGATAGAAAAAAATTGCAAAATAAACACCAGTGTTTTTTTTGTGCAACTTGGAAACCCAGGTGAAAGCGAAGCTTATAATTAACACTTTTGGGTATACAGGCTGAAAAGCGTCGAAGTATTTTCAAAGTAGCGAGCAAATTATTTTGTTCGCGACAGCACCTAATCAAGGCAGTTGCCTCCAGTGGAAATTAGCCTACTGTTTCTTGTAGCTTAGGATATAAGGGACAAGACGTTTTTATTCTTTCAACTATAATATTGTCCTATGTCATCTAGTTTGCAAGCCAAAAATCACTCACCAACCGCGCGGGGTACGTAGCAGCCGCTATATCTGCTACTATGTTAATCCGGCCCTGCTTGTATAGACAATGTAGAATAGAAGGGTTTCTTTGCTTAATTAGGCTACTTTTGGCCTAAAGCTGTTCATTCTATTACTCTGACGTTATTTACTGTTTTTCAATTTTATTGCACCGACCATCAAGTGTGAAAAATAAACTTGAAACCTAATATTGTTGCTTCTTAGGTCTCACTGTGTGTTCCTTTTCTAGAGTTATGGAAGTGGGAATTGGGCTACCAAGTACGAGATACAGTACAGCATCGATGGGACAAACTTCCAATCTATTAAAGAGGGCTCCACAGCAAAGGTTTCTATTTCTTTATATTTGCTATAATAGTCTCTCGCTTTTAACATTTCGAAATTTATTTACCTAACTTTATGTTTTCTATAGTCTACTCTTCGTGCAGCGCTATGAATTAATTTAGCTTTTGATTTATTACTTTTTACATAAAATATGTATGAATTTTGCAAAAAATGTGCTAAAAATAGTTTATATCAGGGTTTCTCAACCGTGGCTCTCGGCCCCCCTGAGGGGCCACGGGCATTTCTAACATTGCTAAGCCAAATTGTCCATTTTTTTTTAAATTTACCAGTTGACTTAAATTTGTGTTTTTTTATAATAACTGTTGACTGTTTTTGTTACGTTTTCTAACACATTTTTCTGACACTTGACTCGTCAGTAGGGAGGTGTAAAATAGAATATTGGGTCATTTTGATTCGTGCTGTTAGGTGAGCGACTCACGTGTAATGACAGATGCAATCATTTCACAATTTTCTGAAAAGACAGTAAGTTGCAAAAGAAACATTCCATCATAAACCACAGGAATGAAAGTACTCTGAAGGGTTACTCGAGGTCAAATTTAGACCAGTATATATTCAGCGAGGTTATGCACAGCTTATCGGTATTTGTCAAGCAATAGTCACGTATTAATTAAACGAAAATCGAGAAATTATTTCAACGAATGTTGTAACACTGGTAACATTCGAATGATGAGGACAAAACAGAGCCGAATATCAAAAAATACCTTAACGAAGTCCAAAAACTAACTAGGCCTAACTTAATTTAAATTACAAATTTGTTGAATTTTAGTAAGTGCATTTATTATTTGATTAATAGATGTATTTGTTATTAACGTGAAGAAGTAAAACAAGTTCAAACCGTCAAGCACAATGCATATAAGTAGGGGGTCCGCGGGGACTGGGACCACGAAGCATAAAAGTTAACATCCACTGGCATAGCTGCTTAAAAAGTTACAGATTGGCCGTAAGGTGCCGTTCGTCTCATGGCACCATCGACAATTAAAATTATACAAATTAAACAAAAAATAGCGATAATATCTTTATAATGTAGTTTTTTATTGAAAGGAACACCTCAAACCTAAAACATTAACAAAATAAATGAACTAATTGGTGTTCTTGGGATGTTTTCTTGTGTTTCATTTTTCTATCTGTCTAAAATCAATCTCTTTAAGCTAGGGGTGGAAATGTTTTAATTGCGGCCGCGTGAGAAACCAGTCTTGTAATCAAGTTATTTTGAAATTACTTAAGTCCCAGTCAATTAATTTGTAAAATATCCACGACAAAATATTTTCAGCAAACAGTTAAGTCAAGTTATTCCCAGTCATTATAGTCAATATAATCACAGCATTGCCTTAAAAATAATATTAAACGTCTAAAAATTGTAAACACGTTCTGTTCTGAGCGATTATTCGCACAGCAAACAGAAAACACGAAACAAATAGTAAAAAACATTTATTTCATTTTTTTTGGAATAAAAAACATTTTTTAGGCTACTTGTTTTAATGGAAAATGAGCCTCGGGCTAAATTATATTGCTGGGTGGAATGTTGGGCCGTGGTTTTGTCATATATTGTCTACGCTGGTTTGCATCCTTAAGGTAATTCTCTTTCAACCAACAGACAAACCACTAAAATATTCATCGAATCCTAGATGGCTTAGTCTGATATCCAAACTTCGTTCTGCCTTAAACTAGTCTCTTTAGATTTAGTGTCTTGTAGTCATGCGTTCCACTTTGCGCCGGTTTGCTTTCCAGGTTATTCGCTTTAGGACAACAGAACAGCCAACAGATAAAAGCATTCAATGTATATATCAGATTTGTGGGGCGAGCCTACAGATTTATAATTTGATTTACATTTATAATTACAGATATTCGACGGCAACGTGGATGCAAATACTCACAAGATCAACCGATTTCCAACTCCAATTACAGCACAATACTTTCGACTGGTCGTAGTTGCTCACACTGGTGGTTATCTTTATATCAGATTGGAATATCTCACATGCTAAATAGTGTTTCAAACAAAAGTCCCGTTGGAAAAAATGCGTCAGGATGCACGGCATTTTTTTTTTTTTTAAGTTTAAAATAAATCTCCTTTTATTGAAATATTCTCAGTGAACTTTTAAAAATCAATTTTTATAGGGATGACGTCACAGAGTTACGTAACCTAAAGTGACGTTAATCGTGACCCCCACCCTGGATAAGCCACAGTTATTAACTACATTTTCCGATTAGACTTTGGTCTCCATTTAAAGTAATTTGTTCCAACTCACCAGCACTTCAATGATGTAACATGAAAAAGTCTTATTGTTAATATTGCCTGGTGTTAACGACTAGCCGAATCTTTCGATCAATGATGCAAGTAAGGCAGGCTAGAAAACAACTAGCCTGCAGTGAGGTTCGAACCCACGACCTCCGGTCAAGCGGGGAGCTTTACCAACTGAGCTATACAGACTCATAGAGTAACGAGTCGAGAAACAAACATATTGGCTAAGTCTGCGATGGCGCGGTGTACTAATGATACGTAAGCCATAATCGTTGGTCAAAAAACAGTTTCAGAAGGAATTTATCAAAGTTGTTAAACACATATGTGTGTGTATCTTTCATCGTCTTGTTAATGCCTTTCTTTGTGCTTTAGTTATTTATTGATCTCATATTAACCCTATTAAATGAAAATATAAGTGTTGTAGTCATGCACCAAGCATGAATATTTTGGGTATATTTGAAAATCTTTATCGCGTATTGTTATTTGCTCAGGCGAAAACCATGGACGCCTATAATAAATATAAACTTATTTCGAGATTTGATAAACATACACTTCAAAAGTAAACCTAACGCATTCCTTTTATGTACAAACTTGCATTTGTATTTTTGGTGTAACGTGATACCAAAATACAATATATATCCTTGAGGAATGAAATGGCTGAATATATGTGTACATATGGGTTTATTAGGCAAGATATTGAATTATCTTTATATTTATTTTATATTTATTTTAACAGACCAAGTGGCCACGAATTTGTGCAAATAAAGAAAAACTTTGATTACATGGCAGAACAGTCTGAAGATAACTTTCTTTGTAAAACTCTAAGCATTCAAGGCTTGAAATGTACACACAGAAATGCGCAGACCCATTTAAAGCCTACACTAGGATTTAATCGGACTGGGCAAAAGTTAAAGGTTCAACTTTGATTACAAGTCAGCTATTTAACAAATCTTCGCCTTAGGGAATTGTAGTATACACACAGACATGCGTAGAGTCATTTGAAGCCTACATTTGTATTTTAATCGGGCTGGCCGCGACCTTGGGTAACCCGCGCGCCAAGTCATCCAGAACGGACACGCTCCGACTAAGGCAGTTTGTGACGTTTCGGCGCGCCAGGGAGATGGCCATGTCGACCTGACGGAGCCAGGCCTTGTCCTTGAAGGTTCCGGCCACGATCATGCACTGGATGGCGCTGTGGCGCGAGTCGGTTCCCCGGTATTTGTCGAAGTGGCCGAGAGTAAGCAAGACCGGGTTTTGCAGCTTGGAGCTGACGTGGAAGAAAGGCCTCAGTGTGTTTTCAACGCTCACAGTGGGAAGCGAGAGGCCGCCTTCGATCGTCTTTGCTCGCCGCGAAGCCGGATCCTTGCAGCTTGCTCAAGCAATAACCATGTATATAGGTCTCTACCGTACTGGTTAAATTTGGGGCTACGTACAGCGGGCATAACACAAACTGGGAAAAAACGCTCTTCAAAAATAAAACAAATATAGAAGAAAACCTTGTAGCAATATTGAGGCTTTGTGGGTAAATTGCGTTAATTAAATACCATATAAAGTACATGTAATGTCTTTCCAGGGGCGTAGCGTGGAGGGGTATTTAGAAGTCTTGACACCCCCTTTGAAATCTCAGTAAACAATTATCACAAAACTAAAACCGTGATTGCTGCAATGTTACATCGGTAACATTTTTTTACATCGGAAACATTGCACCTGGCATTGAAAAAACGTTAGTCGTCGGTGCTTATCGCCGCCAACGCCTAATCACGCTCGTTATCGTTGTTTCATTTAGCAGTCGCCTGTCAGTGTCACCGACTCAAGTAATCTCAAGCAGGCCTGTTAACGAATATATATTTTATTGATAAAATGAACCGTCTTCTCAACCACGTAGAGAAAACAGGCGAGCAAGCTTCAGCAAACGTCTTCACCGCAGGTCGCTCTATTGAATGTTTTTATTAGCCTAAATCTCGAAAAGGAGCGTTTGACCGTCGCATTTTGAAACTTCGATTAAAACGTCGACGAACTATTTCCCGATAAACTGATAATAAATCGCCGTCTTAACTTAAGTAATAAGCCATGTTTGTGTTTTTCTTGCACAGTTTCAGCGGAATAATTTACTAATTATACAGAGTTCAAAAAGGGCGATTTTAAAGCCACGCTTCATACCATCGGCAAAATTAAACTCTAAATTTCACAAAATTTGTTGATAATCATCGTTAATTTTTCTGACAACGAAGTGCAACAGTTGGTGATTGTTACGTCACAGGGAGGCTGTTCTGACACCGCAATTCCATAGCGTTTCGCGCGCAATTAAAATCACTTGAACGAGGTGTTGCAAATTTTCCATCGTAAGCTCATTATAACTAATCGCCGTTTTTAGCGTCTAAAATACACGAAACGTAATTTTTTTCGGGCTCCGCCCGTACCCTCTAGGGGTGTTTATAACACATCTCCCCAGACCCCCTAGGTGATTTAGGTTACTGATCATGTTACACAGTGGCGTATCCAGGGGCCGGGGTTTGCTACCCCATTTTTGTGAGTAATATTATTGTTTGTTCTTCGTTTTGGTCAGGGTTAAGCAAACTGTCCGAAGCGGCAATGTTCTTAATGTATTAGCCAAAATCTAACGCAAAACTTCGTTTTTGTCTTTTTTTGGTCGACCATAAAACGCAGTATATTTTTTCTCTTTCGTTATTTGTTTAGGTTGGCTGATTATATTATCAAGTGTAAATTCGACAATTAACAACGCCAAGACAAACCGTCTTTCTTTTTTCTCGCTAAAACGTCAAGTTAGGCGCAGCTAATGTTCCTCGCTGTTCGCGTCTGCTTTAGTAGGTATAATGATGACTGTCGTGCGCATTTCAAAGTCGCCCGTTTTTAAGTTACGTTAGTTAACAAAATTATTCTCTATAAGCATATTCTAAGTCTAAGACCACGTGTTTTTGTTTAGTGTGCAGTTGACACAACTTATTTCCCCTCAACCGCAGCTTGTATTTTAACTGACTTGGCACATTGCTTGGCGCAGATGTTGTGCTAATTGTGACATAATAACACCCGGGGAAAAACGATCTTTTTTTAGTAATGCGCGTGGCGAAAGGCGTGCTTGTAATTTAACGCTAGTCCACGTGGCGTGCCTGTAATTTAACGCTAGTCCCGTACATAGATCTTAGGAAACCGCGCTGTTGATAGTTTAGGATTCTTCCAAAATCAATCACACATATTTAACGGTCTTGGTTTAGTTTTTCGCCTGGCAGGAGTGTCGACGACGCACCTGTTCGCATTTGCTGGACGTTGGTTGTTTCTGATTAGAATGTTTTATGACGTCATTACAATCACTATTTTATGACGTTCCACCCGTCACTGTTTTATGACGTCATTGCTCATTAACGGATTTCCCCTCTGATTTCTCCCATGGTTGCTGTATTGCGGCAAAGCATGTTGTAAACGTTTTCCTGAAACAATATAAAACAGGTTACTAAAAGTATGTACATTTTTTTTACATACACCTACATCCATTTCCGCTTGATCAGAACGTTTCCTTTTTTTGGATGGTTTTGATGTGGTGGGCATAGATACACTTGATGGAGTGGCTGCACCGAACCCCTCATCCACTACCTCAAGTGTTATCACTTCTGCAAAATATAACCAAAGTATATGTTAAGTTGAATTGATTGAAACCAAACAAAAATAAAAATACCATTTTCTGGTGTAGCTTCATCTTGTGTGATAATTGGACTGGAGGTTTGGGGAAAGTTGCCAACAGTCCTATGAGAAACCACAGTTGTAAACAGAGCACATTTAAAAAATTTCTATTAATTTTAAAAATCACTCACACTTTATGCCTCAAATGCTATTGCAAAAAATTAAGAGCCTCATAGTGCTCCCACACTGGTAGATTTGCAGCAGCAGCACCACTTTTTTGTGTATTTTCATTCTTCCTCTTTTCTTTAGAAAAGCGGTCTCTCAAACTCTTCCAGCGCTTCACGCAAGTTTCAACTGCAACATTGATAATCATGTCACGATCAAAATAATTTACCGGGTATGGCCAGTTTGTTGGGCAATATGTTTCCACACATTTTCTTTCCGCTTTTGATCCTTGTACTGGCTGCTACCAGAATCATATATACAGGGAGAATCCTGCACCAATTGTATCAGCATTTCATTGAATTCCATTGTTTTTTAAGCAAAAATTTATCTAAACAAAAGTCTACAACACAACACCAAAATAATTAAATCAAACCAACATTATTGCACCTTTCATCGTGTCTTTTATTCTTTTTGCGACACTTTTTCAAAAAAAAAATATTAGGGAAAGACAAACTGTACCCTTAACATAAATGAATATTACATAAACCTTCTATCCTCAAGCAAACTAACTTAAAACTACGAAATTGTCCCGTTGCAACAAGGTTCTGCACACAGCTCTTCAGTCTGCAAGTAGTGCGGCTGACGGAAAAGTTAAATCTGACTTAACTTTTCCGTCAGCCGTTTCAAGCGAAAAAATCACGCCATTACGGCATGACGCCGTCTGTTGTGAATACCCCGTCGCTTGCCGTCGAACGCAAAAACGCACCACTTGCCGCCAACCGCGTCTGGTGTGAATCTTGCTTAAGGAATCTACTGAACGTAACTGGAACTGACTGGATCTCAATTTAACCAACTGAAATAATGTAATGGACAGACTTTATTATGCTGGACTGTGTTAGTACTGTACCATGGACTTTAATCTATTCCTGTAAGTTGATTTGCCGTTGTTATACAATAAACCTGATGTTATACAATAAACTCAGATCCGTTTAATACCTTGCTGTGGCCAAACTGTTGGAACACACAACCTTTCAAGCAACCTTCAAGTCAACTCAACAAATGATCCGGTTTCAAATCATAGCAGAAACCAGTATCAGTCTTCTACTTATCATCTTTAGCCCTGCACATTTGTGCCACTAAAAAGCAAAGCGCCGCCAGGAAAACTGAAGACCGTTGGAGCTAAAAGTTTTGGTTTTAGAACAACCCAGGGTAAATATACGGCGTTTAGAAACTTAGACCAAAAAAGGTGGCAAAATAGCAAAAAGTATTTTTGTCAGATTTTATTCAAAGTGAAGATCTAACAAATATATATAACTGTTTTCGTACCAGACGGTTAACCTGTAATTAAAATTATAAATAAAACGGGTAACATATAGGGCCTCGCTAGCAGCCAAGGGGGTTGTTGCAAGATCTGAAAAAGCTATTGTTTTGGTATATTATTTCACCATTTTGACTGAAAGGTAATTGCAACTTCTCATCATATGTTGAAAGAGTCACTTACATTTTTTTAAAAATTTTTTTGAAGTGGTATGTCAGTCATCTTCATGTAATCAGTGCTGTTTGCGATCGTTAATAAGTAATAAATGCAAACAATGTAGACATACAGTGCCATGAATTAATTTACTTCAAACAATTGAACGTTTTTGCTGTAACATTACCAAAACCACACAATTTTAAAAACTTGGGACAGACTTTTAATTTTAACAAACTGTTTTTGTCTATTAGCATATCTACATTGCCTAAGTTACAAAACTGATTTGGAAGCTAAAACATATATATTTAAACAAACTAAGAGTAAAGTTATGAATCACCTATGTAAACAGCAGTAGAAATAGCATTAAATATTCAATGCATGGACATTACTTTGAAGATATAAACTGTTGCTACCAGAACCAGGCATAGTAATAACATTAATTATTATTTTATAAGATAGATAAACATACCAATTTATAATATTTAGTAAACAGGTAAGCTGTATGTAAAATGACTATAAAAACAAATAGTGTATGTACATATTCAAAAAACAGTACACGTGTAAAAAACAAGTCCTTAATGTTCTGTAAATAGGATATACACATACATAATAGGAACAACACACTATAGTCGAACTATAAAACTTAAGTTTACTTCTGTTTCATTATCAACAATTTATTTTAAATAATGACCTGAATAGGTTTACTAAATTATAAAAAGGTATTATTTTGTTTGAATTTCATTTATTAATGTGATGCTTATTTAAATACTATTTTAGTACTTAAAGTAAGTCATATCTTACTTCGGTGATATGTTGATATGCTACCAATTTTTTCAACTTAAAAAGTGTTTGTATTTAAAAGAAATGCTTTTGGTTTGCCTCATTTATGTTACCTTAAAAAAACAAACTTTAAATGTACCTTTGAGGTATTCTGCATTTTGCAGTAGACTTCTGGTTAGTTGGTTTATTGCAAGAACATTTAAATATTCAATGATCACAAAAATTGCTCTTCAACCATTTTCTCCCTTGTATATTTTTAACAACTTGTTATTCAATATATATGTATACCTCATGAATAGAAATGCACAAAATAGTAAACTCTAAATACCATGCATTGCAGAAAACATTGAAAAGAACAATTTAGGTCAGGGTGAAATAAAAAATTATTCTGTATCCATAAATAGTAGGGTCAGTATCTTTACTTGAAAGAGACTATTTACCCAGAGGACCAGACACCAAGGTAGTTTGAATCGGCATATAATCACTAACGGGTGCGACCGTAAAGAAGCAGATTATTGAAAAAAAATCAGATAATTCAAAAAAAAAAAAAATTTAAAAAGCTTTATTAGTCACCAATTTGGCGAATCGGGGTGTTTAGTTAGGGGTAAGAAGGCTGCTGGCTCTGAAGACGAGAGCCGACGGCTGCCTAGTCTCTTACAAGTTCTTAATCCGACTCCAAAGGAGCAGGCCGCTAGAATACCTGTCCTTAACTTCTTGTACTCTAAGCAAAGACAATCCACTCAGTAGATAGTTGCTCTTAGAGTATATTCACAAATCTCAGAAATACAGCGATAAACAGAGCGGTGATTCAAGCCGCTATTAGTAAGACGTATAAAATAGAATGAATGCGAAACGCTGAAAACACACAATTCGGCGTTAGGTCACGCGTCAGTGAACAACGGTCACGTGTATAGTGACGTCAAAGTAGGCTAACTGCTACAGAATCCCCCTTCCAATGAACAAGTCAGACGTAGGAAGGGTTGTTCATTAAAGAAAAAAGAGATCTGAAAGATTGATATCAGGTTATGGTTTGGGTACGTGTCAAAAATTTTGAGACACAAAGAGACATAGCATGCAAAAGGTAGCGAGCGAAACACATATGTGGCGTTATAAGACAACAATATATTTACAACTCAACAGAGCAACGTTTTATGGGTGTTTTTATAATTTTTTTGGTGGCGAGTTTTTAAAAGATTGTACACAAACGATATAAAAATTCAATACAGGAAGCAATAAAGTGTTGGCTGTGCCGTCTATGGTCACAACAACTGAAATGGGCAGCTAATGGCTGTCTGTTTTGTAAACAATAAATGGTTTTGTTTGAACGAACCCTTTTAATACATTTATGACGTACATTGATAAAATGCGATACATCGAATAATAGATACATGGCGATCAATTTCATGCACAATTCAGTAAGCTTAGCATTTGGCTTCGGGTATTTAGCAAACATATAATTTGGGCCTCTGTATCGCTATGTTAGCGCTGTCAGACACCAACTCTGTCAGCGGTAACGCTGCAGTTGTTAGTTTGTTAGTAAGGAAGGTCTGGTAGGGGTTAGGGGTACGTTAGAGGGAATAGGGTTGTTTGTGTTTGTGAAGGCATAGGAGTGAGTCGTCTAGCAATTATATGTAGTCGACTTCTTGCTGGAAGAATTTCCAGAATTGTTTGAAGTTTGCGTCCCACGCGGTATAATGATTTTTCAGTAAACGACGTGAATTTGTCATAGAATTCACTGGATACTGCTGTAGGTTGAACTTCGTTGCAGATAATGTGTGAAGCGTATTCACACCAGCTTATGCTTTGAAGCTCAATGGTATGTTTACGAAGTGCATTGTGAACGGCGTCGTTGGAGTAATCCGGAATTCCAACTGGTATAGGTCTTGTGTATAGAAAACGCCGTGAAAATAGGTAGACTTAGCTTGGGATATTCTTCTGAAGGACGTCCATCAGATCGTCATCTGATGGGTGTGTCTCGAATATCTTATCGCCAGCGATAAGTTATTCCACTCGATATGTCATCCAAAGTCTAGGGTTCAGCGAAAGTGGTTTCTTTCGAATTAGGAAGAATTTCGCTGCAGGTTTGACGCGTAAAAACGCTTGCGTTTTCAAAGTTGCACTTGTGTTGCGTTGACGGCTCAGCTGTATTGCAGTGAGCTAAATTTGGACTTTGGCCTGTAGGTTATTGAGATCTCGTCCTACAAGGGAAGTCGATGCAGCGTGGGTTTTTAATTCTCCAGGGGAGATTGATGTTTGGGTGAAGCTAAAGTTAGTCCACCAGGTCGCAAACAAGTGTCGTTGCTTTGAGACATTGTAGAAAACACCTGTTGATCGGTCCTGCTTCATAGTAGAAGGGCTCCGGGGTATTGATGATGTTGGTTTGCGAAAAGTATGCCTTGTCATTAAAATGCAGATTTGTTAGTTGTGCAGAAGTAGCTAACAGGTAAAAAATTGAAAACAATTAAAGCACAAACAAAAATAGTCCGTGAAATCGTAGTCTGATGTCCTGTGACATTAACTAATCACGATATCTGGCTGGGAGGCGAATGTTACGTCCTCTCGATGTAGTCTGCTCCATCTGAGGTGGTGGGCAACTGTCTTCATCTTCGGTGACATCTGTTGAAATGTCGTTGCTATCTGACGGCTGTCGTTGAACAGTTAGCATAGCGTAGGCGGTTTTCAAGCGGTCAATGGAAACGTTGTCGGGTTTTCCATTTTTGTCAAGCTTGAAGTACTTGTCGCTTCTGTCAAGAACTTTATATGGCCCGTCATAGAGCGGGGCCAGACTTGGTTTTGAAGCGTCGTTCCTCACGTAGACGTGTTTGCAGGTCATCAATGCCTTGTCGACGTAGTTGGGCCTTTTGTTTCGCGGCCGTGTCGGCTTGTATCGCTGTTTGTGCATGTAGGCGCGAATTTTGCAAAGAATGCTTCCTGCTGTTGCCTCGCTTTCTGGCGGCGTAGTGGCAAAAACGTCATTTGGCAATTTTAGTGTTTGCCCGTAGAGGAGTTCTGCTGGCGAGCACTGTAGATCCTCTTTCCACGTTGATCGCAACTGCAGCATAATGAGCGGCAGGTTGTAGTACCAGTCTTCTGCTGAAGTCTGTGCTCTTAGACACGATTTTAGCTGTCTATGAAATCTTTCGATTTGGCCGTTGCTTTGTGGATGAAATGAGGTGGTTGTATTGTGTTGTATTCCCAAGTATTCCATTAGTTCCTTCCACTGGCGTGATGTGAACTGAGATCCACGGTCTGTGGTCAAAGTGTTGCATATTCCATATCTTGAAATCCAGGTGTATAGAAAAGCTTCTAACACAGTTTCGGTTGTTATGTCTTTTAGAGGTGAAACTTCGGTATGACGAGAAAAACGATCAGTCATGGTTAGAATGTACCTGTAACCGTTGCTGTTGTTTAACGGTCCCACTATGTCGGCGTGCACACATTCAAATCTCCTCTCAACTGGTTGGAATCGTCCAATTGGAGTGAAATTGTGCCGTGTCACTTTGCAAGTCGCGCATTCGTGACATTGTCTGGTCCAGATGCGAACATGCTTCTTCATATGTGGCCATACGTAGCGTTTGGCGATCAGTTCGATAGTGGGCTTGATTCCTGGATGGGTCACGGAGTGTAGAATCCGGAAGACGTGATGTCTGAACCCTTGCGGAATGTATATTCTTGGCACAGAGCTTGAAGTGTCACACCACAATTCCGTCTTCATGGTTGGTGGAGTGAGTTTTTGTAGTGACATGCCAGTTCCGTTGTCCAATAGGGCTTTCAATTCTGGGTCTTCTTCTTGCGCTTGTGCGATGGCTTTCCAGTCAATCGCTTCCGTGTTGAGTTGTATGTGATTGAGCGCGTTTCGAGATAAGTGATCGGCTACGACGTTATCCTTTCCTGCTACATGCTCCATGGATGTGGCGAATTCGGCGATGAAGGCCAAGTGTCTCGCTTCTCGCGGAATTATGCGATCCGCATTCGATGTGAAAGCGTGAACGAGAGGCAGATGGTCGGTGAAAATCGTTGTTTCTCTCTCTCCGATGTAATATATGAAGTGTTTCACCGCTAAGTAAATGCCAAGTAATTCGCGTCCAAACGCGGAATACTTTTGTTGAGTTTTGTTGAAGGCTTTTGAGAAAAAAGCTAAAGGTTCCCATTTTTGGTCTACACGTTGTTGTAGAACCGCGCCGCATCCAAGGTTTGAAGCGTCGCTCGTTATTGACAGTGGTGCGTCTAACAACGGATGACAAAGTGCTACGGCGTCGGATAATTTGTCTTTAGAGGCTTGAAATGCCTGCTTCTGTTCTTCGGTCCAGGTCAGAGCTTGTCTTGTCCCTTTGCGTTTTAGCATTGCATACAAGGGTGCTAGAGTTTCCGCGCACTTCGGTAGAAAACGGTTAAAGTAGTTTAAGCTTCCTAAGTGCTGTCGCAGTTGCCTTTGGGTCTTTGGGAGTTGAACTTTTTGCAGTGCCTGGATTCTGCGTTCTGGCGGTCGAATTCCTCTGCCTGAAATCACATGTCCGAGAAATTGCAATTCCCGTCTTGCGAGCTCGCATTTCTTCGTGTTGACATAAAGGTTGTATTCGGCGAGTCTTTCAAGCACACGACGTAAGTCAGTTTCGTGCTGTTCATCGTTTGTTGAAAATACTAGGATGTCGTCTAGATATACCAGGCAGTTTGGTATGTTTTTGAGCACGTCGTTCATAAATGTTTGAAAGCATCCTGCAGCGTTTTTGAGGCCTTGTGGAAGTCTCGTCCAAACAAATGGTTTTCTGCCTGGCGCTATTGTGGCCGTCTTATGCTGGTCTTCGCGCCTTACGCCGACGGAGTAATATGCGTCCTTTAAGTCTAGTTTCGAAAATATCGTCGATCCTCTGAGGAAATCTGTGCAATCTTGTATCATTGGGATTGCTTTGTTGGTGCTCGAATTTGTTGTGGCTAAGTTCAGTTTGCGAAAATCCACTGTGACGCGATATTTGCCGTTTTGCTTGGCAACTAAATTCACAGGGCTGCCCCATTCCGACTCGATAGGTCTTATTAGGCCTTGTTTTTCCCAAATATCGAGTTGTTCGTTTAGCGCTTTGAACTTTTCTGGGTGTAGGCGTCTGGGTTTCCCTTGAAAAGGTTTTCCCGTCGTTTCCAGCTTGATCTGGTACTTGTGTATCGGGGGCTTGTGGTAATCTGGCTGTGGATTTATCAGTTCTGGAAAAGAACTGAGAATTCTGGCAAATCGTCGTTCGACCACGCTTTGTGGTTCCAGTTGTTCCGTTTGCATGTCAATAAGTTCGTTCGTTGATGTGTTGCGTAGTTTTTGGTCGGCAATGCTCACATCAAGTGTGTTTTTGCCTAAAAAGTCACATCCAATAATTGGGTAGGCGACATCGGCTACTATAAATGTATGTGTCATTTCCGTAGAAAATCCCAAATCTAAAGTTAGAGTTTTCTGTCCATACGTGTTAATTGGGGTTCCCGTCGTTGTGGAGAAATCACGCCTGTTGTCTGGCTTTGCGTGAGGTTGTGGACGAATGAAGGAAAATGGACTGCCACTGTCGACTAAATATCGTTGGCCTGTTTTTGTGTCCTTTACAAACGGCAAAGTAGCTGTTTCGTTTCTTGAAACGTGGTTGACCGACTGTTCCTTTGTAGGGTGATCCTGTGTCCAACAACAGGGAGCTTCGCAGGTTCTTGCCCGCGCGCCAAATTTTAAGTGTTTCCAACAATAACAGGAGTTATTTTGGAATGCGCGTCTTGAAGTCTGGGGTTGAGTCCAAATGCTTTTTCTTCTTGCTTGATGTTGAGAAGTTCTGTTTCTTCTTGGGTTCCAATTGGTGCTCGTGGAGAATTGCCTAGTCTTGGGCTTGACAGATTCTTGAACTTGAGCTGTAGTCTTCTCTTCTCTCATTCGTGTGATATCTAACAATATCTGGGAGAGTTGTTTTTGTTTAGTTTTTTCTCCTTTGGTCTTTACCTTTGGTTCATTACTGCTGTCGTCACTGGTGTCATCAGATTCGCTGCTTTGTTCGCTAGTCTGATTATTCCATTCGCGGGATTCCTTGCAAAGCTGGTCCGATTTTTGTGCTCTTGCGGCCAAGTCGTTCGGATCCAAGGCAGGTATGGTCGCGCGTTGCCATCTTGGGATTTCGTCGATGAACCGTCTGTTGACTGAAGCCCTGATTTTGTCGATCTTTAATTCGTCCTCTCCTCCTATCACGCTGATGAGCCTTTCAGCGTAATGTGATGGTAGTTCTTTCTGTCTTCGCTTTGTTTTGGTCAGTCTGTCCAACCAACCTGATTCATCCTGGAGGCTATAAGCTTCTAACGTTGCCTTTTTTAGTGTTCCGTACTTGTCAGTTGTTTGCCTTCCCGCTTTCTTAATTTGATGTACGAGTGTCCAAAACATGGAACGAGGCATAGCTTCTGACAGTTGTTTGTATCGCGTTGCGTCGGTTACTTTGTGTCGGTCAAAGATGTCGTCCACGAGGACAAACCATTGTCTTACTTTCCCTTTGATCATATCGGGCACTGTGTAGTCAGGTTTTCGTTCCCTCTTGCGCTTGAACGGCTTCTTGCTGGTCTTGGACTTCTTTGACTTTCTTCTTTCTTCAGATGATGTTGAGGTGTCGTCACTCTCGTCAGATGAGGTGTCTGTTGTGTGGCGCCTTTCTTGGGAGGTTTGTTTTTCAGGCATCAACTGCTCTGTTCGACTGGCTGCGTCTTTCTCAAGGCTTAGTTCCGCAATATTCTGCAGTCTAGATGTGCTTGATTGGTCCTTAAGGACTCCACCAGGTGTGGAGAAGCGGTTTAGAAATGTTTGTGCCCGCTTTACTGCCAGCATACTGTTCTTCATTATTTCTCCCAATCGCCGTAACAGAGCATCAGATTCTTCTCGAAGTTGGTCTACTTCGATGTCGTTGTGATGTCCTTCTGTTTGCAGTGCTTTTTCCGCTTGCTCTTTGTGATCTTGCACCCGCATTTTTGATTGCTTTGCATCTTGGGGATGCTTGTCCAGTGACTGGATTTTTGTCAGCAAAGTCGGCTCCATTCCGTCAATATCAGTTGACGACTGAGCGCTTGTCTTTGACATAGTGCGTGTGGTGGGGTTAGTAGGTAGGGTTAATTGCAAAAATGATTAGTTTAGGTTAGGTCAGAGTTCGATTTCTGACAGAAAACAGAGGGCTTTTTGTTAGCTACAACGGTTAGAAAACCGGTCTCAGTTCGCGCGATCTATGCCGTGAGAAACCGGATGCTATTTCTGTGTTAGCCAAATCTCTGCTAAGCTTAACGCGACAGCTATGCGCTTATTATACAGCAGTGTACTTAAAATATACAGTGCCAATCCAACATTCATTCACGCACAACGCACAACATACATTGGTCTTGAACTAATTAATGCAAATTATTCAATTAATTAAAACAATACTTTTGCAGAAAAATTCGACAATTTATATTCGAAAATATGACTTCCGAACTATCAGTTATTTTCGAACGAAAATCCCTTGTCTGTCTTACTAATTTAATAGTTGTGATGTGAAGAAAATCGCACGTCCTTCTGAAGTTCCCTGGGGACGAGATCGTGTACGATGCCTGCTCCGCTCCTCCAAAATAATCCTTTGACGCTAGGTCGTCTTTAAGGTCGCACGCTGCCGGTGCGGGGAATGTGAAGGAATCCTGGGCTGTTCGTACGAGAGGATCTTCCGGGGTCCGTTGAAAAGGCGATGTATCTTCTTCGGGGAGAGACGATTGACTGTCGTTTTTCTGGTTGTCGAAATTTAAGTCCGTATGCTTTTCTGAGACTTGCCTGCTGAAAAGTGCAGTGTTCGGTTCTTCGATACCTTCTGAAGAACAAGGGGGTCACCAGTTTGGCGAATCGGGGTGTTTAGTTAGGGGTAAGAAGGCTGCTGGCTCTGAAGACGAGAGCCGACGGCTGCCTAGTCTCTTACAAGTTCTTAATCCGACTCCAAAGGAGCAGGCCGCTAGAATACCTGTCCTTAACTTCTTGTACTCTAAGCAAAGACAATCCACTCAGTAGATAGTTGCTCTTAGAGTATATTCACAAATCTCAGAAATACAGCGATAAACAGAGCGGTGATTCAAGCCGCTATTAGTAAGACGTATAAAATAGAATGAATGCGAAACGCTGAAAACACACAATTCGGCGTTAGGTCACGCGTCAGTGAACAACGGTCACGTGTATAGTGACGTCAAAGTAGGCTAACTGCTACAACCAATTAGGACAATCTGGGGCGCTGGTCTAGAATCCTAGCAAAACGGGATTTTAAGGGTTTAAATAAAAATATACGTTTTTATGTTTTAAATAAACATTAACTAGAGGCATGGGCGCCCGCAGGGGGGGGGGCAAAGGGGGGCACTTGCCCCCCCTGGAATTTCAAAATGTGTTTATTAGTCTTATTTGTAAGTGTAATATGTATTACTTATGAAGGTTAAAAATAATATACACTATCCATTGCCCCCAGTGGCGTATCCAGTGGGGGCGGGAGTTCTTACCCCCCTTTTTGTAACCTGGGCGAAGTTGGCGCGCTGGATTGGTTTTAGGTAATATCTTCAAAAGTTGTGACGATACAAAGTTGAAATTTCTACACAATCCTTATATTGCTTACATCTTTCCAGCAATCACACTTTTAACGAAAAAATATTAATATTCATTTTTATGAATATTAATATTCAGCTATATTAACACCTAATTTTCAAACTTTCTTTTGGAGATATTGCCCAAAACCAATCCAGCGCGCCAACTTCGCCCAGGTCTTTTTGTAAGTGATATTAACGTTTTTGGTTCGTTTTTGTCATGGTTTAGCAAACTGTTCGAAGCGGCGTGCTTTTTAAGTAATTGGATCACGCGTCTTAATCTAATGCGAAGCCAAAATCGAGTGCAAAACGCCGTTTTTCGTCTATAGTTTGGTCGACCGTAAACGCTGGATAGTTTTTCTCTTTCGTTATTTGTTCAGGTCAGTGGTTCTCAACCTTTTTTCTTTCGTGGCCCATTTACCTTGCAAAAAAATTCTGTGGCCCAATAGAATTTTTATGAAAGAAAAAACTTTAAAATTGGTTTACAACAAAACACAGCAGAACATATTTCAAAACAGATTATTTTAATCAAACCGTGCTGAACAATAAATTTACATTCCTTTTTAATTCCTCCCAAACCATTATTCCTTTAAAATGAAATATAATGACATAAATTAAACTAAATCTAGCTTTTTATATTGGTCTGTGGCCCACCTCAAATGTTCTTATGGCCCCCACTGGTTGAGAAGCTCTGGTTTAGGTTGACTGATTGGTGATTAGCAAGTATTCGACAATTGACAACGCTAAGTCAGACTTTATTTATTTTTTTCTCGCTAAAACGTCAAGTTATACGCAGTATGTTTCGTGCTGTTCGGTCTCTGCGCTAATATCCGATGTTGGTGTAACATCGACACTTGTTTAAATGAAGCAGATTCTTAAAAGGAGGTATAATGGTGACTGTCGTGTGCGTTTTAAAGTATAAATTTTTAAGTAATGATAGTTAACGCAAAATCATGCTCTTTAAGCATACTCTAAGACCACGTGCTAATTGTGCAATGGACACGACTTATTTCCCCTCAACCACAGCTTGTAATTTAGCTGACTTGGCACACAGCTGGGCGCAGATGTTGCGCCAATCGTGGCATAATAACACCCGGGAAAACCGATTTTCGTTTAGTATTGCACGTGGTGAAAGACGTGCTTGTATTTAGCGCTAGTTCAGTTCATGGAACTTGAAAACTGCGCTTCTGATAGTCCAATTATGTATGATTCTACCCCAAATAAACACACATATTTTAAGGTCTTGGTTTGTTTTTTTGCCTAAAGTTAACGATTGCACACAGTGATTTTGCAGCTGGCGTCTGACAGGATTGTCGACGACGCACGTGCTCGCTTTTGCTGGACGTATTTGGCTTTTCTGGGTTTTTTCTATCACGTCTTGCAATCACCATTCTATGACGTCATACTTTCACTCTTTTAATGACGTCATTATTCATTAACATCAGGCGAAAAATAGGGGAATTCCCTAAGTTGAAAATTCAGGATCCCTTTTTTGATTTTCTGGTTACGCCCCTGATTGCCCCCCCCTGGAAAATTTTCTGCGGGCGCCCCTGACTAGAAGTTATTCATTTTATTGCGTTCGATAATTCTCTTTAAAAATAAAGTAATTTCCCGCCTAATACGCCTGCTCAGCTGAGCAAGTATGACGTCATAAAAACGTTTCTAACGTAATATTTTCGATTTGCCGCTTCTAGCTGTTAGTTTCAACCAACGACATATAAATAGCACGAAATATAAAGACTCTTCTAAGTCGTTGTTTCAACAATCCAGCACACACACTTTTAGTGGAATTGTTCTTATTTACACACGTATTAACATATTGAACAGTTTTCGCGCTTACATATTTGTGCTATATAGGCTACACTACGAGACATCCTCTTTAAAAAAAGCTTGGCCATACTCAATACAAAGTAGTCAAGACAGTAAATGGCCAAACAGCATACAATATCAACGGTAAAGATCTGAAACTTTTTCCAAACCTTTGGTTTTAGCTATACAGCACAAACACTTTTAGCGAGAAATCTTAACAAAAATGTTAATGTTTAGCCTGCTAACATCTAATTGTCGAGCTTTTCCGCTGAAACAGCAATACAAGATCTCATAACTGGTTAAGTTCAACATATTTGAAAATACAAGTCCCAAAACACCCTGTAACATTAACTTTAGAGATTTTTGTACCGGTAATAGCTTCGACAGTCCAGCGCACACAATTTTGGAAAAAAAGTATTAATAAAATAATATTACATAGCCAATTTACCCATAAACGGCCAAAAAAATACCAAATAAGGTCAAATGGCCCGAGAAACAACTGCGGTCAGCGCATTAGAAAGGCCAAATTGCTCGTTTTTAGCCGTGAAAAGGCCAACCTGGATTGGACGAGTCGCTTTCAGGCACACTGTAGAGCGCACGACTACCGAATACCGACTAAGAGATTGTGTTTACAGTAACTTTTATGATGTATTTGCTTATGCCACAGATTTATTGCCTACTCGCTCCAAAGTGCAAAGTAGTTACTGGCTTGCATTATCTCTGTGCGGTCAGCACAGGGATTTGTGTACTTAAGACCGCTATCTGCTCGAAAACTAACTTCTTCTCTGTTTAACGTCTTGCTGTTCGCAACCTTTGATATTTGCAAGTAGCATGTACTATATGCTAACTTGTCCGCTGAATATAGTTTTAAATGGTTGTTCGCTTATCAGATAATACAATTCAAATAACCTATACGTCTTGTGGTTGGCTAACGAGTTATTCGCACGCAACCGAGTCAACTTGAAACGAGAGTCAGAAGCTTCAACAACTCGTGTCCCACAACACCGCCGGTCGCGTTCTGTGGGATACAGACTACGTCAGTCAGTTGGGAATTCCCCGAAAAGAATCCTAGGTAACGACAGCAGCTGCCAACAAGATGTTGATCAGTCAACTGTTGGGTGATTGAGTAATTAAAACACGTCAGAAAACAAACAACGTAGGCATGACTCAGCCTTGAGTGTAACTAGGTGCGCCTTGGAATGTGGCTTGCAAAGGCAGTGTTTGCTGCCGGTGCTTCGGTCATGGGCGCGTCTCAAAGCAGAGTTCCCGTCGAAGTGCCTTGTGATAAGAATGTGGCTCAGTTTATACGCGATAGACCTGCTTTGTACGACGATTTTCGCCGAAAGGTGGCAGATTTGTCGCCCCAAGGAGAACCAGTATGGAACGACGATGGAAAATTTGTGATAAACTTTGTAAGTTGCTGTTGTTCATGCTTTCTACTACAGTATTTGTCAGTTAGCAATCGCCAATTAGACTTAATGTAGTGAAATTAGCTGAAAGATGTCTGGTAATCTCGGAACAAACTACTCAAATGTTAAGTGAGAAAATCTGGCAAGTAGCTATTAGACCGAATCGCTCTTTCCCGCTTGCACCAAGACATGATTATTTATTGATTTGGGTTTAGTGTAGCATTTGGGTTTGGTCTAATTAGATTTAACTTTCAGAGTTTAGCTGCCTATCAACTGTTTGAATGGGTCACTTTTAATTATGCTTGCAGCCGTTAGTTATTATATGTCGATTTAAACTCATTCAGTGTCCTAGTGAATAGGCTCTTCCTAATATTAGTACTTATCCTATACTAGGGTGATATTGGGGCGCTGTCTGGAATACTACTACAGCGTTTAAATAACTAAATCAATGCCAATTATTTGGGTTAGGGTGCGGGTTAACATTTGGGCGGGGCGGGCCAAGTATTATTATATTTATTTTCCAAGTTTTTTTTAATGTTGATGACGAATTTCATAGTGTATTCGCCCTAAAAAAGTGGTAGGATTCTAGACCAATGCCTGCGTTGATGCCAATCCTTTACCAAACTAAATTGTGAGTTTCAGTCGTAGTTTACAGTCCTGAACAGTGCTTCAACCTTAAAAGGTGAATTTATCGAAAAATAGCAGGTAAACAACTGAAGGTAGCTAAACTTTCCAATGCTGTAAAGAAAATTTAACCTAGAAAATTTTTGTTCAATTTCATTAATTTTGCTTCTTTGATCGTATTAATGACATCATTTTGTAACATATTGCATTGTGATTTTTTTGTCGATAATATCTTGTACACAATTTATTTTTGCGATTGACTAAATAAAACAGTTTCTTTGGAAATTGATGTTAGTTGTTCATGAGGGAAATTCCAAGATTAGCTTTACATTATGACACTCTTAAAATTTGCAACATATTTAAGTTATTTTGTATATAGTGTTCAATTTCAATAAATATAAATGCGTAATTATATATTTAGGCACAAGGAGATGCTCCAAAATTGAAGGATCTGCTAAACCTACTGGCCTCATTTCAAAGTTTTCAAGAAAAATTTGATCTTCATTATTTTAATGCTATAAGCAACTATCTGGGTAGCAACTATCATCAACAAAATGATTATGTGTTGTATGAATTCGATCTGCCCAAGGTCCGTCTGACTGGCCTAAAACTGAAAGTTAGAGAAGTAGTAAAAGAAATCCGCCGATTACAAATAAAAAAAGAAATACCATTTGAACCGCTATTGCCAGCAACGCCATCTCCTCCCAAACCCAAGTATGAATTGCATGTTTTCTACTTTATATCACAAAAGTTGCGTCATAAAAATTAATTGCTTTGCAAGTGGTCCTTAAATGCTTCTACACACATATGCCAGATTGTAAATTTTAATTATTGCTTGGGGGGTGTATAATGTATATGCAGCTTAAAATTGCATGGCTGTTTAAAAGTTACCTCTTATACTTGCAGGGTGGTAAATGTAGTTCCACCGACAAACAGAAGCGTCAATTATTTTTTGCTCGATTATAGACAATAAAAAATGCAAACACATATGTGCATATTCATTTAGCCCAGTGATTTTCAACCCTCTATGGCTTATGACACCCCTCAAAAATAATAAATAGATTTACGGCACCCCGACTGGAATTTTTTTGTTGAGGGTTTTACTGAAATGTTGCTATAAATGTAATTTGAGCAACACAATCAACTCAAAACATGTAGGAATATGTTATTTGATATAATGGTCTCTAATCATACACAAATAGTTGTTTAAAGAAGCTTACCAATTGACCAAAAATAGAAAAATTCTCAAATACCTATCGGCACCATTGAGCATTAGAAATTGGACACCAGGGCGCCTCGGCACCCCGGTTGAGAACCACTGATCTAGCCCCTCTGAAGCTGTGTTTTGCCCAAAAGATTATGCCTTGGGGAGCATTAATACACCAAAAGCTATCGCAGACATGAGCAAAACTGCCGATCAATGGTACAAGCAATGCAGGCTAGAAAAAAATTGCTATCAGTTAGGCTTGAAATCACAGCCACCGTTTTAAAGACAAGTCGTGGCTGTGCGAAATTCATGATGATCCTCCTGCGGCTAAGAGTGCAACTGCGAGGGCCCGAGGGGGATTTATCCCATGCGAGTGCTGCGACAAATTTCCAACCTAACACATATGCTCCCAAACCCTAAACTTCATTTTGTGAAAAAAAGCCTGCTGCATTTTCATTTATAGAAGGTTTAAGTGCTCTACATGCTCTATACCAGGGTGGTCCAAACCCAGGCCCGTGGGCCACATGTGAAGCACTGTTAAATTATTGCAATGCGTACCGTTGAGGGTTTATTCAAAGAAAGCTAACCAACGAACAGTAAGCCTACTGCGATTGTTTGGTTATGATTACATTTTCCCGTTATACCATGTAAAAAACAGTTTCCTATCGCTCACCAAATTCGAATCCACGGTGTGGTAAGAACGCTTAAATTTTGGTATATGTTAGACCGGTTTGAGAGAAGCCGCAGTGCGTCCTATGGAACTTTCTAAAGTAATGTTTTGCGAACTTATATTATTTATATTTGCGTTTTAGAGTAAATGTACGATAAAATATATCGCGCTGCTCGAAAGTATTGTTTTTTCAGATTTTCACTATGACTTTAGGCTTAACGCCCTGACCCTTTCCAAGATGCAATTTAATTCAAATTGAAGTGGATAATAAAACCTTTTTGCCCAAGACGGTAACGTCCTTGTAATTTAGCGATTGTGTAGTATGCAACATCTCTCTTAAAATTTTAGTAAGACGCCACACGGTTGACCCAATCATTTTACGCTTATAAAATGCAGTCTTCTAAATTACATTTTTTGTTAAATATGCAAATTTATGCGCTTCGTGTGCACCATTTTTCCCAGTCTCATAATATTGCATTTCATTTGCGCACAACTTGGACGATGGAAGCAAGTTTCTTGAGCTTATATGTCTTTCAACGTTACTTTGTGACATAATTTTTAAACTTTTTATGCCCCGGCCAAACGTAAATCGTTGATCCGCTCCTGGCACACATGTAGACTACTTTATGTGGCCTGCAAAGAATATGCAATAAATATTGTGGCCCGCGATGCAGTCAACCTTGGACCACCCTGCTCTATACTATTCCTTTTCACTGATTTATAATGTTGCTTATAATCAATAATGTAGTACAGGGGCCAGCAGTTTCTGTAATAACTATAAAACGGCTTTCTTTAAAGAGTTTACAGCTGTAGCTAGGCAAATTTTTAACTCTAGGGTCAAAATATTTTGTTAAAGTTTAACAGTCTGTCCATAAAATTTGTAATATTAAAATGCTTATGCAAATTTCAAGTTGATACATAACTAACTTTTTCGTTGGATGCGTCTTGTTTGCGATTATGGAAGGTACAGTTCAGCAAGGTTACAGTCAAACTAATTAGACATCTTTGTAAGCCCAACTATTTTGTATACTTTGTATACATGTGTTTCAAAACAGGCTGCTAAAACTGTAAATTTGTGTGACACAAGATGTGCTAAAAATTTAAATAAACGCAATCACCAAAAAAAGGTTAATGTACTAAAATATGGAACACCAGATAAAAAGACCAAGCAATTGTGATGTGGTCTGTGAGTTGTAGTTTGCCTTTAAGTGCTTCCATGGATGCAAAGTTTTAAGTGCTTAGGTCCCATAAACGATAAATATTCATGCAAAGTACTATATATTTCTGTTAATGCATACAATTCGAAGTACCATTTCCACCTAAATACAGGCAGGTAGCCAAATTAAACTTCACTTTTACCACTTTGCATATAAACTAATTTTCTCTGTTGGCATTTTATGAAGTCATATTAAGCGCAAAATTTCAGCACCCGTGTCAAAAACAAAAGTAGGCATCTACTCCACGATTATATTATCTCCACTTTCATCACTAAAACTTTGCCACAGGCGTAATACCCTCAACAGAAAAACTGTGAGATAAACTTTGTAATTCAGCAACAAAGTATGCTAGTAGTAAAGTTAATTTTAAATTCTTTGTTTTTTTTCTCAAATAAGGTTCAAATTATGTTGCTAATTGAAAGCACTATTTTTAACTTCATGAAGAGTACTTTTTAAAACATATTTTTAAACAATTTTTTATTTTTCGAAATTTAAGGCAATTCTCTTGTCAATCTGATGTTCAATATTATCAACCACAAAACGTTGTAAATTCAACGGATATTCCCGTCCCAAGTAGTTCATCTCAATTGGAAACTTTGGAATCTGAAAGGTACTTTTTTATCTAGCATTTATGAAGAAGATATGATTCAACATTTACTCAAAATTCCATTTACTAATAATAGAAAAATAAATTGTGTAAAAACATTTAGCTACACAGAATATCTAGATATGAATTGTATTGGTTGCTGGTTTGCTATGTACTGCAATTAGTTCAGTAGCAGCTGTCTCATATATGCATATGCATAACTAATACCAAGCTTTAAAAAGCTTATTAGTATTGCATAAAAGCAAATTATGATTTATTTCTTTATTGATGCCTTCCTAAAAATGTTAATGTAGCAGTTACTACTTTTACGTCACTAAACATGTGACCGTTGTCCACTGATGTGTGACCGTAACGCCTAGCGAGTTGCTTTTCCGCGTTTCACATTCATTCTACTATACTCTTCATACTGAAAATGTCTTATTAATTAGCGGCTTGAATCACCGCTCTGTTTATCGCTGTGTTTCTGAGATTTGTGAATATACTCAAAGAGCAATTATCTACTGAGTGGATTGTCTTTGTCTAGAGTACAAGAAGTTAAGGACAGGTATTCTAGCGGCCTGCTCCTTTGGAGTCGGATTAAGAACTTGTAAGGGACTTTGGCAGCCTTCGGCTCTCGTTTACAGAGTCAGCAGCCTTCTTACACCTCCACACGAACTCCCCACGCTAAAGATAACTTTAAAAACAATCATCAAGTCTTATCCTGTTATTTACTCATGGTTTCAACCTAATATTTACTTTTTTTAGTAAAGCTTTGTCACTCAAATATTTGTTTTCTCAATTGTGCAACTCACAAATTGTATCTTTTTATAAACCAGTCTTAAAGTATAGACTTTATTTTACTTGTGTTTTGTAACAAATGTGTAAAATTCTTCTAAATTGTCGGCCATGTTATGACGAATGTTTCGGCTTTTTATTCAACATTTTTTAAACCCAAACTTTGTTTTATAGAAATGACAATGATTTTGAACCAGAATTTGAGGAAGAAACAGAACCTCTCAAACCTGAGGACTACTTTGGTGTCATGTGAGTGTACATCATGTATATCGGTTAAATCGAGATATTTAACATAATCTTTTACATTCAGTTGTTAGGAGATTTGTCAATTGCTAGCGTATTTTTTCTCTTTGTTTACTTTTGGCTTTCTAACTGTTTTGCACTTTACTAGGATTTGTATTTTAACCTGGCAGTTTTAAATTATGCATTTGAAGTTTCTCGTCACTTGTTAACAAAGTTGTAAACAGGTCATTTTGAAATGATCCAGGTCCAATTCAAGTCATTTGCGAAAAAAAAGAGCAAGTCAAGCGACAGTCATTGTCATAGCGTGTCTTTGCATCAAAATAAAGTTATAAACTGGTAAATTTGGTCGTTTGATCAGAAGGGTTATTTTTATTAGGAAACAACAGAAATGTATGATTTAGCAAACTGGAGCAGTAGTTTGAGTGACAAACTAACCCCATTCCACAAAAAAATTATTTATTAACACTTAAGTTTAAATCAAGTCATTTGCCTAAAGGACTTAAGTACAAGTCCCAAGAATTTTTCCCAAAAAATAGTTGTAATGTCAAGTCATTTTGCCCAAAAGATTTCAAGTGAAGCGATTTAAAAACAGTGATTCCGATGCGTATAAGTAAAGTTATTAGTCAATGCAAGACTACTAGTTGACTAGGAGAGCGTATAGATTTGTGGACAATGTTCATGTTTGCTACATTTTTTTTGCATGCTGCACGTTCATGTAGTTATACTAAAAAGCCATGACCCTTTTCTTTTGTTAGTAGCCTTTGTAAAGGTACTTATCCCTATTGTTAAACAGTTAAAAAAAATAAAATTATTTTGTTGGTCACACGGAAAAATGTGTATCATTTCTTAATGAAGTGCCAATTATCGTCTGTATGCAATAATCATCTTATGTACTAATGTGTTTCTGAGGTTTTGAGCTGGGTTTATTGCCGAATTGATAGCAAAACCTTATTTTTTTGTTTTGGTACATTAGCTGCACTTTATGTCTTTCCAATATGGAAATTTTTATTATGTGACCAGGTCATTCTTTAAATAAACATACTAAACACAGTCAGACAAAAAAATCCAAATATGTACACCATATCCATTAAAATAAGTGCACATGAGTCCAAATTTCATCAGGTAATATTTTTTACTTTATAGCAAATATTATTGTTTTTCAAAACATTTAACTATTTGTGTAAGTTGAGTCAAATTTTCATAAATGATAAAGATTTAACTTTTTCAGACTGGAAGATGCACCAGGCTTTTTTGTTGTGGTTGCCAAAGACCAATCTGTTGCCAGGTTCATTAGAATGTCAGCGAAACACATGAAAAGTTTTAATCAAACTCTTGCCCCATATGCATCTCTACTAATCAAATATCTTGATGTTCCAAACATGTCAAAACAAAAGTTAGTCTACAGCATTAGAAGCAAGGTAATGTTTTCACAAGGTTTAATTATATGGTCATTTTTTTAACTTTTGTTTTTAAAATAATGTAACAGGCAATAAATCTAAAAAAAAATCTTGTTATGTTGAATATTTGTATTGTTTAATGAGAAAGAGATACAATCCACAAACAATTTCTTAAAAATAACAGAAATATGTACTAAGAGAAAAAGAATGAAACCTGAACACGCACATGTGTGTTTACAACTGAAATCTAGCCCTTCTGAAGCTGCTTTTTGACCAACTATTACGGCTTACATATCATTAGTATACTGAAAGCCATCGCAGACTCCTCACCGAATCTGTCGATCAATGATGCAAGCAGGGCAGACTAGAAAAACAACTAGCCTGCAGTGAGGTTCGAACTCACGACCTCCGGTCAAGCCGGGACCGTCGCTTTACCCACTGAGCTATGCAGGCTAAGAGGGGTGCAAGTCGAGAAACAACCATACGCCAATGCTTGCTCAATTTGTTAGTACAAGCAACTTCAATTGAAGGGGATCCACAGTACCATATCATTTGTCCAATGAAACTAGAACATACACATGTGTGTTTAAAATAAGAAAAAAAGAACCCAGTTAATAAGTTCTAGTTATTTATAAGAGAAATTCATTTCGCCACAAAAAAGGCATCATTAGTCTTTTAGTTCAATCATTTCAAAAGATATTTCTTTTACAAATGACTAAGAGCTTTCAAATGACTGACTTTGATTAGGACAATTAAGTCTGAAGAATATGTGCAATAAAAAAGTTTTTAACAATAGTTGTTGTTGCTTTTGAATTTCTTTTAAGTTTGCATGTTACTCAAAATTATTGCTTTTTGGTTATTACAGAGACCCTACCAATATTCGTCCTTGGGAGAAAAATGGAAGGAGGATTTGGTGATATTCTTGTCAGAATTCTCAAGCGAATCAAGTTATTTTCCAAAAAAAGATTTGGACCAGGCCTTTAAAAAAGACCCAAACCTTTTTGATGAGCAAAAACCGTGTGAAGATTGTGACGCTAGTGTGAAGTGGTATCTTGAACAAAACAAACTAATTGTGACTGGTTTAAAGCAAGACGTCAACAGAAAAGTTGAGGAAATTAAAAAGCATTTGGAGGAGTTGGTTCCAAGGTAAAAAGGAAAATTATCAACCTGAATTTAGCTTCTTTTTTAGATATGTTTAATAAAAGCTTTTTTCAAGGCTGTCAAACCTGAGATATGCAAAGTTCTCTAAATTTGCTGAAATAAATATAAAAATTAGGTTCAAAACTTGCATGTTGTTATTTTAACCTTAACTATCTTAAGTTAAGCTTAAAACACCATAATTTAAACTGTGATTTTTTACTGGTAAACAAAGCAATTACAGCAAAACAAGCCGAATTCTCAATGGTTGTTGGACAAAATCATTGTAACTTTTAGCAAGCCGCTTTATCTAAATAATAGAAAATAGTTTACCTATAAATGTAAATATATTTTTATCGGTGCGTAATAGCAAAACCCTGTTTAGCATCACTTATCATGGTTGAAATGTCGCCCTAGCATTAAACAAGTTGTAAAACTATTCCGTGGCTCAAATGTTGCAAATTTATCAGATAGCTCTTTTAAACGTGTTTAATTAATTTTCTTAATAATTTTAGGACATATTCGCATCATTTTGTCGAAGAAATTGACAATGAAAAAGGCAAGTTTTTGCTGTCAAAGCCTAAGTTTCAAACCAAATTTGCACGCTTAGCTGCAGTAAATATAAAAGAAGACAACGGGGCGTTTTTCCTACACTTCAAAACACTTAACAAGGTAAGAAAGTAATATAATAAAAAAAAGTAACGTGGGACAGTTGGTGGGCAAGTTTTCTTTTATTAGTTTCATTACTTTTTTAATGTAGAACTCAAATTGTTTAGTAATGACAGCTGGTGAAAATAAAAAAAATTGTGTTTATGAGAAATGCAGAACCAAGGTGCTATTCTATCTTGCTCAATTTTTTATGGTTATAAATTTGTTAAAGTCCAAGTTTATCTGCTTTTGTTACTTCCAACCTTTTATTTCCACAAAGCAAATCCCCAAGCATGAATTGTCAGCCAGCCATCCATGTTTTCATTTATATGTATAAAGGGTGAAACAGAATTTTTTACCTGAATAAAGAAATGATTAGCACAAGGCCAAGATCATTATTCACAAAAATATAAAAAATAGCTCAAGGGTGCAAAACGGGAGTGCATAAAATTTGTTTATTTACAAAACAAAGTGGTATTTTTTAAAAAATTCTGGTTTTATAAGATTTAATTTTTGGATGTTAACACATTTACTGCACAGAAGTGTACATTTTTTTCAAACTTTTAAATGAAATTATTTAACCAAACTAGCACATTGTAAACCATATTGTATATGACCCTTTTATTTTCGTTTTTATTTATGTATGATTAATTGATTATATACTTGTGTTTGGCTAAGTCAGTTATTATATTTGTGTATCGGTTGTCCAAATGGTTATTGTCAATCATTTTTTTCTGTTTTAAAGATAACAACCGAACAATTTCTAATGTTTGAAAATAACTGTCTTCAACGCTTGGAAGAAGTATGTGATATATGGCGACCTGAATTTCCAACTGAGTTTTTAGATGAAATTGGCAGCGAACCACAATTTAATGTCAACTATGATGATCTTCTAATTACAAGCTTTGAGCCTTTAGTTGTTGTTGGCCTCAGATCAGCATTGGAAAAATTTAAGCGTGACGTTTCAATCTGTTCACACAACTTCAATAAAAGGTAATAAGTACTATACTATTCTATTAAAACTTGCACATTCAAAGGCTACTTAAACAATAATTGCACTGTTAAATCAGTGTTTTTTAGCTTAACTTTTTACATAATGCAATATAAAATTTTACCCCAAAATACACTCGATGCAATTGTCACCCCCCTACAGCCGTGGATTGTTGTTGTAATGAGTTGGATTTTTTTAAGTTAATGCTCCGATTTTATTTTAATGCAACCTACCAATCCAGCCAAAAAAACAAATATGAATTTAATTACCATTGTAACTGACTAACAAGCGTTTTTGACTTTGTATAATCTCGAAAATTATCTAAAACAATGCTTGAGTCCTAAACAATGTGTTATCTGAAAAAAAAACAATATTTTTTCACAAAATTACGCCTAACTTTTGTGATGGCAAATATTAATGTTTTGTACCTAACCACTCGTGTCTATTTTAAATGAATACCTGCAAAACGTTTTGAGTTATTATGGTCTCTTTACAATTTACCTAATATAATTAGAAAAAAAGAGGGCATTTTTAGAATGAGCGCCAAAAACAATATATTACATCTCCAGTTAAAATTTGGTAAACTTTATTTTTGTTCAGGAAAAACATAACACCCGGGGAAATAACAAGAGATTTGTCACAAGCCATGCCAGGTCAAATGTTTTTTTTGTTTGATTGTGATCCATTACAAGCTTCACTCCTATATTTTATAATGAAACATGATTGCTTTGAGCTCCTTAAGAAATCACTTTGCTGTTTCGGTGAAGTTAAAGTCGATTATCCGAATGAGAGCGGTATTCACAGAATTTCTGTGAAATTTCATCAAGTAAGTTTATAAAGCAAATAGCTTGCTTGTAAATGCTTGTAAAACAAAATTTCTGAACAAGTGCAAACGCTTGGTATTTTTGGTAAATCATTTCCACATTTCTACATTTCCCCTGTGAGCTATAATAATAAAAATTGGGACTAGCTTTTTTTAAAATCATTGTTGTTACGGCTTAAGTCAGTGATTCTTAACCTTGTATTGGGTACAGCATCCCCCAAAAATAATAAACAGATTTTCGGCACTTTGACTGTAATTTTTGTTGAGTATTTTACTGAAATGTCACTATAAATGGAACTGGAACAACACAATCAACTTAAAACATGTAGGAAAATGTCATTTGATATAATGGTCTCTAATTGACACAAATAGTTGTAATAAGAAGCTTATCAATTAGGCAAAAATCAGACTCTCAAATATTTATCCACACCCTTGTGCATTAGAAATGGCACACTAGGGCGCCGCGGCACCGTGATTGAAAACCACTGGCTTAAGTCAATGAGACGAGTAATGTTTTTTAAAAGACTTGACTTAAAGATTTTGAACAAATGGCTTTACTTGACTTAAGTCTTTTGGTTAAACGACTTGGGCTGAAATGAAGTTTTTTCATGAAGCTTTTTTTAATTTGGTTATTTATCATAATTTTTGCACATAAGATCATTTGCTTGCTATATGTTGTGTTTATAATATTTTTTACTTTAGTTATTTCTCTTGTTAAAGCACTGCTTAAAATTGTTTTTGTTATCCGCAGATATACAAAGGAATCCGTCAGGATTGCAAAAACGAAATACTTCGCTTGTTTGAAAAATTTAACAAGGAAATGTTTGAGATGAAAATGCCCACATTAAGAAAAATTGATTCATTAAAACCAGGCTTGTTTCAAAAGAATGACAGTGATATGGCCTCCAAAGTGTTCGCTACTTATAGAGTTGGTCCCCAAGGTGGAAGTGTACTTGTTATCGGTTTCAAGGCTGATGTGCAGAAAAGAATTGAAGACATCAGGGAAGCAGAGTAAGAATTCGAGGATGTACTTTCAGTTGCGATTAAAACTAAATTTATTGTGAATAATTAAATGTGATTCTTGTCCAAATTCTGCAATACCATTTCTAGCCTAATTTGAGAAAACTGAAAGGATCACTTTCAGTTCTTTATTTGCACCTACCGAGTAAACTATAAGTAGTAATTTTTTCAGGTTAATAAACATTTTCAAAATACACTAAAAATACAACTATTTTTCATATTTAAACTTTCTTACAAAATGTAAGATACAGAATAACATAACTGTTATACAATGTTATCTAGTTCTAAGAATTCAAGATATACTTTCAGTTTGTTTTTTGCACTTAGCGTGTGAAAGTAGTCTTTTTTTTTGCAGGTTAATACATATTTTCAAACGACACTAAAAAAACAACCATTATTAAGATTTAAATTTCCTTACAAAACGCAATATACACTAGAACGTTATAACTGCAATGTCGGGTTAACTATTTTTTATTTTTGAATAATCAATGTTATTTTTCAAAATTTTGTGTTTTTTCTTCAAAAGTTTTTTTGTTTTACAATTGCTTAGGTTGTGGCACTTGATATTCTACTGTACAGTGTAAAACACTTATGTGCTTGCCGTTTTAGTAATACGTACTGACCTAATAATTGTTATGTCAATTATTACTGCAAGTAGTACTTGAACCGATATATTAAATCTCCTGTTTCAGATTTTGATTTGTAATCTTTACTTTGGTTCTATTTTAATTTGTCCATCGTGTTTATGTTCAGGAAAGAATTGAAGTCAGGACGAAAGAGTCCAAAGGGTAAAAACTCACGACAAAAAAACCCAAGGGCTGCAACTGCACCAACAGGGCCCCAAAAAGTACTTGAACTGAACAGGGATCCAGAAGAAATCAAGTGGGTGTTTAACTTTTAAATACCACACGGTGAAACGACTAACCTTGGACTAATTTTTAAATGCAATGATGCATTTTCCCGATAGCACTTGCCACTTTAAAGATTTTTTTTGATTTTTTGAACAACTTTGCCCTAAAGCAGTGAAAATTTATTTTGATGTTGTATATCAGCGCCTGGAAGAATGCTTCTATTTCCAACACATTTTAATATCATGACTGTACAATGCAAGTTGTATTCAACCAATTCAGTGAATTTAAATTTAGCAGTGGTTCATCCAACTTTTTTTAGCTTAAAAACAATTCTAAAATTTGTTGTGCACATGTTTTAAAAGACATCATTATATTACAACTCAAACCGAAATATAACTTAGCCATCAGCTCTCACTACACAATAAGGATAAAGTAAACACCATAATATTATCAGTTATCTAATGAAGTGGTAAATCTTTTGGCCTATTTGTTGTATGAATAGGTTATTTTTCGAAAAGTTGAAATTATAAGCATTTGCAGCACACTTAAGAATCTTTCAAGGCTCACATCTCAGGACAGCTGAATTAATTTGTTATACATCCTTATTCAATTTTAATTTCCTTCTGTAAGTGTGTGGTATCCAGTGTTATTTTGGACTGATAAAGGTTAGCAATAATTGCCTGAGACAAATTTTTCTTTCAAGAATTCGTGAAAGGTGTGGCGTTGTGCAAGAAATTCAGGAGAAATTTGGCAAGGACTGTATTTCTGTGACTGAAGATGGTGTGATTATCCAAGGAAGTAACAGTGATGTTGATAATGCAAAGGAATTGTTTAACAAGGTATATACTTCCCTTCAGTCAGACTTGGACAACTAGATAATTCTAGTCTTCTAATTCAATGATTTAGAACAAAAAGCAGCTCCTAATTTTAATATTAAATGGAAAGTGGTTCTGGGCTCTAATTTTAATTTCATTTGTTAACTGTTAGTGTGTTCTAATTCTAATTTAAATCTAATTCAAGTTTTAACAAAAATTCTATTTTGTCAAAGGGCATTGTTAGCACCCCATTATAAACAAAAAAAGTTAATACCCTTGGTCGGAATGACTAGTGAGTGATTTTACAGTCCATAAAGCATAGGCTGTACTATGTAAAGGTTAGCACACAAAAAAGTCATTATATGCATTTTTATGGCAATACATTGCGATTCATTTGAACTAAATATATTGTGAATATTTAAATGGGATTCTTGTTCAAATTACAGTTTAATTTCTGGTTTTCGAAAAGTCGAAAATATTAATTCTAGCCTAATTTGAGAAAAAAAACTAAAACTAAACTAAACTAGACTGATCTAATTCCAACTGAATGAAAAAATGAAAAGCTCCCAATATTAATTCTACTGTAATATTGAAACGAAAAAATAAGTTTAGTTGTGTAAGTTTGCCTTCAGTTTAAAGCCAGTGCAAAGTAACGGTAGAAACATAGTTTATATTAGCTGTTTTTTTTCTAGGAATTATTCAGACAGCCTCCTACAATCTCAAAAACTAAACAACACTTTTTCTGTGAGACGAACACTAATATTTTGTCTGCGATAAACACATTAAATGATCAAATTTTGCAGGAAAACATAAAAGGTAATTCTATTTGGTTATTTTTTTGAGCAGTGGTCATGTAACTCAGTTGTTGAATGCCAATAACATATGGTTTACCTTTAACTATATTAAATTAGTAATTCTTTTCTTTATTCTAACTAAGGTACACTAATGGTGCTTTTTCTGGCAATATATATTGTTTATATTATCTACTTAAAATATCTGTTTATTAGTAGCATTACTCGACTTTTGCTGTCAATTTTATTTTAAGTTGACATAGATTTAACAAAAATATATGGTTGCTTATTTTGAAAAGCAACGAACAAAGATTAAGTGAAGGTTTTTAAGAATATATATATTTTTTAATGTTTTCTTTATAGAGTGTGTCTAAAAATGTTTGAATTTCCAGTGGTGTTTACTCCACTATGATAAACTTCCAAGTTATGCTTAAAGTTGATTTTTAATTAAATGTGGCGGTTGTGTGATCATCTATTACAGTGGTTCGCCATAGTGCCTTTTCTGGCAATATATATATATTTATATCGTTTAAAACATCTACATAAAATGTTTATTTACTAGCATTAGTAGACTACTGCTGTCATTTTGAGTTTAACACACTTTTAAAAAAATGTAGGGTTTCTTATTTTGAAAAGCAATGTTGTCGTTCTGGTTTGTTCCGATGAAAGCACTCATTCAAGGGCAAGCATGTTGATAGAGGAAACCTTGTTTGAAAATATGATGACTGTAGAAGATGACCAACATAAGTTATTCGCATGCAATGCATGGAGAAACATCATTGATAAAAGTTTGACATCAAGTGTTGCTATCCAGCAAAATGAGGTGAAGCATAGTTTTATTTTAAGCAGGATTAATATTAAATCTTAGGATAGTGGTTGGAGGTTGTAGTAAGACATAGAATGAATATTAAAGCCCATATAAAAGAGTAGGTAACATTTTGACTGTTCAAAATAAATCTGGAAAATGAATAAATATGACAAAGATGAATAAAGAGATATTCAAAACATTTAAAATGATGCCTACTTTTAAATGGGCTTTGATATTCTTACTACGTTCAACTTAAATCTCCAGATTTTTTCGAAACTTTCAAAACGACCCCTACTTATGTATGGGCTTTTATATTATGGGCTTTTATACTAGGTGTTAATTAAACTTGCAACCAAAGTCATTTGAAACACAACCACAAAGGGTTTAAAATTATCCAAAACACTTTATTCGAAAAGAGCAGAATACTACTTAAAAACTTAATTCGAAAGATTTAGATCTTTTTTATACCATTTGTGGTTCTGTTTGGATTTTACGATATGGATATAAGATCAGCAACTAGCAATGTGGGATAGGCTTAAATCCTAATGGAAACAATAAAAATAATACTAATAATATTATTTTATCAACAAAGGATCAATACTAGTTGTTTCATATAAAAAAGCCAAACTGTTTTTTCGATTTCAAAATGCAGTTCGTGATTTTAGGAAGGAAATTTGCTGCTTGTTGGTCTTGATGAATCATCATTGGAACAAGTAACGGAAGAAATATCGCAATTTCTTCTCGATCACAAGGACTATAACGGGATGTTTAAATGTGTTGAGAACATTGCCAACTTTTGCATTAAACAGTCGATGATCGATGAGGAATTTCCTACTGGGGTAAAATTGACAGCGAATGATAGTGGCTGTGAAATAAATGGCCCAAATCACTTGGTAGAGAAAGGTAAGAATCTCCAAAAAATAATTCTATCCTGTATGGGCTAACCGAAATTTATCAAGTGAATTCGCTCAGTCCTTCTTAAGGTATCCTGTGTACTATGACGTGTGCGCCGTATTCGTTGGTCAGTAGACTACTGAAGGGCCAGTTTGCAGTTATACACACTTGTGTAGTAACGTTTAAAAAATAATTAAATATATATATATTTTTTTTGTCATCTAAAATGGATTAAATTTTGTATTTTTTTATAACATAAAAATGATAAATTTTTATATTTTTTATAACATAAAAATGTTTAACACTCCCGGTGAAAAAAGTTTAAGGCTTTTGAGAAATTTGAGTGAGCCTTTGGGAAGTCATCTGATGATTACTAGATTTTACTTCTATTTATTTTTAACATTTTACTTGTTTAATGATAGGTCTTTTTAAAAACTGATGCATCTGTTTATAGGTTGAAAATGTTTTGCTTTAAGAACTGTTAATATCTTGTTTCAGCCACCCAATGGTTTAACGAAATCGTTGTAAAAATTCAAAATGTCCGCGACACGATTAAAATGCCATGCTTCGGGGTTTACATAGAAAGCGACCGGGCCAAACAATGTCTTACAAATATGGAAGAAAAGTTTGGATGCATAATTAAGTGGACGGTAGGCACTTGCGGTATTTTTTTAAACAAATGTTTAAATAACTTATTTGAGAAGCTTGGTGAGGTGTATAGTTTAATTTTAAAGGATTTACACCCTTGTATTACCTATTTATCCTCTGGGGCACAATGGTTGGAGGTTGTAGTAAGACTATGAAAGCTAATACAAGTATTAAGTAAGTATCATTTTGATGTTAAGAATGAATTAGGATTTATTCGTAACATTCACAAAATGCGTCCTACTTTTGTATGGGCCGTTTTATTCTACGGCTAAACACAAAATCCAGCTAATTTCTTAAGACTTATTTGAAATGTTCATAAAATCCTACTTACTTCTGTATGAGCTTTGATATTCGTTCTACGTCTAACTGCAACCTCCCAAGCATTACCTTAAGATTTATTCATGAGGTTCTGTATGGTACTTAATGTTCCCTAATTCTGTACATCTACTTATCGTTGTTGTGTTAAATTAATCACCATCAAATATAAAAAGCTAAACTTTTTGTTTTTTTAAGTTTCTTCTTTTGTTTTTTTAAGTTCAAAGCAGCAACTTAAAGAGATCATGTTTATTAATATGCCAACTATACTCTTTTTTTCGTCAGTCATACTTAAATAAACCTTTAGGCAACTAAATTGGTCTTTATTTTCTTGTTCAGAACACAGCGACTATAGATTACTGGTCAAATACACCTGCTGTTAAAACGTAAGCATTGTTTACAGTTTTCAAACTGCTGGTTCACTTAAACGCACTAATTACATAACATTATTTTGACCTTTTATTGCCGTTTATTTCGATAACAGGAAGTACAAAATTTGATAAAATACACAATATGTTTATTGCCAAATAAACGTTTTTCATCTGTTATTTTGACATATTTATCCTTTATGGCACCTTTTTTAACACAAAAGGAATGTAAACTGTTGCTACCAGGCATAGTAATAATAAAAAAATCTCCTCTGGTAATTGTAATTATTTACCAATATTTCGGCAACCTATTCAAGTCGTCTTCGTCAGGGCGAATGACACTGAACGCTCGTATGTGTATAAGGAAGGCGATTTGCATAAGTTGCCGAAACGTGTGTAAAAAATAACAATAACCAGAGGAGCTGTTTTAGATTTGTATAAAGGAATGGAAGCCTGACACTCATTTTTTAAGACCACACCACATATTGCGTTTATTTTGCAGGTCTGCAGCCCGGGGTTGCTTGTATGGAAATGTTATGGTTCAAATTCGGTCTGGAAACATAACAAAGGAAGACTGTGACTTCATAATCAACGGATGCAACGAAGACTTTACCCTAAACTGGGGTAAAAGCTGAAACAAAGAACCGCTTGGATCATTTAGGATCATGTTGATTTTAGGAGTGTTTTTTCAAGACGACCCAACTACTTAGTGTTAATATAGTAGCAAAGCTTTGGCGAACCAATTCTATTCACTAAAGTTTTTGTTTAAGCGAACGAAACATATAACAATAGCTCTAATAAGTTCGAATCTAGTTAACCTGAGCCATGTGCTCGTATTGCTTACGCAAAGCTGTTAAAGACATTTTGTTTTTTAATTCGGTTCCTGAAAATAAACAATCTCTTAAAACTCGAAAGCTATCACAGGCTCACCGAATCTGTCGATCAATGATGCAAGCAGGGCAGGCTAGAATAACAACTAGCCTGCAGTGAGGTTCGAACTCACGACCTCGGGCATGTCGGGACCGTCGCTCTACAACTGAAATACACAGGCTCAGAGAGGAGCGAGTCGAGAAACAACCATGCGCCGATACTTGCTACATTCTGTTAGTACAAGCAACTTCATATTGAAGATTGTCTACAGTGCCGTACCATCATTTCACGTATTCAAAAACTGTCTAGCCCTTCTGAAGCTGCTTTTTTACCAACAATTACGGCTTACGTATGAGCAATCACTAGATCACAGTTGTCCAACACATGTGTGTGTGTATCCTTTATCTCCTAAAATGTTTTTAATTAACACAACGTTACTACAAAGCCTTATTATTGCCACAACCTATATTTTTAAAAATACTTTTATTTCGAAATTATTTTTTTCATTATTTTCATCAATATTCTATTTTAAAATGTTTTTTTCTCCCAGGAACTGTATCTAAGGCTATCCTGGAAAGTGCTGGAGCCGTGATGGAACTTCAATGTCGCCACGCACCATTAGATCAATCGACACGCTACAGGTGAAATAGGCTTAAACAACTTTGCTTGAAGTAGATAACGAATACGATAAAACGAAAAAATATTTTCATCGTAACACCGTTTCTTTCACCACAGCTTCACTATATGTGCGCGTATTTTACCTCTCTAGCTTACAGACCAATATTTCCAACAGTTTAAGGTTGTAAGATCCATGTATCCCATTTATTTCTTCTACCTAAAAACTTTCTATAAATCCTTTACTTTAGAGTGACCAGCGGCTGGAACTTGCTATGTAGCGAAGTAATTCACATCGCTACACCAAGAAGCATTGACGACCTGTCTCCGCTAATCCTAGAAGCATTGAAGTATGCTGAAGTACATAAGTTCAAGTCCGTATCAATTCCTACGCTGGGGGCAGGTAGATTCATTAAATTTTAATCGAAACAGTAAAAAAGGTTGCCCACTTATGTATGGGCCTTCATATTCTTATTACGTATAACAGCAATTACCTTAAGATTTATTCAAAACTTTCAAAAAATGCTACCTACTTCTTTATGGGCTTTGATATTCAATCTACATCTAACTACAACCTCGATTTTGGGCTTTTATGTTTCTAAGATATGGCTTTTTCCCAAACTAAAATTGAAATACTTGGGTAAACTATGCACGGATCTGTAATGTAGATTGATAATGAATTGCAAAGCCAAAAACTTGATTTTTAAGACGTTTCGATACGAGCTTGAATCATCTTCAGTTGATGTCAAAATTGAAATAGCCTTCAAAATCTGCAAATAAATCGTGAAACTTGATTTTCGTTTTCAGGTGGAATCGGTCTCGACAAGGACCAAGTTGCTTCTGCTTTTGCGCAAGCTTTTGACCAATTCGCTGAAACCGAACCTTTATCGTTGAGCGAAATCAATGTCGTGGTTTTCGACGAACTTCTCAAATCGACATTTCTGAAACAACTCGTCCTTTCAAAAAGTTGGTCGAATGTTAACTTGCTTCTTGTTCAAGTCGTTTTTTTCACGCATTTCGGACCGGATCCGATACCAAGTGGTTGCATCGCTACTCGTCCGATAATATCGGATCGGAGCCGATACTCGATGCAAAGTGGTTGTATTGGCACTCGTCCGATAATATCGGATCGGAGCCGATACCTGATACCAAGTGGAATTATCGGTACTCGTCCGATAATATCGGATCGGAGCCGATACTCGATGCCAAGTGGTTGTATCGGTACTCGTCCGATAATATCGGATCGGAGCCGATACCCGATACCAGGTGGTAGTATCGGTACTCGTCCGATAATATCGGATCGGAGCCGATACCCGATACCAGGTGGTAGTATCGGTACTCGTCCGATAATATCGGATTGGAGCCGATACTTGATGCAAAGTGGTTGTATCGGTACTCGTCCGATAATATCGGATCGGAGCCGATACCCGATACCAGGTGGTAGTATCGGTACTCGTCCGATAATATCGGATTGGAGCCGATACTTGATGCAAAGTGGTTGTATCGGTACTCGTCCGATAATATCGGATCGGAGCCGATACCCGATACCAAGTGGTTGTATCGGCACTCGTCCGATACGATCGGATCGGAGCCGATACTTGATGCAAAGTGGTTGTATCGGCACTCGTCCGATAATATTGGATCGAAACCGATACCCGATACCAAGTGGTTGTATCGGCACTCGTCCGATACGATCGGATCGGAGCCGATACTTGATGCAAAGTGGTTGTATCGGCACTCGTCCGATAATATTGGATCGAAACCGATAACCGATACCAAGTTGTTGCATCGCTACTCGTCCGATGATAGGGTGGCATTGGTGCCGATCTGATCATTTGTGCATTATGGTTTTAAAAATTGAATCGGTCGTAAGTGACATTAAGTTCCAAGATACACTGCGCCAATATGATATATACCAGCAATTTAAAATCAAGATGCGGAACCTACATCTCAATATTCTCATTTAAATTTTCCAGAAATCGTGAACTAATGTCCTAGACCTAGATTGCAAAGCACCTACACTTCTCAAGAAAAGCCAGTTACTTTGCTATGATCACCTTCCAGTAACCACTTTTATTCTAACAGCTGTATTTGACAATGGAGATTCAGAGCTTACGTCTGCTGTTGAGAAGCTGGATCAAGTAACATCTCGTGATGTCATGATCTGCGTCACTTGTAGCGACGAAAGCCATTTGGAAAAGGTATGGGGCAAAAACTTAAAAATTTAAAAATGTGGTTTTGGACCATAATGGTTGGAGGTTATAGTTAGACGTAGTTAGGATATCAAAGCCCACACAGAAGTAGGTAGCATTTTAAACGTTTTGAAAATCTCTATGTATTTTTAAAACTATGTTTAGAAGGCAATGATTTTAAGTTTTTGCTTATATAGTTAAATCAGTGCTAAACATAGTTTTGAAAATAAATAAAGAGTTATTTTAAACGTTTAAAATGTTACCTACTTTGTATGCGCTGCTAAAAAATGATGTAAAAGTAAAAAGTAAAAAACAAAAAAAAATATTAAACGATTGTGTCAGGTGAGAAAAGAGCTTTGCAAAGACGCCGAGGATTTTTTGAAGAGCGAGGTTTTTGTCCACGAATCGCTTGCGAGGTTCGCCAACCACGACTGGATTGATATCTACCAAGAAGCTACTAAAGAAGTTGTCGCCTTGAAGAGGGACGTTTTGTGAGTGAATACGCGCTATAACCTTTATTCCAATAGTTTAAATTTGTTATATGGGTCGAAAATTTATTTTCGGGACATATCTTGCTTTTGCTGTTAAATGTTCTAGAGCCTGATTTTTGTCCGAAGCTTTATAGAAAAAGTATACTTGGTAGAATTCCCAATTTTCACACGTATATGTGTGCATCAGAGGTTTGTGAGTCTGCACCCCAAGGTGCCTTCGATTGGGGGACAAAAAAACCTAAAATATTGTGACGTCATCGTTTTAGCTCTTTGTAGCTATCAACTTCCATCTAGTTAATGTTTATTTTGATTAAAGTAGAGTCTGAACTTTAGTTGTTCTGCTCAGCTAGAATTCTATCTATTCTTCGAATAACAACAAATTGTAAAGTTTCATACGACGGGCAATCTATTCCCACTAATACTTCAGATTTGAAAATTATAACACATACTGTATTAACATTTAGGGTCTAAATGAGGCACAGTCTTTCGAAGTGAAGTACAATGATGTTTTTAAGTGCGTTTTGCCATGCTAGCCCATGATTCCGTTATACCGACAACTTTGGGCTCCTGCTTGAAATTTGAACGATATTATAAGGAGTAAAACATTTGAAGTGTTGGCCTTTTGGTTTACTCCTTATAATATTGTTCAAATTGCAAGCAGGAGCCCTTTTTAAGCTGTCGGTATAACGGAATCATGGGCTAGCATGGCAAAACGCACTTAAAAACATCAATTTTAAAGATATTATAAACGTTTTTTAAATATTTTACTCATACTTTTCAATCTGTCGCAGGTTAAATCAAATACTTTTGTTCGGAATGCCAGAAGGCGTTGGTAGAATGAAGGAATTCCTCAACAGCTTCGTGTTCGAGTTTAAGGAGAGCGAAATAAATGCTAAAAAGTGTGTGTGGCAGTGGTCGGCAAGCCACACCCACTTTACGAGCTTCGCCCCAAGAGCAAGCAGCGCTATCGAAGCAGCAAGCAAGGTGTGTTTATTGAGTGCTTTTAGTTCTGCAGAACGGAACTTGAACAAAGAGGGTCCTTATGCCCTAAAGTAGGGGTGGGCAACCTACGGCCCATGGACCAGATCCGGCCCGGCCCGCAAATAAATACCACCCGGCCCGCGGCCTATTGCACCAACTGGGCACGAGGCCATTGCTGATATTTTTTTATATAGTACCTACGTAGAAGATTTGCGCAAACCTTGTTCCTGCTTCGAGTGTATCATGTAGCTAGACCCTTTTTTAATTGCAAAACACTCTAGTTTTATCCACGATTAACAATCGTTGCGGTTGTTATAATAATATGCGTAAAGTCTACACAGGTAAAATTTAACGACTCACAGAAACCTTTCTGATTTGGTATAGAAAAAAAAAGGTCGTCCTCGACTAGAAAAAGGTTGCCCAACCCTGTCCTAAAGTGGGAGTCTATAAAGTACACCCCACGGCTTATTGCCCCAATATACATACAGTATGGTTAAAGTGTGCAATTCCAAACTAAATTTTAATAAGATTTTAAACTGAGCGACCATTTCATAAAGCCCAACTAAATTTTTTGTTAAATTATATATCCGGCTTGCCATAGCTATACCCCAAAAGCTGTCCATGCACAGAAACTGTTGCTTTCAAACTTTCCTAACCGCGTACACCTGTATGACGTCATATTTGTGACGTCATAGCCCGCGATGTCACGATGTGTCCTGTACCGTCTAGAAATTTCCAAAGTTTCAGTGTGTTTTAAAGGGTTGGTGATTAAAATGCTTTATAGACTAATAGTATTCTTGCTGTAGTTCTGGTTATCAGGTGGAACTATATAAAGACAAAGTGTTTGTGATTTGTGTATTTGCAATTCTGCATTGATGCTTTGGCCAAAAAGCTTGTCGCGAATTAAATACAATATAGCGCGACCTGGTCACCCTCTTGGAACTTGTTAGTGTTATCATTTATGATCTACCACATTGCTTTCGGTAATCAACAACATAGCAACTTGTGGCTATAAAAATAACTTTAAAATATACTTAGTTCGTTGATTTTTTGTTGTTTGCGAATATTTTCAGACACAACTTTCCAATGCTGAAGTTTTATTCCAAGGATCGAAGTTGATCATTAATTTTGCGCAAGACACTTTTACATACAACGGAGGAATCGGGTATTTAAGGAGGCATCAACAAACAGGTGAATACAACTTGAAAACAAAACACCAAATAATAAACACTGCGCTATACATTACATACAATTATATGGAACCCGGACCGATAACCAATCCAATTGTTTAACGTGTAGTTTTGATTTTAATACGTTCTCTTAAAAGAAGCTATCTTATCCATCATTTTGTTTTTTTGGAGACACAGAAATAGTTTATCTGTTGCAGTTCACATAACACAGTCTGACAACAATTGTTATACACTTTACCAAGATCGAAAATCATTTTTTAGTTAGTTTACAATACTCGGCAATTGCTAATTTTATTTTATACCGAAATTCCAGATGTTTTTCAAACCAAATACAATCGTTTGACAAATTTGTATATATATAGGTTTATATATAAATCAAACCTGACAGTATAAATAATATAAATATAAGCCCATATAAAAGATTGAAAAAGGTATTAAAATGACGCAATAAAACCGCCTATTTATACTGAACATCAAGCGTTGTTTTGGTACACATCATTTTCGTTTATTGTTTTTTCGAAAATCATTTAAGATTTAAAAAGACGAAATAAGGACAAAAATTAGCTTCTTTTTAGTATGCTATACCTGGTTCCAACATCATATTTTTATTTTAATATAACGTTTCAATCTATTTAATTTTTTGAGGCAATTTTGTTACGAATATTTTCAGGTTCAGATTCGCCCTTGCCAGAAAAGTGGAAAGCAATGAACGGCAAAGATTTACTGATGGTTCAACTCCAAGAAAGCTCCGAGGAATACGTGAAGGTTAAAAGACAAGTTCTTGCAAGCAATTCGTCGTTAGTAATCATCAAGGTATTAAAACACAGATTCTTAAAACTTTTTTAATGCTTTTTTATTTCTTGTTTTGGCTTTGACCAGCGTCGGCATTTAATTTTTTTAAGGCGCAAAAAACTGACGCCATAAAATAAATGAACTGAGTAAAACTTCTGTGTTTGGATTTAAAATTGTGAAACTTAAATCAATTCTGCCGTAAATCCATTTAAAAACGCGCCAAAATGATTTCAATTGAACTATTAGTTTAAAAAACTTATTCCATTTTTTTCAAGTATTAAACTATGTATTTAATTAGGACTTTACCCCTAAAAGTATTCCACGTACCCCCAAATAGTCCAAGCACTCCAGTTTAACCCTGTATTAACACAAAACTAACATTTCTCTAACATACGAACGGCATTTTAAGTAAAGCCAATGGTATCGCCACTTAGCGTACGTTACAGGCGCGTTTATAACAAAAACTCGTAAATATATATCAACCAAATAGTAGAGACGCCAAATAAATGTATGTCGTTTAGTGGGAACCTAGTTTACTGCAATAGCAGCCATATCTACAAAGACAGGATAGAAATGTCTGATAATTTCGGACTAGAGAAGATACTCGATACCAAGTGGTAGTATCGGTGCTCGTCCGATACTAGTATCGTATCGGTGCCGATCCGATACCAAATTTATCTTAACCATGTAATAGTTAGCGCCCGAACTGGTCGTTTTCTACTTTAAAGAGGCAATTTTGTTTAAATAGCGTATCAACAACAAAGGTGGCGGCTAAGTTTTCCAGCGCCAAAGCAATGTTTTTACTTAACAACTCCGGAAATATTACGTTTACGTTCCAGTTTGGCCAATTTGTATAATTTTTTATTATTGTTTTTGAGATTTGTATCCTTTTAAATAAACTCTAATCCTGCCATTTAATCGAGTTTTATTTTGGTTTAATTTTTACTTGTTCAAAAACAATTTTAAGCAAGCCTTTTTGTTTACCACAGATCGAGCGCATCCAAAACGAACTTCTCTTCCGCAACTTTTTCACCAAAAAAGAGTCGATCAAGGGTCACGTGACCTCGGGAAATCCCCTCGAGAGAGACCTCTTTCACGGGACTTCCCCCGATGACGCGCGCAAGATTTGCCGGCAAGGATTCGACAAGGGATTCGTGGGAAAGAATGGTGAGTTAAAAAGCTGCGAGATCAGCGGTCCCCAAACTTTCCTAAAAATTTTGCCTGGTGGGCCCTTTGCAATTTTTGTTGATATTTGGCAGCCCGATAAAAATTCAAGATCAGTTGACCCATGTTTCCTGTAGTACACTAGTGCTGTCACGATTCTTTCTAATGTGACAACTTTCTAACTAATGCGAACGATTCGTTGATAGCAGGTAGTACAGCATAATAGATGTCTTATATGATGTCACAAAAGATATCATGAAAGACAATGTTTAAAAGATAGAGTAATGTTAAACATTTGCTAACGCCTATTGTTTAAAAACCTAAAGACTAATTCTCACTGCGGACACTCTGAAACTGCTGCACGGACCCCAGTTTGGGAATCGCTGTTCTAGATTAGTGATTCTCAACCCATGGGTCGCGCCCCAAAATCGTGTCGCCGTTTAATTTAGTTGGGTCGCCGCAGTGTTGTAATGACTTAACTTTAATCTTTCAGACAAAAGACTTGGCTTGACCTAAGCCTTTTAGAGCATGGGTTCTTTCTTTTTATACCGCGGACCCCTAAAATATTCTTTCATCTCGCGTGGACCACTGACGCAAAAAAATTTAAAAATGACGTCTAATTGACGTCACAATACAAATAGACTTCATGAATTTGCTGATTCTGGTCCAAATATGCGAAAGTGAAATGGAGTCTAAATGCATTCAGTGCAAAACTGCTTTATTTTTGATTAAATTGTTTTCTTTAATGATCTGATTACTTCTTAAATATGCACTAATATTTCAATTAGATCTTCATGGACCCCCTAAAACTAGTTCACGGACCCCCAAGGGGTTTAAGAACCCCTGTTTTAGACCAATGACTTGAGTTAAAATGAGATGTATTATTAAGCTTTTTTGTAAAATTTGGTTTATTTATCCTAGTTTTTAAACATAAAACAATTTACTCTCTATATGTTGCGTTTTTCTTATTTTTAGTTAAGTTATTGCTCATAATCGATAATCGGACGAGTTTACCAATTTGAAAAGTTTAATATTTAATTTTTTGTGACAATTACTTGACTGGGACTTAAGTCAATTTACGAATGACTTGACTGGGACTTAAGTTGTTTTAAATGACTTAATTACAATACTGGGCGGTATATAGAGTAGTGTTTCTTAATCGGGTGAATGGTTCACCCCGGGGTGAATACATTTTTTGCAGGGGTGAACCAACCAAAAGGGGTGAATAAGGGTGAACCGTCAGAAATGGATATAACAACCTAAATCATTTTGTGCTGTTATATATAGACGAGATAGTTTTATCATATCATGAGACAAGGGTGAATGAAATCTGGAGATAGATGCTAGGGGTGAACTAAGCTAAAAAAGTTTAAGAAGCACTGATATAATAAGATTGAAATTAAAAGTGCTGTACTTTTTTCGTGATTTGTTCATTTCAAGCTTGCAAAAAGTTCAGTGGAGAGACTTGGGTCGCCAGAGCTTCGCTGTTATATTTACGCTGTATTCGGGTGGCCGCGAAACTACTCTTGCGAATTCCAAGTAGCCTACTCGTTGTTATTCCGAGTACACAATACTTGCAAAATCCGAGTTGGTAAAAGTACGCATAATAATACTGTTGGAATACGCCTAATAATACTCTTTTAAAATCCGAGTACTCATAATGGTCATACTAGCACCAAGTACGGGTAAATTACTCACTTGGCTCGAAATTACATATAAGAGTATCAGTATGTGATTGCTTTGCTTGTAAATACGATTGATTGAACTTAACCGTAGTTTTTTCTGTTCTTTATTAAGGTTTTCGCGCCAGAAAGATTCAGATTTATGTTGGCAAGCGGCAACATAGTGTTACTCTTATAGCAAGTCTATGGTAATGTACTTGCCGTTGTTTTCCACAGGCACAGCATACGGGAATGGAAACTACTTTGCCGTCCAGTCGAACTACTCCACCAACTATGCCATGCCCAGCAGCCAATCAGAGCGCAGCATGATCCTGGCCCGAGTTTTGACCGGGGATTTTTGCAAGGGACACCCCGACATGAAAGCACCCCCTGACAAGAAGGTGTCGGGCCAAAACTGCCGGCAGTACGACAGCGTGGTGAACGACGTTAGAAATCCAACCATATTTGTGGTGTTTCGCGATGCGTGCAGCTACCCAAACTATCTCATCACTTTCCGCAAGTTTTAATTGGCGGTTTTAACTTCTTAAAAAAAAGGATTGTAAATTGGGAGGTTTATTAAAAAAGGGTTTATTGTAGTTATGAAAGGGTTCGGAGCATTTTTATGGATGTTTTTTATTATTAATGTTGGAGGGTAGTTGTCTATTTAATGTTGTTGGACGAATTTTTTTATTTTCATTTCTCAAAGAGTGTTTTTCTGTGTTTTTCCCAGAGAAGATTTCTAAGTTGCTTTGTTTCAGCTCATTTTACATTTAAACGTAATGTCTTCACGTGTTTTTTAGTTTATTTTCTTTAAGGAGATTAATCTCTAAGTTTTATTTTTTTGGTCAAATATATTCGCCCTACTGTTTTTAAATGACTTGACTCATACAGACGAGTTTACCGGTTCTGGAAGTTTATTTTTATGACGAGGACTTGACTTGAAGTTGACTTTCTCCAAATATGACTTGCCTTGTTATTTATTTGAAAAGACTTAACTTAAGTAATTTTATGAATGACTTAAGTCACTTATAAATGACTTGTTCACAACACTGTATTAAAATTGGTTTGGTGTAGTAGTGTTATGCTTGTCACAATATTCCTCACAAGCTGTGAGTTATTAAACTAAATATCGATTGATTTTGTGGCTCAAGCTTTTCATTCTTATTTTGACCAACTGTGGATGCAATCCAAGGCCTAGATGACGAGTTATAAAAATTGCAAAACTTCAAAGTATTACGTTTTGTACTCTTACGCTGGGGTTGTAAGATTGGTTATTTACGATGTACGTAAGATATATTTTTTCTTAAGTGCTATATAGAAACAATTTTCTGTTTAATATGAATAACACTGAATTAAAATAAGAAAAAAAATGTGCGTGTTGTGCTTTTATTAAATGTAATTTGTGTTAAGACTTTATTAAATGTAACGTGTGCTGTGCATTTCCTTATGTGCTTTTTTATTACTTAAGTGTTGCGTTTAATTTTCACTCTGCAGTATTTGCTCCTCGAAGTTCATTTTCCCGAGAGTTTTTTCTAAAGCGTTCCAATATGCATTATATTCAAGTAAGTACGCCGTTCAGTTTACATTAGTTTGCAATTAAAGTGTCTAGAACAAAAAAACCGCTGCCGTTTTTCCGTTTTACTACCTTTCTCACGCCAAGCTGTGTTACTTCTTTAAAGTTTGCTGACCTGTAAAAAATCGATTCATACGCTGTAGTGGGTTATATGCTGCAATAAAATATTGTACGTTAAATGATGAGGTCTGCTAGTTTTTGATTGTTAGTTCAGCACCAGGCATTGTGTAATCTTTTGTTTATCCCAAGTGTTGTGATAATTTTTGGCAAAGATTTGACTTCGTTCTTTGCTGTAATGGTAAATATGCATGCGAAATTAGTCTAATTGCGCGAGCGGTAAGAAATGCGTTTATTTGTTTTAAATTTGCAAAACGTTTAATTTAAAGAGGTGTGTATAGCGCATAAGGTGCATATAGGAATATTTTTAGTCTATTTTCCCATAAATTGCTCTTTGTAGACTTTATGAGTCACACGCAATTGACAGCAGTGCGCATAGCGCTTATGGATTCAATATATTTCCTTAAAATGGAAAAAAATCAAAGGAAAACTAGAAGTCACCCCCTAATTGTTGTATAATAGTGAAGATGCGATGCATGTAACTCGCTATTGTTCTGTGTATAAACACTTGATACTGTGGTCGAAATCAAAAGTGTCACTTATATACTTGCACGCCCTATTTCGTACTTCGAAAATACAAACAAATAAAAACAAAGTTTAATCAAATGTTTTATTAAGAATTATTTTTAATTAGACGGTACACTTGTTCGATGGGGCAAATGTGGCGACATTGATGGATTCGAGACAACATTGGGATCAGTTTGCGAGGTTAAGTAATAAGTCATGTTTATTCGCCATTTGCGAAAAATGTAAATGAGATGAACAAAAACATACGCGAAATGGCTGAATCAATGAAGGGTAGCTAAATAAAGAACGCAAAAACTAAATGCTAAGGTAGTCTATTTACAAGTAATGACATTTATCAAGACGTTAGCCATTGCACACCAAAATGTACAATTACAGAATGCCAGGAAACACTAAAATAGGTTTCTATAGATAGAAGACACCAATTGACAATAATAGCTGCCTGTAGTTTATCTGTGGAATGGATTTAGACTGGCCAATGGCGCTATTGTGCTTAAGAATAAACCGGCGTTCGCAAAAGTAGCCTAATTCCTGTAATTAGGGTCGACCAAGCAGGAAATTATCTCAATACGGTAAACGTGGATTCCTTGTAACGTGCATGTACCTTGTCTATGCGGAGTCTTATTATATAAGGCGCATGTAGGGTACAATGCAGTACGGTAAACTGAAGTCAAGGTATATTCGCGATATTCAAGCATGATTTTTGTTAGCTTAATGTTGCTGTTCGGTGTTTTTGGAGCGGCTTTTGCAGGTAAAACATTTATTTCCTAGACATATTCAGAAAGAGTTGGTTATTGTACTTGTTGCGTGTTATTAGGTACGGACTGGTTCCTAAATTACCCCCTAAATCTAAATCAATATGTAAACTTATTTGTTATTATAACAGAGCAGGTGCGTCTAATTTTTTTCTACGAAATATTGAAAACGCGACAATTTATCCTATTTTTAAAATCCTGAATTTTGACTTTAAATGCATTTGTTTGAAACCTCAAGCAAGTGATATATTGTATATTTAAAATTGATGCAAGTTTGCGGCAAAGCTGATTAGCTGTGTTAATATATTTTTAATATTTCAAAATTGTTATCTTATAAGTAGGGCGATTATTTTTTGACTTGTCAAAAAAAATCAAAATTTTGTCAACATTTACACGTTAGGTCACAATTTGTCAAAAGTTTCAAGTCAAAATCGAATAAAAATGCACATAAATCGTTCACAAAAGTAAAAAAAAAAAAAAAAAAAAAACTATAGTTAGCTTTTTGAAATTCGTCGTTCAGTTTTTTTTAAAAAAAAAAAAAAAATATATAAAAAATAATTTTAATTTTTCAGGTCAAAAAATAATCGCCCTACTTACAAGTTTAAAAATTCTATAATGTTTAATTTTAGACGTTTTTAACGTTAAAGTAATTTCACACCAAAAATATAAATCAAAGGAAAAAATTACTGCAGAAAAAAAAAAATTACTTGTTACAAATACGAACCAATACAAGGCTTTGCTGGTAGAAATAATTTAACTCTTACTTATGATTGAAGCCCTTATGGCCTGCAAGTCATTTTTCAATCGAATACGAATATACGGTTTGGAGTACAAAAACTTTTGTTTTTGATATTGGACTGTACGCGGCGATATAATATCTTGATGTGTTAAAATCCTTTGACTTTAAAAAGTTTAAAGCAATATGCTTCGAAGTTACTTGTTTCGCTATGTCTAAGCATAGCTTACTTATTAAAAGAATTAAAAACAATTACTCTTGGCGATCAATAATATCTTAATGTGTAAAAATCCTTCGAAAATTCTTTGAAAAGCAATGTGCTCCAAAGTTACTTGTTTCGCCAACTCTGAGCATAATGATTGAAACAATTAAAAAATTAACATCTTTCTTCAGATTGCCGCGGTAAGGAGTACGTTGTGATCGGCGACAAGGAAATGCGGATCTTCCGTCGCAAGGCAAGCTACAGCCAAGCTCAGAGGAACTGTAAAGTGTGGGGGAGAGAGTGGGGAAGTGGAGAGTCGGGAAGACTCACTGTTGTATCGGTGAGTTGTTTAGATATAATAGAGCTAGGGGTTCTTACACTGGGTTTCATGTGGACTACTTTCAGAGTATAAATGCCTTGATCAACACATTTAACAATATTTTTTAGTAGTTTTTTATTGGCGCTTTTTAAACACACAACTTAAATTGAAAAAAAAAGAAAAGTTCTAAGACTATTCAAAAACTTTTTGTAGGATTTTATGCGTAAATTAAATCAATTTTTTTTGAAAGACTTTTCTTCAATTATTTTGAAATAAATTCAAAGACTTTTTGATACGTAAATGGGCCCATAATAATTAAAATCTTGGTTTATAATTTGAAATAAAGAATTAATATTCCAAATAAAAAGAGTTGAATTAAAAAAACGCTTTCGCGTTTTCTTCTTAACAAGTTTAAATTTTCAGTTTCATTTGTTTGACCAATAACAACATATTTCTTAAGTCTCATTGTTTTATAGCGTCATCCCCTATTTTTTTTCGTTCCCGTGAACCACTTAAGGCAAAAAAATTAAAAAAGACGTCACAGATTGACGTCACAGGACAAATAGACTTCGTAAATCTGGTCCAAAATGTGAAAGTGAATTGGAGTCTAAATACATTCAGCGCAAAACTGTTTTATTTAGAAAAAGATTACTTTTTAAATATATACGAATACTTCAAGTGGGCCTTTATGGACCCCCTAAAACTAGTTCACTGACCCCCAATGGGTTCATTGACCACAGTTTAAGAACCCCTAAACTATCATAACAGTGTTCAAAAATGTCGTTGCTTACAATTTTTGCATTTTGGTATTCTTATGCAAACAAAAGGAAAACGAGAAAAATCTCGTTTCGTACCATTTTGTAACTTTGGTATTTCTCATAGAAAACTTTAAAAAACATTTGATTTTTTCTTTAGTCGAGCGACAAGCAACGTTGCCTGGAAGAAATGATATCAAGTCCGGGGGTTTACCTCCAGTCCGACTGGTATTACGTCAGCAAGTTTGCGGCCGGGTTTTACATCGGTGCGAATGATATGGCGGTTGAAGGCAGTTGGAAGTGGTTAGATGGAAGCACCGTGCCACACACAGGACAGGTATTTCAGAGCTTATGAGTTATGACAATAGTCGTGTCATGTTTTTTGTAGTCTAAGACAGCTTAAGGTTATTGGTAACGGCATATTTTTTTGAATAACAGCTAACAAATTTTACGCTGCACATAGGCTTGTTTTTAAGATCCCGATACAAGTGCAAAACTGAGTATAAGCAAGACTTTTATCAATTTTTTTAATTTCGATTTTGCTGAAAAAGAAAAAAACGTTTTGCTTTTAATTAAACTTAAAAAAAGTCAAATCTTCTTTTGGTTGTTTTAGGCGAAATTCCAGAATTAGGGTTTATTTATTACTTTATTTATCTATCAAGGTCAATCATATTCGTAATCCAAATAAGTAAGCAATACATAGTTTTAAATTTTTTTTAAATTTTAGTTTTGCCAAATAGAAAGGAAATTTAGCTAAACAACCTCTTCTATTGGTTGTTTTAGGAGGGATTCCAGAACTGGGGTAAGTTCGAACCAGGGTCAATCAGCCCCAGTATGGACTGCGCTAGCATGTTAATACGTGACATAGGTGAGGATGGGTACCGCCTTGGGAGTTGGGCGTCCATGGCTTGCTACGAGAGGATATTCTACACTTGCGAGAGAGGTTGGTTAGACTATGAAGTACATTTTTGCTTAAAGGGGGTTAAAAGTTTTTTTTTAAGATGACGTTTCAAGGTTTTTATCATAATTTGACAAGTAATGTGAAGAAATTTGCTGTTCTCCAATGAACTCGTGCTTAAATATGGAATGAAATGTAGAAAATTGTTTAGAGATGACGTCACAAAGTTTTCATCATATTGTGACATCATAGCAAGTTATCTAAAGAATCCTACTGTCCCTAATGAATTTATGCGTAAAATAACTGCAGATGACTCTAATAACAAATGTAGGCTTTTTTGGAAAGCGACTTTTAAGTACTTTCGTCAAGGTTTTAAAACTAAAACACACAAAGTGGAAACAATTTTTTTATTTACGTAAAGATGGATTAAAAATGTGATTGGGGGGTCATGGCGTGGTGAAGATACAACGCTAATAAACGTATGCATTTTGTTCTGTGTTTCTTTATCATAACAGTTTGGTTTTATCTTTCTTCTAGATATTGCCGAAACCCGGATCTGGTCATACGACAACAACGACCATGGAAGTAAGTGGAATTAACTGATTTAAACCGCCGCAAAGTGGTCTTTATAATTGTTGGCTTGACGTCCTTTGATAGGTCATTTAAGTGACTGAATACTGAAGCCCATATAAAAAAGGTAGCATTTTTGTACGTTCGAATAAATCTTTATTCATTTTTAACATCGTTCGAAATGCTATGTACTTCTATATGGGCTTTAACATTCCTAATTATTATGTCTAATTCTTTTTAAAATATGAGAAAAAAAAATAATTCACATTCCAAGATTAAAAACTGCGTGGGATCGTTAATGATTGCTGAAATCCCTGTAACAATTTGCTGCCGGATTTCTACCGTAGTGTTGAAGAGTAGCATACTATCACTTGGCATGGGGTATCGATATTACCAGGAATCCCTAAACCAGGGGTTCCCAACCTTTTGTGCTGCTCGTACCCCTTTGTCAGGTCAGAGCGTTCGTCGTACCCTCCAAAAATTCTGCATCGGCTATCGATGTCATCAAGCATCCCTAAACCTCAATCATCCATTTTTAGTCCAGCCATCATCTTGGGGGAGCAGGTTCCAGTTCTGTGGGGGGTCCCTACAATCCCCCATTCCCCTCCGCCCCTCCCCCTTCGCCAAGCCCTGTGACGTTACTGGGGGAGTGCAAGGGTGGTTTGGCGCCTCCCAGTGGAAGTTCAGCAACGACGGACGTCACGGTAAGTTATGACGTCAGGTTTTGACGACGTGAGTATTATGGCTTTGCTAAAAGATAAACCGCTTTTGAAATTCCCAACCGAAACAAATTTGTTGGTTTTCCAGGCCAATATATGAATGCATAAATTTATCGGATTATTAAATGTATTTGATGTTTTAAAATACTTAAACTCGTGGCCTTATTCACAAATAACTTGTATTTCTTAAAGCATAATGGCTGTAGGTTGTAATTAGTCGTAGAATATAAGTCCATACAGAAGTAGGTAACATTTTAAACAGTTTAAATCAATCTTAATATATTTGCAACATCCTTTTAAAAAAACAAATATCCCTTTTAAACTTAAAACCGCTTAATGGATGTTACAAATTGCTGAAAAGCTGGTGTCAGATTGGTAATAAATCTCCAGCAATTCCAGCATAGTAATGGGCGAGTAGCCTATGACTACTTGGCAATCCACTGTTAGGCTGCGATACGATAATATGAGATAACACTACTAAGTTTGCCACTGTCACGCCAAAATTGGTCCGGTTGGAGCGATTTTGGCGTTGGAACAGCCGCTAAAACAGGTATGACTAGGGCTATGGTTAGGCCGGACCAGTTTTGGCCTAGCTGGACCTATTTTAGCGGCTGTTTCAACGCCAAAATTGATCTGACTGGATCAGTTTTGGCCCCGGACCAAATTTCGCGTTACATGTCAACCTATATTGCTAAAGCACCCTTTGTTTTGCGTTGCAGTGCGAATCGACATTTCCCCAGCAGGCTCGTTGTGGTCCAGGTTTCATGGAAGCTCCGAACAGCATTTTGTGAGTCACATGATCTTCCATGTCGGAAGTCAGTCCACCCAGGGATCAGAGCATTCATTGTATGGAAGGAAATACGCAGCTGAGGTGAGAGTTTTTTGCGTGTAGAGCTGTGTTTAATGATTTGAACTTCGCAGTATAATGGCCGGAGGTTTAGGTAATTAGGATGTAGTAAAAATATCAAAGCTCATACACCATTATGCAGCATTCTGTGAACGTTCCGAATAAATCCTGAGATAATGACTGGAGGTTGTAATTTGACTTATAATATACATAAAAGTCCATACAGGAGTAGGTAGCATTTTGTGAACGTTTCGAATAAATCCTAAGATAATGGCTGGAGGTTGTAGTTAGACGTAAAAAGAATATCAAAGCCCATATCGACGTAGGTTGCATTTTTAACGTTTCGAATAACTCTTTATTTATTTTCAACATCTTTTCAAACTTAGTTTTATCCTTTAAAGCACACCTGGTCAAACTACGCTCAGAGGGCCTGGCCTGGCAAGTTAAGTCATTTTGGCTCGCGGCTCATTTTACGTAAAACTTTTTCAAGCAAAAATAGTCCCTGTTGTTCTTATCGTTTTTATGATTAATAAATTGAACAAATTACACTTTTAAGGCATCTTCACCTAAACATATTTACATGATTATTTTAAAAGGAATTAAAGGCTGTATTATGTGTGTTTTTAATTCCTTTTCGGCCCGGCTTTAGGAAGTTTTCTGTTTCTCAAAAGTATAGTTTCATAATGTAAGTATCGCTTTATTTCGGTTAATAATTGCCTTTCATTTAAACGTCATGTTTCATTTTGCAGCTTCAAATATTCCACGATGTAGGGAGCGATGGCAGACGACATGCTTTGTCGTTCCTGTTTTTGGTGAGTTCATTGCGACGATATTTTACTTTTTTGTGTGTGTTTAAACATATTTGCGTAAATAATTTAAATAGGCCTCTAAAGGTTAATGTCAGTTTCAAACTTTATCTTAAAGCAGCTTTTTAAAATTCAATCTTAAAGTTGTTTAAAGAGCAGGTAAAATTTAGAATTATCATTCCATGAAGGAAACATAAAGATTTTTTTTTCTGAGTAATGCGGTATTTATTTATTTAAACCATGCAAGCTTGGTAACGAAATCATTTGAACTGCTTTAACAAATTTCAATCTTAAACCAGCTTTTAAATGTAATCGTACGGTTGCTAATGATCCACCAGAGCAAAAAATATTTTAAAGTTAATATTGATGCAAAACGAAATGTCATGTCTTTATTTTAGAGCTGACAAATTTTATATCCAAATAAATACAATAAATATTTCGCTACTTGTTATCTCAGGAACGCTCGTCGCCTAGCAACAATCGATGGAACTACGTCATAGATCAAGTGACGTCAGTTTCGAAGTTGGGGTCGAGTTCTACCTTCACGGCGCCAAACGGGTTCCTTACGTGGTAAGTGGCCATAAATATTAAGCTGCTGCAGGCCGGTGATACATTAACTAGAGTTAAAGCAGTGCATCTTAAACTTTTTACACCGCGGACCCTAATTTTTGTTTTGCTTTGCGTGGACCACGGTTGACAGGAAATTTTCAGAGATGACGTCATAAATTGACGTCACAATACAAATAGACTTCAGAAATGTGCTAATTTCAGGCCGAAAAATGCGAAAGTTAATTGAAGTCTAAATACATTCAGTACAAAACCGTTTTATTTTTAATTAAACATTTCCCTTTGTAAAAGTGAATAGGCCTACTTCCTAAATGAACACTAATATTTCAATTATGCCTTCATGGACCCCTTAGAACTAGTTCAAGGACCCCAGTTTAAGAACCTACGAGTTAAAGCATACATCCAGACGTTTGTTAAAATATTGTAACAACCATAATAATCCCCATTTTAATGGCCTAAAAATATTTAAGTCTTCAAATTTTGCCACTGTAAATGATTAATATTATCCTAAAATGAAAGCACATACGGCAAACCATTCCATGCTGCTTTAAAAGTACTTAATTGGCTCTGCATGAGCATTTTATGAGAATAAATATATTCGCTTCCACACAAAATTATACAAAACCCTAAAACTACAAGCATTGACGTTGTTAAAGGATAAAGCAAGAATTGAAACGTTTACTTAGACAGCATGCAATATTTATTTCTTATAAAACAAGCTACTTTAATTTCTCCATATGATTTTTAATTTAAACACAGTAGCCTAATTCGTTCACACAGAGCCACCAGCAATATCATTTGCAAGTGATTAGTTACCAACCAACTTTTTCGATCTGAACTCTCAAGTCGGTAAACTTGGTTTCCGACCTCCAACGCCCAATAAATATTTTAAACTAATTGATAATACCTCCCCAAGCATTAGCAATACCAAGTAAGCCTACTAAACTTCCCGAAGTCATTTTATTTCATTCCCCAATACCTAATTATATTTTCTTTTCGTTCAGGTTGGTTGGTGACAGTTCGTCACGTGGTTACAGCAACGAGGCCATCCTGGGGTCAGGGGTCAGATACCTGGGGTCACTTCCCTACCCCCCGTGCATACAAAACGTACAATGGACCGTACACACCCGACACATAGAGTTGTCCACCGCACAGGTCAGTGTGTACAGTAGAGTCAAGGGCGGCGGTGTAGGTTAAAAATAACCAGAGTCCAACTTCAGCCAAATTTGCGGTTCCGTCCAGTTCGGAGCCCGAATAATCAGCCCTGATTTAAACGACTGATTACAATACTACAGGATCGGTCCGACTACTCCATGTCAAGTGGAAGTATAGGGACTTTTCATTTGGATACTAAGGCAGTGGTCGGTAAACTGTGGGCCGCAGAGCCGCTTTTAGTGGCTGCGAGTGACTTTTTTATGTAGTTGTGGGCCACGTAATAGCCGTACATTCATTGCACTTTGTTTTAAAAGAACATGTGTAATTTCTGCCAAAACTTTGAATGTGCATAGGTATGTAAACGCAATTTTTTTCGCGTTTTGCGCGTATATTCTTTGTTTTATGGTATGTTTTACATTATGGCATGGCGGTGTTTTGGGCACCAAGGCGCCATGTAATATTTCACCTTAGAATCTATACTGTTTCGTAAGGGTTTTACGCAGTGTGCCTTTAATAGCTCTGAAAAGATTACTTTGGGCCGCGACAAAAAAGTTTGCCGACCACTGCATAAGGGGTTAGCAGTGCCAATAATATACCTGGTCCATACAGATAGTAGGCAGCATTTTGAACGTTTCGAATAAATCTTTATTCATTTTCAACATAGCGTGGAAATTGTTTGATTATATTATAGAATAAATGAATGGCTTTCTAACCCAAAGGCGCCTAGTGGTTTATTGCATTGCCATTTTTCCTATCAATTTAATGATAACTGATTTGATGATAATGATATCTGTACGTTGAATTTTAGAAGATATTTTAAACAGAAACACCTTTCTTTTTGACAAAATGGCATTATCAGTGATCAGCAGCTCTGTGAAGCCTATTACCGAAATCGGTTATCTTAATATTCTTTCTAAAAGACACGGTGTTTAATTTTGAGTATGCTATAATTTTTATTCGGTACTACCTTAGCAGGGCTGGATCACATGTTTTACTAAAGTGCTTTTTAAATATTAGTTCTACGTTTAAAAGGCGCTTTATAACTGAGTTTTATTTTACACAATTTCTAGTTTTTCTGGTTGCGGCAAGTTAAAATGGAAGCAGACCTACCAATGTACAACAACTTCAGGCCTATTCAGTACAGGGACAGTTTTCTTTGCCTCGCTACAACGTAGGGTAAGTTTGTCAGCTGTTGTCCTTTCATATTTACGCTAAAGCTGTATGACATATAAAAGGAATAAGTGTTAGTCCCTTTCCCCGCCGTTTCACGCGAAACGGCCTTGCAAAACGCCTATTTGTACTTTTAGCACTCTTTTTAAAATTTACTTGAACATTGATTAATGTGCAAGTTATTAGCAAGCATGTTGCACTGAATATGTGATATATAAAATCACCTTGACCCTTGTAAGATAAATGTCGACCTTAATTCGTGATCAGTAACAGCAGAATACTCTAGCAAAGCTAGCAATTCAGGTCAGACACTATTAAAAGTGGATCTGAAAAGATATATATATATATATATCGCCAGCAAAAGGCATCTTTATTTTATTTTAATTCGAATGAATGAAATTGCTAGCTTTCCTAGGGTATTCTGCTGTTATTAGGAAGGATATAGTAAGAATATCAAAGCCGATAGAGAAGTAGGCGTCATCTCAAACTTTTTAACCGGTTGAAAAAAAATTAAGAAAAATTCGAAAAAAATTACCTACTTCGGTATGGGCTTTGGTGTTCCTAGGGCTGCGGAGCCGGAGTCGGGACTCAGGTAAGACCACGTAAAACTACCCGAGTCCCAAGTCCGACATACGCATGCGCAGCACCAAATTTTAAAACCGATATGGCCGCCAAATAGAAATTGTAAAGGTGGAATATTTTCCAACCATGTATTGTGAGTGAATAAATTATACGACACCCCTATAAGTGGATTGCTGAATATCCACGTTATTTTAGTTTGGTAAATTGGTGAAATACAGGCTGTAGAGTGAGGGCCGGACTCGGGACTCGACAAAATTGCACATTTGCCCGGAGTCGGGCAAGGGTTATTTTTCTGCGTCTTACTACAACCTCCATCTATTATGCTACGAAGAAAGTATATCGTTTAATTAATCAAGTGTTAAAAACTACTATTAACAAGCATCCGAGGTTTGTGCAAAACCAATATCTGTTGACGGTGAAATATGGAGCTTGATTTGCAATATTTAGCTCTTAAGCCCCCTATAAGTATCACAACACTGCTGTTGCAGTAGGAATGTAAAACTTTGAACAACTTTGCATGTTTTCCGTTTTGCAGGTCGACTCGCGGTTGAAGAAGATTGGCGACGTGCGTTTTTATTGGTCAGGAGCGAAAGTGCGTGTGCTCAATGGCGGATTACTTATTCGTGGAGAAATATACTTTGTATATCGATTGGTGTCAGCCTTTACATTTCATGGGAGAGCAAGCATTACTATCGCACACATAAATACACACATACAGTAATACATTTATTATAGATAATTGCTATAATAGGTAGGCTAAGGCGAAATATAGGTAGAAAAAGGAGTACGGTATATGCTCAGGATTTAGGTCAAATAAACGACAAATATACAGGGTTTAAAAAATAAATGATAAGCTCGGTTTAGCAAAGTTTAGAAATCAAAAAGTCTACCACAACGAAAAAAAAATATACGAAAAACGAAACCAGACGTTATCCGCATTATTATGTCCACGTTTTTTATTCCGTAGTTTTCCCGCAATGTCCGCGTTCTGCCGGTTGCCTTAATATTCATTCTATGTATAACTATTCAGTATTTAACCATTATGCTCCGTTTTCAACCTAGAAGCCTAGAAGCATTTTTGTGTTAATGTAACAGCAATTCAAGGTATTGATTTATGAATTTAAACAAGGTGGTTTGAGAAAATGAATGACAAACGACAAAGTGAAACATGTTCATAATTTAAACTGCTTTCTACAAAAACGCTGAAGTAATTTGCTAAATATCAGCAGTTTTTAGTTAAAAACCAGTGAAAAAAATTTAAGAAAAATTTTATGAGAAAAAATAAAAAATAACACGATGACTGGACTTTTATTGATTAAAAAAGATGCTAAAAAAGATTTTAAGTCTTTTGCTTGATTTGCAATACGGTATTGTAAAAATCTCCGGTGTAGCATAGCTTGCTTAATCAGGCAAGGCACAAACGTAATTACAGAGCTGAAATTACGAGCGAAATCATCCGACGAACAAGTTTAATTGCCAATCAGGGCCAGAAGCAGCTTTTTGTAATCTCCACTCGTGTCACCAGATATGAACTTGTCGAGGGGTTGCTTGAAAAGCAACTTAAACTGCTCCTTGATTTGAACCATGTCCACCTGGTTTCAACACACGATTACTGGTATACAGTAGTACAAAAGTGTTGGATTTTTGTCAGTCTAAAAGAGTGCTAGTTATACTTTTGTGGAATTTGTCGTCTAAAGACAACAAATTGGCATTGAAAAAACATTAGTCCATAGCAGGGCCGGATTCAGGAATATATTGGGTGGTACAACAAGTTTTGAATGACCTAGTGTTTTCGAGCGATCTTGTGAGCAAAGTTCAGCTGAAATCACTGTGTTTTATTTTGCTAAAAACTTAGATTGAAGGTAAAGTTTTAATATTAAAGGCGTTGATCTGATCAGGTTGCCGATGTTTTGCAACGCACGATCAGTTACCGGAAAAAATAACAAAATTAGAAAATGCTGGACATTTTCCGGCCAAAATAGTGCAGGTTGCAATGATTCATCTAACAGCCAACGAACAGTCCTCCGGAAATCGTTCAGGACTCGAACAAAAGGTAAATAAAGATATGTTTTATGTTTTAGTTGCGAAAAAAGGCCTTCCGGAAGGTTTGTGTTTTGTAGATTTGAAAAAAGGTTTTTAGTGATTAAACTGTATTGTTTACCCAGGAGATAAATTTTCCAAGGATGCTAGAAAAAAATACGTTTTTGTCACTTATTAGAATGTCAGAGAACAACACTGACTATTAGACCTTGATTCTTCCAGTGGGCCTGAAGCTTCAAAAAATGCTTCTGCGGGCCAAAGCTTTTTACGTAAAGTAATATAAATAAAATAACTTGATTTACACCATGGGGGCCTATACGGGGTTCATGGCCCCACCCGAGTGTGTGATTTAATGGAAACGGAATAAACGTTTTGAAAGAAAAAAGTTTAATTAAAACAAAGCACTTCAGCGCCTTCTCCTTGAATGCATTTCGACTCCATTTCCGTTTCACATTTGTTGAACCGAAAACTGTGGGTTTCTTCAGTCTAATTTTAGACTGGGTTCTTTATTTTATTGTGAATTAAGGACCACTAAATTTGACGGACAGCGATGTGAAGCAACCACTAAAAAGACTAAGTAAATACTTTCATTCAATCGTTCCAGTAAAAATGAAACAACAGAAGTAACGTTACAAAAGTAACCAGAGTAAAATCGAGTAAAATTTTCCAGTCACAGTTTTAAAAAAAGTTCTAGGTAATAAAACAAAAAATGAAGAGCAAAAAGTAATCAGTAAAATTTTCCAATAAACTAAAAACTAAACAATAAAGGAAACCTTAAAAGCAACCAATAAAAGTAACTAATAAAAGTAACTACAAAAGTAATCACTAAAATTTTCCATTAAAAGTGAAAAGTAATTAATAAAGGTAACCATTTAAAGTAACTAAATAAAATATCTACCTCGCAACGCGTAACGACCACCCTTATAAGTGTGGAATCGTTGGTTCCAGCTCCCTTCATTGAATGGTAGAGCCTCTGTGCAAAGTAGACGGGAGGGCTCCGTGCGATCATCACAACAGCTTTAAGCGCTTCTTCAGCGTCGCCAGAAAACTCACTCTCAATCGACTTTACGATGTCCTTCTTCGCAACCTATGGGCGGAAGTTTAAATGGTTGTGGAAACGGTGAACAAGCAGCGTTGTACACAAGTCATTTTGTGGCGATTAAGTGCGAGTCAAGTCATTTACGAATCTAAATAAGTCCTTGTAAGACTAAGTAAGGATATCGAAGCCCATACAGAAGTATAAGTATCATTTTGTGAAAGTTCAGAATATCTCTTTATTCATTTTTAACATAGTATAAATAAGTCCTATTTAACTGATTTGCGAACAAAATACTCAAGTCAAATCATTTTCGATTCCCCAAAGCTTTGCTCAGCCAGGCACACCTGGTACAGTCAACTCTACCTTCTGGTATTCGCGGAAGGTGGCCCTCAGTTGCGGATAGCTCCTTGTGCAAAGGACCAGGTTGAATGCGGCTTCATCAGTCCCCAGCTTCTTCTCACCGGCTTTGTATAGGTTTTGTGCGTCGGTCGCCGCTTTCCCGTGATCCACGTCATTCGATTCGTCACGTGACGCCTGCGGAGGGGAATACCCGTGCGTGAAATTAAAAATTAAATTTCTATGCTGCTTATAGGTGGTTTACAATGTGATGCAATTTTTCAGTGGTTTATAATGTGATGCAATTTTTGTGAAACAAAACGGTCCTATAAACTAATGTTAACAGAATAATTTTAATGAAAAACACGGCTCCTCGGGAAACTATATTTATTTTATATTGACATTCATAATTAACATTCTATGTTGCTTACAACAGTGGTTTCTAATGAAAATTAGATTTTTCCCAAAAAAACATTCATGTAATAAGTTGCTACCAGGCAAAATATTAATGAAATACACCTACTCTGGCAAATATATTTCTCCTGGCCAAGTCGCCTTCTTCAGGGTGAATAACACTATGAACGAACGATGCCATTAACCCTAAAAAAGGCGACCTGAACAGTTCGACAAAACGTTCAAGAAAAAACATAATACCAGAGGACCGGGGTTTTTTTAATATAAGCAGAGAAAAAATAGAATGTTTCAAGCAAATCAGGCTAATCAATAACGCTCGAAAATCGCTATTCATTTGTACAACAAGGTTGTCATAGACAAAGATAAATGTAACAACATTGCAAGTTTGGTAACTTAATAGAAATAGTAGCGCCACCCTTAAGTTTTTCAACCACTGGTTTAAGGGAAAAAATACTACCACCTTCAGTTTATAGAAAAGGGTTTGTTTTCAAAAAACTACATACCCATATACAAAAGCGTGTAATGTGAGTAAGGTAACCTGCAATTAAGTGATGCAAAACACTCTTACGTTGTTAAACTTACGTTGTTGAATGATACCAACAAGTGCTTGTAATCCCCGCTCGTCTCACTGGTGATCGCCTTCTCCAATTCCTTCTTGTGAAGTTTCTTGTAAACTTCACGAATCTCCTTGATTTCGGCGTTGCTACGCGACGCTAGGATCTCGGTGAGGACCTGCAAAAAGGCGGGAAACGATATTTAAAATCGAATTTGAAATTGATTATAATAACAAAGACAGAAAATGACATTGAGAAATCGAATTTAAAAATGGCTGGAAACGATATTAAAAAAATTGAATTTGAAAACTAGATAATAAAAGAGCGGGAAACAATATATAGAAAATTGAATAAAAATAGGTCAACAAAAGGCGAAAAACGATATAAAAAAACGAATTTAATTTTTTTAGAAAAAAGGGTCGAAATCGAAATTTAAAAAAACGTTGGAAAGGGTGATAAAAAGGGCGGGAAACGATATTTAAAATAAGGAATTAAAAAAATTGGTAATGAGGGTTGGTATTAAACAATCGAAACTGAAGTGAATAAAAAGGCTGGAATACTAAAAGAATTGAATTTAATGAAGTTATAAGCGATATTGTTAAAGGATGTAAAATAGTAAAAGGGCACAAAATAACGTCTAAAGACACTTAGATTTACCTTAACGCTACGCAAAATCGATAGTTTACTCGGGTGTTACTTGTACGAAATGTACAACGGTTTGTGAAACACCGCCTTAATGGAGGTTTTAATGTCACACGAACCGTCTCTTTGGTTCCAGCCCCAAAAACAATGTTAAAAAAAAAAGATTTATCGTAAGTCTAAACCAGGGTTTTTTAAACTGGTGTCCATGGACCCCTTGGAGGTACGTGAACTAGTTTTAGGGGGTCCATCAAGCTCTAGTTTAAATATTAGTGTATATTTGAAAAGTAATCATTTTTTTAAAGAAATTAAAAATGAAACGTTTTTGCATTGACTCCGTCGTGCCTTCACATTTGTCGGGCCGGAAACAGCAGATTTTTTTTGAAGTCTATTGGTATTGTGACATAAATTTAAGACATCATCCCTAAAATTTCTTGCCTACCCTGTTCCACGTGAAGCAAAAATATTTTTTAAGAGTCTGCGGTAAAAAAAAGTTTAAGAACTCCTGCTCTAAACAGTTTGCGAAACCGACATAATCGAGGTTTTATTCCACACGAACCGTTTCCTTGGTTCCCAGCCCCTTCATAGCCCCATGTAAGCACTCAGCATCGTAAGTTCTCGGTGGAGTGAAGCAGGCGATCGCAAGATCCCGGAAGTTTCCCCCGAGCTCGGATTTCAAGTCGGCGAGTAGATCCTAGAAGGGAATGTGGGCAAATAGTTAGGAAGAAAAATGAAACGAGTAGTGCTATAAACGAATAGTCATCTATATAGCTTATTGGGTAGAAAAATATAGTTTATTGACTAAGTAGATTATTGAATAGGAAAATATACCTTAGTGACTATATAGCTTATTGAGTAGGAAAATATAGGTTATTGACTAAGCCAGGCTAACTTTGTTTTAAACATTTTATAAACAGTGAAAATAACCTTATTACCAATAATCGTATTTGGGAAAACATAATGAACATATTACTAAAAAATAAGTATTGGACAACAAGTATCGCAATTCGGTGTAATACCCAACAAAGTTTAGTTTACCTCCAGTGGTTAACCTGCTATTTCAGAAATCGCTTCGTTGGATCGCACATTATGGCTAACTTGCGTAAATTAATTCGGTATCGGATTTGCAGCGATACCACCCTAGTATCGGACAAATAGCGATACTTCCACGTGACACCGATCCAACATTATCGGAAAATCTAACACTTACCCTGCCGAAAGCTTGCTTGAATGCTGAACCGATCTCGGCACGTTGCTTGTGGCTTCGGTTCGCTGCAATTTCGATAATTGCCTTTTCGTCCGTTCCTGGGAAACAAAATATCAACAAATAAATACAAAGCTGCTTGTACTAACAGAATGAGCAAGCATTGGCGTCATGGTTGTTTCTCGACTCGCTCCTCTCTGAGCCTGTGCAGTTCAAGGAGCGACGGTCCCGGTATGACCAAGGTCGTGAGTTCGAAACTCACTGCAGGCTAGTTGTTTTTCTAGCCTGCCCTGCTTGCATCATTGATCTACAGATTCGGTGAGTCTGCGATGGCTTTCGGTGTACTTATGATATGTAAGCCGTAATCTCAAAAAGCAGCTTCAGAAGGACTAGACCTCAGTCATTAACACACATATGTGTGCATCTTTCATGAAATAAACACAATTCAATGTTCAATTTTAGACATCTCAGAACACAACCCCAAAGTTGGGCAACTGAGATATCCTAAACAATTGTTTAGTAAATTTAAACGTGTTATATGCCGCCTTCTTTTGCATTGACTTCTATTTAAACTATGGGAAGCAAATTAGCCTAGAAATTCCTGGTATTAGCATCCTTCTATATTTATACACTACACACTACACACTCTTCCATTTTTAAGAATAAAAGTTCGACAGGAAGTTTTATACCTGACCAGCGTTCTTCATGGCTAACAGTCGCCTTTTTAAAACAAATAGCCTAACCTTCATGAAAAAAAATGGTGACCCCTTAGTTCAGGATTGGCGACCTACAGCTCGCAGGGCAGACCAGGCTCACCAATGCAAATCATGCGGCCGCGACCTTTTTTTAAACTAAACACGAGGCCATTCGTCCAATTTTTTTTCAGCTACCTAAAAATATATATATTTTTTTTTCAACTACCTAAAAATATATTTTTTTTTTCAACTACTTAAAATAATTTTTTTTTTTCAACTACTTAAAATAATTTTGTTTTTTTTAAACCACTTAAAATAATTTTTTTTTTTCAACTACTTAAAATAATTTTTTTGGCGCTTTGCGCAAATCTTGTCTACCCATCAAGGGTAAATTGCAAAATACTTATCCCCGATTAACAGTCATTGGCGTTGTAAAATTAAGAAGTCTACACAGTCAAAATTAAACGGCCCACAGAGACTGAGTATGGTTATGGCTCATGCCTAGAAAAATGTTTCACACTCTGCCTTAGTTGATGATTAAGCCACAAAATATAATCACCGAGGCCTTTCATTGCTTTACGCAAAGCTTGAGTGTCCTCTATATTTCTATATATTGACTGTACACCCTACGACTTCTATATAACTAAGTTTGACGCAGCGTTCTATATTCGAGCCGCGTTCTTCACGGCTAATAACTATACAGTCAAAAAGTTGGCGTTTAAGCCATTAAAATATTAATATACTCACCGAGGCCTTTCATTGCCTTACGCAAAGCTTGGGCGTCGGAATCAGCATTGAAGCCAGAATAAGGCTTCACAGTTCCTTCACATTTCTCCAACGCTATCTCGATAATTCCTTTCGCAAGTTCGTCAGCCATTCTTTAGTGTACGTTCACTTTAAAAAGCTAAATTACTATAAACCTTTTCAAAACATATAAAATATAAGTTATAAACAAAGTAGACTATGATATTGGAGAAACGTTTTATGCCTGGCACAATATTCGCTTACGCTTAAACACGTTTCATTTGCACGTAAAAAGAAAATCGATTAATATCCTTTATTAGCTTCTTGTTTCAAAATTAAAAAGCAGAATGGCTTTAGCGATTGAGTGGTATGTTACGATAAGTAGGCGCTGGCTCTCAGGGCGAGAGCCGACGGCTACCGAAGTCACTTACACTTACACGTCCTTGTAGGTATCTGACTCCAAAGGAGCAGGCCGTAACATACCTGTCCTTAACTTCTTCAACTTGAGACAAAGTCACTTCGCTCGTTGAGTATAATTTACAAATCTCAGAACTTTTACAAAAACGAAATTACAAAACTATAAATTTTACAAGTTTTTTAAATACAAATATGTTTAAATAGTGTTTGTGCAACAGTCTAACGTCATCCATAATCAAACATGTGATATTACGACACAAACTTTAATAAACTGAACAACGCGGCTCATTGTTTCGAAAGATATGCGCCGCGTCTAAACTTTGTCGAATTGTTAGTTCTAAAGAGCAGTAAACAATCAATTGACTGTGACGTGGACAAGCTAGAAATATCGCGATCGTGATCGTTTTATATTGCAAACTGATTGGCAAAACAACCAGACATAAGCTCGCAAACTTAAACTAAGTCACAACTAATATGAAAGCGGGTATACCAGACATGCTTCCGTAAAAGGACAACGCCTAAAAGCTTGTGGTTATACAGGAAAGGTTATACATTGTCGTCAAACATTAACCTTTTCTTGCGGCAAGCTGTCTATCTCGCTTAACCAAACACGCCACAAGAGCGACATGTGGCTTATGTGTACAACAGCAGGGATAGAAATGTGATGAATATCACGTCCGCGTTTTTTCACATTACAACGACGTTGCTTCCAGCGACAATTATTAGCTTTTGTAATAGAAATAACACAAGACAAAATTAAAATTAATCAGAACAGTTGGCTTTTAAATCAACTGTGCCAATATTTACAATTGCATATCTTGTCCACCTCCTGGTAAAGCATGACTGTGTTTTCATGGGTATAACAATTTGTTTCTTTTTAAAATAAGATAAGAAGACACGCAGTGCTCAAACTTCTTTCGCGGAGACACAAATTATAAGCGTAGCCCCAAGAGAAGAGATTTGGCGAGTCAATTCTTTACACTGAACGATTGGTACGCTAAAATTAAACAAAACACAAATTCAAGTTAGATTACCATAACTTTTCAGTTAGATTAGCATAACGCCGTCATAAAACCCAAACACTAACGGATCCACGTTAACTAAATTCATTAAAAAAGTCTCCTTTTAACGTTTCTTAACCATAAGTACGTTGAAAAGCTAACATAACTGGCAAATGTTAACGCCTAACGTGGTGGTAAACAAATCGTCTTAAAAGTTGTTTGTTAAACGTTTTACTTTTTTTTGTTGTTGTTTTGAAAAGATTAATCCTATACATACCACAACTATGATAAACAACAAGCCTAGACGCTTCGTGGATGAAAACGCTTTGGAAAAATTCGAGCAGTGCGCAGAAATGACGTCATATTTGACAACAGAGACAAACAATTAGCAACGATTCAAACACAAAGAATATTCACTCTGGTGTGATATTCAACCTACCGTTATGAAAACATAGCATTTATTAACACGTATTGTTTTAGGTCACAAATACAAATAAACTGGTGTCTCACACATACTTTTCGTTGTGTTTAAGGTTACTATCAATTGTTTTCAGTACTGTTAGGCAGCTGCTGTCATTCTTGATACAAACAACCAGTTCTTTTTTTTTTAATGTCTTTTTTTAACCCCTTAACTATTTTAAAAATGGCAAACACGAATAACCTAAAATCTGGACTTAATAACGCGAAGGTTAAGTAACAGCAACAGTAAATAGGTAAAGGCGTAAACAGATTTTTTCGTTATAGCAGGATTGTAGATGCACGTGGTTTTCGTGGACGTTTTACTCTCCGGTTTAAAGTTCAACAAGTTGAGCGAGCCACGAGACAATAACAATAACATAACCGGAACTTTTGACTACGTGAAACAAACGTGTAGGCCAGTGGTGGCCAACATGAGGCACGCGTACCAAGTGCGGCACGCGACCTAATAAAAATGGCACGCAAGCCCCCCCCCCCAAAATACAGCCAATTGTCAAAAAAGCTAAATTTGTTATTAAGACAATGGTCATTGTTTATTCACAATACAAAACAATCCCAGCAATTACGACAACAAACAATTACTTCAAAAGTTATAAAATTATGCTGGTTTGATTTTTGGTATAAAAGCACTTTTAATATTAGAAAAAAATAGTTGAAACTTCGGCACGGGAAGAAGTTGTAAGATAAAAATTGGCACGTCGGCATGTTTTAAACCCCTGGTGTAGGCAGATAGATCGATGATAAAAGAACCGATGGAAAAGCAGGGCTGTGGAGTCGGAGTCGGGACTCGACGGAGTCGGTTTGTTTTGCTGGAGTCGGACTCGGGACTCCAGTAAGACCGCGTAAAACTACCCGAGTCCCGAGTCCGACTCCGCAGCCCTGGTTTAAATATTAGTAAAAAAAGATTCCAAAAGATTTTTTAAGGCGGCAAAATGTAAGTTGTAAACGTGTAATAGCAAATGGTGAAATATTTTTCAACCATGTAATGCGGGTGGATCAATTATGACACCAATGTGAGTCACTGTGACTGTGAGTCAAGTTTGTTGCGTAAATGGGTGAAATACAGCCTGTAGAGTCAGAGCTGGACTCGCGACTCGACAAAATCTTACATTTGGCCGGAGTCGGCTTTGGGACTCGGGAGTCGGACTTGGGTTTATTTTTTGGCCGTGGTCGGACTCGGGAGTCGGACTCGGGTTGTTTTTAACCAACTCCGCAGGCCTGTGGAAAAGCATGCGTTTGTTGGATGTATTGTATGTCTGCTTGTTAATTACATTCCAAAAAGGCACGATTGTGCGAAAGCTCGTCAAGCACAAAACAGCTCCACTTGCTTAAAGTTACTTAGTGGCGTGTAAATGGTCGGGAAGGGACGGTTCACCCAATGAACCAAAAAAACACTCATTGCTAAATAAACTAGGTAACTTTAATCTATTATGTAAAACACAAACATTCCAGGCGTCAATAAACGTTATTGCTTTTGTTTGAGGAATGACGAAAATGGGTCAAAAACAGTTTTCGGCGAATTTCACTCTAGCGTTTTGTCACGCTCATAACCAAATTGCCTAAGGTCACTCCTTGTTACCATCTCGATCCACAGAAAAAGTGCTTAAGTCATTTTTTTGCACAAGCGAGTGGGAAATGACCAAAAAATGACTTAAGCACTTTTTCTATGGATGGGGATGGTAACAAGGAGTGACTGAATCAAAAACTTTGAAAATTAGTAAAAAATGACTTGGGCAATTTGGTTATGAGCGTGACGAAATGCTTTAAAAAGCAGAAGCGGATAAAAAATGAAGGATAGGGTGAAAGCAGTTCGAGGAAACGGTTTAAGCTTCCTTACTTTCATGCACATTTACCTGGGTGCGATTCCAACACACAGCTTTGAAGGGGCAACATAAAAGTAGGACGGCTGCAACCTGTTTTCGCTCAAAACGGAACTTAAAAGCACAATAAAAGCAAAATAAACCAAAAAAATCTATATTTGTAATTAAATTCTGAATGTGAACTCCTGATTTGAAGAAAGTACGACACATTTCAACGCATTCCATTTTTACCTGTCTGAACCTAGACAAACATTAACGTATTATTGTCGACAATATATCTCGTGTCACAGTAAAGGTTCGATTTTCGACAGACAAGATCTCATATATATTTATAGGCAAGTGGAATGTTTCGGTTGTATTCTTGCCGTTGCAGAATACAAAGGTTTATAATTCGCATTACGTTATCACAACGCTGTAGGCTAATCTGTTGACGTTTTCGGCTACTAGAAAGGTCTTAAACTTCCTAAAAAGGTTTTAAAACTGGCCAACTGCTACTAGAACAGCTAATAATCAACACTGATATGATTTTAAAATAGATTCAATCTTTCTGAGCAACAACTAGATAGCGCTGGTGTAGATTGTACTACAACGCACAATATTTCGATTAGGGTGCGAGTAAACGTTTGGAGTTAGGTAAGCATTATTATTAAATAATCAATATAATAATACTTGACCCACCCTCACCCAAACGCTAACTTGAACCCTAATCCAAATATTGTGCGTTGATTTAATATTAAAAGTTTGAATGCTGTGGTAGGATTCTAGACCAGCACCACTAAGATTTCTAAACGACTAATACAGCCAACCCTTGAAAAAGACCTTCTCCAATGAATCAAACTAACTATCATATTCACAACAGAAATACAAATTTACTCATAACTTCACTGCTTATAGGATACCGTAGGTATGTTATGATATTACAAGGCATGCATTCTAACATCACAGCACATCACTCATAATAACAAGGTGATATCAGCTTTCCGGTAAACCCAACAGCACATAATTTAGCCCTGCGTTGCCAAACTATTCATTCAGTCAATGCAAAACGCACAAGTCGCACAACCGGCTTAATTGAACGGGCGTAGCGGGGTCAATGAGGCGGAACGGTTAGCGCCGAACGAAAAAGGTTAAATTAGCTGCTGAATAAGTGAGAGGAATCGAATTTCTATGGCAGTTTGCTTCAAACCTGTTTCGGCGGTATAACTTTGACTACTTATTATATTAACTAATAGCTTTGTGTACGCTTCACAACGGAAAAAAAGTCGCTGGTCTGGAATCCTACAACTTTTTTACAGTAACGAAACGAGTTGTAAAAATTGAAACCGAAAGAAACAAACAAACATGGAAAAATGAATATAATAATATTATTAAGAATACTTGACTTGACCCACCCAAATTAAAACTCTAACTCGCACCCGAACCCAAATGTTGTTAGCTATATAGAACCCCCCGAAGTGGTAGGATTCCTAACCAGCGTAAAAAAACACCTTAGCTTTTAATGAGAAACATTTTGCGTTAAAAATGGTTTATTTACCTCTAAACAATAGGTCATTTAGTGTTTAGAAGTAAACAACTTGGTACCGCTTTGTTCCCTTTTCTAAGGATTTTGACCGCCACTTGGCTTTTACTATTTGCTGAAAATTACCTGACTGGGACTTGAGTCATTTTGAAATGACTGGTTTACAACAGTAGAAAAAGGCTTATGCGTTAAGCATTGCATTATATCTTGATTGTAGCATGATATTTTTACTTGCTTACAACATTGGGTTATCAGGCGTACCACGCTCTACCGGACCGCGGCATCCTTTCTTACTGAGTATAAAGTAGGCCTAGAGTTGAAATGTTGAAGGTTGTATTTCTAGCTAAATATCCACGAAATTTGAAGGACAGTTTATCAGAGCTCATTACATTTTTTGTTGCATAGGTATTATTATAATTTCCTTTGCTTAATAATCAAGTTAATAAAGTTGGACGCAAAATGTTTTATCCAGCCCGCGATGATCAGGCCTTACAGTTTTTCAGCCCTTTCTTAAAAAACGCTTAACGTGAACAAAAAAAGTTGACACAGCGTGAAATAATTGTGCCGGCAATAGCTCTATGTATATGAATAGATATACATCAGGGTCCACCTCTGCAATCTTGAAAGAGAACACCAATTCCAAATTCTGCCCAAGAAACTCACAACGTAGAAAACTAACGAACCGATTTATTAACATACATATTCGGAATTATCTAATCAACCAAAAGTAGAGCTTTGTGAGCACACACGAAGTACTGTGCGTTAAATTATATTGTTGAAAGCAACACCGATTAAAGAATGTATTGAATGTATTTAAACGAGGATTTAAGTTGAATATTTGTTCACTACATTGAATCAAGGTTTCCCAAATCCCAATACTTGTTTTAGACGTTTCGTTATGACGTAGTTTTGTGGCGTCATCTCTAAAAATGTTAGTGTTCCTGTAAGAAACCTTATTTACAGCACTTTCAGCCCTGCAACAAAGTAAGATTATAGCTGATGGATTTGGTATGTGTGAAAAAGTAAGCCTGCTTACAGGAGAAACGTTTTCAAATACTTATTGTCATTTATAATATTATCAGTGTGTTAGTCACCTCCAGGGGTATACCTTTAAACTTTACCGAATTTTTTTTATATCTTTAATATTACCGAAGGACATTAGTTAGTTGGGAATTATTTTACCAGGAGAATATATTGCGCTAAACGTTTTTTAGTCGGGAAAGAGGACTAGCCCATAAAAACTAACTTTGATAAACAAAACTGGCAAACCGCGCAAACGGCACAGTAGAATGGCGACGCCGTCAGATCGTCATGAATCATTCAAGTCGCTCTTGTTTTGTTCATGTCCAAACCGACCAGTGGCAATTAGGGTGAAAGCTCTTGTTTCTAGATGCCAGAAGCCTTTTGTCAGTAATGCTACAGAGACAGATATTCGTGTTTGACAAAAATTTTGCCTTTTAGTTTCCACTGCTAAGATGTCTGAGCAGGCCATGCTCCGATTAGTTACTAAATAATAATCGATAGGTTACGGTAATTAAAATTTTAATTGGTGACTGAACTATTGCAGTTTGAGATATTGAGAATGAACAAAGAGAAATTTAAAACGTTCTTAAAGCTCCCTACTTCTGTATGGGCTTTGATATTCTTACTATATGTAGTTTGCATTTTGGGATTCAGAAAAAAAACATTTGTGACGAGCAGTGAAGCACAGTTAGTCAACAGACGGGTTCGCGTTATTCTTAGATGATTGTATCATATCTAAAGTTATCGGCCTATTACGCTGTTATTTAGCGATATATTTTTTAAACCATGTGTGAACCTACCCTGTTTGTGACTCCGATTATTTTAAGATTGTTTGACCTTGACTATACTTTAGGCAAGAAAACTTAATTCTTGTTAAAATAGGGAAACACATTTTAGGTATGTTTTTTAAGATCGCTATTTATATGCACCGAACTTGTCTGTGAACCCGAAACAGTGCAAAATCTAGGTTTATGTGTTTTTACAGACAAGACAGTGTAATAAGTTATCAGTCAATCGGCGCTGAAGTGTTAAAATATTTATAGCAAACATGACGAAACACCTGTAACAAGAGCTAGGCTGAAAAACAAAAATTTACAATCAACCTGAGAAAAAATCGGTAATCAACTTTTGACCTGTTAGTCGACCTTTAAAATCAAACTTGTCGAAAAACTCAGTGCTTGGCATTCTAAATCATGGGAGTAAACGTGAGCAAAGACACCAAGGAATGGAGCTCCTACCCTTCGCACACAAGGCACAAGAAACACCAGCACAAACACCACAAACACCATAAACACCATCAATCCCACAGCAACGCAGATGTGGTGAGGTCACTCCAGTCTTTATCTTCATCAGTGGACAGCATACGACCCAACGGCCAGTCGAAGAGCTTCTTCCAGGCCAATAAGCATGCGCCACGTAATAAAGGACAGCATGAGAGCCCCCTAACGCGCGAGTACAACGCATGGGTGAGGTCCCTGGCCACCCACATCGACGAGGACTGCGAACGGACCCCACCCCGTCAGGGAAAGCACCAGAGGCGAAAAAAGGGGCCGGACACTTGGTACACTTCACTATGTAATAAGGTGAAAATATCTGTTGTAACACTAGGAGGTATAAGAGCAAAGGGTGTAGGCTACACTTCTCTATACAATAAGGTAGAAATATCTGTTATGATTAACGGTAGAAGTAAAGGGGAACGACTGTTTAGGGGATTGGAACCAATAAGCAAACAAATTAAGACTTCTCTTTGGTACATCTCACTGTACAACAAGGTAGATTGGTGTGTTGATATTTAACGATATGAGTAATCTGTAGGAGACTACACTCTATAAATACTCTTCTATTTCCATGGTTTACTTCCATGCAATATGATGGGAGTATATAATGAAATTGAACAGTAGAAGTGGAACAAGACAAGGTTGTTTCTATGGTGCACATATCTAATTTCCCTAGATAAGTGTATCAAAGTATTAAAAATTCCTAAATTCCGAAGCTTTTCGCCCCTAGAATAAAATAAAAACATTAATACAGACTCAAACCACGTTCCGTCACTTTAAACACACAAATACAGTCCACCTTGGTGATTTTTATGCAAATAAACCCACGTAGTTATAGTTTAGTTAATCGCATTTACCTTTTAAATATTCAAGGGAGGCCTTTCACTGACGTTATTTAACTTCAACTGACGTCATTTAGGTTTCGTCACTGGTTGGGTCGAAGCGTCATCGGGAGAACGTGATCGTTTGGCCGGTCGTCAGCGATTCGTCTATGACGTCACTGAAGCACACCCCCAAAGTGCGATTGTCGTTCAGGGGAGACAAGGAATACTTGAGGGACCTGAGGAAGCAAGTTGGCCGTTCAAGCACAAGGTTTGTGACTGACGTTATGGATACTTTAATTTTTTTTAAATTATTTTTTAAATATTTAAGGCCTTTGTCTTCATTAGGGCCTTATTCAACAGCTTGTTGTCATAATTTGAAAATGACGTCACAAATTTGAATCAAAAAGAAAACTTAATGGTGAAAATAACGGCCCTTTTCAAACGTTTCGGCAAATGCTCATGCCATCGTCAGTCAAACGTTTGAATTTGCCGAAACGTTTGAAAATAAAGCATGTCGCTTTTAACGTCTATTTGGGCCGTTATTTTCACCATTAAACTTTTGAACAGATCCGTATATAGTGTTCCAAAGAGAAAACTGACGTAATAATATTGACTTGACATTTAGGTGGCAAACTAGCACCTCAATAAACAACTTACAACAATCTGAGACAGTGGTAAAAAAGTCGTAACAGCGTTATGGTAAAATAATCTGTGTAGTTACAGTAAAAAAATGTTCTTTCTACGCCAAGTTATTTTGTTGCCAAATCCATCGAAACCGAACCGGGATTTTAGTGAGACAACGTAAGAATATCTGAGGCTGCAAACTGTAGATTGTAAAGGTGAAATAGCGCGTGGCTGTATATTTTCCAACCATGTATTGTGGGTGGATGAGTTATTTGACACCACTATGAGTTGCTTGCTGAATATCCACCTTGGTTTAGTTACGTAAAATGTAGAGCCGGACTTGGGACTCGGGTAGGACCACGTGAAACTACCCGAGTCCCGAGTCCGATGTGCGCCAATACATCTAGAATGACGTCATCAGTTGAAGGCTTGATACGAGAAGGGTTCTAAGGGGGTTGGGGGGCGTTTGGTTTGGGGGTGTTGGGTGAGATATACATTTCGAAGAAAATATACATTTGGCTCACGATGACCAGGCCTTACAATTATCCGGGCCTATATTGAAAGTTGGGTGCGTCCTTGCGTAATCAACAAAATGCGAAAAAATAAAATCGTTATTGCTGCTATGGCTGCGGGAGTCGGACTTGGGACTCGGGTAAGACTTCGTAAAACAACCCGAGGCCCGAGTCAGACCTGAACATTCACACTAGCAAATTATGAAACCAAGAAGGACACAGACTGTAAATAATTAGCGTAATAGCATTCATTTCAATATACAGTTCTATGTAATAATTTTCCAACCAGGTATTGTGAGTAGATGAATAATATAACACTCCTATAAGAGGATTGCTGAATATACACGTTATTTTAGTTCCGGTTCGACCATTGTTATTGAAAAACCGGTTCATAAAGTTCAGTTCGGGTTCAATATAAGTTGCGTTGAACTCCAAACTGTGGGTCATTCAATTTACAGAATATTTATAGAATTGTAACTCGTAATTAATTTCACTTTCATGACGTATTATAGAATACGGGCAGCTTATTATTGAAACCTATAAAAAAATAAAATAAATGTGTGAAACACAGGCTGTATAGAGGGCAGATAAAACTTACTTTTTGATTAAACCAAATCTTAACAACTTTATTCGTGCCTTTGAAATGCATGTTAGAGACACATAGGCTGCATAGAATAAAAAAAAATGAGAAAGAAAAGAAGAATGCTCCGCACGAAACTTCTTTGAAAGGAAAATAATTTGCAATGAATTACATTTTCAGGAGAAGCGTTACGGATTTGCACGCCCCAGATTTCGACGAGGCCGCTTTTTACATGGACAACTCGTTTCAATGCAACGAACACGGTAACGATGAGATATTGTTAAAAAAAATAGCATGAAAATAATGTTATACACGTTTTGATTTCCTAAACGCTGATGCGACAATTTGCTAAATAACTGCATACATGGAAAGTTAGGGAAAATGTCTAAACCAGTGCTTCTCAACCTTTTTTCTTTCGTGGCCAATTTTCGTTGCACAAAATTGCTGAGGCCCAATACATTTTTATGAATGGACAAACTCTAAAAAGGCTTAGAACAAAATACAGCGGAGCATATAACAATAAATTGACGTTTCATTTACATTCCTACTTAATTCCTCCACAAGCCATTATTTCTGTAAAATTAGGTATAGTGACACAAATGAAACTAAATTCTTCAGTAAATCTAGCTTTTTTTAAATTGGTCTGTGGCATCTGAAAAGTTTCCATGGCCCACCAGTGAGCCATGGCCCGCTGGTATAAACGGCCAAGTGCAGGGGTCACTATTTTTTTAAAGCGGACCCCCAAAAAGTTTTAGTTTACTTGGACTAGGGTCGGCAGGAATTTTTTAGGGATGACGTCATAAATTGACACCGTGGAACCAGTAGACTTCCGAAACCTGTGATCTTAGGTCTAGCAAATGTTAAAGTAAAATAAGTCCAAATACATTCAAGAAGAAAGCGCAAAAGCGTTTTTTTATTAATTTTTTTCGGTTTTCGAATAGACATTAAGATTTTAATTAGATCTTCGTGGACCTGGTACCCAAAAGAGGTCCACGCGCCCTAGTTTAACAACCTTAGTTATAAAGTAGAGTTGACATGGGTTTAGGCAAATAATTACAAGGATTGGTGTTTAGGAAGGGTTTTTTTAGCGACAGACGTACAATATTATTTGAAAAATTTTTGGCAAGTAATTAAAGCTAAATAATTACACGTGTATAACCCCCTATTAGCCTATTTGTAAAACCGGCAAGTGTTATGTGGATGTAATTGCAAGGTTTATTGAATTGAATTGCGGTGTTGTAATGCCATAAGTCAGTGACGTAACATCAGTGAGCTTACGCCAAAGTCCCTGTTTTTAAATGTACGTCTATTTTTGAACTATTTTTGAAGCAAAACTTCTTGACATGAATTTAAGTCATTATTGCGAATGATTTGACTCATATTCAAATGTTTTTAAATAACTTTAGCATTTGCTGTTAAGGTTTTCACAATTTTTTCGAGTTTACCAATTTTGATAATTTAACGTTTTATTTTGACGCACATGACCTGGCTTGAACTTGACTTGCTTTTGTTGGGACCTAACTAGTTTTAAAATGACCTGTTTACAACACGGACGGTTTGTTTTTCCAGGTTACTATCACAAACCGATCCACAAGTCAAATGACAGCCTTTCGTCCAAGAAATCCTATTCCAACGTAAGTAGTGTTGCACTGAATATGTGAATAATTGAAATCACCTCGACCCTTGCAAGATAAATGTCGACCTTAATTGCAGATCAGTAACAGTTCAAAATACCCTAGCAAAGCTAGCAATTCAGGTCAGACACAATGAACAGATCTTAAAAGATATACTGACGGTGCCATGATTGGCGAAATATATATATCTTTTAAGATCTGTTCATTGTGTCTGACCTGAATTGCTAGCTTTGCTAGAGTATTTTCCTATTCCAACGTAGGAACATACATTTGTTCAAACAACGATTATATCTGACTTTAAGTGATCTTATTTTGCAGAATCACGATCACTCAAGACACTTCGACAAGTAAGTGTATGACTCCCTAATCTAAATTTAGTCTTAAAATAAGCAAAACAAAATTAAAATCCTTATATTTTTAGAAAATGTCAGACTAATATAGGTCGACACCATCTTGATAAATACGTTTTAATATCCACTTGTAACATCATCAGTTAACGTGACTGGAATCTATTCAACCTCACTTATTAAAGGTGGATCACAACCCTTGTTATTCATAGTTCCTTTATAAGTGAGGTTTTAATAGATTCTAGTCACACCGACAAATTATACAAGTTTGTTTCTAAGGGTTTTTATTAAAATGACTTCAAATTAACTATTTCGTTCTGACATTCATTTATAAGCTACATTAAAGATTCGTGTGTAGTGTACCTAACTTTTATTTTGTAAAAGTTTTTAATAGTCGAAAGTCTTTATATTTTATTTTTTAATAAACATATTGTTGTAACTTTCTATCCGGCTAAAATCAACGGAAAACAAATTAATTCAGAAAAAAGTAGTTCCAAAATGTCGTAATTCATTATTTACAAGTATTTTACGTCACCCTTTCACTTTGAATAAACAAACCTAATGAACAGAAAACACCAGCTTAAGTATTTGTTTTGCAGAATGTTTACAAAACCTCATGGGAGGAACGTCGACAGCGACAGCAGCGGTAATTAACTTTACAGTGTTGTAAACCAAAAGTCCAAGTCAAGTCTTTTTAAACAAGTAACAAGTCCCAGTCTAAGAAAAGTGCAAGTCAATTCCCAGTCATGTCATTATTGGAGCAAATTAACTTCAGGTCAAGTCCTTGTCAAAAAAGGAAACGGTAAATTAGAAGTGTCAAAGCGTGAGTGTGAGCAGTAACTCAACTCAACAAAAGAAAAACGCAACATATATCAAGCAAGTTGTTTAATGTGCAAAAATTAGGATAAATAGTCCAATTTTTTTAAATATTACCTAATGAAAAAATTTTTGTTAACCCGGGGACATTTGTCCAAAAGACTTAAATCAAGTTATTTTGTCCAAAATACTTAGATTAAGTCACAAGAAAACAGTTACTTAAGTGCACTTATTAAAGTCATCGACTTCAGCCATTACAACGCTGGTAACTTAACATACTGACGTGTAATCGACTGGAACAGTCAATTATTCATAGCAGCTGTACAGCGGGCAAGTGTCGGCGTCGTGTACGATACAGATTCCGACACTGGCGTGGTATTATTGCGTTATCGAAGCCGGATGACCCCGTTTAAATATGCATGGAAAACAGTGCTTTTACTTGTGTACCTATCGGGTGCGGCAGCCCCATTAAAAATTGCACACGTGATGAGTAAACGTCACGATTACGTCAGACGTCGTTTTTGCGGTTGACATAAAATTGCGAAATGTTTGAACAGCTGCTCAGAAATAGTGTGGCAAGTACAGCATCGTTATAGTGACTTTAATAAAATTGAACGGCTATACAAATAAAGAACATGTAAACATTCGGTTGGTGCGTTAACTTTGGTTTTCAACTTTAATGACGTCCTGATTTTCATTAACTGAGGCTCGTTTTATTGGCTATATATGCCAACTTGATATAAAAAGTGATATAAAAAAGTCAGCATCCTGGCTTCGTCAGACGTAATCAAAATATACACTATTGGTTTGCACAAAGGCGATGTAGGGTAATTACAGCGGTGACAGTATACGCCGCAAATAGGCTCAGCTTTCTCAAGGTTGCTTTTTCGTATGGTTTTTATTTTTGGAACACTAAACACGGATCTGTTCATAATCTTCATTAAAAGCACTTGCCGAAACGTTTGCTGAAAAAATAATGAATCTTTTATCTATTATTTGGGCCACTCTCTTTCTACGAAAAAAAAAAGTTTTTATTTTTAGCTTGAATTTTTTGGGAATTTTTTGTGGTTAAAACAGTTGCTTCTTGATCAGCACCGATAGCACGCTAATATTTGTATAAAGCTTACGCAAGATTAAAAATAAAATTTATATAGTTATGGTTTTATTAACAAAATTACAATTTTAGAAAGCGATTGGCCCCCTTTTTATACATCTTAGAAACAAAATGCGCCCAGACTGTTACCTCACCGTGGCCTGTTGCTTAGACTTCGATTTTTACTTTCTTTGTTATCAACAAAATTGGATGCAATTTCGGCTTGTTATTGTGCACCTAAGTAACAAATTGTTCACACGTGGCCTGTTGCTTATCACTCTTTAATACGTTTCTCGCTCAGGTTCCAAAGCCCACAAATATCAGTGGGATGTGGCGTACGATCCTTACGGAGGAATCCAGGGAGCTTCGACCGTATTTGGACCAAAAGTTCTTCCGACCAATGAACAACCAGCTGCTTGGCATATCCTCCCAAACTCAAGCAGCTCAAGGTGAGTACAAATTAAGGTTAGTACAAATTAAGGTTGGGTAAAAATTAAGGTTGGGTAAAACACTTTGTATAAAATTGTGAACAACTTGCGACCTTTTAAACTCATTGTTTGTGGGTTAATAGCTGCACCACATTTTTGACAAAAAATCACACACTGCCTGTGTTACAGTGCTAAACTCACTTAATCTGCAGTTAGCACATGACCAACAAAAAAAAAAGTTTTCTTCAAAGTGCAGATGTCAAAGGTCAATTTGCTCTATTTCTATTGAATTTTAGGTGCGTGAAAATTACGTAATGACCGATACGTCTTTATCTAGATCCAGTTCTGAGCCAAATTCGAACTACATGCTGTAAACAAGCCTTATTAGGCGAAATATATATTTCTGTAGAATTTTAAGAAATGACATTATGTTTTAACTGCTTTTATAAACAGTCTTAAGATCGTCTGATACGAAAACAAGAATCTTTCCTTACTTCATAAAGTGTTTCAGCTTATATGCCTAAAATCATTTTTTTCTACTTAAATTAACTTAGTGTTAAACCCTCAAGTCTACTTGCCATTGGCGTCAAATGATGGCTTTTATATTTTATATGAACAATTTTATATCACTATCTCATTCTAGCGGGAATTAACACTCGGTCATAGCTTACTTGTATGTTCCCAGCCTTAGCAAATCGACCAGCCAATCAGCGACGAGCATTCGGGACGCAGTGAACCGTGAGCTGGTGGAGAGCAACTACTCTTCATTCTACGGAAACGATTTTTACATTCTTCCAAAAAAGAAGAAGAAGACAAAGCGAAAGGGAAAAGAAAACGGGAGATTCTCGCCGGAGGAACAGAGATCAGAGCCAAAAAGCTTCCGAAAGAACCAGGGTTTTCCAGGGATTGTGGAGGAGTCATTTGATGGGTAGTTGGTTTCGGCCAGTGTTGTAAGCAAATTAGCCTGTATTGAATTCAAATACCAGTCATTTGCGAAATAACTTAAATCCTAGTCAAGTATCAAAGGTCGTTTTATTGTCTACTAGTACACAGATAAATGCGCTTACTTTTTCGATTTAAACAAGACGGATTCTTAGAATTGTTACTATTTTAGGACCATTTGTTTACTAACCTTAAAAAATTATGACGTCAATATTGAGTATAGTTTTATTGGAATGTTAGAACAATGCTTCCTAAGCTTTAAAATAACTAAATACTGGAATATTTGAACAAGTCTATAGTTGGTATAGTATATAGTAAAGCATTGATGTTTCCTCTACTTCTTGCTTAAAGCATTGTGGTTTAAACATCAGGAGGTAAATATCTTCAGCAATTGCAGCTATGGAGCAGCACAAGACGTGGAAGATCGCAGAACAATGGGAGCATCCAGGAGGGACTTTTCGGAGCCCACTTGGAGCTCGAGTCTAGGAAGGCCAGGGAAGAGTCCACTGATGCAGATGATGGCCTTCAACAGCTACCAGACGCATCCTCCGGAGCAACATCACCGCGGGAAGATCGATCTTGGACCAGGAGGAGAGAACTTCACCTTCCGGGATGTTGTAGGTTTGGAGGAAGAAGAGGTTGTGGACTATTACGAGATCACCGAGAAGAGAAATCGTGACAAGGTATACAGGTCACGTGATAAGTAGTACTGTAGAGAATTTGAGAAATTCTAGGAGCATGATAACAATGGTTGGAGGTTGTAGTTAAATATATTGGTTTAGACGAAGTAAGATTAAAGCTCATACAGAAGTAGGAAGCATTTTATGAACGTTTCGAATAAAACTTAAGATAATTGCTTGAGGTTATAGTTAGGCGTAGTGAGAATAGCAAAGCCTATAAGTCTAGGTGGCATATTTTTTAAGTTTCGAATAGATCTGATATTGGTTCGAGGTTGTAGTATGACGTAGAATGAATATCAAAGCTCATACAGAAGTAGGTGGCATATTGTGAACATTTAAAATTATCCCTACTTCTGTATGGCCTTTGATATTCTTGTTACACCTAGCAGCTTATTGTTTTTGCGAAATGTTCCGAAAATATGTGCACCATAAAAAGAAATTGAGAAACTCTAGGGATTTTGTTATAATAATGTATAATGAATTGCTTGTTGTAAAACGAGTCCTGAAAATATGTCAACGATTAAAGTTTGAACTGATTTGAAAATGTTCATTTTTTTATTTGGGGACTCAATGGTCATTGCTTTTGTCGACAATTTGTACGGGACAACTTCTTTACCGGTAATTTTTTATTGTAAAGTGGTTAAATCACAAACCAAACCAGCAGCCTGTTAACATCTTTGTTTATCATTGTTTTACCCGCAGCAAAAATAAAACTCTCGATTTGGCTAATCTAATTGTGCAGCATTATTTTACCTGGAATTCAAAAATTACGAATATTTTTTTGCGATCATAAATATTTAAAAATGGCCGACAAACACGGATTGTACAGTCTTGCCCGTATTATTTTTAAAACACTGTTTAAGCATGTCGTCAAGATGTACTGCATACGTTGTTTGGAGAATAATGGTTAAAGGTTTCGGAAAAACTGCAGAACAAATATTATTTTCCACAAATTGCATAAAAAACATTACGGTACACACCAAAAATACACCAAAAAGCCATCGCGGACTCAAACATCATTTATAGACAGATCCTATAAGTCTGCTGGCTTCCGGTGTATTAATGATACGTAAGCCGTGATCGTTGATCAAAAGTAGATTCAGAAGGGCTAGATCACAGTTGTTGAAAACAAGATGTGTGTGCCTGTTTATTGTATTGTTGTATTGTACATATATGTGTTATTTTCCAGAGGCAATCAACGACCGATGGATTAACGATACCAACCGAAGTTACCACAGCAAAACAACCGCCATTATCTCCTACCCCATCTATGCTGTGGAAACGAGACAGTCAGGTATCTTTGGAAATTAACTGGCTTACAGTCAGTATTGCAATTTAAATTGCTTGCTTACATTTTTTTATTCCACTACTGCCTGCAAAACTCAGCAAATTGTATCAGCAGCAGAACGTTCGCTATTGTATACAGTGACATCCCTCCAACCAAAAAATTTAACAAAACAAACGAACTGTGTGGCGTTCGTAAGGTTACTTTTTATGACGCCACGTTTGTACGTAGGTTTGCGACGTCATCTTAAACAATTGTCCCCCTAATAAAAATACTAGATCCGCGACTGGTTCAGATTTTTGTTCTGTATAAGATAACATGAATGAAATGAAAATGTCGTTTTGATGATGAAATCGATATAAAATGTGACAAATATTTCTTATCGTTTTAAAACTGAAGTCAGCAAATACATCCTTTATACAGATGACGTCAGCCATGAAAACGTTGCGTGATCATCAGGTATCACCCTACCACCAGGTGTCGCAAGACGCCGACGATGATTTCTATGAGTGGGGGAAGTCCCACAGTATGGAAAGTTCAGGTTCGAAAGAAAAAAATGATTTGCTCAAAAAAATGCAATTCCCAATGAAAACAATTATAGAAACACAACGTGGTATTTTATACTTTTTTAGAGTTCGCGAAAAAGAGGAGTTATCCACTACTAACAATCAAATAACTCCCCAATTATACATTCTGTTTATTTCAGTTGTTTCCAATTTTTTTTAAACTTCACTAGGCTAAATAAACACCGATTTAAAGGAAAACCTAAATAAAGTAACTTATATAAAGCCAAGTTTATTGAGAACGGTTCGCCCCGCTTGATTACATAGATTGGCGTGTTTGTGTCTAAAAAAGTTTCATCAGCTAACCCTTAAACTACATAATTTAACAAATCCCATTTGGCCCACCCGTACTTTGGCCACCACTGGTTTAGGCTTTGCTATGTGTCCTGCTAAAACAACAACCGTTATGACGTAAGAATAGCGTCTTGTTTAACTCGAACGTTTACATAATGCGACTAAACTTTGAACAGAGCGTCTTAGAAATCTTATAGCCTGCGGTGAGGTTCGAACTAACAACCTCGGTCATACCGGGACCGTCGCTCTACCAACTGAGCTTAACAGGCTCAGAGAGAAACAAGTCGAGAAACAACCATAGCACCGTTGCCTGCTACATCCTGTTAGTAAAACTATCCCACAGTGAGGTTCGAACTCACGACCTCGGTCATACCGGTCGCTTTAACAACTGAGCTACCCAAGTTCAAAGAAAAGAGAGTCGAGAAACAAAAAATACCATTGCCTGATGCATCACGTTCCTGTTCCTGTTCGTACATTCAGCACCATACGTATTAACATGGAAGATTTTTCGCAGATGATTGGATGGCAAACGTCGGCTCGCCTCCGGAACAATCCTACTCCAGCTCTTCCGAAGAGCAACATCCATCCTACATCAACGACAGCAGCTTGCTGGACGTCTACCAAGAAGAGGAGGACCTACCTCGCGTCGACTACGCGCGCGACCCGCGCCTCAGCGGCGATTATTACGTCAACAACAGCGTAGTGACGTCACAGCGGGGCAGTCAGCCTCAAAGGCAGAAGCAACTGGGCCGGTTCGACTCTGGCCTGGACCAGAAGCTGGGAAGCTTGGTCCAGGACGTATTCGGCGAAAACGAGTCGCGTCATCGCTCCAAGAGCAGGAGGAGAAAGAGTGGGAGGAGAGAGGGAGGAGCAGAGAGAAGGGGAAACCCCGAAGAGGGCCAGTTGCATTACGTGCGCGAGATTATTGAGTCGAAGCTTGCGAGCGCTCTCACCTCTGCATTTGTTCCAAACCACCCGAACAACAGAAACACGCAAAACTGAAGACAAGTTGTTTACACTCTTAGTTGAAGCCATTTTATGAAAAATTGCCAGCAAATTCTTTCAGCTCAAAAAATTGCCAGCAAATTCTTTCAGCTCAAAAAATTGCCAGCAAATTCTTTCAGCTCAAAAAATTGCCAGCAAATTCTTTTCAGCAAAGTTGATCAAATGTGCAAACCTTAATAAATTTGCTGAATTTTAGCAGCAACATTATTACAGCCGCGCAATTTTAAGCAGTATGAACACTTGAACAGTTCCTGCGGAACACTAAACACAGGTTTTCGAAGCGATTATAATGAACTGTCGACCAAGGATGCAAGCAAGACGGGCCAGGAAAAACAACTTGGTGAGGTCTGAACTCACGACGTCGTCAAAAATTTGACAAAAAACTAATTACAGGGGGAGCTATTTGGATAAATACTAATGAAGTGGTATGTTGAATGGATCTGTGAATTGTGCAATTTATCAATAAATATCCCCTTGTTTTACAACAGCTTTTCCTAAATTCCAAACTGAAACTCAAGCCATATTTAGAGCATGTCAACTTGAAGTCAAGTTCTTGTCAAATAAACTTAAACAAAAAATCATCAAAAACGCAACATAGCAAGCAAAATGGTTTATGTGGAAAAATTTAAATAAATAATCCAAAATGTCTAATGAAAACACCTCATTTTAAACCAAGTCATTTGTCCAAAAGAACTAAGTCAAGTCAAGTCATTTTATCCAAATGACTTTCAAAAAATTAAACTTCATCGCTGGCTGGGAATGTAGGTTAAATGAATTTGTCGTTTTGCGAAGTAATAAGTAAATGATAAAAGATATTCCTTGTGTGCAAAATGAACTCTATATATTTAAATTACCGCTCACGATGTTTAATAGGTAGAAATACAAACTCACTTACAGCATAGTCACAGAAAAAGATGCGTTATATGACGTCATTTCTGTGACTTTATTAGCAAACTGGTTGATAGTGAGTCTTTAATAAAATTCAGTCGATCGCAATAACCGAGAGCCATTCCAGATTTACTGAATCTGTCGATCAAAACCATTGAATAGAAAGCAGATTGAGATAACAGTAGTTGCACACATAGGTGTGTGTATCTTTAATTTCGGGAAATTCTTTTAACTTCAACCCTCCGCGTAAAAACACGACATAAGCACTTGTCGTAACATATGTTATTAAGAGGCTTCTCCTAGAATCATTTAGGTTTCTTTTTACTTTTCATAGGAGATTAACAAACTTTGCTTCCGCGGAACGAATCCGAGAACTATAATGGAAACACAATGAAAATTTCCCATGAGAAATCTTCTGCAAGATGCCCTTAAAAATAATTAATCAGGCTGCTTTAAGACCGAGATTTTTAGCCCGTTTTCATGCACATTAGCAGCTGTTTACCAGGTGTGCTGCAGGCGTTCAAACCTAAGCTTGACGTATGTTGCGTTCTTCGACGTTCATGTTGTGTAAATAGGCCAGGAGGTGATCTAAGCTTTGCAAACATTGCACAGATGACATGGCATGTTTAGTGATGTGGTTACGACAGTCAAGCGTCATGACTAGGCGCTTTGAAACACCGCGTAATGACAACAGGGCCAAACAACATATTATTTGTTCTACCTGCCTATCAAAATATCAACAACACATTTTGTGTTTGGGTGATGGCTTTCGATTGGTGAGATAGATTTGTGTAGCTAGTATAATCATCAAAAACAGATCCTCTGGTAATTGTAATTGTTAACCAACGTTTCGGCAACCTATGCAAGCCGCCTTCGTCAGGGTAAACAACACCTAACACTCGTAGTTCAATAAGTCGATATGGATTATGAATTCCATATATTGTACTCACAAGCGTTCAGTGTCATTCAACCTGACGAAGGCGAGTTGCATATGTTGCCGAAACTTTGGCAAATAAAATTACGAGAGGAGCTATTTTAGATTACTATAATGCCCGGTAGCAACAGTTCCTATTTCTGTAGATATAGTATGCCTGACGTGGTCAATTTTTTAAGAAGAGAAAACATACGCAAGATTTATTTTTTTGTGTTTCACGCGAACATTGAACAATGTTTCTGACTTCAGAGCAGCCATACAAATTTCGAGTAATTGGACATCACAAATTGTTTATCAGAATCCCAATTGTAAACGTTTGAATCAGTGGTTGTCAAACTTTTTAAGCTTGCGGCAAACTAAAAAAACTTAAATATTTTGCGTCACATATTTCACAGAACAACAACAGAGTAATTTTACAATCGCCCTTAACACACGGCAAACTATGTGTAAATATCTCAAAATTATCAATTTGTAATAAACAGTGAGTATTTAAAAAAAAAATGCTTGCGTGTATGCCTATTGGTAATACACATACCTTATTTTCTACAATTAAAGTTTCGCGGCACACTTGACAATCTCTCGAGGCACACAGTTTGGGAATCACTGGTTTTGATAATCATAAGCGTTTTAATGTTGAGCAATGTGCGAATCTTTTTTGTCATAGGAATATCACCCTCTCTGCTTGTAGCGTCTCTAGCGTGTGACGTCACAATACGCCGCTCTTTCCTGGTCCAGTTAATCGAGGTTTGTCGTTAACATAAAAGCAAAACAGCCAGGCTTGGTGCTGAGGTATTGTTGTAAAGTTGCCTGGATTTAAATGTGGCGAGTCACTCAAACAAATGTGCATAATTTATTCGTAAGGTTTGTTATTGGTTTGCCCTGCGGACAGTTTGCTATTTATGTAGATGTAAATTTATACTTCACTGTCAGGCTTTTTTTCACACTCCCTTAGACATTGATTTGTAAATTTCGTTTTGTACAGCGTTTTCAAAGAAAAAGTAACAATTCCAGAAATGCCTTTTTAGACATTACGTGTATGGTTGAGTCTGGCTTGCAAATGTTTGACTATCGTAAGTTTTTAATTTGGTTTGTAAATTGTTTTATGTTGTCCTTCTTTAGATTGCTTTTTTTGCAAATCTAAGTCTCGATTTCAGTTCCAAGTTTACAAAAAAGTTGGATACAGCCATTCTTTATCAGTTATTTGTTTTTGACGTCGCGCTACGACGATATTGTGTGACGAAATGTTTGAAAATTTGAACACCAAATCAACCCCCCCAAATTGATCACAGATTTTAATGTTTTGTGTATTTTTTAAAAATTGTGAAACATTTAAACGCCAATTATTGCCTATGAAATGTTAGTAATGATAGAAACTTTTATACTTTTTACTAAGCTTTTAAGTCTAGTCATGTTTTCTCCCAACTTGAACCGTCTAGGCTCGAACTAATTGGTTTAATTTAGTAGGGTGAAGCAAACTAAACGCTAAGTAGGCAATTCATCTTTCAATAGTAGGCTGTTGCAAAATATTAACATTTATCTGGCAATTGTCTACAATGTTGTATAGAGCCTGCTCACGAATTGAATCAGCGTTACAAACAGGATATTGCTTACCAATTTGCGTTGCTACCTGCAAGAAGCACATTTTGTAGCTTTGCGTAGTGTGACGTCAGATTAGCTCACTCCACAGCACAATGCTAGACTATCGTTCTTTTGTGTGACTGTATTGTCGGCGCTACAAACTTATACGGAGATCGGCTGGGTAGTCTTTGTTTAGCTGGGCTACTCAACAAGGGAAAAAGGCACAGGCTGTTGGCTTAGATCACGTGGTTCGCCTTTATTGATAGGCTACCGACGCAGTCTTTAACCTCGTGCTACAGCTGACAGTAGACAAGGTGATAAAATGCTGGGACGCTGACAAGATAGGTTTGCGGTGAAGGTTTATTGTCCCACAATGTGCTAGATGTGGTTTAAGAAGCCAGGCAAATGTAACAAAGGAAGTGAGTTAAGGCGTCTGGTGTGTGGTCAGAATCAGAAATGGATTACTTCCGTTTACCTATAGCGCCGTCTCCACTGCAAAAATGCTGTGGGTTTCCACATCTTTCTGTATGCGCTTATATCAGTGGTTCAGGTTTGGTTTGTATTTTGACATTGACTGGTAAAATGTTGGGCGCTGGCCTACCACATTTGTTTCAACACTAAAGAAACGAGTTGTCAAAGTTGGAATTGCAGGGAAGGCATAAATATGTAATAATAAATATAATAATAGTATTTGACCTGCCCAAACGCTAACTCTTACCCTAACCCAAATATTGTTAGCAATATAAACCCTCGGACGAAAATGTGGTAGGATTAAAGACTAGCACCAAGTGTTGCCCTTATTCTATTGACACGCAAAACCCAGTGGCGCGTAGAATAATAATCCTGGACTGCCATACGCTCCATATGTTGCCTTTAAGTCCAATCTGTTGGCATTTTTTGCCAGCAACTGTTAAGATTGCTTCTGTGTGAGTTTTAGTCTTAACCTTTAAAACTTTAGCTGCGCGCTTACCGTGACCTTTGTGACGTAATATAACGGTGTAGCAAGCCTTGACTTGCTAGTTTTAATATTGAAACTAACAGTAGTTAAACTAAATTTTACACCGAACCATTGCCTTTTCATTTCAGCTCAGTCGTATTGCAATCAATACAGGCGGCTGTGAATAGTGAATAGGCTGCGTGGCTACAGCGCTAGTTTTACAGATAAGTCGAAAATGTCAAGTGCCCACTCAAAATCAGACGAAATGGTCACCGAAAGCAACTCGACTTCCAGGGGTTTGCTGTCAGACCTTAAGAACAACAACCCTACCTCAGAGACCGCAAGCCATGTGCAGGAAAAACCGCAGAAAACAGAGCGGCGGTAAGAAAACACGACGCAAGACGAAACCTGGCAACATGTTTGGCCTGGGTTTGAAACAGTATGGGTCTGAGGTACGCACGGGCGAATTTTTGGAAGTTTGGGATCTTTTTGTGCATTTAGCCTGCAGATTTCGACAAAGTGCCATTTTTTGCTGAAAGTTTAGTTCATTGTTTTGCTAAAAGTTAAACGAATTTTGCCAAAAGTTAAGTTCTTCTGCCGATTGGAGAAAAAATACCTTTAAGTTAGTTTTTTCCTCATTAATTTTTTACGTTTTGTTTTATAAAAGGCTGATTGATTAAAAGTTCAAAAGGTGCCTCTTATCTAGTTTGGATCCGTGAACAAAACAATCGTTTCTGGTAAATTTTGATTAACGGCGAAATTGTCTATGTTACGGTAAAATCAGCTGGATGCCAGGTTAAGTTTTAAACAGATGTGTGTTATGGTCACATTGCTCGAAATCGTTAAAAAATATTTAAATATTTAACTGAAAGGAAATATTTAACCTATTGCTTTTTCTGGGTAAATTGGCCAGTATTTTATCACAGTTAACCATTTTCCCCGCTACATTTTCAAGAATATACAGTGAAAAATACGCATATGGCTCCAGGGAACGCCTGAGGGTCTCAATTATGTTTGCTGTCTGAAGGTGAAGTTTCGATTAGATAGATAAACTGATTGTAAATTAAACTTGATTTGTTCATGTTTAGGGCTTGTTTAATTTTTTTTTCGCCAATCCTGTTATTTCTAATACTTTGCGGTTGTAAATCGAATTTTAATGTTGCTGTAAATCATACGACTATTACAGTTTTATATAGTTTAATATCACCGAAACATCAAAAAACGTTGCGCTAGAACTGTCGTGACAATTTTAATAGCGTTAGATTCTCTAATACAAGCTGTTTCCTAACTGTGCCAGATAGGCCGACTGATTTCGGTGATAACCTTTCTGAAAGCACCCGCTATATTATTATGTAGTCGTTAATCAGCTTTACTTCAGTAGGACTAGATCACCTTATAAACCCAAGTGTGCTCCGTGGCCCATTTCCAATGCTGTGTTTCTAAATTTAACTGTTGCCACCAAGCATAACATTAAGCAAAAAGAGCTTATCTGGTAATTGCAAATCTTACCCAACATTTAAACCAGTTATGTTTGGTTTTAGTTCGTACGAAAATCTACCAGCAATCGTTACGGTTCTGCTCGTATCGAGCGTGCCAATCGTCGCCGGTTTCGCGATCGGATTCTCCTCGCCAGCTTCGGAAAGTCTCGGATCCGAAGATGACGTCAGACTTCGGCTCGACGCCGAGCAGATCACGTGGTTCGGGGTAAGTCCCGAGTTTGTTTTGACTGGATTTAACGCGCGTTTTAGGTTTTGCATGTTGCGCGTTTTATAGATTGGGTTTTCAGCTGACTATGTGTTGTTGTTAAAGATCAATTCCATTCTGAAAACTTCCCAAAACAACTGTTTTTACGTGATACTTATACTAGAATTAGCTATTTATGAAATTCTAATATATACTGTGTTTAAATGTGCAAATTGGAGAATAAATGTGATAACAAAACATAAGGAATAAACTGTTGCTGCCATTATATCAAATTTTAAATTATATCCATTTTAAAGAGGGTTCTTCTGACAAATATTTATTCTGTGCCGACGTTTCGATTACCTATATAGGCAAGGAACTAAAATGGATATCTTTATTGGTCATCACACTTAAACACGTATAGCCATAAAACAGCCATGTGGGAAAACTGAAAGTCTGGGTTTAATTTAAACATGAAAAACGTCATTACTGGAATTGTGTCGTTCATAACAGCTCACATTTATAGCATTAAACATTCTGAGGGCTATAGGTCTTCTTAGCCCTAAAAAATCCTAACATAATTTATTCTTTTTAAAATAGCAAAATTATAACCTACATTAAAACAATACGAAAAACGATGTTGTTATTGACCCAGTTGATTTGCGTTATATTACGGTTATATTACAACATGCGTAGGTACAAAAAATCGTTTTAAGTAACTTAGCTTTCTGAACAAATTTAACGAAAGTTTGTTTCAAGCAATGTACACACACACTATGTTACACCACGCTGTGTGTTGTTCAGTGGTTCCTCTTTGCAGAAAGTTCGTTGTTTATTGTCAGTGGGTGTCACCTGGTACAAATCGGCTGTTAAACCATTGAAAGGAACTTTGGCGAAATTTAACGCTCGCTCTTTGATCTTACGTTCGATCTTGTTTTTTCGGGGCCACAAGTTTGGCGTCGAATGTGGCGCGATTGCAACACAATGAACATCTCAAATTACGACTGTTGTTAAAACGCGATGTCAATATTGCAACAACTGCGAATTCTTCCGTGTATGTCAATTATCATATTATAGGTGCTCTTGTTCTGTTTCGGTTGGATCCTATCGGTTTTATTGGTGTTTTTGTTTTGTTTTTTTATATATGTTTTACTCCTTTAACGGTTTGACATGTAACATGTGTGGCCAACTTATGTTTGATTGCGATCTGACGTATTTTTTAGGGACTCTCGATTAACTGGTTTGGTAAAAAAGTCACATTAACACTTATTAAACATTTTGAGCGTTAATTGCATTCCAAGCAAGCGATGGATGTTAATTTGCTACTTCAAAGAACGCTTTATTAGGCTTGCCCAGTCAACAGTGGGTAATTTTGATGTTCCGCTTTTGTGCGACAGCTGCTGTAATGACGCAACACATATTCGACGCGATCGACCAGGTGAAATGTGGCGATCGCCGTGTTGGCTACCCCTGATGTATACTATACAGATTTAACCGATTAGGTTCTAAACAAAGTTCAAACATTTTACAAGTACAGAATAAACGAATGCGTTTTTGTTTAATTTTTATGAGCCTCACGTTTTGGAACATTAAGTCATAATGAAAACCACAAATTTGAGTTTCAACTGGTGGATACTTAAATGTTATATGTTCCTGGGAGCCGCAGGCCTCGGTCGAGAAACCCTGGTTTGAATCTTAAGGCTTCTAAGAAAAAGAAAAACAAAATACCTGGTTTAAGAAATAATGTATTTAAAGCGAAACTTTGCCAAATGTCCCGTGAACTCCCAATTCCTTTATGTTATAAATTGAAATCTTTGTTTTACATTTTGTCTCGTATTTCAACATCACGTGACATTGTAAACAATACGAATCAACATTAGAGGTTGTGCAATTATGAGCAAAGGGGCAAAATATTCTGGGTTGTTAGGCAATATGTTGCTTCATCACTGATGGTCTAAGTGACTTTATCTTTAAAATGCTATTTACTAAAAAAACAGCTTACAAACGTGGAAAGAGCTCTGTTAGATAACAAAACAAAGCTGAAATACTAAAAATTAATTTGTATAAGATCGGCACCGATACCATCTTAGTATCGGGCGAGCACTGATACCAGCCTAGGCATTGGGTATCGGTTCCGATCCGATATTATCGGGCATTTGTAGATAATACATTTAAATCAATAGGCGTGTTATTGATATGTGCGACTTCAGAAGGGCACAGTTGTTGCACAATTTTATGATCGTGATTATTTCGGACGCGCCGCACCTGTTTACAAATTCGCGGCAAATATCGACTCTTTGTTTTGCGTTTTGCGACGCAATTGTCATGACGCTGTGACGAAACAAAGAACTTCTCGCGAACTTCCGTAAACACGAGCTGCCGCGATGCGAGGCGAGGTCGCGATTTCGGGGGATGTTTTCGATTTACGGGATTTAGAAAATGTTTCGCGTTTGTTCTGAATTGAGGTTTCTTGATGCAACTCGTTCGTCTGAACAGGAAGCGTCGAACAGCGATGAATGGCTTTGTTTGCTGATGGGGTTAAGCTTTGACTTTTTCACTCGGCCTGTAGAGCGACGTTCACGGAAGTGCTGAGGTCGTGGGTTCGAATCCTGTCGCACACTGTTGTCTTATCTAGCCCTACTCACGGCACTGAAATTGACAATTTTTTCCAATCTTAAACAAGTTGATTAACATCTGCTTAGGTGTATAACATACATATACTACTTGACATTGATAGCTGTTTAATTTCTAGCGCACTACCAACCTGCTGCTGTTGTCTTTGCATTGGCACATTACGACACGAATTTTGAAGTACAACTTTCATTGCGCATTTCAATAGAACAGTTTAAATTGATTTATGTATATTAAAGCCTTAAAATAGAATGAAAAAACACACGATCTCACCTTTATCTGTAGATTTGAGATTATTATAGGTTGATTTAAAAAAGGCGAATTTGTGTGACAAAAGCATAGCACTTTCGGCAGTCGCAGAGACCAAGAGCCGAAGTTTATAAACTATTGACTTAATTTATACGAATAGAGATAGGATGTAAGTCGCAACCGGCTATAATTAGTAACTCAAGCAAACGAAATTGACACTGTACAATTCAACCTTATGGAAAGAGTCACAGAAAGAGGATTAAGAACCGCGGGTTGGCCACCTCTGCACTAAACCAATTGGAACATAATAACTAATATTATAATAGTAATACAACGTGCTGGAGGTTTTAGTTGAACGTGGTGGAATGAATATCAACCCCATGCAGAAGTAGGTGGCATTTTGTGAATGTTTCGAAAAAACCTCTAAAATTCTAACTACTTCTGTTTTGGCTTTCCATTAGGGCAGGGGTTCTTAAACTGGGGTCCATGGACCCCTTGGGGGTCCGCGAACTAGTTTTAGGGGATCTATGAAGGCCTACTTAAAATATTAGTGTATATTTAAGAAGTAATATTTTTTTAAAGAAACCGTTTGATTAAAAATAAAACGGTTTTGCACTGAATCCTATTTAGACTCCATTTCACTTTCACATTTTTGGACCAAAATCAGCAGATTTATAAAGTCTATTTGTACTGTGACGTCAATTTATGATGTCATTTTGGATTTCTTTTTTGCCGACCGTGGTCCACGCTAGGTTAAACAAAATTTTAGGGGCCGCGGTAAAAAAACTTTAAGAAAAAAAAAAAAAAAAAAAGTTTATACTGGACTGATGACGTTAACATGTTTGTTCCTTTGTAATAATCCTATTACCCAATTTACTCGGGTTTGCGAACTCAAAATTGACGTCGCCAATATCTCGTAACATTGGGGTTTAAGCAAGCTTGATGTTATAAATGCAGACATTTCAGAACACACAATTTTACCAGCGGTTTATCAACTAAATACTCTATAACAAATTCTCAAATGATAAAAGAGTCACTTTCATCCCATCCCCATTAACAAACATCTCTTCCTCACAGAGCATTGTGATGCTGGCATCCCTGATCGGATCTATCTGCTCCGCTCCAAGCATGGAGAGGTTTGGGAGGAGGATCTCAATCCTTGCGACCCTCTTCATCTTCCTGGTGGGTTGGCTCTTCCTCCTAGCCGCTGAAAACATCGTTTTCCTCTACCTCGGAAGAGTCCTTCAAGGAATCGCGTTCGGAGCCACCATCACAGTTGTTCCCGTGAGTAAACTTACACTGATGCCTCAGTCGGCTTATACAGAATCATATGCTAGGGCAGTGGTTCTCAACCGGGGTGCCGCGGCACACTGCCATTTTTAATGATCAAGGGTGCCGCGAGATATTTTGCATTGTTTAGGAGTTTTGTTTTTGCTATTATTGCGAAGTCGTAATATACCATCATGGACTCAATTTGTAAATCGAAAAATTAATCTTGTCCAACCCAAACATAGCTTAGTTATTTTTTGGAAATCTTTCGACAGTTTTTTATTAAATATTAACATTTAATATTTTAATTTTACAATATAAAGGTAAGAACAATGCAAATAATCTCATTGCATTTGTGTGTAGGATAAAGAGCTGAAAATTTATTTAAAGTTTAAAATGTTCGAGGTTATCCAGTTCAAACTGTAACATCGTCCAAACCCAGGTTTACATGGGAGAGATTGGACCTCCAAACATCAGAGGATCACTGGGAATCCTTTTTAACTTTTCTCTCGCCTCTGGAGTGCTGGTGGCTTTCGGGTTCGGTGCAATTCTAAAGTGGAGAGGCCTCTCTCAAGTTGCAACCGGCATTGGTAAGTTTGTCGGTATTTCTTTTTGCTTTTTTTCTCTTGTGTTTGTTTCTACTGTTTCGGTATGTTTTGTCTCATATATTCTTCCTTTTTTTTTGAAAAATTGTTTTTTTTTTAATTTTCGTAGAATCAAGTATTTTTAGAAGATTTTGGTAAGTTTGTTTAAGTAGTTTTTATGCTTTGCTTACTCTGTTTTTCTGTTTTGTGTTACCTGTTTCGGTCTTCATCGTCAATTTTGTTTACGAATTATTTAAAAAAATATTTTTGTAGAAGAAATATTTTGAGAAGATTTTGGAAGCTTTGGCAGTGTAATGGCGTTTAGTTTTGAAAATCCCCCAGTGTGATTAATTGGCGTTAATATGGTCTCGTAAATATTGTTAGAGTTCAACATTTACAATAAAACTAGCTCGGTAAAAGTATGTTGGTCTGAGTAAGAGTGACATTTCTTTCCCACGTACAAGGTCTGGCTCTTTACCAAAGCAAATTTAACAAAGAAAACATTTCTTGGTATTTGACTGGTTAGCAACCCCTGTTCAGAATATTGGAAACCTTTACAGAAGCAAGTTAATATGAGTTTCTATTCTTTAAACCGCAAAATAAAAAATAGCCGTATGTGGTCAAGTTGTATTTATACTTAGATTCTGTGCAGTTTTCCCTGTTTTGAACCTATACACGTGTAACTGAATATTTAACAATGCTAAGTTCGATTTAATACTGATAATTTTGGAAAAATTTTTTTTTTTCCAAACCAGATTATTGCTACTATTGGACTTACTGAACCCAGATGTATTAAAATATAAAATTGTCCCTTTCATCCAACAATTAACGCTTATGTAGCGCTGACTTCCTTTTCCTATCTTGTTACTAACATCAGCACTCCCGCCTATTGTTATCCACCAAATTGTATTAGCTTTGTTGAAAGCGCCCATACACAACCCCCGCCTATTGAAATAAAACGCGCCGGTGTAACACGAGAACAACTTCTTCCCAGCTTGCTTTGCTCTGCTTTGCTGTAGTCGTCTACCCGAAAGTCCATATTGGCTTCTAAAGCGAGGAGAAGAACTGAAAGCTGCCAAAGCCTTCATGAAACTTTACAGGGGAGGGGGAAAGAAGCACTCTGGCGCCATCCAACGGAGGATAGCAGAGTTTTGGAGCGCTCCCAAGCAGCCCAAGGTGGGCTTTGTGACGTAACTGTCGCCTTGTTTACTTTCGAAATATACAATCAACGATTAGACCTAATCTGCACCAACTGTCATATATTATATTCTGTTGTTACGGAACCTTCGAAACCCGCTGTTTTTTATAAACTTCATAAATATAAGCAGTTTTATTAACTTAAAATTACCTGGACTTACTTCGTACTATAGGAAACTCAACAAATACCATTTCTAAAGTGACCCAATTATCGTAATGTATATGGATTTTTTGAGAATTTAGCAGAATAAAATTCACTGAGTTTTGTAAATAAATATAAAACTCACTCAATATTGACAGTTTACTATTCTTTTCTTTAAAGTTCCAATAAAATTGCCATAATTTATTAGGTTTACACCTCTTTGTTATAACCCTGCTGTGACGTAACAACTGTTGTTTACGTTCAAACCTGTCGTTGCAGGCCTCGTTTTCTGTGGCCTGGTTGACTAGAAGGCAGTTCTACCAGCCCATGTCTATCGTGGTTTGCCTCCACGCATTCCAGCACTTTACTGGAATCAACGCAATCATCTTCTACTCGCATTCAATCTTCTCAACAGCTGGATTCAAGGACGGTTAGTCACTATATGTTGAAAATGAATAAAGAGATATTAAAATGGTTTTTCTTCTTACTTCCCAATGGGCATTTATATTTATTCTACGTCTAACTGCGACCTCCAGCCATTATTTTCAAAGCCCATACAGAAGTACGTAGCATTTTGTGGACGTTTCGAATCAATCTTAAGATAATGGCTGGAGGTCGCAGTTAGACGCAGAATGAATATAAAAGCCCGTTGGAAAGTAAGAAGAACATTTTAAATGATATGAAAAACTTTAGAAAATACATTCTACTTCTGTATGAGCTTCAATATTCATTCTTCGTCTAACTACAACCTCCAACCATTATCGTAAGATTTATTCGTAAAGATTGATTCAAAACGTTCACAAAATGCTACCTGCTTCTGTATAGGCTTTAATATTCTTACTACGCCTTTTCATTTAGTTATACTCATGGTAACTCTCTACTCCACACACAGAGCACCTTCCATCGATCCTTGTGGGCGGAGTGCAAGCTACCACGATGCTCTTCACCGTTCATTTGGTCGAGCGACTTGGAAGAAGAAAATCTCTCATCCTCTCTTCGCTAGGTGCCGCTGTGTGCCAGGCATGCTTGGGCGCCTGCATGTTCCTGCTCTCCCGCGATGACGTCAAACAACGTCACTCCTCGCCTGATGACGTCAACGCAACAGTGACGTCACTGGCGGTGGAGGGTGGACAAGACGTGGCTGTACCAGGTGTGGTGGGATTTGTATGTTTTTTTGTTTGTTTTGAACTGTTTTTGTTTTTTGAGTCACTTTTCAGCTTGCTGCTTTGTTGTAAACAATGTTAAATTATGTTGTGTACATTTCGCATCTTCATTTTTTACATTGTGAACTAAAATCGAGTTTCGACTCAAAGATTACGTTGACAGAACAGTTTTGTATTTGTATTTGGAACTGACCTTTCCGTTATCAAAGTTTCTAGTAGTGAAATTCTTACACAAAATCCTACACACTTCTGCATTGGCTTAGGTATTCATTCTTTCTATGTCTTTTCATAACTACAACCTCCAGCAATTATGCTCATAAGCATCCACTTGTGGTTTAAAGTGTTCTTTTTTTAAATCATTGCCTTCATGAAAACGTCTTGTTTCATAACCAATCCTAAAATAAATTAAAACCCAATTTTTTTGGCTTCTTCAAACAATGATGGCTGGAGGTTATAATTAGACGTATAATGAATATCAAAACCCATACAGAGGTAGGTAAAATTTTGTTAACGTATCTAATAAATACTATTCATTTTGAAAATGATATTGATATTCTTACTACCTCTTACTAAAACTTCCAACCAATATGCTCCAAAGCGACAGTTTTAAATCGTTTTTCTTTTCAGTGGCTGCTTGGATCGCTATGTTCAGTGTCCTCGCCTTCATTGCCTTCTTCGCTATGGGTCTTGGCCCCATCGCGTTTCTCGCCCTGGGCGAGATTTTACCCCTAAGTTACCGGGGGTTCGGGAGTGGCGTGGCAACTTGCGTCAACGGACTGAGCGCGTTTCTCGTTATTAAGAGCTTCAGGTTATTGGCGGTAAGTTTACTGAGTGATTGATGTAGATTTTGTGGAGTGTATGTGAAGGTTTATAATATTGTAGAGAATTTTTGAACCATCTTCGACCCTGACAATGTCAACTAATATGTAATAAGTTACTATTTGGCGAACTATTTCAGGTTATTGGTGATAAGTTTACTGATTTTTTAAGTGCATGCGAGGGTTTTTTAAGCAGGTGTCCATCGGCCTCTTGGGGTACGTGGGCTAATTTTGGGGGGTGAATAAAGGCCTAATTGAAATCTTGTTATCAAACTTTGTCAATTCCGAACTTAAAATGGAAATTATGTCCGCGAGGTGGGACACTGCAATGAGTCTTTAACTATTCCTTGCATCGGCACAAATCTTCCGAACTATTAAAAAAATTAACTCACAACAAAATAGCGCCATCTTTTTCTTGAACTATCCGTTTCTGTACAAGCCCGCAATATTTTTGTTCTATACCTTGACCCAACTTTAGACTAAAACCGGCGCCATTTTTTGTCCCAAACAGACGGTGCTTCACATTTACGGTGTCTTCTGGTCTTTTGCCGCCGTCAGTCTACTCTCTGGCGCCTTTGCGTGGCAGTGCTTCCCCGAAACCAAGGGGAAGTCCCTGATTGAGATCGAGGCATTGTTCGACGACAAAAAAACAATCGACGCCGACCCGAGCAAAGATGACGTCACAAAGAACGCGGAAGTGTGACGCGGGCACACACCCAGGGGGTCGTGATGACGTCAGAGGGGTAACATAGGGAGTAAAAACTGGTTTTGGAGTAAATTGGTCCCGAACAGAGATTTCTTATTTCTTTTCCATTTATATTTAGACAAATAACCGACCTTTTTTCCGTGAAGGTGCATTTACTTTAAGCCCCCTGATTTGGGACAGCCCCCCCATTAACCCCTTATCTCACCCCCAACATGAACCACACTAGCTTCTGCCATGGAAGACCATTGTAGATAATGCTAGGGATGTCCGATAATGTCGGAGCCGATACCCGATGCCAAGTGGTAGTAACGATATTCGTCCGATACTAGGAAAGTATCGGTGCCGATCCGATCCCAAAATAAACCAAGATAAAAACTCATCCCGGTTTTGCGATCTGACTCAATGGTTCTATCTTAAAAATAAGTTTACAAGTGAAGGTTACTTAACTTCTTCATGGTTCTAATCTAATTTGATGAAACTAAAATGCTCTTATTTTATTTCCAATCTATTTTAGAAAAGCCAAAATAAATCTAGTTGTCCAAGTCCGGGTTGAGATTCTCGTTTTAACCAAGTTCAATAAATTAAAACTATCGCGTTCCCGAGGCCCTAGCAGTGACGTCATCTAGTATGACGTGGTATCAACACAGTTAACTTGCAATAGCCAGGGCTTTCCTGGTGCATTTAAGGAAAAGTGAAATATTGGCGATTTGCTGTCAACAATTAAGGTCGAAATATATTTCAAGTGATTGTGCATTGTTTGGCGAAATTTAGGCACTTTTTGGTGCGTTTTTTTCACGCTGTTTGCTGAATATTAAGAAGTAAACCCGAAAAATATAACCAATTATTCAAAACATTATAAGGATCTGGTATGCAATCTTCCCTCGTTAGAATGTTGTTTAATTGGCTTCTGCACAAATAAGTTCCTCTTTGAATCTCGTTAAAACACTTGCCAATTCACTGTGACGTAATAAGGCACGATACACCTTTTTGAGGCAATATAAAAAAACCTAAGAATAAGTGTTCTTCAAACTCAATCAAATCCATTGGTGAAATTGATTTCCACAATAATTGTCGAACCATATCTTTTTATTGCCTAGCTTAAAGTGAATTATCAAGTTTTTTCTCGTTGTTTTGTTTTAGCTTTGTGCGCTTCGCTGTAGGACAATTAAAATCTTGCTTCACTGTTTTCTTGTTACATCCTACTCGCTCAAGAAACTTTTGCCACTGTGAAGATTCTTTCGTGAAAATCCACCGGAATAAAAATGTTCTTCTTTTTATCGTTTTCAGAAATTAGAAAAACTGAACGTCAGGTGATAAATTTACCACACAGGCATGAAACACACAAATAATTAGTTTCAACCAGTACACAGACTCACCAAATCTGTGTCGATCTGTGATGCAAGCAGGGCAGGCTAAAAAGGCAACTAGCCTGCAGTGAGGTTCGAACCCACGACCTCCGGTCAAACTTGTTCCTCTCTGAGCCTCTATAGCTTAGTTGGTAGAGCGACGGTATGACTGAGGTTGTGAGTTGGAACCTCACTGCAGGCTAGTTGTTTTTCTAGTCTGCCCTGTTTGCATCATTGATCGACAGATTCGGTGAAGAGTCTGCAATGGCTTTCGGTGTACTAATTATACGTAAGTCGTAATCGTTGGTCAAAAACCGGGCTAGATCTCAGTTGTTAACACACATATGTGTGCGTGTTTCATTGAATATTTCCAACCAGTTAAGAAAATAATTATTCGTTTTAATCCTGAATTGTCTCCTTAACTAGCATCCATTTTACTATATTTTAGGTTGTAATAGACAAAGCCGATGCCTGATACTGACCTTAGAAATGACATCATTTGATATCGGATCGGTCATACTTTTGCCGATAATATGTGTATCGGAATAAATGACAAATTATCAGTCGTCCTTAATTTCAGTCGAACATGGAGTTAAAATACAAAGGCTGGAAGCCAATTGGAAGAAAACCATGGAAATGTTATTTGTATTTACTAATAGAGGTTTAAGAAATAAAAAGCACTATAAAAAATTGACAAAAATTAAATTTATTTTGCGTGGCCACTAACAACTAAGCAGGAATATGGATTACAACGTTTACTAAAACTTCTAAAATCGAGATTTCTTGCCTTTTGAGGCCGAGTGCTTAAAAAATCCTAATTTATTGAATTTTATCAATTTAAATTTCGCTTTTTTATGTTTAATTTGTCAATAAACCGCTGTAAATTCCACGTGACGTTTTTGGCCTTGTGACAAACCAGCAGAAAAACATTTAAAAAATCCTGAACACATTCGCAGGAACTTACAACATAAACAATAAACAACGAATTTGGCACGCCCTGTGCGCAAAAATGCGGAACAATTTTGGCACGCCCTGTAAGACAGGGAGATAATAGAAGCCAGGTAACATTTCAAGTGTGCATAGCTGACCACACTAAAGCTGTGAGAAGAGCAACAAGTGTGACATCACAGTGGATCAGACAAGAATAACAATGCAACAGATCGACACAAATAAAAAACAAAATAATTATTCTAAAACTAAAAAGGTAATAACGCAACGGTAATCACAGGGCGTTCCTACAATAAAAGATGTTGCAGAAATTTCAATTCTAACGCGTTTGCTAGATCTACATTGCAAATTAACTGTTGTTTATTTTGTACTCATAAATGTGACACTAGCGCCAACTGGCGGTTAGCGTAACTTGTACTTTCGTCCACAAAGCGGCGTCGCTGCAAGGTGAGTCGCGTTGATAAATACAAAGTCCAATAATTTAACTGCACTTCAAAAAATCTGTCACATTTTAAAAACCAGCAAAATAAACGTACCGTAGCAAGGCTGAGAAAGTCAACAAATTTAATCCATGCAAAAACAAGCGGTTGGTTAAAAAATCGCAAAGCTTGCTTCTTGTATTTTTGAGGAATATAAACTCACAAAAGTGTTGCGTTGCAGTGATACCATTTGTACGATATTCAAGGCCAACATCAAACTAGGGTACACTATGCACGGATCTGTACTATAGATTGATAATAAATTGCAAAGACAAAAAGGTCGAGTAGATCGACAGCATCTTGATTAAGACGTTTCGATAACAAGCTCGTATCATCTTCAGTTAGTGAGCTGTCGATCTACTCGACCTTTTCGTCTTTGCAATTTATTATCAAGCAACATCAAACTAGATTTCGAAAACTAAGGTAAATCATGGAAATGTACCATGCGAAGCTTTTAAGTAACTAAAACGGAATGAATTTACAGTGGTGGTATTTTAACGATTCAAAAATGCCGTCGGCGTTATCGTAAAGCAGCCTTTTTTCGGGGCATACAAATATGAGGCGTTATAAATTACAGCTAAGACCCTTTGCCTCATTAAGCCAAACAACGAGTATCAATAGTTTTGTTTTAATATTTGTGTGATGCTTTGTTAAAGTCAATATTTTTCAACCTTTTTTAGCGGCGACCACGATATTAAGTGTAAGTCTAACAACCAAGCTTCGGCAAGCCAATTCTCTTCACTGGACTATTAGTTTAAGAACATAACATAAGATATTAGCAAGTCGGAATTTAGTCAATTTGTCTTTGTATTTCTTCCGCATTTTTTTTTCAAGTTTTATAGAAATCTTGCTCATAACCGATCTCAATAAACCATGTAAAACTACTGCAGTCGGCGACCCAACCAAAATAAACAAGCCCCCAAGTTTAGGTCGCGACCCACAGGTTGGGAAACACTGTTGTATAGCTTTAAGGAAAATGTTCATTTTTTTCATTTCCGATTCCTTTGTGACGCAGAAAAGCGTGACGTCATACGTTACACTTCAGTGCTTGCGCAAGGTGGCACTGCGCCTCAACCCTATAACTCGATAAAAAAAAATACACTAAAATACAACAAACAACTACCAAGTAACGCGCATAAATGCAAATAACGACCGTGAGGTGGGGAACCAACCACCGGTCGGGGAATTCCGCACCCTGGCTCGCGATTCCGGGGTTTTCCCTTTTCCCTTGGGTGTCGATTGGTCACACGAGGCGCTAGAGCTCCTTCTTCAGGCGATTGGGGAAAGTTCCCTGTGACGGTTTGGCGCTGATCTCCATGGCACCGAATGACGTCAGATTGACGTCATCAGTTCGGTGGAGCGCCTCGCGTTTGTAGCTGGAAGTGATTCTCCTGCGATTTTGAAAAGGGAATTAAAAATGAATAAGTTGTTTTAATTTGATTTGTTCGATATTGATTTTGAGTGAGTTTTAATTGTCTAAATCAGGGCTGACCAAACTTTGTAGCTTTTCATTCGGCAAACATTTTCATCTTTAGGATTTTTTGTGTTTAGTTTTACAGAAAACGAGCCTTTTTTTCGATGGATCACTGAAACTACTTCACTGACTAACGAAAACAGACTAGAACTGCGTGGTGACACAGTAAAGCAACGCCCCACTTACCCGGGTGACAGCACTGGGGTTAGGGGGTGTCCCGAGCTGTAGGGGGAGCCGGTTGATCCGGAAGTCTTGAGGACGACCGGGAGGAGACGAGGATCGGTTCTGAGGAGAAGGAGACTTTTAAAGTTTTGTTAATCTAGTTTAATCACTAACGCAACAGAAAGTATTATCTTCTACTATAATTCCTGATGTAATGACTTCGAACTATGCGTCACAAAAGTTAAAGCAATAGGTCGCCAAACAAAGACTGAAAAAGATGGTTGTTTGTTTTCTATAAACATGTTTTTGTTATTCCAGTTTAATCACAAACGTAACAAAGTCATCGTCTATTCCTATAAATCTTGGTAATGGAATAGCAGTGGTTCCCAAATGGGTCACAAAGGGACGACTGAAAGCTCCCCTTTTGGAACTGTGTGTGTATAGGAAATCTCAACTCGGGCCTACAGCGCAATAATGCTGACAGAATATTCAACGTCATTAATTTTGTGCTATTGATTGTGAAGTGCATTTAAGCCAGGTTGGCTAAGCGTCACTCACATAATTAGGCCTACTGACAGTTAACAATCAATGATTGGAAAAAACGGTTTACATTTTTGGAATCAGCACCTCGAAATTATCCAGAAACAATAAAAATATACAGCCAAACAAATTTATTGAAAATTTTGTTACGTAGTGTTACTCAATGTTTTTTTTTAAATATCGGACAATGAGGGGTTTTCCCACCTGGGTGAGGGGTGGGGCCGATGGGGGGTGTTCAGACTCCACACGTGTTCCTGGGGGATGCTCCCTGGGTCCATTTCGGCGAAGTTTAGGTGGAGTCCCTTGCGACAGAAGATGTCCAGAAGACCCAGAGCTGAAACAAACACAAGAGTTTAAAATGCGAAGAACTGTAAACTGTCAATGTGGTTTTGAACCATTCACTTGTACTTGGTTTCAAAAATATGTGAAAAAAGATTTCGTTTTGTGTCATAGTTAATTAGTTATACTTAACCAAATATCAACAAAGTACAAAAATTATTAGGATTTATAAACTTTCCGGCGAAAACATTAACCTAAGTAAAACAGAAGCAAACAACAATAAAGTCAGTAAATAAACTCAAATATCAATTCAGTTTGTAACATTCAATGAAAGATGCACACATGTGTGTGTTAACAACTGTGATCTAGCCCTTCTGAAGCTGCTTTTTGACCAACGATTACGGCTTACGTATCATTAGTACACCGAAAGCCATCGCAGACTCAAGCATTTGGCGTTATCGACTCGCTACTGCCTGGGTAGCTCAGTTGGTAAAGCGACGGTCCCGGCTTGACCGGAGGTCGTGAGTTCGAACCTCACTGCAGGCTAGTTGTTTTTCGAGCCTGTCTTGCTTGCATCATTGATCGACAGATTCGGTGAGTCTGTGATGGATTTCGGTGTACTACAGTTTGTAACATGCCCATGGAAACATTAGTCTGCATATAATACATGAACTGCTAGTTTTATTAAAGTTATAATTTCTGATTCGAAGTGAACAACTTACCCCTTGCCCTCTGGTTTTTAAACCTGACTTCCCAAGCATAGAGAAGGTAGTTGTAGTATCGGGGTTGCTCGAAGTACTGCAAGTATTTCCTGGTGAGGAAAGGTCCAAGTTAATTCAAGCCACGGGTTTCGATATATGATAAAAATTCGATATATAATAAAAAAATACAGAAATATGCGATAGAACAACTTGGAAAATGTCACTTTTGGAGTCTGAGTCCACATAACGCCAGCTATAGCCTATGGTTACATAAAACAAGTGCAAGAAAATATATCCTGGAACCGCGCTTTATTTTATTATTACTCTAGTGAAAGTTAAGAAAACTTTAAGTAGGTGGTCACCCACCACTACCCAAAACAGGGGCAAACAATCCGGTGGAAAATCAGCGCCATTCAAACCAGGGCGCCCAAACGTCGACACCATAAACGACCGATGTTAGACCGAAGCCTCCCGATATTCCAATACCCTCTCCGTAAAGTTTCAGAGTGATTTTGGCCATTTGGATTTTGTAACGATGAATTTTAGACGCATTCCGACAGGTTTAGGTCTTATTCTGATGCATTTATGTCTCATTCAGACGAACTGCGGATTTGGCTTTATTATGTCGTTGGTCTTAATACTATGGTTTTATAGATTATTCCGCTCTATATATTGTTCCTTTGTTGGTCTTATTTTGTGCTCACTCGATGGCTAAGGGTTAATATTCTTTATAATCACATCAAGTTTTCTTAACAAAGATTTTCTGACGCGCTAAAAGTTGCACTCCGTGGCAACATGTCCAGCATTGAAATTTTCAAACAAAATGGCTCCTCACTTGTTGGAAGACGGGAAGATGCGATGGAAGTCCCCGGACCTCGCCGCTTCATCTTCACTCTCCACCAACATCCGGATGTCGTTGACGGTGAGGACTTCCAGCATGAACGAGATCATCTCTTGCTGAAGAACAAAAGGAAATACTTCTACATCAGTGGTTGTCAAGCTTAAGTTATTTACATGGCTGTTTTTTAATGGCTTTTGTACATTTGTGACTTGGGACTCAAACCTCGAAAAAGACTACAGTAAGACTACCCGTGTCCCGAGTGCGAATTCGGCCAAAAAAAACAAAAAAACGAGTCCGACCTCTTTTGGTTTTTGATGACGTACGGCGGTCTTATTTGAAAAATAATATGAAATTACAAATATTATAGTACTGTATTTGGCCTGCACAATTTTTACCATAGCAATGAAAAAACTTGTACGGTGTATAGTAGGGGTGGGCAATTATTTTTAAGAGCGGGCGCATTATAAACAGAAAATGAATTGGCGGGCCGTGTAAAAAGGGTGTCCGTTGTATTCGTTTTAATAAGATCTTTAAATATCCTTGTACTGACAAGCTTGTGAGAATAGGAACAGGCAAGGGTGATTTACAAAATTAATTTATTCAATACAATGTTCTGAAATCAAGAAAAAAAAACTTTAAGCCTTATTTTTGCCTTCAAAATTATCAAAATCAGCCGCGGGACGAGTTAAATAGCTTGGCGGGCCGTAGTTTACCCAGGTCTGGTGTATTACAGCAAAACGCAAGTTGCACTTAGGGGCAGGGCTGAAGAGTCGTTTAAAAATAACCCGACTCCGACTCCCGAGTCCCGAGTCGACTCCGGTCAAACGTGCAATTTTGTGGAGTCCTGGGTCCGGCCTTGACTCTACAGCCTGTATTCCACCAATTTACGTAACTAAAATATGATAGATATTCAACAATCTACTTATAGGGGTGTCATATAATTCATTTACTTACAATACATTGTTGGAAAATATTTCACCATATGCTATTCTGCCTTTACAATTTACAGTTTGCAGCCTTATCAGTTTCAAAATTTGGTACTGCGCATGCGCATGTCGGATTCGGGACTCGGGTTGTTTTACGTGGTCTTACTCGAGTCCTGAGTCTGACTCCGCAGCCCTGCTTAGAAGTACCCGTTTACTCAGCAGGGCGAAGTGGGTATTGTTACAAAACCGTTAAATGTTTACCTGATCAGCTTGCTTGTAATGCTGAGCGAAGTGAGTGTGCTTGGCCCTGCTATCTGGCGACATCTCCTGGCCTTGTTTCCGCTTATCTTGACTAAAACTGCTCGAAGCCGTCACGGTTGAAGAAGTGGGGCTGAGGTCAAATAAGAAGACTTAAACTTTGGAGTATAATGGTTAACGGTTATAGTAAGAATATCAAAGCCCATACAGAAGTATTTTGAACCTTTCTAATAACTCTTCATTCATTTTCAACATCCAAAATGAATAAAGATTTATTCGAAGCGTTCAAAATGATACCTACCTCTGTATGAGCTTTGATATTCTTATTAAGACTTTAACTTATACGCAATAATAAATGCAACAACGAGACTTTAAGTGAGAAACAAAGATAAATAGACAAAGACGATACAAAACATCTGATGTTAAAAACTTACAAAAGGCTACCTATACTCATGTATGGGCCTTGATATTCCTACTGCGTCTAACTACAACCTCCAGCCACTATGGCTCATATATTTTTACTGTAAAACGAAACGATTCTTACCGTTTTTTCGTTGCATTTTTAATATAATTTTGTAATTACGATATTTAAACACATCGGCATCGCGTAAATTAAGGGAAAACAATACAAGTTAGTTGGCTTCTGACACTTGCTACCGAAAAATTTGGTTTACTTGTCAAATTAAAACAATCCTAAAGGCCTGTCGTTTAATAGTTTTAAACGAAAGTATCCAAAAAACATGGTCAAAATGGGAAAGTTTGGACGATTTTTTTTTCAAAAAACATAAAAAGAGTCAGATAGTAGGAATACAAGAGGCTAAAACAAATAAAACCTCCAATTTTAAATGTAAGCTCTCCAGGTTTTATAGAGCAGATCAATCTGTATTAAAGCAGGCTTGTAACTAACAGGAATAATCAACACGCGAATTGTAAGCGATAAAATACAAAAGACGAAACTTATAAAGCAAAGGGGTGTGCTGGTTACAAAGCACGAGCTTAAACAATCCAGCATCAATGGGTTTTGTTCCGAATCGATTGTTAACTACAAGTTTAAATGCAAACCGCTGACGCTGCGAGTTATTGTTCTATTGTGACGTATTTTTCAAAAGTAAACAACATTCGGCGCGGCTGTTGGGTTTTAGGGGAAACATTGGACCAATAGGACTGAATTGCCCCGGGATTTAGTTTTAAACTAATGGGCGATGTTCTCTTGGTTAATTAAGTGTGTATTGTAGGTAAAAAATAAATACTGAAGGGAAATAAAATCAGAAAAAAGTGATAAAAAATTTTGGGTTTTTAAGAACATTCAACACAAAAAAATATAAATTTTCGCCTATAAATAAAACAAGGTTTACTGCTATCTCTTTAATCACATAAAAAGTTGCACACCTGCCCTATGTTATACTGAGGACAATAAGAATTAAGACCAAGTATTTGAATTATGTCATAATTTTATGTTGGCAGATTTAAAAATTGACACCAAAACAATGAAACTCATTTGATTGCACACTCGGGTTGTTAGTTCCCATAAGTAATTTCAATAACAAAACCATGCATAAAACCGAAGTCTTCTTTTGACAAATTAGGGGTAGAACAAAATTTCACTGGGATTGGTATCTGACTTATTTACAACACTTGAAAGTTAAGATATAATTTTTTTAAGTAGCTATTTTGAAAGTTTCCTATAATTCTTCATTCATTTCCAGCGTCTATAGTGCAAATAATTTAAGAGTTTTTTTAATTTCTTTTCACAAAAAACCTGCTTAAAACCCAAGACTCCCTTTTTATAAGCCTTAGTGGTAAAGTAAAATACCCAAAGGGGTAAAGCAAAATACCCAACAGGGATAAAGCAAAATACCCAAGAAGGACCTCACCCAGTCGCGGCTGCAGAAGGTACGGGGGCGTTCGCTTGGATCTGCTTCTTGTTTGGGAGAAGGAATCCAGCCAAGTTGAACATATCCCTCACCATTGGTCCCTTTATCTCAACGTCAAGTGTCGAGTTGGAATGAAGACTGCGGGTAGAAGGGTTTATAATGGTTAGCTGCTGCAAAAATATATGATACGTCTAGGGTTGTGAGTTCGAATACCATCGTGGGCAACTTCCCAGAAAGTCTGCATAGCTTAATTAAGCGATTCACAACCGGTTAAATGAGGACGGGTATAAGGGTTTGAATTGGCTAGCTCAGCGTGGCCCAACTGCAGGCCTGCAGGCCAAAGTTGGGCCGCGAGTTCAGCTTTTTTGGCCCGCAAACTGATAGTCAGCTTTGCTTCAATCTGGCAAATGCTACAGCCCTCGATCGTCCCATAACCCTCCCTAAGGGGTGTTATTTAGGTCATTGAGATCTTTATGGACTTATTCCCACAGGTTTAGGGCTTATTATCTTTATGGACTTATTCCCACAGGTTTAGGGCTTATTTCGTCGGAAATGTTCATGCGTATTTGACTTTGTTATGTCGTTGTTATTAACACTATGGTATAAATAGCAATGTGATTTCGCTGTGAGGTCATTTAGTTGTAGTGTCTGTTCTCGTTAGTGCAATTCTGTTGTCTGCTATGGTGTCTATTTCTGGTTAGTGTCTATTCCCGATAGTGTCTATTCCCGACAGTGTCATTCTGTTATTGTGTCCATTTTCGGTAGTGTCATTCTACTATGCTGCGGGTGACCAGCTTTACATACCTTGGTGAAATGTTGACTTCCAGCACCCAAGGTCGCAGTCTGTCGTCCAGCATAATGTCGAAGCCGAAGAGCTCGTGGCAGCAATATCGACGTCTGCAGTTCGACTTCACAAGGCTGTTTGTGAACTGGTCAACACTGAAAGACAATGCGAGGTTAAATATGACCATTGACCAGTTTATTTGGATGTTATTTTTACTTTTACCAATGATTTAGGCGAGTTTTTGCGGCTGAAAAAGCATTAGGGCATGTTAATTTGCGGGAGAAAACGGCATAATATAAACAGATTATGAAAACCCAGATTTTTAAGTGCTTATATATAGCGTGTCAGTATTGCGCAATATTAAAAAAATCGGTCGAATTAAAGTGTAACACCCTCTAAATCAGTTTCCCTTTAAATCAGGGGTGCCCAACTCAAACATGCCGACGTGCCAGTTTTTATCTTATAACTTCTTCCCGTGCCAAAGTTTGGCGACTATTTTTTTTTCGCGCTTTTATACAAAAAATAAAAACAGTATAATGTTATAGTATTAGAAGTAATTGTTTGTTTTCGTAATTGCTGGGATTTGGCTGTATAACAAAGTTAGCTTTTTTTACATTATCGTTTTTTTTTTTTGGGGGGGGGGGGGGTAGTTGGACACCCCTGCCTTAAATTATTATATTTTCAAAAAGTGTACACAAAAGCAAAAGTGTGTTTTTTTCTTCTGGTAATCATTCTACTGCAAAGTTATCCTAATCAGGTTTATTATGTTCAATGTTTCGCTGATGACTTTGCTAACGTAGTACAACCACGATCTTTCCAAAAAATGTCAGAGAAAAATAAAAAAACAATATAATAATGCCGCGGTTAGGGGACAATAATGCTATATTTGGTATGTAAATTGTCAGTGTGCTCTTTTTAAACGTTTGCGCCAATTTATTTTATTTTTTTGTGAACTTGTTCACTGCTTAGATTTTCACGAATTGATGACTAATGTTTCGCGCGTGTAGCGGCTTTATGTCCTATATTAGTTAAATCTAATAATAAGCATAACTAGCTAATTGTGCCTATTTATTTTTGGACACGAACCGCCGTGAGTTCGTGTCGTTCTTCGTAACTATTCTGCTCAATGCTCTTATATTTAATGTAACGGTTAGTGGTCAACTTACTATTTTCGAACATAGATTTCATTTGATGTGGATATTTAGTAGAAATATGAAAGGAACAGCGGTCGTACCTGATAATAGTCTTGATAACGATATCCTTCATTTGTTCCCAAATCTTGTCAGGGTCGATGTTATTGTCGCGGAAATATCCCCATAATGCTTTCAAGCTCCTGCGTTCAAAAACAAACAAAAAATGACTTGCACCAAACCGGCGTTTTGACGAAAATCATTTTAACTTTAAAATTGGTTTTATAGTTATGTTTTTTGGCAATGGCCCTGGTAAAGATTTCCTGCATAGGTTATCGAAACGTCGGTAAAATTTATTAAATTTCGCCGAGAGAACAATTAATACAATGCCTGGTAGCAACAGTATATTTAACTTCAAAATTATAGCCCTAATTGATCTCAAAACATCCATGGCCTTTAATGGGAATACTCGCGTTACACAAAATGTAAATTATATCATTTTCAAAAAAATATACATTTTCTCACAAAGACCTGATATTGCCAATTTATTTTTTTGCATAATCGTAGACTGAATACGAAAAAATAGGGGTTGGGGAAACCCTATGCCCCTCTGGAACCGCCCCTGGTAAAAGTACTATCCCTACTTACCACTTGTGCCCCTGACAAACACTAGCGTCGTCGTTTTGCTGAAAGTCCCCGGACTTCTTGTTGATGCTGTAGTTTGTGAGATGCATGTAGCGGTTACTGAGATGTTTCATAGAAGAGGAATACCTTGGAACAAATGAAAGATGACTTCTCTGAAGCATATTTATTTGAAACCTTACCTGACTGGTCCTAGCAGACTTGGACAACTAGATTTATTTTAGCTTTTTAAAATTAGATTAGAATTAAAATTAGATCATTTTGAGTTTTCTGAAATTTGACTAGGATTAGAATTACCGAATTCGTAACAAAATGAATTTGAACTAGAATTTAAACTAGAATTACATTTGATTATTCACAATCAATTACATTCAAATCGGGAAGTATTTTAATAAGAATGTGAATGATAATTATCTGTGTGCTAATTTTTAAGCCTTTAAGCATAGCATATGCTTTTTAGACTGTGAAAATTCTGTTCCAACCTAAGAGTTTGAATTCAAATTCTTTGTTTTGACTAACTAAAAATGCCGTTGGACAAAGTAGCATTTTTGGGAATCCTAATTAGATTAGAACTAGAATTAGAGCAAACAGGTAATTTAAAAATTAGATTAGAACTAGCATTAGCCGCATTTTGCTCTAATCCATTGAATTAGAAAACTAGAATTAACTATAGTTGTCCAAGTCTGGGTCCTAGATAAACTGATATTAGTGACATTTATTAGAAGCATATTTATTTGAAACTAACATAACTAGCCCTAGCTGCTAAACTGATTCTTGTGAATAGAATAAAAGAAAAACCTAACCGAAATACAATATTTATTAAAACTTTAGTTTTGCTGTAGTCTATTAAAACACGTGGCTTTCCAGTTAGCACAGATAGATCAGAACCCAGACGTATACTGAAAAAAAAAGCAATGCGATTTACTGCAAACAAATGTGTTTAAATTCAACAGATTGCTATAAGTTTGATTTAATCTGTTACTGCAGTTTGGTAAAATTCTATGAACTTCAGGTTTTAATTTTAGCGACTAACCTATTACTTTTCAGTATAATATTCCTGGTAGCAACAGCATTATCTAGCACTTCCTTGAACAGACGAAAGGCGTAATCCTCTATATTACCATATAGTATTAAGAACAACGACATAGTAAAGCGAAATATACAGAAATATAAACGACGGAGTAATATCTAAACATCGGAATAAAAGTACATTCAGCCGATAATATTGTTGCAGATTTAAGGCACTTGGATCGGTGTATTGACATGTACTTACTTGCAAGTGGCGAAGCGGACCAACCCGTCGTCGTAGAGGTAGATACGTAAGGGGTCAAATGAGGTCACGTGGACGTATAACCTCAGGTCAAACTTGCTTCCGTTGATGAGGTAGGGTCGGGCAAGGTACCTTGAGCAAAAACGTCAAAAAAAAACGATTTTAAGTTGTATTTGAATACTTGCGATATGCGAATGGATGACGCAGAATGCAAAAAAAGCAAAAAAAACCTTGGGCGAAAACGGTCCCCCAAATTTCTCCAGCGGTTTCCCAAATTTTTGACTTGCAACTTTTTGGTATTTCAATGAAACACTTGCGGTCTCTTAAAACTACTTTGCAGTCACCCAAATCAAACCTTAAAAAAAACCTGGGCGAAATAAAGAGAAAACATTTTAAGGTTGTAATCGAATAATTGTGATGCGCGAATGGATATGTAGCAAAATGCCAAAAAGAAAAGTAAAAAAACATCATCGAAATCCCCCCCAAAAAAAGAGTTTTCAAATTGAAGTTGTACGTCAGCCATTAAAGCATGGGCAAATTTGAGTGTAAACTGACTTTTTTGTTCATGTTTTTTGAAGTTTTATTCACAGAATTTTGGATTACGCATCACAACAGTTATACAACACGAATTAAGACGGGTGGGCGTCGGTCAAAAGTACATTAAAAACGAGGATCAGGTGGCACTATGTAAAGACAAAAAAATTGTAGTGAATTCTCGACAAGCTTTCGTACAACCGTGCTTCATCAGGTCAAATTTGTCATTATATAGTGTAGGGATGTTCATAGTAGAATCCCAAGGTATTCTAGAATAATAGGTTTCGAATCTAGAATAACGAATCCTAGTATCTTTTTATTAAATAAAACAACCTTGGTTTTGTTTGGGGAAGGGATTAATCTTAATCTACCCCACAGAGCCTACAATCACAGCAATAAATCGCCCAAACAATTTGCTAACATGTGTACATTATAATAAAAAAATCTCCAATATGTTTAACATTCTTAACAACTGTCATTTGAAGCAGTTCTGTAAACTGTATTATATCAACTGTCCAGGTTGTGTCCAAAACTTATATTTTTGCCAATAGTGAGTACGATGCAACACTGCACACAGAAGTCTTAAGCAATTCGGTCCTGTTTTTGAAAGCATTGTTGGGTTTTAGTGCTTCATTTTTGACTAACATGATCTGTTATGCAGTCAAATAATGTACTGCAAAGAATACAAAGTTACTATTGACATAACGAATTCTTGACAATTACGCTGTGCATAACTGCATAACCTCGCTGAATATTGGCCTAAAGTTGACCTTAAGTAACCCTGTAGCGCATTTTGTAGACGGTCAGCACGTTTTACAACGTAATATTACTTTTGCAACTTAACGCATTTAGGGCAATTGCGAACTCCACACCAGACATTACACGTTAGTCGCTCGCCCGATAATGTTTGATTGACACTTAATTATTAGACGAACGTTATCGCGAGACGCGGTAATTGGTCACCCGAAAAAACGCTGACACTGCACTACCAGGTTACATTTAAAGCAAGCACTATAAATTGGTCGCCGCAGCGACAGGCCAACTTACCACACGCGTTTGTACAATTAGGCGCAACAATCGGCGGTAAAACATTAAATTATATCGGTTCCAATTACCCGAAATAAACGGCAAAATTCCAGATGGGATTCGAATCCAAGGATTCGATATTCTACTTTGAGCATCCCTAAATAGTGCAACCTGATTACTCTATTCAATGAAAGATATACACACATATGTGTGTTAACAACTGTGATCTAGCTCTTCTGAAGCTGATTTTTGACCAACGACCACGGCTTACGTATAATTAGTACACCGAAAGCCATATTCGGTGAGTCTGTAATGGCTTTCGCTGTACTGATTACTCTATTAAGAATTTGACAAATAAGACCATTTACAAAGATTTATAAAGAACTCACTTTTGCACGAGAATTGGTCGTTTTGTGGGCACCTGGTTCCACTTATGGATGACTTTGATGCCGATTCCACGAGCAGACGCGGGCTGGATAAAGGAGAAAGCATTAAAAGTTGAAATAAAACTATTTTTTTTTAATTGACAGCTTTTAAACAACAGTGCTTCATTAGATGAGAGTTAGAGCCTAGGTGTTATAAAAACAGAACGGTAGTTAAAAAAAGCTTTTAATAGTAAGAGCCATCGAGAAATAAGAAAAGAAAACTTGAATGTTATTTAAAATTAACAATTTTTTTTTACAATTCTAATTGATGAAGTTCAAATACCAGCCTCCGAAGGTAAAAAAACTAAAAATATATTCAGTTATTTTTTAGTATAAAAGAAGTAAAAAAAAGGGCTGCATTTTTAAAATCGGCAAACTTTTAGTAAATATTTGAATAAATATTAGTTTTTTTTCGTTTATTAAATATTATCAAGTCAACCCTGAAAAACGTTTCGTGACCCGCAGTTTCTAAAAGTTGCACAAAAATAAAAAGATTCTGAATTGATTTAACTCACCGGCTTAATAATGTACTTCTGCTTCGGTCCACCTTCGTCCCATGCGTTCTTGAGCAGCTTCTTATCCCAAGGAAGAACATAGGACTGGGGAACGAAGCCAAACTCCTTTTTGCCGAAGCGAGTCTGTAGAAAATATAAGTTTTGGTATAAAAAATAGAAAAACTAACTGAGTTTTATATATGGCTTGTTGCGAGTTATTATACTTTTTAACATCGTTTTGACACAAAATTATGAGTCTTCTAACTTTTTTTGAACTTTGGGAGAAATTTTTGTTCAATTATTTCTCATTTGTTCGTTTATATTCCATAAAAATGTTTTCTTTTATGAGTTTATGGTATAAGTATAGGTATGTCAAACACTTGACATTTTTATCCGATTTCGATGCTGGATAACTTTGACAAGAAGTATGTAACGATCCAATCCAAAGCCAATGGTAATTATCATCCCAAACAAACAACATATATGGAATTAAAACGTGCAAAGCTCGTCGTTTCTTTTTGCTCAAGTGCTGAGAGCTTTTACCTCCAGTTGCTCACCAAACACTTTTGATAAATTATCTTTTGAGGCAAAAATCGCTGCGTTGGATCTAAATCATGGCTTAAATTCCTATATTTATTTAGTATCGATCGGCACCGATACCACCCTAGTATCGAACGGGTACCGATACTATGACTTTGCATCGTGTATTGGCTCCGATCCGATATTATCAGCTATCCTGGGAGTCATGTTAAAAATTGCCTAATCACTTATAAAAGAGGCCGTGCTGTAGTCCAGTGCATTTTCAACACGGTTCTAGGGTACACCTAAATATGCATGGGGTGCACCAGTACGAAAAGGTGCACAAGGGGGCGTCACAAACTTTATCATGTAGTAGTACTTGCAAGCAGCCTGCAGCTATAATCGAACTATCATCGACAGTGTGTGAATCTTCGGCAGCTCCGCTCGGTTTAATTGACATGATGATATTAATATTAACATGCATAATGATTTTTATATCGCTCTTTACCTCAGTTTACCTATAAAGTAAACAGGGTACATGAGTTCGTCACAACAACTTTGAGCGTACACCAAACCAGTAAAGGTTGAAGAGCACTGCGTAGTCTATCAGAACAAAGGCTAGCCCTATCCCCACAAAACAAACCAGACCTAGGCGCAACTTTTCACACGTAAAGTCTTCCGCCAGATTCGTAAGCGCTCAATGGAAGCTGAACACAAAAGGTGTCGAGAAATGTAAGCACGCCACACCACGGCTTTACTTACGACTACATCGCAACATAGCGGGGTTGGGTATTTTCACTGCCACCCTCGAAGCCTTTTGCCCCGACGCTAACTTAACCGCTTACATTGAACAGATTCATATACCGAGAAAAATCTCTTCCAGGACTTATTTATTTGTTCAGACGTTTCGGCTGCCTACACAGGTTCCTCCATCAGGAAATATAACAACACCAGACTAAAAGAGATAAACAATTGAGACAGAGGTCAACATTGAAATATGCTTTTGCTACCAGACATAGTACCGGTATACTAAAAAAGTAGCTATTCCGATACTCATTTATATTGTCCAAGGTTTAGGCTACCATGCAGGATGCCTTTATCAGGGAATGCAACAACAACGCACAAAGCAAACGACACAAACATTTCCTGAAGGCATCCTGTATAGGTCGCCTAAACTTCGAATAAAACAATTACTAAATACTTGAGCGTTTTCAGTGAATACTGTGCCTAGTAGCAACGGCATATTTATTGAACCTATTCATTTATTTAACAAGGTTTTATGTGAGTTTGCCAACCACTGTTCTGTTTTAAATGGCCAATACAAATGACGGGCAGCTCTTTTAAACCGTTTTTTGTGCGCCAATTTAAAAATGACTTTTGTATTTATATGTACACTATGAAGGGATCTGTAATATGCAGCTTGATAATGAAATGTCACGCCAAAAAGGTAGAGTAGGTATAATCTTAATAAAGACGTTTAGATAACCACTTGTATTACATTAACTAGTATATACAATTTAAGCCTTGGTCGGTAAACCACAAAAACTAATAAAAACTAGAAAAAACATAAAATGCCACCTTTTTACTTTTGACTTTTGTGGTTCTTACACTAATGCGTCGCAAACAGGCGGTCCCCAATTTCAAGCAGTTTTCGTATAACATTAGCGCTTTAAACTTTTTCCAAGTCCGCTTTGAAGATAAATTCATACTACTTGTCCACAGCAAAGCGAGAATGGTAAAATCGGAAACCGATGAATCCGAATTGGTCAAGAAATGTGGCTGAACCGTTATGGCTAGATTTCTATTCAGTAAGCAAATATTTTTTAAACGTTTAAGAAATGACCAAGTAGAAACCTGCATTCGCGAAATATTCCTCCACAAACGATCTTTGCGGCCGAGTTGGAACGAACCAGGGAAATGGTTGATCTGAAAAAACAACAAATAAAAACATGAAATAACTCACATATGTTTTTATACGAACAGGCAACGGTGCTATGGTTGTTTCTAGACTTGTTTCCTCTGAACCTGTGTAGCTCAGTTGGTAAAACAACGATCCCGATATGACCAAGTCGTGAGTTGGAGCCTCACCACAGGCTAGTTGTTTAATAATCTTGAAAAAGCATACTGATTCCCTTAAGCCAGCGGTTCTCAACCAGTGGGCCATAAGAGCATTTGAGGTGGGCCACGGACCAATTTAAAAACGCTAGATTTAGTTTCATTTGTGTCACTATATTTAATTTTACAGGAATAATGGCTTAGGGAGGTAATCAAAAAGAATGTAAATTTATTGTTCAGCCGCAAGTAACTCGCTAATGCACGGTTGAATAAATAATCTGTTTTGAAATATGCTCTGCTGTGTTTTATTCTAAACCTTTTTGTTTTGTTTTTTTCTTTCATAAAACTATTGGGCCACAACGTAAATAGGCCACGAAAGAACAAAGGTTGAGAACCACTGCCTTAAGCCTTTCCGTGGGCAACATATGTGTTAACTCACAGGGCTACGAAGTACAGACGGTGTGGGTGCTTTACCAAGATACTCCACTTAGTAGTCAAGTGTGCTACTTAGTATGCCACAGTGTCAAGTGGGCCACTCGGTATGACGTCATTAATTACGCAATTCGTGTATGACGTAACGCTATGACCCGGTACTCAACACAGCTAAAATGTTAAATGGTGTAAAAAGGAGTTTATACAAAATATTCTAGCTTGGTTTAAGTCTATGGATGCTTAGTGATTATTTGTGGCAGTGGCTTAAAATGACTTGACTTGACTAAAATTTAAATTATGTGGCATATTACTTGACTTCGATTTAAGTCATTGTGTCAAATAACTTGTTTTTTGTCAAGTTCTTAGTTAAGCTATTGCTCAAATGTTTTTAACAATTTTTAAAGTTTAACGATTTATTTTATATGAATGATTTGAGTTGAAGCCGAGTCTTAATAATGACTAGACTGGGACTTGACTTTTTGCAAAATAATTGAGTTTGGCTAATTTATTTTAAATAGCTTGACTGGTACTTTTAAAAGTTATTTTAAAATGATGTTTCCAACACTGGTCAATAATACTAAATACGAGGCACTGCTTGAGTTGTGTAAAAAATAATTTATTAATAGTGAAGTGTTCGTGCTGTTTATTCTACTCTAGATTTTCACGGTACACGCCATTAATTTTTGAACAATAGTTCGTATCAGCGTCTATTATATGAAATTACCTAAACAAAAGTTAGTATTCCAATAAAAAAATACTGAAGCCATAGTATACAATGAAACATATGTACACACATATGAGTGTTAACAACTGAGATCTAGCCCTTCTGAAGCTGCTTTTTGACCACCGATAACCGCTTACATATCAATAGTACACTGAAAGCCATTGTAGATTCATCGAATCTGTCGATCAATGATGCAAGCAGGGCAGACTAGAAAAACAACTACCTGCAGTGAGGTTCGAACTCACGACCTCCGGTCAAGCCGGGACCGTCGCGGATCCCCTTCAATATGAAGTTGCTTGTACTAACAGATTGAGCAAGCATTGGCGTATGGTTGTTTCTCGACTCGTTCCCTTCTGAACCTGCATAGCTCAGTTGGTAGAGTGACGGTCCCGGCTTGACCGGAGGTCGTGAGTTCGAACCTCACTGCAGGCCAGTTGTTTTTCTAGCCTGCCCTGCTTGCATCATTGATCGACAGATTCGGTGAATGTACAATGGCTTTCAGTGTACTGAAGCCATAGTATTTGATATTTTAATGTCGATTTTATAGAATATAATGGCATTAGCGTTTTTATTGAAATTACCAAGAAAATCTAATTATTGCATTCAAAAATTTAGCGACTTAAAGGTATAATAAGCTTACTTTCTGGTATTCTCTGAGGGATCGAAAGCCGTTGGATTTCATGTGTTTCCCGAAGTAGCCGAGCCAATCGTACGACTCTGTGGGAATAAGGATTCCTTTGCTCAATAAGGATACAATGTAATAGTCGGGCTAAGTGTGAAACTGCATACATTTATAGAAGTGAGCTTTATGATAATAAGTACTATATGTTATTTTATCCTTCATTTTTAAGACCCATGTGACGTTGTATGAGCGCAATGTTAAATTGTGCAAAGTAATTTTTACTTAATTAAAAAGTATTGATCAAAAAACTTCAATATTTAAAATCTTCTAATTAATCCAAAACATTGCCTAGCTATGACACATTGTATTATGTAGAATAAAACTGTATGTTAAATTATGTCAATTGAATTATCGAAGTTGGAGATTGTAGTTGGGCGTAGAATGAATATCAAAGCCCATACAGAAGCAGGTGGCATTTTGAATATTTCTAATAAATCTTAAAATAATGGCTGGAAAGTTAAAGCTGGACGTAAAATAAAAAAAATATGCTACAATAATGAAAACACACAACATTCTCTTACTCTTGGAGGCTTTGAATCCAGATCTGGTGACGGTGTGTCGAACAACTATTGGAGTGATGCTGCTCACTTTCCACTTGAGTAACTTGCGGATCTCGCTGGGAAGGGGCTCAACTAAACAGCAAAATTACAAATGTAAAACACATATTTTTGGAGCATAATGGTTGAAGGGTTGTAGTAAGACGTGATAAGAATATCAAAGCCCATTCTGAAGTAGGTATCATTTTGAACGTTTCGAATAATAAAGGGTTATAATGAAGAGTTATTCGAGACGTTCAAAATGATACCTACTTCTGTATGGGCTTTGATATTCTTATTACGTAAAACAAATATACATAATATTTACTATACGGATGTCCGATTTTATCTCAAATTATAGGATCGAATGAGATACCCGAATCCAATTGGTAATATCATTAATCGTTCGATACTAGGGAAGTCTCGGTGCCGATCCAATATAAAATTATTACAGGTATTTTAGCCACTAATTGCAATCAAAAACACCAATTTCTATCTTGAATGGTAAATTTATCAAAAAAATGTAGGTTAACTAAACTTCTTAGTGCAAAACCAAATTGATGCCTAATAAGCTAAATAACACCTCAGGACCTTTCAGTTTAATTTATTTTACTTATTTGAGAAAGTTATTTTCGGTATCGGATCAAAATACTTTTTTTCGAAAAATATCAGCTATCGGTAACGGAAAAAAATGCTAAGTTTCGGACATCCCTTATCTTTATAAACACAACAAAACAAACAGTTTTAGGCTTTTAGCTTAATACCCAGGAAACATTAACTATGCGTTTTTCAGTTTTATAAATTTGCTAATTTGAGCATAAAAATGACTTTATTTGGTATAGGATTGCAATTATTTTTGTTTCAAAAATTTCGCGTAACCATATCTCAATAAAATACTGTATCACACATGCCTATTGTATATTAAAGTGCACAATACCGCTTTCGTGCTTGGTAGCAAAGTTGATGACCGGGGGGCAGTTTGAGAACAAACTTTTGATGACGGCAGGTTTAATTTCACCGGATTGGCTGCGAAGGTCTCCGTGGGATTGCGAGGTTCCGGTCGAAACTGAACATTCCGAAGCTGTTTGCACAAAATTGTGGTAAATAGGGTTTAAACAAGCAAAACAATCCAGTTATCTTGAGTGTACATCTGCCAAATACATTGCTCAGGCCTAGTATTTGTTTGTTTACTTTTTAAACCTAATATATCTACATTAGTGGTTCCAAAACTTTTTTGGATAGCGGCATACTAATAATTGCAAAAAAATATATTTATACATATATAGCCGAATAGAGCTTCTAGCATGCTATTTTTTTCCTCGTAAAAGCACACACCTCATAACAAAAAAATGTAAAATTTGCCTGCAGATATTTTTAACTCTTTATTTGAACACTAATTGATACAAAAATATACTATAACATACAGTTTTGCCTGTTTACCCTTGCAAAATTTGGTATCATGCCAAACATTACACTCAAATTACAAAATACCCTCAATAGTACACCTATAAGCCATCGCAGACAACCGAATCTGCCAATCAATGATGCAAGCAAGGCAAACTAGAAAAACAACAAGCCTCTAGTGAGGTAATCGTTGGTCAAAAAACAGCATCAGACCAGTATAGATCACAGTTGTTGAACGTATACATGTGTGTATCTTTTATTTAACACCCTTGAATTTTTATAAAAAAATTAACCACCTCCTTCTGACAAGCCGTCTGCATCATCACTGCAATCCTCGTCCAGCGTAGTGACAACATTATCATCAACGCAATCTGAATCATCATCATCTTGACAATATTCCGCCGTACCGAGGTCACTCTCGTTGTCCATACTCCCATTATCAACCTTTCAGCAAGAAAATAGTCTTTTAAAACCTGGTGTTGTTCATATTAACAGGACCAGCAGGTAGGGATGTTCAAAGTAGAATATCGAATCCTTGAAAAATCCAATTCTGCCATTTATTTCGGGTAATTGGAACCGATATAATTTAATGTTTTACCGCGGATTGTTGCGCCTAATTGCACAAACGCGTGTGGTAAGTTGGCCTATCGCTGCGGCGACCAATTTATAGTGCTTGCTTTAAATGTAACCTCGTAGTGCAGTGTCAGCGTTTTTCGGGCGACCAATTACCGCGTCTCGCGATAACGTTCGTCTAATAATTAAGTGTCAATCAAGCGTTATTGGGCGAGCGGCTAACGTGTTATGTCTGGTGTGGAGTTCGCAATTTCCCTAAATGCGTTAAATTGCAAAAGTAATATTACGTTGCAAAACGTGCTGGCCGTCCACAAAATGCGCTATGGGGTTACTTAAGGTCAACTTTAGGCCAATATTCAGCAAAGTTATGCAGTTATGCACAACGTAATTGTCAATTATTCGTTATGTCAATAATAACTTTGTATTCTTTGCAGTGCATTATTTGACTGCATAACAGATCATGCTAGTCAAAAAAGAATCACTAAGACCCAACAATGCTTTAAAAAACAGAACCGAATTGCTTAAGACTTCTGTGTGCAGTGTTGCATTTTCTCACTATTGGCAAAAATATAAGTTTTGGCAACAACCGTTGACATAATACAGTTTACAGAACTGCTTCAAATGACAGTTGTTAAGAATGTTAAACATATGGGAGATTTTTTTAAATTATAATGTACACATGTTAGCAAATTGTTTGGGCGATTTATTGCTGTGATTGTGGGCCCTCTAGGGTAGATTAAGATTAATCCCTTCCCCAAACAAAACCAAGGTTAAATAATTTAATAAAAATCTACTAGGATTCGCTATTCTGGATCGTTTTACGAAGATTTTAACTAAGTAAATGCAAAAAATTCCAAGACTAAAGGTGTAATGTCCACCCTGGGTTGGAACTATTAACAATGGAAATTTCGCCAACTCATTGTACCTGAATAATTGTGAGTTCAAATTTGTTACGGCCCGCAGAGACAGGAGGTTTGTTTTGGCCCGCGACTAGCAAAAATTTGAACACTCCTGTTTTAAAACGACTGTATAAATGACTTGGTTTTCGCATTGGGTTTCACTAACATAAATCATTTGACAGCTTGTGCACAGTAAATTCTAACTAATGGTTCAATGTTAAGGTTTATTATTGTACTATGCTGCTTTTTCATTTAACTAGTCATTTGATTATTGGGGAGCTTCTAAAAGCAATTTTTAAACTAGCTTGCTTTGGAATGTATCTATACATACATGTACTAAAGTTTAATTGATACAAAAATATCACTGAATTTATTAACATTTTCCATCATGTGAATGTACAACTAGTTTTAACATGCTACTTTTCCTTGCAATGGTCAAAGTAGCAAAATAAAAAAAAACATTTTTTTCCTAATTAGGACTTTAAAATTATCTGTTTGAATTATCGAAATAGTTTACAGCAGTGGTTTTTAAACTATTTTCAACGTAGATCACTAAAATGTATTTTCAGTTCGCATAGACTAGGTTCAGTGTGGAATATTTAGACATGAAAGGCGTTTTTTTTTAATTAGTTTCATTTTTTAATTATTTACTAAGATTTTAATCAGGCCTTCATGGACCCCTAAACATTCTCCACGAACCCCAGTTTAAGAACCCCTGGTTTACAGAAACTAAGTGTACTTACAAATTCATCGACAAACTCGTTGCAAGTTTCCTCATCTGCCAGCTCCGAGTCGTTTTCATCGTAGTCAAAGTCGTTAGCGTTTGACGTCGAATCGTCAAGCGGGTCGTCCTCCCCGTCACCCGGTAACCTCTTCAAGGATCTGCAAGATTTTAGCGTTTCTAGTTTGTAAGTAACCAATTAGGCGTGGAGAAGGGACTCAGATAGGATGATACCTACAAGTTTACTCTTTAAAAAGAGCCGATTTGACCGCCAGTTATTCAGGGATAGGTTAGGTCGTTCAAAAATTCTTTAAGGGCTACTATAAAGGGCTTGGCAAAGACATAAACATTTAAAAGTGTTTAAAATAATTATTAGCGTTTGTAGTTTGTAAGTAACCAATTAAGCGTGCGGAATGGACCCAGACAGAGTGATACCTATGAGTCTACTCTTTCAATAGAGCTGGAACCTTATTTTTTTTAAACAAAGTTAACCTAATTCTGCATAAAATAAATTTTATAAAACAAAAAAAATAAACCATGTAAGAAAAACAAGGGGTCTTTAAAGGCTTTTTTTTACAATTGGCAAATTTAAAAATTTTGTTGGAACCCTGGCATTTTCTATTTGTAAGTTAGTAACAAACAATAACTCGATCTCACTTACAAATTCATTTCATGATTGAGAAATTTTACAAGCAATGCGACTACTGACTTATTCTGAATCAAGTGTTGCATGAGAACTGACTCAAAACACTAAGGGTACAAACACAAAAAATCATAAAGCATTCATTGGATGGTGCACTTTGATTTTCAAAAATAATCACCTGTTGTTTTTTTATAGCATAAACAGTAATGCAGAATAGTTTATTATTGTATCACCTAAATGTCACACATCGTATAAAACCTAAATATATACAAACTTACAAACTTAGGCAAAAGTGTATAAACAGACGTCAATAAAAAATGTATCTGTGTAAGTGTAACGTCTGGCCACCATGACACAATGCTGAAAAAAATACTTACAAGTAGTCATCCATATTGGGCTTGCTGAACTGAGAATCGGCAAGTATTTCTTCAGAACTTGGGTTGTCAGCTCCGTCACCACATGATCTATGTATGTAAAAGACATGTGAACATAATTTTATAACACAAAACATCTTTTAAGAGAATACATTGTTGCTGCCAGGCAATGCATCAATTAAAATGTTTTTCCAGGAATATTTTTTTATTAAAAGTGCCAACGTTATACATTATGTATACATATGTTTTTTAAACATTGGTACACCTAATGTGCTGTAAAATTATAACTTAAATGTATCGTAAGGGATATTTAATTTTATATAAACTAAATAAACCACTGAGCACCATCGGCAAAAAATCTAATTGAAAATAACAAGAAGGCCCTGACCTAAGTTAGTGCCATCTCACTCTATATTTAAAGTGAAGAACGACATACTCAAAATGCTTTCTATTTCTGCATGGGCTTTCATATTCTTACTACGTCTAACTACAACCTCCAGCCATTAAGGCTGCAAGATAATAATTCACATTATTGAGTTGTTAAACATGGATTACCTGCCGAAATTGGAAGACATAGTCCCCCTTCCACTATCGTCGCTACTTTTTCTCGATGTTTGTATGTCGTCTGGTGACAGAGAACTAGGTGATGACTTCAGCTTTGGTGAAGGGCCTTTTGTGTAAACAGAAGTCGCTGGGTTTTTTGTCTGTCTTTTTGCCGAGTGGAGAAGAATTCTTGGGACTTTTGGTGTTGCATTTTTGATTCCCAAATGCGAGTCTGTGGTTGATCTTGTCTGCCTCGACCGAGCACTTCCATTGATGCGGAATTTCTTGGCCGAAGGCAGCTTGTGTTGCGTTTTCGCCAATATTTGCCCGGCACCGGTGACATGGTCGTTTTGGTGCTTTGCAGAATGCGCCCGAGACAGCGACTTGTCAAAGTCCAATTTCGGTCGGTGGTGATGAGTTTTGTTTGGACTGTTTAAAACTGTAAACGAATCATCCATTACAAGCCGCGACTTTTGATTGGGAATGCTGCTTACATGTCCGCCCGAGTATATTTGTTGGGAATTGTGGTTTGAATATTGTCTCGGTGAGATTCCATGGTAGCCAAAGTTGGGCTTTATTTTGTTTTTCATGTTCCTTGCGTTCAGCTTTGAAAGTCCGTGGTGAGAAATCTTGACGTTTTTAGACGTGAACGTGCTCCGATCGCTAGTCACCAAAGGTTTGGATCTTGGCTTGTGATTAGTGATGGCTAACTCTTTAGCCGACGATGGATTTTCAACATCGTTAACAGGTGCTATCGGCAGTATTTCGCCATTGGAGAAGCGCCTTGCTTCAAATTGCCGTTGAGTAGACTGTTCTTGTCCGTAAACGCGCCTGGTTGCTTCACCTGTCAATCCGGGACTAGACGAGGCATGTTTTAGTGGGTTGGTTACATGTTGAAGGTAAGAGTTTGCTGTATTTGTGGATGTGGTGACAGCATTTGGGTTGCGCTTCGAGCTGCCAGGACGTGACCCTGGAACAGAAGGAACTAAAGTGTGCGACCACGTTTGGTAGTTCAGTGACTTTGAAACAGAACTGGTGTAATGCGCTGTCGGTGAGTAGGGAAACCGCTTTGTGTTTGTATCACTGACAAACGGTCCCGGCACAGCGCTGTTTGATTTGCTTGTTTGAATGTAAGTTGGAACCTCATTCGACAAATTATTCATAGTCGCTGGTTCAAAGCTGTTAGAATGCAGCGGGGACGGATTCGAAGAATTTGCGAACGGGCGAAAATCCTCCAAAGATTCGGAAGGTAGGTTCGAAAAAGGGTTGAAATGCAAGCCGCTGACAGGAACAACAATTTGATGGTCCCGAACTTTCGGTTCAATCACATGTGGATCGTAGTAGTTCAAAAGTGATGGTTCTCCTGCCCTGGCAGTTGTGCCGTTGATAGCCGAGTTTTTGTCTGAAAGTTGCTGAGCTCTAAAAACTCTTGGGGGAAACTTGGGTTGGCGAGTCAGGACTTGACCAGATGAACCTACGGTTGCCGTCGACAATTCTAAGTGTGACCTAAAAAATGATAAAATTCAAGTCTGGCTTACTGAATTGTAAACAACTTATTTCAGGTTATTGAACTAAATTACTCACTCGACAGTCCAGTTTGAGCAGGCAAACATTTTTATATACACACCATCACCACACACAGGCTAACTTGATAAAAGTAAATCACATAAAAAACTATTTTTAGTACAGAGCCTACTTTACCCAGGGCAAGTGAATATGGTGAAATATTTTCTTACCATATTGTGATATTTTTTTTATACCATGTATTGTGGATGGATCATGTAAGAGTTATTTTTCACAACTTGCTGCATATAAACCCTGATTTATTTTCGTAAATGGGTAAAATACAGGCTGCAGTGTCGGAGCCAAAATCAGGATTCAACAAAATCACATCTTTGCCTGAAGTCCGACACTGTATTATTTTCAATCGACTCTGCAACCCTGACTTGGCCTGTGTAGCTCAGTTGGTAGAGCAACAGTTGTGGTTTGGTTAAAGTCAGAAATTCAAACCTCACTGTGGGATATATATTTGTATTTAGCCTTGTCTTGCCTATGCCAAATAAATTGCTGAAATAACCTTTCTAAAGGCACCCAAGTACAATTTTTAGTACCTTATATTCATTAGTAAATTAGTAACACTTGAAACAGCAGCACCAAGCTTTTAATTAATAAAAGTCCAAATTGCCAAAACAAATTCAACACTCAGATTTCGGGCAATAATACTCACCTGTTACTTACTTTACTGTTTGTGAGTCTTGCCTCTGCCGTGACTTTCTTTTCAGCTGATGGTCGCGAAGTATTATACTTTAAAATCGGTCGGTCTATAACATCCAGGTAATTTGATTTAATGGAAGATTGCGATTCAGAAAGTTCTTTGAGCTTTCTCTCCAGACTTAACCTCCCTACCATTGCATTTTTCTCCGTCACAGATTTCCGCTGTGTAATAATCTCCTGTGACTTTAACATTACTTTGCCACATCGTTTTAACAAATTATTATGGGCAATATGCTTGCTATAAACTGTACATTGCCTACAAATTTAAATTTTCATAACAATATTACAAAATTTACAAGTATGTCTGCATGTATACATGGTAAGCAAACATATTTTAATTCTAACACTGACACCAATTAAGTAAAGACATAACCTAAACACATTTTTTTACTATAAAAATATAAGAAGTGCCCTCTGTCTTACCTCCATAGTTGTGTGCAAAAATTATAGTAAAAAAAATGATGTAATTTATGAATTTTGAATAATTTTTCCTTTAATGTAAAACAAAAAAATTGAAGATAGCTCAATTTTAAGCTCAATTTAACACCGACAGCTGCACATATATTTAAATTACAAATAAAGAAAATCTTGAAGACAAACTGCACATTAAAAAAACAACAGTTTAACCATATATTTTGATAGCATTTCCCAGACATGAGAAGGGAGTCAAATATAGCTGCCAACCTTAGTGTAGCTTCATACCAGTCTGAGTAGCAGGCCTGCTTTTCATGCCAATATCTTGGGTCTACTGTGAGAAATTTTGAGGTGTACCATCAAGGTTTTATACACACCTGAAGTTCAGAAATCTATAACAACTTAGGTCTGAAGCTTACTAATTTAAGTATGCTCACAAATTTTGTTAAAAATCTAGGGTGTGAACATGCCATAGAATGCAGACTGGCTGGTAGGTATGGCAGATCTTAATGAGATCTCTAACAGGTATGGCCGAAAAAATAGGGGTAACCAGGTATACTTAAGTTTAAATTTGCACTCACTTTTTTAACATCAACAAAAAGAGATGCAAATTTCTATTTTTTCAAGTGCTGTTGTGTTAAAAACATCACATGTGCTCTAGAAAAATTTAACAGCAAATTTAAAGAATATACAATACTTTGCATAAATTTATCTTGTGATTCTAGCTTTACACCCTCAAAGCTGCCAAACCTTTAGTATACTATAGACTTTGTTTTTGCCAGTGACTTATATTGTGGCAAGCAACTCCGGAAAGTATGGCAGATTTCTATGAGATCTCGCGGGTGCATGGCCAAAAAATCCGGGTGACCGGGTACAACAAAGGATAAAAAAGTTCACCTCGCATGTATTTTATAATTTTCCTAAGCACTCTGTATTGCATTAATTGCACTGCAAACGTATGCCGCACAAGCGTTTTACATATTTGGGGTGCACTTTTGAAAGGTTAAAAAAAACTCGCGGGTGCATTTGCCATACTTTCCACAGTGGGTGGCAAGCACATTATAACAAGGCTGGCCTGGCCATAGTTACCATCTGTATTAACTTGCTGCCATTAAGACAATGCAAAAACACACTCTGCCAGTCGATTTTTATTTTTAGACCTCACATGGCAAAAAAGAATCTGTTATTCCGACTGATTCAGTCAGGACAAAGATTGACCTTTCTCAATCAGTGCGCTGTACAGCAGTCTAGCGTTTTTTAGCTTAATGTTTTGATATCAGTATCTGATTAATCAACAGACAATCGCCGGGTTTTACGGGTCATGTAGCTGTTTTAAAGCATAACACCAAAGACATACGAACAATAGCAGGACATCATGGCAGACGTAACTTAATACCGCCCCAGTAAGAACTGAAAAGTCCGTTGCCGGTGAAATCATCGCCATTCATTTCAACACAAAGTTTCACTGAGAATCGCGCGTCGCTCCACAGCGCCGCTGGTGGAAGCTTTCCGGTAACCTAGCAACCGAATTAATTGACTGTTTGCAGAAAATTGTTTTTTTCTAAAATTAGTTTGTTAATTTATGTTTTTTGCCGTGTTTAAATCGGAGATAAGCGAATAAAAATGTTAGCAAATCATACAACATAATTACCTAATTAAAACAAATTGCTCAATACGAATCTTCAAGATAATTAAATTAGTTATTTAGCTTTTTTTAAAACACATGTATATATTTTTTAATTAAAAGCCTAGATATCTTAAAATAAATTCATAAAAGCAATTTATTTTATCATGAATGCCACATAACATATATAAGGGTGACATTTTCACACATGTACCATTGTAAAATAACTCGTCCAGCAAATCCTTTATGTAAAATGTAAGGTAGTTATTCAGGAAAGTGTTTTTTATGTTTTTTGGATTTTCTTATACAAGCGTTTCTCTTTCAAAAAAGATAAGTTTTATACAGCGCTATGTTCATTCATATTTCAGACAGACTAATACAGTAATAACATTTTCAGTAATTCTCGAGGACTCTAATGCAGTGCTCTTCAAACAGTTCCCTTTTCATAAAGTCTAAACGCTTTGTGGTCATCAGGGCTGCGGAGGTTTTTTAAAACTAACCCGAGTCCAACTCCAGCCAAAAAAATAAACCCGAGCCCGACTCCGGCCAAATATGCGATTTTAGGGAGGGTCTATAAAGTTGTACCGATAGCGACTATACCTTTCCTAGCGGTAACTTTATCTGCCCAAAGGTATTCCTGTGGTAATTTATATATATCGCCTTCTTCTTGTATCTGCTTATATCAGTGGTTCTCAACCTTTTTTTCACTGCGTACCACCTCGAGCTTCATGATCTTGTTGCGTACGAACAAAATATCGAAAAACTCAACTTTACTCAAAATGTATATAGGATTGTTAACAGGGGTGGATTAGCTAATTATAGTTAGGCCGGAAATTTCAAAACAAATGCGGCCCACTACTCTCAAAAAAGTTTCCCTTTTTGAACTTTCAAGATACTGGTAGTCAAGTTTTGTGATTCTTTGTTCTTTTGCTATGATGTCATAAAATAAATTTGCATAGATGTTCCGGAAAGATAATAGTTCCTATCATTGGTGAAGCATAAAATATTTAACTATACAATAATTACGATGAATGTATTTATTACAATAGAAAAAAAAATGCTTAACCTTTTGGTAAAAAAAACATAATGCGCTTATATGCTTTTATATCTATCGATTAGGGTGGCCAGTTTTAAAGCCAAATTTGAAAATTTAGGCTTTTTTTAACCTATTTGAATTTTATTTTTTCCAAAAAAAATAAAAAATGAAATTTGGCTTTTAAGGCTGTTTTGTTTCATTTAAAAAATTCATGAGTGTTATGTTAAAATGAGATCAAACTAACACAAAAAAAGAAAAATTGCCAATAAAAAAGAGAAAAATTTGCAAAAAGCGACAAAAAATTAAGAAAAATTGCCACAAAAAGAGGAATTCAATGTACAAGCATCTATTGCATTTTTTGTTAATATAAGGAAAAACGTAGGCTTGTTAGAGTTTGTAGTAGATTTTTTTTTGGCTTTTTTAATTTTTGCCATCTGGTAACTCGAGATCGCTTTGTCTCTCACGGAGACCGCACTGTCTTTGCCAGAGACCACACCTAACTTTATCTGGTCTCTCTTGCTCCCGCTACTCTACCTTCTGTGACGAAATAAACGATACGAGCTAACAGCACTTCGTAGTCGGCTATCTACCTCATATGATATGCCCTACAAAGTTATAATAAAATCCTAAATTCGACTCCTAAAACTTTTACATTGATTTTAGTATACAATATGAGGGTCTGATTGAGACCAACGTAAATTTCAACAAGAATTGCACAGATCACTCTAATATCCGTGAATAAATCCAAACTGAACGCATTGCCTCGACATTTCAAAGCGCATATTGCCAGTGGCTAAATTTACTTAACATTCGGAAATTTAGCATAGCTTATGGCGCAACTAAACGCCTTGTAAGTAGCCCATTGCGATCAAATAGTTGTGTTTTTTGCAGCTCTGGCGCAGGGCTGTGGAGTCGGAGTCGGAATCGGGACTCGAGTAGAACAAGTAAAACTACCCCAGTCTCGAGTCCGACATGCGCATGCGCAGTACCAAATTTCAATGCTTATATGGCCGGCAACTTAAAATTTTAAAGCTGGAATATTTTCCAACCATGCATTGTGAGTGAATGAATTATATGTCACCCCTCTAAGTGGATTGCTGAATATCCACGTTATTGTAGTTTCGTAAATTGGTGAAATACAGGCTGTAGAGTCAGGGCCGGACTCGGGACTCGACGAAATTGCACATTTGACCGGAGTCGGACTCGGGAGTCGGGAGTCGGGACTCGGGTTTATTTTTTTGGTCGGAGTCGGACCCGGGTTATTTTTAACCGACTCCGCAGCCCTGCTCTGGCGCCAAACGATAAAGTACAAAGCTACTGCGTAAGGGGCTTAGTAGAAGATGGCAAGAGATAACAAGCAAAGGGCTTCGAAACAGTTTTATACCAATGGCAGCCTAAGATATTCCTTAAGTTGCTTAAAATATATTACAATTGTATTTTACAGTATGTTTCCGAACGAAAACTGTTTCCACCGTTTTGTGCACTTGTGGAAGTTATTTATATTTTCATTTACCGCTAGATGCCGCTAAATACACTTGGCAGCTATATAAAAAAGTAATGAACTGGGGTTGTTTAAAAAAAGATTGACAATAAACTTTGTAACCCTTTTATGTTTATCTATATTTAATTAACTATGGAGAACAAAAACACAGTATTCCTACCGAACTATATTATGAGAAGGAATTTATAAGAATATAATAGGTTTTGAGCAACTTCCATATTATTCTTAGAATTTTTCGAAGTGAAAAGTTATGAAATTATTTTTATAAATAAATAGCTGATTTTGGATGCGGTGGTTAAAGAAAGTTTCAGTATTTTGAGAATTTACTTACTATGCAGGATGTCTCTCAAAGGCATGCTCAATATAAGGATTTATACAAGGCATAATGCAGAAATAAAGTTGTTAATGGATAGACACCAGCCTCTGTTTTCAAACTGTGGGTAAGGCTGATCGAGGCAATGAAGTTAAATGAAACATTTTACTTCTTATCAGCAAAGATGTGGCATCAGTTCGAAAATCATTAGAATTTTAAAAGGATGTTGCAAAATGTACGAATTTTTGACGCTATTTTGTCATTAATTAATCATGGTCTGCGTTTCATGACACTTCACGCCGAAATCTTGGGTGTGTAGCGTCAAATTTTTAGGTGTGCAGGTGTGCTATCAAGGTTTTATTCACAGCTAAATTTTGGAAATCTACTACACGTGAAAAGTTTGTTGGAAGTTGGGTTTGGAAATTACTAATTCAATTGTGCACACAAATAGCTTAAAGAAAATTTCGGATCTGTACCTGCCACAGAAATGCAGAATGCTGAATGGTGGGTAATATTTTGTAAAAGTTTGAAATCTATCAAGTGTTTCTTAAGGATAACAATCCTAAAATGTTTAGGAAACAGTGTGCTACGACATTACTTCGCGTGTAAGTCTGTGTAGGCTTACAATGGATAGGTTGGTTTAGGTTTCAAATTATTTAGCTGCTGATTGTGTGACGAGCGGCCCTAAGGTGTTTTGTTTAGTCGAATGTCACCTTAGCGTGGCAGACAAAAGTTTAAAGGCCCATAGGCGGACTTTAAACGCGTTTTCCAAGCAGTCCGTGGTATTTGAGGCTTGCGCCCGTCAGTAGAACAGCAGTTGGACTTCAATGAAGGCTGTGTTTTTTCTGCTTAGTGTACAAACCAGTCTAGTTCCATTTCTAATTGTTCGTTGACTTTGTTTACCTTTGCGCAAAGTTACGTCACAATGGCTTCAACAATTGCGTGTATTGTTGCTCTTTTGTGTATGTAGCCACGGAAGTATTTTTACAAAGTGCTGACAGGGATATATCAGTTATTATAACAGTCTGTCAAGAAAAGTACAGTTCAAAGTGAAAATGATAAAATTTACCAAAGTTGTAGACACAAGCCACCTTTTCATTAATTTATCTTACGCAATTGATTGGATCCCAACAGCTATTTTTGTAAAATTATTACTTTGTTCATGTGTAGATTCCTTGCTTTTAAATAAATCACTATTCAAACTTAAGTAGGTGATTAATTAAGGGCGCTGGCTAGTCGTAGTTTAGCTTTGTGTTCGATAATATCGGATCGGAGCCGATACCCGATTCCAAGTGGTAGTATCGGTACTCGTCCGATACTAGTATCGTATCGGTGCCGATCCGATACCAAATTAATTTCGGCAACTTAGCCATGATTTACAATCCAACGCAGCGTTTTATAAATCGAAAGCTAATTTTTTAAAACTGAGTAACATTACGTCTTGGCGCTAAATCAAATTTTGACTTGATAAAATAATATAAATTGCCGATAAACTTTTAAATTCCATTTTGCTTGTTTGAGAATATCATGACGTCATTTGGTATCGAAACTGATGTTTTGTCCAGAGTATCGTATATCGGTTTTCAAAAAAGTATACGAATGTCAGACTTCCTGTGGTCATAGTCGCTATACGACAGATAAGCAGTTAAAAATTCTTCACTTAGCTTAATCAGGGGTTTTTAAACTGGGGTCCATGGACCCCTTGGGGATCCGTGAACTAGTTTTAGGGGTACCATGAAGGCCTAATTAAAGAACTAGTGTATACCTAAGAAGTAATTAATTTTTAAAAGAAAACACTTTAATTCAAAATTAAACGGTTTTGCACTGAATGTATAGTTAGACTCCATTGAACTTTCATATTTTTCGGACCGAAAGTACAGATTTATGAAGTCTATTTGACGTCAATTTATGACGTCATCTTGGAGCATTTCTTGACTACTGGGGTCCATGCAAAGCAGAAAAAAAATTTAGAGTTTCCCGGTAAAAAAAGTTTAAGAACTTCTGGCTTAATCGGTTGCTCGGTGATTCATTTTACTGCCATAGTAATTGCTGTTTGGTTTCAGAAGCAGATAAAAGATTGAATAACAAAATTGCCAGCGGTTCGCAGCATTACCGCAAGTTAATAACTGTTAGGTTGACCAAGAAACTTGCAGAATGCGAATCTTCGTTGCTTTTGAAGACGTGAGGTTACCTTTGGACGTCCAACCGGGACAAACAGTGGGAGATGTAAAGACTGTTCTGCGCGAACATTTCAAGGTAATTTCTCTGATTTGTCAAAACTGCTTCCTCTAAAGCTGTCGATGTAGTCACGACGCTTTTACAGGGGATGTCCAATAATATCGGATCGGAGCCGATACCCTGTGCCAAGTACTAGTATCGGTACCATACGATACTAAGGTGATATCGGTGCCGATCCGATACCAAACTAATGAAGCTATTTCAATAATTGTGATCTAAGCGTTTTGTACTATAAAAGATCAATTTTTGAAAATTATAATTAACTTTTAAAGGTATAATTTTATGCTTCTAAGCGCTAAAACAAATAGTGCGAGCAATTTGGCCTTTAAAATTATAGTTATGACGTTACTTTTTTTTAAAACATTGGGTATCGGTATCGAAATGTAATTCCAAGTATCGTACATTGCTATAAAAGAGGGATTCTTAATTAAGCTGAAAACCCTTGAGGGTACGTGAACTAGTTTTAGGGGGTCCATTAAGGCCTAATTTTAATGTTAGTCTATATTTAAAAAGTAGCCAAACTGTTTTTCAAAGAAAAGAGTTTAATTTAAAAAAAACGCATTTTGCACTAAGTGCATATTTAGAATGCATTTCACTTTTCATATTTGAACCGAAAACAGCACATTTATACAGTTTAATTGCATTGTGACGTCAATTTATGACGTCATCTCTAAAAATCTTTGCCTACCGTGGTTCACTCGTAGCCAAATAAAGTGTTAGTGGTCCCCGGTAAAAAAATGTTAAGAAACCCTGCTATATACCAGGATTATAATCAGTCATTTTGAAAATAGAAAAATTCAATAAAAATACAGTTGTGAATCAAGTTAACATACCTTTGTAAATAAATCATTCTGTAATAACAAAAATTACCCGGCAAGGCTGGGATTACCACCTTAAAATTGCCTTCGTTTACGCCCTAATTTAGTCTCTGGCCGCTCTTATGGTTCAATGTGTATTATTGTTTTATTTTGGCCATCTTATATTAAAACAGTTTGCGGCACGTGTAGCGCTTGGCACACGACAGGCCGCAAAGTAAAGAGTCCTAAAACTTTGGTGTAACATTATTGTAGTGAAAATAAGACTAGCCATAGACATCCATGCTTACCTCCACTCTCAATTTTAATCGTTCCAAATCTCAAACGAATCCCATTGTTTCGGATGCAGCTTAACTCCTCCCACGTGGAGGGCAAGATCCTCCAGCTCTCTTACGCCGGAGCGATCCTCCACGACTCGTGGGTGTGCTCCGACATCGGGATCAGCTCCGGATCCACAGTGAAGAGCGTCCTCCGTGATTCCGATAAACCTGTCTTGCATGTGGACTGCGCATTCAACGAGTGAGTGCATTATATGGGTTGGAATATGTTAGGACAGTTTTTAAACTTTGGAGTATAATGGCTGGAGGTTGTGGTGAGAATATCAAAGCCCATACAGAATTAGGAAGCATTTTGAACGTTTTATTTTAAAATCGAAGTAACTTTTCATCACACAATCCCATTGCGCGAAACTAGTTCACTTTTCACTGAAAATTATTTTTTATTCATTCCGCTGTTTGTAAAACGAAACAGTTTACAAATGTTTAGGTTACTAAATAATGTCAGATAAGGGGCCGATACCAGGTGATGGTATCGGCACTTGCCTGGTTTAAAATTCCTAATTTGTAAATCTTAAGATAATGGTTGGAGGTTGTAGTAAGACGTAGTAAGAATATCAAAGCCCATACAGAAGTAGGAAGCATTTTGAACGTTTTAAAAAATTCTTTAGAGAATGTCCGAAGATTGTAGTTAGACGTAACATGTATATCAAAGCTCGGACGTTTCGCAAACTCTTTATTCATTTTCAACATCTTTAAGTTTTTAAACCTTTTTTAAAGCTGGGTTCTTTAACTAGGGGTGACGAAGGTCCCACGAGAAAAAAACTTTGTTTTATTCATTTATTATTAAGCTTTGCTGAAGTAGGGCGAATTGGCGCCGTGTAGACAAGTATACTCATAAATTAACGTCATGAAACCAGAAGACTTAAAAAAACAGCTGTTTTCGGTCAAAGAGATGTGAAACTGAAATAAAGAATCAATACATTTAGGGAGAAGGCGCCAAACCTTTTTTTTGTTATATTAAATTTGAAAAATGATATTATTAAGTTTTACATCAAGATTTTAGTTAGGCCTTGATAGGCCCCCTAAAAGTAATCCACACTCCACAGACCCCCAAGGGGTCCATGTACTCCAGTTTAAGAACCCTGTGCTTGAATGAGCCTTTTAAACAAATTGCGAAACTAACTGATTCTGAATCTCTTCTCTCCATGACTTCATATATGTTTAGTTTTTATTTTTACCTTTTGGTAAGTGCTCACAGAGAAATGTAATCTCATGTAATCCTTCTTTAGTCAATTTGCATCCCGTTTCTCCATTGGTTTAGCTATAGCTGTAATAAAGGTACATCTAAGCTGTAGTTTACATTGAATTTAATAGACCTAATAGATTGTTATTGTTTTAGCCTTTGAACTCCTATTGAAATTAAAATTGCCCGCAGACTAAATAATATGCCGCCCAATGGGTAGGATCGGAGCTGATACCTGATATTAAGTGGTATCAGCCTGATACTAATTTTTTACAAAGTGATACGTTTACAATGAAGGGTGAGAAATTAACTCGAAGTCCGTGGATGTAGGCAACATTAGAGTTTTTAAATTTTACTCAATGTACGTATATGTACTTTCTTAGTGCTTATATGCGAAGTAATTATAGTATAGCTTAGGAAGGGCGTTTCTTTCCAAATTTATCGAATCTGAATGAAATTTAAAATCGTCCCAGATCCTTAAAACATTAAAAATCGCTTTATGACGCAACAGAGAAATCATCACAATGCGCGAGCAATTCGACCCTGCCACCACCCGCGTGGGGGCGCTGCGGAGCAAGATCTCGGCAAAGACTGGACTTCCGGTATCTGTCTTCCGGCTGTGCACCGCCACCCAGCGGGAGATGTTCGACGTTCACACGCTGGAGAGATACGGAGTGAAGTTGGGCGACACAATCCACCTGCACGTGTGGGACGGATGGACGGGCCTGTTGCTGGCCGCTACGCAAGGACACACACGCAAAGTGCTCAAGAACGCTTCGGCTGATGAACAGGTAATTAATCCAGGCCGTAAGACCCCAAATAAACCGCTTGGGCAAAATAAATCCCAAAATAAACCGTTTGCGCACCCGAAAATGTGTTTTAAGATCGGTGTTTGACTTCAGCGACTTTTAGGCTCAGCTGACGAACAGTTGATTAACCCCAGGCCTAAGACCCCCAAATAAACCGTTGGGACATGTGTGTTTAAGATGCTTAATTGATTTTTAGCAACAAAATCAATTAAATCACTTCTAAGTTAAACAAATTGCAAAAAATCGCTTAAATGACTTTTAAGATAGGAACGAACCGTTAGATACCTGATATAGTATCCGATATGCAAGCTGGTAAAAATACTACATAGTTTTTGGCCAATGTAAAAGTCATTTATTTTAAAAACGGAATTTGTCAGAAAATAATAAATTGAAATAATCGAGGCTAACTAAAGTTTTAAAAATCCCAAGTAGTATTTATCAAATTGTATGGGCTGAACTTTGCCCATACTAAAGCGCTATTTAGAGTGCTTAATTTTCTGTTTTTTTCCCAATCGTTTCTCGCTTTAGATTTCAAAGTACCAGTTCCGGGTGGCCTGCTACATCGCTGCACACTTTGGACACGTGGACCTCGCTAATTCGCTCATTAACCCCAAGTTGGGGGCTTGCAAGCCTGAAGAACCTGTTGGGCAACATCCTGGAAAACTATGGAGCAAGGTAAAGCCGAAAATGGACAAATGAAGTAAAAAAAGCAATTGCAGACTCACCGAATCTGTCGATCAATGATGCAAGCAGGGCAGACTAGAAAAACAACTAGCCTGCAGTGAGGTTCGAACTCACGACCTCCTGTCAAGCCGGGACCGTCGCCCTACCAACTGAGCTACACAGGCTTAGAGGGAAGCGAGTCGAGAAACAGCGATAATCAATGCTTGCTGCATTCTGTTACTACTTAAAAACTTCGCAATGAAGAGGTTGAATGGACAGATAAAAAAAATGGATAGTTATCGGCAGATTCGGTTGGTCTGCGATTGTCTGTGACACAACGTCATTGAAAGGTTGTGTGGGTGACATTTAACTTCGATATCCGATAATAATTTGTGCAGAAAGTATTAAATTGATTAATATGGTCTATATTCGAAATACCTGTCGGTGAAGACATTAAACGACAATGTTGGTCCTAATGTTAAACTACACCTGAGTTGAAACGTTACTTAAAATAGCTTCGGTCTTAGCCCTATAACTATGTGCGTTTAATAATTATTTAAAACCCAAATAACTGCTATAAGCCGGCAGTTCAACTTTAGAAATACAGTGCAATGAATTTACAGCTACCACGCGGCCCACAACTGCATTATATAATACTCGTTGTTTGCTGCAGGATTCTGCGCATGTTGACACTTGGAAGTGTCCAGTTCATGAAGCGGCACAATTCGGAATGCTTAACGTGCTCAAGATATTCGTCCAAAACAACATCTGCTGTCTCGTGTGTAAGGACGGCAGGGGTCATAACCCCGTTACGGTTGGCTGCAGGTCCGTGATGACGTCTATTTATTAGGGGCGGCCCCTTTTAGGAATGTCTGATAATATCGGATTCATTTCTGAAACCCGACGTCGGTAAATTTTTCCGTCAATGTCTGGACTTAAGTGCACTTCAGTCACTGTTTTTAAATGACTTGACTTGACTTAAGTCTTTTTGGACAAAATGACTTTTAATCGTTTCGTTTAATCTAATCTTTTTTTCTGTTTGAGCATAGTAGTGTTAAGTTGTTATACTTTTTGTCCAAATAGCCTTGTCGTGTATAGCATACGGTTATACTTTATGTGATGGTTATGTACGGTTAGAAAGGGTGCCACCACTAAACAGAGTAACTTGTGGCGAAGCTTTTTACTGTGAATTTAGAGACCTTTAACTCAAAAACAACATTCACTATAAAATCCAAAAAAAATCCGCCCTAAATGTCATAAATAAAATTGACAACCTTAACATTTTCTGGGAACACACAATAAGACATAAAAAGCAACAACAACAACTAAAGCAGAAAAATCTATAAACCATAGACCAACGACATAATAAAGCCAAATACGCAGTAATATACAGTATGCCTATAAGATCGAAATCGTTTGAATAAGACCTAAACCTGTCATAATACCTATGTCCTACATTCATCCGAGTAAGGCCCAAATGGCCCAAATGGCCAAAATAAGGCCTGAAAGTGGTGACGACGTTTGGACGGTTTACTTAGTTTGACCGGCGCCGTTAGAGCTCCGCTGTTTTGGCACCGGATTTTCGGCCCTGTTCGGGATTAATGGTGGGAAAATGGATTAGGGTTTAAATTATTAGGGGAGTTAGTGAGGTGCTTAGGGGTGGGGTTTGGGGTTAGGTAATTTTTTTGTAGGCCTGATTCTGACCTTTTAGGTCTTATTCCGACGGATTTAGGACTTATTCCGATTTAGACGGTACTACGTATACCGTTAGGTATTAGTTCTATTTGCTCTTATTCCGAACTGTGTTTTATTCCGACGTTCATGTTGTTCTTATCCCGGTCTTATAGCTTCCGTTTTTCTTAGGCATGGTCAGACGGATTGCGTGACCTACTTGACCTCTAAACTGTACAGCAGTCACACCGAAAACACGATCACACTTCCCGTGATCGTCGTGATCAAATCACGAAAGTGGTGTGAGAGGGCTCGTGAGAGCGTGCTCACGAAGCAGGGAGCCTATCTATCGTCGCTCAAGAGAAGACCTTATAAGGTAAGGTTTAAAATCACCGTCGGGCTAAAGACTTTTTTCTAATTTTTTCACAATTTATGTTTTATTTGCGAGTTTGTGAATTTGTTTCACAATTCAAAAATCATGAGGTCGTGAACTCTTCTCAAAATTTGATAGGTTCGAACAACATAATGGTTGGAGGTTGTAGTAAGACGAATAAGAATATCAAAGTCTATACAGATGAAGTACGTAGCATTTCGAACGTTTCGGATATCTGTTTATTTATTGTTAAAAATGAATAAAGAGTTAATCGAAACTTTCAAATTACCTACTTCTGTATAGACTTTGATATTCTTATTACGTGATAGTCTTGATTTTGCGAGTTTCTTTGATTGTAAGTTCGATTTTTTAAATTATTCTTACAACTTGAATTTCCTATCTTAATAATTTCCTGAAATTCTGTGCAGCTAATTAAAATTCGGAAGTTCCGTTTTTTTTGTAAAGTTATACCATTTAAAATTCTATTTGCCCTTTTAGTTTACGGGCTTGTCTCTCTTTTATGTAGCATTTTCTATTGCACCTTATAATTACTAAAATGATTAACAAGTACCAAGAAAATTGAAAAAAAAAATAAATAAAAATATTAAAATGAAGAAACAACCTAATCCTTGCGCATTTTCGAGTTAAAGTCGTTTATTCCGACCTCGACCCTTCAACATTTAACCTTGACCTTGTTTAGCCAGCGGCCACCATAGGTCACAACTCTTTATTCCGACCTTGACCCTTCAACATTCAACCTTGACCTTTTGCAGCCAGCGGCCACCATAGGCCACGGGGTCGTCGTCGACGGATTCGGGGAATCCCCACTTCAGTCCAGGTCAAAGGTCAGCGAGCTGATGTACCTAAACAACTTGTCACGTGACGCAGGCCTCATTCTGCCCTCCATGAACCGGTACCGGCCGATCCGGACCACCAGGGGTCAGCGGAGACTAGCATCGCATCAAACGGCGAAGGTTGAGGCGCGCCGGATATTTTAATCGCCGTTTTCAATTTATTTTAGAGTAATCGAAAAATCATGTTTATTTAAAAGTGGACAAAAAAACACAAGTTTTCGCTCAAAAAAGGAGACACTTACTTTAAAAGAGATTTTCCGGTAATAGCGAAATGTACAACCGGGATGGTTATTTTATTCACTTTTTAACTCGTTTTTTAACCTATTTTCAAAGAATGAAATCACGTTTTGTTGAAAAGTGAGTGAAAAAACACAACTATTCGTTTAAAAAGGAGACACTTACTTTTAAAGAGGTTCTACCGGTAATAGCGACACTTAGCCTACAACCTGAATATTGCTTTTTTGAACTTTCTTTTCAAATGTAAGCTCGGTAGTCGACAGCTTACTGTGCTTGGTTAGTAGGGATGCCGATAGTAGGTTTTGCGATTTCTTCCGATATAAAATGATTTCACTTCTGAGGTAAAATAAACAAAATTAATGAAATTTTAACGTCAACGTAATGTGTTACGGGTTGTTCAAAAAGTTGTTTTAACGCTTGAAAACTTAGTTACCTTAATTGTTAATTTGTTTTGGTTGATCGCCAATTATGAATGAAATTCCCCTATTTGGGTACACTATGCACGGATCTGTAATGTAGCTTAATAACAAATTTCAAAGCCAAAAAGGATTTGCTTTTCAGTCACACCAACTGAAGATGATACAAGTTCGTATCGAAAAGTCTTAATCAAGATGATGTCGATCTACTCGACCTTTTTGGCTTTGAAATTTATTATTAAATTCCTCTATTAATTTGATATTTGTTTGGCAGCGAGTATCGGAGACTGCCACCGATACTACCACTTGGTGATATCGACGATCCGATAGTATCGAACATTTCTCGTAGAAAGCAAAAATTACTCAAACAATATTCTGGCCCACTAGCTCGTAATTTAAGACCACCCTGAACTAGTCGTGGAAAACGCCCAAAAATTGTGAGTACGTACAATGACCAAGTGTGCTTGCATTGAAGGAATCTTCTCAACGTAGATCTCGCACTTGGAAGGTTTCGACTGGCTCCAACAGCATTAATGCACCTCCAGGAACTAACAGATTCCCAAGTCTAACAGCTACAGGTAAATAACGTGGCCTTTTACGGATTGTATTCGCTTTGGTCAGGGACAATTTATATCTGAGCTGCGGACTCGGGACCCGGGACTCGAGAAAGACTACTAGAGTCCGACTTGAATTATGTAAAGTTCCAACTTGAATTAGAAGGCTGAGAGACAAACTGTATTTGCTTTGGTTCAGAGACAATTTTTATCTGGGCTTTTGACTCGGGACTTGAGTAAGACTACCCGAGTACAACGTGCGCACGCCCAGTACCAAATGTCGAAACTTATAAGGCGGCAAAATGTAATTGGAAAGCTGGAATATTTTTCTACCATGTATTATGGCAGGGGTGGCAACTTTTTCTTGTCGCGGGCCAACACCCAACTCAGAAAGGTCTCTGTGGGCCGTTAAATGTTAACTGTGCAGACTTTACACATCTTATTATAACAACAGCAACGACACTCGACGGAGAACAAAATTTACTCAAAGCGCAAAATGATATTTGCTTTTCCGTGGTCCGTCTAATGTTAACTGTGTAGACTAGCATCTTATTAAAACCGCAACTAGTTGAAATTGCCAAAAATATATGAGGAATAGCCTCGTGTCCAGTTTGTAAAATAGGTCCCGGGCTGGATTATTTGCGTTGGCGTGCCGGATCTGTTCCGCGGGCCGTAATTGGTTGCCCACCCCTGTATTATGGGATAAATTATTATATTACAAGCCTATCAGTGGAATTGCTATATATCCACCCTAGGGAAGTAACGTTGGTGCAAAATACAGACTGTATGAGTCGTACTCGACTTTATGTTGTCACTTGCGGATTGTTGCACTGTTCTCATCTAATCTAACTTACTGGGTATAAATTCGACAAACGCAGCTACCAACCAAGCTTAAGCTAGAGTTAATATGTAAAGTGGCGTGACTAGGTTTTCATTGGGATTTAGTTTCATGGTACCTCTTTCACAGAGTTTTTTTACACTTTTAACTTTTTGTTTATAAATGTACTGTTGCTGCCAGGTTTCAATACATTGTTGTTTAACTTTGTTTTATTGTATCCTATGTCTGGTTTATATGTTTTCGCGTATAGTTGCAATAGTATTTCCCTGAAGAAGTTCACCGTAAGAGGTGGTCGAAACGTTGGCACTTTAATAAATATTTGCCGGAAGAGCGATTTTACAACTCGGGCAATCTTTTTCAGGGCCATATAATTGCAACTAAAGGCGAAAACATATATATATATATATATACATATATCAAACAATAAAAAAACAATGAACCACACGTTCGAAACCACGAGGCGCGAAAAAAACTGAAGAAAATTGCCCAAATAGGTGGTCGAAACGTTGGCACTTTAATAAAATTTTGGCGGAAGAACAACTGTACAACTTCTTTTTAGTTTCTTCACCCCGCTATAGGGCGCCCTCCCGTGGTGGCGACGACGGTTTTCGTGATGACGTCACTGAAGCTAGTTCCTACATTCAGACGCCGAAAGCTGTGAAGGCAGATTTGCCCGATATAGGCAAAGGTAGGCGGCATTCTCAGCTTTTGTTCCATAATAATTAAAATATGCTAGGTGTAGGTTAAATCAAGGGTTTTTAAACTTTTTTTAAAGTGGACCCCAAAAACACTCTTTTCGGTTGAATCCCATGCGGCATGCAAATTTGTTGAAATGACGTCATAAAATATCTGTATTTAAGAAACCTGCTGTTTTCGGTCGAATTCGTGCTTAAACACGAAATAAAATCTAGTCTTTTTACATTCAAATAGAAGGCACCAAATTCAATGAATCAATTTTCTTTTAAAAAATTCATTGTTTCATTTTGAAAATTATTGTAAAAGATTTTAATAGACCTTCATAGACACCCCGCCAAAGAGATTATGCGCGCACGACCACTGGACCCCACTATTGACGTTTATACAGACCACAAAATTGCACTTTTTATAAGAGCGTGTTTTAGAGTGCACATATATTACAGCCATTTCATTTCTCAAGGATATGCATTGTATTTTATCAACGCGTTACAACAAAGAGATAAATGCAAGTTGGTATATAAATAGATTGCGTTAGGTTTAACTATTGGTGACGGGATGGCACGAACCATTCCCTTCGTACAACTTTTACAAAACAAACCCGCTGTGCCCAGGGCTGGATTAACAATTAGGCAACTAAGGCGTTAGCCTTGGGCCCTGGAGAAATTCAGCCCTTAATTTTTTTAGGGTTCAATTTTTTAAAAAGGGCTGATATTGTGATACAGATTCAGTATCACTGCAGTACAGCTTTTGCTTAAAAAGAATGACAGAGTCGAGTCAATATGTATGTATTTTTATTACTTTTTGTAGCTTGGTTTGCAAAATTAGGTCCTTCTCTAGTAAACAGCCCTAGGCCTACAGTACCCTTAATCTGGCCCTGGCTGTACGTAGCCCCAAGTTTAACCAGTAAAGACCCATATATATAGTGTTATTGCTTGAGCAGGCGGCAAGGCTCCGGCTTCGCGGCGAGCCAAGACGATCGAAGGCGGCCTCTCGCTTCCCGCTGTGAGCGTTGAAAACACACTGAGGCCTTTCTTCCACGTCAGCTCCAAGCTGCAAAACCCGGTCTTGCTCACTCTCGGCCACTTCGACAAATACCGGGGAACCGACTCGCGCCACAGCGCCATCCAGTGCATGATCGTGGCCGGAACCTTCAAGGACAAGGCCTGGCTCCGTCAGGTCGACATGGCCATCTCCCTGGCGCGCCGAAACGTCACTAACTGCCTCAGTCGGAGCGTGTCCGTTCTGGATGACTTGGCGCGCGGGTTACCCAAGGTCGCGGCCAGTCCGATTAAAATACAAATGTAGGCTTCGAATGTGTCTACACATGTCTGTGTGTATACTACAATTCCCTAAGGCGAAGATTTGTTAAACTACTGACTTGTAATCAAAGTTGAACCTTTTGCTTTTACCCAAGGTCGCGGCCAGTCTAATTGAAATCCTAGTGTAGGCCTCAAACGGGTCTACGCATGTCTGTGTATACACTACAATACCTTAAGGACAAGATTTGTTAATTAGCAAATCATCTTTAGACTGTTCTGACATGTAATCAAAGTTAGTCACTTTTTTGCACAAATTCGTGGCCACTTGGTCTGTTAAAATAAATCTTAAATGTAAAGCTAATTCAATATCTTGTTAAGCCTCCAACCTAATAAACCTATATTGAGTACACACATATTACAGCCATTTCATTTCTCAAGGATATATTGTATTTTATCAACGCTTTACAACAAAAATACAAATGCAAGTTGGTATATACGTAGATTGCGTTAGGTTTAACTATTAAAGTGTATGTTTATCAAATCTCGAAAAAAGTTTATATCAATTATAGGTGTCCATGGTTTTCGCCTGAGCAAATAAAAATACGCGTTAAAGGTCTTCAAATATACCCAAAGCATTCATATTTGGTGCATGACTATAACACTTCTATTTACATAACTAAAGCACAAAGAAAAGCATTAACAAGACGATGAAAGATACACACACATATGTGTTTAACAACTTTGATAAATTCCTTCTGAAACTGTTTTTTGACCAACGATTATGGCTTACGTATCATTAGTACACCGAAAGCCTTCGCAGACTTAACCAATATGTTTGTTTCTTTAATCGTTACTCTCTGAGTCTGTAAGCTCGTTTGGTAAAGCTCTCGGTATGACCGAGGTCGTGAGTTCGAATCTCACTGTAGGCTAGATTTTTCTAGCGTACCTTGCTTGCATGATCGAAAAATTTGTTAAGTCGTTAACACCAGGTAATATATAAAATAAACTTTTTCATGTTTCATCATTAAAGTGCTGGTAAGTTGCAAACAAATCACTTTAAATGGAGACCAAAGTTTAATTGGAAAATCTAGTTAATGACTGGGGCTTATCCAGGGGGGTCAAGATTAAGTGTTTTGACGTCACTTTAGGTTACGTAACTATGTGACGTCATCTCCACACAAATAGATTTTTTAAAGTTCACTGAGGATATTTAAATAAAAGGAGATTTATTTTAACCTAAAAACAAAAAATGCTGTGCATCCTGACGTATCTTGTTTCCAACGGGACTTTTCTCTGAAATACTATTTAGCATGTGAGATATTCCAATCGAAGATAAATATAATAGTTATGGAAAGAACGCAACACAACCAGTCGAAAGAATTGTGCTGTAATTGGAGTTGGAAATCGGTTGATCTTGTGACTAGTTGCATCCACGTTGCCGTCGAATATCTGTAATTATAAATGTAAATCAAATTATAAATCTGTAGGCTAGCACCACAAATCTGACATATACATTGAATGCTTATCTGTTGGCTGTTAACCTATAGAGCAGCGTTTCTCAACCGGTGCGCCATGGAAGGCTGCCAGGTGCGCCGCGAGCAAAAGGAAAAAGTAATGTATAGGTCCTATTATATAAAACGTGTATTTTTACGTTCCTATTAAGCTTAGCTCATTGATTCCACAAGCCTTTCAAGTAGAAAACGCAATAGGAGCTACAGAGCAACAATATCTAAATCAGATAACTAATCTATAATAGGCTACCATAAAGCATAAGTATAGGCTTTAAGACCACCGACATAATAACGCCAAATTCGCAGTAATAACCACGACAGAATAAGACCTAAAATAGTCCAGATAAAACCTAAACATATCAAAACAAGTTCAAAATTAACCGGAATAAGACTTAAATGACAAAATAACGTTTTTAGCCTTAAAGGCTGGAGTCCCTTAAAAAAAATTGCAAGCAATTTAAAAGAAATAACGGCACAACTCAAAAATTTCGCGCTTGCTTCGCTCGCAAGGTGCGCCGCCACGTTTTCATACGTCTCTAGGTGCGCCCCCAAGTAAAAAAGGTTAAGAAACACTGCTATAGAGAATAACCTGGAAAGCAAACTGGCGCAAAGAGAACGCATGAAAAGTCAAAATTTAAAGAGGCTATCATTTATTCCAGAACAAAATTTGAATATCATACTAAGGATTCGATGAATATTTTAGTGGTTTGTCGTTTCATAGCTATTATTCAGAGAATAAATGCACTTACTTTCTAAAAATTTAACAAATCAGTGTTTTGAATGTAAATTAAGGTAGTTGTTGGATTTTGCCAATATTTTATACTCGACTCTGGTTTATACTGATCCATGCGAATGTTACTAGTGTTACTACATTCGTTAAAATAATTCCTCGGTTTTCGTTTAATTAATGCGTGACTATTGCTTGACAAGTACGCTGTGCATAACCTCGCTGAATGTATACTGGTCTAAACTTGACCTTGAGTAACCCTTCAGAGTACTTTCATTCCTGTGGTTTATGATGGAATGTTTCTTTTGCAACTTACTGCCTTTTAAGGAAATTGTGAAATAATTGCATCTGTCATTACACGTGAGTCGCTCACCTAACAGCACGAATCAAAATGACCCAATATTCTATTTTACACCTCCCTATTGACGATCAAGTGTCAGAAAAATATGTTGAAAAACATTACAAGAACAGTCAACAGTTATTATAAAAAACACAAATATAAGTCAACTGGCAAATTAAAAAAAAATAGACACTTGCCCCTCAGTAATGCCCATGGCCCCTCAGGGGAGCCGAGAGCCACGGTTGAGAAAAACCCTGATCTATTGTATGTTTAGCAAAATTTATACATATTTTATGTAAATAGTAATTAATCAAAAGCTTTAAATTAATTCTTAGCGCTGCACCAACCAGGGCTGCGGAGTCGGACTCGGGTTCGGGACTCGGGTAAGACCGCGTAAAACTACCCGAGTCCCGAGTCCGACGTGCGCATGCGCAGTACCAACTTTTAAAACTGTTACGGCGGCAAAAAGTTGTAAAAGTGTAATAGCAAATGGTGAAATATTATTTAACCATGTAATGCGAGTGTATCAATTATGACATCAATATGAGTGGATTGCAAAGTAAAACGAAAAGTAGAATTGTTACGTTTGAGAAAAACGTGCCATATCCAAGTATTGCATTCAGCTTCGAAATTAACACGTGCTTTTCAGAAACACGGATACTTCTGGCGTAGCTCATCAGTAAACCGAGTTTTCCTTTTTAACATTATAATGTAAAGCTTATATTTTGCTTTATTGTTGTCTAAATTTAAAGAAAGCGTCTGCTGAGAACCACCTGATGCCATAGACAAGTGGTTCTTAATATTGTTCAGCCGTGTTTCCCTTGGTAATTTTCCCATGCCTTGCGCCCCCCCCCCCCCCTCTGCACTAAAAGCACTTGGGCATTTTTAATTAAATATCACTGAGACAACTTGAAAATAGTGAAGTTTGTCGTCGGTCGCGCAAAGCGCGAAAAAAAATGGATTTAATTGGCGAGGATTTTAGCATTGGACACACAATAAATTGCTCGTGCACGAGATGATTTTGACAAACGTGTCGTGAGGGCATTTACTCACAGTTGTAAGGCTGCGATGTCAGCGCAAATAAACATGTAAGCGCAAAAATTAAACTTTGCGTTATTGTGTTTCAAAAGATGTGATAACACACAACAACAGCAGCAATATTGCAAATACATTATCGATTCGCGCGAAAAAGTTTGAGTCCCCTGTTGCTAGCCTGTTATCCAATTAAATAAAACAAGGATAAAAAATAGTTCGAACGGTGGATGAATTTTATCGTTTATGCAATGGCAGTCAAAGAAACTTTATGCTAAGAAAAGTTAACATATAGGAAAAGATTCGCGCGAAGCGCGAAAATTGTTTTCCGTTTTAATGTTAAAGTTGACAAAAACAGAGTTTGTACAGCGCTGTAGAAGTGGTGTACAACACAGCGAAACCATTGGAATCATTGCAAAAATTAAATATTAACTTAGAGCTAGCGCAAAAAAAAAGTATGAGCATCTAACTCAAAATGTGAAAAAAAAAATTTGGCCGGAGTCGGACTCGGGACTCGGGACTCGGGACTCGGGAGTCTGACTCGGATTTATTTTTTTGGCCGGAGTCGGACTCGGGTTTTTTTTAACCGACTCCGCAGCCCAGGCACCAACTAGAGTAGACTATAGAAAACATTAAAATTAGGTAAATAAATGTCGAATTGATAAAAGCGAGAGAACATAAAAAATATAAAGAAATAGCAACCTTTCGTGTGGAGCCTTGTTTAATAGATTGGAAGTTTGTCCCATCGATGCTGTACTGTATCTCGAACTTGGTAACCCAATACGATCCTCCATTACCCTAGAATAGGAACACACAGTGAGACCATGAAGCAACAACATCTAAGTTTTAAGGTTATTTTCCCCATCTGACGATCGGTGCAATGCTCTTAACAGTAAATAACGCCAGAGTAATAGAATGAACAGCTTTGAGCCACAGTTAGTTAAGCAAAGAAACCCTTCTATTCTACATTGTCTATACAAGCAGGGCCGGATTAACATATAGTAGCAGATGAACGCTACGGGCCCCGCGCTTGGTTGGCAAAACATTTTTTTTTTGCAAAAATAAAATAGTTGGTGAGTGATTTTTAAACAGGGTGCACCAGAATTGAAAATTTTGTCGGCTAGGAGTCCTGGTTTCTTTTTTCCTCTCTGGGCATTAATGCAACTTGCTGAGGCTTTCAGTTTGTGACTGGCCGCAAGTTAAAGACTACCAAGTTGCAAAAAACTTTGTAAATACTATCAAGTTGTTAATAATGCTGCTGAGAGAATGATCAAGTTAAACACTGATTACTCAGCAAACATCACTGATGATGACACACCACGCTAGCCTCCTGCAAGTCGTAGAACACCGGTGATAGTTTTCAGACTTAAAAAAAAACAATAAACATTCGTTGTAAACAAATTTTTTTAGCTAATTTTCAATCCTTCTTTGTGTTAAATATGTGTATTTGTTGTTGATGTATTACAAATAACATTTTACAATACTATTTGCCATCGTTTGGCAACAATAGAGCCAATTTAGCAAGTTTTCGCAATAGAGGAATTACCATATTTCGATGATTTAACTGCTAAACTTTGGGGGCTTTGAGGAGGGCGAAATCATGACCCAAATTTAAAATTTTTTAGTCAATCCTATTTTTAAGGTCCAAACCATGGAAAAAACTTCGATTAGCTAAACTTTTCAAAAATTTTAAAAATCTGAACAACCCTAATGGCCGTCGAATGTTTTAAAACTTGTAAGTGTGTCGCAAGTGAAAAAAGGTTTCCGGATTTACAACAGGGATTCGTAACCTTTTTTGGGGCAACAAGCAGGGACGTGCAGTCAGGGGAGGCAGATGAGGCACTGCCTCACCTTCGAACATCTGACAAAGCAAAAGATAAATCAAGCAATAGTTATCAGTTAATCTCTACCGCAAATTTTATGTTTCTATACCTAAAGCGTGCTTCATTTTTTCTTCTATTTCTGTTGCGTTATAAGTGTGCAATGGACACAACTTATTTCCCCTTAACCGCAGCTTGTAATATAGCTGACTTTGCACACATCTCGGCGCAGATGTTGCGCTAATCGTGGCATAACAACACCCGAAAAAAAACGATATTTGTTTTAGTATTGCAGGTGGTAAAAGACGTGCTTGTAATTTAGCGCTCTTTCCGTTCATGGAACTTGAAAACTGCGCTGCTGATAGTCGAATTATTTGTGATTCTATAACAATTAATCACACATATTTCACGGTCTTGGTTTGTTCTTTTGCCTGAAGTTAACGATTGCACACCGTGTATTCGCAGCTGGCGCCTGACAGGATTGTCGACGACGCACGTGCTCGCTTTTGCTGGACGTATTTGGCGGTTTCTGATTAGTTTTTTTATCACGTCTTGCAATCACCATTCTATGACGTCATGCTTTCACTGTTTTTATGACGTCATTATTCATAAACGTCGCACGAAAAATAGGGTAATTCCCTAAGTTGAAAATTCAGGACCCCCTTTTTGATTTTCTGGGTACGCCCCTGATTGCCCCCCCTGGAAAATTTTCTGCGGGCGCCCCTGGTTCACGCGGTCAAAATCATTAAAATACGCGAAGAGAGGCAGCGCCAAGCCGTGCCTCTGTTCAGATCACAAAAGTGCCGTACACTGCATTATGCGTGCCTTTTTCTTTCGCAATGTCTCTCGGAAAACATGATGAACGATTTAGCTATGATTTGAAGCATGCCTCAATTGTGACTTCCACGCTATGAAACCTTTCGTTGTCCAGCTCGAATGTCCGCATAGTGCGTGAACATTGACTTCTTGTAGTCTAAAGCTCTAAAGTTGAAGTCAAAAATAAAGGCAGACCTGTTGCAAATTTCAAAGGTTTGCATCAGACGACTGGACAAAAAAATAACACGCAACTTTCAAAGAGATTGGTAAAAAAGGAATGACTATGTGGCTGTCATAGGCGTAGCCAGGTGGGCCATGGGCCCACAAAAAATATATAAATATTGTACTCTTAGTAATAATTTGTTTTGTAGCTTTTATGAGTAGTTGCCTACCACAACAGTCGATCACAGGCATGACATACCTTCAAATGCTCATGGACTGTTACGTCATAAATGATGTAGTCATTATTACGTTTGCTATATTAATGTAGCTTTATAGTTTTACTACTTTTTAAGTCATTTTGTTTTTGCTCTCTGAATGTTTTTTGAGTATTGCGCTAAAACTCAGTCAGTTGCTGCTCGAAACGGTTTGCTAGCATATTTATTTGTGTTCGATACGCAGTTCATACAATGACAAAAGCTAAACAAAAAACGTTTAAACTTTTTTTTAATTTTATTAGTACGACACCGTTTTTGTGGTTGTTAAAGAAAAACGTGACGTCACTGGCAACCAGGCTTATAATTTCGAAAAAGCACTTTATAAAATAAAATGCCATTTGTCTTTTAACACAAATCTTTCAACATTTTTGTTCGCAATGATCTTCAGTAGCCTATTGATAATAGCAAGCAATAAAGTTAAATGCGACAAAACTTTAACAAAACAAGCGATTTGTGTAGAGGTCTTAATAACGTAAGTTAGTAATTCTGTGACGTCAGGTTATGACGTAAGTTTGTGACGTCACGATATGATATAACTTATAGTACGGTGCTGCTATATTTGCGTGGCGTATTCTACGATGTTTTTATATTCCACCAGGGGAATATCCACTGTATTATTCCATGTGTCCAAGTTACGTGTCATTAGTTGAGACTCACCGCGCTTTTTACGATAGGTTACTAGTGTTGTTTGTCAGAAAAGTGTTTTAAAATGCAAATAGTGTCTGACGCTTAAAAAATGCGAATTCCATATTATTTTCTTTAGGAAGATTAATTAGTCTATCTTCGACAACATTGCAAGGCTTACAATACAATACCTGGGTTATAACTCCATATATCGTTATGTTTCCAAGGAAATCTACTTGAAGCCAATCTCCAACTCGGTCATCTAAAAATATCAAATAGTTTTAACGACACTGAGTAAATATAGGACTTTGAATGTGAAAGGATACGTACATTTTGTTGTCCAGGCACTAGAACCGTCAAGTCTGCCTTTGCTTGGAGGGTTGGCAGATTGAGAGGTTGAAGCTGTCATCTGTGCGTCTTTCACCCTTCCATCCTTGACTCCCGCGTAACAATCTTAAGCAAAATACTTTAAGTTGTTAGTGGCATTATTAGTGAATATATGTTTACTGTGACTTCTATCTTTATGGAATCCAAAATCATTAACGGAAGGTTTCTGCTTGTCAGGTTTTCAAACTTTGATTTTATTGTTTAACGTTAAGAAAAATACGTCAAGGTATTAGTCGCACGTTAGTTGGTGGAGCAAGATCAAGGTAAATGTTCAGTTTTTCTTCGTTTGTCAATTATTCAATAAAATAGAAAGTCGCACTTGTATTTGTATTCAGGATTTGATTTCACCAGATAACTGACTGGGCCTAGTTTTAGTAAGTGGTAACTATTTGCTGTTTCCTGTGTTAAACCCTTCGTTCGCCAATTTCTTTTACAGTAACATTATTTATTTTTATGAGTGTATACTTGCTTTTCGATGATAAAAAACATGTAAGCTTGATCAGTGTTTATTAAACTGGTACATTGTTTACTACAGGGTAAATAATAATTTTACAAGGTTGGACAAACAGGGGTGAATAAAAGGTAAATGCTTTAGTTTTAAATCGATTTGTTTTCTGATTCTAACTTTTCTGTTAAAGGTTGTTGATTAGTTTTAAAATAGATCAGTTTAATTCATTTGTTGCTTTCGTAGTTTTTGCATCCTCTTATTGCTGTAGATATGGATGAGGTAGTTTAATCACAAAATAAAGCTTAAGCTGGCAGAATGAACATGTTTCATAAAACATTGTTAAGTATATCAGTTGGAATAATGCAAATTATCATTTTTGCATTAAATGTATTTTTTTGCTAAGGCACAGTTTTAAACGGAATTAATCAAGAAAAATAGGACATAACGGTACTTTTTATTTGTCTATCGATTTCCAATTAACGAAACAATAAAACCCTTTGAAACATTTTACACAAATGGTATTCATCACTTATCGTTTTCCTCAAACCATTAGTTGTTTAAACTGCAATATAGTTTGCCCTAAATCCTTATTACATTGTGTGAGGTTCAACGGTTTGTACAATTTGGAACAAGCTAAACGAAACTAATAAATTGTTTTTCACACAGAGAACTCTTACCTATGCAAATGCCATCGGCGCTATAACCAGAATTGCAAGCACAGGTAAATGAACCTTTCGTGTTGTAACAAGTTGCATTTTGACACGAACCAGCCAGGCCACACTCGTCAATATCTGAACAAACATAGGTTAAACGTTTACAACCTCGGGAAAACAAATCTTACGAAGGTGAAAAACGTACTAGCATGTAAAGTCTTGTTATTTTAAAATTAAAGCTAACTTGATTTTAATGTTAGTCAGTTAAAGTTGTAGCGATGTATTCATACGATATTGAGGTACCCTAAAGCATGGGTGTGAAATCTGTATACCGACGGATCAAATATGTCTATGTGGATTAGACCACTGATCAAAAGCATTTCACATCGACCAGAACACGTTCTATATGAATGCGCGATAAAACTACTCGACAGAGTAATTGTGTCTCGGGTCAAAAAACAATAATAATCTAAACTATCATGAGCAGCTATTCGAAAACATAATGATCTAAAATCGTTAAACATTTCATAACCTACCACTACAATTTTTGCCATCGCCGCTATATCCAGTATTGCAAGTACAGACGAAAGAACCTTTCGTGTTGTAGCAAACTGCATTCGCATCACACGAACCAGCCAGTCCACACTCGTTAATATCTGAACAAACAAAGGTTAAAGCAATATAATAAAGTGTTTGTTGGTTGTGTTATGTCGTGCCTATTTTATGATTTGACGCTTTTTCAAATTAATATTGTTGTTCATAGTGATATCCTGTAACATTTAATGAAAATGTTTGTGTTTCTGCAAACCTAACAACTGAAACCCTAGAACGCCTGCTCGGGAATTTCAGGGGCTGCTCGAGGATTTTTGTTAGAAGACTCGAATTAATAATTGCGTCATGTCAAATTACTTTCTGTTTGTTTGCGTCGAATTATTGGTAGAAATTATTTGTGCCTATTTTGCTAAATTTTGGTCAAAAACAACTTGTTAAAAGCGAACTTTACATACCTGCAGTTCAAAACATTAAGAACATATCTATTCGAAAAAAATATTGATTTACGTTAAAATGAAACTTTATTTTGGGGTGTTTTAGAAATACCTTGCGATCTTATGTCGCGAATAAATAGTAAAACAACAATAAAGGTAACTAAGTGTTATAAGAGGCAACGGTACCGTATAAGCAATGTTCAGACTGAAAATGGAAGTTTAAAATTTAACGAGTTTATTTTATAGAGTGTGAATGGAGTTTTAGCAGGAATTTTTTTAGGGGCAAAGTTATATATTAAAAGTGAAAACAATTGGGTTAGTGAACCAGATAGATGGCATCGGCACGAAACAGGGTAAAAAAATATTATAGCGTTTTGAATAGTTGGTTTCATGTTTAACAGCGAAAGCTCTGTAACAATCGTAACTTTGAATTAGGAAGCCCGTAGTTAAAAATAATGTTGCGCATTGCAGTTGTTTTTGCCTCTTGTTATCATGGAGCAATTACATTGTGAAATTCAGAGAAAACAAAACTATAGGTTTTCTCAATTAACCCCTATAACGCCAAACCTACCACTACAATTTAGGCGATTTATTTAATGCCAAATTCGTTGGATTGTGTAACCTTACCTGTGTCACATAGTATTCCTTGGAAGCCGGGCGTGCAGCTGCAGCCAAATCCGTATTTGATATCATGACATGTAGCGTTGTTCTGACAGACTGGGGTTGGAAGTTTACATTCGTCGAAAACTGAAAACAGGTTGAACAGGTGACAATTCGAAGAGTAGGCGTACGGGGTGGTTCTCAACTGGGTACCACGGTACCCTGGGGTGCCGTTTGTAATGCTCAAGGGTGCTGAGAAATGTTCAAGAGTTATAAGAATCTGATCTTTGCTGCATTTGTAAGCCTCTTGGTACAATTCTTTGTGTAAGATTAAAGCACAATAATTCAAAAGGAGTTTTCCTACATGTGCAGAGATGATTGTGTTATTCCAGTTATGTTTATATTACAGTAAGCCACTTGCCGAAATTTATGTTAGGGGTGCCGCAATCTGTTTAACTACTCTTGGGGCCATCTGAGATTGAGAACTACTAGGCGAGACTTACGGCAACAAGCAATAAACACGACAAAATGTTTATTGCACAACTGCTTGGTTTAAAGTTAGAAACATATCTACTTAAACTCACATCCGAATGTAAAGATGTTAACAGATGACCTCGAAGAACCAACGCTTTTCACTCCGTTCCTCACTGATCCATTCAAGTTTGATCTCACGTCGTGTAATTTGAAGAGAGTCACTTTGCCTCCATGTTCTGAAGATTTAACAACAGTTTACGCTGAAGGAAAACGTATGATTATATTTGAGTAATGTTTATAACTGCCTTGTGCTGTGTAAAACTCCAATGTCTAGTTGAGGTCCAGCAAGTTTAACCTACCCTAGCTAACCAAAGCCCAGCCAAAGCCCGGCCAAAGCCCAGCCAAAGCCCGCCAAAGCCAAAAGCCCGGCCAAAGCCCAGCCAAAGCCCAGCCAAAGCCCGGCCAAAGCCCAGCCAAAGCCCAGCCAAAGCCCGGCCAAAGCCCGGCCAAAGCCCGGCCAAAGCCCGGCCAAAGCCCGGCCAAAGCCCGGCCAAAGCCCAGCCAAAGCCCGGCCAAAGCCCAGCCAAAGCCCAGCCAAAGCCCGGCCAAAGCCCGGCCAAAGCCCGGCCAAAGCCCGGCCAAAGCCCGGCCAAAGCCCGGCCAAAGCCCAGCCAAAGCCCGGCCAAAGCCCGGCCAAAGCCCGGCCAAAGCCCGGCCAAAGCCCGGCCAAAGCCCGGCCAAAGCCCGGCCAAAGCCCGGCCAAAGCCCAGCCAAAGCCCGGCCAAAGCCCGGCCAAAGCCCAGCCAAAGCCCGGCCAAAGCCCGGCCAAAGCCCGGCCAAAGCCCGGCCAAAGCCCGGCCAAAGCCCGGCCAAAGCCCAGCCAAAGCCCGGCCAAAGCCCGGCCAAAGCCCGGCCAAAGCCCAGCCAAAGCCCGCCAAAGCCAAAAGCCCGGCCAAAGCCCAGCCAAAGCCCAGCCAAAGCCCGGCCAAAGCCCAGCCAAAGCCCAGCCAAAGCCCGGCCAAAGCCCAGCCAAAGCCCAGCCAAAGCCCGGCCAAAGCCCGGCCAAAGCCCGGCCAAAGCCCGGCCAAAGCCCGGCCAAAGCCCGGCCAAAGCCCAGCCAAAGCCCGGCCAAAGCCCAGCCAAAGCCCAGCCAAAGCCCGGCCAAAGCCCGGCCAAAGCCCGGCCAAAGCCCGGCCAAAGCCTGAGCCAAAGGCAGCCAAAGGCTCCAAAAGCAGTTTAACCCGTACCAGCCCAAATAAACCATCCGATCAAACCACACCTCTGGTCACTTTCCCGGCGTGCACAGCAGCGCTGCAAACCGACGAATTGACGTGGTAGAGGTTGCTTCCCAGCACCAAACCACTCCCGCATCCAGGTGGGCACGTAGCTTCGTTCAGATCTTGCATCGCATTCCCGTTCGTATCACAGGTTACTGCATAAAGCACAAGAACAATAAACAAGACTAACTTTCTTTCAATTTCTTGACAGGCTAATGTTTTTAGTTATAATTTGGTTGTTATCAATTAGATTTTTATTATCATTTGGTTCTCCAAACTAGACATATTTAACACATTACTCAAAACACAAAGACGCTTACTGTCGAATGTGTAGCTGACTTTAGAGCGTGAGCAGTTGTGGGATGTCACCCCGTATCTTGAGCCGCCCACGGGTTTGAAAGAAACGTTCATGTTTTTGTAGACTATAATGAAGCCACCAAAATCTGTAAATTAAACACATACAGCTGCAAAAAGCGAACGTTGTTGTACAACCACTCAAAAAAGTTTTTGTCACACACATAAACGTTCTTCTACAACAACACAAACAAGGTCTCGGTTAACAGTTTTGTTGGCTGGTTAGAGTTTCTCTACATCTGAAGTGAAAACATGCAGCTTATAGCATTATCCAGCATACACTTATTGTAGTTACACTAGATAAGTTAAGCTCACAAGTTTAAAATCGTATAATAAAGAGATCATTCTATCCAAGTGACATCAAAAATACAAAATTAACAAACCTTGCGGCGAATATTGAGTTTGTAGTTCAAACTGTCTGAAAACAAACGTCAGACCTACTTACCGTCAACTAGGCCGAGCTGCATGGCGGCAAGGCAAATTGATCCGCCCGAATATTTGTCAAGTCCGCAAAGCTGATTTCGATCATATTGTCTCCAGCATTCTCCAGGGCAGATCACAGGACTTATCGAGTAGGTCAAGTCAGTAAAATCAGTGTCGCAAGTGACTGAGAATAAATACAACGTCAGTTTAGTAATAATATTACCAATTTAAACGTCAGTAATAAAAATTTCAGAGCTTTCGCTTGGGGCGGTAAAGAAGTTGTATAGAATACCGCTAGGTTATGCTATAGAGCAAGTCTAGGTTCTCGTATTATTTCATTTGATTTAACCCCGATGAGGTCAGCTGATATCCGCTGCCGAAACGTCGGTTTAGAACTCCGTTTAAACTCAGATGAACGATTTTAACTGTTGATTTTGCCTTGTTGTTTTATTTTCAAATATTAATAAGCTGGGAAACACCAAGCTCGACTTTTTAATTGCTTTTGCTTTTTAACCTCTTACAGTCATAGAAGGGAAATGATAATAAACAATATATTTAAATACATTTACCATTTGCACACGAAAAACGAATTGAACCTTTTTTAGTTTGATTTTATTATACTAGTTTAATTTAAAAAATCATAATTTTTACGTTGAATGCAGTTTGGTGACACACAACATTGCTTTTTGGTTTGCACTGTAGAAAAAACTGAGCACAAAATAACCTTAAAACAAATTTAAGCTTTCAAGACAAAGAATTGAATTTATTTTTTACACGCATATTAGAGCGATAAGAATTTATACCACGCCAGTCGATTCAATTCAGCTTCCACACAGACCTTATCCTTATAAGGTGGTAGTTTTATTGCGGGAAGGCATTAATTTAATCCATTTCAGACGAAATCAGAGGCAAACAGGCAAGGGACGACCAGTGACTTTGCTGTTTTATAATAGGCTACACGTAAACCCAAAAACACATCACATGTAATGAGATTTATATTTACCGAACGTGTAGCGCCACGCAATGCAACGTCCAAGGTTAATGCTAGGTTTATATTGTTCTTTCTTGCCGCATGTTTAACTACGCAAAATTTAGGCAAAATATCCCGTTTATTGCAGCAGTTTTATCAGCAATCAATTTTTATTTAAAACAGGTTACGGTTTTGTCTGACGTTGGACGCAGCTTTTATGTGACCGTAAAATCAAATTTAAGTTATCGTCATCGCTTGTGCGAAGCTAAGACTTTTATTTTATGCTCAGCGTTTTCAAAGCAGTGTGAAATTATAAAGCGTGGTCTAATCACTAAATTGGCTGGTTAGTTCGTTAGTTTTTTTAAAGGCTTATAATACGCGGCTTCAGATTTGAAAAACAAATCTTACTCTGTAATTAAGTTAAATTTCCATTCACCGACCGTGTATCGCCATGTAGTGCAAATAACGTAATATGCCAGGGTTTCTCAACCGTGGCCCTCGCCGCCCTGAGGGGCCACGGAGCGGTCATTGGCATAACTCTCTAGCTAGACATTACGAAAACCAAGTGTCACTATTTTTTAAATTTAGCAGCTAACTTAATTTTGTGTTTTTTATTATGACTGTAAACCTTTCTTGTAACGTTTTGTAACCCATTTTTCTGACACGTGCTTTGACTTGCCAGCTCAGGGATGTTTAAAAGTAGAATATTAGATCATTTTTAATCGTTTAATCGGGAAAAGTTACGCCTAGTTGGTCGTTCGCGTGTGGCAAGTTTGGTTAAAGGCCTGTCGCTGTGCTGTTTCATACATAGCCATACACTGCGGCGTCAGCGTTTTTTCGGGCCGGCAATTTTTACTTACCGATACCCTTTTGCCTAATCATCAAGTGTCAGACAAATGCTGTTAAGCGAGCAACTAGTGTGCAATGCCGTGTGCAAAGGTTTTGCAATTTCCTTTAAGTGCGTTCAGTTGCAAAAGAAACATTCCATCGTAAAACGCATAAAGTACGCTTCAGGGTTATTCAAATAATCAAGGTCATATTTAGGCCAACATTCAAGTAGGCTAATAGTAACGCGTTAATAAAAGGAAAATCGAGAAATTAACTCGACGAATGTAGTGACATCGCTTGGCTCACTGCAAAACAGAGCCGACTCTAAAAAAAAATTGTCGACGTCGAAGAACAAGCTTTGTAATGACTAACTAAGTTAATTAAATTAAAATGCCTTATTTGTACAATTTTTAAAAGTAAGTGCATTTATTCGTTTATTAATGGCTGTATTTGTTATTAACGTGAAGAAGTAAAACAACTTAATACGTTAAACACAATGCTTGGTATTTTTATAAGCAAGGGTGCCACGAGGGTCGAGAGCCTTTAAAGGGGCCACGAAGCTTAAAAGGTTGAGAACCACTGTAATATGATATAGTGAAGAGCCCAAAGTATAATGTATTGTTTAATTTTGTCATGAAAATTCAGGTTGGTTTCGCATGTTATCGCGCGTATTGCAGCTGTGATTAATTTACATGACCGGTATAATTAGTTTTTTTTTATCAGTTACAAACCTGTTTAACCTGGGCAACTGGTATTTCGTCTAGTTAAACATAAAAATGTTTATAAAATACAACTCGGCTACAACAAAAGGTTTTATCATTATGTTTACTTATGACGACATAATTTAATTGGGAGAACATACCCCTGAAATCTAAGGTCGGGCTTGTTCCTGGAATTGCAATCATCAGTCCCAGGAAAAGAACAGCAACAGATATCGGCGTCATCCCGAAAAATTAACAGAAAATAAACCAACAAATCTACAAAATGACAAAAACTTAACTTACGAAAATACAACTTTTGATATAATGAATTAACACAAGAAAGATTGCCTTGAGTTTGATTTAATTATTTAATTGTTTCCCGCAAACGTATTTAACGCTCTCACTGATAAAAGTAGTCCTTAACTGAGAGTCTCAGTTTACCATTGGTCGCTTAGACGAAATCTACCATAAACAAACATTATATCACCGAGAACTAATGGCAGGTTGTAAGCGAGAAAAAGTTAGATAGTAAAGCAGCAAAACAGCAAACGTGCATCTTGTCATTTCCTTGCGTCGTGCGTCTAGGAACGAAAACGGAAGACCGCGCACTAGTGAGGAGCATTTCCCGCTTAAAGCCACTTCATCACTTCGTAATATAGACACGAAGTTTAGGTGGTTAAGTTGAGCTCGCGCGGGTATTTCGTTTCTTGTCGTGGCAATTTCTACTCGGCAGCGAAAACTCAGGCATGAAGCAACGTGACGTCACACGTTTTGTGCCGTGTGATACACACAGTTTCGAAACCCTCAGTTTAAAATAAAAAAATGTTGAAATAAACGCATCTACGTCTTCGTTTAGAAACTGTAGTGTTAAAACAAAATCCGTTTTCAGTATCTGCTGAACAGGGTTCAAAATTCTCAAAGGAACACTTAGAAAAATATACCCAAAACAGCGATAAACACATTGGCTAATGTACAATGCACCTGATGGAGGACAGACTGTGTATAGTTATATGCGGCGAAGACGCTAAACGTTCACGTATTACAGTCCCTTAAATAATAAAAACAAAAATGCTCATTATTTTACTTGGTAGTAACATGGGTTTCCAGTCTTTGGGTAAATATATTCGGGGTTCGCGCCTGTAAAAAAGCTACAAAATCATTTGTTGTATTGTTTAGACGCGCAAATTTCCTGGTAAAGTTAAGTGTACTTCAAAATTATTTCAACATTTCGACTTTCTGCGATAAGCTTTTAAAAAAGTTTAAATATTAGGAAAGTAAGTTTACCAGAATTATTGCATGTTTAAAATGCCCGCCTAAACTATACGTTTTGGGTATCATTAGTACTTACTTTTGTACAGTGTCTTTGTAAACAGCGCAAGTAAAAAAGTATTTTTACACTGCGGCAAACCGTTTCCGGAGCAATGACTTAAAATGTCGTTGTTCAAACTTTTTAGTCAGGAACCCCTAGTAACTATTAAACCGCGACTTCCTCGATTTAACAGTTTAAAACAAACCGTTTCTCGTTGTCAAATAAAGACACCACGCATTTGTTGAAGTATTGTGCATTTTGAGGGTTTTGTTTTGCTTGTCATTAGAATATAAAGCAAAAAAAGTAATTTATAGATGTAACCCTGACTTTAAAAGGTTAAGAAACACTTACCAAAAAACGTTTTTCCTTTTTGTATCCAGGTTCCGAAAAAAATTTTTTCATCAAATGTACTTAATGCTGATGAAAACTTGTAAATATTTGTGTTAAGGCGGGCAAATGGTTAACACAAGCATTAGTTACATTATTATATTACTCTTTAAATCCATTTTGTGGCTTTACAATCGGGCTACAGAACTTCCAGTACGCTTATGTTTAATTGATGAATGTTTTTGTAAGCTTATCTTATAAGCTAAACTCAATCGGGCAGCAATTAGCCCATATAGCCAATCAAGTTTCTTGTCGGCGGCGTTTCAAGCTGCAGCACAATTCCCGCTTTGCGTCGGACAATTATTACAAAACAATCGTGTTACTGTAATGTTACAACCAGCAATTATTACTGTTGCAGCAAAATCTCTTGTTGGATACAATTTCAGTTGTTTAGCTGAGAATTATGTCTACTTAGCTTCAGTTAATTATTATAATTATTATTATAGATTAAAATAGAAACAGGTGACGGTCTTATGTCAGCTATTAGTAATTGTAAGAAGTTTGTAAGTCCGGTTAAAAAATATGTTTTTCAATCTATATTTATTTATTAAATTTCCAGTTTAGAGATATTTGTTAGCGCAAGATTGCCTTAGTATTAAAATGACTGTTTTTAATAAGGTGCGCATGAACTCTATAGGCATTAGCTACCCCCAAAAGATAACTTTCTATAATGTAGTGTAAATATTGTGCGTCTAAGAACGTAAACGGAAGACCGCGCACTTGTGAGGAGCATTTCCCGCTTAAAGCCACTTCATCACTTCGTAATATAGACACGAAGTTTAGGTGGTTAAGTTGCGCTGGCGCGGGTATTTCGTTTCTTGTCGTGGCAACATCCACTCGGCAACGAAAACTCTGGCATGAAGCAACGTGACGTCACACGTTTTGTGCCGAGTGGTCAACACAGTTTCGAAACCCTCAGTTTAAAATAAATAAAAATGTTGAAATAAATCCTTTTATGTCTTCCTTCATAAACTTGTGTGAAAATAAATCCATTTTGTGTTAAATAGGTATGTGATAATATAAATCGTATGTGTTTGATATATAAGTTGAGCCTATTAATTGGGTTCTGGCACTGTATTTTTTCAATCATATTTTATTTGCGTTTAAAGCACAGGCAAAATGCATTTTAACGTAATTATTATCAAAAAAACTAATACTGGTCTGTTTTTTTATAAATTTAAAAAGAAATAATACAAGTAAAAACATAATTTGAGCAAGATGCTGTTAGTAATCACAAGCACCTTATCCAGTGAGGCCAGAAGCAAGTAGTGTGACGTGGCAAATTGGCTGATGATGACGTCATAGAAACTGGATTAGGCGAGCGAGAAGGATGACGAGCCATGATGACTCAGCAGATCTTTGCATCGTGGAAATTGAACACAGAGTGAATTTTCTTACACAGAAAAAGCGCACAAGGCTTCGAGAAGGTGATTTTTCGGTTTTTATCATATTCATTAATTTTCACTACGCACTTGGAATTAGGTTTTAAAATATATATAACTAAAGTTATAACACAAAAATAAAATGTTTTAGATAGACAACAAAATAGAAAAAGGCTGCGTTTTGCAACTGCCACGGGCATCCGTTCAAGGTGATTGCACTTTTTATTTTTATTTTAGCCACTAATCAAATTGAAACAACATTTCGCAGCTACCAACCAAGCTTAACCTGGGATTTGTTGTTTCTCGTTCCGGTGAATTATGAATTTGGTGATGGAGACCAAACAAACGTGATTAAAAAATTATATTTTATGAAGCGCAATTTATAAAAAATATAACCTTTGTCTTTAACTGTATTGCAACTTCATTGACCAAAAATAGTACGCAATTTACCCACAAAGCCTCAATATTGCTACAAGGTTTTCGTCAATTTTAGTTTTCTTTTTAAAGGCCGTTTTTTCCCCGGTTTGTGTTAATAAACACTTAACTTTTAGCTGTGTTAAACTGTTTAGTGTTAGGGGCTACAATTTGACCCATCAAACAAAATACCCGCTGCACGTAGCCCCAATTTCACCTGTAAAGACCTATATAGACTTATACAGTGTTGTTGGGTGAGCAGGCGGCAAGGCTCCGGCTTCTAGGACTAAATCAACATCTTGTTAAGCGTCCAACCTAATAAACCTATATTGAGTACACATATATTGTAGCCATTTCATTCCTCAAGGATATATATTGTATTTTAGCATCACGTTACATCAAAGAGATAAATGCAAGTTGGTATATCAAAGGATTACGTTAGGTTTAAGTTTTGAAAGCCCAGGATGGCACAAACCATCCTCTTTCTACAACTTTTACAAAACAAACTATAGCTGTACGTAGCCCCAAATTTCTATAGTGAAGACCTATAATATAGGTCCTATATATACAGTGTTGTTGCTTGAGCAGGCGGCAAGGCTCCGGCTTCGCGGCGAGCCAAAACGATCGAACCTTTCGTTTCCCGCTGTGAGCGTTGAAAACACACTGAGGCCTTTCTTCCACGTCAGCTCCAAGCTGCAAAACCCGGTCTTACTCACTCTCGGCCACTTCGACAAATACGGGGGAAACCGACTCGCGCCACAGCGCCATCCAGTGCATGATCGTGGCCGGAACCTTCAAGGACAAGGCCTGGCTCCGTCAGGTCGACATGGCCATCTCCCTGGCGCGCCGAAACGTCACTAACTGCCTCAGTCGGAGCGTGTCTGTTCTGGATGACTTGGCGCGCGGGTTACCCAAGGTCGCGGCCAGCCCGATTAAAATACAAATGAAGGCTTCGAATGACTCTACGCATGGCTGTGTGTATACTACAATTCCCTAAGGCGAAGATTTGTTAAATAGCTGACTTGTAATCAAAGTTCAAACTTTTACTTTTGCCCAGGGTCGCGGCCAGTCTAATTGAAATCCTAGTGTAGGCTTCAAACGGGTCTACGCATGTCTGTGTATACACTACAATACCTTAAGGACAAGATTTGTTAATTAGCAAATCATCTTTAGACTGTTCTGACATGTAATCAAAGTTAGTCACTTTTTGCACAGATTCGTGGCCACTTGGTCTGTTAAAATAAATCTAAAATGTAAAGCTAATCCAATATATTGTTAAGTGTCCTACCTAATAAACCTATATGTACACATATATTACAGCCATTTCATTCCTCAAGGATATATTTATTTTATCAACGCGTTACAACAAAGAGATAAATGCAAGTTGGTATATCCGTAGATTGCGTTAGGTTTAACTATTAAAGTGTATGTTTATCAAATCTCGAAAAAAGTTTATATTAATTGTAGGTGTCCATGGTTTTCGCCTGAGCAAATAAAAATACGCGTTAAAGGTCTTCAAATATACCCAAAGCATTCATATTTAGTGCATGACTACAACACTTCTATTTACATAACTAAAGCACAAAGAAAAGCATTAACAAGACGATGAAAGATACACACACATCTGTGTTTAACAACTTTGATAAATTCCTTCTGAAACTGTTTTTTGACCAACGATTATGGCTTACGTATCATTAGTACACCGAAAGCCATCGCAGACTTAACCAATATGTTTGTTTCTTTAATCGTTACTCTCTGAGTCTGTAAGCTCGTTTGGTAAAGCTCTCGGTATGACCGAGGTCGTGAGTTCGAAATTCACTGTAGGCTAGATTTTTCTAGCGTACCTTGCTTGCATGATCGAAAGATTTGTTAAGTCGTTAACACCAGGTAATATATAAAATAAACTTTTTCATGTTACATCATTGAATTGCTGATGAGTTACAAACAAATCACTTTAAATGGAGACCAAAGTTTAATCGGAAAATCTAGTTAATGACTGGGGCTTATCCAGGGGGGTCAAGATTAAGTGTTTTGACGTCACTTTAGGTTACGTAACTATGTGACGTCATCTCCACACAAATAGATTTTTTAAAGTTCACTGAGGATATTTCAATAAAAGGAGATTTATTTTAAACTTAAAAACAAAACAAATGCTGCCGTGCATCCCGACGTATTTTTTCCAACGGGACTTTTGTCTGAAATACTATTTAGCATGTGAGATATTCCAATCTAAGATAAGGTAAATTACCAATTTGAGCAACTACGACCAGTTGAAAGTATTGTGCTGTAATTGGAGTTGGAAATCGGTTGATCTTGTGACTAGTTCCATCCACGTTGCCGTTGAATATCTGTAATTATAAATGTAAATCAAATTATAAATCTGTAGGCTCGCCCCACAAATCTGACATATACATTGAATGCTTTTATCTGTTGGCTGTTAACCTATAGAGCAGCGTTTCTCAACCGGTGCGCCATGGAAGGCTGCCAGGTGCGCCGCGAGCAAAAGGAAAAAATAATGTATAGGTCCTGTTATATAAAACATGTATTTTTTACGTTCCTATTAAGCTTAGCTCATTGATTCCACAAGCCTTTAAAGTAGAAAACGCAATCAGAGCTACAGAGCAACAATATCTAAATCAGATAATTAATCTATAATAGGCTACCATAAAGCATAAGTATAGGCTTTAAGACCACCGACATAATAACGCCAAATTCGCAGTAATAACCACGACAGAATAAGACCTAAAATAGTCCAGATAAAACCTAAACATATCATAACAAGTTCAAATTTAACCGGAATAAGACTTAAATGACAAAATAACGTTTTTAGTCTTAAAGGCTGGAGTCCCTTATTTTTCGTTGCAACGCTTACTGATTTAAAAGTATATTTTTATAGTTTCGCTCTTGAAGAATAATTATTTTTAGTTTAAAGTAAAAAACATTATTTGAAGTAAACCTGTAATTTGTCTTTATAATTGAAAAGTATTCAACAATTTGTTTCTTTAATTTATTAGGCACCTTAAAATGCAAGCAATTTAAAAGAAATAACGGTAAAGTGGTTTGTTAGAAAACAAAGCACCACGCGATATCTAAAGTGAGTCACGCTTCCGAGAATGCAAACTCAAAGGCAAAACATATGGTTCCACAAACAATTTACATTGCAAAATAAGTATTTCAATAAGGTATTGCCTGCTACATAGGTAAACTTGCGCTGATATTGGAATCTGGCACACTGATTTCTGAACAACGCTACTTGCTTCGCTCGCAAGGTGCGCCGCCACGTTTTCATACGTCTCTAGGTGCGCCCCCAAGTAAAAAAGGTTTAGAAACACTGCTATAGACAATAACCTGGAAAGCAAACTGGCGCAAAGAGAACGCATGAAAAGTCAAAATTTAAAGAGACTATAATTTATTCCAGAACGAAATTTGAATATCATACAAAGGATTCGATGAATATTTTAGTGGTTTGTCGTTTCATAACAAATACAGCTATTATTCAGAGAATAAATGCACTTACTTTCTAAAAAATTAACAAATCAGTATTTTGAATTTAAATTAAGGTAGTTGTTGGACTCCGCCAAGGTATTTTTATATTCGGCTCTGTTTTATACTGAGCCATGCGAATGTTACCAGTGTTACTACATTCGTTAAAATAATTTCTCGGTTTTCGTTTAATTAATACGTGCCTGTTGCTTGACAAGTACGCTGTGCATAACTTCGCTGAATATATATTGGTCTAAAATTGACCTTGAGTAACCCTTCAGAGTACTTTCATTCCTGTGGTTTATGATGGAATGTTTCTTTTGCAACTTACTGCCTTTTAAGAATATTGTGAAATGATTGCATCTGGCATTACACGCGAGTTGCTCACCTAAAATCACGAATCAAAATGACCCAATATTCTATTTTACACCTCCCTACTGACGAGTCAAGTGTCAGAAAAATATGTTAAAAAACATTACAAGAACAGTCAACAGTTATTATAAAAAAACACAAATTTAAGTCAACTGGCAAATTAAAAAAAATAGACACTTGCCCCTCAGTACTGCCCATGGCCCCTCAGGGGAGCCGAAAGCCACGGTTGAGAAAAACCCTGATCTATTGTATGTTTAGCAGAATTTTTGCAAAGTTTATACAAATTTTATGTAAATAGTAATTAATCAAAAGCTTTAAATTAATTCATAGCGCTGCACCAACCAGGGCTGCGGAGTCGGACTCGGGTTCGGGACTCGGGTAAGACCACGTAAAATTATTCGAGTCCCGAGTCCGACGTGCGCATGCGCAGTATCAAATTTTAAAACTGTTACGGGGGCAAAAAGTTGTAAAAGTGTAATAGCAAATGGCGAAATATTATTTAACCATGTAATGCGAGTGTATCAATTATGCCATCAATATGAGTGGATTGCAAAGTAAAACGAAAATTAGAATTGTTACGTTTGAGAAAAACGTGCCATATCCAAGTGTTGCATTCAGCTTCAAAATTACCACGTCCTTTTCAGAAACACGGATACTTCTGGCGTACTCATCAGTAAACCGAGTTTTCCTTTTTAGCATTATAATGTATAGCTTATATTTTGCTTTATTGTTGTCTAAATTTAAAGAAAGCGTCTGCTGAGAACCACCTGATGCCATAGACAAGTGGTTCTTAATATTGTTCAGCCGTGTTACCCTTGGTAATTTTCCCATGCCTTGCGCCCCCCCCCGCCCTCTCCACGAAAAGCACTTGGGCATTTTTAATTAAATATCACTGAGACAACTTGAAAATAGTGAAGTTTGTCGTCGGTCGCGCAAAGCGCGAAAAAAATGGGTTTAATTGGCGAGGATTTTAGCATTGGACACACAATAAATTGCTCGTGCACGAGATGATTTTGACAAACGTGTCGTGAGGGCATTTACTCACAGTTGTAAGGCTGCGATGTCAGCGCAAATAAACATGTAAGCGCAAAAATTAACATTTGCGTTGTCGTGTTTCAAAACATGTGATAACACACAACAACAGCAGCAATATTGCAAAAACATTATCGATTCGCGCGAAAAAGTTTGAGTCCCCTGTTGCTAGCCTGTTATCCAATTAAATGAAACAAGGATAAAAAATAGATCGAACGGTGGATGAATTTTATCGTTTATGCAATGGCAGTCAAAGAAACTTTATGCTAAGAAAAGTTAACTTATAGGAAAAATTGTTTTCCGTTTTAATGTTAAAGTTGGCAAAAACAGAGTTTGTACAGCGCTGTAGGAGTGGTGTACAACACAGCGAAACCATTGGAATCATTGCAAAAATTAAATATTAACTTAGAGCTAGCGCAAAAAAAAGTATGAGCATCTAACTCAAAATGCGAAAAAAAAAAAAAAAATTGGCCAGTGTCGGACTCGGGACTCGGGAGTCGGACTCGGATTTATTTTTTTGGCCGGAGTCGGACTCGGGAGTCGAACTCGTTTTTTTTTAACCGACTCCGCAGCCCAGGCACCAACTAGAGTAGACTATAAAAAACATTAAAATTAGGTAAATAAATGTCGAATTGATAAAAGCGAGAGAACATAAAAAATATAAAGAAATAGCAACCTTTGCTGTGGAGCCTTCTTTGATAGATTGGAAGTTTGTCCCATCGGAGCTGTACTGTATCTCGAACTTGGTAACCCAAACCCTTCTATCACCCTAGAATAGGAACACACAGTGAGACCATGAAGCAACAACATCTAAGTTTTAAGGTTATTTTCCCCATCTGATGATCGGTGCAATGCTCTTAACAGTAAATAACGCCAGAGTAATCGAATGAACAGCTTTGAGCCACAGTTAGTTAAGCAAAGAAACCCTTCTATTCTACATTGTCTATACAAGCAGGGCCGGATTAACATATAGTAGCAGATGTAGCGGCTGCTACGGGCCCCGCGCTTCACAAAGCCCCGCGCTTGGTTAGCAAAACATTTTTTTTTTGCAAAAATAAAATAGTTGGTGAGTGATTTTTGAACAGGGTGCACCAGAATTGAAAATTTAGTCGGCTAGAAGTCCTGGTTTCTTTTTTCCTCTCTGGGCATTAATGCAACTTGCTGAGGCTTTCAGTTTGTAACTGGCCGCAAGTTAAAGACTACCAAGTTGCAAAAAACTTTGTAAATACTATCAAGTTGTTAATAATGCTGCTGAGAGAATGGTCAATTTAAACACTGATTACTCAGCAATATCACTGATGATGACACTGAATGCTAGCCTCCTGCAAGTCGCAGAAGAATACCGGCGATAGTGATAGGACAGACTTAAAAAAGACATTCGTTGCAAACAAATTTTTTTAACTAATTTTCAATCCTACTTTGTGTTAAATATGTGTATTTGCTGTTGTATTACAAATAACATTTTACAATACTATTTGCCATCGTTTGGCAACAATAGAGCCAACTTAGCAAGTTTTCGCAATAGAGGATTTACCATATTTCGATGATTTAACTTCTAAACTTTGGGGGCTTTGAGGAGGGCGAAATCATGACCGAAATTTAAAAAAATTTTTGTCAATTCTATTTTTAAAGTCCAAACCATGGAAAAAACTTCGATTAGCTAAACTTTTCAAAAAATTTCAAAATCTGAACAACCCTAAAAGCAAAAGATAAATCAAGCAAAAGTTATCAGTTAACCTCTACCGCAAATTTTATGTTTCTATACCTAAAGCGTGCTTTATTTTTTCTTCTATTTCTGTTGCGTTATAAGTGTGCAATGTACACAACTTATTTCCCCTTAACCGCAGCTTGTAATATAGCTGACTTTGCACACATCTCGGCGCAGATGTTGCGCTAATCGTGGCATAACAACACCCGAAAAAAACGATATTTGTTTTAGTATTCCAGGTGGTAAAATACGTGCTTGTAATTTAGCGCTCTTTCCGTTCATGGAACTTGAAAACTGCGCTGCTGATAGTCGAATTATTTGTGATTCTACAACAATTAATCGCACATATTTTGGTTTGTTTTTTTGCCTGAAGTTAACGATTGCACACTGTGATTTCGCAGCTGGCGCCTGACAGGATTGTCGACGAAGCACGTGCTCGCTTTTGCTGGACGTATTTGGCTGTTTCTGATTAGTTTTTTTATCACGTCTTGCAATCACCATTCTATGACGTCATGCTTTCACTGTTTTTATGACGTCATTATTCATAAACGTCGGACGAAAAAAGGGTAATTCCCTTAGTTAAAAATTCAGGACCCCCCTTTTTGAGTTTCTGGTTACGCCCCTGATTGCCCCCCCTGGAAAATTTTCTGCGGGCGCCCCTGGTTCACGCGGTCAAAATCATTAAAATACGCGAAGAGAGGCAGCGCCAAGCCGTGCCTCTGTTCCGATCACAAAAGTGCCGTACACTGCACTATGCGTGCCTTTTTCTTTCGCAAAATTCTCTCGGAAAACATGATGAACGATTTAGCTATGATTTGAGGCATGCCTCAATTGTGACTTCCACGCTATGAAACCTTTCGTTGTCCAGCTCGAATGTCCGCATAGTGCGTGTACATTGACTTCTTGTAGTCTAAAGCTCTAAAGTTGAAGTCAAAAATAAAGGCAGACCTGTTGCAAATTTCAAAGGTTTGCATCAGACGACTGGACAAAAAAATAACACGCAACTTTCAAAGAGATTGGTAAAAAAGGAATGACTGTGTGTCTGTCATAGGCGTAGCCAGGTGGGCCATGGGCCCACAAAAAATATATAAATATTGTACTCTTAGTAATAATTTGTTTTGTAGCTTTTATGAGTTGTTGCCTACCACAACAGTCGATCACAGGCATGACATACCTTTAAATGCTCATGGACTGTTACGTCATAAATGATGTAGTCATTATTACGTTTGCTATATTAATGTAGCTTTATAGTTTTACTACTTTTTAGTCATTTTGTTTTTGCTCTCTGAAAGTTTTTTGAGTATTGCGCTAAAACTCAATCAGTTGCTGCTCGAAACGGTTTGCTAGCATATTTATTTGTGTTCGATACGCAGTTCATACAATGGCAAACGCTAAACATAAAAAGTTTTGAACTTTTTTTTTTTTATTTCATTACTACGATACCGTTTTTGTGGTTGTTAAAGAAAAACGTGACTCGAAAAAAATTGTGCCACACCATCTAGGAACCTCACCGCACGTCACTGGCAACAAGGCTTATAATTTCGAAAAAGCACTTTATAAAAATAAAATTGTCTTTTAACACAAATCTTTCAACATTTTTGTTCGCAATGATCCTCAGTAGCCTATTGACAATAGCAAGCAATAAAGTTAAATGCGACAAAAACTTTAACAAAACAAGCGATTTGTGTAAAGGTCTATAACGTAAGTTCGTAACTCTGTAACGTCAGGTTATAACGTAACTTTGTGACGTCACGATGTGATATAACTTATAGTACGGTGCTGCTATATTTGCGTGGCGTATTCTACGATGTTATTATATTCCACCAGGGGAATATCCACTGTATTATTCCATGTGTCCAAGTTACGTGTCATTCGTTGGGTTTACGATAGGTTACTAGTGTTGTTTGTCAGAAATGTTTTTTTAAATGCTAGTATATTGTCCGACGCTTCAAAAATTCTAACGCCATATTTTTTTCTTAAGAAAGTATTAATAAAATCGACCGACAACCCCCAAACACTCCCTCCAAGGCTTACATGTCTCAAACCAACAAAATACAATACCTGCGTTACAACTCCATAGATTGTTTTGTTTCCAAGAAAATTCACTTGAAGCCATCCTCCAACTTTGCTATCTAAAAATATCAAATAGTTTCAACGACACTGAGTAAATGTAGGAATTTAAATGTGAAAGGTTACGCACTTATTGGCACCCAGGCACCAGAACCGTCAAGTCTGCCTTTGCTTGGAGGGTAGCCAGAGCGAGAGCTTGAAGCTGTCATCTGTGCGTCTTTCACCCTTCCATCTTTGACTCCCGCGTAACAAGCTGAAGAAAAATATAAGTTATTAGTCGAGCACTATTGGTGAATATTAGTTTACTGTGACATAACAGCAAAATAGTCTAGCCAAGACACTATTTAAAGCAGGGGTTCTTAAACTTTTTTCACCGCGGACCCCTAAATTTTTTTTTTGCTCCGCGTGGACCACGTAAGGCAAGAAATTTTTAGAAATGACGTCATAAATTGACGTCACAATACAAATAGACTTCAGAAATCTGCAGTTTTCGGTTAACTTTTTTTATGTGAAAGTAAAACAAAGTCTGAATACATTCAGTTCAAAAACGTTTTATTTTTAAATAATTTCTTTTCCGTAGAAAAATCCCCAAGGGGTCCATGGACCCCAGTTTAAGAACCCTTAATTAAAGATATATATATAATCGCCGGCAAAAGCAGCTTCAGTGTATTTCGAATTAAGATATAGCCTACTGACGATGCCTTCATTGGCGAAATATTTTACACCTATAAATAGAATCTGATCTGAATTATCAGCTTTGCTAGAGTATAGAGCTGTTACTGATCAGGAATTAAGGTCGAAATTAAGGGTCAAGGTGATTTCTAATTTCACACATTTAGTGCTACTTTACTGTGGCATATGTATAAGAGAGTGTACCTTTATGAAATCCAAAATCGCCCATGAATAACATAAGTTTCAGGATTAACTTTCTAAAACTACCTAACTGGGCTTAGTTTTAAGTAAGTTGCATATTTTTGTATCCTTGGTAAAACCCATCATTAGCCATTTTTTTGATGTAACATTGTTTCTCTTTATGAGTGTATACTTGTCTTTCGTTAATAAAAAACTGTCAGCTAGATCAGTGTTTATTAAACTGGTGAATGGTTTACTAAAGGGTGAATGAAAGTTTTACAAGGTTGGACAAACAGAGGTTAAGAAAAGGTAAACGTTTTAGTTTTAAATCGATTTGTTTTCTGATTCTAATTTTTTTGTTAAAGGTTGTCGATTAGTATTAAAATAGATCAGTTTAATTCATTTGTTGCTTTCGTAGTTTTTGCATCCTCTTATGGCTGTAGATATGGATGAGGTATTTTAATCACAAAACAAAGCTTAAGCTGATGGAATGAACATGTTTTATCAAACATTGTTGTGTATATCAGTAAGAATACTATAGTCATATCATTTCTGCATTAGGGTTAATCAAAATGCTGATTTCCGTAGAAGGTTTGACCAAAACTGAACAAGATTAAGAAACACTGAATTAGATTTTTTCTGGCTTTTCAACCATATTTTGTGATTTCCATTTCGCAAATTTGGAATATAAATCTTGATTTCTTATAGTTCACATAAAATCTAAAACCCTTGCGTAAAATGCAAAGTTAGGCGAATATTGAAATAGGAAAACAAAGAACCAGGATGTCACCAATATAAAGCAATGTTCAGATTTAAACGCCTCGACAATTGAAACACAAACGTGGTCAACTGGGCATGAGGTGTTTCTTCTAGAACTTAAAAAGGCAGCATTTAACCGAAAAAATACAAAGTTAGAAGGATGTTTGTATTAAATATAATTTTTGCCGCAGTTTTAAACGGAATTAATCAAAAAAAATTGCACGTACGTTTCATTTCTTTATCCATTTCAATCGTAACGAAACAATAAACCCCTTTTAAGGCTGATAGTGATACAGATTCAGTACCCCTACAGTACAAATTTTACTTATGAGTGAATCGAGTCAATATGTATTTTATTACTTTTTGTAGCTTGTTTTATTTAAAACAGGTTCCTCTGGCAATATATATTATTTTCTACCAACGTTTCGGCTTACTATCCGGCAAGCCTTCGTCAGGGACTGACACACAAAGCCAACAGGACACAAAGTAAAATCACAATAAGAAAAAAGGAGATGACTAGTCAGCCTTGGCGCAGCACGCTTGCAGTCGTCAACACGATATTAATTTCGATGGGGGCACTGTTCTTGCTAGAGAGAGCGACTACCGAAAACGGCTGTTTCGGGAATCCTGACACATACACCAATGGCCGGATACGATGAATATCAAAACGGACGTTTTGTTTCCAGCGCCGTACCGACAGGTGCTAAAAGATAACCTCTAAATTGCGCGTTGTCTTATCGCTTTATATTTTGAACGTTGTTTTATCGCTGTGAATTTTGAACGCGTCTCGCACATTTTTATCTCTTTTTTTCTTATTGTGATTTTACTTTGTGTCTTGTTGGCTTTGTGTGTCAGTCCCTGACGAAGGCTTGCCGGATAGTAAGTCGAAACGTTGGTAGAAAATAATATATATTGCCAGAGGAACCTGTTTTAAATATACTATGCCTGGTAGCAACAGCATATTTTTTGTAGCTTGGTTTGCAAAATTATGCCCTTCTCTAGTAAACAGCTTTAGACCTACAATACCCTTAATCCAGCCCTGCATGGGTGTACCACCTTTATACCGATGGATCAAATATGTCTATGTTGATTAGACCACTGACCAAAGGCATTTCGCATTGACCAGATTCACCTTAACTTAAGTGCTAAAAAGTGAAATTTTTTTGAGTGTTTTTGAAATAGCCTATGGTTTGCGATCTTAACTAAGTTTCATAAGACGTACCGGTACCGTATAGGCAAATTTCAAACTGAAAATGGAACTAACATTTAATGAGGTTATTTTATAAAGTGTGAATGGAGTTATACCAGGTATTTTCTGAGGGGCGCAGAAACGGCAAATTTCATTTAGAATTTACCAAAAGATCCGAAAGTAGAATTATGCAGATCTAACCGAGATTTCATTACACACGGAAGGAGCGAAAGTTCACGGTCGCCTGGTTTATTTTGATTAGAAATGCTTCGCGCAGTTGTTTTGGGGCGGTTTTCAAAGTTATTTAGATTTGTTTGATGAAATGTTTTCATTCGTTTAAATTAACTCCTATTTGAAAACAATTCATAGCCCTATTTAAAACAAAACAACACCGAAATTGGCAAAGTTATATATTAGAAGTGAACAAATTGTGTTAGTGAACCAGATAGTTTGACATCGTCACGTAACACAGTGAAAAATATTACAGCGTTTTGAATAGTTGGTTTCATTTTTATGAATTGTAAAATTCAGAGAAGCAAAACTATAGGTTTTCTCATATAACCTAAATCCTATAACGCCTTAACGTACCACTACAATTCTTTCCATCGCCGCTATAACCAGCATTGCAAGTACAGACGAAAGAACCTTTCGTGTTGTTGCAAGCTGCATTTGCATGACACGAACCAGCCAGTCCACACTCGTCAATATCTGAAGAAAAAGGTTAAAGTTTACAAAAATGTTGGCCCTTATAATGTTCCATCAACCTGTTGTTATAATCGAAATCGCTGGCAATTAGTTGGTTAGTTGGTATGCAATAATTCATATGTCTGTAGGGATAGCAATGTTTGGTTTTAACAAATCATTTAAAGATGAAGCCTATAACGATTGCTAAGTGTCTAAAATGATTGTTAGCCTTTAATATTCGTTAACCGACTGTGGATTTTTTGTGATGTATATTTCAATTTTATAGACAATAACTAATTTGCATCTATGTCCCAAGCCTGTTAAACATAAAAAGCTATCGAGTAAAAAGCATCTATTTTTCAGATATTAATTCGTTTAAATGTATAAGAAAGGAGACTCCATTTCTTAATTGAAGACAGCAGTAAAAATATGTTAGGCAGTAGTATTTATGAGCAAAAAAGCGAATCATTGTTCTTAGCCCATCAGTCTCAAACTGAGTGACTCGCGAGTGGGGCTGCGGAGTCGGACTCGGGACACGAGTAAAACGCGAGTTCCGATTCCGACTTGCGCATGCGCAGTACCAAGTTTAAAACTGAAGGCGGCAAACTCTGGTGAAATAATTTTTGCCCCTATTTTGGTTGAATGAGTTGACAACCTTTTGGGTGGATTGCTTGATATTCCACCTTCTGTTTAGGTTAGGTAAAATGGATTACTGGGCTAGAAAGTCAGAGTCGAGTTGTTGACCGACTCCAGTCCTTCTAAAACAGGGGTCGGCAACCTACGGCCCGCGGGCCGGATCCGGATCCGGCCCGCCGATCAAATTCATCCGGCCCGCCGCCTCTTTGGCAAACTAGGCACGATTCCATTTCAAATACTTTTTAACTATTTTAACTACGTAAGTGCAAAATTTTCGCGCTTCGCGCGAATGATCGATTTCCATTCGGTTTGTTTACGTTTTGACGCTGTCTGTTGAAATATAGATCAGCGCTTCTTTACCGTTGTGCCGTGGAAGGCTGCCAAGTGCGTCGCGGATAAACGGAAAACGTATTCACAAATAATGGACATATATTTTTTAGAATTTTTTTATTTTTTATTGTCGGCAATGTAGGCTAATGAAAACTTGCAAGAAATGGCGTTATGCCAAAATAAAATCGCGCTCGCTTCGCTCGCCAGGTGTGCCCTAACTTTAAAAGGTTGACAAACACTCAACTAGATTAACTATTGTTATTGCGTTTCCTCAAAGTAGTTTTATTACACTTTTCATTAGTTGTATGGATGACGATGTGTGGACTCGGATTTTAAACCAAACAAACGCATTTTATTCGCGCCTTGCGCCAATACTTTATTACTGCCTCCTTAAATGTAATTAAACACTTTTTTAGACGCAAAAAATATCAGAGGTCCGCCTGATTCACGGTAGTTTTAACATTTTAATAACACAATTCTTAGTTAACATTTTGTGCGGCCCGCAGAGACCTTTCTGAGGTTGGTTTTGGCCGCGACTACAAAAAGGTTGCCGACCCCTGTTCTAAAACTTACCAGTGCATATCTTGCCATCGCCATCATAACCAGTATTGCACGTGCAAATAAATGATCCTTTCGTGTTGTAGCAAACTGCATTCGCATCACACGAACCAGCGTGGCCACACTCGTTAATATCTGAACAAAGATAGTTTTTAGTAACGTTAGTTTTTACTAACGTAACCACTCCTTGTATCTTCTTTTACTGGTGATGGCTTCACAGATTGACGCTCCTTAAAGCGTCGGATAAATAACATTACGGCAAAATGACATTGCAGGGAAATCAAGGCACAGAAAACTTAATATAGAGTGGTTATTTCACGACCTTTTGTTTTAAATTTATTGTAACTAAAAGAACGAAGGTAAACGATGCTTTGTTAAATAAAATATTAATCCTTTGTTGCTATTCGTAGGGCTTGTAATAAAAGTAAATCGCCAAAAAGCGTGACTCTTAAAATAGGTTTAAAAATCTCTTTTAGACGAAACAAGGCGTTTTTCTAATTTTGTAGCTAAACCTACTCACAAAGTTTTTTAGGCGATTTATTTAAGGCCAAATGCGTTGAGTTTAACCTTACCTGTGTCACATAGTCTTCCTTGGAAGCCAGGCGTGCAGCTGCAGCCGAATCCGTATTTGAGATCATGACATGTAGCGTTGTTCTGACAGACTTTGGTTGGAAGTTTACATTCGTTGAAAACTGAAAACAGGTTAAACAGGTGACACATTCGAAGAGTAGGCGTACAAAGTGGTTTACAGCTAGGATACCACGGTACCTTGGGGTGCCGTTTGTAATGCTCAAGGGTGCTGAGAGTTATAAGAATCTAATCTTTGCTGCATTTGTAAGCCTCTTGGTACAGTTCTTTGTGAAAGATTAAAGCACAATAATTTAAAAGGAGTTGTCCTACATGTGCAGACTTGATTCTGTTATTCTAGATATGTTTAAGGTAGTAAACTAATTATGGAAATTTACGGTAGGGGTGCCGCAATCTATTTTACTTTTCTTGGGGCCATATGAGGTTGGGAACTACTAAGCGAGCAATAAGAAAATAAGCAATGAACACGTCAAAATGTTTTTATTACACAACTGCCTAGTTTGAAGTTAGAAACACCCTAGTTTGAAGTTAGAACATCTACTTAAACTCACATCCGAATGTAAAGATGTTAACAGATGACTTTGAAGAACCAACGCTTTTCACTCCGTTCCACAATGATCCATTTAAGTTTGATCTCACGTCGTGTAATTTAAAAAAGGTCACTTCGCCTCCATTTTCTGAAGATTTAACAACAGTTTACGCTGAAGGGAACCGTACGATTATATTTGAGTGATCTTTACAACCGCCTTGTGCTGTGTAAAACGCCAAAGCCTAGTTGACGTCAAGCAAGTTTAACCTACCCTAGCTAACCCAGCCAAAGCCCAGCCAAAGCCCAGCCAAAGCCCAGCCAAAGCCCAGCCAAAGCCCAGCCAAAGCCCAGCCAAAGCCCAGCCAAAGCCCAGCCAAAGCCCAGCCAAAGCCCAGCCAAAGCCCAGCCAAAGCCCAGCCAAAGCCCAGCCAAAGCCCAGCCAAAGCCCAGCCAAAGCCCAGCCAAAGCCCAGCCAAAGCCCAGCCAAAGCCCAGCCAAAGCCCAGCCAAAGCCCAGCCAAAGCCCAGCCAAAGCCCAGCCAAAGCCCAGCCAAAGCCCAGCCAAAGCCCAGCCAAAGCCCAGCCAAAGCCCAGCCAAAGCCCAGCCAAAGCCCAGCCAAAGCCCAGCCAAAGCCCAGCCAAAGCCCAGCCAAAGCCCAGCCAAAGCCCAGCCAAAGCCCAGCCAAAGCCCAGCCAAAGCCCAGCCAAAGCCCAGCCAAAGCCCAGCCAAAGCCCAGCCAAAGCCCAGCCAAAGCCCAGCCAAAGCCCAGCCAAAGCCCAGCCAAAGCCCAGCCAAAGCCAGTTCAACCCAGACCAGCTTAATTTAAACATTCAATCAAACTTCACCTTTGGTCACTTTCCCGGCGTGCACAGCAGCGCTGCAAACCGACGAATTGACGTGGTAGGGGTTGCTTCCCAGCACCAAACCACCCCCGCATCCAGGGGGGCACCAAGCCTTGTTCAGATCTTGCATCGCATTCCCGTTTGTATCACAGGTTACTGCATGAAGCACAAAACTCAGTAAACAAAACTAACTTTCTTTCAATTTTTATTTCCAGGATAATGTTTTCACTAATAATTTGGTTATCAATTATCATTTGCTTAAGTGCAAATTCTTATTTGTTTTTGTTTTTTTTGGTTCTCCATACTAGTCCTTGATTTACGAAACACAAATAATTAGAACTGCTTTATACACCGAGTCTAAAGCTAGACATATTTAACACATTACTCAAAACACAAAGACGCTTACTGTCGAATGTGTAGCTGACTTTAGATCGTGAGCAGTTGTGGGATGTCACTGCGTTTCTTGAGCCGCCCACGGGTTTGAAAGAAACGTTCATGTTTTTGTAGACTATAACGAAGCCACCAAAATCTGTAAATTAAACACATACAGTTTTTGTACAGCTGCAAAAAACAAACGTTGTTGTACAACCACTCAAAAAAGTTTTTGTCACACACATAAAAGATCTTCTACAATCAAACAAACAAAAAGTTGCTGTACAACCACACAAACAAGGTTTGTAACAACAATAAAAGTTCTTCTACATCTACACAAACAAAAAGTTGCTGTACAACAACAACAACACACAAAGTCTCGGTTAGCAGTTTTGCTCGCTGGTTAGAGTTTCTTTACATCTGAAGTGAAAACATCCAATCCAACATAACACTTATTATCCAACCTACACTTATTGTAGTTACACTAGATAAGTTAAGCTCACAAGTTTAAAATCGTGTAAAAAAAGATCATTATATTAAAGTGACATCAAAAATACAAAATTAACAAACCTTGAGGCGAATATTGAGTTTGTAGTTCAAACTGTCTGAAAACAAACTTCAGACCTACTTACTGTCAACTAGGCCGAGCTGCATGGCGGCAAGGCAAATCGATCCGCCCGAATACTTGTCAAGTCCGCAAAGTTGATTTCGATCATATTGTCTCCAGCATTCTCCAGGGCAGATCACAGGAGTTACCGAGTAGGTCAAGTCAGTGAAATCAGTGTCGCAAGTGACTGAGAATAAATACAACGTCCGTTCAGCAGCAATATTTCAGAGCTTCCGCTTGGGGCGGTAAAGAAGTTGTATAGAATACCGCTAGGTTATGCTATAGAGCAAGTCTACGTTCTCGTATTAATTAAATTAATCAATTATTAACCCCGATGAGGTCAGCTGATATCCGCTGCCGAAACGTCGGTTTATAACTCCGTTTAAACTCAGATGAACGATTTAAACTGTTGATATTTTGCCTTGTTGTTTTATTTTCAAATGCTTATTTATAAGTTGGAAAAGACCAAGCGTGGCATTTTAATTGCTTTTGCTTTTTAACCTCTTACAGTCATAGAAGGGAAATGATAATAAACAATATATTTAAATACATTTACCATTTGCACACGGAAAACAAATTGAACATGTTTTAGTTTGATTTTATAATACTAGTTTAGTTCAAAAAAATTCAAAAAATGATAATTTTTACGTTGAATGCAGTTTGGTAAGACACAACATTGCTTTTTGGTTTGCACTGTACAAAAAACTGTGCACAAAGTAACCTTAAAACAAATTTAAGCTTACAAGGCAAAGAATTGAATTTATTTTTTTACACGCATATTAGAGCGATAAGAATTTATACCACGCCAGTCGATTCAATTCAGCTTCCACACAGACCTTATCCTTATTAGGTGGTAGTTTTATTGTGGGAAAGCATTAATTTAATCCATTTCAGACGAAATCAGAGGCAAACAGGCAAGGGACGACCAGTGACTTTGCTGTTTTATAATAGGCTACACGTAAACCCAAAAACACACCACATGTAATGAAATTTATATTTACCGAACGTGTAGCGCCACGAAATGCAACGTTCATGGTTAATGCTATTAGGTTGAAATGGTTCCTTCTTGCCGTTGTTTAACCACGCAAACTTTAGGCAGAGTTCGCAAAATATCCTGTTTATTGCAGCTGTTTTAACATTAATTAATTTTATCTTCCAACGGGTTACGGAAGGGGTCGGCAACCTTTCGTACTCAGTGTGCCAGTTTATGAACAATGTCTAAATATTAACAACTCGCGTGCCAAACAATTTTCTATATGTTTAGTTTTGCACTAGCAACCAGGGCTGCGGAGATGGTTAAAAACAACCCGAGTCCGGCCGAAAATGCAATTTCATCAAGTCCCGAGTCCGACTCTACAGCCTGTATTTCAACAATTTACGTATCTTAAACAAGATGGATATTCCGCAATCCACTTGAAGGGCTCATGGAAAATACGCCACCAGCATATGCTATTCCACATTAGTAATATACAGTTTGCACCTTAGCAATTTGCAGTTTTGCTGAAATTTGGTACTGCGCATGCGCAAGCGTCCGCCTTGAGTCCCGAGTCCGACTCAGCAGCCCTGCTGTGATCTGACATCTAATTTACCTATCTTTTTGAAATATACTTCGATGCTTTCCAGCCGATACCTAGAAGTGTCAACTATCAGTTTCGCTTTTAGTTGGTTTCTCAGTCGCACAAAAACACACGTGCTTACTTTTAATGTAGAACAGTGGTTCTCAACCTTTTTAGCTTACGGACCGGTAAAACTTTCAAATTTGGCGGACCGGTGGACCTTCAAAAATTAAAATCAACCCAAAATGTCATTACGTCAAAAGTATGCAACTTAAAAGCAAATAACGGAAACTTCAATGTAATGAGCAATTTGCTGCTGTTTTTTTGATATCATCATACGTGGTTCTACTGAAGTTTTTTAAGTACGACTTAAAAGTTTAAGACTTAAACGAGTTGTAGCCTAATTTTAAACAGTTGGGCACAACACTTGCAGGATTGTGGCGTACTATAAAGTCCAAAGTAGTCCATTAACTGTACGTTACGTCACTATTCAAATTACGGAACAGGCGAATTACGGAACTGAAGTTTTAAATTTGATGTACAAGCAGCCTTCAACATCTTGCATTTTGCAATTGAGATATAAGGTTGAAACATATATTGCGGACTGGCAGGAAATTTGGCGCGGACCGGCGGTTGAAAACCACTGATCAAAAAAAGTCAAAATTTTGTCAAAATTTACACGTTAGGTCAAAATTTGTCAATATTTTTGTAAGTTGAATTTAAATAAAATTGCACATAAATCGCTTACAAAATTAAAAAAAAAATAAAGTCAGCTTTTTGAAATTGGTCGTTCGGTTATTTTGAAATTTATCGTTCATTTTATCAAAAAAAAAATTATGATATAAGTTCAAAGTCATTTTAACCGTATTATATCTTTATTAGAGCAATATACAGTATAAAAAACGGGTGATTAACGACGCCTATATTTAAATCAATGTATTTTTAACAGGTCAAAATTTTGTCAAAATTCATTATTTTCAGGTCAAAATTTGTCAAAATTTTAATTTTTTAGGTTAAAATTTCCTATTTTTTTGGTCACAAAATATTCGCCCTACTGATGAGGAATGCCCTGCTTTCACACTGTAAACGTCACGCCACTTTTGGGGCATTGTGACGTAATACGAACGGTTAGCCGTAAACAACAAGTTTACCGCTCACAAAAAATGTTACATACAACAGTTAAGACACTAATTTGTGACACGAACTGGAAATGTATGCAACTATTTGGTTAGCGCTAGTGCTAGTGATATAACAATAATGTTAATGATGTGGTAGTGATGTAATGGTTGCACTTTCTTAAGGTGATATAACGGTCGCGTTAAATCATTTGGCGTGCTGTGAAAAATTCCCTTGCGTGCCACTTTTGGCACGCGTGCCAGGGGTTTCCGACCCCTTGGTTACGAGTTTACTGACATTGGACGCAGCTTCTATGTGACCGTAGGAATCAAACAAAGTCATCGCCATCGCCTATGCCAGGGGCGGGCAACATACGGCCCGCAGACAGTTTCCGGTGTTACATGACAATGTGGCCCGCGGCAACAGTCTGCCGTAATCTCCCACTCCTTGTTTATTACAATTAGAGGACTCCAGCCATAAGATCGAAATAAGACCAACATAGGACTAGTATCTAATAGTCGTAATACCGTCAAAATCGGAATAAGGTATAAACCAGTCGGAGTAAGTTCTAAATGACCAAAATCAGGTATATAAAACATTTTACTTAACCCGAAACCCCAACCCTAAGTACATCACTAACTCCCCTAATAAACCCCAAACAGGGCCAGAAAATCAAGGGAAAAACAGCGGCATCATAACGACGCCCTTCATACTAGGGCGCTAAAAATTAGACACCAAAACGTTCGAGACCCATGGCCCCCGATCGTCCGAAACCCTCTTTCTACAGTCCCATGTGTTATTTTGGCCATTTAGGCCCGATTCCGAACAATTTAGGACTTATTTCGACAGATGTATATCTTATTTAGACAATAAGTTCTTATTCTGTCGTGGGTATAACTGCGTATTTGGTTTATTATGTCGTTGGTGTTAATACTAAGGTGTTATTGATTTTCTGCTTTAGGTATTGTTACTTTTTAGGTCTTATTGTGTGTTCCCAAATTAGATTATGAATTTACAATCAATATTTTCCCTTGGATTTTGTTAAGAAAAGTAAATTGTGCAATGAAAAGTGCCGTGTTTAAAGAGTACAACATTAACCGCCATTATGCGACAAAACATATAGGCTATGGCAGTACAATTAATATTTCGATCAGGAATCCGGCCCGCCCAGTACTTCATTTCCCATATCAGGCCCGCCGACTGGAGAAGTTGCCCGCCCCTGGCCTATGCCAGTGCTTTTCAACCTTTGAAATTTTCATCCGCACTTTTTATTTCGGAAAAAAGAAGCACAGTAAGTCTGCAACCTTTAGTTTTGTTTGTAAAATACCAATGAAAGGGTTTGTGAATTAAAGCCGTGTACGTAAGCCTTAACTGATATAAAATAAATAGCTTAAGCTACAATGAACCACTATACGATACTATATTATTGTGCCTGTAACGCATAAGTGGGCGCACCAACTTATTTGATTACTCTATTACACATAAGAATATATAAAAATGCGCCATTTTCATCCGCACGACGTTAGTCATCCGCATTACGAGTCTTTTCATCCGCACAAGTGCGTAGCATCCCACGGGTTGAAAAGCACTGGCCTATGTGAAGCTGAGACGTTTACGCTCAGAGTTTTAAAAAAAAGTGTGTAATTATAAAGCGGAGACAAATCAGTAAGTTATAGCTGGTTGGTTTGTTAAATTTTTTAAAGGCTTACAATATGCGGCTTCAGATTTGAAAAACAAACCTTACTCTGTAATTATGTTCAATTTTCATTTACCGACCGTCCGACCGCGTATGGCCATGTAGTGCAAATAACGTAATATGCCAGGGTTTCTCAACCGTGGCCCTCGGCCCCCTGGGGGGCGACGGAGCAGTCATTGGGGGACCACAAGCATAACTCTCTAGCTAGACATTACGAAAACCAAGCTAGACATTACGAAAGTGTCACTATTTTTTAAATTTACCAGCTAACTTAGTTATGTGTTTTTTTATTATGAATGTAAACCTTTTTTGCAACGTTTTGTAACCCATTTTCTGACACGTGCTTGTACTTGTCAGTATAGGGATGTTTAAAATTAGAATATTAGATCATTTTTAATCGTTTTATCGCGGAAAGTTACGGCTAATTGGTCGTTCGCGTGTGGCAAATTTGGTTAAAGGCCTGTCGCGGCTGAGAAGCACTGTAATATGATATAGTGAAGAGCCCACAGCATAATGTATTGTTTCATTTTGTCATGAAAGTTCAGGTTGGTTTCGCATGTTATCGCGCGTATTGCAGCTGTGATTAATTTACATGACCGGTATAATTAGTTTTTTTTTATCAGTTACAAAACCTGTTTGACCTGGGCAACGCCTGGCATTTCATCTAGTTAAACATAAAAATGTTTATAACATGCAACTCGGCTATAACAAAAGGTTTTATCATTATGTTTACTTATGACGACATAATTTAATTGAGAGAACATACCCCTGAAATCTAAGGTCGGGCTTGTTCCTGGAATTGCAATCATCAGTCCCAGGAAAAGAAAAGCAACAGATATCGGCGTCATCCCAAAAAATTAACAGGAAATACAGTAACAAATCTACAAATGACAAAAACTTAACTTACGAAAATATAACTTTTGATATAATGAATTAAAAGAAAAAAGATTGCCTTGAGTTTGATTTAATCATTTAATTGCTTCCCGCAAACGTATTTAACGCTCTCACTGATAAAAGTAGTCCTTAACTGAGAGTCTCAGTTTACCATTGGTCGCTTAGACAAAATCTACCATAAACAAACATTATATCACCGAGAACTAATGGCAGGTTGGAGGCGAGTAAAAGTTAGATAGTAAAGCAGCAAAACAGCAATCGTGCATCTTGTCATTTCCTTGCGTCGTGCGTCTAAGAACGAAAACGGAAGACCGCGCACTTTTGAGGAGCATTTCCCGCTTAAAGCCACTTCATCACTTCGTAATATAGACACGAAGTTTAGGTGGTTAAGTTGAGCTCGCGCGGGTATTTCGTCTGTTGTCGTGGCAATTTCCACTCGGCAGCGAAAACGCTGGCATGAAGCAACGTGACGTCACACGTTTTGTGCCGTGTGGTGAACACAGTTTCGAAACCTTCAGTTTAAAATAAAAAAATGTTGAAATAAACGCATCTACGTCTTCGTTTAGAAACTAGTGTTAAAACAAAATCCGTTTTCAGTATCTGCTGAACAGGGTTCAAAATTAAAAAGGAACACTTAGAAAAATATACCCAAAACAGCGATAAACACATTGGCTAATGTACAATGCACCTGGGGGAGGACAGACTGTGTATAGGTATATGCGGCGAAGACGCTAAACGTTCACGTATTACATTCCCTTAAATAATAAAAAACAAATGCTCATTATTTTACTTGGAAGATGCATGGGTTTCGGGTATATGGGTAAATATATTCGGGGTTCGCGCCTGTAAAACAGCTACAAAATCCTTTGTTGTGTTCTTTAGACGCGCAAATTTCCTGGTATAGTTAAGTCTTTTTCAAAATTATTTCAGAATTTCGACTTTTTGCGATAAGCTTCGAAAAAAGTTTAAATATTAGGAAAGTAAGTTTACCAGGATCATTGCATACGTCTAAAATGCCCGCCTAAACTATACGTTTTGGGTATCATTAGTACTTACTTTTGTACAGTGTCTTTGTAAACAGCGCAAGTAAAAAAGTGTTTTTACACCGCGGCACAACGGTTGCGAGGCACTGACCTAAAATGTCGTTGTTCAAACTTTTCAGTCAGGAACCGCTATTGACTATTAACCACGACTTCCTTGATTTAACAGTTTAAAACAAATCGTTTCTCGTTGTCAAATAAAGACACCACGCATTTGTTGAAGTATTGTGCATTTTGAGGGTTTTGTTTTGCTTGTCATTAGAATATAAAGCAAAAAAGTAATTTATAGATGTAACCCTGACTTTAAAAGGTTAAGAAACACTTACCAAAAAATGTTTATCTTTTTTGTATCCAGGTACCGAAAAAACTATTTTCTCAAATGTACTTAATGCTGATGAAAACTTGGAAATATTTGTGTTAAGGTGGGCAAATGGTTAACACAAGCATTAGGCCGGGTAAATAGCTAACGATTTAAGTAGCTTCAAGCGATATTGAAAGACCACATAGTTTCAATTGCTGTTTAATGTAACGTATATTTAACCCACTTTCGGACATTTCAAACCCTATTATTTCGAACGCAGTAATACGTATGATCAACGTAAAAACAAAATACATATACTTGGAGAGGACAGCATTCACAGTTATATTATTATATTACTCTTTAAATCCATTTTGTGGCTTTACAATCGGGCTATAGAACTTGCAGTACGCTTATGTTTAATTGGTGAATGTTTTTGTAAGCTTATCTTACAAGCTAAACTCAACCGCCAGTAATTAGCCCATATAGCCAATCAAGTTTCTTGTCGGCGGCGTTTCAAGCTGCAGCACGATTCCCGCTTTGCGTCGGACAATTATTACAAAACAATCGACCTATTGTAATTTTACAACCAGCAATGATTACAGTTGCAGCAAAATCTCTTGTAGAATACAATTGCTGTTGTTTAGCTTGGGATTTTGTTTACTTAGCTTTAGTTAATTATTCTTGATTTAACTAGAATCAGGTGATAGTTTTATGAACTTTAGCAGCAGTAAGAAGTTGGTGTATCCGGTTAAAAAATGCGTTTTTCAATCACATTTGTTTATAAACTTCTTAGTTTGGAGATATTTGTTAGCGCAAGACTGCCTTGGCATTAAAATGGCTGCTTATTAAGGTGAATTATTAGGTATAACAGCTGGGCATTAGCTACACGGTTACCCCCAAAAATACCTTCCAATAATGTAGTTTAAATATTGTGAAACCCGTTAGATACCATTTGTGGAAATATGGCGTCTATCAAAAGTAGATTTTGTGTACGATTTGTTTTATTAAATTGCGTATTTCGTGGAATACCTGAACAGGTGGTTATAGTTGCTGTGTAGTGTTAACAATAAATCTAGCTTAGCAAGTTTGTATAGAAACGTGATGATATATCCATATATTAGATGTGGCTGTTTGCGAATAATAGCGTGTTAAGATTAGCTTTATAAGGCTTTTGGTTTCTGACTGGTTGCTCATCCCTGTACCGGTACTATTCGTGTTGAAATTAACACAAAAAAGGTACAATTAATAGACGAGTTGTTTTTTGCAGCGTTTTTTTATTAATCTGTAAAAGGAGAATTTTTAAATAGATTTTGTTAAAATATGTCATTGTATTTATATCCCAGTACTCGAACAATAATTGTGAGCTATTTGTTACTTGATCTTTTTTTGATACAAAAATCTTACTTTTAAACGATTACTTGCATATTTGTTACTTTGAAGTTAAAATAACTTTGCCATTATTTTAACTCATTACTCGACGATAAATTGGGCGATACTTGTTGCTCAGTCGAGTTTGTATCTCAATTTCTTAACATGATATACTAACTTCACAAATAAATATTGTTTTTGTATATTATTGCTCATTTAAACATTGTTTGAAACCACAGCATTTTAATACGGATCCAGTACTTTGCCAAACAAAGGCGTTAATTGTAGAGCACAAGTAAAATGCTTTTAACGTTTGTTTTTTAACAAGTTAAAATAAAATCAAGCTTTCTAGTCAAATGTGCCGAATATATTGTTTGTTTTAGGGCAAACATATCGTAGGATGCATTGACTTAACGTGCTGATCGCATTGGAATGATAAAATCTCAAAAAAATATTTAAAAACACAGGTACGTTAATTGAATTTTTTCCACCTTTGCTTGACTCAAATAAACATATTTAGGTAATTTTTTTTTTGAGCGAATTTTGAAGCATTAACTAATGATGATACAAGTTGGTATTGACGTCTTTATTAAGTTACTGTTGTTTTTTTTTACAAAAAATATAACTATTATAAGATTGGTCTATATTTTATAAAATAAAAACAAAATAATTGAAATAAAGGGATCTCTTTGAGTGAGATGCTGTCGTCCATCGCCAGCATTTAACTACTGACACCGGAAGCAAGTAGCATGACGTGGCGAACTGCGATTGGCTGATGATGACGTCATAGAAACTGGATTAAGCGAGCGAGAAGGATGATGAGTCTTGATGACTCAGCAGATCTTTGCTTTGTGGAAATCAAACAAAGTGAAAGTTCTTTAACTAATTCGGGAAGGTAATTTTACGGTTTTATGTTTGTTTTTATTTTCACTACGTACTTGGAATTAACTTTTAATATTATATAACTGAAGATATACCACAAAACATTATAAAATGCTTCAGATAAAATGCAAGACAACAATAGAACCACCAAAAGTCTGTATTTTGTAACTGCTGGGGATAGCTGTAAAAGGCTCTGTTAAGGTAATTGTTTATTTACTTGTTATTTTTGTTTTACCTCTGAAAGGTTTGCATTTAATGTTACTGTGGTACGACCCCCAGTCCTTAAGGCTAGAACTGATAGCTGCTCAATGGTTGGTTCACACACTAGACGCGCTTTGCTTCTGGCGTTAGCGTCTGGCGCAAAAATTTCATACATAACGCGTTGCCAGCGTTAACGGTAAATTTCCTCGCTTCTAACCGAAAGCGTCAAAGTTAAAATATTTTAACTTTCCGCAACCGAAAGCGTTTTTTTACGTTTTACACGCCGGCGTTTTGCGCGAAACGCGTCTCTAGTCTAGAGTGTGAACCAACCTTATGGCTCTTTCGCATTTACAGTTGTAATCAGGCCGCTTTTAAACCCGTAGCTTACTTACACGGCTTTCAAGGTATAAACAACCTCTCTTTACCCATATATTTCTCGTTGAGTTTTAAGTTGTCTTACCGAAGAGCCTCTACTAAAGTGGCCACCTGCATGTGTTTTAGAGCTCGGCGTAGGTAATCGCTAAGAAATGTTTATAGCCCGCAACTATTTCATCTGACGACTAATTGTTATTTATTTATTATTTTGAGAGAATGTTGCTTCCAATTCTGTAACACCTTAACCACTATAGCTTTGCATTATTTCATCTACTGTTTTCGCGTATAGCCAGACGAAACTTGCGGTAATGGTTTAAGTATTCTATAAGATACACCCTTTGCATAGTTTTATGTGATAATGTGATAAAAATTTGAAAGTAAAGTCAAGTTTTGCTTATTTTTTTCTGAAAAGTTGGACCTGATTGACGTTAACGCTAATAAAAATCAACGATTTATTTGACGTTAATCTCCAAATACCTGCAGTGGCTTTTTTGTTTTATTAGGTGGAATAAAAATTTTATTAAAGGTGTATATAATGCATTTTACACCACACAACAGTAAATACATCGATAAAATTCAATACATAAAAAGAGACACTGAATTATTAAAATTTCAGGGCTTTAAAGTATAAAGGAAGTCAAACGAACAATGAATATCAAAGCCTATACAGTAGGCAGCATTTATGAAACGTTTCGACCAATCATAAATAAAATTAAAGGTTAATTTAAATCGTAATAAAGTTTCAACAATTAATTTTAAAAAAAGTTAATTTTTTTAAGTTAATTTTTATTTAGCTGTGCTTGGAAAAAACAATGTTTTGCCTATGGATGAGTGATTTGTTTAAAAGGGAGAGTAATTATAAATCAGCAAAACACAAAATATATTCAATAAACAAACAAAAAATCTTTAGATGATTGTAATCAAACTCTTACAAATTACAACTGCCCGAAACCGGCAAATATTTCAATTAATTAAAGATAGAACGCTAAGCTTTTAAAACATCAGGGCAATTTTCAGTTTAGAGCAAGCTACTCCTAAAGTGTTGCCCAGCAAGGTTGAGCAATAATCTAAAGACCGTCGAAAAAAACATATTACCATATTAAGGGCATTTTTAAATTTAATTTAATACCGAGGGTAAGGTTTAAGTCAAAAAATGAAAAGATACATGTTGAATGTTTAACATAAGAACGAAAAGGATTTACTTGACGAATAAAAAAACATTAGAGATGAATGTTAAGCAATAACAACAACCATTAAACGTTACACGTTTAACTCTTGTGAGTTTTTATCCCCTAACCCGTTATTATAAATGAATACCAAGGCAACTCTTACGAGAGAAATGTAGTTTTAAGTGTATGATTTACGCTGGAAATCTGAAATACAGGGCTTTGGAATACACCCTAAATGCTTATTCAGTGCCACGGTAAAACTTGTCAAAAGAAAAAGTCGGAAAAAGATCGAAAATAAATAGACAAACGATAATAGAAAATAATGGACGAATGAAAACGATGTAATGTACCAGTCATTAAACTACGGCCCTATTAATTCCAAAATGCGGTTATTATTAAGTTTAACGGAAATGTTTATCGTATTCAAATACTAAACTAAACGCCAATCCTATAAAGTTAAATATAATATTAAAGTCAAAAAAGGACAAAACAAAATTCGATATCCGTCCCACAATCTCCAATCTATACATTTTATGCCGGTCTTTTTTAAAAATAAAATGGTAACCCGGCCCTTAACCCCTGTGCTACACGAACAAAATCTTTTAAGGTAATATATAATCAGAAAATATCACGCACTATATGTTGTATTTAACCGTTTTGTAATTGCAACCCCAAAGCCGTTACTGCAAATAGAGGCAAATCTAATCATGCAATTAAATGACCTTAAAACTGTTTAGATTTGTTTTTAGATTGGAAAACAATCGTAGTTGTTTTTATTAATTATAAAGGCTTGATACAATGCGGTGTGGAGTTCATATTTGGTTACATATTGAATAATATTGTAGTATTAAAAACACTACATGTTTTAAACTATAACCATAAAAAACAATACCAAACGAGAACAGAATGCTAATGCCAGTTAAGATGCAAAAAAACACAAAAAAAACAATGTTTTTAACTAAAACATAATCCTAAAGGCATAATTAATTTATAAATTTTAAGGAGGAACCTTGAAAACATTTTTAAATTTTTAAATAAAGTAGTTGCAATTTTTATTTGTGTGCAAATTTTTTTGCTGTTGTTGTTTTGTTTATCAATTTTATATTTGATACCAAGCCCTAACTTTTACAATAGGCTTCGGAAATAGTTTATTTTATCCGATATGACTTTCTCGGGGAGAACGTTACTCGAAGGTTACGAAGCACATAATGCTAACTACAGTTTTGGGTATGTTATTTTTTTTGTTTTACAATATGTAAGGTATTCTATAGTTGTAGCTAAAATCTTATATCTGGCCTGCAGTCGTTAGTGCTTGCAGTTGTACGGGCATTTATAGAAAAAAAAATGGTGATCCTTATGACAAAGAATTAAAAACTTAAAAAAAATTAGCTAAACAGTTCAAAAATTTAAGTAAATTAATAAGAGTATTACTAATTTAGTATTTCAATTTAGCTTGTTACGACATGTTCAACATTGGTCACATTAGCATGTAAGATATTCCAATCTAAGACGAGGCCATGTACCATTGTAACCACCCACGTACAGTAGAAAGTAGCGGCCTGTAACTGGTTGAGGGAATTTGTTGATCTTTTGACTACTCCAGTCCACGTTCCCGTCGAATATCTGAAATTCAATCACAAAATAAAACTGTTAAACAAGTTCTAATCAGAATGCCCGATAATATCGGATCGGAGTCGATACCCGATACCCGATGCCATTATCGGTACTCGTTCGATACTAAAGTAGTATCGGTGCCGTTCCTATGCCTAATTGACAATGGAATTTGAAATCAATGGATTTTAATGAGGGATGCCCGATAATATCGGATCGGAGCCGATACCCGATACCAAGTGGTAATATCAGTACTCGTTCGATACTAGGGTGGTATCGGTCTTGATCCGATAACTATTATACGAAATTTATCCCAATGATTTGCGGCCCGACGCAGCGACTTTAGTTAGAAAGGAGAATTTATTAAAAAATAGTAGTTTTAACAACTAGGTCACCAAACTTCTTGAGGATAAAGCAAATTTTGGCCCAATACCCCGGAAATTGTTCCCTTTGACGTTTCGACTTAATCTGTTTTTCTTGTTTGAGTATTGCCATACCGGACGTTGGAATAGGATCGTTTGGCGATACTTTTTGTCCAACATGTCGGGTATCGGATTAATAGTATCGGAAATTTCTAGTGCTACTTTGAGGGAGTTGAATTTGTCCAAATTTTCAGCACTTTTTGTTCAAATGGAATAGAAACAATTTGTCAATTCTGCCACCTAATTCACAGTCGTAGAAAGAAGTATGGTTGAGCATTGGCGTATGGTGGTTTCTCGACTCGTTCCCTTCTGAGCCTGTATAGCTCAGTTGCTAGAGCGACGGTCCCGGCTAGACCGGAGGTCGTGAGTTCGAACCTCACTGCAGGCTAGTTGTTTTTCTAGTATGCTCTGCTTGCATCAATGATCGACAGATTCGGCGAGTCTGCAATGGCTTTCGGTGTACTGATGATAGGTAAGCCGTAGTCGTTGGTTAAAAACCAGCTCCAGAAGGGCTAGATCCTAGTGGTTGACATGTACATATATATGTGTGTACGTGTTTCATTGAACAGTAGAAAAAAGTGTCAACTTTACCAATTACAAATGCTGTCTATAGTAAGCTCATATTAAACCGAAAATAACTAAACAGGTTTTAAAAGAAACAAACCGCACAGCCACAAGCTCACAACATCGTCGTTTAATTAATAGAGAGCGACGAACTCAGTTGCCCGGGTTCGTGAGTTTGAACCTTACAAGAGGCAAGATTTTATCTGGGCTTGCTTGCTTGCATCGTTTTACCGAATTACCGACGATTTAAAGCTTCAGTTAAACTGTTAATATGTGTGCCATTGTTGTTGTTGTTGTTGTTGATCGGAACGACTTTTAAAAGAGCATTGTTACGAATATTTTAGAGGTTTACAAAATGTTAACCTTTTAAACAAGCATTGCCCAAGGTTTGCTTCAGTCAGTTGTGTTTGTTAACCGTAAACGTTTAAATAGAAAACGTCTCTTAATAAATTGCAATGAGATTGAAAAACAAATACCTTTGTTTTGGAATCTTCCTTAATAGCTTCGAACCTTTCCTGATCGTCTTTCAAGTACGATATGCTAAACTTGGTTACCCATCCTTTAGAATTGTCTTCTGTCCACTTTCCGCCCTGGATACAAGGATTCATGATTTGAGAAAGTCCGTTTAAACTTGTAATTACACAAATGCTTCATACAGAACGCAAAACTTAAAAATAAGTTTTTTGGGAGCGTTCTTTGTTATCTTTCGGGTCCCTTACTTGTAAAAGAATATTTTAAAGAAAGTAAAGGACATTTTTTAGCCAATATTATAAATAAACAAAATGTTGGTATACAGCATGAAGCCAAAAGCGCAATTTATTAATGCTTTATAATCGGTAAAAGCCACACACTACAATATTGTGCTGGTTTTGCCTTATAGTAGCAAGTAAAGCATTCACCAATACATTTTTATTTACCTTTAGGTTTTCCCAGTTGGTTATTTGTAAAATTTTTTTTACCGTTTTCGTTGCATATAAACATAAATACTAAGAATACACCAAAACTAAGTTATTCTGGTATTTATTTGTTGGGTGTACACTATGCCTGGTAGCAACAACATATTTATAAATACTAAAAGTGTAAGTTGCTCGTTGTTTTGCCTTTCTGAGTCGCCGGGTGAACACTTTTATGTATCCAAACTAGGGATGTTCAAAGTAGAATCCCAAGGTATTCTAGAATAATAGGTTTCCAATCTAGAATAACGAATCCAGAATAGCGAATCCTAGTATATTTTTATTAAATTATCTAACCTTGGTTTTGTTTGGGGAAGGGATTAATCTTAATCTACCCCACAGAGCCTACAATCACAGCAATAAATCGCCCAAACAATTTGCTAACATGTGTACATTATAATAAAAAATCTCCCATATGTTCTTAACAACTGTCATTTGAAGCAGTTCTGTAAACTGCATCATGTCAACTGTCCAGGTTGTTGCCAAAACTTATATTTTTGCCAATAGTGAGTACAATGAAACACTGCACACAGAAGTCTTAAGCAATTTGGTCCTGTAAAGCATTTGTTGGGTTTTAGTGCTTCTTTTTTGACTTACATGATCTGTTATACAGTCAAATAATGTACTGCAAAGAATACAAAGTTACTATTGACATAACGAATTCTTGACAATTAAACTGTGCATAACTGCTGAATATTGGTCTAAAGTTGACCTTAAGTAACCCTATAGCGCATTTTGTAGACGGCCAGCATGTTTTACAACGTAATATTACATTTGCAACTTAACGCATTTAGGGCAATTGCGAACTCCACACGAGACATTACACGTTAGTCGCTCGCCCAATAATGCTTGATTGACACTTAATTAGACGAACTTTATCGCGAGACGCGGTAATTGGTCGCCCGAAAAAACGCTGACGCTACACTAACTGGTTACATTTAAAGCAAACACTATAAATTGGTCGCCGCAGCGGCAGGCCAACTTACCACAAGCGTTTGTGCAATTAGGCGCGACAATCCGCGGTAAAACATTAAATTATATCGGATGTTGAAAATGAATAAAGAGTTATTCGAAACGTTCAAAATGATACCTACTTCTGTATGGGCTTTGATATTCTTATTACGTCTTACTACAACCTCCAACCATTATACTCCAAAATATATCGGTTCCACATACCCAAAATAAACGGCAGAATTGGATTCGATATTCTACTTTGAACATCCCTAATCCAAACACAAAACCGTTTGAATCTAACCGTATCTCTATTGTTGTCATATATTGCCGTGAAGAAGGTTGCCCAAATGGGAAATTGAAATTTTGGCATTTTTAATAAGCTATATCAGAAGGACCATTTAATTGATAAAGTGAAATGAACAGCTAGGTATGTTCATTGAATTAAAAGTAATTCTCCCCATCCTGTAATGCGGACCCCAGCATACAAAATAAAACACAAGCCACCCCCATCGAAGTCACAGAAAAATACCTGCGTCACGACTCCGTAGATAGTTTTATTCTTCTGAAAATCCACTCGAAGCCATTCGTAAGTTGAAACATCTAAAACATCGAATGGTTTAGGGCGGTGCTTGTCAACCTTTTTCGGAATGGTACACCCTTTTTACGTTTACCCAAAACTTATACTATAGTCCACGCAATACACCGAATCTGTAGTAATACCAATCGGTATAAGGATAAGCAGGGCTGCAAGTATGGGAAATCCGTAGCATATCTTTATACAAATACAAAATTTCATCAGTCTTTAATGCAAGCGTTGCTGATGTTAAATTTGTTCAGTCAGTTATGCGAACCCAGGCAGTAGCCTCGTTTCAAGTGCTCCTATCATTAGCGTATAAACATCCTTAATAGAATTTCTTTTTTGGTTTAAATTTCAACAAGAGAAGAAAATATTTGCGCAAAGGGTACGTCGTGGGAATGCGAACAAGAATGGACATCACTTTTTCACTGAGATTTCGGTATTTACAAATGTTGAGAAACGATACCCAAAATTCCACCCATTTGTTTGAAATTAGTGCAGTTCTAAGCAAAAAGGTCTCCAACAATTAGGGCATCCCAAAGTAGGACAGATAAGTCTGACTTTTAGACCTTGATGTGGTGGCAATACTAATTGGACCTTTAGGTAAGCTACCGGCATAGATAAATTGAAAATTTTCTCTTAAAGTTCAAAAAAGATAAAGAATGTGAGATAGAATTAATAACAATTGACCTAAAAAACGCTGACCCGAACCCTAACCCAAATATTGTGCGTTAATATAATAACTGTTTGAACGATGGGAAAGCGCAAACTCTGGTGGGCATAAGATAATTTCTCGTCCAGGGTATGTAGGAGGGAACACATAAGACCTAAAACGCAATATTAACGCAGAAAAATCTATAAAACCGCAGTAGTAGAACCCTAAAACAGCCAAATACGCCGTAATATTCGCGACAGAACAAGAACTTAATCGTCTGAACAAGACATAAACCTGTCGGATTTAGTCCGAAATTTATCGGAATAAGGTCTAAAAGGCCAAAATAACGCCTAAAACTGTAGGGAGAGAGTATGGAGGACAATCGGGGGCGTGGCATCGGCTGTTATGGTGTCGAAGTTTGGGCGCCCTAGTTCGAATGGCGTCGTTTAAATGCCACTGTTTTTGCACCGTTTTTGGCTGTTTTGGGTTATTAGTGGATAATGGGTGAGGTTTGGGGGTGAGTTAAAATGTTTTATAGGCATGGTTTTGTCATTTAGGTGTTATTCCGATTTTTTACTATTACGACTATTAGGGTTTACTGCTATTTCGGTCTTATTCAGAAGTGTGTTTTATTTCGACGTTAATGTTGTTCTTATTTTGGTATTATGGCTGGGGTCCAGTATTATTAAACTTAATCTTCTTATGCAGATTTGTTAAGTCTAATTAGAGCATTGTTTAAGACCTCTAAAAGTCTTTTTTGATCGTTTGGATGCCCTAATTGTCGTAGACCTTTTTGCTTAGACCTGCACTAATTTCTAACGGATCGGGTGAAAGTTCAGTATAGTTTTAAAACTGTTTAAACTTCGCCTTTTAAACCGAATATGATCGTAGTTCATCAAATACTGGTTAAGTAGCCCAAGTTGTCTTCCAAATGCGGCCCGGGGAACCAAAATATGTGGCCCGCGGTATGCTTTGTTTTTTGACCCGTACCACAAACATTAAGTTGCAGGCTTTTGAAATTTCTTCAGGGCATCTTTGCAATAGTAACTAGTGTGTTACAAACTTTTAATTCGAGTTATTATTTGTGCTGGCAAACCTTAAACGTGTACAGCAAAAACTGCAGATGCTCAATTTGACATCGTTTATGTCGGATATAGCCACCAAGTCACGTCAAAACAAAAGGTTGCTACAGGTCAAACTGGTCGCACGATAATATAGCAAAGTAACGAGACAGCAGAGTAACGCAACTGCTATCAGAAATAGTCATCGGCCTATTGTCATGCGTTATCTGGTACACCCAGTACCCCGGGCTTCTGTTACTAATAGATCGTATGGTTTAGGACTTCAGGTGATGCCTATTTTTGTAAGTACTTAAATGTAAAAACTTTACGCACTTGGTGGCGCCCAGTAGCTCTTCCCATCAAGTCGGCCAAGGTATGGTTTGAAATTGCCGTAACTGTTTAAAGCTGTCATTTGTTCGTCCTTAACTCTCCCATCTTCCACTCCAGCATAACAATCCTTGCTTTCTGTTTGAAATAAAAATGAGTTGAAAAACATGGTGTGAAACATTTTTGTATGACCCCTAATATCTCTTGATAAGGCTATAGGTAAATAATTTACTTTTCGTGACTGCTTTAAACTTTTATTTGTAAGCTTTTCACTCCAACATAATAATCCTTGATTTCTCTTTGTAATAATGCGTCAACTAAAAACATCAAAAAACTTTGTTCCAATCATTGTAACGTCTAATATCTCTTAAAATCAATACTGTAGGTATTAAAGTCAGTCATTTTATAATACGTTAGAAGAAATATGTTTTTCTAAAACTGAAACTTCAGTCTCTTAAATAGCTTTAAAATGGTTTACTTCGAAGAATAATTTAAACATAAGATAATTTAGTTGATTTCATAGAATAGTTTTATGGGCGATTTAGTTTGACAAACCACATATTTCCACATAAACGATCAGTTTCTCAAGTTATTACTTATCAGCAAACACATCATCAGTTCACTATCTTGTTGCGTTTTGTACACGTACCATGTGTAGCTACACGTGAACAAACTTAGTAAATTTAAATTACCCCGGGCCAATTTCGGGAAATCCTTTATATTTAGATTGTACAGTAAAAAAACAAAAATCAAAGTTGAGGGACCACGTACAAAAATCGTTGCCTATGGAATTTGTTAACTTGGCATGTTTATGAATAATGATGCATGTTTTTTGTTTACTTACGGCATTTACTTGTTGATATCTGACTGCTTGTGAAGGTTTTGGAAACTGTTGTTGACTCTAAAAACAAAGCAGAATGTCACGTGCAAAACGCCTTTTCCCATTATTGACTGTTGTGTTCTCAAACTGCTGTATGCAAGCAGGTTGATTTTACTGGCAATGTGCAATTTTTCTGTAAAAGCTCTGTGACGAAATCAATAGAGAAGTAGGAGGCTATTTTTGCAAAATGATTGATTCCTCCTGCTCTTATTTAGCTGCAAATTTCACATTTGGTAAGTTACAAACTTAAAGCTTGTGTGGAACAGCAATGAGTAGGCTCGCAAAGAGTGCAGGCTGAATACTCGAAACTCGGACGGGTTATTGCGCGAGTATATGTATAGTTTCGAATATATTTTATGTTTGGGCTATGTAGTCCATTTTTTCAAAACATCTGTTTTGAAAACTCACGCATAAACATGTAGATATAGTCACTGTTTCCGCAATTATCTGCACTCGTTCGTTTTCTTCTTGATGCTGACAAAACGTCAGTTCGTTTTTCCCGAAGCACCGTAACCTTTCCACCTTCGTCTTAAAATCAAGACAAAATAGTTCACTTACACCACAATTATGATGCAACCCGTTATCTGCAAACTGAGCGCTTGCAAATTGACTGACGCGGCTTATTTTCCATAAGACTTATTTATAAAAAAATATATATATATATGTAAAAATATATATAGCACAGATATTTTTGGGTTTTTTTTCAATTAGTTGAATAAATTAAACTTGCAAGGCATCTTCATCTATTGTTACTTACAATTCCTTTAAAAAAACAAGGATATATCTAAACTTCTAGGGCATTGTTTTGAAAAGAAGTCACAGATTTTATTCTGCGTATTTTCAAATCCCAGTGTTTTTTCCGGCAAACCAAATGTTAAACTAAAAAGTTTAAATACATTCACAGAAAAGGTGACAAAGGATTTTTTAGTGTTTTTTTTTTACTTTTTTTGAAAAATGTATTACATTTGTCAAATTATACACAGAGAGATTTTCAGCTTGTCACGCGGCTTCCTTGAAACACAATTGCCCACCCCTGCATTAAACTTTACACCACTTCCTGTAAACAACGTTACCATCGGCCAAGACCACAAACAAAATAATCATTTTTGATTTTTCCTGTTGCTATATGCATTGTATTACTGTATCATTAACCCTTGTTGCAAGAATAGTTCTTTTACATTTTATCTTATGCGAAAGATTCCTTATATACCAGCCTTTACCCCAGGGGGTAATTTTTTTCGTTTTAGGGGGTAAATGAGCTATCAATCAAAATATCCACATCAGCTGACACGACAGAAAAAGTGTGCAAGCCGTAGGTATTGGTGGCCTACTTTCCTAGTTCGGATTACTGCTAATTCGAAGTTAGCCTATGGTAGCCTATTGATTATTTATCATCTAGTGTCCGTAACATTATTTTTCGCGATGATAGCTATTTTAACTAATTGGCAACATCCTTATCTCTTAGTAACTTCATTGTTACATCATAACTGATATAATTTGCTACTCGTTTTAAAAAAAAATAGAACCAATTTATATATTGGGGGTAAATTTGACAATTATCTTTGTTGAAAGAGTAAAACATACAAAAAAGGTTAAGAACCCCTGTTATATACGAAAGTGTTTTAGTTTTATTACTGTTTAGTTTGTATGGTTTTCGATTTAATATTAGAGTAGTTCTTGGTAGGGTATAATCAAAGTATTCTTTCGAATAACAGAATCTGCCTGAATCCCAATGGTGAAAACAACCGATTCTGGTTGCACATTAATGATAAAGATTAAACTAAGTACAGAACTTAGTAAACCGAAAATCAGTTTGTTTGTATGTAATAAAATTCATTCGAATTAAGATACTGAAGATGCTTTATAACGAAATATATTTATCTTTTTATTACATACAAACAAACTGATTTTTGGTTTACTAAGTTCTGTACTTAGTTTAATCTTTATTCTTGGTAGGGTAGTTTAAAAAATCTTCTCGTTTTTGTCCGCCAATCTTTTAAAAAGAAAAAATGGACCCGCCATGTAAAAAAGTTTGCGAACCACTATAAAAAAGGATTGGATTTTTTCTCGACGTACCTTTTATCCGATGTTCTTTGATTGCAGATTTGCAAATTGGACTGTTATTGTCGTAGCCTTGGCCCCCGCAGTCATTTACCGGTCCCCCCTCGTTTTTACATCCTCGCGGACAATTGACGATTGTTATGTCGTCTGTTAGTTTGGAGAAATTATCATCACATTGGACTGAAATTAAATACAGCGTGTTATAACGAGCAAAGCATTACATAAAGGCTCAAAACGTATGACATTATCTTGTAATTGAACAAGGCAATGTATTCTAGTAAATTTAAAATTTACTGAAATATTGCAGGCAAAACGGCGTGACAAGACCTTGAAAATTAACTCTCAGGGTCGGGATTTTGCACTCGCCCGCTCGCCAATGCGAGTGCAATTCACTTCGGGCAAGTGCTGATTGACATTGGACCAACTGGCGAGTGCTAAACGCTAAAATCAGTTGTTGTCATTGGACCGACGCGCGTAAATTTTGCGCTAAATGATGTTAAACGCCACAGAAATGAATCTATAAGTGCATAAATCGCTAATGGGACACGCTTCGCACTTACAGAATTAAACAAGCCTATCGCACTTGGTAAAAATTCTGCGGATTAATACAGGGGTTTTTAAACTTTTTTCACGGCGGAACCCCCAATTTTTTTTGCTTCACGTGGACCACGGTAAACAAGGAACTTAATAAAATGACGTCATAAATTGATGTCACAATACAAATAGACTGTAGAAAACTGCAGTTTTCAGTCCACAAAATGTGAAAAGGAAAATAGAAATAGAGACATTCAGTGCAAAAACGTTTTATTTTTAATTAAACTCTTTCCTTAGAAAAATTGATAACTTTTTAAATATATGCCAATATTTCAATTTGGTCTTCACAGACCCCCTAAAACTAGTCCACGGCCCCCAAAGGGGTCCATGGACCCCAGTTTGAGAAACCCTTGATTAATAGTATGGTAAACAATCGAAGCCCGCCGAACGAGGATTATGTATTTATACCCACCTAAATAAAAAGGCAGCTGAAATTAATGGAAAAACGATTTGGCAGGACAAAATTTGCAGACTTCTTGTCGACTTTTTTGGCCAACTTACTTAAAGTTAATTGAAATGCTTTGCTTTGCTCTAGTCAAGTATGAAACATGTGCATTGTTCCATTTATGAGGCCCTATTATAACCTCATGCGGCCTCCCTTTAAGTTAGCTTATCAATACCAAGCTTTCCCCAACCAAATACTTCCGTTGTAGCTATATCATATTTCAAGTCCTATAGCCATATAGGACTCAACATGTGGGCAATTACCCACTAAAAGAGTAGTTGACAATTTTATGCGGGTAGTTTTTTTTCGCTCAAACACAAAAAATTCCCCGCATTTTGAGTGACTAAATTTGCCTCTCTAATTGCAAACTATTGGTACACTCTAACTAATCCTTTAAGGTTTAAACAAAAAACTATTGATTCTTTCTAATGTTATGTCTCCTTTATTGGCGACATTGCCTTAACTTTTTAATTTTTAAAGGGGTAATTGGAATCCATAAAGTTCTTTTTAGGGTGAACGACGCTAAAAAGGTTAAAAAGCACTGCTCTATAATGTTTCTTAAAGAATAAGGCAAAGTCGTCACAGCGTATTTTTACTGGTAATTTGTTTTAACGAACGAAGCAAAAAGAGTGGACAGCAATAATATAAAGCACGTATTACATAATTCATTAAAATCAGGGGTGGGTAAAATTTTCTAGTCGCAGCAAGCCAAAACAATTCTTCGCCGGCAATTTCGTTTATATGTAGTCTTTTTATCTCTACTTTTTCAGTATATAAGCTGGCTAACGTACTCTCGTTTTAATTATTAACCCTGATAAAGTCAGCTGATATCTGCTGCCGAAACGTCGGTTTACACCAGAAGTGCAATTTCTACTTAATCATATGTTGCCTGTTGACGCTAACTCTATAAACAATTATGTTGTTAAAATGTGTAGCTTTTGGCCTGGCAATAATTCCTCCAAACACATGGGATGCATAAACACGAAATTTTGCGCAAAGTCGAAATTTTTCCAAAGTTATATAAGGAATCGACTCATGCCCAGTTTGAAATAAGGTGGCGGTCTGTAGGTTGCCCAACCCTGATTTAAACAAACAGCCACATATGTGTAAAACGATTGTGATCTAACCCTTTAGAAGTCGTCATTTTATTGAACTACAACGACAAAGACAAGGTTTTCATTAGAATTAACTTACCAGTTATAGTTTTGAAAGGGCTGCCGTTGACCAAGATGCAACAGAACATTAAAATAAGAATTAGCTTCATTTTTTATGTATATTAGACAGATTTTAGACTTTTAGCTAATTTAATTTAAGCACTGCGATACATCAAGTACACTGTAGGATAATGTTATAAAAACAGGCCAGCAAAATGCAAAAACTAATCCGCCTATTTTATTTGGTTAAAAATGAATAAAGATATATTTGAAGCGCTCAAAGTACAACTTATACTTCTGCATGAGCTTTGATATTTTATGAAAACCTGTCGCGACACACTAATAAAGAAACGCTACCACAGATAGCAGCATCAAAACAAAATAGACGAACGGTGTAACAAAAGGCTCAGGAAATAACAGAAGCGTTTTGTTTTTTAGCCTTGTGATCCGGCAGCTTACCTCTCTGTGCAAGCATACTAGCATGTTGTGGAGACGCCAGTGGGAAAAATTCCAATAAATGCTTCGCCAATCGACCAGGTGCGATGTCCTACCGACGCTAATAGCGATGTGTTGCGCATTTGGCAGGAAATCAAACATGACGTTTCTTGTGAGGTAATGAATAATGTAGTGGTTCTCAACCGGGGTTTCTCTATGAGGTGCCATTTTTAACGCTCAAAGTGCCGAGAGATATTTCAAATTCTTTAGGATTTTAATTTCTGCTCGATTTGTAAGCTTCTTGATACAATATTTAGTGTACGATAAAAGTGCCCAAAATTAAAAAGCTTTTCTCTACCTTGTTGCACAGTTAATGTGCTGTTTCAATCTCGTTTATTGTGACGTAAGAGTTAGTCACGTATGGTTTGCATGGGTTTTGATTAGTTTCGTATGATGAACAATTGTTTATGATTTTAACAGGTTTTATAGTATGAGTTGTGTGGCCCGCTTACTCAGCGGTAACTGACAAAGTGGCCCGCGACAGCAAATAGGTTCGTCACCCCTGATCTAGCATGGCTTGCTCGCGTCATTATTCGACAGATTCGTTGTCCGCGATGGATCACGGTGTAAAATTAAGGTTGTAAATTTAATATACGCCCTGGTGATGCGAGATGGGTTTCAAATAAAATAAGTGTCGATGTTAAATAGGTCGAACCGTTAATAAACAAATTCCGCTATGTGAGAAAATGAAAACTAAATAAGTTGATCCAAAAATAAACCACAAATGTTAAAAAGATCTTAAACACTTTTTCATTAATATTATCATTTTATTATCAAAATAATTATATATAGTTACACTTTTAATAACGACATACACAAAACACAATGTCATGAAACAGGTAAAATATGCATAATGGTGTATGGGCTTAAACTGTGCACAACAATCTCTTTTACGTGAGCCTCTTTAGAGGCCAATTTGTACCACTTTTTATTGACAACATATTCATACATACATGACAACAATACTTATAACAATTAACCTGAGCTGCGAGTCAGACTGGGACTCGACTAAGAACACGTAAGGCTACCAGAGTCCGACGTGCGCATGTGCAGTACTAAATTTTAAAACTGATATGGCCGCCAACTGTAAATTGTAAAGGTGGAACAGCATATGGTGGTTATTTTCAACCATGTATTGTGAGTAAATAGATTATACGACACCCCTATAAGTGGATTGCTGAATATCCACCTAGTTTGAATTACGTTGGTGGAATACAGGCTGTAAAGTCAGATCTGGACTCGGGACTCGACAAAATCGCACATTTGGCCGGAGTCACATTAGTTTAGTTTCATCGCACAAGCACATTTGAGGCAGTTAATATAATGGCGAAAGCGAAAAAAGTAAGTTTAGACATATTTTCTAAGTCATGCCAAGAACTGCAGTCTTACAAGTTCACTTTAAAATTTTTGGCCCTCCCTAAAAAAAAAGAATTTTCGGGCAGCTACGCCACTGATTGTGCGTTGGTGAGTTGTATGACCTCATATGAGTGGATCGCTGTTAAGAAGATGCGGGATTCGGGAGTCGGAATCTATTAAGTCCTTTGCCTTAATACTATTGTATTTGGGATAATTCTGTTTTAGATATTGTTGGTTTAAAGGTCATATTATTCAAACTTCAATTTAAGCTTGTTTTGTGATTTCTGTAGCGTTTTATACCTTGCAAGGTAAATTTGGTAACTTAACTTCTTAACAATAAGGTAAAATGTGGCTTTTAACACGGTCAATCATGGCCTATGTATGTTTTAACTTCAACTCATTGATGGCCGTAGTAAAGATTCCGTTGATTTAAATTGGACCGCCGTATATTTAGTTAAACACCGGTTATTAAATAGGAAGTTGATTAAGAGCCAAATAAGTCGAGTAGACTTCTTGAGGCGTTTCGATACGAACTTGTATCAACTTCGGTTAGCGCAGTGCTTCTCAATGGGTCGCGACCCAAAATTGGGTCGCTATTTAATTTGGTTGGGTCGCCGACTGCAGTAGCTCACATGTTTATATTAACTGAAATTGGTTCTGAGAAAGATTTTTCAATTTTGAAATTAAGGAAGCAATACAAATAATGTCTTATAATAATTATTAAAATTCGAAATTCTCTATGGCTATGCTAATGCCTATTTTTTGTTCGCTTACAAGAAAAAACAACTGGGTCGCCAAAGCTTAGTCGTCATACTTACGCTTAATACTTGGTTCGCCGCGAAAAAAAGGTTGAGAAGCACTGGGTTAGCGTGACTGAGAATTAATTTAAGCATCACTTATAGAAGGTGGGACGCATTTGCTACAAGTCTAAGTTTCTGTAGTTGGAGCATTTTTTATCTACTCGACCTTTATGGCTTTTCATTCATTATCAAGTTTCATTACAGTTCCGTGCATAGTGAAGATACCCAACTAAACAGGAATTGTTTTCATAAAAAAATTAAAACTTTTTAATAAATAAAAGGGTGTTGTGTCGACAAGCCAATCGTGGACTAATTCAAACAAATAATTCTAAGCACGTCTAGAAACGAATGCGGTTGCACAACCTTAAAACGTATGGTAACGCCGATCCCATGGGCTCCCACTGCAAAACACGGCAAACTATTTGTCGTGAAATAATTCCGACTTTGGAGCATAATGGTTGGAGTTTGTAGTAAGACGCAGTAAAATATCAAAGCCCATACAGAAGTATAAGGTAGCATTTTGAACTTTTTTTTTGAATTTTTCGATCAAACTTTTTATTTTTGAACTTTTCGAATAACTCTTTATTCATTTTCAACATGAGATTTATTCGAAACGTTCAAAATGATACCTACTTCTGTATGGGCTTTGAAATTCCCACTTCATTTACGACCAGTTAAACGATCTACCCAGGAGCCTAAACAAATCTTGATTCGGCTTCCTGTAAAACTCTTTTAGTCTTGACGCAGCGTCACTGCTCATTTGCCGCTTGCCGCCTCGAGTCCGCGTCTTGCTCGGCGGCAAGCATTCCAGGCTACCGCCGTTCTGCCAGTCCTTGTAGCAGAAGTAGCCTGTCTTCGGGTCGCGCTCGAAATCCCGCCGGCTTACGAGGCTCGGAATCCCGCTGAATTTTTGAGTTCTCTCGATGACTGCGCCCGGGTCTACGAACATCTCTTCCCCGTCAATGATCATCAGGTTCGTGTGGTTGTAGTGCTGTAGCCAGCGGCGGAGGTGTAGAGAGTACAGGCCTGTTGATGTCAATGGAGTTTTATTGTTTTTTTAAACTAAAACTGTAAACAAAAAAGGGAAAACACAGGCCTGTTGTCAGTAAATTTTAATATTTTACTACAATAACACTAACACAATAAACGAAAAGGTAAAGTAGTTAACCGTCTGCCGATCAAAAAAAAAAGTCAAAATAAAACAAACAGACCTGTATTTAAAGAAATTTTAATATTTTGCCTCACTTACACTCGCACCATAAACAAAAAGAAAACAACAAAAAAACAAATAAATGAAATTAAATACAGACCTGTTGTTTACACCAACACCGTAAACAAAAGTAAAAAAAATGGAAAAAGTATTAAATAAAGAAAAAATACGAGCCTGTTGCCACAGAATTTCTTTACTACACTTACACGATAGATTAAAGGGTAAAATAGTTTCTGCCGATGAAAACTACATGCCTGTTGTGAGGATGGTGCTTAAGTAGTTTCTCCTGTGCAAATTGATGATTTCTCTCGATGCGTGCATTTCTTCATTGTTTTTGCCGCTCGGGTTTGACCACTTTGTTATTTCGCCCTCGACCAGCGGAATGTATTCGTCCAAATATTCGTCGAATTCCTTGAAACGCTCTATTCCTGATTTTGTGTCGATCACCTGACGCAAAATTCCCTGAAAAAAAGTTCAATATGTAAGTGAGCGGATTGAGGTGGCCAATTCAAAGCAACTCTGTGAAGTTTTTATTTATTTTTTGTTAAAAATGGCAAACTTTAGGGATTTTTCGTCCTTATTTTGCAAATGCGTTCATTTAAGGCTGTTCTACGTTGTATTATAGTCGAAGCAATGTAAATGGTTTTCAGGGAATTTTTTCATTGTAAAGTTTGCAAAAAATGTTGCCTTTTCGGCCGGAGTTGGACTCTGGTTGTTTTCAACCTATCCTTCTACCATAAGCGGCTATCTTGCATTCCAACTCAAAACCCTTACCTCGTGCTCGATTTTGAAAAATTGCCCTGAGGGATCTTACATCCGATCGCAACATCAACAATCAATGTTTGGGGGGACATTAAACGGTATAAAGGCGTTTGCGCGAATCCATGACATTGTTGTAGCCTTTACATTGAAAGTAACGCCTGTCCAATCTAAAACTTAAATCAAATAACCGAACTGTGTAGTGTTCGTTACTATTTATGACGTCTTAAAAGTAACTTTGTAACGTCACATTTTGACGTAAACTTCTTACGTCACGATCTTACGTAAATTTCCATATTACATTTTGGCGTAAACGACGTCATTTCTGAAAAAAATTATTTGCCCCCTCCCCCTCCAAAAAACTCCGCGCCTGCCTGAAGGCTGGTTCACTTTAGACGCGTTAACGTCTGGCGTCTAACGGCTAAGGTCGTCCAGTTCACACATAACGCGTCGCCAGCGTTAACGGCGAATTTCCTCACTTCTAACCGAAAGCGTCAAAGTTGAAATATTTCAACTTTTCCGCAACCGAAAGCGTTTTTTAAAAACGTTTGACGTTAACGCTAGACGCGTCTAATGATCCAGCCTTGAACCAGCCTTGATGCTTGCCACATAAAATCCTTACCTCGTGCACAAAATCTGAGAATGCCCTTTTGACCGGATCGCAAAGGACCAGGAGAAGTTTGGCTCCCGGGACTTTTTCTCGCATCAGCTTAGGAACCTCATAAGGAGGAAAACTAAAGTAGGCAGGAGTTTTCTCCATGACAACAGCATCCCGCTCCGCAAACGGCATCTTTTCGCTGCAAGGAACAAATATCTGATTGACCGAATATTATTAGGATTCATAAAAATTAATATTTTTAATTTAATGATATTTTTTGATGAAAGTCTTATATTTTTAAGTTTATGAGAATATTAATCTCCTCCTCCCTGAATAACTAACGATCATGTTGAAGATTAGACTCGTAGATATCACACTGTGTAAATCACTTCGAGCACATTTTAATTTTAGGGCCGAATATGACCGATTTATTCATAAATATGTCACTATTATTTTAGTAATATTTTTTTATAAAAGTCTAATTGCTGGCTAATTTAGATTGCTTCAAGTAATGTGTGAATATTTTAGCTGGAAATCTTTGTTATTTCTTTAGTTAAGGGGTCTTTGCTTTTCCGCCCAATTTTCATTCTTTTACGCTAATGAATTTTTGAGCGAATATTAATACCTTATCCCTGAATAACCGGCGGTCGAACCATGGCTCGTTTTGAAGAGTAGACTCTAAGCTAAAGTATCACCCTATGTGGGTCACTTTTGACAGTCTTAATTTTTAAGGCTGAATATGACTGACTTATTGTTAATATTCAAAAATATGAATAATAATATTTAGTAATATTTTTTGATAAAAGTCTGATTGCTGGCTAATTTAGTATGCTTTAGGTAATGTGTAAAAATTTTAACTTGAAATCTTTGTTAGTTCTCTATAGTTACGTTTTTTTTTTAATTTTTAACCCTGGTTTACTTTTTTGACCGTTTTTGAGCAAATATTAAAATATAAATATTAATATTTTAATGATATCGTTTTAATGAAAATCTGACTGCTGGCTAAGTTAATATTAATTTGAGTAATGTGTAACTCTTTGTGATTGATATCTTATTTACTTTCGTGGATATATTACACGGTAAAATTTCGAGCTGCGTCTTCTCTTTAGTAATTCCACTCTGTTCATTGCATCGCGCTTACGTCACATTAATCTCTCTTCAAATCTGTTTTTAACTGGCCCAGGTTTCAACTAAGCTTAGGGCCTCCAAGTGTAAAGATATATATCTTCACTTTGGTATATTTAGGGTACCAAGATAAATCATAAAGGCTTTAACCCTACTCACCGGTAACTTGACAAATTCTTCCGCTTTCCGTCGAAAAAATGCGCCTCAATCTTGGTGATGTTGTATCGGATTAGAGGGTGCACCGATAGGAACTGGTGCAGGGCGTGGGTTCCACATTTTTCGACCCCGATTCCTATTAGGTCGGGAAGTCGTTTCTGCTTCGTCTGTAACAAACATTAAGTTGCATAAAAGTGTGAGTTCGATTTGTACTAAATTTCTTGTTTGTCAAATTTGCTCGATGGCTTTTTCGATGGAGTTCTCGACCAGCTACCTCCAGGCCTGTGTGGCTCAGTTCGACGGTCCTGGTTTAACCGACTTTCTAGTTACACAAATAGATTGCAGCAGGCAACGGTGCTATGTTTGTTTCTCGACTTGCTTTCCTCTGAGCCTGTGTAGCTCAGTCGGTAGAGTGACGGTCCCGGTATGGCTGGAGGTCGTGAGTTCGAATCACCCATGTCCGTTTTACGAACGGGATTCAACAGTTCTGTGGTTTTTCAGTAGCAGGCAACGGTGCTATGGTTGTGTTCCGATTTAATAACCCATTCGGTAGAGCGACGGCCCTGGTATGACCGAGATCGTGAATTCGAATCTCAACACAGGCTAGTTTTTCAAACAGGATGCGGCAGGCAACGGAGCTATGGTTGTTTTTCGACTTGCTCCCCTCTGAACGTGTGTAGCTTAGTTGTTTGAGCGACGGTCCTGGTACGTCTGAGGTCGTTAGTTCGAACCTCATCACAGGCTAGTTTTACGAACCCATTGCGACACAATTTCGGGTGGCCCTTGAGTAAGAAACACTGTCGCAATACATATGGATAAATGAAAAATGCGACAAACTGAATATGGTAATTGTGACGTGACGCCGTCGTTAGCTCAGTAATATCACGGGTAACCAAAATTTTTCGTAAAGACGTATTAGGCCTGACCATTGAGGGCCGGATAACTGTGAGAATGTACGATCGCGGGCCGCATATAATTTTTTTGTTGAACTTAATTAACCTAATTATTATCTTTATACAAGGGAAATATAAATAACTATGAAATGAAAACTGTAGTAAGCCCTTATAAATTGTTGTTCTGTTTAAAATTTCATTAAAATTTTGTTTTGAATTGCATTCGACAATGTTCTTAAAGAAAAAGGCCGCAGGCAGGATTAATTGGCTCTCGGGTCGCACGTTGGTGGCCCCTGACCTATATATGTAGGATATTCTGTGCACCGTGTTAGTTAGAGTTAAAGTTTGTCATTTAGGCAGTATAGGTGCCACATTAATAACAAACCAAGCAAAATGTGTTCGACAAGTTAAACCTAACAAAGGCGTTTAACCCAATTGGCGAGCTAGCTACACCCGATCTCGTGCGACACCCACCGGTTGAACGAAATTTCTATTTTGCGCCCACTAACGGAAAGGAGACCCTGCTTTCTAGCTAAGGCCACATTGCCCCTGGAAACTACATGTTCTTCCTAACATCTTTGTTTACCCTTAGCTTCGGGCGTAATACCACATGACGTCACACGTATGTTGTGACGTCACACATTTAACCATCGTTCAGCCAAACTATTCATACAACCAAAAGGAAATACTGAGATAACGCAAATCTGGATCTAACTAATTCTTATCATTTTTTTCATTTAAAAGCTTTCAACTGTTAAGTGCAAATATCATGATTTAAAGGACTAAACTATATGGCGTAATTATTTTGTAATATTTTTGATTTTGTGATTCACAAACAAAAAAGTTGCAAGATATAAAAAAATTAAAAATATAAGTTTGACACAGTAAGTTTCTAACTATGAGTTTAACACAGTAAGTTTCTAACTGGAACGTGAGCAAGTTTTAAGGGGTCTGCGAAACATCTTTAAAATTATTTTTTAAAACGTTTATTGACATGAAGCACCTCCGTCTTATTGATTTGGAAATTAGAGTAATTTTTAATCGGGAATTTTGGTATATTTTCTAAAAAATTATGAGGTCCTTCTTATTGAAAATAATTAAATGGGGTTCAGCAGGTAAAAAAGTTTGAGAACCACAGGTTAAAAGGAATTCAAAAAGAGCGTAACATGAACATTTGCAGCATAATGGCTGGAAGTTGTAGTAAGTCGTAGAATGAATATCAAAGCCCATACAGAAGTACGTAGCATTTTGTGAACGTTTTGAATAAATCTTAAGATAAGGGCTGGAAATTGTAGTTGGACGTAGAATGAATATCAAAACCTACAATTGGAAATACAATTTACCACAAAGTACGTTCAAGTTACAGATAATTTTTTAATGGTCGTCTCGCGTCCCAATGTCATTAATTATTTAAACGAAAGACTCCAGAGACTTTTAAAACCCACTTATGGAAAACGATTTTTCACCAGCCTTTATAAAACATAATTTTTTTATTATATTTTTTAAAAGATTTCTAAATACAAGACTGAAAAGAGTTTTTCGTATTCCAAGGCTCTTGGAATGTTTGCATAAATTTTTTTCACGAACAAAAACATCAAAATCATAAACTTTTTCCGGCGAATAATTTAATTTTAATACTATTTCTATCACAGTCGATTTAGTCATTTGATTTTTTGAATTAAATCCATTACTCCGTGTATTATTCGAATACCTATAGTTTAAACAGAATTGTAGCCACTCAATCAAACACCGAATGACGTCATTATGACGTGCCAACCTAGTTTTTCCAGGTTGCTACTAAACAACGCACAGCGATATCATATAAAAATAAATCATTTTCAACTGATATATTTTTCACTGAAATCATGCTTCTATTGAGAAGATATTCACAAAAACATACAATTAGTTGAAATATGAGTGAAGCAATCATTTGACGCAAATGTGTTGTTACTTTGAAACTAATTAGGTAGGTTTGGATCGTACCACGCATGGCGCCTGGGTTCAATATGCGAATGCTATAGTGAGTATATTAAATAGGTAACTTGCCAAAGTTTGTTTTATAGCTTAGTTACCTTTAGTTTGTAATCTGATAATTTACCCAAAAAAAAACATTTTAAATAGACAACGCTATGTTAGATTGCACACCATGGTTGAAAAACGTTATTACATTTGGTTTTGGATCGGTTTCTATATACAAGTATCAAACGTTTATCGATACAGCGGCGTATAGTTTGGGGTATTGGTGCTTATTTTTAATGTAGAACAGTGTTTCTCCTTTTTAGCTTACGGACCGGTAAAATTTTAAAACAATTTTTGCGGACCGGATTCATCTACTTAGAATTTGACAAATTGTAACGACATGAGTTAATAGCTTGACTTAAGTGGACCAGAGTCACTGCTTTTAAATGACTAAGACTTGATTTGACTTAATTTTTTGGTAAAAATGACTTTGCCCGGTCTAAGTCTTTCGAAGAATCTAAAAGAATTAAAAGAGACTTGAAACTTCCTAAAAAAATTTGCTTGCTATATGAAATGTATTGTTTTGGGAGGTTAATTGCTCCTATTCGGACGAGTTTCGTTTTTTTGATAGTTTGATGATTCTATTTCTATGAAAAAGAGTTTACTTACAGGTTAATTTTATCTCAATTATGACTTGACTGAGACTTTAGCAACTGATGACTTGACTTTGGACTTGTTATTTATTTAAAACGACCTGACTCGGACTAAGTTATTACAAAAAAGACTTGGCCGGGACTTAAGTCATTTCAAGTTGGTGTCAGAAAACTTGGGTGTGTAACAGTAAAGCTATAATATCTCGTGTACCTGGTTTGAAATCTTTTCGACGACGTGTTGCCACATTTTCACCCGGTATGAATCAGTTGTTCCAAATCGCAATTTCCCCTCCGTCAGGTCTGTGTGGGTAAATACAATGGTTTTAACGAAGAAAAGTAAAGAGGCTGCATTACAATACAGTACTAAAGGCAAACAAAATGTCAGCTATGCAGGCTCAGAAGGGAACGAGTCGAGATCCTATTAAATAGTTTCTATTTATATTTTAACGGAAAATCCAAATTTTAATTCAAAGGCTCAACGAAAGGTAAAAATCTAAAGATATGCCAAAGTTAAGTAAAAGTTAAATTTCCCTATTTTGGTTGCAATGAAACGATGAAATATGTATGTTTGTTTTCTATTGGTTGATTTATTGTAATTTTTTGTCAATATTTATTTTCTTTGTTTGTTGCCTTGCCCTAATTTATATAACTGGACACCTGTTTACAGTGTAAAACACAATGTTTTAACATATCAATCGTGTTTAAGCTTTTAAGTTGAACAAACAAAATTGCAAAAAATTATGTAAGCATCTAGATTCTAGACTTTGGAATTAATTAGTCATACCTGACAATCAGTGTGAAATGCGCTTCAAAAAACACGAAAAAAAACGTAAAAAAGCATCTTTTTTAATGCCCTATTTAGCTTTTACTTTAGATAATTAGGTCATCAATTAAGGCCTTCAGATAGACGTACTGAAGTTAGTTGACCAAATCGGAGATTTTTTTAGTTTAAAAGGCTTTCCTTTTGGCGCAGATGTGTCTTTTTGGAGTTTTACATATTTTTTAATGTTTTGCGACTCTTTTCCTGTAGTGCACTGAAAGCCGTTACAGATTCACCGAATCTGTCGATCATTTATGCAAGCAGGGCAGACTAGAAAAACAACTAGCCTGCAGTGAGGTTCGAACTCACGACCTCCAGTCAAGCCGGGGCCGTCGCTCTACCAACTGAGCTATGCAGGTTCAGAAGGGAACGAGTCGAGAAACAACCATACGCCAATGCTTGCTCACTCTGTTAGTACAAGCAACTTCATATTGAAGGGGATCCACAGTACCATATCATTTGTTCAATGAACATATGCACACACATATGGTCTCAGATGTCCCTAGGGCTAGATCTCAGATTTTAACACTCATATGTGTGTACATATGTTTCATTGTATGTATTTTTCCAGGTTTGATTTTATACCAGAAGGGTACATCGAAGTAATAAACGAAAAAGGTAGAATACTTCTTGTTTTTTTACGGCGAAGAATTGACAGTGTTTGGGCTAGTAAGAGAGGAATATAAAAAAAATATTAAAAACCACTGATCTAAGCTCCTTGGTGTCACAAAAATCCTAAATAAAATGGCGAATTTCGGTTAGCCCCTCTCTGTATGCTTCCCGTGTATTTAGATATGAGCGCCCTTTATAGTTGGTCAGTAAGACTTCTGAAGGGCTAGATCGCAGTTCAACACTTATGTATATAAATGTTTTAGTCAACAAGCTCATAAATTACCTTGAAACGCCGAGTTTTTGATAATTTTCAGGTAGAGTACAATACAGATGCACGAGAGAAGCAGAATTGTTCCTTCCTTCAATTTAAGCCGCATTTTTTGTAGAACAAGCTGATGTTTTCTTAGAAGGTCCCTTGAGCTTATTTGTGTCGTTGTCTAGTTGCGAAGGCCTGCTGTTAACTCTATTAAGCAGTCTTTTCAAATCGTCCTAGCCTATTTGTCTGATTCTGAATAGGGTATAAGGCACTGCATAAAGACAAATTGTATTGATTCTCGACAAGCTTTTGCACAACCGTGCTTCATTAGGTTAAAGTAGAAATCAATTCCCGCTTTGATCGATAAAGCACGCTTGTGGGAAAGCTTGTCGAGAATCAATACAATTTGTCTTTATATAGCCCCACCTGATTACTCTATAAAACAAGCATCTGTTATAAAACCAACTACATTTAATTCACAAATTGTTGTTGGCCATGCAAAAAATTCTTAGAATTAGAAGGTTATGAAAATTGTAAAAAATAGGCTTGGCTAAAGTTGTATTCTAAAACTTATTGGGTCCGACAATAAATATCAAAGGTCATACAGACGTATATGTTAGCGTATTTTGAGGTGTAAATGAATAAAACATTCATTCAAAACGTAACAAAATGCTATTTACTTGATATTCTTTCTACGTCTAACTACAAACTTCAGCCATTATCTTAAAATATATTCAAAACGATCACAATATGCTTCTAACTTCTGTACGAGCTTTGATATTTATTCAACGTCTAACTACAACCTCTACCAATTACTTTAAGATTTATTTGAAACGTTTTAACATGGTACCTACTTCTGTTTGGTGTTTATTCCACATCTAACTATACAATATCCAGCCGCTATGCTTTACAACTAGTTCTTGTACTGTACTTCAAAACCTTCAAGACAAACAAAGCAAACCCTGATGACTTTCACAAAATATCTTAGGAAATTATGTCATTTCCTACTTTATGAATGATTCGTGTCTTTGATAAAGCAAAGGAATTACTGTACTTGGGTTACTTGCACGTTCACCATATGAGATTAAAACTTAATTACACTGGAGAATTGTGGTTTAAAGTTGTAGTAAGAAGAAATAATTAAATCAAAGCTCATACAAAAGTAGGTAAAATTTTGAACGTTTCGAATAACGCTATATTCATTTGGTTATTCAGTGCCTTTTTAACCCCATGTTAAAAATGAATAAAGAGTTATTCGAAACGTTCAAAATAATATCTATGCTTCTGTATGGGCTTCGATATTCTTATTACACTGCTTTGTAACTCTTTGCTGAAAACTCTAAAACATAAGTTAATTATTAACACGAAACTTAATGTTCTTAGTTTGATGTTGCTGTTCAAGTCTGTGGCTGATTAGGTTTTTGTTTGAGGGATATTGCAAGTTTAACACACGCTATCCATCGCGTTAAATATAGATGTGATGTAACTTTTCTCCGCCTGTCTTTCACCGATTTAAAATAAAATTGTTAGTGTAACGCGAATTTGAAGCAAAGCCAGTACCTATTTTGGCGGCACTACCACTTAATATATTGTTTAATGCTAGTAATTCTGGCAAAAAACTTTCACTTTATTTCACCGATGTAAATGCCATCAACTGTTCGATTAACAACAAAATAATAAAAAAATATACCCACATGTGCGCGCCATCTTTAATTTACAGCACTGCTAGTATTTCTTTATTTAAATACATCGTCTGTTTGCGTGGCGAAAAATTCAAAAATCTGTAGCCTACCCATATGTGCACCTAAACTTTATTTTATGAAATAAGCACTTACGGCAATTCCTTATTCTTTAAAAGTCATTTAAAGGTTGAAATACATAAGTGTCGCAAGAGCTTCTTTTAAGTATACTATAACTGTTATCAACAGCATATTTACATCCTTAATTTAAAGCAATGCTAGTAATTGCTTTTCAATTCCATAAACTGTTCTTGGACGAAAATACAAAAAAATAAATCTCTACCCATATGTGCGCGACATTTAAATTAAATCACTGCTAGTAATTCTTGCTTTTAATGATATAAACTCTTCTCGTGAAGAAAATGTTAAAAATTGGTCACCCATATTGGTGCCACACCATTTAATTTACAGAACTGCTAGTAATGCTTGCTTTTGAAAGACACAATCTGCTCGCCTAAAAATAATTGAAAAATTTCTTCACCCATATTGGTGCCACACCCTTAATTTGCAGGACTGCTACTAACCGCTCCATCCAAACCCCTGTCAAAAGTGCCTATCAATGTGTTAGCTCATCCGTTTAGCAGCTGTAACACTGTAACCTGAACCTTATTTTCAACGGCTGGTGACAGCGTTGTAAAAACGGATGAAGAGAAAAATGCCTTTGTCATCTTAAACCCCCGAATTGTATCAGAACACACCCTATATAAAGCACGCGGAAGAACTAGCAGCCCGGGAGTGTACAAAACCTTTTCTTTATTTTGCTATAATGCCTGTTTGATGTTACAACACTTTTTTAAAATACCATTAACGGCTAAAATATAAAACATTAATTAAAATTCACTACACAAAGTGGAGAACTTGGTTTATTTTTCAAAACCTACTTTTTTATGCTATGATGCCCGTTTGGTGTCAAAAGAGCATTTAAAAAAACAAACAATCTAACCGCGAAACGGTCAAAATTATTAAGTTCACTGCACAACACTAGAAACTTATTTTAGTTTGCATAACCCATTTAATAAGTGTGCAAAACAGCGTTTCAAAAAAACAGAGCTGTTCTCAAACTGGGGCAGTTTCAGAAAGGTCCGCAATGAGAATTAGTCTTTAAGTTTTTAAACATTAGGCTTTAGAAAATGTTTTTAAATATTAATTTATGTTTTAAACATTTTATATGTCATCCTTTTTAGTCATAAGTTATGCTTAAACATTCGATAACTTAGCGCGTTTTATGATGTCTCTTGTGACAGGACCGCGAAATATCAAATACTTCTGCCTTCTTCTGTATAGGCTTTGATATTCATTTAACGTCTAACTAAAACCTCAAACCATTATCTTAAGAATTGTATCTACTTCTGTATGGGCTTCGATGTTCATTATACGTCTAACTACAACTTTAAACCATTATGCTCAGAGTTTTGGCAATACTTCACGTCATCATCGGTGTAAAAGTTTAATTGAAGATAAAAGCGATGCCTCGATTTAATTGTCAAATTCAAACCTTCGGTGGTAGCTATACTCACAGGTTAACAGCTTGCATCTAAAGGGTGCCACAACATTTTCTAACCGCTAAGAAACTGTACACTTTCTCAGTAATTCTGTAAACAGTCTGTTCACCATATCACACAAACCGGCGTCACTCAGCAACGCTTGACTTGATACCAAAGCTCTGCAAACCTCGCGGAATCTTAAATTACCTTAACCGGGGTCGCTGCTACGCTCTGGGGCTTTAATCACCCTATAACGCCGCTGTAGGGACTCTGTGGGTATTTGGATAACCCGGGTTACCATTTGTTTGGGTACACAAGCACGGATGTGTAATGTAGCTTAATAATAAATCACAAAGCCAAAAAGGTCGAGTAGATCGACGTCATCTTGATTAAGACGTTTCGATACGAACTTGTATCATCTTCAGGTAATGTCAATAACTGTCATTTAACACATCAATTGAAGATAATACAAGCTCGTATCGAAACGTCTTAATCAAGATGATGTCGATCTACTCGACCTTTTTGGCTTTGCAATTTATTATCAGGGTTACCATCTTCTAAGACAAAAAATAATCACGCCAAATGCACCAAATGCACTCGAAGTGTGAAAAAAATGCGTTTATTAGGATGAATTGGCAAAATTTTTAATATAAAATAAGACGTCAAGCCATCGGCCCGGGTTCATCAAACTTATTTCATAACGGCACAAAATAAGCACAAATCTTATAAATATGCATAGTTGCCATTCCAGATTATTTTAATCTAAATTTAGATGTTTTGATTTGATTCTAGATTAGGATTATACAATCTAGATGTTAGATGTTTTTTTGGTATTATTATAAAAAAATATTGTATAATTTAAATTAGTGACAGATTCGCACCCAATGATAAATATTTCAGTAATTTTCAAAATATTAAAATTTTTGTAAATTTAGTAAAAAATAATGAAGTATAAAATCAGAATTTCAGTAACTGGTCATGTTCAGTAAAATGCTTTATAAAGCGGAAAATCTTAGATATAAAGCTTCAAGCAAGATGTTTTATGCAACTTTATACAGCATTAGGCCTTTTTTTGTCCAAAGATGTTGAATATTTTCAAAATCCTTTTTAAATTTTAAATTTATTTTTGGATTTCTCTATAAAAATCTAGATGTTTCTAGATTAAATGTATTGTAATTCTAGATGTTCACTGTAAGAAAAAAATGGCAACTATGTAAATAAGCACATTAGTATTTTCTAAGACAACGCAAATAAGCACGATATGGTAACCCTGTTTAAAACGGCAGTGGTCATATTCCTGTTAAATTCTAACGATCCTTTTTCCCGTGTATTATGCTTATATCATTTGTACTTTCTATCTTCGAGCTCTGTCCCTCGCCCAGGCCAGAATAGCTTTCTCTGGTCGCTGTCACCTCTATTTTATTTTTAATTTTAGGCTTCAAGGCACAACTTTTAGCCTTGTATTCAAAATAAAATTTCATTTCGTATACTTTAGCTAGAAAATAAAACGCGTCCGTTGTGGGAAATAGGTCACAGTTTTTACCCAGATTTAAAATTGACTGGGGTTTGTTAAATTGAGTCTTACACATTTTCACAATTTTCAAATAGGCCATGGAAAAACAAATACTTGATAAAATGCCATAAAATTAAATAACAATTTCATTTCAGTGATATTTCATTAAGGAGCGTCCTTCTGTAATAGAAAAACACAAAACAAGCTAACGGTACAATTTGTACTCGGCGATACACATGTTAGATGCCCTACATCGGTATCGCTTTAAAATGTCAAGTATCCGACATCCCTGGATTAATGTAGTTACCCGGGCAAAGGCCTTTTTCTCTCGTCATTCTATTCCCTTTTATCCTTCTGGGATGAATAAACTAAACAAGCTAACAGTAAAATTAGTAGTTAGCAATATATATTTAAGATGCCCTCTGCCGCGACGGATTATTCGGCTTTTTTGTCCTTCTACTGGGATGAAATATTCATGACCCGTTTTTTTTTTGTCCAAAGCTGATTTGTTTTCATAGGACGGCAGATGAGTACCACTTAGCCTCACAAGCTGAAGTGCCCAATTTCAAAATGGTTTTTCAGGCACTTTCGCCTTTTGTTGTAAGCTCTTTATTAAGTCCCACCATATTCCTTAGAACTCACAATCAAGCAAGCTATACAAAAAAACAATATATTTTAGTCTCCAACCAAGAGGTACGTGTTTTTTGGCCAGCACAGCGACTGTCAAGTATCAAAAAATGCGTAACGTTATGTTTTGTTGGGCTTACCCGCACCTCTCTATTTGCCAAAAAACACTGTTTCAAAACATTTGACAGCAAACCCAGTCCAAATATCAAAACAAATGCAAGTAAAATTAAGGTACAGTCGTACATTTAGATACGTGTTGTTTTTGCAGTGTATCGACTGGCCGATGCTGCACCGTAAGATTTTTTGCTGTTTTCTTATTTTTTCAAGGTGTTTTTTTTAGTCTCCAACAGTTTTGTTGCTATTTTTCATGAATCCGTGCTTATCCATATACTTTAATAACATCACGTTTGTGTTATAATAAAATGAAACGACTTTCACCCAAAGGTTTTATTAACTTAACATTAAAATAAAGAACAAAGTCAAATATGATTGTTTATTATAAGCAATGTCTTCAATAGATATAACAAAATAGGGATGAAAGTTCGAAATAAGGGCGTTATTTAACAATTGTAGAGCACAGCGAAAAAAAAATATTTCCCTCGTTTATCGCTTGATCTATATTGTAAAATCAACAGAGAAATTTTATTAAAACTAAGAATAAAATATCGTTCGGTCGTTCTTTGGCCCAAAATATCGTGTATCGAAATCGGAACAAGATACAAAGTATCGGAATCCCCCTAATAAACCTAATAAATTAAATACCAAGAAAAGTAAGGCGCATGGTTAACGAAAAAAAATCGACCCAAAAATTAAAACTTAAAAAAAAATCAAAAAAAAAATCGGATAGGGTATAAAGGTTGACGTTCCATGTTGATGACGTCATAAAGCGTAAACAGGTCACTAGTCGTCCAGCTCGACGGGCGGCTGAGCGTTGTTGACGTACAGTGGTTCTGCTTTGCCGCTGTCCTCTGCTTCTTGAGCCGCCTTTATAAGGTCTTTGTACTTGCTCGTGAAAAAGCCGCTCTGTTGAACCAAAAAATGAGATTTTTTTAGCTTTCTGTTATTTTTTTACTTGTTGTATCGGAAAGCAGAGCTGCGGTTTATAGCGAAAACAAGACTGCAGTGGTATTTACATTTTTTGAGAATTTTTTTTTATTTTTTTTTTGTAGACTTCTCAAAAAAATCTTGAACCTGTCAAATAATTTTTTAACCATTTTTTTTCATGCGCATGTAGGAATTGGGACTCGGGTAGTTTTACTCGAGTCCCGAGTCCGACTTCCGAAGGGCTAGATAACAGTTGTTGGTCACAAATGTGTGTATCTCTCATCAAAGTAACCAAACTTTGCTCACCTTCCATAGAATCAAGATTACAATTCCCATGAGGCCAAGACCTCCAATTATTCCACCGATAATCGCCCCAATATTCAAGCCTTCTGGTTGGTTTGCGTTCGGATCTGTTGGAACGAATGTTCTCACAGCTGTGCTCGCCTGTAAAGCAAATCGAATCTTACAAAATCTTCGATGGGTCTAAACAAGGCTGGGCAACCTACGGCCCGCGGGCCAGATACGCCCACAATGGTAAATTATTTCTCATATTTTTACTCGATTTATTGTTCAATTTATATTATTTATTGTACCTTTCTAAAAAGTATCGCGAGCAGGTTATTTCGATAAAAATATTATTATACTTAAAAAGTATTTTTTCCTTATTGCTATATATACATGTAGTTGTGTGGTATAGACATGAGGACACAGTTAATTTCAAGCAAGCTTGTATAATAGCATACATGTTGCACAAATACAAGCTGTTTGTATGGTCAGAAATCGGTATTTGTGATGAGTGTATGACGTTTAAGGTGCAAATATACTGCAAGGTTAATTTAGCTAAGTCATAATCCGACAGAACGGTGTTGAATTATATAGCGTTGCATGGGCAAGTTATAAATACTCATTGTGATCACAATTCGTTCAACATAATGGACACATTTCTCAATAATTGTCTTGTGTGGAGCCCAGCCATTAAATGTCGGGTGGGGATAGTCAATTTCAAAGAGTCTAAATATACCAATTTAACCTTAAAAAACGCATTCATCGCAAGTGCACGTTAAAAACGAGGATTTGTTACAATTTTATGAGCTGCGAATAAGCAGAAAAATACGAACTGCGTGGACTAATGCTAGAAAAAAGTTTTATGGGGGCCGAAATTTTTTGTTTTTTTATTTTTTTTAAATACAATTTTGAGAGCCTAGGGATAAACAGATGTTTTTCATTTGCAAACAATAGAGTTTATCACAAGTCCAATTTCAACATGTTTAACAAAAACGCAGTGAAAATCTTTATCTTGTTTCTGCTCATTATCAATTTTTTTAATTGACGTTTACACTTATTTTGTTTCTAAAGTCGTCCACGCCTTAAAAATATTTGTGCCGCTGCGTTTAGAAAACGTTTTATATACAACACACCACACGTAGTATGTGTTTGTATATAACAAGCCATGTTTGTGTTGCCACATTGCTCCTTAAAGCCTAAAACACCACTTTACCAAACGAAAGCTTGATAAGTGCTTTCTCACAACGATTGACGCGTTCACAAGTAAGATTTCTATTTAAATTCCAACGTTACGCTTCATTAACTTTGGTTATTTGATGACTTTCATCAGTTAAACGCGTCAAACATTTTCTTTATTCACAATTGTAAAAGGGTATATTATACACGGATCTGAACATGTAGCTTAATAATGAATAGCAAAGCCACAAAGGTCGAGTAGATCGGCATCATCTTGATAAGTTCATGATGATACAAGCTCGTATCGAAACGTCTTTATCAAGATGACGTCGATCTACTCGACCTTTTTGGCTTTGCAATTCATTATCAAACAATTGTAAATGTTCACCTTTCCGAACATCACTACGCGCGCGTTTGTGTGTGTGCGTGCGTGCGTGCGTGCGTGTGTGTGCGTGTGGAGTTGCCACTATAGCAGATATGATAGCAACTTGTTTATTTTTTTGCGGTCTCCTGGGTTTGGCGCTAACAATACAAAAGCTGTAATTTGTTGTTACGTTTTGGTGAATTGACGTAAAAAGCGGTTTGTATGTGTTCAGCGCTAAATCCTGTACGATTAAAGATTAAATCTTCACAAAACTTTGTTCGCAATCAGAGCCTAGGATTTCATTCATTGCATTTGGTGCTTGATTTAATTATAGCTGAGTTTACCGAAGTAGGGTAGCCGAACAAAGCCAAGTTTGGCATTTTAATGCTGTTTTGTAGTTTTAGCAGGTTTTTATTGATAACATTATTCCAAAACAGAAAAATAAATTGAGCCAAATTAGCATTTTGCGGTTCATTATGGATTTTGGCCTATAACACATGTCATTGTATTTTTGTTAAGGGGTGGAACCATTTAGGGATTGGAATACTGCGAGGCCAAACCAAAATAAAAGAACGCCTATAACAACAACCATCTAAAAAGAGCCCGCTTGTACTGTCGGTTATTGCCTTTCAAAAACATTTCCAGCTTAAAACAAAATAGTCATATGTCACTACTAGAAAAGCCCAAATGGCCAAACTTACAGTACTTATCTAAATATTAGCATCTTCTACTGCCTGTTCATGCGAACAGTTTGCAGCATAACAGTCCTACATATTTTGGTACAAAAGAAAAGCGCATAAGTTAAAATCTTACATTTGAACAGTTTGTGGACAACAGAATAACAGTCCTACTTATTTTGGTATCAATAGAAAAGTTAAATTTACAGTACCCATCTAAATATAATCATCTTTCTACTGTCTGTTGTTGGCATACGAACAGTTTGTGTATAACAGCATAACGGTTTTTCATATTTTGGTACCAATGCAAAAGTTAAAAACTTACAGTTGACGTTCGCTTGGCGTTCGTGGGCGATATTGGGGAGTTTGAAGTCTTGAGAAGAATGTTGGATGAAAATATCACGTTCAGCGTCGGCTGCAAAATTAGTTAATTGTCAAGCTTGCGAAATCAACTGTTCCCTGGGTGAGAATCGAACCATCGACCGTGGGAAAACGTTTGTATAAGTCAGGATTGTAAACTAAACGTTTTTACAAGGTCGCCATCCAAAATTGGGTCGTTGTTTATTTTGGGTTGGGACGCAGTAGTTGTAAATGGTTAGGTTTATTTAGATTGATTTTGAGATTAATATTTTTAAACTTTGAGAAACCGTGGGACAAATTCGACGACATGGCTCATAATAATTCAATTCGAATTTATTGAGCTGCGGTCTTATATTTTGTTGCCTTAGCAAAAGTTCAGTGAATGTAATTGGGGCGCCTAAGCTTTGCTGTAATACTTATGCTTAATGTCGACGGGAAAAAATGTAACACCAATTAAAGTTAAACCAAGCCTGGATAACCAGTTCAGTGGTCAGTTTGTTTGGCTGAATAACTCAACTAACTATACGAATAAAACAATAAAACCGAATTAACCTATATGGAGCATAGCGGTTGTAGGTTGTAGTTAGACCTGGTAAAAATATCAATGACTATGTTGAAAATCAATAAAAAGTTATTCGAAACGTTTAAAACGTTATTTATTTTTGTATGGGCGTTGATAAAATTTAACTATTTTGAAAACAAGCATTAAAAACTAAATCACAGGCTTAATAGGCTTTTTATCAGATCCATACACTTTACACCCAACTATCATAGAGGTTCTATATCGGTCTCTTTAGAAAGAAAGTAATTCTTTAGAAAAAGTAGTTCTCTGTGTTTTTCTTAAATTTTTTTTTTACCTGGGACAGCGTGGGAAACCAAATCCTGAAGGTCGCTTCGACCTTGATCGTCTCGTGCTGTGATTGGTTGAACACGTCACACATGACTGAACCGCACACGACAGTGTCACAAGTCTACAATCGACAAGTATTTAATTGATGCACTGTTTTAATATCATTTTTGTGGCATTAGAGTAAAACACTTGCGAAAAGGCTTATAAGGATGCCGCAATCTATTTATGTTTATATAGTTCGCTGTAAGACAAGAAGGAAAAAAATTACTGATGTACTCCATTAGCCAGGTTGCATTTTTTATACGATATCTGCCATCTGATTTACACAATTTTTAAATTAGCAAAATGCAGCTCTTACTTAAAATTCTTGTAGTGTACTTTCCCAGGGGTGACCGATAATATCGAATATGAGACGATAGCAGATGCCAAGTGGTAGAGTATCGGTACTTGACCGATAGTGTCGGTTTTAATCCGATGCCATATTAATATAGATATTTGTTTCCAAATTAATGTAGGTATAGTAAATTAATCAAAAAAACTCCGATATTATCTGACAACCCTAGTCAGAACAAATATCGTAAATTTATCTTATATTATATACCTAATTATAATATGCCCAATAATATCATTAGTCCTGGTTTACGATCCTACGCAGCGTTTTTACTTTACAAGGCGGTTCTTAGAAAGTGGTGAATAACAATTGGAGGTAACTGAACTTTGTTTGAAGCAAATTTAGATCTAATAAACTGAAAAAGCATAATTACTCGAAAATTTTAACTCGATTTACATGTTTATTTTATCAAATTGATGGCGTCATTTGGTATTAAATCCGTAGGTTTTGAATAAAACTTTACTTATCGGAGTAAAATACAAAGTACAAGACACACAATATACTTACCACAGACGCTGGAACAACGGCTTGATTGGGAGAAGGATAGCTGATTTTGTAGCTAAAGTCGGTTGCGTTTTGGGGGATTCCCAGCCTGTTGGTTCCCTTCCCAATTTGACAGCGACAATTTTTTAAAGGCTGGATGCAAAAAATTGGTAAATCCGCTTTAGCAGCTTTTCTTCAATGCGTCATGCAAACTCGATCTTGTTGACTTAAAGGGCTGAACATAAAAATCTACCACGACCAAACTAAACAAACCCACTAGTTTACATTCAATTTGTCATACCATTAAATTTTTTTACAGTTACTCTTAATGGAGACTATTGACGAAAAATTGTTTCTACCTTGCATTCGAAGTCCTGAAGGTAGAGCAGAGGGTATCCCCCCTTTGTGAGTTTGGGCCAAGTAAATTCAAACCAACCTGAGGACAGCAGATTGGCCCCACGGTTGTAAATCTAAAACAGAGGAAAAAAATGGAAGACTTTCAGAGCAACTCATGAGCGTGGCGTTTTTGGCTTACGTAAAGGAAAAAACGCCCTTGATGAGATATTTGCGACTTCATATTGGAATTTTTGTCATTTCACACATAAAATATGATGGGTGGGATAAACAGTGGAAATTTTTATAGGTATGTCCAATACTTTACTAACCAATTTATAACTTTATAATATTAACCCTAATAGCTTAAATTGAGGCGTACAAATCAAGTTTTAAACGCCATAACTTATTTTCTTAGTTAAACTTCCTAATATTTATTTTTAAAGGCAAAAACACAAAATCTGAAAAAATGTTTATATAAAGTTAGACAAATACGGTCATTTTCAAAGATTGGTAGAATGTTAGCACGCCAAATAGCAGAGTGGAAGATATTACGGCGATTTTACAAAAATTATATTATGTTGCAATTAAATCGGCATATATTACCCTATCAGATTAGTTGCGATAATATCAAGCATCGCGTATCGGCTATGATACGATATTGACAGACATCCCTAGAAACAAAGCATTATCATCTTAACTCATCCCGAGCCTAATTACCATACCTCTTTTTGCCTAAAACATTAATAATTAGTGATAGTGGAATAGATTGCAGTCACATCATCTGATAATGAAACGCCTTTTTAAAGATGTTATCGATTAAATCGACCTAATGGGCTTTGCATTCATTTTCATAGCAAAAATACCAATTAATTTAAACTTGGTTTGATTTTTAACACGTAAGTGTGTGTATCTCCCACTAGCAGTTGGTGCATAGTTGCAACACCCTAAACTCGTGCGAAAAATCGCGACTGTGTTTGTGACGTCATACTCTTGTTGAACGGAATCAAATTCCCGCCGCATATAACGCCGTAAACTTGGTTACGCATGATCGTACCTTACCTTGGTACCCTTGTCTGCTTTGCCTTGTGTACAAATTTTGATTACAAGCTGTTATTAATTCCCATCTTATCAGACATCGATATAAACAATACTGTAGCATCTCAACTTATCCCAGGCTAAATTACTATAACTTTTCTTCGCTACTTCTCTCACACAAAATCCTATCCTTACCCTGTGTGTGTGGATAAGGGGAGTCCCCAATACTCGGTCGCTAGTGGTCCGGATCAAGGTTTCCTTGCTCGTGTGATTGAACACTTCAAGGTCACGAGAAGAGAGGCTAGAAAATATAATAGTTGACAAATACGGACGCGTTTAAATGCTAAGGCGGTGTTTTCTAAACCTTGATCTTATTATGTAAAGCGACAGTCCCGGTATAAGTAGTAACTAGTAAGAATATCAAAACCTATACAGAAGTAGGTAGCACTTTGTAAACGTTTCGGACAAACCTTTAAGTCAGGGATGTCCAACCTGCGGCCCGCGGGCTCATTGCGGCCCGTCTAAAATTTTTGTGCGGCCCGCTAGTCATTTTCACCCCCAAGTAGTATTTTAAACGTTCAATATTAGCCTAATTACAATGTACCAGTCAGCTTTCAGGGGCGTGTTCAATAGTATAGTATGAGTAAAAAAATGTATATATAACTCTAAAGGCCAATACTTAATCTTGAATGCGGCCCACCATAATAACATGTTGGAGAAAATGTTTGGTCCCTGCTGTAAGTCAATGGGTGGAGGTTGTTGTTGAACATAGAATAAACACCAAAGGCCATACTGAAGTAGTTAGCGTTTTGTGAAGGATTCGTATAAATCTTAAGATATTAGTTGGAGGTCAAGTCAGACGTAGTAAAAAAACATACAGAAGTAGGAAGCATTGATGTTGAAAATGAATAAAGATTGATTCGAAACGTTTAAAATGATACCAACTTCAGTATGGGCTTTGATATTCTTAGTACACAAAACATGTTATTGCCGCGATTGAGTTCAGATAAACGCGAAATCATTTGCGCGACATTTTTAAAAACAGTTTGAGAACCTCTAGGCCAGTGCTCTCTTTTAGGTTGTTGTGACCAACTCATGCAACCTGTTTACTTGAAAGGTGTACTGAGGTAAGAAGCAGTTTGAAAAATCGTTATGCATATCAATATCATTATATCAAACAAGCGGATCTACCAAAGTTTTTCAAATTATTGGTGAGAGTTTGATTATGACTGCAGGCTGCTTGCGAGTACTATTGCATGTCATAAAACAGCATTCAAACAAATTTAGGAAAATAGCAAGAGACTGTTTAATGACTATTTTATCAATAAAAAGTGTTAATGGTTCATTAAAAGTTTGTGTTGCACCCTTGTACACCTTTTCGTAGTGGTGCACCCAATGTATATTTTGATGCACCGTTGGGTGCACCGTGCACACCGGTTGAAGAGCACTGCTCTAGGCTACAGTATCCAAATGTTCCGCTCCCACACCCCGACCCGGTTCTCAAGTTCGCCTTGAATATTTACTTAGTATCTGGCTAATCCTTTAATCCTAAGGCTTAAAATTTAGGCTACCGTTGTGGAATGCTCAACGCGAACCTTAGGCGGGAATCGAACCCGGTTCGCAGGATTGCCTGCATCGCTTAGACTGGTCAGTTATATTTTCTTCGTTGGCAAAAGCGATTCTTTTTTTTACAAACATTCACTCACCCACTCATAACGAGGTTTACATCGTAGAGAACCGAGGTCTTGTACAGGAACAAATTGTTGGCAGAATTTGGATCTTTCGAGTTGCTGGATCTTCAAATAATAAGCGATAAAAAACTTGTTACGCCACTGCTTTTCTACCTTTTTTGATTTTTTTAGTGGCCCAAATATTAAGCGGTAGTATTGCTGCAAAGTTTTGGCGAGCCCATTCTTTTGCTGAACATTTTGTGAGTGAACAAAACATGAACATTAACATAAATAACTTTGAAATAAATTTTTATTAATCACGTCTTCGTATCAATTCGGCATTTTTCTTAAGTTTGGATAAATCTTGCTCAGAACCAATTTATAAATCCAACCATGTGAACTACTGCAGTCGGCGACCCAACCAAATCAAACATCGACCCAATAACTTAAACTTCCAGCCAATTTTTGGCCCGCAATTAACCCAAGGGTTCACCAACACTGGCCTAAAAACGGAAAATGTGATTAACATTTAAAGAAAAACTGTTGGAGACTAAAAAAATACCTTGAAAAAATAAGAAAACAGCAAAAAATCTTACAGCAGTCGGCGACAAAACCAAATCAAACGACGACACAATTTTGGGTCGAGACTAATGAGAAACACTGAGTTAAATTGTCGAAAGCAGGATAATTAACAATCTCCACGGCATTCAACTGATAAAGGAACTTACTTAAATATTGCAAAAAGATTAAGTTCATTAGGAAGCCCAAGTAAAGAGACGTAATGCCGAAATGTTGCCCAGGAGAATACTAAAACCCCAGTCTTTATGGGTTTTAGGCTACAATTGTTTGGTTTATGACTTTGTGTGATGAACAGACATGAACAGAGTGTTTTTGTGCCTTAGCATTTGGCGTATAAGAAAAAATGGACGTCCACATTAAACTAGTGACCAACGAATACTTACCTCTTTGGTGAATAAAGAATGTCTACAAATTATTCTAACGATAATAATACTAAAGCCTTAAATGTGTCACAAAAATACCAAATCAAGGGCTTATTGATTAGTGCAATTAGCCTAATTAAATGGATTCTATTTTTAATTAAAAAAAATATTTTTTGTGGTGAAACTTATATAAAAATTGAATATATTGTCGAAATATTATTGCCTTGAAGAAGATTGCCCGAATAGGCGGTCGAAACGTTGGCACTTCAATAAAATTTCGCCGGAAAAACAATTTTACAATTATATAAAAATTGACATTTTAACTCCAATTCTCTTTTAGCGGTAATGGTTGCGATATATTGAAGCGCATTAAAATTCTCACCTTGATGTTACTTCTCCCCTTACTGACATTTCATTGATCGACGCTGTACGTTTCATCTTTTCCAGCGAGAAAATCATGCCGAAAGAGCACTTAAGTAAATAAATCTATTTATTCTTGGGAAAGCAATTTTATGAAAAAACGAGTCATTATCAAGCGAATGACATATATCATTAAATGAAGCGCAAAAATATAACTCCATATAGCAAGCGGATTGTTTTATGTAGAAAAAATTAAATATATACCCAGTTTTATAAAACAAGGAGCTTATAAAACAACCTAATAAAAACGCTTTATTTCAACCCAATTCATTTGTTCGAAATACTTAAGTAAAGTCAATTCAATTGACCCAAAAACTTAAGTCAAGTAAAGTGATTTTCCTAAATGACTTAAGTCAAGTCAGGTCATTTAAAAATAGTGAATTAAGTGCATTTAAGTCAAGTCATTACAATACTGGGAATACATTGCACTTTAAATACATATATATATATATAACAAATATATGTCTTAACATTACTTTTGAACCGATGCTTTTACTGGCAAACGCTATGTAACTAAACCAAATTTTTTAAACAAGTCTTTTGGAGAAAAAAGCTCAAATTATATTTGAATGAATTAGGTATGGTAGAAAGTTTTTGAATGTTAAAAAATCGCTGCTGCTAATTTATACTTAATTTCTATACAAAATGTAAACTTCATTCGAATTAAGATACTGAAAAAGCTTCTAATAGCAAAATATATTTATCATTTTATAACATCCGAACAAACTGATTTTCGGTTTACTAAGTTGTCTTAGTTTAATCTTTATTATTGATGTGCAACCAGAATCGTTTGTTTTCACCATTCGGATTCAGGCATATTTTGTTATTCGAAAGAAATATTTAAATAAAATGTAAATTGTAATTTTATTTCTTGTTGACTTACTGTGCCTTTGTTGAGGATCACAGATCCGTGTGACTTTATTTCAATCACAGAATATTCTGGCGTACTTTCGTCCAATGAGAGAACGGCACAAGATCCGGTGACCTAAAAAAGCACGTGATATGTCAGAAGCAGTTATCAATTGCTTGCCGGATTGTAAAGTGTGTAATATTAATTTATGCCAAAATGATTGTATGGATGATCAATGAGTTGAAAATGTCTCAATATCATCACAAAAGAACGATGTTTAATGTTATTCGAAGCTGTTTTTCGATAAGGCGTGTTTTTATAGAAGGTAAAAGGCACTGGGTTAGATCAAAAATCATGGCTGACATTCCAAATTCAAATTGGCTACACAGGCCCAGAGGAACTCGGTACTGCTTTGGTCGGAGGTCGTGAGTTCGAACCTCCATGCAGGCCAGTTTTACGAACATTAAGGCAGGATGTTGTGTTAGGCTTGTTTCTTAACCTGCTCCCTTGTGAGTCTGTGTAACTCAGTTGGTGGTAAAATGACGGTCCCGGTATGGCCGAGGTCGTGAGTTCGAACCTCACTACAGGCTGGTTGTTTTTCTATCCTTCCTTGATTGCACCATTAATTTGCCAAATCAAAGCCAGTGTACTTGGGTATATTATGCATAGATCTGGAATGTAGCTTGATAAAGCCAAATAGGTCGCGTAAATCGACATCATCTTAATTAGAAGTTTCTGTAAGAACTTGTATCATAATCAGTTAATGTGTTTTGCGCTTTGAGATTGCAAGCTACATTACAGATCCATCCATGCATACTGTACCTAGATCACAGTCGATGAAAACACATACATATGTGTGTATATCTTTCATTGAATATTTAGGTCGTATATTGATACCTGGGTTAGCAGGACACCGCTTGAATTAATATTGATCGCAATCAAGATCGAGTGGTCCGGGCCGCTGTTGCCGATAGCAACGTCGATTCGAAGGAAGGACTCACTTCCTTTGATGACGTAAGGTGTGTTAGATTGTGGTATCCTGCGACAAAATGAAAATTTAATTTGGCGAACAAACTGGAAAAATTCCTGGCTTTTACTCAATTTTTTTTGAAAAAAAAGACGATTCATTGTGACGAAAAAGGGTTACGTCAAAGATTATTTAGGTCTTATTCCAACGTGTTTAGGTCTTATTCCAAATTAGATGTTTTTACGAATTTTTGCTATTAGTCCATTTTGGGTCTTATTCCGAACTGTGTTTTATTCCTGCGTTAATGTTGTGGTAATGTCGGTATTATGGCTGGAGTCCGAAAAATACTACTTTTAAATTATTTATGTGCATCAACCAAGTTTGAAAAATAAATAAATCCCTGATAAAAACGAAGCCCAGGACTTTCTCTCAAAAGAATTAACTGACTTGACCCTGATGTTTTGATTTTAAGGATATATTCAAAAATTCTAAAATCTCTTGTTACGAGACACACCAGTTTATTTACTTACGAATATGTAACGCTCATTGTGAGGTCATGAATGCACGTTTCATTGCCACCCGAGCACCCGGTGTTGATTGGCCAATCCGCGTGGGCGTGGCTCGATGTGAACTGATCCATGACGGCGGAAAGGGGCGTGTCCTTGTGCGAAGTTGTAAAGTCGTAAGAGTAAGTAATCCTCACAGGAAGATCAAGACTGGATGCCTTCTTAAATGCGCTCGGCTGAAAAATATGGAGAAATTTAGTCTGTGTAGTAATGACGTCAATAACCTGGCTTAACTAAAAAAAAGTAATGTAGCTTGTTAAAGATTGGCAAAGCCCAAAAGGTCGATATAGATCGACATTATTTTGATTATTAAGACGTTTCGATACGAGCGTGTCATCTTCAGTTAGTGTCACATTAGGAGATGATACAAGCTCGTATCGAAACGTCTAATTCAAGATGATGTTGTTCTACTCGACCTTTTTGGCTTTGCGATTTATTATCAAGTTACTTTACAGATACGTGCATAGTGTACCCAAACAAAAGTTCAGTTATTTTAAAAAATGCTTGAATTACTTTTCAGTCACATCAACAAGATGATGTCGATCTACTCAAAATTTTTGGCTTTGAGATTCATTATCAAGTATTTTAAACATTTTTGCCATTTAATATTTGTACAGAAAAACTGATGATGCCATTCACTTACATGGCGAAATGCATATTTATATTAAAAGTTTTACACCTTGCTGACTGGTTGTTGTTGTTCGAATTTTTGCTTGTTTTTTAGTCACTGTTTTTTTCCGTTATTCTTTTTTGGTTACTTTGTTTTTTATTGCTATGTTTTAGACCGATTTTAGTCCAAAGCTTTATAGAAAAACTATACATCGTAGAAAGAAAATTCCAGACATGTGGGTGCATATATCATATTTAGGAGTCTACACCCCCAGGCGCCTTTCGAAAAAAGTCTAAACTATTGTGACGTTATTGTTTTAGCTCTCTGTAGCTATCAACTCCTATCTAGTTTTCACTTCTTTTTTAAAACACTCACGTTAAGTCTGATGTCGAACAGCCTGCAGGTCGGTACTTCCCCGACTTGTTCAACTCTGCTGGAAGTCTCGTTGCCGTAAAACGTCAGTCTCTTCGATGTTAAGGTCGTCACTAGGCTATCCACATCCACAGAGGTCTTCAGTTCTAAAATGTACTCCGTTAGCAATCAGCTGCTCTTGTGACCAAGTCATTTTGAAAGTCCAAGTCAAGCCATTTTTATGAGATTTAAATCACAACCAAATCCTTGTAAATGTCTCAAGTTAAAGTGCGTTTTTTTTAAATGACTCAAGTTCAACTCATATGTAAGTGCTAGTTAGTAATTAAAAAAATAATATATAAGTGAAAGTCAAACCAGTTCAAGCGAAGTAAAGTCATTAAAAATGTTGACGACCCTATATCCAAGTGTCGATATTATTGGACAAAATTGGATAAAAGTGTCGATATTATCGGACTACCCTAGTTCGACGATCCAATATTATCGGCCCTAAGTTTAAAATCCGATAAAGATCCAAATGCCGATATTATCGGACAACGTTGTTCCGATAAAGCGATTCCAGCACTCACCATATCTAGGCGCGGGGGATCCCCCGTCCACTCTCCGTTTAGCAGTGACGCAAACCTCGAAACTTCCACAAGCCTTAGTGACGTCATTCAGGCATGCGATGACGTCAATCGACGGCGTGCGAAACGTCACGCTCGAAGTGACGTCAACAATGGGACGCGATCTGAGCGCAACAATGACGTCACTGCCGGGCGCCGAGACCAACAAGTCCGGGTAGCTGTTTCCGTCTACGTCATAGCCGCCCGACATGCCCTTTGTGACGTCATAACCGAACTGGACAAGGCCTGACGTCACAGAGCTTCCGAGAACCCTCTGGAAAAGAATTTCTCGAGTTTTTTAGCTCCGATGCCTAATTAGTGTTTTAATTATTGCGCGGCTTTTGTTATGATTAAAATGAAGCTTTTTTACAGCTTTTTCTAAGGTTTTTCAAACTTAAGCAATTTTGGAACATAATGACTGGAGGTTTTAGTTATAGGTAGTAAGAATATCAAAGCTCATGCAGAAGTAGGTAACATTTTGAACGTTTCGCAGCAATCTTAAGATAATGGTTTGATATTGTACTCTTTATTTATTTTCAACAAATGTCCTATCCGCTGAAAGCTACCTCGTTTTGTATGGGCTTTGATATTTTAAGTACGAAATACTACAAACTCAAACCACTATCTTAAGATTTATTCAAAACATTCACAAAATTATATTTACTTCTGTGTGAACTTTGATATTATTATTGCAAACATGAGTTAAATAAAAACACAATCGAACCTGCTTATGCGATTCCGACAGTCCGGATGCGCTCGAATAATATACGTAAATACATCCTCCGCTAGAGGGCGTTGTAAGCTCGCGGGGAGCGCCAATGATGACGTCATGGAACCCGTTCCGGTCCAGGTCCCCGGCGGGGGTGATTGAGAAGCCGAACCTGGCGCCGCTGGCCCCGGAACCGGTCAAATTGAGGGGCACGTAGTTGGGCAAAGCCTGGAAACAATTTGATTGTAATTGCTGGTTGTTCTTATGGGGATGTCCGATACATTGTTTTCGTTCCGGTATCCGATATTTTCGACAAAGGATGCAACCTGATGCTAACCGCAAATATTCTTTAAACTTTCCTGTCTTAGTCTAAGTCAGTTACTAATGAGTTCTAGTCTTTAAAAAAAAGGAATATATAACTCTTTTCAAAGACTATAGAACTTGTTAATGACCAAAATTTGCTTTGATGATCTTAGGCTTACTTTTTTAATTTTAATTTGCCTTTCAAAAACTAGAAAACGCTTCGTAACGGCATTTTTATGAATTGTAGTTAAAAGTGTTAGAACACATGTGTGTGTATCTTTCATTGAATTGAAGTTCGAAAGTTCGATCGGATTGATTCGTAGTCTATTTGAATCAAATAAACTGTAGAGTAGAGTTTACTTGAATAAGATAAACTGATGGTGCCATTTACTTCTGTTGTTGAAAAACATACTGAGCTTTTGGGGACAAAGATTTAAACAAAATTACACAGAAATTTACCCATTTCTGGGGTCCGGGGTTCTTGGGGTCATTCATGTACACGAAAACCCTCCCCTGATCGAACCCCTTGACGTCACAATAGAGGGGTGAGGACACCAGCAGGTCATCAAAGGTGTCGTTGTTCAGGTCAACTGCTACGACCGAGTGACCGTAGTACGCTCCAAGCTGCCAATCAGCTCCGTTAGGATGAAGCGAATAGTAGCTTGAGGTGGGATGCTTCACTTGGTCAGTGGGAAGGATTATTACCTGTCGAGAATTTCGTTTTAAAGTTGATTACAAAATTTGAATCATAAAATATACACTTAGGTACCCTATGAACGGATCTGTATTGTAGCTTGAAATGAATAGCAAAGTCTAAAAGGTCGAGTAGATCGACATCATCAAGACAAGAACGTTGACACCTTTCCTTACATTGCTGTACCTGTTCAAATTAATGCTCCGACTATAGAACTCAGAATGATAAGAATCGCGTTCCACCTTATAAGCGATGCTTTGATTCACTTCTCAGTCACATTAACTGAAGATGATACAAGTTCGTATCGAAACGTCTTAATCAAGATGATGTCAATTTAGTCGACCTTTTTTTACTTTAAAATCATTATCAGACTACATGTATACACAAGTTGCGGATCTGTAAATCTTCAAAAATAAAGAGAAAGGTAAACCCGTATAAATGTTAAAACCTGAGCTTCATATGAATAATATGAACGATGTTTTGGCGGTTTACCCTATTTTTACATTTAGAAGATGTTCATTGTTACAATCGTATAAAGGTGCTTTTTGTTGATCTTTATAGCGCCCAGTTAAATATACATACTGGTTATGAACTGAACTTAACACTTTAACTGACGGGCTTAAGTTTGAAGGCAATTCTATATAAAAAAATTGTTACATTTTTTTCTCAGGGTTGTTTTACAGTATTGTCGAGCACCGCTACGTTAGGTCCTCATATTTCGCTTTCAAAATCGTTGCAAAATTTTTTGCGATTTTTATAAATCACCAGAAAAGTAATAGAATTGAGTTGGAAAGGCACAGCTAGTTACATTTGACCCGCAGATTAAAAAGTTCGCCTGGAACAACGGTTCTCAACCAGTGGGCCATGAAAACGTTTTCGGTGGACCACAGACCAATTTAAAAAATCTAGATTTATTGAAGAATTTAGTTTCATTTGTGTAACTACACCGAATTTTACAGGAATAATGGCTTGGGGAGAAATTGAGAAGGAATGTAAATTTATTTTTTGTTCAGAGGCAAGTACCTTATACGGTTGAATAAATAATATTCTGTTTTTATATATGCTACGCTATTTTGTTTGTTTTAAACCTTTTTTATAGGTTGTTCTTTCACAAAAAATTATTGGGCCAGAATTTTTGTGCAGCGAAAATTTGCCACGAAAGGAAAAAGGTTGAGAACCACTGGCCTAGAACATCGAAGTTTACAAGTCACCTGTCCTTTGGAGTGATAACGTGGCGATCCACTTGCGATAAATGCGATGCCGTTTCCGAGGAATTTGCCGCTGGTGACCGAATAACCTTAAACGACAAAAATCAGATTAAACCTAATCTATTTAAATAGCATCAGCTCCGTTAGAATAGTAAAAACAATCCAATTAATGTACCCTGACATGTAGTCTGATTGTAATCACATGACAAGCAAAACAACCCTCGGTAAATTTAAAGGAATGCATTAGTTATTTGTACCTTGTTTAGAGATTAAACACTAATAACAAGTTTACAAATAAACAGAAGATCAAACTTACAGATAAACATAAAGGCGCTAAGACAGACAAAGAGGGCCGAAAAGAACAAAAAGACACAGACACGCAAAGAGGAAAACAAACCGACAACCAAACTAAAAGCAAGGCAGACAGAAACAGCCAACCGGACAAAAATTAAGACAGACAGAAACACGGACGAACAGACAAACACACAGACAGACATCCAGACAGGTAGACTTACGGGGAGGTAACGTACAGAAACGGAACGTCACAAAGACGGACAGACAGAAACACAGGCTGGCAAAAAAACAAGACAGAAAAACAGGCAAAAAGATACGCACCCACGAACATACAGACAAACAAGCAAACCGGCAAAAAAAGAAGAAAGACAGACGACCAGGGGACAAACGAACGGATAGAAGAATAATTCCTGTAATTTAGTGGCGGTTACCAACCCAGATATGCTTCTCTTAGTTGAGTGATGTTCTCCGGCCACATTATTGTTTCCAGCGCCGTAAGGTTGAGAACTTCGGGTAGATCACCTGGGAGTTTCCCATACTTGGCAAAAGATCCGGCTCTATCGAACGACCCGACGGCGCCCACTAGCGGTATGCCTCCCTGCGCCAAAATTTTATAATTTAGTTTTTTGTTTTATATGTTTGGACTTTCTCGATGACCGTTTAATCGCGTTAAACGTTCATCTGCGTTTCACTGTTTAGGTATATGGTTATTAGAATACGTTCGTACGTATGCTTTAAGATGTGTGCGTACGTTTTAGGTTGTGTATTAGGATGGTGTTTGGATGCGTACCTACGTATTGGGATGTGTGCGTACGTATTAGGATGTGTGCGTACGTATTAGCATGTGTACGTACGGATGCTTACATACGTACGTACGTACGTTTAAAGACGCGTACGTGTGTTTTACGATGAGTATTAGGATACATACCTACGTACTAGGATGCGTGCGTACGTACGTTTAGGATTCGGACGTACGTTTTTAGGATGCGTACGTAAGCTTTAAGATGTACAGGTATACATTTAGGATGTACACCTACGTTTTGCGTACGTATGCTTTAGGTCAGGATATGTGCCTACGTTTTAGGAGGAGTAGGTACGTTTTACGATACAAGCGTACGTTATAGGGTGCGTACTTAGGTTTTATGATGCCTACGTACGTTTTAGGGTGCGTAGCTACGTTTTGGGATATTTTAGGATGCGTGCGCATGGGTTTATAAGAATGCGCAGTTACTCATACAGAGATGAGTGCGTACGACGTTCGTACGCGAACGGACTTGTAGGCATGTTTATTGTGTACAGAAGCGTACAAGGCCGTGTTTGTACAGGCGTCTACGGACGCGTATTTGCAACTTACCGGCGATGCGCCGAGCGAGATTCCGTACTGACAATTGACGAACTCAGAAGTCACGTTGCTTCGGGATCCTACAAAAGAAACGCAATGTTATTATAAGTTCATCACAACTAACTGGAATGTCAAAATTTCCTTTACTTAACTAACTTTTTTCTGTTTGTCAAAATCAAATCTGATCAAAGTCAAAAAATTTCTGAGATGTGTAAATAAATATTTTGCCTCGAAATGCCTTCAACTCTGTTTGGAATATACTTAATTATCAAAAATTAAATGATTTTTAACGGATAAGATTAATTTTGCCTTGAGTTTGTCATTAGCAGTTTTCTAGAACTTCTCAATTTAAAATGCTCCCTACTTCTGTATGGGCTTTGGTATTCTTATTACGTGTTATTTACATAAATTCTAAAAAAAAAAGTCCTAACCTTCAAGTTGAACTTGGGCCGACTGACTGATGACGTCAGTAAGGGTGGACAGGACGGTTCCGAGGCTGCCGAAGTCGGACACGGTAAGGACGTGTGACGTCACACCTCCCGCGATGATCCCCAGTTCGTACAGGTTGTACCCCCCAACCCCGACCGCAACCATTATAATATTCTTCGCCCTGTAAGCAGAGGATTATGTTAATAAAGGAAAAATACTGAACGCTTTCAGATTAGTACAACGAAAAAGCATTGCAGACTAACCGAATCTGTTGATCAACAAATGCAAGCAAAGCCCGCTGGAAAAACCACTAAAAATAACTGGCATCCAGTGAGGTTCGAACTTACGACCTCTGCCATACCGGGACCGTCGCTCTACCAACCGTTGCCTGTTGCATCCTGTTTGTATAACTAGCCTGTGGTGAGGTTCGAACTCACGACATCCGGTCATACTGTGACCGTCGCTCTACCAAATGAGTTACACAACACAGGTTTAATGGGAGCAAGTCGAACAACCTATAGCATCGTTATCTGCTGTATCATATTCGTAAAACTAGCCTGTGGTGAGGTTCGAACTCACGACCTCCGGTCAAACCGGGACCTTCGCTCTATTGCAGTAGATCAAGGGAATATCCAGTTTATGGCAGTGTCATTCTGCGATTATGTCATTTTACGATAGTGTTTATTCTTAGGGGTGATTAAAAAACTTAGGCTTCTTTTCTTAATAGTGATTGCGGCGGTCTAGTTTCGCGTTTGTGTCATTTTGTGATATTGTCTGTTCTGGTAGTGTTACTTTCCGGTGGTGTCAGTATGCTGCGGGTGACCGGCTGTGCATACATTGATGAAGTCCACCGAAAAGCCATTGCAGACTCATCGAATCACTTTTTCAGAGTAAATAAACAAGTTGTCAAAAGAAAATGAACATAATAATAACACTTGACCCACCCCAATACAAAAAAAGCTCGCACGCTAACCCAAATAATGTTAGCAATTTAAAAACCCGGACAAAAATGTGGTAGGATTTTAGACCAGTGCTCCGAAACCGGTGAGCCGCGACATTACCGATTACTTGTGCTTCTAAGGGCAATTTTTTATTAATAAGTGTTCTCCAACCAGCTATTTAAATTGGTACAATTTTCAGGACTTTAACCGGCTTCGGAAAGTTTAGGGAGTCTGCAAAATCAGAAGACAAAGAAATGTAGTAGGCTACGTAAAATGTTAGGAAAACATGTTTTACTTTTAATCGCTTCTTTTTTTATTGGCTGCCAATGCGACATTTGGCTGCTCTCTATTGTAGCACAACATATATTTCTAGTAGTGCCGCCAAATTGTTTTAACTCTGTATGCGAGCCGCAAGTGAAACAGGTTGCGGAGCTCTGGTCTAGGCCAGCGGCGAACAAACAAACACGCTTAAGCCTGTCGTTGTTCGTTTAGTCGTTTACGGGCCTCAGTCGAAAGCAGACCAACAGAATTCATGTTGGAACAAATAGTGCTGGTCATGAATCCTACCACTTTTTTACAGGAACGAAACGAGTTGCTAAAAAATAAATTGCAAGAAAAAATTAAATAATTAGAAAGAAACATAATAACTATATTACTTGACCGCTTCGAACCCAAACGCTAACTCGCACCCTAACCCAAATAATGTTAGCAATAAAAAAAAAACGGAAAAAAATGTGGTAGGATTCTATATCAGCGCCGAAAACATTTTATTAATGCCTTTTTCCCTATAGTTTTAGGATTAAACTTGTTTAAAATGGAAGAATAAACCAATGAACATTGGATGAAGTACGCTAAGCCTGGCACCTTTACCTTGCGTTATTCGCAGCAACAGTCGTATTCTTTCTACTTCTTGATACCCCGTCAGTTATAACCACCATGAGCCGAGGCACTCCTGGTCTGCCCTTGTCTTCAAACTCTTCCACAGCTTTTTCGATACCGAGGTCTGTTGAAGTTCCACCTCCTTTGTACTCTATTGATGTTACCTTGGCTGAAAACACAAGAAGTTGCGGTGACACCAGATTGTAACCGATATGCTGCCATAGTTTATAAATTAGTGCAGGGGTAACTACGGCCCGCCAACGCTAATCATGCCGCCCGCGACCTATTTTAAAAACTGGGCACTATATTTTCGCATAACGAACTTTCCACTTTATTTGATTGCACAAAATTACTCTCTTAAAAGGATTTGTATGTTTTCACTAAAGAAACACACTCACCGTTCTATTGACTACAAAATATATTTCAAATTACAACGTGCCGTTGCCATGTATTGCGTAATGTAACCTTATATAAATTCGATATATCACGCTTTAAGCGAATAGATCTCGCAGCTATAAATTATTAGGGCTATTTTTACTGGTACTAGGGCTTTTAGATTAAACTAATATATATTGATGTCAACTATGAGGACCGGAACAAGGCCATTCCTCATATTTTTTTGGTTTTGGTTATTTAAACAAAACAAATGATATTAGCTTTGCGTAAATATTGTTCGTGCATCGAATGTAACATTAAGTTAGATAATAATATTTAAAAAATAAAAAATTTAAAATACCGACAAGTATAGACACTTACGCTTTAGTGCGAAACAAGTAAAAAGGCGTAAATCAATCTTTTCCGTAACGCACTCACATGTCAATGAAGAGTAGGACCGTTTTACAAGCGGAATATCGACAGAAGCAGTGTTACCGTAGGGTACGACTCCCGCTATCACTGAACCGTTCTCTATCTCCGACCTGCAATGCAATAAACACAGAACATAAAACATATATCAAACTCATACGGATTTAGGTAGCATTTTGTGTGGTTAGATGTAGAATGAATATCAAAGCCCACACAAAAGTATAGGCAGCATTTTGTGAAGGTTCCGGATACTAATAAAATAATGTTAAAAATAAAATAAATATTTTTCGAAATGTTAACAAAATGCTACCTACTAATGTATAGGCTTTGATATTCATTCTACGTCAAATCAAAACCGTTCAGGCATTATGCTTAAAAGCTACACTTCAAGCAAGAAAGATTGTATATGTTTATTAGGAATGAAACATGAACTCACATATGTATGTTTACAACTGAAATCTAGCCCTTCTGAAGCTGCTTTTTTGATCAACGATTACGGCCGTAAACGTTGGTCAAAAAGCAGCTTCAGAAGGGCTAAATTTCAGTTGTAAAAACACAAATATGTGTGTTCATGTTTCATTGGATAATGATATGGTACTGTGAATCCCCTTCAATTGAAGTTGCTTGTACTAACAGATTGAGCAAGCATTGGCGCATGGTTGTTTTCTCGACCCTTCTGAGCCTGCATAGCTCAGTTGGTAGAGCGACGGTCCCGGCTTGACCGGAGGTCGTGAGTTCGAACCTCACTGCAGGCTAGTTGTTTTTCTAGTCTGCCCTGCTTGCATCATTGATCTACAGACTCGGTGAAGAGTCTGCAATGGCTCTCGGTGTACTATAAGTTTATTAGGAAATAGAATGATAACCAGAGTAGAAATGTCAATACCGATATTATTCCGATCATTCGGTTTATCGTATCTCAATCCGATCCGATATTAAATGACGTCATTAATATGTTCAAATAAGCAAAATGGATTAAATTTTAAAATAAGGTGATAATAAATTTTAATAAATTTAGGCCGAAATTGACTTTTTTTCCTTAATAAATTGACTAATTTCGGTCAGCTCTTATGTAGGACCAAGGTGTACTATGTATCTGCGCTGTTATTATTTATTAGTAAGGCTTTTGGAGGGCTAAATCGCAGTTGTGTATGATAAATATTTCCGCGTAAGATATCAAATGTTTGTTTTTTTCAAACATACAATACCTGAAGTTGGCGAAAACATCGTTGACCCATTTTAAGGCCTGCTTGAAAGGGTTTATATAAACACTGCCAGAGTGATCCATCACAAAAATCATGTCGACTTTCAGAGTTTTGCTCGGACATACCGACTCTGCAAAATAAAGAAATAATTTATTATTATTTGGCGACAGCACTTTGGTGATAGCTGATATTTTTGAAAAAACGTGATCTGATTCGATATTCAGACTCCATTTAAGCTTTAAATGTTTCGGACCGCAAACCAGGGCTGCGGAGTCGGTTAAAAATAACCCGAGTCCGACTCCGGCCAAAAAAATATACCCGAGTGCCGAGTCCGACTTCCGTCAAATGTAATATTTCGTCGAGTCCCGAGTCCAGCTCTGACTCTACACCCTGTATTTCACCCATTTACGCAATTAAATTAAAGTGGATTTTTTGCAATCCACTCATATTAGTGCCATAATTAATCCACCCGCATTACATGGTTTAAAAATATTTCACATTTGCTATTACACTTTTACAACTTACATTTACAACTTGTCTTATTGGCACACTACACACTTACATCAACTGATGATTATACAAGTTCGTATCAAAGCGTATTTATCAACATGATTTCTCGACATTCAATTTTCGAACAATTATAATTACCAGATGAGCTATTTTGACTAATATTTTGCCTAGTGGAAACTGTTTATGTATACTAGATGGCAGGCTTGAGTACAAGGATTATCGATTAAAAAGCGGTTGACTGTAGCGAAACTACGTCATCAAGCGTGACGTACCTTCCCGACAGGGATTGGACATCTCAGTGGCTCCGTGAAGTCCGGCCTTGTAGCAGGCTCCCATCATCCAAGGAGCTTGACCCAGCGATGTACAACCCTCACTGTATTGAGGAGCACAGGCCTGGAAATATACAATGAGAACTTATACTTTTAAGCCTGACTGGTTGTTGCAGGCTTTGACAACTAGACAAGTTTGTAGTTGTCTATATCAGTGTTTCTTAAACTGGTGAATGGTTCACCCCAGGGTTAACAAAATGTTTGCAGGGGTGAACCAATCAAAAGGGGTGAACAAGGGTGAACCATCAGAAATGGATGATAGCTCTGCAGTAAATTGACTACAGAACTGTTGTTCTTTGGTGTTCTTTTTTCGCTTATTGTAATAATGAAGTTGGTTTGCACTGAGTGTATAACTACAAAAATTTTGTGACTGTGTTTTGTGCTTTTTTAGCTTTATATTTCTGAACTCGAGAAATTGTAGATTTTCAATGGTAAACTTAGCTTGAGTTGATCTTAACAAAAATCGAAACAACCTAAAATCATTTTGTACTGCTTTATATAGACGAGATAGTTTTATCATATCATGAGACAAGGGTGAGTGAAATCTGGAGATAAATGCTAGAGGTGAACAAAACAAAAAAATTTTAAGAAGCACTGGTCTATATATTCCAAGAACTAGAGCAGGAGTAGGCAATTAGATTTTACCGCGGGCCGTATGGGAAACATAAAATGTTGTGGCGGGCCGGGTCCAAAATGACATCTTAAAATCACACAATATGACGTCATACTGTGACGTTTTAAAACAAATAACTTAAAAAAACTGCTATTACATTGGTGGTTGTGTTCCATTGAAGTTCAACTTTAAGAAAAGGCTTCGCGCAAAGCGCTAAATAATTGCGGCTAGTTGATTTAAAATGCAAACTTTAATTTAGATTTAGAAAGGAACGTGACGCATTGAGCTCAGGAAAAAATGTACAACCAAATAGCATATATAAAAATGTACACTCAAAACCATTAAAGGATAAGCTTGTTTTTACTAATGCATTTTAGAACCATCATAGGCAGCGGAGCAGGATCAAATTGCTTTGCGGGACGGATCCGGCCCGTGGGACGAAGTTAGCCTAGGCCTGAACTACAGATTAGTTAAGGGGGGCAATGGCCTGGAAGCGTATGACCATCCCCATCCATAGAAAAACTGCCTAGGTCTTTTTTTTAGGTCATTTCGCATGCGCATGTGCAAAAATGACTTAAGTACTTTGGTTATGAGCGTGACGATATATATATATATATATATATTTCGACAGCAAAGGCATCGTCACTCTATCTTAATTCAAATGACGATTTCTTTGCTGGCGAACTATATATATATATATATATATATCTTTTAAGGTGGAATAGAGTTCATCATTTATCTTGCAAGGGTCAAGGTAATTTCCATTATCACATATTCAGTTCTACGTTGGCGACTTACACAAACAACCAATCTTGCTTTCGGCACTCGCCAGTCGGACGGGTTGGTGTCAATCAGCACTTGCCTGAAGCGAACTGCAAGTTTTTCAGAGCAAAGATCGTTTGCTGAAGAATATTTTACGAATACAGGCCCCTACTTGGTTATTTCTGACTGGTTTTCGTTTAAAATAGATTTGCAAGATCTTAATCGCGGACACTTTTATCCTTCTAATCTTTGTAAATGGCCGTGTTTGTTCAGTAGGGTCTTTCGCACAACCGTGCTTCGTCAGGCCAAAGTAGAAATGAAAGCAATTAAAATGCACGAAGTAAAAGCATAAGTGCGAGTAAAAGGCGACATTTTTTCCTTCTAATATTGCTACAAATGTCAACTTACCATCACGTCTTCTGAGTTTCTGATGAGGTCAATCGACATTCCAAGAGCTCCACTTTTTGCTGCGCTCGGCAAAAATATGATTAGCGTAGAAATTTGTGCGACAATATCGGGGAAAAAGCGATACCAGGCCCCAGTATCGGTACTTGTTCGATACTTAAGTCATAGCGGAACCGGTCCGAAACCTAGTTAATTTTAGAGACTGTGCCCCACCCAACACCAGACTGTATTTTTACCTGTTTTTACCGATTCAATGCAACAATTCTTAACACCTCTCCAACCTTAAAATTTAAGAATTAAACGCAATGTGCGAAGTTCTTAAGGTTACTTATTCATGACGTCACGATTAAACGTTTAGCTGGTGACGTTAAATATTGACGTAATTTTGCGACGTCAACTCCGAAAATGTTTAAAAAAAAATAGATACGCATCTGCTTGTGTACTATTGATATGTGTGCAGTTATTGTTGGTCAATACGATTTTATTAAAGTTGCATCAAGTCACAGATAAACATTTGTGTATGAATAACAACGGTTAAGTTATTTCCGAGTTTGTCAAACACCATTTGTAATGAGCTAATACTGTTAAAGAGTGTGCCATTATCGTCGGTCAGTGCGTTTTCAGAGAACGAAATCGCAGGTGAACACATGCGTGTTCGAGGTTTGATTACATTAAGCCGCTTGCAAAACAAACCTCTGCATTGCAAATACCTATTCAAAACACGTTATAACCTGCTACAGTGGTATTAGTATTTACTCCTTGTGTATTTATGGTCTTAGGTGAAGGCGTATATAGTTTTAAGCTAACAAAGAATGTGGGTTACGGATGGTGGGATGTAGATACAGCGCTGTCTAAGTAAATAAAACTCAACAATGTTTCTTGACATGCGAAAGGACTCCAGCAATAGCGGGAATGACATTAAATTTCAGAATTACACCAAAGTCGAAATAATACCGAAGAACAACATTAAATTCGTGGAATAACCTTAAATTCTAACTACGGCAATACCAAAAACTAGATAAACACCATTGTCGGAATAAAACCAAAACCCGCGGCAGCCATTCGTCACAAATCCTAGCTCTACGTTTAGATGTTGTTTATGCGTTTAAAGCTTTTATTCTGACGGATATAGGACCTATTCCGTCGTAGATAATATTGCGCATTTTGTTAAATGCTGTTGTTTATCCTCATACTGTGATATTACATACACTGTAAATAGGTTGAAACTCTTTGAGAAAGTAAGGAATCTCCCGCAGACCATAAAATGTAAAAGAAAGATTGGAATTTATGTCACGCCATTATGTCGTCAACAATGCTTATTGTGCATTGTAGAATGTTCAAACAACGCTGGTTTCCGTATGGGGTTTCATACAAAAGGCTACCAAGTCTGTATATATATCAACAAAAGCAATTCATTATGCAACAAAAGTCAATAACAAGATTGAGCATGTGTTTTAACATTAGCCTAATATCAAAAGAGCGATGTACGCTAACAAGTTGCTAACACTTGCCCAATAAAGTACAAATGGCCACCTTTAAGAGGTGCAAAACAAAACAGTTCACAAGGCCGTATTGTAGAACAGTTGTTGAGTTTAAATCTTTACACAAACGAGGTATTTCTAGAAATGTGCTTGTTGCTTTAAGATGTTTAAAGGCTGATTTATTTAAGTTCAGTCTTTCCATGCTTGTAAACAACTCATTCTAAAGGACTGCTGTCCCAGTCAAGTCATTTGCAAAACAAGCTTGATTACAAGTCAAATAATTTTAAAGACAAAGAAAGACATTTATTTTAAAGTAAAAAAACGTGACTTATGTGCACTTAAGTCATCAGAACACTGTATTTCCACAGGCTTCTTACATACAAAATATAAGATAAATAGGCTTCCCAGCGCAAAAGCTAATTCCCGCCGAATACTTTGAAAATCATTACCATGATACTTTTAATTACTTTTTATTACATGGGGGTTAGCTCCCGGTTACACAAGTACCTCACCTGTAACCCTTTGGTCGCAAACTGTGGTTCCGTTCCTGGTTCCGTCCAAGGCGCACCTGTACAGCGCACCGTTCGGGACTTCTCCTGGGGTCGCATTAAAGAGGGGGGCTCCGATGTAGAGTGACGTCATGGGGCTGAAAGTTTTTTAAACGGATTTTTTTTTCCAAAAAAAAAATACTTTTGTTTAAAACTTCTTGTCTCGTATAAATAGACCTCGTAACGGTTACATCCGGTACTTGGGATTTTTGTCCGATATCCGACATTTTTATTTGAAACGCGATCCGATCCGATATTTTATGACGTCATTCCATGCCCAGCAAGCAAATTGATGAAATCGAACGTTGAAGCCATTCTTCTAGGCCAGCGTTTCTCAACTGGTGTGCCATGGAAGGCTGTTAGGTGCGCCGCGAGCAATATGTCGCAGTATGTCCAAAATTAATCGGAATAAGACTTTAATGGACAAACTAACGTTTTTAGTCTCAAAGGCTGGAAGTCCCTTTAAAGATATGCAACTCTAAAACCCATATAATAAAAAATTGCAGGCAATTTAAGAGAAATGTCGGTACACCTCAAAAAGTTCGCGCTCGCTTCGCTCGTAAGGTGCGCCGCCACGTTTTCATACGTCTTTAGGTGCGCCCCCAAGTAAAAAAGGTTAAGAAACGCTTTTCTAGGTTATGAGAATAAAATTTGCTTTGGAGTAAGGAAGTTTAGTAAAATCAATAGCCTAACTATTAGTCGTAATAACGTAATCAGAAGACCCAGACCAGTCAGAATAAGACGTAAATTGCCAATATAGGAATATTACCTAATAGTCGTAATAACATCTTAATCAGAATAGGTCCTAAATGCGCCAAAATAGTAGTGGGTGAGGATAAGGCCTAAACAACACTTAACCTTTTACCTAACCCCAACAAACTTTTTACCTAACACCAAACACGTCCCATAAATACAACAACAACTCCCCTAATTATTTCAGCCCTAACCCAACTTCTAACCCCTACCATTACCCCCTACTAACCCCAAACAGAGACAAACTAGCCAGGGACAAAACCAGCGGCGCCGTAACGGCACCGGTCAATTAGGGAGCACAAACATGCACACCAAATCGGCCGATGCCAGACCGACGAAATGAGCGACTAAAAAAGCCGTTTGAAAAAGTAGCAGTTTTGGTAGAATCAAAATTAGATTAGAACTAGAGTTAGAGCACACAAGCAGTTCTCAAATTGGATTCGAATTGGAATTAGACGCATTTAGCTCTATTTTTTTAAATTATAGAACTAGAATTTTATCGAGATGTTCTAGTCTGTTACGGAATGATTGAGTCTTACATCTTATTGCTATAAAGGCTTTCAAGTTAACAATTTTTTTTGGTAAACACAGAATTAGATTAGAACTAGAATTAGAGCACACAATCAGTTCTCAAATTGGATTAGAATTAGCCACATTTTTTTATAGAAATAGAAATTTATTTAGTTACCCAGCAAATCTGTTACGGAATGTAGTTTTGCTGAACGGCTTGCGAGTTACCGCAGTATATAACGAAAGCAGCATATCAGCTTACCTTGTTTTTGTTATTGCAGACGAGGCGCCATATCCCGTCGACGTTTTGCTAAGGGAAGGCCTGATGACGTGAAACAATCTAGTTTCAACATTATTACAATCGCTCAGACGAAAATACAGCAGAACACACAGAACAAACGCTGCTGGACAGCTATTCATTGTGTAATTAGAACCTGAAAAAATGACTTTTGGTGGTTATGATAATACGGTCAGTAGGGATGTCCAATAATATCGGATCGGAACCGATACCCGATACAAACTGGTAGTATCGATACTCGTTCGATACTAGTGTGGTATCGGTGCCGATCCGATACCAAATAAATATGAGAGTTTCAGTGATTTTTTGCGATTAAACTCAGCAATTCTACGTTTAAAGTTAAATTTATCAATCAATGTAGTAGGTTAAAAACTGGAGGCCTTCGCAAGATAAATGTCGACCTTAATTTCTGATCAGTAACAGCATAATTCTCTAGGAAAGCTTGGAAATCTGGTCAGGCGTTATTAAAAAAAGCTTAAAATATTTATATATAAGTATTTCGCCAGCAAAGGCAACACCAGTATGTCTTAATTCGAATGACAATGCCTTTGCTGGCGATTATTTATCTTTTAAGACGCACTTTAAAAGTGTATGACCTAAATTGCTAGCTTTGCTAGAGTATTTTGCTGTTTAAGCTAAACAAATATATTTTTTCGCTTGGCGCGATTAGCTTTACTTCGAATATATCTTTATACATTTTCAACATAGTGAGAAGGCACTATTACGTCTTACTACAACCTCCAACCATTATGCTCCAAAACTGTAAATACTCTTGTTTAATTTAACAGAAAAACTGCTGCTAACAACGGATGTCGTACGCAAGAGTCTGCACCCGCCCGACATTTTAACATAGAGCAAACATTCTGTATGTTTATTGCCTAATTGTCACAACAGCTGATTGCAAGCTACTGCTGAACACCAGTGTTGTAAACAAGTTATGTTTTAAATGGATGACTTAAGTCCCAGTTAAGCCATTTGTAAAAAACTTACGTCTAAGACAATTATCTTGCTAAACATAAAGTCAAGTCACAGTTTAAGTCATAAGTTTCCCAAGTCAAGTCATTGTTAGAGCAATTAAGTCATTGACATAAAAATAAAGCGCAAAACTACTAAAATGGGTAAACTCGTCCGACATGAGCCACAACTTAACTAGAAATACGAAAAACGCAATATAAAGCGACCATATTGTTTTATGTGCAAAATTTGATATTAATTTTCCAATAATATTAACAAAATAAATAAATATCTAATGAAACACTTAATTTTAACTAGTTTAATTGAAACAATGACTTACGTCCAAGTCAATCAGGTCATTTTGTTCAAAAGACTTTAGCGCCACATTTCTCATGCTGTACTTTTGTAAGCGAACAAAACATAATAATTTAGCTTTAATCAGTGCCAATTCAATTAACATGAGACATGTCATCGCATTGCTTCAGCAATATTCTCAAATTTGGATAAATCATTCTCAGAACCAGTCGTTATAGCATCTAATCCAGTGATTCCCAAACTGTGTGTCGCGGCACACTAGTGTGCCTCGAGAGATTGTCAAGTGTGCCGCGAAACTTTTTGGAATTTTGGAAAATAACGTATTTGTGTTATCAATGGGCATACACGCAAGCATTTTAGACTTAAATACGCACTATCCATTACAAATTAATAATTTTGAGACATTTCCATAGAGTACAGGGCGATTGTAAAATTACTCTATTGATGCTTGTTAAAAGTGTGCCGCGAGCCAAAAAAGTTTGGGGACCACTGATCTAACCATATAAAACTACTACAGTCGGCGACCCAACCAAATCAAACAAATATGTCGAGAAACAATACCTTAAAAGTTAAAACCGTTTAAAACTAAATGGCTCGACAGTTATATAGACCGTAGCTGTTTGCTATGTTCCAACCTAGCCAAATAATGACAAAGACCAATGTTACATCGATGCGTTTTGAGGCAAATCCATTTTGGTTTAGTTCAACTGAGATTCAATTTTAAAACAGGTAAAGTATAGTTCCGTTTTTAGTCTTACTACCATAACAGATTTTTAGCCACTTTTGCCTTCAACGTCTTTCTGTCTGCTTCTCATAACAGTCGTAGGCTATATAAAGCAAAAAAGTATGAAGTCTGTCCAACAGTTGTTAGGCTTATTAATTAACGTACAGTCTAGCCGAATAACGATTAATTAAGTCTAATGGAAATTTTAAAGAGCCGTCTCCAATAATATACATCCTGCTAAATATTACGCGCTATTATTACCACAACATGAGTTAAATTTAATATTTGTACTGTATACAGCATACCTAATGCAGGAGTTTTTAAACTGGGAGTAGCTCAATGAGTTGTAGGGGTCACAATATAAGGTTACATAAATGTGACACAAATCGGTTCGGCATAAATCGGCACAAACCGGACAAATCGGTTTATCCAAATTTATGAATAACTATGTTTTTTTCTTTCTTAGATGTACAAATTGACAACAGATGCAGAACAAAACCCTAAAAATACAAACTACCTTAACAAACTTGCACCCATACAGTCAACTGCTAATGATTTGCCTAACACTGATAAACCTAAAGGGTCGTCGAAAGTTTCGATAATTTAAAATGAATCGCAGACAAGGAGTTTCGGAGCTTTACACTATTGGGGGAAGTGTGTCGCAGGTTTTTTTACGTCCTTCATTGCATGGGCGGAGTTATATTGCGGAAGTAAAAGTATAGTAAAGTCAGATTATGTCAAAACATCCATCACATGAGACTAATAGTCAGTGTTGTAAACAAGTCCTTTTAAAATGACTTAAGTCCCAGTCAAGTTATTTGTAAAATAACTTAAGTCCCAGTCAAGTCATTCGTAAAATAACTTAAGTCCAAGTCAAGTCTTTTCAAATAAATAACAAGTCAAGCACCAGTCCAAGTCATCGGTTGCCAAGTCAAGTCCCAGTCAAGTCATAATTAGAGCAAATCAAATTCAAGTCATGTCCTTGTCATAAAAATAAAACGTTAAACTATTAGAATTTTTACACTCGCATGATTATGAACAATAACTGAACTAAAAAATAAGGAAAACGGAACATATAGCAAGCAATTTGTTTTTTGTGCAAAAATTTGGACAAATAGCTCAATTTTATAAAACAAATACTTCAAGAAATGCTTTATTTCAACCCAAGTCATTTGTTCAAAAGACTTAAGTCAAGTCAAGTCATTTGTCCGAAAGACTCAAGTCAAGTCAAGTCATTTAAAAACAGAGACTTAAGTGCACTTAAGTCAAGTCATTGACTTAAAGTCAAGTCATTGACTTAAGTTATTACAACACTGCTAATAGTTAACATTGAATTTAGAACAGAGGGCTATAGATATAGTTAAGCACCATAAACGCCCATACGGCACATTTGTTGTTTTTAATACAAAGCGTTGATGTATTATGTCAGGGGTTCTTTTAACTGAAGTCCATGTACCCCTTGGGGCTAAACGCGAATTGGTTTTAGAGGGTTAATCAAGGACTATTTAAAAATATTGTGAATGAACTAAAATAGATCTGCTTTGTATTTGCATATCTGTTCGCAGGTCTACTTAAGGTCGTCTTTTATACAAAATGTCATGTCGACCCTGGTCAACGCGAATCAAAAAAATCTTTAGAAGTCTGTGTAAAAATTAAAAAAATTGTAATGTGTGAATTAATACTATAGAAACACGTAAACAAGGCGTCCTGAATTTCACCTAATTTCGACTAGTTTTTTTTTTACCTTTCAGCTTAATAAGCCTGGCATCCACTTGTGAAAAATCACTGTTTCTTAAAATTAATTTAGTAAACAACGTGCGCCAGTCTATGTAAAACCTTTCTAACTTAAGACTTCATATTTATTCCTCGCAAATCAATCTTCAAAGTATTGCAAAAAAAAGTATTAGGGACAGCCTCTCTGAATAACCACTAGTGGTTCAAGGCTGACCTTCTCCTAATTCTTTAACTTAATTACTTTCTTACTTTGCATGTGCGTTGATTAAAATTGGACAGGGAAAAAATAAATTTCAAAAACTTCAACAAGACATCAAAAACTTCAACAAGACAATTTTATCACCTGTTTTTCACAGCCTTGTACAGTTGTTGGATCAATGGCCCACCCAACTTACAGCATTGTTTGCGTAAAACTTTGATGAACACCATATATCGAGCAATGTGTGGGTGTTTTGCGTTCCTACGCGTCACTTAAAAGTGTGTCAAATTTAAAACAAATAAAAACCAGTTTTCTTCGCGCTGACGCTTTGTTTTAGTGGAATAAATAATTAGACACGCCATTTCAGTGACACATTTGAGCAAGAGTTTGACAGACAACAGTTTTCTCTAAATTAATTATAATTAAGCCCCCAAATAAAATTTCGGAATTTCCCTAATGTGGTGTGATTATTAGATAGTTGTAGTAAATACTTAGCAGTAGCTTATTTATTCGCCCAATCGAATTCGTATTATATTGCATTAGATTAGCGCATTAGAGACATTTTTTGAAGCATCTGGCTGGCGAAACGAGCGCGATTTTTTTGGCGTATAATACCGGTATTTGAATTGCTGGTATATTCTCAATAGTTAGCCTCTATATCAGGGATGTCCAACTCAAACATGCCGACGTGCCAATTTTTATCTTATAACTTCTTCCCGTGCCAAAGTTTAGCAAATAGTTGCTAATTATTATGTTTTATTGTTTTGTATTGTGAATAAACAAAGACAATATGCTGTATAACAAATATAGCGTTTTTGACAATTGGCAGTATTTTGGGGGACTTGCGTGCCATTTTTTATTAGGGCACGCGTGCCCCATGTTGGACACCCCTTCTCTATAGCTACATATCTTGAAAGTACTGCGTAATCAATGTGCTCAGCCGAATAGAAAAGTAAAAAACATATGTATGTTTTAAAATCGAAATATTTTCCCGTTGCTCGCAGCGCACCTGACAACCTTCCATGGCGCATCGGTTAACAAGCGCTGGCTTAGACTCTACTGTGTCTTTTCTCTTCTAAAGGAGATCGCCTTAGTCTCCCAGTCAAAATAGTAATATCTATTTCTTTACTGCAATCCAGGGCTGCGGAGTCGGACTCGGGATTCGAGTAAGGCCACGTAAAACTACCAGAGTCCGTAGTCCGACGTGCGCATGCGCAGTATCAAATTTTCAAACTGATTTGTCCGCCAACTGGAAATTGTAAAAGTGGAATATTTTCCATCAATGTTTTGTGAGTACATGAATTATACTACACCCCTATAAGTGGATTGCTGAATATCCACGTTATTTTAGTTACGTACGAAATTTGGAGGAATGCAGGCTGCAGAGTCAGGGCCGGACTCGGGACTTGGGTTATTTCTAACCGACTCCGCAGCCCAATCATGCGACCTTATGTTAAAGAGTAATTTAAGAAGCCAACAGTACAGTATACAGTGGGCTGCAACCAAACCGTAGCCCTTTCTAGGTACTTTAACGTGGTTATTAGTCATTCTTTTTGTACCTTTATACACAAATTTACTGACAAAGAAACACTGAAATTTTCCAGCGAAACGCATAAAAAAGTTTCAGATATGACGTCACAAAGTTACATAACACTGGGATTTCTAAAAAAGTAAATCTAGAAGGCACACTTAAAGGATTATTTTACGGTTTTATGCTGCTTAAAAATGAACATCAGGTAATCTGATTACCTTTATTTGGCAAAATGTTTAACTTTAAACAGCAAATAAATAAAACAACATAGTAATCATTGTTAGACTGAAACCACATATTTTTGGCTGCTGTAAATTAAAAAAAACACCCAGCATATAGTTCGAACATTTATTCTTCGAGCTGTTATTTTCATTACACATTACAATTTTTCCTAACACAACCTACCACTGATAATTTGATACCAATGGCAAATATAGAGCAAACAGCTTTGAACACAAGTGATCATTTGCAATATAACAGAGCAGCATTTAAATTTTATGCCAAAAATAGCTTAAGAAGAACAAAGTCATGCGAAAAATTAACAACCCATCCTCTCTTCACTTGGCACCTTGGGTTGGCAATTTATCACCATTAAATTATACACAGCTGAATTGAACAACATTTAATCGCAGTCCATTTTCTGATCAGTAGTTTTCTTTTTGTTTTTCTGTGCTTGCTTCTTTGGCTTTACAACAGTAGCTGAAACTAAAATAAATATTCATTTTTTCACAATTACGTCATAGATTATCAACCACTGTTGAAAGTATGGCAAGTGCACCCACAGGTTTTTACAACCTTTTAAAAATGCACTCCGAAAAAATCTGAACTGCACCACAAATATGTAAAACGCTTTTGCTGCATATGTTTACTGTGCGATGAATGCAATACACAGTGCATCGGAAAATCATAAAGTGCACACGCAAATTTAAGTGCACCCAAGGTGCACCTTTTACCTTTATTGCACCCAATAACCAAGATTTTGTTGGCCGTGCACCCGCAAGATCTTGCCGAGATCTGCCATACTTTTCAGACTGGTTTATCAGAATTTTTTTAATTATAATAATTTCACAAATAACTTAACTTACCATCCATTTTAGAATTTTCTGCTTCAGCATGTCGGAAACGTTTCAATATTTTTCTCTTCTTTTTTGAGGATAAAGTAATATTGGCTCGCGATGAAGTCCTAAATATTGCAAAAATATATAATTAGTTAATCGAATCTTTTTAACGTAAGAATTTAATAAAACATAGCTTTTGAAAGTTGTATTTAGAGTAATCAAGATTTTACAAATGTCAGTAACTTTACTATTAAAAACAATAACTTACATGGAAGTCAAAAAAATATATTTAAAACAACAAGTTATTTGTAAATTTAACCAAAAATGTTCCTTTAATATTACATTCGCTTTTTTAGAATTCCTTTTGGCACGATTTCTTTATCGGGAATTGCGCCAGTTTTCTGATGCTGATTCTTCTTTCTTCTCTGCTTTTGAACTCTTCGCAACCTTTCATTGCTTTTGTAAAGGTGCTGTGTAATACAAAGCTTATTAGACAGCTTTATTTGAAGAAAACGAAATTTTAGCTACTATTGACTGTTCTAAGAGCAGATAACAAAACATAATCGGATCTTACCTGTTTAGGTCTGTTCAAGGTAGATTTAGAAACCATTTTGATAAATTAACAACGGTTTAGGCTTTTCTTAAGCCGTCTCTTCGAAGCTTTAACAGCACACGTGAAGTATCCAATGGTTTTCCTAAATTGTTCCGGATGAACGATTAAAAAAAACTGTACGCAACCCTAAATTTATTTTACATTAGGTTTTAGTCCAAAGTCAAAAAGACCCTTTTTAAAACGTTAGATAACTCAATAATGGTAAAATTGCTTTGTTTCGTCATATTGTTAAATAAACAATATCTTATTGCTTACAAAGGCTCGTTCTAGAAATTGATTTTAGAGCAGAATTCCATTCAGTTGTGACGTCACAAAGTCAATGGAAACGACAATTGGTTGCTACACGCCTCGCTGACCAACTCTACGCACTTGAATATTTGCTCGTTGCTTTCCGGAAACGATCATTAGTTCGGTGGTTTGTGAGGTTTCTTCGTGTTATAGCGCATTGCACAAGTACTGGCTGAAAATTAAAGCCTGTACGCTTTACCGTTATGGTTTTTATCATATTTTGCGCGCGCTGTTTGTCAAATTAACAGTATACAATATGTTAAAACAGCACTTTTAGTATTGCATAGATATAGTGTAATAGGACAAGGCACACATTTTGGTTGATATTTGAGCATATGCGCTCCTATGTTATGTTTTTTGCGCCATGTTTTTTCAAATTTCACTCTATACAATAATTTAAACAACACTTCTTGGGCTATATTTTTGGTCATGTATTATTATTATATTACATTTTTTGGCGCTGGTCTAGAATCCTACCACATCAAACATATTTTGGTTAGGGTGTGGGTTAGTATAGGGTTTGGGGAGGTTAAGAAATAATATTACTCGACCCACCCTCACACAAACCGAAACCCTAACCTTAATAATGTGCGTTGCCCTAATAATTGTTTCAACGCTGTGGTAGGATTCTGGACCAGTGCCCATTTTTTCCTCACATTTTAATTTTTAACAAATTGTTAAGTTACTGTAATCACGGTAGTAGAGATTTAGACTTGCACCAATTTATAATTTATACCTGGCAAATGCAATTGGTTTGCTCCAGAAATCCATAAACAGTAAAAAATGGGCACTATGCTCAATCTAGATTGGAACCTTTAGGTGTTGAGTGGCTATACGTTTATGCAGCTTAAATATGCCTGGCTAGAATAAATTTCTCCTCAAATTTGCGCGTCTGGAATAACTTCATTTCTAAAATTTACACAGCTGAAAATGGCATATATAAAATACCAAAACCGTTTGCTTGACGTGAGACTTTTAATGGCTGACTGCATTTTACGGCGATATTACACAAAATGCCTTGCTACAGCAATGACTGAGAGTGCAACTGGCTTAATTTTTCAACCTGGTGCTTACCAACTTTGTGACATGGATTTTATGCGAAGCTGAAGATATGTCTTTGAATTTATGTGTTTAGCAATCTTGAACTATTTAGTATTGTGCTGGCCATGGCATTTATATTGGTTTGTTTTTGAATTATAATCAAAACATGTCGATAGATTCATCAAGTTTAGGTTCGGAAAGAAAAATAGTTATTTTTTCTAAGATCTTTGAACTTTTTTAAATGTGTCCAAACCAGTAATTCTCAACCTCGGCTCTCAGAGCCGCATGCGGCTCTCAACTGTACATTTTGCGGCTCTCACTAACGGAGTGAAAAATTAGTTAGCAGTAGCAGAATTGCAACAAAGGAAGTAAGAGAAACCAAGAATTAATGAATTGTATCAGCAAGGATTCCGAGTACGAAGTATTAATGTTACCGGGTTACTTCCGTCCTGCTGTTTAAAATAATTTTGTGGTTTGTGATGTTATAATATGGTATATGTCTTATGTATTGTATTGTAAGTAATACAAGTAATGTCAATTATGTAATTTGAATTTAGCATTCCAATTTTATCGTTTTTTCGAACTGAATCTAAACCAGGAGACAGCTGACTCGATGAACCTTACGGTCTTTCGCTGTCTCCTGGGAACGTCAAATATTTCAAAACATTGTGATTTCGGCGATTCTCGTTTTTTTTTGTTTTTTTTTTTGACGTTCCAAATAAAATATTATCCTATCCTTATATATTTAGTCCTTCCCGACAAGCTATAGCAATAAGAAATATCTATTTCAACATATAAGTTGTTTTCTTCTTGCTTTCTTACTGTGTTTTAATTATATGCCTAAACTGTTGTTTTTTATACGGGATTCTTGCAAACCTTAGGTTTAAAATGCGGCTCTGGCACTAAAAAGGTCGAGAATCACTGCTCCAAACCCTTTCATTAGGGTTTAAAGGAGGTTTAGGTCTACATAAATAACAGAACATATTTTAGTTGAAATTGGTTTCATAGTCAGACCCAAACTTTAAAATGTAAAGTATTAACTTGTGGTAAATGTAGTCCATCTCTAGTTTTAAATGTTTGACTACTAAACAAAAGCCCTACATTGATGGTATTACACATTAACTCAATGGTTCTCAAACTTTAAAAAAGAATTATGCAACGGTCCTCCCAAATTTTTTTAATTGCTTACGGTCACAATGCACAATACTACTTAAAGTGTGCAATAACGTGAATAAACAACTAATCAGCTTGGTTTGGAAAAGTTTTATTGCACAAAAAATGATCTTCTTGAGAAGCGTCATGTTGATTTTTTGTTAGGTGCTTTGCGGTCCCAGAAAATTGTCTCGCGGACCCCAGTTTGAAAACCACTGCATTAACTCCAAGACCCATAATTTAAAGGTGTTATGTAAATGCTACCAAGAGCAGACAGTTTGCTCTATTTTGTATTATATTTTAGTAAAGCAGTTGAAACTGTAGAGAAGGCAAAACATGGAGCATTTTTACGGATGAGCTAAAATAATGATGCGCCTGTATACAAATTAATAAGACCAATATACACTAGCTAGGTTTATTCTTGATGAAAGCTGTGGAAACCGTCTTATTATTTGTGGGTTCTATTTAAAAAAAATCTGTAAAGAAGTGTAATTAAAAAAGTCAACAAGCAATGACTTGTATTTGTCTGATTTAAATTTTAAGTTACAATTTTTTTTAAATGGTCAAGTTGTTTTACTAGTAAAACATGTTTGTCACTTTTTTAAAGTTTACCTTTTTTGGCTCCCAAAAAGTTTTTACATATGGTTTTTAATGTTGTGCTTTTTTTCGATGTTACAAATTCAACAATTTATATTTCTATTTAAGCTTTAATTTTTAATTATTTAAAATGCGAAGGACCCCATTTTGTTTTGTTTAAATTTGTTGTTAAATGTTGTAACTTTCTCATTTGTTTCCTGTAAGTATTTTTTGCATGGCAATATTAATCCTGAAGTGCATTATTTTTCCCACCCTTAAAATATATTTGTCCAAACTGTTTTATTTTTTTCCATCCTTTTCTAAAATTGAATAAACCTAATTACTATTTATAACATATGTATATCAAATATATATAAGTATTTACAATTATTAAAAAATAGTTGTATATTTTTATTATACTTAAATTTTTGCTAGTAAAAATATAATTGTTTTCTATGCCAGAAATGTGTTCCCAAAATTGACAGAGCATTGAATAAATATGCCAAAACTTTATTTGTTTTACCAGCACCTTTCTATCGTTTTGATTTGCCCCCCTAAGTACATGCCTTCCATTGTGATGTGGCAATTGTGGTTCTCAGTCCATTGTTACCCTGCCATTATAGGCGCCTGAAATATTTTGAAAGAACGATATTATTGTATGCCATCTTATAATACTGACTTATGTGAATAGTTGTGGTCTTGTAAGAGTAGTTTTAATATTGTAAGAGGGGTTCAGGTTCTGTGTAAGTAGCACTTTATGTTTAATATATATATTTTTTGATCTTCAGCATGTGGAAAACACATTAATATTTCCACTTATTTTTTTAGAATAAAGTAGTATTGACTCATTATGAAGTCCTAATTATGACAAAAAATGTATAGTTAAATGAATATTAACATTTTGATGTAAGATTGTTAATAAAAAGAATTGTCTTTTAAAAACGGTGTTCTGGGTACAATATATTATCATTCAAATATCATTATTCAAATATCAGTAGCTTTGTTGTAATCAAACTACTATAAGTGCAATATTTTTGTTTCGTTCATATAAAAAAAAAACGATTCCTAAAGTTTTTTCTTTTGTTTGGTGTTGAATATTTGACTAGATTTTGCTACATGCAATTATGCGGATTTCTATACACCGTTGCCACAAATAAATAAACTTGTGTATTAAAATTCTTTTTTTGAAAAACCCTATGTTTTTCCAAAAATCTTTAAATCAATTTTATGTTTATACTTTTTTTAAAAATATATATATTTAAAAAGAGTGGCTCGATCCAACTTTAGGTCTTTGAAAGGCTATAAATTGGCTTTGAACAGTCTTTGAATGTTTTGGAATTTTTTTCATAAAATTATGTTGTTATTAAAAAAAAATGTTTTTCTAGTTACCATGAGTCAGTAACAATTGTTTGGAATGTGCTAACAGCAATCGGTTTTAATTTCACAGTTAGTGGTGTGTAGACACCCTGCTAGCCTTTGTCCGGTAACCTAATCCAGATTACGCGGTTTCGCTTTTCGCTGCTCACTCTATCTGCGTCCTGTCGTAATAGCGAGGCTTGTGGAATTTGAAACTCTGCTCACATACCTTTGTTCGTGTGGGCTTGTAATCTGTGACCTTATCGTAATAAGTCATTTGTCTTGGGAAGATCAGACATGTTGGATTGTTAGTGTGTAAACAGTTGAATATTGGTAGCCAATCGCAGATAAAAATAACTTTAGGTATTCATAATTTCTGCTTAGTATATATTTATAACTGCAATTAAAAAAGAATAGTCGTATCTAATATGGTTGAGAAATTCTGAAAATAGTTGCTTCAGAATTATAGTTAATTTATTAGCTGCAACTAAAAATATATTTATCTCATATAACATCCTAACTAACTGATTTTCAGTTTACTAAGATCTGTACTTAGTTTAATATTTATCATTGGTGTGCAACCAGAATCGTTTGCTTTCACCATTCAGATTCAGACAGATTTTGTAATTCGAAAGAAAATTCTGATTTATTAATTTAACTATGTTTAATTTATACATTGGATTGGAATGACATGTAATGTAGTATTTTGTTATGAAGTTTATAAAATTAGCAATGTTTTCCATTATTTTTTTAGTTTTTTTTGTATATCAACACATCAAAGTTTATTATATGCTTTTCTTTTTTTATGAAGTACACAAAATGTGGTTATAAAATACTGTGATATAAAGGGTATATGTACAACTTATACATTGGAAGAGCAGATAGACATCTTTATTTTTTAAATATACAGCCTCTCAACAGCGTATGTTAATAAAAAAAAAATAATTTTTAGGCTAGATTGTATAGATTTAGTTAAAAAAGGAGATTTATACAATTTATACATTTGAAATTGTCAAATATATTATTATATACACAGCAGCTTCTATAACAGTTTTTATTAAGAAAGCAGCCGAGTAACTTGTCGAAGATGGCACTTGTGTGTTTGACGCTATTCTGGCCTTTAAATTGTTGTGTTTACTTTGGTTTTGCTTCTTGTTGATTTAGCTCCCAACCTCTTGAATGCATATCAGTGAAAAGTACATCGAACAATGTGTGTTTTGCTCTTCAATGTACACACTATGTTTGTTTTGTTGCCGATGAAATTGAAATTGCTCATTCCCCTTCAAAACAACAATATTACAATATTTTATTTTTCACAGCTTAGTTTTTTTTTGTTAATTTTAGTAGTGAGCTTTTGTTTCGTGAAATATGAAAGAATAAATCTCTCAGTTTCAAAATGTCAACCAATAGAAAGAAAGATGAAGCAATGTATAGGTAAGTAGATCTTAGTTTAGAATAATGGTAAATATCCCTTAGTTTACAATGATGCAGAGATTTTCCTAATTTTTGTATTTATATCCATTATATATACTTTATTTCTAAAGTCGGGTTACTTGTTAATATGATTACAAATTTCAGGTTCATATTCTAGCAATACAATGTGTAAACACATTTGAATAAATATGCTCTTAATTTTACTGTAGTATATGTTGAAAATGCCAAAGATTAACGTTCAATTTTATTGTGTATCTCCAATTACGAGTTTTTAATATTGCAAATTAGAGATTTTCTTAATTTTTTTTCAATAATTTTATTAAAATTTTAAAATATTACTTGTCAAAAGGTATTAGAAAATCTCGATACATGGTCTTAACTTTAACACATTTGAATAATTATGCTTTTCAATTTTACTGTAGTATATGGTGAAGCCAAACATGAACAGTCAATTGTTGTGTATCGCTAACGATACACGTTTGAATGACTCACGCAATGAATTAAACAAGTGCGTTGTACTTTGGTAAAAGTCGAACAATCTTGAACCTTCAACAGAACGGTTTAAAATTCGCATGAATAGAAGACAGGTTAAATCATCAATGAAAACAATTAGTAAATCATAAGTTCACTGAGAGCATGGCTACACTATTTTGGCGAGTGTAAATTTATCTGGGTGGATGCTGATTGGCAGACACTCACCATACATGAGACTTAAATCTTGGTTTTATATTATACCTGTATAATTCGCTTGTTTAAAGACGAGGCATAAAATGGTTATCAAGCTTACTATTTTTGTCTCACTCTGGGAATTTCTAATTAAGTATTTAATTTGCGAGTATAATAGCTGGATGTTTGAGAAGACGTAATTAAGAACATCAAAGCTCATACTGAAATGGGTAGCATTTTGTAAACGTTTCAAATAACTTTTTATTTATTTTCAACATCTGAAAAATCACACCTACTTCTGTATTGACTTTGATATTTTTAATAAGAATTGTGTGGTTACAGGCAAAAGTCCCAAAGCAAGGCTTCCACAGATGGTAGATCGGAAATGTTTGACGAGTTTGGTATCATGAGAGCGGAAGGGATGAGTTATGATTCGACGCAAAACGAAGAAGCTGGATTTAGTCCGACCGACGACGATTTGAGTCAACAAATTCTCGACGCTACTGCTTCAGGTTGCTATTAATTAACTCACGTCCTTCATCGAAAAATCGGCTTTCCTTTGGTAATAATGAAAAAAATAAACCTATCTCGTAAAAAAGTCATAAATATATTTCAACGGATTCGGATTTGTGTTGTGAGCGAAACTATAAATTTTAAGTTTAGATATTGGTGTTTTGTTCTTCAAATGAAAATGGTGATATTTTCACAGAAATACTCCCCATTCTTGCACTGCTACATGTGCTTGTTTTTAAATATTTTGTCGATTAAACAACCATCGTTTAGCTGATAGCGCAGTATATGTTTTTGTAAATCTGCTGAAAAACACCCTGTATTTTAAGTGTTTTTTTAGCATCTTACAGTATATATAAATTATGCTGTTTTTCAAAAGAACCCAGTAACTATAAATGTTTTGTATGTAATTTAAACTTGTTTATAAAGTAAAATAGCCTTGATTCCGGCCAACAATAAAAAAAGTCTAAGTTTAGGATTAGTCAAAACTTTTATTCGTTGTTATTTTCGTTGACTAAAACTTTTTAGAGAATGAATCCCCGTCTGCAATAGACTTAAACCACATCGGAACAACTTCAGACTCCGAGCCTCTATTGGAACTTAGTGCAACATCAGGTGATATATTTGCTCATCTAATAAAAAGTATATATGCATTTGTATTTGCCAAAAAACTTTTGTTTTTTATTTGCCCAAAAACGTTTTTATTTTTCAAACAATATCAACTCTTAAAATCTCAAAGATTTTTTATAAATAATACTTTTTGTCAAATTAATATATTTTTAATGACACACGTCTGAAAAATTTTGTATTGCGTTTATTGAGTTCAAATTTATTATTGCTAAAAACATATTATTTGTGAATAAAACAGAGGACAATAATTCACGACATATGTATTCTAATATGCTTATTAAATAAATTATCACAAAAGTGGTTTTGGTACTTGGTTGAATTCATTTAAATTTTTTGAAAGATTTTTCTGGTTTACGCACCACATCAAACTTTTATTCCACCTTCATGCAACGAAAATGTACTTTTTGTAACTGTTTAAAAATATAAGTGAGGGTTGATACCCATTTTTTTTAAGTACTTACTCATATTGCCTGTTTTGATAATTGACATACTTATTTAGCTTTGAATGACATGGCTTGGACTTCTTCCTTGTGACCCAATATCTAAATACAAGAATATATTAGATAGAAATCACTCTTCTGGTGTGAACGAAGTATATACCAACGTATTTTTATCGATAGATTTTTTATTTTAGAATATAAGTTGGCTAACGCACTCTCGTTTTAATTATTAAGCTGATGAGGTCAGCTGGTATCTGCTGCTGAAACGTCAGTTTATAATTCGTTTACACCAATAGAGCGATTTCTATCTATTGATAAGTTTTCTGGTGGAGCAAATTATATTTATAAAATATGTTGTTAAAAGGCAATGTTGGATTATCGGACTTCCACATCCAACTTGAAGATCTCACAGCTGATTTAACTGGTTGTTCGGAGGACTTTTCTCGTGCCAGCGATGCAGGAGGAAGAACAAAGCGCTCTCAGGAATCAGGAAGTAAGTTTGTAAAGACGAGAAACGGATTAAATTCCACCCCCCAAAAATTGCTAAAATCGAACAAAAAATTAATGGTGATCTTTTTTACATTTGTGTAAACTATATATATTTGCATTTACCAGTATTTTTATATATTTACGTTTTTTCTAAGTTTTGTTATCAGGACAAATAATTTTGAAGTTAGATAGAAATTAGAAATCTACTGAAATCAAGTTTCAATTGGCAGACACAGAATTTATAGCTCCAGCTAGATAAATCAGATTCTTGTCATTTTATTTCGATACTGATACCCATTATTTCTGACAAAAAGTAAATGCATTTCGATCTGATACCAAATGACGATCATTACTATGTTCAGATTGGCAGAATAGATGAAATTAAATGTTTAAAAATTTTTTTTTCTCGGTTATTAGGCCAAAATTTACCTTTATGTTAAGAAGTTCAATTTCCTTTTGTTCTTCCCTTAGTTTTTTTTGTTCATTATACCTTGTTTCAAGACAAAAATCATTACGTTAGGTTACAATTCATGACTAATATTGCTATAAACATGTATATTTGGTATGGGATCTGCATCATTTCGACCCTTGAATAGTGTCACTTGGCATTTGGCAGCTGCTCCGATCCGATATTTTCAGACATCCTTCTTAGAGAACGACCAATTTAACTTTTTTAGACCGATACCGACACCCATTTTTTTATGTTTTTGCCAACCACTACCCGATACCCATTTTTAATATACCTGGAATATGATAATAAATTAAATTAATTAAAAATTAATATTGAATAGCATTTCAGTTTATCTAGCCTTCTTATATGTATTTAACCCTTATTTTGCATATTAACATTGAACGATGCTGAATGAGTTTTTTTTTTTTAAATAATTTTTTTTTTTAAAGGAAAAGGTCTACCCTATTTTTATAACAAAATATCAGTTAAAATTTACAGATACCGATGTATTTGTAGGAGCGTTATGTTGGTCTATCTTTAATCCTTACATCCAACTAGATCTGTTACAGAGCACATACATAATTTTTCCGGATCAACTTTCCAGGTGCCCACCAGGAGGAGACAGAGTCGCTCACCGAGTTCGAGGAAATCGAGCGACTTATTCAAGCAAACACGGTTGCCGATAGCGACGACGACCTGTCGGACATCCCTGAAGATTTGGAACAAATGGTTCTTTCTGGAAGGAAAAGCAGAGGTAAGGAACAAAATCTCGATTTTTTTCAAAATTAAGTTTAATGTATTTTTAAGAAGAATAGTTTTATTTTCTTAGGAGATTTTATTATTATACCTATGGAGATTTTTATGCTATTCATTTCTATTTAACTACAATTTTTCCTATTTTAAAACTATATTCCTTATCATCTAGTTAGTTTGTAGTATTTCTTTAAATATAATGCTGTCCAGTGTCCATTTACTAATTAAAAAAACAAACCAAAACAGTTGTATATTTTGACCTAGCCTGAACTTTCTTTTTAGATATTGTCTTAATAGAATGGCTGCTAAGGCAGTGAAAATTCTACTCACGCCCTTTTTAGCAAAAAACAAACAAACAGCAAATTACTTTTATTTCTGGCCCTACAGTGAGATATAAGTATAAAAATTTACAAAAACTCAATCGTAATTTGACTGCAAAGTCAATCATACTTTATTGTTGGATGAGTTTTCTCCAATACGATTTCACTGTAAGTACAAAGTTTTTTTTACATAAATTTTGCCTGATTTTACAGAAAGTTACAAAAGCGACACAAGGTCCGAGAAGGGAATCTTGAGTCTCAAAGCTTCCAATCATTCTGACACCAGTTCTACGTCTTCTTCACGAAGATCAGGTAAATGTAAAAGAAATTAAATTATTGATCGTTAAACAATTAAATAAATTCAAAACAAGAGACTAGAGATAGACAAAAAAAAGTTGAAGTAAAGACAATTCCAAAATACTCACTAACATTTTATATTAATTTTGTAAACAATTTTTGTGCATTTTGTGAACAAGTTCGACATAAAATAATTCAGGTCTAACTGGTAATTTCAACCGTTTAGCCAAGTCAAAAATATCCACCTTAATAATAACAAATGTGGAATCAACCGGGGCACATTAATGCAGTTAAAGTCATGTATACTAACCACATAACTAAAACATTTTTAATTCTGTAGCATTATTTTTATCATTTTGCAAATTCGACCTTAAAATTTTATCAGTAAAAACACTGTAATTAACTGGTGAAAAAAACAAGTGGATGATATCTCATTAGTTTTTGACCATTGAATTGTTTTTACTGAAGTGAAACATTTTCTTACTGGATTGTTTATTTAAAACACATTTATTTTTTTATATTATAGTGGGTCAATCAAAGAGGAAAGCTGCATCTGGCTCTATGCCTGGCCATCACGACACAGGTTATATGAGCGAAGGTCAGATTATTTTAAAATTGCGTTTATTAGACATTGACCGATATATTGGTTGACTAATAATAGCAGCCAATATTCGACTCCTACCAATATATCGATATCTGCAAATTTGAGCCTATATTTTCCAGATATACATTTTACTACAAATATGAAAATAATATTATAGTGTAAAATTCTGATTTTGTCATTTGCCTTATTTTGATGACAACCTGATTAAACTTCTAATTTTGTAGGTGCTCTCACAAATTCTCCAGGTCCCTCCAATGTCAACTTATCTCAACACATCGGAGGAAATAGTTTTCCACAGCCCTCTGCACAAGGTAATCATAAAAACCAGTTGCTGCAGTGATTTATAAGAAATTTAATTTAGGTCTAAAATAGTTTTTTGGTCATTTCCAATTGTTAGTTTGCAAGTAGACAAGATTTATAGCGTACACCTGAAAAGTTAACTTATTAAAATGCAATTGACAAAAGTAGTTACAAATTACACTAATATTTAGATTTTACAAAAGGTTTAGAATTTATTAATATTGTGCAATAAATAAATTTTTAAATCTAAATTTGATTTATTCTGTCATTGCCTTGAAAACATAACCAGGGTTGCGGTTTTGGAGTTGGACTTGGGACTCATTGTAATAGGTTTATTTTATTGGAGTTGAACTTGTGACTCGTGTAAGGTTACCATAGTCCGACAAGCGCATGCGCAGTAACAAATTTTGAAACTGATAAGGCCGCAAACTTCAAGTTGTAAAGGCAGCATAGCATATAGTGGATATTTTCGAACCATGCATTGTGAGTGGATGAATTATATGACACCCCTATAAGTGGATTGCTAAAAATCAACCTTATTTTAATTACATAAATGGGTGAAATACACGCTGTAGAAGCCGGACACAGGGCTCAATTGGATCAGCAAATTTGCAGAGTTGTGACTCTGAAGTCAGACTTAACTTGATTTTTTGGCCTCAATCAAAATCCGGTTGTTTTAACCGAATCCACAGTCCCGTTTTTACACATTAAACTAGCACAAACCTTTTGTTGCCACATAACTGTGAGTTTCTTAATTTTTTGTTTATCAGCTTTTTACTTTTCAGGTAATTCCACAACTGAATTGTCCCCGGCTCAAAACCAACAGAATGAGTCATTTTTATCAACGAGCGGAAAATCACACAGCGAGCTCAACCAAGTTTACTCTCCCGATGCACGCACCTCCGATCTGGGTCAAAGGTCATCGTCATCTTCATCTTCGTCAACTGATTCTGATCAAGAGACGCCAAAACTGGATGAGACCAACAACACTGACCTTGATGTGACCTTGGACAGGTTCATGGTGCCAACAACTCGCATTGAAACTAATCAACCTGATAGGTGAGTTCTAAATAGCAACTTACAACCAAAAATGAAGCTTTAAAACATAAAATTCAACTTTTTCTCTTTCTTAATCGTAGTATAATAAAGTCTGACCTTAGAAGTTAAAAAAAAAATAATAATATTAAATTAGACCTGAATTAAAGAACAAAAAAGAGATGCCCTAACACAAAAGGATTTAGTTTTCAAAAAAATGCATTCTTACTAAAATTTGTTATGTGGTATGTGAAATATTTACTTTTTCATTTTTTTGTCTGCTGCATTCAAGTAAGGCTCAGTAATTTCATGTGGAACAAAGTATTTTAAAACTGTTTTTTCACTTGCAATTGATTTCTTGAATTACATTGTACAACTAAAAAAGTTTTAAAGCATAGAATTCAAAATTGAGGAAATAGTTTCATCTTATATCTTATTTTTTAGCATTTCGATCCGAATAACAAAAAAATCACCTTTGTTAATTTGTTATGTAAGAGATCTTTATGCATACAAGGGTTCAGTTATTTTAGTGAAAATGCATTTTGCATAATTTTGGTATGTGTGATATGTGAAAATATTTACTGTTTTACTATATTTTGCCTATACTGAGGCTTCGTAATTTCACGTGGTATTCAACAATACCGTTTTTTTCATTTGTAATTGTTTTAAATTTTTTAGTCTGGTTGCAACTTTTGGAACAACGCAGGACTTTGAGGTTCTTTTGCAACAACAGCTTGAGGATATGGGAACTGAAGAAATACTCGGTGAGATTTGCACGGTTTATTATTATTTTATTGGTTACTCTTTTGCACCGTAAACTTTTTGCGACGATGTATAAGCAATTAAGCATATCTAAGTTGGGTGAAACAAAAGCTTTTTGCACAACCTTAAAATATGCTGCCTATTTTGTTAACAAGTCTATTTTTATGGTTATTATGTTGGTTCTTCTTTCCGCTTTTAAATGTATTATGTTTTCTCTTATTAGATAAAATGTATTAAAATTAACTTTATGAAAATTTCCTCCACAATTGGAACACATTTGATCTGATTCTGATTTATAGTATTTTTTTTAAGTTGCAGACCCTAATAAATTGTGTATATTTTATATTTTTTAGACGGATCTGGCAGATTAACTGGTACAAATGCCGCAATAAAAGGTAAAAAGAAACTAAATAGAAATAAAACAAAGTTTCAACTAAAAAATTCATATAAAAACAAATTGTTACCAATAAAAATATATTAAAGCCCTTTTGGAATTCTATAGTTGTATACTTTTTATTAAATGTGTAAAGATTTAGCTGTTTTTACAAATGAACCCATATCAATTTTATGAATAATAAATAAGGTGTTTGTTGTAATTATAAGTTTTACCTTTTTATTTTTCAGAAGTGAAGTTTTTACAAATGAAACTATATCAATTTCATTAATAATAAATAGGTTGTTTGTTGCACTTGTAAGTTTTACCTTTATTTTTCAGAAGAGAACAGAGCTGAACAAAGGCCATTAACTTCCACAAGGAGAAAGAAGTTACCAGAGTAAGTGAAGTAGCCTGGGGCCATCATTTCATTTCCAAGGTTTAAGTTGTCTTAATCATAATTGCTTGTAGTGCTAATTGAGCTTGTGAACTGTCATGCAAGTAGATGCAATTCATTGGCTGTGTACAAACCACAGTAAGACCAGTTTGCTGTTTAGTTATTTGTATATAGCAGAGTAAAAAGGCCGTGCTGCAATTTTATTTTAACTTTGAGTCAAAAAAATAGTTTTTTTGCAATTTGAAGTCATACATTGACTCTTGACTGCTATATTTATTGTATATATGTATATATAATTTATTTAGCAGTTTTTCATGTTTATATTTCACATTGGTCGCTTGAATAGATAACTCTGACACCTGAAGCTGATGTGTTGTCGTTTTAATTATTAAAACTTAAATATTTCAATGCAGTGAGCCACGAGAAAGGGGAAAGTCCCCAGCTAGATCAAGGTAAGTTTTTAGTTTTATTGTATATAACATTTAATAATTTTAAAATTGTTCTTCCAGCAAATATTTTAAATCTACAGGCGTTTTTTTATGAAAAAGTTGCAGCCTTGTTGTCATTTTGTCCTAGTATTGAGTTTATCTTGTTTTTTCTGTCTCATCTAGTAAACCAGGTCCCTGTTTGAAATTGCCCCCATATACACATTCTTATGAGTTCTATTAATAATGTATACTGTTTTTCTCAGCCTATGGGTCACAACTAGAGATGGACCGATATATTGTTTACCGATAATATCGGCCGATATTTGCCTTTCATAGATATATCGGTATCGGTGAATGTAGGCCAATACTTTGGCCGATATTTTAGTATGAAAATATGATATAATTTTTCCTGTTCAACAAATGATTTACCCAGTTTGTGATCGAAGAAATTTGGATTTTAACATCACGCCAAGTTAATATGCAAAATAATAGTTAAATAATTAATAAAGGTAAATATAATAAAACGTTGTTTGGATTTTATTTTCAATTAATTCAAGTTTTGAACATTTAGCAGATATATAAAAAAAATCGGTATCAGGTATCGGTTGACAAAATTGTAAAAGATCAGGTATCGGTATCGGTCCAAAAAAAGTGATACCGGTCTATCTCTAGTCACAACTAAAATTCAGTCGCCGTTTGTTTATGTTAAGTCACCGATTGCACTAGTTTATATGGTTAGATATATTAAGATTAATTCTGGGAATTTTTCCAAATTTGAGAATAATTTGGACGCAATGCAAAGACATGGCCCATAATAATTAAATTCGCAATAAATTTTTCAAATTTCTTATTTTTTTGTTTGCATACAAAAGTTCAGTGAAGATAATTGAGGCACTCTTATACTTACACTTTAATTTTGGGGTTGCTGTGAAATAAGAAAAAACACTGATGTATGTTGTCAAACAGTATGCCGTTTAAATAATACTATAAAAGTCTTATATTAAGTTGAAAGCTAATATTTACTATAATTTAGTCGCAGATCGTCACCAAGAGAATCATCGAACAAAGGCAGCATGCAAGTCCGACCTCAAGCCAAGAACAAACTACAGCTGTCCTCAAGCAACAAATCGTCACCAAGGTTATTTTAACTATAGCCTGCTGATAACTGTAGGGGTGAATATAGGGCACAGATCACTAAACTATGGTCTGGGTTTAATTTGACCTGAATAGTTAATTTCTACTGGCATATTTTTTTTTTAAAGAAAGGTACAGTTTTTGGCGGACTCAAATCCAAACTGAATTTTGATTAAATTTTAAACTGAGCGGCAATTTGTTAAAGCTCACTGCAGTTTTGTTGAAATTCCTTTTTTTAAAGATAATCAAGTAAATAAAGTTTGACACAAAATTTTTATCCGGGTGATCATCAGTTCTTCCAGTTATCCGGCCTTTTTTGGTAAAAGTTTGGTGACCCTAAACTAGCACAGTGGTGCTTGACCTTTAGAAAAGTAATTCAACCTTATAAACCTTATGTTTCGTTGAGTGCAGGTAAATGCAATATGTTCTGTTTTTTATCAGTTAATAACATACCACTATTATGTGACTTTCTAGGTTCTTAGTCATCTAGGTGAAACTTAAATAACGCTCGGTTTCTTTGCTATAGCACTGACAGCAAAAAAAGGACAGATAAATGTAATATTAAAAAAAACTAATGTTTCTCAAAAATAGACCCCACATGAGCAATTTATTTGTTAGAAGAAATCAAAAATTCCACCTATATTTTAATTGTTTTTTACCATCCTTGATTGATTCCTGCAGAGAAAACTTAACGTCGTCAAACCCCGGTTATTCAAGTCGTTCAACCCGCCCTGTTCGTTCTCCAGCTGCAAGTAGAGCACGTAGAAAGAGCAACGCGGCAAATGGAAGGTTTGCACAAAAGCTAATTATGAAAATTAACCATTATAGAGTTATACTTTGTAGCTAAAATCTTTTTAAAATACGCACATATCAGCCAACTGATGTTTTTAATGTTGATTTTTAGTATATTACATTTGAAAAAAAGATTGTTTATTTCAAATAAAGCAATCAAAATTTTTTTTTTAAATATATACTTTTTATTATTCATTAACGAAATGTGTTCAAAGGCTCTACAAATCTGTGTTAAGTAAAGATACGCAAAAACGTTCATTGCCAGTTTTTTTCCTATTTAATAACTGCCGAAAGTCCTACACCCTAAGAATAAAATGTTACAATTGTAGTTTGTTTTGAATAAAAAAATATAGAAAATTTATATAAACTATTTTCAATTTTTCGTCGCTATTGTTTTTAGGAAGAGCACCCTTCATCGTGAGAGCAGTACGGATGACATGAGTGTAAGGTCCGACATCTCACGGACCGAACTGAGATCGAAACTTAAGGAGGAAGCTTTGAGCAGAAAGAGAGAAGAAGATCTTGTGCGAGAACTCCAGGTGAAATGAGGGTGTTTTTTTATTGCTTGTACTTAAATAAATGGGTCCAATTAATATTTTCTTAATCTTATTTGTTGACTTTGTTTGTCTTATTTCAAAGGTTTTAAGTTTAGGTTTCACTATTTAAAGAATTGCTTTATCATTTTTTTGAATAGTCGCTTAAAAAACACGGTAAATAATCATGTACTTGAATGTATTTCTTTTTGTTTGGCAACCTTTTTTTTTAGTTCAGAGGTTCTCAAATTTTTGTCTGACTTATACTCAAGGGAAAGTTTCATATTTATAATTTATGAGGTAAAATAGTTTTTTATTAACCCTTGTATGACCTTTATTTTTATTTGTTTTCATGTTTGTTTAGCATAAAAATATAAATATCTAGGATTACGCATATATTTTAGTTTTTCGATTTTTAAAGGTCACATTTGATGATATTTAAAATAACATACTATCTCTTGGAGAAAATGAAGGCTATTAAAGCTGGAAATATTGTTCTGTTTTACAAAAAAATGTTGTTTTTATTGGTGTTCTTTATTTAGATTTGTCAGATTTATTTTGTCAACAGTTATAAAAAAAATGGTATTTTATGGAAGTAAACTAACTATTCAGCAAGTAATTGTGTTCAAAGAACAACAAGAGTATGCTAAAAAGCCATTAGGTACCTTTAAATTGTTTTTGTCCCAAACTGAAAAAGAATTTCCAAGTTGTGTCGACATGTTGTATATAAACATTGTAGTCACTAAACCTCCATTGTTCACCATAACAACATAGCAGGATTGCCCTTGTGTGGAAAAAGCCATTGTGGCAAAGCTGTTCTATTGTGTCCCAAGTTATAGATGTCAGAATTTAGTTGAAATTCTTGCTGTTTTATTGATAATTTTGCCAAGTTTCATGCATTTTACTTAAATTCTATTTTTAAAGCATATTGGCTGGAGGTTGTATTTAGACGTAGAATTAATATCAAACCTCATACAGAAGTAGGTAGCATATTTTGGGAACATTTCAAATAAATCTAAGATACTGGCTTGAAGTTGTAGTTAGATGTAAAATAAATATGTCAATGCAAAGAGAAATGCAGATATGAACTAAGGATATTTCAGATCTTAAAAATATGCTATCACGTTCTGTGTGAAAGGTTATATTGTTTGAATAAAAATATCAAAGCCATAATATTCAATAACAACGACATATCGGAATTTACAGACGTTTCAGCAATAACTCATGCCATCATCAGTGTAAAAATCAAGTGAAGATAAAGCGATAAAACGTAAAAAGAAAGGACAAAAATAACAAAAAATAGCAACGAAAAAAGGCGAGGTATGGGTCAGTGCATACAGCTAGGTATTAAAAAGATATAAATATTATATTGTTTGGTTCAGAGTTGTTCGTATGTAAGATAAAAATCTGTAGGTTTTAAATGGCTTTTTGTTTTTATAGCTCTTTGTCGCAAAATCACTAAGGATTTTCACAGTTTTGTAAGACAGTCATATAATAAACCTTAACTTGTTGATTTTGCCAGCCAGCCTAAATCAACTTTAGAGCTAATGTGTATTTAATGGATTAGCAATCTTGTGAAGGGATTAAAAAAACATAGCGATTTAATCTCTATGACAATGGCTTGAGGCCTAAGGTGAAAAATATTTTGGCATTGTGTGGTTACTGGATGTTTCCCTTGTTGTTAGCTTTCTACTTCTGTGAAGACATTAACAGCTATGGCTTGTCAAACTGACACGCGCTTAAAGAGAATATGTAGGTACAAATGTTAATTTGGAGCATAATGGTTGGAAGTTGTAGTACGATGTAGTAAGAATACCAAAGCCCATACAGAAGTAGGAAGCATTAGGATTTTAGAAATACAATGTTGTAAATGAATAAAGAGATATTACGCAGGATGCTTGTAAACCTACCATTTCTCTCCTGCTATTGCAACGATAAAAAAAAATGCTTTCTACTTCTGTGTGGGCTTTGATATTCTTACTACGTCAGTATAGTTATTTTTTAACTAAAATTTTTAAGTTATATTGCTGATAAGAAGCATTATTGAGCAAAACTAATATCGGACACCTTTTGAGTAAATAAAATATGAGGCATTTCACAGAATGTGAATTAAGTTTATTGAAGCTTTGATTACAAGTTTACCATTTAAGGTACGTTTTAATCATTTTTAGCTCATCCAAAATTTTTAGAGCTTGTTGAACTTAGTTTGTTTTGGCTGAATTTTATGCTGATTGATCGGAGTTCCATTTATTTAAAAGAACAGTGATCAATGTTTCATTTAATTTTTTGTTATTTTTTGTGAATATGGTGTATAAATTTAAAACAGAGTTTCTTTATAAAAAAAAACGGTTGAAGTTTTAATTTAGTTGTTCTGCTTATATTGCTGATAAGAGTTATATTTCTGATAAGAAGCTTTATTGAGCAAAACTAATATTGGACAACTTTTGAGTAAATAAAATATGAGGCATTTCACAGAATGTGAATTAAGTTGATTGAAGCTTTGATTACAAGTTTACCATTTCAAGGTGCATTTTAATAATTTTTACCACATAACATTTTTTTAAAGCTTGTATTATATAACTTTGTTTGTTTTGGCTGAATTTTATGCTGATTGAGTTCCACTTATAATAAAGAACAAAGTTCGGTTTTTAATTTTTTTTTTTTGTTAATTTTTTGTGAATATTGTTGTTGAATTTAAAACAGAGTTTCACGAGATGAAAAAAATTAAATTTGATTAAATTTTTAATTTAGTTTTTTTTTTTTATAATTGTATTTGTCAAGAATTGTTGCTTTGAATTTAACAGAGCAATTATGATTCGCTCCTGATGAAATACGCTCAAGCAGAGAATACAATAGATCACCTTCGACTCGGTGCAAAGGTATAATTTGCTTTTTTATCAAACTTTTATTTAATAAGCTTAGGGTAGAGTTTGTGAGTTTAAAATCCTACATAAAAAAATATATTCTAGCTGTCATTTTTCCATTCGTTTTTTTACACTGCTGAAAAATGTTCGGTTAATAATGTAAAAACGACCCTAAAATAATGATTCTGCTTTAAAATGGCATTAAAAATACAATTATAGTCGTAAATAATAAAATAATGTTAATTTTCTTAAATTTTTGCTTGATTTTTTTTGTTAATTTACAAGTTTTAATATTTTACTGAACAATTAAAGTTAGTAAAGTATAAAAAAGACTTTAAGTTCTGTTAATATAACTGGTGCTCTTAATGTTAATCTATCCTTAATTATAATAATTTAATACCAATACTATTGTAGTTGCATTTAGTGAAACAAAATTAATAAACTATATAGAAAACTCTGGACATTGAAGATAGTCAATGTTCTTAATCTTATTACATAGTTATTTATTATAATACTGCGCTTATGGCGGAATTTAATTGAGACTGTACCTTTTAGATCAACATTTTTGCTGCTGTACCTCGAGCGAATCCCGAAGACCCAACACTGTCATTTGAGGAGGCGGAATTGCGAAAACAAGAAGAACAAGAAAATCAACAATTTCCCCAGGTTTTTAGTATTAAGATTTTTTTATTATTATTTAAATTAATTTATTTTATTGATATAATTTTTTACCCTAAAAACTATCCACTGTTTTTCCATTTTTATTGGATTATACTGTGTCCCTTTAAAATGCTTCAATGCGAAAGCCTTTCTGTCTTTATCGATGCAGTTTTTGCTGCGAAATAGACTAAAATATTTCTGGTAATTCTAAGAAATGATGTATGCTTTCTTGTTTTTCATGAATCAGTCTAAATATTTAACTTATTTACCAAGATTCCTATTTTTCCATCTAAGGTGTACAGAAGATTTCTAATATTCATAGAGAGTTGTTAGCAGTTTCAGGAGTTTTCAAACCACAATATTTCAGTACCACTATGTATCTTTAAGGAAATTATACTGTGTCCTAAGGAAATGTGCTTTAAAATGCTTATTGCGAATGCCTGTTGTGTCTTTATTCATTCAGTTTTTGTTGCCTAATTTACCAGAAATTTTCTGGTCTTTTCAAGAAAGGATTCATGCTTTTGTTCTCTGTTTTGTTTACAGTCTAAATATACAATTTATTCGACACAAAATTTCTATTTTTACATGTAAGGCCTATAGAAGATTTTAAATGCTTCTATAGTGACCCTGCATAGACCTAGCAATGATAGATCTAGATTCTAAGAGCAATAGTAGTTCTAAATTCTACTTTATAGTATAGAGCAGTGGTTCCCAAAATTTTTTGGCTTGCGGCACACTAAAAATATCTTAAATATTTCGCGGCAAACTTTTAACAGAACAACAATGGAGTAATTTTACAATCGCCCTTAACACACCACAAACTATATGTAAATGTCTCAATATGATTAATTTGTAATGGATGGTGTGTATTTAAGTAAAATGCTTGCGTGTATGCCTATTGGTAATACAAATAAATTATTTTAAAAAATTACAAAAAGTTTCGCGGAACACTTGGCCATCTCTCGAGGCACACTAGTGTGCCGCGACACACAGTTGGGGAATCACTGGTATAGAGTTATCAACTTATCAGCTGTTTGAACAGTTCTCATTAAACTACGATATTCCCTTAAAACTATATGTTTTCTGGAAACTAACACCATATTTCGCCAGGAATCTGGTCCTGCGATGTACCAGGATGGCGGGAACAACTTTCAGCATCACAGAACACCCTCTGGTGCTCACTCTAGTGGTTCGAAGCGCGACAGTATGGTCGAAAGTAGTCTCCAACTGCCCGCTGCAGCCACAACCGAGTTCCTTAAAGTTGCCCTGCAATTACAAGCCAAAGACTTGCAGGTAAATATGTAAACGCTATAATAGTTGGTTTTGTCACCAAAATTTTTTTTCGTTTATTGCTTTAGAAGCCCTTAATTTGATTTGCTATTATTGGATTATGTGAACTTAATACTTTTTTATAAAAAGTTTTACCTAACTAAAACACAATTTAACCAAACTAATAAATACCAGTTTGATTCCTCAAAAAATGACTGATTCCAAAACAAAAATTTCGTAAAAAATTGAAAAAAATAATGTCAAATTTATTGGTGTTTTACAACTGCAATCTCAGATTATTGCACATAATTTTTGTATTTCAATTTCAGGACAAGATTGAGTCTCTCAACACTCTCCTAAACGAGGGAGTATTGGATCCGATAGACAAGGGACGCGCCATGGAGAATATAGAAGCGACGCTAAGAAACCTCGAGAAAGATTACCTGAACGCAATCGACGAGCATGCAGCTGAACAACGAAAACTATCCATGGCCACTGGTGGCGGTATAGAGCAGGAATTTGACCCTTCGAGGTCAATGGAAAGAGACATTGGAAGGTGAATTTGTTGAATTGCTAAAGTTTTGGCTAAAATCACAACTTTTTGGTGAAAAAAAAAAGCTTCATAAGACAGTTTAGTTGATAAAATAATAGAGTGGAAAATTACTTCAGTATTGTATATGTTTTTATATCTTTTAATTAAAAAATATATTTGAAATATGCAATAGTATTATTAAAAAAGTTGAGTACAAATGCTATGTCAGTACACAATGTATATCAACATAACATAATCGTTTTTAACTTAAATTTAATATTAAAACTTTGTGAATTGTCAGTCACATCGATAATTGCCCAGAAATTTCAGCAAAGAAAAACAATTAAAAATGATCATGCTCTTTATGAATGAAGATAAAAAATACCGCAGGTCTTTAACAGAAATGCAATAATTTAGAAAAACAAGACGAAAATCACTGAATTGAACATAAATATACTGGACACAAAAAGTTGTAAAAGTTGAGCAAAAATCAGATTCTTGAAGATTCCCAAACATGTCGCAACACCCTTTAGCTTTAGAAATGGCACCCCAGGGTTCCGCGGCACTCAGGTTGAGAACTACTGCCTTATTACTAAATAGACACAAATAAAAATATTACTATATTGCCAATATATTATTGAAAAAAGTTCATGAGAGTTTTTTCAAATCATTGATTTGCAGAGAGATAGCACCTATGCAAATAAGCCGAAAATACAATCAAATTCGACATAAAAATTTATTTAAAAAATTAAAAACTTGTTAATTTTCAGCCTGGGCGACATGGTCCAGCAACTGCAGCGTCGCATCAACGAGGAATCTCTCCACCAAGTGTCGCCCCCTCCACCCGCATCTTCTCGAAGAAATTTTGTCGACGAAGAAGTTCCAAGCTCACCAGAGGGCGACGTTGACAGCAAGTTCAACCAGTTGCTTCTAAGGTTTGTTGAATTGTAGATTTTGAACATGGGTTTTTAAGTTTTATAGGCAAAAATAAATATTTTTTTTAATATTTATCCAAGGCAGCACTAAAAAAATCTTTAAAAACTTAAATTTTATGTAAAAACACATAATTTAAACACTTATTTTTTCTCCATAAACAACAAACCAAAAAAAGTTTGTTCATATTATGTTGCCAATTTTTTTTTTAATTTTAGGGAAAAATTGTTTTTTGTATTTGTTAATTGATTTTTTTTGTTTATGAATCAGATTTAAATACAGATTTTATAACTTTATGTTTGAAAAATTTTATTCAATTAAACTTTCCGGTTTAAAATAACTTTTCAAATATTTGTCGTCATTTATTTCGACTTGAATATAAAAAAAGCAAGTTTTTTTTTTTGGAATTTTCTTTGCGAAAAAAATTTAAACGCTATTTGTTAATCCTTGTAAAATCTGCATTTAACTAACAGTTATCAAGTCTTCAGTTTTTGAATTAAAAACGAAAGCGTTCACGCATTTCTTAAAATTCTTCACGAATTTCTAAATAAGAATCTTGTGAAACCGTTCAGATACAACAATTCCCTCCCTGCCGATGACGGCCACACAACCGCTCCGAGCCAATATCTGTCATCTGAGGAAGATGACGTCAGCCCTCAACCTTTGTCGAGCAGGTAAAATTACACTAAGTTGGTTAAGGCGTGTCGTTGATAGCCAGTAACCAAAAAATTAAAATGAATGTGCTTTTGCTACAAGCAGGGCTGCGGAGTCGGTTGAAAACAACCCAAGTCCGACTCCGGCCAAAAAAATATACCCGAGTCCCGAGTCCGACTCCGGCCAAAAGTAAGATTTTGTCGAGTCCCGAGTCCAGCTCTGACTCTACAGTATTTATTTCACCAATTATGCAACTAAATTAAGGTCGATTTTCTGCAATCCACTCATATTGGTGTCATAATTGATCCACTCGCATTACATGGTTTAAAAATATTTCACTATTTGCTATTAAACTTTTACTACTTACATTTTGCCGCCTTAACAGTTTTAAAATTAGATACTGCGCATGCGCACGTCGGACTCGGGACTCGGGTAGTTTCACGCGAACTTACTCGAGTCCCGAGTTCGACTCCAGCAAAACAAACCGACTCCGTTGAGTCCGAGTCCGACTCCGCAGCCCTGGCTACCAGGCATATACCACCTATTCGGGCAATCTTCTTATTGCCCTGAAGAAGGAAGTAGGTGGTCGAAACGTTGGCACTTTAATAAAATTTTGACGGAAGAACAATTTTACAACTCGGGGAAACTTCTTCAGGGGCAATATAATTGCAACTAAAGGCGAAAAACATATTGCAATAATATTGCCTGAAGAAAATTGCCCGAATAGGTGGTCGGAGCGTTGGCACTTTGATCAAATTATGCCGGAAGAACAATTTTACAATTGAAAAAATTAAAAGGTTCGATATGCCTAAAGCTTAAAGTACTTCTTAGTCATATTATATGATATAAACTAAACATCTAATAAAAACTCTTGAGTTGACTGTTGTTAAAATAACATTACTCTTAAGTAATTGTCAAAAAAGAATTATTCTCAAGTTTGCTTATATTTATTTTTTTTATCAATATTATGGAAATTTTGCAAACGAAGCAAGCCTACAGCAATGCAGATCATATCAAACTCTTAAAATGCCAAGATGTGTTTTTTGGCATCAAGATAGTAGCTCCAGATAACGTTAAAATCCCTGGTTAAAAAATATGCTTTAGTTTGTTTTTTATAATTATCCCAGGTACCTGCAGCCAACTGGTAACGACACCTCTACAACGTCACAGACCCAATATTCACCAACACCAGTTTCATCTCCACAAACCAACGCGAGGCAACGATTCAATTCAAGGTGCTTCTTGCTATTCTACTTACTTTTTTGATACTTTTATTAAAATAAAATAAGTGAAGCTAAAGCGATGAAAGCGTTCCTGGTTTATTTTTCCTTTGACTTAAAAAATTAACCGAAATTTTGTGGTAATTCGAACCCTTGCTGCATAATTAATTATGTCACCCTTAAGGTGGGAATGCCGCCAATTCCCTAAATATGATCTCAGGAAAGTGAATTTTATCAGAGCTCTTGTTTTACGTTTAGGTAACGAGCAAGTATTAGGGTTATCAAAAATTAAAATAGTAAGTTTTGGCGTAAAAAGCGCAAAAAAATTGCTATTACTCAATAATGCACATACAACTTATGACTCAAAAACAACAAAAAACTTTTTCTCATTTTTTAGGGCCTAATGGCTGGAGGTTTTAATTAGACGTATAAGTAAAGATATCCTTACAACGTTTTAGGGTTATCATGCCTAAACAAACGCGAAAACGTTGCCACACATCAATAGCAAATGCATTTTAGGAAAAATGCACACAAAACATGTAACCCCAACCTTAAAAAATAAACACTTTTATCATTTTTTATTCCAGCTTTAGCAGCGAAAGATCCAATATTAAAGGTCATCCTTTAGAAAAATTCGCATTAAACTTTTAACCCCTTCAAAACGTAACAAATAACCACTTTTTCTCATATTTTTACTCCAGCTTCAGCAGTATGGGTGACAGCATCATGTCCACGTCACCAACATCCCCCACTAGGAGGCAGCAGACGCGCTTACCACGACCAGTTGGAAAAGGTGGAAGGGAACGCAGGGCGCCCTCCAGCGAGGATAGGAAGAGCAAACACAACACCGGTAGGTGGCACTATTTTTTTATTTTTGTGTTGAAGGCTTTGTGCTGTAACTTGGTCTCATTTTACATTGTACCAATCAACCTTTTTGAACTGAAATTTTATCACAGACCGAAAAAGGTCGAATGTTCAGTGTTATTACGATTTTGATGCAATGAGACATTTGAGTTTGTTTTAAAGAAAATGTACAAATGACAGACCGACACCTGATAAAGAAGAGAACCGCGGACCGGGAAACACACTTCTTGCGTACCGCTGGTTGCCGGTCTGCAAATCTTTCCATTTTACTAAAAGGATTATCAAGTTGCTCTCAACTATTTAAGCCTCTTAATAAAATAAATAGATAGCAACTATTTGTAGCGGATCGTTCTAATACTTGTTACTTCATAGTGCGTAGATGATTAAATAATATATACCAGTGAAGTATAAATACAAACTTGCAAAAAATTAAAATACTATAAACCAGTTTATTCATCCCATTTAATAAAGTAACGGTCAAAAAACTTACAAAATACAAGAATATGCTTCACACCGGCACCGAGAAAATATGACAGACTTGATTTGAGGAGAATCTTAAGTTGAAATTTAAACGTTTTTGTTCTTATATTTGCTCAAATCGCATCAGCGTTGTATCCGCTTCTACGCTTTGTCCCTAGGTTAATGTTTAACTTACATCCGCCGCTAAAGTTTGAATTATGCACCAGCGTCCCTTGTGTAACGACCTAGTGCTGCCAGCACACAAGCCAGTGTGTTTTAAAGCTGTTCATCAAACTACTCAGGGTTACTTGATATAATTGTCAGTTGGCTTGATATCATTTAATTTGGAAAATTGTTAGACGAGGTTAAAACTTGTATCATATGCCATCAGGTTAACTTTTTTGCCTTATTTGAAAGGTACAGTATAGCACTTTTTACAAGACTAACTACAATTAGGAAAACCGCCATTAAGTGCTAGTTGTCAGGTCAGGTTGACTTTACAACATTTAATTTAGAAATTGTTGGAAAAGGTTTCAAAGCATTATATAGAAAGGTATATTATGTGTTTTATTTGAAAGTTATAAGTGTACTTTTCTCTACTTTTAAAGGGATCGGACCGTTTGGATATCAATATAATGTTGAATAATAATCGTACCTATATTCAAATTAAAATCGTTATGGCTTTAAGTATGTATATCAAACTTAATGGTTATTAAAGTCTATCACCGAGTGATCGGCGAATAAATGACGATAGTGCCTGCTATTTATACTAACTTGTGGTTGAAAGCTGTTCAAGTACTCATGATTACCTGATATAGTTACCAGGTTGGCTAGATATAATTTAGTTTAAAAAATTGAAGGTCAAAGGTTGATTAGATATAAATATGGTGTTATTTAAGCATATCAATATTGAAATTTTCTGCAAATATTAAAGAATAATGCTCAGAAGTATATAGCATTTGTTAACGTTACCAATAAAACCGGATTCATTTTACATAGCGTTAATTTTATTCGAAAACATCGAAAAATGCTACCTTCTTCTGTATGGGCTTTTGTATTCATTCTACGTCAAATATTCTGTTTTAAACATTTCGGGTCATGCGGTCGAACCTCACCACAGGTTAGTTTTACGAACAGCATGCAGCAGGTAATGGTGCTATGGTTGTTTCTCGACTCGCTCCTTTCTGTTGGTAGAGCGACAATCCCTGTATTCCAGAGGTCGTGAGTTCGAACCCCACCATGTTGGATTTGTATAACCTGGCATTGTTGCACTTCACTACTGATTAGGGCTTAGGCCAACTGATTTAGGCAGTATCATCATTTGTTTTCAAACATTTCTCTATTATCATCTTTTGTTTTCAAAGATTTCGGTAATATCATCATTTTTTCTTTAATGTTCTGTTACATGAACTAAGACGTCTGTCTTTTCAGACAAAGGAACTGACAGCGGATTCGTTGGTTCTGAGAGCAGCCGCCAATCAGCGTCGGCCACGCCCCTCCAGCCGGCCAAGGTCAAACTGGTGTCACGCCCCCCTGCAGAGGTCATATCTCAACCGACCCCGAAACCACGTGGTCATCCCGAGAAGCGAGACCGGACTGTGTCGGGAGATACAACCTCGACCATGACAACAAACGACAGGTAAATGTTATACTTACAGCATATTGAAGTTCAATATGGTACTGTAATAGCATTTATACAGGCTCAAAATATTAACAAAGATAAAAAAAAATTAAAAAAAATAAAAGTATAAAATAATTGAGGTGGCCTCGAACTATTACAGTTGCAATATATCGGAGATCAGTTTTGTAGGATTATTAAAGCCCACATGGAAGTAGGTAAGATTTTGAACTTTTCGAATATACCTATATTCCTTTTCAACATTTTTCAGGAGCTTAATATTTGCAGCAATTGCATTTAAACAGCAGGCTCAAAATATTACCGAAGATAAAAGACATAAAAAATATATAATAATTGTAGTGACCTCAAACTGTTACAGTTACAGCATTTGAACTCGCCCAAAATGTATCAACTGTGAAAAAAAAACAGAATTGGACAATTTTTTTTGCGGGCAATAATGTTTAAGGTATTAGTGAAATGAAAAACTACAGTACCTTGCTTAAATTGAGTTTTGTAAAATAACTAAAAACGATGGCATTCAAATAGAGGTTAAAATGTTACTGGGTTTAAATCGGGAATAAATTGTAAAAGATTTTAAAACGCCACAATCAGTTAAAACAACCAAATTAAAAAGTTAAAATTTGCCGTGAAGGAAAAGTTTGTGTATTGTTAGATTTCGATGAATCTTACACTTGCTTTTTATGTTTAGGTTTCCCAAGCACCGACCCCAGGCAAGTTACATCGATAAAGTTGGAATATTCAAGCCACCGCCTCCAATGCACGTAAGTTGCTGGTTAAATGCAATATATATATAATTATATATGCACACAGTTTTAGAAGAAGTATTTTTCAATACGACAGACTATTTTTTTTTAAGCAAACTTAGCTACGCAAAAAGCTTTTTATTGACCTGTAAAAAATATAAAAAAAAACATTTGAGTCTAGGTTAATTGTCAAATTTCGTGTGGGCCTGAGTTTAAAGATATGTCCTTATTACCCTTATTGTTTTTTAACATTTTAAAGGCTATTTGCTCGAAAAAACTAAGTTCGTAAAGCGATATTATACCAAAGTAAACTAAAAATAATTTCTTTTGAGCATTCACATAGATTCTGTTTTCAAAACCCTTCTTTTCACCAAAGTAAAAATGAACTCTAGTAAAAACTTCTCATCCTTTTCCCGATTTCATCCAGGACTACTCCTAGAACGTCCCGTGCACTAATTTATTAAGTTAAACTTCTTGAAAAAACACTTTCATTTTTTAAAGCATTAAAAATGATAACCCACTTCAGCGAACCTCCAGATATAGTAAAAACTCCCCAATCATTTTCTCAAAAGACAAGAGTTCATCTTGCTCTCAAATTTCCAGGATGACTCCCTGAATGAACTGAGTATTAACTTCTCAACTAATCTCAATCTTGAAACTTTCACTGAAGCGATAACCCACTTCAGCCAACCTCCAGATCTAGTAAAAACCCCCCAATTCTTGTCGTAAAGACAATCATCTTGCTCACAATTTTCCAGGATGACTCCCTGGTTGACCTTAGTACTAATTATTAAACTAATCTCAATCTCATTTCTTAAAACTTTTACTGAAGTGTTAACCCATTTTAGCCAACTTTAAGCTCTAATAAAAATACCTATCCCCTCCTAAACATCTTCTCCTGCTCTCTATGGTTTTTACTCCTTTTTTTTCTTTTTTTTTACTTTTTTTGTGGTCCAATTTGTTTTTGAATGCTGTAGTTTAGCTACTGTACCTGGACACCTGGCGTTTCTATTTTAGCTGATAAATATTTCCAACATTTATTTTAATCTCCTGCTTCCAATTTCCTCCAGGAAAATGTTTTTATTCAGCTGTAATATCAAATCCCCGTCCGACATTTTCCTCTTGCTCCCAATTTCCAGGATGACTCCCTGGATGACCTTAGTACGACCTCCACGGTCCGGGATGCGCTGCGTCCTCGTCACCCCTCCCTCTCCTGCTCCACATCCACCGTCCCCTCCCAAGCAACCGCCGTCATGCGATTGGGGAAAGCCCCTGCTTACCCACATGGGTCAAAAAGCGGGACGAGCGTCAAGTCGAGAGACAGCAAAAGGTATTTGGGGACTTTTTTGTATAAAAATGGTTTAAAATTATGTAGCATTGTGTTGGTGTTCTAATAAAACAAAACGCATTGTTGACGTCATAGTTCAAAAGTTGAAAGTAAACAAAAGATTTCGTGAATTTATTTTTCGCGTCACTTTCGCCCGGGTTTTGTAATTTTATTCCGATACCGATATGTTGGCGGAAAGATCCGATACTCAATTTTTCGCGTCCAAATCTGGAAAATTTACCTTCGAATAGTTAAAATTATTCAATTTTGCTTGTTTAAGCATAGTAATGACGTCATTTTTGTGTCGTATGGGATCGCGATACTTTTATCTAGAATATCGGTATCGGAATAAAATGTCCAGTATCTGAAATCCCTACTCTATTTTTCGCGTCACTTTAAAAATTTCTAATAATTCGAAAAATTTACCTTTAAATATTCAAAAAAAAATCTATTTTGCTTGTAACGCTTTTTATCTAGAATATCGGGTATCGGTATCTGAATAAATAACCAAGTATCGTAAATGCCCACTAAACTTTTCACCTTTAAAAATTATTATAATTCGGAAAATTTACCTAAATATTTAAAATTTTGTACTTTGCTTTAGCATTTAAGGAGATCATTTAGTATGGGATACTTTTTATCAAAATATCGATATCGGAACAAAAGGTCAAGTATCGGACATCCCTCAAATCGATTTGAATTATAAACTAAATTTAAAAAAAAATTTCAATATTTTTTTTAAACAAAAAAACTCTTATTTTCTTCTTCTCAAGGTCAATCGCGAGCACCTCCAAGGACAGCACGCTTGACGTCATAAGGGGCGAGATCGCGCGTCTTCGTGACGAAATAAAGGCTGCCAAGTCGAACGAGAAGGAGAACGTGCACCCACGGCACATGTCGACCCCCCGTAGACCCCCCTGGGAACAAACAGAGCACGCCGACCCGGACACACTCCAGCTTATAAGGGACGATATTAAGGTTGGATATTTGTCGTATGCATTTCTTGCTCTAAACTGATGTTAAATATTAAACTAAGCACAGAAATTAGTAAACCGAAAATCAGTTTGTTTAGATGTTACAATAAAGATAAATATATATTTCGCTATTGAAAGCATCATCAGTATCTAAAAACATAACACAATATAAGTCAAGAAGTGCGCTAATATAAACTTGAACCAACTGTTCTAGACGAGTGGTGCACTACGCGAACTGATTTTCGCTTTACTAACTTCTGTATTTGGTTTAATCTTTATCATTGATGTGCAACCAGAATCGTTTGTTTTTCGCAATTCGGATTCAGGCAGATTCTGTTATTCGAAAGAGAGGTGTGATTATCTGAACTGATGTATTATATTTATGTTAGAATTTTAAAGTTTAAAATTTTTTTACTATTGATTTGTATAGATAAATTAATGATGCCGAAATGCATATTTGTATTGAAAGTTTTAGACCTTGCTGACTTACTGTTGTTCGAAGCGGTGTGCTTCTCAAGCTGTTATAAACTTTTAGAATTTTTATGGTGCGCATTATGTGTTCTGTTGGCGGGCAAGATTTCGTGTACTGACTCGACTTAAGTGAACTTAAGTCAATGTTTTTAAATTACTTGATCGGATTTCAGTCTTTTGGGCAAAATGAATTGACTTGACTGAAGTATTTTGGACAAATGAGTAATGAATTGACTTGACCCGGACATACTTCAGCTTATTAGGTTCGATATTTGTTAAACGGTGCACAAGGGCTAAAACTAAAAAATCGTTGCGCATATCGCGAAAAAAAGAATTGGACCTGGTGCAATTCCCCCTGAAAACACTGTGTATTGTGTATAGTAAGTTTTCTGCCATATGCACTATGCATGTCACTGGAACTGAATACAAGAAAAAAAATTGTTGTTTGCGATCGATAAAAATTGCGTAAAACAGGGGTTGCATAAAAAGTGGGCCTCTTCTTAGCAAGATATCAATAAAAAATATTTTGCAACAACTTTAGTATTAAACTGAACGAACAATTTTTAATTATGTATTAAAATGCAGATAAAATACATACATAAATCCATACATAAGCTCAAAATAGTTACTTGGCAAAAGGGCGCGCAAAAATGTTTCCAGAACAGTCTGTAAAAAAAACTTAAAAATTTAACGACCAAAAAAGTCTAAAAAAAACTTCACCAAAAATTGCGTCAAACTGTGTTGTGAATAAAAATCCGTCTCTATCAAAATTCCAAATTTGGCCGCCGCGCAATTTGGAAACAATCAAGCTCTCGCGACAAAAAGACTGCGGCTTGTTACTGGATCGCAAACAATAACACGCCCGGGCATTGTAGCCGGCCAGTAAAAGATAGGGGCGGGTTGGGACAAGAATAGAGTCCGCTTTGTTTGAAGAGACACGCAGGGCAAGTAGTTGCCAAGCTGAGGCTGCTATGTGCGTATGTAGTGTGTGGAACAGGTGCTCATTAAAATGCCTTTATGGCATCTGGATGCGATTTGTGGCATTTTTGTTGGGCAGTTTGAATTTATTCGGTTGTACTTTGTGTAGAAAGGCGTGAAGGATTAGCCTGTTATTAAATCAAGATATACAGAGAAAAAATAATGTTGGATTATAAACAACTCTACATGCATCTTAGATGCGATTTGTGGCATTTTTTTTTAGTTTGAATGTATTCGGTTGTGCTTTATGGTGTGATTTATAAATTTGTTGCATTTTTTGGTAAGCCAGCTTTTTTAACATCGGTGTACTATTGTTGTATGCTGTTGGTATTAACTTCTATAATACCAAAGAAAGCTCCAGATAGAAATAAATCGTGTATAGAAAAGAATCAGTTGTTTCATTTCTGTTGTTTCCCTTTAACGTGTTCAAAGTGCGGATAAACAAAAGGAGTTAATTTGCACATTGGGTTTACAGATATATGTGTTGTGGCATTTCGATCTAGATGTGCATAATTTAAGTTTTATAACAGGTATTCCGTTAAACTGTTATGTGCAGTTGATTTAAGTTGTATTTAGTTTGACCAGGGCGGATTCACAATTGCGCAGGTTTTAGTCTTAACGTTGAAATGTAAACGATAGAAACGACCGTATATGATTGGAATTTCAACTTTCTAAGCATACATTATGGTTTTAAGATATCGTCGTCTTTTACAAAAAGTGATTTGTCATTATTATTTGAAACATTTTCCTCTATTGGAACACAAGGCAATGTTGGATTGTTGTTGTAATGACAACGGTTTTAGTTACCTTGACCTTCCATTGTGTGGGCTACAGAGTTTCAAAAGAGCTGTAACAACTTGTACAAACTACAAATAACGTTTCACATTGTTGGTGAAGGCACTGTTATTGAGTTATTTATTCAAAGATAATTGTGTGTATGTCTGCAAAAACTTCCGTCGGTTCTTTATCCCAATATACATTAAAATGACAGGGCCTGGGAAAACCATTCAAGAATTTTCTTCGAATTGTGTTGACAGAGCGGGTTTAGGGCAAGGTTAAACTGTGCGACAATTTGTTAAAGCTCACCACACTTGTTACTGCATAGTTATTTATATTTCCTTTTAACAATAAATATTTAATAAAGTTCGACAATTTTGTTATCTGGCTCGTGATCGTCAGACCTTATCCATCCCTTCATGAGAAAAGTTTTGTGTCCCCTGCTTTAAGTCATCTCACCGAATATACAACTTATTTCTCTCTTGAAGTATGTTTGTTAAAAAAATCCATTTTGTAATTTTTTACCCAAGATTTTAAAAGGGTTTCTAATGGACCCATAGTACAAGTTAATGCATTTTTACTTCGTGCGATCCCAAGGGGTCCACGGAACCCAGTTTAAAAACCCTGTTGTAGAGGGTAAGATGAGCAGCACGATCCCATTTTGCAGAAAAAGTGTTATCACAGAGGACTGAGGCATACTGAAAAGATAGACATAACCGTGTTTAAAAAGGTAAAATATAGATTTTTGGGGGGTGTGGATGTACCCCCGCCCGTTGTCCTCTCGTTTCCACCCCTGTTGCTCGCTCGGGGCCAAGTTTAAGGGTTTCGTGTAAATCTAGTTGTTGAATTTCGGATTATTTCAGCTTATTGGTGCAACAATGTTGAAAAAGTTGTTAGGAAATTTCGCAGATGACCTACACGCAAACTCATCATTGTTTTAAAAAAACAACAGAGATAGCAACTATGACTCAAAAAAGTTAAAAAAAAACACTAAAAAAATGTCGTGGCGTTATTGCTCGCCGCTTTACGAAGAAGAAGAATTTAGTTCCGACGCTGAATCGGGAATTTACGAAGACGAGTCATCTCCCAGACAACATTACTCCGATGACGACCAAGACCAGATCTATCAAAGGGGAAAGTACCGAAACGTCGGTAGTCTGGCTCCCTCTGCCGGCTCGTTCGGGTCAAGGTCAAAAAACGACAGTCCAAGGTCACGGACGAGAGCGCAGCGGATTTATCAGAGGGTCGGTTATTAATTGCCGGGAAAATTTCACATAGGGTTGAATTTTTTTCTCGTTTGTGACACATGTGTTACGTCACAAAGCTTGGCTTTATGACATGTTGTGATGTCACGCGTTTTGTTGTTTGACGTCATTACGCTGTATGCGTCATAACCGGTATAAGAGGTTCGTTATAACAGCGGCGAAAAAAACACACAAATTTATTTTTATGGAGGGTTTTTGTTTGTAAACCTACTTATCAGTTGATGAGCCACATGAAAAAAAATAGTTGAATTAATTTTTTCGATTTTTTTAATAACCATGTCACTATGTGCTGATTCAATTAACCGATGTATTTGATTTTGTTTATTTACGTTATTGCTTTCTCTCTAATCCCTCATATTCTTTTCCAGGCCCTTAAAGACGAAGTAAACAAGAAATCAAGAAAGGTAAGTTTATACGTTGAAAAGTCGACCTATTCAACATAATGTCTTTAATTATATTCAACTTCCTGCCCCGAAATATTTAAAATAGCTTAAAATAAGCACAAACTTAATTATAAGCTGAATCTTAAAAAAATGACTCTAAACACTGACCACCTTAACCTTAATCTGTAAATTGTGCGTTTAAATGCGACTTAGTGATAAGAAAGAAAAACACAAAAAAAATAAAAGCTTTAAATGAAAAACCTTGGAAGCAAGTCGGTTGTTTTTACTTATAAGTACAGAACTTAGTAAAACGAAAATCAGTTTGTTTTGATGTTATAATATGATAAATATATTTCGCTACTGAAAGCATCATCAGTATCTTAATCAAATCGAATTAAGATGATGATTTTAGTAGCGAAATATATTTATAATTTTATAACATACAACAAACTGATTTTCGTTTTACTAAGTTGTCTTAGTTTAATCCTTATCATTGATGTGCAACCAGAATCGTTTGTTTTCACCATTCGGAATCAGGCAGATTCTGTTATTCGAATGAATACTTTGATTATATCTTTATATATTAACAGAAATGTCAGTTTTTATCTGACGTTCAATTTTATTTCAACAGCCCGAAGACGTCGACCAGGCAAGCTTAAGGTCAGCTGACCTTGCCAGCGGGAGGTCAAGGTCATCGGAGCGCGGTCGAAGGTCACGCCGGTCAAGGTCACTAGGTCGTGATGACGTCAGCGAAGCGAGCAGCCGGCGAAACGAATCGAGCCCCGAAACTACGTCACGAACCCCTAGAACTCGCTCCAGGTCCCAAACCAGGACCCCCTGGCAGGGGGGGTACTGGACCTATGTGCCCCCGGCCCCCGTTGTGGCCCCAGGGTGGGTATCCCCCACCCCCATGATGGCCCGTACCTACACAAGGGCCCCATCGCCTGTACAAACAATGCACAACCCCACCCCTGTGTACAGACCCCCACCTGTTGTACACGCGGCCCCCATAATTGGCCCCCCGCCCACCGTGGTGTACCTTGACCCCCAACAGGCCCCCACTACTGGTAGGGTGTACGTTCCGAGCCCCATGGGTCAAAGCAGGGTGTACCCCACCCCCAGCAAGCCCCGTGCGTCTGTGTACATCTCACCCAAGCATAGCGTGGGGCGTTCTGGTGTGAGGAAAGCAAGTGTTTATATTGTGGACGAGAGCGACGAAGAACCGATGAGAAGGTAAGATGGTGTTCAAGGATTTGCTTTTTTAGAGTAGATGTTGAAAGCAAGAATAGTCATATTCGAATTAAAATGCTTCTTACTTTTGTATGGGCTTTGATATTCATTCTACGTCTTTCTACAACCTTTAGCCATTATCTAAAGAGTTATTCGAAACGTTTAAAATGCTCGCTACTTTTGTATGGGCTTTGTTATTTCTTACTACAACTTCCAATCATTATGCTCCAAAGAGTTTATTTATTAAAAATCGGACGAGTAACGAAAAACCTTGCTTTCAATTTGGTCGAAACAAAAAACTGCCTGTTGTGCAAATAGGATAGGCTTTAAAACAACTGTTTCGATAATTTTTTTTTTAACTTACAATGATTTTAAGTCAAACAGTAACTAAACACAAGTAACGCCCGTGCAAAAGTTCGCAACATTAAGCCACCTCTCAAGAGTTAAGAAAACAAGTTCTTTCAAGAAATCCCACATTTTGCAATTCATTTTTAGATAACGTTCATCTTGTTGCTTTCCGGAAAAAAATCCTTTCTTAATGTTACCGTTAAAATAAGACGCGCATAGGATACATAGAAAGCCCATACAAATGCAGGCGGCATTGTGTGCACATTCTAATAAAACAATAGCATTATTGACGTCACAATCCTCCAACTATGTCACTCTCAAACTCGTCAAACAGGAGCCACCTGAGTCTACGTCGATCCTCTTCAATGTCTCGTCTCCACTCCGGAGCAGGTGAGAGGAAAAAACGAGGCGGAGGATTACTCCTGCTCCCTGACTCCCGCCTGGATGACTCGATGGAGCGAGCCGAACGCTCCGCGGAGGAAATTCGCTCCCACTCCCGGCAGATGTACAGGAGCTTGAGGAACGATGTTTACAGATCGCAGCTGATGGCTGAGACTATGTGAAGAAGAAGAGGATGCTCATAGCATTGGTGGGTTGGATTAGGGTTGAAAGACAAGTGATTTTGGCATTATTTCGGGTTGTAGAAAAACAGATTAAGTTTAAACGTTGGTTTATATTGTAAATCGACACTTTCTTGTTTAATTTGAAAGCTTCTAAGTATTTAGTGGGAAAATATTTGGTGATTGGATTGTTGTTTCTTACTTTTAGAGTTTTTTACAGTTTTCTTCCATTTGGAATTCCGCCCAGACAACAATTCTTCGAGTATTAATGCAAAAATCTCCGTCTTTCGATTTTTCTAACTTTTGTAAGGGTTGTTGCACCACTCTTCTATCGAGAGACAATAGCCTTAATAAGAATTATAATGAAGCGTTTTTATCTGTCTTGTGTTTTAAGTCCAGTTGTTTTCCGTGCGCGGTTGTTTATTCCCAGAACCCAGTGCCTCTTTTCTAGTTTTCTACTCGGTGTTTTTTAGTGATGTTTAGCATACTTAACACTTACACACAAATAACACATTAAATGAACTCGAGACTGTTCTAACTACTTTAGAATTACCAAGAAATGAAATAAATTATAAAGGGAAGTTGTTAGTTTGAATCAGAGGTATTTGTAACTATTTTGTTTGGTTCTGATTAAGTAGTTTTTCTACCAATTGACTCAAACTGTACTGCTAAACATTCTATTGTAGTTCAGTGATTTTTAAAAATGTTTTTTTATTTTTTTTTATACGTATGTTACACCTTTATTTACAAGTAAAGAAAACCAATTACACTTAATCAAATAATTGTACGCCAAACAAGTGTTTAACTTCGTTTTTTTATTGAGGATAATTTAATTCATGCTTTAAAATTTTATCATGTTTGACTAAAATCAAAATTGGATTATACTACTGACCCCAAAAACCCTATTTCGAATAGTTTATTTTAGTAAACCAATATAACTGTTTCGTTTCGCTGTGTCTGTATTGTACAGCAGTGGTTTGTATTTTGTTCACAAAATGCGTTTTTTATTCCGCCTTGATATAACACATCCTCATATGCGCGTAGCATATAGACCAGTGTTTCTCAACCTCTTTATGTCGACGACCCAGTACTACTGTACTGTATAACAGCGAACCTTTGGCAAACCTGTTTTTTCATTGAACTTTTTGTAAGCATAACACAATGAAGACATTAGCGGTAATACATTTTTTTTTTTGGAAAAATTAGTTAAATTTTAGGAAAATGAGTCAAGTCTTCGTTTCACGCCATTTTTTTTAATTTAGGAGAAATCTTGATTTAAAACAATCTAAATAAACCTCCTAACTACTGCAGTCGGCAACCCAACCAAATTAAACAGCCACACGTCGGTTGAGAAACACTCATTCAGGTGTATGTACATTTTAGCTCTTTTATTAAATCGTTATATACCACGTATTCCAACACACAGTTCTATATTTTAGCTGCACATATTTTATCATTGTTATGTACCGAGAGCCTCGTTTTATTCATTTATTTTTTGAACTTTTGTTAATTGTTAACATTCCCGTCCGCCCTTGTGGAAATGTTTTAGTTACTTGCCTATCGAAAGGTTGAAACGAATTACTGTGACAATTTTAGTGCCTCCTTGTACAATCGTTGTAGAGTACTTTGCAATTAAGTGATTCCCAACCTTTTTTTAGTCACAAAACCCGTTTTTTTAGATTTAACCTCACCATAATACTTTTTTGTCAAAATTATCAAAAATTTTTGCGATTAAAAAAATTGACAAAAATTATCGCGATTAAAAAAATTGACAAAAATTATCGCGATTAAAAATATTGACAAAAATTGACCAAAATCGATATTATTGGACATCTCACTTACCAACAAGTTTTAAATCGAGAACCTTTTCACGACCCCTTCAGAGCCCCATGGACCCAGGGTTGGGAATCACTGATATACAATAATTTTTAGTTCGAAAATAGGTTTTAAACTATAGTTACTGATTGCGTTTTGACACAATACTGTGCCTCGCATTTGCTGGCTACTTTAAGTGACTTTATAGCTTTAAATTAACTTGTAAAACTATACTGTGAATACCTGGTTTGCTGATTTCAATAGCATGTTACACCTGTGCCTTTAAAGCCTGTGATTTCTTCATTGCAATTATGTGACAAGGATTAAAGAAATAAACTGAAGTATTGTTTTTGAGTTGGCTTAGAATTGCTTATATTAATTACCTTTTAGATACTTAGCCGAAGCTTTAGTTTGTTCATTTTCAAGTTCGTCTCAGATAACACTAATGGTTTTGACAGAAGTTTGACCATGGAGTTGAATTTACAAAAAAACTTTTATAATGAGCATGATTATTTTAGAATAAATTAACCTAATGGTATTTCTTGTTGCTTACCTGTTGTCCAGTTAAGCTTGAAAACAGGCGAGCCTATACGTAATACTCTAGCTTTCCAATTTTTTAAGTTGTTTTTTGAAAGTGTATATTCTTAGGCCTGGTTTCCTCGAAAGATACAATTTGGACGTGTTTATCTTTAGTCCTGCCTCCAGGGCTGTGGAGCCGGTTTATTTTGTCTGAATCGGGCCCCAGTAAGACACGCAGTCCCAAATTCGAAATCGCTAAGACACCGAACCGGAAATTATAAAGTTGGAATAGCATTTATTTGAATATTTTTTAATTATCTTTTGTTAATGGCTGATTTACTGTTACATAAAACCTCTATGTGTAGGTTGTGGATTGGCCTTCTGAATAAGTCACCCTAATGCGACTGATTTCCAAATCGGGAAAATTCTGTTATTTTTCCGTACCCTAATTAAAAAATTATTTCAATTTACCAAAACAGTTGACTTTTTCTGCGTTTAAAGAAGCTATGTAGCGTGGAGGGTTCTTGGGGAGATGTAAGAAGGCTGCTGACTCTGTATACGAGAGCCGACGGCTGCCTAAGTCTCTTACAAATTCTTAATCCGACTCCAAAGGAGCAGGCCGCTAGAATACCTGTCTTTAACTTCTTGTACTCTAGGCAAAGACAATCCACTCAGTAGATAATTTCTCTTTGAGTATATTCACAAATCTCAGAAACACAGCGATAAACAGAGCGTGATTCAAGCCGCTATTAGTAAGATGTTTTCAGTACGAAGAGTATAGTAGAATGAATTCTGAAACGCGGAAAAGCGATTCGCTAGGCGCGGCGGTCACACATCAGTGGACAACGGTCACGTGTTTAGTGACGTAAAAGTAGGCTAACTGCTACACCTACACCAATAGGATTAAATACCTGATGCTAAATGTCGATAAAATTCAAATAATTAAAAGCAGGGCCGCGGAGTCGATTAAAAATAACCTCCGATTCCGGCCCCCCAAACACGAACCCGAGTTCGACTCCGACCAAATGTGCGATTTCGTCGAGTCGCGAGCCCTGGTGCAAACTTACATTTTGTATTTCACCTATTTACTGAACTAAATATTGAGATATCCACATGGTTAAAAATATTCCATCTTTACAGTTTAGAGCAGGGGTTCTTAAACTTTTGTTTACAGCGGATCCCTAAAATTTTCTTTCATCTTGCGTGGACCACTGCAGGCAAAAAAATTACAAAAATGACGCCATAAATTGACGTCACAGTACAAACAGACTTCATAAATTTGACGATTTTGGTTCGAAAATGTGAAAGTGAAATGGAGTCTAAATGCATTCAGTGCAACACCGTTTTATTCTTAATTAAATTGTTTTCCATAATAAATTGATTACTTCTTAAATACACTAATATTTCAATTAGACCTTCATGGACCCCCTAAAACTAGTTCAAAGACCCGCAAGGGGTCCATGTACCCCAGTTTAAGAACCCCTGGTTTAGAGTTTGTGGCCTTTTAAGTTTCGCAATTTGGTAATGCGCATGTCGATTCGGTCTTGAAACAAACCGACTACATATACCAGGTTGGAAGACAATTTTTTTGCTATTTAATGAGAAATCGTTTTCTTTTTAAAATAAACCCGTTTTTTGTAGTTTTTTTAAGTTCATCAGTTTGAAAACAGCAATCTTTGAGTTGTATCTCACACCTCAATTTTGTACGGAACTCTTCGCAACTTTTTCTTCATTTAAGCTTTATAAAACTGTGTAAGTGCTGGGCACGAAACACCATTTATTTGCGAAGCAGTGGTGAGTAAAAATACGATACGCGACAAAAAAATAAACGAAGTTTTTTTTAACTTCAGTAGCCCCACACTGCATACAAAGTTATCCGCTATAAATAAAACTAACGTGCAGATTGTAACAATGCACAAAATCATAAATTATATGTGAAAAATTAAAATTAATAGACAATATTTATGGGGAACGCTAAACAACATTTCCCAGAAAAGATCCTTTAAAAAAATAATATCACCAACTAAGTTGTTTATACGATAATGTGAAATTCGGTTATATACACAACAGCAATATCTGCATAAATTACAAACGTATATGCAAAAAACACAACATAATTTTAACGTTCAATTCTTTACAGCTTTATAGTATTTCGCCATTGTGGCTGAATTGTAAGATAAACCCTTTATTTTAGTTGTGCATAAATACAAATTCATTTAAACGATGATATCATATAATAGGCGGTTTTATTACATTGTGTTGTGAACCTAAAATCAATTCAATTATTCCGTAACGTATTATTCCATGAAAGCTGAAATACAATTGAAATCTTTAAAAATTGGCGCCACATCACAAATTGCGTGTCCCGCAAAATGTACACGGAGCCCGGTTTAAGAACCACCTTATTTAGGCAATATTTCGTGGGCGGAAGAATTCACCACGCTGACCGTAGTTTATTGACCGCTGATTAGATGTCCGATACTTATTGCGATACCGATACACGATATTTTGAGCACAAAGATCGCGATTCGATAACAAGTGACGCCATTACTATAATTAAATAAAGTTGATTAAATTGCAAAGTGCGATGGTAATGATCTTTAGGCTATTAAGGCCGAAATTGGCTTTTGTGGTAGTAAGGAAATTTAGATTCAATGTATAATGTAATTTTTTAGGAAACTTGTCTTTAAAGGTAGAAAATTCTAGGTTTGTTCGCAAAACATCACTGTAAAGCACAAATTAATTTGTTATATGATCGGCACCGATACCACCCTAGTATCGGACGATTACCGATACTACAACTTAGTATCGGGTATTGGCTCCGATCCGATATTATCGGACGAGTACCGATACTGCCACTTGGTATCGGGTATCGGCTCCGATCCGATATTATCGGACGAGTAGCGATGCAACCACTTGGCATCGGGTATCGGCTCCGATCCGATATTATCGGACGAGTACCGATACTGCCACTTGGTATCGGGTATTGGCTCCGATCCGATATTATCGGACGAGTACCGATACTGCCACTTGGTATCGGGTATTGGCTCCGATCCGATATTATCGGACGAGTACCGATACTACCACTTGGTATCGGGTATCGGCTCCGATCCGATATTATCGGGCGAGTACCGATACTACAACTTGGTATCGGGTATTGGCTCCGATCCGATATTATCGGACGAGTACCGATACTACCACTTGGTATCGGGTATCGGCTCCGATCCGATATTATCGGGCGAGTACCGATACTACAACTTGGTATCGGGTATCGGCACCAATCCGATATTATCGGACATCCCTAATGCTGATGCAAATAAACCGAAATGTAAACGTAAATGTGGCTACACGTGAGCCAGGTCCCTCCAAATAGAACAGGTTGTTTATTTGAGGCCACGTCATCATCATGACGTCATCAGTACAGCCACGTCATCAGTGCAGCCAGTAGATTAATATAAGGATGATGCAGAATGCGATGACGGAGGCGATTATGAGGGCGTCTCTTCGCTTGCGAAGCTTGATTTTCTGCACGAGGTTGTTGATTGCGGGGAATCGGTCTGCGGGGTTTTGTGGTTAAGGAAATAAAGTTGAACCGTTGTGTTAGATGAGATATATTTGTTGGTGTATGGGTAGGTGAGCTTTCGTTTTAAATGGGACGTTTTTGCACACTTTAAAAAAAATTATTATGTGTAGAAGGAACATCAAAGCCCATATAGAAGTAGGTGAAAAAAATAAATAAATAAATTCGAAATGTTCAAAATGCTATCTACTTCTGTATGGGCTTTGAATTCCTGCCAGGCATAGCAAATGCATTTTTTAAAAAGTGTGTTAGCTTCCGTTCAAAATATGACGTTTTAACACACCTAAAAATATGCCTGTTTAAACTGTTTAAGTATACTTTATGAATTAATGCCCCAGTCAATATCTTACTAAGATTGAGGTTGGTTTGTATGTACGGGTTTGCCTGAATTTACTACATTTCACAAATATCAGACATTTTCACAAAGCCAATAAAAAAGCAACGTTTTTACTGTTGTAATATTTAGGCATTGTTCCAGATTTAGATGTGGTTATGTATTGTAAAGATCTTATAGCCCTTTAAAAAATAATTCCTTACTAGTTACTATTAACAAATGTCAAAAACAACTACTTTAGAGTTCCAACTAATAAGCTCTCTTTATAAAAGGATACTGGCCAGGTTGTTCATTCTGGTTGTAATGCCCTTGAACAGCGCCCTCTGCTGGCCAAGGTTCTCCCTTGTTGCCATGGCGATGCTGGAAAATAAATCAAAAATATTTTTAAGTTGAAAGCTCTGGATTGTTTAAACTACAAGCCTTGAGGCTTAGAGTGTGAATTTGGGTGGCAGATTATTGCTGAAATACCTGTATCATTGTTGTACTAAATATGTGATAATGGAAATCACCTTGACCCTTGTAAGATAAATGTCGACGTTAACTCCTGATCAGTAACAACAGAATACTCTTTATAGCAAACCTAGCAACTCAGGTCAGATACTATTAATGATTTATTCAAAATAAGATATACTTACAATATCTTTGCTGGTGATATATACAGTATATATATATCTATATATTTTAATGGTGTCTGACCTGAATCACTAGCTTTCTAGAGTACTCTGCGCATACCTATATTAATTTAGTATCGGACTGCCACCGACATCACCCAAGTATCGCAAAAGTATAGATACTACCACTTGGCATCTGGTATTAATTTTTATCCGATATAATCAGACACCCCAGCTTCGCTATACCTAATGAGCTTAGGCTCAGGAGCGAGTCTACAACCAACGTTAGCAAATTAGCACCGTTGCCTGCTCATCCTGTTTGTGAAACTAACCTGTAGTGAGGTTCAAACCCACGACCTTATTCATACTGGGATTGTCGCTCTACCAACTGAGCTACACAGGCTCAACAGTAAAAGGCAGAAACCGACCAGTTTTATATATATATATATATATATAGGTGTTTTCAAAGATTAAGGTAACAAAATTTTACTTACTCGATTGCTTCGTCAGCAAGACGATCTGAACTGCAATAAAATAAGGCAATTGTTATATTCAAGATATAATTATTTTTTTACTTTTGAACAAAGTACATTTTTTAGATTTGTAAAATTACTCTAAATTCATAAATTTGCCAGTATAACTTGTATTACGAGGTGTGATTCATACTGCGTCAGATTGACTTTAATATGAACCTACTTTCTTAAATGGTCTTGTTCTTTCATGTACATGTCTGTGCGGCGATTATTTACTCCACTTGAGTTCTTGTAAGCACTGAAAATAAAAGCATAGAAATTTATAAGAAAAAGGTAAATTGGCAATAATTTGCAAAAAAAACAAAACATTTCCAGTTTATTAGAAACGCTCCGGAATATTTCATGCAAACCATTTTCTGCATCGTTTATGTAACTAAGATTTTTTATGTCAATTTTAGAGCTTGTATAACATATATATATGATTATATATATATACCAGTAAATCATTGACACTAATTATAAAACCCACTCGATATCTCGGCGGACCGATCCAAGAAGATCTTCTCTTTCTCTGAACGAATGAATGTTTGTTCTTGTTTTCCTGAATTCATGGCTGTAGTCCTGTGCCGATATTTGAGAGGATAAATAGAATAGTTTGCAACACACCCGGAATTTTGGGCCCTTTTTTGACAACTAGATATTCCAATCTCATAAAATTTTCTCATAAAGCCCATTTTAAAAATGCTATTTAAATCCCAGTCAAAGCATTCTTGAAAATGCTGTGTAGTTGTTTATTTACAAGGATTTAAATGATTGATTACTAATGAAAATGCCATGAAAGCCCATCAGTACATGGTTTTAATAACAGATCATTTTTGTTTATACAAACTATATAACGGCATTCTAACTATGTGTCATTTACACATATTTTAACATATAATTTACTTTAAATCATATAGGCAAGTTGTGAAAACACCAGGGCGCTTTTACATAGGTCGCTGTTTGTAGCACTGACATACTATTACCTGTAGTATGTCTCTGTGTCGCTGTACAGTGTGTAGCAAGGCTGGATTTGTGTTGCTCGTGGATTCCAAATACTCAGACATTTGATTGTTCATCCCAGTCAGCTATAAACACAAATAATAAAATGTTTTGTTAAATATAATTAAACACACAACCAATTTACAGTTTTATTTGTAATCTTAGCTTTGTTTTTCAATTATAGTTTGCTTAAAAAACAAAACAAATTTATTACAATGAAAAGTTTTATTACTGAAAACCAAACCCAATTTATTACATTACTAAAACTCCTTGAAAACATCAACTAACAGTAAATTAACCATAAGCCTAGCCTAGGTGTAGCATGGTAATTTTAGCTTAAATGCTGCAGCTTAGACTTTTTCTCTCTTGTCACATAAGCAACAATTTTTTTTAAATGCTGATGCAAAAATTGTCTTAGTACCAGTGAGACAATTCCCCAAAATTACTATTGCACACACCATACCATAATTCAAGAAGCCCTGCTCTAAACTATTTTCTATTTTTCTTGATTTATATCTAAATATCCCAGATTTAAAAGTATGCATATACACATAATTACTTTAGCTAAGAGCTGTTCAATCTCCATTGCCATGGTTTCGATCATGTGTTCGCTGGACACACTGTTAAGAAGAGGTGTGTTGTCGTTGGTGGCCGAAGCATTGTGACTAAAACTGGTCCCCAACTTGCTGAAGGACACAAGTTTTAAATCAAGGTCGTTCTCAAGTCTCCGTGCCTGTCTTCGAAGGTCTGAAATTTAAAAATAATAATGCAAAAAAAAAACATTTTATTATTTTGAATGCCCTGACTATATACATTCAGTTAACAGCTTGTTTTTAAGCATAAGAATACAAACAAAATTAAAACAAATTAGTCAACAAATTCAAACAAAATTAAATAAGGTAAGTTTTCCTTAAGGATAATAAACAAAACAGGGACTTGTTTTTTTACAAATTGGAGATTATAATTTACTCTTTTTGCAAACAGGTAGTTTCCTTAATCACATAATTTAGTGAATGCTATGTTGCTTTCAAAAAAGTAATATGATTATTATGGACAAAATGATTAAACGCCATTTAAACAAAATTATTCTTACCTTCCCACTTGTTAGCCATTGTGCTTGGATGTGGGTCAAAGTTGAATTCCCTCAAAGCACGATTAAAATCACTCCCTGACTGAGCCACTGTGACATTTGTTTAATTTTCAGGATTTTGCTAAATCTGAATTTTTTTTTTCAATCAAAATAAGAGAAACTTTTACAACTTTATAGCAAAAACGAGGCTTTGTGGTGAAATGTGGTATTTAAAACCACTACAAGCACCTGTAATGTGTTTACATTTACATTTTTGCTTTCAAATGGCTCAAATCACAAAAGGAAAACATATTTTTACAGAAATCCATATTTTTTAGGTAACAAATTTATTCCCTAAAAAATTAATGTAGTCTAACAAATCAATATTCGAAAGTGATATAACTTGGTATTTTTTATTTAAATCAGTAAAAATCAAAATAAAAGAGGTTTTACTTCGTTCTTATAGTTGTTTATTCATAAACTTAAGAAACACGCCAAAATATATTTTTGTAGCAATAATTGTGAACTTGTTACAGTTTGTACACAATCAAATTAGCATGTTTTGTGTAAATATACGCAGAAAATTTACCTAAAACACTAAAAAACGATCTTTTTCTTAACAACTATTGTGATTTTATTGTTTTTACAAATGCTCCACATCAAAATCACTGGTGCGAAACACAACTGTCGCGTGTCGCGTGGATTGTGTCGCGTAAGAGATTAAACGTTATTTTCCGGTAAAGTGTTTTCATTAAACAATATTTTTTTAAATCTAGCAACAATCTGGCGGCAGTCTTGCAATTAAATAATTTCCATTGACCGTTACATCGGTGTTTGTTTGTTGTTTGTTTTGAATTGGGATAGTTCAATTCAGAGGTTCTTAAATTGTGCGTCGGAGCGCGCCCTGTGGCGTGGTTTTAACATTCAAAGAGCGTCGCACAATAATTTAGTTTCATACATGCAAATACAATTAAATATCATTTTCTCATCCAAGCAAATAAGTAAGTAAAATTTATTATCGCTGGATGAGTCGAACAATGTTTTCTAAAGGGGTGCAAGGAATTTGTTGAGAAACAAATTTGGCTTAACTGATGGTCGTGGATCGGTGTTTTAATGAGCACATCACAGTAGGTCACATTCGAATCGCAACACTTAACTGAAACTTATTGCTTATAATTTATACATATGTCTTGTAAAAATGTATAAGCCACGGTAACTATTCAATCGGGGGCGTGTAGTGCGTAAAAGAAAAAAATGAAAACTTATAAAAAAATTCGACCAGTGATTGGTTCTGTTCATGTATTTCTTTACTAGGACCACTGCTTTAGTGGGTGTGTCGCGGGACATTTTATACCTTGTTGGTGTACCGCAGGTGGAAAAGGTTGCAGAGCACTAATTTTAAGGGCACAAAAACGCAGCTATAACTTCGGGCTAAAAATATATCCTTAAAACAAACTAAATACGACTATAAAACAATTTTGCGAAAATTGTGATATTCATGAAAAAAAAGCAAAACAATCGATTGTTGAGCCCGTAGCCTCAAGGAATAATTCCACAAAATCGACTAAATACAAAATATTTTCGAAAACAACTCGATTCTCAGGAAAATCCTGGCAAACATGTTCAAATAGCAGAAATAACGGCTGGCATTTTAGCACGATTCTACCGAATGGGCTGTGACGTAATGGAAAATTACCGCAAAAGGTTCGTTTGTGAAAATCACGCTAATAAAGCTTAAGTTTACTGTGTATGTCAATTATAGTTGTCGTTACCATAAGGAGCCGTAAATTCCCAACCCCTCCCGACCTACCCTAGTACTAATCTAAGTAAATTAATTTAATTTTGGAAATACGACAGTTAAGACAGACCTTTAAACTCAAATTTTGGTAATGTTCGAAAATGTTTGTTTTTCTCTGCTCGGAATCGCATGTAACTCTATGTGTAATTACTAGTCGTTAGGTCATGTGCGTTGTTCAAGCAATTTAGGCTTTGCAAGCGTGAATTAAATAAAATAAATTTTTTTTTTGATTCTTAGGGGCTGTTGGAAAATGTTTGTTTGTTACTGCTATGAATCACATGTAACTCTATGTGTAACACAAATGCTGATCAAAGTTTTGTGTTTAATATTATAGTTTAATCATCCTAGCAAAGAATGAAGTAGGGCCTACTCGTTTTTGCTTTTTGTATTTCACGCATTAGTGCCAGCAGACCCAAAGTCTCAGACAAAGTAAGCCGAAAGTTAATGGTTAAGTAAAACCAGTAATGTTTAAATATTATCGACAGCTTTTTTTTATCGCGTTTATAAAAACACGCTTGCAAAGCTTATAAAATCAGATTCGTGCTCTCAGGCATAATAATAAGCGCTGATCAGCACTAATTACTAGTCGTTAGGTCTTGTGCGTTGTTCAAGCAATTTAGGCTTATAATTGTAATGCTGTCCAGAGGGCATAGCACTGCTTTACAATCTAATGCCTTGCATCGACGTTGTTTTGTTTAAAGAATCGTGTTTCATTGCACTTATACTTTTCAGTTGCTTAATGTTTATGCTGGGAAGCTATGACGCAAGCGATTAATTCATCACAGATATTAAGAGCACGTATTAGAACAATAGATAAAATGACCTTTGTCTGATTTATTAGCGAAATAAATTTAGTTACCAGGAAATTTGGAGGATTAAAATAGCGTGCTTATATCAGTTAGCAGTTAACATTTATGTTGGTAGCCTAGCATTCAGAGTTAGAAGTCGCTAAGCAAATCTTGTTATTGTTGGCTGATTATGTTATTTAGGTTTCACAGTTAATACGGTTTGCAGAACTTTTTTGTAAAGACTAGATTGCGGCTCAAATTGCTACTCTATCTGTGTTTCTAAGTGAATACATGCAAAGTTGTTTTATGGCTTAGTTTTGTTCTGTATAATTGTGATTACTACTTAAGTTCTGTTGCAATCAGTTAGCTAGTGCCATTCATACCTAATCGTCAAAAACTTACGCTATAGGTAGCCTATTTCATGCCTAATTCATCCTTGTTCATATCTTTGCCGGGAAAGAGTAACTTTGTGTGTCAGAATTGTGACTAGCACTAAGTCTATGGAGGGTATGTGTATTTAACTATAGGTTTATGTTATTTGATTTGTTTTAACTCGATAATATCTTTCATGGTTGTATGGTATGTGAATAATATTGTTTGAAATCAATATGCAGCAGAACTAGTTAGAGCGCTGGTCTAGAATCCTACCACGTTTTTTGACAATTTAAGAAACGAAGTGTTAAAAATGAAATTGCAAGAAAAAATAAACATGGGAGAATAAATATAATAATAATACTTCACTCACCCAAACTCGAACCCTAACTCTCACTTAACCCCATCGCTTAAACCAGTGTTTCTTAATCAGGTGAATGGTTCACCCCAGGGTGAATAAAATTTTTGCTGGGGTGAACGAAGCAAAAGGGGTGAATAAGGGTGAACCGTCAGAAATGAATGGTAGCATGCGAAATAACCTAAGTCATTTTGTGCTGTTATATATAGACGAGATAGTTTTATCATATCATGAAACAATGGTGAATGAAATCTGCAGATAGATGCTAGGGGTGAACAAAACTGAAAAAGTTTAAGAAGCACTGGCTTAAACTGACTGACCAGAAAAAGATCAACTTTACCAAAGCAATCTTAACATGTAACTTGATCTAACCGCAGTAGTGTAACCGGAATGTACTTATTTCGATAAACATGTCTCTTATTTGATATATACGTCTTTCAAAAGCAACTGTATTACAGCAGGTATAGTTGAGTTATTTTGAACGTTATGTAAGGTAAAATAATTGGTAGTTAATTTGCGTTGTGAAGTTTTCCCAAATATTCGGAACTTATATTTCAACTGTGTTATCTGTGTTTGAAATGTTCCAGGGTCACCAGGCCAAAAAACATATATTTTGTTTCTCAAAATTACATTTCCCCAACTTTTCCTATGTAAAATACGAACTATTACGTGTTGTCATATGACGCATTGTTCTTATTTCGTGGTGTTTATGCGTTAAAATTAGTTCAATGGCCCAAAATATGACATATGCAGTGTTATATAAATAAAGATACGTTTTAAGCGTTAATTAAACCCTTAAATACCTCATAATTTGTTTCAAACGCACACGAAGGTACTAAACGACGATGTTTCACAAACTTGTTTTGGTTAGTGTTTTTATCCAGCCTTGCGACCCCTCTAAAGATAACTAGCGTGTTTAAAGTAAATACACGGCTGTACACTCGCATAGTGCGGATCTATTAGCTTGTTAACACGATTTTAATATCCGGTCGTTCACGTGTAATGTAACCTCATCTTGGAAGTTGAAATTTCGTGGGAAAATTATATGTTATAGATCAGTGGTTCTTAACCAGGGTTGGGGTTCGACGCCGCTGTTTCAAGGGTTCGGTGAGAACGTCCTCTGAAACATAAATGCTGTCATTTCAAACTAATTCGAATCTCTTTCATGTGCCAAGGTGTCTTGTAACGTTATAAATTGAAAGCTCCAATTTAACCTATATAAATGCAAGTTTATAATTTGAATATGCCCAGTTTCAGCTGCTAGGAGGAAAAAACGAATACTGAGCGAATATTTGGGGTTCGACGAACGCTTGCAGAATAGCATAGGGGTTCGACAGGTTACCAAAGGTTAAGAACCACTGTTACAGTTTGTGGTCTATAGTCCATATCGTCTTGTTTCTTCTCCTTGTTTTTTTTTTAAGGTGCCCGTCTTAATTCTTTGATTTGACTTCCGCCCCAGTTTTGTCGGTTTTAACAAAAGGATAAATGTAAATGTAAACCCATTTGAATTATCCTTCATTCCTTTGTTTTTTTGTTAAATGAAAAGTGTAGTTCCTACTTTGAGTTTCAGGTTGACGACGGCCCAATCTACAATGCGTTGAGAAGTGATGTTTAGTGCCCATCCGAGTAGGTTTATATGTATATTTTACATCTGACTATAGCTTGTTTTTTTGTTTTTTTGGGGGGGGGCTAGCCTAGTGAACCCTCCCCTGGTGTTAGCATTTCTGCCTTTTTACAACCTACTACTTTCTCTTTACACAACTAGGTGCCAACAAAATCGTTAACCCACGTTTTGTTTGTTTATTGACTTGAAGGGCAAATCAAGGGAACGTGATTTTTATTCACCTGTTCTGCAACCTTGGTGACTGCTGGTACGTTAGTGAGCTACTGGTTTAGTTGATCTGCAGTTAAGTTAGCACACGAAATATGCCAGAATAGGGCCTAAACCCGTTTTGATCTACAATATATGCCACTAACTTTAAGCATTTTGAAACAATTCGCTAAAACATTAGGTTTGCACTTATTTGACCAATTTGACTTACTTCATCGAAAAGGCGTCATTTTGTATCGGAATAAACTACGAATTGAGCTTTATTGAAAGCTCTTGTTTTATAGTTTGGAACATCTAGGCAGGTTTTTTTTAAGGTTTGGTTTGGGTGACCGCTAAGTAGTTTTAAGAGACCGCAAGTATTTCATTTAAATATACCAAAAAGTTGCAAGTCCAAAATTTGGGAAACCGCTGGAGAAATTTGGGGGACCGTTTCGGCCCCCCAAAACACCTTAAAAAAATCACTGCATCTAGGTAAGTAAGCCTAACTTTTTTTTCTAACTCTAGAGCCAAACTTTTAGTAGCCAAGGGTGGGTGATTGGATAACCAAAGAAGTTACTTGATCCGTTATAATGCAATAAAAAGATTGTTTAACAGTGATTGATATTGAAAAGAGTATTTTACGTTCATAATCTAAGTGTATTGTTTCTTCACAGTTATAGCCATTTAATAAACATAAAGCAATGCAAGCAATTTTACATTGGTGTAAAATTAATAGCTGTGTTATACGTTCAAAAAACTTTCAGACGATTAGCGCATCCTAATTTTGTAGCAAGTCTTGGCTTTTGGCGCAGATGTTGTGTCTATTACATTTTGCATATGTTTTTAATTTTGTTGATTTTTTTCCTATAGGTTTGTTTTTCTGCCAACAGGATGCATTAAAGTAATAAATAAAAAAGTAGAATAATTTGTAGTTTCTGCTCTGGAGAAATAATAGTGTTTGGGCTTGTAAGGAAGGAATATGAAAAAAACTTTTGAGAACCACTGCTCGAATCAGCATTAATTTCTACCGACATGGTGTTGTAAGTTTAATATACAGTATACAGGTGTTTTAAGTTTAATATACAGTATAGGGAATAGGTGTTGTAAGTTTAATAAACAGTACAGGTGTTGTAAGTTAGATATAGGTGTTGGTGTGTTTTGCTACAAACCTCTAGTGTAGCGATGTATTGTGTGATGCAGTCGTTTATATTATTTTCCCATATTTGTAAGCTACAGGTAAACATGCGACCGGAAAACATGTATTTTTACAATGCAAAAAAACATGCTACAGCCATACGCTATGTATTTATGAACAATATTTGAAATATTGAGTTTTTCTGGTAAAAGAGATCGTTTGCGGAACATGACAAACAAATAGCCCATTATTTTTTTTTATAATACTGGGTTACATTGTGCACGGAACTGTATTGTTTCTTGATAATGAATGTCAAAACCAAACAATTAATGCTTTGACGAAAAAAACTCAAAATTATAACAACTGCGTACCATCTTTTATAAGTGATGCTTTCGTAAACTTTATAGTTACATTAAATGAAGATGGTACAAGTTCGTATCGAAACGTCCTAATTAAGATGATGTCGACCTGCTCGAACTTTTTGGTTTGCAATTCTTTATCAATTCTGTGTTCGTTTTAGCATTAACGTTTTTTTACGTGTTTCAATGTGAATTCCATAGTTAAGCTATGCGCATTTTAAACTATTCAGTCATGGTTTGTCTTTAAAATCGCAAAGAACATTGCCACTGACAAATACATTTTTATCCGCAGTTTGAGATATGCAGACGAGATAATACCACCCTTCGAAATGTTGTGATTGAACACAGGTGCTGATAAAGATCAGGCTGCTTAAACTTGCCGGTAAAGAAGTCTTGTTAATGCGGCCAGTCAAACTAGTGAAGGTCAGGTCCTGCTATAAGAGCGGAGACGTGCATTTTAACGCTATAAGCTACATATTAGCTACATGTAGTTTAATTCAAAAGTTTACATCTGGAAATTAAACTGCGAAAGCCCGAAGTGTTGCTACGACGCTGACTTAAAAATAGCGTCTGTTATTTGAGAAAATACACCTGTTGTAAAATTGTTTAATGCTTGTTGTTATCAGGTAAATTGTGTTTTCAGAAGAGGTTAAACTAGTATATGTTCTTCTCAAAACCCAGGGTAAACAACTTTAGCTGAATTTATATTTTTTTAGCTGCGCGGCTTTGTGAACGCGGCCGATCAAACTAGTTAAGGTCAGGTTAGCCAGGTCTTTCTATTAAAGCCGCGACTTGCATTTTAACGTTACTTCCTACATCTGTAGTTTAATTCAAAGGTTTGTGCCTGAAAATCAAACTGCATAACAGTGATGTGTTGCTACGATGACTTAAAATATGGTGTCTGGTATTTGAGGAAATACGCCTGTTGTAAATTGTTTAATGCTTGTTCCTATATGTTTTCATAAAGAGGTTAAGCTAATAAATATTCTGCTTGTGTCAAAATTGTAGCAACAAAACGTAGTGCTGTGTGCCCAAAACGCTTACTTTAAATTGAATCGTTTTGCTACGTATGTATAGTTAAATTCAAAACTTCAAAAATCTGAAAATCAAACTGCAAAACGGCGAAGTTTTACTAGGACGCTGACTTGTTGCATGTTTTGTTGAACTGTGTTTGCAGAAGGTTTGTGTCTAAAAATCAAACTGCAAAACGGTAAAATGCTATAACCACGCCTTAAAAAATGGTGTTTCCTATTGGATAAAATACGCCTGTTGTAAATTGTTTAATGCTTATAGTCGGCTGATTTGTGTTTTCATAAGAGGTTAAACTAATAAATATTCTGCTGCAACTAGGAAGAAATGTACTGCTCAAAACTAAGGATAAACTAAGCTTTAGCTGAAGTCATCTAACGTCTCGCTATTAGAGCCGTGACAGTTTGGGTTCACTTACTATACTATATCTGAAGTTCGATTAAAAAAAATGTGTCTAAAAATGTAGCCTAATAACAGAAGTGCTGGGTACCCGAGACGCTAAAATTGAGTCGTCTCTTAATGGGGAAATAAATACCATATGAGAATTCCTGTTACGTTGTTGGTTTATGGTTAGATGAATTTTATTTTCAGAAGAGGTTATAATAATAAATGGCCTGTGCAAATTTGCGCCTGCACGCCCAGCGAAAACGGACGTGTCGATTTAACTTCACATACTTTTGTTGCCGTTAAGTCAAACAGTCTGTCACAAGTTGATAAAAATATATAAACATGATTGATTATGCGAAGCAAAATAATTGAGTGGCCAGCACTCGATTTGTGCTACCGCAGTTAGGTGTAAATGCACAATCATTTGTTGGTGGTATACACTGTGATTAAAGTAATTTTGAATTTCCCTGTAACATAATTATGAGCACTCGCAAGAATATGTATTTTCGAACGAGGTCATGTCGCCAAACAATGTTTGCCTCTTTGATTTACACTTTTATACGCGACATCGAACGACACGCCCAGATTTTTTAAGGTTGCTTGTTTTATGACGCAACTTTGTGACGTCATGCTTGGAAATGTTCATGGCGTCCCGGTAATAAAAATTTCACCGTTCGATAAAAACTATTGTGTCAAGTGTAATTCGGACAGTTTCCATCCAATATACAGTCTGCGGTTAATATTCTATGAACATGAAAAGGATTTTGCTATATCAGAAAGGATTTAGTTGTTTGCGTGCTACATGATAATACGCAGTGTAGTTTTAAATCTGCAGTTCTTAATATACTAAGGAAATGTGGTTAAAAAATTTGGTTATAAAATACAAACCATGATTTAGTCAATTTGCATAAAGAAAAGCATTTGTTAAAAGTTGCTCTGCAAATATTTTATAGGAGCATTGAAGTATGTGCCACCGTATCGAAGTGTTTCTTAACCGGGATGCTGCCGCACTCTTGGTGTCATAATTAACGTTCAAGGGTGCCGAGAGATATTTCAAGTTATTTAAGATTCTTGCTCTATTAGTAAGCTTCTTGGCACATTTTGTTGTGTACCATAAAAATGCCCAAAATTAAAAAGTTTTTTTCAACCTTGTTGCACAGTTAATGTACATTTTCAATCTCGCTTTTGGTAACGTTACATTTAACCACACAGCTACGAGCAAGGATGCCGCAAACTATTTATAATTTCTGTAGGGTGCCGCAAGCTACAAAAGGTTGCCAAACACTTTCGTATATCCTGTAAAAAGTGGCCTTGAAGGTATAATGGAGGCACTGATGCATGCAGGTTTACAGTAAGGATTCGGCAAATTCTCCAGCATAAAGCATAATGGCAAAAACAATTGTCCCAATACAAAAACGAAATCTGTTTGTTGTGAGAGGTATAGACTTTGCTTTGCTAACTCCTCACCAAAACTAAATTTGAATGTTGGCCAACTATGGAACCGGGCCCTAACTTTAAGGGTTGTTAATTTTCTAATTTTATAGAGTTTGTTCGGGCAGTTTGACGATTAGTATACTAATCAAATTTCATATTTTACAGAAATTTTATCATAGGTATCAAAATACACAGGCAGTTAAGAAATGCGCGTTTTGCAGGAACCCTTAATCCTGAAAATTGTACGAATTCTTCATTCTATAAAATATGAATATAAATATTAGAAAATATCATATCCGAGCTGTCTTTACCGCAATTTTAAAATATTTTTCTTCCTTCCAGTTCTTTGAAAAATTGCATTTAGTGCTGTATAGAAATTAAACCACCCGGTTTTGAAGCCGCCAGGCCGTTAAATACAAGTAGCCAAGAAGTACAGTGCCGGCCGTTTAGCTCGGGCCAATTCAATATCCGCTATACTTTCTCACAAAAGATGCGTAGGTGTTTGTTAGCGAGGCCACCAGCTGTTTTGTATGAGCATAGGACTTTAATTCTCAAGCTGTTTTCCGCGGTACATCTGTTAATATCGAGATAGATAGCGCTGCAGAAGTTCGCATATTTAGATTTAATGAGATTGGTTCTTAGCAAGATCTCTTCCAAATTTTGAAATTGTGGAAAGCAATATCAAGACATGGCTCATATTAAATAGTTTCGAACTTATTTATGCTTTGGCTTATGTTAAGTCTCTTAGAAAAAGTTCAGTGAAGATAGTAGGGTCGCCAAAGCTTTGCTGTTTTACCTGCGCTTAGTGTTCGGGTTGAGAAACACTTAATAACTGATGGTTCGTTTCTATTTCCTTGTCGTGTAGTTCGGGTGGCTCTAAAGTTAAAATAATTGTATTTTTTTGTGTAAATTATTTCTCAATTAGTCTAAAAAGTTAACAACTGGGATTACTGTCTGCTCAGCCTTATTTTGTATATACAGCGTACATTTGGTTCTTATTTTCGCATGGCTAGGCCTAACTGCCATTGAACAAACCCTATTCGATTGTTTACGATTAAACAAAGCGCAGTAAGCTCTATACTTGTGTACATTAAATACTCTTAATACATGCTTCGGTAATCCTATTCAACTCATTCAATGAGGCAGACTGTTATTATGACGTCACGCGACGTTAGGAAGTATAAACGGAAATCACTGGTGTTTTGATTTTCCTTTTGTGCCATTAGGAGGCTGGACAGTTTTATAGTAACTTAAGTCACTGATTTTAAATAAATTGACTAAAGGATGTTGGGCAAAATTACTCGACTTGACTTACTTTAGATTAAACTAATGGTTTGACTTAGGCTTGGCAATGCCCCGACTTAAATTGAGGTGCTTTAATTTAGATTTTAGAACAATTTAGTACAACTGGGTTATTTCAGCCGACTATTAAATCTAGTAAATGTTAACTTGCCGTTTATTTCGGTGTTTAGTGTCTGCTATGCAAAACATCGCTTTGTAACACGTTTATCGATTTTACAAGTTTCACATAATATATTTTGATTTTAATGCTGAAAAAGATGACTTGGATTTGAATTGTGTTGGCAATGACTTTAAATGCTTCTCAACTTGCTATTTGCTAAAATGAAACTTGAATTTGAGCTAGTTTTTTAAGTTTTTATTTGATTTATTTATTTTGTATCAAGAAATAACCAACCGCTGCATTTTTTTTCCTAACAATGATTTCAAATGTACATGTCAAGGGATAATAATATATACTTTAATCATAAAAAAACTTTGGTTTACCTAACTTGAAAACGACGCAGCAGGGCGCCGCGACGCAGTTTGAGAATCTCTGGGTTATTTGACAAGCCAGTGTTTCGTGTCGAGCGTGTTGCTTATAGAAAAGCAGTTCGCACATTTTACGGCTAGATTTTGGAATATATGGCCGAGCTTGTTTGTGGCTTTTCTTAGTTATACGACGTAGAAAGAATATCAAGCCAATTCATGCGAAGGTTGCATTTTGTGAACGTTTCAAATAAATCTTAAGATAATGGCTAGAGGTTATAGTTAGATGTAGAATCAATATCAAGGCCCATGCAGAAAAAGGTGGCATTTTGTGAACGTTTCAAATAAATATTAAGATAATGGCTAGAGGTTGTAGTTAGATGTAGAATCAATATTAAATACCATACAAAAGTGGGTAGAATTTTTTCAACGTTTCGAATAATACTTCATTTATTTTCAACATAATTTTAACGTAGAAATAATTCTACGTATAACTACAACCTCTAGCCGTTATCTTAAGATTTAGGCTTTGGTATCATTGTACGTTTAACTACTGCTTCCAAATTACAAGGTATTCGTCCACACAGATAATGTCTACTTGCTGACAAATGTTAGTGTCAACTTACTTATAATTTCGAAATAATTAACTTACGCAACGCAAGCCCTTTGGAAAATGAGTTCAACCAAACTCTTCCGACCGTCTGACTTCGTTTAAGCAAGAAACGCTGACTGCTTTTGTCAAGTTCGGCACTTTGAAGCTTGTAAAAGCTTAGATACGATCGATCCTTTAGTGTTAAGCCAATGCGCACATTTAGCAAAGCACTTCACACCAACGGATTGTTAGCATTCATGATCTTTTTTTAGCAATCCTATTGTGCCGATAGATTGTAGGGATTAAGTAAATCAGATTTCACAGCCATTACTTTCTTTCCAATTGTTCATTACTCTCTTTTTAGCATATCCTAGTGTGTCAATAGATTTCAGACATTAGGGAATTCTAAAGGTATTACATTTTGGTTGTTCATTATCCCCCTTTTTTAGCTATCCTTGTAGGCCAAATGATTTCAAAGATTAGATGGTCTATTCGATTTCAAATGCCCCCCTTTATTTAACAAATCTTACTGAGTATATAGATATCATAGATCATGTAAGTCTGTTTTCACAGGTATATGTCGCTTGTCGGTACTGCTGCTATTTTTAGCATATCTTTGTTTGCACACGTGTTGTGAGAATTTTTTTTTATATTTTGATAAATGTACCCGGTTTGCCACAACATAGAAGTTTTCTGTTTGGTCCTTTTTGCTGATATCAGCCCAAGTGTGCTCGTGGATCCTACTTCCTGCTTTTTGCAAAAGTGACAAAATGATTAATTGTTTCACCTTTGAAGAAAGCAGACAGGCCAACGCTTGTGGCATTTGCCTTACATTGAGCAAAGTTCAGTCTAGCATATAGTGTTTAACCAGCAAATTTAGGAATGTTGGGGTTTTTTTTAACAACTTCTAAAACAAGGAACACTAAACACGGATCTATTCATTATCTTAAGTAGAAAGAGAGTGGCCCAAATAATAGATAAAAGATTCATTATTTTATTTGCAAACGTTTCGGGAATTTCTTTTGCCATCATGAGTGCTGTAAGTGAGGCTAAGATAAAAATATATAGTGACTATATAGTCTATATAGTGACGTTTTTATCTTAGCCTCACTTACTGCACTGATGATGGCAAAAGAAATTGCCGAAACGTTTGCAAATAAAAGAATGAATCTTTTATCTATTATTTGGGCCACTCTCTTTCTACTAAATTCTGAAACAAGGGTTTTGGGGTTTGGTTGATTTTGGGGGTTTAAGGGTTGGTTCCAATCTGTTTGATGAGTATCAAATAAAGTTTCTTTACATGTTTTCAACGTTGGATAAATATTTTGGTTGTCAAAAGCAGCAGCTAAGCTTTGTCGATCCAATTTTATTTATTCAACTTTTTGTAAGTGAACAAAACTTAAGACACTATTCTTATGAGTGTGAATTTAATTAACATAGCCATAGTCATATATATTTGCGTATTTCGCTCATGTGTTCTAAAATTTTATGAGCAGATTTAACAAATTTAACAATGTGAACTACTGTAGTCGGCGACAGAACAAATATTTAATTAATTAGCCATAGCCATATATGAAGTGTGTTACATGACTTTGACTTGCTCTCATAATGACTTGACTGGGACTTGACTTGTTATTTTTGCAAAAGACTTGACTTGAACTTCAGTCATTTTGAAATGACACATACGTTTCATATTTTGTAACTTCTCAAAGATAGAATACTTTTTTGAGATACTTTTTGTTTTAACAAGTGTTTGTTTTAAAATCCTTTTAACCTATGGTGCCTTATATACACAATTTTACCAGTTTTAGGAATGCATTTAATTTACCACTGTAGATATTTACCTTATAGGTTATTACCTTTAATATTTTGTTGATATTTCTAGAGTTGAGTATGCTTTTTATTGCTTTGCGTAATTATACGCAAACCAAATTATACGCCCACCAGATTTAGAGTCACGACCCACAGTTTGAGAAAGACTGCTTTAAATGCTAAATATTCTATCAGCGCATGTTAAAGAATCCACGAGCGTCAAAAATTCCCACGCGTTTTGTGTTTATTAGCCGCAATGCAACGGGATAGCATCCTGGAGTATGCCGGCAATACGTAAATGCAGATGCCATCACTTGCCTGAGCTAGCTTTGTGGGCAAATTGCAGGGCCGTCCTACGCTAATAGACTTAGCTGACACTTGTGCCTAACGCCAGACGCAAAACGCTTCTTGGCACAGCATTAACTTGGAGTATTTCTAATAACTTCTTAACCAGCGAATCAAATTCCTTTTTACCCGACAATTTTGACAATATTTTTATCACCATCCGTTCCAATAAAACCCCGGTACCACGACATTAAAGCAAAGTAATGAAGTTGATAATGGAGCTTGCTTTTGCGTTAGAAAATCTATTTATCTTCGATTTGTCAAAATTACCTTCGATTTTATCGTATAAAGTGTAGCATTTAACTGCAATATAACTCGACATTGCCTAATTCGACGTCACTATACACGTGACCGTTGTTCACTGACGCGTGACCTAACGCCGAATTGTGCGCTTTCAACGTTTCGCATTCATTCTATTTTATACGTCTCACTAATAGCGGCTTGAATCACCGCTCCGTTTATCGTTGTGTTTGAGATTTGTTAATATACTCAACGGGTAATTATTTACTGAGTGAAGTGACTTTGTCTAGAGTTCAAAGAAGTTAAGGGAAGGTATTTTAGCGGCCTGTTCCTTTGGAGTCGGATTCATAACTAGTAAGGGATTTAGGCAGCCGTCGGCTCTCGTCTACAGATTCGTATAAAGCGATCCCATTGTGCTCAAATTAACGTGGTCAATTTGTAAAACGGGAATTAATACGACCTTGCTGTTTGTTGTGGTTTTCGACAACCCACCACGTATTTAGAAAATATTAAATCTTATGTTACAATTTTACAAAATTCAGGGTATTTTCCATGGTTATGTCCGAATTATCAAAATAAAACGTAGCTGTGTGCAAAATCGCTTGGAATCTTTGTAAAACGGGGTTTAATACGAGTTTTCTGTTTTATTTCCATGTTTTTTTGATCGACAACGTATCTTGGCAACTAGCTTATGTAACGCAATAAATACCGGCATTTTTTTCCTTTTTACCACTCACGAAAATTGTATTCATGTTATTATTGTCTTAATAAAGCTAAAATACAAGGCAAAAAATGCAAGGCTTTTAACGGAGTTGAATTTTATTAAACTAAGTAAAGATCAATACCAGTAGTTATACATTACATTACAAAATGGCGTAACGTGTCAATGAAATCTCGAACCTCGCTAACTCTCAAAGCGGCACTTATTTCAACTCGATTTCTTTATCTTGTGTGACATTTCTAACATCGGTGTTTACTTTTAAAGGCGGCGACAAGGTTATAAAATCGTGTGACGCATATTTAACCGACAAGTTTATTAAGAACTGTCTCCCTTGTGTGGAAGTAAACCATGCGAGGGTCTGTTAGGGCGTATTTCACAATCAATGATTTATTAACTTTCTGTCAAAGATAGCTGAATTTAGAACAACGGACCGGACCTTTTGTGCCATTGGTAACCTTTTTTACTTGAGCTTGATTTTCTAGTTTGTATAGCGCTCATTGTTTGCGGGATGTCCGATAATATCGGATCGGGCCGATACCCGATACCAAGTGGTAGTATCGGTACAAAAATATTAAACGACTTCCCGTTTTGCAGTTGATTTATGCATGAAGAGTTCATTGCGTGAAGTTAAAGGTTCGGCGCTTATTAATAAAGTTATATATAATACATTCAGAAGTTCAAATTTTTTTTAAGTTGCGTTCAAATAAATCTACGTGGCCATGCCACTGCTATGTATATGTGTATATATATATAGCATACGCTTAAATCTACTTCTGAAAGCTAACAGATAATGTGGACTTACAGTTAAGAGGAAAATGAGCTCAAATCGGTGAAAAACGGTCAAAATTCCAAATCACGGTCGTTTTACCGACGATTCTTGTATCTGGCAATTCACTCCGCACCTTACTTTTCGGAAAGTCCCAGTAATTTCCCGCTGCTTAAGAAGCGTGAATACCATTGCTTTTTATCTCCATCATAAATGCCACAGAAACAACAAATTCGATTGTGTTTGCGCGAACAAAATATCGAGACCTTTTTTTCGTTTTGTTGTTTGTGCAATTTTTAAGTTAACAAGGTCGGCAAACCACATGATTGCACGAAAATAACAAAAAAGGTCGATTCTAGCCGGTAATTCACTCTGCGCCTTACTTCTTGGCAAGTCCCAGTACTTTCGCGCTGTCTAAAGAAGCGTGAAGAGTTCACGATGCGATTATTTTGTGAGCTATAGAGAGAGACATAGACATTTGAGTTTGAAACAGATTTTGTCTATTATATGAAGCGCTAATATTATTGTCTTTAAATGATTTTTCGTTAATTTTTAACGGGTTAATACAGTTAATCCATTTGAAAATAAGTGTTTGTAGATTGAAATGTTTTTTTGTTTTTTTTAGAAATAGAGGACATAAATGCATGTACACAGGTACAGAGATTATCACGTACTGAGATTATCAGTTCCGCCATGTAGAAAATAGATTTTTCTACACTTGGTTTGATCTTTCATTTTTAAATATCCTAACATCTCATACAAATAGAGAAAAATCAGGGCTCTTTACAGGCAAAACTTGCCATCTAAAAATTAGTCAGTTTGTATTTTTCACCCACTACAGCATAAGAGCTCCGTTACATTTTAATAAGACACTGAGCATCTACTACAAACAAGCAATGAAAGACATGAATATAAAAACTACTTAAGTCGCAAAATACGACTTTGGAGATAATCAATCGATGTTAAAGATTAAAAAGCTAAAAAATTATGTTTTTAATGATATTGATTTGATATCTTATTTAAAGTATTCAACAGGCAACTCATTAAAGGTGGCCTAAATTATTTTTCTTTACAAAAACATATAAAACTAGATGTGAGTCGATAGCTACAGAGAGCTAAAACGATGACGTCACAATATTTTAGGTTTTTTGTCCCCCAATAGAAGGCCCCTGTGGTTGCAGGGGGAAAATTGATCGAATCAGTTGCGCCCGGCTTTTGTGGAGCGCGTACCCGGGCTTTTGGCAGTAGCTGCTGATTCCAATGTAGTCGTATATGCAGGGGTTACTTTTTTTTGCTGGACGCTTTATGCGTTGATTGGTGCGATTTTAAAGCTTAGGTATAACGATCTTGGGCCTATTGATTGTTGTGTTGCAGGTTTATGACGTTTTGTCTAAAGATTCTACGATATATACTTTTTCTATAAAGCTTCGGACAAAAATCGGTCGGAAACATTTAACGGCAAAAACGAGATATGCCCCGAAAATAAATTTTCGGCCCATATAATTTTTTTTTTTTTAACGAAAGGCCCAACTAGCCTTTTTACTTATCAACGCATGCAAGGGGAATTAAATACTATATACCGAAATACAGTGATTTCAGATGAATTTTTGCACGAAGACTTAAACCACAGCGTTTTTCAGGCGAAATTTTTTTCACAAAATGGGACTCAGTGGTTTTTACTCTCAGGTCTTCACTTTAGAACCACTTCTAGTTGATAATGATTGATCCCTCTATGGCTGGCATCATTGTTTAGGAAAGACTATTCGAGGGGGACGCATCTGAAGAGGTTATAAAAACAAATATTTTTAGTCGATGAAATTATTTGGGTGATAAACGCTATATGATTACAAATTCTAAGTCGCTGGTTGTTTTAGGTTCAGGATTAATTAACAGTAGATTGCTCGAAATTTAAATGGAGTGACAGAAAAAAGTGGGAAGGATCTTTTCTACTTAAAGCCAATTTTGGACTTTGCAAACAGTAAAACCGCTTAGTTGTTTAAATGGGCCATTAATTTAAAATTGGTGGCTTAAAATCCCAAAAGAGTGACAGAAAACAAGTGGAATAGATATTTTCTCCCTAAGGCCATTTTGGACTTACCGTAAAAAAGGCCTAATTGTTTAAATAGAGCATTAATTTACAGCGAGCATTAAGTTATCATCGCTATAGCAATTTAAAAAGAGTGACGTAATAAAACAAAAACACCTTTTTTGCTTAGGTTCGGGACATTTTAGACTTAGCACAAAATAAAACCACTTAGTTGTTTAAATTGAGCAATAATTCAAAGTTGGTGGCTTGAAATTTTAATAAAGTGACAGCAAGAATTGAGACCTTAATAGTGGCCTGGTTGAAATTTTGCTTACATTTCTTGTTCTAGTATCCTGTAGTAGCAATTTGCTGCGATTTGCGCTGGTATTAGCGTTTAAACGCAAAAGAGCATCACGGGGCCATTGTCGTTTGAATCTTGCCATTGTTGTTTGTTACGAAACAAGGCGAGTGATATTTGAAGCAAAACACGGGCTGAGGTTAAGCCTCAATAGTAATGAATACTGGAACTTACTCATTCAATTACAGATATCATGTAACACCATTTTCGTTTGACACACTTAGGGCACCAAAGTGCTTAGGGCCGCTAAAAGGCATTATCCGGCCCAACTGGTGAAAAAATCATGTGAAATCGCTTAACAAAGACCGTTGTTAGGCCCCCTATTATAACAGCGTCTATGGAAAAGAAAACATTGAGCAACGATTCCGTTAATTTTCGTTAAGCCTTCCGTTGTGCCACCATTAGTATTAACAGTGTGTGGTTTTCGTTGTTATCTCGTTTGAATGGCTTAACCCCGCTCAAGTTACACTAAGTTACAGCTATATACAGTTAGCCTGACAACACCAAAACGCATTTCGGTCCTACTCGGAGTACAGTAAAAAAGCATAAATGCTATACAGTACTTAGGACAGGGATCGGCAACCTTATACTAGTCGCGGACCACAACCAAACTCAGAGATCTATGTGGATCGCACAAAATGTTAACTGATAATTGTGTTATTCAAATGTTAGAACAACTGTGAATCAGGCGGGCCTCGGATCTTTTTGCACTTAATAGCGTGTTGAACTACATTTAAGGAGGCAGTAAAGTGTTGACGTGAATCACGAAAAAATGCGTTTGTTTGGTTTAAAATTCGAGTCCACAAGTCGGCATCCAACATCTAATGAAAAGTATAATAAAACAACCCGATAATTTTTAATAGCAGTCTAGTTCAGTGTTTGGTAACCTTTGTAAGTCAAGGCGCACATCGCGAGCGAAACGAGCGCGATTTTCTTTTGGTATACCAGAAATTATTTTACATTTCTTGCAAGTTTTTATTACATTGCCGAAAATAAAACGTAAAATAAAGGTTAAAAAATATATGTCCAATATCTTTGAATACGTTTTCCGTTTGTTCGCGACGCACTTGGCAGCCTTCCACGGCGCAACGGTAAAGAAGCGCTGATCTAGGTTAAAAGACAGCCTCAAAACGTAAACCGACCGAGTGTATATAGATCATTTCCGCAAAGCGCGCAAAATTTTCGCACTTACGTAGTTAAAGTAGTCAAAACGTATTTGAAATGTACTTGTGTTTAATTTGTCAAATAGGCGGGCCGGGTGAATTACATTGACGGGCGGATCCGGCCCGCGGGCCGTAGGTTGCTGACCCCTGACTTGGGACAAAGATTTGTGATATTTACAGCTTGTTTCCGCACCTTTTTGATAGAGGACGCGACTCGAATTGCTGCCTAATGTGAAAGTGAATGTGATTCAAAATACTTGTAAATTCGAATTACATCTAAAGAAAGTGATTTAATTTATAGGGTAATAACGCAATTCAGAATGTATAGGTGGAAAAATGACAGTTGCAGGTTATTCGAATTGATTGCAATAAAAGGTAAAAAGAGCTATCAAATTAATCAGAATATATTTAAAGGCCATTCTTATTACATATAGTCAGTGAATAGAGTTGCCAGGTAATTTGTAATTCACGTTATTAATAGAGTGAATGGAATGACCGAAAGAGATTTGAATTCCACTTATAATGAAAGAAATTTAAATACAGCAAAACATAATGCTTCAGAGTGCATGTATAGAACGCAATTGAAATTTCGTAAATTCTGATATAGAATCATCTAAGCTCATACAAACGTCCGTTGTATTTTGTAAACGTTTCGATCTTAAGAAATGATTGGAGGTTATTGTTGAACGTAGAATATTAAGACCCGCATAGAAGTAGGTATCATTTTGTGAACGTTTCGAATAAATCTTAAGATAATAGCTGGAGGTTGTGGTTAGTAGATGTAGAATTAATGTTAAAGCTCATACAGAAGTAGGTTGCATTTTGTGAACGTTTCGAATAAATATAAAGCTAGCGGATTAGGTTGTTTAGTTAGACGTAAAATGAATAGTATGGTAGCATTTTAAACGTTACGAATATATTTTGAGATAATGACCAGAGGTTGCAGTTAGACGTAGAATGAATATTTCTAGACCCATACAGAAGTAGGTAGCATTTTGTGAACGTTTAAAAAAATAAGCTAATGGCTGTAGGTTGTAGTTAAACGTAAAATGAATATCGAAGCCCATTCAGAAGTATGTAGCATTTCGTGTCTGTTTAAAATAAGGATTTGTAATAAATATCGCCGTTAAAACCAGACATCGCTTATTGTGTTTTAAAATATAGATTACTCGTTTAAAATGTCAAGTTAATGAATCAGTTTCTACTTGTTATTGGTTAATAGTTCTAGATCAGCGATTCGAGAACCAAATGTGGCTCTTAACATGGGCGCCTACACGGAGGGGCAAGGGGGGCACTTGCCCCGCTCCCTGGAATTTGAAAATGCGATTATTAGCATTATTTGTAAGTGCAATATGTGTTACTTATGAAGGTTAAAAATATTATACATTATCCATTGCCGTATCCAGGGGGGCGGGAGTTCTTACCCCCTTTTTGTAAGTGATATTATCGTTTATTGTTCGTTTTTGTCATGATTTAACAAATTGTTCGAAGCGGCGTGCTTTTTAAGTAATTTGGTCACGCGTCTTAATCTAATGCGAAACCAAAATCGAGCGCAAAACGCCGTTTTTCGTCTTTTGTTTGGTCGACCGTAAACGCTGGAAGTTTTTCTCTTTCGTTATTTGTTTAGGTTGACTGATTAGCAAGTGTGTTTTCGACAATTGACAACGCTAACTGAAACCTTCTTTCTTTTTTTCTCGCTAAAAAACGTCGAGTTATACGCAGTATGTTCCTCGCTGTTCGGTCTCTGCGCTAATATCCGATGTTGGTGTGACATCGACATTGTTTTAACTGAAGCAGATTCTTAAAAGGAGGTATAATGGTGACTGTCGTGCGCGTTTCAAAGTCTCCATTTTTAGGTAAAGATAGTTAACGCAAAATTATGCTCTTTATGCATACTCTAAGACCACGTGTTTAGTGTGCAATGGACACAACTTATTTCCCCTCAACCGCAGCTTGTAATTTAGGTGACTTGGCACACAGCTCGGCGCAGATGTTGCGCTAATCGTGGCATAATAACACCCGGAAAAAACGATCTTGGTTCAGTATTGCACGTGGTGAAAGGCGTGCTTGTAATTTAGCGCTAGTTCCGTTCATGGAACTTGAAAACTGCACTGCTGATAGTCGAATTATGTACGATTCTACCACAAATAAACACACATATTTTAAGGTCTTGGTTTGTTTTTTTTTGCCTGAAGTTAACGATTGCACACCGTGGTTTCGCAGCTGGCGTCTGACAGGATTGTCGACGACGCACGTGCTCGCTTTTTATGATTAGTTTTTTTATGACGTCCTGCAATAACGATTCTATAACGTCATACTGTCACTGTTTTATGACGTCATTATTCATTAACGTCAGACGAAAAATAGGGGAATTCTTCAAGTTGAAAATTCAGGACCCCCTTTTTGATTTTCTGAGTACGCCTTCATTATAGGTAAATAAATTTATCCCTGCCCGAGTTTAACTTTTTCGATTTATATATGAAGAGAAATAGTAAAAAAAAAAACTCAGTCAAAACATTGAACTGTGTAATCATAAAAGTGAAAAAGTAATAACATTTGTTCTGTTGAAAGGACAGTCCACTGTTTGTTTTCATCAGTGACGTTTCCACTTACTCATCATCAATCACCCCGTTTAGTTAGCTGGTGCATGTTGTTTGGCGATGTGTGAGTAATAGTGGCGCTGTCCGCAATGTCTGACAAATTGCTGCAACGCGGTTCAACGCAGGTTAGCTGTCAAAGTGGACAGAGAAATGTACACTGTACAGTTCTAAAATTAACCTGCCAGGTTGCAACATTACAATTCAAAGGGTTGCGACAAAGGTCTTCAAAAACCCTTGGACTTTCCAAAAGTTTTTCAATAGTCTTGGTATTAATTTTTGTATTGTGGGAATCTTTGAAAACCCTTGGATTTTCCAAAAGTTTAAGAATAGTCTTGGTATTAGTTTGTGTATTGTTGAAGTCTATGAAAACCCTTGGATTTTCCAAAAGTATTTGTTTCCAATACAAAACCATTTTTTTTAAACTATCTTGTATTGTGTTAACCGTAGCACCGTTTTGCTTCCAGATTCTAAAAGCGTAGAGCTATCCAAAATTAGGTCTTTAAAAACGGTAGAGTTTTAACTCTTTAAAGGGTTTTTATAAGGATGTAAAAACCCTGAAAAACGTCTAATTATACTAAGTTGTTGTTCAGGTTAGTTTGAGAATGCTTTTTATTTTACGGCATACATTTCGTTTATTACCTTGACTTGGTTTCAGGTGCGGTCACCTAACTCTTGACTAAAATACTTCGGGTAAAATAAGCTAGAATTAGAAATTGCTCAAACTAACTGAGAAAGCCTACTACTTTTGTTCAAGGAAGCGAATCGCCTCAGTATAGCCGTGTGCTTCCTTTGAGAGGTGAATCACTTACAGTGAGTAGAGCACTGACTGTGTGGTGTCAGCCATGCTTTCGTACTTACACACCATGTTGTTTTCATTGATGTTATAAATCTCAATGTAGCTGTAGGAGAACTATGTTCAGCAAGAGCTTTAAAATTTGAATTAGATAGAGAAACGCATGACGAAATTACGCAGTATTGGAAAGCATACAGAGTTATCAACGAAAAACAGCTCTTTTAGACAAAAACAACTCTCTATTGATTTCTGGTTTCAAGAGATTACCAAGAAATTAAGAACGTATGCGTTTAGGCATATTTTATATAGATACAGTAGAACAAATATCAAAGCGCATACGAGGATAGGTAGCGTATTTTGAAGTAGGTAGAACGCATTCGTTAAGGTGCATTATATATACACGTTGCCTTATGTAGAGGAATGGCTGCTATTGTAAACATCACTTGTATGTTATAACGCCCGTTGTCTTGAAAAGTAATAGTTCTTAATGAAAAAGCAAAAAATGCAGGTTTTGTCAGGATTTTGCTTTAAAATATAATAATTTTAACAGCAAGAATGACCGAGTTATTTGTACAACGTTTTTAGTTGCTTTTGGACGAAACGCAAATTACTAAACTATTAGAAAAAAGCCACTTCACTTTTAATCACGTAAAACGACACCTTAACTATACAGTGCTAATTAAAAATGCTATAAAGTAATAGTCCAAATATAGCCTATAGTTTCCGAAAGGCTTAGGTGTGCCCTTTAGCTACAACCCCAAAACCTCTTTAATCACGGCTAAAGTATACCTTACGCGTTAGCCACAGTTTTATGCAGAACTAGTCGGTGATTTACTTGCTTTGGTGGCTCACACACTCATTACGTAGGCCCCTGTACGGCCTATTGGCTAATTACTGTCTAATGTTTTATAAAGCGTATAAATGCCGCTTAGACAAAGGAAGGGTTACGCAGACAATTACAGCCGCGTGGTTTCGTCGGTTTGCGGCACATTTCCCTTTATAAAGATAAAAATACTGTTAAAATGTCGTAGGATGGAATTAAACACTAAGTTTTAATGACAAATTAAGCTGAACGGCCATTTTGTAATCTCACAGTATAGTTTTCGGTAATTAGTCGTTTGTTGTTTTTTCTTCGTTTAACGATTCGTAACAATTAAGGTAACAAAGTTCGACCCTAAATGTTATTTTTGACGCGTTTGAGTTACTAAAAAAAGTTTACTTACTTCTAGCTTAAAGGAAAGTTACATTGCTAAACTAAACAAAAAAAACTTAGGAGCATAATGCCTGAAAGTTGTGGTAAACGCTAGTAAGAATATCAAAGCCCCTTAAAAAGTATGAATAAAGAGTTATTTGAAACGATCAAAATGATACCTACTTCTCTATGAGTTTTGATATTCTTATTACGTACCTATGTAAAAAAGTTTTTAAGTATCATAAACTTTTAATAACTCCATTGGCCTTATCAAGCTGTCTAGCCCAAATACTAGCAGCCATGTGTGAAATTCTAACGATAACAGCGTTCTTTAGCTTTCCCCGGGTGTATTGTAGAGAGAGCACGCGTTGGTAGAAAGGGGATTTTCAAGAGCTTTCTTAGTTCACCAACACTAGGATGAAATAGGACTTCAAAAATAGACTGCTCTTGAGTGTTTCAATTAGGTTTTGCGAATGTTTCATTGAAAACACAGCTAAAGGTTAGGAAAGGTTGAAGTAAAATTATTGATAATCGCATATAGATTTAGCCAACAACAAGTAAGCACTATTCTAATACAGAAAACAAAATATTGATTTATTTATAGTTTAACAACCTAAAACGAGCTTTCATTGTCATTGTTTTTTATCTCGTGTTTCAGGAAGATAAGTGTATTCGAAAGAAAACTCTATGCCTTGTTCTACACTTGTTTCAATTTTTGTTTTATTACCAAAAGTCAGATAGATTTAATAGCAGTTTGTTGTTTCATCAATTCTCTCGTACCTATTCATCTTATATGTTTCATTTTGCCATTTAAATTTAAGGTTTGCATTTTGCTATGACAGAATCATGACGTAACAATAGTTTTCTGTGACTGCATAATGATGAAGACGCTCTATCCCGTCGTCGCGTGCACGGTGATTATGACGTCATTCTTTGTTCTTTATCACGGGATACCGAAACGGCGCGAGGTCAAAAGGTCAGTTACAGAAATGTTTTTAAAGAAAGTGGATATTTACCCGGATTGTTGTGTTACGCCTACACCCATTAGTGATTGTACATTGATTAGGACTAGGTTTGGAGAACTTGTTTTTAATTAAATTTGAATTCTGAGAGTTAGTAATTTTACTAAAAATCTAAAAAAATATTTTCTGGATGTCTTCCTAAACGGAAATCATTTTTTTAACACTAAAACATTGACTTTTTATATATGTTTAGCTTTCCAGCAAATATAAACTCACTAAAACTTTATATTAAAAATAATCTGTTCAGTTTAAAAAAAAACTAAAAATAATTTGCATAACAGTTAGATCAGAATTTTAGGAATAATCGAATTCGCTTAAACTGAAAAAAAAAACAGTTTTCTGACCATTTTTTTTCTACTTAAATTAAAAGTATCTCGGAGACAATATTTTTTGTTATTAAAATGGATTTATTCTATGCCAAAAAACACCAAAGCCATTTAATAATACAACAAGCCTCGTCCTTAACTTGGAGTCCTACCACCCTTTTTACAGTTACGAAATCAGCCGTCAATATTAAAAACTGCGAGAATAAATATATAATAATACTTGACCCACAGTGTGGTCCCACACCAACCCAAACGCTAACCCAAATATTTTGTTGATTTAATAATAATTTAAACATTGTGGTAATATTCTAGACCAGTGCCTAATTTTTTTGCTTATTTCTCTCCAGTTATTGTCTGACCAAGGTTATCTACAACGTCACCAATATTACGTCAGTGAAACAAATCGCCCCTCCCCCTTCGGTCGTCACTGGGACGCAACAACCCCTTTATTACGTCACGCAGCGGCCTCCTGTGACGTTTATGTACGAGCCGTGGATTATTCGAAACGACTCGTGCGACAACTTGGAGTGCTTTGCATCTAAAGGTTGGTTATTGCAGAGGGTTGCCGACAAAATAAGGTGGACTTGAAAAACAGGCGCGGATCTAGGAATTTTCTTCGTAAGACATTACTATTTTTTCTGAGTTGACGCCACAAAGTTACGTTATAACGTGACGTCATAGGGTTACGTCATAACGTGACGTCGCAAATTTACGTCTTAACGTTGCGTCACAAGGTTACGTCATAACGTGACGCCACAAAGTTACGTCATAACGTGACATCCCAAGGTTGCATCATAACGTGACGTCACAAATTTACGTCAAAACGTTGCGTCACAAAGTTACTTCATAACGTGACGTCACAAATTTACGTCATAACGTTGCGTCATAACGTGACGTCACAAACTTAAGTCATAACGTTGCGTCTAAAGGTTAGGTGATAACGTGATGTGATAAGTTTACGTCATACCTTGACGTCACATAGTTACGTCATACCTTGAGGGAGAGAAATTTAGAGATATACCAATATATCGGTAAATCGATCATATCGGCCGATATTTCGCTTCTACCGATATATCGATATCCATAAAGTTTCCTCAAAAACAACAAATTTTCGATTTTTTTTTGATTTTTTAAAGCATTATGGCACTTAGTTAATATGCCAAATAAGAGTTTATTAAATATATACAAATATAAAACTACAACAGTCGACGACCCAACCAACTCAAACCCATGGGTTGAGAAACACTGATTTCGAATTTAGCGAACAGAATTTGCAAATCCGTGTTTCTGATGGGCAGAAATCACGTGGACGATGATCACATTCGTCAAATCATCAGCCGGCAACTTTAAGCGTCGCGCTTTACTCCGCCGCACGTGGGCGTCCTTGAGGTTCGTCGACGGAGCGAGGTTCTACGTCATATTCGTCATAGGGGAGACCCCGGATGGGAAGCGGTCAGAGCTGCTGATGGAGGAACATCAACGTTATGGAGACATCCTGGTGTTTAACGGACCTGACGATTATAGGTGAGGTTGGGAGCAAAACAACTTTTAAACAAAGTAGGAATTTAAGCCTTTATTATAGAACGAGGTATAGAAAGTTGTATAAGTTCAAAATGTTCAAAATGCTACCTATACTTCTATATGGGCTTTGATATTTATTCTACATTCTACCCTGGTGTTCTAAGACCTGGCGATTATATTGGGCGCAAAACAACCTTTTTTTAAGTAGGAATAGTAAAGCCGAAAGAGGTAAAACTTTTTTTAAATGTTTGGGCTTGATATTCCTACCACGGCTAACGTTTTCATCTGTTCATACAAAGTGTTACAGCTATACGCAGATTGTCCAACTACAACCTACAGCCATTATCTTAGGATTTATTCCGAACGTAAAAAGAAATGTTATTTCCTTCTTTATGGGCTTGTTCATTCTACATCTTATCCTGGGGTTCCAAGGGCCAAATGATTACAATTCTAGGTGGGCTTTATACGCAAAACAAGACCAGTCGGTGATAAATCGATGCAAAATAAGGTTGTAGACCCTGTTTCAAACCAGCACTTAACTACATAATTGACAGAAACATCGCCCAAAAGACGTTTTATCCTGGTGTTCCAGGGACCTGACGATTATTGGCGGGATTTTGGCGCAAAACAACTTTTTAACCCAGTAGGACTATCAAAGCTGATATAGAGCAGGGGTTCTTAAACTTTTTTTACCGCGGACCCCTCACATTTTTTTGTGTTTGCGTGGACCATAGTAGGCAAAATAAAGTCAAAAATGATTTATAAATCAGCTGATTTCGGTCTGTGAAAATAGACTAATTTTTTAATTAGGCCTTTATGGACTCCCTAAAACTAGTTCACGGACCCCCAAGGGGTCCATAGACCCCATTTTAAGAACCCCTGATATAGAGGGAGGAACATTTATAGACTCCTGTTTTAAACCAGCACTTAACCACATATTTGACAGAAACATTTGCCAAAAGACGCCGGCTGGTATGAGCTTGAATAATAACTGAACATAGTTATTTGATTTTTAAGGCCGGTCCGTGATAAAATGTAAGTTTTAAAGCGGTCCGCGATGCAAAACAAGGTTGTAGACCCTGTTTCAAACCAGCACTTAACCACATAATTGACAGAAACATCGCCCAAAAGACTCTGGCCGGTATGAGCTGGGCCAAGAAGAACCTTCCAATGGATTTCTTGTACGCTTCGGCCGACGACGACTTCCTAATTAACCTGGGCGGCCTAAAACATGACGTCGACGAGGCCATAAAGGCCAGGACGGCCAGAAAGTGGCCCGAGATGCCCATACTCTGCGGTTTCGTGCACGGCACAAAGGAAGGCCCGATGCGCAACAAGGCAATGAAGTGGTATTTAGCGGAATCGATGTTCCGCTGGACGGTGTTTCCCCACTACTGTCATGGCGGCTTTTACGTCACCAGTGTTGACGTAGCTCGTCAGATCCACGAAGAGTCGCGGCTACTCGACCCCCTGCCTCTTGATGACGTATGGATCACCGGGATATTACGTCATAGGATAGGTATGCCCGACGAGATGATTTACATGGCCAAGAGTCACCCGGCCCACCATTTTCAGGGGTTCCACGGCAAAGGCTCGGACAGCCACCGGAATTTTATGAGCGCAGAGTGGAAACGGATCTACGACAGTTTTAAAAGCTCGTCGACCGTTTGCGCTTGCTGATTCTCTCGCTTTTAAGCTGTTTTTTAGGATGTTTTATGGCGTTTTTTCGCCGTAAAGTGGCTTTAGTAGGCGTAAGCTTAAAAGCTTGATGGACGCCCCGCTTTTTTTGCAATATATTTTAATTACCCCCAGTTATTTTTACATCTAGATCTGATTGAAAGACGGTTTCGTTTGGCCGTCTTCGGTAATGTTGCAAGGCTCTGCGCTTATAACCTTATTGGGTTCCATAGACATTACCACATTTTCTACAAATTACCCATAGGTTTTGGGTGAATAATTTGTGCTAAAGAACATTTGACAGATAAAGCTAAATTGAAAGCCAAACTTTGATAGTTTGTCGTTTTCATTTACTATGGAATTCTTGTTTTTATCACTTTCCGGGCTGTAGGCTGAAAGCCTGTTCGCAATCCACAACAGACAAGTGCCCCACCACATTTTCAGCCAATTTGTAATTTAAAATAATTTGCTTTGTTGCCTTGTTTTAAATATTATTCAATGGTTGTAGACTAAAAGTTGTCTTACTGTTTTTCCATTCAACATTTAAAACCACAGAAAGTAGTAGAAATATCAAAGCCCATAATGAAGCAGGTATACCATTCGAAGTGTTTCGAATATTTATTTATTCTTTTCAAAATGGTCTGGTTGAACTTCTATACATGGGCTTTGATATTTCTTACAACTAAAACCTCCTGCTCATACCATTTCCTCTCTTCCTAAAGCTGAAACGAAAATCGTGTATATTTATATTATATTTCTTTTACTTTTTTTAAGCTGTAAGACAGCGGCGTCTTTTAATGATTATCGTAAACTTTTTAAATTTCTCACGAAGTGCTTGATTGACTTCCCTATTTCTTGAATTAAAAATAGGAAAGTCAGCTTTTGGTTATTGCTGTCATGAACAGTGACCATTGCTGTATTTTTCCAAGAATTTATGTCTTCGTTTTTGGCTGCCTGAAAAAGGTTACAGGCTGATGGTATGTTGATTTCAAAATCTTTAAACATTGTGCTTTTTTGTTGGCGAAGTAATATTCCTAAACCGCTATTTTTACGGTACCACTATTTTTTTGACGGCCTTATCATGTTTGCCATTGTTTTTAAGCGTTTAAGGCTTGGAGTTTAAAGTTTGATTTTTACAAAAAATTAGACACTTAATGGTAAGCAAAAAGCAATAATTCGTTTAGCATATTAATAGGTTAGCGTTCCTTATTTTTTCGAGATGACCCCCTTTAAACTTTGCAAAACTTCAACATATTGCAAAGTATGAAACAACTAATACATATTTCCCAACAATAATGCCAGTTTAAATTAACTTCCAATTTATTTATCTTTTTTAATTTGAGCTGACCGTTTAACAATTAAGTTGGGGAATACCCGGGTACCTAATTCACTTATTCTTTTTACGTCATTTCCGCTATTATGGCGATGACGTCATTCAAATGGCGTCACTTTTGCTATGGCGTTCATGGAATAAGTCAAATACTGTTACGAGAAAACAGTTTTTAAGAGTTTTTTATACATCAATCCGGGCAGTTGCACAAGTGGTTATACTTTTTTTTAGCAGTTGACTAAGATTTTTAGATACAAACAACCAAGGAATAAAATTATTAACATTTTTGTAAAACACATAGTAAAACTTTATTGCGTCTTAAGTCCGACTGTATTTTCCAAAGTCGTCACAAGAAAAAGGTTTGAGAATCACTGCTCTATTCCAAGGGTTCACCAAACCACGCCCCGCCCAGTTAATTAATGCGGCATATTATATGAATAAATATGAGTAAGTTGGAATGATGTCGGATGCCATTCAAAACCAGATTTTAATGAAATTTTAAAACTGTGCGACTTTTTACGTAAGCTCACTACAGTTTTTGTTTCTTAGTTGCCAATATTTCCTTGATTTAACAATAAAGTCAGTGAAGTTCGATTTTTATATCCGGCTATATCATACAGTCATCCGGTTCTTCATAACAAAAGTGGTAACGGCAAAAAGGCTCATGTGGCTGTTATGAAACGTCCATAGTGTATTTGCAAAGAAGCCTATCTCTTTCTCTTAAGTATCTCGAGCGTCGTACTTTCATCATTGCTCATTATGGTTACAGCTTTTATCCCTTCTATGCAGAAGTTTCGCGCTCAAATTTAAATTCCTTATTTAAGAGTGCGTTTTATTCACAGGTGCAAAATGCAAGGTTTGTCATTTGTGACCGTTTACGTTTTTAAAATGTGGCTAGCCTGACCTTCAATTCTTCAACCAAGCCGAATGTTTTCTATCGTCTGCGGCTCGTTTCATTTTAGCTTGCGCTTTTTTATTCGCTTCTTGCTTAAAAGCTTTGTAAGCAAATGCAACTGCTTCGAAAATACATGACGATAATTGTTTCTGAGGCAATTTGTGTTTAAATGACGTGAGCAAATTGACAGCATTGGATTAACAAAGTCTATATATATCGTCTGGTTTAAACAATGAACAAATATTTTTATTTAAAACAGGTTCCTCTGGCAATATATATTATTGAACAAATATTTATTCAAAACTTTAACAATTAAGTTGGGGAATACCCGGGTACCTAATTCACTTATCCTTTTTACGTCATTTCCGCTATTGTGGCGATGACGTCATTCGAATGGCGTCACCTTTGCGATGGCGTGGAATAAGTCAAATACTGTTACGAGTGGTTACCAGTGACTTTACAGCACTTTTCACGTGCAATGCTATTCAGGTTGTTTTGTTAAAACACCCCTTAACTTATTACCTTTTTATACATTGAATTTTGTGCACAGTTGGCCTAAGTCGTGGAAGTTTAAATGTGTTAGAATCCCCAAGCAGCGAAATCGGTTAAAATGTGCTCAAGTTGAATAAATGTTTATTCAAAACTTTAAAAAAATGCTACCAACTTGTGTATGGGCTGTGGTATTTATTTGGACTCCAGCCATAAGACCGAAACAAGAACAACATCAACGTCGGAATAAAACACAGTTCGGAATAGGACCAAATAGGACTAATACCTAATAGTCGTAGTAGCCTACCGGCTAAATCGAAATAAGTCATAAATCCGTCGAAATAAAATCAAATGGACCTAAACAACACTCTACCTTACCTCAAACCCCACCCCTAAGTATACCACTTACTCTCCTAATAATTTTAACCCTAACCAATTTCTGCAAACCCACTAATAACCCCAAACAGGGCCAAAATCCGGTGCCAAAATAACAGCGCCCAAACGGCGCCCGTCAAACTAGGGCGTCCAAATGTCGACACCAAAACGGCCGATGCCGGATCGACGGCCTCCGTTTGTCCCATACCCTTTCCCTACAGTTTCAGGCGTTAGTCAGGCCTTATTTCGATGAATTTAAGACGTATTCGGACAGATTTAGGTGGTACTTTTACTGCGAAAATTACTGCGAATTTGCTTTATTGTGTCTTTGGTTTTAAGACTACGGTATTTTAAATTATCCCGTTTAGGTCTTATTGTGTGTTCCTTCACCCTCATGTGAGAATATGTATACACTCTAATTCATTTTATACGGCTCTTCAAACCCATAAATTTTGAACTGCTGCCTTCCTATAAGTTTGCCCACTCCTGGCACAGTTCAAAACACACTAAAACTAAAAAAACGGACAACAACGAAATAAGAAAGATGAAGTGTATTGTTACATCTCACAACAAACCATACTCTCACAGTAGCTTCAAAATGCGCGCTAAAATAAAAACGCAGTAAGTTTTATTACGTTTTTCATGCATTTCAACGCAAAACTAAAACAAATACCTTGAAAAGACATTCTTTAGGTAAGGATAATTTAAAACTCAATAAAACGCCCGGGCGATAAAAAAAGTACGGTTCACTATTGGGTGATATTTTGTAGTACATTGGGAGGCAACATTTTGGGCAACTCTCATGGTTTGGCAGCATTGTAAGATTTGTTTGCAGTTAGTGTTCCTTAAAAAAACACTTAAAAAGTGGTTTCACTATTCGTTGAATTGCACACAAAACGACTCGGACAATCTGAAACACTTTAAATTTGCAACATAAACTCTTTTCTCTCTAGATTGCAACTTTGCCAAAAATCAAATAATGAGTTAAAAAGCGATTTATATTACACAGAATAAAACCGATGTACTATGAATCCCTTAAGGTAGATGACAGCTACTAGTAAAACCTAACACGAGCAGCATAAAGTACTACACATTCTGGAAAATCTTCAATAATAATTTATGCTTTTACTAATCTGGGAGAGATTTTTTAGCCCAACAACAACGTATCTATTGCAAAACGTAAAAACCATAACAGCAGTGTTAACTTTGAACGGGGTAAAATTAAACTAGCAAAATGTATATAAGTAGTAATTCGGGGGGGGGGGGGGTTCATATCAAGAACAATTTACACATTTTTAGGTTTAGTCAAAATTCGGCAGTAACGATATGCATTATGAGACCTTCTGAAAACGAAAAAAATGCCAATATGTTTTACCCAAAGAACTACTTACACACGTTATATCAACGGTAGATAACGCTATAGCCAGCCGTGGTTTTGTGTTTAGCGTCATGGAACAGTGTGCGGGGTAAATTCCAGCTTTAAACCTTTATGTAGTGCACATGTAACAAGCCCAATAATGTACTTATAGTGCTCGTTACACTCCCAGTTTAAATATTAAAACTGTTTTTAGAGTAGATTAATTTGTAAATCTTTTTTAACAGATTCCAAATACCAGCCACAAATCACAGAAATTAGTCAAATTTGGTATTTTTTGTTTGTTTTGCAGTTGTACCGAATCTTGCTACAGCTATATTCAAAGAAACTGATGCGTTACAAATTTATCTTGTTATTTTTATAAAACTTTAAGTGAGTGTTTATATAAAAAAAAACTTTAAGTGACCCCTGTCAGGGGCATATCTAGGGGGGCATGTGGCCATTTCGTGACGTCATCTCTAAAAAAAATTTTCAGGGTAGTGATAGTTTATTAAAATGTCCTGAATCTATGTCACAATGCCACTGCATGTACAAACGCGAAAGAATAAACACAGGCAACGAAATAAAAAGCAGGTTGATAAAAGTACGGCAATATGGCACAGGGTCACAGAGAGAAGTACGATTTCCACAAATTTTGAAACGTTTTAAGGGCTTGTGTTAAAATGATTTTGAACAAAAACGCTAAAAACACAAAGACGTGTAGCAAGAAGGAAAAAGGAAAATATAAATTTTTAATTTCGTTATCGCTAAAAATAGTTTTGCCACATTGGCGCATGTTGAATTATTTGTGCTTATTGTCAGTTGTAAAAAGTTGTTAAAAAATGTGTGTTTTTTTTACACCTTAACCCTCAAAGCAGCTACAAAGGTCGAGCTTTTAAAGTAATTTTTGCATTTAACTTCCAACAGAAAATCAAGACAAAATCGATTGTAACGAAACGTAGATTCAAACCAATATAAATCGTTAAATCCGTGCAATGGACGCCAAACCTATCGTGTTGGTTCTACTGAGCGATACGCCTTGATCTAGTACAAGCATAAAAGTAAGGACAAACGATCAAATATAGCAATGATTTTATGATGCTGAAAAAAATACTCTTTCATATTATTTGTCAGGTAATATCAAGTTGGATTAAATCATATACAACTTAAATACGTATGTTAAATATTAAGGTTTACTAAGATGCAATAAACCAATTTAAAATTTACACTTTTTTAAAAAAGAAACGTGCCAGTAGTATAAAGGCTTTTAAGTTAAGCCATTTTTGTACGGCAGAAATATTGCTCTGTTAGCTGATTATTGCACAAAACATCGAGAAGAGTTGGTTAAGTACGGTATATCGACATTTTAGTACTTTAAGCGTAAGGTAGCATTTCAGTACCTTAAATTATGTCTAAAAACAACAAGCCAACTATAAAATATTTCAATTTTAGTAGACTTGACTAATTAAAATAGTTAAAGTTAAGTTGGTATACATTTTACCTAGACTAGAGGTTCTTTAAATTGGTATACAGTTTTCTTCCTTCAGCTAACGTGTTTTAAATATAATATCAATTTAGTTTGCTGACATTAATTTAAGGATAAGAACGAAAATTGGGTTTAATCGTACATTTTTGCGATTAACTATATTAGGGTGTGCGAATTAGGGCATTGCTTATGTTACCTTAAGTTAGTTGGTGAGATATTGTTGCTAAAGTATAGGAAACAACGTAAAAGCAAACATTTTCTCTCGGCAAACTTTAAAACAAGCTATTTACCTATTGATTTCAAAAGATCGCGAGATTTGGTCGAGTGAATACGTAACCTACATTTAACTAAAGCAGTGGTTCTCGACCGGGGTGCCGCGGCGCGCTGGTGTGCTATTTCTAATGCTCGGGGTGCCGATAGGTATTTGATTTATGAATCTGATTTTTGCTTAATTGGTCAGCTTCCTGATACAACTATTTGTGTACGATTTGAGACCGTTATATCTTTCCTACATATTTCTATTTAATATTTTTGAGGGGTGCCATAAGACATAAAAGGTTGAGAATCACTGACCTAAAGCGTTGAACCAACAGTTTTCCGCAATCACTTTGTGGCTAATGTTTCGCACGTTTCTTTTACAGAAGCTTATTAGGTTTGTAGCAGCTTGGCCAGCATGCGAATTAACACTTGGCGGTTTGTGAGGCAAAATACGAAGAGCAAGTTATACACCAAACATGCGGATTTACTCACAATTCGAAGGCTGCAAGCAATAAGATAAACGCAAGCCAATAAAGCACGCGGTCTGACAAAGCGAATTGCCCACGGAGAATTTTATCACCTTTTTCCCTAATAAATTGTACCTCGGTAAAAATATTCGGTCAAATGAAGAGTATTTTCCGGTTACTCGTCGGGTATCCGATTTGCAGTTAAGTTGCCATCTTTTTAACTTAATACAAAAAACGAAACTGATTGGAGCAAAATGGTTGGGTGTTTTAGTTGTAAGGACATCACGAAAAAACAAGGAAAGTTTCGTAAAGGTATAAATAGTGTTTGCAAAACGTTCATGCTCATATCATATCAGTCGACTATTTGCTCTGAACACTGTGTAGGTAAAACTAGGGATATGGCCGACCGATAGTATGAGGAATCATTTTTCGAAAGGTTGGCAGTAAGCAAGTTTACCCCTTGGGTAATGGTTGGCATAAATCGAGTGAAAGTAACAATTCGCAGAGTCAGATTACTCATACTGAATCCGAGTAGTCGTTTGTCTTTGATAGGATCTGAAGATTTATTTTATAAATTAGCAATATTACAAGATATTTTCAATTTTTGTCTTTAGATGTGATTTTTAATCGCATTACTCGGCTTGCTAAAGTAATATAAAGTGGCATCAAGTGTATGTACTAATTGTACTTCTGTTAACTTCAAAAAAGAACTCGTTTAGCTTATTACCTCAGTAGCAGTTCTATACGGCGAACTCTTTGAACTAAAGTTACTAAATCATTGGTAGGATTTGCTAACTTAGGTTTGAGGCACACGTGATTTGTCCCTCGGATTTAAAAGAGTGCGGTAGCGCAAAGCACACGTGCCTAGTCAAAGTCGTTGCATTTAAAACAGCCGTATTGGGACTGTACCAGTGAAACATCTTTTAACCGTGGGCAATATTGGCTAACTGTATACGCAAATATGATTTTTACAGATTGACTCGGAACTCTCGATCAAGTATTTTGAGTTAATCGACCTCCGACCGAGTAGTATAACTTACTCGTAATTTAACTCACTCGTACCGAGCACTCATTCTCGTGCCGAAATCTCCAACTCTTTTCGCTTGGCACAAGTACCCCTCGGGCGCCCCCCAGCGCGCCGCGTGCGATTTCTATGTCGTACGCTACAATGTGCAGCGGCACTGGGTCGTATTGGCAAAGCTTTTTCTCATTTTATCCCAAGTCCTGCTCATGTCAACCCTCACGGCGTCGTTCACCGAACCGAAGTGTTTCGTGACCTCGGGCATTCGATAGACAAGGTGATCGGAAAAGTTCATGCGCCTGCGCAGTATTCCCGTGATCCATACGTCATCAAGACGTAATATCGGCGCTGTGCGTGACGTATTGTACAAATTGGTTGCCACGGGTAGCGACATTACGTACATGCCGCCATGGCAGTAAGGCGGGTAGGTAGACGGTCTGTACTCGTCGTAGGAAACGTACCATTTCCAGCCTTGCACCCTCAGCGGTTTCTCTACTTCACCTTTCACGAACATGCACATGATTGGCAGCTGCTCGTGAGGCGTTCGCGTGTGATTGGCCAGAACCTTATGAATGCTGTCCACCATGATACGCATGTCGATGAGGAAATCGTCATCTGCTGAAGCGTAGAATGTGTTGCGTGGAAGATGGGTGGAAGCCCATTCCATGCCGGCCAGCACTTTGTAGGGCATCAGACTGGAAAATAGGAATCACAATTATATAATTATATAGGGGTTTTAGGGGGGGGGGTGTTTTTAGGAATTTTTAATAATTTAATAAGTACATATATGACGACAATACGCATACTTTTCAAAGGACCATCCAGTTATTTGAAAAAAAGCACACACAAAGGTTTAGGAGAAATAGAGGTTTTATTACATTTTTCAAAGTATTCCTTATTTCCTCTTTATTTTTCACTAGTGTCGAGAAGTTAGCGATGTATTCCATTTTTTTCGAATTTTTTCAGGTTATTTTAGCGTTACTACAATCGCTGCAATGGATCGTAGATTATGCCTGAAATTCCTGGGTTAATTTGGTATCGGGTATCGGCTCCGATCCGAAATTATCGGACATCATTTAAACCCAGCATCAGTTTATTCTACTGTGTTTGGACTGATTCGTTGAACTTGGATTTTTTAACAAAAAATGAGGCAAAAAAACAGCAAAAAAATTTTTCTATTTCTACAAACTTGCAATAACTTCAATACCCCAACTGAATCGTATTGATCGGGCCTATAGTATTACAAAAGTTAACTTGAATTACCCAAACCAATCCAGAAACCAATTCTCTTACCCCCCAAAAAATTGCCTATGACTTACCCCTAAAGAAAAGTTTTTTTTTTAAGAAAAAAATTAAAATTTGTCCAATGACTTTAAAATCATCAACTTACTCGTATTGATCTGGTCCATCGTACTGCAAATTGTCAATTTAAATTACTAACCGATCAAACATGAATTACTCTTGGCAAAAAAAAGACTTGGCCCTTACGAAAAGTTAAAAAAAAAAAATTAATTCAGAATTTTTTTTTTTAAAGAAAAAAACTTTTAGACTTAAGAAAGGTTATTTTGCGAGAAAAAAAATTACAAATTTTCTAATGACTTCAAAATCCTCAACAGTCGGTTCTGCCGTTTCGCAATAAGTCAAGTTGACCCCAAACTAATCCAGAATCAATTGTCCTTACCCGTCAAAAAAACTAACCTAGTTTTGACTTACTCCTTAAAACAGTTTTTTTTTAAAGACTTGAGAAAAAAAAGAATTTAAAAAATTACAATGACTTTAAAATCATCAACTTACTCGTATTGATCTGGTCCATCGTATTGCAAAATGTCAATTTAAATTACTAACCGATCAAACATGAATTACTCTTTTACCAAAAAGAGAGAAAATATTTTAAGAAAAAACATTTTAACTTAATTAAGATTTAAAAAAAAAATAAATTAAAAAATTACAATGACATTCAAACATTCAACTTACTCGTATTGATCAGGTCCATCATATTGCAAAATGTCGCCGTATCTTTCTTCTTCCTCATCCAACAGGGCCAGGGTTGCGGGGTGGGTGGTTTTCCCGATTAGGTACACGGCCTCGAACCGGCCCCCGTCCATAAAACTGACCGAGTTCCAGGTCCGTCTCAATAGCTCCCTCCGCTGGAAATAGTCGGCCTTGGACTTGATGAAGGTCACCAACGTCCAATTGACCTCTACGAGAAAATGGAGGGAAAATTTTAGGAAAGTTTTGGGAAATTTTTCGGGCATGTGGATTTTTTTTTATAATTCTTGACAAAAACAAAAAATCTAATTCTGAATAATGTTAGAAAAAAAAAAATATTGCCAATATCAAAAAGTACAAGTTTTGACTTGACAATAATAACAAAAAATCAAAATTTGACTAATAAAATTATACGAATAGTCGAATTAGGACTTATAACAGAAATAATTCTATTCCTCACAAAAAACTGACAAAAAAAATTAAATTCTGACTATAACAAAAGATAAACAATTTTTACTAGTAAAATAAGTCGCGAAAAGCATGAAGGGAAGAAAGGTTTGATCTTCACACAGGTTTCTGCAGCTGTACATATTAACTCACTCATCATGCAATCTTAATTAGACGGACTAGCAACGGAAGTTTGGAACGATTCCCAATAGCGGCCCTTGTTACTTCGCTTAACATGGATTTAATCAATCAATACTCCTGAGGCCAATACAAATAGTGACGTCACCCTTGTTAGGGCTTTATTCGCCACTGTATGACGTAATTGCTACAGACTATACCTACAAAGCTCAGTTTTACAAACAAAGTGAAATTTAAAAATATACATGAACAGAAATTTGAAAACAAAGCAAAGATGTTAGTTACGCTTTGCATTCTAAAGTAACGTTGTGACGTAACAGTTCGACGTAAATTTGTGACGTCATGTAAAAAATCTTGGATTTCGCGCCTGCTAAAAACCACTTTACCGCCACTTAAGAAGAAAGGACAACTCACTTTATCAACAAGGAACTCTATTGGAATTCGTAGTTCACCTTATCAAGGCAACCAGGCGTTATCTGTAGTCTTAGTGACCACTTGAAACAATCAGGCATCGTTGGAATGCCTAATGGTATGGGCCAGTATGCTAGGCTCTTGTTAAACGTAAATAGGATAACTGACAAAACCGTTCAAAGCAAATCAAAAAACAATCTTTTGGTCTGGAAACAGATTTTATATCACGATTTTGTCGTTTAAAATTGCAATCATTAAAAAGCAAATAATTAATACCAAGTCCCTAATTTTATCGGAAATTCAGCATCAGACACCCCTAGTTCTATATGTTGTGGGTTCAATCAGTTTCTCAGGCACTTTGTTTAGCTCTGGGTTTGCTTTTAATTTTAAACCAACCCTTGTACATTCACATCAAGAACTTTTTTTTACCTTGTGTTTAGTAAAAGAAGTTCAAAATATTTATATTTAAAGCAATGCTTAACGCTCACGTTTTCCCTTGAGACATTCATCTTTGTCGCAAATCCTCTCCAGTAATTTCCTCGGCTCTCTCAAGTAAGCGTTCGGTTGTCTCGCTTCAATGCTTCCGAACATTAGAGGGTCAAAGTTCATTCTGCAAACGCGAATAAACATTGGTTAATTTTTTATAAAACAAACAGTAAGACCTGAAAAGCAACCATATCTACTTCTTTAGAAAATGATTAAAGTTTTATTCGAAACGTTTTCCAAATGCTACCTACTTCTGTATGGGCTTTACAGCGGAATATCTGTAATACCTATATTTTTTCACCGATGCCAAATGGTAGCACGGGTAATCCGATACTAGATTGACATCGCTGACGTTTCGTTAGTCTAATTTTGATAGTGTATTGGTGGAGTTAAGAATTATGTCAGGATAAGTTTTAGAAATGTCCGATAATTTTGAATGGAAGTCGATACACGATAATTAATTAAAGGTGGAACTATCGTTACTCGTCCAATATTTGAGTGACATGGGTCCGATCCTATACAAAATTAGTATTGAAATTTTAGCCCTAATTTGTGACCAACGCAGTGTTTTCTATCTTGGCAGTGAAATTTATTAACAGTAGGTTAACCAAACTTCTTAACCCGTATTTTGCGAAAAAACGTTTTTTTTTATCTTGCTTGGGCTGCATTTTATTTTATTTTAATTTAACACCTTATTCCGACTATTTGTCATTTCCCTTAGAGTTCGAGTTAATTCTTAAAAATAAATTCATAAAATTCATAAAAAAAATGTGCAAATTTTAACCCAGGACGACTTATCCATCAGCGTCGCAACATTGGCTGCGAATTAACATATGCTTTGCGCGGTGCTCGAGTAAAGCACCCAAACGACCAGGCGTGTTTAATCACTTCCCGCTTCTTGGAAAGGTTTTATTTTGGTCTTATTTCGAACTGAAAATTGGCATCGACCCAAAAGCGTGCCCGAGCTCAAATCGCTTGAGCGAACCACTTTAAAAGTCCCTCTGGGCCAAACATAGTCGGGCCGGTTCTTTGCATCTATTCAACGTATTCCCTATAAGTTCGAACATTTTTAACCAGTGTTTTTTTACAACCTGTTTTCGCAGCGCTTTAAACATTACGTCTAGGATAACAGCGAAGAATTGGCAAACCAAATTTCTTTACTAACTCTATGTAGGACTAGGAGAACAAAATAGACTTTGGAGCATAATGGTTGGAGGTTGTAGTAAGACGTAATAAGAATATCAAAGCCCATACAGAAGTATAGGTATCATTTTTGAAAATGAATAAAGACTTATTCGAAACGTTCAAAATGAAACCTACTTCTGTATGGGTTTTGAAAATAGACATTAATTAGCATTAAGCATCGAATTTAATAAGTTTTAGTCATGTCTTTGCTTCTAAAGTTTTCTTCAATTTTACAAAAATCCAATTAGAAATCAAATTAAACGGCGAAAAATTTGGGGAGGGGAATCAAGGCCAACACATGCCCCCTGTTAATTAAATTTGAATTTATTAATGCTGTTACGTTCTTTGTGTTTCGTTTATTTAAAGATTGCAAAAATGTTATTTGAAGATAATTAGGTCGCCCAAGCTTCACCGGTATAGGCTACTTACGCCTAATATCTAAGTGGTCGCGTGCCATGGGTTGAGAAACAGTTTTTATTTAATTAAACTTTTAAAATAAATTGGCGTTCAAGGAAAACAGAGTTTATTTTGTGCCTTATCAAGAAATCGTGAGGTATAAACTTCCAACATGTAGCTGACGATAAAAAACATGTTTGTGATCACCAGCCAACCGTAGGTGATCACCGGACACATCGCAGTTAATATTCATTTAAATGGTTTTAAACTGTTCGAACATCGAAAAGAAGCTGAAAGCGCTGGACGTAAAAGTCCAGCCGACTATGTTTGGTCCACGGGGACTTTAAAGTAGTTAACTAGAGAGATTTTAGTTAGGGCACGCTTTTGGGTTGACGCCAATTTTCAATATAATTTCAACGTGCTGTCTCGTATTATAATAAGACTTTAAGACCAGAGTCTGAAAAGCGCTTGATTCACTTTAGTTGCACAAAGTACCGCTTTCCAATCATTTTTATATTTATTATGCAAATGACTTGACATAAGGTTTAAAATACGACTTTTTTTGAAATAGGTTTTTTGCAAGTTAGTTTTAAAAAAAATGTTTTTATCAAAAGTTGTATCGATATTCTTGCATATGATTTCACTTGGACTTCAATTATTATTATTTCGATGGTTAATTTTTAACTTCAGCTGTTTGACAAGTGTTTGAATTAGAAACCTGACATATTTTTAAAGTGTTTTTTTTTAATTTTAAATAGATTATTTATTGCAAATGATTTCACTCTTGGACTTGATCTAAAGCGGTTTCAAAGGTATTCGTTAATTCGCACATGATTGGACTCCAGATGAACTTGATATAAAGTCACAATGTTTAAGATATTGAGAAACCCAGGCGTATTACCTCTTCTTGTAGTATTCCGACTTGGAGAACACGATGGCAATGACAGTGTAGGAAATGAGGGCGGACACGAAAACCAGGCAGAGGCAGGCATAGTTGGGCCGCATCGAAGACGCAGGCCTTCGGTGTCGAATCCTGAACCCCGTCTTGCTTTTCTTTGTGCAAGTTCTAACGTACAGTATATGGGCAGATCTGCTGGCGATTACAGAACAGTTTCGGCCTAATTTTTTATTTTCAATCTGGGGAAAACAATGTTTAGTTTACGGACTATGACAATGTTTAGTTTACAGACTATCATAACAGGTATTGTGCAAGTTCAAACGTACAGTATGGACAGCTCTGCTGGCGTTTGCAAGACGGTTTCGTCCCCGTGACAAAAGTTTTGTTTTTCGTACAATGTCGTACTGCATACCTCCACCAAGTATGCTCCAAAGTTACTGTGATTTTAAAAGCATTAACCGACGTTCGTTTAATTAATACATCTGAAGACTTATTAAACTTAAAAAACAAGGTTTTAAAATTGATAATATTACTGCGAATTTTTCTAATTAAAATAGCACTTTAGAATACTAAACGTTGAGGTTAAGTCACTACTTGTTATTAAATTACCTATCACCATTCATGCGATTCGATAGTAATTTCGATTTTTTTAAATCATAAACTGAATAAGTGTTCTTACTGGATCTGACCCTAACCACATCTTCTTATGGGTTGTTAAAAAGATTATTGCCTTTTATCTTTAAATCAGCCTCGATTTATGTTAGAGAAAACAAAAACAAACTAATATTCAAAGAATCGCCAAACCAAGAAAACACGCATTTCTAAACTTGCTGCGAAAGTCTGGCAATGAAAGAGAAAAAGCTGATTTATTGCTAAACGTTCAACCGGAAATAAAATCGTGACGTTTTCTGTTCAGTTTGCTGAAATACGCGCACATTTTTGCAAAACAACACAAGATGATTCAGCTTTCAAACAAGCAAATACTTTTACACAGTTTTACTACTGTATGCTGTCACTATGTTAAAAATGAATAACGATATGTTAGAAACGTTCAAAATGATTCCTAATATGCGCTTTTAAATTTTCTTACTACGTTTTGCTGCAGCATCCAATCATTATGCTCCAAAATTTGTTTTTTTTAATTCCAAAATGTCAATGTGCACAGAGCTTTTGGCATTTTAGGAGTAATTCAGGTTATATTTTTTTATGCAGAAAACATAATGCTTTGGTGTACACGTGCAAAATTCTGATAAAAAAAAAATTATCAGCAAACATTAAACTTTATACCAGTTTGTACAAAAGAAGTAAAAATAGTTTTACTTCTGTCTTTGGAAACTGTTGGATAGCGGACTTTTCTATTCTGATAATGTTCCAGCCGCTTTACAATGAATAAAAAATCCAAAACTACCCAGAAAGAATTAGCAATATGCTTGGTTGTAGTTTTCAGAAGTCGCGTCAAATAACTTAATTTACACTTTTACATTATTTTAGTTATAAAAGAATGATTCTGCTTGACATATTTTTTCTGAAACATCCGGTAAATTGCTCTAATCTGCCCTAGACCTTATTACGTATCATTAAATCTACCTTGGACCTTATAATGTAACGAGTGTGACCAATTACAGTTATTCCTGTCCAGTTATTTTGGCTAACTACAAACATTAAACCGCAACATTTCGCTTAACTGATAACCGCCTGTCCAACTACTGGAACCTAAAATGCCAAGATAAGGCCATTACTGAAACGTCTTTTTTCACCATTAAAAAGCAGGCTTAAATCTAAACCCCGTCGAGTACAGACAGCCAATTACAATCTGTGTGCTTTGGAATATGACAAGCGATTAGATAATCCGGGATTTGCTGTTTTTGCGACTGACCAGCCTTGTCACGAAATTAAACTGTCAGCCATATAAGCTGTAGTTGTGCATCGATTACATTGATCCCCCAAAGGCTTGATTAAGGGTCAACCCCGATAGCATGAGTTTAGTGTTCTTTTGAAACTATTTCCAACGCGGATCTCTTAAAATAAACTTTGATTGCGCGGATCACGGTCGGCGTGAATTTTTAGAGATGACGTCATAAATTGACGTCATAAAATAAAGAAATCTGCTGTTTTTCGGTTTAATTAAGGGTTACCCCCGATAGCAGGAGTTCTTTGTTGTTTTTAAACTTTAACATGCTGAGGTCTATGATCTTTACAGTATGTTTGCGCAACGTTCAAGGGAGTACGAAAAAACAATAAACAAGACAGGCCTAGTGACTAATGTTACTCCCGAAAATTTAAGCCCTACTTCTTAAAAGTCGTCGACGATAGCAGTTTTCTTCGTTGTTTTTGAACTTTTTTAGCGCTGGATTTATATGACTTTACAGTATGTTTGAGCAAATGTTCAAGAAGGTACAAAAATACAATAAACAAGGTAGGCCTAGTGACTAATGTTACTCCCGAAAATCTATATGGGCGACCTAATTCTCTTACTGAACTTTTTATAAGCCTGTGAACGAAACACAAAAAGGCAATAGCATAAATAAACCCAATTTTAATTAATTTGTGAGCCTTGTCTTTGCACTGCGTCCGAATTTTCCTCAATTTTGAAGTAATCTTGCTTAGAACCAATCTCAATATATACAACCATATGAAAACTACTGTAGTCGGCGACCCAACCAAATCAAACGGCGACACTGTTAGTTCGCGACGAATGAGTTGGGAATCACGGCTCTATTTCCATACTTTAACTCCTTCTGGGTGGAAATAACCACAATCTATAATACAAACCAACACTAATGATACCAAAAGTTTCATCAGAGGTATTTTTAGTAACTAAACAGTTATCTAGGAAGTACAAAAAGATACAAAAGAACATGCTAGTACACTAAAGATACTCCCGCAATGCTATACTTTATTTCTACAATTTAACTCTAGTTTCTTGGTGGATATCCCCACAATCTATAATACAACATCAAGGTAACACACTAAATATACCACAAGTTACATCAAATGTGGTACACTTAAGATGAACTAGGTACTACACTAAATATGCTTCGCAAATCGGTGCTCTTTTTGTATATTGTAACTCTGATTTCATGGTGGAAATTTCCACAGTCTATAACACAACATAACTTTTCCTCCCTCAATTGAAATCTAATGAGCAAGGCGCCAGTCAATTGCCAAGCAAGCCAGAATGCTTGGAGACGACAGAACTGACAGCTGTCGCACAGTAGGCCAGCATTCGATTGCTGGCGGCCAGGCTCCATTTTAACTGTATCTTATACCTTCTCCTAGGCCAGTTAAAATGGCCTCATCAAAAGTTCAACGACCATTTCTTTATCAGTTTGGTTTAACTGGTAAGTTTAGAAAATGCCAGGCTACCTCATATTACTAATGAATGCGCAACCAGTTCACACAATTGGTTTTCTAAAATTTTACAATTGGTTTTTCCAAAGCAAGTTTTCATTTTAAACTGCGGTTTAAACTCGGTACTTTTTTGTTTGCGTTTGCCTAGTTTTGTATTTTCAAAATAACGTAAAAAAAGGTAACCTATTTCCGAAACAGGTTTTTATTTGAATAACTAAGGGGAAAGGCCAGTGCAGTTGTCCCCAAACTTTTAGGAGTCGCGGCCACCATTTATTGACTCTTAATACTTTAGGGCCCCTTTAAAAAATTATATGCCCACGAAATGGAAAAACAAAGTGCTTCATATATCATCACAAGAGGTTTTCAAAATTTTGAAAACCGACAAATTTGAGTTTTTCTGACTAATACCTAAAATAAAATATGCTTGCACCCCTTAAACTTACCCGTGCCCCCCTGATGGCCAATGGCCACGGTTGATAAAACTCTGGGCTTGTGTGAAAAAGGAATGGGCTTCCATCGATCGTGGCTAGTCAAGTTGGCTGCTGAATGACCTCTGTTGCATTTCAATAACGAGGAACAACGACAGTCATGCGGTTCTATTAATAAGACAGCGTATAGATGGTGCAAGGTTTTGTCGCCGGGACAAAATCTTCCTGCTAATAATTGCGCAATTTGCTGTCGGTTCACCATTACACTTTTTTAAGTCGTGGTCAGTATAATTTACATTTGGCAGAATATTTAAAAACAACTAGGTTTTCAAAAAAAGCCATAACATTTTGTGAAAGGTATCGAATAATTCTTTATCCCTTTTCAACATTATCTACTTCTATATGAGGTTGGTTTTCATTTTCAACGTCTAACTAAAACCTCCAACCATTATCCCAAAATTTCTTGGAAACGTTCATACAATTTGTATGTAAGAAAGTTAATACTGTTCGGGTGATAGTTGTTGGCAATATTACGAGCTGTTAAACAAAACGAGAATGTGAAAAAGTTTTTTGAGATAAAATGTTTTCGCAATTTTATAAATTAGAAAATAAAATTCACCAATCGCTTGAAAACGCTCTCACAAATTAGCAGTTGGTTCCAAGACTGTTAGTTAAGCAAACAAACTTTTTGTATGCATAATCAAAGGCTGTTACACTTCTTCTGGAAACTTGAACAGCATTAGTACTAGCAAGCACGAACGACATTTCCTGGCCTAGTTGTATGACTCCGTATTACATTCAGTAATTGCACTACTGCTGCTGTTAAAGTGGGGCTGAACCAGTGCTGCTTAGCCTGTTGGTAACTGACTCTAAATAGGCGATTATAGAAATTAGAGGGATAATTTTAACAATGATATTATACGCTATATTTGATAGCTCATTATTAAAAGGTGGTATAATAAATGATAAAATAATGGCCAAAAATGGATTTGATTTATTGTTTTATTTGGACTGTTCAGACGACATACCTGCATTTATATAGGCTTTGATATAACTATACACAATATACTGCAAACTAAACCAGTGTTTCTCAACCTATGCCGCAAAATTGGGGTCGGGTGAGTACGAATATCTCTCGGGGTCAGCTATTGCCGCCAATTCGAAAAGTTCATCGAAAATTCACAGCCGATGACAAAGTGGATAAAAGTAGTGGCATAATAATGCTGCAAAGCGGCTAAGAAGGGAAAACATGTGATACTGAAAGTACACGGCTCAATATCAGAACTAATGGGTCGCTGTTTCAAAACTGATATTTAAATTAAGATTGGTTCTGAACAATGTTTGTCCAGAGAAATATGCAGTAGTAATACGAATACATTACTCCTGTTAATCAAATTCGAAGTTCTTAATGCTATCACGTGTTCAGCGAAGAAACTTGGGTCGCCAAAGCTTTGCTGCTACACTTACTCTTAGTACTTAAGTCGCGAAAAAAGGTGGAGAAAAACTGATCTGCAATCAGTAAAATAACTTTTTCAGCAAGGGCAATATCGCAGTTGTCAATCACGTATTATGTAAAAGCAGTTCATATGATCTTGTGGTATTCGATAAAATCTAAATTTACACTTGGAACATAAGGGTCTCGATTTTCACACGTCAGTCAAACTCTCTTGTCAGTTTTCTCACCAATCGTTTCGACATTCACAGCCAACTGTTTTGAAAACGGCGCCAAATAATTCTCAGTACTTCCTCTTTCAAACCGCCTGGACTGAACATTTTAGGCGCGGATAACTTTTTGTGCATAAACACAAAACAATAAAATCAAAAACTGAAACCACGTAGCACTATTGGCAATTTGTATTTATGTTGACGAGCTTTCGCACAACCATGCTTCATCAGTTCTGAATAAGACAAACACGTCTAATCAACCAAGATTCATTAAAACCTAGTAGGTAAAGACAATTTGCTGCAATATTTAAAGAATTGCTAGTTACTGTCTCATTAAATAAACAACTCATCTTAGGGCTACGAATGTTAAGAAATAAATATCTTACAGTTTTTATTTTACCATTATTACGTTTTCAGTATTGCTTTTTTTAAATAGTTTCATATATCTATGGTTTCTTATTTTTATTATCGGTGTAATCCTTTGGACAGAATTAAAACACAACCTCGTTAACACAAATACAATGTTTTGCTTTCTTGTTATTGATAGAACAACTAAAGGCAACATAATAAGAAATCTGTTGTAAGATTAAAACACTTTCTGTTGTTTTATCCTTATTAATAGAACGCCTTTCAAAGAAAATACACTGAAAATTTGATATACCTCTATTTATTCATCGCTTCTACAATATTACAATTAACTCCGACGTATTTAAAATAAAACCTACAGAAAACACAAAAATAGCGTTCTTCCTTTTAGTTTTAACATATGTGCATTCAGTGACGACCAGTGATAATTTGCCCACTCCTTAATAGCCCAAAGGGATTCAAACCATACAGAAGTAGAAAGCTTATTTCAAACGTGTCAAGTAAATCTAAAAAATGGCTGGGGGTTTTAGTCAGACGTAGAATGAATATCAAAGCCCATACAGAAATAGGCCGGATATTTTGTATGTTTTTAATCGAATTGGTATATTGGAAATGAATAAAATGAATACAATGAATAAAAAATTATTTAAAACTTTTAAAATGTTGTGGCCTTTGGTATTCGTTCGTTCGCCGTCTAACTGCAACCTCTAGTCATTATCTTAAGATTATTCGAAACGTTCACAAAATGCTGCCTACTTCTGTATGAGAAGATTTATTCAAAAAGTTTTACAAGGATTTAAAACGCATTTAAGAAGTCGTTTTTTGCTTAGGTTCGATTAGCCATGTCGTTGTTTACCGAACACAGACTAGGAAGAGTTTCACACAACTGGTCTCTCTAATTAGCTTGAAGTTCTTCGCAGAAACGGAAGCTAAATCGATTGGCCAGAATCCACGAGAAAATCAGACACAAACAGCACGTTCTTCGGCCATTCCGGTTCGCAAAAACACAGTTAACGACCAAAGCCTGCCCAAACATTTGCAGCTCACGCATTATCTGCACAAATGTTCGTTAAAAGCCAAAACCATTTGTAAGTCGCGTCAACACATCCAGTAAATCGGTGTTGTAAAGAAGTCTTTCTGAACTAAGTCTCATTCAAGTCATTTGTAAAAGTCCAAGTTAAGTCTTTTTGAATAAATAACAAGTCAAGTCATATTTTTTTACCAATTTTAGTCGTTTAACGTTTTATTTTTATGTCAGTGACTTGACTTGAAACTAAATTGCTCTTAAAATGACTAAATTGGGACTTTGAAAGACTTGACTTGAACTTTAATTTTAAATGCCTTGACTGGGACTTAATCATTCCAAAATGACTTGTTTACAACGCTGGTTCCAAGAAAGCTGAAGTTTTATTGGCTTGCTATCGGCACTGTCTGTGTATTAACGGGAGGAAAAACAACAACGTGAAGCTATAAAGCGATAACATGCAGTTAATCAATACTGTTCTCGGTAAATGACAAGCGCTTGTCATTTTCTTAAAGTACGCAACTCCTCGAAAAACAAAAGGTTGTGAAATCCACTTTAGAAATTCAAATAAACAAATAAACAACACACGCCTAATGTTCGCGTTGGTAAACAACATCACTTATGTCAGAAAACAAATGGATAAAATACCAAAGACCAAATCATTTTATTTTAACAACAAAAAATAATCTTTCAGTAATCTTTATATGGCTTGCGTTGCTTTGATATTTCAAAAGCATGTTCAAACAACATATCAAAAAATCACTGTTTTGTGAATTGTTATTATCAGCCAATTCCAGTACCGTAAAACAAGCCCCAAATTGTCTCACAATTAGGCTCGCTGAATGTCATTTTCAATTTTTTACAGCGCTATGTTGCTATGTTTTGTTGCCTATAGGTTTTTGACTAAGGCAAAATGTTGAAAATTTTCAACCCTGAAAATGAATAAGGAGTTATTCGAAACGTCCAAAATGATACCTACTTCTGTATGGGCTTTGATATTCTTATTACGTAGAATCGGAACTGATACTCTGTCTCAGGCCAGAATATTTTTCCACCGAATATTTATTTACCAAAGGCTTCAAACACTATTCTCACAATGCGGAAGTTTCCACGCTCTGGTCATTATTCAAACCATCACCAACTAGTAAAACGAACCTACAGGGACTCTACCAATTGCTTAACTTATCCATCTGCGTGGCAAATGTAATCTACTTGCTTACTAACCAACGGGAAAGTCACAATTTTCGTCTGAGAAACAGAGTTACTTAACCAGGGTAAAAAGCGAATGCTTGTTTCGAAGAATTGACTAATGAGCCTTAAACCCTTCCTGTTAGGGCGAAAGACGAATGTTCAATTTCCTGGACTGTTTTCATAGTTTGCTGAAGGCTACAACTTTAAGAAACCGTAATTCGACTCACTTTCCCGCTCACACCCAGTCTTGCTTACTATTATCTTATTATATTATTATGTATATGAATTTTTCGTAATTTTGATAAAAATTTGATTTCAGTAGAGATCGATCATCATGTTGCCGTTTTAGAAGATCATTTCTTAAGTTTTAGAATTTGTGGTGACACTTCAACAGCAGGAATCTATCTCCCCACAGCAGTGTTGTTATGACTTTAAAAGCACTGTTTTTAAATGACCTGACCTGACTTTAGTCATTTAGACAAACTGACTTGATGCATTTTTATTATCTGGGTTATTTACTGGGATTTTTATCTTACGATTCGCACATAAAGATAAATTGAATTGAACCTAAGTTCTGTCAAAATGACTTGACTACAGCTATGTTGAAAATGAATAAAGAGTTATTCGAAACGTTCAAAATGCTACCTACTTCTGTATGGGCTTTGATATTCTTATTACGACTTGACTTAAGTTATTTTAAAAATGACTTAACTTGAACTGAAGTCATTTCAAAACGACTTGCTAACAACAAAGTAAAAACTCGATTCTAAAAATGAAAAGCAACCCAGCGGACCCACTTTTTGAAAGGCAGTAACATTAGATAGAGCGTTGTTTTGCTTACAAGGTGCAACAATACAATTATATTGCTTTGGATAGTTGATGTTGTGCTTAAACCGCCGGAGGCTATCCAACCTACAGCCGTCACCTGATTTCTAGTCACATGCGAAATAAAACTACAAAATAAGTCGGTATTTTCGCTAGACATGTGCTGAAATTACGCTAGTATATTATTTTTATTGCTGCGAAATAATATTTTAGTCACATGTAAAGATCTAAAGAAAGCTTAACTTGGGTGGCAAAACGTATTTTAGTTGTCTGTCCAACTACGGTAGTATACTATTTTGTGTGCAAATTACTAAACACATTATCACTTTCAAGAATGAAACTAAAGAGTTATTCGAAACGTTCAAGATGATACCTACTTCTGTATGGGCTTTGATATTCTTATTACGTCTTACTACAACCTCCAACCATTATACTTAAAAGAATGAAACTAATCTTGTAAATGCACAGCATGGGAAGTTGATGTCGACAGATAGAATTTTTCAAGTCTGAAACAAATGGATTATTATAGTCTAAGATTGTGTACAAACCAAGATTAGACGTACAAGTGTTTTAAATGTTTCGAATAACCCTTTTTTCAAAACTTTCGCAATGGCTTTATACTTCTGTATGGGATGGGATGTGATATTCATTCTACGTCTAACTACAACCTCGAGCCATTATCTTGAGATTTATCCTAATCGTTCACCAAATATCTTCTACTTACAACCTCCAACATGCACGCTCCAAAGCTTACAAACCTTTCAGCAAGACATAAATATTCAACTCCCATTTCGTAATGGCGAATCGGTTGAAAACTAAGTTACTAAAAAAACGAGTCATTTTTTAGACTTTCTTCTGAAGCTCGAAATATAGAAATTTTTACAACGTGCAAAATGTATGCTCCAAAGTTTAAAGACCTTTAAGCAAGACATCAATTTTCAATTTCCATTGCGGGTAAACAGAATTAATTGGAGTTGTCAAACGAAATATTGTCTATCATTTGTCAGCGTCTCATGCCTTCAGAAATACGCAAGCAAAACACAAGCCACAGCATACAGCAGCCTCCACAAAGCACCCTTACTGCGTGAACATGCTTTCTCTACTCTCAGCTGCTTTAGTTCGCCTTTTTCGAGGAAACGAGCCCAAACGGAAGGCTGGAAAGCGGCTGTTGACAGCAAAACACTTGCTTATCAAGCTGCCGACATCTGCCTGGCGAAATGAGACGCTCGAAATCTTTGAGTGTCTTTTTATTCATTTTCACATGGCCTGAGAATAAAGAGATATTCTAAACGTTTAAAGTGCTATCTAGTTTTGTATGGGCTTTGATAATCGCACTGCGTCCTACTACAATCCCCAATAATTATGTTAAGTTTACTCAAAACTATCACAAGATGCCACTTACACTTGTATGGGCTTTATATTCCTATTACGTCTAACTACAACCTCCAACCATTATGCTCCAAAGTTTATCAGGATTGATAAGAATTTCATTCATTTTACTTTACAGGGCATTTAAACCTATAAATTAACCAGGTATATACACGCCCATCTGGCCTCTAATGTCGCAACTTTACGCTGCTTCTAACTTCCTGCCGGCATAGTCTGCCAGGAACAACGGATGTTCTGACGCATTTCACGTACATCGACGTGCATTTCAGTTATTTCTATAAAAACAGCAGCAGTCTAAAAACTAACGACGGTATTCTTGGGTAAAAGGAAGGACTGTGAAGCTCCTAAACGCCGAAATGTTGACAGAAGCTATGCATAGCTCGACTGCTACGTTTAAACTGATGGATCTAACAGTATAGTTCGTTTAAAGCCAAACGCTTGAATCTGACTTTGATAACTAAACTTCCGTATGTACATTGTACACCGACAAAACAATATGCTTTATTACGTTTACATTCTTCAGTTGCATATGTTCTACTAACGTTTTCATTTCTTTAGTTGTTTACTTATATTTTTATTTATTCACTTGTTCCACTTGCGTTTATATTCTTTAAGTCAATTAAAATGTTGGCGGATATAATTTCAAACCAAATTTTGATGAAATGTTAAACTGAACTACAGCTGAATAAAGTTAATACAGTTTTTATTGCATTTCCTTCGTTCAATTATAATTAAGTTATTAAACTTCCGACATAATTTTTCCCGATCATTGATCCTTACAGCTATTCGACCCTTTATGCGAATAACGTGGTGATTATATTTAACATTTTTACCGTAATCCTAATTATCATAGGCTTGAAACTTAGTACCAATAACTACGCTAGCTCACTATACTAGCTCCAGGTTGGAAAGTTAGGCCCGCGCTAACGATTTTCAGTATTGTAGTTTATTCTTAGCCGTGCAAATTTTAGAAATAACGTTTTTTCCATCCGTGCATTTTTAAGCTACATAAGCCTCTGCGTGATATCCAAAGTTTCCAATCTGGTACAAATAAGCTACTAAGTTATCCGACAGTTCTTCACAGCACTCAGCATGCAACTAACTCAGTGAGCGACTTTCGGCCACGTTTGACCCACTTTTACATAAACAACTTCTCCCCTAAAGAATCCTGAACTGTGCTTTACTTATTCTGCCTCGTCTTATCAAAGCGCTAGCAGAAAGTGGGGCGTTGCGTTGCCATTGTTGTTTCGCCAAGTTTGCGAACTGGGTCGATCGCGGACGCTGGCGCCGTGCCAGGAGCAAATAGAACGAATCGCGCCCCTGGACAATCCAATCGCGAACCTTAACAATCGAATTCGCGCCTCTTAACAATCAAAGTCGCGCCTTTTAACAATCGAATAGGCGGTAACTTGTTTATAATTTGATTGATCGAATCTGCTCGGTTTCACAACAAAGACAATATTAGATTAGACTTAAAGATATTCTCTTTCTTATGTGGGTGCATCTATTGTTAACTTGCAGTTATACAAAAAAACTTCAAGTCTGAAACAAAATATAATTTACAAGTCATACGAAGACAATTTTTATGTGAGTAGATTTGGTAGTTTCAAAGTTCAAATTTATGAAAAACGTTTCACGACCTTTTGTATTGAAATATACGCAGCTTTCTGTGCGACAACATTTAAACTACTGTTTAATTGAAAACATTCAAAGTAAAAATGTTGCGGTTGTTTTTTTAAATATGACCCTGTTTATATATATGTTTTATTAATCGGACTGAAGAAAGAATGTTTGTATGGCTGCAAAAAAATAATTAGAATAAAATCTTATAGTTTGGCGAATGAAAGCTCGCTCTGGCAAGTGGCACCCTTGGACCTCGTGGTCATGTTCTGTTACTTGCGTGCGTGGCAAGCGAGTGTTACGTGCTAAGTCGTAACACGAGTCAGGACCAGAAAATGCCAAACTTCGTCATGCAGGGGACCCAGGAAGCAAATTCGCAGATGTTCAGTGACAAATTGCGCAAAAAATACTGGTATGCGTTACCTGGCATGTCTTACTGGCAGTTTGACGTGTGTCACTGGCAACCTGGCATGTCTTACTGGCAATTTGACGCGTGTCACTGGCAACCTGGCATGTCTTACTGGCAATTTGACGCGTGTCAGTGGACAACAAGTTTTTTTCTAATATACTTTTGTCTAGTTGAGATTTATCAAGTGCGAAGGTATTTAAGCTCTGTTCAACAAGTAACAAACTTCTTTTAATAAGTTTTATTTTTAACAAACTTTTCAAAGCTACACAAAAACAAATTCCATGCTTTAAACTTAAATCGGATAGAAACGAACAATATACGTGTCTTGAAGCCATGTACAACTGTACATATGCAGTCAGCATATGTCGGGTGTACTTTTTGATTTTATCGGCTTTTTTATCAATAATTCAGGCCTGAAGTGTGGGTACTACTCAACTGCCAACCATCCACGCTTCTAGGGTAATGACTTGCTTTAAACCAGTGGTTCTTAAACTTGGGTCCATGGACCCCTTGGGGGCCCGTGACCTAGTTTTAGGGGGTCCATAAAGGCCAATTGAAATATTAGCGTATATTTAAGAAGTAATCAATTTATTAAAGAAAACAATTTAATTAAAAATAAAACGGTTTTGCACTGAATGTATTTAAACTCCATTTCACTTTAACATTTCTGGACTAAAATCAGCAAATTTATGAAGTCTATTTGTACTGTGACGCCAAATTATGACGTCATTTTTGAAATTTTTTTGCCTACAGTGGTCCACGCGAGGTAAAAGAAAAATTTTAGGGGTCGGCGTTAAAAAAAGTTAGAAACCCCTGCTTTAAACTGAAGCTCAAAACGTCAATAGATTCTTTGAAAGTCTCTCGCGGCAAGTCTATTCAGTAAAGTTCATGGCGAATCGATTAGATAGACTGTCGTGTCACGGAAGTCGCCCACATTATAGATTTTAAAAAGTGATTAGCTTTCTCTTTTGATAGTTGCTCAGAATTTTCTTTCGCATAGCAGAATCTGCCTGAATCCGAATGGTGGAAACAAACGATTCTGGTTGCACACCAATGATAAATATTATACTAAGTACAGAACTTTGTAAACCGAAAATCAGTTTGACACTGATGATGCTTTTAATAGCGAAATATATTTATCATATTATATAAATATAAACAAACTGATTTTCGGTTTACAAAGTTCTGTACTTAGTTTAATCTTTATCATTGATGTGCAACCAGAATCGTTTGTTTTCACCATTCGGTTTCAGGCAGATTCTGTTATTCGAAAGAAAATTTAGTAGAATCTTGAAATGGCAAAAACCAGGACATAACATAACTGACCAAGTTATGAGACATTGTCTTTCCTTTAGTGTTTGATCTAGGAAATTTTCATAGTGGGCAAGAATTTGGCGTAGAGAAATGGTTCTAAAAAACATGCAAAAATATTGTCGCCTCGTTTCGCCTACTTTTCAAGGAGTAACGAACTGTGCAATCAATAAATATTAATAGAGCAACACAGGAACCACGCACTGATTGACATTTTGATGTTGATTAAATAGGTAACAATTGAAAGCATTCATAACACTTTTGTTATATTTAGTATAACCGCTCGTTTTTATTATAACCTTTTTATTCGAAAAGTTCGTGTTTGAACCAAATCAATTCAATTGCAAAACTAACGTAAATAACATACCTACTATAAAACATAATTGAGCATTATTCAAATGTAACCGGCTTTATTTTTTCTGCGTGGTTTAGAATTTTCGATTGTTGCGTAACAAGCCTATTCTGTATGCAGGGGAAAGCCCCGAATGTGCGGCGCAGCAGAGCAAGTGGGAAATGACGTCATGTGATTGAATTGCCTTGAAACAACAACATTTACCACGCCCATGTGCTAAGTGTAATGAAAGGCGCTAATTAAATGCAAACAAGCCTATTCCTTTCACGGCTTAAATGATCGAAATGGGTCAGAAATTAAGCAAATAGTTGAATGTTTCAATTTAATACGGTAGTTCTTAACCTTTTTCCTTGCTGCACCCCGTTAAAGTCACCAAACAATTTTCGCACACCCTTCTAGGATTGCTTAAACAACAAAAGCAACTAACTGATAACACAGTAACATAATTCAAAATGTGAGTTAGTTTTACATTTAACTGAGCAAATGAAAAAATTACAGTAACAAATTTTCTGTGTCTGATTCAGTATCCCCCACCCCCTTGAAACGGGTTCCTTACCCCTTGGGGATGCGAGCACCCCTGGTTAAGAAACACGGATTTAATGTATAGTGGTGAACAAAATAAATAGCCGAACTGTCAAAATTCCTTTAAGATTGTAAAGCTAGCATTATATGTAATAATGGAAAATACAAATACGTTAAACCAAAGCTATTTAGAACGTAATAGACATACGGCATTAACAAACGTTTCGGCTATAAAGCTTCACCAGTTGAGAAAAAACGAATTTAAAACTCTTTCTGAATGGCTTTACTTCATTTAAACTTGATATCTTGACAGCTACTTTTTAAATTCGTGTTTTTAAACAATTTTTGGCGGCGACCTATATACTAAGGGTTAGTAGATCAATGAAGCCTTGGCGACTCAATTGTACTAAGTTAACTTTTTGTAAATGAACAAAACATAAGATGACATAAATAGATTTGAATTTAATTCATATGAGCCATCTCAACGTATTGTTTCCAAACTTTTCTTAAATTTTGAAGAAATCTTGCTTAAAACAAATCAAACCATGTAAAGCAAAAAAATATGTAAACTACTGTAACCAACCAAATTAAGCTGCCACCTATAGGTTGGGAAATACTGTTTTAGATTGCATGACCTCTTTCAAGCACGCAAGTGATTGGCATGCAAATTAAATGTCAATCGCTTCGACGGATATCTTTAAATATATCCATAACAAAATCAGGCCTTAAGCCAACCAACAACAACCTCTCTTGTATTCGCTTAATTGAAACAAACTGGATTTTTAAAAACAAGTAGGACTCTCAAAATAAAGTTTCAATAAGTTACTAACACAAAAAACAAACAATAAAACGTAATAAGGATATGAAAGCCCATACAGAAGTAGGTATCATGTTGAACGTTTCGAATAACTCTTTAGAAAATAAATAAAGAGTTATTCGAAACGTTCAAAATGATACCTACTTCTGTATGGGCTTTGATATTCTTATTACGTCTTACTACAAAATCCAACCATTATATTTTCAAGTTAGTAAAGAATAATATAATTCAATGTGCTAGCCTTAGTTTTCGTAATTCGCAAACTTCTAAAGAACTGAAGCGTATTTTGCGAAACAAATTGTTTTAGAACATATCTAAGCTTTAAATCTGCTAAAAGACTAATCTCTCAACCAGATTTAACTGCCTATAAACGCCGTAGACCGCCAACACTGCTCAAACCACATGTTTAAAGCTTGTCAAGCTCCCCATGCCACCAGCTACCAGCAGCAGTATGCAAATAAACATCTAAGGCGATGAATTTCGCATCGTGACAGTTTGTTATCACTTATAATCCATAATTTAAGTGTAGCCACGTGGCAATGCATTGGATACACAGAAATTGAATTGCAACCTTTAAGTCAGTGGTACTCAACCTTCCCTGACTGTGAGCCAACATAGTGTTTTTTGTGCCGTTTTATACCAGCTGGTTTGTAAAAGAAACACTTAGCTTAAATTTTTGTTCAACTTTCCTAAAGTAAAAAACTCAATTTGAAAGCTATGCTACCAGTGCTAATCTTACAATTCACATTTACGTCGCTAAGAGAGTTCTATTTGATTTATTACTAATATTTGACATTTAAAGTTATTTCTTTAATTTATTTAAAGAAACTTTGACCTGATAAAGCACGGTTGTGCGAAAGCTTGTCGAGAATTCAATACAATTTGTCTTTATATAGTGCCACTTGATTCCTCTATTTAGAATGAGACAAATACGGCCATATACAAAGATTCTTTAATTCAAACTTCGTCATAAAAACTTGTTTCTAATTGCGTCCTAACACAGACCAATAAACGTGGAACTATTTGGAAGAGTATTAAAGAGTATGGTTATCCCAAACATTTATCTGAATGGAGATTAATTCGAAATATTTACAAAATTCTACCTATTTTCTATCCTCAAATTTTAAATTTTATGTGATTTAATCTGGCGAAGAAAAAGCCTAATTTACACCGAACGCAATAATGTTGCACTTCATTCAATTTCCACGAACTATTCGCACTAAACCTGAAAACTAATGATGTACAAACTGAAAAGCCTTCGTGTTTCTAGGTTGAAAACCACTGCTTTAAATGGAGACTGAAAAACAGCACTGCATTTAGAAATTCACGTAGTTGACATTACAAATGACTGCTTGCAATACGGAATTACCGAAATACGACGTCGGGCCAGGCTTGTAATACAAGCTATACGTCCTTCGCATTTCTAGCATCTTGGTCACGTTTTGACTTAGATATTTTCAAGCAATTCACTAAACAAATCAGCAAGGAATTCTACATTTTTCAATTTAGATAGGGCTACCATATTTTCAGCACCCAAAAAAAGGACATTTTTTGCCGGCAAGTAAAACGAAAGTAGAATTGTTACGTTTGAGTTTAATGATGTTTTATGCTGATTTTCGGGATGTTTGGTTGTTTTGGGATTCTTGGATTAATTTTCGATAGAAACTTTGGTGTTGCTGGTCGACTCGAGTGATGGCTGTTGGTGGCTACCAAGAGAGTTATAAGTGACGATTTAAAATCCTACGTTTTAAAGTGAATAATCAAACACTTTTGCTTTATTAATGGGCCTATTTACATTTGAGGTTCGGTTGCAATTTTTCTGGCGCAATTTTTGCAATAGCAATCAAGAAGGCAGGGCTGGTAGGGCAATTTGTTGGAAAAACTTTTTTAAACCAGAAATTCAGTATGTTTCATGGCTACAGTAATCGTTTGAAAATAAATACAACGCCTCGCCTAAAAGTCTTATTGAACGTATAAGTAACTAACTTAAAATGCAAAGAAAGAGGACATTTGGACATTTTTGAGCGTCCTCGGAGGACCATTCACTTTTCTTGAGAAATGAGGACAAATCCTCCTAAAAGAGGGCATATGTTGGGCTAGTTTAGATGAAACCAGATTTTTAGAAAAAACGCATAAAAACAACAAAATTTGTTATCTGGACTATGAATAATAGATCAAACTGACAAGTACAAAATCAACACTTGAAGTTTGAAGAATTATCACTACCGGTACCAGTAACATTGTTTTTTGTCCTGAGAAAAATTAACTCTAAAAAATACATTTGCGTCACATTGAGCTGCTAACTTCATGTAGGTAGAGTCACTAAGTACCGGATTAGACAAATAGGAAAATTGCAACAGTGTTATAGGTGCTCCTCAATATTCTTGAAAACGACTAGTGTGGTTAAACAGAAAATGTGAAAACTATTTAGCAATATCTGTGCCATCGGTTTAGGTTTTGCCCTGCTAATGATTTTTTGTCACAATTTTTTTTTTAATTTTTCAGAAACCGAACTTTTTCCACAAATAATTTGCATTTAAATCTCACTTAAAGCTAAATATTTAAAAAGTTGATCTCACTTTTATTCGGAATGCTCGCGAAAATCACCAATCTATGAATTTCCCAACAAAAAGCGCAAAATAACGTTTTTGCTATAATCGCTCACAATTGAAAAACGTTTGTTTAAGTCGTAAAAAATTAGGACGTTAAATCACGATATTCAAAGGTTAATATGTAAAAATGCTTAATTAACTTTTTAAAGTTGTTTTCGGATGGCTAAACCTAATACAAGAATCACGTGAAACTTAAGCCTAATAGCGAAATATCTTATGCAGATATTACATCACAATATTGAAAGTCAATCGTGATTGATATCGAATTTCTGCGATAAACCTTTAGAGCAGTGTTTCTTAACCTTTTTTGCTTGGGGTCGCACCTATAGAGACGTATGAAAACGTGGCGGCGCACCACGAGCGAAGCGAGCACGAAATTTTTGAGGTGTACTGATATTTCTCTTAAATTGCCTGCAATTTTTTATTATATGGGTTTTAGAGTTGAATATCTTTAACGGGACTTCCAGCCTATGAGACTAAAAACGTTATTTTGTCCATTAAAGTCTTATTCTGAATAATTTTGGACTTATTTCAACATGTTTTTTCCTTTCGCTCGCGGCGCACCTAACAGCCTTCCATGGCGCACCAGTTGAGAAAGGCTGCTTTAGAGATATGTTTTGTGTTTTATATTGTGAAAATTTCAGCGAAAAGGGCCGACAACTAGTTATAATATGGCTGAATAATAATATTCAAGTACAATTTTAGGCTGCATGGTTCCTTTGGTTATTACACTCTTCACTTCTCATCAAATCTCTTCAAAACTGGTTTCAGCTGACCAAGGATCTAACTAAGCTTCTCAGTAAAGTCTCCAAACCTTCTGCTGTAAAGCAAGCCTGCAGTCGACCTGTCAAACATCGATAACCGCAAGCGAGCCGCCAACGCGACTGCAATATTCAATTCCCCGGTCGCGCACTTTCCAACCAACGTCTTGTGATGTCATAATGTACGCCGAGTGCCGCCGAATTACGGAACGTCCTGCTGTGCTGGCGCGCAGCCATAATGAGGCCGGAATGTGTGAAAAATGTCTGCTATTTTAGGGAGTTTGCGATACTTAATATTTAACCAATACATGTTTGTATGCAAAGAAGTAGGTATTATTTTGAACGATTTGAATAACTCTTTTTGATGTTGAAAACCCTACTTTTGTATGGGCTTTGATATTCTTATTACGTCTTACTCCAACCTCCAACCATAATGCTCCAAGGTTGGTAATACGATTTTATCAGCAGTATATATACACTTACTATCAGTGCCTTCTCTCTATGTTAAAAATGAATAAAGAGTTATTCGAAACGTTCAAAATGATACCTACTTCTGTACGGGCTTTGATATTCTAACGTCCTAATACAACCTCCAACCATTATGCTCCAATATAAATCAAAAACAGCTCCTCTGGTAATTGTAATTGTTAACCAACGTTTCGGCAACCTATATACAAGCCGCCTTCGTCAGGGTGATTGACACTGAACGCTCGTACAATAAATGGAAAGGAAAAAAAGGAAAAAAGCAGAAATAAACGCGAGCAACAAAACGATAAAGAGTTCCTTTGACCAACGAGGTGTGGTATATTCAATCCCCTGTGCGGATTGTAATTTGGTCTATATCGGCGAGACTGGAAGGTCATTCAAGACTCGCCGTAAAGAACACCAAAGGGACGTGGCAAATAACGACGCAAAGAAGTCTGTACTCTCATACTATGCTGTTTCCCGAAACCACCAAATTGATTTTGGTGGCGCTTCAATAATAGCACGAGAATCAGACTACAGGAAAAGATTATTTCTGGAATCGTGGAATATTCATAAGAAGGGTAACACCATGAACGTCAAAACTGACGTGATGCTTTCTGCATGCTACAAGCACCTGCTGAAGGACTAGAGGCAGTCGCTAATTACTTTCTTATCGTTTGGTTGCTCGCGTTTATTTCTGCTTTTTTCCTTTCCATTTATTGTACGAGCGTTCAGTGTCAATCACCCTGACGAAGGCGGCTTGTATAGGTTGCCGAAACGTTGGTTAACAATTACAATTACCAGAGGAGCTGTTTTTGATTTATATTACCATGCCTGGTAGCAACAGTTTATATTATGCTCCAATGTTTATTTGTGTTATTAAAGTTAAAGTTAGAAAGTGTGTCCGACAGTAAATGATTACTACGATCGGACACTTTATTGGCTGGATTTGAAACTTGTAAAGGTGACTTTGATTTCAGTTGTTAAGCCTTAATTTGCTTAAATGTTACAAATCTTGGTTACCTTTGGAGCGTAATGGATGGAGGTTTGATTGTACGAAGAATGATATTCAAGCCCACACAGAAGTTAGGCAGCATATTCAACGTTTCGAATAAATCTCAAGATATTAACTACTGCCGTGCTAAGAGCGAAAAAAACATTTGTCGTGATATTTTGCCTTTACGTATATATAGTTCACAAATACCCCAAATATGGAAATGGCCTTCTATTGTATAGTTTTAGATATGCTAACAGCTGCGACTAAAGTGTATATAAACGGGTGTAACTGACTTTGCCTTCATATCACTGATGATGGCATGAGCATTTGCCGAAACGTTTAAACAATAAAGCATGTCGCTTTTTACGTCTATTTGGGCCGTTATTTTCACCATTAAATTTATGCTAACAGCCATTTTAGTGAAACAAAACATAAATTTAGTGGCAATATTTTTGAAGCTCTATGGCCCAATGAAAATAGTCTTGTGACCCATTCCTGGGTCATGGCAGTTTGGGAACCACTGCTCTAGTTCTAGTACAATTATTTCTCTCTTATTCAAACCGATAAAGTCTTTTTTCGTCCATAGATTACAGGAACCTTTGACAAACTTTTTATGTCTTATTTCTTCACTGACAAATGGCAAAACAGACACTGAATCCTGTGGAAGAACTTGTTACGTAATGCCTTGTCTGATCGATTCTGAACCAGATCAATACTTGGCCAATCTACAAGATAATATCGTTAAGAGCCAAAGGTGGCGAAAAAAATGTTGTTTAAACGGGCCTGTCAAAATCAATGCTCCAAATCTTTCAATTTTTCGCTTCGCAAAATGATAAAAGTGACCTAAACAGCTTCAACTTTCAAATTTAAATATCTTCTAAATACAGAAGAACTCTAGTTGATATTTCTAGACATAACATCAGTTTTAACTCATCGGTTTTATCCGGTACATGATGGTTAATATTTGACTATTGAGTCAATAAAAAGCCCCAAAAAGTGAACAAAAACTTAGACACCCAAGTAATGTTTAAACCGAAGGCCAGCCCGCTAGCAACATCTTTACTAAATTTATAACGGTAAATAAAAATGTTTAATACACACATACGTGTCCAACATCGCCATCTAGCCCTTCTGAAGCTTCAGTTTGACCAACGGTAACAAGCAAGACAGGTTAGAAAAAAACAAATTTACGTTATAATTGATATAAACAAATTTTACCACCGTCTCAAACCGGTCTGTATTTTGTTTATCTAAATAACCCAACAGTGTACTGCTCATTCAAGAGCACAGGTATGAACAATAAATAAAAGCTACTCAGTGTCAGCGTTAAACCTATCTAGGTGCAGCTTGCAAGTTTCACAAATGAATAAGGAACACTTTATTTACAAACATGTGCCCAATATATTAAGTAAACTTAGACCTTAAGTGCTGGCAAAAGTATCAGGTACGCAGGATGCTTGTAAACCTATCATTTCTCTCCTGCTATTGCAACGATAAAAGGAAAATGCTTTCCACTTCTGAATGGACTTCGATATTCTTGCTACGTCTAACGACAACCTTCAGCCAATATCTTAAGATTTATACGAAAAGTTCTTAAAATCGTACCTATTTTTTGGGCTTTAATATTCATTCTACGTCTTACGTCAACCTCCAACCATTATGCTCCAAAATACCATTAATTTTGAACAAGCCAGTTCGACAGTTGGACGAACTACTACGAAACGCCTGTAAAGCGATTACTTTACACTCTACGCTAACCAGGAAATAGGAAAGTCGTTTATCATAAGATATTTCCCCGAACTACAAAGCTGAAGTCAGCAAACATAACCGTTCACGATTCAACATACTTGGCGGATTTATAAAAAAGGCTCGTTCTACGAACTCAAGTTTCGTAGTAACAACAGCCGCAGACGCTGTTCTATAAAGAAAGGGAGGCCTGCATGTCTTCCTGGATTACACTTTCCTGTTGGTGGAAAAACGAAACTCCATTCTATTAATAATTCTATACTGGCTAGTAACTGATGATGATACAAGCTCGTATCGAAACGTCTCAATCAAGATGCTGTCGATCTACTCGACCTTTTTGGTTTTGCAATTCATTATCAAGCTGCATTATAGATCCCTACATAGTGTATCCTACTTAGGTATATTGGTTTCCCTTCCGGTATAAATTCATATTAACTGATGATAATACAAGTTCGTACAGAAACGTCTTAATCAAGATGCTGTCGATCTACTCGACCTTTTTGGCTTTGAAATTCTTTATCAAGCTACATTACAGATCCGTGCATAATGTACCCAAGTAAACTGGCTAATAGATGGCAAACAGTTTCGCTATGCTTAACATTAGGCACGATCGACCGCTTAAATAGTGACGTCAGGAGGCGTGAAGTGCGTCATACGACGTCACTTAGTGCATATGTGACGGATGCTGTTACTGTGACAACAGCTTACTGTTTACAAACAAATATCTAAAAGTACTATTTAAGGCGTGAAGTAAAATTTAGTTTAATAAAAAGAAAAAGCCATTTGTTGTTACTTTGTAGTTATTGACATCGATGACCGTAGTTAATTTTTTGCTGTCCATATGCTATTTTCGAGGGGTTTGCTTTTTCGAAGTTTTCAAGCTGCACAAAAATGATCGTAATCGGAATCTGGGCACTAATCAATAAAATTGAAAAAAAGAGAGATTTTAAATTGATTTTTTTTGTTATTGAAGCTACTATATTAGTATTTAAGTAAGTATAAAACGACTTTTAAAGTAGCCTTTTTTTAACTGAAGTGTAAAATATTGAAAGTGACAATCCAAATTTACCATTTTTAGCTTAGACCTGTATCATACTCATTTAATCTATTTTACCAAATTCAACAATTTTTTTGTGTATTCAAAGCTCAATCGAAGTGACGATTTAAAAACGAAGCTAAGATTCTACTGAACTTATATACATCTACCTAGAAACAGAAAAAGATCGTATTATCCAGCATAAAATGTCTATTACTGGCGCAAATTTTCGCAGACACGCTTTAGTGTGAAAAAAAACGGAGCTATGATTATACTGAACTTATAAATGTACAAACAGAAAAAGATCAGCATATACAGCACAAACTGCCTATTTCTGTGGCGAATTTCGTTAGTACTGTAAGCACCGAGCCATACAACCAAACGCACTTGATAACCGACGAAACATCCTGTATTGATCGACCCTACTTCAGTCGCTTCGCTTGTGCCACCAGCAGCACTTTTACGGGTAAACTGCTACACATTTTGCCTGATTGAAAGCGGTTTTGGAGTAGTCATTGACCCACACTTACAGAAGGCCAGAATGGAAACAATTAACAAGAGTAACTGAGTTACAGTTGTTTTGTAAAACTTTTATTTGACAGACTACAGAAATGACTGCTGAAGTTTTGACTTTTAACTGATACATTAGTGAATAAGGGACTACACAATTTGTTCAATTCAAATAACCTTATTTTGTAATCTCAGCAGTATATATATATATATATATAGGCCTATATATAACATTCTCACTATGTTGAAAATGAATAAAAAATTATTCAAAACGTTTAAAATGCGTCCTACTTCTGTATGACATTTAATATCCTTCGTTTAACTACAACTTTCGACCAATATGCTCCAAAACAACTTGTTCATTTTGAACAAGCCGAAACGTCTGCGAAGCGATTGCTTTACAGTCTACGCTAACCAGGAAATAGGAAAGTCGTTCATCAAGAGATATTTCCTCGAAATGCAAGGCCGAAGTCAGCATACATAACGGTTCAACATATTTGGACAAGTCGAGCAGTGTATGCCTTTCGAGGTAATAGTAAAGCGGTTCTTAAACTTTCTTTAGCGCGGACCTCAAAATAAATTTTGACTTGCGCCGCCCAGGTTGGCGTGAAACTTTTAAAGATGACGTCATAACACAAGTAGACTTGTGAAACAAATATAAAAAATAAAGTCTAAATATATTTAAGGAGAAGACATCCACGTGTTTTTTTCAATTCAACAATAGGGTGAATCTTTATCATAGTTAAATACATGAGTAAAAACAGGATCAGACGTCTGATGAGTTTTACTTGTTCAATTCAACTACGTTCGTTTGAAAAAATGATTCCATTTTTCAGGTTATACGCCTATATTCAAATAGGACCTTCATGGATTTATTGAGAAATTGTCCGACTATGTAGGCGTAAAATACAGACAGGCAATTTTGCTATATTTATATCAGACTGATTGATATATCTTATTTAGATGATGGGCTAAAGGGCATACAAAAAAGATTACGATACATGGTGGGCCACAAACCGTTTTATAAACAAAATATCGGCCACGGAATATAAAAGTTTGGGGACCACTGTCCTAAAGCAAGGTCACGTAAGAGGTTCATGGACCCGAGTTTAGCAACTTATGTGTTAGTAGATAATGGTATACCGCTTGATGCGTCCACATAATTCCACTGTGGGGCACGAGTTTAGATTGTTGAGATTATCATAGTTTATTCAACAGAAGAGCGTTCTAAATGACGCTTTCGTTCTGACTCCAACTTTAATGTGCGAACTCGCGAGCCGCCACAAAACGTTCTGGTGATTAGAATTGTATTAGTTGATGAACGAACAACCAGTTTTAAACTATAGATCGGCACTTGACAATCGCTAAAAGCACACTAATGTTCCGCGGCACACCGTTTAAAAATTACTGTTTAAATCAACTCGAAACGATTTTGCGATGTTTTACGTTTCTCCATTATGTGCGCATACCACATGCAGTTGCAAACGGGTGAACATTCAGTTTCCAACTTTATCATTTTATAATCGAATAACAAACCTTAGAGTTTATATAAAACCAGCCGTATTTTATTTACAACTTTTACGAACTAAATTCTAAATTAAAAAACAAACAAAAACCACCAAAAGCTTTTAACTTGACCTAGCAAAATACCTGGCACAGTTTTATTTCAAAGTGCTGCCAACAGTCGTAAAAATAAGATGCAAATTCAGTCGAGCCGAAATGCCAGTTCCAGTCGCATTAATAATGCAGAGCTACTGCACTCTATTCTCACATGTACGGGCAAACGGCACAAACTGGTGTTGGAGCTTTTATAAATATTTCATGTGCGAAATCTAACTCTGTTGATGTTGCTGTACTTTTGTCGAACAAGTTAGACCCTTGATTGTGACAAGACTAAACAAACTTGGCTGTGATTTCTTCTAAATCCGGGGTTCCCAACATTTTTGATACCGTGCCCCTTTGGAAATTTTAAGAAATCAATGCCCTCCCCTTTTTTTTAAACATTTTGAAAAAATTAAGAAACATAATTTTAATTAAAAAAATGGTTTATACGGTACCCAGTAGTTAGAATGATAAAATTATATAATTACAACACACAATAAACATGATAGCACATTATTGAGTTATTACATATTCAGTTAATATAATAGTTGAGCTTGTTTTTAAGATATTATTTTTCAAATTTTCATGGCCCCCTTGAAAAGGCTCATGGCCCACAGTTTGGGAACTCCTGGTGTAAATTCAAAATTATGTTTTTTTTACTGTTTTTGACAACCGTACACCACAACAAAATATAAAGATGTTTAGAGGGTCTGTTAAACTTTCTGTTCTAGTTTTGTCGAAAAACATGATCAGTTTGATTTTAATAAAGATAAACAAACGTCAATGTGACTTCTTTAGGATTTAAAAATAAGTTTTATTTGGTGTTTATGAGAACCGCATACCAAAACAAAACATGGCGGTATTTAGAGCATGTGAGAATACCTTGCGAGTTATGGAAGAGGCATTGTTATACTAATACTAGGCTGAAACATTTTGAAAATATTTATCAATAAAACTTTAAATATTTGTTGCAAATCTAACTATTTTTAGGTTGGATGGCTGCTTTGTCCGCTTGGTTTTCGTTGCTTTAGTACTTTGCAGTCAAACGAGCACAAACTGCGTTGACCAAGTGAAGTAATCCACGTAATGCTTCCCGAATGTCACGTGATTAAGATGCGTAATGTTGCGGAAATCCACAAGGTTGCATCGTTCAACGTGGAGTAAATAATAAGGCACATGAAACATTATGCTGCAAGGTTTCGGGCTGTTTGAAAAACTTTGTCTTTCTCCTTTACTTGGTGTTGTACCACCACCTAGCGGAAATAACAAGAAATATTTCGAGAGAAAAGTTATAAAAGCTTTCGGCAACACTCCGATTGGTTTCAGGTTTTGCAAATCTATTTCTCCTTGTAGTAAAGGGCGTTGCGAATAGGACGAACTATATGCACGGATCTGTAATGTAGCTTGATAATAAATTTCAAAGCCAAAAAGGTCGAGTAGATCAACATTATCTTGATTAAGACGTTTCGATACAGGTTCATATCGAAACGCCTTTATTAAGACGATGTCAAAATATTCGACATTTTTGGCTTTGTAATTCATTATCAAGCTGCAAAAATAAGTAAAATAAAATCTCTCCTAAGGTTGCTTATATGTTTTAGCTCTTTCAAATTTTAACTAGAAATTTTTGCCAGCCTTTCAGATGAGCAGTTAAATTATATTTGTCAGTTGAATTGAAAACTTTTCGCCCTAATGAAACAACGTTTTATTGTTGTCTAACCCAATCCTTTGTATTATAAAGGCCCAGTGGTTGCACAATCTTCAACTCCAACTCACCTAAGTCGGGACAGCTCTTCAAAAACCATACGAACTTTTCACCTTTCAGTGAAATTATCCCGTGTTTTGACAGCCGCCATCTTTGCAATGCTACCGTTGCTTGGGGCTATGTTTATCTTGAAAGCTTGTGACTGCCAGCAAACATAGATTCTGTTTGTTTGACCTTTGGAAAATATTGCACGAAGCCATTTTCTGAGAACTCGCCAGTCTGAGGGTTTTTTCTCCTCAAAGTTTAAACTAAATTTAATCCAGTTCTTAAAGTATGGCGGGAACGGTCCAACATTGCTGCATGAGCGGCGTTGCAGTAATTAAAGTTTTGCAGACACGGCGAACTAGTGAAAAACATGTTCTTTTTTATTAGGTTATGTCTTTTTTTCATTAAATGCCATCCCGCCATCACATTGAAAGTATTTAAACTAAGATTCCAGTTGCATATTTGTGCAATACATCGAACGATAACCATAAGGTGACTTTAGTTAGACATCTAGTTATGACGTAACTCTGTGACGTCATCTCTGAAATTTTCTACGCGTTTCGCTTCGAAGCTATTATATTTCCAACTCTGGTTTCAGCTGGTCTTATTTGCATCACGAAATTAGAAACGCGTGTTTTTTTATTCGCTATACGTACTTTGAAAAGAGAGCAAAAATAACTGGGCGCGCAAAAAGTAAAATAAACAGACACCTGTATAATTGTCATTTCTTGCGACTAAAAATAACAATGTTTTGAATATGTTTTTTTCAGTCAGCATAGCGCAACTATGGCACATATATAAACATTAAATACAAAGGCTGAAAGCAGTAATTAATCAAATCAATAATAATAATATTTAAAGGGAACAATTCGTAACGATAAATAAAGACATGGTCTTACTTAAGCAGGTTTTAATAAAACGATTGTAGGATACATTTTGGCCTTAAAAAGAGACAAAAAAAGTTAACAAAATTTCAACATTTCGTGAAAAGCTATTCATTTTAATGATGTTTTACGTTATATTTGAAAAATACTCAAAATTATATCGATTAGACTCAAATATAAAGCAACGTCTGAATTAGTAAAACATTAATTTGCATTTGCATTACGTACAAAGCGATGACCAAATGCAAATACATATCAAAATCCTTCACTGCCTGTAGACCAATAGGCGTATTTACAAGCCAGTAAACTGTACATCAGTCAATGTAATATGCTCTTGAAGATTAAGGCGTACACAGCTTTGACCTATGACGTGTCACTGGACCTTGACCTCTAACCGACAGACCGGCGAAAAACGAAAACACAAAAATACACAAACGGTGACCTGTGGTTAGGTTATGCAATACGGCCTTTGTCATTAATTATTCATCGATATTTTCTTATATTTTGTCGGGCCAGGTCGTTTTCAAATTAGGATTGAAGATATAATCGAAGTTAAGGCCGTGATAAATATCGCGCACTTTAAGAGGTTAAAATAAACACTTAAACGCTTTATCCAAGAACTTGGTTTACATTTAGTCTCCATTCTTTCAGGTTAAAGTTGTACAAGCAAAAATAAATGTTTAATTGAAGTTACAAAAAATAGTTTAAATTATGAATTTCGCTGGCCTGAGGCCCAAAAAGCTAAAAAAAGATCAAAACAACTTATAAACTTATAAATCTTCAGTTTTTGTTAAAACATGTAAAACATATTTTTATGACAAACATAAAAAAGTTTGCTGAAGATTTCTTTCTTTTTTATTTTTTATCTGTGTAATTTCAGCCTTTCGGACATAAACACCAATTAACAACTTCCCTAAAATTGCTTTAATATTTTGAAGAAAATGCGTGCGCTTTATCTAAATTATACGGCTAGCATGAACAACATAAAACGGCAGCTATAAAGTTTATAGTAATGCAACATTCAGCCAAAATTTTTGTCCGAAGTTGGACTCTTTCGGACGCAAGTCAACAAAAAACAGAAGGAAGACAATGATAAGATCTCATTTGTTTAAATAGGGGTAAATTACCCTAAAATAACTTTTTCAAATTAACCCCTAAAGATGTATCCAGCCTAATTAAAAATTTCGTGTTATTTTATTTACTCAGGTAGTAATGTGACCCCTAATTTACCCACCCATCTCACAAAAGACTAATTAGGGTTATTCTGGGTCATTTAGGGGCTATGAAGTTATTAAGGATTTTTTGGTGTTATGCGTTTTTTTGGTTATTCGTGGGGCTATGGGGTTATTCGGGGTCATTTGTGAAATATTGGGGGTTAAATTACTCCATGCGTACAAATGTCATTCAGAGGACTATCTTTTCGAAAACTGGAAGAAGAATATGACAAGGTTCCCAGCAGGACTATCTCTTTCCTTGATTCTTTCTTCCTCTTGATGTGCAGATGCAAGCCACCGGGACTTCATAGATCCTCCAATCTCCAGAGCGCATCTCCAGTCTCACGGAGTAATTGACCTCCTCCGGCCTGTATCTGGGGCTCTTAAGTTCTTTCCCTGTGCGAGGATTCCTGCATCTTCGAGGGCAGATCGCCACCGCAACTGGATCCGTAAAGCTGCAAACCAGGAAACCAACGTTCCAAGGAGCGAATCCGTGTTGTCTTTGGACTTCTCCGTCAATAAGTCGGCATCTGAAAAAAGTTTAAAAAAATAAAAATAAAAATTCTAAAAAAAAGGTGTTGTTTGCCGAAAATGTTGAATCTAAATTATAATTTGAAGTTTTTTCTGCAAAAATTGCTAAAATTTCTAAGATTTGTCAATCAGTCGGCATCTGAAGAAAGTTTAAAAAAATTGTCCAACTTTCAAATTAATGACTCGAAAAGTTATCGTCTGTTGAATAAAAGCCTAATCTAGATTCAAATTTTAATTTTTTTGGCCCGACTTTCAAATCGGTGACTTAAAAATATGCTGTTTGTCAAAACTGCTTATCTAAATATAAAATTTAGTTTTTTTATGTAAATACTGTTAAATTTAGCAACTACGAGAAGCCGTCAAGTAGTTGGCATCTAAACAATGCTTAGAAATGATTGTGTGGCTTTGAATCATGAGCAAATTTAAAAACTGTTGTCTGACAAAGTGACTTGAAAAGATGTTGTCTGTCAACAAATGACCACTGTATAGATATTAACTTAAAGTTTTTTACCCTCCCTGATATATGTTAAACGAGATTTTTTCAACCGGGCAGTGAAATTATTGGAGTTTATCTGTTGGCTCCAAGTGAAGCTATACGAGTTTCAATTATAAGAAGCGGACAATGCTTTATATCAAGGGTCGGCAACCTACGCCCGCCGATGCAATTCATCCGGCCCGCCGCCTCTTTGACAAACTAGACACGGGTCCATTTCAAATACTTTTTGACTATTTCAACTACGCTGAACTAGATTAATTATTAAAATTATTGCATTTCCCTAAAAGTAGTTTTATTACACTTTTCATTAGTAGTGGGGATGACGACGTGTGGACTCGAATTTTAAATCAAGCAAACGCTTTTTTTTTTTTTTTGAACACTTTACTGCCTCATGAAATGTAATTAAACATGTTTTAAGTGCAAAATCCGAGAAAGTACAGAATCCGAAATCCGAGGCCCGCGTGATTCACAGTTGTGCTAAATTGGAAAAAACACAAAATCTCAGTTAAGAGACCTTTCTGAGTTTGGTTTTGGCCCGCGACTAGAAAAAGGTTGCCGACCCGCTTTATATGGAAGTCCTTACAAATTTTCAAGATCGTAAATGATTTCATTTTTCATAATTTAACTCCCACGTTATGTATTATTGACTTTTAATCAGACGTAATGAATAAATATTAAAGCCCTTCTAGAAGTAGGTGGAATTTTGTGAAAGTTTGGAATTAATCTTTATTCATTTTTGCATGTAAGAAAGCAGTGATTTAAGGCGAAAATATAGTTCCTAACCTACTTCTATATGAGCTCTGATAGTCCTACAATACATCTCACTAGAACTTCCAGCCAAGTTGCTCTGAAGTTTAATGTCAGCCATTTTTCATAAGTTGCTCGAAATCGTCTGTATGTTGTGCAAAAATAAACGTGATTCCATGTTGTATGTAAATCAGTCGGCAAACGTGAATAAATGCGCCTCAGGCGACAAAAATTGTGCTTTTGTCATTGAGAACACCTCAACTATACTGAAATATTAGGTTTAAAAGAAAGCTAAAAGTAATACTTTCTTCTCTTGTAGAATGACCGGGATATATTGTGATGTTTTACAATAGTACACCTAAGGCGCGTTACAATATACAAATAAAATATTGCAGTTTAAAGGCCCTCTTCAAAAAAAGAAAACAAAGAATGAATGTACATCAAGTAAATTGTACTTAGAATATATATTTTGTTTCTTTTCTCTTTTACGATAAATTTAAAACTGGCCAAGGTTAAAAGATTACAACAACGACCGACGACATTTTATGACCAAAACTGACACAAAATTTTTGCATGCCGCAAAGATTACTTGTTTTTTAACCCTTATTTAGCATCTTTTAAAGATACGTTTTTGTGAGGCCAAAACAAACGATTCTAAACAATAACTAAGCTATATTTACACTGATTTTGCATGATGTAACTGTATTTTCTGACAAAACATGTATAAATAGCTAAAACTTTTTGTGCAAATGAATTTAAATTCCCAGGACGCCCATCCCTATACCGATAGTCAACTAATATGTAAACTTAAGCTGTGTCAAGTGTACACACATTCTGTTTAGACATAAATTGGACGGTGTATGGCAAAATAAGAACATTGCTACTGCAATGGCCTTTAAATGTACAGTAATCTTCGTATGGACAGCGTTGTAACAAACAAAATTGCCTCAAAGCACACACACAAAAAACGAAAAAACTGTTCAAAATTAAAGTTGGCATTTGGCAAACTGAATGTGTAAAATATTAAGATATGTCCTCGCCCTTACATGTAAATGACGACAATGACTTCAAATGGGAACAAATATTCTTTAGACTTTCTTGTCTTAGTCAAATTCAGTCATTAAAAAGTTCTAGTCATTTAAAAGATAATTTCATTCGAATTAGATGGATATTTATGTTTATTGTTTGAAAAGGGATCAGCGAAAGACCGTTAGGTCATAAAGGTCAGCCGCTCCCTGATCGCAATATCATCACAATATATGTGCAGTTATTTAAGTGGATTATTAAATAAGAGACTGACGATGCCGTATTTCGTGGCGAAATATATTCCTCTTTTTGTCGAAAGACTCCAACTTAATTTAAGGCATCAAAGAGCTAGTTCCAAGAACTTATATATGTCCGACATTTTGTATACGTTTTGCGTGGGCGGTGCCACGACAAACTTTAGAAACTCGAGTTAAAGATAAAATTAGTTTTCTTTAAATTTATCGTAATTTTTGAATTCTGTAATAATGCCAGTTAAAGGATGACAAAAAAGCAATAGAATCACTTGGAAGGAATAAAAAAGTGACAGTTTGGAATACATCTTTATTCATTTTTTCATGTAAGAAGGCACTAATTTAAGGCGAAATATATTTCTTAACCTACTTCTATATGAGCTCTGATATTTCTACAATACATCTCACTAGAACTTCCAGCCAAGTTGCTCTGAAGTTTAATGTCAGCCATTTTTTATAAGTGACTCGAAAGCGTCTGTATGTTGTGCAAAAACTAACGTGATTCCATATAATATGTAAATCAGTCGGCAAACGTGAATAAATGCGCCTCAGGCTACAAAAATTGTGTTTTTGTCATTGAGAACAACACAACTATACTGAAATATTAGGTTTAAAAGAAAGCTAAAAGTAATACTTTCTTCTCTTGTAGAATATCCGGGCTATAATGCGATGTTTTACTATAGTACACTTAGTGCACAGTACAATACTGATGGAATAAAAATATCTATTATCAAATCAGTATTATTGTCGAAATATTCCAAATTATAAATGCCTTGTTTTTCTTTAAATTGCAAATTTCTTATCCATGATTTCTTAACAATATTTGACATTGAAAGGAATTCCTTAAAGTTTAGTATATGTTATTAAAATACATGTTCTACTGTTTCCTTATTGGGTCATAACCCTGAGACAAACGAAAACTATTAAGAATGTAAAGGAATATTAATGAGTGGTTAACGCTTTCCCTTGCCAACGTTTTCGGTTTGAAGTGGTAAACATTAATCTGAATGAACATTACTTCAAAAGGTTTACAAATAGCCACCACTTTTTGTATGGGCTTAGGTGTTTCTTTAAGATGTGCTGATGGTAGCAGGTTTTAGTGTTTCAAAACTTAGGTGTGATAACATAAAAAACATATTTTAGGTTACCGTTCCAAGCATGGAATGAAAGACTTGTTATGATGGACAATATTGAACTTTAACTCACAATCGAGTCTCTAAGGTGGGGCTCAATAAACTGTGTCTTGTGTGAAGAAACCGACATATTAAATGCTCTACGTTGTAGTAGAATGTCAAAAGTAAGCCAGGACAATTCTGACTCAACTTTAAACAACTTTACAAGTAGCTCAGAGCAGTGTTTCTCAACTTTTTTTCGCGACCAAAATGCTAAGCGTTAGTATAACAGCGTAGCTTTGGCGACCCAATTTTATTCACTAAACTTTTTTCAAGCTTAAAGTAAAGACGACATAGAAAGGGCTAAAGTAGTATTAAGTTAAGTATAATGAGCTTTGTCTCCGTATTACCCCCGCAATTTTTACAATTTTTGGGGAAACCTTGCCCAACTAATCTTAGTAAGTGTAACCATAATAAACGACTAAAGTTGAAAACAAATGAAACGCCACCCAATTTTATGTTGTGACCCATGGGTTGAAAAATACTTAGGGAAACTTTTTATGCATTGCAACTACAGTTTTTACATTTTACTGAAACAACAATATACTAATCTTACTTTATTCGTTCATTACGAACTGCCACTATGTAAATGAAATGACGCAAAAATTATTTATTAATTTTAAACTTGAAATTCCTGATTCGAGATATATCGCGTCACAAATGTTCAAACATGATTTCGGATCCCAAAAATCTTTGAAATCCCTAACCTGGAACCCACGCACTTTGGCCCTATAAACGACCAGATGTCTTAATTAGCAGGTTAAAATAATTAAAAGGGCGCCTAGATTGTCTTTGAAAATACCCAGGCCGTACCGCTGGCAAAGTGATCCTTAACCTAAGTTTTATCGATTGCTTTGGTGTCAAGTTTGTATAAAACCACCTTAACTTTATTAGAAAGCCTTACATAACATTTTTAACCTGTGAGTGAAAACAGGAAAATAAAAGTAGTAAATTTGCGCATTTTAACGCCGTTACTTTATGAGACTCCCTTTTTCTAAAAGGTGTTTTGAAAAGTTTCTCAGCTTGAAAACAAGATTTCTGTTTTAACAATGTTTAAGAGATATACAGATATCCCAAAAAAGCATGGCTAAATGTGATGCTCAATTAGTTAGAAACATTGAAGTTCCATATTTTTAAAACTGTTAAAACTCTAGTCAGGTTAAAGCAAAATTGAACACAATAAATTAAAAGGCTGCTGAAAAAAGTGTACGTGTAGAATCTTAAAGAACTACTTGTACGTTTTTGCGATACCTATTTGTACAGTTAAGTACCGCGATACTGACTGGATCCTCAATACAAGTGTGGCCAAATTATGTTTGATTGCGATCGTCTGAAATATTTTTTAGAGACTCTCGATCGACATTGTCAGTAAAAAGTCACAAGAACACTTATTAAGAATTTTGAGCGTTATTCCAAACCAGCTATGGAAGTTAATTTGTTGCGTCAAAGAACGCTTTATTAGACTTGTCCAAACGACAATTGATCATTTTAATGTTCCGCTTGTGTGCTACAGCTATACTGTAATGACGTAACGTATATTCGACGCGATCGACCAGGTGAAATGTGGCGATCGACGTGTTGGCTACCCCTGCTCTATGACATAGTAGTTATCACCCTTATGATTTTACTGGAGAACAGGTAACATGTCTGCGACTTTTATGAAAAAATTGTACGCACGGATCATTAATGTAGCTTCACTATTACCATCTAAGCCACAGAGGTCAAGTAAATCGACATCATCTTAAAAAAAGACGTTTTGTTGCGAACTTATATCATTATTATAAGTTAATGTTAAAAAAAAACTAACTGATTTTTATATACATTAACTGTTCATTAGTTGGTTTTGTACGTAATAGTATAAAAAACTATATGGGAGATCTTTTGAAAACTCTCAAACAAAGCTACCCGTGCCTTAAAAATCCATTTTTGCATTTTGGGTAAAACATATTGTTCCAATGCCTACAGTTAGTTCTTGTGTGGTGTGATATTTACGCACAAAAGTTCAGTAACATTGAACATGTTTAGATTGAAAACACAGGTTATAACGCCCCGGAGGGATCTCGTGATTTATCAGATCGAAGAAAGATGTTCCGAAAAACAAAATCCACCATTTTACGATTTTTATCCAGCTAAAAAAACGTGAAAATTTCACCAGGCACAATCATTACTTTAACCTAAGATAATAAATATATCAAAGCCCATACAAAAGTAACGTTTTGAAACACTTCTTATGTACATTTTAGAACATATTGGTTTAAGGTAGTAGTAAAACATAATAAGAAAATCAAAGGCAATACTGAAGTATAGATAGCATTTTGAACGTTTCAAATATCTTTGTATTCACATTCAACTTCTTGGTGTACGCATATGGAGGATTAACGCTTCCAAAAAACTATTCATTCTTTTATACATTTTGTAAAATCAATAATGATTTATTTATTTTTTTATCATGAATCTATACCTTTAATTTATTAGCTATATGCACTCTGAAAAAAAAATCCTAAATTTTCTAAATTTCCTAACTTTTTTTAGTTCGCATAAAAGGCAGTTCGAGCATAAACGCTGATTTAAGAAATATATATTTTTATTTAATTCACTATCAACTTTAGCTGTATTGTGCTATAATTTAACTAATTGACTTACCCAGGTTGAGTTTTCAGTTGTGGATAAGCAAAGGTAGCAAGGAAAATATTTGTAAGCGTCCAAAAAAGAATCTAAAAATAGTCGATAGTTGAATTGGCTGTGTTAAAAGTCAGTGCTTTTAACCCGTGGGATGGTACGCACTTGTGCGGATAAAAAAATTGTAATGCGGATGACAAACGCATGGTATTATTTTTCATTAAGTGTAATACAGTAATAAAAAAGCTGGTGCGCCCACTTATGCCTTACAGGTACAGCAATATAGTCTCGTATAGTGGTTCATTGCAGCTTAAGCTATCTATTTTATATCAGTCAAGGCTTAGCCACACGGTTTTAATGCACAGACGCCTTTATTGCTATTTTGCAAATAAAACTAAAGGTTGCAAACTTACTGTGCTTGTTTCGTGCGGATGAAAATTTTAAAGATTGAAAAGCACTGAAATATGTAAATCTGACATATGCTCATTAGACATTTTTTTTTAATTTAGCAATATCTTATCTGGTTTAACTACTTTTAAATAATGCAAACAGGTATAGCTCTTTTGCTGAGTAAATCTTTAAATTCGAACTCCTTTAATCTCAGTAAATTGAATGGGTAAATTTAAGGCCGGACAATCTATTGGCTGATTTTGCTTTTACGACTATTTATTGTCGGCTCGAAATTGCTAAAGACTCAAGAATTGCTAAAAGCGCTATATTGCTGCCCAAAGAAACTAATTAAAAAAATGTATTTTTAAATAAAAATGCCAAAAAATCAACGTTGATGGTTCACGATGAATAGATTGTTGCAAAAAGTTAAACTTTAACTTGCTACCATGACGGTTTTAAAGCATTAAACGTGAAGCATTTTTGTTAGAATATTCTGTTTTACGGGGCAACTTTGGTTTAAAAGGTCATTAGTTTATAAAAATCTATCGAATCTCTAATCGCACTGCAAAAGAATTTGATTTAATTTACTTTTCTTCTCAATTCCTCCCCAAGCCATTATTCCAGTTAATTTAAGCGTAGCGACACAAGTGAAACTGACTAGCCATAATCGCACAACAAATATCCAACTCACCGTGCAAGTGATGCTAAATGAAGACGAAGAAGATATCATCATCTCTTTCTGCTTCCAGCGGAGTGGTGGAGAGAGTGGCCTGACACATCCCAAAGTTCTCGACCCTAAATAGCGCCAGGAGTTTGCAAACTGCCAGGGAAAAACGCTTCAAGTCGGTCCGGATGTCAACCAAGCGAAACAGCGGCTGTGCTCATTATCCCTGGCTACTGTTTACTTCCTACAAGGTCGCAATAGCTGGGAAATCACCTTGACCATTATCCACTTGCTTCTGTTATGTTTAAGCCTGTGCCTCCACGGTCTTGGATATGGCTGTAATCCCGGTTCCTCGAGGGGACTAAAAAGCTCCTTTTTTCTGCCATTTTTGTCGATTCACACCGCCGCCGCGTGGTCCGATGTTTTGAAGGTCACGGTGTCGCGCTTGAAGGTCACACGTGCTTTGGCAGTCGGCTTATCCTGGCTGGTGATCTAGGCCGAGAAACCGGTGCTTTTCCAGCGAAAGAAATCGCCGTGAATTTGTTGTTTCCGACGATTATGCAGGCCGCATCAAGCTGTGCAGACATAAGCCAGGCCTAATGCGATTTTGCACACGTTTCTAGCTAACGTTACACCAAGTAAGACACGTGGTCTATTTTAACGTTATGCGCCATTGCTGTCACTTTAAACTACATCTGTAGCACGCGGAGCGTTATTTTTGTAAACGCATTTTAACAATACGTTTGATAAAATGCTTCTCCCTATTTTTATTCAAACAGATACTTTGTATTTTCTAATCCGTTAAGAGCAGCCGGCTTTCTTTAGATAAAACTGGTTCGACTTTTGTGCCTAGATTGATTTTACGTTTCTCATTTTCTGTTAGCTGATTGCACCGTCTAAAAAGCAATGAGTTAAGTTCAGTATGTTGAAAATAAATAAAGAGTTGGAAAACGGTCACCAAATGCTTCCTACTTCTGTATTAACTTTGATATTCTTATTACGTCTACTACAACCTTTAACCATCATGCTCCAAAGTATACATTGTTTTCCGCATTTTGCTTAATCATATATTAGTTCAATACAACAGCCATTTCTGGCAAGGTTTACGGCAAATAGGTATATCGTTTTCACTGGACTTAAGCTCTCAGCTATTTCATTATTTTTCTCATCTTCATTATGTTTTTTCTCTGGGCTTTATACCAAGCTTGAGACAAGTAAATATTTTCACATTACTTATGATTTATTCGAATTAAGAAACTGATGATGCCTACTTATAAAACGAAATATATATTTCTGTAAAATTTTAGGGAAATGCTTTTAATGTTTAGTACTTGTTTTCATAAACAGTCTTAAGATAACATTACTTACGTTTTCACTTCCAACTTGACGCACGTTTTCTCGTTCGAGCGTCATTCCAACGATTTGACGTTTTGACGTTGCGGCGTCAGACGCACACGCGTTTTCACGCAAATTCCGTTGCGGTCAGGTCAAAGGTCACGTCAGGTCACGTCAGGTCACGTTACGCAATTTCACGCCTCCAGAAATTACGTCAAGCACTCGGCGCAACTTAATAATACCATAACCTCGAGTGTTTTTAGCGATAAATTGGCCACAAATGAAGTGCAAGCGTGGAGAAAGTTCATTTCAGCAATTGTTTTAACCCCGCAACAGAATTTGGCTTTGTGCGTTTCTATCTGCGGTTCTAATTCGGGATTCTAAACGCGAAAACGGTATAAATAAGGCTTTTATCGCGGCCAAAAATACATTTCTGAAATATTTTTGCCGTTGATTGCCCGATTCCAATAAGGTCGCTAATGTTTTTAGACTGTAGAGTGATGAAGTGATGCTGATAGCAACTAAGCCATGATATGATCATCCCATTGAATGTTTTTAAAGTACGATGTCAGTGGCATAATTATGCCCAGCATCGAATGATAACCTCATGTTTCCTTAGCGTAATTGTTTTAGACGCCCCGTAAGGACTTGTAAACACGTGTTTCGGTTGAAAACTTTGCTTCGTTCCTGCAAGAAAATAATTTTGTACTGACCATTGAAAACCTCTCCACCAATTCGGCCCGCGATTATTTTCCACCAAACGTGGCGTTTTTCATCAAAATTCAATCATTTTTGCTTGATTTTAATATATTTGATTATTTTTTTTACCCTTGTAAATCATCCTTACCTATTCCCCCTCTTACCAGCTTGTCAAAAACGTTGTAGTTACAGCTTTATTTTAAACGGAATACCACTTTATATTATGTGGATTCCAAATCATTGTTTTAAAGCGGCCTCGCTTAATTTTCAGAAACTGTATTTAAACAGAAAAGTTAAAATATTTTTTCGGTAGTTTCGTGCGTTTGTAAAAACTGACAGGAGTATTTAAGTTGAACAAATATTAATCAAACATAAAATGTTTCAGCTATTTTCCCGGTAAACCTGATTTTGCGATTACCTTATGACTCAAGATATTGACGTTATATGGAGCCCTTGACGTTGGGTGACGCATATTTTTAACTGCCACAAATTCTCAAGAGCTTACGGAAAGGAAGCTGTATATTGTTAACGTATTGCAAAGCCAAAAAGGTAGAGTAGATCGACTTCATCTTGATAAAGACGTTTCGACACCTGCGTTTCGATAATGACATCAACTGATGATGATACAAGTTCGTATCGAAACGTCTTAATCAAGATGATGTCGATCTACTCGACCTTTTTGGCTCTGCAATCCATTATCAAGCTAAATTTAAAATAGCCACATTACAGATCCGTGTATAGTACACCTCTGTATATTTCTGCTAGTGAAATTTATCTAATATGAAACGTTTCATTTGATTTAACTGTAGTAATTTTGATTTTGCTTTAAAAAAAAAAACTTTGGTTATGTTTCAAGCTATTTAATAATGTTGTAAATCTATTTATCGTTGAGGTTTTTTGTATGTAACTTCGCAATTTTTGCCTCAAAAATACATTGCTAGACCTTTACTCATTATAATAACTATTGTTGGGCATTTACTCATTATAATAACTATTGTTGGGTTAGGCAATAAACGTAGTGCAAAGCAAAACCAGAAAATGTGGACGTTAAAATTTCGGCAAAATATAATTTAGCAAGTTTCTTCCCTCACAACATCCATAATTGCCAAAGCAAAAGCAAATTAACATTAAACAGGATTAAATATTCTAAATTTAGGTTCAGTAGCGTTGATGGAACAAAAAACAATATTTTGCCATTGGCTTATTTCTGGCTCTAATGTGTTGTATCGGATGCTAATGGCGCCGTTTTTCAGCTAAGACTGGACACGGCGTTCCAAAACCCTGCGTCTGTTTTTACAGCGGATTAGGCAACTTGCTGTCTGCATAGCTGCAAGCCAAACCAAAGTGATTGTTTCTTGGCCCGCCAGCAATGTTTATACGCCGGAGCCTTAACAAAGAAATAAATAAATAAAACTAATGAGTCCATTAAACAAAAATGTTTTATTATTACCGCGAAATAGAAGAATTACCTTTGGTTGTGCACGTGCAGCTAAGTAAAGAAATCCACCCGACTTCTTTAATGTGCTTAAACCGTGTTAAAATCTTACCTCTTTGGCTTTTAGGGCTTGCTGCTGATCAACTAGTACAGTGGTTTCCAACCAGGGTGGTGCTGTACCCTTGTGTGCCATTCATGTTGCTCAAGAGTAACGAAATTTTATTTGGAATCTTTAGGAATAAGATTTTCGCTCCAATGGTAAACCTCCTTATATCTTTCAGCACGATTAAAGCACAATACTTTACTTCGTGCATGTGAGGAGTTAATGTGCTTAAACCATGTTAAAATCTTACCTCTTTGGCTTTTAGGGCGTGCTGCTGATCAACTAGTACAGTGGTCTCCAACCAGGTTGGTGCTGCACCCTTGTGTGGCATTCATGATGCTCAAGAGTAACGAAATTTTATTTGGTTCTTTATGAATAAGATTTTCGCTCCAATATTAAACCTCTTTATAGTTTTGTGTTAGATTAAAGGAGGCTACAATACTTTAAGTTTTGTGTTTTCGTGCATGTGTGGAGTTAAATGTATGTTACAGTCCATTTACAGTGAAATTAGAGTAAATCAACAAAATTTATAGTTGGGATGGTGTTGTCTATATATAACTTTGGTGGGTGACGTAAAGTTTAGGAATCGCTGTTCATAGAGTAGATGAAGATTCTGGCTCGATCCGGTAACTTGATTCTACCCGTGCCTAATAATAGGACCATCGAGGTAACTTTGCTAAGCCTTGAACAGAAGTGCAAACTATGATGTTGATACCCGGTAAAATTAACTTAAAACAAGTAACACTTATTGTTTGTCGCATCCTAATTTGCATTAGTTACAAGTGGTAGAAGCGAATATTTAGTTTTTGTACAAAAGGTATTTAAAAGACATCTTATCCCAGGTTAATACAATTTCTGAAAAGTAGGCCTACCTTATTGTTTTTAATACAAAGCCGATCAGTCTAAGTCGAATACCTCAGCCCGGATTCGAACCCATAACCCTAAGATTACCCCACTGACAGTTTGACAAAATTAAATATGCCCAAGCTGTAGTTTCGCATTGAAGTCCTATTTATTTTAGCAGCTATACCTTCCAAAAGATTTTAAATTGAACTGTGATTAAGTAATGGTATTGCTTGGGAATAGAAGGCTGCAGTATTCCAAATGTACGAACTAAAAGCGTATTGTTTGATCTCACTGTTAAAACTACTTTATTCGTTTCAAACTTTAAACCTTTATCTTTAAATATCGTTTGCTGTTAGTTTTTCTGAACGATAAAAAATAGCAGTGACGTTTTTCCAAGGAATTATCGGAAGGCAATTCGAAGAATGTCAGAACAATGTAAGTATGGGTTTGCCAAATTGTGTCCGTAAACATTTGTTTTTTGTAAAGCAAACACGGAAGTCCTATCAACCTTAAATTGTTTATAATCCTAAAATATTTTCACTGGATAATTTGAAAAATACTCAGAGGCTAAACGTTTGAAGTCAGGGGACAAAAATTGCCATTGAGTTTTTGCGCAAGTCTTGAAGTCTATATATAACTTTGCAGAGCATGAGAACGGCTTGTCAAGAGCCTATTTGTTATTTTAGCTGTAAAATCACAAAATCGATTTCGCAGTTTCGCTGCAAAGGGATAATTAGGCCTCATAAAAGCAGCAAATTCTTGGGAAGGCTTGTTTAGACTCCTTTCATCGACATTTCTCTTCACACCTAAACCCCAAGAATAATAAGAAACATCGGCAATATGTTGGTGAAAGTTCAAGCAGCATTTAAAGGCAATAAACAGTCTAACTTATTGGTTCTTAAACTTTCACTGACCCATCATAAAATTAAAGGCTAACCTAAAAACAATGCCTCCAAAAAAAATTAGGGTTAGTGGACCAGAGTCGGCAAAAGGACGTGATTTGTTTTGTTTTTTTCCGGATCATCACAAAATAAAAATTGAAAATCGACGAATTGTAATGTTTGGCGATATTTGACATTCCCAGAAGACAGCGGAAGACCGTAAGGCTTATCAAAAGATGACCTTAAGATGACGTCATAAAGCAAGTTTGCTCAATAATCCTGCTGTTTTCGGTCAAACATGTGTACACATGTGTATAAAAAAATTCGAGTCTAAATATATTTGAGAAAACTAAGATTAATATAACAATTATAATGAATGGAGTAACCATTTTCCTCTTTAGTTGTTTTTTTAGTTGTTTTACAGAACAATTTTCCTACAAGGTTTATGAAATAAATAGATTTGGCAGGTGAAAAAAACGCATAAGCTTGTGCTATTTGATCTTGTTGGTCTCTAAATGCTAAACTACATAGTTCTCAATGAAAAAAGGTTTTTTGAGCACACTAACAATATCGACAATCACCATAAAGTACAAAACACACCTTCCGAATATCAGAATAAAAAAGTTTTTTAACTTGAAAATTAAACTACTTTTTACACGCCAAACAAAATTGACAAGGAGCTTTGACCTTAAAATAGCAAAGTTATTTACCCCAATATCAAAAAGTGGACTAAATATTCAAAAAGGTGTCCAATTCAAATTAAAACAGTCTTTACTTAAAAGTAAGTAATATCTTTACCCAAAATTCAAAAAAGATAATATTGCTCAAAAGAAAAGTCTTTGCTCATTTTAAAATGAAATTGAACATTAAATGGTCGCTCTGTCTGTCAGCGTTAAGGTCACCTGGGTCATATTGCCCTTCCTAAACGTAATGTCTACCCAGGATACAGGAAAGCAATTTCGCAGTCGCTCTAAACAAGATAATCACGCCTAATGACAAGCATCAATCCCAGGAGATCCCGCTTTAACTCGAGTTAGGGCGTTTTCTCTTCATGCCTAGGCCCAAAGAATAACAAGCAACTGTAACAGTATATTAAGTTCAACCAGAGTCAATGCCAAGTACAAAATTTTTCGAAATAACCGAAAGGTTGGTTAAGAAATCTTATCAAAGTACGTCTGGAAAAAACTTCAGTCGTAATGCTCATGGTATTTCCAACACTATTATTTTTCTAATGTATGTGATTCTTTATTTTCTATTTTATTTTGCATGCGAACTTCAGAAAAATTTACAGTAAATCATTGATATGTAAAGTTGGTTAATTTTGGGTACAAACAGTGTTGTAGTTATTTAATTTAATACCTTGACTTAACTGCACTTAAGTCACGGTTTTTAAATGACTTTACTTGATTGAGGTGTGTTGCAAAAAATGATTTGACTTGACTAAAGTTTGTCAGACATGACTTAACTTGGACTTGACTTGCATTTCAATGACTTGGAATGGGAAAAACCTTTATACGCTTCGCTAATGACTTTACTTGTGCTTAAGTTACTTTGCAATTTTTTTTTAATTGATTTAAATGTCATTTCAAAATGACTTGTTTACCACACTGGTTGAAAACAAGCCTAAAATGTTTTGCCTGAAAGTTAATATAACGTTTTAATACCAATAGGTTTTTAACATAGGCCCTAGATGATTTAAAATGCATATGTGTTATACCACTGATTCTCAACCTTTTATGGGTTACGGCACCCCTCTAAAATAATAAATAGATTTTCGGCACCCCGACTGGAATTTTTGTTGAGTACCTCACTAAAATGTTACTTTTAATAGAACTGGAACAACACAATCAACTTAAAACATGTAGGAAAGTGTCAATTAATATACATAAATCGTATAGAAATAGTTATCAGGAAAATTTGTTGAGCAAAACTAAGAATTTTTTAAATTCTCAAATTTCTATCGGCACCCTTGAGCATTAGAAGTGGCACAGCAGGGCGCCGCGGCTACCCGGATGAGAATTATTGTGTCGTACAAACACATGTCAGTAGGGCAATTCAAACCTTAACCAGCGGCCGTCCTAAACGCTTGCGTATTTGCGACGACAAAATCTTCCCGTAGTTTCGTCTGCGGTAAATCGGCTTTCGAAACCCCGCCGATGAGATTTACGCTCCCGAACTTTCAAAGCACAAGCGCAGGTGCAAGCGACCGGACGTAGCCGTTTAGTGGTCGGTAGATTATTTTTGCAAGGGCCGTCGAGTCTTCCCCGTTTTGGGACGACGCACTTTGAACGGGAAATTTCGCGTCAAGGAAACACAATGACGTAATGCATGGGAGATATTACGTCATAAGAAAATTGATCATGTAAAGTTTTTATTTATATGACCGAACATCGACGTTCAAGTTTTTATTTATTAGTTTATTTTAATTGTTGATTGAATTAAGTCGGTCAAAATTTTTCATGAAATCAAGTTTTGTGCTTTGACATGACGTTAAAAAACAAAGAAGATTAAAAAACCTTAAATATTTAAACCTAATACAATTGATACAATTAAGTGATTAATAAAGTGTAAATTATACGAGTTGGTTGTAGGCGATGGTAAGCCATATTTTCACTAAAATCAACTTTGTACATATAGGCTACATTGTGGGAATATCAAAGCCCATACAGAATTAGGGAGCATTTTGTGAGCGTTTCGAATATTTCTTTATTTATTTTCAACATCTAAAAGTTCAAAATGCTTCCTACTTCTATATATGGACTTCAATATTTCTACTACTTCGTCGTCTAACTCTATCCTAGGGCTAATATGCTCCATACATGTAAAATACGTTATTCGCCACTTGTATAAAATACTACTGCGTTCCATTGGCGTTCTTTTTATTTTTGTAAAACTAGTAAACCGGTCAAACTTTTTAACTATTGCAAAACAAAGTTGCTTGATAATTTATTTTTTGTCAATTGCTGCGTTTAAGCGTAGTTAAAATAACTACCATTTGCGTATGAATGAGTTGTGGTAATTTGTGTAATACGTAAAAATCACATCTTACAGTTTCCATCACGTTTTGTTGTTCTTATTAAAAGCAATTTTAAGCAAAAACGCCTCTCTCGTTTTATTTTCAAACATCCGGAAGATTATAAAACCGCGCTTTTTTGTAGAAACTTGGCCTGCGCGTTCGATCACGGAATTGCAATTACTATGTGACGTCATAATTGCTGTCGCGGCGTGAAAAATGTTTGCGCTATTTCTGATTTTCTTGGCAGGTGAAAGTTTGATAAGCTGTGGCCAAGTTCGTGGGATGTATCACTTATATACAACATTCCAGCCGGTGGTAATTAAATATCGTGACAAAGTGCTTCAACGCAAATAATGAAAAACAGGAAATTTTGGACAATTGACCAATCGCTTCCAGCCATCTGCTGACAGTTTGTAAGGCGTTGGTTGACGTCACACCGGCCAGCCTGCCTCATCTGAATGTCCGGGATTTGACCCGATAATATGGAGCGAGTCTCTACACAGGACGTCTAAAACATGTAACCTAAGTGTTTATGTTGGGTTTTTTGTTTAAGCTCCTTATATCAATTTTTGCACTTAAAATAATTAATTCGCTTGCTATATTTGCGTTTTTCATTTTATTTTTGGTTAAAATGTTGCTCATATCGGAAAAGTTTGCCGAAAAGAGTTTAACGATTTATTTTTATGTCCTTGACTTGACTTGCTCTAATAATGACTTGACTTTTTATATTTTGCAAACGACATGACTTGCACTCAAGTAAATTTAAAAATTACTCGACTGGGACTTAAGTCTTTTCAAAGTAACATGTATACCACACTGTTTGACCAAAATTGCCCTCTAGAAGCGTTAAATTACCGCGTTTTGACTAATTATTGTGATTAAACAAAGCTTAAACGACACTGGTTTGGCAACTACAGGTGCCAACAGGCATTCCGCCCAAACATAATCAGAAGCTTCCTTTCTAGTGACGTAACAATTCATGCCTGTGTCATCACAAAGTGCTTGTGCTCGATTGTTTACACGTTCGGAATCCAGCAATAGCGATTGTCGTGTAACAAACGCCGTTGTTTTGAATAAGGTTTGATTAGTTGACCGGTGGAATTTTCCTAATTAGAGTGATTGGCTGATTGCTTTGCAAGATTGTCTGTGTAAACGATTAGGTGTACGGTAAAATTAAAAGTTAATGTCAACTCAAGTTGGTGCTGGTCTAGAATCCAACCACAATTATTTAATCAACGCACAATATTTGGGTTAGGGTGCGAGTTAACGTTTGGGTGTGGGTGGGTCAAGTATTGTTAAATTCTTTATTTAATAATAACACTCAACCCACCCTAACCCAAACGCTAACCCGCACCCCAACCCAAATATTGTGCGTTGTGGTAGGATTCTAGACCAGGGCCCCCAAGTTTAGTAAATCAAGGTCACCAAAGTGTAGTCTTCCAGTTTTGAGACTAAAAAAACAGTACGAAATCATAAGATTTCTAGTTTGTGTTTTTTTGTGTTGAGAGTATTTGGACACACCAGGCAAAATATCTAACGTTCAAGCAAGAGGTTAAATAATAAGTTTTTAAATAAGTTATTCTGATGCTGGCATATGGCTACAAGAGCTAAACGTATTATATGTATAATCATTTTCTTTTTGTGGTTTCGTCTTGCGAGTCGACATGATTGCAACATGTCTCACCGTGTAACACCAGGTTTTTCATTCTTCATTAATGGGTAAATAGTATAGTTTAGTGTTTCTTAACAGATGCAGTGCGTCATGGAAGGTTGCCAGGTGCGCTACAGGCAAATTAAAAAAATATATTTTAATTTCTTTACGGTTAAAGGCATTGAACACACAGCGCTTTAAAGATATGCAATTATCAGACCCATGTTACAAAACCTTGCAAGTAAGCCGAGGAAATATCGGTATAACCCAAAAAAACGTTTCGCTTGCTTAGTTTTTGCTCGCCACTACGTTTACAAAGGCCACCAAGTTGGTCCTGATGTAAAAAATCTCGAGAAACACTACTATAGTGCTTACGAAACACTGCATAATAGTGTAATAAGGTAAGTCAGTGTGGGCTTATAAAGTCAGGACGGGGCGTCTTAACGAGTAACCTGAGGAAACATGAGGATATCGTTTGATGTAGTGAAAAAATATGAAACTTAAATCTTAGTTTAAATACATTCAAGTAGATAGCGGGATAGCCTGGTGAACAAAAACAATTTATAACTGGTACGGCGAACCTGCAGCAATTTTTTACCACGACTCCGCTTACTTTAAGCACTGCAATGAAGGGACAGGACTTTTTTGTTGTACTTGCTAATCAGGGCGATGAACTTGCAACTTATTATAAATATAACATATAAACGACCAAACAACAAAAATCATGGAAACCAGGCGATAAAATTCCATTGACGCCATGAAAATTACCTGAATACTGAATAGGTCAAAAAGATTGGTACGTTTCATAAAAATCTTTGTCAGAAATTTGTAATTGATACAATGCCTGGCAGCAACAGTTTAATCATACACATAGTATATGGTTGTGCTAATACGCAATGTGTTATTACGGAACCTTAGGGCGCTAATAACTTCCGCCAGTCAATTGTTAATAACCTGTGGGCCGACATGTCGTTTTTACTATGAGGAAAACAAATGATACACAACAAACGTTAAGGATTAAAAACGTGGCACAAAAAGTAAAGGTGCATCCACCAGTGAAAATTTTCTATCCGCTTAACCTTATCCTAAATAATAATCTGATTTATTTTACTTGTGGAAGTAAAAAGCTCTTGTGGCACACACAAGTCTGTGCACAGCAAATTCCTCTTGTTAAATCTAAATAATATTGAACACAGCATTGTAGACTGCAGAATTTATGTAGGTGCTGTGCTACAAATGGATATATTTAAGTAGAATGATAAAATATGTTATGATTCTAAACAATCGGTTATCTACGTAGCTTAGTATTTTCTTATGTTATTGATTTCTGTCTAATAATGCAGCGGTAGCCTAATTCATATCTTCGTAACTTTACAACTTTTCGCGAGTGTGACAATTGCCTATCTTTTTGAAATTCAAAAAAACCTTTGTTTACTTTAAATTAATATTTCTAAATAATAACTAAATTGATATTTCTATTCTACGTGTAGGGCAGCGAAACTAGTGGTCACACAGATTGTCAGCAGCACAAAAATAAGGGTAACGGTAACCAACAGCTATGAAAAAAGCTTAAGTAATCTCCTGTATTATGTTATTTGTTTGCCGCGCGTTGTAACTTAAAACTAGAGCCGCGTGCATCACGTTTCTAAATGCCCGCCAAGAGTAATTTGGAACCAGTACAGATCTTAAGAAATTGTTGTTGCCATAGGGCCAGAATTGGCTACTAGATAATTCAAGTTGCCTTGTTCAAAGATAAGAATTATTTTGCAGTTCGCATTCTAATCTAATTTATGAATGGCTAGTGTGTTCTAACCCTAGTTTTATTCTATTCAAGTTTCACCTTAAAGGCTGTTTTGTCTAACGGCATTTTCTAGTTCTGTCGGAATTAAGAGTTTGTATTAAAACTCTCTACAAAAAAGACATAAAAAAATTCACATAAAACTAGTAAACTTTTGGTGACTTCAAAAAAACAGAAAAAGTAGACAGCATTTGTTTATAAACGTATTTTTGTTGTTTACATATACTGTCTGGAGGTTTTAATTGGACGTAGTAAGTATATCATAGCCCATACAGAAGTGGGTCGCATTTAAAAAGTTTCGAATAAATGTTGGGTATTTATTGAAAATTATAAAAAAATGGAATTCGAAGCATTCAAAATGCTGCCTACTTCTGTATGAAATTTGATATACTTACTAACGTCCAATAAATTAAACACTTATACAGAAATATTTTCTGTATTTTGCAACACATTATATCTGATTAGGTCTTAGAACTCTTTAGCTTTCACTTAACAAAAATTATCTTGTTCTATGTGGGTTCTTTCATCTATAGAAAGTCTATATAAGGTTTGATATTTTGCATGTTTTTTATTATTTTTAGCCTTAATAAATTTTCATGAACAGTTGATTTTAACAAGTTTTCGTTTCAACGACGTTTCATCTCCAACCGTTCGAAATGATTTCCGAAACCAACTCTATGCGTCTTTCAATGCTCAGCACCGTTCTATGCATCATCACCATCATGGCATTCGCACTGAACAAGAAGATATGGCTCATTCAATCAACAGGTGCAGTGAGCAGTCACGCTTGCTTCTTTTAAAACAAGGGTTCGTAAACTTTTTTTTATCACGGATCTCTGAAAATTACTTTGAAATTATTTGGACAGGGGTCGGCATAAAATGTAAAGATGTGACGTCATAAACTGACGTCATAAAACCAGTAGACTTGAGAAACCATCTGTTTTAGGTTCAACCAATGTGAAGCTGAACTGAAGTCTAAATACATTCAAGAATAAAGTGTTTATTAAATGCGTTGTTTTTATTCACCTTTTTTTTCATTTTTTTTAAATTATACACTAAGACTTTGGAGCATAATGGCTGGAGGTTGTAGTAAGACGTAATAAGAATATCAAAGCCCATACAGAAGTAGGTATCGTAGGATATGCTACCTACTTCTGTATGGGCTTTGATATTCTTATTACTAAGAGTTTAATTAGGCCTTCCTGAACTCAAAATAGTCAATGGACCCTTGTTTCAAAACAACCGTTTTTTTTTATTTTTTAAGTTTAAAAGTGCACGAATGAATTTTAAATTTTTTGGGAAAAATGGAAAAAGGGGGAAAAGCATTGACGTGGTCAGTAAATGTACTCCTCATGAACTTTTTACCGTAGTTCTTGAACCCAAGGTCATGACCTCTTGACCCTTTTATACGTCACAAAGTCTTAACGATCCTAACATGAATGTCCGATACTTACATTCTATGCCGATATCCAATATTTTTGTAATATAAGTATTGCGATCCTAACCAATATCAAATGTCGTCATTACTAATTCAGAACAGCAAAATAATTGTAATCTGATAGTTTATAGAAAATATTGCCATTTTTATATACTATTGTTAAAATTAAGTTTTAAACCATACATTGCTTCTGATGGTCGTAATAAGAATATCAAAGCCCGTACAGAAGTAGGTTCATTTTGAACGTTTCGAACAACTCTTCATTCATTTTTAACATAGAGAGAAGGCACTGATAGTAAGTGTATATATACTGCTGATAAAATCTTATTACCAACCTTGGAGCATAATGGTTGGAGGTTGGGGTAAGACGTAATAAGAATATCAAAGCCCATACAGAAGTAGGTAGCATTTTGAACGTTTCGAAAAATCCTTCATTCATTTTCAACAAGTCTTTATTCATTTGGATGTTGAAAATAAATAAAGAGTTATTCGAAACGTTCAAAATGCTGCCTACTTCTGTATGGGCTTTGATATTCTTATTACGTCTTACTACAACCTCCAACCGAACTTTTTCCAGGCATCTTCATCAATTCTCCGAACGAGATTGCCGACAAATATCCCATCGACATAGCTCCGGGTAAAATAATGGTAGGTGCCTATTATTCATTCATTTATTCTGCCTTTTAAAGATCTTTAAGTTTAGGAATGACGTGTATTTCACATTAGGTAAATGCCCGATCATTTCGGATCGCAGTCGAAATTGGAAGTATTTGTTTTTGTCCGATACTTGGAGGTATCGGTGCCGATCCGATACCGAATAAATATGTGAATTTTAGCAAAATGTACGACTTAATAAAATGTCAAGTGACGGACATTCCTATATACTTCACATAAAGTTTCAAAACAAAATCCGATGTTTTTAGATAAACTAAAAAAATATAATCATACCCACTTAAAGTAGAAAAAAACACAATAAATTCGACAATAATAAATTTATATTACACCGGCAGCGTTTTGAAAGGTTATAATAAAAAACAGTCTTTTAAAATCTAGCCTGTGGTGGGGTTCAAACTCACGACCTCTGCCAAATAGGGATTTTTTTATCAAATGAGATACGCTGGTATTATACACGGGCTTAATACAATACATAATAATTTGTTGTTAAATTTAAGTAAATAAAGTGGTTAAAATTAGAGCTTGCATACGCCCAGCATTTGGTATTAATGTACTTAAACCATAAGAAATTAGTAATGCTCAGTATTGACACTTAATTTAATTGTTTCGTTCTAAAAGTTCTTTTAAAAAGTTAATTTACGATTTGATTTATTTAACAAGCCTGAAATTCCTCATTTAAATGCATGGATATTAGTTTCGTACAGTACCTATTATCGGACAAGAACCGATAAACGAAGTATCAGATTTTAATCTTCGATTAGATTCCACAAATGGCGACGATTTTATTTCCAGGCACTCATTGCGTGGCCAGTTGTACTTTTTTCAAAGCTCGCAGCAATGTATTACCTTCTCAAGATGGCAGACAACAAGAAACGACTTTTCGTCAAGGTAAAATCTATTAGGTTTAATTCCAATTAAATTTAAAAAAAACAGATAGTAATTTGGCCTCATAGCGCTATATATATTGTATTCATATAAGTGTCATATTTTAATGGTGAATATAACGGCCCAAATAGACGTAAAAAGCGACATGCTTTATTGTTCAAACGTTTCGGCAAATGCTCATGCCATCAACAGTGATATGAAGGCCACATCAGTTACACCCGTTTGTATACACTTTAGTCGCACAAAGGAATGATAAAAAGATGCGAAACAAGCGTCGCAAAAACGATAGATAAAAAGGTGCGCATAAGCGAGGTGTAAGCCACCTGCGAGTGTGCGTCTGACCTACTCGATCCGTATATAGTGTTCCATAATGTCATATCTTACCTTTGCTATATAACTATTTAAATGACCCGCACTTGATGTCGTCATAAGTTAGTTAGTTCACACTGATTTTAATCAATAAGTCAAGTAATTTCGCGTACATTAGTGTGCATGCCGCAAGGAAAAGAAGTCAACAAAACAGTTAGATGTCCTCTTTGTTACAAATATGCCTAATTATTTTTCCCTTAGTGAATCACGCATTCAACTCCCAAGGTCACGACTTAAGACTTAAGTCAATTCGCCGTTATATCCCAAGATCATGACTAATTGTTTTCTTTCTAATGGTATTTGTAACAAAGAGGAAAATGCAACTCTTGTCAATTCGCCTTTTCATGCCTAGCACATGACTTAATTAATTTCGCCTTTACCTCCCAAATCGGTGAATTAAGACTTACCTTATTTCGCTTTCAATTGCTGTATGTCGCAGCTCACAGCTCAAGTAATTTCGCCTTTTATTGCCAAGTCTTTTCAAAACTATTTCAAAAATGATTTTTCGAAATGACTTGTTTGCAACACGCCGTATATACCAAGTGGATTATATGTCTCACTTGTTTTTTAGTGTCACACTAGTGACAAACTGAATTTGTAAAACGAACCGAATGTGTAAAATATGAAGATAAATATTATTTTCGAATTTCCAGTCTTACAGTAGTCAAAGTCAGTTATTAATAAGTTTTACTCTTTTAAAAAAGAAATGTATATTTCACAAGGCATCATCAGTCTCTTAATTCGAATGAAGTCTCTTAGTTTGAATGAATGTATATTCACGAGTTTCTATGTATATATAAAGCGATATAACTGTTTAAATTATCAGGGCTTGATGTCGTCATTAATTAAAAACCTTAAACCGGTTGTTGATAAAATTGGCAAACTAATCACAGATTTAAAAAAAGACACAGCGGCCTGATTAAAGAAGGAGTGTGGAAGTTTAAGCTCAGATCAGGGTCGGGAAAACTTTTTTCGTATAGACATTGGTGTAAACGAAAAAAATACAAAAGAATATATAATGAACTTTATAAAGTATAGTCGTTTTGTTTACAATTTCATCAAAAGTTAGTTTATTTTATCACCTCAAAAATATTTTCGTTAATAAACTGCATCAAATGTAATAGTCACAGAAATATACCAACGTGTATTCCATGGGGCTCACTTGCTTTTCTAATCCGCAGAGTTTCTATCTCGACTGGATCAACGTGATGGTGATGACCATAGTTTGGGTTTTTCTCTTCGATCGCGAATACCACCTCCTTAACGTTCCAGTGGTTGGCCTGGTGTGCCTCTGCTCCTATAAGTTGCTGATTAGAACTTGCAGAAGAATGGACATCAGAGAAGTTGCTCTAAACAAACTCGGCCTCAGCCCTTTGCCAAGTAAATATGAATTTAACCACCAGAAGCTAGCCAACACCAAATTTTTCAAGAAATTTTAACTTCAAAATAAACATATTTGTCGTAAATTTTTAGAAAAAAAAATTCATTTTTTGAAAAATTCACCACAACGATAATAATGGTCTGTATTTTCGCATTATTAAAAATTAAAAAAAATATATCAGAATTCAATATTAATATTCTCCATAATTTTCAAAAAAAATAATTTACTCACCAAATTAGGTGAAATTCGTGTAGAGCTTGATCATACCTTTCCAACTATGCCAAACAGGACCTGGTGATGGTGAACATTGAGGCCATTCGCTTTAATAGTCGACAACCGACACCAATATTCATAAGCGATAATTTTTAAACGCTTGTCACTTGCCAAATGCGAATTGCTATCGAACACAATTTTATCAAGACACTTGTACAAACCTTTTACAACAAATTATCAATTTTTAAATAATTTTATATTGAACTCTTTTAATATGCGTTTTGTTCGTAAAAATTTACGAAAAATATGTTCATTTTTCCGTCAAATTTTCCTCCGAAATTTTGTGTGTTGGCAAGCTTCTTGTGATTTATTAGAGTGGTAGTTCTTAACCGCGGCTCAGCAGATTTTTTAGGAAGCTTTGTTTTTGTAACACTGAAAAAGGTTAATAACCCATATTTGCTACAAACTTGTGAGTATTTGCTGCTCACAACAAAAATAATATTACCTGTGGTGCCTCACACCGTAATTATGCTGAAAATATTATTTTTCTTAAAATGTCCGAACTTTACTGATTTTTGTGTAATTGGTATGTGGTATAAAAGTCTCACAAAATAGTGAAACAAATCCTAAAAAAAATAAAAAAAAAATAAAAAATCCTTTCCAATCAAAGAAATCCATTTAAATACTCACAGAGGAATTCAAGTTTGTTTTTACAAAAAGTCCCGCTTACCCATACTTTCAGGAGGCGAATCATCCCTTATCCAGTTCCGCTTCTACGTGGTCCATTCCAGCATCTTCCACGCTGTGTGGTCTACAGTGGCGATGGCTTCAACTATCGCCTACCCTCTCGCTTACAAAGCATCGAGACAACTGGCTGAAGCTGTGCCTACAGGTTAGATTATAAGTAGGGATGTCCCATGATGGAGATCTGGTGTCAACTTAACTTAGAACAGGGGTTCTTAAACTGGGGTCCATGGACCCTTGGGGGTACGTGAACTAGTTTTAGGGAGTCTATGTAGGCCTAATTGAACTATTAGTGTATATTTAAGCAATCTATTTTCAAAGAAAAAAGTAGGCTATATTTAAAAATAAAACGTTTTTACACTATATATACTTAGACTTTATTTATTTCACATTTTTTGTGACGGGAAACAGCAAATTTCTGAAGTCTGTTTGTATTATGACGTCATCACTAAAAATATCTTGCCTTCACTGGTCCGTACAAAGCAACCTTTAAAGTTAAATTTGTCGAAAGTAGTTCAGCTTAGAAAAACCTCCTTTTGATTTATAAGCTGAACACATATTATACATGATCCATAGCCTATTGGCCTATAGTTTTGGTTCTTATGTTCAAAGTTTGTACTATAGAGCTTTGCTTTATTCCCTCAGGTTATTTAGACGTTGATACTTGTGGAACAGTCGGTCTTCTCTTGATGTCTTGGTTCCATTTCATCTACTCAATATCTGAGCTTACGGTGTTCAAGTGTTATTTGGAAGAAATTAAGATGTTTCATCCGACCATTGCTATTTCCGCCATAGGACTCTTCATTTCTAACTACGAGAGACAAACTGGTGAGGTTATTGTGAATGTCTAAACGTTAGCTTTCTATGTGTTGCCCCTTATTTTTGCTTTGATAAAAAAATCTCTGCCACTTGATAGTAACAGGATGCCTTGGAACGGTGCTTCAGCCGGACTTATCAGCATAATATGGCAACCAAGCTCTCACGACTTTGGGTCTTAACGAATCTTTTAAAACAGGATTTTCTTTCCAGGAATCACAGAGAACAACCTTCTTTGTCTTGCAATCGCCTTCAACGCAATCGCTGTCTTGGCGCTTCGTCAGTGGTTCTGGAAGTTTGCTGAAGATCAAGAGAAATATCAGAAGCTCGATTAGATTCCAACAAACTTGCTTCGCATAACTTTCTTTTTGAATGGTATTTTTGAGAAACACTGCAATCTTTGTGAACAAATAATTATTCCCATCAAATCATTTTTAGACTCTATATAGGTTTTTGAACAGTGAGTGCCGATCTAATAAATAAAACATTTTGTAGAAATATGCACAATCTAAATTAGGTTCAAATTCCAACAAAATTGAATTGATTTAGTGTTTTGATTCATTTTGTACATTTTGAGGTTAAATTGTTCCGTTTTTTAAAGCAAATACGTCCAAATTGTTTGGCTTATTTATCGGCTGCACACCAAGCTCTTTAGCAAGTTTGTTTAAACAATATTTTTAAGATTAATAAAGTTTTAATTTGACAGTTTGCCTGAAAAACAGTTGACAAACCAGTTGTGCCCTGCTTGTAATATTCGCTACCTCATATTTATTTCCGATTATTGATGTTGGCTAAATAGATGTACAAACATTTAACGTCAAAATCGATTTGAAATGTAATTTTGTTTATGGTCTGTTACTAACACTTTGCACACATGGCGCATTATATTGACTTGTTGGTTATCGACGCCAAAAAAAAAAAATTAATCCTAAACACCTTTCATCTTTAAATAAAACGAGAGTAGGATATTTTAGCTTTAGTTAAACCAAAAATTAAAAATAGTTTTAACACTTTTTTGATTAACTTCCCACTACTATTTAGGATTTTGTCATTTGTTGTACAAGTGTATCTTATTTAACAACACGACGTGGAATTTATTTAACAGCACAAAACAAGTTTTATTCTATGCTATGTTCGAAATATGTTTCAATAATTATTTTTATCAAAGTGTGTACAGTATTGTCATTTCTCGGGATGCAATGTGGACAAGCATTTTATCTCATCTCTTTCCTCGTAAACTTTAAATAAACCATCTAACTAAAACATTAAACTTTATGTGCCGATGTATGGTCATTGTTTAGCCAGAAAACATACCATTTGTCAAATTTAAAACATTTATTCTTCTTGATCTGATTTGTAAAGATTTCGTTCTAAACATTTTACTTTCAAACATGCTCCCTAATTTGAAAAAATGTGTTTGTTCACCTTTCAGTTGTGTAGGGTACCACGGTTTTAATAAACTTATGAGGAGTTTCGCAACTTTACAGCGTAATTATCACGTCACAGTAGAAACGCGAGAAGTTTCACGCGGTTCACGAGTAGCTATTGCCTGAAGAAAGAAACCGTCTACTAAAAAACAACGCTTTATACGGTTTATGTTGCTGCTTTGAAAACCTTCACTGTATAAGCAGTTCTTAATCAATCGCAAGAGAGTTTTCATGTAGGCCTACTTCATGTTCTCGGAAACCGAAGCTGCTGTATGTTGGATTGGAATCTTGTGGTATGTATTTAACAATGTGATTGTCAACAAAAAATGATAAAAAGTCATTTTTTAAACTTATGGAAAATAATCCTTTCTAATGAATGTTTTAGCGTTATACCAAGTATGTACAAATGCCCTCAATTTAAACTGTTATTTTGACACATACTTTTGGTATGTTCGGACTAAAGGTATTGATATTTTATTTAAGGTCACCATGTAAGCCACCTAGAGCTATTTAAGAAATGCAAATTGTATTCGTTTAGCAATATTTTTAGCGTTATACCCAGCATTTGTGTGCTGACTAAAACATTATGCAAAAATGCAACAAACTTTAACCAACACCCTACTGTACTGTGATTCATGTCAGATTCTTGATTTTAAACCGGTGTATCGCTTATGTCGAAAAACCGTTTTTGAAATCACCGTGGTTGGTTGTTTATGTTGTCTATTAATGCGCAGTGATAATTGTTCTGGCTTTTATTTGTGGTTGGTCGAATGGTCGTTTTGCCGACTGGTTTTTGAACACATTTGGTTGTTTTTGGTCGTTTGGTTGGAGACCAACGTTTATATTTGTTCTGGCTTTTATTTGTGATTGGTCGACTGGTCGTTTTGCCGACTGGTTTTTGAACCCATTTGGTTGTTTTTGGTCGTTTGGTTGGAGACCAACGTTTATATTTGTTCTGGCTTTTATTTGTGGTTGGTCGAATGGTTGTTTTGCCGACTGGTTTTCGAACACATTTGGTTGTTTTTGGTCGTTCAGTTGGAGACCATCGTTTATATTTGTTCTGGCTTTTATTTGTGGTTGGTCGAATGGTCGTTTTGCAGACTGGTTTTCGAACACATTTGGTTGTTTTTGTTCGTTTGGTTGGAGACCAACGTTTATATTTGTTCTGGCATTTATTTGTGGTTGGCGAATGGTCGTTTTGCCGACTGGTTTTCGAACACATTTGGTTGTTTTTGGTCGTTTAGTTGGAGACCAACGTTTATATTTGTTCTGGCTTTCATTTGTGGTTGGTCGAATGGTCGTTTTGCCGACTGGTTTTCGAACACATTTGGTTGTTTTTGGTTGTTTGGTTTGAGACACCAACGTTATATTTGTTCTGGCTTTTATTTGTGGTTGGTTGCATGGTCATTTTGTCGAGTAGTTTTTGAACACATTTGGTTGATTTTGTTGGTAAAAGGTTGGAGACCAACGTTTATATTTGTTCTGGTTTTATTTCTGGTAGGTCGAATGGTCGTTTTGTCGACTGGTTTTTGAACACCAATTTGGTGGTGGCTGGTCGTATTTGGTTGTTACTTTTGTTTGTGTCTGTTTATGTTGTGTTGTTTATTTGCCTCGATTCAGCAGGGTTGTATCGCGGAACGTTTTTGCTCTGGTTAATGGGCAAGTTGGTTTTCATTGCTGGTTTAAACAGTATTTTAACATCGGTCATATTGCCGACTGTTTTTGACAAGGAACATGGTTGTTTGTTGTTGCTATTCTGTTGGTGGTTGGTTGTTTAATCAATGCGCTTTACTTTTAGTTCTGCCTCCCAACTTCACGTATTTCATTCGTCTATTTTGTACGCACTCGACCAGCTCTGTTTTCCGTTGGCGATGTGATCTGACGACTACAGCCATGTTGAGTTTGAATTTGGTGATTAGCCAACAAATTCTCGGTAATATAATTGTTCCAAGAGTACTGCTGCTATAGCGCTACAATGCTGAATAGATTTGTTAATTTGCGTTGCTAACGCGATTGGAAGGTGGCATTCTGACACTGACACTCCCAACTTCACGTATTTCATTCTTCTATTTGGGACAGACTCGACCAGCTCTGTTTTCCGTTAGCGATGTCTTGTTAGATCACACACTAACAACTAAAGCCATGTTGAGTTTGAATTCGGTAATTCGCCTACAAATGCGCTAGTATAACGACAAGTAAAGTACAATGGCGTCCAGTAAAATCGGTAATATAATTGTTCCAATCCTAGTGCTGCTTTAGCGCTACAATGATGAATAGTTTTGTTAATTTGCATTGCTATTAATCCGAGCTGTTATATTGTCTTGCTTGTTTGTTGATGGTTTGCTGTTTTGCTTCTGCTTGTTTCTTCTTGTTTGAAACCTGTATTAATTTCGGGTATTTGTAATTTTTTAGTTAAAACAGTGCTTAGTCTTTTAGTAGTCACTATTTTAATGGATTACATTTAGCCACTTCCATGTTTACCATGTTTCATATTTAGCGTCACCATAAATACCCCAAAATTACAGAAATCTTGTTTTTCTGTTGTGCGTTTTCGTGTTGCTGTTGGCTCTTTTGTTTATGCAGGAATTTTTGGACCGCGATGTTTTTCACATGGAAGAAAATGTTTGGCTGTTTGAACCGCTGAAGAAAGGCTCTGGTGTATCTACAATACGCCCCACTCTACGATGCGTTGCTATGTGAGTATACGCTGTAGAAGATAGGCTACACTTATATTATATTTCAAAGTTTTTGTTATAAACGGTCTTTAAATGCCCCTTAGGAACTCAGAACCCTATTTGCGTAAATAATTTTGAAATAAAATTTTTTGTTTTAATATAAATAAACTTTTTTGTTTTGTTTTTGCGTTCGATGTACCAAGTCAATTCATCTATATTATCTTACAAAATCAGACTTTTCAAATATTTTAAATATATCTTGAAAGACATGCTAAGTGAATAAGTTGCAAGGCTTTGTGCTATTTAAAAAAACCTGTGTTATTCCTTGAACACATGCTAAATCCCGTCAAAATATAGCTCTATCATATTACGGCACAATAACAAATCGCCCACCTTAGTCACTTACTACAGATATCTGTTTCAAAATGCCAAAAAACTTTTACAGGTCTAGGAGCTGTGCTTTCTTAAAATCAAGTGGTTTTCAAGTCAAGACGTCTCATCACTTATAGAGGTGCTTAGGTTAAGTTTGTTAAAATTGTTGTCTATGATTTATTGAGTGACAATATGAGTTATAGCTTGGACTGTTGTACCTTAAGGTTTAAGTTTGATTTTATATCGCCTAGGCTTCTAAATAGCTTATTAAACAATTTAGATAGTTGGGATTATTTTGTTGCTTACGCTTCTAATGTTCGATAATTCGCTGTGACATTGTTTGCAAAACGCTTTTTATCGTTTTAGATTAGTATAATCATTAAGTGGTGAGCGAAGATAATTATGCGATAATTGTTTTTAACGTTTAGTTTGTAATGGAGATCACGCCAGATTAAGATTCAGTTTATTTTCTATGAAACTTAAACGTTGATATACAGATAGCACATGAGCAGAGAAATACTTTACTGCGGAGTTTTACTTTTTGTAGCACTAAACATGTTTGGTTTGTGTGAACCACGGTTGGCCTGGAATTTCAAAGATGACCTGACTTAGTCCATTTTTCGGATTTTATACCTAAATTTCGAATCGACCTTTATAATAGACACCGTAAAACCAGTCTACGTACCCAAAGGGGTTCACAGACCCAAGTTTAGGAAGACCTGTCATACGGTCATCAAGCTGTCGTTGCCAGTGGTTCATAGCTGACAATTCAGGGGTGTTTCATATAGGAGTAATTTATATGTGTTAATCCTGGTCAACTAACAGATTCATCTGTATAAGTATATTCTGCCAAGTAAGCTGTGTTTTAAATAATAATATTTAATACTTAGCACTGTTTTATTTAACACTAAAATATCGTGCACCCACGTTAAAGGTTAGTTGGATCAAATCAAAGCATAAAATGAGTTTTTAGCTTGTGCCGTTTTTGTTTACTTTATTGCAAGTATTTAACATTATACTGTTTATTTTACTCTTCGCCATGTTTCCTTTCATTAATAGGTCTTATAGTGGAATATCCTGAGTTCTCATATTCGGGGTTTTCTGGAAGCTCCGGAACCTAAGGAACTCACCCTGGCCGCATACCCCCAACCTACGGCGCCGTCGACCCACAGCCTAATGGTCTGCAAGTGTGTGTTGCTAGTGTGTTACATCCATCTATACATTAGTCTTCAGGCCATGTTTTCTTTCATTTTCCAGGTTTTATCGTGGGATCCAATTCAGAAGTCGACCCACAGCTATCACTGGTCCACGGAAGATTAAACCAGTAAATTCCATAAGAAAGGTACATATACTAATTTGACAATTTTACTAAGGTTCTACAAAAATTTCACAGAGTAATAAATGCGTTAATTCCCAATATAACGCCAATCTTACCAAGCCGAAATAATTAAATTACCAAAATTTATTGTGTGAAACCTAATGCCGCTATTCGTCTATAAACAAATTTTAAATTTTGACGTAAAGTTTGTTGCCCAATTAAAAGCTGAAAAATAACATTTCTGGTAAAACTTTCCCAAAGTTTTTGTCAAGTTGCGTAAAAGAATCTTCTTGCAGATGCTGAACACCAACAGAAGATCGAACTACGCAAGAAAGGTAGAACAATTTAAGGAGGGCACGTATGTAGAAACTGTAAGTATTCAAAATTTGGACTCCGTAGAGAAAAAACTGCCAAGGTTTATTAAAAATAAAAGTTTAGTGCCATAAGACAAAAAAATGGGCAGCCAAACCAAACCAACATAATTGAAAGCGCAAAAAACGCGTAAATCGCCACAAAGGATCCTTTGTAAATCGCAAAACAGGACAAAAATGGCGCAGCGTACAAAAAAGCAAGTGTAGCTGCAATATGACGTTCCAATGCTAAAATATCTTTGTGTAAACATAGCCATACTAAACGCTTTTAGCGTTGTATCCATAGGTTTAAGTCTACGGGTGTGCAGATTTCAGAGAAATGGTCTATTTTTTGTGTTTTTTTTTACTTTATTTCACCTTTCCTTTTTCCTGTCTTTCCACTTTGTGTTCCTCTGGTTTAAATTCTATTTCATCATTCGTTTTAGCCGCGCAAATAAAAATCCAATTTTTCACTGGTGTTGTTTTTATTGCTATATTGTTCACGTTTCTTACGCAGAGCTAATTTATTTTTTACCCAACTCTATTAAATGCTGCCAACCTATGAATACCATCTATTTGTCTTAGCCACTTTGAATGGGTTCTGAAAAATAGGTTCCCTAAACATATTTAGGGTGTGCATGCAGATCATATTGAAATAGAAATGTAAAAATTTAATTCGTTAAAAGAAAAAATATTTGGCGCCTTCTGCTTTAATGTTTTTAGACTACATTTTAGTTTTACATAATTTGGCCGAAAATCGCAACTTGTGTCTACTTTTTGCATGACGTAAATTTATGTCGTCACACCCAAAAAATTTCTGCAGACCCGGCTGATGCACGCAAACCCAAACGTATACATCTAGGGCCCCGTTCAACCAAATTAGAATCTATTCCTAAGGTAACTTTGTTTCTATACTTTTATGGGTGTCAGCAAATCCACTATAAGCAATTGTGTTCGTCCGTATACTTAGATTCATTCCAATTAAGGAACTGATGATGCCACTTGGCGAAATATATTCTCCTTTAAACAAAACGTCTGATCCTGTTTTTACTCCTGTTTCCAAGTATGAGTTTTACTTGTTAATATACGCATCAGCGGAGCAGTGATCGACTGGCTAAAACCTGCCGTCGATGGTTTGGATTCTATAAAGATACACCTTATTGTTCTATTGTCTAAAATACTGTTGTTGATACGAGGCTGTATGACGTCATTTGTTTGACGAATCGAGATGATTGTTAATTGAGAGCATCTATTAGTTGTGTTATTTATGTTGCATTGAAAGCCAGGAACAAAGCAAAGCACCAAGTCCAAAGTTGTTAAAGTCGACTGAAATCATCAGAATGTTGTTTTGTGTTCTTCAAATTCTGTTGATTGTGTCTTTGAACGGAGGCTTGGCCACTTTCAGTAAGTAATAAATTTGTATTTGTTGCATATTTGTTATTTTTTTAAAACAGTGGTTGCTTTAATATTATTCACTTCGCAGAAATAATATTGTCGCTATTTAGTTGCTTAAAAGCTGTGGTGACATTCACTTTGACAACAGAACTATGGGACTTGAACAAAATTTAATTTTTTAAAGAACTTTTAAAAGAACGAATTTAAAGAAAGTCCACATAAACTAAACCTTATATTATATTCTGGGTGAAGCTATTTCTAGGTGGTTTCTGTCCTTTTTGTACCAAAGTTTATTTTTTGGGAAGGAAAGGCCTTCAATAGTGTTACTTTAATGTGCCTTATAAACGGACAACGGCGTCCAAACTAAGTCGGTTTAAAACCACCAGAGTCCGACTCCGCCGACTAGTAATAAAGTCTAGGTAGTTAGTCAAGCCCTGTATCCATCCATCAGTAACCAAACTTGTGTGAATATGCACCAATCAATTTGCAGAGGCGTCTGTTACAGTACATAACATACTAAGCTACAATAATTTGATAAATTTCCAGTCTTTGAAACAATGTTATATTTCCAGTCGGATGCGACACAAAGTTCTCCGACCTAACTATCACTTTCCCCTCCATCGTTGTTTGTCCCCGAGACTGTCCCCAACAAAATGACCACCTGGTTTGTGAGAATGAAATGTTCATCGGAACCAACTATGTCTGCTCTTCTGCCATAGAATCCGGCCTTATAACAAGTAAGTTTAAAAGAGGAAGGTTCCTAAGACTTTGAAATCGACTCAATTGAAAACTGACATTAAAAATCAAACGAATGATGAAACCACTTGGGATTCATTGAAAATCAAATGGCTTTAAAGTTAAAAGTTTAAGGTAAAACTGAGTTCAGTGGAAAATGAAATTAAACTTATTTATTTGATTCAGCAAATTGTTTTTCCCGAACATTTAATTAAAATGGTTTCATTGCGGACGTCTTGCTATCCTAAGTTTTTCGTTATGAGGGATCAATTTTCAGCTCAGATATGTTTGTAATTTTCGAAGGGTATTAAGTTCGTTTTTTACAGTTATGGATGGAGGTGAAGTAGCCATAATGGTGTCGGAACAAAATCTACCAGGAGAACTCACAACAGGTTGCTTTGCACAACCCCGACTATTCTTCTTCTCAGGTTGGTCAGCATTTACTACTTCAGAACATAAGTAGTGGTTCAAAGGCAGATTAAAATGTATTACCTAAAATAACCATAGTGGTTGAAACAAATCTAAACTAGCGTTATTAAAAAATGCATTATACTGCAGTTACAAAAGCTACAAAGTTATTTGATTGTTGCTGGAGTTCATTGAGACTTCGTGGTTGCAGATATGACTTTACTTGCAAATGAGAGCAATTTTACGAAACATGGCATTGCATTTGTCCCTGCATAATGTTTTTATAAAAAATAGGTTTACAACAAAAAGTACTATTAAATATATTTACCACGGACAATACATCGGTTAATAGCGTACGTTTTGCGATATTAAATGAGTAAATAATAATCATTGTAAGTACAACAGTAGTTTACAGGTTGCTTATGTGGGGCTTTATCCCGCCAATAGTTGTAGCACGTCATTTCCGGAATAAAGCCAATGGTGACGTCATAATTTGCGCTTTTTCGTTATTTTTTCTTTGTTCTATTCGCGTCGTTGACCACAAACGATACGTTGCTGTCGAAACAACGATTTGTCACAAATGCCAGTCCTGCCCACAGGTTGCCTTGTATAACATTGGTAAAAAATACAGCGCCAGTTCCAAAACGATATACCTGCGTATAAAAAGTCTCCGTCATTTCGACTTTTTATAAGTATCCGTCAAGTTATTTGTAAAAATATCTTGAGTTCAAGTCAAGTATATATGAATATATAACAAGTCCCAGTCAAGTCGTTGTCACACAAATTAAAAGTTCTTAAAACAAACAAGCCTAAAAAAATCTACTCATTTGTCTTAAAGACTTAAGAAGTCAAGTCGCGTCATTTGAAAACAGTTCATTATAACACAAAAGCAATGTGAAGTTAATTTTGTTCTTTCACCGTTGTATTATGCAAGAACCTCGTTTTGTTTTTTGTTTTAAGGTTTTACTCGAGCTTCGGCCAATACAAGAGATGATATTCGATGCGGTAAGGTGCTAATACGAACTTCTCAATAAATTATTAGACTGCATCATTTTCCGGTTTGCTTCTGCTTGTGGTATTATTTTAATTTGAATTTCCCAAGTGAATTATTTCTAGTTTTTCAAATCTGATTAGTTTTTTGTTGGCCAAATACGCAAACACTCCTTTTAGTTATTAAAAACTGAAAAATTAAAAAAAATTGAAATTGTGACCTAAACACATATTTTTTTAACAAAATTTTGATCTATTAGGATTGTATTAATTAAAACACACTCGACGTCGACTTCACCACGTTTTAGATGTTTTACTGACTTTATACCCGTCGAACACAATTCAGTTATTTTTGGGGGGTTATGCAAACCAAACCATAGACAACTATAATGCAAAAACGAAGTTCGAGCTGAACGTTATGCGACAAACTATGCCTGGTGGTTAATTCTGCATGCCTGCTAGACTGTATATTGCTCCAATGAAGATCTAATGCAGTTAAAATGTCGTTGAATATAATTCAAAACTTAAGTTGTTAAATTTGTCTCTATAAAATAGAATTAAAGATTCCAACAAAATTAAATAGAGTTGTCCAACACATACAATACTTTCCTGTAAGAATGTAATTCATTTATTGTTTTAGAAATTTCTGATTGCTTTGCCGGATTAAAGGACGGGTCAGTAAAAGATCACCAGTTCAACTCCTCATCTCACGTAGGAGAAAGGTTTCCTTACAAAGCCAGGCTGGACGGCCCCGAGTTTTGGAGGCCAAAGAGTAAGCTGCATAGTGTATTCTGCTTTACTATAAGGACGTTTAACCAGTATTATCTACAAAAAATCTTCTTGGCATAAACTAAACCACTAGAACAGGGGTCGACAACCTTTTTCTAGTATCAGGCCAAAACCAAACTCAGAAAGGTATTTGTGGGTCGCACAACATGATAACTAAGAATTGTGTGATTAACAATTTAGAACAACTGTGAATCAGGCGGGCCTCGGATCGTTTTTGTACTGAAAAACTTGTTTAATTACATTTACAGAGGCAATAAAGTGTTGACGCAAAGCGCGAAAAAAACATCTGTTTGGTTTAAAATTCTAGTTCACACGTCGTCATCTCCACAAATAATGAAAAAATTTTTAAGAGGTGGAGGGCCGGATGAATTACATCGGCTGGCCGATCCGGCCCGCGGGATGTAGGTTGCCTATCCCTGCAATAGAAAAACCTCTAATGGAACAACAGCAAAAACCTTTTTTTGTTACTGTATTATTCATGCTTTTATTTAACAAATTTATTTCCGCTCTATTTCGAAAACCGAAATCGTTTTCTAACATTCCCCACCTAATAGAAAAATTAAAATTTGCACATCCTGTTTTAATATACCGGTACTTTCTCCAATATTTGCATAACATTACTCCCAACTTACTTTTCTGACCAGCTAAATTTACGAGTTATTGGATTCAAGTTGATTTTGAACGAAACCGTCAAGTTACTGGAATCGTAACACAAGAGGTGAGAAACTAGATTTCTGTAAATCGTGCAACATTAACGTTAGTTTAAGAATGAAGAAAAATATATATCCACCATATGCGGGTAACCACATTGTATGCGCATTGTTCGCAGTCCATAGACCAGGGGTGTTCAACATGTCGACCTAATAAAAAATGGCACGCAAGCACCCCCAAAATACTGCCAATTGTCAAAAACGCGAAATTTGTTATACAGCCAATTGTCATTGTTTATCCACAATACAAAATAATCCCAGAAATAACGACAACAAACAATTATTTCTAATTTTATAACACTATACTGTTTTTGTAAGATAAAGATTGTCACGTCGGCATGTTTCAGTTGGACACCCCTGCTATAGATTGTAAGATAAATGACTGCTAAGAATGTCTTTTCAAATATCTTCTTCAAAAGTCGAACCCAGTGATAACGTTGGTTAAAATTACTTGTTTTTTGACGTTAACTCTACAAAAATGTCTAACGTTTTGTGACGTAAACGATTCCTTAATCTCTTTTTTGTCTTCATTTTTGCATAAAAGGGCAACAAATATTCTTTGTACAACAATAAATCACATCATACGTCAAACATCACAAATGCGTGTCCGACTCAATACAGTCATCTGAGTGCAGTTTTTGCCTAGCCCTGTGATTGACATGCCGAAAGAAGTTCTGAACTTTTGCATCCCACTAACTTTAAACTTTGATTTGCTTAAGGACTCCTTAGGATACAGCACTTGGGTGACAAAGTTTTCAATAATGTACAGGAAAGATAATGACGAAATTGAGAAGTTTGTTACAGATGATCTTGGTGAACCAAAGGTAGGTAAATGGCCTAGTTTAGTTAATAGCACCACAAAAAAATGTTTCTGCTTGAGCCAAATACTGGAGATTGCAGTATGACGTGGAATGAATGTAAACTTTTACAGAAGTAATTTGCATTTTGTGAACGTTTCGAATAAATGTTAAGATAATGGGTGAAGGTTGTGTTAGCTGCAGAATAAACATCAAACCTATAATGAAGTAAATTGCATAATATAAACATTTCGAATTTCTTCACTAACATTTCGGCAAACCAACTGGCACCGAACTCACGTAGTAAATTAAAAAATACCATTCCTAGAGGGGCTGTTTTTGATTACTATTACTATGCTTGGTAGCAACAGTTTAGATATTTTGATTAATTATTCTATTTATTTTATGTTTTTTCGCTTTTCGGGGTGAACCTAATACTATAGGCTTAATTCACTAGATGTTGTGTAAGTAAACCAAGCATATAATAAAGTTGATATGAGAAATGTCTTCGAATTCCTACTTTTTTGGAGAAATCTTGTTCAATAAATCATAGCCAATTACGGACTACTGCAGTCGGTGACACATTTAAATCACAGGGCGACCAAATTTTGACTCCAACACAATATGTTGAGAAACACTGCGTTATAGGTTATGCATAAACTATTAAAGGCGTGATTATAAACGGTAATGTTGTTTTATTTCTCCATTGCAGGTTTTTAAAGCTGAAAGTTACACGATAAACCGGTTTCCAGAAGTTGTCCAAGCTCGCTATATACGGCTCAATGTACTGGAATGGCGCGGCAAACCTCGCTTAAGGATGGAGTACTTAACTTGTTAATACAATTACTGCTTAATACTTCAAAGTTTATACGATCTTAAATTTTTTTTATTTTGTGAAAAATACCTTCTCTTCTCGTCGTTTCATTTTCTTTGACTGATGTATAAAGTGCTTTTTGATTGTTTTCGCAAGAAATAAACTTCTTACTTTCCCTAAATTGTGTTTGCTTTCTAGTTTAGCAGGCTATCACCTTTAATACTCAAGCTGGGTACAATAAATCTCAGAAATATTTTTTTAAATTTCTATAATGTGCGTTGTTTTAATTCATTAATGTTCATTTTACCATCGCAATATTAGCTGTAAACGACTTCTCCCGACCTATTTATTACTTTAAACTGAAAAGCTCTGTTAAACCATTGTTCCTTAACCTTTTTTTGCGGCGTTTAAAATATTGAGCGTTTACGATAAAAGTGAAGTGTCCGCGACCCAATGATTACCACCGATTGTTTTAACCAACTGAAGACCAATAAAATAAATTCAAATTTAATTGATACGAGCAATGACGTCGTATTGTTTGCTCAGATTTTAGAGAAATCTGGCTTGACCCATTTTTAATAAATCTAACCAAATAAAACAACTGCGAACTGCAACCCATCCAAATCAAAGGGCGACGCAATTTGTGGTCGTGACCCAAGGGTTGAGAAACACTCTGCTAGCCAGTCATAGTTAATTCTGTTGGGTAGAAATATGAATATGTGTTGGCATGAAAGTACGAGGCCATTGCAATATTGTGTTGTCAGTCTGCGAGTAAATTCATCATAATACCGCAAAAGTGTCAATATGTCATGAATGCTGTTAATAGATTTAGTGACACCATCTGATTTACTGTTATGTTGAAAGCTATAGGTGCACTTACTAACGAAGTTGTTAGGCTAAAAGTTTTTTATGTAACCAGAGAACTTAAAATGTTAGGCAGAGCTCTTCAAATTCTATTCCTAGTGTTCTTAAAGAAAAGTTTGTCTACTTCCAGTGAGTATAATTAGTTTATTCTATTTGACGAACTTATTTTAACAATGAAAAATACTTTTGAATTTGTGATTATTTCATTAGGGTTGTTATTGTTGCCATATTTTTAAGGGCATTAATTCCTCCATAATGTTGGACTACTTTAAAAACTGCTGATCATAGCCATTATTTGTTTTAATTTTTGTCAGGGGCCGCAAAAAAAGGTTTTCCATGAATTTTTTGTTAACCTGTAAAACGACATGATAATTTACTGCAAACATCAGCTAAAAATCACTGATTTTTTTTTGCATCACAATTTTGTCAGGTCGCTTTAAATTTGGCGATGTACATTTTGAAAATCAGTAAAACAAACTTAAATATTTGACAGAATAAACTGACTTTAAGCTATTTTTGCTTCTAAAAGACTGCCGGTTGGATTATTGAGCTTCACAAACGAGGATTGAAAATTAGAACAATTTAACACTGAACTGAGCGCTCATTTTTTAAAATAAAGTTTACGTTTTAACATTACGAGCTTTAACAGTTCCTTAGTAATCGTTTATTTATTTACTGGCTTAACAATGTTATATTTTCAGTCGGATGCGACACCAAGTTCTCCGACCTGACGGTCACTTTCCCCTCCATCGTTATTTGTTCCCGAGACTGTCCACAACAAAATGACCACCTGGTTTGTGAGAATGAAATGTTTATCGGAACAAATTATGTCTGCTCTTCTGCCATAGAAACCGGCGTCATAACAGGTAAGTTTAAGTTTTAAGGACTGGGAATTTAGTAGAAATGTCAACAGAGAAAAAATACAAGGTCTTAATGATATTGACCGCCTAAAGCTATGAAATAACATGGACTTATGTAGAAGATTAGATGCACTTATAGGTGTAAAAGCAACAAGGAACTTACGTGAAAAATGCTTTAACTTAAGTGAAATATTACATATTATGGAAAAATTTTCATGAACTCAAATTCAAATTAAACGAACTTAGGTGTAAAATTACTTGTACTTAAGTGAAAAATGGCATAAACTTAAGTGACAAATACATTATCCCAAGTGAAAGATTATGTACGCTTATCGGCAAAATGTCATAAACCTAAATTAAAATAACACAAACTTAAGTGAAAGATTACTTGGACATAGGTGTAAACTTACTTGAACTTTAAAGTCAGATGAAATTGACTTAGGTGTGAGATGACACGAATACCCCGGTAAAAAATTTTATTAAATACTACTAAATGGACTTACATAAAATTGAGTGCAATATTAACAAGAATCGAGTGTAAATTTGCCATAGATTTTAGTAAATAAAATAACGTGAATTACAAAAATTGTTGAAGGTCTGAAGTTTTGTTCCATTATACAAATAAATTGACTTTGCTTATATTTTAGTTTATTATTTACCTATATTTTTCGGTATTTTTGACGAATTTAAGTTCGTTTTTTACAGTTATGGATGGAGGTGCAGTGGCCATAATGGTGTCGGAACAAAATATATCAGGAGAACCCACAACAGGTTGCTTTGCACAACCCCGCCTATTCTTCTTCTCAGGTTGCTCAATACTTATTAACGAATAACAATTAGGCCTATTAACTGCCTAAATCACGAAACTAAGCACTTTTAAACCAAGTTCTACTCCAAAACAACCTTTTTCGTAAAACCAAGCACTTTAAAATTGTTGAACGCGTGGTTTTCCGAGCACTATTTTGTACAGCAAACCCAATATATTAAAATGTAGTTCGATTGAAAGAACAAAAGTGGTCAAAAGTCAAGCCCGGTCGTTTGAGAAACTGTGGTCAAGATATTAAACTATAATTCGAAATATTTAAAATAGGTTCGTCATGTATTTCTTCAACCAACGTTTCGGCTTACTATACGGCAAGCCTTCGTCAGGGACTGACACACAAAGCCAACAAAACGCAAAGTTTTCTTTGTGTGATTTCACTTTGCGCCCCGTTTGGCTTTGTGTGTTAGTCCCTACCGGATAGTAAAACGTTGGTTAAAGAAAGATATGCCAGACGAACCTATTTTAAATATACTATGTCTGGTAGCAACAGCATATTTTTTAATTCGAAGCGTTTGCTAACTTCTGAATGAGCTTTGATATTCGTTCTGAGGTCAAGCCATTGAGCTGTTTTTTTTTTCTAGGTCCTATTACTTTTAGTTGAATCAATACGTTCTAGAAGTTTGGCCGCTTTAAATGCATTAATTTAACAAGCTCCAATTGCGAATACCAATTTGCGTTTAAGCAGCATAAATATCAGTTTATAAGATTTACAATAAACATATGTGAAAAATATATAAAAGGGCGTATCTTTATAAAATTGAAAACCATTTATAGCAAAGTATTAATGCAATCAATAAAATAGTCAAAAATAACCTACTGATTTCATATGTTTTTGACTATTTATTGATTTCAATATTACTTTGCTTTGTATATGTATTTTACTTTACTTTTAGAACTGACGATGCCTATATAGGCGAATATATATAATCCTTAAAAAAGGCCTGATCCTGGTTTTACTAGTTTTTTTTTAGTTTTATTGTTTATTAGGCTAATTGGCAGGACGTTTGTTTATATGTGAAAAAAGGTGTGTGTGTAAGTATGGAAGAAACAGGGTGATATTCATTTCCGCCCATGGCGGCTATTTGCAGTTAACCAAGTAACCTATGTGACTCATGGTCTTCAATTAGTTGGGAAAGAACTTTTTATTAGTAAAAATATAAACAATATACTAACAAATGATCAAGTGAAAAACGTTATCCCTTCCATTGACTCATGGTCAATGCTGTAGCCAGCCCCAAAATTTTTGTGTTACGACAAAATTATGGTGAAGAGATTTTTAACGAAGCATAATGAAAACAGCAAAGCATAGCGAAACGTATTTAACTGTAAATCTAAAGGAACATCCATATTTGGCCATTAAACCAGTTAATTGAGTTTGACTTATTTGTAGAAGCATTTTTGTTGCGTATTTTTAACAAGGGCATCAATCTGGTTACAGTGTTTTGTTTACCCTTTTGCATTAACTACCATTTGCGTCCATCTCGATTTACAGGTTGTTATACAGTAATAGGGATTTTTCCGTTAATTAATTGACGCGCGAAATCATTTCCTGAATTAGGCTCAATTGTGACGCGAAATGCGTGATTGTGATTTACGTTATTTTCCTTTGTTTAAATTACAAACGACGCATGTCTATTGCATAACAATCGCTTATGTTGCAAATGTCATGTGTTCGTATGCAGGTGTGTTGTCATTTGACATTTGTGAAACAAGCCTAAATATAGAATAAATCTCAAATCAAAGCCCAAACAGTAGTAGGTATCATTTTGAACGCTTAGAATAAATCTTTAGAGTTATTCGAAACGTTCAAAATGGTAATTACTTCTGTGTGCGCATTGATATTCTTATTACGTCTTACTACAATCTCCAACCATTATGCTCCAAAATTTCAAATCCATTCACGTTTCCAGCATTTTATGAACGTTTTGAACAAATCTTTTTCATATTAAAGGTGAAGAAAGTACTTGTCCTTAGATACTTCACATAATTCACAGAATGTACAACATGAGCGTTTACAAAATGCCACTTACTTACGTATGAGCTTTATTATTTATTCTACGTAAAATTTGAACTTTAAACCATTATAAACGTAGTTGGGTGGTAAAAACATTATAGAGACTAAAATCTTGAAATCTTAAACTGACTCTTTTACAATAATACGTATTTCTATTTTTCTCTTTTAAGGTTACACACAAACTTCATTTGCATTCAAAGCTGCTAAATGCGGTAAGATGTTTAATAAATGTGCTTTTCCGTGGTATAGGCCTAATATTAAATGTTTTCCTAATCCTAGATATGTTAAACAATTACCACATTAAGTGCTTGCATTCCACAAAAAAAACAAAAAAAAATTAGTTATAGTGGAAAATATATCGCAAAAGCGTTTTTTGTTTAATTTTTGCAAATCTATTCCTTTATGAGAAACAAATCGTTTAGTTTCGTTTTGTCTTCAGTGTTGATTTAAAAATAAGAACGTCAAAATATTGACTCGTGGAAACAATGTGTGCAAAACTATTTCAACATTTAGTTGAAACAACTTAAAAAAATACAAGAAGTTATGAATTTCTTCTGGTAGGAAAACATTTCACGTGTTTTGTAAATATTTATTCGAAAAATAATACCGTGCTTGTCAAAGATAATCTTTTAATTTTTATGTCTGTTATCGACCGTGTAATTTTTTATAAATTTAAACTCGTAAATTATTTAGCGACGTCAACCACACCTTGTGACGAAATAACCTGCCAGAACAACGGACTGTGTGACGTCACAAGAGGCCGGTGCATATGTGGCGATGACTTTGGCGGAGAATTTTGCGAGAAGGGTGAGTTGTTTTTCGAAATGAAAAGTTGAAAAATAAAATTGTAATTAGTGTTTTACAACCAGAAGTCGTCTAAAATGTCTGTAAGTAGAGCAATAAGCAAACAATGCCGACATTAATTCGGCGTCGTATTTCTTCACTTTTATAGCCAGAAAAAAATAAAGAATCCTATACCTTTCGTTTTTAAACGCTGTTTTGATTTCGGTCTTATGACTTGATTTCGTTTAAACTTTAAAAGGGTCTGTTACTAAAACAAATGTTTACAAGCAATCCTCTGCCAGATTTACCAAAACTTGATGGCTTACGACCAAGCTGTCATACATTTGCGGACATTTTCGGATCAGTATCATTATTCACATTGTTATAGCTTTATGTTTTATTAAGTTACTAGAAATGCCAGATATTTGACATTAAAGTTCACCTTTAGTTAATTTGACACCTAAAAAATTATAGTGTGATTTTATTGTATTGCAAACAATTACATCACATTTCTACACTTAGTGCAAGAAACAATGAATAATCGGTTTTGTTTTCAAGTTTTGTCGTTAATTACTTGACGAAATTTAGTTGATCAAGTTAAAGCCATCTAAAGAGATTGCCAGCCATTCCACAAAGGGTTCATATCAGTCTACATTAAATATCCTAACGAGACTTTCTGTTTTTGTAGATATTACCAAATGTTTTGCCGGTTTAAACGACTATTCGGTTGCAAACAACCAAATAACCGCCTCATCGTTTTTAGCTATGAGGAATCCCTACAAAGCTAGACTGGACGGTCCCGAATTTTGGAGACCGAACAGTAAGTTTTACAATGTGTTCAAAACAAAATGCTGATTTAGGTATCATTTTGAACGATCCGAATAACTATTTATTCATTTTCAACAAAATTCAATACTTCTGAATGGGCTTTGATATTCTTACTATATCTTACCACAAACTCCAACCATTATACCGTAACTAAAATGTTGATTCTTTTTAGAAAAATAGCTTAAACATAAGGTTGGTGTATAAACTAGAGATCAGGTGCGCATGTAATTGTTTTTTTAGAGATGACATCGAAAAGTTGCGTCACAGCGTGACGTCACAAAGTTACGTTAAAACATGGCGCCGCAAAGAAAGAACCTTAAGAACACCACAACATGCGTTTATTTTATTTTTTGAAGTTGGAGAGTTGTGCATTTTAATATAAAAGCTGACATTACAAAGATGTAATCGATTCGATCAAAGCAAAAAATCATTTAAATCGTTTAAATTTGCCAATCTGTTAGTTTGGATGGCGCGTTGAGACACACGACACCTTTCAGCTGAATCGGTTTTATTAAAATATCCAGGGCACGGATGTCCAACGTTTTAACAGAATGGGCCGAAAATTGCCACTTTAAAAATTTCGATGGGCCGTAAAACCTAATAAAATGAAAGGGGTGACGTCATAAGTTGCGTCATTTCGTGGTAAAATGTCAGCCTTATCGCGCGAAGCGCGACAAATTGAGTTCACAAGTAGTATTATGCCATGGTACGACACCTTTGGGCTGATATATTTCCTTAAAACGGTCCGCAAAAGCACACATTTAGAAAACCACCAATCTTGCTTAACAATGATGGGTGCTCACTGCACAAGCGTTCGTTGGCTGTTAAAATGCGATATTAGACTTAATTATAGTCTCAGAAAATTTATAAGATTAGGCCTTCGTCAAATACTGCGCGTTTTACGCGTTTTGATGATAGTCTAAACAATTGTTTTAATAAAGGCTACTAAAAGTGAGAATGTGGTGGGCCGCACGTAAATATCAGGCGGGCCGCGGGTTGGACATCTCTGGTCTAAGAAATATAGTGAAAACAGTATTTAGATATGGAACAAAATGTAGTTAAACGCCGTGAAAATACAGTTTTAGGGGTGCATGGCTTCGTTGATCCCCTATACTCCCCCTCCCTGCTAAAGATTTTCGAAATTTCAGTATTTTCCTATTCTAAAAAATACATATTATATTGGAAACGGTTCTTTGTATAACAAACCACGCTTAAATCATTTTTGGTTTCTCATCAACATCAATACTACTCTAGTATCGGTCGATTGCTGGTAGCCTACGATTTAATATAACATTTTGGCTTCCATCCGTTATTTTTGCCAACCGACAACCTTAACCACATTTCGTTTCCACTGATTTCCACTTTTCCAAAACCGTCGCGTCAGATTATAAACAACTGATGTTGAAAATGAAATGAATAAAGACTTACTAGAAACGCTCCAAATTCTACCTACTTCTATATTGGCTTTAATATTCTTACTACAAACTCCAGCCATGATGCTCCTCAATACATTTCAATTTCAACTTCACAGAAATTCTTTGTTGTGTTTTATTTTACTTACAGCCTCAAAACCTTGGATCGAATGGATTCGTGTGGATTTCTTGCAAAAGCGCTCAATCTTCGGAATCATCACCCAAGAGGTGACTAAAACTTAGAAATTCAAATATGCAGTTAAAAATAAGCAATAAGAATATCAGAGCCCTAGTAGCATTTTGTGAACGTTTCGAATGACTCTTTATTCATTTTCAACATCATCACGTTATCCGAAACGTTCACAAAATGCTACCTACTTCTTTATGGGCTTTGATATTCTTACTACGTCTTTCTACAACCTCCAATCCTTATGCTCCAACTAAAAATAGTTTTCAGCTTAGCGGCTTGAAAAATATGTCCGGATATTATTGGATTTGTCTTGTGCAAGAGTTCACAAAACAAAAGAAACCTGTGACAGGCGCTGATCTTGGAATTTTTTTTGAGAGGGGGCATAACAACTGTATTTGGAGGTGACGTTAAAATGTGACGTCATAAAGTTGTGACTAAACGTGACGTCATAAAAAGTAACCTTATATTACATACACCACACAGATCGTTTATTTTGGTATAGTTTTAGATTGGAAAGGTTAATAACAGTAGGAAAGTTACAACGATGTTATCGATAAAACACCTTTATATCTTCAAAGACATCGTACAAACCTACCAGATTTGCGCATGGCGCTAAAGGTTTGGCATTTACTTAGTTAAAACAGGCAAAATGTACAGTTTGGGGGTTCATGGCGACGTTTTAATTTTATTTATATATATATCAAAGATTTTACTTGGAAATGATTTGCTCTAATAATGACTTTAAACTTGGACTCGACTTTAAGCTATTTCACAAATGACTTTACTGGTCTTACGTCATTTCAAAATCACTTGTTTAAATGACTTGTTTACAACACACGCTATAGTACTCTGCCTCTCGAGGCTTAATACACGAACATTCAAAAATTGGATGTTGACTTTAACTGGCCGCATGACTGGCAGTTTTTTATCTTCTAAGGGATTCAAGTTCAACCATGAAGGCAAGTGGGTGACGCAGTTTGCGATAATGTTCGAAGTTGACGAAAACAAAGGCGGGAATTTTATCGTCGATCAGCGAGGCGAACCCTTGGTACGTGTGTGGTGTTTGAGGTTTTTTATTTGCATATCTTTTCTCCGATTTAAAGCTAGTATTTCGCACGACTTTTTCTATGTTTTAATTTGCTTGATTTTCTGTGTTGCTTTTTTTTTTTTTTTTTTTTATTTATATGTAAGTATTGTAGTGATGTCCATACAGAGGTATAGGTATCATTTTGAACATTTTGATTAAATCTTCTTAAGATAACGACTGGAGGTTGTAAAGTTAGACGTAGAATGAATATCAAATTCCATGCAGAAGTAGGTAGAACTTTGAACGTTCCGAATATATCTTTATTCATTTTTAATATCGAAAAATGAATAAAGAGATATAAAAAAAGATGCAAATGATTAAAAAGATATTAGAAAAGTTCAAAATGATGCCTACTTCTGTATGGGCTTTGATATTCTTAATACAACCTCCAACCGTTATGCTGCAAAGTTTATTACAGTGATATCTATGTCTTTGTAGATGTTCAACGCCACGCACTACACAGTGAACCGGTTTCCTGAAGCTATCCACGCTCGATACTTTAAACTTTACGTAATCGCTTGGCACGCAACACCACGTTTGAGAATGGAATACTTGACCTGTTAAATGCACTGTATATACTCACTTCACTTGCTTCGCACTTATAAAACCTCGCATTTTTACCTTGTAATCTATTGTTTCTATCTTCCAAACACAAACAGGTGAAAAAAGATCTAAAACAAGTTTATTCAAAAGGAGAAAAATGCTATAGTTACGTAAAAGCATCCTCAGTTCGGCTTTATTTGAATAAAAATTCTAAGCAGAACTGACAATGCATTTTAGTATCCTGCTTTTTTTGAATAAATTTGTTCTAGATCATTTCTATTTGTAATTCTGTTTAGATCTCACGTTTGGATAAAACATTTAACAACTTACAGTGTTGGAAAAGACTTAGATCCGAATATAAAAAAAATTATGATTATATTATTGTTTTATCAACTGGTATCTACAATTGTTTTTAGTATAAAACATTGTACTTATGTGATAATCTTGTTGTACAAAGCGCGCTTTTTGAGGAAATTCTACTTGAAAACAATGTAAATATCATGTATTTTCACCCAATCTGGAAGTCCTTTGATACCACCAAACAACTTTCAAGGTTCCATATCTTTAACAAACCTTGGGTACTCACAACCAACATGTGGAGAAATAGGTCTTTGATCTATACCAGCGTTTCTCAAACTGCAGTCCTTACAGCAGTTAGGCTTTAAGTTTCCAACATTAGACTTTAGCGAATGTATATAAACATTAGTTTATGTTTTAAACACTTTCTGTCATCATTATTGTCATTAGTTATGCTTTAATATTCGATCATGTAGCCCAGGGGTCGGCAACCTTTTTCTAGTCGCGGGCCAAAACCAAACTCAGAAAGGTCTCTGCGGGCCGCACAAAATGTTAGCTAAGAATTGTGCTATTAAAATGTGGAAAATGTGAATCAGGTGGGCCTCGGATGTTATTTGCACTTAATAACGTGTTTAATTACATTTACAGAGGCTGTAAAATGTTAACGTAAAGCTGGAAAAAAAGGATTTATTTGGTTTAAAATTCGAGTTCACACGTCGTCATCCATACTATTAATAAAAAGTGTAATACAACTACCTTGAGTGAACGTGATAACATTTAAAGTTAATGTAGCTTAGTATTTGTTAACCGTTTTAGGTGAAGGCTGACCTGGCGAGCAAAGCGAGCGCGATTTTTTTGGTACCGGTAGCTAAGCGAGCGCGATTTTTTTGGTACCGGTAGCTAAGCGAGCGCGATTTTTTTGGTACCGGTATACCGGTATACCGGTATTTTTTTTAATTTCTTGCAAGTTTTTATTACATTGAAAATAAAAAATAAAAAAAAATTAAAAAATATATGTCCAATATTTTTTGAATACGTTTTCCGTTTTTCCGCGACGCAATTGGTAGCCTTCCCCGCCAACGGTAAAGAAGCGCGGGTCTAGTTGAAAAGGCAGCATCAAAACGTAAACAAGCCGGACGTAGAATGATCATTCGCAAATTATTTTTCGCAATTCGCAATTACATAGTTAAAATAGTGAAATAGTATTTAAAATAGACTCGTGTATAGTTTTTGTCAAAGAGGTGGCGGGCCGGATCTGGCCCGCGGGCCGTAGGTTGCCCACCCCTGAATTGTAGCGTTTTTTTTATGTCTCCTGTAACATCATAAAGCATCACTTATGCTGTACTATAGAAAGTTGTTACATTAAGAAAGAATCGTGACTGCACTGATGTACTACAAGAAACATGGCTCAACCGACCCTTGAACTTCTATAGGGTCGCGACATTTTAAAATAATTGCAAGGGTCCACCGGAGAATTTTTAGAAAAGTTTAGGAAAGCTGATCTACCGTATAGTGCACTTCACCGTGTCGTGTCATGACGTTGTTAGTTGTTCTATATCAGCGCTCACCAAACAATTCTTTCGTCCCGAGGTGACTATTAGGACGAGTGTCGTTATACAAAACAGCTTTCAGACAGTAAACCCGATCGCTTCTCAGTGATGTCAATGAAGACAGATAGATGGAGATATGTTTTTTGTGTCCGTTGTGCACGAAATTCTCTGAAAACAGCGCACGCTTTCCTTTTGAAAGGACAAAAGAGGCTTGTCAACAACATGCAACCGCTTATTGCTGCGGAACTGCAATGGCTTAGAATTGTAGAGAATGCAATCAGAATTAGGTCTTAATCTGCAAGAGCCAGTTGAAGTACTTAGCCAAGTCATTTTTAGTTTCAGTTAGTTTAATAGTTTGTGATTGCTTTTAAGTAAATGAAGTTTATTCAAGTTCTCCACTTCGAGTGTGTGCCTACAAAAAGAGCCTTGTCATACGATTACTGTACTTTATTCTACATTACACTACATTTTAACTTTATCATAGTAAGTGCCATTTCAAGACCGCTGTACCTGTTCAACACCTGAAGGTGCTAAATAATGCTCCTACTTTCGAAACTCAGACTGATAACAATTGCGTCCCATCTCTTATAAGTGATGCTTGAATTGCTTCTCAGTCACATTAACTGATACAAGCTCGTATCGAAACGTCTTAATCAAGATGATGTCGATCTACTCGACCTTTTGGCTTTGCAATTTATTATCAAGCTATATCACAGTACAGATCCGTGCAATTTACCCGTTTCAGCCAAATTCGATATGAGTCCATTCTATCCGGGTCACTAAAATTCGCAGAGGTTTAATCTCCTGAAATATAAAGAACAATCGTTCAATTTTCCAAGTCGGTATAGGTGTCTATGGTGCAAAAATATATGGTGTGAATTTTAGTATGTTATATATTTTTATTAGTTTCAGTGTTACCAAGTTGAGCAGGGTATTCACGAATTCTATAAAAAGCATGAAAAACTCTCTTGTCAGCAACGTTTTCATGATAATTTCAGTAATTAGCCAGTTAGAGTTAGCTATTTTATCACGCTTCGTTGCATTAATACGCGTATTGGCAACTCACGTCAGCATTTTTCAGCGCCATTTTTGTGCCATGTTGTGGAGCTTAGTTACATTTTCCAATAAACTAAGGCGACAATCAGTTTATTCAGCAACCAAAACGAAAGGGGCGACCGGTGACCGCGCGCATAAAAAACGAGAGAAGAGAAAATAAGAAAAAGGTTCACTTCGTGTACAGTGTACAGTACACGTATGTGGGAAATTACAGGGCCGCTACAAAACCAGGATTATATTTGCTAACGATGACACTATTAGGTTTATTTTAAGCTGCATCAGACTACAATTCCACTTCCAATTAAATTAAGTTTAATTTCTAGCATTCCTACTTTAAGCGATTGACTATTTTTTTGTTACCTTGCCTTTTTATAAAGTTTTAAGGCGACGAAGGGCAGAACCGACTATTGTTTGTCGATAGTTTTGCCATGAATAAGTTCACGCGAAGCAACATTGGTAATTATCGAATATTTGTGCCTCCCTGAACCTGAACCTGGACCTGGACCTGCTAGCTGTGGGTGGCTTTACTCATTTTCAGCTACAAACGCGAATAGAGATTAAGTTAGAGACGCCAAAAGCAATTAAACTGCTTCAGTTTTTTAACGTGTGTTGATATCGTGCTGTTAAAGGTAGATTAAAACGGGTTTGCTGTTTTTTAAATGAATATTTTTATCACCAAGGTAATATAAAAGATGTAGCCCGATATAACTTATATACTGGATATATTTAACGCCAATCTTGTATATGAACCTAGAATGGGGTCACTTGGTTTAAACTAAATAGCTAGATTGCCGCTCGTTTTCCGGCTATCAACCAAGAATATTTTAATAGTACGAATACAGCATGGTATATAGCAGGCTGGTCCAAGTATCGCGGGCCACAATATTTCTTTGATATACTTGGCGGGCCACATAAAGCAGGCTATATATGCGTGCCAGGAGCGATCAACAATTGTCGTAAGTCGGGGCATGAAATGTTCAAAGATGACGACAAAAAGCATCGTCAAAAAGTAATGTGTCAATGAGACTGCTGCAAAAATGGTGCGCGCGAAGCGCGAAAAAATTGCGTATTTGACAAGACAGAATACTGAATTTATAAGCGTAGAATGTTTTTTAACTAGATATATGTGGCTAGAATTGCACGATAGAAAGGTCCTGGGCGTTAACCTTTAGTTACAGTGAAATCCTGTAAAACAATACTTTCCCGAAGCGCTATATATTTCATCATTCATTTACCTTGAAGTGGCAAAAATAGTAATTTATATAGGGTCGTACTTTTTATGTTATGTTTGTCGGTACATTAAAAAGACATAAAACAAAATGCAACTGTAACCTACAAGTTCGCAAAACAGCCATTTTGGAAAGTTCCATATAGGACATACTGCGACTTTCAAACCGGTCTAACACATAAAAAAATTAGGCGTTCTTGCCACCCCGGATTAAAACTTGATGGGCGATAGTAAACCGATTAATTTATTTAATAATGTAACTAGGCCTATAATCAAACAATTGCAATATGCTTGCCGATGATCGTTGCTCAGTTATATTTCTTTGATTAAACCCTCAACTTTACGTATTACAATAATTCAACAGTGCATCGCGGGCCACAAAAAACGATGTCGGGCCTGGGTTTGCTAAAATGGTATTTTATATTATGTGTCTCTGCAATGTTGGGTCAGCTAAAATTTTTAACTAGAATATCCCTCTAAAACCCAAGTAAAACTGCTTTGTTTCTCTTTAGAATATTTGCGGAAATAATAGAGAACACCTAGTTGTTGCTATTCAGTTTTTCAAATTGAATATTTTACCTGTATGTCAATTTGGTTCGACCGAGAAAGTATAAAAAAATGCTTTGTGGCATTTTATTACGAACAGAGTTTAGATTTCAAAAAAAAAAAACTCCCTGTAAATTGCGAAAATGTCGCTTTTATCGAATATTATGGCTTTTATATTTTTATTAAAGTCATTATATTCGATAAAATCGACATTTCGCTGTTTACAAACGTTTCGGCAATATACCTCGGGCCACCATCAGTGTAAAAATAAAAGTCTAATGTCAATTTTATCGAACATGGCTTTAATAAAAATATAAAAGCCATAATATTCGATAAAAGCGACATTTCGCAATTTACAGACGTTTCAGCAATAACTCATGCCATCATTAGTGTAAAAAATATATAATGGCTTTATATTTTTATTGAAATTACTAAAAAAACTTGGTGTTCCAAAGAATTTAGATTATTAGAAAGAGCAATGCACTACATTTGTATTAAAATTATCAGAATGTATCTGTATTCCGTTGATATTCAACTCGTTAGAATTATCTATATACCTATGATTGTTTATGTAAAAGGGCGTATCCGTATGGAATCCACAACCATTGGCGGCAGGATTTTGCTTGTCGATCACTGTTCCGCTGACGCGTATATAAACATAGATACCTCTGCGATATATATGTATTTCTAGGCGAAAATATATATTCCTTTAACAAAATGCGTGATTCTGGATTTAGTCATTTTTTTGAACTTTGAATTTTACTATTTATAGGTGTTTAAGATTGCTGTCAGTGACCTTAGTGATATAAACGGTGAAATATCCGAAACTGACGTGTGCATAATACACTGTGTATTCATATCAGGACGGGAAGTAAAGATTCTTCCGGCTTGGCATAGCGGGGATGTGCATTGTTATGGGAGCTTCTAGCTTAGCCCTGACATTATGAAGCAGTACGGTAGTAAACAGGCAAGGCCAGTGGACTATGTTTTCTTGCGACGCCTTTTAAGAAGTTGGCTGTACTTGCGGCGCAGCTGGTGATAGGGTTTTCACAACTTTGATTAATTTGTTTGTTGTATACCAGACAGTTACAATCAGAAAATTTCGTTTTGGTATGCACGTATCAGGGACTATTATAAAACGGAAAGCTTAGATATAAAACGAAGCAAAAATGGGTTGTATTGATGTTATAGCTTGAACATAGGTTTTATGCAAACTGATTTTGATTTCTTCTTTTTTAAACGTTTTGTAGCCAATTTTTTACTTCACTTTTAGTATTTCTATCTTATAACAGCGCAGTTATTACGCTTGCTTTAAAAGTTTCATTCCAAAACTTTTACAGACAGGATGCATATTGCGTACTCACTTATCCCTTAGTATATTGCGTAATATTTTTCGGTACGAATAACCAATAAAAATTATAGGATCACAATGGTTGGAGGTTGTAGTAATACGTAATACGAATATCAAAGCCCATACAGAAGAAGGAAGCATTTTGAACGTTTGGAATAAGTCTTATGATACTGGCTGGTGGTTTTAGTTAGACGTGGAATGAATATCAAATCCTATATAGAAGTCGGAAGTATTTTGTGAACGCTTCGAATACATCTTTATGGATTTTCAACACTCTTTGTTCATTTTCAAGAATTTGAAAATTGTTAAATTGATATTCGAAACGTTCCAAATGCTACCTATACTTTTGTATGGGCTTTGATATTCTTAGTACGTATTACCTATACTTACCTAATTACATGTCAAGTTGCGTTTGTGCCTTATACAGGTTGTATCTCAAGCTAAACTTGGACAATCCGTAAATATGTTATTTGAAGCCAAGCTAATTCGGCTTACAGCCCTTAGTACAGCAATCTGTTTGATTTGCAGTCTTGCCTTTGCTCTGAGCCAGCGAATTGCATGGCTCCAACAATCAGGTACGCTATATAGCAGTCGTGTCATACTTGCATGTAAAAATACAAGCTTTGCTTTTCTATTTCTGGGTTGCGCTAGCTCTTTTAGCAAGTTTAAAGGCTTTGTTTTACCAATGGAGCATATATTTGTCCTCCCTATCCCATCCATGATAATGGTTAGCGAATAGCATTTAAAATTGTCCTTATGTTTCTCGCCACTATGTTTCAACAGCCGTTTTTTGTTGTTGGATAAACGAAGTGGGACAAAATTTGCCGTCGTCAAGAACATATGATTTATGATCGACCGCTGAAAAAAGACGATTTATAGTTTTTATTTTACATTTGCATTCAAAAATCGCATAAAATATATCAAGAAAGGAAAATCCTATTTCTTGAAACCAGAAAAGGTAATTTTGAATTAGTTTGGGTAACTTCAGCAAAAATATCAAAGTCATAACAAGGGATAACATCGACATACTTTTTCAACGTTGAGGAAATAGTTTACTTACTAAAAATAATAATATAAGGTTTTGTGAAAACGGAAAAAAAACTATGTCCAATATTTTAATGCTGCCGCTTTGAAATTCTACAGAAGGCTAATTGCCACTCAAATTAAAGGCCAACTAATATCACGTGGTAAATGGGAATAACCGTGCATTATTGTGCTTGTAGGTATTTTCCTTCACATTCCAGCTGATGTGGGGGGTAAGTACGTCTTAGAGATCTCACCAGGGGATTCAATGGTGAGTACTTCGCATGATGAAATAACAACCTTCCATAAATCACAGTTGTTGTACAAGCATGTGTATTGTGTATGTTTCTTTCATTGACTAGTCATGGAATTGTAGACCCCCTTCAATATATAAAGCTGTTAATTTGTATTAACAGCAGTGTTTTAATGACTTAAGTCACTGTTTTCAAATGACTTGGACTAAAGTCCTTTTACCAAAAAGACTGGACTTGACTTAAGTATTTTGGACAAATGACTTGACTTGACTTGGATTTAAGTCATTTTGTCAAATAACTTTAGATTATCTTGGGATTATAAGTTTTGCACATTAAACACTTTTATTGCTGTATAATGCGTTTATGTTATTTTTTAGTTAAATTGTTGCTAATAATCGAACAGGTTTAGCAATTTAAATAGTTTAACAATTTACTTTTATGTTAATGACATGACTTGAAACTGACTTGCTGTCATAATGACTTGACTGGGACTTGACTTGGGCAACTGATGGCTTGGGCTGGGACTTTATTTTTATTTTTTTCAAACGACTTGACTTTAAGTTAATTTGAAATGACTTAACTTGGTCTTCAGTCATTTCAAAATGACTTGTTTACAACACTTACTAATAGGAAGAAATGGTGCAAAGGTTGTTTCTCGACTAAACAACGTTTCGTAAGGTCAAAAATAGCTAGGTTAAATAACAAAGTGCAAAAATGGTTGAATGTGCTGTATTCAGGATTTTTAACACATTTAACACATTTTTTTTTCAGTCAGCCATCGCCCGTCCGACTGTGGTTCTCACTAGGCTTGGAGCGTTGTACTTTCTGTGGAGGATTCACGACGGGAAAAGGCGCATCTTCCGTAAGGTGAGCCCCTTTAGTGCTTTACAACAAGTATGTTACAACAGTTTACAGTGTTTCTTCCATCAGGTTAGGCGCTCGAACAAAGAACCCTTGTATTATAATTGCCCGACTACAACTGCCAAATATTATTTTATTTTGTCCTTTCCACTTTCCGCTGTGAATTCGCACTAAAGTGTCCCATAGTTGACGTTTTAACCCGATAAGGATGGCCGATATTGTAGACAACGTAAAATGACGTCATTACTATATACTTAGTTGAATCAAAATCGATAAAAATGCAGTTTCAAAATCGATCTAAAAACGCAACCATGTAAACTACTGTAATCAGCGACTCAACGATATAAAATGGCGACTTATCGGTTGAGAACCACTGCCTATACATTGATAGAACATGTTGTTAACAAGCTTTGAGTGGGCAAGCTGAAAAACATCCAAATTCCATCCTTAAACATTGCAAAGTTTCTTCTGGACTTGGATAGCTGCTATGATCGCCACAATATAATTTTCAGACTCCAAATATTCTGTGGTGGTTGTTTAGCTGGTTCTATTGCATCTTTTAAGTGATAAAACCCACCCCCTGAACATTGCAGAGTTTCTACTGGTCTTGGATAGCTTCTATGACCGCCACAACTTTCTGGGTGTTCCTCTTCGATCGCGAGCGCCACCTTGAGGCGCTCGTCGTGGTTAGCTGCGTCTACGTCACTTCCTACTGCGTGCTGCTGCAAGCTTGCGAGCGCCTCCACGTGGGCGGTGAACAGCTGATGGGGACCGACATGGACATGTTACCAGGTACATACGTAGTCAATGCTATTACAGTTAAATGAGAATTCATTAAGCTAGAAACTTAACAAGGTTATAATTTTATAACGAGTAAAATCCCAGTCAAATACAAATGTAATCTTGCTCATCTGAAGCTGCAAGTATAACGTCCTACATAACATACTACACAGTTTGCCCTATTTCAAATAAATAAGGATATGTTGCTACGAAAAGGCACCAAGTTTTCCCTATTATAGTTAAACCAGCTATTTTGTAGCTAGAAACTTCCCAATGTTATAGTTTTATAACTAGTATAATTCTTCCAAATACAACTGTAATCTTGATCTTCTTTCAAGCTGCTTTACCAACTATAACGCCTAATATATCATACTACACAGTTTGCCTTATTTTAGATAAATGGGTTTACTATAGTTAGAAACTTGCCAAGGTTATAGTTTTACAAGTAGTAAAATTCTTGTCGAAACGATTTTAAGGCAATGTAAGATACGCACATGTGTCCAACACCTGCAATCTATAGCCCTTCTGACGTAGCTTTTTGACCAACGATTACGGCTTACGTAACATAATACCCTTCTGAGCCTTGTAGCTCAGTTGGTATAGAGCGACGGTCCCGGCCTGACCGGAGGTCGTGAGTTCGAACCTCACTGCAGGCTGATTATTTTTCTGGCCTGCCCTGCTTGCATCATAGATCAACAGATTCGGTGAGTCTGCGATGGCTTTGGTGTACTAATAATAATACATAAGCCGTAGTCGTTGGTCAAAAAGCAACTTCAGAAGGGCTAGATCTCAGTTGTTAACACACATATGTGTGCAAGTTTCATTGAATAAATGATATGGTACTGTGGATTCCATTCAATTGAATTGCTTGTACTAACAGATTGATTAAGCATTAACGCATGGTTGTTTCACGACCCGCTCCTCTCTGAGCCTGTGTAGCTCAGTTGGTAGAGCGACGTTTCCGGCCTGGCCGGAGGTCGTTCAAAGCTCACTCACAGACTAGGTGTTTTGCTAGCCTGCCATACTTGCATCATTTATTACAAGATTCAGTTAACATGTGTTAGCTTCTTGTGTTCTTTAATGTAACTTTCACGCCAATGCATTTAAACTTCGTTTTCCGTGACTATTCATACTTTAAAAGCCTTTTTTAATGCTACAAATTACCACTATAACCACAACCAAATACTTTACGACGTACACACACGAGACATTTATATATGAAGACAATTGTAAAAAAATAACTAAATTAATAATAAAAGGGTGAAAGAATCTCCTATTTTTACCCAAAAGCGTTTGATATCGGTAAAATCACTAAATGTAGGCCGATCAGTTTAAACGTATGTTTGTGTGGTTAAATTTGCCAAGGTTTAACAAGTCGTAAAACACGCAAAATATCTGTCAAACTGCAAAGAGCCATTTAAGAAAGAGTGTGTTAAATTCGAACAAAAATATCACGCACACATCTCAACAAAGCAAATGCCCGTATATCACTTTTTGCTCATCAAAGAGGGCAAAACCATCTCTAACATTTGCATTACTAGCTTATAGCTAATGTCACACCTCTAGTATCTAATGTCACATCATTTCTAAAATTGGTGACGTCGTTTCTTGACGTCACAAGCACGAATATGCTTATAATATTAATAACGAAAGTCAAATAAAATTTTGCTTGATGAGTTTGGTTGTGCCTTTAAGAATACAACGAATTTTTTAGCGTAAAATAGTTGTTATAATGTGATAGAAAAAATGCGCATATTTTAACAAACATAGTACTTATATTATGCTAAAGCAGAACCTCGGACATTGCTTATAAAAAGTATGACACCCTGTATACCACGTATTAATGCATCACTTAATAGGAATCCACCCTCTGTTAGAGCGTATACGGAGCAGGCAAAATATGGCGTCATATTCAGTTCAGCGGAAATTGTTAAACGCAAACGGATGCTTAACGTAGGCCTTACACACACCGATTTTAATCAAGGCGGTTGTACGGGTGGAATTTTGCCAGCCTTATAACAATGCGCTAATTCCTTGTTGATAACAGCCGATAAAATATTCTCATTCCTTATTTAGCAACAGCAGTAGGAAATGAGCCTGTACGTGGTGCTACGGGTAAAGTGGCCTTACCGCGGGTAATTCCTCTTTGTGCTTCTCCTTCCGCCTCTGAAAAGTGGAAAATAGTGGTTGCGTTACAGTTACCAAGTTAATTGATAACCTGACTTGTGGATGGTCGTTTAAAATCGAGCTGATACTCGTAAAATGTAAATCTATTGCACCTCCTTTAGAATTTTGACTTTAGTAGGAAACCATAATTCAGAGTGAAAAGACACATTGAATTCCAAAGTCGTTTTCTGGACATCAATCATCTGACACATTTACCTTAAATTTCGTTTTAAAACGACCACAAATGCTACCAAAAACTTGTTTAATTGTCGAGTCATTTTCTGTACAAAATTGACTCGACATACGAGTAACTAGAAATTTAAGTTCACGACTTAAGTGTACTCAAATCAAGTCATAGACTTCACTCACTACAACGCTCACAACCGTGTTTCTCGGAATGTGAAACACGACATTTAAACGGTGCGCAAACCTAGCCCTAAATATTAAAAATATGAGAAAATTTAGCATGTACAAGTAATAATTTAAAAAAGAAACAAATTTTTAAGAAAAGAGTTTAATTGAAAAAACGGCGCTTTCTTTTTAAATGTATTTCGATTTCATTTTAGTCTTACATTTTTTGGACTGAAAGTAGCGTGTTTTTTGTACTGATTTTACGGAGTCAATTTATGACGTCATTTCTTACAAAATCAATCTACGAAAAGAAAAAGAAAATTTTAAAGGGTCTGCGTTAAAAAACTTTAAGAACCTCTCTTCTAGGAATAATAACCAAGGTTAAATACTCAAGTCAAAAAAATATAATTTTTTTATTATTTATTTTTTGATTAATTCATTTATTTATAAACGATTAATTATTTCGTCGTACAGCGAACAGCCTCTCAGCGTGGAAGTTCCGCTTCTTCATACTGACGTCATCAATCTTCCAGTGCGTGTGGGTGACGTTGGTGATGGGGTCAACAGTCGCCTTCCCCCTCGCCTACGCACCCTCAAGTCACGTCACCAACGCCATCCCATCTGGTAAAGAGAAATATTTTGATTTTTTCACTTTTTTTAATTTTTTTTTTTTAAGTTTTCTTGTTTTTTGTTGCTTATGTTTTTTTAAGTTTAAGTTTTTTTTTTTTCTTTTTCTTTTTTTTTATTCATGTAAGCGTATTTTTTTCCGGTGCATCTAATACAGGGATTCTTAAACTGTTTTTACCGCGGACCCCTAAATTTTTTTGTCTCGCATGTACCACGGTAGGCAAAAATTTCAAAAATGACGTCAGAAATTTACGTCACAAAACAAATAAATCTGCTGATTTTGGTCCAAAAATGTGAAAGTGAAATGGAGTTTTAATGCATTCAGTGCAACACTGTTATATTTATTTTTTGATAAATATATTACTTCTTAAATATACACTTATATTTCAATTGGATTTTATGGACTCCCTAAAACTAGTTCATGGACCCCAAAGGGTTCCATGGACCCCAGTGTAAGAACCCCTGATCTAAAATATAGACTCTAGAGGACCGCAAGGTACACACCCTTATAAGGTACGCATCCTTGTATGTCTTGCGAGTCTTGTGAACTTTGTGATCCTGTATATTTTAGCAACTTTGCACTGCGAGCATGTGCCTGTGGATATGTTAGACGTCACCATAATTATTGCCTTTTACTCGCGCCGCTTGTGCTTCTACTTGCATTTTAATTTTTATTTATATACTTTGACCTGATGAAGCACGGTTGTGCGAAAGCTGGCCGAGATTTCAATACAATTTGTCGTTATACAGTGCCACATGCTCTGACTATTTTTACCTTTTTTCCATTTTAAAGATTTAAACACTCTAAGATTTAGGGTTATATTTTGTGAAATCAAACATGTTTAACTGATAATTAAAGGTTGACTTTGATTTTAAATTAATATTTTTGCGATTACATATTTACCCTACATGTGTGACATACTTACGTCTAACTACAACCTCCAGCCATTGTCTTAAGATGTATATTTTTTTACGCTACATTTTTCAAAAATAATAAAAAACTATATAATTTCCAGGTATCATGAGCGTTGAGGTAGCTTCATACTGCGGTGTGTTGTTCATATTGCTGACCCACATCCTATACACCGGCCATGAAATGACGACATACAAACATTATCGACTTCTGCTCAAGCTGTTTCAACCTACTTTCGCTGTGGGAATGTTAGGGTTATTTCTATCAAACTACGATCCAGAGAAAGGTGAAATAAAACAATTAATTCCTAGTTTCGGTGTGTCTTATTGGAACGGTTGTTGCCATTCATAATGTCTACGTTTAATAGTTCTTATGGCAATTTATATTATGATTGCGAAATCCAATTTCTAAGGAATTTTATTTGACATTTTTATAGTTTTTAAACGCAGAAAAAAATGGGAAACTTTTTTAAATTAAAAGTTTGTGAGCTAAAATATTCTTTGACTAGCTCTGATTTTTTACACCGACTCCCATCTAATAAAAAGTAAAACCTTCAATAATTAAATCTTCGTCAAAGTGGCGATTGTGTAAAAGTTTAAAGTTCAATAACAAGAAAATTGCAAGTGTAAAAAATAAGATCTTGCAAAACGTTCAGTGAAAATAGCAGACACCCCATGAGTAAGGTATATTACCGCCTACATATGCGACTAAAATATATAAAAAAAAATGTGACACATATAGGAACTATAGGCTATATGCTCAACGGGAACCGGAAGATTATAGGCGCTTGTGATTACGCAACAACTTTTATTATGGCTAAAAAACTTAAGCAGCTTAATTTGATATATAGCAGCAACAACAATGTTCATTTTTTTGTATAATTGTAATGTATTTAAACCAAACCGCTTAAATGATGAACAAAAGATTATGTGCAAACGTTTTATCCTAAATATACTTTTTTCAGGTTTGATGGGCACTCACATATTTATCCTGGTCATGTTTGTCAACGCAACAATCGCCTTCATTGCAAACGTCATAATGTGGTGCCGTGAGAGAAAGTCCCTTGAGGGAAAGCAAGATTGAACCTGGACTTGAACATTTATCATAAACTGACTGCGCATATCTAAGCAATTTCAATATTTCGGTTTCAGCATCGCCCTAAATGCTGAAAATGAATAAATATATATTCGAAAAAAACATTCACAAAATCCTTGTTTTACTTCTGTATGAGCTTTGATATTATCATTCTACGTCTAACTACAACCTCCAGCCATTACTTTAAGATTTATTCCAAATATTCAAAATGCTCCCTACTTCTGTTTGGGCCTTGATATTCATTTTACGTCTAACCACAAACTCCAACCATTGTGCTCCAATGTGTATAATTGTGATATCATACACCTGTGTATATTTATCACATGTTTAAATGTAATTTATCAACCGATTTATCAAGCACCTCTCTATATGACATTAATTAAACACGCATGTACATTTAATTTTTCAAGCACATGCCTTCTTTGATTTATCATACACCTGTTTATGAATATATTGTTGCTGCCAGGCATTGAATCAATTATAAAATTGTTCTTCCGACAAATATTTTGGCAATTGCCCTGATGAAGATTTCCTGTGTAGGTTATCGAAACGTCGGTACAGATAAAAACGTATTTGCCGGAAGAACAATTTTACAATTTACGCCTGTTTATATCTGATATCATACAACTGTCTGGATTTATCGCAGATTTATATTTTACACCTGATTCACCATACAAATGTCTATATGAGATTTTTTATACACGTGTGACTGTGTGTACATCTGATTTATCATGGATGTCTTTATATGAGATTCAGCATATACACGTGTATATTTGATTTATCATACACCTCTGTATTTTTTTAAATGTTTAGACATAATGCAACACTTTGGTATTGGTATATATATTGATGTTGAAAATGAATAAAGAGTTATTCGAAACGTTAAAAATGCTACTTCTGTATGGGTTTGATATTCTTATCACGTCTTACTACAACCTCCAACCATTACGCTCCAAAGGTATATATACCCTTCTGTAAAGTTACAAGTTTATTGCCCTGAAGAAGGTTACCTGTATAGGTAGTCGAAGCGTCGGCGCTAAATACATATTTGTCAGAAGAACCCCTTTCTAATTCGTTTAGTAACACCTAGTTTATTATACACTGTACTTTTTGTTGCTATACGCCTGTGTATCTCAGTGCCCCGGTTATTATGAAATCGTACCGACCACTCTCCGTGACGTATTAACTGCTGTACTAAACCGGTTGCCTACAATACATGGACAATACACGATTTGAACAAGGTCGTTAGTTCAAATCTCACCACAAATACCCTTCTTTTTTAACTTTCATACACGCGTCGTTAGCTTTTATTGGCTGATGTATTTTCTCCTATTTCAACCCCGTTAACGCGAAAAAATGAATCTAAATTATGCTTCTAGCATGTCTTCCCCCATTTTGAGAAATTCACATTTTAATTTTCTACAACTTGACAAATATAAGGGCTTTTTTCGCTTTACACGAATAAAATATCGTGTTTTAAAGTTACTTATTTCGTTCTGCAGATCTTTTGATGACAGCATATTAATTGTGTGTGATCACGGGTAGTGTTTATTTGATTTTATTCAAGTATGTATCTAAAACTGTATTTTTCTATTTTTGTTTGTGAATTTCAGTTCATTAATTCCAAATAAATGCAATAAAAATGCTGTTTCACAGATCACAATATTTACTGTTACAAATTTTGGTCATAATATAATATAAGGATTTTATATTTCCATACACAACTGACAATTACTTAAATCTGGGAAATTTTTTTTATATATTTGTCAAAAAATTGCTTTACCAAAATTTGTTTGTCATCTTCCTCTATTTTTGCTGATAAATTTTAGTAGAATGAGTGCTTATTGTGAAAATTAGTATTGCTTTATTAGATAAATGCATATGACATAACATGAGTATACTATAGACCCTAACTTTTTTGTAAGCTCTTTTTGTTTTAAAAGCCTGTTTTGGGGCAAAGAGTTTGATTCTGTTGATGTTACCGCTACGGTTTTACCTTCATACATATTTGGCTTTCGTTGTTGCCAATTGGCATTGAGTTTACGTTTAAAGGTATTTCAATTGACTATAACTTCGCATATATTTGTTAGGAGGTAGGTTGTTTCAGAGAAACATCATTACCTTGAATTAATGCATTGTATAAATAGCTTGTCCAAAACCCTAGTAGCCAAACTTATAAGTACCTGGTACTCTGGTAGGCTACAACAAAACGTTCACTCGGTCAGTATTATGTGAATGGTAACTAAGCCATGGAATTCACATGGGTATAAAGTGTGACCTAGCTCTACTGAAGTAGTACTGCCAGCCAACGATTAGGTCATACTTAAGATACCCGTATAGCGAAGGTCGTGAGTTTGAACCTCACCATAATTGTTTATTTATTTATTTTTCTGCAAGTATAATTGCTGGCCAAGTTCTGTCACCCCTTAATGAGCAAATAAAATGCAGCGAGATAGAATTTTATCCTCTAATATAAAATTAATAAGTAATAAACGGCTGTCCTAAATTTGAATCTAAGTATAATGTTTAAATTTATATTGCGTGCCAATGCGTCGCGTTACCAGATTTTGCCAAAAAAAATGATTTTGATAATTTTACCAAAAAACGCACAGTTTTACGCGATTCGCTCGATTAATTTGGATATTCGCTGTATATTTCAACACGAGCTTCATCGAGAACTAACGTTTTTGGGTGGATCAAGTAAATTGTCTTATGACGTCACGTTATAACCTGACGTCATCCTTGAAAAGTTTAGGCCAGCACGACCCAAACAAAATACTTGGTCCTTTTCTGGTGGCGGCCTATACGTTTATGTTGTTTTCGTGTTTTTCAGAAGTATGTCGTCAGATCCATCAAAGCACTAGATGTGAGAAGCTTCAACAGTGTGATATTTAGATATTGACTCGTGGTAAGTATGTATAAGAAATTTTTATTTTTGCGTTTTTCAAGTTGATCTGGTTAACATAATGTATTTAGTGCCGGTATGCTTGACAGTAGAAAATGCACACCGGGATTTTATTTCTCCGTAAACGTATGGAAATATCAGATAAGTTGGCAATGTTTATAATTCTAACCATACAATTAGAAATATGTTACTGGCAACAAATATGCACGTTGTACTGCCAGTAAATTTTGTTGATACATTTTCTGAGTTATATGTCATTCGACTACAGCAAAGCAAACTAGTGCTCATATCAGTGGTTTTCGCCGGGCGGATCTTAATTTAGGTGATGGGGAGCACCTACCGTTAAAAATATTTTGACAAAAATTGCACTTTGTAGAGTTTATGAGCCACTCAGCATAACATAACCTAGTGTGCATTTTTAATTTTTAATATAAACATTTTTAAATTACTTAGTTTTGAAGCGCCATGGCCTAATCCCGTCTTCCCACTGGATTGATTTTTCCACTTGACCCATATTTTGACATGTAGGTAATTTCCAAATAACTCGGCTGCAACAAACCATTTTAAAATGACTTGTTTACAACATTTAAAGCTCAGCTAATTTTGGTCGACTAACCTGGAAAAATATTCCTTCGAACGTTTTCATTTGATCAATTTTGCCTAATTGAGCAATGACGTCGCATAGTGTCGGACCATGTGCGATACTTATCTTCTGAATGCTATAGAGTAGGTTTCAATCTAATAACCTGTAAACAACCAAATCCGAATGTTTTTGTTGTCATCTATTTTGCTCGTTCGAGCATAGTAATGACGTCATTGGTATCGGATCGCGCGATACTTTTGTGCAAAATATCGGGAATCGGTATCGGAATAAAATGTCAACTATCGGACATCCATAGTAACAACTCTACTGTTTCAGATGACTTTTTGTAAGTCTTGTTTACAACACAATCAGAATCGCGTAATGACTTCTTGCGAAATGAAAACAAAAATGCTAATAAGAAAGCATTAAATGGGATCTTGGAGAACTTTAGTTGTAACAAAGAACACTGATCTGCATCATACCGGAAATGATGTTCAGCATAGGCAGTTGTAAGTAGGTCGAAATGCAGATAGCAGAGCCTGTAGCCTTTGCAACTTAAACAGGTCAAACTGGCGTATGTGTATTTGTGTGAGGTCAAAAAGTAGGTTTCTTCCGGCCTGACGTCATAAAGACGTGCATTGTTACGTTATAGTTCCCTACAGTTTAGAACTGATATTTACAGCGCTCAAGTGTGTCCGTAAATGAGAGGAAAAAGAGATACTTTGAACCTTAATCTCAGAGAATTAGTTGTGCCTAATGCAATTGGTTGGCGTGTTATTCTTGTTGAACTTAACTGAAGTTATGTTTTTTTGAAACTGAAGTTATGTTTTTTTGCAGCATAATGGTTGGAGGCAGACTTGGACAACTACACATCATTATAGTTTTTTAATTTAATGAATTAGAGCAAAATGCCGCTAATTCTAATTCTAATCTAATTTGTAAATTGCCTTTGTGCTCAAATTCTAGTTCTCGTCTAATTCGATTTTACAAAAAATTCTACTTCGTCGGCATTTTTTGTCTCTCAGTCGGAACAGAGCATTAAATTAATACTCATTGGTCGGAAAGCCTCGTAGGTAATTTTATAATCTGAAAAGGATAGGCCATACAAAATAGTATAAACATTAGCACACAAAACTTTACCATTCACGTTCTCATAAGAACAAATTGCGATTAACTTAAATTGGTGCCCACTTTTCAAAATACTTTCAAAAATGTGCGCGCCTTTTTGAGTTGGAGTTACGCACACTGTGCAAAAAATGTTCACATAGCCGTCTCCAGGCATTGTATCAATAGTAAAATTGTTCTTCAGTTAAATAGTTTATGAATGTAAAACTGCAAAATGAATGTAAAACCAGGGAGTCGAACCGGAACCGAACCTGAACAGGTTTTGGGTTAATTTTTTTCCGAACCGTAACCGCTGAACCGTTTTTTGAACGATTTTAAGTAGCCGAACTGGAACTGAACCGAATAATTTGAAAAAACATGAACCTTAACCTAACCCGAACCTGTTAACAAAAGCGGTTCACTCCAGCATGACGTGTATTTTAAAGACTCACGTTATGCCATGTTTAAAATTTTAGGAAGAAATATGAAAATTGATTAAATATAACGTGGATTTTTTATTTTTTAGATATTTCAATAATGAGTTGCTGTTTTTTAATGCGTCACGTAACTTTGCTTGAATGATTTTTTTTTATTCAAAGATTATTCTCTACATTTGTTGACTGACATTTTGAGATTTAACGCAACTTATATCGTATCCGAACCGGAACTTATGAACCGGTTTTGAAATAACGATGTTCGAACCGGAACTTAACCGGAAATTTTAAATTACTCCGAACCGAAACCGGAACTGAACCGTATTCCGAAAAAATCCCTGAACCCGAACCGAACCTGAACCGGAAAAGGCAAACGGTTCGACTCCCTGTGTAAAATTGCACTTTTAAACCACTTCAGCTTGAATTTTTAGGTGAATTTGAAGACTTGTAGACATGCTTTGTGAAAGCAAGTTGATACAACTTACAATTTTAAGCACTTTGCTTTGCTTGGTCTTAAGTGTAGCCTTTACTTTCACCAAACGAATTCAATTGATCCAGGAATCAGGTAAACTAATTATTAGGCGTGTTATATTTGCATGCAAAACGACCAGTTTAAGTTTCCTTTTTTACGATCACATTTAGTAGATCGATTTGGGAGCACATTTTGTAAATGCTGATAACTAAATATTGCTGTCAAACATGTGGTATACGGTAGTTAATTAATAAATAAAAATCCTTTATTAATATTCTAAAACATTCTTACAAAAATTATTTTGAAAGCAAATGCTTGCCCTCAAACGCTTAAAGTTTCGACTTCAAATAGATGTCACAGTGCATTCAGAAGTTGGTTATCCTAACAAATAACTAAAGGTAGTAGTTAGACGTAGAATGGACATGTTCCTACAGAAGAATATATGTATCATATTTTGCTTCAAGTAAATCCTAAGTTCATGTCAAGGATTTTGATATTAAATGTGTTTAATTTTATTTTCAGGTCTTTTTCTTCACATACCATCCGAAATTGGGCAGAAGTACGCCTTAGAAATCGCACCAGGAAAAACAATGGTTAGACTTTACGTCATTTATCTTTGTTTTTCAAAACAATGCACATTGTCTTTAAAGAACACATAAAACAATCCACTGTTGAGTTTTCTACCAAAAAACAGTCTTATTTGTTAGACCAAGTGTTGTGAATAATTGTACGACGGGACCACAGATCTGGCCACAGTCTGTACAAACTAAACTACAAGTTCAAAACAGTAAACAATAATAAAACTTTTAGATTCATTTTTAGACTTTTTTATGTGTTTTTTCTTCATTTTTTATTGTTGGACAAGAATTATGCGAAAATTGGACGAGAATATTTTTTTTATTGTTGGACAAAAATATAAGAAAATTGTTTAGCTAGCATAAACAGTAGTGATTTTCCATTTATTCGGGTTAGGGGGTAGCGTTTGGATTCGGTTCTCTTTTTTAATAATTTCTTTTTTTTTAGTAAATTTATACTGATTAAACACTGCTTGTTTTCAGTCGGAGATCTCCCATCCTGTCATAGCGCTTACCAAACTTACAGCGTTGTATTTTCTGTGGCGAATGCACGACGGAAAGAGGCGGATATTTCGTGAGGTGAGGTTTTCGTGAGGTCAGACGCAAAATATTTTGCAATCTAAACAACGAAGAGGCCTCTTATCGTGTACATTTTAACGCAAAGTTTTGGGATTTTACAAACTTTCAACTATTGTTGCGACCAGTAGACCCATTGTTTGAAGCATAGTCCTATTGGAATAGTTTGGGATTTTACGAAACAGGTATTTTAAGTTGAACAAGCAAACAATTTTGTAATCCAAACCAGTGGACCAGTTGCGTAAAGCCAGAAGTCACCAACCTACGACCAGCCCGCCAGTTCTTCATGCGGGATTTTTATCGAGCTTTTTTTTTCGAGCGAAACCTTTGGAAAAGGTTGCTGTACTTGCGACGCACCAAGCGATACGAATTTCACTAATTTTACCTATATTAATAGAGCTATTACCGGGCATGGATAGCTTCTATGATCGCCACAACATTCTGGTTGTTTCTCTTCGATCGCGAGCTCCACCTAGAATGCTTCGTCATGGTCTGCTGCGTCTACGTCACTTCCTACTTCTTGTTGATACAAACTTGCGAGCGCCTCCATGCGGCGAGCGATCAGCTGGCGGAAACCGACATAGAAATGTTACCAGGTACTTCAGGAAAGACGACCGAGCTTAATGAGACTTTTAGGCCTAATAGATTTGTGCAACTAAGCTATGGAACCAATATTGGATCACAAAAGTCACTAAAAAGCGTCTGTAAATCTCAAAACGTTCCGAAACTGCCATTCTTTAAAATCCTTTAATTCCACCAACTTTTAATCTTGATGCATTAAAAAAGCTAAAAATTCCGGGATGTTTTTGAAAATCTCTAAACCCGTTATTGCCTTTCATGCTTTTTTTTAAGTCAAGTCATTTGTAAAATAACAACAAGTCAAGTCGGTCATCTGACAAAAACCGACATAAAAATTTTACCAGGTACATCAGGGAAACGATACCAATTTTAATGCGGCTATTAGGCTTAATAAGTTTGAACAACTGTGCCATGCAGCTCAATTGGGTTTATACTATGGATGTTCGATAATATCGGATCCGAGACAATACTCGATGCTAAGTGGTAGTATCGGTACTCGTCCGATAATATCGGATCGGAGCCGATACCCGATTTCAGGTTAACGTCAGAATTTTTAACTCCCAAGAAATTATCGCTTAATAACCTGAAAGAATACTCTTGGATGTTTTAACTCCACTTGAAGAGAAAATCATTAATTTTATTGTTCTTAATGACGATAAGATGTTCCAATTTCTGAACCGATTTGACCATACTGAGGAACATGTTTAAATTCGGCACGGATTCGGCGTACTTACAGCGGTAAATAACAAAACGCGCACACAACAACAAACAATTCAAAAGGGTTTCAGATTCATCCACTTTCTTCCGTTTTTTTTCAAATTCCTTCTTTTAAATAATTGAACTCTTGCGTTCCAGCGAACAGCGCCTCCACGTGGAAGTTCCGCTTCTTCATAGTGACGTCATCAATCTTCCAGTGCGTGTGGGTGACGTTGGCAATGGGGTCAACAGTCGCCTTCCCCCTCGCCTACACACCCTCAAATCACGTCACCATCGCCATACCATCTGGTAAAGAGAAATTGTTTAAGTTTTAAGTTTGGCTTTTTCAGATATTTTTTTCTATTGCTTTTTTCATGTTTTTTTGTAAGTTTTTTTTTGTTATGTTTTTTGTTTTTTTCAGGTTTTTTTTGTTGTTGTTATTTTTTTGTTGTTTTTTTATGTATTTTTGAGATTTTTTTTTGTATTTTTGTTGTGTTGTTGTTTTTCATGTTTTTTAAGTTTGGATTTTTTTGGATATTTTTTCTTTTAAAGTTTGGATTCGAAGTTTGCTGTAACCGTTTGTTGTTTTGTATTTATATATTTAAACACACTTAAGTTTAAGGTTACACTTTGTTATTACTTCGAATACTTTTAAAACAAGTCCAACCTTTAAATGTTAAAATTAGAAGTTATATCACATACCTTCATAATATTAAAAACCTGATGTAAGTTTCAAAAATTTGATGGAAGTTTTTTTGTTTTGTTGTTTTTTAATAGTAAATTTGCAGAATTATTGATCTAAATGCGTATTCAGTACGCTTGCATTGTTTTTATCTTGTTTTTTTGAAAATACAATAATACAAATAATTAATTATATTTCAGAAAATGTAAATATAAAATCATTTTTTCCCTAAACACCACACAACAAAAGGGTTTCTTCATTTGTCTAGTTAAACAGGTATAACGTACTTTTTAGAACAAAAACGAAATAAAGCTTTTTACGTAATAGAGGTTTCCTGTAATAAATTAAAATCAAGTTTGTTTTTTTAAGAAATGTTTTATTGTTAACAACCTTAAAACAACGACCCAAATAGACGTTAAAAGCGACATGCTTTATTTTCAAACGTTTCGGCAAATTCTAATGCCATCATCAGTGATCATTGATAGTGTTTAAAACAACGAGTTTATTAAAAACAACTTGAAGGCTAAATTTACCCTTCCAGGTATTATGAGCGTCACAAGCGCTTCCAGTGTAGGCCTCTTGTTCATAATGCTGACCCACTTGCTGTACACTGCTCATGAAATGACAACTTACAAACCTTGTCGACTTCAGCTCATGTTATTTCAACCTACTTTCGCTTTGGGAATAGTCGGTGTCTTTCTTTCAAATTACGATTCAGAGAAAGGTAAAATAAAACAAAAAACTACACATTTATTTGTCTGTCAAACTATGCCTAGGAAAAAGGTTGGAATATAATAGTTGCGCACATGTTTTGGGGCGTGATTTATAAACTATTCATGACAGCTGAAACACTTTAGGTAGGAAGGAATCTCTCGCAGACAATAAAATGTAAAAGAAAAATTCTTGTTTTCGTATAAGAAATAAACAGGTAAAACAACTTTTTTTTATAATTTCAATAGAAATATATATTTCGCCTATAAGGCATCATCAGTTTCTGTACAAAAAACAAACATGTAAAATGCCAATAATAGAAGTTTAAAATACTACCAAAAAGTAAAATGTTTCTGGCCTTTTCATGCCAAGCTTAATTCAATCGAATACAGCTCTTCTGGCAATTGATTGTGGATTTTATTAATACAAATAAAAAGGTAGACTGTATTAAACGTTTTGAATAAATGTTAAGATAATGGCTGGAGATTGTACTTAGGCGTTCAGCCTATACAGAATTAGGTATATTTTTGAACGTTTCAGATAACAACTTAGTGCTAAAAATGAATAAAGAGTTATTCGAAATGTTCAAAATGTTACCTCCTTCGTATGGGCTTTGATATTCTGACTACGTCTCTTATTCGTTTAATCACAAATCTCTTGTTCTGTCGGCAACCTGTCAAAATGATTTCCCTTCTTCGATATACGCAATGTAAAATCACACAAAATTTGACTATGTAAAAAACGATTAACCAAGGCTATACTTTCGATAGGTTTAATAACGAACAGCATTTTCACCCTGGCTATATTCGTCAACGCAACAATCGCCTTCGCTGCAAACGTCACAATGCTATGGCGGGAGACAAAATCCAGCAAGGGAAAACAGGAATAAACTTAAACATTTATCAGAATCCAGCCATAAGACCGAAATTAGAACAACTTTTTTATGTCGTTGGTCTTAATTCTATGGTGTTGTACATTTGTCTGCTTTATGTATTTTAGGTCTTATTGTCTGTTCCACATTTATCATACACAAGTGTACATTTTGTAATCAAGTCATTATAAAGTCGTACTGGCCAATTATAACATTGCTTGTAGTGGACACTGGACACTTTTGGACAGTATATACGATAAGTAGGATGTCTGAAACTCGAAATTTGAATGCGATACCGATACCCGATATTTTCGACAAAAGCATCGCGATTCGATATCAATGACGTCATTATTATTCTCAAACGAGCGAAAAAGATAAAATTGAAAAGTTCGAAATTGATTTTTTGCAGGTCGTTATATAAAAGCTTGCCACCGCATTCAGGAGATTAGTTATATCCAGTTGTTAACCTACTGCATTTTTATAAATTTAACTTTAATGTAGAATCGCTGCTTTTGATTGCTCATCAGGATGAAATAACTATATTAATTAAATACCGGATTGGCACCGATACCACCCTAGTATCGGCCCGATACTACCAGATGGCACCGGGTATCGGCTCTATTCGATGTTATCGTATATCATAAATACATTATGCTGACGCTATACTTCTATACAGAATATTGTATAACATATTTTTCTCGTATATCTAAAAAACGCGAAAGGCGTCCAAGTTTGGCGACAGAGGTAATCTCACTTCCAAAGGATAAATAATTTACATTTACAGTTCTCTGCTATTTATAAATGCGAGAGTAGTTTAGCAAAAAATGAATCAGGTTAATCCTAAACATATTGAGGGTCCATTACCTGATACTGTCGTAAAAAGGGTTCATGACCAAAAATAGGTTTTCAACCACTGTCTAAACGCCGCCAAATTACACAAACCATGGCTAAAATGTATATCGATGAATTTAGTATCCTCTCGCCACCGATACCACCATAGTATTGGACCAAAACGGATACTAACACTTTGTATCGGGTATCGGCCGCGATCCGATATGATCGGACGTCACGAATTCCAATCTCCTCAAAAACGACGCTGATAAAAAATAAACAAACGAATAAATACAATTTTTATGGACAAAACTAAAAAGAACTGGACAAACGCTTGGAGCCTTGTTACGTCACAATAACAGCAGCGATCACAGTCGCGATTTCGTCTCTCGGTCGCGAAGCTGCCGTCGCAAGATTTTCCCGCTCGCGCTCTTAGGTATGACGTCACAGAAGACCACCCCTCCCCTGAGATGCTTGTAGGACGAGACTTTGCCTGGAGAGGAATAATGAAAACAAACTTAAACGAAGTGGATATTACAAAATATTAAGAGAAAACGATAGAAAACGGTTTATTTCAAATTACCTTTTTATATTCTGTTTATTATCGTTTTTAGATTTGTTTTCCTTTTTAGATAAATTGCAAGTAGCGCCTTAATCTTTTCTTTAGAACTTAGCAGTGTTGTAATCTAGTCATTTTGGAATGATTTTACTTTATTAACAATTTGCAAGTAACGTCTCTGGATTAAAATCTGTAATTTTGTTCGATTTCAGGGAAATTATCTCCGTTTACATATTATAGTACAGTGAAGTGGAAAGAAAGAAAGGAGTGTCTTTTAATTGACGGCAGTTTACCCTTAGAACTTAGCAGTGTTGTAAACAAGTCCCGTCAAGTCATTTGTAAAGTTATTGAAATCCAAGATAAGGTATTCCGAAAAACAAACTTTTTCACTTGACTTAAGTGTTATTACTAGGGCCATTTTTATTTTAACCTAAACAATTTTTTTTAACTTTATTTTTATCAATCTTTAACTTTATTTTAACCTGACGAAATTGCTTGTTGGTAGAGGCCACAGTTCTTCCTTGAATTGATGCCAATTACCCAAAAATAATATTTTGTCGATTTCAGACTCAAACGTAATATTTTGTCGCAAAGTCAAGTTGTTTTATGGATTATAAAAAGTGCGTCGGGTTTTTTGGCGATAGATTTAGCTTGCTTAGGCATTTTTGTATTACAGAATGTCAGTAGGCTATTCCTAAAATCCAAACTGTTGATCTTTGAAACGACCATGTTTATGAAGACGAAGAGTTTTATAAGAAATATTCAAATACGTAACAATAAATAAAAAAAATGGACAATTTGCGATAAAAGTTACCGCTGATCTAAGTGAGCATTGTGACATTTTGCCTGCTTTTATGGGTTAATAAGGTTTAATTGTGTCGCAGCTCCTGACTTACAATTCTTCCACGACGATTTTTACAAAAATTACTCTCAAGAAACAAACAAACTTTGTCAAAAGCCATAATTTAACAAATTTTGACTTTATTAAAAAATTTTAACTTTATTGTGAATTTTAACTTTATTTTGACCTATAAACTTCTTAGAAACAGTCCCCTAGGTGCTGAAAACAACTTTATTCTTCGATTCATGAACAGACGAGGTCCTTAAAAAATTTTAACTTTATTGACTTTTGCGAGCCCTAGTTATTACCTTGAGTAATTTAAAAAAATGGAATTTAGTCCGAAAACATAGTGTTTATTTTAAGTTTGTCTTTTAGCTGCAATTTTTATTTCTAATTTTAATTATTTGAGCATAACAATGACGTATTTTGTTATCGGCTCCGATCGCGATATTTTCGTCCGATAATTAACACACCTCGTAAAAACTGATGGACGTCCGATTCATTTAAACTTTCATCGTTCTTGACCAGAAATGCTTTGGGGACTTCCCCGCTATCGGGATCCGGCACTCCGATAACTGCAGCGTCAGTGATATTTGGATGAGTCAGCAGTAATTCCTCCAGTTCGGCTGGAGCCACCTTCAATGAACAAATGTAAAATATCATTAAGTAAGTATTTGTCCGGCTTGCCATCTTACGCATACACCTATTTGTAATTGTACATTGAGTTCGGACGTTTATAGAATTCTTAAAATATTCCATCATTTGTAATTTAAGATTTGAGTTTATCGTTCGGGTTAGGGTTAGGGTGTAACCAAGTTCAGGTTTAACAAATCTATTTCCATGCTCCAGTCAAATTTGCGATTTCGTCGAGTCCCGAGCCCGGCTGTGACTATATAAAGCCTGTATTTTACCCATTTAAGTAATTAGAATACGGTGGATATAGAGCAATCTATATAGGGATGTAATATAACTCATCCAGCCAAGATATTTTTCGTATTCTACCTTAACAATTTACAGTTTGTGTCCCCCGTTGAATCTGTTAATTTTACTCCATCTATTTGCCAAATTCATTGTACAACTTTTTGTTGTATTATAAGACGTGCCAACATAGTGTAAATAAAAAACTGCAAAGTCACTGTTAAAACTTCCTAAAACTTTTAACGTTTTTTAAAGCAGTTATTGGTAAAGCCCTATTAATTAGACCTTATTTTACCTGGAATGCCTTAACCTTGATAAGCTCCTTTAATCGGTCGATGACGTAAACTCGTCCAAGTTTGTCGAAATACCCGATGTCTCCGGTGTGAATCCAACCTTGGGAGTCGATGGTATTCGAGGTGGCTTGAGGGTTCTTGTAATAACCCAACATAACCTGTGAACAATTTTTTGGTAAAATATCACAATTAGGGATGTCGATAATATCGGATCGGGTGTTTTCAAGAGGCGACGTGATCTAGTTGAAGCTGTCTGCGCGAAGTACACCCCAAATTATCGCGACCTTTGGAATAAGAACAGTGTTTCTGGTGAGTGGTTGACGTATATAAGTAGAACACAATTATTAAAATAAACGAAGTAAAAAACTTAACATATTACGTCCAAAAGAACTGACTCTCGTTATCAAGTGTATATACTTGTTTTAATCTTTATCATTGATGTTCAACCAGATCGTATCATTTGTTTTTACCATTCTGGTTGAAGCAGAATTGTTTATTCGAAAGAAAATTCTGATTATAGAAATTGGGATGTCCGATAATATCGGATCGGAGCCGATACCCGATACCAAGTGGTAGTATCGGTACTCGCCCGATAATATCGGATCGGAGCCGATACCCGATACCAAGTGGTAGTATCGGTACTCGTCCGATAATATCGGATCGGAGCCGATACCCGATACCAAGTGGTAGTATCGGTACTCGCCCGATAATATCGGATCGGAGCCGATACCCGATACCAAGTGTTAATAGCCGTACTTCCGATAATTGGATGGTATCCCTACCGGTCCGATAATCAATTGATATTCGAATTTTAGAAATAATTTACGATACAAAGCAGAGTAATTACTTCAAAAGCTTTAATTGTTTTTGTGTTTTTTAAATTATAATTTTACATATTTAAGTTTAGCAGTGACGTAATGTCGTATCAGATCTAATCGCGATAATTTTTGTCCCAAATATCGGGTATCGATATCGGAATAAAATGCCGGGTATCGGACATCAGGGTGAATAAAAATTTTCGCAGGGGTGAACCAACCAAAAGGGGTGAATAAGGGTGAACCGTCAGAAATGGATGGTAGCTTTGCAAAAGTCATTTTGTGTTGTTATGTAGACGAGATAGTTTTATCCTATCATGAGACAAGGGTGAATGAAATCTGGAGATATAAGCTAGGGGTGAACTAAAAAAACGTTTAGGAAAGCATTGGATAAAACATCTACTCCACTTATTTTTTCACACCTGGGGACCTTTGCCGCATATTTCCCCGATTTCATTTGCTTCAAGTTCTTTTCCCGTTTCCAAATCAACAATCTGAAAAACAAAGTGTTATAATATAACATTAATGGGGAGGGGGTGTACTAAGGGGATTTGGGGGCTATCTATTGGGGTAATATTGGGGTTATATCGATTTGGGGGCTAATACTGGTGTTATATGGGGCTATATTGGGGTAGGGGTTGTGTGTGTAGGGGGGGGGGGGGGAAGAAGCGGCATAAAGTCATTAAACCTAGTATGTGTGTGTGTGTAAGTAAGGAAGAAAAGAAACAGTGTGAGATTTATTTCCAGCTGTGTGTAAATTGTAAATTGTAATTCCTAGCGGTTAACCAAGTAAAAAATACGCCTCTTGCTCTCTGAGGAAACTCTGCCAGGACATTACAGAGTCTAAAGCACTTAAAATACCTCAATATTATTTTTACTATACCTGTGTTATTTTGCTACTGTACCTTAAGCAAGGTGTTGGGGCAAACTCGCCCGACCGATCTGAGGGGGGTCGTTGGATCCATGGCGGCCGTAAGTGGAACCGCTTCAGTCATGCCCCAACCTAAGACAAAACAAGGGTGGGATGTTTAGTAAGACGTAATAGGGCAGTGAGAATACCAAAGAACATTCAGAAGTAGACAACATTTTGGACGTTTCGACTATCGCTTCGAATATTTTATATAGGCTTTGCTATTCCCTACTAAGGGGTTTCTTTAGCTTTAAGTTCCGACTCTTCCCTATAAAAGCTGTTACGTAGATTGTAATATGCCCAGGTATCTCCGTATGTTAAAAGTATATATATAATAAAGCACAACACCAACATTAATATTTCTATGTTATAAAAGAATTAAACACAAAATCTTCTTTGGTTATCATTTTTGTTCTCCAAACGATCGCAGATTGGTAATCAAAACTGATATAAATAATTTTGACCCACACTTCAAGCTTAGCATAACAGCAGAGTTTTGGCGAATCAATTATCTTAACTTTTTATAAGCTTAACTTAAACAAACCACAATTAAGGCAATAGAACGAAAAAGTGTTTCAACTACTGTCAAAACATGTGAAAAGTGAAAACATGTGATATAATAAATTTAAATTTAATTTAAACTAACCATGTCTTTATATTGCTCCCACAGTTTTTCTCAAAAAAAATTTAAAAGAAATCTTTCCCAGAGCCGATCTCAATAAGTCTAACCATTTGAACTATTGCGGTCGACAACCCAGCTAAAGAGCTATAAGCGAATCTTGTGTGTACATTTTTTTAAATTGGAACTTTAATCAAATTAAACCGAATAAACTTTCGATCGAGAACATGTGTTTTTTTGTTTCATTTAGAAGACATACTTATAAATTTCCATTGATACCCCCAAACAAAAATCCTGGATTCGCCCTTGCCACATAATAGTGACATAATTATTCCCCGCAAATCGTCAAATTTATCGGTTTGAAAATATTACTTCTTTAAGGTCACCTACCCACATGTTAAAAAACACTGGGCAAATTTTATGTAACTTGGTGGGATTCTCGCATTAATCAACTTTAAGCAAATATGCAAAATCACAATTTAATTCGGGTGTACTACACGTCAGTTAATCGGTGTCAATAAATCCTGTTGAACGAGCAATCGTACATTACTTCAACGTTCTAGTTTTCAACCGCAAAATAGCCTTCTACAAACAACCAATGTGTGCTGTGCAAAGAAAGTCGCTACTTGAGACACACGCTACAACCCCTAGGCATGCTAAAAGTCAATAAAATCTTGAGTTTATAGCCTTAAGAATGCTCCGGTACTAATCTAAATCGCTGGCGTTGCTTTTTTATTGGTTGTAAAATACCCAGGCAGCACCTCGAGAATGCATGACTTAGCATTCCGATGCCAAATTCGAAAATGTAGAAGAATTTCCAATGTGGGTAATCGTTAAGACTTGGAAACGTAAAATATGACTTTACAAAGTCACGTCATAACGTTACATCACAAAGTTACATTAAAACGCGCTCCTATCTTGTAAAAGTTGCAAGATTTCATCTTAGATCTTGCAATGAAACGCACAACACCTTTGGGTTGAAGAGAATGCTTTTAAAATTGGGTTAGAAATTTAAGAAATGTAATTAATATCCGCGTGGAGGGCTAATTGTTTTGCATTTACGTTGATAAAAAAACAAAAATACAGTTTGGAGGGGCAATAATCACGTTTCTCCCTGGATCAATCCTTGCTAATGATCCCTGATTGTTTTACGTTTTTGCCTTGCTTTAGCCCTAAAGCGATATTACTTGATTGTTGCTTTCACAATTTAAAAAAGCAGGACAGTCTCGTTGTGGCGTTGACCAGTGTGATCGTACTTTTGTAGGCATACGCGTTGCGCACTTCACTTAACCAACAAAAGATCAAGTTATTGGAAAGGGTGTGCACGACAGCAGGTCAGCAATATTTGCTTAAGTAGTTGCTTTAGTTTATGCTTGATATATACATATATATACATTAGTCACACTAGTAAACGTAAGCTGAAATACCGTTCCGGTAAAAAAATCGGCAAGGATTGCTAGTTGCCGGCCCTGTGTAAAACTGAATGCAGAATTCTAACATTTATATCGTTAACTGTAAATATAAATATTTATATCTCTAGTGAGAATTGACAAAGCCATACACTCAAAGTTGCATTTTATTTTATTGTGGCCAGTAAACCTCCGCCATAGAACAAGGTATATCTTGGTGATCACTGATTTACATAGATCCAACCAGTTTTTAGTCCACATAACTTAAAAAGATACGTATTTTTACCGTGTCAAAAAGCTAGGACCTTGTAGTAACGCTAACCTTGAACTACTTCCACGTTGAGTTTCCTTGCCACCTCTTCTCCCACTCCTCCTGGGAGAGGAGCAGCTGCGCAGAGGATCTTCCTCAATGAGGAAGTGTCGTAGGAGGAGAGGAGGGGAGAGTTGGAGACCGCAAGAACGATCGGAGGAACCAAAGATAACTTGGTCACCTGAAGAAGAACTTGCTTTGTTGGTTGAGAGGAATACAAAGCGGGCAAAGTAAGTCGAAAAGTTACGCACGGCCAAATATTCGGATTTGTTTGTTATAATGTGATAGACCAGGGATGGCGAATCTTTTTCATCGCTTAAGGTCACAAACACGACCTTAATCTTACAAAATGCACAAAGCAAAGTCATATATTTGGGTCATATATTTTAACAAGTGGGTCATATATTTAATTATTTGCTAATTTTATGCGAAACTTTGCTGTTGCGTTGTTGTTATTGTCCGGGTTGGTAATTCAAGATTTTTACACGATTTTTAAATTTGGATTCCCACGAATGCAGCATTTTTTGTGGAATAACAGGAGTTCAGCAGAAAGCTTTTTAGTCTGGTTCAACCAGGGTTTTCAGAATTTTTAGTCTGCGATTTGTTAGTTTCCCTTAATTAAACGATCGCCTCCATTCACGTTTTACAGCGGTAAACATAGTGCTTTCAGTTATGTGCTTTTCTGCACGCATTTGGTAAAGTGGAGTGTAGGCCTACTCGTCACCCCTTGAACACTTTTGCACGACCCACAGATTGGGCAGCACTGATTTAAACAGTGTAGTACTATATAAGGATGAATTGTATTTTTTCATTTATTCTTACCTGAAAATGATTGACCATGTTTTGGCATTTATTGGGAGACAAGTGGGTCATTAAAAATCATTGGTGGGTCACTTCGTCACCCGCGGGTCAGTGGTTCACCATCCCAGTGAAATACTAATATTCGAGTTTAAATTATTATTTTTGAATATTATGGACATCACTACTTCGCAGACTTCTGTTCAGTTTGTTTTAAAACTCCAACCTTTTTTTATACTTGTATAGCCTAGTATGTTTGTTTTTCTTTTCTGTGATATATTTTTTACTTTAGCCTAATCTGTTATGTTACTTAAGGATAATACTCGATTCGGTTTAGGTTAAGTAAGACTTAATAAAACTACTAAATTTAGCGAATTTTGATTCACACTACAAGACTTCGCAACTAAATACCATCACTCTGTCAGCTGAATTGACTCTACAAAAATGAATAGGATTTGAGCATTCATTGACACCGTAATTTTGTTCGAAGGATATGGTAAACACGTGACTGTAAAGGGTAAGGCGACAAAAAAGCCCTTGTCCCATGAAAGTTAGCAAACCGCCGTACAATTCACGGTGTTTATATTCTGACGAGATGTATTGAAACTTGCTAATATTGGAAAGTTTAAAGAGTTAAACATTTTGCACAAACTATATAAATTAGGAAAAACTAAAAAAATCAAATTCAACCTAACCGTAAGAGCCGCATAAAACTGTTTAAAGAGTCGCATATGGCTCGCAAGCCGCGGTTTGGCCACCCGTGCTATATTCATTCAACTATCAAGTAAAATCCAAGGTTCAACGTTTACAAAGCTTCAACGTTCTAGCTTGTTGTTGTCCCTTAAAGGTTCAATTACTCACCCTGTACTCTTGTATCGCTCCCAGGAAGGTCTTCACCGCGAATCTCTGCTGTACAACCATCTTTGTGCCGTTGAACAAGCAAGTGAATATGATCATGGCGCCGAACATGTGGAACAGGGGTAGCACCAGATAGTAAATGTCGTCATCTGTGGTGCTGAGAAGTGTGACACTGAAACGAACAAGACACAAAGTCCGTAAGTGGTCTCTACAGATCAGTGTCTCTCAACCTCTTCAGTAATTCACATAGTTGGATTCATTGATATTGGTTCTGTGTATTCTTTTTACAGGCAATTTTGTAAACTTAATTTAAAATTCTGGCATATATTTTAGTTGTAAGGGTTTTTTGTCATATGGTTCATAGTTTTCCAGCGTTACAGATTGCGATACAAACGCTTAGATAATCTAAAAAACTTCATTTTTTAATTTGAAAACATTTGCTTGTGCGACCATAGCAATGTTTGTTTCTAGACGAACATATAGTTTAGTTTCTTTTCCTCAAATAAGCTTTTTACGTGTTTCTGTCAATTAGTGTTTTTATGTTTTATAATGCCCAGGCGCAGTGCGGCGGTAATACTGTACTTGATGAAATGTCCTTTCCCTTAAAAACAATGTCATACAGCTTAACCACCTGCACAGTAATACGAGTGCCACTGTGTTGTGGTGGGTAAGCATCACTCCTTTGGGAAGTCCTGTCGTTCCGCTTGAGTAAGGCAGGAAAAAGGGGCTTCCCCTCGTTTGGGGATGTCGGCCGAAAGGGAAATCTGAAGGAAAAGGCAAATAGTAATAATTATGTAAATTTGCTGCAGCTGGTCTGTAGACCGTTGCATTTCGCTTTTAAAGACACAATCCAAAAAACTTTGGAGCACTTATAGTTGGAGGTTTAACGTATAAGTAGTAAGAATATCAAATTCCATAAAGAAGTAGGTAGTATTTTGAACGTTTCCAATTGCTCTTTATTCATTTTTAACATGGGCATATCAAAAACGCTTGGCCTTAAAGTTCTGTACGATATACACTTGAAAGCCATTGTAATTAGTTAATGTATCACAGGAATCTACCTAAAAGAACACCGTTGCCGGGGTGTTGGGCATCTTTCCACGGCAAGATTTACCACAAACGATTGGTTTTGACTGACAGGGAAATTTGAATTTTATGTTTCAATACGTTCTTTAGCCATCTTTTAAACTGTAAAACATTTCGACATAATACTGTAGCCTATCTAAGTGACAAAACCTTAAAGTTAGGATGAGAATTAAAACAACTGAAATCATGTGCGCAAAACTGTAATAATTTTTGGATGCTGAAGAAACTATAATAAACATGATACCTTCGAAAAGGTTTACCAAATTCAGTTTGCCTAATCCGGATAAAAAACTACACTTCTTGATTAGTGTTCTTTACTTCTGTATTTTGTATATTTTCAGTTATGTCAACAAACCTTTAAGATCAGCATTAGAAAGCAACTCTTCGTATGAAGTTGAACCGTTTACGGATTTTACAGGAAAGACATTCTGCGAAAGGTAAAACTTTTAAACAATTATAACCACGTTTAGAAAAACACTGCAAAAATAGAGGCAACGTAAAATATTAGTTTAACATAATTAAAAAACAAAATCAATTTTAAACCAAAAAACAGGTTATGGTAGGCCTACAACAAAATAAGGATAAAGCGGAATATTGGCATGGTTTGAATGTTACCAAGGTTTGAATGTTACCCGCTGCTGCATTTTCAATTTTTCATAATATATATTGCTACATAGGTTAACATTTAGCACTATGCACGCATCTGTAACGTAGCTTGATAATGAATCTCAAAACCACGAAGGTCGAGCAGATCGACATCATCTTGATAAGACAAGAATGCTGTTCAACCTTTTATAAATGAGGTTTGGAGATACTTCATCAACATTAACTGATGATGATATCAATGTGTATCAAAACGTCTTTATCAAGATCGTTTGGTCGTGCAAATACTTTGTACTGTAATAGAGTTGGAAAGCAACTCAAGATAATTGCGCCGTAAAAGTATGACAAAAGTCGTAGTAAGAGTATCAAGGCCCATACAAAAGTAGGCAGTATTTTGAACATTTTGAAGATCTCTTTATTCATTGTCAACAACAATGATAATATTATTACTGATGTAGTATAATATAAAAAAGCAAACTTTGACCAACTTTAATGGAGTCCACTCTGCTGGCGACCGACTTCATCATCTTGTATCCACTGCTTTCCACGAAAACAACTTTCGGTCTGGAGTGGGAAAACTGTTTCGTGATCTCATCTGAAATTACATCAACATTACGATCGTACGATACTTCCGGTATCGATATTTTATTCCGGTAACGATATCCGATATTTTGAACAAAAGTATTCAGATTCAAAATGACGTTATTGCTACGCTCAAAACAAGCGAAATACTTGAAATAAAAAAACGCTGTTTTAACCAGTGTTTTTTTGTGTAAAATAAGTGCGGGCTATTTTTTGTAGTTGATCGGCCAAAAAAATTTTACTCAGAACTCGGAAATTGACTCGGGTTGGTAAAAAACGGACTCGGCAGCCCTGCTCAGTACTCACCCTCTTTGTAGTAAGGGTTACAAGTTGTCAGTATCCCCCCCGCAAGCCGCAGTTCCCAGGAACACAACGGCGAACTCGCGTCGGTTACCAAGGGAAACGGCCACTACGTCACCGCTCGTCACGCCCAGTTGGTTCAGGGCGGCCGCACACAAGGTGGCGCTGTCGTGCAGCTGGCGATAAGTGGTCGTTCGACGATTTTCGTCAAGTTCCACCTAAAAGTAATGTTGTTTTTGTTTGGATTCACTTTATTTTCAAGGGAATTTGAATGTCTTGGTCCTTCTGATTATACTCATATCTAAGGATTCATTAAAATTAAGATATACTGACAATGCCTTGGTTGGCGAAATATACATACATTTTTAAGATCTGTTTATTGTGTCTGAACTGAATTGCTAGCTTTGCTAGATTATTCTGCTGTTACTGATCAAGAATTAAGGTCGACATTTTTCTTGCGAGGGTCAAGGTGATTTCTATTATTCACATATTCAGTGCAACATATCTAGGGTGTTCGATAATAACGGAACGCAGCCGATACTTCAAGTCAAGAGGTAGTATCGATACTTACTAGGGTGGTATCGGTACTCGTGCGATACTTGGGTTGTACCGGTGCCGATCCGATACCTAATTTCTATCGGAATTTAAACCATGATTTGCGTTCTTAAAAGCAGTACCTTGAAATGTAAATTTATTAGAAAATAGTAGTTTAACAACTGGATGGCGCTAAACTTCTTAACGCTGAAGCAGATTTTGCGTAACAATCAGTAAAACATGTTTTGAACCTTTCCCATCTATTTTGCTTTTTATCACATACGTAAGTCACTATCGGATCAGATCGCGATACTTCTTGTCCAAAATTTCGGGTATCGGGTATCGGGAAAATGGTCAAATACCGGGCATCCCTACTTGTATGGATATATCACCAGTGTTGTAATGACTTAAGTGCACTTAAGTCACATTTTATCAAATAACTTGGGATTAAATTAATTTTTTCTAAAGTTTAGTACATTAAACACTTTTATTGCTGTATATTGTGTTTGTGTTATTTTTTTAATTAAATTGTGGCTTATAATCGAAAGAGTTTACTAATTTTAATGGTTTAACGTTCTATTTTTACGTCAATGACATGACTTGCAATTGACTTACTCTCATAACGACTTGACTGGGACTTGACTTGGGCAAGCGATGACTTGGACTGGGACTAGAATGACTTGTTTACAACACTGGTATATCACCTGGCTCTTAAAATAAAAACCCTTTCTGAGTTCATGCTCAATGCTCATTGATTGAAAAACAAGGTTTAAAACGTTTAATAAAAATATACAATTCGCCACATAAATATATGACGTCATAAATTTAGCTTAGTTTAACCAAATCTTGTTACCTTTAATCGAAGGCATTAGGTGTTATTTTGCAGGGCAACATTCTGCTGTGTTTCCACTACTAAGCTTTTTTGTTAATTTGACACTAATGGACTAATTGGTGTCGAATGGATCAGAAGGACGCATTTTAACTGAAAATATCGGTTATCAGGTTCAAATACAAAATATCGAAAATAATTTTGCTCACCATTGCCATTTTGTCGCCGTGTTCTCTCAAGCGTGTCAGCATCAATTCGCTGAAACTGACGTCATCAGGTATGACGATATCCGAATCGGCGTTTTGCAAAATCATACTTTCTTCGGGCTAACTATACTTAAGGATCTGTATTTGGTTAGAATTACGAATAAAATTATAGCTGTAAAGAACTAAAACGATTACGTCACACTATTGGATAGTTTGTCCCCCAATCGAAGGCCCCTAGGGGTGCAGACTCCTAAACCTGTTATATGCACCTAAGTACTATTCTACGCCACGACTGAAAATTGTAAAATTCTGCGATACTTTTTCCATAAAGCTCTGGACAAAAACAAACCGCTCTGAAACATAGCAAACCAAAAAAGAATAGGGCCAAAAAATAAGATATGTCCCAAAAATAAATTTTCGGACCATGTAATAAATTCTTCAAGAAGTTTAGCAAAACGGGTAAGTAGTTTAACTTTTAGTGATTTCTGAGGGTACGGAATTTGTGGACAAATAAATCACTGTCAAAAACATACTTATTTTCTATATGGAGACGTAACTAGCCATTTTTTATCGTTTGTCTGCAAATAACAAATTCACGAACATGTAATCTGCAGATTTCTTTGGTAGGTGACATTTTGAACATTTTGAATAACTCTTTATTTACTTCGAAGGATGTTGAAAAAATAATAAAGTTATTCGAAACGTTCAACTATGCTATCAACTTCTGTATGGGCTTTGACGTTCACTCTACGTCTAACCACGACCTCCAGCCAATAGCTTAAAACTTATTCGAAACGTTAACAAATGCTGCCTACTCTGTATGGGCTTTATTACATATTTCTATCTACGTCGAACTAGCACTTAAACCATCAGACAAACCTGCAAAGTGTACACGTAACTTCGTGCTTTACATTTTTACTGCAATCGTAGGACGTTGAATTTTTCTGCACGTTTTAGCTTAGCACAACAAATCGCATTAGCCTGCTGGAGGGAGATTTCTTTTGCATAACAACAGATTGCAAAAGGTTATGGCTCTTTCCGTATCCTTTCTTTGTTTCCGTACGCTTCGTTTTTGTGTATTAGCAGCTGATGATGCATTGAATATTGTGACCTTGATACTGTGGATACCTACTCTACAGTGTTGTAATGACTTAATTCAATGACTTGACAAAGATGCACTTGAGTCACAGTTGTTAAATAACTTGACTTTAGTCGTTCTGGCAAAATGACTTGACTTGGACTTTAGTCATAGTACGATAACTTGCTCTAATCATGACTTGACTGGGGCTTGACTTGTTATTTATTCAAAAAGAATTGACTAGACTTTAGTTATTTCACAAATGACTTGACTAGCATATAGTCATTTGAAAATGATCTATTTACAACACGGCTATTTCAAAACTATTTACAACACGTCTACCCTGACTTGTCTGCAGTAAAACTCTGCACGCTCTACTGGAGGTAAACATTCCTTTAAACGTCACTGGTGCGATAAAATAGGGAAGCAGTTTCTTTTTTCACGTAGGTACGATTTGTTTACAGTAACAAGCCTTACGTGCACTTAGTCACTGTTTTTAAACTTGACTTTTCATTTGAAAAAAGTAACCGGAACTTCAGTCATTTAAAAATGACTCGTTTACATATGTAAAAACTCTATATAAAATTGAAAGTTTCAATTTCACCAATTTTGCCTGTTTGAGCTAAGTAATGGCGCCATTCAGATCGGATCGCCACACTTTTTGTTTAAAATATTGGGCATCGGTATCAGAATATAATGTCAGGTATCAGACATACCTAGCATGAATAATTAAGGCTTATAGTAGGCCACGGTGAGAATCGCTATGCAACCAAACCAAAACCCTAATAACAAACCCTGTTCTTATTTCACTGGTAATTAGAAGACCGTCTTATCTCTGCTTGATTAACCACGCTTTCCCGTGTTTTACATCGTTTCACAGACGAGCATAGCGCAAATGCAGACAAATAAATCCAGCCAGTGGCTTGATACAAAAGCGACGCATTAAAAGATTGCTGGGACCGTATGTTGTGCAGATCTTCAGTGAACAATTCTATGCCCTTCTTCCTGTTTTCAATTTCTGTTAAATTGCCCTATAAAAGGAGCCTTTTATACTTTATACAGGCTTTTCCTTAAATATAATTCTACTCCAGTTGGTTGGGGAGACTATATACGCATAACTGCTTGCAATGACACCCTCTGGTAAAACTTATATACTTTACAGACGTTCTTAACTGAGACAAGCAATTAGGGCCCATTACGTTCCGTCGAAAACTTAATTACTGTGAATACAAGTTTAAATGGGTTTATTTATCACCGGTGCTGCCTTTTTAAAGCTAACCTTCTTCTAATATTAGCTTAACAGCAAATTTTAAAACAACTGGCACACAACATTAGTTTAGGACTGTGATATGAACAACAGCGTTTGAGGTTTTTTTATTTTGTTAAACAGTATTTTTTACACCGTCATCTTCGTGCTCAAAAAACTCGATTGTATATTGGCAACCTTATACACCCAGGCTCAATCAATCACAAAAAGTGAAATTTAAAAATTATCTTTTCAAAGCGACTTTACTAACTTAACAATATTTTCTGTATTTTGCTCCCCGATTTACAAAGTGGTTCTCACAACACCCGCGGATCATGTATAAATAAGGCTAACTATAAAATGTTTAGACTAGTACACCTCTACCAGAATGACTAACCACGGCGTTATTGAGTTGCGCTCTAAATAAAGTTGCATTTATCTAGAACAGATAAAGTATATTACAATACAGTGTAAGACAGTCTAAGGCCTTTCGCTTTCAAGATTCGCATTTCTCTATTTACTATGGCCTGGTTATTCAGCCGAATTCCAAGTGAGTCAATGTTACCCGTCAATAGCCGTATCAACTGATTTACAAATTGTTTGTCGCGCCAAGATGGCACCATTTTCTACTAGTTAAGATGTTTTCGTAATGCTCCTTTTTGTTAAAAAACGTTTTTATTTCGCATGGATCGAGGTCGCTATGAAATTCTTCAGAGATTACGTTATAAAAACTGTAGACTTAAAAACGTGCTGTCTTTGGCCAAACTCGTGAGAAACCAAAGTAGAGTATAAAAAAATTTCCACTAGAACAAGGGACAACTAGGTTTTTAATTGTTGGTTTTTCTTAAAAACTTATTTCATATTTGAATTAGGCCGGCAGTGGTTCTTAACCGTGGTGCCGCGGCGCCCTTGTGTGCCATTTCTAATGCTCGAGGTGCCGGTGGGTATTTGAGAATTTTTAAGATTTAGTTTTTTGCTCAATTGGTAAGCTTCTTGATACACCATTATATTAAATGGCTTTTTCCTACATGTTTTTTTGTTGAGTGTGTTGTTGCAGTGACATTTATAGTGACATTTCAGTACAAATCCTCAACAAAAATTCCAGCCGTGGGTTCCCAAATCTATTTATTATTTTGAGGGGTGCCGTAAGCCATAAAGGGTTGAGAATTTTGTTCAACATTTTAATTTGTATTTAGTTTTTATTTGGGTAATTTCAAAATCAGGCGATTTTATGGTCAAGTTTTTATTTCATTAATTAATTACACTAAATGATTTTACTTTTTTCTAAAAAATGTTTACACAACCCGCATGCTAGTTTTAACATAATCCAGATGATTAAAAAAATAAGCCGCTGTTACCGTAAAGTCTCAAGATTTAAACGTTTTCAATAGAGCGTATATTAAAAGAGAATCACTGCACTACTGGTTCAGGCAGTTCAATACACCATCACCCCAAAGCAAGTGGGCACCTGATTCTATATTGCAAATATCTACGGCAAAAACTTTGGTAAACTTGTAAATATTTTATTTATAACATACGCGTAGAATTTTTAGATTTTTCGCTATGATTTTGTCCTAACTTACTTGGAGCTCTGTTTCAAACACTTTTGTACCCATACAATTTGTGACGTCATCCCTGTTTTTTCAAGTCCCCAAAAATCATGGTTTAGAAGTGTTCCAAAGTAATGTTTGCACCGGGGCCACAACTGACGAAATTACGGCCCTGCTCCATGGTTTTAAAGCACCTAACGTTACAGTCCTTCGCTAATCTACTACCTAACTGCCAGCAGCGCAAAACAGGATAACACTAATTTACGGAATGATGAACGGTCGGAATGGTCGGAACGCTCACAGAATTATCATCAAATATAATAACACTTGACCTACCTTCACCCAAACGCTAACCCCCACCCTAACCCAAATATTGTGCGTTGGTTTAATAATTGTTTTAATGGCGTAACACTTAAATTAGAGAGCGTTCCGACCATTCCGACCATTCATTATTCCGTAAATTAGTATTACCCCGCAAAACATGTAAATTACTGAGCACACAAAGAGAGGTTTACATAACCACCTTTAAATCCAAAAGCAAACCTAACGTTTTCGTGGTTTACTGGATAGCACGAAAAAGTATAACTAAAAAACTAACAGACTGGTCTTGCATATCGACTTAACCAGCGAATGGGTCACAATTAACAACAAAATTATAAGTACAATTTTATTACGAACACAATATATCGCGTTGCATATAATCGACTAAAGGCACAGCACCGGTTATAATTATACAAAACAGCAATATTGAAAAGCCAAGTCAACCAGCGTATGAACGGCAAAAAAAAATTTCACTTTTAACTTTTTTTGTTTAATAAGTCTGAAAATCAAATAAAGTTGTGTATAGTTCAAAAAAGCAGTCGTTGGGACTACCTGTTATAACAATAACGACATGACGTATTAATGCCTTAACAACTCTCATAAAAAGAGTAAAAAAATATATATTTTTTAACGACGATTTTACACAACTTCGTAAATAAATACTTTTACATCAGGATTAATGCCCTAAAAAAACGCAAGTTAAAACGACAGCATCGCCTAAAATTGCTATTTTGTCTTTTTTAATTCGCCAGTCATTGATCTGGCCAAGTGGTTCCCAACCTTCAATAAGGTGCACCAGCCCTCAAGGGAAGTCAGGTCACCAAACTACTGCCTGTGGGCCGGAAGTTAGTCCAACCGGACCGCTACATATTTTATAATCACAGAAAACAGACGGTTGAAACCTTGTTCTAAGCAATTCCAAGCTACATTTAGACAAAATGTAAACTAAACGAATTTGTTAAAGCTCACAACGTCTAACGATAAAATAGAGTAAATAAAGTATGACACATTATTAATGGCCGGCACGCGATCGTCAAGTCCTACAGTTATTCAGCCTTTTATGAAAAAAAATTGGGGACTCCTTATCTGTAGTCCAGTGGTTGCCAATATACAAGCTCACTACAGTTTTTATTGCAGAGTTAGGTATATATTTTTGGTTTAACGATATAATCAAGTTAAGATGTTGAAAATGAATGCAGAGTTATTCGAAACGTTTAAAATGCTACCTACTTCTGTATGAGCTTTAATATTCGTACTACGTCTTATTACAACCTCCAGCCATTATGCTCATAAGCTAAAAAACACAAATTTTACATCCTTCCGGCGATCGCCAATCCTTACAGTTATCCGTCCTTTTATGAAAAAAGTTTGATGACTCCTTATCTAGTCGAGTGGTTCTCAACCTTTAATGAGTTGTACTAACTTCAATGGAACTCACGTTTCAGAAATTTACGTCACAAAACGTCACAAGGAGGCCAGGTCACTATAAGGTCACCAAACTACAGGCTGCATAGGTAATTCTGCCAGCCCGCTACCTTTCAAACATAAATAAAGAAATTTACAGTTGAAAAGTTGCCGACTGCAATTCCAAGCTACAATTTGATAAAATGTAAACTGAGCGACAATTTATTAAAGTTCTCTGCAGTTTTGGTGCATTTCTTTTGTTTAACCGGCCCTTTATGGAAAAGTTTGGTAACTCCTGATTATCCATGGGCTCTAAGCCCCCTTGCTCACGTTTAATAGATATACGTCGCAGAAGGGGGGAGGTCTTTAAGACTAGAGTTTGTGTTTAACTTGCGAATAATTAAGGTCTCTTTATGTCCAAATGGGCCCAAAGACCATGCACTGCCTTTAACACGTCCCTCGATACCTGGGTTAAAAAACCTAGATCTAGTCGTCCCATCCTCCAGCCGTCATCGTATCAATGTCGAAAGTGTAGCCAAAAAGCTCCATTTCCCGCGCGTAAATCTGCTTTATCTTCTCTACCGTTGTACGATCCAACTGCGAAAACATCTCCTTGATCTTTAGCGCCTCATTGACGATGTGGTCGTCGTCGGCCGCGTTTAGCCGCCGCATGGTGTCGTACCTAAGCTTGGTGCGCAACAACCAATCAGAAACGGCGGCGAAAGACTCGGATTTGACGATGTAGTCGAACTGGAAGTTGCAGGGGTGGCAAGTGGCAAGAATGGGGCGAAAATGCTCGTCTAAGTTGCGTGTGTTCGAGCCATGGTCCGCCACGTAGCGCATGAATGACTTCCAGGGCATAAAGTGACCGGTCCTGAAGTGAAAAGCAACAATTTTAAGCCTTAATCTGGTAGTTTGACGTCACATTTAAAAGTAAACGAAATGCGACACATTCGAGAAATTTAATAAAAATTTGGCACACTTTCTACATTATATATAGGCCTACATATATATATATATATATACAAAGGCCCTTGAAACCGATACTTAACTTAACAGAAAAATCTTAGAAGTTATTCAACTGAATAGTGCATAAGTCACCTCGTAACACATCCGAGTATTATTACGTTAGTTCTATACAGGGCCGTTTCATGTCTTTTTACTTGTAGAGGCCCTCAGCCACTAAGACTTCGGTGCTCTATATGTCAAATTCAACTGGTGTTACATGTTATGTAAAATCGAATAACTAAGTTTCAGTACTCAATTGATGGTCAAGTAATGATAAATTTACTTGATTTTTGTTTCGGAAATACTTCTCATATCTACAAACATTTATAATGAGGTTTAAGATTATACCTGAGAAAGAAAAATAAGCAAGAATTTATTTCAACCGGTCCACTATTGAGGTCTGAGTCGTCTGACTCACGCGAATTATTTCATTAAACACTGAGCCACCATTTAAAATTCGGCTGTAAATATTTCTCTGGTGCCCCCTTCCCTTGGTGCCCTAAGCACGTGATTATTTTGCCTAATGGTTAATCCAGGCCTGCTGCTGTATAACCACAACTTGTTGGTAACTCAATGAAAGACACACACATGTATGTGTTTATTAGCAACTGTTATCGAGCCCCTCGGAAGCTCGTTGACCAACGATTACGGCTTCCGTAACATTACAGTACATCAAAAAGCCATTGCAGACTCACCGAATCTGTAGATCTTTGATTCAAGCAGGGCAGGCAGGGAAAAAATGACCGGATAACTGGAGGTCGTGAGTTCGAACCTCACTACAGTCTTGCTATTTTTTTTAGCCTTGTTGCATCATTGATCGACAGATTTGGCGAGTCTGGGTGGCTTTTCAGCATGTAGTATTGTTCGTAACTCGAATTCCTTTTAAACTTGAGCTAACTCACCCGTTCCAGTGTCCATACTCGGACGGGTAGTTTTTTAGCATCGGGTAGGCCCTGAATAGGATGGTGTAGTAGACGTTTTTCATGAACTTGTCATTCCAGCCCGAAATAAGACGACCGAAAGGATGTCGGACGTTCACCAAGCGGATAGTATCGTTGTCCTAAAAAAAAGTCAGTTCGTAGTCGTAAATATATTAGCAATTAAGGCTGTTCAATCATTTCGTAACCCAGATGACTTGACTTGGACTTTAGTTATTTTGCGAATCACTTGACTTGGACTTAAGTTATTTTGCAAATTACTTAACTTGGACTTGAGTTATTTTGCAATTCACTTAACTTGGATTTAAGTTATTTTGCGATGATCTTGACTTGGACTTGAGTTATTTTGCAATTCACTTAACTTGGATTTAAGTTATTTTGCGAATCACTTGACTTGGACTTAAGTTATTTTGCGAATCACTTGACTTGGACTTAAGTAATTTTGCAATTCACTTGACTTGGACTTAAGTTATTTTGCGATGATCTTGACTTGGACTTGAATTATTTTGCAAATCAATTGACTTGAACTTAAGTTCTAAGGCGACCAAAATGATGTCGGACGTTCACCATCCGAATAGTATCGTTGTGCTTACAAAAAAGTCAGTTCGTAGTTGTAATTCTACCAACAATTAGTATAGCCCGAAAATATCGGATTGGAGTCGATACTAGGATTTTATTGGTGCCCATCAGTTTGCTTATAAAATTCTTGATACAAACATGGATTGCCGTCTACTAAAGAATTTTCTTTTTTTAAAGGTAAATTTCAGACCAACATATTAATTTTACCCTTTGAAAGCAACTAAACGTTTTAACGGTAAATCGTGCATTAATCTTTTAAAGAAGAGTGAGTTCAGAAGTTTCAATTTTCTTAATTAACTATAGTAATGGCGTCTTTATCGGATCGGACGGCTGATCAATTTGACAAAATATATCGGGTATCGGTGTGGAATAACAAATGAAATTTTAGAAGGCGGTTGTAGCCTACGCATATAAGTGGATGTATTTTTTGCAAATCCCTTGACTAGGAGTGTTTTTGTTTAGTTTTTTGAACTGACATTAGAATAAATTAAGTCACTTCGAACTACTGTTGGTGGAAGTAAGCTTGGTAATTTATATATTTGTGTATGAATGTAATACTCAGTGGTCACTCAGTGGAAAGCAGTGGTCGGTACACTGTGGGCCGCGGCCTAAATGTGGGCCGCACAGCCGTTTTTGTGGGCCGCGCGTTACTTATGAATAGCTTAGTGTTGTAATGTAGTTGCGGACCGCGCGAGAGTACTTTCATTGCACTTTCTTTTAAAATATGGCATAGAAATTTTATAATGGATCAGCTTAGAAAGGCCCACGTGCCAAATGTGGTCCTGAGAGCCTGTCGACCTATATTTTTGTTAACTTTAACTATAGGTAAACGCAATTTTTTTCGCGCTTCGCGCGTACCGTATTCTTTTGGTTTTATCGTAGGCTATGTTTTACATGACATGTAAAACATAGCCTACGATAAAACCAAAAGAATACGGTACGCGCGTTTGGCAAAAAAAAAAAAAAAAAAATATGGGGGGCAAAAATAGCGTTTTGCCCATCAAGTCGCTATGTAATATTTAAACTTCAAATCAAAAATCCTGAATCCGCCACTGTTTTCATAGTAGTTTTACGTATAGTGGGCCGCAGTAGCTCTGAAAAGATTACTTTGGGCCGCGACAAAAAAAGTTGGCAGACCACTGCTCTAAGGAGTGGCTAAACTGCAACCGAGTTTATGGGCAAACATTGTTTGGATGTGGGTCAATAATGGCACCTGTGCCTAACTAAACAGTCGTATCAACGTCGGCTAACTATACGTACGTTATGTTGATCATTTATCGACATTCTGTTTTAAGTCAACAGACCTGAATTGCGCGCCGTAAGGCATTGCGGTAAGTGGAATATTATGTATTGGGGTTTACCAAGAGACTCTCATAAATGATATCCTTAACGCGTGGGCTACATTACATACTATATAAGGTTTGTACCCACATTTTTCGTTCAAAGAATATAGTCTTTGGAACACTATATACGGATCTGTATAAAAGTTTAATGGTGAAAATAACGGCCCCAAAAGACGTAAAAAACGACATGCTTTATTATTCAAACGTTTGTGCGACTTGTGTATATAAACGGGTGTAACTGATGTGGCCTTCATATCACTGATCATGGCATGAGCATTTGCCGAAACGTTTGAATAATAAAGCATGTCGCTTTTTACGTTTATTTGGGCCGTTATTTTGACCATTAAATAAAGTATTTGTTTTTATATATACACAATTTTCTTAATAATAAATTTCAAAGCCAAAAAGGTCGAGTAGATCGACAGCATCTTGATTAAGACGTTTCGATACGAACTTGTATCATCTTCAGTTAGTAACTGACTAGGCGTTGAAATTTATTATTAAGCTACATTACAGATCCGTGCATAGTGTACACAATTTTTTTACAGTGTAAATTCAATCTAAACAAATTTAAACATGTGAACTACTGCAGTCGGCGAACCACAATTTGGAACTACTGCAGTCGGCGAAGACAATTTGGGGCCGCCACCATAAGTTGAGATGCACAGGCTTTAAATATCAGCAAAAATATAAGCCCAAGTATACCGATCTATTAGCAGAAACGGAGTAGGATATCGACCGATTTAAACAGTTAATCGAAATATCGGACAATAAAGTCAAAATATTTCGAGCGAGAAAATTCGTGTTTAATAATTTTCTTTTTGGCACGTATTTCATACAGAAAAATTGTATAATTATAGGTTATCTTGATTAAACAGGTTATCTTGGTTAAATTTACACTGCTACTCCTACTACCATGCAAACACATTAAAACGTATAAAGGAGTTTCTAGTTGCGGGCCAAAACCAAACTTGGAAAGGTCTTTGCGGGCCGCACAAAATGTTAACTAAGAATTGAGTTATTTAAGTGTAAGAACAACTTTTATTCAGGCTGGCCCCGGATCTTTTTTGCGTTTAAAAACGTGTTTAATTACATTTAGGAACGTAGAAAAAGTTGGCGCAAAGCGCGCAAAAAACGTTAATTTGGTTTAAAATTCCTGTTAAACACGTCGTCATCCATACTACTAATGAAAAGTGTATTTAAACTACTTTGGGGAAATGCGATAACGAATATATGCTCAATATTTTTAAATACGTTTTCCGTTTGTCCGCGCCGCACTTGGCAGCCTTTCGCGGCGCAACGGTAAATAAGCGCTGGCCTAGTTCAAAATTGACAAATACGGACGAATAAAGATCATTCACGCGAGCGCGAAATTTTTTTGCACCTAGGTAGTTAAAATAGTCAAAAGTAGGCTATTTGAAATAAACTCGTTTCCAGTTTGTCAAATAGGCGGCGGGCCGGATGAATTACATGAGATCCGGCCCGCGGGCCGTCGGTTGCCGACCCCTGGTGTAAAGTAACAATATTTACATCGGTACTGTCTATTACAGTGGTTATAATTCTTAACCTTAGCTAACCTGTCGGATCCCTATGTCATTCTACAAGCTTTCGTCAAACCGTATCATTTTCAACCAGTAGGCAAAAAGTGCATCTTTACTAACAAATAAAAGTTTTCTTCAGAATTGGATCAATTACATTAATTCAGTTCAATTACAGTTACAATTACCCCCTTAAATGTTTTAATTATTTTACAATTACAATAACATTAAATCCTGTAACTCATTACATCAATTACAATTGATCCAACTCTGATTGGCTTCCCTATAATTCTTTTAATCTAATTATGAAAGACCAAACAAAGTAATTCTTGGGAACAGTTATGCCGCATTTACATATGTCGCATAATATGTAACACATATTAACACCAAAGCTTACGATTCACTATGAAGAAATCAAACTTCAATGTTTCCTATTGATTGAAAAAATTGGAAAATTAAGTTAAATTAGTGATCACCTCTGATAGATTTCTTCTTTGCTGTATTGAAAGGCCTTTGTAATAGACTTCGTTTCCTTTGGTAGCCCTCGTGTAAAACGGCTGCGTTTTGGCCGCTTCAGGTTCGCGGAAGTGCCAAAATAGATCGTGCCAACTTGAGCTGCCAGCCTTGAGCGTTACGCACATCAATGCCTTGCGATCCAAGCTTGCTATGAAGTTAACGTGTGGGGCACCTGGATGTAGTGTAAGGCTGTTGTTGTTGTTGCTAGCATGGCACAAGTTAGGAAATTGGAATAAAATGAATCTAAATTGGATCTAGAAAATGATTTTTAAAGTTTTTAAATTTAAGCTCAGTAATATAATACCATAAATTTGGGTAATGGGTACAACTCTATATTTTACGACCTGAATACTGTGTTAGGTTATTGTGACTATACCAAGTCTGTAGTGAGTGCATATCACAAGTTAGGTGATGGGCTTAAAAGATAGTTTTTAATCAACATGTTCTACCTGAAAGTCCATTTTTTAAGTTGTGTCAGTTCAAGCATCATCAAAACACAAGGTATAGGTCAGGGGTTGGCCACCTAAATTATCCGGCCCGCCGCCTCTTTAACAAACTGGTCACGAGTCCTTTTCAAATACTTTTTGACTATTGTAACTACGTAAACGGAAAACAATTTTGCGCTTTCGCGCGAAAAGTCGTTTTTTTACGTTTTGATGCTGTCTTTTGAACTAGAGATCACAGATTATTTATGGTTGCGTCGTGCGTCGCGTACAAACGGAAAACGTATTCAAAAATATTAAGCATATATTTTTTACCATTTTGATTTTTTGATTTTTGGCAATTGTAATAAAACCTTGCAAGGAACAAAAGAAATGCCGGTAAACCAAAATAAACCGCGCTTGCTTTGCTCGCCAGGTGTGCCCGGACATAAAAGGTTAACAAACACTGAACTAGATTAACTACTAAAGTTATCGCGTTCCATCAAAGTAGTTTTATTACACTTTTTATTGGTAGTATGAATGGCGACGTGTGGACTCGAATTTTAAACCAAACAAACGCTTTTTTTTCGCGGTCTGTGTCAACATTTTTATGCCCTCTGTGATGCTTCTGTAATGTAGCAATAAAAGATCCGAGGCCCGCCTGATTTACAGTTGTTCCAACAATTTAATAACGCAATTCTTAGTTAACAATGTGTGCGGCCCGCAGAAACCTTTCTGAGATTGGTTTTGGCCCGCGACTAGAAAAAGGTTGCCGACCCCTGGTATAGGTGATTGGCTTTAAAAAGTAAATATTTACCCAAACGGTACGCCATTCCGGAGTTTTAAAAGGCTAGTTAAGATGTTAATTAAAGCTCGTTTGTAAATCACATTTTTAAAACCCTCAAAAACGAATTAAAGCTCGTTTGTAAATCACATTTTTAAAACCCTCAAAATTAAGTTTTTAAATAAGGTTTACATCTTAAACAGTCAATTATAAATTTATAAACAATACCATTTAAAAAACACAGAAAATGACAAATAAGTGATCTAAATTTATGAATCTCTAAAGTAAGAATTAGAAAACTAGCAACTTTTAACCGAAAGCGATTTAACGAAAACATTTCAATTTAATCCAAGTTATTGATTTTCGTTCGAAAATCTCTACAAGCAAAATGTCGAGGCGTTTTTTTGAGATTGACAAATCGGGACAAATGTTTGCTTTGAATTTTTCAATACTAAACGACAAAACTACGAGAAAACGCAAAAACTACGAGAAAACCTCAACATTGGTACTCGTTAGCTTTATGTGATAAAGCTCGGTCCACCTTAAACAGTTTGCAGCAGAGTGAAAAGCAATTGATCATAAAACAATCAAAATGATTAAAGTGATTAATAACATCTAAGCAGTTCGGGAAATGACCAATATACAAAAATAGCATCACCTGATTCATAATACAGAAGACTAATAGGATTTATCAAAAGTTAGACCTATTTCCGTCAGTTTGCGGTAAACGTAAATAATGCTTAATACCGCCAACTGTGCACTATAATTTACCAACTTTAGTCTAATGTGAGCTATACACTATATTACAAAACTACCTTTAAACGGGTAACCTATACACTGATCTGGAATATATCTTGATAATAATGAAGTGCAAGCCAAAAAGGTCGAGTAGGTCGAGATCATCTTGATTCGAACGTTTCGAAACTAACTTCATTATTAGTTAATGTACAAAACTGAAGATGATACATAATGGTTGGAGGTTGTAGTAAGACGTAATAAGAATATCAAAGCCCATACAGAAGTAGGTATCATTTTGGACGTTTTAATAAGTCTTTATTCAAATGAATAAAGTTGAAAAGGATTAAACAGTTATTCGAAACGTCCAAAATGATACCTACTTATGTATGGGCCTTGATATTCTTATTACGAATATGACACAAGTTCAAGATAATGTCGATCCACTCGACCATTTTGGCTTTGAATAAGTTGATAAAAAGATTTGGACGAGAAATAAGTCTGAAAAGCCCAATATATAAAAACAGCATCACCTGATTAATAATATAGAAGACGAATGGGATTTTTAAAAGTTGGCGACAGATTAATTGACTGATTTCCGTCAGTTTTCGTTAAGTGTAAATAATGCTTATACCGCCAACTGTGTACAAAATGTGAGCTATACTACTATATTACAAAAGCACATTTGGTTGGGTACACTGTGCACTGATCTGTAATGGATCTTGATAATGAATTGCAAAGCCAAAAATATCGAGTAGAACAACACCATCTTGATAACCACGTTGCTATGCAAAGCTCGTATACGAACTTGTATAATCTTCTGTTATTGTGATACAAGTTCGTACGGAAACGTCTTAATCAAGATGATGTCGATCTACTCAACCTTTTTATTTTTGAAGAAGTTAAACAAAAATCTTAAAAAAAGCCCTACCCTATACGTAAAATGGTCACCATTTTCAAAATAATGCTCATTGACCAGCATTGCTAGCGAATGACATAAAAACCTGTTTTCTTGTCATAAACTTAATTCCAATATTTTAAAACGTGAAATAAGTTTTTAATTTGGCTCAGTAAACATGTTATAAATATTTTTTTTTAATCGGAAAACACTATGAAGAAAAACAACTAGGCTACTATAAGTAAGGGGTAACTTCACATGTGTTTTTACGTTTATTAACTAACAAACACGTCGTATCCTATGTATTTAGCATAAAGAAGGTGACCAGTGTTAAAAGTATGCTGGAACGATGTATTAACCAAAAAAATATTTTTATATGTCCGGTTTTCACAAGACCATCCCGCCATCTCTTTAAATCTAACTTAACTAATATTACGTTGTACATTTGTGTACTATATCGAATAATACCCTCAGATTTCCTAATACTACTTGTTTTAGACCCAGTAGCGCAGCTATGTGACGTCTAAATACTTTCATGCGTTCCTATAGGAAAGTATTTTATCGTTCCAGTAAGAAAATTGATTTATTTCCACCCCTGGGTAATCAGTGGCCATAAAGAGACTAGAAGGGATACTCGATATTTGACATTTCTATTATAAAACCAACACCCAATATTTTAGGCAAGAATCGCAACTCGATACGATCCCAAATGAATTTATTATCACGCTCACAAAAAAAGGCAAAAATAGGTGAAATTATATCTTCAAAGGTATTTTTTCTACGTTATTATGTCAAAAATTGCTTTAGCCTAAAGAAGTTCGTTATCACCAGTAGTTAACTTTCTGTTTCATGATAAATTTAGCTTTTAAGGCAGATAAACTGAACAGATTGCAAACCATGTTCGACAATCCTGTATAAATATTTTTCGGCACCGATACTACCCTTGTATCGGACAAGCAACAATACTATCACTTGGTATCAAGTATCGGCTCCGATCCGATATTATCGGACGAGTACCGATACTACCACTTGGTATCGGGTATTGGCTCAGATCCGATATTATCTGGCATTCCCAATTTTTACAATCAGATTTTTGGTTGCATATTAATGATAAGGATTAAACTAGGTCCAAAACTTTGCAACCTGAAAATTAGTTTTTGGCGTTACATGTTTGCTAAGTTTTTTACTACCTTTAATCTTAATTATTATGTTCTACTTATATACTTCAAGCACTCACCAGAAACACTGTTCTTTTTCCAAAGGTCGCGATAATTTGGGGTGTACTTTGCGCAAACAGCTTCAACTAGATCACGTCGTCTCTTGAAAACACTTTCCGCGTCGTTTTCTTTTTTTAACTCCGCACCCAAGTTGACATGTTTCACTGTGACGTCATTGTAAGTGACGTCACGTATTTGCGGCGCGGCCTTGTTGACCGTCGACGGCCCATGGATAGGGAGCTTTAGGGTTCTTCTCAACGTGTGTAATGCAAAGCCGAAAATGCACAGAACGAAAACAAGCTTAATGTTCCTATTTCTCATACTAGACTCTTTTCTTGAAGAATTTGATAGCTGAATGTTTCACATAAGACCTAAAAAAGCAGCAATATCTAAAGAAGAATAATCTATTATACCATAGAATTAAGACCAACGACATAATAAAGCATAAAGCCAAATACTCAGTAAAAAGCACGATTGAATAATAACTAAACTTGTCTGAACAAGAGAAAATTCATTAAAATAAGATTTAAATGGACAAAATAACGCCTTGAACTACAGGGAGAGGTAATTGTTAGATAAAGGTTTGAAGAGACGTCAACCAGGCCTTTTATATGTTTTGCAGGTTTCCGGCCATTATTATTTTGGTGGACGTTATTTGTTTGGTGCTAGTCCGTTTTTGGTCTTATTTCGAACTGTGCTTTTTCCCGACGTTGATGTTATTCTACTTTCGGTTTATGGCTGGACTCTGATGAACGATTTATTCGCAAAAAACACTGGCTCATCATTTTAAGGATTCGCATATTACCTGCAACGTTACATATTGCCTGCAAAATCTACGGCTAAAAAAGGGCACCTAATATTTAGCAAGTTTGAAAAGAACTGGAATTTGGGGATATTGCAAAATGTCATATATTCTGTAAACACGTCAAGGCTTAATTGTTTCTTAAAAAATATGTATTAAAAATATACACGGGCCGCCGCAACAAACTAACATAGTCAGGTTTTGTTGTGTTTTGTATTAGACCACCTTTCAGAAAGCCATAAAGTTTTCTTCTAAAAAGCCTAGTTTTGTTTTTAAACTTTTACCTAATCTGTGTTACTTTACTTATCGAAATACTCAAATTTTTAATCTTTGAGTTTAATGTTTAAACTAACATAAAGTACAAAATCATACAATTAATGATAGTTTTGTATTGGAATTAGGCGTAGCCTTTGTATTTTGTAAAACTGTCAATCAAAAGGCAAAACTTGCTGTTTAACATTTGTGTGAAATTATTTAAACGCAGTAGTCTACATAGAACTAGTTTTTGTGTAATCACTCATTACATGATATAGTTTAGTAACAAGTTAAGTTTCCTATAAGTACACTAATTGATCTGCTTAAAGGCATTGAGTGTTCTTATCTTTATTTGCTCTGGAAAGTTTAAAGTAGTAGGCCCTACTTTTAAAAGTTTCTCGCTTTTGCTGCCGTACTATAAGTGACAGACTGAAACAAAATAACTGTAATTACTAGTCATTTATACCATTACTATTCATTTTAATAAATGGAACCCTATTGAAGAAAAATGATTCTAAATAAAACCCTAAAAGAAATATTCTAAAACTAAATCATACAGACTCCAATTTTTTGCAAATAGCATTTGACACTTTGCCTTCAGGATGCTTTAAAAACAAATCTCTCTGGCCTGATTTGTAAGTAGGCATACAAGCTTCTGGTAAAAAAAAAACTTACTGCTCCACTAACGTTTCCTTTGCCTTAGAATCTGTAACAAATTTATAAGATTTTTACCCTGGATTGAATGAAAGAAAACACAGTTTCGTAATAAAGCCCTTTATGTGTGTTTTTTAAATTGAAAAGGTTTATAGTTTGCTAAAATTCAACCCAAATTTGGAAACTAACTCTGAATTTTGATATAAATATCGGTTTTCATAAAATGTCGCGGTAACTGGACCTTTACGGTATGCCTAGCCCTACAGCTAACCACCGTCATTAACCATTGACGATAAAAGCAAACAACTATTGCTATGACACCATGTGGGTTTTAGAGTGAATTCACTGCGCTGGTGTATATTTTCAATCAGCCTACTTGAGGTTGAGGGGGACATAAAAACGAATAAAAGGGGCGGTATAAGATTGCAAGAATTAAATTCTTTTTACCAGATGTGTCGTAAATTGATTTGTTATAAAGATCAAAGTTATGTGTCGGATCCAGTATGTTACTTTAGAACAGGAACAAAAAATCAATTTTCCTCCTTATTGACTCTAATCAAGGCTTATATCACTGTATAGGTATTGCTCTAATTAAAGCAATAACAACAGCAGAAATTAGTTATGGATGCGTAATTATGAAAAAAAGGGGGATCGAATCAAACAGAATCTGGCCTTGTGGATAATAAAAAAAAATTAATCGCCTGTGTTATTTATTTCAAGCATTATAAGGCTGCACATCTAAAAACAACTGTGGTCGCATTAAAATGCTGATTTTAGTTTAATTTTAATTGGGGCAGACAAAGGTTTGCGACCACTGGTGTTGGCTACTACTTCATTTAGTTTGTTACGGTGTAAAATAAGCCTGAACGGCGAACGGGTAATTTACCAGGCATCCCGCCATCTTCTTGAATGCATTTGAATTAGGATATCAGTTGAATATATGTCTATAAAGCATGGGCTATGTTAAAAGGCTTAAAAATCAGCACACACAGAATTATCACTCACATTCTTATTAAAATACTTCCCGAGTTTAAAATACTTTAATTAAAATACTTTAATTGACACCTAATTATTAGGTTAATGTTATCGTGAGGTGAAGTAATTGGTCGCCCGAAAACACGTTGACACTGCACTACCCGGCTACATTGAAAGCAAGCCCTTGCAATGCGCCGCCACAGCGATAGGCCTTATCCAAACTTACCACTCGCGTATGTACAACTAAGCGTAACCATGCGCAGTAAAACTTCAAATTATATTGGATAGGAATCCCTTTTGGATTAAAATCCAAGGATTAAAATTTTTTTGGTGATATTTGTAGTTAGATTTCGCCGGTTGTATAAAGCGTGCAATGACTCTGCCTGTTACAACTACGACGGCGGAGCGCTTCTTTTTTTTAAACCTTTTTTACACGAGGCTGATAAAAACGTTCAATAGAGCGACATGCGGCGAAGAACGCTTGACCGGCTTATCGCTAAAGAACGAACACCGGAAAATTAAATACTCCGTTGATGATAATATTCAGGATTTCAAATAAAAAAATTGGGAGCGAAATTGATTTAGTTTAAATGCGCATTGTTGTAGCTTACACGCCTGTTTTTTTACGTCGTTGAGAAGTCTTTTCGTTTTACTAAAAAATATATTGAGTCGTTGATAGGCGAACTGCTAATTGAAACAACAATAACGAGTGGTGATTAGGCGGCGGCGATAGGCACCGATGTGTTTCGTATGCCAGGTGCAATGTTTCTTATATAACATAGTTTACTGATATATAAGGGAGTGTCAAGACCAGTTTTTTTTTTAAGGTTTGGTTTGGGTGACCGCTAAGTAGTTTTAAGATACCGCAAGTGTTTCATTTAAATACCAAAAAGTTGCAAGTCCAAAATTTGGGAAACCGCTGGAGAAATTTGTGGGACCGTTTCGGTCCTTAAAAAAACACTGGCTACGCATAACACATTAAAGTTAACGAATCTCGAGTAATCGCGATTAACTCAATCAGTGGAATATGAAAAGACTACAACCTCCAATATTGTACAACTTAAAAAAAGCTTAAAAACAGCCGAAAAATAAGCGGAAAAAAGCGGCGATGTTATTACACCAACGGATTTCATAAATTTGACAACAAATATTAACGCGTCTTCAAAAAAAAAATCCAATAGTTGTATAAATTTCGGAGCATAATGGTTGGAGGTTTAGTAGGACGTAGTAAGAATATCAAAGCCCATACAGAAGTAAGTAGAATTTGGACTTAGAGTGTTTCGAATAACTCTGCATGGGCTCTGATTGATATTCTTACTAAGTCTCATGAACGTTTAAAAAAGAAAAAATGGAAAAAGCTGGCGTTTAAAGCCATGGCCCCCCAACTATCTATTTTGGCTATTTTACCCATACGTGCTAAAAAACAATGTGCGCTCATTATAATAAACTGTTTTTTGTCCAAATGCGTCGTGCGTCCTAAAGCACCCTCCAAAACTTGGCAGCTTAAACCATATAAGCACTTCAGTCTTCTCAATATAATAAAATAACAGACATTTTCAAACTACACTTTTTACACTATTTTTTATGACATTTTCAAACTACACTTTTTGCACTTTCTTATAAACGATAAAATTCATCGGGCTTCCGGTTATTCTCCACGATCGTAGGCCAAAGTCAGGAATACCTCGAACACGCTTGGAGCCTAACTGCCAAAGACAAACTTTAAACCTATCGTTTTATAGCGTTCTAAAAATGTGATTCTTAAAACGACTCTGTCTGTCGAAGCTTTTGTTAAAACTACAATTTAACCAAAATGAAATTTCTTCAAATAAATTCACTGAAAGGTATTCGGTTGCGCAGTTTCGCGAATCGATAACACCTTTGGAATATCTATTTCTCAACAAAGCACCCTTTCAACCCAAAACTAGTTTGTCGAGTGAATTTTTTTAAACAAAATTAACAAAATTAACGTAATCTGTGGTGCTCGTAAGTTACAACTTTTATGGGTCGCCACATATCTAAGTTTATGACGTCACGTTTTGGCCTAACTTTGCCACGTCATCCCAAATTTTTTATGACATAAATAAACAAAAATCATGGATCCGACCCTTTAAACTTAAAAAAACGCTGTTAAATCTAAAAAACCCTTAAGGACTTATTTGCCATGAGCAAATGACTTTAATACAGAAGGCGTTTAATCTGAGAAACAAAAGACAGCACTTCGAAACAAGAAGAATAGAACTTTCATCGTGCGGTATGCAACGGAAATCTGTAAATTAATAACTACCAATATAATGCGTCAGTTTGGATTGTGATGTGCGGCGGTACAGCAATTGTTAATTATGTCAATAAGGATATGGACGCGGCACAACAGGTTTGTTTAAGGACTGCACAACTCAAAATGCCACACGGGCCGCAACAAGCAAACGAAAAATCCCAGGCCGCATCCTGAAGTTGACAGAAGCATTGTAACTTGAATGCAATATTTTCGGACTGCGCAAATACGCAGCGTTAGTGCAGTACAAATCCCCATGTTTTAAGGTGAATGCAAGTGCAATTTACCATCCCTGGTGTTGTTAAACAGTCGTCAATGCATAGTTACATCACGTCATGTCAATATAATAGAGTCACATTCGGTAATATTGCAAAGTACAGTGTGCCAACATATCATCACAATTTGGTCAACATTTGTAAAAATTTATTTTAGTCAAAGTCTACGAAATACACAAAAATTTGGGACCGCCTTTCACTGGTTTAATCGAGAATTTGGTTGAATTAAAAGCAAAAAAAGTTTTTTTGGTTAAAAATAATTTTTTTTTTTTTTTGATTTTTGACGATAATGCTTCTGTTTAGTTTCATTGAACTTTTCAATTTAAAAGGGTATACGTGACAAATTGGGCACACAAAGATTCTGCCCATTTGCATTTCAATTTCACACAGGCAAGGAAACCTAGAGCCACCCGCCAATTTAAATCATCTGGCCCAACCCGCCAATTTAAATCATCCGGCCGCCTCTGTTTCAAACTAGGTACAAGGCAGTGCCTCATACTTTGGTTATTATCCCACAAAAATAACAAAAATCTTTGCGTAAATCACTTCAACTTTCTGGCTTGTTTGCGGTAATTTGCTGATCCAAAATGCGCTACGCCATGCAGGGATGTCCAACCCGCGGCCCGCCTGATACTTACGTGCGGCCCACCACTTATCCTTTCAGTAGCCTTTATTAAAAACAGTTGTTTCGACTATCATCAAAACGTGTAGAACGCGCAGTATTTGAGGTAGGCCTAATCTTATAAATTTTCTGAGACTATAATCGAGTCTAATGTCGCATTTTAACAACCATCGAACACTTTTGCACATCATTGTTAAGCTTGATGTGTGTTTTCTAATTGTGTGTGTTTTGCGGAAGGTTTCAAGGATATATATCAGCCCAAAGGTGTCGCATCATGGCATATTACGGCATGTAAACTCATCTTTCTCGCCCAAAAGGCCTAGCTTTACTTGCATATTTGCGCACGAGTTCACTCTCGAAAAACGGTTTTACAAGTTAAGTTCTTTAATGACGTCATGAATTGACGTAACTTATGACGTCACCCCTTTAATTTAATAGGGTAGGCGGCCCATCGAACATTTTAATGTTGCAATGCGTCCCATTCTGCTAAAAAAAAAAAAGGTTGGTCATCCCTGCGCCACGCAAAGCATGTAACTCTCAACTATGGAAGTTTTCGCAATCGTACTCGAAATAGAAATGATTTTCTTGCGCTTGACGTGAATATGTACGGGTTTTAAATATGACAGAACATCGAGAGTATATCGGTCTTATTCAAGTTACACCAATAAACAAAAAACAACTAAGCTTGTGTCGTTTCCGGTAAGTCTTCATGTTACAGCCTTCTCTTTGTGACATTCTTGTGGACAAAAACGTTTTCAAACATGAAAGTTATGCGCGATGAAAGCATTTATGTATTTTTTAACGTAGTTACAATATGGTCATCGTAACGAAAGTAACTTCACCCAAGAATTTTAACAACAAAACGCACTGTTTTCCTGCTTGGAGTTTAAGTAGGCTTATGTCCTCTTTTAGGAGGATTTGTAAAACTGTTCTAATATGAGGCGATACCTTAACTTTACGAAAGTGTACCTTGAACGATGTGTCAAAATTACCTTAATAAAAAAAACGCCGCCTTTGTCAAATGAATATTAAATTATATTATCATTTAATTTGTTCCCTTGAACGATTTTAAGGTGTTTACCGTGTTTAAAACGAAGGTGTTTAAATCGGAAGACTGCGAACTTGTGACGAGCATTTCCCGCTTAAAGCCACTTCATCACTTCGTAATATAGACACGAAGTTTAGGTGGTTAAGTTGAACTGGTCTCTTGTCGTGGTAACATCAACTCGGCAGCGAGGCATGAGGCAACGTGACGTCACACGATTTGTGCCGTGTGGTAAACAGCCCTACCATATGTCCTAGGAGGATTTGTCCTATTTTCTCAAGAAAAGTGAATGGTCCTCCGAGGACGCTCAAAAATGCCCGAATGATTTCTTTTTTCGCATCTTGAGTTAGTTACTTACTTAGAAAAATAATTTTAATTTTTAGCCGAGACGTTGTATTTGTTCCAAAAAAATTTACTGTAGCCATCAAACATACTGAATTTCTGGTTTAAAATAGTTTTTCCAACAAATTGCCATACCAGCCCTACCTTCTTGATTGTTATTGCAAGCATTGCGCCAGAAAAATTGCAACCGAACCTCAAATGTAAATAGGCCCATTAATAGAGTAAAGGCGTGTGATTTGTATTCACTTTAAAACTCTCTTCGTAGCCGTCAACAGCAAAACCATCGCGCTCGTAAATAGATCAATATTTGCGTTCAAGTCGGCCAGCAGAATCCCAAAACAATCAAACATCCCGAAAATCAGCATAAAACATCATAGAACTCAAACGTAACAACTCTACTTTCGTTTTACTTGCCGGCAAAAAATGTCCTCTTTGTGGGTGCTGAAAATAGGGTAGCCTTAAGTTTAAGAGGCTCAACAACCCCGTTTTTAAAAGTTCAATCTTGCCGAAATCTTAACGTTAAATAGTTTTTTTTAGAGGCATTCCTAACATTCCTAAAACTAATCTCATGCAATATAAAGTATTTCTTGAATCTAAACTTGAATTTTGTCTCAACTGAACTTAATAGTTCGACTTTAACTTAAACGAAAAAACGCGCAAATCCTATCTTTAACATGTTTCAAAATCATTTTTAATGAAGTTTCAAAAAATTATTTGGGTTAGGGTGCTGGTTTAACGTTTGGGTTTAGGTAGGTTAAGTAACATTATTAAATAATAATACTTGACCCACCCTAACCCAAACACTAACCGACACCCTAAACCAAATATTGCGCGTTAATTTAATTATTGTTTAAACGCTGTGGTGGGATTCTAGACCAGCGCCAAACTTATAAATTTGTTTACATATTATTTAACAAAATACAGTTTTGAATTGAATTCCACAACATTTCAAAATTAATCGCTTTTAAAACATCTATAGTCAAAAAAGGAAAACAAATACCTTTAAGATAATCACTAATTACATTACAGATAAAAAGAATTAACTTCAAACGTTCAAAATAAACTAGAGCAACTTTATTTAACGGCCCAGAAAACTGCAACAAAGCCGAGGTTGATATTGTCAATTCTGGCAAAAATATTTAAACAGATTTATTTCGAATTGGCTTTAATCATAGTATTAACAACTGAAGGAGTTTAAAAATCGTCGATCACTTGATATATACAACTAATAATCTCAACTACTTTGTGATCCTATCATTTCAGCTGTACAGTTTCTTTATCTGTTCGGATTTTAAATAAACTGTTACCAACCTCCTGTCGTCCAACGTTATATTCAACACCTATACTGTAATGTAACGCGCGATTTGCGGCACGTCCACATTGCTGGCCGACAAACACAAAGCCAATGTGTGTTCCGTTTTTTTATCGCCTGAATGTCACTTTTGACCGCAGTTTAGTCGACTGCACATATTTGTTCGTGATGCCATTGTTAAGCCAGCGCAACTTGACCTACAGGGCCGACAGTATTGATTTTCAGGGGGGGTCTATGTGGGTTAGGGACTTGGCCAAGCCCCCCAAAAAAGGACTGTTTTTTTTTGCCTAATTGAACTACGTACATGCAAACACTTTATGCAAACCTTTTTGCTTCTAATTGCCACAAATTCTTGATTAAACCAGTTTTAAGGCGGTTCTAACAGGTTTTTGTCCCCTCCTCCGAAGAAATGGTCGATACAATTTTTGAGACATTGGGAAAAATTTAGAATTTCTGCCGGAAAATCGTCTTCATAATCCCGCCAAATTTTTAAAAGCATTTTTTGTGACGGTCTGGGTAGAGAATGACGTAACTTTCGATTTAATGACCTTTGTGTTAGTTTGAAGGAGCTAAGTCGTAAAATGACTACGGAAAATGCAATTTCCTTAGCGGCGGCTTTGTGCCCAAATTTAGGCCAGAAAGTGTAGTTATATCGATGTACGTGATTTGTAATTTGGTTGTCATATATTATTGCTTTTCTTGGTGATGCCAATAATCATAAATTTGAAATGCTTCCAACTAAACAGTTATGTTTAAATCAACACAAAGTTTCAAACCTGTCTAAACTAATGTTATTGCTTCACAAGTTCAGTTCCTTTAAAACAATAAACTTTTTAGACGCTTAAATGACCAAAAGATTTGAAATGCTTCTAACTTAACCGTTTTGTTTCCATGTCTGTTCTATTTATAGGGTTGTTTACATTTACAGTTGTTAAGAATTATTGCGAGTATGACATGTATTTGCTTTTATGACACTTGCTTTTAGTAAAACCACTTAAAAATAAATGATACTGACACACTCAGGGACGGATTTAGGGTACTATAGGCCTAAGGCTGTTTACTTGAGAAAGGCCTAGTTTACTAGAGAAGGGCGTTATTACCATAACCTCCATAAGCCTAGAGCCCTAGACCTCATTTAAAAAAACACTCAACTTTGTGGTTCTCAACGGCCGGTCCGCGTCAACTTTCCTGCCGGTATATATTACAATTTTATATCTTAATTGCAAACCGAAAAAACTTTTTGCTTCTAAATGCCTCAAATTCTTGATTAAACCAGTTTAAGGCGGTTCTAACCGGTTTTTGTTTAAAAATCCGGTTCATTCCCCATTAAAATTGGATTTTTTCAAAATCGTCAAAAATCGAAAAAACACCAACTTGCCAAATTTTCAAATTTTAGCGAAAAAACTTTTTGCTTCTAAATGCCTCAAATTCTTGATTAAACCAGTTTAAAGCGGTTCTAACCGGTTTTTGTTGAAAAATCCGGTACATTCCCCATTGAAATTGGATTTTTTCAAAATCGTCAAAAATCGAAAAAAAAAAAAAAAAAAAAAGTGCATTAGAATCTTAAAAAAACACTTGGTCATGACACCTGAACTTCGCCCCCACGCTACGCCCCTGCATTCAGAATCCGTCGATTTTACAACACTCATTGTCAACTTTACGTTCAATAGCACAAAATTCTTATTGTAAACTGATAAAAATTTTAACCCAAAACAAAGAAAATATAAAAACACAAAGAAAACAAAGAACTAAAGAATACCTAACAATCACTATAAATTGGGGTAGTAAACAAATAGTGGGGAATTGTGGCAGACTGTGATCGCGGGCCACATTATCAAGTAAGATCGAAAACTGTCTGCGGGCCGCTCAAAATCCGGGCCGCGGGCCGGATTAAAAGTAGAGATAAAAACACAGATTAATTGTTTTTATCTGTAGCGTCATAAAACTGAAAAAAATTGCAAATTATAAGGGATGTTGCTAATTGTTAAAAATCAATAGAATGACATTCCGAACAAATCTATCCTAAATTCTTATTTTTATACTTACCCAGTATATTATCTTGCCAAAATTTTGTCATCCTAATTGTTAATCCTAATAATATCAGCTGGTATCTGTTGCCGAAACGTTGTTGACTCCAACGCTTAACACCAGGGGTTCTTAAACTTTTTTTACCACGGACCCCTACAATTTTTTTGGAGCTCGCGCGGACCACGCTAGGCCAAAAAATTAAAAAATGATGTCATAAATTTACGTCACAATACAAATAGACTTAAATCTGCTGATTTTGGTCCAAAAATGTGAAAGTGAAATGAAGCCTTATTAATAATGTTTTGAAAACATAGACATGTTACCGCTATGGTCTGTTGCCCCCGAACGATTTGTATTCACATTTTAAAACAGTTGCTAGTTACGCTTTTGGAAAACTTTATTCAATTTATCTTAATTTGTTATTTGTGTCGACAAAATATACGTTTACAAGTCAACTTGTTTTTTTAGGGCGCTAGTCTAGAATCCTACCACAGTTATTGGCGCTGGTCTAGAATCCTACCACAAACAACGCACATTATTTGAGTTAGGATGCGGGGTTTGGGTTAAGGTGGGTCAAGTATTATTATTAAATAATGAATATAATAATACTTAACCCACCCATTGATTAAATAATGTGGTAAGATTCTAGACCAGTGCCCAGTTATTAAATCAAAGTCCAATATTTGTTTCAGAGATGTGATAGGATTAGAGTTAGACCAGTGCCAGCAATTTTTATAACGATTTTTTTCATTTGTTTGGTTACGATTTCTTTAAATTTTTAGTGAAATGTTAAAATTCAATAGGTAAAATCCTGGGGGCTGATGCTGCTATCAAAAGTTGTTCCGCTAATAAGCTGAAAATACAGTCCTGGTGTTGGCTTTAGCAATCCAGCAAACACACTTGTAGCCAAAAATATTTATATTCATTTTTGTAAATATTAATATGTAATTTACTCTGTTAGCCAGTTAAATAGCTTCAGGAGGGTTGCACGGCACGTCCGTACCAAAATTTTGAAAATTCGCACTACTGTAATGATATACGATTTACTGCCATTTACAGTAGTGGAAATTTCGAAGCTCTGTAAACAGATTTAGCAATAAATTGTACTTTGCAATTTTCAGGTTACAGTTGTGCCAATTTCGGTGAACGGGTGGGAAAACTTGTGCTGGTTTAGAATCTTACCACAACAAACAGTATTTGGGTTAAACTTCTGGTCAACTAATGTGCGTTTCTATGATATGAATATTAATATGTAATTAAAACACTGTTTCTTTGAGCTTTCACGCTAATTTTTTTACGATATAAACTACAAGGCATACTCTTCCAAAAGAGTAATCGCTTGTAGTCAATATCAATTGGGCTGTGCTTTTCATATATTAAATGAAATATTCATAATTTAAAGTCATCAAAAAGCATCTCATGTTTACATTAGAGATCTAAATTTTACCCAGCAAACAAAATTTCAGCTAAAAAAAATTAATGGCAAAATAAACCTTTTTCTTATAAACTTTTTAAAAGAAAAAACTTCCACCACAATAATAAGAATAGTCTATATTTTCCCAATTCAAAAAATACCCTTTGTTAAGCATCTTTATTTAAAATGTAATTTACATTACAGCAACATTTTTTTTTAATATTTTTAACGGACATCTTTTATTAATGCCTGATTTAACTGCAATCCTAAAAAATGACGGATAAAAATGAAGATACGCCAAGCATTATCAGGATTGCTGGATTGGTTGCTGATGCCGATGATCATGAAATTCCAGGAATTTTATTGCAACTTCAAGGTTTGAAAACCCCCTTTTAATTTCCAATTCCATTTAAGTATAGATTCATTTACAAATATACAATGTATAAAGTTCATGCAAGACAATCAGAAACCAGCCATGATAGTTTTGGTAATTTAGTAGGAGTCTTACTTTCATGAAACACTGGTAAAAATCATAGGTTTAACACAATGTTTTTAACTTATGGTGGACTCCAGCCATATAACCGACAACATCAACATAAGAATGAAACAATGTTCGGAATAGACTGAAATAAGGACTAATGCCTAATAGCCCTACCCGTCAAAATAAGATCTAAATTGCCAAAATCAGGCCTACACAACATCACCTAACCCCAAGCCAGCCCCACCTCTAAGTAAATTGCTAACTCCCCTAATAATTTCAACCCTAGCCCATTGTCCAACCCCACCCATTACCCATCAATAACCCCAAACATGGACAAAAATTCAGTGCCAAAACAGCAACGCCCTTATAACTAAGGCGCTCAAAAGTCAACACCAAAGCGGCCTATGCCTGACCCATTGCCCCAATCGCACATACCCTCTTTCTAAAATTATAGGTGTTATTTTCACCGTATGGGCCTTATTCCGATAAATTTAGGACTTTGCAGTTTATGTCCTTTTTTGTCTTGATTAATGCAATCTATTTGGCTTTATTATGTCGTTGGTCTTAATTAGGGATGTTCAAAGTAGAATCCCAAGGTATTCTAGAATAATAGGTTCAAATCTAGAATAACGAATCCAGAATAGCGAATCCTAGTATATTTTTATTAAATTATTTATCCTTGATTTTGTTTGGGGAAGGGATTAATCTTTATCTACCCTACAGGGCCCACAATCACAGAAATAAATCGCCCAAACAATTTGCTAACATGTGTACATTATAATTAAAAAAAATCTCCCATATGTTTAACATTCTTAACAACTGTCATCTGAAGCCGTTCTGTAAACTGTAATATGTCAACTGTCTAGGTTGTTGCCAAAACTTATATTTTTGCCAATAGTGAGTACAATGCAACACTGCACACAGAAGTCTTAAGCAATTCGGTTCTGTTTTTGAAAGCATTGTTGGGTCTTAGTGCTTCTTTTTTGACTAGCATGATCTGTTATGCAGTCAAATAATGTACTGCAAAGAATACAGAGTTATTATTGACATAACGAATTCTTGACAATTACGTTGTGCATAACATCATAACTTCGTTGAATATTGGCCTAAATTTGACCTTAAGGACCCCTATAGCGCATTTTGTAGACTGCCAGCATGTTTTGCAACGCTATGTTACTTTTTCAACTTAACGCATTTAGGGAAATTGCAAATTCCACACCAGACATTATACGTTAGCCGCTCGCCCAATAACGCTTAATTAACACTTAATTATTAGACGAACTTTATCGCGAGATGCAGTAATTGGTCGCCCGAAAAATCGCTGACACTGCACTACGAGGTTACATTTAAAGCAAGCACTATAAATTGGTCGCCGCGGCGACAGGCCAACTTACCACACGCGTTTGTGCAATTAGGCGCAACAATCCGCGGTAAAACATTAAATTATATCGGTTCCAATTACCCGAAATAAACGGCAGAATTGGATACGAATCCAGATGGGATTCAAGGATTCGATATTCTACTTTGAACATCCCTAGTCTTAATACTTTGGTATTTTAAATTTTCTGTTTTAGGAATTGTGGCTTTTAAGGTCTTATTGTATTTTACCCTGATTGATTGCTGTTTGATTTGTTTGGGTCGCCGACTGCAGTCGTTCACATTGTTGTTTATTAAAATTCGTCATGAGTAAATTCTTTCCAAAATTTAAGGAGTTTGAGACAGTAACATAACTTATAGCGACATCCAATAATATTGAATAGCAGCTAATACCCAAAGTGATAGTATCGGTGAAAATGCATTACTAAATTAATTTGGAAACTTCAGCCATGGTTTGCGATCCAATAGTTTTTCTACCTTTGTTACCAGTTACCACCCTGGAAGTAACTAAACCCAACTCCAAACCAAATTTGCCTAAAAAGCCAGGAAAAAATAACATTGAATGTTCAAATTTTATTAATTTACTTGTTCAAGCACACTTTTTCTATTCAATTATGTGGCAATATATATTTTTTTCAAAAAAAAAATTGAGTATCAGAATAAATTGTCAAGTATCTGATATCCAAGTGTAACAGCTCTTGGAAAACTGTTTTTACACTTTCGCATATTATCAATGCAACAATGCATTGTGCTTCCTGTCATTTCAACAGAACAAATTGTTTTTACTAAACGAAATCGGTCCTTTTATTTTAGTGCTTCGGTTTATATATTTAGAGACGGTGCGATAGTTTCGCAGATGTTACCTACCCCTGTCGTAATTCAGGAAAGTATTGCACAGTGACAAGCCTAAAATGTGTTATTGAGGGTGTATTTTGTATTATCGTTAAAGTTTTTTCGCATAGAACTTAGTAAAATTCCAAGAAATCCAGGGCGTCATAAAATGCTTTGCACACCCACAAATGGCACCTATGCCCCGGTTTCAAATGTAAATCGCATTAAATATATAGAATTTTGTTTACAACTGAATGTATATTTTAATTTGTACGAACATGTTTAAATAATTTCACTATTTACAACTTTTATTTGGCTTGCTCTGCAGCTTTTACATGGCAAATGGTTTCATGTGGCCCATTTGTGTAGCACTAAATGTGTGATATTAAAAAACCGCTTTGGTAAACAAATGTTGACCTTAACTCCTGATAAGGTGACAGTAAACATTGCTGGCAAAAATGTATTTGCATGTTTTAAATTCTATATAAATGTCTGACGATGATGACTACGAGGGCCATTTTTATTTTAACCTAAAAAAAATGTTTTTGAATTTATTTTTATTAAATTTTAACCTTATTTTAACCTAACGAAATTGCTTATTTGTAGAGGTCACAGTTTCTTCTTAAATTGATACCAGTTACCCAAACATAATATTTTGTTGATTTCAGACCCAAAGGTAATAATTTGTTTACGGGCCCTACTGATGACTAATATGGATACCCGATACTTGATGTCATTCTGATACTGATACCCTGTGATTCGAAATTATCTAACATCCATAGTTGCTAGCATTGCTGGATTACTGACATGCATCTAATCATTTTAGTTTTTTCTCTTGTTAGAAATAATTGGATATCCTTCTATCACTGTAAATCGTGAAACTGAAAACAAGTGTCACTTTGTTGACAAATTGTATTTTACTGTTGACGAGCTTTCGCACAATTGTGCTTCATCAGGTCAGAATAAGAACAATGAAGTATGGTTGTTTGAAAGCTCGTAAACAATTTGTTAACAGTATCACTTGTTTTTAGTTTTTGAATAAGACAGATACGGCTATCAAAGATATAAATACTAAGTTTGTTTTTCTTATAGGACTTATTGATGAATGCCCCCCTGAATCACGGGAACTTCGCGTACTTCGAAAAACAATTTGGAAATACGATTTGCTGTCCTGGTGTGCTGTGTGTTTATCATATGATTTTAACAAGGTAAATTGCTGCTTTTTTAGCATGTAGTTATATAGATTACTACAGTTAGATTAGTGAAAATATGCATACCTTAATAGACCATCTTTCATAACTAGATAAATATTTCCACATAATTTGAAACAGAGGAAAAAGTTAACCCAGAAAATCAGATAGAATAAAAAAATTGTATATTTTTTGGCTATACTGACTTTTTTTGTTTTTAATCATACTTAATAATTTAATCATTACAACAAACTGTTGAATAAGTTTTCAGCTGTTTTTCTATGTAAATAAAATATTTTCCAAACTACAAAAGGCCAGTTATCCTTCACTGTCTGTCGGAGACTAGTTGGAAAAACAATCTCCAAAGTAACTGCTAATGATAAGGTATGACTTTACTTTCTCGAGCAGGACGTTTATTAAACATTACAACAATCAGCGTAAGACAAACACAAATGCACACCAAGTGCTCTCATAAGGCTGCAGCTTGTCTCTAACCACGAGATTGCAAACTGTCCTAAAAATCCTTTCGATCTGCTCTGTCTTTATCCGACGAATGTCCACATTTCATCAAACAATTCAAAACAGTCAAAATCGCACGCAAAGAAATGACACAGTTCTAAGAAATCAGAATCTGTAAAATTTACAAGTCCTATTACCCCAAGGAAACCGAGTCAGCAGTGGCTTCTTAACTTTAAAATGAATAGCAGTTTTTGACGTCCAAAAACAAGTGCTTCATAGGTCGGCACAAAAGGTCTGCGATAATTAAATTTGTAAAACCGACTTGTTTCCGGTCAACAGTTTTTTTTCTAGCTAAGTGTAGTGAAACTGCATGTTTACTTTTTATTTTTTGCAGGTCCAAGGTGGATTAGAGACAGCCACGACGATCGCAAGTGTTCTGTGCGACTGTTGTTGCTTTCTGGACATTGACGATTCCCAGGAATTTTCACAAACCACCCTTCCAGCCGCCGTGCAAAGTTGTCTCAAGGTTCTCAGGCAATTTCAGCAAAGGAAAGTCGATCATATCAAGGTACATTGCATTCTTAAATCGTTTTTGTAAAAATAGTGTGGGTATGAACATCAGACCACAATATCGATAGGCCTGATGAAACTGTGTGGTATTTTGCTGCACCCTGGAACTTAAATCAGCTTAGGTACTTTTGTGTAAAGTATGTATTGTAGTTGTTCGCATAAAAATTAATATGTTAATTCATTTAAAGTCTTTAAAAAAGTGGTCTCAAACTGTGGGTTTCGGCTAAAATGTTTATTAATATTTTTTAGGTTATAATATTTATTACTTTTAGCAAGTGTTGTTGCTACAAGGTTCAATCAGCTGCAAATATTAATATATTATTTGAAAATATCAACAAAACCATAAGTTCGTACTTTTAAAACAAGAGAAAACTAGACGGGAGTACGGTTGTTGTATATTTTGTTAGGGGGTATATATTCAGGACTTCAAATTTTATTTTTTATTATTTTTTTATATGATTTTATTTTTTTTTTTTTTTTGTCAATTTTTATTTTTTAATATTCATTTTTTATTTTTTAATATTTTTTATTTTGTATTGTGTATTGTGTATTTTATATTATATATTTTATATTTTGTTTTTATTTTCCTTAACTTGTTTCTGCAAGCAAAAACAGATATGGGCCGAAAATTTCCCCACTTAACTTATGCCTTTGATGCGAAAGGGGTTGAAATATGGCATAGATTTTGGGGAATGATCGAAACATATATTTGATAAATAGAATTTACGTAGATAATGCGTACGGCCATGTTATTAAATTTTGACCAGCTTACGTGTTTGAAAAGCAAATATTATCATTGTCTTAAAAGACTTAAAATGGTTTAACGCCTATTGTTTGCTATACTTTTGCAAACTTTTACTCGGTAAATTTTTACCATGGCTTGGTCCGACCAATCACTGTTAAAACAGACTTTAAATCTGTAGTTTCAAACAATATGAAACACACTATTATGTGCCTAATACGCAAACTATTAAATCGAAAGTTTTGCTAGTTGTTTAGGCCTGAGGTTGGTTGGAGCAACATGCACAACAGGTGCTAACAGAGAGGCGTACACTGCCTTAAGATTTCGCATTTAAACTTGCGGCGGTAAATACACCCTATTGACACTTGATTATTAGGCGAAGCTTATCGCAAAGTAATTGGTCGCCCCGAAAAATGCTGACGCTGCATTTAAAGCAAGCATTATAAATGTGTCGCCGATATTCTGCCTTGAACATCCCTACTCGAAATGCTTCCCTGCGTTAATTGTACGGTGGGTGAAACTTTATTCACGGCCTTACCTCTTTTTGTATGACCGCGACAATACGATGAAATACGATTTGAAGAATATTTGAAAAAATCGTAGTTGGAGAATATTTGCTATTTGCACCTGTATAGTATGTTACTCCAATCCAACATATCAACACACAATTTTAAGTTGTGTAGGCCTGGTGTTGATATGTTGGATTGAAGTTGCCACCAGATTTCGCATTTAAATTTGCGGCGGTAAAATCAGTTGTTTCTTAACACCATTAAGTAATTTTACTAAAGAGAAGCCTCTTTTTAAAATGCAAGTCGCACAAGCCCAGTTTTGGACGTGCCACTTCGCACAATGAAAGTCTCACGCGCGGGACAATAAAGCGCAGCAGGCGGTCAGTCGCTTCGTCACTTGACAAGCTGGACAAAGCAAGCGAATAGGAACGAATTCTGCATGAAAGTTTATCTGCTGCTAGATGGCAGTCGTTAGCTACAAAGAGCTAAAACGCAATATTTCAGGTTTTTGCCCCCCAAGCAAAGGCCCCTGGGGGTGCAGCCTCATAAACTTCTACAAAGCACCTACATACCACTCTACGCCATGTCTGAAAATTTGAAGGTTCTACGATGTATACTTTTTCTATAAAGCTTCGGACAAAAATCGGTCTGAAACATGCCATAGGAAACCAAAAAAGAAAAAGAATAGCGGCAAAAACAAGATATGTCCCGAAAATAAATTTTCGGCCCATATAAATAGCGGCAAAAACAAGATATGTCCCGAAAATAAATTTTCCTCCTTTCATTCTCTGCCGGAGCGAAACAAAATATCAAGAGGGCCGAGCGAGAGGAAAATATATCCTTCGACAAGCCCCTACAAAATATCCTATTCTTCTTTGTTACGGTAAAGTTCACGTTCGGCTTTGCTCGGCTGCTGCACAACAACCTCATTCACACATGGTGTCGTCTCAATAACGTCTGGCTGATTTAACGCAACACATAAACCTCGCCCATTCAATTACTGCGCCAACCGAACAGGTCGGGTTGTGCTTGACTGCCGTGCTATAACCCAGGCTAGAGGCGTGGCTACGGAGTCGGTTAGGTACATATATCGCCAAGCCCCACAGTATAGGGGCGCCAAAATAAGGCTTACAAATGCCAAAATAAGACTGCTCCTTCTTTATAAACAATTGTTCTATTAAAATTTGAATTTTTCCCTTATGAAGTAAGGTATATTATGTTAATGTAATAGAAAATGTGGTTAAACATGAAGGAGGGGCAAAAATTTAATAGTTTGCCCCCCAAATACCTGGCTACGCCTCTGACCCAGGGTTAATATTACCTATTTATTTGCGCTCTCCAATCAGCACTAACCCAAACAATATAACATTTGCCAAAGACATTTGCACACCTTCTGCGAATTTTCGTTCTACCATTTGTTTTTCGCCAATGACTAAACCTGCCTTTTTATGTCTTAGCGTTTACATGGTTATTGTATGAAACTCACAACGTTCTAACTTAACGTTTGCAAATAAAGTGTTTGCTGTTTAAATGTAACTAGAAAACATTTCGTACTAATTAAATTTAAGAACAGAAGTTGCTTCTGTTTAGTTTAGACAAACTTCGAATATTAATAAGAAAAATAAACAAAACGTATTCTACAGCAAACTACATTCGGTATATTTAAACTGAGTTGTTCGTAATCATAAATATTTATCCTGTAACAGCTGCAAGTACGAAACACAACTAACCTAAATTGAGTCAACATACAGGCGAGTTAGGGTTGACAAATATGAAGTTTGTCTTCCACAGAATAGCTCCTCATTTCATTTCTCTGCCGAAGGGAACAAAACATTCGAAAAAATATGTCCCTTGACAAGCCCATACAAAATATCTTATCCCTCTTTGTTATAGTAAAGTTCACGTTCGGCTGTGCTTGGCTGCTACACAAGTCTTAACAACTTTAATCGTAGCGTCAACTGAACATGTCGAGTTGCGTTTGACTGCCGCACAATAACTCAGGGATGATATTAACTATCAATTTGCGCTCTCCTTTTCACATGAACGAAAAAACACTAAAATCCTGGACTGGAAGTTCTTCAGAATTTGACCATGCCTTGGTCCGTGTAATCACTGTTAAAACACAATTTAAATCTGTAGTTTCGAGCAATATGCAAAACACTTTTATGTGCCTAATGCGCAACCTATTTAATCGAAAGTTTTGCTGGTTGTTTAGGCCTGGTGTTGATATGTTGGTTAAGGCAACATGCACGACGCCACCTTTTAAACAAAGAGGTCCACGTTACCACCAAATTTCGCATTTAAATTTACAGCGGTAAAACATGTTGTTTTGTAGCAGCAATGAGTTATTTTTTCGCATCGCAAACTCAACAAAGCAAGCAAATATGAACGAATTTCGTACTGACGTTTTTCAACCGCTAGATGGGAGTCGATAACTTCAGAGAGCTAAAACGATGATGTCACAATATTTTAGGTTTTTGGCCCCCAATTAAAGGGCCCAGCCTTCTTATGTCTAAGATGCGAAAGGTGTAGTTGCCAGGGTTTCATTTTATTATACGTTAGTTTGGTGGAGACTATGCAAAATTAATTTAAGAATCGTTTTGCAATTAAAATATTTTATTCATTGATTTACTTTTATTTTTGGCCTTTTTGAAACAAAAATCCCATTCCCAGAGACAGTGATAAACTGGCACTTGACGCCTAAAAGCTTTCAAGAAAATTTTCAGGCTTTTTTGACTTATGGTCCAATCTGGCGACATAGTTCACGAACGTCATATAAATGAAGCTTCTAGCAATGCTTCTCTGCTTTATACGATGGGTGAAACTTTATTACATGCTGGCCTTGCCTCTTTATGTATTACCGCGACAATAAATTCAAATACGGCGAGGTATTTGGGAAATGATCGAAAAATATATTTGATAAATAGAATTTACGTAGATAATGCGTACGGCCATGTTATTACATTTTGGTGAGGTGACATGTTTAAAAAGCAGATATAATTAAAACGTAAATATTGTTACACGCGCGGGACAATAAAGCGCAGCAGCATACCAGCAGCCGCCTTGTCGCTACGCGAGCTGAACCAACCAAGTGATATGAAAGCATTCTGTATTGAAGTTTTCTGCCGCTAGGTAGGAGTCGATAGCTGTTATAAAGTAAAACGATGACGTCACAATATTTTAGGTTTTTGCCCCCCAGTCAAACGCACCTAGGGTTGCAGCCTCATAAACCTCTACATCGCACCTTCATACCACTCTACGCCATGTCTGAAAATTTGAAAGTTGTACGATGTATACTTTTTCTATAAAGCTCCGGACAAAAATCGGTCTGAAAGATACCAAGCAAACCATATCAAACCAAAAAAGACTAAACGGGGGTGCGGTTGTTGTATTTTTTGTCAGGGGGTATATTTTCAGGGCTTGGTGTGTTTTTTTTCAATTTTTATTTTATTTTAATTTTTTTTTTTAAAACAAGATATGTCCCGAAAATAAATTTTCGGCCGATGTAATAACGGCAAAAACAAGATATGTCCCGAAAATAAATTTTCGGCCTATATAAAAACGGCAAAAACAAGATATGTCCCGAAAATGAATTTTCGGCCCATATAAAAACGGCAAAAACAAAATATGTCCCGAAAATGAATTTTCGGCCCATATAATAACGGCAAAAACAAGATATGTCCCAAAAATAAATTTTCGGCCCATATAATAACGGCAAAAACAAGATATGTCCCAAAAATAAATTTTCAGCCCATATAATAACGGCAAAAACAAGATATGTCCCGAAAATAAATTTTCAGCCCATATAATAACGGCAAAAACAAGATATGTCCCGAAAATGAATTTTCAGCCCATATAATAACGGCAAAAACAAGATATGTCCCGAAAATGAATTTTCGGCCCATATAATAACGGCAAAAACAAGATATGTCCCAAAAATAAATTTTCAGCCCATATAATAACGGCAAAAACAAGATATGTCCCGAAAATGAATTTTCGGCCCATATAATAACGGCAAAAACAAGATATGTCCCGAAAATGAATTTTCGGCCCATATAATAACGGCAAAAACAAGATATGTCCCAAAAATGAATTTTCGGCCCATATAATAACGGCAAAAACAAGATATGTCCCAAAAATAAATTTTCGGCCCATATAATAACGGCAAAAACAAGATATGTCCCAAAAATAAATTTTCGGCCCATATAATAACGGCAAAAACAAGATATGTCCCGAAAATAAATTTTCGGCCGATGTAATAACGGCAAAAACAAGATATGTCCCGAAAATAAATTTTCGGCCGATGTAATAACGGCAAAAACAAGATATGTCCCGAAAATAAATTTTCGGCCTATATAAAAACGGCAAAAACAAGATATGTCCCAAAAATAAATTTTCGGCCCATATAATAACGGCAAAAACAAGATATGTCCCAAAAATAAATTTTCAGCCCATATAATAACGGCAAAAACAAGATATGTCCCGAAAATAAATTTTCGGCCGATGTAATAACGGCAAAAACAAGATATGTCCCGAAAATAAATTTTCGGCCGATGTAATAACGGCAAAAACAAGATATGTCCCGAAAATAAATTTTCGGCCCATATAAAAACGGCAAAAACAAGATATGTCCCGAAAATAAATTTTCGGCCCATATAATAACGGCAAAAACAAGATATGTCCCAAAAATAAATTTTCAGCCCATATAATAACGGCAAAAACAAGATATGTCCCGAAAATAAATTTTCGGCCCATATAATAACGGCAAAAACAAGATATGTCCCGAAAATAAATTTTCAGCCCATATAATAACGGCAAAAACAAGATATGTCCCGAAAATAAATTTTCGGCCCATATAATAACGGCAAAAACAAGATATGTCCCGAAAATAAATTTTCGGCCCATATAATAACGGCAAAAACAAGATATGTCCCGAAAATGAATTTTCGGCCCATATAAAAACGGCAAAAACAAGATATGTCCCGAAAATAAATTTTCGGCCCATATAATAACGGCAAAAACAAGATATCTGCCGAAAATAAATTTTCGGCCTATATAAAAACGGCAAAAACAAGATATGTCCCGAAAATAAATTTTCGGCCCATGTAATAACGGCAAAAACAAGATATGTGCCGAAAATAAATTTTCGGCCTATATAATAGCGGCAAAAACAAGATATGTCCCGAAAATAAATTTTCGGCCTATATAATAGCGGCAAAAACAAGATATGTCCCGAAAATAAATTTTCCTCCTTTCATTCTCTGCCGTAGCGAAACAAAATATCACGAGGGTCGAGCGAGAGGAAAATATATCCCTCGACAAGCCCCTACAAAATATCCTATTCTTCTTTGTTACGGTAAAGTTCACGTTCGGCTTTGCTCGGCTGCTGCACAACAACCTCATTCACACATGGTGTCGTCTCAATAACGTCTGGCTGATTTAACGCAACACATAAACCTCGCCCATTCAATTACTGCGCCAACCGAACAGGTCGGGTTGTGCTTGACTGCCGGGCTATAACCCAGGCTAGAGGCGTGGCTACGGAGTCGGTTAGGTACATATATCGCCAAGCGCCACAGTATAGGGGCGACAAAATAAGGCTTACAAATGCCAAAATAAGACTGCTCCTTCTTTATAAACAATTGTTCTATTAAAATTTGAATTTTTCCCTTATGAAGTAAGGTATATTATGTTAATGTAATAGAAAATGTGGTTAAACATGAAGGAGGGGCAAAAATTTAATAGTTTGCCCCCCAAATACCTGGCTACGCCTCTGACCCAGGGTTAATATTACCTATTTATTTGCGCTCTCCAATCAGCACTAACCCAAACAATATAACATTTGCCAAAGACATTTGCACACCTTCTGCGAATTTTCGTTCTACCATTTGTTTTTCGCCAATGACTAAACCTGCCTTTTTATGTCTTAGCGTTTACATAGTTATTGTATGAAACTCACAACGTTCTAACTTAACGTTTGCAAATAAAGTGTTTGCTGTTTAAATGTAACTAGAAAACATTTCGTACTAATTAAATTTAAGAACAGAAATTGCTTCTGTTTAGTTTAGACAAACTTCGAAAATAAATAATAAGAATAAACAAAACGTATTCTACAGCAAACTACATTCGGTATATTTAAACTGAGTTGTTCGTAATCATAAATATTTATCCTGTAACAGCTGCAAGTACGAAACACAATAAACCTAAATTGAGTCAACATACAGGCGAGTTAGGGTTGACAAATATGAAGTTTGTCTTCCACAGAATAGCTCCTCATTTCATTGTCTGCCGAAGGGAACAAAATATTCGAAAAAATATGTCCCTTGACAAGCCCATACAAAATATCTTATCCCTCTTTGTTATAGTAAAGTTCACGTTCGGCTGTGCTTGGCTGCTACACAAGTCTTAACAACTTTAATCGTAGCGTCAACTGAACATGTCGAGTTGCGTTTGACTGCCGCACAATAACTCAGGGATGATATTAACTATCAATTTGCGCTCTCCTTTTCACATGAGCGAAAAAACACTAAAATCCTGGACTGGAAGTTCTTCAGAATTTGACCATGCCTTGGTCCGTGTAATCACTGTTAAAACACAATTTAAATCTGTAGTTTCGAGCAATATGCAAAACACTTTTATGTGCCTAATGCGCAACCTATTTAATCGAAAGTTTTGCTGGTTGTTTAGGCCTGGTGTTGATATGTTGGTTAAGGCAACATGCACGACGCCACCTTTTAAACAAAGAGGTCCACGTTACCACCAAATTTCGCATTTAAATTTACAGCGGTAAAACATGTTGTTTTGTAGCAGCAATGAGTTATTTTTTCGCATCGCAAACTCAACAAAGCAAGCAAATATGAACGAATTTCGTACTGACGTTTTTCAACCGCTAGATGGGAGTCGATAACTTCAGAGAGCTAAAACGATGACGTCACAATATTTTAGGTTTTTGGCCCTCAATTAAAGGGCCCAGCCTTCTTATGTCTAAGATGCGAAAGGTGTAGTTGCCAGGGTTTCATTTTATTATACGTTAGTTTGGTGGAGACTATGCAAAATTAATTTAAGAATCGTTTTGCAATTAAAATATTTTATTCATTGATTTACTTTTATTTTTGGCCTTTTTGAAACAAAAATCTCATTCCCAGAGACAGTGATAAACTGGCACTTGACGCCTAAAAGCTTATTTTTCAGGCTTTTTTGACTTATGGTCCAATCTGGCGACATAGTTCACGAACGTCATATAAATGAAGCTTCTAGCAATGCTTCTCTGCTTTATACGATGGGTGAAACTTTATTACATGCTGGCCTTGCCTCTTTATGTATTACCGCGACAATAAATTCAAATACGGCGAGGTATTTGGGAAATGATCGAAAAATATATTTGATAAATAGAATTTACGTAGATAATGCGTACGGCCATGTTATTACATTTTGGCGAGGTGACATGTTTGAAAAGCAGATATAATTAAAAAGCAAATATTGTTACACGCGCGGGACAATAAAGCGCAGCAGCATACCAGCAGCCGTCTTGTCGCTACGCGAGCTGAACCAACCAAGTGATATGAAAGCATTCTGTATTGAAGTTTTCTGCCGCTAGGTAGGAGTCGATAGCTGTTATAAACTAAAACGATGACGTCACAATATTTTAGGTTTTTGCCCCCCAGTCAAACGCACCTAGGGTTGCAGCCTCATAAACCTCTACATCGCACCTTCATACCACTCTACGCCATGTCTGAAAATTCGAAAGTTGTACGATGTATACTTTTTCTATAAAGCTCCGGACAAAAATCGGTCTGAAAGATACCAAGCAAACCATATCAAACCAAAAAAGACTAAACGGGGGTGCGGTTGTTGTATTTTTTGTCAGGGGGTATATTTTCAGGGCTTGGTGTTTTTTTTTTCAATTTTTATTTTATTTTAATTTTTTTTTTTTTAAAACAAGATATGTCCCGAAAATAAATTTTCGGCCGATGTAATAACGGCAAAAACAAGATATGTCCCGAAAATAAATTTTCGGCCTATATAAAAACGGCAAAAACAAAATATGTCCCGAAAAAAAATTTTTGGCCCATGTAATAACGGCAAAAACAAGATATGTGCCGAAAATAAATTTTCGGCCCATGTAATAATTGTTTTTTTAACCTACACTACATAACCAATCAAGATTCATTGGGTTTTCTGCACTACACAGCCGCCATCTTCCCAGCTGAGATCAGACAGCGGGATGTCAGAATCCATCTTCGCTCTTCTGATGAGGTTGGTGTCCACACATCCGCATCTCTGTCCCACTCTCCTCAACTCAAACGATCTTCTCCGACTTCTCATGGAAGATGAAGAAGGAAGAGACTTTGTTCTCCAATCCATGACCTTAATGCGACGAGCAATTCGGGTGAATAGGTGCGTGAGCTTATATCAATGCTGCTTAACACTAGAATTAGCTGTGCGGTCATTTTGATCGTTTTGATTTTCAATCGTTTATATCTTCGCTTAGGTAACTGTTAGAATATTGAAACTTCCTTCCTTTTTCTCAATCTAGGTCACCTTTGGGTATGTAAAACGAATTGTTTTTCAATCAATTTCAATGTTAGTTGTAAAGAAAACAAACAAAAATCAAATTCTTGCAGCTAGAAAGAAGGTTGAAAGCACAATGCATCAATTCGTAGATATGGCTTCAAAAGTATATTTCAGAACATAATATTATAATGGAGCCTACAGCGTATTAATCTCACAATTACAAAGGTTAAGGTCGCTCAATAGTAAAGGGAACTATAGAAATAAATAAATTTAAATTCTAAATTATTATGCATTTATTTATTTATTATAAACGGTCGTCTTGACTGCTTGCAGTAATTCTAGTGTTAACACAGGTTAATCAAAGTCGTCTTATGTGGCCAACAAATTCTTCTTATAATTTGTTAGTAAGCACGTCCTAGCTGGTTAACTATGTAACTTTTCGCTTATCACAAGCCATTTTCACTTGTTGGGTTTGAAAGGTATTTACAAAACAAATTATAAATCTAATTTTAAATCGAGTCTATCAGAAAAAAATGGCCCACAATCCGCAAATGATTGTTCAGGCCTGCCTTATATGGTAAGTAATATTTGCTACCAAATCAAACGTAGTTTTTGAGGCTTTCAAATAAAGAACTCCCGTAGTGAGTTTTTACTTGAATCAGTAAATGTATTGCCCTCCAATCGATGTCTGATGTGGAGTCATTCGGGTGAATAGGTGGGTCAGCTTATGTTAAGGCTGCTTGACCTGTGGCCGATATGCCATGCATGAATTCTTAAAAAATAAAGCAATCCAAAGTTTTCATTTGTGTCATTGAGAAGAAATATGCATGCTTTTTGGCACTTCATAGAATAATAGTAGGTAACGATTATATAATCGCTATATGGTGATGGACATTTGTTAATCGCCTAAATGAGTAGACTCCTAAAAAATATTCTTGGGATTTCTATTTGTTATTAATTCAATAAATTTTATAATGTTTACGTAAAGACATTGGTTTAGTTACCTTAGACCAGTGGTTTTCAACCGGGGTGCCGCGGCATCCTTTGGTGCCATTTCTAATGTCCAAGGGTGCCGAGAGAGATTTGAGAATATTTTGGGAATCTAATTTTTTACTAGACTATGTCCCGTTTTCACCAGATCGTCCTGTCGTCTCTTTAAATGTAACACCATACCACAGTGTTTCTCAACCGTGGTGCCGCGGCACCTTGGTGTGATTTTTAACAAATCAAGGTTGCCGCAACATATTTGGCAATTTTTAAAAATCTGATTTTTGCTTAACTCTTACAACTTTTTGTGTAAGATTAGAGTAAAAAAAATTCAATTATAACTTCCCACTTGGGATGTAGAGTTGATGTGAGTTGTTCCAGTTCCGTTTATAGTGACATTCGTAGGGGTGCCGCAAGCCATAAGGTTGAGAACCATTGCCTTAGATCAGGGGCGGGCAACATACGGCCCACGGGCCGGATCCGGCCCGCGATAGAATTTTGAGCGGCCCTCAGACAGTTTCCGGTTTTACGTGATAATGTGGCCCGCGGCCACAGTCTACCGCAATTCCCAATTACTTTCTTACTACGTCAAATAATAGTGATTGTTAGTTATTCTTTATTTTTTGTTTTGGTTTAAAATTAGAGGACTCCAGCCATAAGATCGCTACCAAATCCATGCCTGAGTTACGCTATGCTTTATAAACCAAGCAAGCATCACCTTTTTTCTAGCTGATTTGAATAAATTAGTCACAACCCTTTTATTATTACTTTATTCTTTTCTCAGTATGTTTTTTATTTCTTATTTTACATAATGTAAATATAATTTTTGTTTCTTTCCAAGTATGATGTATATATATTCTTTATTTCGTTCTAAGCATATTGCAGATATAATCTTTACTATTTTTTAGGTATAATGTAAAAATAATATTTTATCCTTTTAAGTATAATCATAAAATAGTCAAGAAATTGCGAATTTTCAAAAATTGTCATTCCATGTTTAAATTTTAGTTACCAAACACTCATTGGCTAATTTACTACATACTTTTAAGCAAGCAGAAACTTTGTATTTTGTTATATGGAAATAAATACCAAATATTTATATTATTTTATCTTAAAATCTTTTTCAGACATTGCGTTTCGCAAATCAGCAAGAACAACATGCATCCCCTGTTAGACGAGCTTGTTTACAAACTGACAGCTTCAACCGACGATGATATTGCTCATGCATCCACTGGTCTCATCGTTGCAATGGCTGAAGCACATGAACCTATGCTGCCCATTCTTACAATGAGATTCAAGTAAGGCTATACACAACACAGGCTGGAATGGATTGCTTTTTGGGTCTTTTCTTTAGTGCCAGCTTCTGCAGAGGGTTATTTTGTGTTAAACATTGTTACATCAAAACCCATACAGAAGTAGATGGAAATTTGTGAACGTTGACAATATGTCTTAAGATAATGGCTTGAGCTATTAATTAGCCGTAGAAGCCCATACTAAAATAGGTAGAATATTTTAGTCATTTTGAATAAATTTTAAAATAATGGCTGGAGGTTGTAGTTAGACATACAATGAATAACCAAGTACCGAAGTGGATAGCGTTTTGTGACGTTTTGAATAATTTTTAAATTTACTCCATTACGTTATGGACATTAATACTCTAACGTCTAACTATAACGTTTGACCATTTTTATAAATAGTTGACGAATATATATTTTCTTGTGTAAAGAAGACAATTGAATAGGTTTGGGAAAATACATGCAAGAGTGCTGTCCGAATTTAACAGAAACTAACTAAGTAACGTAATTTGTTTTAAGAACAAAACATTGCTCATTGTCATAAATTTTCAATTTATTTGTTTTTTAAATGTTTTATACATTAATTATCCAAAATAAACTGTATCCTAAAATCATTTATATTATATATTGTTTTTTTCAGAGGCTTAAAAGCAATCTTAACACGGTGGAATGACCACGGTTTTAACAGGTGATAATTGTTTTTAAATAATCGTTTTTAATTGGCCTTTAATTTAAGTATAATTGCCTATTGGAGTAGTCGAAAAATTGTAACAGGTTTACTCTACTTTTATTTATTTTTTTTTGCGTTAAGTTTGATTTTATTTATGTACACTACGCTCGGATCTGTAATGTAACTTGATAAAGAATGTCAAAACTAAAAAAGTCAGGTAAAAACGTTTCCATCTACACCAGTGGTTCTCAACTTTTTTTCTTTCGTGGCCCATTTTCGCTGCACCACCTGTGGCCCAATAGATGTTTATGAAAAAAAAACTATAAAATAGGTTTAGAATAAAAAACAGCAGAACACGTTTCAAAACAGATTATTTCTTTAACCGTGCATTAGTGAGAACAATGAATTTACATTCCTTTTTAATTCCTCCCAAAGCCATCATTCCTGTAAAATTAAGTATAATGACACCAATGAAACTAAATTCTACAGTAAATCTAGCTTTATAAAATTCGTCTGTGGCCCACTCAAAATGTTCCCATGGCCCACTAGTGAGCCATGGCCCACTGGTTGAGAACCGCTGATCTACACATTAACTGGCAATGATACAAGCTCGTATGGAAAGTCGAAACGTTCTATTCGACTATGTTGGATTTGCAATTTATTATCAATTGATTGTACAGGAATACAATTAATTTTAGCTTGATAATAAACTCCAAAGACAAAAAGGTCGAGTAAAATGACAATCATCTTGATAACGACGTTGACTGATTATTTGTTTAACTGAAGATGATACAAGTTCGTATGGCAGCGTCTTTATCAAGATAATGTCGATCTGCTCGAACTTTCTAGCTTTGAGGTTCAATTTATTGCTTGTTATTTCAACAGGGACCTTAACACACTGATTGGAATGCTTCAAGACGGTTCTGTTAAACGTGCCTTCATGACCAAACAGAAGAGAGCAGCCGAGACCATCTGGGCTTACTATGTGGTAAGAGAGATATTTCTATTATTTATGGACATTTTACGTCAGTATTCAGTATGACCGATTATGTTGAATTAAATGACAGTTAATTTATTTGACAGTTTAAACATTCATCCCCACCAGCTAGATTTTTTGCCATCTGTTACCATAGTATATGCACCACTTTTTTCCCTTTCAACTTCTATCCATTTCTGTATATTGTTTTTTTTTTTCGGTATGACCGGAGGTCGTGAGTTCGAATCTCACCACAGGCTAGATTTACGAACAGGGTGCAGCAGGCAATGGTGCTATGTTTGTTTCTCGACTTGCTCCCCTCTGAGCCTGTGTAGATTAGTTGGTAGAGCGGCGGTCCCGGTATGACCGAGGTCGTGAGTTCGAACTCACCACAGGCTAGTTTTACGAACAGGATGCAACAGGCAATGGTGCTATGGTTGTTTCTTGACCTGCTCCTCTCTGTGCCCGTGTAGCTCAGTTAGTGAAGTGACAGTCCCGGTATGACCGGAGGTCGTGAGTTCGAATCTCACTGCAGGCTAGTTGTTTTTCTAGCCTTGTCTTGCTTGCACAAAACACTTAATAAGCCATTTAAATTTGGCCCCAGAAGGGCTTGATCACATCGTATACGCATTATGTATATCAGGGGTGGCCAACACTCGGCTCTTCACCCAGTTATATGCGGCTCTTACGTTCATGTTGCACTTATGATTTTTTAGAATGTTTCGATTTCGTTTCAGGGATGTCCAACATTTTATTATGGTGGGCCGCATTGGCACTTGAAATAATTAAATGGGCCGCAGAATCTATTAAGTTTCAAGATTAAGTATTGGCCTTAAGAGTTATAACGGGCCTTTAATTTTTTTTGCCCATACTATACTATTAGTGCGCCCCTAAAAGCTGACTGGTACATTTTAATTAGGCTAATATTGAACGTTTAAAATACAACTTGGGAGTAAAAATGACTAGCGGGCCGCAGGCTGGACATCCCTGGGATAAGGTATGGATTATTGCCGGCTCTGGCTCAGATTGTTTGCCTTGCGGCCAATGTATTTTTAGCAATACTTTTGAAATAAGATAAAGAAAAAGAATATACCCAAATACTATTGGTAAATGACATTATACCGAGAAATGTGTATTTTTTTTTCATCCAACGTGTCGCGTTAACTTATAAATTAATTTTTTTTTTAGTTTAACGAAATAAAGGCACCTTCTTGTGCTTAGTGCGATTGCTTTGTGGAAATGAGTAAGAAATGGAGTGAAATGGTTTTTTTTTCGTTCCATGTGTGAAAGGTGTGGCACTTTGCGGTTAACCAAGTAACAAACCACCCCTGGTGTTTATGAATGTTTGAGTACTTTCACATATACTTCACTTTCGGCCGCTGAACATTTATTCCGTTATTTAGGGCTGGAAGACAAGAACCAGGATGAAGAAATTGAAACAGGCTCTTCCAACGCTCCAGAGAAGTTTCAGGAGAAAGAGGAGCGAGAGACAAGAAGAGGAGGAAACCATAAGGATCACAGGGATGCAGGTATCCGAGAAGAAGCTACAGCAGAAGAGATCGTTCCGAGCTTCAAGCCAGAAACACCTCCAAGCGATCGAGATTTTACCAGCAGGTGGGGATAGACATCTTCTTGTTGTGATATTTTTGAATAAGTAGCATTTTGTGGACATTTCAAATAAATTAATGAATATGTATTTGAAACATTTAAAATGCCACCTACTTCTGTATGGGCTTTGATATTCATTCTACTTCTAACTACAACCTCCAGCCATTATCCAAATAATTATTCGTTGTTACCAACAAATCTTTGAATAGTCAATCAAGCTAAAGGCATTTACGTAAAGACAGGCGCTTATAAACGATTTATTTTTTTCCCTCTTAAAATAAGTCTTCTTGGACTTGAATTTACACATCAACAAATCAAAACCGGCATTTAAAAATATATTCAAAAAAACGCTAAGCAACCAAATTTTAAGACTTTTAAAACCGACAAAAAAATAGTTTTTAGACGGCTAAAAAAAGCATGTGCCATTTCTGTTGAAAGTATGTGGCTGCGCTGCCTCGTCTTGTTTATTGTTTTGTGATTCATTCAAAACTGTAATTTGGCCCTAAAATATTTACTTAAATATTCATATTGCCTAAATATTTGTTAAATCGTAAGTACATAAATTTTAAAGAGGGTAAACATGACGATTGTTTGAGCACTTTGCAATAATGTTAAACACATGTGTGTGCAATTGTGCATCTCTTATTGCATAATGATACAGTATTGTAGATCTCCTTCATTGTGAAGTTGCTACTTAAAAAATGCAGACTCTAGCATTGGCGTCATGGTTGTTTTTCGACTCGCCCCTGTCTAAGCTTGTGTAGCTCATTCGGTAAAGCGACGGTCCCGGTGTGACAGAGGCCGTGAGTTCGAACCTCACTGCAGGCTAGTTGTTTTTCTAGCTTTCGTTGCTCAAAAAGCTGCTACAAAAGAGCTAGACCACAGTTGTTGAACACAACATATGTAAGTTTATCTTTCATTTCCAATTGGTTGTTCTTTTTTTCCGTTTAACTAGTTGTTTTGTACATTCTCTACTTTTGCTTTGAAACTCCCACTGTGAGCTTCTAAGTTAAAACACCAAATAATTATTACAATTATTACTAATCTTTCTCTTTTAATCAACAGACCAGGTTTCCCAGCACATTCGCAACCAGGAAAGGCAAGCCGCCACGTGCATACAAGCCCACTGGAGGGCGCACGCGCAACGCAAGGTTTTCATTGACACGAAGAAAAGTCACAAGCAAACCAAAGCTGTCGTCGTTATACAGAGAGCGGTGAGTTTAAACGTATAATTGATCTTATTTTTAGCTATTGTGTTAAATTCAGCTATATTTTATTTCTCGTTTTTTTGTGCGTTAGCATTTAATTAAATAGTCGGCGTCGCAAATACATATTTTAAAGTTTTTTATAACACTATTCAAATTTTGATTATTCTAAACGTTTTTTTCAGTAAACTTATATCACAGTACAAGGCCTCCTTTAACCCCATTACAGCAGTGCGTTTAATTGCAAAATTTGGCTTTATGTTAACTTTTTTGTTAAATTCAGTTAATTTACCTTTCTAGGTGTTTGTGGGAATTACGTTTTAACTATACAGTCACAATATTAGTTTTTGTTTTTCTTTCCAACACTGTTAAAATTTAAATATTTTAAACGATTGCCAAAAATTTATACATTTCAAATTTAAATCGATATATCTAAACGTTTTTGACAGTATGAGTCTCCACTATCAGTATAAGGCCTCAAAATTACCCTTTGGTTTGTTTTTTTGGTGTTTGTGTGTTCTTTTTGTACCGCGAGAAATAAGTTTTAGCTATGTAGTCGCAAATTAACTTTTTGTTGTTTTTTAGACCACTGTTAAAACTTTGATGTTTTCACTCACTTTTATCTCTTCCAAAAATAAACAGTTTTATAGTTTTTTTTAACTTTAAAAAGCGACTGGCCTTCCATGTGAAGGTATTTCAAAATTTGCACCATAAAAGAGCAATCCGGGTAAATAGCCATATCTAATTTAAAAACGCATAGCTTATGTTGTTATCGATAGGCGCGGAAATCTGTTCTGCGTCAGGCGCCACCTAACGAGCAACCACCGACACCCAAACCTGCCACTTTCGGCGCTGTTTTGGACGAAGATCGAAGACAAGAACTTCAAACCAGGATTGAACATTGGCAAGCCATTCACAAAGTGAGTTGTTTGGTTAAAAGAAATAGAAGAAAAAAGTTTCCACCGTTATACGAATTAAAGGCCCGTTTACACTACAGCTGCGTTAAGCTGGGCAAAGCGTAATTTACATTTAATTTTTATTGTGGTAAGTGTTTCACGCCTTGGCCTAGGAAAAGTTAGGCTTTGGAGCGATTTTGCCTTGTTAATAGTACAAACTCAGTTTCACGCCCAGCTCAGCTCAGGTTTAGTGTAAACGGGGCCTTAAGGATGCTTACCTGGCGGTGGTCTTCACAGCTCACTACGGGTAATATCCCGCCATTTTTTTCCTGGGTAACACCGTTTTTTGGGGGAGTTTTATTTTATATTTTTTTTTCAACGATATATTTTGTCCGTCAATGAACTTAACTAAGACAAAGTAAAAACAAGGAAAGTGGGTAAAGGTTGTGGGTGGGTTCCGAAAAAAAGCCCTGGCAATCATCTCCATTTAGGCAGGTGCCGTCACGGAGGTAGTAAATAGTTGTTCATTTATGCTGCCCCCATCCCCTACAAAAAAGAGGTTTCCCTCGGAAAAAGGAAGGATTCTACCGAACTCGTAAAATGTATCCACAGGAAGCCAGTTACCTTGTTTAAATAAAATTTTATATTTTAATTAACGACCAACTTCCTAGTGTATAGTTGGTTGTTCGAAACTGGTTGCCCCTTAATTTAAATAATTATTTTTCTCCCAGAAAGTCGGAGTTTCGCGCGAAATCTCGCAGAAGAACCACGCGAGGGCGCAAGAGCTTTTTCTTCAGCATCGACGTCATCAGCTGGAAGTCAAAGGTCAACACGGACTGGACGCTCTGCTCGCAAAAATACACACCGACCAAGAAACACTAACAAGTGAGCGAAAGGACCTTTTTGATCCCCTTAAACTTAAACATAAAATTCCATATATAAGTTCAATTCGGTTTATTTTAAAGACTTCCGACAACAATTGAGAGATATTCATACTATTTTAGTTCCGGGTATTTGAAATCGATGCTAGCAAAATCTAATTAAACAAAAAAGAAGCAGAGAAGCTGCACTCGAATATTGAGTTTGCAACACCAGCGGTATTTTACATGAACCAAGTATTTTGCTTTAATTGCTCAAATTTCTGAAATTTTAAAATCTGCTAAAGACAACACTTACAATAAAAACAATAAAACGAATGAAGTGATGGAAGCCGGCCAAGTATTCAGAGAGTAATTTTTTGAACGTGAGTAACCTTATCAATATTTTTATGGCGAGCCAGTATTCATTCCAACCTAGACGGTTAATTAATAGATAAAACTTCTTGAAACCATACAAATGATATCGGTAAAGTTTCACTTTAAAAAAAACTTCGAACCCGCGCCACGTAAAACACTGTTCCGCTGTTCCACCACCGGCGCGCCCTCCCCACCTCGCTCACCTGCCGCTCTTCATTCTTCGCGCAGACCTCCCCGCGCTCGACCTGGCCTCCTGTGACGTCATAGAGGCCCTCGCGTGTCGCTCTCAGATCGTTCGCAATGCGGCGCAACTCGAGCATGACAAGCGGCTACGCTTGAGCGAGCAGCCCTGGTGGAAACACCTGGACCGTGACGACGAGCGCGATGACGTCATCATGGACGGGTGGTGACGTCATCGCGCCTGTGAGCGATTACTGTTTGTTTGTGAGTTGATTTAGATCGGACTTTTGAACAGCAAAAGGTTTTGGGTAATTTGAAGATGTTGTAGTTTTTTTAAAAGTATTTGTTAGAAAAGGAATTCTAAACTTGTATAAATTATAAATGGTGGTACTAAATAGGCCTACCATATCTTTGTACAGGGGAAAATGTATTTGACAGATTCACACCATTGACGTTTGGTATTTTCCCTAAATAACAGATAAAATTAATTTGATGTATTCCTAAAACTTATATGTGTAGCCGAAATTCGTCCTACTTAAATTACTCCTCAAGATGCAAAGTCACGAAAAAGAACATTTGGGCAGTTTTCATATGATGGACCTATTTAAAACGAATTTGTATGAAAAACATTTTTAAATTTATGAATTTCGTATATATAGTAACTATTACACAATTGCAGCAGTTTTTCTATTTTCTCAGAAGACTGCTGAAAATCATACGCTCTGACTTTCATTGCGCTTTCTTTATTTTCTTCCTTGAATATATGTAGCGAAATATTTTTTTAAATAAAGTCTCTTCTCGAAAATCAGTTTGAAAATTTTGCTGTTATGACCAAAGTTTATCAAACTGAATGGATTAGCTGTGGTCATTGATTGGACTTGTTTGCTATGAGGAAATTATTTTGAATTGGCCTGATATAAATTAGTTTTTCTTGAACCAAACTTTGGCCAAAGTTGCCTAGCTTGGTTGCGTGGAAACATTTATGCAGGTTATTTGTTTTTTTTTTAGCTGTGTGAAAAGGATTTTTTGTTTGCAAAATGTTCTTCGAAATCGAATAAAGCAATAGACTTTATTATTATTGTTATAGCAGTAACTTGTTTTAGGACTTGAACAACTGGTGACTTTGACTTCAATTTGACTTAAATTGACGTCACAATACAAATATACTTTATAAATCTGCTTTTTTAAGTGAAATAAGACCTTTATGCACCCCTTAAAACTAGTTCACGGACCCCCAGGGGTCCATGTACCCTAGTTTAACCACTTCTGGACGATTTGAAAGAGTTGACTTTTAGTGAGGGTATGTTTGGCTTGTTGCAACAATGTTAATTTACTGACTCATATGCGTACGATTTTTACCATCTGCGATGCGTTTCATCAATTTGTTGTTGTAGTTGCACAAGCAGGTGTTGTAAGCGATGATTTTACGATAATTGGCCTCAAGTCATTGACGTTAAACATATTTTGTTGCAGTTTAGCGAAATGAAATGAAAAAAACAATACTATGAGAAATCTTTCAGCTTTTCAATGTCCTGGCTGCGCCACAGTTCCAGTAAAATAAACCAAAACTTAAACTTTAAAACTTGTATTTGCATTAGAAAAGCGAAAAACACGGTGTAGCGAATGGAACTTAATAGCCTAGTTGTTTGCAACGTTATCTAACACTTATTACTTTGCTTTAATGTGTAATGTATTGTTAGTTTCGTATAAAAGCGAAAAATGCGATGCAGCTAATGTAAAGTATGGCTATTGGTTAAGGCTAGTTTTATTACAAGGTTGTATCAGACTTATTAGTTTGCTTTAATGTGTAATGTTTTGTTAGTAATGGATTAATTTATCAGTTACACACGGTTAACTTAAGCAGGGCGAATGTTTTAAGGCAGCAATTTACAAATGTAGTGGTGTTCACAACGTTCATTTAAAAAATAGTTTTTATGTACAAAGAAATATCAAATTTACTGTAAAGGATGATATTGGCGTGCAGAGAAACAGATTTTACCGCATGGGTATAACAAGCTGCTAATAGTTGGACAAAAATTGGGAAATTTATTTTATCCATTATATTGTTTTTGCAATGAAGCGTCAATCGAAGCGTTGTTTTTTAATGTTTTAGTGTTGCAACTTTCTTACGCTCTCTTTTGTTACGACTTTTCGGGTCTCCAAATGGAGGACTCTGACAGTTAAATACTAAAACCCATGCAATAAATGTAAAAAAAATCAAAAACTCTACACACCACAAAAAGTAATTGTTCTTATCACAAAGAATTTCAATTAAAGACACTATTTTTTGAATTCGGAAAAAAACGCACAAAACAGTCATGTACAAACAATAAACAAAATTATACACTGATGTGCATTTATCCTTCAAAGATCATGTACTAAAGAATTTTCATGTGAAGAGAGAATTATCATGGATAAAAAATAATAAACCTCATGTACCGTTAAAAGTCTGTTAATACAATTAAAACATACAATCACGTTTTAACACCCCAATTGTCATGTACGGAAGATTGGCTATATCGCAAAGAAATTCGATTAAAATACACCATTTTTGAAACTCAGAAAAGGGGAAAAGACATTCATGTACGAATAAAAAAAAATTATACACTGATGTACATTTATCTTTCAAAGATCATGTACTAAAGAATTTTCATGTGAAGAGAGAGTGCTCATGGATCACGTCCTTAAATATACAGAATATTTTTTCCATCACACCAGCATTACTCCTATGCATAATGTGTCTTAAAATGAAATTTTCTAATGTGATTACATTTTGCGTGAATTTAGCTTTTTAAAATCACGGTATTCGGCACTGATTTGTCAAAAGAAAAAATGTTTTAGTTGTCTTTTCAAATTTTTGTGAGAACCTTCACATCGACAAAGGGATTTTTTTAACTCCCCACGACCCAAAAGGAAATGAAAAGTACACACCTATCATTTGTCATGTAGGCTACGGGAGATTAGTCTTATCGCAAAGAAATTTAATTAAAACACACCATTTTTCATGTACTAAAGACAATGTTCATGTGAAGAGAGAATTATTATGGGTAAAAGCATAAGAAACTTTATGTACCTTTTAAAGTCTGTTTATACAATTAAAACATACAATCACGTTAGTTTATAACCACTCCACGAAAGGAAATGTAAAAAACACTTCTATCAATTTTCATGTACGGCAGATTAATTACATTGCAAATAAATTCGATTAAAAGACTATATTTTCGAAACTTAGAAATAGGAACAAAACAGTCATGTACAAATAAAAAAAATTATACACTGATGTGCATTCATCTTCTAAAGATCATGTACTAAACAATTTTCATGTGAAGAGACAATTATCATGGATAAAAAATAATAAAACTCATGTACCGTTAAAAGTCTGTTAATACAGTTAAAACAATCACGTTAGTTCATTGAATACATAAATATTTTTTCACTTTACACTACCCAGCAATAAAATAAAAGTGAGGTACATCTCTCCATTCAATATCAAACCATCAGTAACCCTCCTACGAAAATAACGCCTTGAAATAAAATTTACCGGCGTGTTTACATGTTACACAATAGACAAAATACTTACGTTGTTATTTTTTTCTAATTTTGCTAACATACCCTTCGTGAGACTTGCTAAACAAAAAGGGTTAAACATAGGTAGGCTCTACAAATGTTGGCTTCCATTTCCGTCGAAGTTAGTGGAATGAGTTGATGTTGTTGCCTCGTTAACAGAAATATGTTCAACCTTCTTCTTTACACAGAAGAAGTCCGATCTCCATCGATTGAGATACGGTCGTTGGGAGATTTCGCCTTAGTCTAGAATAAATCAAAAAAATATAAAATATGATCGTAAAGGTCCGTTTGCACTGCAGCTGCACTGGGCGTAAAAATCGCTCCAAAACGTATTTTTTCCAGCTGCATGGGCCTTGAGTTTAGCAAAGCGTGAAACGCTCGCCACAATAGAATTTAAATACAAATTACGCTTTGCTCAGCTGAGTGCAGCTGTAGTGTAAACGGGCTAGGATTCACTTGTAACTGTAAACTAGTGACCAGGGCTGCGGAGCAGAACTTGGGACTCAAATTTTAATCGTGAAATAGCTGTGCTAGGTATTTTCCAACTTAAAATTTTGAAAATTGAAAAAAAAAATCGATTTATTTTATAGATAACACCAGGTTAAATTTACTTTGGCAGGACAAGGCTTTAAAACGTATTCTGACAATAAAAAGACGTCTTCGTAATTTTTATTTTTACCTCGTATTTATTTTGCATATAAAGCACCGCGTCATGCACCGAAATGAACTCTGTGTCGTCATCAGCCGTTGCGTAGTAATCCAAGCGTGTCAACGAGTTTCTGACGTCATCTGTTGTCATGAAACGTATTTTTATCAAAAAATGAGTGGGCCGCTGTGGATTAAATTAGTCCCGGGCGGTATTTTTTGGTAAAAGTTTCAACAATGGACGTTGTATAAGACGTTTTTAAATTAGGCCTGTTTACTGTCTGATAAACAATAGAAAAATATTAGAATATCAAGGCCGTACCTACTTCTGTATGGGCTTCAAAAGAAAATTGTTTTGTCTTATTTAACCATGCGGAACCAACACAAATAATTATGCTATATCAGGCAATCAAAAAATTTTGTTTCAGTTTTTGCCAGTTCTCTTACTCACCATTAACAAGATAGCTAAAATATATTCAGTCCGGGCTAATGTGTACATCTGTTGTTATGTCACCAATCTGTGTTGGAATGACTTGATTTAAGTGCACTTAAGTCCCTGTTTTTAAATGACTTGACTTAAGTCTTTTGGGCAAATGAGTTAATATGAAATAAGGTGTTTTCATTGAGCAATTGTTTTATAAATTTACCTTAATTATGTACATAGAGCAATTTGCTTGCTGTTGCATTTTTGGTATTTTTTGTTAACAAATTACCTATGATCTGACAAGATTCCAATTTTAATAATTTAACGTTTTATTTTTATCACAAGGACTTGACTTGGGCAACTGACTGAAGTTATTTTTCAAATGACTTAACTGGGACTTGAGTCATTTAAAAATGAATTGTTTACAACACTGTCAATCATACTGGAGACACTAAACAAACTATATTTGCTAACACTTACCCGAAACATTGGTCAACACCCATTCAACGCCCACTGTTGTAAAACTGCTCTGCAACTGCACAACATAAAACTAAAAGTGTTAAAACCAATGTTTCAACAAAATGACTTGCAGCAAAACAGCCCGAACTGTAGATTTAAGTAAAAACCTGGAAAAAGTTAAAATGTATTTTTATATTCAAAGCACATTAATTGATAGGTATGATGAAAATTCAGAATTAAGAGGTATCGTAAAAGAAAGAAAAAAAAAACTTAATGTTCGCACAAAAAAGTTTTAATAATTTTCCTTTACTGAACAAGTTTTTCAAGGCCGGTTCGAGACAAAATTTGTTTTAAACCGGTCCGCATTGTCAAAAAGGTTGCCGACCCCTGATCTAGACAATATTTAAAACCTCCTGTACTCGATTTTTTTACCAAGATAAACGGTGAAACGGCTTTACTTGGTGATTCAGCCTGCTTCCCTTAATCTTAACTATATGTCAATCAAACGCAGACGTAACGGGAAAAAACCAACCCACTGCTGATTAATGACTGAGGCTTTGGTTTAAATGCCACTGGTCTTCTAATGTATTGACAGTAAACGTACTGAACAAACACCATGTCTTTCCTGGGCATTCAGACAAAATTTTGTGAACTCTCAGTGACCACTCAAATGTTACGAGAAAGTTTAAACTGGCCAATAAATCTCACTGTCAACTTTTAGTCTTTTAAAGACTCCGGTGTACGATATACATCAGCGTGATTCAAAAGTTTTTTCTTTCTTAGTTTAAACTTTTTGGGAGTTAATTTTGTTTGAATTAAGTAAACCTAGTTTAACGCAGCGTTCTGCCTTCAAAACTAACTGTAACGGTATATGCAATATGCATACCCAAAATATGAACTTTTAACTGTGTAAAATGTACATCCTCCGTAAATGATCATAATTAACTCAGCCTAGTAATAAACAAAATGTAACAAACCACAAGTTAAAGAATATAATTATCCTTGACAAACTAACGACGATATTTTTATGATTTAATCGTTTTAATATTTGAAAAAAGTGGTTGTAATTATTGGCTCAGCGCTTATTAAAAGAGAACTTGGGTTTAATTAACGACCGTTCTTTTACTGTACTTGTTAGTTGAACAGCGCTTCTTTACTCAGTGCGCTATAGAACAGTTCCACGTGCGCCGCAGGCACATAAAAAAAACATATAGTTATTTTTCATTCGGCTAACGGTAGTTAAGAATCAAGTTTTGCACATAAAACAATTAGTTTGCCATATGTGGTATTTTTCTTATTTTTCAAGTCAGTTATTGCTCATAAATAATCGGAATAGTTTACAAATTTAAAAGTTTAAGGTTTCATATTATAACAAGGCCTTTACTTGAAATTGACTCTAATCATGACTTGAATTATATCTTATTCCAAATAACTTGACTTGGACTTAAGTTCTGGGGAATTAAGTCTTTTAGGTTTGTTTACAATAAATCAAGTCAAAAAAATTCATATATACAATGGTGTTTAACGTCGCTTCGCTCGCCAGATGCGCCACGACATTTGTTATCCTATATGTCCAACTTACCGCCTGTATGGTTTTGACTCCAACAATATCGAGCATGCTGATGGCCGAACAGTCGATAATAATGACCTTGAGGTCACCGATCGCAAGGTCAGGGTCAGGGAGGCCAACGTCCACGTTCGTCGAGGGTTTAGAATCGCCATTACTGACTGCTATATTGTCACCCCTTTAGAAAAAAATAATAATAATATTCCTTTCTAAATATTAATTTGTTTTCAAAATTTACAAAATTTAGACCAGTATTAAAATGTTGGAATTTTTTTTTAAATTATATACGTAAATATGTTTATTTTTGTGTTAAAATTATTATCTGCCAGAATTCTTTTAGCTGACTAGCCTTTGGTGTTCAAAGTAGTTTTTCCCAAGCAGAACCACCTGGGCGAACTTTGCGCGCCGAGATTGTTTTGGGGCATTATCTCCGAAAGTTGTGACGATACAGAATTGAAATTTTTGCACAATTCTTATATTGGTTACACCTTTTTTCAGAACGTTAAGATTGTATCTTAAGATGATAACTGGGGATAACACAATGTTTTTTACCAGTTCCCTTGATTTTGCAAAGACCTTGTGCATACAAACGTTTACAATTGATGTAAATTGTTTGTCAGTATTATTGTTCGTTTTATTAAGATTTATTGTGTTTTTCTTAAGATCAAACAGTAGCAAAACTTGACAATATTTGTAACTATAATAGGCCACTTTGTCAATCGCGTTGGCAACAAGGATTTCGGTAATCTGGCCAAGATTAGATCTTGTTAATGTTGTTGTTATACACACCATCGCACAAGCCAAGCTGATTACAACGTCTGGTTTATGATAATATTTAAAATTACAATAAACAGACTGGACTCCAAGTTGCAACAATCGGATAGGAAAGTGCAACAGTCATGTAATCCACGACATGTTTGTCTAAGGCAGGGTTTTAAGTCTTTGAAATTAAGAATTCCTTAATTTTTTTACTAAATTGGCTTATTTATAACTATTTGCTTGCGTTTATTTATTTTGACGCGTTATTCGTCATAATCGAACGAGGTCATAGGTTTTTATAGTTTAGAGTTTATTTTCATGACAAGGACTTGAAGTTGACTTGCTCTAAAAATGATTTGACTTACGAAAGACTCGACTGGAGCTTAAGTCATTTAAAAATGCCTTGTTTACAGTACTTTTTTTTAGTAAAATTTTTTTTTTTACCAGGCCATGTTCCGCCATCGTGAATGCATTCAACATAATATATCAGATGCATATTTGTTTTCTACGTCAAACGATAAACTCAGGCGTATAAAATTTATTCTGCTTTCACCTCTGGATGACCACACTTTTAGTGAGGTATCGGTATCAGAGTATAAATAATAAATGTCAGGCATTTTCTAATTAAAACCATATACTCTTTTTTTTTAGAGTTGTTTTTAGATAGGACAAGGATTAATTTCATTCAACGAATATTTGTGTTTACAAATCGCAAAGCAGGCGAATATTTTATTGGCAGGGTCCGTTTTTGGCAAATAACACTTGTGATTCAAAATTGAAATCAACAAAAATAACTTCTGCCCTAAAACCTTGCACGCTCTACCTCAAAAAAATAATCTTTAATTTAAAAAAAAATACCGAAAGGTTTGGAATCTGGTAAGACCAAAAAATAAGCACGCTTTTGATAACTGGGGGGAGGCACCCAAATACAATTCTGTCAAAAACACTTGTTGTTCTCTGCCCCAAATGAACCTTAAAGCAGCTTAATCGCGAAAGCTCAAGAAAACAAAATACTTTATTTGGTTGAATTGGCGAAACGTCCGTGACGTATTTGGCCAGGGTTCACCAAACTTGTATAATGAACAGTGTATTGAGGCTTAATAAATTCTAAAATAATACAAACTAAGCACATTAGTATTTTCTAAGACACTGTCACCAAAAATAAGCACGGTGTGGTGATCCTGGGTATTAGTATCGAAATATAAATGCCAGGAATCCGGTATTTTGAATTGAAACCCTGTATTCAAACTTAAGATTGGACGAGGATTAATTTCATCGAAAACCAACCTTCTGATTGGCTGAAACAATATGGGCGTTTTCGACCTTAAACTATATAAACACACGAGCACGCGATGCAAGTACATAAAGCCAGAAATCCTGTGTGTACAACGCTCCAGTCCTTTCGAGCTAATTCCCTGGAGGAATGTAGTTCACTCAAACAAGTTGGTTCCTTTTTTTAATTAAGTTGCTATCCAAAAAGACCGCGAAATCAGTTGAGCGAATTTGGAGGAGCTTTCTAGGACGATTAACGAGAGTTTTTGCTTGGGTAATTTGTTACACACTAAGCGTGATTTAAACGTTAACCTCCGCGGTAAGGAAAAACGCCAATTCAAATAATTTTTTTTTGCTGATACCTTATCTAATTTTCATACAACATGTTTTTTTTTTTTGGGGGGGGGGGGGGTAACATATATCTTCACAATGATTATTAACACCATTTCTTTTTCGCTTTAAAACACATCTTCAACCCCAAAACTCATCTAAATGACAGGACTTTTTTAAGTTAGACCTAAAATATTGCCAACAGGATTATTACAGTTGAAACAGTTGGTTCCTTTTTTTTATTCAGTTGCTATCCAAAAAGACTGCAAAATCAGTTGAGCGATTTTGGAGCTTTCTAGGACGATTAACGAGTTTTTGCTTGGGTAATTTGTTGTTTTCGTTGGTACAGTAATTCACTAAGCGTGATTTGTACGCTAACTAACCTCTGCGGTAAGGGAAAAACGCCAATTCAAAGAATTGTTTTTGCCGACCGCTTACCTGAATTTTATACAAAAAATTTTGGGGGGTGGGTAACAAATTTATTAACTACATTGCCTTTTCTGTTTAAAACACATCTTCAACCCAAAAAATCCACCAAATGACAACGTCTTTGGTAAAACATGAAATATCCTTAACGTCTGTCCCGTTTAAACGATTCAGTTTTAAAACGCATGACATATGGTGACTTAGGCAAAAGTTTTCAAACTCCAAAATAGTTTAGAATTAATTCCCAATTTTTTGATACCTTAAAAACGATTTTGATTTTCGATTTGAAAATAATTTTAACTGTCAAACCGCAGTTAACGCTTTAAATTTGTTTGTAAAACAGTTTGTTCCTTTTTAATTGAGTTGCTGCCCAAAAAGACCGCAAAACAAACTGAGCGATTATGGAGCTTACTAGTACGATTAACGAGGTTTTTGCTTGGTTGATTTGTTATTTTTGTTGGTTCACTACTTTACTAAGCATGATTTGCACGCTTACCTCTGCGGTGAAAAAACGCCAATTCAAAGAATTGTGTTTACTAACCCTTCACCCAATTTCCACACAACATTTTTTGGTGTTTTTTAGCAATTATCTTTAGAGTGATTATTAACAACAATGCTTTTTCGCTTTAAAACACATTGAGCCTTCAACTTAAAAACTCTTAATTAACGGGACTTTTTTAGATAAGACATAAAATATCCTCAACATGATTAATTAGAATTAATAACATTCTCTGCCCCGTTAGATCCCGGATTTGCAAAACAAATTCCTGAAACGCAATGATTCAGCCTGCTGGCCGCATACGTCGGTTGAAGCCATGCGGTTTTAGTTTACGGAAAAACAAGTTTTAAGCTTGCATACAGGGCAATTGCGTTTAAACGTGTTCCAAGGGAGAGGTCTCGGGCAAAAAACAGGGTTGCCTTTATTCAAAAACTGCCTGCTCATGCAGAATCAAACATTACATAAGCTGGTGTTTAGTTTACAGCAAACCATAACTTTCTGGGTTTGAAGTAAGTTGCCGAATTCCGCAAATGAAAGCTATGTGTAAAATGCGGTGCGCAGATTGAATCTCGGAACAAACTACCACAAATTAAATGACGCATTTTTGACCTTTTTAATGATTTTGTTTTGTTTTTCTAAAAAAAATCGTGATTTAGCGTATTTGTAAATTAGGTATAGCACTGCTTAAACCAGTCGCAAAGGGTTCTCTCGGGGGTCACAAGGGGTTGTTTGAGAAGGTAGTGCCATTTACATATTACAAAGCAACGTATTCTTGAGTATAACCCGTTAAGTTTCAATTTGCCAACTTTCATAAAACGCGTTTTGGGTTTTGATGTTTTTTTAAACTTGTGTTAAACATGTTTTTGACGAATGCTAGATCAAAGAAACCCCGTCAGGCATTATCTACCACCCAATATACGACCATTCGTTTTGTTTATTAAAACCTGAAAATATGCCAACTTACTTTCCAGCCATTCTGTTGAGCTTCTTCAGTTTGGAAGCGTATTTCCTTCGTTGAACGATCACTTGATCTAATGTAAATTGTAATAATGGATTAAAACACTGTAAGCCTGATCAGCCAGACTGACTTCGGTCAGCCTTGTGTACTATATAATGTATTGATAACAGAATACATATTGTGTATGCACGTTTCAGTTGCTGAAAATCTGCGCTGATAATCACGTTCATTTGGATCGTATGTTGAAGAGGATAATACAGCAGGCAATAATAATGCTATGGTTTGTTTTGATCCCCTAGCAGCCTGTGTAGCTAGTTTTACTGACAGGATGCAGCAAGCAATGGTGCTATGGTTGTTTCTCGACTTGCCACCCTTTGAGCCTGATCCTTATGACCCGTGGTAGTGAGTTCAAACCTCACCACAGACTAGTTGTTTTTTCTAGCCTTGCCTTTCTTGCATGTAAATCCTGGTCAGGCTGACTGGTTTCGGTAAGCCTTTCCAGATGCATCTTGCTGAATCGATATATGACACAGATCGGATATATTTATATTGTAGAAAGTTAAACGTAACATAAGAAGGTATATCAAAGTCCGTATAGAGCATTCGCACCTAACAGCAAATCTGCTATTTTAACCATTCACAAATTCCCTAATTCAACAAAAAAAACTTTAAAGCAGATGTGTCATAACCCCATTTAAAAAATGTTCCGCGCGGCGCCCCATTAGACTCACTTATCACCCTGTTTTTGCAATACGCGGTAAAGGGGGCAAACCTAATGGCGTGCGAACGTTATTCCGTTTCAAAATACAAAAAGTGTCTTACCGAGATCAACAGGTTTTGGGTGAAATTCGAAGCCTCGCTTTTTTTGATTATTCGGCGAGCGCGCGTCAGATCCTCGCACGGTAATTTGTCTCTTTTGTGGTTTGGGGGCTATTTGGCCGGGTAAATAGTCTGTTTACGGGGTTACTGGGAATTTTAGGGAATTGGTGGGCTGTTTTAAGGGTTAGTTAACTTATTTTATGGGGGTTATTCATATATTGTGGGGTTAATAGTCGTTTTACACGGTCAAAAGTCTTTGTACGGGGTTAAGAAGCCTTTTAAAGGGTTCATCAATTCTTGTATTGAAGTTTTTGGTACATTGCTGGGTTACTTGCTACTACAATGGATCAATGGGTTTATTTTTACAAGGGTAATGATGGTCTTTTTAAGTGCTTTTTTATAATTTTACGTTATTTTTCGGTGCTTTCGTAATGTAAGTTTGTATTTATAGTGCGTTCCAATATATATGAATAAGTTAGGGTTTAAACGTTTTATTAAGGTTATTTAGTTTATTAGATTTTTGGGGCGTTTTCAATGGGGTTAGTGTCCTTTACAGAGATTACTCGGCTGGTTTAGAATATGTGCAATGATTTACAGAAGTAAAAAGTGAATCAGCTATTCTGCTGTGATGCAGACATTGTGAGGTTAAACACCGCGAAGCAAGGGACGGGATTTCTGTTTAACGAACCTCAAACGTTTTGCAAACAGCAATATACGTCAGGCGCTTTTTAATTTGCACGAACTTTTACAGTTGAAAGCAACTGCGCCAAAGAACAATATCCAGTTACAGTTTTGGGAAACGTCTTGATGCCGTGCACTACAGCAATTTCAGCAACTGACAGCGTACTTAGATATTTATATAACTTAAGTTAAAATCGCCTTATACCAGCTAAGCGTTTAACAGACTTTGTCGTTAATTATTTTAATGTTAAAATGGAAATATTAGGAACATCAGAGCCCTTTGAACATTTCTATACATTAATTTTAGTTGTTTTTAGCATGGTCCGTTTAAAATGTTAAAATAATGTGTCTTTGTTAACCTCCAGCCATTATCTTAAAATTACTCAAACGTTCGAAAAATGTTACCTAACTTCTGTATGGGTTTTAATATTCATTCTACGTTTAAACTTCAACCTCCAGCCATTATCTTAAGATTAATTCAAAATGTTAACAAAATGCTGCCTCCTTCTGTATGGGCTTTGATACGTCTAACTAAATCCAACAACCATTATACTATAAAAATTGTCAAGTATCCTAGTTTTAATTTTAGTAAAGAGCGGAGGAAAATATTCGCTCTTGCCGAAGCTTAGCATACGGACAACGTAAAATACGTAGCCTAATACCTGGGTTGAACCCACAAGCCTTGAAGAGTTTCTCCTTGAAATAATCTTTGTTGACGTAAAAGAGCATTCCGTTGAACTTGAAAACAAGGATTCCTGGAGTGGTGTCGGCCTAATAAAGCAAAACATCGATGTTGATAACAAGTAGGGCTTTATACACCTTAACTATTTTTTAATTAAAAACGAAATGATATCTTTATAATGACTTTTAAAGGCAAATAATCTGTAATGTAGCTTATTTATCTTGACATTCATCTTGATTGACACGTTTCAAAATGAACTTGTATTATTTTCAGTTAATGTGACTGAGCAGTAAACAAACATCACTTATAAAAGGTTAAAAAACTAAATTATTATCATTCGGAGTTTCTAGTCGGTTAGAGTATTCACTTTAATATATAAAAAAACAGAACTGTTGACGTATTACAAAATTCAGAAAGACCTCCACAAAAAGTAAAAAAAAACAGGATGGTTTACCACATTACCGTTGGAAATGTCCTAGGGTCTCTGTAAACATCAGATCCCATTACACTTCCCAGAACTTCGTAGGAAGGATATTGTCTCCTGAGAACTGTAACGATCATAGCGAACCCGATGCTGGCGAACAAACCGATGTCGACTCCGAGTGAGCAGATTGCCAGGAAGGTGAACACCCATATGACCTGGGGTTAAAGGTTACTGTAGGTCATATTGTTAGTGATGAGGTCAAAATTTACAAATAGGTAGCTTATGTGTTAAAACTTTCGCTTTTAATATTTTTTTTACGAATTTGGATTTTTGTATTGCATGATCTGGGGTTAAAGGTCACTGCAGGTCATTTAGTAAGTGATGGGGCCCAAATTTTTAATAAATTGCTTATACCTTAACTTTCAATATATTTTGTAAACTTGTAGACCTACTCTTGTTTCGCAAAAAAGTTATTTTTTTAGGAAAACAAACTCTCTTTGTTTGTTCTATTCCTTTATCGCCAAGCAAATAAACACCCAAGGTTAAAGTTTACCCAAAGTCAAATGATTTGATCCGTCTCATAATAATTTATAATCTGTATACCATATCGAAGCACTAATAATAGTGTTAAGTCTTAATAAATAATGAATAATGAATAAATCATAAATTAAATGTAAAAAAATTGCCAAAACCAATGTTTCGCAACGTTATTTTTCAGTCATTTTGTTAACCCCAGACTTACCCCGTCAGCTGGCGAGGCCTTGAACGTGGGGTAAATGAGATTGAACTGCTTGAGGACTCCGAAAAGCCCCACCGTGATAATACACCCCAGGACAGCCTTAGGCAGGGGCTCGAATATGGGGCCAGCCACTAGAATCGTCAGAAGTAGAATAACAACGGTGATTGCGCCGACGATCTAAAAAATGTAAGTATTAATAGTAATTACAACATATATTTATAACAAGGGCCCGCAAAAGTCAATATAGTTAAAAAAATGTATGGACCTCGTCTGTCCACGAATCAAAGAACAAAGTTGTTTTCACCACCTAGGGGACTGTTACTGAGAAGTTTATAGGTTAAAATAAAGTTAAAATCGTCGTGGAAGCATTGTAAATCAGGAACTGCGACACAATTAAACCATATTAACCCATAAAAGCAGGAAATATTTTGAGTAACTGGCATCAATTCAAGACAGAACTATGGCCTCATAGGTTAAAATAAAAATGGCCCTATTTATATCACATGTGGCTATATTTCAATAGTGCAACATATATTTATGACGTACTATTATGTTTAAGTACTACGTCAAACTTTTTTAGTTCTTTGAAGTCCGTGTTTGGGCATTTTAGAAAAATGGTAATCTTCAGACTTTTTTAGGACACATGTCCTCGATCAGCCTGAGGATTATTTAGGTTTGTGAAATATTGGAAAGCAAACATTTTCGTTAAGAAATTTCACAAAACCAATTCAATTTAATGCCTTATTTTACTTTTTATTATCGTTTTATGTGACGGGGTACTATTTATGAGCACACGTTGGTTTTGTCTGAATTATTAATATATTTGTTTAATTTAACTTCAGTTCCTCAAAATTTATTTTGTTTTTCATAAAACAAGGTTACAGTCATTACCAAATGATCAAAGGCGTTTTACTGCTAAAATTCTATTTTAGAAGATTATGTTTTTCAATAAAATGTTGTTTTTTTCAGTTATTTCAGAATCATAAAGGCAACTAACCTGTGTTTTTCCACCAGCGTTTACTTGGATCTGGCACCGAGCCAAAGCTGCTGCGTTAGGAAAGCATTGGAAGAAAGCTGGAATGAAGTTGGTCATTCCGTAAGCGATCAGTTCCTGAGGGAAATGAAGCGTCATTATTGTCGATTAAAAGTAAGTAAAGACAGAAGAACTTAAAGCCTGTTTAACTCTAGTCAAGCACTTTTTAAATACACTTAAATACAAGTAACTGTTTAAAATTGGACTGTCTAGTAGTAGTTCTGGCAAAATAACTTGACTTAAAAATATGTGTTTTTATTAAAAAATAGCTATTTACATCAAGTTTTACAGCAAAAAAAAATTGAATTAGTTTTGTTTTCTTACAGGCGGTGTTAGGGAAGAAGGTAATGATTTTTGCTTGGGGGGACATGAATTGTTTTGTTAGATATAACGTCGTAACGTGACATCGCAACGTTACGTCAAAACTTTACGTCACAAAATTATATCTAAACCTGACGCCATAAAGTAATCGTAAAAACATTACACAGTTGGTTTATTTTGTTAAAGTTTTAGTTTGGAGAGGCGTTACTTTTAATTCAAGCGCTACATTAAAAAATGCTGTAGTTTCCCGCAAAGCGAAAAAACGCTATTTTATTATTTAATTTCTAAAACTTTGATTTTCGATGGGGCGAAAGAAAATTATCAAAAGGGTAAGACATACTCGAAACGTAAATCAGATTTTAAATTTTTGCATTTACGTATAGTTGCAAGCCTTCCCCCGTTTGAGTGGATTGGGTAAATCGAAAAAAGAAGTATAAATGCCATGGTTAACACTATGACAACAAAAATTGAAAACTATTTTTTGTCAGCTTTTTAAAACAAAACAAAAAGAAAGATATATTATAAACTAGGCAAACCTTTTCCCCGTTGTTCTTAGAACTTCTTACCAACCTGGTTTGAGTCTATTGACTAAATTGATTACGAAGCAGTATATAAATGCCATGGTCATCAGCATGTATTTTTGAAACAAAAAGTATTTATTAATGCCTTTCCCCGTTGTTCTTACCAACCTGGTTTGAGTCGATTGGGTAGCCGAACTTCATTGCGTAGAACTTGCTGACCGAAATATTAAGCGCAAACCCCACGACCGCGAGACCGATCGCTTCACCCACAACCTGACCCAGGATACTGACATCGGGGACCTGGGGCGTCGGGAATCTGCGGTGTTAAAATCAAGAAATCATAAAAAAGTTAAAATGGGTTGTTCTACAGGCTTGATCACAGTTGTTGAGAACACATGTGTGTGTGTATCTTTCATTTATATGGTACTATTAATCCCTTCAATATGTTGTTTGTACGAACAGGATGCAAGCAATGGCGTATGGTTGTTTCTTAACTTGCTACTCCCTCTACCTGTATAGCTCAGTTGGTAGAGCGACGGTCCCGGTATGACCGAGGTCGTGAATTCGAACCTCACCACAGACCAGTTTTACGAACAGGGTGCAGCAGCCAACGGTGCTATGGTTGATTCACGACTCTCCCGTCTGAGCCTTTGTAGCTCAGTTGGTAAAGCGACGGCCCCGTTATGGCCGGAGGTTTTGGTGACATTGCTTGGTTTGCCTATTCAGGATCATAGTGCAAGCCCGGTCAAGAAAAACAATTAGCCTACGGTGAGGTTCGAACTCATGACCTCGGTCATAGCGGGACCGTCGCTCTATCCAATTGAGCTATGCAGGCCCAGAGGGGAGCAAGTCGAGAAACAACCATAGCACTGTTGCCTGCTGCAACCTGTGTATACAACTTGAATTGAAGGGGATCAACAGTCCGTATTTCAGCAACTAAACTAAAGCATTCCTATGATATGAAGATTTTACTATTTAAATATAACTTAGCAAACACAAAGTAAAACATTGATTTAAATTTGCCACAATATTTCTTAACACATAATCTGTTATTTAATTAATGTAGCCTAACATAAAATACACGTATAAAAAGAGTCAAACCGCCCGAAAACAACAATGATGGTTTTACAACTAAAAACCCAATCTGTTTCCCTGAAAAGGCGTCCAAATCATGTTAATGGCATTCTTGATTAAATCTATATACATAGCAATACAGTTAAAATCATCTTTCAACTCGTGAAGGTAATTTGACCCAAAGGACATTGCAACATACCCAAGAGGCAAGGTGTCGACAATCTTGATCTGCCAGATCTTCTTAAACTCTCCAAAGTACGAAGCGATGATGAAAACCACGACCAAAATCACTTCTGTGGGGATGGGAACCTTAAGTCGATCGCTGCAAAGAATAAAAGATTTTTAAACATCTTTTTTTCTAATACTTGATGTTTTGTTTGGTTCCTGATATTTTGGCCTAAGTTCCCAACATTTTGACTTGCTTTGCACAATAACGTCGTAAAAGTTATTAAACTAAGCTAACGTTGGGAGGAATAAACAAAAAATGATTTTAAATTTGGTGTCATCAATACTTGATAAAAAAATACCTCTAAAAGTTTCAATTTGATCCATTTCGCCTGAGTATAAGCATAGCAATGACGTCATTTCGGACAGGATAGGTCAAGAATCGGGCATCAAAAAGTTGTAGATTCTAGACGTTTGAGATTGCGATAAGATAATTAATATTGCTCTTGTAAGCATGTTTATGCCACCCAAACCCATACATTGTAATCTGAAATTTCCGACAACGCCTATTGTGTGGCATAACGACTCTTCAAAACAGTTGTTAATTTAAAGGAAAGCTCTAGATTCCAGTCAGTCACCTGTATCTCTCGTTGATTTCTCTCCCGATCACGAGTATGATGATGCATATGATTGAGATCACGAGAGTGGCAATGTGAGTCTTGGGAAGGCTCGTGAAGATGTAGCCCCAGCTCTGTGACGCAATAATGGCCATGAACGATTAAAAAATTATCGTACATGGGACAATTTGCTTAGCCCCAGCACTTTGACAGACATGAGCGATTCAAAGAAAAATATGTGTGCACAGTTTTAAGAAGGAAGTCTGCACAGGCACAGCGTCAATAATATGTAATTGTTTATTTGGAACATTCGGAAAATGACACCTATTTGTTTTGCTATTTCGCTAGTTGGTCATAAACTATGTCTAACAAGAAACATTTCACTATTATGACGACAATACTCAGCATTGTTTATCTGGAAAAACCGGACAATGTAACCTACCCATACACGGTCTTTAACATTTCTGCTTCAAGTTACTTATATTGCGAGTGCATATAAGTTAATGCTATTGGTTATTCCAACAAATCCTTAATGATTTTTGACCTAATAAGGTACAGAGATACATTTAAGTCCTATGGAATTAAATCTAGCTCCTACCAATACTTATAGGAGAAATAGGGAGTACAGAAAATACACGAACTGCTAGAAAAAAAGCATGTCATATATGTTAGTTAAATATTTTGTTGTGTTACTCATACGTCTCACCAAGTAGAAGGAACCGATGCCACTTCTTGGCTGCGCTGGGATTCCAAGCATGGCTGGCATCTGCGACAGAACAACGTAGAGAGCGGCTCCTGTGGTGAAACCTTGTAGAAGTGGCTGCGACATGTAGGTGGTGATCATACCGAGGCGGCACACACCAAAGATTAGCTGGAAAGCACAAAAAATTCGTAATGGGTTGTTCTTCAATGTTCGTAATTAATTTAAAGTCCAGATGAAGATAGACATCTAGAAAGAGTTAGATCTTTAGTTAGAAATTGAAAAAAAAAAAAACGAAGTTTAGTTCAATAGTAAACGTTAAACTAGAAAATCCTTTAAGACCGAAAAAATATGAGGTGTTAGTTTCTGCATGCAAGTCGACACGCAATTATCTCCTATTAATTATCGGCAATTATGTACTACTATCGGTCTATAAAAATGTTTCTGCTCCAATTATGTCCTGGTTGAATTTATAAAATAACCAAAATTCGTGTATTTTATCAAGGAATATAGTCTACATCTAAGTCGATATAGAATGATCTCCTATGGCTCAGCGAATCGATGTAAAATGTTCCAGTTGTACATGCTCTAACCTGGAAGATTCCCATCAGCATGCAAAGTGCTGATGCGATTGCTACTCGTTGCGAGTCGAACTCGGCCATGGTAAGAGTTGGGGCTGCGGTGGTTTCACCTCCCATCATAGCTGTTGTCGTCATCATAGGAGAGCCCTGACGGAAAGTGTGTAAAGTTCGCAAAATCAATAGTGCTGCCTTGCAAATTAATCGTACAACTATCGTGGAAAAAGTGAAAGAATTACCTTGTCCGTCTTAGTTTTTTGCAAATCAGTAATGTTTTCTGTGAGGTAAAACTGGTGACGGCCTTTATAGAAACAACTACCAAATTAATTTGACTACGTAATGATAAACACTTTAGACGAGTATGGCAGTAGATAAAGGTTTATTTGTTTGTGATGGTAGGCAATTAATAAGCATAGTAGTAGGTTTAGTTATTTAAGATTTAGTTTTGCAAACCCCCCAAAAAACGGATTTCCCTCGTAAAAAATGCAGGATTCAATTCGAACTCCGCAAAGAAAACAGGGATCAGTTACCTTTTACACAAGTGGCCAGTTACCTTATTCAATTAGAATCATAAACTTCTGAAAACCCACTGTGCTGAAGCTAGCAGCTACACGACTCTACGAGTTATTACTGCTCGCCAAAAAAACACATTGGATAAAGTTCTTTCCTGGTATAACTCAGAGAAAGACATCCACAAGGAGCCAATACCTTATACACAGGGAGATATAGTTGTTATTCAAAAGAAAGATGATGATATACTTGGTGAACACTTACCGTGGTGAAGTTGGCAGCAACTGCAGCCACCACAGGTAGCGGTCTCATCGACTCCGGTACAAATCTAATAACCACCGCCTGTGTAAGCACGCTGGGGATGGCGAAAGTTCCCACCGATAAATGACGCGATGTTCCCATCAGAGTGTAGATCAGCACCGTGTAGAAAGTGACGTATAGCCCGTAGTAAGGGGGAACCCCCGCAAGTGCGGCAAAAGCGAGACCTGAGAGTAGAGATGGTGAGAATATAAAATTTGTGTTCGCTGCCCGCACCTCACTTTAATAAGTTTTTCGCAAGCTGCTCTGCACCGCAAATTATTCCCGAAATCTTAAGCTGCGCTGCCCGCAAAATTTGAGCACTATAATTATGCAATATATTCAAAAACTTACCTAGGTATGGACAACAGCTAACTCTTTAGGGATGAAACATCCATGAGTAAACTACTTGCTATTTACTTTTAATTCACTAAAAAGAAAAACTTTGACATGCCGCACGCGGTATGCGGCACGGCGCGGCGAAATGTTTAGTTTTATTTACGCGCAGATGTGCGGTTAGTTGGCCAAACCGCGCAGGCGGCCGCAAACGGTTTGCAAACGGTTTCTACCTGAGAGACTGAAATATTACCCTTTTGAGGCTGGCGAGGTGTTGTTGTTTTTGTAAGAAGCGATAAGAATCTATACGAGCGTAATTCTTGTGGCCTCTTTTAGGTACATGATTTCTACGCCACGCTATGACGCATCGGTTGTGACGTCATACTTTGATGGCGACAAAACTGCCTTCTATATACACAATGTATATTCTGTGATCAAGCCCTTCTTGAGTCGTACTGGCCAACGATAACGGCACCCATTGGATAGTAAACAAGATGCCTATGGAAATGCTTACAGAAATCAGTCAGCCTTTCAAGCGCTTGTAAAGTCGTGCTGGCTAGCGATAACGGTAGTCGGCTTATTGCGAATTATAGTGCAAGCAAGGCCAGGCTAGAAGACCAACTTTTTGATTTCGGGTGATTTTTTCGAAGGCACCCGATTTTGCAGAATATTGCATGATAAGTGCTACACCCGATGCATTATTTATCTGTATTGATATTTTGAATCTTAATACGTTGCAAACTGTATTTCGCGTTAGAAAATTGTTGTTAAGGTGGTATTTAACGGTTTTAATAATATTTTGCTGTTAACAATATCAAACGCGTCGTATCTAATATACTCGTCCGATATAGGGTGCAATTGGTGCCAATCTGATATCAAATTATTATAGGAATTAATCTATGATTTGTTGTCCAGCGCAGGAATTTCTTCTTTACAAGGTATTTTTAATAGTAAAACAAAAAAGATAAACGACGCAGGTTTTAGCTGGACATTCCAGCACTAGTTGAGGTGATTGCTCATTTGCTAGACTTGCGGATTTATCTAAGCAGCCATGGCGCCTACTTCGTGAATTTTGAGATTAACTTACCGCTTATTAACGCTACTTTAAATAAATAAGGCATCGTCGGCTTCCGTTTGAAGTTACGTTAATCCGAGATTTGGCTTCCATCGTGTAAACGCAAGCTAAGCATCCCTGCTTATCCTTTAACCAAAAACCTAAACAAATTCGCAGCTAAAAATGCAGAAACGCTGCCGCTCAGGATTGTTTGCGCCGGTGCAGCGTCGGATTTACATTTTAAGTTAACGTTTTCTCTTCTGTCAGCGCGCTGATTAAGATGAATGCGGCCTGGTGTTGCCAAAACAAAACCAACTTGGCATTACGCGCTTGCCGCCGCTTAACCACGGTTGTTTTGTCCGTTTTTTGGGTTTCTGCTGTCACCCAAATTTTCTTTGGTGAATTTTTATCACATTAAACGTAGTTAACATTTTAATCAAGATGAATTAAATAATGGTTTACGCAAGTCCAAGTCAAGTCATAATTACAGCTAATCAAATTTAAGTCACGTCCTTGTTATAACTGAACTAAAACAAAAAGAAAAACGCAACATACAGCAAGAAAATTGTTTTATGTGCAAAAATTTGGATAAATAGCTCAATTTTATCAAAAACACCTAAAGAAAACGCTTCATTTCAACCCAAGTTATTTGTCCAAAAGACTTAAGTAGAGGTCATTATAATAAAGTATTAGATAACTCTATTGGTGTAAAGAGGTTGTATGTAGCACTGATGATTTGATAATAAAAATCACATTAGCCCTTGCAAGATAAATATCGACCTTAATTCCTGATCCGTAACAGCAGAATACTCAAGCAACCCAGGTCAGACACTAATAAACCATCTTAAAAGAAATATATATATATATAATATTTCGCCAGCATAAGCATCGGCAGTATATCTTATTCAAATAGAATGTCTATTCGAGGATGCTTTACCGGCAATATATATATATATATCTTTCAAGCTGTTTAAATAGTGTCTGGCCTGAATTGCTAGCTTTGCTAGAGCATTCTGTTGTTAGTGTCAAGGTTGAGCATTTCAGACACGCAACGGTAATATATAATATTTTTCATATATAGCGTTTTTTAAATATTATAGTCTGCATTTATTGAACATATATTTTCATCTATGTTTAAACCGTAAGACGAAAACTTTAACGTCTGCTGTGAAGCAATTTTGAAAATATGTGCAATTTCGACAACTGATGACGTCACTATTACGTCATAATTCAACTGGAGTAGTAAAAAGAATTCCAGAAAACCAAAACGCGAAACCAAATCTATAAAAGTAATAAGAATGAGGGGATATCTTGATTAATAAGACGAAATTCCTATTCTAGCGATGACGTCATCAAAACGTAAAATAGCCATAACTTTAAAATTATACGTCATAAAATTAAAAAAATATCTTTTTAAAAGTATAATTTTAAATTCTCGTTTGTTTGAGACCAATCGCAGATAATTTTGCTGAAGCTAAAATTTAGAGGTTTAGGGGGTCATACGGGGGGGGAAGTACACCGAAATCAAGTTGGGTTTGGGCAAAAATCAAGATTAAACGTCAAAATGAACATCTGTGCCAAAAATCTCACGTCTACCTATAGTTTGCATGCCAGAAGGTTTTTTTGACACATAGCTCCCCCACTAATAACATCACAGCGTGGTCCAACTACAGGCCCGCATGTCAAATGTGGCCAGTGTACACTTGTTTATCATATTTTATGGTTTGATAATGAAATAAAAAAAAATGTTTTCTATCGTCCCACGAAAATTTCCCCACACGTTGTTTTTGTCCCCTTGAGTACCCCCAAACTATTTTTTTGCAAACTTTAACCGCGTAAAGACAATTTCGAATACTTGTTTTATAGTACCTATAGGACGCCAATATTTTTAGCATGAAGCCGCTGTATAATATGTATAATTAATATTACCGTAAATAAAACGCGAGTATTGTAGATACAAAAACGACATTTTTTGTTATTTAAATAACTTTCTGCCAGTATTAACAAAGATACGTACAGTATCACACGATAATAGCCTATTGGTTACTACCGAATGCCATAGGTTAGCGAACTGTATGACGTGCTTATTTTGTGTTCTTGGCCGATGGGGTAACCTTGTGTAAAAAAGTTGATAATAATTTAAAGAATTTAAAGCTTTTAACTACCTCAATGAACTTCGCTTATTTGTCTTTTATGATTTTAGAACGGAGCTCTATGTGGAGAAGTTCATTTTTTGAGAATTTGGATAAAATTAAGGCTAAAAATAAAAACAGAAAAACTTTCTCTGCTGAATGTTAACGATTTTATTTTGTATTTTGTGCTTTTAGAACGAAGCTTTATGTAGAAAAGTTGATGTTTTGAGAGTTTAAATGTTAAGAAAATGCGAGAAAAAATCCCCCAAAAAGTGAAGCTCTGCCATTCAGCTGGACCACTCACTTCGGTAAAATAAAAACAATAATACTTACTCTGCGGAATATGGATGATTCCCACAGTAACTCCTGAGAGGATATCACCGGCCAACCATTTCTTCAACTTGTACTTTGGCAACCAGCTCAGAATCGGGAACAGACCAATCACAATCTCCAATAGCTTCGAACCGCCGCATGACCCGCAGTAACCTTTGACCTTTCCAATGACCCCGGGACCGTCCCGATCGCTGGGGGGACCGGCCATGTCCTGACGGAACCGGGCCACGGTCTGGGCCGGCCTGTCTATGACGTAACGAGCCGATAACAGCTCGTCATCCCTGCTGAAATAAAATTTAGTTTTGTTGAAGTGTGATTTTTTGTTAAGGTTTTCGAGCATAATTGGTTGAAATGTGACAAAAAAAAACTTTTCAATGGCATGGACGCATAGTTCTTTCAGGTGTTGGGCATTTTAAATGCTTCCTACTTCTGTATGGGCTTTGATATTCTTACTACATCTAAAAATAACTAACAGGTGTGTAACACAAAAAGCGCTACGGTTGTGCAGAAATTTGTGAAAATTCGAATCATATAGAATCCCTTTAAATATTGGAACATAATGGTTGGAGGTTATAGTTAGGCGTATAATAAGCATTTTATAAACGTTTCATAAAATGTGTCAACATGGATTTGTACAAAAAGTAGGCATGCAAGGCACAGTAAAAATAAACATTATTTCAACGTAACTATAATAACTGTTTTTAATGACTCGGCATGCTTCAGTGTTTTAAGTATATTTTTATAAAATTACTTAACACTCCATTTTATGACGCAGGACGGGACTTGTAATTCACTTGTTCCAATTATGACCTGACAGGGAGTAGAAAAACGACCGTTTGGCGACACAATACTCTTCGCTAAACTTTTTTGCAAAAAAAAGCATAAGACAAAAATAGCTTAATAAGTTTAAATCTAATTAAAATATTATTAATGTCTTTGTTTTGCTTCTGAAATTGGTTTAAATTGATAGGCAATCTTGCCAAAACCAATATGATAAAAATTTAACTACTGCCTTGTATATATAACACTTTTGTAGTCGGAGACCCAACCAAATCAAACAGGGGCACAATTGTGAGTCGCGAGGTTAAGAAACACTGGTCTAAACTATAATTAACACCATAGACGTGTTGTGGGTTAACGGAAAACATGGACACCTAAATCTTCAACATACGCTTCGGTCGCTGAAGTTGCAATATTTTAACTTTGCCGTTAACGCTGGCAACGCGTTATGTGTGAGTTGGGTAGCGCTAGCGCATGACGCAAAAAACACCTTGAGTGTGAACCAACGCAACTTCCTGCACAGTTTTTCTTCTGAGGTGCGCAACAGTACAATTTTGTCACGGAAAATAACAAAGTCACTATATAGAGCAAGTTAAGTCCCAGTCAAGTCATTATAGAGCATGTCAACTAAGTCATGCCATTGACATAAAAACAAAACGTTTAAATTTTAAAAGCTATTCAAATTTTGTAAACTGTCCGATAATTACCAGCAAACACAATGTACAGCAAGCCAATTGTTTTTCCTGTAAAAAGAGATAAATGGCCTAAATGTTTTTATAATTAGAGAGCGATAACCTGTTCGTATGACATTTAGCAGTTTCCCGTAGAGCCTGACTTTTTAATTTTTTTTTAACACGCTGTCTCAAGCAAATAAGTTTAAAATTAGGCGGCAAAAGGTATTTCTACAAAATGCTATTATGTCAAGAGAGTTACACACTACACATAAATAGATATTTAAATCTAGGAAAAATATGTTTTGTTCTACAAGATTTCCTAGCTTTTTGTTAAACAAAATATCTACACTTTATTACGTTTATCATGCAATGATAGTTTCAAAGACAAAAACTTCGCTTACCTTTCTACCATATTTGCCGCTGGATTAGCAATCGTAAGGCCTGTTGACATACTAAAGAAACAAAGGTCAAACGTTAATATAAAATACCTCCTAAAACTAAATTATCGTGCTGTATATTATAAATTTCGTTATGCACAGAAATTATATAAGCAACTTCCGTCAACGATTAGAAACGTCAACGTTGAAAATCGCTTCCTAAAAAGCGTTTACATTTAGCATTTAGTTGAATAATTTTGAGTTATTGCAGCGTTTTGCTTACATGAAAACAGACTTGTACAACTAGATTTATTTTAGCTTTTCAAAATTATATTGGAATCAAAATAAGGTCATTTCAGTTTTGCTAAGTTATATAAACTTAAAATTAGATGATTTGACTTTTTCAAATTATATTAGAATAAATCTGTACTTTTGAAAAACAGGATTTGAATTTGAAGTAGAATTGCATTTCATTTTTCACAATCAATTTAACTTAAATCGCAATTTATTCTAATAACGATGGAATGGTAAATATTTGTGTGATAGTTTTAATACATTTTGAGCATAACCTAAAAATCACCTAGATGTGGTTCTGGCCAAATTTCGACTGAGAGACTAAAAATGCAGTTGGACTACGCAGCATTTTTGGTAAAATCCGATTTAGATAAGAACTAGAACTAAAGCGCACAAGCAATTCACTAATTAGATTAAAATCAGCCGCATTTTGCTCCAATTCGTTAAATTAGAAAACTAGAATTATCTAGATGCCCAAGTCTGATTGCAAGTCGAACTTCACTGAATTTTAATTTTTGAAAAAATGATCGTTTATAAAAACATTACAAATTGCGCTTCAGTTTCTTTACATTCGCCAAAAAGCAGCGATTTAAAAGCATTTACAGCACTTATCCTTGCTCAAATGCGAGCCGCACCGATAGAACCTGGGTTTTATGGTCGGCGATTTTACAAAAACAGCCTTTTTTCCGGTACTACAACCGACCTGCTATTTGTGGGCACTCAAGTGATACACGCGTATCGACTGAGTCTAGTAAAAAAAATGGCTACGCTACGAAAAAACCAAGACCATGATTTAAAACCGGCTTTAACCGAAGACCGTGGGCAAACCAGTTTTTCTTGCGAATTTAGTCATCACGGCGGTTTAATACATTGTACAGGTGCGAACAACATGCGACTAAACACCACATACAAACCTTAAGGGCAGGAGTAGGTCAGAAAACTGAAAGATTTTTATCAGCGAAATCACATTGACGGGCTGAATTTTTAACGCGACAGCAAACGTTGTTTTGGCAACAAATTTGTAGCTCGTCGAGTTTGCTTTTGCGGAAAAGTGCATGTGTAGTAAAAACGAAGGGTAATTTTGTCTAATATTTGATGCAAGCGTAAACAGTACTAATATTTGGTTTTAAGCATGCAAATCCTTATCTCATTCTTATCATTGACTATATTCATCAGGTCACGTGACAATATCTTTTAAGTTAAGTCATTGACTTGGTTGATGTTTTCAAAAAACTTGACATGACTTGAGCCTTTTGGACAAATGACTTGACTTAAGTGCACTTAAGTAAATGTTTTCAAAAAACTTGACTGGACTTTAGCCTTTATGACTACTGACTTGACTTGACACATCAAATAGCTCGGGCAAAGTTTTATTTTTGTCTCAATCGCACTAGTAAACGACGGTTCTAGATTGTAAAAAAATCGTTCCTGTAGTATGGGTCTCTCAAGATACATTGAAATTTAGAGCCTCTAAGCCAATCTGGGCGCTATCTGCCGAAGTCTACGAGTAACTTTGCGAAAGGCAAAGAAAATGTGTATTTACGGCAAAACTACGTTATTTAAGTGGACAGCTACATTTAAGAATCATCGTAGGCTATAGGTGTATATACAATTTATAGTTCAGAATAAAGCAAAAATATTTAATAAAGCAAATTATTGATACGTGCATTCCATATCTTAACTCACATATTTTTCTGGATGGTTTTTCTTGTTTCTTTGCTTGTAGTTTCAAACACTTAAAACTCGTACCAAAACGTCCACTTCACATTGGGTACCTTTTGGTTCATAATCTGGGGCTGGGCCATGGTCTTCGTTTGGTTCATGGGTCCGCCGACTTGTGACATTGAGCTTCCACCAGGCAAACCACTGCCCATTTTACCAATACCTTCAACAAGAATAGCAATATAAAAAAAATTAAATCTTTGATATATATTAATGTAGAAAAAAGTCTGAACACACATTCAAGCAAAACCACAAAGGTTGTAAAAGAGATCCAAAAACAACTTTAAAGTTGTTTTTGGATCTCTTTTACAACCTTTGTGGTTTTGCTTGAATCTTACGATATGGAGAAGAGATCAACAACTAGCAATGTTGGAGCAGGCTTAGATCCCAAAATTAACAAAAATAGTAATAATATTATTATTATTTCATCAATCTGAACACACATGTTTTCCTTATGAGGTGGAGTAGGTGGAGTGTCATAAAGTATTATGCCTTTTCTATGTAAAGTTTTCTACTTGCTTTGGTGAACCAATTAGCTGGAAAATGGAAAAAAATATATGTGTCCGATCCGATATTATCGCACATTGATATGTTCTATTGGCCTTACGTATTATCAAGTTAAACTAAGTTTGCTAAATTAAGAAAAAAAAGAAAATAAATATGTTTTTTGGTGTTGTACACCGAATAATTAACGTTCGCTATCTGGAAATACTTGCATTCCAACAAGCAAAAAAGATGCTTAAAATGATTAGCGGTATTAATAACGAAAAACATATTCTATAAATCAAAAAATGCCTGCTAGCAAAACATATATATTACAAAACATATTCGTTTAAGTCTATTATGTGAACCTATAGCAACACAATACAAAAATAAAGTAGAAATTTCGAGTCAAGAGGCGTTTTGTGAGAATCGCATGAAGGTTGTAACCGATCGATCACTGATAACACAAAACATATTCGTTTAAGTTAGCAAATCAAATCAAGATGTTTAGAGCATGGAAACTCTTTGCACGCCAATCGGCAATTGTTTAACTTTCAAAGAACTATTTGGCAACTATATTGTCTGAGCAAACTCATATGTGGTTAAAATATCACTATTGGTTATGTCCGATAATATCGGATCGGGGCCGATACCCGATACCAAGTGGTAGTATCGGTACTCGTCCGATAATATCGGATCGGAGCCAATACCCGATACCAAGTGGTAGTATCGGTACTCGTCCGATAATATCGGATCGGAGCCAATACCAAGTGGTAGTATCGGTACTCGTCCGATAATATCGGATCAGAGCCGATACCCGATACCAAGTGGTAGTATCGGTACTCGTCCGATAATATTGGATCGGAGCCGATACCCGATACCAAGTGGTAGTATCGGTACTCGTCCGATAATATTGGATCAAGTGGTAGTATCGGTACTCGTCCGTGCCGATCAGCTACAAAAATGTATATAGAAACTTCTGCCATGATTTTGAGATGTTACATTGTGATAAATATTCAAGAATAATATTAAAATTTTTAGTTCGGTGGTGTTTTGTTCAAATGGCATGAAGGTTGTTTGATTTGATGGGCTGTGTTTTGCTTCATTTCAAAACATAACTTTTCACTGTCAGATTTCTCATGCGCTATCAACAACAAAGCAGTGAACGAAACCATAAATAACAAGAAAAAAGTAAATCTATAACAATAAATTGGAGTAAACTTTAAAAGCTGAAGCAAACTATATAAGCAAAAAAAGAAAATTAAGGCTATATATGCCTTGGGTGTTTTTTCGATTTAAAAAAACAAACAATTTACATAAAGAATGAACAAGATTTTTCAACAAAAACCGGTTAGAACCGCCTTAAACTGGTTTAATCAAGAATTTGAGGCAATTAGAAGTAAAAAGTTTTTTCGCTAAAATTTGAAAATTTGGCAAGGGGATAGCCTTGGTGTTTTTTCGATTTTTGACGATTTTGAAAAAATCCATTTTTAATGAGGAATGCACCGGATTTTTCAACAAAAAACGGTTAGAACCGCCTTAAACTGGTTTAATCAAGAGTTTGAGGCAATTAGAAGCAAAAAGTTTTTTCTAGCCTTGGTGTTTTTTCGATTTTTGACGATTTTGAAAAAATCCATTTTTAATGGGTAATGCACCGGATTTTTCAACAAAAACCGGTTAGAACCGCCTTAAACTGGTTTAATCAATAGTTTGAGGCAATTAGAAGCAAAAAGTTTTTTCTAGCCTAGGTGTTTTTTCGATTTTTGACGATTTTGAAAAAATCCATTTTTAATGGGGAATGCACCGGATTTTTCAACAAAAACCGGTTAGAACCGCCTTAAACTGGTTTAATCAAGAGTTTGAGGCAATTAGAAGCAAAAAGTTTTTTCTAGCCTTGGTGTTTTTTTGATTTTTGACGATTTTGAAAAAATCCAATTTTAATGGGGAATGCACCGGATTTTTCAACAAAAACCGGTTAGAACCGCCTTAAACTGGTTTAATCAAGAGTTTGAGGCAATTAGAAGCAAAAAGTTTTTTCTAGCCTTGGAGTTTTTTCGATTTTTGACGATTTTGAAAAAATCCAATTTTAATGGGGAATGCACCGGATATTTCAACAAAAAACGGTTAGAACCGCCTTAAACTGGTTTAATCAAGAGTTTGAGGCAATTAGAAGCAAAAAGTTTTTTCTAGCCTTGGTGTTTTTTCGATTTTTGACGATTTTGAAAAAATCCATTTTTAATGGGGAATGCACCGGATTTTTCAACAAAAACCGGTTAGAACCGCCTTAAACTGGTTTAATCAAGAGTTTGAGGCAATTAGAAGCAAAAAGTTTTTTCGCTAAAATTTGAAAATTTGGCAAGGGGATAGCCTTGGTGTTTTTTCGATTTTTGACGATTTTGAAAAAATCCAATTTTAATGGGGAATGCACCGGATATTTCAACAAAAACCGGTTAGAACCGCCTTAAACTGGTTTAATCAAGAGTTTGAGGCAATTAGAAGCAAAAAGTTTTTTCTAGCCTTGGTGTTTTTTCGATTTTTGACGATTTTGAAAAAATCCAATTTTAATGGGGAAAGTACCGGATTTTAGAACAAAAACCGGTTAGAACCGCCTTAAACTGGTTTTATCAAGAATTTGAGACAATTAAAAGCAAAAAGTTTTTTCGCTAAAATTTGAAAATTTGGCAAGGCTTTGCTGTTTTTTTGATTTTTGACGATTTTGAAAAAATCCAATTTTAATGGGGAATGCACCGGATTTTTCAACAAAAACCGGTTAGAACCGCCTTAAACTGGTTTAATCAAGAATTTGAGGCAATTAGAAGCAAAAAGTTTTTTCGCTAAAATTTGAAAATTTGGCAAGGCTTTGGTGTTTTTTTGATTTTTGACGATTTTGAAAAAATCCAATTTTAATGGGGAATGCACCGGATTTTTCAACAAAAACCGGTTAGAACCGCCTTAAACTGGTTTAATCAAGAGTTTGAGGCAATTAAAAGCAAAAAGTTTTTTCGCTAAAATTTGAAAATTTGGCAAGGCTATAGCCTTGGTGTTTTTTTGATTTTTGACGGTTTTGAAAAAATCCAATTTTAATGGGGAATGCACCGGATTTTTCAACAAAAACCGGTTAGAACCGCCTTAAACTGGTTTAATCAAGAGTTTGAGGCAATTAAAAGCAAAAAGTTTTTTCGCTAAAATTTGAAAATTTGGCAAGGGGATAGCCTTGGTGTTTTTTCGATTTTTGACGATTTTGAAAAAATCCATTTTTAATGGGGAATGCACCGGATTTTTCAACAAAAACCGGTTAGAACCGCCTTAAACTGATGGGGAATGCACCGGATATTTCAACCAAAAACCGGTTAGAACCGCCTTAAACTGGTTTAATCAAGAATTTGAGGCAATTAAAAGCAAAAAGTTTTTTCGCTAAAATTTGAAAATTTGGCAAGGGGATAGCCTTGGTGTTTTTTCGATTTTTGACGATTTTGAAAAAATCCATTTTTAATGGGGAATGCACCGGATTTTTCAACAAAAACCGGTTAGAACCGCCTTAAACTGGTTTAATCAAGAGTTTGAGGCAATCAAAAGCAAAAAGTTTTTTCGCTAAAATTTGAAAATTTGGCAAGGCTATAGCCTTTGTGTTTTTTCGATTTTTGACGATTTTGAAAAAATCCATTTTTAATGGGGAATGCACCGGATTTTTCAACAAAAAACGGTTAGAACCGCCTTAAACTGGTTTAATCAAGAATTTGAGGCAATTAGAAGCAAAAAGTTTTTTCGCTAAAATTTGAAAATTTGGCAAGGCTTTGGTGTTTTTTTGATTTTTGACGATTTTGAAAAAATCCAATTTAAATGGGGAATGCACCGGATTTTTCAACAAAAACCGGTTAGAACCGCCTTAAACTGGTTTAATCAAGAGTTTGAGGCAATTAGAAGCAAAAAGTTTTTTCTAGCCTTGGTGTTTTTTCGATTTTTGACGATTTTGAAAAAATCCATTTTTAATGGGGAATGCACCGGATTTTTCAACAAAAACCGGTTAGAACCGCCTTAAACTGGTTTAATCAAGAGTTTGAGGCAATTAGAAGCAAAAAGTTTTTTCGCTAAAATTTGAAAATTTGGCAAGGGGATAGCCTTGGTGTTTTTTCGATTTTTGACGATTTTGAAAAAATCCAATTTTAATGGGGAATGCACCGGATATTTCAACAAAAACCGGTTAGAACCGCCTTAAACTGGTTTAATCAAGAGTTTGAGGCAATTAGAAGCAAAAAGTTTTTTCTAGCCTTGGTGTTTTTTCGATTTTTGACGATTTTGAAAAAATCCATTTTTAATGGGGAATGCACCGGATTTTTCAACAAAAACCGGTAAGAACCGCCTTAAACTGGTTTAATCAAGAGTTTGAGGCAATTAGAAGCAAAAAGTTTTTTCTAGCCTTGGTGTTTTTTCGATTTTTGACGATTTTGAAAAAATCCAATTTTAATGGGGAAAGTACCGGATTTTAGAACAAAAACCGGTTAGAACCGCCTTAAACTGGTTTTATCAAGAATTTGAGACAATTAAAAGCAAAAAGTTTTTTCGCTAAATTTGAAAATTTGGCAAGGGGATAGCCTTGGTGTTTTTTCGATTTTTGACGATTTTGAAAAAATCCAATTTTAATGGGGAATGCACCGGATTTTTCAACAAAAACCGGTTAGAACCGCCTTAAACTGGTTTAATCAAGAGTTTGAGGCAATTAGAAGCAAAAAGTTTTTTCTAGCCTTGGTATTTTTTCGATTTTTGACGATTTTGAAAAAATCCATTTTTAATGGGGAATGCACCGGATTTTTCAACAAAAACCGGTTAGAACCGCCTTAAACTGGTTTAATCAAGAATTTGAGGCAATTTGAAGCAAAGAATTTTTTCGCTAAAATTTGAAAATTTGGCAAGGGGATAGCTTTGGTGTTTTTTCGATTTATGACGATTTTGAAAAAATCCATTTTAATGGGGAATGCACCGGATATTTCAACAAAAACCGGTTAGAACCGCCTTAAACTGGTTTAATCAAGAATTTGAGGCAATTAGAAGCAAAAAGTTTTCTCGCTAAAATTTGAAAATTTGGCAAGGCAATAGCCTTGGTGTTTTTTCGATTTTTGACGATTTTGAAAAAATCCAATTTTAATGGGGAATGCACCGGATTTTTCAACAAAAACCGGTTAGAACCGCCTTAAACTGGTTTAATCAAAAATTTGAGGCAATTAGAAGCAAAAAGTTTTTTCGCTAAAATTTGAAAATTTGGCAAGGGGAATAGCCTTGGTGCTTTTTCGATTTTTGATGATTTTGAAAAAATCCATTTTTAATGGGGAATGCACCGGATTTTTCAACAAAAACCGGTTAGAACCGCCTTAAACTGGTTTAATCAAGAATTTGAGGCAATTAGAAGTAAAAAGTTTTTTCGCTAAAATTTGAAAATTTGGCAAGGGGATAGCCTTGGTGTTTTTTCGATTTTTGACGATTTTGAAAAAATCCATTTTTAATGGGGAATGCACCGGATTTTTCAACAAAAACCGGTTAGAACCGCCTTAAACTGGTTTAATCAAGAATTTGAGGCAATTAGAAGCAAAAAGTTTTTTCGCTAAAATTTGAAAATTTGGCAAGGGGATAGCCTTGGTGTTTTTTTGATTTTTGACGATTTTAAAAAAATCCAATTTTAATGGGGAATGCACCGGATTTTTCAACAAAAACCGGTTAGAACCGCCTTAAACTGGTTTAATCAAGAATTTGAGGCAATTAGAAGCAAAAAGTTTTTTCGCTAAAATTTGAAAATTTGGCAAGGGGATAGCCTTGGTGTTTTTTTGATTTTTGACGATTTTGAAAAAATCCAATTTTAATGGGGAATGCACCGGATTTTTCAACAAAAACCGGTTAGAACCGCCTTAAACTGGTTTAATCAAGAATTTGAGGCAATTAGAAGCAAAAAGTTTTTTCGCTAAAATTTGAAAATTTGGCAAGGCTTTGGTGTTTTTTTGATTTTTGACGATTTTGAAAAAATCCAATTTTAATGGGGAATGCACCGGATTTTTCAACAAAAACCGGTTAGAACCGCCTTAAACTGGTTTAATCAAGAGTTTGAGGCAATTAGAAGCAAAAAGTTTTTTCGCTAAAATTTGAAAATTTGGCAAGGGGATAGCCTTTGTGTTTTTTCGATTTTTGACGATTTTGAAAAAATCCAATTTTAATGGGGAATGCACCGGATTTTTCAACAAAAACCGGTTAGAACCGCCTTAAACTGGTTTAATCAAGAGTTTGAGGCAATTAAAAGCAAAAAGTTTTTTCGCTAAAATTTGAAAATTTGGCAAGGCTATAGCCTTGGTGTTTTTTTGATTTTTGACGATTTTGAAAAAATCCAATTTTAATGGGGAATGCACCGCATTTTTCAACAAAAACCGGTTAGAACCGCCTTAAACTGGTTTAATCAAGAGTTTGAGGCAATTAAAAGCAAAAAGTTTTTTCGCTAAAATTTGAAAATTTGGCAAGGCTATAGCCTTGGTGTTTTTTCGATTTTTGACGATTTTGAAAAAATCCATTTTTAATGGGGAATGCACCGGATTTTTCAACAAAAACCGGTTAGAACCGCCTTAAACTGATGGGGAATGCACCGGATATTTCAACAAAAACCGGTTAGAACCGCCTTAAACTGGTTTAATCAAGAATTTGAGGCAATTAAAAGCAAAAAGTTTTTTCGCTAAAATTTGAAAATTTGGCAAGGGGATAGCCTTGGTGTTTTTTCGATTTTTGACGATTTTGAAAAAATCCAATTTTAATGGGGAATGCACCGGATTTTTCAACAAAAACCGGTTAGAACCGCCTTAAACTGGTTTAATCAAGAATTTGAGGTAATTAAAAGCAAAAAGTTTTTTCGCTAAAATTTGAAAATTTGGCAAGGCTATAGCCTTGGTGTTTTTTTGATTTTTGACGGTTTTGAAAAAATCCAATTTTAATGGGGAATGCACCGGATTTTTCAACAAAAACCGGTTAGAACCGCCTTAAACTGGTTTAATCAAGAGTTTGAGGCAATTAAAAGCAAAAAGTTTTTTCGCTAAAATTTGAAAATTTGGCAAGGGGATAGATAGCCTTGGTGTTTTTTCGATTTTTGACTATTTCGAAAAAATCCATTTTTAATGAGGAATGCACCGGATTTTTCAACAAAAACCGGTTAGAACCGCCTTAAACTGGTTTAATCAAGAATTTGAGGCAATTAGAAGCAAAAAGATTTTTCGCTAAAATTTGAAAATTTGGCAAGGGGATAGCCTTGGTGTTTTTTCGATTTTTGACGATTTTAAAAAATCCAATTTTAATGAGGAATGCACCGGATTTTTCAACAAAAACCGGTTAGAACCGCCTTAAACTGGTTTAATCAAGAGTTTGAGGCAATTAAAAGCAAAAAGTTTTTTCGCTAAAATTTGAAAATTTGGCAAGGCTATAGCCTTGGTGTTTTTTTGATTTTTGACGATTTTGAAAAAATCCAATTTTAATGGGGAATGCACCGGATTTTTCAACAAAAACCGGTTAGAACCACCTTAAACTGGTTTAATCAAGAGTTTGAGTCAATTAAAAGCAAAAAGTTTTTTCGCTAAAATTTGAAAATTTGGCAAGGCTATAGCCTTGGTGTTTTTTTGATTTTTGACGATTTTGAAAAAATCCAATTTTAATGGGGAATGCACCGGATTTTTCAACAAAAACCGGTTAGAACCGCCTTAAACTGGTTTAATCAAGAGTTTGAGGCAATTAAAAGCAAAAAGTTTTTTCGCTAAAATTTGAAAATTTGGCAAGGGGATAGCCTTGGTGTTTTTTCGATTTTTGACGATTTTGAAAAAATCCATTTTTAATGGGGAATGCACCGGATTTTTCAACAAAAACCGGTTAGAACCGCCTTAAACTGATGGGGAATGCACCGGATATTTCAACAAAAACCGGTTAGAACCGCCTTAAACTGGTTTAATCAAGAGTTTGAGGCAATTAGAAGCAAAAAGTTTTTTCGCTAAAATTTGAAAATTTGGCAAGGGGATAGCCTTGGTGTTTTTTTGATTTTTGACGGTTTTGAAAAAATCCAATTTTAATGAGGAATGCACCGGATTTTTCAACAAAAACCGGTTAGAACCGCCTTAAACTGATGGGGAATGCACCGGATATTTCAACAAAAACCGGTTAGAACCGCCTTAAACTGGTTTAATCAAGAGTTTGAGGCAATTAGAAGCAAAAAGTTTTTTCGCTAAAATTTGAAAATTTGGCAAGGGGATAGCCTTGGTGTTTTTTTGATTTTTGACGGTTTTGAAAAAATCCAATTTTAATGAGGAATGCACCGGATTTTTCAACAAAAACCGGTTAGAACCGCCTTAAACTGATGGGGAATGCACCGGATATTTCAACAAAAACCGGTTAGAACCGCCTTAAACTGGTTTAATCAAGAGTTTGAGGCAATTAGAAGCAAAAAGTTTTTTCGCTAAAATTTGAAAATTTGGCAAGGCTCTATAGCCTTGGTGTTTTTTTGATTTTTGACGATTTTGAAAAAATCCAATTTTAATGGGGAATGCACCGGATTTTTCAACAAAAACCGGTTAGAACCGCCTTAAACTGGTTTAATCAAGAATTTGAGGCAATTAGAAGCAAAAAGTTTTTTCGCTAAAATTTGAAAATTTGGCAAGGGGATAGCCTTGGTGTTTTTTCGATTTTTGACGATTTTGAAAAAATCCAATTTTAATGGGGAATGCACCGGATTTTTCAACAAAAACCGGTTAGAACCGCCTTAAACTGGTTTAATCAAGAGTTTGAGGCAATTAAAAGCAAGTTTTTTCGCTAAAATTTGAAAATTTGGCAAGGGGATAGCCTTGGTGTTTTTTCGATTTTTGACGATTTTGAAAAAATCCAATTTTAATGGGGAATGCACCGGATTTTTCAACAAAAACCGGTTAGAACCGCCTTAAACTGGTTTAATCAAGAATTTGAGGCAATTAGAAGCAAAAAGTTTTTTCGCTAAAATTAGAAAATTTGGCAAGGGGATAGCCTTGGTGTTTTTTTGATTTTTGAAGATTTTGAAAAAATCCAATTTTAATGGGGAATGCACCGGATTTTTCAACAAAAACCGGTTAGAACCGCCTTAAACTGGTTTAATCAAGAATTTGAGGCAATTAAAAGCAAAAAGTTTTTTCGCTAAAATTTGAAAATTTGGCAAGGGGATAGCCTTTGTGTTTTTTCGATTTTTGACGATTTTGAAAAAATCCAATTTTAATGGGGAATGCACCGGATTTTTCAACAAAAACCGGTTAGAACCGCCTTAAACTGGTTTAATCAAGAATTTGAGGCAATTAGAAGCAAAAAGTTTTTTCGCTAAAATTTGAAAATTTGGCAAGGGGATAGCCTTTGTTTTTTTTCGATTTTTGACGATTTTGAAAAAATCCGTTTTTAATGGGGAATGCACCGGATTTTTCAACAAAAACCGGTTAGAACCGCCTTAAACTGGTTTAATCAAGAATTTGAGGCAATTAATAGCAAAAACTTTTTTCGCTAAAATTTGAAAATTTGGCAAGGCAATAGCCTTGGTGTTTTTTCGATTTTGGATGATTTTGAAAAAATCCATTTTTAATGGGGAATGCACCGGATTTAAAAAAAAAAAACGGTTAGAACCGCCTTAAACTGGTTTAATCTAGAGTTTGAGGCAATTAGAAGAAAAAAGTTTTTTCGCTAAAATTTGAAAATTTGGCAAGGCAATAGCCTTGGTGTTTTTTTTATTTTTGACGATTTTGAAAAAATCCAATTTTAATGGGGAATGCACCGGATTTTTCAACAAAAACCGGTTAGAACCGCCTTAAACTGGTTTAATCAAGAATTTGAGGCAATTAAAAGCAAAAAGTTTTTTCGCTAAAATTTGAAAATTTGGCAAGGGGATGATAGCCTTGGTGTTTTTTTGATTTTTAACGATTTTAAAAAAATCCATTTTTAATGGGGAATGCACCGGATTTTTCAACAAAAACCGGTTAGAACCGCCTTAAACTGGTTTAATCAAGACTTTGAGGCAATTAGAAGCAAAAAGTTTTTTCGCTAAAATTTGAAAATTTGGCAAGGGGATAGCCTTGGTGTTTTTTGGATTTTTGACGATTTGGAAAAAATCCAATTTTAATGGGGAATGCACCGGATTTTTCAACAAAAACCGGTTAGAACCGCCTTAAACTGGTTAAATCAAGAATTTGAGGCAATTAGAAGCAAAAAGTTTTTTCGCTAAAATTTGAAAATTTGGCAAGGCTATAGCCTTGGTGTTTTTTGGATTTTTGACGATTTGGAAATAATCCAATTTTAATGGGGAATGCACCGGATATTTCAACAAAAACCGGTTAGAACCGCCTTAAACTGGTTTAAGTTTTGTCGCTAAAATTTGAAAATTTGGCAAGGGGATATAGCCTTGGTGTTTTTTCGATTTTTGACGATTTTGAAAAAATCCATTTTTAATGGGGAATGCACCGGATTTTTTAACAAAAACCGGTTAGAACCGCCTTAAACTGGTTTAATCAAGAATTTGAGGCAATTAGAAGCAAAAAGTTTTTTCGCTAAAATTTGAAAATTTGGCAAGGGGATAGCCTTTGTTTTTTTTCGATTTTTGACGATTTTGAAAAAATCCGTTTTTAATGGGGAATGCACCGGATTTTTCAACAAAAACCGGTTAGAACCGCCTTAAACTGGTTTAATCAAGAGTTTGAGGCAATTAAAAGCAAGTTTTTTCGCTAAAATTTGAAAATTTGGCAAGGGGATAGCCTTGGTGTTTTTTCGATTTTTGACGATTTTGAAAAAATCCAATTTTAATGGGGAATGCACCGGATTTTTCAACAAAAACCGGTTAGAACCGCCTTAAACTGGTTTAATCAAGAATTTGAGGCAATTAGAGGCAAAAAGTTTTTTCGCTAAAATTTGAAAATTTGGCAAGGGGATATAGCCTTGGTGTTTTTTCGATTTTTGACGATTTTGAAAAAATCCATTTTTAATGGGGAATGCACCGGATTTTTCAACAAAAACCGATTAGAACCGCCTTAAACTGGTTTAATCAAGAGTTTGAGGCAATTAGAAGCAAAAACTTTTTTCGCTAAAATTTGAAAATTTTCCAAGGCTCTATAGCCTTGGTGTTTTTTCGATTTTTGACGATTTTGAAAAAATCCAATTTTAATGGGGAATGCACCGGATTTTTCAACAAAAACCGGTAAGAACCGCCTTAAACTGGTTTAATCAAGAATTTGAGGCAATTAGAAGCAAAAAGTTTTTTCGCTAAAATTTGAAAATTTGGCAAGGGGATAGCCTTGGTGTTTTTTTGATTTTTGACGATTTTGAAAAAATCCATTTTTAATGGGGAATGCACCGGATTTTTCAACAAAAACCGGTTAGAACCGCCTTAAACTGGTTTAATCAAGAATTTGAGGCAATTAGAAGCAAAAAGTTTTTTCGCTAAAATTTGAAAATTTGGCAAGGGGATAGCCTTTGTTTTTTTTCGATTTTTGACGATTTTGAAAAAATCCGTTTTTAATGGGGAATGCACCGGATTTTTCAACAAAAACCGGTTAGAACCGCCTTAAACTGGTTTAATCAAGAGTTTGAGGCAATTAAAAGCAAGTTTTTTCGCTAAAATTTGAAAATTTGGCAAGGGGATAGCCTTGGTGTTTTTTTGATTTTTGACGATTTTGAAAAAATCCAATTTTAATGGGGAATGCACCGGATTTTTCAACAAAAACCGGTTAGAACCGCCTTAAACTGGTTTAATCAAGAATTTGAGGCAATTAGAAGCAAAAAGTTTTTTCGCTAAAATTTGAAAATTTGGCAAGGCTATAGCCTTGGTGTTTTTTTGATTTTTGACGATTTTGAAAAAATCCAATTTTAATGGGGAATGCACCGGATTTTTCAACAAAAACCGGTTAGAACCGCCTTAAACTGGTTTAATCAAGAGTTTGAGGCAATTAAAAGCAAGTTTTTTCGCTAAAATTTGAAAATTTGGCAAGGGGATAGCCTTGGTGTTTTTTCGATTTTTGACGATTTTGAAAAAATCCAATTTTAATGGGGAATGCACCGGATTTTTCAACAAAAACCGGTTAGAACCGCCTTAAACTGGTTTAATCAAGAATTTGAGGCAATTAGAAGCAAAAAGTTTTTTCGCTAAAATTTGAAAATTTGGCAAGGGGATAGCCTTGGTGTTTTTTTGATTTTTGACGATTTTGAAAAAATCCAATTTTAATGGGGAATGCACCGGATTTTTCAACAAAAACCGGTTAGAACCGCCTTAAACTGGTTTAATCAAGAATTTGAGGCAATTAGAAGCAAAAAGTTTTTTCGCTAAAATTTGAAAATTTGGCAAGGCTATAGCCTTGGTGTTTTTTTGATTTTTGACGATTTTGAAAAAATCCAATTTTAATGGGGAATGCACCGGATTTTTCAACAAAAACCGGTTAGAACCGCCTTAAACTGGTTTAATCAAGAGTTTGAGGCAATTAAAAGCAAAAAGTTTTTTCGCTAAAATTTGAAAATTTGGCAAGGGGATAGCCTTGGTGTTTTTTCGATTTTTGACGATTTTGAAAAAATCCAATTTTAATGGGGAATGCACCGGATTTTTCAACAAAAACCGGTTAGAACCGCCTTAAACTGGTTTAATCAAGAGTTTGAGGCAATTAAAAGCAAGTTTTTTCGCTAAAATTTGAAAATTTGGCAAGGGGATAGCCTTGGTGTTTTTTCGATTTTTGACGATTTTGAAAAAATCCAATTTTAATGGGGAATGCACCGGATTTTTCAACAAAAACCGGTTAGAACCGCCTTAAACTGGTTTAATCAAGAATTTGAGGCAATTAGAAGCAAAAAGTTTTTTCGCTAAAATTAGAAAATTTGGCAAGGGGATAGCCTTGGTGTTTTTTTGATTTTTGACGATTTTGAAAAAATCCAATTTTAATGGGGAATGCACCGGATTTAAAAAAAAAAAACGGTTAGAACCGCCTTAAACTGGTTTAATCTAGAGTTTGAGGCAATTAGAAGAAAAAAGTTTTTTCGCTAAAATTTGAAAATTTGGCAAGGCAATAGCCTTGGTGTTTTTTTATTTTTGACGATTTTGAAAAAATCCAATTTTAATGGGGAATGCACCGGATTTTTCAACAAAAACCGGTTAGAACCGCCTTAAACTGGTTTAATCAAGAATTTGAGGCAATTAAAAGCAAAAAGTTTTTTCGCTAAAATTTGAAAATTTGGCAAGGGGATGATAGCCTTGGTGTTTTTTTGATTTTTGACGATTTTGAAAAAATCCATTTTTAATGGGGAATGCACCGGATTTTTTAACAAAAACCGGTTAGAACCGCCTTAAACTGGTTTAATCAAGACTTTGAGGCAATTCGAAGCAAAAAGTTTTTTTCGCTAAAATTTGAAAATTTGGCAAGGGGATAGCCTTGGTGTTTTTTCGATTTTTGACTATTTCGAAAAAATCCAATTTTAATGGGGAATGCACCGGATTTTGCAACAAAAACCGGTTAGAACCGCCTTAAACTGGTTTAATCAAGAGTTTGAGGCAATTAAAAGCAAAAAGTTTTTTCGCTAAAATTTGAAAATTTGGCAAGGGGATAGCCTTGGTGTTTTTTTGATTTTTGACGATTTTGAAAAAATCCAATTTTAATGGGGAATGCACCGGATTTTTCAACAAAAACCGGTAAGAACCGCCTTAAACTGGTTTAATCAAGAGTTTGAGGCAATTAAAAGCAAAAAGTTTTTTCGCTAAAATTTGAAAATTTGGCAAGGGGATATAGCCTTGGTGCTTTTTCGATTTTTGACGATTTTGAAAAAATCCCTTTTTAATGGGGAATGCACCGGATTTTTCAACAAAAACCGGTTAGAACCGCCTTAAACTGGTTTAATCAAGAATTTGAGGCAATTAGAAGCAAAAAGTTTTTTCGCTAAAATTTGAAAATTTGGCAAGGGGAAAGCCTTTGTTTTTTTTCGATTTTTGACGATTTTGAAAAAATCCGTTTTTAATGGGGAATGCACCGGATTTTTCAACAAAAACCGGTTAGAACCGCCTTAAACTGGTTTAATCAAGAATTTGAGGCAATTAGAAGCAAAAAGTTTTTTCGCTAAAATTTGAAAATTTGGCAAGGGGATATAGCCTTGGTGTTTTTTCGATTTTTGACGATTTTGAAAAAATCCATTTTTAATGGGGAATGTACCGGATTTTTCAACAAAAACCGGTTAGAACCGCCTTAAACTGGTTTAATCAAGAATTTGAGGCAATTAAAAGCAAAAACTTTTTTCGCTAAAATTTGAAAATTTGGCAAGGCAATAGCCTTGGTGTTTTTTGGATTTTTGACGATTTGGAAAAAATCCAATATTAATGGGGAATGCACCGGATATTTCAACAAAAACCGGTTAGAACCGCCTTAAACTGGTTTAATCAAGAATTTGAGGCAATTAGAAGAAAAAAGTTTTTTCGCTAAAATTTGAAAATTTGGCAAGGCTATCTTGGTGTTTTTTTGATTTTTGACGATTTTGAAAAAATCCAATTTTAATGGGGAATGCACCGGATTTTTCAACAAAAACCGGTTAGAACCGCCTTAAACTGGTTTAATCAAGAGTTTGAGGCAATTAAAAGCAAAAAGTTTTTTCGCTAAAATTTGAAAATTTGGCAAGGGGATGATAGCCTTTGTGTTTTTTCGATTTTTGACGATTTCGAAAAAATCCAATTTTAATAGGGAATGCATCGGATTTTTCAACAAAAACCGGTTAGAACCGCCTTAAACTGGTTTAATCAAGAGTTTGAGGCAATTAGAAGCAAAAAGTTTTTTCGCTAAAATTTGAAAATTTGGCAAGGGGATAATAGCCTTGGTGTTTTTTCGATTTTTGACGATTTTGAAAAAATCCAATTTTAATGGGGAAATTACCGGATTTTTCAACAAAAACCGGTTAGAACCGCCTTAAACTGGTTTAATCAAGAATTTGAGGCAATTAAAAGCAAAAAGTTTTTTCGCTAAAATTTGAATATTTGGCAAGGGGATAGCCTTGGTGTTTTTTTGATTTTTGACGAATTTGAAAAAATCCATTTTTAATGGGGAATGCACCGGATTTTTCAACAAAAACCGGTTAGAACCGCCTTAAACTGGTTTAATCATGAGTTTGAGGCAATTAGAAGCAAAAAGTTTTTTCGCTAAAATTTGAAAATTTGGCAAGGGGAGATAGCCTTGGTGTTTTTTTCGATTTTTGACGATTTTGAAAAAATCCAATTTTAATGGGGAAAGTACCGGATTTTTCAACAAAAACCGGTTAGAACCGCCTTAAACTGGTTGAATCAAGAGTTTGAGGCAATTAGAAGCAAAAAGTTTTTTCGCTAAAATTTGAAAATTTGGCAAGGCCTTGGTGTTTTTTCGATTTTTGACGATTTTGAAAAAATCCAATTTTAATGGGGAAAGTACCGGATTTTTCAACAAAAACCGGTTAGAACCGCCTTAAACTGGTTTAATCAAGAATTTGAGGCAATTAAAAGCAAAAAGTTTTTTCGCTAAAATTTGAAAATTTGAAAACCCGGTTAGAACCGTCAATCACAAAACTGTCGTACTCGTTGTCAGCAAAATTAACGATGCTTTTCAACAAATTTGGTGATATTTGTAGTTTAGTTTCGCCGATGGTATAAAGCGTGGCTTCAAAATCGACATTTTTTACTCGGTATAATTAGTCAATTATTCAGCTGAAACTGTACAAAAATAATACGAACTAGACAGGGTGTGCGGTTTTTGTATATTTTTTCAGGGGGTATAGCGCGGTTCTACTATATTATATCAGGGTGTATGGTGCGGTTCTACTATATTATACCAGGGGGGTACAGCGCAGTTCTACTATACTTTACCAGGGTGTCATTCCTTAGTTATTCTATATTCTTTAAACGGGTCTTATTTGTCAGTGTCCATATACTCCCAATGTTGTGCTTCCAGTTTCGGTGCTTTAGCAGACAAAAGCGGATGTGGCCCGAAGTTGCGTGGTATAAGTTGGACATGGTGCACTTTTACAAGAATGATTGCCAGTGGTCTTAATATAAATTTGGCTGCGAAGCAAACCTATAACTTGTCTTTATAATTAAAAAATATTTGACAATTTTTTCTTGCACCCCTGTACGCCTCTCATTGGGGACAAAAGTCAATAGTGTGACGTAATCGATTTAGTTCTTTACAGCTATACTGTAACCTAGCGGCAGAAAACCTTCAATGCAGAATTTGTTCATATCACTTGCTTTATTCTGGCCGCGAAGCGTCTGGCTGCCTACTGTGCTTTTTTTGTCCAGCGCGTGCAACATTCATTGTGCGAAGTGGCTTGTCTCAGTGAAACTAAGCGCGTGCGACTTGCCTTTTAAAAAGAGGCTTCTCTTAGTAAATTAACTTATTGCTTTTACAAAACAACATATTTTACCGCCGCAGATTGAAATGAAAAATTGTGGAGGCAGTGTACACCACTCTGTTTCCAGTTTTTATTCTATGAATGAAATCACTTTAATTTCTATATTTTTGTTTAGTTATTTTCCCCCATAGGTTAATTATTTTAAATTGAAGTTCAAAATTGGCCTGAGGAGCAATCTATAATTTGCTTTTATAATTGAAAACTATTTAACAATGTTTTATTTAGTTTTTTAGACACTCCTAAACACAAAAACGGCCGAATTTTAATTTTACCCCCCTAAATTACTCCCCTTTTTTTCAAGAGGTAAAATGTTTATTTTAACATCAGCTTTAAATGGTTCTCTAACATTTGTGAAATTTTAAGATTTTTATGTTATTTCCTTCTAGTGTAAATATATCATTGAAATTTCCTAAAGTGTTGTGCATTTTGACCCCCCGGATGAACAGTTCAGGGCTAATGTTTAAAATTTTGTTACTTAGCATTGTATATGTCATGTATCCATCATCCATAAATATATCAGATTTTTTTTACATTTTTTCATCTCTGAAAAGTGCCGAAAACCAAAATTAACAAAAAATGACAGTTTTACCCCCCTAAAAACCACCCCTTAGAACCTAGGCAATTTTTTTTTATATTAGAAACAACTTTGGGAGGGTATTTAACAGTTGTGAAAATTTCATGTTCCAACTATGTTTTTTACCTTGTCAAAAAAACTAGACAGGGTGTGCGGTTTTTGTATATTTTGCTAGGGGGTTATAGCGCGGTTCTACTATATTATACCAGGGGGGGTATAGCGCAGTTCTACTATACTTTACCAGGGTTATTCTATATTCTTTCAACGGGCTTATTTGTCAGTGTCCATATACTCCCAATGTTGTGCTTCCAGTTTCGGTGCTTTAGCAGGCAAAAGCGGATGTGGCCCGAAGTTGCGTGCTATAGGTTGGACATGGTGCACTTTTACAAGATTGATTGCCAGTGGTCTTAATATAAATTTGGCTGCGAAGCAAACCTATAACTTGTCTTTATAATTGAAAAATATTTGACAATTTTTTCTTGCACCCCTATACGCCTCTAATTGGGGACAAAAATCAATAGTGTGATGTGTTCGATTTAGTTCTTTACAGCTATCTACTCTAATCTAGCGGCAGAAAACCTTCAATACAGAATTTGTTCATATCGCTTGCCTTATTCTGGCCGCGAAGCGGCTGGCTCCCTGCTGTGTTTTTTTTGTCCAGCGCGTGCAACATCCATTGTGCAAAGTGTCTCGTCTTAGTGAATTAACTTATTGCTCTTACAAAACAACATATTTTACCGCCGCAAGTTTAAATAAAAAATCTGCCAGGCAGTGTACACCACTTTGTCTGCAATTTTTATTCCATCAAAAAATCACTTTAATTTCTACATTTTTGGTTAATTATTTTCCCCATGGGTTAATTATTTTGAGTTGAAGGTCAAAATTTTGCTGTGAAGCAACCTATAATTTGTCTTTATAATTGAAAACTATTTAACAATGTTTTCTTTAGTTTTTTAGACACCTCTAAACACAAAAATGGACGAATTTAAATTTGCTCCCCTAAAATACTCCCCTATTTTCAAGAGGTAAAATGTTTATTTTAACATCAGCTTTAAATGGTTCTCTAACATTTGTGAAATTTTAAGATTTTTATGTTATTTCCTTCTAGTGTAAATATATCATTGAAATTTCCTAAAGTGTTGTGCATTTTGACCCCCCGGATGAACAGTTCAGGGCTAATGTTTAAAATTTTGTTACTTAGCATTGTATATGTCATGTATCCATCATCCATAAATATATCAGATTTTTTTTACATTTTTTTATCTCTGAAAAGTGCTTAAAACCAAAATTAACAAAAAATGACAGTTTTACCCCCCTTAAAAACTCCCCTTAGATCTTGTGCACAAAAATTTTATATTAGAAACAACTTTGGGAGGGTATTTAACAGTTGTGAAAATTTCATGTTCCAACTATGTTTTTTTCCTTGTCAAAAGTGAGCCACAAAAAAATTGACTGAAAAAAAAAAATAATTCGGACAAAAACAACATGTGTCCAAAAAAAAATTTTTTTTTTTCGGGCCACATAATAAGTAAGATGGCCATTTAATTATCAGTTCAGCAGGAAGCTATAGTTCGACGACGTTTTAATAATATATCTCCTCGTCGGGAACTGTTATTTAGACGATTCATCGTGAAGGGAGGCATGTTGTATAGTGCAGGGGTGGCCAACCAATCAGATAACAAGGGCCGCATTTGTTACTTGGTCAACCGTTAAGAGTCACACCTTACACACATGGAACGAAAAGAATGGGCATATCACTCCATTTCTTACTCACTCCACAAAGCGATAGCACGAAGCTCGAAAAAAAGTGCCTTTATTTCGTAAAATAAACAGAATTGTAATTTAGAAGGAGACGTGACGCATTGAATGAAAAAATACACATTTCTCGATATAATGTCGTATACCAATATTATTTTGACATATTTTTTCGTTTATCTTGTTTCAAAAGTGTTACTAAAAATACAATGGCTTTGGGCAAACATTCTGACAAAATAACTTAACCAAAGGAAATCGAAACCAAATATACGTGTTATACGTGGTTCTATTATGTTTTTCATATAAAACTTGTATAAAGTTTAAGACTGAAACGAGTTGTAGCCTACTTTTAAACAGTTGGGCAGAACACTTGCAGCATTGTGACGTACGATAAACTGGTAAGCCAAGCTTTTAACATTTTGCGTTTTGCAGTTGAGATATAAAATTGTAACATATTTGGCGGACCAGCCGTTGAGAACCACTAAGTTAGAGTGTATTTTTAAATTAGGTCTAGGGCTCTAGGCTTATGGAAGTTATGGTAATTACGCCCTTCTCTAGAAAATTAGGCCCTTGTCAAGCAAACAACCTTAGGCCTATAGTACCCTAAATCCGTCCCTGAGTGTGTCAGTATCATTTATTTTTAAGTGGTTCTACTAAAAGCAAGTGTCATGAAAGCAAATACATGTCATACTCGCAATAATTTTCAACAACTTTATATGTTAACAACCCTACATAGATCAGACATGCAAACAAAACGGTTTAGTTAGAAGCATTTCAAATCTTTTGGTCATTTAAGCGTCAAAAAAGTTCATTGTTTTAAAGCAGGGGTCGGCAACCTTTTTCTAGTCGCGGGCCAAAACCAAACTCAGAAAGGTCTTTGCGGGCCGCACAAAATAATAACTAAGAATTGTGTCATTGAAATGTTAGAACAACTGTGAATCAGGTGGGGCTCATTCTCTACCCAGACCGTCACAAAAAATGCTTTTAAAAATTTGGCGGGATTTTGAAGACGATTTTCCGGCAGAAATTCTAAATTTTTCCCAATGTCTCAAAAATTGTATCGACCATTTCTTCGGAGGGGGAACAAAAACCTGTTGAAACCGCTTTAAAACTGGTTTAATCAAGAATTTGGGGCAATTAGAAACAAAAAGGTCGCGTAAAGTGCTTGCATTGTACGTAGTTCAATTAGGCAAAAAATACAGTCCTTTTTTGGGGGCTTGGCCAAGTTCCTAACCCACATAGACCCTCCCTGAAAATCAATATTGTCGGCCCTGTAGGTCAAGTTGCGCTGGCTTAACAATGGCATCACGAGCAAATATGTGCAGTCGACTAAACTGCGGTCAAAAGTGACATTCAGGCGATAAAATACGGAACACACATTGGCTTTGTGTTTGTCGACCAGCAATGTGGACGTGTCGCAAATCGCGCGTTACATTACACCATAGGTGTTGAATATAACGTTGGACGACAGGAGGTTGGTAACAGTTTGTTTAAAATCCGAACAGATAAAGAAACTGTACAGCTGAAATGATAGGATCGCAAAGTAGTTGAGATTATTAGTTGTATATATCAAGTGATCGACGATTTTTAAACTCTGTCAGTTGTTAATACTATGATTAAAGCCAATTCGAAATAAATCTGTTTAAATATTTTTGCCAGAATTGACAATACCGACCTCGGCTTTGTTGCAGGTTTCCGGCCCGTTAAATAAAGTTGCTCTAGTTTATTTTGAACGTTTGAAGTTAATTCTTTTTATTTCTAATGTAATTAGTGATTATCTTAAAGGTATTTGTTTTCCTTTTTTGACTATAGATGTTTTAAAAGCGATTGATTTTGAAATGTTGTCGAATTCAATTCAAAACTGCATTTTGTTAAATAATATGTAAACAAATTTATAAGTTTGGCGCTGGTCTAGAATTCCACCACAGCGTTTAAACAATAATTAAATTTACGCGCAATATTTGGGTTAGGGTGTCGGTTAGTGTTTGGGTGAGGGTGGGTCAAGTATTATTATTTAATAATGTTACTTAACCTACCTAAACCCAAACGCTAAACCAGCACCATAACCCAAATAATGTTCGTTGCTGTAGAATTCTAGATCAGTGCCATATTTTTTGTTTTGCATAGTTATGTATATTCATCTCTAGTTTAACATTTATTAAGTTTAATAACTCGCCGGTGGCTTACACCTCGCTTCTGCGCACCATTTTATCTATCGTTTTAGCGACGCTTGTTTCGCACCTTTTCATCATTCCTTTATGCGACTAAAGTGTAGAAACGGGTGTAACAGATGTGGCCTTCATATCCCTGATCATGGCATGAACATTTACCGAAACGTAACTTTAAACAATAAAGCATGTCGCTTTTTACGTCCATTTGGGCCGTTATTTTCGCCATTAAATTCAAGTTAAATAAAGTTCGAACTATAGCCACCTGCTACTGATGTGTCAGTTACTGTTTTGACCGTTCAAGATTCTAGAATCGCAACACCTATTATGTCGTCATAGATTGCTCGAAAGACTTCCTGGCACGTGTTCTGCAAAGTTTGTTCGTCAAACTGGCTTTGGGTGGGTTTTGAAACTTCATTAAAAATGATTTGAAACGTGTTAAAGATAGGATTTGTGCGTTTTTTGCTTTAAGTTAAAGTCGAACTTCAGTTTTGGTTCAGTTTTGAGTAAGTTTACGAAATCTAGAGACAAAATTCAAGTTTAGATTCAAGAAATACTTTATATTGCATGAGAATATTTTTAGGAATGTTAGGAATGCCTCTAAAAATGAACTATTCAACGTAAAGATTTCGGCAAGATTGAACTTTTATAAACGGGGTTGTTGAGCCTCTTAAACTTAGGGCTACCCTATTTTCAGCACCCACAAAGAGGACATTTTTTGCCGGCAAGTAAAACGAAAGTAGAATTGTCACGTTTGGGTTTTTAGGATGTTGTTCGGGATGTTTGATTGTTTTGGGATTCTGCTGGCCGACTTGAACTCAAATATTGATCTATTTACGAGCTCGATGGCTTTGCTGTTGGCGGCTACGAAGAGAGTTATTAGTGACAATTTAAAATCCTACGTTTTAAAGTGAATAATCAAACACTTTTGCTTTATTAATGGGCCTTTTTGCATTAGAGGTTCGGTTGCAATTTTTCTGGCGCAATTTTTGCAATAGCAATCAAGAAGGTAGGGCTGGTATGGCAATTTGTTGGAAAAACTTTTTAAACCAGAAATCCAGTATGTTTCATGGCTACAGTAAATTTTTGGAATAAATACAACATCTCGGCTAAAAAATTAAAATTCTTTTTCAAAGTAAGCAACTGACTCGAAATGCAAAAAAAATCATTTGGGCATTTTTTACAGTCACCATTCACTTTTCTTGAAAAAAGAGGACGTATGGTAGGCCTATTTACCACACGGCACAAATCGTGTGACGTCACGTTGCTTCATGCCAGCGTTTTCGCTGCCGAGTCGATGTTGCCACGACAAGAGACAAAATACCCGCGCCAGCTCAACTTAACCACCTGAACTTGCTTCCGTGTCTATATTACGAAGTGATGAAGTGGCTTTAAGCGGGAAATGCTCGTCACAAGTGCGCGGTTTTCCGATTTCGTTCTTAGACGCGCGACGCAGGGAAATGACAAGATGCACGTTTGCTGCTTTGCTGCTTTACTAAATAACATTCACTCGTCTGCAACCTGCCATTATTTTCGGTGATGGTCTTTGTTCACAATGAGACGTAACGCATTTTAACCGATATTTTAAGATTACTGACTTTAGATCAGGGAAATCAGTAAAAACGTTAAAATCGTTCAAGGGAAGAAATTAAATGATCCAATACAATTTAATATTCATTTGGCAAAGGCGGTGTTTTTTTTTTATTGAGGTAATTTTAACACTTTCGTACGAGGTACACTTTCGTAAAGTTAAGGTATCGCCTCATATTAGAACAGTTTTACAAAATCCTCCCAAAAGAGGACATATGGTAGGCCTACTTAAACTTCAAGCAGGAAAACAGTGCGTTTGTCTTGTCAAAATTCTTGGGTGAAGGTGTTACTTTCGTTACGATGGCCATATTGTAACTACAATAAAAATAGATAAATGCTTTCATCGCACATAACTTTCATGTTTGAAAACGTTTAGAAGGCTGTAACACAGGGGTTCTTAAACTTTTTTCACCGCGGACCCCTAAAATTTTTTTTTAATTTTTTTTTTTGGCGTGGACCGATAGGCAAAAATTTTCAAAAAATGATGTCATAAATTGACGTCACATTACAAATAAACTTTATAAATCTGTAGATTTCGTTCTAAAAACTGTGAAAGTGAAATGAAGTTTCAATACAATCAGTGCAAAACCGTTTGGTTTTTAATTAAACTGCTTTCTTTGAAAAAAAATGACTTTTTAAATATACACTAATATTTCGATTAAGCCTTCATGGACCGCCTAAAACTAATTCACGGACCCCCAAGGGGTCCATGGACCCCAGTTTAAGAACCCCTGCTGTAACATGAAGACTTATGGGAAACGACACAAGCTTAGTTGTTTTTTGTTTTTGGTGTAACTTGATTAAGATCAATCTGCTCTCGTTATGTGATATTTAAAACCCGGAAATATTCACGCGAATCGCGAGAAAGTCATTTCTATTTCGAGTACGATTGCGAAAACTTCCATAGTTGAGAGTTACATGCTTTGCGTGGCGCATTTGGGCTGAGCAAATTAGCGCAAACAAGCCAGAAAGTTGAAGTGATTTACGCAAAGATTTTTGTTATTTTTGTGGGATAATAACCAAAGTATGAGGCACTGTCTTGTCCCTAGTTTGAACAGAGGCAGCGGACCGGATAATTTAAATTGGCGGGTTGGGCCGGATGATTTAAATTGGCGACCCTTGCCTGTGTGAAATTGAAATATGAATGGGGCAGAATCTTTTTGTGTGTCCAATTTGTCACGTATACCCTTTTAAATTGAAAAGCTCAATGAAACTAAACACAAGCATTATCGCCAAAAATCGAAAAATAAATTAAATTTTCATTTTCAACCAAAAAAACCTTTTTTGCTTTTAATTCAACCGAATTTTCGATTAAACCAGTGAAAGGCGCTCCCAAATTTTTGTGTATTTCGTAGACTTTGACTAAAATAAATTTTTTTTTTTAAATGTTGACCAAATTGTGATGATATGTTGGCACACTGTACTTTGCAATATTACCGAATATGACTCTATTTTAATGACATGACGTGATGTAGCTATGCATTGACGACTGTTTAACAGCACCAGGGATGGTAAATTGCACTTGCATTCACCTTAAATCAGGGGTTCTTTTTTTTGGCCTCGCGTGGACCACGGTAGGGAAAAAAATTCAAAAATGACGTCATAAATTGACGTCACAATACAAATAAACTTCATAAATCTGCTGATTTCGGTCCAAAAAAGTGTGAAATGGAGCCTAAATACACATTCAGTGCAAATCCGTTTTATTTTTAATTAAATTGTTTTTTTTTTGAAAAAATGGTAACTTCTTAAATATACACTAATATTTTAATTAGGCCTTCATGGACCCTTAAAACTAGTCCACGGACCCCCAAGGGGTCCATGGACCCCAGTTTAAGAACCCCTGCCTTAAAACATGAGTATTTGTACTGCATTAGCGCTGCGTATTTGCGCAGTCCAAAAAACAGTCCAAAAACATTGCATTCAAGTTACAATGCTTCTGTCAACTTCAGGATGCGGCCTGGGATTTTTCGTTTGCTTGTTGCGGCCCTTGTGGCATTTTGAGTTGTGCAGTCCTTAAACAAACCTGTAGTGCCGCATCCATATCCTTATTGACATAATTCACAATTGCTGTACCGCCGCACGTCACAATCCGAACTGACGCATTATATTGGTAGTTATTAATTTACAGATATCCGCTGCACACCGCACGATGAAAGTTCTATTCTTCTTGTTTCGCAGTGCTGTCTTTTGTTTCTCAGATTAAACGCCTTCTGTATTAAAGTCATTTGCTCATGGCAAATAAGTCCTTAAGGGTTTTTTAGATTTAACAGCGTTTTTTTTTAAGTTTAAAGGGTCGGATCCATGATTTTTGTTTATTTATGTCATAAAAAAATTGGGATGACGTGGCAAAGGTAGGCCAAAACGTGACGTCATAAAGTTACATCTGCATGTGGCGACGCTTTAAAGGTGTAACTTACGAGCACCACAGACTTCGTTATTTTTGTTTCAAAAAAATTCACTCGACAAACTAGTTTTGGGTTGAAAGGGTGCTTTGTTGAGAAATACATATTCCAAAGGTGTTATCGATTCGCGAAACTGCGCAACCGAATACCTTTCAGTGAATGTATTTGAAGAAATTTCATTTTGGTTAAATTGTAGTTTTAACAAAAGCTTCGACAGACAGAGTCGTTTTAAGAATCACATTTTTAGAACGCTATAAAACGATAGGTTTAAAGTTTGGCTTTGGCAGTTAGGCTCCAAGCGTGTTCGAGGTAATCCTGACTTTGGCCTACGATCGTGGAGAATAACCGGAAGCCCGATGAATTTTATCGTTTATAAGAAAGTGCAAAAAGTGTAGTTTGAAAATGTCATAAAAAATAGTGCAAAAAGTGTAGTTTGAAAATGTCTGTTATTTTATTATATTGAGAAGACTGAGGTGCTGAAAACAATCTTTATAGGGTTTAAACTGCCAAGCTTTGGAGGGTACTTTAGGACGCACGACGCATTTGGACAAACAACAGTTTATTATAATGAGCGTACATTGTTTTTTAGCACGTATGGGTAAAATAGCCAAAATAGATAGTTGGGGGCCATGGCTTTAAACGCCAGCTTTTTCCATTTTCTTCTTTTTTTAAACGTTTATGAAACTTAGTAAGAATATCAATCAAAGCCCATATAGAAGTAGGCATAATTTTAAACAAATGAATAAAGAGTTATTCGAAACACTCCAAGTCGAAATTCTACTTACTTCTGCATTGGATTTGAGGTTACGTCCTACAAAAACCTCCAACCATTATGCTCCGAAATTTATACAACTATTTAATTTTTTTTTTTTTGAAGACGCGGTAATATTTGTTGTGAAATTTATGAAATCCGTTGGTGTGATAACATCGCCGCTTTTGTCCGCATATTTTTCGGCTGTTTTCAAGCTTTCTTAAGCTGTACAGCATTGTAGGTTGTAGTCTTTCCATATTTCACAGATTGAGTTAATCGTGAATAGTCGAGATTTGTTAACTTTCAATGTGTTGTGCATAGCCACAGCTCCAAAATAGACAAACGAAGTGTGTTCGTCTGGCTAAAGATTAACATCTTTCAAAAATGTCCTAAAATTTTCTAACAAAAGACTTTATAACGCCCTAAAAGTTGCACTCCGTGGAAAACATGTTCAGCATAGAAATTTAATATTAAGTGCAGGGGTGGTTCAAGGTGATATATGGATGTTTCAGTTCCATAAAGGAGTAGGTAGCACTTTGAAACGTTCTGAATTATCCTCTTTTTTTTCAACTTTACAAAATGCTATCTATTTTTTAATAGACATGTAACAGGTAGAGCCTTCTGGCAAATGTAATTTTTATTCCGACGTTTTATACAGGTCGTCTTCATCAGGGTAAATAACACTGAATGCGACTAGTACAGTGCACGATAAACATAGAAAAAAAGAATGGAACGCAAGCACGTTACAACGCAACGAAAACACCGCGCGATAACGAATGTTTGGGCCTCTAATCTTTAAGCAGGTGCCTGTAGCACGCTGAAAGCATCACGTCCGTTTTGATGTTCATTGTGTTGCCCCTTTGGTGAATAATCCCTGACTCAAGAAATAGTCTTTTCCTGTAGTCAGATTTCCGGGCCAAAACAGACGCCGCATTAAAATCAATACGGTGGCCCTGTGACACCGCGTGATTGGAGAGCGCCGACTTCTTCGCGTCACTGTTGGCAACATCCCGTTGATATTCTTTTCGTCGGGTGTTAAGTGACCTTCCAGTCTCTCCGATATATATTAACGGACACTCGGCGCACGACGCTTGTGCACACTTAACGACGACTGCGAGGCGGAACTGGCGAACATTCGCAAAGCCTTGAAATATAATGGCTACCCCAATTGGATTCTCCGTGATCGACGGGCAACTTGTCCCAAACAGGCGACTCATCCAAAAACAGAGGGTTTTGTGACACTTCCGTACATACCAAAACTGACGGATATTCTGCGGCGTATGTTGCGTGACTTTGGTGTAGCGGTGGGCGTCCAACCTGCCAATACTCTCCGCAAGCTACTGTGTCACCCGAAAGATCCAATCAACACCTTTGAACAACGAGGTGTTGTATATTCTATTCCCTGCGCCGAGTGTCCGTTAATATATATCGGAGAGACTGGAAGGTCACTTAACACCCGACGAAAAGAACATCAACGGGATGTTGCCAACAGTGACGCGAAGAAGTCGGCCCTCTCCAATCACGCGGTGTCACAGGGCCACCGTATTGATTTTAATGCGGCGTCTGTTTTGGCCCGGAAATCTGACTACAGGAAAAGACTATTTCTTGAGTCAGGGATTATTCACCAACGGGGCAACACAATGAACATCAAAACGGACGTGATGCTTTCAGCGTGCTACAGGCACCTGCTTAAAGATTAGTGGTCCAATCATTCGTTATCGCGTTTTGTTTTTGTTGCGTTGTAACGTGCTTGCGTTCCATTCTTTTTTCCTTTTTTCCTTTTTTCCTTTGTTTATCGTGCACTGTACTAGTCGCATTCAGTGTTATTTACCCTGATGAAGACGACCTGTATAGGACGTCGAAAAGTCGGAATAAAAATTACATTTGCCAGAAGAGCTCTACAACCTGATATTATGCCTGGTAGCAATAGCTTATATATGTAACAGGTAATTCATCAGTAAAAAGGGTAATTAGTTGGCCAGTACGATTCCGGAGGGAATTGATCATAGATTAGGGTTTCTCAACCGTGACCATAGATCAGGGTTTCTCAACCGTGACCTCGGCCCCCTGGGGGGTCACGGAGCTGTCATTGGGGGGCCACGAGCATGTTGTGACTATTTTCAATTTTTTCAGTTAAACTTAAACTTGAAGTGTTAAACCTACTTTGACCTATTGTAACGCATTTTTTCTTAAATACTACGTGCTGTTCATGAGAAATTTCTTAATTCCTACTTTCAGATGTTTACTATTAAAAATACGTTTTTAAACAAGGTTTTGTGCTATTAAATGTCGAAAATTCGCAAATTAGCACTGCTAGGTGGTGATGTTAAATGCGTCATTACGACCTTCAAAACTTCTAAATCACCGTGATAAAAAGCATTCTCGAAGAAAGAATGATGCCGCCACACATTCTAGCTAATTTTTTTTATAATCAAGGGGGGCCACAAGGATTAAAAGCCTTTCTAAGGGGGCCACGAGACATAAAAGGTTGAGAACCTCTGTCATAGATTATACACATTGTTGACCACCAATTAGTTAGAGTTTGTCGTTTTAGCCCAAGTTTTCTTCGCACTTGTCATGATATTTGTTTGCAAATTACAGTAACCACTTGCCGTGTCTACATAAGCTGTAGAATCGACTTGATTTTTGTATGTTTCTGTTGCCACCCGTGGTCATTAAATTTGTGGTGAAATCTAGAAACAACCGGAATGGTTTGTTTTTCACTATTGCAATTTAGACAAAATCCTTTATTCAAAAGAACAAAATGTTTATTACCGTGATTGGTGTGAAGAAATGTTTTATTGTTCGGAAGATTTAAATTTAACCAGCGAATACTATTTTTGTTGGTGTGCGAAATTACTGTATGTATAGTCATGCCTAGCTTACCACACTGGTTATAAGCATGCCATACCTTATTTTTTTCGAGAAGCAAGTGGCGTTATTAAAGAATTTAAAAGTTGTTTTGTTTGTCGCGGTTATCCTTGTTCGCTTATAAAGTAAAATGTTTCCTCCGATTTGATGTTTTTCAACCAATTTTAACTTGAAATTTGTTAATTTTGAATTTATTACTAGGTTTTCAAAATGCCAGTCAACAGAAATCTTTAGGAGCCGCTGCGACAACCTGTAGTTTTTTATATAAACAGGCTGTTATGCTTCGAAAGCCCTACAGACAGGTGCTGAAAGATAACAGCGGAGTTGTGCGTTGTCACTCTTATCGCTTTTGATTTTTGAACGTTGTTTTGCGAATTTTACCTCCTTTTTTGTGTCGATTTACTTTGTGTCATGTTGGCCGTGTGTGTCATTCCATGATGAAAGCTTACTGAATAGTTAGCCGAAACGTTGAACAAACAAATATAGACCAGAAGAACTAGTTTTATAGGCTGTGATTGCTTATCTCTCACATGGCTAGTGTTGTAAGTAAATGTTATTTGCAAATATGGAAGGTGTAGGATTTCCTAAATCTATCTTTCCCTCCCAACATTATGTTTTTCAGTGCAGCTGTAGTGCTAACAATTTTACGCCAAGCTCAGCTCAGTGCAGCTGTAATGTTAACAGGCCTTTAACAAAAAAATCCAACTTGAAAAAGCCATTCAAATAAAATAGGCCAATATTAGATCATCGCTCTTTAAGATTGCTGAAAAACAAATTCTCGCGAGCTACCTAATGTAAAAAAGTAATTCAAAAAAAATGTTTTTATCTAAAACACTGCGATCAGCCCAGCCCTAAGTTTTATGGGCCAAGGTTGTATTTAAATTTATGGTAACTATAGGGATGTTCAAAGTAGAAAATTGGATCCTTAGATTCGAATCTAAACTGGATTCATATCCAACTTCCCGCTTATATCGGGTAATTGGAAGTGTTAGACCAGGGGTTCTTAAACTGGGGTCCATGGACCCCTTGGGGGTCCGTGAACTACTTTTATGGGGTCCATGAAGGCCTAACTAAAGAACTAGTGTATACTTAAGAAGTAATTTATTTTTCAAAGAAAACAATTTAAATAAAAATTAGTTAGACTCCATTTAACTTTCACACTTTTCGGACCGAAATAAACAGAGTTATAAAGTCTATTTGTATTGTGACGTCATTTTGGAGCATTTCTTGCCTACCGGGGTCCATGCAAAGCAAACAAAAATTAAAAAAAAAAGTTCAAGAACCAAAAAAAAAAAAAAATTATTTTTATGACCGTGGGCCCTGTAGGGTAGATTGAGATTAATACTTTCTGTTAGTTTTTTGCCTTTCGCTATTGCTCTATTTCTCGTTTTTGCGCGCGCATAATGGCGCGACGCATCGCATACGCACACTCATTTAATTAGGCGTGGTAGTGCGCGCCTCTCACGCAAAGAATGCAATTAGCTTCTAGCCTTTAGGGCCAATTTAGTTGCTATCTAAAGCTTTTGTTTTGCGGTGCTTGGTGCAGTCATCACCAGCATCATTACTGAAGACACTATATACGCCAGACTTCAAACTTTGGTATGTTTTATTTCGTAACCTTTTTTTTTTGTCTATGAAGTATTTTACGCTAAACATTTCTTCTTTCGCCTTACAGAAAACCTGCACCGATTTCTCTACTGTTTTGATTTGTACCGTGCGAAAATTGTACGTTCGCTATTGTCCTTGTAGACGCAAGCAATAATAGAAAGAAGTGCTGAGTATTGCAAAGCTTGATTTCTACACTTTCCAAAAACAAATCAAAAAAATATTAAATAATTTAACAAAAATATACTAGGATTCGATATTCTAGATTCATTATTCGAGGCTCGAAACCTAAAAAGTTCTAGAATCCCCTGGGATTCTACTTCGAACATCCCTAATGGTAACTACATAAATTCGAACTAAATTAATTTGGTTTCTTCTTTCCAGAACAAGGAATCCAGTAGACCGCAATACGTAATGTAAGTAAGCACTTCTGGGCTGAGCAGTTAAAATCGTTTGTAAAAAAGAATGAAGACGGTAACGTGCGTTAGATTTGGATTGCTCGGAATTTTTTTGTGCATGGTTTTCCTCAGTGGTTTGGATTACCAGTTGCGCCCCACCCTCAACTTTCAGAAGGCTTTAAATATGAGCGCCAACCCTAACCTAAGCTGCCCCAAGGTTTCGCCGCTCTTGAAAGGACTGCAAAATCTCAGCCTTGATGAAGGTAAACTAGCTCCACTGTACAGCTTTACAGTGTTGTAATGACTTGATTTAAGTCCACTTAAGCCACTATTTTCAAATGACTTGACTTGACTTAAGTCCAGGTGGTAAAATGACTTGACTTTACTTAATGACTTGACTTGACTGGTAAAATGACTTGACTTAAGTCCAGGGGTAAGTCCAGGTGGTAAAATGACTTGACTTGACTTAAGTCCATTTGGTACAATGACTTAAATTAAGTCCAGGTGGTAAAATGACTTGACTTGACTTAAGTCCATTTGGTACAATGACTTAACTTAAGTCCAGGTGGTAAAATGACTTGACTTGACTTAAGTCTAGGTGGTAAAATGACTTGACGTGACTTAAGTCCAAATCGAATCCTTCGTCCAATAGACTTCACTAAAGTCTTGTGCCATTGTTGGTATTATAAGGAGTTATTATAATGGAATTAAAACATTTAAGGAAATAATTGTATTGGACGGAATTCATGTAATTGATCCAACTCTGATACCAACTAGCAACATACCCCAATGACGTCATACATTAAAATGACGTATTGCGTTTACAGAGTGGGAAACGGAGACCGAAAACTGGCCACCGACTTTGGAAGAGCTAGCAGTGGAAAATACGAGACTTACGCTGGGAGGTTATTATCCAGGGCCAAGCGACTGTCGGACCAAAAAGACTGTGGCCATCATTGTACCTTACAGACAACGACAGGAGCAATTAAGGTGAGATCTTGAGGCGGTGGGTTTGTCAAACTGTGATTAAATTGTGTGTTTGAGTTTTAGTGGTATTATATCAGTGGTTTTCGACCTTTTTAAAGAGGTGTGTGTTGGTCAAAACTGTGATTAACCTGTCTGGTTAAAAGTAAAAAGGTATTATATCAGTGTTTCGACCTTTTACAAGCGGTGTGTTTCGTTATTTAGGAAAATAGGTAGCTTATTCAGGGTTGGTATTGAATTAAAACGTACACCCGCCGAAAAATGTCGGCACGCTGTCTGCGAATTTGCGGCTTAACAAAATTCAATACATTTAAGGTGAGGTTTTGTTTCCTAGGGTTTACTTGTTTAAAGTTCGTGTACAGTTAGCTCTGATTGTTTCCCAGACTATTGAATGCGCACGCCTTTTTACTATATCTTACAGGCTTGTTCAATTTTTAATTGTTAACGCGAAGCCTGTCTGGTTAGTCATTTATGCAATACTTGGTATTCAGTCAGCGGCACTTAACATTAATTAGCGCAAATTTTGTCGCGTAGGTTTAATAACAACAACTGATTAGAGCTTTAGTTACTCGCCAGTCGGTCGAGTTTATGTCAAATGCCGGAGCGATTTGCACTCGAATTAGAAAAAAGGCGAGTGCAAAATCCTAACCCCGCTATTATTACAAATATTCAAACCGCTAGGTCGCGGTGAATGATAAGCATGCCCTACCCTCAAAACTTTTTAGTGAAAAAATTGAAGTCTTTTTCTTAAAAAATAGCATGAAAAGTGAGATTACCCCAAAAGTGTTTAACAACATAAATGCAAAACGTTAAACGTTGTTTTGCTTAGTAAGTTATGCTTGTTTTGGGAATCTCGCTTTCATGATATTTTTTAAGAAGAAAGCTAAGGCCGTAAATCACAATTTTGTCATATTTTTTACTAAATTAGACCAGGGGTCGGTAACCTATAGATCTTTTTGTGACGCCTTGTGGCTATTTTGATAAAAGAATCTTGCTTGCAGTTAAATCTAAGCTATCATTTTCTAGCATGATCTGAATAAAACTGTAGGCGGACATGACCGCTTTCCTAACTTTATATTTCCTTTTTTGTTACACATAGTGGGAAATTGTCGGCGCTTCGGCCAATTCTATTTTCTTTTCCAGATGGTCATCCCGTTTAAAGGAATCTCTCAATATCCAAATAGCCCTATTTTTTCACTCCGTAATCAAAGTTTCGCAAACTGATTCTGTTTGGTGCATATTATGTTTTGTCCTTTAAATTGAGAACAAACTAAACGGCCCCGCTCAATTTACTACTTTTTGCCAACTTATAACTAGATGTTTTTGACTCTCGTATCCAAAAAGGTTCCCGGCCCCTGAACTAGATAAAAAATGCAACGACCACCCCACCAGCAATTAGTTTTGTCGCACATTTACCATGTGACGATATTTGAACACTGCGCGTATCCTACTATTCCTCCTATATGCAACATTTGTCAGGGTTGTAAACAAGTCATTTGGAAATACCTTAAAGTCTTAAAATGAAGTCTAAGCCATCAGTTGTCCAAGTCAAGTCATTATTAGAGCAAGTCAATTCCAAATCAAATCAGTGATATAATAATAAAACTATCAACTATTAGAATTAGTAAACTCGTACGATTATTATTAGCAATAATAAAAAATAACAATATGTTCAATTTAGTCGTTTTCATGCAAAACTAAGATAAACAGCTCAATTTTATAACAAAATGTTAAATGAAAACTTTCACTTGGTTTTGTCAACGTGGAAAAGATCTCACCTATAGTAGGTTTTGTAATTTTTAAACAATTGAAATACAATCTTGGCAAGTTATTTTCTCGAGGTGAACGCTAGTAAAAACTTGTGGGCCACACCCGTACCATTGATGCTTGTAGGGCATTTCTAGCAAGGTCCGGGTTCAACAGACAGTGAAGTGTGTACCGAGACAACGCAAACACTTAATAACGACCCAACATTGACAGTGTGGGTGTTTCACGTTAACCTTAACGCCAAACGTTTGATGAGTCAATGACTTGGAATTAAAACGACTTAACTTGAATGAAGTTTTTCGGACAAATGACTTGACTTGACTTAATTCGTTTGGACAAATCACATGACTTGACTTAACTTACTATTTTGGAAAAATTACTTGAACAACTTGGGTTAAAATCAAGTGTATTCAGTAAATATTTTTTAATAAAATAGGGCTATTTATTTCAAAGTTGAGTTTTTTGTTATTTTTAGTCGAATCAGGGCCCAGTTGTCCAATTTTAACAGTTTACTGATTTAGTTTTTGTCCGTGGCTTAACTGGAACTTGGGCAACGGATAACTTAAACTGCAACGGGACTTGTTATTTTCTGCAAAAAAAATGACTTGGACATAAGTATTATTTTCAAAATGACTTTTTCACAAAACTGTTGACGCCTGTCATAAAAAGTTTGTCAAAAAACGACCCCTGGCTATACGCCCTGGATAAGGCCTACCTTTGCCATTTAAATTACAACGAGTATATAATGTGGGTTTTCCAAACTGATTTAGAACTTGAGGAAAACGTTGTTTTATTTATCTTATTTCAATTTTCAGTTTTCGCTCAATCAGAAATTGGAATACCAAGTTTATAAAACAAAAAAGCTCATCAATTTTAACTTGAGTATGTAATTGTGAAAATCTCCAACACGAATTTCAGAAAAACCAGGCAGAAGTTGTCAAATCCCGATCTTCGCCGCGATAAAACAAAACAGAAATGAGTACAATTAAACAACCAATACAGTTTCCTAACGCTGGTGAAATTACATGTGCCTTACAATGAGTGAACCGTACAATAAGTGAACCTTACAAATGTGCCCTCTATTATTGTGAAAAATATAAAGCACAAGTTTAATCAAGAGCGTCAAAATGATAAACCCAGTTATCAGTGTTGTAAACAAGTCATTTTGAAATGACTTAAGTCCAAGTCAAGTCATTTGAAAAAATACCAACTCAAGTCCCAGTCCAAGTCATCGGTTGCCCGAGTCAAGTCCCAGTCAAGTTAATTGCAAGTCATGTTATTGTCATAAAAGTAAACTGTTAAACCATTAAAATCGGTAAACTCGTCCGATAATGAGCAACAATTCAAATAAAAATTTACACAAAGGAAATATGCAGCAATAAATTATTTAGTGGGCAAAACTTGGGATACATTTTAATAAAAAACACTTAATTCAATCCCAAGATGTTTGACAGTATGACTCAAGTCCAAGTCAAGTCATTTTGGTCAAAAGACTTAAGTCAAGTCAAATCATTTTAAAACAGTGACTTAAGTCATTACAACACTGCCAGTTTTCCAATTAGGTTCTGTATTATAAATATGACATCTATTTGACGCCCAAAATAACGTAAAGAACTTAATGCTATGCAAAGAATTGTATGCGAAGATAAAATAAACCAGGTTGTTTCCATAACAGATCAATGTTAAAGCCAAGCAATTTTTCCCAACCTAAAGGCCGCTTAAAACAACGCCTTAAGTACCCATAGGAACGATGGGAATACGTGCGCATGCACAGTGCAGTTAGAAGTTGCCAGGCAACCTATATACACAGAGCAGCGGCAAACACTTGTGCTGTTCAGCTAGTGAGCAAAATGTTATCTAAACACTGCGCCATTTGGTCGCCTAAAGGGTAAATGTTTAACACAAAGGTAAATACCTAAAGGCTTATGATGTTCGCAAGAGTCTCTTTTAAAAGACAGCCGAATTAAGTTACTGGATTCCCTTGTAGGCCTATTCGGGTTGTTTTAAATTGATTTCAAAAGAGAGGGTTAACACATCAACCTAAAGTCCATTTAAAACCGCTTATTGAAAGCACATGTCGATTTATTACTATTTCAGTGTTTTAAAACAATTATTTTTGAAGCTTTAACAAAATGCTACCTAATACTTCTGTGCGGGCTTTGATATTCATTCTACTTTAAACTACAATCTCAAGCCATTATGCTCCTAAACCTGACCTAACCGAATCGTCAAGTTTATGTTTTCACTGTTAGGATCCCATAAGTTATTCCGAGCATGTAAGAGTTTACATCTAACGCCCATCAGGGCTGCGGAGTCGGTAAAAACAACCCGAGCCGACTCCGGCCAAATGTTAGATTTGGTCGAGTCCCGAGTCCAGCTCTGACTCTACAGTCTGTATTTTACCCAATTACGCAACTAAATTAAACTGGATTTTCTGCAATCCACTAATTGATCCACCTTACGCGGTCTTACTCGAGTCCCGAGTTCCGAGTTCAAGTCCGGCAAAACAAACCGACTCCGTCGAGTCCCGAGTCCTGAGTCCGACTCTGCAGCCTTGACACCCATAATGTGTCCCAAGACAGATGTAACCCACTCACAAACCAACAATACCCACGTGAATGAAATTCATTTGTTTAAAGGTATTTCCTGTACTACATGCACGGCATTCTGCAGCGACAACAGCAGCGGTACATCATCGTCGTGGTGGAGCAGGACGACACGCTACAGTTCAACCGAGCCCTGCTGTTGAACGTGGGATTCAAATACCTCACTGACAAGTTCGGATCGCTCAACATCGACTGCTTCTTTTTCCACGACGTCGATATCATTACAGAAGACGACAGGACAACTTACGAGTGCCACGGTAAGGTTGGCCACGGTAAGGTTGGCCACGGTAAGGTTGGCCACGATAAAACAGAATTTGCTCCGACGTCGGAAGCCATTAAACACTTAACCAATCGCTTCGCCGGTCCGAAGCCACCAAACGCATAACAAATGGCTTCTGCTCTAATTCACCAAAGACAAATACAATGGAAAATATAACTTCAGCTCCTGAGACATCAAACAAAAATCCAACGGCTTCATATCTAAAGTCACTAAACACACATCCAATGACTCATGATCCATCAAACAAAAATCCATTTTCTCCAGCTCTAAAGTCACTAAATCCACATCGAATAAATCCAGCTCCTGAGTCATCAAACACATATCCAATGGCTCCAGCTATAAAGTCACTAAACACATATACAATGGGAAATACAACTTCAGCTACTGAGCCACCAAACACATATCCAATGACTTATGAGCCACCAAACATAATCCAATAGCTACAGCTATAAAGTCACCAAACACAAATACAATGGGAAATACAACTTCAGCTCCTGAACTATCAAACACAAATCCAATGACTTATGAGCCACAAAACACATATCCAACGGCTCCATATCTAAAGTCACTAAATACACATCCAATGACTTCATATCAGTAGCGATAATTTTGTTAAAATTTTCTTCCCAAGATAAATTAGATTACATTTGCCACATTAATCTGTTCCGTAGTTTTCTGTTCAACTTTAGATCTAGACGGCTATTTCAAGTTTCTATGCATTTTCTTAGATATATATTTTTGTTCGTTCGTTTACAACTAACTCAACCAAGTTAGACACCAAACGTTATATCCAAACCGCGGTTGCCAGTCTTTACAGCTATCCAGTGTATGACTTGACATAAGTCACTGTTTTCAAATGACATGACTTAACTTAAGTCTTTTGGGCAAAATGACTTGACTTTTGAACAAAAGTAGAAATAAAGTGCTGTCATTAGGCTTTTTTTTTAATGGGGTTATCTATCTGAATTTGCGCAGGTAAAAATATTAGCGTACTATATTTCACGTTTTTGTAAATTCTTAGTTGAGTTATTGCTTATTGCTCATAATCGGGCGAGTTTACCAATTGTAATAGTTTAAGATTTAATTTTCATGACAAGAACTTGACTTGCTCTAATTATGACTTGACTTGTTATTTATTCAAAACGGCTTGACTTGGACTTAGTTCTTTCAAAATGTTAGTTCTTTTCAAATCGAAGGTCAGTGTTGTAAACAAGTTAAAAATGACTTGTTTACAACACTGACCTTCGTGACTTAAGTTGATGATTTGACTTGGACTTAAGTTTGTGAGTTTGCGCGGTATTTAAAGTTCTCCCCCCTGTAAGAGTTTGTGAATAACAAATGAAACCGAAGCATTTTCAAAATGACTTGTTTACAACCCTGCAGTTACCCGCCTCTGTATATAAAAATATAGAAAAAAAAAAAAAATTAAGGAAGTACCTTACTTGTCCAGGCGATGGTGCCGTGGTGCACATGTCGGCTCAGCTGAAGCGTAACAAATACAAGTTCTGCTGCGGAATGTCGGTGGGAGGAATCCTGGCGATGACGAGAAGGCAAGTTGAGAAAATCAACGGATTCTCGAACTCGTACATTGTAAGTTGACCTCGTGACTCTGCGTTAAGCGATGTAATTTAAGCAGCGATTTACAAAAAAGGGAATAGTTGACCAATTACCTGTTGGTGTCGTGTTATTAATTATTGGTTGTAACCAGAAGGGTGTTCAATACTTTGCATTTTGTTCTGATACCGATAGCCGATATTTTTGACAAAAGGTTTAGCGATCCGATTCGATACTAAATGACGTCAGTTGCATGATAAAACAAAAACGATTCCACGTACCCCCAAGGGTTCAACGACCCTATAGTCTAAACTCCTGGTATAGAAAGAAATGTACAAAATGCCAAGTACAACGAATAGCTTACCAACAAAATGCGTTTTGTCGTTTTTGGAAGCAAACTGTCAAGTAAAATATAAGTTTAGTTTGTTTGTTTTCCAACATTCTACTTTTTAAAGGTACAAATTTCCACTTATGTCGTATCTTATCTTGGAGTGTTGTTTTTTTTTAACTAATTTTTGAAGCTCATTTATCTGAAAGTCGTGCCTATCGAATTTAAAAGCCAGAAAAGGTGCTTGGAAGTAAAAAAAGCAAACACTTTATTCCCCTAAAGCACGTTGCAACTTTAAAAGCAACAGGTTTTCGTTGTCTCACGACTTCAGGCCGGGTGTCATTTCCCCACAACGCTCTTTGGAAAGTGGCGCTTAGTAAACTCGCAAAAGGGTTCAAATTGAACAAAGGGCGTATTTCAAGAGGAAACTTGACGCTTTTGCACCGAAGTTGACCATAACGCACTCTCCGTCCATAAACCTTTACGTGACTATAGGCAATTTAGAAATATTGCAACAAATACATCGCGATTCATTAATCATGTTGCAAGATGTAGAATGAATATCAAACTCTATGTAAATAATGAATATGGCAGCCCATGCAAAGATCAAAGTTTAACCTTCATATTTTTCATCTTACTTTAATTGCTCTACTAAAAATTCAAGTTCAATTTTTTTTTCCTATTGATTACTTCGGCTAATTCAAATACAATAATTTCCAAAGGGAAATGTCAATTGTTAAACACGCTTTTATATAATTTACCACCTCGCAATGTTTGCCTGTCTACTTCAAACAAACGGTTCACCTTTTCAAATCTGCTTTTGCAACCTTGTTGCGTAATGGCTGGTGGCTTTAGTTAAACGAAATATTAAAGACCATACAGCAGTGGAAAGCATTTTGTAAACGTTTTAAATAAATCTTAAAATAATGGCTTAAGGTTGTATTTAGACGAAAAAGAAATATCAAAGCCCATACAGAAGTAGGTATATTTTTGAGAAAGCTTTGAATGAATCTTAATTCAATTCTGTCTATCTACTTTTTCATGGGCTTTATTATTCAAATATCCGGTACTTGACATTTGATTCCGATAATGTACAAAATAGATGAAATTAAACCGCCCAAATGGCATTTTTTCACATTTGGTTTAAAGTTAAGAAGTTTACTTCCACTCGGCATCAAATATCGGCTCCGATCCGATATTATCGGACATATTCCTACTTGTTGTATTTGCGTTGTAGGGGTGGGGAGGAGAGGACGATGACATGTTGCGACGGATTATGCAGATCGGACGCTTTCGAGTCCATCGCCTACTTGGAGAGCAATACAGGTAAATAGACTCTTCACATTTTATTAGTTTGTCACAAGCGCGCATCCAGGAATATTGTTTTGGTAAGGGGAGGCACAATTTTTTTTTATTTTGGTCATAGAGTTACTACATAATTTGACGTCAAAATAAATATAGGAACTGTAGCGACACTACACCGACCCGGATTTATCGAAGCGTTATGTTTGCCTTTTTCTCTCGTGCTTTTTTAACGCCGGTTCTAGTATGTTGTTCTTGTTTATTCGGCGCACCTGGAATAAAAACTTGCCATCGCCTTAGAACCATAATAATTCAAAAAAGCTTGAAACCGAATTTCATTTATTTTAGAATTTTAAACCCACCTAGGAAATTACAAAAGAGCTTTTAAGTGAAGTAATTGGTAAAGGTAAGTTACGTCATAACCATCAAACAGGTAGACACACGAATATAAGTCGCCATAAAGTTACGTCATATTTCACGTCATCGAACAGGCAACTACACGAATTAATGTCGTCATAAAGTTACGTCATAACTTGACGTCACCGCTTTGTTGTATCTATGAACAGCTAGAATAATAATACTAGAGTAAAATATAGTTTAATTCAATTTGTAAAGGTACATTTAATCATTCTGCTAACTTGTATAAATTTTCTATTTAATCTCTTTTCTATATCATGCAAAGATTTTACAATTAAAATTTCTATACAAATATAAACTAATTTCTCGCTCAAAATGTACAGGTCAACGACTTTCACCAAACCTAAATATTGTTTTTAATATTGTTATTTTACAAACAGATTCAGGATGATCAGCCACACAAGAGAAAAGCTGAACGATTTGAACCCGAAACGTTGGTCGCTACTTGACACTTGGAGAAGCAGACAACCAACAGATGGCCAAAATTCGCTCGATCTTAGCACGATAAAAGTGGTCAAACACTTGTCACACACTAGGATTTACGTATCGTCCCAGGAAGTGGTGAAGAAAGTTCAACAGATAGTAGCACAAAGACCAGCGGTACCACAAATACCAGTTAAACAAATACCAGTAGTACAAAGACCAGCGGCACCACAAGTACCAGTTAAACAAATACCAGTAGTACAAAGACCAGCGGCACCAGATCTACCAAAGGAACCACAAAACGAGAAACCACAACCAGAATGGGAAAAACAAGAACCACCAAAAGAACTAGATAAAAAGAAGCAACCAACGGAAACAAAAAAAACAGAAAACGAGAAACCTGAGTCGGAAGAACCAGAACCACCAAAAGAACCAGAAAACGAAAAACAACCACCAGAGTCGGAAGAACCAGAACCACAAAAAGAACCAGAAAACGAGAAACCACCACCAGAATCAGAAGAACCAGAACCAGAACCAGAAAAAGAACCAGCAAAAACAGAAAACGAGAAACCACCACCAGAATCGGTGATATTTTAGATATTATCTTATAAACATTGGTCATCACTCCGTACTACGACTGTTAATTTAAATAAATCGGTCTTAGACGTATGGCTATGTAATATATGCTACTTACTTCTATGTGGGCTTTGATAATCATTCTACGTATCCATTTCAACCTCAACATTGGGCCAATATGCCCCAAGATCGATTTAAGCTTCTAGGATAACGGATCAAAACTTAATTCGAAACTAGTATAGAAATATTTTACCAGACATATTAAACTTGGTTTATCAACGCGCTGCCTTAAATATTTGAAACACAATTCCTGATATGTCGTCAGTATAAATATAATAATGTTTTACGTCGAGCTTTATAAGCCAACCATTTATGTAGAATATGCAAACTGTTTACCCCTTTTAGAGCGCTTCTTACCTTTTTCTTAACTTGCATCATAAAAAAAACAGTCATGCAATTCACTTAATTCTAAACCAACAAACAGATCTTTAACACTAACAAAGCTTCTGGTAGATTAAAGTTGTCGAAAAAATCAATCCACTCCAAATCACATAACACAAACCAAATCGCATAACAGAACTTATTATAGTTTGAACTTAGCCGCCAAAATATTGAAACAGCTCAGTATAACGCATTTGAAAGATCTCTCGTGGCCAAATGCTTGAGGCGTTGGTTTAAATAATACATTTTGTTTCTTCATTTATTTAAAAGTTGTTTATTTTTGCTTTTCTTTTTTTTCTGTGTAATGCTGATATAGCGTTGCTATAGCTTTGCGTTAACAATGGTGCTATGTCAACTTACAAATGCTACTTACATAACGTTCACTTACTTTGAATTACCCTTTACTTTACTCTAAATTTTACAGATTTTTAAATTAAATAATGCCACATTAGGAGTTTATTTATTAGAGAAAAATTTTAAAATTCGGTGCAATTTTATTATTATTAACTACGCAGTAAAAGTGTTTTTTTTTTTATAAAGTTTGCCTCTAGTATTTTTCACTATACCCTAACTTATTTTTCTTTGCCAAATCAAGTTTTAGTTAGCTCTTTGTATATAGTGACCATTTATTCTTTATTATAACATCTTATTCTAAATATGAGTACACCTGGTTTGATGGGCATTAAAGCAGTGGATCTCAACCTTTTTTTTTTCACTGCGTACCACCTCGAGCTTCTATGATCTTGTTGCGTACCAACAAATTGTCGAAAAACTCAACTTTACTCAAATGTATATAGGATTATTAAAAGGGGTGGTTTAGCTAATTAGCCCGGAAATTTCAAAACAAATGCGGCCCACTACTCTTAAAAAAGTTTCCCTTTTTTAACTTGCAAGATACTGGTCAAGTTTTGTGATTCTTTGTTGTTTTGCTATGATGTCATAAAACAAATTTGCATAGATTTTCCGGAAAGATAATAGTTCCTATCATTAATCAAGCATAAAATATTTAACTATACAATAATTACGATGAATGTATTTATTACAATACAAAAAAAATGCTTAACCTTTTGGTAAAACTGTAATTTTACTTAAAAACATACTGCGTATAACGTACCACCCAAAATGACTTCGCGTACCACTAGTGGTACGCGTACCACAGGTTGAGAACCATTGCATTAATAAAGGGTTAAAATAAAGTTGGACTTTGGCCTAGAAAATAAAACCAAGTTCATAGTTGGATTCCGGCTAAATAAAGCGACTTATTCCCGAGTCCAGCGCCGACTTTATAGCTCTGTATTACCACCTAACCATGTAACTCAGGGGTTATTCAACTGGGGTCCATGGACCCCTAGGGGGTCCGCGAACTAGTTTTGGGGGGTCCATGAAGGCCTACTTAAATATTAGTGTATAACATTAACATTGCGCGGCCTTATCAGATGACGCTTGTAAGCTTAAAATGTCTTACCATCACCAGTTTTCTTGAAAACAGTGTACATTCATAATAAGAATATCAAAGCCTATATACAGAAGTGGGTATCATTCTGTATGGGCTTTGATATTCTTACGCTACTACAACAACCAACCATTATGCTCCAAAGTGTACATTCAAACAATGATAAATTACAATAAAACTTACGGATTTGAGATTTGAGTAATGTAATCAAGTCCAAAGTCTGGCTGTGACTTCTAAGCCCCAGTTTGTTAAGCTATAGTTGCTTTACCGCGTAGAAGTGTATTATAGGGGTACGTTAACTATTTTCCCGTAATTTAACCGTTCGGTAATAAACGTCTAATTGTATGGCATCACATATATTTTAACGTCTAAATAAATGATATATTCGACCAGTAACGATATTACCAGCTAGGTTATCAATTACGTTCCAAATTCTTGTACTTATTTTGTTCCAAGTGTTATATAGGTCTACTCTTTTGCTGTATGTGTGTCAAAGGTTTGTTGTGTCCAACATTATCGCAAAGACAATCTATTGTACACGCATTTGTTTTGAACATTGCAAAAAGGTCGTTTTGTAGCTTTTTTTAAGCAAAAAATAGACAATGTTTCTCGCAGTTGTAAAATAACATCCCGTGCAATACAAACTGTTCAATTTCGGTCGTGGAAACTGTTTTTTATGACTTTTTTGTGGCGTTGGTTGAGACTGAATTATATTGTTTGTTTTCTCTAATTGAAATTCGTGGTGCAGTACGGTACACTATTTAGCTTTATTGTTTCCTAATCCCTCATAAACGTAATACATTTTACTTATACTAACATCAATTAAATATCTGCTATTTAAATATTTGTTACAAACCTTATAGTTGTCTATAACAAACTGCAAAAATAGTGAACACCTAGGACAGGGGTCGGCAACCTACGGCCCGCGAGCCGGATCCGGCCCGCCGATGTAATTCATCCGGTCCGCCGCCTCTTTTGACAAATTAGAGTGCAAACAATTTTTTTTGCGCGAATCATCATTCTACCTACGGTTTGTTTACGTTTTAAAGCTGTCTCTTCAACTAGATCAGTCATTCTTTACCGTTGCGCCGAGGAAGGCTGCCAAGTGCGTCACGGAAAAACGAAAAATGTATTCAAAATATTGGACATATATTTTTTAACATTTTTTTTTATTTTCGGCATTGTAATAAAAACTTGCAAGAAATTTAACCTCAAAAATACCCAAAAAAATCGCGCACGCTTCGCTCGCCAGGGGTTTTGCCTTGAAACGTTAAAAAACACTGAGCTAGAATAACTTTACATGTTTACGCGTTCCCTCAAAGTAGTTTTATTACACGTTTTATTAGTAGTATCGATGACGACGTGTGAACTCGAATTTTAAACTAAACAAACGCTTTTTTTCGCGCTTTGCGCCAACACGTTACTGCCTCCTTAACGTAATTAAACACGTTTTAAGTGCAAAAACGAACCGAGGTCCGCCTGATTCACAGTTGTTCTAACATGAAAATAACACAATTCTTAGTTATCATGTTGTGCGGCCCGCAGAGATCTTTCCGAGTTTCGTTTTGGCCCGCGACTAGAAAAAGGTTGCCGACCCCTGACCTAGGAGTAATCCCTTAAATTTCCGATTGTACATAATATTTTCAAATTTGAGTTTCGCAACGTTGTCTCTTGTGTTTTGTTGCGCTGGAATACCTTTTTTCTTACATTGTGACTTTGTGTGAGGAGTACTTTCGTACCAGAAATAAATATATACTATATATGCGTCAAACTGTCTTATACAATAATTCGTTTTAAAGAAAACCTGCATTCTGCTTGCTTAACGTTTATAATTATGCTGAGTCGAATGATGGCAAAATATTATGACCGACCCACGTTTCGTGATGGGAAAGTTTGATAACACTGTATTATTTTTTTCGTAATCGTCCGATACTAGGGCTGTAATTAAGTTTGCATTCCATCCATGTTTTTTGTCAATTTCTGACAATGAATTACCACAAAATATTTTTTTTAAAATAGCTCGTCTCCGCATAATACCCTGAACATCAAGAAAAACAAATTTTTTTAATTTTTTTTTGTTTGGACTTGGTTATAACATAATTTGATATTTATCCCATATTTTTATACCAAAACGTACTACCGAACTTTTTCCAATACGTCGTTTCTGTTTATCGGAATAAATATGAAGCTTCACGCTTAACTAGGATTAATAATAAATAACAGCTTTATGCTTAAAATATTGAACAAACATTTTTAAATTACCTAAAATAATAATGATATTAAGCAAAAAGATCTGTACAACCTATTTTTCCGAATACAAACAGTGGTTGGTTAGCTTACAATCAACCCTGAAGTTGGACTCGGGACTCGACGGATTCGGTTTATTTTTCTGGAGTCGGACTCCGAACTCGAAACTGGAGTAAGACTATGCATAGGCAAGCAAAATTTTTTGGGGGGCCTGGGCCCCTCAGGCCCCCCCAAAAAATGTAAATATTTTACTTTAATAATTTGTTTTTTTAGCATTTATGAGCAGTACCACAACAGTCGATCACAGGCATGCCACACCTTCAATTGTCACGCACTGTTACGTCACAAAAGGTGGAGTTAATATTGCGTTTGCATAACATTAATGTACCGTAGTTTTAGTGTTTTCAGACAGTTTTTGCTCTTTTAATGTTTTTTTAGTATTGCGTTAACACTCGGACAGTTGCTGCTCGAAACGGTTTGCTAGCATTGTTACTTGAGTTCGTTACGGCAGTTAATACAATGACAAAAGCTAAAAAAAAAACGTTCAAACTTTTTGGACCCCCCCCCAAAATTTTCGGCTGGCTCCGCCACTGAGACTGTTTGGAACTACCCGAGTACCAACTCCGACGTGCCGCAAACTATGAATTGTAAAAGTAGAATATTTTCCAACCATGTATTGTGGGTGGGTCAATAATATGACAACCCTATGGGTGTATTTCGAAATATCTACCTTATATCAGTTATATCAGTTAGGTGAATGGGTGAAATACAGGCTGTAGACTAAGAGCCGGACTCAGTACTCGGCGAAATCGCACATTTGGCCGAATCGGGAGTCGTTCTCGGGTTCAATATTTTATCAATTGTCGGGCTCGGGTTATTTTTAGGCGACTTCATAGCCTGCTTACAATGGTTCTACCTGATTTAAGCTCAAACTAGTGACAAACTAGCACCGCTATTCAAAAATTAACATAGTAAGTACTATCCGTTATTATCGGAATTTTAAACTCACCATCTTCGAATGCAATTTGTTGTAAGAAGATTTAATCCATGTTGCTTTTCCAGATTAATCGTTTAGTGGATGACAGTAAGCAACACATTTTTTAAACTTTCATTTTAACAAAAAGCGCTAAATTTGACCCTAAAAAACAATGGCGTCAAAAAATTGCCCACACTTGACAATACCACTTGAAATACTGAAAATAATGTATACCTCCATTAAACTGCTGCAAACTAAGTCTATAAGCACTTAAAGTAAAAGAGGCAATATAAAATATCAAACAATGGAAACATATAACATTATAAAAACGTGCACTCTGTTTTACATGACTGGATCATAAAAATATGATTAACTGAACCCTGAATCGTATTTCCCTTTTAAACAACTAGGAGCTCCGAATTTTTCAAGCAAAATCAAGCTTCGTTAACATTTAATTAATATTCACTTGAAAATTTCTTCCCCAAAAGCTAAGAAAATCTTCGCAAACCTTAAAAACCTCTGAGTAAAGCTTTACATGTTACATCAGCCTTAATCTGACAACAGTTCTTTAAAGCGTTTGCAATTTTTCATTAGCACGCCCTCTCTCTTTAAATTGTTTTGAATTTAACGCAGTCCTAAGGCTTGTTTTCGCCCTTTGGCGCAATTTGTCGAATTACAAACGTGACAAAAGCGATTGCTGGCCTGGAGACTGTAGAGCAGTGGTTCTCAACTTTTTTAGCTTGCGGCACACACAAAAAATCAAAAACGAAAAAAAATCAAAAACGCGACACACTTCCGGAAAAACGATAATAACTTTACATCACCCTAAATATATAGCTGGGAAATAAGGTAAATATCATTTTAACTGCTAGTTGATTAGGCTAATAGTGTAAATAGTGTAAATTCAGTCTAACATGCCTGTCTGTATGGATATTTGTAAAATATACAAAATTGTATATTTTTTCAAAATTTTAAGGTAGATTGAGGCAGAAATACCAAAGCCACTACAATAGTAGGTAGGATAAAATACGTTGGTTACCCTATATCCCGTTTACACCTTGAGACTTTGGTAAAAGATTAATTTTCGTCATGTATCGTTTACATTTGCCTTATCTCTCTAATTTTTAGTTTATTTATCTATTTAAATGGGAAAAATTTTAAACTGTATGTTATTAAAGTATTTCTCAGAAGCAAATAAAAATTAACATCCTACCAACTAAAATGAGCTTGGTGTTAGTTCCATAGCGCCACCTAACGACTGTATTTTTATTTTATTCGCTAGAGGTGCCCAACACCTAGCATGAAACTGCCGTTTGACCTTAGATTATTCAGAATTGTTCAACATATGAAAAAGTAACAGTAGTAATGTTTAATCATTTAGTAAAAACGGTTATTTGCATCAATAAAAAAGATTCTAACGCTGTAAATAAGTACCTTATTTTGAACAGTTGATTAAAACACGCCAATAAAACAAAAATGGGTTGGCTATGGTTACGTGTTTATCAACACGTTAAACACCCAAATTAATTAATTGCCATAAGCCAAATCTTAGAGTTCATTAAGTGATTTTACGATGTGATAAATAGGGTTTTAGATTGCGCGTTTCAGCTTTCGTTTGCCAAATATGTTCTTCAGTTATACATAATATCATATTTGATGATGTAAAATTTTCCGTATTGTTGTCTGTAAAATTCCTGAGTTTTCCTGCTTCAGTTCGCCTCGTTTCAAACTTGACAGCTATGCCTCTTGTTTAAATTCTTGGTTATTAGTTAGTAACTGTTCTATGTTTCTTAATGTAGCAATTTCAAAGAAGGGAGTATCTCTATTTAATCTGAAACTTTTCACTGCAGATTTCAGCATTTTAATCACGCCTTAAAGGTCGATAACTTTGCTATGATTAATTTTACTGCAACAGGAAAGAGAACTAAAGTCTGACTCTGTATTTTACTGCGGTTTTTATAATTTTGTAATTTTTATTTTTGCATCGCAAAAAACGACCCACTTGGATTACAATATTTTAAGAAAACCTTGTCAAAACTCAAATCGAAATGCAATTCAGTCAACTGCCCAACAAAGGCGCCTTATTAACGTTGTTTTAAATTGCATTCACGAACCTTCTCTTCATTATTTTGTGAACATTTAAAATAAAAAATAAGCACTTGAAACTCATCAATTGTCTAACAGTTACTGGATTTCCACCAAAGAAATTAACCCTTTGGTTTAACTAACACCAGGTAAGTGACTTTTTTAACAAACCAGACGACTTTTTTTCTGCAGGTAATTCCATATTAAGCGCAATAACCACAATGTAAACAACTTACACAATTTACAGCACATATTAACACGTGAAAAAAAAAAGTGCAGCAAAAAAACGTGACTAAACAGAAGCGATCAATTTTAGAGCGAAAAGTGACGTAATAGTTGAACGATTGATGACGAAATAGAACTACATCTTGTGGATTTGTCTGCTTGGAAACAAACTTGGCGCGGATCTCAGGATGATGACGTCACACGATTAAACTAACTTCCGGCATTGACTCAAATTTCTAGAATTATTAATGCACAGCATTAGGCTTCAATCATTAATTTAGTTTTAAATTATATTCAACTAAACTTTAACTGTATTATATCTTCGTTAGAGATATATACGGTTTACGCGAGCTTGCAGAATTTAGCTCCAACTTTGTTTTCGCTTTATATAAGTGTGTATCTCTGATACGTACAAGTGGATTGAACAGTATTTCCTGTATTTTTTCGCTCATGATTTGAAAACATTCCATTTCCTATTTTAATACCTTGGTCTTTGTTTATTTTCTGCATTATTTTTACTTGATTTTCAAATGTTTACACAACATTTTTTTAAAATACCAAACGTCTTGTTTTTCTTTGGCATTTCTATAGTTGTTTGACTTGTTGAAATGACAAATTACATCAACTAAGCTTTTTAACAGTTTTGCAGAAATTTGTGTTCAACCGGTAGTCGGTAAAACATGTAAAACGTGTGGCTCATGACGATAATGAAATCAAGTACTTCAAATAAATAGATTTTTAATAGTTCAAAATTTCAATGGGGTAAAATAATCGCCCTGGGTATTATTAAACATTTTATGTTTTAGCAATACAAAAACTGTGTAACTTTATGCAATCTGAAGCCATTATTTTTACAGCAGGTCTGCTAAGTTTACTTTGATTTATAAAACTTTCTGCCTTTCTTGAAACGGAAATTAATTTGCATGCTTTAATGGTCTTCTTTATTTTTAAAACTGACTTCACTTCGAACAAACCAGATTTGTTTTTTCCGCAGGTTAATTCCATATTAAGCGCAATAACCACAATGTAAAAAACTTACACAATTGACAAGAAATAATCACAAAACAGAAGCGGAAAATTCATGCGTAAAAGTGACGTAATAGTTAAAACGATTAATGGCGAAATACAGTTCTTTGTGGATTGTTCGGTTGTAAATTACTTCTTCCGGGCCCAAGACGAACTTAGCGCATGTCCGTGGGATGACGTCATGCTTCCCAAATCAACATGTCAGTGACGTCATGCTGGCTCCTGGGTCCATGTCGTTACCAACATGGGATGATGGAAGCTCGATGCGAGATCGATGTTTCATGAAAAAAAAAAATAAAGCGGTTAGAGGGGAATAAAGGGAAGTTAAGTGTTGATGAATGAGAGCTTAACCCTAGCCTTAATCCCTACAACCTAAGCCCTATTTGCGCAAGTTATTGGGGGTAATTTTGAAAGAAATTATTATGCTTACCTGTATTACCTGAAAACAAGAATTTACCCTGAAACATAAAACGGGTAAGAACCTGAAAAAAATCGAACGTTAAGAACCTGAAAAAAATCGAACGTTATGAACCTGAAAAAAATCGAACGTTAAGAACCTGAAAAAAATCGAACGTTATGAACCTGAAAAAAATCGAACGTTAAGAACCTGAAAAAAATCGAACGTTAAGAACCTGAAAAAAATCGAACGTTATGAACCTGAAAAAAATCGAACGTTAAGAACCTGAAAAAAATCGAACGTTAAGAACCTGAAAAAAATCGAACGTTAAAAACCTGAAAAAAATGCGTTAGTGTTGGTAAGTTTCGTTCATTTTTTTATGTGCCCTTCACCCAATTTAACTGCCTCGCCCTGACCTTCCCATATCGGCAATGAAAACAAAAATCGTGCACGCTGTCTCACATGTTCATTTTATTTGGTTTGTGATATTTTGGTTGGTTTATTTTTGTCATGTAGCGGTCTTAACTGAGTGCAAAAACACGCCAAACACAAAAACACGCAGTTCTTTCGTCGGGGATGGATTCAATCGTCTCATCGCATCGTGGTTATTAGAATAGCTCGTCAAAAAGTAACTTTTAGCTAGAAATAAAACTTCCTGTATTTGAAGGAAGCATTATTTGCTAACCAAAGGTTATTTTTTTCAAAGAAGAGTTCGATGTGGTTATGGTTCGAGTAGATTCTCTTCGATTTACATCCAAGTTTGTACAATTTACATTAAACACACGTGATTGCCGATGCTAACTATTGGTTCAGAACTGTGCAAAGTGATTTTACAATAAAAAGTGCAGTTTTACGTGATAAAGCTCTGAACCAATTCCTGACGCTTCTCTGCTTTTAGAAATTAATAAAAAGTGTGCAAAACATCTACAATAGAAGGCGTGGCTGTCACGCGATTTTGTCAGTTGCGAATATTCAAAAAACAAAGTTTTTTAATTAGTAAGGAAATTAAATTTCGCAACAAAACAACGTCAGTGTAAACTGTGGAGTTGGTTTAACATAATTATAATCTGTCTGCAATGATCGCTGAAGAAATGGAGCTCATGACTGGACGAGATATTTTGACAGCAACATCTCGTTTTAAATGGAATTTTAGAAAGACAACCCAAAATTTTGATTTACCCATATTGATTGCGCATTTAGCATTTTTTTATAATTATTTCGTTCAGATTTAACTGGTTTTCAAGCGATTTACTTGCCCAGCAGTTTTATTGCTACCTAATCACGGGGACAGAAGGGAAAATGAAAAAGTGGGGAATAAAACTGCAAGGCAAGGCCTGATTCTGCGGCGGACCATTTGTAAATTACATCGGGCTACTCCCGTCAACTAACTTGAAAACCAGTTTTCACGGGGACCAGTCATAGCTCCAGGAAGTAAGAAAAAGCAAGATGGCTAGAATTGGTTTTATTTTTATTTTTAATTAAACGTGGTTAGAGAACGGTGCCAAAAGCGCAGCCCTAAAAAGTTTTTCAAATCACACCGTTCTTTCCCTAATATCCCTACTTTTACCCAAAATATCCAAACAGGGGCATTAGGCTGCGTTTGAAGTACTAAAGCCAGGGGTGGGGGGATCCTATGCCCTACGCGAGGTTTGGTGCCAATACCGGTTTGTATTGACTTGCGTTACACAGACACAAGACAAGCCCGTGAACACAACCGTCGAGATCTACACCCTAATCCTTACTTAGGTGTAACCGCCATAATAACGATAACCTACGAGTTTAAATGGCGGAAAATCCCACTATTTACAAGGCGAAGCTAAAAAGCAACCTATTTATTCATAAAGGTGCCACGACCTTTTCTATGGGACACCTACAACGCACCTTAGCTTTCTGGTGGCACCAGAACTACGTTGCACCGCCAAGATCAAGCAAGGTTCCCTGCCCGAACCTTGCTTTGACCCAAGCGGTTTCCCTGCGTCAAAGAGGTTAATACTAAAGCCTATAAACTCCACAGTCGAGATTGACGCGTGTGACAGCCACTAGTTGTTACAGCACCTTGTAATAGTTGTACGCCCCAGTGGCGTATAAACGAGATCATCCAAACAAAACGTACAAAGTTGCTTCCTCCATTCCAAAATCGAACATTCTTCTTCCAGTTCCGTCGCCAACTAACACGTGAAAGTGCCAAACTCGTGTTTTAAGCAGTTCGACGCGCATTCAAAGATCTTTCCAGAAAGCAATCAACGTTGGAATTTCGCGCCGCGCCTAAACCTAATTATGGTAACCTGCCTTTACTGATGCGATTATTAAATACAAATCTAAAGGGGCGGTACTTGATCTGCGTTTTCTATCAACGTTGCCCGATCTTTAAAGACTATGATGTTTAGTTGTAAAAGTGCATTTGCTCTTTATTTCAAAGAAAACATAATAGAGTATTGAGAGGTAGGTTTGTTTTATTGAGTTTCAAGAGAGTGACGCTTTTTCAGTTCGAAGTTTTTATGTTTAAAAGATTTATTCAAGGTAAAGCTCTTGGATAAGGTTCTGTTCAGTATAGGATTAATTTATTTTGATTTGTTAGTCTCAAATGCCATTTAATTGTAAATGCCGCTGTGCTATTTTTGGGTGTGGTTGTTATATATAAAAAAACATCGATACTAGGTTTACGAGAAGCACAATGGTTATATTAATTAGTGCAGTCGATTTAACTATAAATATATTAATTAGAGATTGATTTGTCTACCAATGCAGCGTCGCACATTATTTGCGGTTTGTTAAATGCAATAAAATGTGATTAATTGGTTTTATTAATTCAACCGATATTTATAACCTTTACTGATTGCGAATAGTAAATAAAAATCTAAAGGGTGATACCGTATTGGGAGTAGTTTACATGCAATACAATTGGATTCATAAATTGAAAAAAATACGCGAAATGGTTAACTATAATATTCTGTTGTTAACTATGACATTTCTTGAGGTTGGCATATAACACATACTGTTAAATTGTAACCCAATTTCTGTTTAATGCAGCGTGCGAATTTAAGAATAGCTCACTTCTTTCAAACATTTTTAATTTTTTTTTTAATTTGCGAAAATATGAACCATTCTTATCGTTGTGGTAAAATTGTTTTTCAAAAAAATTCAAGTTAAAGGTGTTTATTTTGCCGTTAAAATTTATTTGGCGATCTTGTGTGCCGGCTAGCTTTTGGCTTTTAAACAGTTAATGTTCCGTCTTGTTAAGATGGTTTTGAGGTACAAGGTATTGAATACTAATTCAGCTGTCGTTTATTGCAGATTAAAATTAGCTTTTTGGGACCACAAACTAAATTTATAAACATTCTGCAAATAAGTACAACAGTGAATAAAGTTAGGTTCTTTACTTAAACCACCACCTCTATTTTAAGGACAGCATGCTACGTAGACGTTCAGTAAATCAACAAAAATACGGTAATATTTTTTTAAAGATTTCATGCATTTGCAACCGCATTGAATAATATATAAACATCGTAACATAACAGGCAATTAAGTAAGCAATATAAGGTTTTGGACAACTTAAGGAATACGGTTGATAGTCCTGGTACGTTAAGATTTTTTTCCAAAAAACACCACTTCTATTTTAAGAACAGCATAGGGATTTTGCCATACACGTTAAACACATAGAAACAATCGGAAAAAAATAAGAAAAGATAACACGCGCCAATGTAAATGCATCGGATTAAACACCAATAAAACATTGTATGAGTTTGTGAATAACTAAGCAATCATTTTAAGGTTTTAGGGAAAACTTAAAAATAAATTCAGTAAAAAGTTTGAATAGTCCTGATTCGTTTGGTTCCAATATTAAAAAATTAAAAAACAGTGAATATTATTCCAAGTACAACATGCATTTCAATGGCGAAAAAAAGTGTATTTTCCGTATTTCAATCTGCCGCGCGTCCCCTGGTCATAACCTCCTTGACTTTGCTTCTAATCTTTGAGTGATTTCTTTTGTCCTTCTATTCAGAATGGCTTAAATCTTCTGGATTCCTTCATCGCTCTTATCTTCTGCTTGTCTTCTTCAAACTTTCTTCTAAGGTCAGCGATTTCTAAATTGCGAAAAAAAATTGGTTGTAGAAAATGAAATATATAACATTGTTTTTGTACGTGCCACAAAAAACACTACCGGATAGCCAGTATAGCGCTACTTTGTATAACGCTACCTGGCTATGCAAAATTAATAAACACAGGGTTGCCACACAGTTTTATAAAAAAATCACATGCAAAAAGCTTTAAAAAAACGGCATTTAAAGGCTTTCCAAAAAAAATATAGCTTTTTAAGACCTAAAATTGAAACGCTCGACAGATTTTTTAATATAATTCGAAAATAAAACAGTATAAATTTGCAGTATAAATTTTTTTTTATTTTTTTACCGGTCTTACTAAACACATAACTTAAATCTGCACATAAAGACAATTTAATGACTTTTTAAAGACTTTTGAGGAAAACATTGGGAAAACAGTATAAATGCCATCGTCTACACAATAAAAAATAGTTACAAAGGTATAGCTAATAATTTTTAGTTTTTAACTGGTCTTACTAAACATATAACTCGAAGCTGCACACATTCAAAAACTATTTAAAGACAAGAAAAACATTCAAAGACTTTCAATATGTAAATCAATTCAAAGACTTCTGGCAACCCTGCCTATTTCAATTTAGGGGGTTGTTTTTAGAACTGTTCCTAATGTGACAAAAAACAAAGAACTTACTTTCTCTTTTCGATTCACGAATCTGATAGGTGTACACATTGAGTAGCTCCTGGATAAAATGCACAAAACAAAATCAGAGTCAGGGATTTAAAAGGTTTCAAACAGGCAGCATTCGAACAACCCTGACTAAAAACTACAGTTGATATTGTAATTTTGTAAATATAAAAAACATTTTTATTTATTTGTTTAGTAATATACCATGTTTGAGTCGCGTTTTGCAAAACAAAAACAGTAACACAGTACTTAGTTGGGCCTTAACATTAATGCAACTTTAACTGACCCATAAGGTAAGCTGCCTATTTGAACAACAGGTTAACACAGTGGTTTTTAACCGGGGTGCCACAGCATTTTGTTTAAAGGGTGCCGAGAGATATTTGAGAATCTTTAAGAATCTAACTTTTACTCAAATCTTACAACTTTTTGTGTAAGATTAATGGAATAAATCCAATTAGAACTTCCTACGCTGTGCAGAGTCGATGTGTGTTGTTGCAGATAGGCGTATAAAAAATTAATATGGCAGAAAAATCCTATTTTTTGGAATTTTTTCCTTGGTTTTATGTGTGTCTCCTGTGACGTAACTTTTGAAGCGTGACGTAAAATTGGCAAATTTATTTGTTCGGCATTTGCATAAATCTGCTTTGGAAAAATAAAATTTTCTGTTATTGCCACAAAAATATTTAATTTGTTGCTTCGATTGTTGATTCATTTTGTAAACTTTATGTAAATACTTTTTGTTTTGCACGTGACGTGACTATTTCGGCATAACTGCATCGGCATAAAAGTTAAAAACTGCTGCACAAGAACGTGTAAATCTTTTAAAATATGGTCCACAGAATGAGGGGTGGCTGATAATATTGGATGGGAGCAGTGGAAAAAACCTACGGAAAAATGTTGTAGGGGTGCCACAATCTATTCATCATTTTTGAGGGGTGCCACAATCTATTTATCATTTCTGAGGGGTGCCGCAATCTATTTATAATTTCTCAGGGGGGTCGCAATCTATTTATTATTTTTGAGGGGTGTCGCAATCTATTTATTATTTCTGAGGGGTGTCGCAAGCCATAAAAGGTTGAGAGCCACTGGGTTAACACATATGCTGGATATGTTTTAACTTTACTCTTCTATAGTTCATAATTATCATGTTTTGCATAAACCCTATATTGTATGTTTAAACAACCCTAATAAAAATATAACATAGTTAAATTTTACCCTTTCTTTTCGTTTTTTCTTCTCTTTTTGTTTAATTTTTAGTTGGTTGGTTTCTGAGCGACTGAATCCGGCATTTTTTCCTGTCTTTGTTACTTTTACCCAACCGTCTTCATCCGGTATCCCTTCTTTTTCAACCTCCACTTTTTCTTCCTGAAAAAATGAGAAACACAGCAGTTTACAAAACTGTCGGTTTTTTAAATGTCTAGTAAACGCACACACAGATTTAAAAAGTGTATTTTTAATTTAATATTTCAAGCCACTAACAACCAAACTGTATTGAATCCTAAAAATTTAGCAAAATTGTATGATTAATATTCTCTTTATTTGGCTCAAATGTTTTAATTTGGACTCAAGGGTGTTATCTATTTTTAAAGGGAGATAATATTTGAAAAGTATTCTGTTTTCTAAATAGTTTTGGTTTAAGTTAACTTAAATTTCATTGTTAAGCAAATATTATCCTTAACATAGTCAATATTTGGGGCAATTGTAGAAATATGTTTAGAGTTTGATTTCTTATTTTACCACATTAATTTCTTTTATTAGGATCATTGCTGTCAGTAATTCAAAAAGACCAAGATAATATAATTTACAAAAACTATTTAATGTAAAGTAATTTTAATGCCCATTCAAACCTCTTCAACCCTCTTGTCGTATTCCTCCATAAAACTGTCAATTTCACTTTGTAGCTTCTTAACATCTGGTCTGGATTGAACATATTCAAAACACCATTCTGCAGAAAAAAAAATAATTCAAAATAAAGACAATATGACATTTATATATTAGACCAGTGGTTCTCAACCTTTTTTCTTTTGTGGCCCATTTTCGTTGCACAAAAATTCTGTGGCCCACTCAATGTTTATAATAAAAAACGAACTATAAACTAGGTTTAGAACAAAACACAGCAGAACATGTTTCAAAACACATTATTTCTTTAACCGTTCACTAGCTGCTGAACAATAAATTTACATTCCTTATCAATTCCTCCCCAAGCCATTATTATTATAAGATTAAGTATAGTGACACAAATGAAACTAAATTTCCACCAGTGAGCCATGGCCGTCCGGTTGAGAACCGCTGTATTAGACTGTCTTGTGGTTATTGCCAACAATAAACCATGAATAACCAAGTATATCATTTAAGGCAGAATAACGTTTCCGAACATTGAATTTACTGTTAATATGTAATTTACAAAGCTGTATTGTTAAAATTCCTACACAATAAAACTATTTATAATGCTTTAACATAGAAAATTCTGGGCACTTTTTTATGACTAAATAAAAGTCAATATAATGCAAATTTAACCCACATTTAAATCAACAGAAGATCTTGAATAAAAGTTTTAAAATATTTTTGCTTATAAGATTGTAGTATCACGACATAAAAGAATCAGAAGTTTTTTATTTCTTCAAGACAATGCTTTATAATGCATTTAAAAAAGGGTAAATATTATATTTTGTTACTTGATTTTTTAATTTAATATTTAAAGGGTTAGTTTACTTTGTACTCCAGTAAGCATTTCACACTTTTCCGTGGATAAGATTATTGGACTTTCATCGTTTGCACGTTCCAAAGATTTCTGGAGGCCTTTGTTTGTTTGAAAAGTTAGATAAGCGACATAAAACCCTTTCACTGACGGAGAAGGGAAATACTTCGTGCCCTTAACGGCCTCTTCCACATTTCCAGGATTTTTTTGAATTCTCAAATCTGTTACTTTTCCGAACGGACCAAATATCTGTCGAAGTCGCTTCTGCAAAAAAATACAATAATGTTAAACATGGATATTAAAGTTTTGGAGCATAATAGTTGGAGGTTGTATTAAGAATATCAAAGCCCATCCAGAACTAGGCATCATCTTGAATGTTCCAAATAAATCTTTATTCATTTTCAACATATTAAAGCTATTTTACGTTGGTAGCGGGGGCGTATCCAGAAATTTAAAAAGGGGGGGGCCTGAATTTTCAACTTGGGGAATTCCCCTCTTTTTCGTCTGACGTTAATGACGTCATAATAATAGCGATTGAGATAACGTCATAAATAATACCGCAGTGTGCAATCGTTAATTTCAGGAGTGAATCGAAAACAAGACCGTGAATGTGATTGATTTTGGTAGATCCATGTACGGGACCACGCTAAATTGCAAGCACGCCACCTGCAATACTAAACAAAGATCGTTTTCCAGGGTGTTATTCGACTAGCACAACATAAAAACGCCACTTAAATAGTTCTAAAATCAGTGTTGTTAACCTTTTTAAGAGAGGGCATACCTGGCGAGCGAAGCGAACGCGATTTTTTTTGGTATAACGGCATTTCTTTTAAATTTATTGCAAGTTTTATTACATTGCCGAAACTAAAAAATAAAAAAATATGTCCAATATTTTTGAAAACGTTTTCCATTTGTCCGCGAAGCACTTGGCAGCCCTCCACGGCGCAACGGTAAAGCAGCGCTGTTCAAAAGACAGCATTAAAATGTAAACAAAACGGACGTATAAAAGTCATTGAAAAATTTTCACACTTACGTAGTTAAAATAGTCGAAAAGTATATGAAATGGAAAACTGCGAGAAACATCAGCACCGCCTAACTCGACGTTATAAGCGAGAAAAAGGCGGAGACCGCTAGATTTATTGTTGTTAATTGTCGAACACACACTTGCTAATCAGCCAACCTGAACGAATAAGGAAATGCGAGAGAAAAATATCCTGCGTTTACGGTCGACCAAACAAGAAACGAAAAACGGCGTTTTGCATTTGATTTTGGTTTCGCAATAGGTTAAGACGCGTGACCCAATTACATTAAAAAACACGCAGCTTCGGACGATGAGGCTGACAAAAACGAACAAAAAACGATATTGTCACTTACGAAAAGGGGGGGTCCGAACCCCCAAATCCCCCTTGATACGCTACTGGTTGGTAGCAATGCGTTTATTGTGATCTAAAACGGTTGCTGTTGCTACATACATTACTAGCATTTGCCTAACAAATTACTGTTTACCATTAATATCAAATAGTTTTAATATTAGCAATACCTTTTTAGATAATCAAAAACCTGTTGTTGTATGAGAAATTTGCAATAACTGTTTCCATTTATATTTACCAGCAAATAACGATGAACAACTAATAAAACTGTAAAATTTTTAGCCTCTATAACTTACTTAGTTTAAATGTGAGTTAACATAGACGGAAATAAGGGATTCATTCAAAATATCTGTAAAACACAGAATCTAGTTCATTTCAGTTTCGAAAGTATGGCAGATCTCGACAAATCTTGCCTTATAATCCCAGAAAAATTGGGTTGAAAATTGTGTGCAAGTCCAGTGACCACACAAAATGTTTTAATAAAACATTGGGTGTGCACCTGACATAAAATGCAGCCTGAATGCAGGTTTACTCTGTTAAAAATAAGCAGGTACACTTACCATTTACTTCAAGGTTAAGTTAAATACATGCTTATAAAAGCAAAAATTGTCAATGGAGAAACAACAGTTGACATAATCTAACCTCTGAAACGTAAGGTGGTATATTCAGGACAAGCAAAGTGTTGTTGTTGTTGCTGTTGTCCAAGGCTCCCTTCTTTCGAACAACATGCTGTTTAATGAACAAAGAGTGTCCGTGTTCTGATTTGTCATCAAAACGGAGACGAATTTGTTTTAAATCGGCCATTTTGAAAATGGCTGAGGTTAAACTAAATCTGAAAATTAAGGTAAATATGGAGCCAAGCCCTGTTTGCATTTCAGTTGCTTTCTGCCAACTTCAACTTTGCAAATACTTGACTAAATCCTGTCAGTTGAGTTATTTGGCGTAAAATATCGCCAGTCTAGTGAATGTACAAAGTATAATTGCACTTCTAGGTAATAAATTGCAAAATTTTGTCGTAATATTAAGGCCAAAAAAAAAACTCGCTTAAAGCTCAAGCATCCATTACTGACGCAAAAATGAAACTCTAAATGAAAAGTTTAGCACAAACAGAGAAAAATATACGAAGATTAATCATTATTTATAAATGCAAAGTGGTCATTGTCAACTCAACTGAGCATAAACGCCCTTACTTTTTATTTTAAGTTTTACCCGAAATCGCTTAAAATGCACAATAGATGTTCGTTTGTTATCATCTGTCATAATTGACGGTTATGTTTTTCGGATTAAACAGCAAAATTGACAAAAAGAATACGCTATGCCTTAAACTGTCTTTGTAAAAAATATAAAATCTTAAGTTTACAAAAATCTAACCACATGATAAATTGGTGCTTTCCCCTATTTGCGAAAAGTTTTTACCAAATAAATAAAAATTAAAACAAAATATAATTTAAAAAATTTTAATTTAAAAAAATTTCTGCGGTAAAATAAAATATCCCACCGTATTTGGTTTGCAAAGATATAAATATAAACGGTAATTTAACAACCCAGCTAATATAAACGGTAAATTTAACAACCCAAAAAATATAAACGGTAATTTAACAACCCAAAAAAAATAAGGTCAAATATTTCATGGTTGGCTGATTGTAACTATAACAACGAGTAAGCTAAATACGTCAAGTTTCTCAAATGTTAACTTTTTGTTGGTAGGTTATCAAGATTTTTGTATAAAAATCGCCCAAACACACATATTTTTTGTAACTCACTTGATATAACTTTGTTGTAGGGCAAAGATAAGGTGTTCAGGTTAGCTGGATAAATAATGGCGACTGTTCAGCATGCAAACTTTATTCAGTATGGAAGAAGAACTGGAAATTCAAAGTCTGCACCTTCTAAAAGGGGTAATTGTACAACTATTACTTAAATTACAATAAATCTAATATCGAATTGTAATCAAAACTTTCATACTATGTGGTACCTAGTTAGTTTATATTTAAAATAAAATAAGTCTATAACTTACTTCGGCGCTGGTCTAGAATCCTACCACAATGATTAAATCAACGCACAATATTTGGGTTAGGGTGCGAGTTAGCGTTTGGGTGTTGTTGGGTCAAGTATTATTATATTCATTATTTAATAATATTACTTGACCCACCCTCACCCAAACCGTAACCGACACCCTAACCCACATATTGTGCATTGCTTAATAATTATTTCAACAATGTGGTAGGATTCTAGACCAGCGCCCTTACTTCAAACACCCAAAACACAGTATTAATTACTAATCAGTAGTTTAACTAGAACTTCTGGCGCTGGTCTAGAATCCTACCACAGTTATAAAATCAACGCACAAAATTTGAATTAGGGTGCGAGTTAGCGTTTGGGTGGGTCGAGTAATACTATATTCTTTATTTAATAATAATACTTGACCCACCCTAACCCCAATGTTAACCCGCACCCTAACCCAAATAATGTTTCGTTGTGGTAGGATTCTGAGCCAGCGCTGAACTTTTTACTTCAAAATTTATATTTATATATGTGTGTGCGTCTTTTAAACTAAAAACCTACTTATTCTTCAAATAACAGATTAGGGATACCCGGTAATATCGGATCAGGGCTGAAACCAGTTGTTAAACGGTAGTATTTTATCGGTAAGCAGCTGATACCCACTATGGAAAGTACACCCGCAATGTTTTTTCAACAGACTGGACCTGCATCCCTAGAAACTGAATATGCACCCGGTTTTCCTATATGTTATAACAGCAGTGCATTTTTCATCTTAGTTGCACCTGGTCGCCCAAATTTTTCCGGGCCGTGCACCCGCGAGATCTCGTCGAGATCTGCCATACTTTCCAGGCGGGGCCGATACTACTGTATGGCTTTATCAGTGCCGATCATTACAGTCATGTTTTGCAATCCAACCTAGAGTTTCTACTATCAAGTACAAATTTCCAATAACACATTACATTTAAAACAGAAGATAAATAGGCTTCCCAGAGCTCATTTTCGGCCTAAACTATTTGGCTCGTTTGGCTGTATTAAGTACATCATTTGGTATGAAGCGAAACTTACTTGAAAGTAAAATTTTTCATGTTCCAAAAAAGGTTCACAACATGAAGAAGAACTGGAACAACCTCAACAAATTCCAAACGGAATGATTCTTCCAGATGGAACTGACCTCAGACAAGTAATTAGATCTTAAATCAATTATGAACATACCTAAATAAACATTTCACCAGTGTTGTAAAAAATCGTTTTAAATGATTTAAGGCCAAGTCAAGCCCTCATCATAAAATTAAACATTAAACTTCTAAAATTGGGAAACTAAGTACATTATGAGCAAAGTCTAAACTAAAAAACATTGAAAATGCATCTTTTATGTTAAACAGCAAGAAAATTGTTTATGCACAAAAATTAAGATATATATATATATATATATAATTTATAAAAAATAATTTAATAAAAAAACTTAATAAAAGCACTTTATTTTAACCCAGGTCGTTGTCTAAACGACTTCAGTCAAGTCAACTTATTTTTCCAAATTCAAGTCATTTTAAAGCAGTGACTAAAGTGAACTTATTGATTACAACACCGCATTTTACAATTTACCTCAGAATAAATTAAAATTACGGTAACAAATGAAAGAGAAAAATACACAGGATAACATATACGAATCAATTGCTAGGATTAAAAAAACAAAAGTACAGATCTAAGCAGTTTATTTTATCTCATAATCCTGTATATTTTAGATGAACTGCTAATTAATAGTCAAATATACAGTTTTAATGCCCTAATATTTAATACATGTAGGTACTCGACTAGTTTTTTTATATATTACATTTAAACAATAATTTCAAAGATTATTTTATTTGTTTTTAGATTAAAGTGCTTCCCCGCAATGAATGGGAACGAATCCAAAACAGCCTTTACGCAAAAGAAAGGGAGATGGAAAAGATAATGGAAGCTCGTGCCGAACGTGAAGCTTTGCACGCTCAATCTAAGGAAATTGTAAAGAACTGGTCCAACACAATCGCAGTAAGTTTCTAGCAATAAATTCTACTGCAAATAATACAAGTATTGATCGTTTTGCGTGTCTTAAGTTTGCTAAAAAATATTTTTAATAATAACACAAAACAAAAGTTAAAAATTATCTTAAAATACATTTATATAATATCTTAAACTCATATTATAATGATTTACGTATGAATATAACTTACATTGAAATGAATGCCATTTGAAGTTGTTAAGCTAAGTTAAATTTTTGTATGTTTTATTGTTTTAGTTTATTTAAAATTAATTGGTAGAAAAGACATAGATTGATAGCAGATATGAAATTGTTCTTTGTAAGACCAAAAACATTTCTATTCTTTCCTATGATAAACGTACCACACATTTATTTTGTTTATATTAAATTTAGATTTCTGGCTATTTAAGTAATTAGGCATACAAATCCAAAACAATACTGTGTTTTTCAAAAATGAATTGCACAATACTTTTTCTCATGTAAACCTACCTAAAATAAATTGTGGATGCGCATAGGTTTGGCATTACATAAATTTACTTAAAAAACTGTTTACTTAAAAAAAAATAAAAAATTCTTGTAAGAAATGGAAATAAATAATTGCCATTTAAAGTTGTTGTGTATTATATTCAATTGTTTGTTTTATTTTAAATCGGCAGGTAAATATATTTAGATTTGTAACAAATGTTTTATCCATTTCACAACAAAAAACTTTTCTAGTCCTTTCCATGATTAAAGCACAACATTTGCAATAATTTTTTTGATTTGTAGGAAACATTTAATTAATTACAAATAGGCGTTGCAATGACATTCCTTATACAAATCTGTAGGGGCAACGACAAACAAAGCTCAAGGCAAGAAAGTTGCGCGAAGAAAAAGAAGAAGAAAGCAGGGTCCAGCTTGATATCGAGGAGGCAAAATACCAAGCCGCGAAAAGAAAAGAAGCGATCGACAAAGCAAAGACAATACAATACTTTCAAACAGATAGGATTAAGGGTTTCCATGTGAGTTGAACGACTAACACTTTGATGAATTTAACCCTCTGAAGACCATTCTGTTTATGTTGTTACCTCTTTACTGCTTAATTGCCTATTCATTTCTTAATTTTGTTTATATATATTGTAATGATTAAAATATGATCTCTGTATCATAACCTTTAAGGGTCTTAAGTTTGTAACCATCAAATAAGTGTTACTTGGAAAGCTTAACAAGCCATGCTTCATTACATGTAATCATTACATGTGTATAGTCAGAATAAAGCAAGATATATACACATATGGTTTCTGGATGAAAAAGAAATTAATAGCGTACATGCAAAGAAGAAAAAATGTCCTACTACATCATTGTTGCTTAAAATAGGTGATATTTTAATGCCTTAATACCCTAGTTTCAGTTTTTAATTATCTCTATTACTCCCAGATTGGTTTGGCATTTAAAGAAAATCTTTTTTTAATGATTTATTTCTAAATTGCAGGGTGCTCTATTGCTCACTGAAGTGCTAAAAGAAAGAGACGCACAGGTTGAACTAAAGAAACAAAAAGAGGCATCCAGCTTAGGAAAGGATGCAGAGCTTGTAAAACACTACAGGTATACAACACACATATTCGGTATAATATTTTTATTAAGTAAAGACATGTATTTTGTTTAATGTTTAGTTTATTCAACAACTGAAATGTACATTTTCATAATGTGTATTCTGTGATCAAGGAGTGATGCTGGCCAACGAGCACAGTACCCGGTACACACAAGATGCCTTTAAAAAGGATATTACCTAAATCGTTCAGTCTGATCAGGATTGTAGTGCAAGGCCAGGCTAGAAAAACAACTAGCCTGCGATGGGGTTCGAACTCACAACCTTAGCCATCCCCGAACCATCGCCTTACCAAATGAGCTGCACAGGCTCAGAGAGGAGTAAGTGTATGTGCATTCTGTTCGTACATACAACCTCAATTGAAGGGGATCTATAACCCATATTTTCAACAACTAGTAAATATACACCATGTGTATTCTGGGTGTTTTTTTTTATGGTTTTAATTGATGTAGTTTATAAATATGGCCGACCAATCAATGATATAAAGCCTTATTTTATTCAAGTTTTTATGCTTTTTTGTGCTAAACACACAGGGAGGAATTTGAAAGAGGCACTCGCCATGATCAAGAAAAAGCCAAAAAAAGATACGACGAAAGAAAAAAAGTTTCTGAATATCAGCAAATGCAGTAAGTTGTGCAAGTTGTACTGAACTGTTTTTTTATAAAATATTAACAAAATGTACTTATCCTCTTTAACTCAACTCGCTTTTAACTTAACTTGGCGTTTTCTGATATTATTTTGAAAACAACTTAAGTTCTTTTAAAAATAACTTTACTCAAATTTAGTTCTTTTAAAAATATATTTACTCAAATTTAATTTGTTTTAAAACGCAGACTTGAACGTATTTTGTTTTTAAACTGTCTTAGCTCAAACTTAAGTTATTTTAAAATGACTTGAATTGAACTTAAGTTGTTTGAAGAATGACTTAACTAGAATTAAAATGTTTTGAAAAAATTACTAAACGCACTTTGCAAAAGACTTGATTTTCAAACTGGTCTTATTTTGCTTGAATCGGATTAAATTCATAAATTGTAACTTGTTTCCAGCTGTCGCCTTTCTAACGTGACTTCTTTCCTCCAGGATCCGTGAGCACATGGACGTGAGATCAAAAGAGGAGCAGGATGACAAAAAGGAGGGAGAAGAGCTCCAGAAGCTTGCCAAGCTCCACGAGTGGGAGCAAGCCAAGCTGGAGGAAGTGAGAAGAAAGGAGAAGATGGTGATCATGAGGTCGCACATCGATCACAAGAACAATAAGTAAGGAGGAGTTTGTTGGTTGACAATGCCACATTAAGGTTGCCACCGTCACTTAAAAGTTGACACTGTCACTTAAAGGTTGTCACTGTCACGTAAAAGTTGCCACTGCCACTTAAAAGTTACTACTGTCACAAATATTTACCTTGGTTGCGTTTGGTATCAATTATAATATTGCTAAGCCCATACTTTAGTAGAATACGTTTCTAAATAGACATTTTTAATGCTTGGGAACTGGCCACCATATTTTATCACTTAACAAGTGACTGTGTATTTGTATTGTATGTAATAATGCATACAACTAAATGTGTTATGTTTTCTTGCAGAGCCGCGATCCGAGCGTTGGAGGAGCAACAAGAGGAAGAAGAAGACGAAGAAATCCGGTTGTTCGCCTCTGCTAAGAAGAGAATGGTCAAACTTAGGAAAGAAAAGGAACAACAACTCTTTAAGTGAGTTGCAAAGCTAATTGGTTGGTTGTTTTGAAAATAATTGCTTGTTTGGTTGAGTTGTGGGTTGTTTGTCTTAATGGTTGTACCAAACTTGATTTTTGTTTTGTCGAATGGTAAAATGGTAAGTTGTTTGATTGTTGGTTGCTAAGTTATTGGTGAGTTGGTTTGTTGTTGTTGTTGACTTTCGTGGTCCATTTTTTGTTTGGTTGATCTATTGGTTGGTTGTTTAGTACATGGTTTATGGTTATTTGTTTGATCGCGTATATAGTTGGTTAGTTGTTTTATTACTAGGTTTGTTGGTTGTTTACTTTTTTTTGTTAATTCTTTGATTGGTTGTTAGGTTCGTGTAAATGTTAAATGACTGTTTGTTTAAATATTTAGTTTGTTGGTTGGTTGGTTGTTTAAATTAGTGGTTGGTTGCTTGCATTAATGGGTGGTTGGTTTGAAGGTTGACCAGTTGATTGGTTGGTTTGACAGTTGGTTGGTTGGTTGGTTGGTTGGTTGGTTGGTTGGTTGGTTGATTGCTTATTTGATCACACACAGAGAGGTCCAGACCCACAAGGAAAAGATGATCAACATCCTCGCCGGCCAGCTCAAGCAGAAGGTTGATGATGAGGACTCAAGGATCGCAAAAGCTCAGGCGGAGAAGGAGCGCAAGGTTCAGGAGGAGGTTGAGAGAAAGCAGAAGAAGTTGAGAGAGGATCTCGCCTCAATCGCGGCCCACAGGAACGAACAGGTCGGTGTCTTAGCAAACAAAACATAGGAATGAATGAAAAATATGCATACATATGTGCGTTCAACTGAGATGTAGCCCCTTCTGAAGTCGTTTTTGACCAACTCTTACGGCTTATGTATCAATGCTACACCGAAAGCCATCGCAGACTCACCAAATCTCTCGATCAATCGCAGTTGTTAACACACTTATGTGTGTGCATCTTTCATTGACAACAAAATAAATAGTACCATATCATTATATGAAAGATGCACACACACATATGTGTTACATAAAAACTGTGCTCTGCCCTTCTAAAGCTGCGTTTTGACCAACGATTACAGCTTACGTATCATTAGTACACCGAAAGCCATCGTAAAATAATCGAATCTGTTGATGCACAATGGAGTGACTTAAAACAATAAACTGTCGGGGTCGTTGTTTAAAAGAGAAAACCTTTGCAGCTCGGTTAATTTGTTTGTGATGGTGAAATACACCAGTTTTTTATGTGACCTAATAATGGCTTTCGGTGACGTGAAGAAAAACTGCCAAATGAGCGTATGAACTTTAGGGATATCCGGTAAGTCGTAAATTAAATACACCGATAGCGATGCCACATATTTCTAAGTTAGGATATGCTAATAAACAATACTAATATGACTAAGTGCCTCATTTAACCATCATATTTATCCTACTGACAGGTAAAATTTGTATTATTTGTAATATCATAAAATCTGTACTAATTCTGTTTTTATTAACTCTCTGTTTGCTCACAGCTTTCGCTCAAGGAACGCAAGGAAAAGGACGACCACCAAAAGGCGCTAGAGATGCTTGAGATGAAGATGGAAGCTGATCAGATGTTTGCCCAAAAACAAGCCGAGAGACGGGCAATGGAGAAGGACAACAACTCAAAACTACAATGTAGGTTTATAAGCAGGGGGTTGTCATCCGCTAAGAGCAAACGATAAGTGCTATTCTATGATGTCGTTCCAGTTTGTTACTTGTAATTTTTTAATACAAGCTTTTGATGATTTTCTTGCGAAACTCCTAATTTAAAAATTTCGAACTACCAAAGTTTTGAGAAACATAGCTTATGGTGGGCTGGTTTATACTTATTGCCAACATAAATGGTTCAAAAACTTGATATTAAAAAAACAAGCACGTGATTAAAAAAAATGGTGAATTAATCGGGTAGATAAAGCTCTTTAGAAACGTTTTAATTTCCTGAACACAATGACCTGAATTGCTGTTTATTAGACTCGCTCGTAAGTTACCTACATTTTTTTAACAGGGATTTTATAGATTTAAAGTTTATTCTTTATAAACTAAAGTGACGTTAGGTTTAACTATCATCAATGTCGTTGAGATTTGCATTCCACAAGTATTTTTCGTTATAAACTAAGAATAACTATATATTACCTTCATCAAGACAATATGCTTCGAAACATAAATCCTGTGGGCCGTAGATTATTGGGCGTTGGGTTAAATTTCCTTTAAGCTGGCACTTTCATTTTTAAAGAACTGTATTTCATATCACCCCGTCCCAGTGTCCAGTAGTAAAAAAAATAACCTTCGCATCCCTGGTGTTTCCCCAGCTTGGCACATGGGCCAGATCAACAATCGTGCTGAGAAGGAAAGACAACAAAAGGAAGAAGACCTAAAGTACGACGAGGAGCTGGTTAATATGCTGGCGATTGAGGAGGACCAATTCCAGCAGTACGCCAACAAGGTAAGATTTAAACTTTAAAGTGGATAGTTCGGGCTAATATTATGTTTAGACTTCGCTGGTTGAAGGTACGATTACAGCAGTTGAGATTTTGAATGTGTCCGTTTTCGCAATCTTAAACGTTATCTTATATTTAAAATAACTCCGGTTTAAAACTGTAGTATTACACTTTAGGTACAAATGGCATATGAGACTTAAATGCACACTATTCTTTAGAAAACTGATAATATTAAGGTTATTAATTGTAAATTTGTACAAAGTGTGCCGCGTTAAAAACTTGATAAAATGTCATCTATTATTGCTATGCTATGGTGTAACCTGGTTTAGATGCAAACATTATCGTGACAAATGACAGCTAATTTTATATTCCAACACAATTATCCAAGGTGTTTATAATGTGTGCTATGTTACAGAAGTTCGTCTTTATATTATTAGTTTTAAAATCGTTTATGTTATACTTTCAACGATTTGTTTGCACTAAAATTTATCCGTAACTTATCCGGAAAAGGGTTTAAAAGTGGTCATTATAAATGCACGCTAAAACGTTGCACTCCAGTCACGGCTACAACGCACTAATTAATTTGCGTTTTTTTAACTGTAATTTATTGTATAATCTGTACCGTGGTTGACTTCTAGCATTAACCATACATTACAGTCTTGTAAGCAAGCATGTGAGACTTAAACTGCACACTATTCTTTGGAAAACTTATCATTTTATGGTATTTATCTCATGCTTTGTGGTGTGCGGGCGGTATCCAAGTTTTGATAATATATTTTGTACGATAAAAGTGCCAAAAAATAAAACGTTTTTTCAACCTTGTTGCTCAGTTAATGTGCTGTTTCAATCTCATTTATTGTAACGTTACACTTAACCACTTAAAAAATACGAGTAAGGGTGTCGCCAGCTATTTATAATTTCTGTAGGGTCCGCAAGCCAAAAAACTTTGCGAAACACTGCATCACAGGATTAGACTAAACAAAAAACGCAATTATCGAAACAGCAACATAAGACCATTATTTATAAGTGTTATTTAACTTTGCAGGTGATCACGACTGCCAAGGGGCGTAAGCAGAACCCCTACCCCTTGATCAAGGCAGCTAAGGCTGGGGCCGGTGGGGGCCGGGGACCCAATTTCGACGGAAAAGGGGGCATCAGACCCTCCTACCTGACAGCTGACGGGTAAGCAAGAAAGAACTAGGCTATATACTGTCAATATTGTCGCGATTAGCCTACATTTTAACAGCTTCAATTAGAGTTCTAAATTTCCAAATGAATTAATTAGAATAAAATGCGGCTAATTCTAATTTTAATTTTATTTGGAAATTGCTTGTGTGCTCTAATTCTAGAAATAATCTAATTCAGACTTTACTGGAAACATTGCTTTGTCCAACTGCATTTTTAGTCTCTCGGTCGAAAACAGAAGATTTGCGTTAATACTTATAGTCTAAAAATCGTAGGCTATGCTAAAGCGTATGAAAATTAGCACAGGAAAATTTTCCTAGCTAAAAAGCTACTTGTCTAAGTCTGGTTAGTAACGCTATCATGTCTTAGTGTTAGTCACACCCCACTAATCCCTGTCCCCATGTGCTCCTCTTGTCCAGTTACGGGGTGCAACTGCCCAACAACCAACGCTCGTCAACACAGAGCATCAAGTCAAAGAGCGACCATGGAGAGGCCGGAAGAGCCAAGAAGAGGCTAGGATTCGTCTGGTGACTACCCCAAAGCGACACCGTATATTTTTATATGCCCAGTATTTTCTGTTAACTGCACAACTTCTGTACTTTCGTCTGTTCCCGTTTTTCGCCTTCTTTTTTAAGGCATGCACCACTTGTCTTGTTTTAACAAAATAAATCGTCAGTGTAATTCCTGTTTCGAGCGATTTTTTAGTGTTGGCGAAACTGTTTTGTTTGTTCCGTCAATAAACGCGTGAGTTGGAATAAGTATTAACGTTTTACGAGTTTAAATCAAATATTCGTACAGAAATGCAGCCATCTTTATATTGGAAAGGCTGTTTTTTTCGGCAGCCTAAAGAGACTAACAGAATGTAGGAAAACGGCTTTCGCATTCAGCTATTCTGTGACCTCATGTGATGGAATAAACTTAACAAGCTAACCGTACAATCTGTAGTCGGCAATAAATTTAGATTGCCCTTACAAATCTTAAATCCAAATTAATTTTTTAACCTTCCTTTTATTTTAAACTTCTAAACTTGCATATAAGATGGGTTGCAATTTAAGCCAAATGATTGTCACAAGTGTAGCGGTTTGCGCTCCATATTGTTACCTGGTTGAAACTCCGGTCATTTAATTGAAAGTCTGTTGGATTGTGACGTCGTCACACCAGCCTGTGTGAATTCATCAAACTGTCAACATATTGCTATACTCGTGTTTCGTAAATTTCTTAGAATTTCCTGTTTTCTTTGAGTGGCAGAACCGCATTGTTATGAAATTTAACAAACGCCATCTGGTATAAAGTATATAAGGGATTTCGGCGCTCTTTCACTACTGTACGTGAAAAGTTATGCAAAAAAAAAGTAATAATTCCGCATACCACAACGCACATTGTTTGGGTTAGGGTGCGGGTTAGCGTTTGGGTAAGGGTGGGTCAAGTAATATTTTGTTCATTATTAATAATAACTTGACCCACCCTCAACCAAACGCTAACCCGCACCCTAACCAAAACAATATGCGTTGTGGTAAGCGGCATTTAAAGAAATTTTTTTTTTTTTTAATATTTACGTACAATAGTGAAAGAGCGCCGGGATTTCATTTTATACCAAAAACGAGCAGTCTTACTGTTCAATTGAGGAGTCCAGATCGCTTAAGTACTGAGGGTACTGAGGTAAATTGTGTCCTAAGTTACCTGTAAGTACTGTTTAACCGTTGTCGCAATAAAGGTTCTTCATTGTGGTCAAACCCACACAAGCAACAAGAATATTCTTTTAATGTTTGTGTTTGTTCTTCAAAGCTTTAAAAACCAACATCGGTAAACCCCCAATCCAGTACCCAGTAAGACGTCATAAATAATTCGACATATTATATTAATTTTGTAAAATTCAGTGTCTTTTTGAAACTGATATTTAAGATAATATATGTATATAAAGATTTGTCCAAGCCTGTGTGTTTTATTGGCCATTTAATTAGAGAATTTGTATCTACAATAATTTGTTGTCGCAGAAATATTTCGATTCGCTAAAAATGGATGAGAGTTCAGGCCGACGTCATAGAAATTAATCAAACAAATGTAAAAATCCAAACAAGGGCATTTCTTTTCATGATAACGTAATAAACTTCACGTACTAATAATAAAATTTCCTAAACGTTAATTGCATCACACGCCAGATAATAACTTGGTACTTTTCGCTGCTTTTTGTTTCATACAGTATATATACGTTTATTTTGTAACTTGCGCTGGTCTAGAATCACCAAAGGGAAGTATGTAGCTCGAAATTTCGTCGTGTAATATCCTCGGAAGTAAACAAGATTCCGATCAGAAAATCATACACATTACTTAAAGCAACCTAACTTAGTCAGAAATCAGACTTTTATCAAAGAAAATTAAACATTTTTTGGGTTAGGTTAGGTTCTAAGTAATAAAACTGTCCCAAACACTAACCGACACCCTGACCGAAATCTTGTGTGTTGCTTTAATAATGTTTAACGCTGTGGTAGGATTCTAAACCAGCGCTGTTTTTAGTCCAGTGTTATTTGAATGGCGATGGTATGTGAAGACAAAGTTTTGTAATTCTGTCCAACAATTACAACGGGTTAATTGGATTTAAATAATGTTTTATACTCAAATATTTAGACACAGCTTGGTTTTAAAACCTAACTAAAACTAAAATCTGAAGGAAATTAGCTGTGTTTGTGATTGTTTTCAATTGACTAAACTGAAGTATTTCAGATAAATCACTTAACTTGGACTTGGGTTAAAATTCTTATTCAATATTTTATTATAAAATTGAGCTATTTATCTCAGGTGCATGGAAAACGATCAAATTGCTGCATGTTGTTTTGTTATTTGATGTTTTGCTTGCAATGGGACCTCTTTTATAAGAATTGTTATAAAAGATTTTGTTTGTTCAAAAAAAGGGCACTATTAGTATTTAAACACTAAATTCAACATTCCTTCATGAAAAAACAAAATTTAGCTGGGATTAACGATCATTAAACCGGCCCTTAAATAAATAATGTAATGTATTGTAAATAGACAAAGCGAAAAAACTTTAGATTGAAATTAAACAAAAATTCTAATTTTTCAGAAATGCCTCGTTTACTAACATTTGTGCTGCTTTTATTAAATGTATCGTGCTTAGCTTCAGCAAATACCTCCAACAATGAAACTCTGATTAAGTTCGAACCGAAAAAGCTGACGCGGTTTGACAACCTAGGTAACCAGGAAATATTCCACTGGGTGAACGAAGAAGCCCAAAGTGAATTCCTGCTAACTTTTAGCGGCTTTATAAATCAAACGGGTGGCGGCGTTTCCGTTCATTGCGAAGATACCAATGTTTACTTGTTCGTTCGCAAGGACGCAATTCCGATTCCGAACCCGTTAGACACAGAGGTACCTTTGAACGCTTTTCCAAACGGCCAAGAAAATTTGGTGTACAACAGCACTCATGTGATATCGCAAAGCGACGAAAAAACCTATGAAGTTGTTATCCAAAGTAAAGCAAACCAAAGCGCAATCGGCCACTACTTTGCAACAGCATTTCTACCAAAGGCAAAAGAGACCATCGATGTGTCTGGATTGACGAAAAACTGTCAATATCATGCCAGCGTCAAAATTTCCTTAATCTCATCTGCTGAAAAACAACCAGAAACAACTGTGCTGCCATCGAATGACACCACCTACCTAACTAGAGTACAGAAAAGTCTGTTTAATGTTGCTTTTAATTCAGAAAAAAGCAAATTTAATATGACAGTCAATTCTACGAATCGTTTTTATTGGAAGTTGTCAAATGTGAAAGATTCGGGTGGAGTACTAAAAGTCAATCTAAAACCTGGCACAGATAAAACATGGAATAGCACCGTAACCGCATGTGTGCAAAACAATTTGGAAAAAGATTGTATAGGTGGAAATTTAACAACAGTCAACTCAACAGACGGAAGCAAAACTTGGTATTTTCCTTATCCCATAGCCGGACTATGGTATGTCTCTATTGAACGGAGTTGTCCAGCTAACTGCTCTGATATGGAAGAAGTACACCTTGCTGTTACAGTTGGTTCCTGTATTGAAAACTGCCAGGCAAGCAAAGGTCAAGGTTCGTGTGGCTTGTACCGAACCGATGATGTTCTTTATGTTTCGTGCAGATGCAAAGTAGGGTGGAGAGGTATTGCATGTACAGATGGTGAAGAAGCCCTAAGTTATTCCGAGCAACTTTTGAGAACATTGTTTTTAACACTAAGCAACATTATTTTTCTTGCTTGCTCCGGGCTGGCAATTTATCGCAAATACTACACTGAGGCCCTTGTTTACTTTTTTGTAGCTTTTATGAGCACTTTTTACCACGCTTGCGATCAGCCAGGTGCTGCCGTCTACTGCATTATGCGCTACGAAACTCTTCAATTTTCTGATTTTCTATCTTCAATCACCGCAATCTGGTTTACGCTTGTCGCAGTAGCCAAACCTCCGCCGCGAATCGAGTCATTCTGTCATGTAATGGGTTGTCTTGGCTTGGCTGTTGGTGTATCATACGACCGATTTAACCTGTGGACTGTGGTAGTCCCTGCTTTAATTGGAGTGGCCATAGTTGCCTGCTCATGGGGCTACAAATGCCATGAACAAAAGCAGTGTTACCCCAGTAAAAAGAAGATTGCTTTTGCCTACGTTCCTGGCTTGGTATGTGCAGGGACCGGTCTTGCTTTGTACGCTTTTGTTGAAACGGAGGATAACTATTACATTGTACACAGCATGTGGCACATACTCATGGCCACAGCCGTGCTGTTTCTTTTGCCCATCGGGCCGAAAATTTCAAACAAGGAAAAGAAGTCGTACAACACAGTTCAAGAATTTCGGCGACCATTTGCCTTTACTCAAACAGGGGATGAGAATACTTACCATTCATACAGTGACACCTCATTGCAAGCTTAGCTAACCTTGTTCATGTTTTTACATTGTTTATATGCTTTATCCTGTGATTTTTTATTGATGTTCCACTCCATTTGTAAAAAGTTAAAAAGATGTCATCATTGTATTTCTTATGATAAATCTGTTGTCTACTCATCACCTCAATTATCAAGTATTTCAATTTTTATTCGATCATGTAAACCAGTGTTTTGCAAAACCATCCACAATATCTTGTGTAATGTGCAATGTGTTTTGCAATGCAGTTAATCGCTAAAAGTCTTCATTTTTATATGTTTCTTCAAAATATAGGCTAATTGAAGTAAGAGTTTGATATCAAAATGTGGACCAAACTTATACATACATTTATCAGTACAATCAATATGCATTAACCGACAATACTGCAATATGTACTGTAAAAATTGACATTTAATTACCTTTATGATATTATGTTGTATTTTTGCAATTTGCTGATGGTCAGACTTTTTTTTTACAATAAACATTTTTCCTGAAGGAATCCGGTGCTTTTTTTATTGAAATAGTGACATGCATTTAGAATTTACCTTGAAAAGTTAAAATTGCAATTTTAGGTAAAAATCATTATAATGCTTTTGAAACACAGTGGGTGTTTACATTGAAAACAACTAATTCTCTTAACTTCTTGTCTATAAAAATACCAATTTTATAATAAGCAAGAAAACAATTCTAAACCTATAAAGCACTTGTAAAAAAAGGTAGAATTTTTGGCATTTAAACAAACTTCATCATAAATAATTTTTTTAAAGCTTTTCTCCATTGACGCCTTGTAGCCCACTTTCTCTTGTCTTACAGCAGTTGTTAGTCTCAAAATTAGCCCAGAACAGTCTCAATATCCTGTTTCCATTGGCATTTCATCAAGAGAGTACCTTCGGCTGTGTGGACCATATGCTACGATTTCTAGTAATCTAAAAAATAAAAATATATTAAGGGGTTTATTTCATACTGTGTATGTAATTAAACATTCTAACATTCTCAAACCTTGTTCTGGGTAGTGGATCTGACAAACTTTGAAACTGATCTAAAAAAAGAATAATGTATGATAAAGAGGATTTGTTTGGTCTTTTTAAGACATTGTTGCCCAAGTGAATTAGTTTAAAGAAGTTAAGATATGTTAGTTTGCTATTGCTATCATGTTTACTTGAAATGTTTAAAAAAAACTGCTGTCACAGTATTGGTAACATCTTGGCATTTTTAGTAAAAAGCTGCGTTGTTATTCAACTCGACATATTTGGGTATAAATCATTGAATAATTTCCTTCTAAACGATTACATTTTTTTAGCAACAAAACAAGCGATCATTTTTTTTTTGCAAGCAGGGCCAGGCTAAAACAAAATCTGCAAGTAAACCGCTAATTTTGGTTAGCATATGAGGAAGCTCCCATTGTACTATGATACGTGTACCGTTTCAATTAGCATTGATCAAACAAGGCTTATTATGAAGGTCTTAATCGCAGCTGTGCAGTGTACACACTTGTTTATGAATGTTTCAATTAGGGCTGCCGACTCGGTTAAAAATAACCAGAGTGCGATTCTGGCCAAATGTGCAATTTTGTCAAGTCAGACTCTACAGCATGTATTTTACCAATTTAAGTAATATTTTTTTACCAATTTAAGGTGGATACACACTACACAGCAATCCAATCATAGGGGTGTCATATAATTCATCCACTCACAACAAATGATTTAAAATTATTCAACCATATATTTTATTCCACCTTTACAATTTGCAGATTGCGGCAAAATTAGTTTCGAAACTTCGTACTGCGCATGCACATGTCATACTCCGGTAGTTTTAAGGGTCTTACTCGAGGGTCGACTTCATACCTTTGGTGCAGTTTAGTACTCTCATAGAAATCGCAATCTGGCTGATTTGTGAGAACCGGTCGACTGCAAGCTCATCGGCCGAACCGACCAGAGGGGTCGTGTCCGAGTGATTGCACAAGGTCATGAGGTCACCGATTAGTACATGAGCGTGCTGCTTGCTCCATAACTGAAGGTCTGGGTTTCCAAGAACAGAGCCCTTCGCTATTGCCTGTAGTGAAATAAACTGGGTAATTGCTGTAAGTAAAGTCATTTAAAATATAAAAAGTTCCAGGCAAGTTGTTTGTAAAAGAACTTTTCAATTATGAGCAATAAGTAAAAAACTGCAACATATAGCAAGCAAATATTTTTATGTGCAAAACTTAAGATAAATAACCAAAGTTTATAAATAAAATGCCGATTGAAACACTTCATTCCAACCCAAGTCATTTGTCCATTAAAGACTTGCGACTTAAATTGGTACAACACTGGTAATTATCTTAACGAACACTGTTTAAATGAGGGCTGCAAAGCCGGACACTGGACTCAAAGAAGTCAGTTTAATTGATGGATAAGTTAAAATACACCCCTATGAGTAGATTGCTGAATATTCACCCTATTTTAGTTACGAAATGGGTGGAATACAGTCTGTAGAGAAAAATACTCACTTTTAATGCTGGTTTTGATGCCAGAATGGCTTTCAGGAATCCATAATGTAACATAGAGTGGAGTTGAGTATAGCTTAGCGATTCACCATTATGTGACACTTGGGAATTATCAGCACTCATAACCGACATTGGTGCGAACGGGGATTTGACACACCAGACTGCCAGGCCATCGATGGGCGTCAACGACAAGTTTTCAGGTAGCGACTGCGTTGCTTTGATGACAGTCCTCCACAATTTGTCCATCTTGTGGAAAAAGTTTTGGGTGTGTTTAATTAAGTTAGGTACACTATAAACGGATCTGTAATGTAGCTTGATAATGAAACTCAAAGCCAAATAGGCTGAGTAAATTGACCTCATCTTGATAAAGTCGTTTCAATACGAGCTTGTATTATCATCAAGTTAATTATGTGATCAAGATGATGCCAATTTACTTGACCTTTTTGGCTTTTGGATTCATTATCAAAATACTATTTGGTTTAAGAATATTTATTTTTGTAAATAAATAAGAATTTTACCCTTTCATAAAAAAATATATAGAATTGCTAAAATTTTACTAAAGTTTATTTAAAACTTTGTAATCGAAATAGCCATATATAAATTATTTAAAACTCTTTGGGTTTAAATTGCTTTTAAGCAAAATCTAATAAAGTTAAAAAAACGTTTGTGTTATGTCCATCATATGGCCATATATAAAGGATCACTTTTAAAATTTAAGAAATTACAAAAAACTTAAAGAAGGCCATTTATTTTCAAGTTTACCTGTGTTGCCATTTATTTTTTACCTGCGTTGCTGTGCAGAAACATACACTTGGTTCTTTAAGTATCCAGTACTGTACAATGTCAAGCAGAGCGTGGCAAGGCCAACTGGATGTCACAATTTCACTTTCTTCCACACTTTTATCAAGCGACCTTTGATAAAAACACAAGTAAAAATAAAAAGTAATCTATTTTTAGACATTGGACAGAATAGTCATTTATTTTAAATATCTCGAAGTTATAAGATAAAAAAAACGAATTTGCCAATCTATAAACACTTTAAAAAGTTATTTTCAACATATAATCAACACTTTATTCACATTTTACTGATTTTTCAAATATAAGAAAGAAAAATATTTAGCTTTAGTTGTCTATTAAATTTTAATCAAAGGTTAATAAAAGCAATGTAGCATATTGTACATTGTACACAAACTTAAACAGACATGAATTTAGACAGTTTTTGGCTTTTGGCCCTTGATAAGCTTTAACAGTTCCGCATAATTTAGTGGTAAAATCTGAGAATATTGTGGGGGTATTGGTATTCGGCCCAGGCTGAGTGGTATCGGGATTATTCTGAATTCAATCTATTTATGCATTTCAGCCATGGTTTTCCGATCTGACTAAATGTTTTATATTTTTAAAAGTATTTTTTAAAGATTGTAGTTAAGTATAATGCCTATGGACCTATGGTAACTAATTTTACTTATACATGCAATATGAAAAATGAAACGCTGAGCTTTATCAAATACAACTCAATCACCAAGCAAAACTAATGACACAAAAGAGCAAACTTACAAAGTCATTGTGTAATGTGAAGTCAGGGCAATCATAAAGACACAGCAGAATCTAGGGCTGCATTCAAGGCAAGACTTTAAATCTTTCGACCCGTCCTTTTGCAAAACACAATAATCCAGAATCAAAGACAAGACAAGATGTATAACATGTTTCCGTTCTGAACTCTGTAAAATACATTAAGAGATGGTTGTGATTGGTGTGGTAAAGAGTGGTCAACTGGTCATGTGCGATAGTTCCCGATACTGATACCCAAATATTTTGGGCATAAAAGATACAACCATTGCATACGAAGCAAAAATGAGATTATTGGGGAAATACAAGAAAAAAATGTATAAAATTAAATTGGGCAAGTTCAATGTTTTTAGGTTATTCAGCAAAATAAATCTATATGGGCAGAAAGCTGAGTTGCTTTCGAAATTAGTTTTTCAAGAAATCAACTTTTATATAGTAGAAAACGCTGCATTAGATTGAAAAACAATTTGGTATCAGTTCAAAATTTATGTCAGCCTAATATTAGACTAGTAAGAATGTTACCACTTGGCATCAGCTATTGGCCATGATAAGATATATAACATTTCAAATTCAGGGTGGTAAAAATATTTTAACACACCTTCATCCATAGCGCAGCACATTCAAGGGTCGCAGCTGTCTTGAAAACGATGGCAAGTGATACGAGCTTGCATAAGATCTCTCTCCTGTAAGAACAAGAATTGGTTATATATAGATTTTATTAAACAGTATGAACTCAAAAAAACCTCCTGGAATCTGTCGTTGATTATACCTTAATCCAGAATCCCTCCTTTTTATGTTATGCCTAACGTTTGTTAAGTTTTTTAATCAAGTGGCCCATTATACCAACTTTAAATTGGAAATATTTTCAGCACCAATAAAAGGTCTGATTGCAAACAATCGAAACAAAGGACAAATAAAATATAACCCCAATGCAAAATTTGTTAAGCTTTATTAATGCTGTGATGCTTAATGAACAAGAATTGCAAATTGATTTATTTCAAATACCACAAATTAAACTCAGTGTACTTTTTAAACAATAAATTGAGGATTTTTCATACAGGCACAGAAAAAAACTAGGTAAGGTTCGAACTCACAAACTCTATCATATCATAGCCATCACTCTACAAACTGAGCTAAGCAGGCCCGGAGGGAATTTATTATTTTCAAACAAGTTATAGCTTCTTGTTGCTTCAACCAAACCTTAGCTAGCTAACTAAAAATTCTTCAGCCTTTCAAAAGAGCTTCACAGCACACTATTGTAAGAAGTGCAGGCCTAATCAGTTACACAAACCTGTATTCCAATGCATTTTCTCTCGCCATTGAGAACATAGCTTCAAAGATCCTGTAGCGAACATACTCATGTTTCTGTTCTTGCAAATACAAGCTGAGTTCATCAACCAGTTCCAGCTCTTCTAGAGGTGTCAGTGTTTGCTATACAAATAGTTGAAAACTTAAGAAACCAACAACATGGAACTAGCAACTACGTAAAAAAAAACTATGTACTTATATAATATATAACAGTGATGTAAACAAGTCATTTGTGAAATAACTTAATTCTAAGTCAAGTCTATTACAAAACAACAAGTCAAGTCATTATAAGAGCAAGTCATCTCCAAGTCAAACCATTAATATAATAATTTAACGTTACACCATTGAAGTTATGAAACTTGTCTTAAAAATAACAAAAAACAACATATAGCAATCTAATCGTTTACATGAAAAACTTGAGATAAATAGCTAAGTTTTATAATTAAATGTCAAAAGAAAACACTAAATATAAACAATAAAGTCATTTGATCAATGACAAGCCATTTGTCTAAAATATTTAAGTCAAGTCAAGTCATTTGAAAACAACGACTTAATGCACTTAATTCAAGTCAACAAGTCAATGAAGTATATAATTGTATCCATACTAAATATTAAAAAAATTCATAGGTGTATAAAAACCAAGAAATTTTAGGTTAGAAAATGATGTGCTTATGATGCAAAATAATAACTAAGTTAAGAAACTCAAGGTCAGTTTATTTTTACAGTTAGAAATTAATTAAAAAAGTTCTGTGTGTTTTTAATTTTTAAATTGAAACAAATTTACCAGTAATGTTTTTCTTTTCTTTGATTAAAAATATTTAATGCGCTATGGTTACCAACTTAAAAGCATGTTTGATAAATATAGTTTTACAGTTCCTTATTAATATTTTTTTTTTAAAGTAAAAAAGTGGTGTATTAAGTTAATAGAAAAAAACAGGTTTTTGCGTTTTCAGGTAAATTGAATATTACTAAAATTAAAAAATACATATTCCACTAACTTGTTGTTGGCCCATCCAGTCTTCTCTTTGCTTGAAAATAACATCATCTATTCTTGATATGAGTCCTTCTTTGCTGTAAGCACCCGAGGTACCCGATTGATTCTAAATAATATAACAAAAATATCAGTATTTTTTTACATTACTTACAGTATTTAGAGTTAGGGTACGAGTTTAAGGAATGCATTTTTTATCATTTTTACTTTGTTTATTAAACTGCACTAATTGGCACTGAACAGTTTTTGTAAAGATATTGGGTGTGCAATAAAGACTTCATGAAAGATGTGCAATTTACTACTTGAATCCCGGGCGTACACCTGTCACAGAATGCGGACAGGGTATGAGGTTTGCATTAAAGGCCCGTCTACACCACAGCTGCACTGAGCGGAGCTGAGCTGCACTGGGCGTGAAATTATTTTCACTACAGCTGCAGTCAGCTGCGCTGGGAGTAAAAATCGCCCCAAAACGTACAGTGTTTCAATAGCTGCACTGCGGGCTTGAGTTTGTTTAGCAAAGCGTGAAAATCGCTTCAAAGCGTAGCTTTAAGCTAGCTGCAGCTGCTGCATGGGGCTTGAGTTTAGCAAAGCGTAACTTTAAAGGCCCATTTACACTACAGCTGCACTGAGCGGAGCTGCACTGGGCGTGAAATTATTTTCACTACAGCTGCAGTGAGCTGCGCTGGGTACGGAGCGCTAGTTTAGCAAAGCGTAACTTTAAGCTAGCTGCAGCTGCGGCACGGGGCTTGAGTTTAGCAAAGCGTGAAACGCTCGCCACAATAGAATTTAAATGTAAATTACGCTTTGCTCAGCTCAGTGCAGCTGTAGTGTAAACGGGCCTTTACAATTAAATGTCCAGAGAAGTTCGTTTAAAAATGTTAAGTGTGTAGGTTACTTGTATCTCACCGTATAAACACTTTCAAGGTTTCTGACGAGCTCCTTAACTGAAGACGCGTAGATTCGTTGATTCATTGCATTTATTGCTTTTATTTATTTTGTAAACAGGGGGGTTAAATTAAAAATAAAATAAGTTTGTTAACAAATCGGATTCTTAAACATTTTCTGCATGATTAAACATCTCTGGTAAGTCCCAAATGCGCAACGAATTTATAGCAGCCACTTCGTCATATTGTGTTTACACAGAGAATTTTTGATTTAATCGATGTGTCATAACGGAAAATTTTCAGTAAAAAATCTATGGCCTAAATTCTTTGCAATCCTTTCAATGTTTGCGTTACTTCTTGCAGCCAATGTGCAAACGATAAACGGAAAGTTTTCGGTAAAATTCCGTTACGTAGATTTCTTGCAACCACATTCTAATGTTTGCGATATCCTTGCAGCGAATTTGCAAAAATTCAAATTGCTGACACCAATTTTTATGCGTCAAAAGGCATTTACATCCGTTTTAGCATATGTTTTCAAAACACCGCGGTCTGAACATTAATCGGTTTCCCCGGTCGTGTGATTTCAAACTGTTGACATTTAACTGAAGTCAGAAGCTGTTTCGCAATCGCATTTTGACGTAAAAATTGTATGTTTCGCGTCAGAAATAAGTGTGAAAAAGGCTGGAGTTACGCCCTTTTTGTCACGTGGTATTTTGTTAAGTATTATAAGAATTAATGACGTAAATCTTTCTTTATTCGCAGAAATTTTCTTAACTGATTCTCGTCTATAAATAGCGTGTCAATATAAAATGGGACCCACCCCCTCAAATCAGACCCACCCCCTCAAATTATATAAGCATTCTATGATCACAAGTTTTGTTAATTTTTGCGAAAGGCTTTGCTAAACAAAATGTGTCGTAGTTTGATGTGAATTTATAATATTAGAATAATAAAATTTGGGAGCATAATGGTTTGAGGTTGTAGTAAGACGTAATAAGAATATCAAAGCCCATACACAAGTATAGGTAGCATCTTGGACGTTTCGAATAACTCTTTATTCATTTTTAACATCAAAGTTTTGAAACTTTTATTATTCATTAAGTTTTGTGCGAAAAGCTTAGAAGAAAACTTCTCATTTAAAATTTATTTCTACAAGAGGCAACAAGATATTTAGATGGCCTAAACTTCTTTCATTAATTTCAGGGACATGTGATAAAATTAGAAAAAAAGACACAGATCTGACAGTAAAACTCATATGTAATTCTACATCTTTATTAAATGGCATAAGATCCTATATCAGTTGCAATTTCATTTCAACCAGATCTTTGTCGATAGTTTATTTCATTGCAAACTTGTTTGTTTGATAAATTAACAGGTATACAAAACCAACCGATGTTGATTTCAACATCATCCTATCATCGTTACCAAAGCTTTACAATGCGAATTTATTTTTGGCACGCACAATTACATAATTTACTAGCGACTAATTACGCGAACAAGAATCAAATTTTTAGTTTTCCCGCCAGGCTCTGGGCGGTAGAAATCCAAAACTTGGCCCAGGAACATGGAGTTGATCCAGTAGCTAGCTTGTAGCTTCCGTAGGCCGCCAGAAGGACTATAAGCGAACTGGACAGCATTGCTTCTCTACGCATGCGAATAAACAGAGGGTTGGTCTTGAAGAGCTCCTCAAGTATATTTGCTCGGACGTTTTTGCGCGGGAAATCACTGGAGGGAACTTCTTTGCCCAGAAATTCGCACAAAGGACCCCAGCCATCCTTCACCGAGTACACAAGAAGCTTGTCTTTAGGTGCGTTCTGCGTGTCACCATAACAATTTAACCAATGCAGTAACAGATAGCCTACTTCATGTTTCATTACGTTAAAAAGTCAGGGCTGCGAATTCGGATAAAAAAAAGAGTCTGTATATTTCAACAGGGAGACATGACCACCGTGCTATCTGACTCCAGTAAATCGAAACTAAAACAAACTGCCATTGTAATTTAAAGAGCATACTGTCAGGTCGCTCACAGATTTATTGTACATTCACATAATTCAGCATATTTCGCTTTCAATAAAAGAGCTTACAGCGCAGTAAAAACACGTATTGCCAGTAAGGCGTGCATTGTTGACTGTTTGGCAGTAGAAAGGACACGACTAACGTTGCATTCAAAGCGAAACCGTTAAGGATTAAAACTGGCCAGTTAACGAGCAGGATGTAGGGAAAGGAAATATACCAGAACGACTTAACCAGGCATTTAGCACAGGCACAACAAACACAGTAAATAACAAATACAGACGGTGGGACCTCTACAAGTCCGACTCAATATCATTTTCGGTCGAAGTTGAACTCGGACTGCTTCAAACCAACTCAGCAGCCCAGTCTATCTGTGATTTTTACCCTTTTAAAGGAATGACGACATTAACTTTGGGTCACACGCAGCTGATATAGCTAACCTGAAGTACATTAGCGTTGTGTCTACGGTAGGCCATCTTTAGAACCAGTTCATTCACGGGAGGGTCTCTGAACAAGCTCATTGGTGGAGCATCCCATCCGAACACGGCAACGCCTGAAACAATCACGTTATATATATCGACGAACAATATTGAAGCGTGTTTGGAAAAGCGATAAAATTTTGTTTTTTGCTTAGAGAACTTTGACTTAATTGGAAATCTAAGTTTATTAGATTGTCTAACTTCACTAAATGTAAACAAGGAATAAATATCCCTGTTTGAAAAGCAATGCCTGAAACAATCAGGTTATAATCTTTGTATATGGCCGTATTTGTCTAATTCTAAATAGAGGAATCAGGTGGCACTGTTAACTTTGACCTGGTGAAGCACGGTTGAGCGAAAGCTTGTCGAGAATCAAATACAATTTGTCTTTATACAGTGCCACCTGATTCCTCTAATCAGGTTATAAAAGCCCTTAAAGTGTTTCCGATGATGATTCAGTAAAGTGTGAACAGACCTCAAGGGAATCTAAGTTGGGGTAAGGTAGGCTATAATAGTTTACCGAAACGCGTGAAAAAATAAAGCGAATATGCTATACAACTATTTGTCTAAATTCCGGTACGTTTAATAGATAAAGAATTATTACAAACGTTTACAAAACGCTTTCTACTTCTGTACAGAATTTAATACTTATTCGAAACGTTAAAACTATGCGATTTACTTCAGTATAAGCTTTGATATTCCTGCGACCTCTAACTAAAACCTGCAGCCATTATCTTGAAACATATTCGAAATTTTCAGAAAATGCAACCTATAGGATTTAAAATTCATTTTACGTTTACGTCAAACCTTGGCCATTACCACATAATTAATTCGGAACGTTTAAAAAGGCTCCCAATTTTTTAAACTCACATAGTCTCTGTCCAAAGACCGTCATACGCCGCAGTGTAGGTGATAGCATGACCGTCAGCTTGTATCCGAGTGTACTCCCACTGTTCACTTGGTTCTTTAAGCTCTCAAACCAAACATCCTCGTTTTCTCTCATAGTTAATATGATCTGCAACAAAATAGGACATGGATGGCCAAGGGCAGGACCCAGGGGGTGCGTGGTTATGACCCCCAAAAATTGAATATTTTGTCTATTTTAACAACCCAAATGCCACAATTCTTCGCATGAATCTCGACCGTGTTTCTTTTTAAAATGACTTAAGTCCCAGTCAAGTTATTCGGAAAATAACTTGAGTCCAAGTCAAGTCTTTTCGAACAAATAACAAGTCAAGTCCCAGTCCAAGTCATCAGTTGCGCAAGTCAAGTCCCAGTCAAGTCATAATTAGAGCAAGTCAATTTCAAGTCATGGCCTTGTCATAAAGATGAAACGTTAAACTATTCGAATTTTTAAACTCGTATGATTATGAACAATAACTGAACTAAAAAATAAGGAAAACGAAACATAAAGCAAGTAATTTGTTTTTTTGTGCAAAAATTTGGACAAATAGTTCAATTTTATTAAAAAAATACTTAAAGAAATGCTTTATTTCAACCCAAGTTATTTGTTCAAAAGACCTAAGTCAAGTCAAGTCATTTTGTCCAAATGACTTAAGTCAAGTCAAGTTATTTAGAAAATGCTATACTGGGCTTATTTATACTTAGCAGCAAGATAGTTGAAAATCATTTTGAGAAATAAGTTAAATAAGCGCAAAATTGAAAAATAAGTATTATGTATATATCGTGAAAAATCTTTGTATGTATATCAACATACATCAAGCATATACCTTTGCATCGGGAAAGGCTCCGTGTATTTCCTCCCAGAAAAAACAGGAACACTTGAGTCAAGTCAAGTCAGATGAAAACAGTTAAGTGCATTTAAGCCAAGTCAAGTCAAGTGACACTAGAGCAAAAAAAACACAAATCATATGCACACCAAATCATACATCAGGCATATACCATGGCATCGGGAAAGGCTCTGTGTATTTCCTCCCAGAAAAAGCAGGAAGGAACGTCAGTGACAGCATCCACGCCAGAATACATTCGCCTGAAGTCCTCAGTCGTCCCTCCCTTCGAGAATATTCTCTCCCAATCGTTTCCAAGGAACTGGTAGTTTTCCACATAGTCGTACACATTGTAGCCCAACTCGCGCAGAGCGAATGCCATCGACTTGGTGCCGGTCTTACCCATACCAGCACATATCACCTTCATTTTGTATACAGCTGTATATTTCACCGTTTGGCAGACTTATAAGATTCTTAAGCAAAAACGAATTACAGTTAAAGAAACAGCATATGATAGGCACAATGGTTTTATATATATTCGTGTTTTTGTCCATGTTTTGACATTAATCGCATTCATTTTGCACAGCTATGTGTCTAACGGTTTGGTAGCCGTTTTAGATCCTCAAAAACAGAAAATAGATAAGTTAAAAAATGCTCTATAATATGAACAAATATGATTTTACATTTAATTGGTGTTTTTTTACATGACACAAATCGCATTTAATTTGCAGAGCTATGTGTCTCACGGTTTGGCAGCCGTTTTAGCTTCTTAAAAAAAACTTATATAAGTTGAAGAAAAAACATGCTCTATAGGCACAGACTTGTTTTTATATTTGTTACGTGTATTTTTCCATTGGCAGATATTGAACTTATTTTGCACAGCTGTGTTTCTCGGTTTGGCAGATTTTTTATATTCTTGAGCAAAAACGAAAAAGAGTTAAAACATGCTCTAGGGCTAGGCTGCTAGGCACAGAGTTGTTTTATTTAAAACGCGTTTTTTCCTTGACACAAATCGAAGTCATAACTGTAATAATTTGCAAAAATAAATTTTGTGCTCAAGTTTGATTTTTTTTATTCAAAATGGGTTTTGTCCATACTACGGCATAGTAAGCTAACTTAATTTTTGTGTATGTTTTGGTTGGGCAGAAGAGATGGTATTTGGCAACATTACCATTTTGGGGCCAAAAAAATGATTAGGCCTACATTATTTATAAATAGTATCTTAAAAATGCAATTATAACCTGATATTACCCCGGCTTAACCTGCTGAAATTTGTAACACATTAATAAAGCTTCAGGCAGCTAATAGTGAAGCAACTTAAGCCTGTTTAAACAACTTCTATATAACCCTGGGAAAGACTACTAATCACATATTTGGCATTCTAACAATTAGTCGCAAACTACACCTAAAATATATACAATCTAAGAACCTGGCTTGACAATTTATCTGTCTATATTGGTTGTTCAATGCTCCCTGATACAGATTTGTGAATTTCGTAACAGGGCTGAAACAGGTCTTTGTTTGTTTTACGCACTACAGTCAATATTTGGCCGGCTCAGCGTACAAAATTGTCTTGTGTACAACATATAACGGCTGCTATAACACAGTCCTGTGCAAAGGATCTTAATAGCTCATTTTGGATTTAAATGTTTAAGGGTGGTACATTATGCTTTGATTTGCCCAAAGGTTGGCGACGTTTTGATTAATTGATGCGCTCGTTGGGGTACAGGTGGCCTAGAAAAAAGTAGATTTCTAAAAAAAACATAGTAATTTAAGGTAACTAAAACAGCATAGATGTCGGATCGAGTGGCCGTATGTTTTACCTAAGATTACAGTTTATCAACTGATTGGCCGTGTTAGTGTGCGTTAGCACATCATCAGCTGAAACTCGCACTCTGCATTAAACAAATAATTTTATTGCATCTTTGTTTGGCATTTATTTTAAAACAACGCAACATACAAGTAAAGTAGAAAAGCTATCGTCATAATTAGGGATGTCCGATAATATCGGATCGGGCGGGTCGATACCCGATACCAAGTGGTAGTATCGGTACTCGTCCGATACTAGGGTGATATCGCTGCCGATCTTATATCAAATTAATGAAGACATTTCAGCCATTTGCGAACAAAATTTGTTTGCTCGACGCCCACGATTGCCACTGCCGCAAAGAACTCATTTTTTTTTTCTTACGCATTAAGAAACGGTTCTGATTTTAGAATATCAAATATCGGACATCCATATAGTCAGAATCACAAGCTCATGAATCAATTAAGTCATTTGTTCGAAAGACTAAAGTCAAGTCATTTGAAAAGAGTGACTTAAGTCAAGTTGCTTTCTGTGTTTTTAAACGGCTGAGAATTTAGAGCCAGTCTCGAGTAAGACTACCCGAGTCCAAAGTCCGACGTGGACGTAAAAAGTTCGGAACTTATTTGGGCTCACACTGTAAATCGTAAAAGTGGAATAGCATAGGGCAGGAATGTCCAACCTGCGGCCCGCTAGACATTTACACTCCCATGTAGTATTTTCAACCTTCAATATTAGCCTAATTAAAATGTACCAGTCAGCTTTTAGGGGCGCACTAAAAGCATAGGATGGGTAAAAATATATATATATAATTCTAAAGGCCCGTTATAACTCTAAGAGCAATACCTAATTTTGAAACTTAATAGGTTCTGCGGCCCATTAAATTATTTCAAGTGTCAATGCGGCCCACTGTAATAAAATGTTGGACATCCCTGGCATAGGGGTGTATTGTGCAGCCTATGAGGTTGATTTGTAGAATGATTTAAAGCTAGGTGTGATTTTTAGAAATGTAAATTTATTTCGAACAGTGTTGTAAACAAGTCAAATGACTTAAGTCCCAGTCAAGTAAATTCAAATAAACAACAAGACAAAACCAGTCATAAGTTGCCCAATTTATGTCATCATTACAGCAATGTTGCACTGAATATGTGAATAGAAATCACCTTGACCCTTGCTAGATAAATGTCGACCTGAATTCTTGATCAGTAACAACAGAATAATCTAGCAAAGCTAGCAATTCAGGTCAGACACAATAAACAGATCTTAAAATACATATATATATTGCCAACTAAGGCATCGTCAGTATATCTTAATTCGAATGAATCTCATTACAGCAAGTCACTTCCTAATAAAATCCTTATGGTAAACTCAATTGACGATGAGCAATAAATCAACTAAACAAAAAAAACTAAGATAAAGAACCCCATTAAAAAAATGCTAAATGAAAACACTTCATTTCAAACAGGGTCATAGTTCTACAAATATTAAGTCCAATTAAGTCTTGTCCAAACGACTTAAGTGAAGTCATTTAAAACTAGTGACTCAAGTGTATACGAGACTGCTTTCAAATCGTGTTTTCGCTGAAAAGATGTTACACACTTGTACATTGAGTAGTTTAGTTTTATTTACAGTATTACAAATCAGTGGGCGTTAAACGCGATTTACAGAAACTACTGGACGTTAGAAGCAAATAAAACAACAGAATATAAATAGGACGGTTTAAACGGCAAATAGAATAATAATGTGAGCTGAATAGGCTGTGTAGTGTGTAGGCCTACTTTAATTACGCATTGTATGCATGGCTTAGTTTGCATAAAGCCGAAATGCTATAACCCCACGATTAGAATGTCAGATAATATCGAAACAAAGCCGATATTCGATACCGAGTGGCAGTATCTCTAAATGTACATGGTTGTTGCCACCCAGAAGTCTGTAAACTCGTCGTTTGACGTTCAACTCTGCAGTACTTGGGCTATTGAACTCAATTAATGTAACTTATGCTACCTATTTCGACGGCTGTAATTGTTTGCCCATAACATCGTATATAGGTGTAGAATAAAAATAGGGAATGTCAATCTGTCCATAAAAAGCAAGAATTTGTCTAAAAATGAAAAGCAAGAATTTGTCTAAAAATGAAAAGCAAGAATTTGTTTAAAATGAAAAGCACGTACATGAAACCACTAAAGTGCATCGATTGGGTTCAAATCTCGGCGGCTTCTTTCGTTAGTCAAATAATGCTGCATTTTATGCGGCAAATAAAGGTTTCAAAACTCTGAACTTTATGGAATACTAAAAAAATGATGGAACAACCAAGAAAAACAAATAGAAAAGTAGCATGTTTTTTGAAGAATAGTAGTATTTTAACCTGCAGTGTTTTAATTATATGTTACATTGCAAGACGGATATATGGGAATGTCATACTAACGAAATAGGAATACAGAAAAAAAAATAGCAACAGCACTATTTAAATAATTTTAGGGCTCACTGTATGTTTAACATTTACAAGGTATGACGAATATATACACGAAGAGCCAAGCAATACTATTTTTAGGTTAGTGGCTTTTTAAGCAGTAGAGTTAAAATAAGGATATTACAAGATTAAAACGTATCAGCGAAATAGGAATTTAAAAAAACTAAAAGGCAACAACATTTTTAGGAGTATAGAGATATTCTAAGAAGGAAATTAAATCAAGATAGAAAGACAAGGTCATTTTATACCTATATCGATATGAAACAATTTTGAAAAATTATTCTCGCATAGATTTTTGACAAATAACTTTACGCTCCACTGTTTTAATTATATGTTACAAGGTAAGAAGGATACACACTGGCGTCTTTAAAGACGACATACATAGTCGGGCCGCCCGGTCTATCAACAACACTGTCGTAGGGAGAGTTATTGTGTTGCATGGGGGGTACACGCATCGACTGAGCACCTTGGCAGTATTCTCCAGTTATAACTTCGGCCAGAAACATTTGCTTAGGTGAGTTACTTGCGTACCGGTCAGAATAGCTGGCAGTAGTGGCAAAGTAAACGCCACTGCCGTAAGCAGTTCCTGTAGAAATGTAAAATGTGTGAATCGCATAGCTATTTTTGCTGGAACCTTTCAAAAAATAGGTAAGAGCAGTGGTTCGCAACTTTTTAACCTGACAGACCCATTTTTGTTCCTTCAAATAACCAAGGACCTTGTAAATGTTAATTAATTTATTATGACAACTCAATACAACTTGCTCCAGCTAATATAATTTATCAGCCAATTAACTGAGAAATGTTTCGCAGACCCCATAAAACCCCAGTCTAAAAACCACTGAAATACAGAGTGGAGAATGACATATACAGTAATCTTGTTCGGTGAAAAGGTTTAAAGGACAATAATAAGAAATTCGATTGCACATGGGTTATCATTCATGCCTAAAACTGTAAATCAACTTCGCGACAGTTTGCGAAAATAATATTATTTTTTGACTAATTTTATATATTTGTTTAAGTGGGGCCTTTAATTAAGGGCCCACGAATGCCTAAGGGTAAATAATGATCTACTAATAGGGCCCAGAGGATTTCTTTATGAAGTAAGTCTTTCTTCGCTTAGCAGGGATTCATGTTGCTAAATAATCTATATGTACAGTTACTGCTTAATGCTTAAACGTTGTTTTTAAATGAAGCAAGTAGGAGTTAAGAAAGGTCTTACTTTACGCGATTAACATCAAGCCCATCAACACGCTTAGTGCGAAAATTGTTAACTCAAACTTTGTTTCATAATAATTACAAGACTTTTATTGGAAGGTTAAGTTACTTAAAGAGCATAAGCATTAGTGCAGAAGCAAACGCTCTCAATCCGCCCAATTTCTCGTGCAGAAAAAGTGTGCCGCCACTGACAAGGGTCTACAGCCGAGCGCAAATTTGAAACAAAAACTATTACAGTTAAAAGCCCCGAGAAGAAAATGCATTGTACTTGCTGCTGTTTCGGTGTTCAAACCTTACTCTATCTAATTCAGAAGGGCTAGATCTCAGTTGTTAATATGTCTATGTGTGTACATATGTTTCATTGGAAAATGATATGGTACTGTGGATCCCCTTCAATATGAAGTTGCTTGAACTAACTCTGACAGATTGAGCAGCATTGGCGCATGGTTGTTTCTCGACTCGCTCCTCTCCGAGCCTGCATAGCTCAGTTGGTAAAGCGACGGTCCCGGCTAGACCGGAGGTCGTGAGTTCGAATCTCACTGCAGACTAGTTGTTTTTCTAGCCTGCTCTGCTTGTATCATTGATCGACAAATTCGGCGAGTCTGCAATGGCTTTCAGTGTCTATCTAATAAAGACACACTTTGACAGAAATGATGATTTTTGACAGAAATGATGATTCAGTACACCAAGATAATCCGACGAACAGTGACAAGCCTAAAAAACTTTCCTTTAGGGAGGGGGATTCCAGAAAGGTTTTACGCCACACAACATGTACGTCCAAGCATGTCAAGATTTTTTTTTATGAAGCTCAGATGAAATAGGATCCTCGCCCGACCTGAATCCAATCGTAAATCTTTATTCAATTTTAAAACCCTGTTTGAAATAAACAAGGTAGTCACTCTTATAATTGGGCTTTGAGACATGATGTGAAAAATAAATCGAGGATATTATAAAGAAACCAAAAAATGCTGTATTTTTGCTGTTTGAGTCAGTAAATGTGCTGACGACTGTATATTTAAATAATCTTGTCTTTAGGTCTTCCCCAAGCTTTGCCTTTCTTGGACTTTCAGGGGAAACAAGTTAACCTGTAATGGTTTTATGTTAAATACGATATGCCCTGCACACTGCACAGTACACCTACCGTTGATGCCTGAATAACTTCGATCGAAGTTGTCCTTGCAGATGTTGTCACATTTGTCAGAGGCGGTGCCGTGAAAAAGTTCCATCGTCACTGGCTGACCTGAACCAGTGGCCGTCATACGATTAGCCACTTTCGACTTTTGGGCCTGAAATATTCTGTAAAGTGTCGGGTTCTGAACGCGTTCAACCTACAAGATTAGAAAAATTTATGTAAAAAATTATTTTATTTTACGCCAAATCATACTGTCTTTTTTAAGGCTGTAGTATTAGTATTAACTTGTGGGTCACAATCCCCGAATAGTAATTTGTATATTAAAATTAAAGTGTAGTTTTGCAAATGATAAATAAGAGCTTTCAACACTGAAAAGGGAAGAGTAGTATCAGGGTGTATTGTAAAAATTATGTTCCTCTATTTCATTCTTATGTTGATTTAATTATTTAGGACATCACTTTTTTTTTTAATTTTGGAAATGAGTAACTGATATCATTTAAATGCTTATAGGAGGTAATGACACCCAAAGTTAAGAACTAATGCGCTATGTGTTATTAATATATACATTAAAAACAACGCTTTAATCTTTCTCTGGCCTAATGATGCACGGTTGTGCGAAAGTCTCAATTAAAAAAACACAATTTGTGAACAGTGCCCTGGTTATCGTAAATTTTAAAATACATTAAATATAAGTGATTTGGAAAAGTTTACCGTTACAACATTGATAGGAAGTGTTTGGTTGAACAAAGACAGAACATGTTGATATTCGGATGAATTTGGAGCAAGTACTACTTTCTTCCACGACTGCCCACCCATATCCTCCCAGTCTGTTGGAATCACTGAAAATAAGTGTTGTAATGACTTAAGTCAATGACTTGAATTAAGTGCACTTAAGTCACTGTTTTTAAATGACTTGACTTGACTTAAATATTTTGAACAAAATTACTTGACTTGACTTAAGTCATTTTGTCAAATAACTTAGGCTTAAATGAAGTGTTTTTCATTCAAAATTTATCTCAAGTATTTTTATCCGATCGGCACCGAGACCAGCCTAGCATCGGACGAGTACCGAAACTACCAAATGACATCGGGTATCGGCTCCGATCCCATATTATCGTACACCCCTAGTTTTGACAGATTGATTAGAAATATGTGTGATACCACCCATGTCAAAAAGTCCCGGAAATGTAAAGGTGATGCAATTTATTAGTAAAATTTAAATCTTGATTAAACGAATTAACAATTTTCGTCGTTTTACCAATTACTGCCAACCTTTACATTGAAACGAAAACTTTCCTAAGAAAAAAAAACTTAAATACGTCACTGGTAAAGCATCATAGTTACCATCCACACTCGACGAATTGATGACCCTCTCCACTTTCGCAACAACTCCGTTGTTGGCACATGTTTGCTTCATGGTGCTGAAGTCGACACGATACTTGCGCTTTTGTCCCTTCACAACCGCCTCGATGTGTTTTGATCCTTTGTCGTTTTTCTGGCGACAATTACAGTAAAAAGGTAATATTTGTGTTGCGGTACAATGAAAGATGCTTAACCATGCGTGTACAACAACTGTGATCAAGCTTTTACGCAACTCTTTATTGAAGACCTAGATGTAATAATCCGGACTCGTTTTGTGATGTACGACCTCAAATACGATATTGGCAATACGTTTCTTTCGAAGGTCACTTTTGCGAAACTTTTTTTAGTTTTGGCTCCTGTACCACTGTGAGAAAATATATGAAAACGTTGTTTTCTTTAAAGTGTGCTGTGAATATTTTAAATTTCTTTGCTGTACCTAAGCTAAAAATATAAGAATAACCGATGAAAGGTGTAAAATAATGTAAATATCATGTTAAAGACTCAACAATCTACAATAAAACCGGCACTGACAGTAATATTCTTCTATGCCAGCCAAGTTGCTCACATGAGAAGATGGCACTGCCTTAGTGCCGCAGATATCTCAGTTCAGAAGGTTATGTTTTGCCTATGATAATTGACAAGTAAGACTTTACTTGTAAGACATGTATGTTAAAAAAAAAATTAGCACGTGGTATATTGCATTTTTTGAAGTGCTATAATGCGTAAGTATACGAAGTGTTTCCGAATTGACTTGGGTCTTTTAAACAAGGTTGCTTGTCTTGACTTAAGTCAATTTGACAAATGACTTGACTTTAGTGCACTAAAGTCACTGTTTTCAAAAATTGGCTTTAGTGAATTGGGCGAAATTACTTGTCTTGACTTAAGTCAATCTGACAAATGACTTAACTTAAGTGCCCTTTAAATACTGTGTTCAAATGACTTGACTTTTAAAAACACTTGAATTTAAAAATGACGTGACTGGAAGTTTTTAAATTGCTTTATTGAACACATTTCAGCAAAATTGGGGTTTATTTATGTCAAATAATCTAAAAATCTTTGCTTTTTAGGCACCTTATAAGCTGTCTCCAGCTCGTGGTTCGCGAACAGCTCGAAGTCGTTCATTTGATCAGTGGCAGAGTCCTTGTACTTCCAAGTCACGTATTCAGCGCTTATCAACGCTTCTTTGTAGCGGTTTATCAGATCAACGACCTCGTTGTAAGCTTCCAAAACTTCCACTTTGATGCCGCGAAGCGTCAAGGTACTAAAAATGTTTTTTGGGGGGTATTTTATATATTTATTTTTAAACAACCACAACGATTCTTGAATAGTTTTCTTGTAAAGAAAGACCAAACTATAGTCAAGTATGTCTGGAAGATAATAGTTGGAGCTTGTAGTGAGAGATAGTAAGAATATCAAAGCCCATACAAAAGTAGATAATTTCGAACGTTTCGAATAACTTATTTTCAACACAGTTCAAAGACACTTGTTATAATATAATATACATACATATTATATATATATATATATACCGCTGAGGCAGAAAAGAAGGAAACAAGGAGAAATATACAATCTAAACGTTCAAAATGCAACCTACTTCTGTATGGGCTTCAATACTCTTACTACCTCTCACTACAAGCTCCAACCATGCCCCAAATTTGGGTGAATGGTTTTATTTTAACGTCTTAGTTTGCAAACCAAATTCTTTCATTTTAATTCATTAAAAAAGCAATTTTTTTCAGTGTTGTAACTAAGTCAATTTGAATCGACTTAAGTCCCAGTCCTTAAGTAAACTCCCAGTCAAAGTCGTCAGTTGTCCAAGTCCAAGTCAAGTCATTATCAGAGCACTAAGCTAGACCGATTGTGGTCAATAACTCAAGCAAAAAGTAATCAAATCCAACATATAACAAGCAAATTGGTAATAGTTTTACCGGTAAAATTTGAGATAAATAGCTCAATTTGAAAATAAAATGCTTTTAAAAAAATTGTAAACCGAAGTCATTTGACTCAATGACTTAAGTCCATTCAAATATTCTACCAAAACGACTTAATTCAGGTCGTTAAAGGAAACAGTGACTCAAGTCAAGTCGAGTAATTATCTTAAAAAATCATTACAACAATAATCTTTCCTACTTGACTTCGCTCTTTTCAACTTCCACATTTCGTTTTTTAGCGAGATCCATGATTTCCCTTTCTTCAGTTGTTGACAGTTCTTCTATAGTTTCGCTTTCAAAAGTTTTTGAAGTGCTGAGGTCAGCCACCTTTGCATGCAACGCTTTTACGGCCTAAAATACATTGGAAAGATAAGAAAAAAGAATTTTAATGTTTGCAAACCAATCGTAAGACTGGGCAGGGGTTTGTGCAAAAAACAGTTGGTTTAATGTGAAAGTGTAAATGTTTCCCTCAATTTGGAGCCTTAAAAGTCTATGTTTGATTGCTTGGTGCTTCTTTTAGGGTTAAATATGTTCTAGAACAGTGGTTCTCAACCGCCGATCCGCGTCAACTTTCCTGCCGGTCCGCCAAATACATTACAGTATTCAATCTAAACTGCAAAATGCAAGATATAAAGGCTTGTCCATCAAATTTATACCTTCGCCGTTCCGTAATTTGCAGCATTGTGACGTAACATAGAGTTAATGGTCAACTCTAGACTTTATTGTTCGTCACAACGGTGCAAGTGTTGTGACCAACTGTTTAAAACTCGTTCAAGTCTCAAACTTTAAAACCAGTGTACGTGAAAAACATATAGAACCACGTATAACACGTCTGACATCAAAAAGACAGCAGCACATTGCTCATTAACTTCACGCTTCCATTATTTGCTTCTAAGTTGCATACTTTTGTCGTAATTACATTTTGGGTTGATTTTAATTTTTAAAGGTTCAGCGGTCCGCAAAATTTGCTTAATTTTACCGTAAGCTAAAAAGGTTGAGAACCACTGTTCTAGAACAAGGGGTTGGCAGCTATTTTTACCGCGGGCCGCACGAGAAACTTAAAATGTTGTGGCGGGCCGGGTCAAAAAAGGATCTCGAATAGACGTAATATGACGTCATATTGTGACACTATAAAACCAATAATCCAAAGAACCTGTTGTTACTCTAGGAGTTGTGCACAAATGTGCAGTGGAAGTCCAATTTAAAGTAAAACTGCGGCTATTTGTTTTAAATTGCAAACATTAACTTCGGCTTAAGGTGGGACGTGACACACTGAACACAGATAAAATATATGCACGGTTCTTGTTATATTAGCATTTATAAAGTTGTGTATTTTGTATATTTTGCCTAGGTCTGTCTTATAACAGGGATGGCAAAACTCTTTAAGCGATACCTCAGTCAACAAAAAAAGTGAGGAAAATCTGTGACTTTTTTTAGAATGACAAAGTTGTCAATTTAAATGTTTGCCGCGTCCCCTATGGTAGCCACGGTAGCCTTTGGGGTAACGAGAATGTATTATTGGTGCTGTTATGTGGCTAGCCTGGATTAATTTTTTTTATTATGACTAAAATGAGACCTCTCTTGGGATGTTCAAAGACGTGTTTGTGGCAAAACGTGAGAAAGTGGGGCCACACATGTTGGAAGGTCATGGAAGTGGTGAAAAGATTGAGAACCATTGTTATAGAATAGGGCTGTGTTTTTCAACCTTTTATGCCTAACGACACCCCTTAAAAATAACAAATAGTTTACGACAACCCTACAAGATTTTGCCGTAGGCAATTCACTAGATGACTAGAATGTCACGATAAACGGAACTGGGAGAACACAAATCAATTTAGGAAGGTATAATTGGATTTATTCCACTCTAATCTTTACAGAAAAAGTTCTAAGAGTTAAACAAAAAACAGATTCTTAAAGATTTTCAAATATCTCCCGGCACCCTTGAAAATTATAAATGGCACCCCGGTTGAAAACCACAGGATTAGGGTTTAAGATTTAAGCAGTCCGACTTTTTACCTTGTCCACATTGTCTGGAAATGAACAGAAGAGAATAGTCACGGAATCTGTTGATTGTAGAGTTCTAGGCAGAATTGATGGAGGTTTTACTTGCGATGTGGACTTTTTGTCATTTCCTTTAAAAGACAGTAAACAAGTTGTTCTTAACAGAACCACTGAGTATACAAAAATACACACGAGTGGGAATGTCCGATACTTTACATTTTATTCCGATACCGATATTTTACACAGAAAGTATCGCCATCCGATACCAATGACGTCATTATGATGCTCAAACTAATTAAATATATGAAATTAAAACGTTCAAATGCGATTTTTAGCTTATTCGGCCTAATTTTGTTTTATTGTTAAGGGGTTTAGTTACCTTTGTTTACTAAGGTTACCTTGAGTTGTTAATCTACAATTTTTTGATAAATTAACATTTCAAGGTAGAAATCGTGGCATTCGATACAAATCATGGCCAAATTACCTATATTTAGTTAATATCGGATCGGCACCGATACCACTGTTTTGTTGCAAGTAAATACTATTTCTTATTATGCCTGTTGTCTGTGAAGCAAATAGACAAAGAGTCGTAGTGGCATTCGATGAATTAAGAGTAAACCAGTTATTATAGTGTTGTTGTTTCCGTTGCTAATGCTGTATCGGACGAGTACCGATACTACCACTTGGCATCGGGTGTATCGGCTCCGATCCGATAATATCGGACAACCTTTACTAACTGTGTACATTGTTCGATATAAGTAATGGTGTGATTGGTATCGTATCAGCCTATAGTACTTTTTGCCCAAAATGTTGTTACCGTAAACGTAAAATTATCGAACAGAACTATTGCCTATTTAACCTGTTGTAAACTTCTTGTAGACATTCGTGACGGCAGCTTTGGCGCTTTTAAAGAACCCGGGATTTTGTGGGCTCGGGGTCTTCAATATTTCCTGTTGAATTGTGGCCAACATCGTCGGTTCAAAAACGTAAACGCGAATCTTGCGCAGAGTTTGCGGGTTGCTTTGCTCAAACTTGCTGATCGATTTTTGGATGCATTTTCCAACGTCTTTGGGTTGTAGACCGATGTTGCCTGCATGAACAAATGGTTTTATCCCGTTAATATTGGTTCTCCATGAAGTAGGAATGGGATGTCCGATAATATCGGATCGGAGCCGATACCCGATACCAAATGCAATGATCGGCACTCGTCCGATACCAAGGTGGTACTAAATACTAAATTAACATAGGTATTTTAACCATTATTTGTCGCCCAACGCAGTAATTGCTAACTTAAAAGGCATATGCATTAAAAAACGCAGTATTTTAACAACTGATGGTAATTAAAGGGGCGAATTTACATTTGCATTTAAAACTACAGTAAATGTGGATCTACTAATCTGAGAAAAAATATCCTTTAACGTTTACTATTCCGTTTGTTTGATTTTGAGTAGACATCCCTAGTATAAGACATACAGTACAGTATGTAATCATTGTATATGGCCGTATTTTTCTAATTCTAAAAAGAGGAATCAGGTGGCACTGTATAAAGACAAATTGAATTCGATGATTCTCGACAAGCTTTCGAAAATTATTTTTTTTTTATACTTTGACCTGATAAAGCACGGATGTGCAAAAGCTTGTCGAGAATCAAACACAATTTGTCTTTATACAGTGCCACCGGATTCCTCTAGTACAGTATGTATACAATATGTATTTAATAATAACGAATGACATTCACCCTGAAGAAGGCGACTTAAATAGATTCTCGAAAACGTTGGTTGACAATTACAGTTACCAGAGGAGCTGTTTTATATTAATATTTATACGCGTGGTATCAACAGTTAATGTGTATATTCCATGGCTGGGCTTGGTTTAGTAATCTAACTATTTAAACCAGTGTTTCGCAACCATTTTTGGCTTGCGGCACCCAACAAAAATTATAAATAGTTCGCGGCCCCTTGCTTGTCTTTTTGCTGAGTGGTTAACTGTAACGTTACACTAAACAAGATTGAAACAGCACATTAACTGTGCAACAAGGTTTGAAAAATCCTTCTTAATTTTTGGCAGTCTTATCGTACATAAAAAATGTATCAAAAGCAAAAAAATGTATTACAAAAATTGAAATCCTAATGAATTTAAAATATATCTTACCACCCTTAAGCGTAAAAAATGGCACCCTAGAGCAATGCTTCTTAACTTTTTTAGTTTTGTTCTTCCCTGGCATCTATCTCCAGATTTTATTCACCCTTGTCTCATGATATGATAAAACTATCTTTTCTATATATAGAAGCACAAAATGACTTAGGTTGTTTTGCAAGTTCTATTCCACTTCTGACCGGTCACCCTTAATCACCCCTTTTGGTTGGTTCACCCCAGCAAAAATTGTATTCACCCTGGGGTGAACCATCCACCTGATTAAGAAACACTGCCCTAGAGTGCCGAGCCAGCCCGGCTGAGAACCACGTATTTCCCGCATGTGCATATCTTACCGGTGCCGACAGGTGGCATAGCCAGCGATCTCATTCCACGTTTTTCGGCTTCCTTAAGCGTTTCAACCAAGCACTTCTCCAGCTGATTGACATCCTTGGGAACGTTGATGTGGAAGATGTGCTTGTACGGCAATTTACCGGCACCGGTTATGCGAAGGGTGGGGGACTGGTACTGGGGGCTGTTAGCGCATTCCTGGGCAATGCTGGGGCCGCCTTTCGCTGTTAGCACCTTACCCACTTGCCCTGCGAAAACAACACGTCAGGTTAACTATATTTACCTTTATAACTAATGAAGCACATGCTGGGTATTTCTGTTTATTAAATAGGTAGCATTTTGTGATGCTAAAAATCAATAAAGTATTTTCAAAAACGTTCAGAAAATGCTCCCTAGTGCAGGGGTTCGCAACCTGGAGGATATGGCCCCATAGTGGACCAAGAGCCGTTTTTAAGGGGGGCATGGAAAATTTGAAAAATAATAATAAGATAAAAAGTATTTTAAGTTTGGCCTTACATATCTACATGACAAAGAAGTGACAAAGAAGTGTACAAGCCACATTGTGTCTTACGTTTTTTTAACATCACATAAACTGAATATGTAAAAACATTTTTTGATTATTGTGTCTTGTATCTATATCATTTTATCACTATGATTACCGGTTATTGTATAAACTAGCTTTTTAATTAAAATGACGTTTCTTATTTTTTTCAAAAGGTTGAAAAAAATAGGGGGACATTGATTTATCTAAATTTTCAAAGGGGGCCCCTGTCTAGGGTATGGGCTTTCATATTTATTCTGTCTAACTACAACCTTCAGCCATTATCTTAAGATATATTCCAAACTTTCACAAAACACTTCCTACTTCTGTATGAGCTTTGATATTCATTCTAGGTCTAAATACAACCTTCAGCCATTATGCCCTAAATGTCTGGTAAACTTTTGACAAGATAAATAAATAAAATACCTCAAAATGAAAATAAGTTATTTTAGAGTAAAATTTTCGTGGCAAAGTCCTGTATTGAAACAGCACTACACTTTCCAAACTGAAATATGCCTGACACAAAAGTATAAAATACAAAATCATCAGGTCATTGCCTTTCGCCACTGTTTTCGCCACTCAAAAACGCGAGTACATAGTTCGTTTTTTTGTGCTCACCTGACAAGTTGAATTGAGATGTCGAGTTGACGATTACGTCACACTTTGCTGACGTAATGCACCCCTTTCTGACGCCGACGTCGATTTGTGAAGTGCTTTGTGGAGCAGTTTGAACTTGAGGCTGCTGGAAATCGTGATTCTTGAAATGAGCTTGAAATGCCTACAAAATAATAAGCGATTTTATTGTTGTAAAAATCCGTGCAAAATGTCAACCTTATGTATTGATAGTGTTTTGTGTGACTACTTAACTGTGTAAGCATTCTGTTACTTGCTATCAAAGGTGACTGAGCACATTTTAAATTAAAATTTTGGAGAAAATAATCTAAAATTATTTGTGCACGAACTGGGTAAAACCAGTAAAAATGCAACAAAGTCATGAATTAGAAATACAGCTAAGCACTGTAAGGTCTGAAAATATGCTAGTAACAAAAAAATTAAGAAAGAAATAAGAAATTCAATGTTAACAAAAAAACAAAGACTAACACAAGGAGATAACTAAACTTTTCAACGCTAAAGAAAATTTTCATCTGATGAACTGAAGCAAATGTTTTAATTCCAATTTCTGAGCATCAGATAATAATGACGTCATTTGGCATGGGATCGGTTCGCGATTAATAAAATGTTAAAGTATCGGACAACCTCACTTTTAATCAAAATATCGGTTATCGGAATGAAATAACATCGGACATTTCCATTTCTACTTAAAATATCGGTATCGCAAGTATCGGTTATCGGTATCGGTATCGGACAACGCAACACTCACCGCAAGTGAGGCTTGATCCGACGGAAAAATCACAAAATTCACTTTTCGCAGCGAAACCGCCGGGAAAGTCCCTACTACGTCATCGACCCACTCGGCCACTTTGGCCGCAGGAAACCGGAAACCCCCGGAACCGATACAGGGGAACGCGATCGTCTGGTAACCGGCTGCGTCGGCCATGGCCAGGCACTTTTGCACCCCTCCACGGATCATTTCCTCCCCTCCTTTCCCGTAATGCGCCATTATGACGTGATAGATGGCGCGCGCGGGAAGGCTGAGGGCCGGAGTGCTGATGACGTCACCAGAATGTAGGCTCGGGTTGCTAGTGGCAGCGGCTGCGCATGCGCTCTAAAGAATAATCGGGATTAAAAGCGGTTTATTATTGTTCTTCATGTGTTAAAGTCGTTCTGAAATGTTAAGTCTGAAAAACAAAAATAACACATTTTGTACAGAAAGAAAGATGACGGTCGCTAGCGGCAGAGCACCAGTGGCGTAGCCAGCCGAAAATTTTTTGGGGGGGGGCAAAAAATTGGAATTTTATGTTTAGCTTTTATCATTGTATTAATTGCCGTAACGAACACAAATAAGAATGCGAGCAAATCGTTTTGAGCAGCAAGTGACTGAATGGGTACACTATGCACGGATCTGTAATGTAGCTTATTAAGTGACTGAATGTTAACGTGATACACAAAAACCACTCAAAGAGCAAAAACTAAATGAAGTAGTAAAATTACATTATTGTATAGTAAACGTTATATTAACTACATCGTTTGTGACGTAACAATGCATGACAATTGAAGGTGTGGTATGCCTGTGATCGACTTTTGTGGTACTGCTCATAAATGCTACAAAACAAATGATTAAGAGTAAAATATTTATAAATTTGGGGGGGGCCATGGCTCCTCAGGCCCCTCCCTGGCTACGCCTATGCAGAGCATGCGCCCTAAAGAACAGCCGGGATTAGATGTAGTATGGGTCAGTTTAGTGGTTCTCAACCTTTCATGAGTTTTGGCCACGAGCTCTTAATCAGCGGTTCACAAACTGGGGTCCGCGGGCCAGTTACAGAGGGTCCGCAAGAAGAAAACGCAATGTTTTTATCCGACCCTGGGTTGTCGAGCATCTTAGTTATTTGGCCAAATGTGAAGAAGTTTATTGACATGTTGATTAGAGAATAATTAAGATATTCCATTCTCGTTCAAACCTTGAGGTATTGTATACGAACGTAGAAACATAAAGAAGTGTATATGAAGTTCAAGTGAAATTCCTTCGTTACTTGCTTAATACATGGGTTCTTAAACTGGGGTCCATGGACCCTTTGGGGTCCGTGAAGTAATTTTAGGGGGTCCATGAAGGCCAAATTAAAATATTATTGTATGTTTAAGTTATCAGTTTTTCAAAAAAAGACTTTAATGAAAAATAAAACGATTTACCACTGAATGTATTTAGACTCTATTTTACTTAAATCGCCAGCATATTTCTGAAAGTCTATTTGATTGTGACGTTTTTTTACTGCGGACCCCTACATTTTTTTTAAGAACCCCTGGCTTAACATCTTAAAGATTTAAATTTAAAAAAAGTACAGTTGTACCTGGTTTTAGAATAGTTCACCAAAAGCCATCGCAGACTCACCGAATCTGTCGATTAATGATGCTAGCAAGGCACGCTAGACCTGTCCTGTTTGCATCATAGATCAACAGATTTGGTGAGTCTGCGATGGCTTTCGGTGTACTAATGATACGTAAGCCGTAGTCGTTGGTCAAAAAGCAGCTTCAGAAGGGCTACATCTCAGTTGGTAACACACATATGTGTGTACATTATTGAATAAATGATATGGTACTGTGAACCCCCTTCAATATGAAGTTGCTTGTACTAACAGATTGATCAAGCATTGACGCATGGTTGTTTCTCGACTCGCTCCTCTCTGAGCCTGCATAGCTCAGTTGGTAGAGCGACGGTCCCGGCTTGACCGGAGGTCGTAAGTTCGAACCTTACTGCAGGCTAGTTGTTTTTTTAGCATGCCCTGTTTGCATCTTTGATCGACAGATCCGGTGAAGAGTCTGCAATGGCTTTCGGTATACTAATGATATGTAAGCCGTAATCGTTGGTCAAATAGTAGCTTCAGAAGGGCTAGATTTCAGTTGTAAACACACATATGTGTGCACATAAGTTTCATTCAAATGATGTGCAGTATTAATAAATGTACTTTTTTGAATTACTTTATTTGAAGTTCTGAAGTTCTATTATGATGTGAGGTACACTGAAAGCCACTGCAGACTCCGAATCTGCAATGGCTTTCGTTGTACTAATGATACGTAACTCGTTGGTCAAAAAGCAGCTTCAGAAGGGCTAGATCACACTTGCAAACTCATATATGTGTGTGCATCTTTAATTGGTTTAAGGATATCCGTAATCCAAACTAAAAATGATACCGACTGCGTTTCAAAAGTAAAGGTTAAAACTTTGATTCGCAGGGCAAATTTTTAAAAAGTTTCCAACAAAATAAGTTATTATCTTAATAGAGCAATTGAAAAAAAGTTTGAACATTAGATCATTGAAGCTTAGAACGATGAGACTCCGTTTCAATTAATATTGTAAATGCTATAAGAACAGTTTTCGAACATCGTCAATCGTTTTAAACAGATCTTTTACCTGAAATGGAACGCCCAGCGTTTTATAAAGAGCCTTTGAAATCGCGGATCCCTGGCCAGTTGCTAAGTTGGCCGCATTTGTGGTTGTAACAATAACATCGCTCTGAAAACAAAATGAAAAGCGTTAACCTTTCGCAATTCAGTAAGTGTTGTAAGCATTCTATGCCAAAATGTAAGTTTACTGAGTACGTGGTGCCTTGATACTGTAATAGCACTTATTTAGTTAGTAGGTGTTACTGCAGGTATTACCCATCAGTCGTGAAAAAATAAAACGTTCTTTTTATTGCTTTTTTCGTTTTCGAACAGGGCTTCTTGACTGGCGCTAACATTTAGTTATTCTAATAACCCAGCCTTCATAAACGCTGGTTGCTTTGTTGATATAAAAATAAAGACCAATCGGGCAATGTTAGAAAGTGTTTTTAAAAAAACATTTGGAAATCACTTAAGTCCCAGTCGAGCTTTTCTCAAAAAATAACAAGTTCAAGTCAAGTCGTAACTAAAGCAAGTTTAGTCATTGACATAAAAAAAACATACAAAAAAACGTTAAACCAGGGGTGTCCAACTCAAACATGCCGGCGTGCCAATTTTTATCTTATAACTTCTTCCCGTGCCAAAGTTAAGTCTTTCTAATAATAAAAGCGTTTATTTACAAATAATAAAAACGTGTGGTCAGCAGTGCGCATTACTGCATTAAATGTCCGTCGGTGAGCTGACTTTTGCTTCTTGTTTCTTCACACCAAACTTTATAGTTATGTGAAAGCCTCCACTCCAATATAATGTTATAGTATTAGAAGCAATTGTTAGTTGTCGTGATTACAGCGATTGTTTTGATTGCGTTATTATTAAGCAAAAAATGTCACAAATACGTAACAATGATGTGTTTTGTCGCATTAACTATTTCAGTACGTTGTCCTCAATCAAGCCTTGACTTGATTCAATAATATCCAATATGCAAACTCAAGTATTGCATTATTAGTAAATTGCATGTGCAATGTGCATGTATACGTTGTTTCATTTTCCCATTAATTTGTTTTTTATTCGATCGGTCATATCTCATTGTTGGCGGCACAGTATAAGTGTAAACATTGGAACACTATATACGGATCTGTTCATAAGTTTATTGGTGAAAATAACGGCCCAAATAGACATAAAAAGCGACATGCTTTATTGTTCAAACGTTTCCGCAAATGCTCATGCTCATGATATCACTGATGATGGCATGAGCATTTGCCGAAACGTTTGAACAATAAAGCATGTCGCTTTTTATGTCTATTTGGGCCGTTATTTTCACCATTAAGTGTAAACACTTACCTGAAAAGTGGAAATATCTCCCACGTGCAAAATGATCTTGGGTCCAACACGTTTTTGTCTTGTTTCAACCTGAAAGTTAAAAAAAAAATTGGTTCGATATCTCAGTTTGGTTTAGTTACGTATAAATTTTAAAATCTGAACTTTACATTTAAACTTTAGTTAAAGATAATAAAAATTCGTATTAGATCCAAATTTAAACTTAAATAAAACATAAAATTAGGATAAACTTTTATTTCAACTTTTCTTTCTAATTTTAAATTTCGGTCGCCCTTTAACTAAACTTAAACAATAAATTTATTTACGCTTTTCAAAATTAGATTAGAATTGAACATACCGAATTCTAGTTAAATAGAGCGAAAACTGTAATTTAAAGTAAAAGTGAATTAACTATTTAAAAAAAACATTTAGTTTACATCGCAATTTATCCTCATAAGAATGTGAATGACAAATTATTCTGTATTTATATTGTTCCTTTTTAGCATAGCCTATCTTTTTTCAGATGCAAAATTTACCTACAAGTCGATCCTGACAAAAAGTGGTAATTCAATTTTTGTCTTTAAACTGTGAGACGGAATATACACAGTTGGACAAATTAGCATTTTTTATAAAACTCAATTTGGATCAGAACTCGAATTAGAGCAGACAAGCAATTCACAAATTAGATTAGGATATGTCGCGTTTTGCTCAAATATATTAAATTAAGCAGCAAGAATTACCTAGTTTTCCAGGTATGCTTTTAACAGTGTTTTTAAACTGGTCTCCATAATAATGCGAAAAAAACATTTACAAATTTTTTTTTTTAGATTAAAAAAGTTGAACACCCCTCAATTGAGAGCTAATAGAGAATAAACCGAAACTAACACACAAGCAATTCAGAAATTATTAGAATTGGAATTAGCAGCATTTTTTTCTAATCCTTTTCATTAGGTCTGCATTTTTACAAGGTTTTTTAACTTAGCTATAAGGCAGTCTCCATAATATTGCGAAAGAAACATGTAGGAATTTCAAGTCAAAAAAGTGGGACAACACTAAAATTAACAGCTAAGAGGGAATAAAGTGCAAACAATCCCACCTTTGGGATGACAACTTTCTTTGGTGGAGATCTTGGGAGAGGTTGCGGTTTCGTTCCTCTAATCCCGTTCAGCGCAGTTTCAAATTCATGCATCGTCGTTTTGTTGCTCATTTCGACAAAAACAACCTAAACAAAATGATAAATATTAAACTAAGTACAGAACTTAGTAAACCGAAAATCAGTTTGTGTGGATGTTATATGACAAATGTTTTTCGCTCCTAAATGCATCATCAGTATCAACGATTAAATTAAGCACAGGACTTAACCGAAAATCAGTTTGTTTGAAAGTTACATGTTAAATATATTTTGCTGAAAGCATCAATCACTATTATTTTATTCAAATATAAATTATTAGTTATTTAAATGAATCAGGTCAAACATTGGTAATTATGTTTGGAGACAAACACATCCCTGATGTGGGACCTGGGCATTTCTATGCCACAACTCTAGAAGACTATTATTTTAATTATGCAACATCCAAACAAACTGATGTTTGATACACTAAGTTCTCTACTTAGTTTAATCTTTATTATTGATGTGCAACCAGAATCGTTTGTTTTTCCATTCGGATTTAGGCAGATTCTGTTATCCAAAAAAAAAAAATAGGAGAATAGGATGCAAAGTTGCAAATTTTCTTTAATAAACTAAAAGTTACTATAATTTTAGCTTCATTAAAGAGAAATTGGCGGGCCGGAAGACTTTTTCCGTGCGCAATTCAAAAGTAAAATCAAAACAGAATAAAAAAATACATTTAGTAAAACCAGTATTTAAAGCAAAGTTTAGAATTTTTTTATTAAACTAAAATTAACTGTACTGTTGGCTTCACTAAAGGGACTTTTGGAGGGCCTGGAAGATTTTTCTCCGTGTCCAATTTACGAATTACAACCAATGCAGAATAAAAAAACAATTAACAAAACTAGTATTTGATTCAAAGTTGCAACTTTCCTGTAAAACCAGCTCAGCGACTTACAGGACTAAACAAACCTGTTTAAGTAAAGTGTTAGGGTTGTACGCAACAAAATCCACAACTGTTTTGACAATGATCGGCACACAGACGTGAGGTTTGCCCCCAAATATACCACAGCTTATGGCAGGAATGGCGAGGGATTTGAGATTGTGGTTCGATGCTTCATTCAGGCAACTTATTATCGAGGTTTTCAAGGTCAAACTGCAGTTGGTATCGCGATGCCATCTAGCGGTAAGAAACGCTCGTTTAGACAGTTTAACAAAAAAAGCAATTTTTTAAACATTTAAAAGGAAATAAAAATATATACTTTCTATTAACTGAAGGCAGAAAAATAATAATAAAAATAAAAAAAGAGAAAAACGCAGAAAAATCAAGAACAGCTCCTCTGGTAATTTTTGTTTGTTAACCAACGTTTCATAAACCTATTCAAATCCTTCTTTACTCTTCAGGGTAAATGACAAGAACACGGTAAATGGTCACATTTTGAGCTGCTCTGGTAAGTATATTTCTTCCTGATAATTTCGGCAATCTATTCAAATTGCCTTCTATAGGGCGAATAACAAACGCTTGTAGTAAGTGGCTTAACGTGTTTATATAAATGCTTGAACTTAAAAGTGACTTAAATTGGAATGAAGTGATTCAAAAACGACTGCTTACAACACAGGTAATAGTAGTAATCGGAAATATTACTAACAATCATGGTAGTTCAACATTTTATATTAATGCTAATGAATTGAACTTAGGTGATTTGAAAATGACTACTTTACAACACTGGATTAAATTGACAAGTCTTTAGAAGCCAATTCATTAATTTAGGACTTGAAAGAAAAAAATACTATAGGACTTTAAAGCCTACTATATATTTTTTTTTTTATAAAACTGTGATAACTAAGACGAAAAAGCGGCAAATGACTGGTTTAGAAAACAGGTAAAAGTGGTAGCAGCATATATTATTAGCAATCACAGTAGTTCAACATTTTATATTAATGCTAATGAATTGGGCTTGTTTACAAAACTAGTAATAGTAAATATTACTCGGGTCCAGCTGTATGTATAATCCTCTCCATTGGCAGGTTGCCAGCCGATGTGCTCACGGCCTCTCCGGGCAATAATTGGCCTCCATTTTTGATCCGGGCTGCGTCCATTTCCCGTTGTATGCCTCGTCCGCCTGATACATTTTAAATGCGCATTAGTTCGTATAAGTAAAAGAAAAAATGTACTTTTTGAGACGAACTTTGTGAAAGTGGCAGTAACATGCAGCACTCTGTTTCTCAACCAAAGGGCCGCGACCCACATTTTTGATTCGATTGGTTCGCCGAATATAATAGTTCAAACAACATTAGTTATTTTATAGGCTGATAAGTAAAATTAGTCGGAAGAATACTTTTCTTATTGAATTTTATTAATAAAAAATCTTTTGACAGTCTGTGTACAGCAAGTAAGGGAGTACGAGAACCGAACTGAATCTTAAAGTAATAATTATTCGTACAGTAAAATGTAACTTTAAAGTTGTTTTTTTTTACTCCGCCCAGTGTTTCTTAACCCATGGGTCGCAAAATTGTTTAACCATTAGATTTGGTTTGGTAGCCGATTGCAATAGTTTACATAGTTAGATTAGATGAATGAAAGACACACACAAACATATGTGTTTAATAACATCTGTGATCTAGCCCCTCGGTCTGCGATGGCTTTTCGGTGTACTATTGATACGGAAGCCGTAATCGTTGGTCATAAAGCAACTTCCGAGGGGCTAGATCACAGATGTTATTAAACACATATGTTTGTGTGTGTCTTTCATTGATTGATACGGACTGATGATCCCCCAGTGTGAAGTTGCTTGTACTAACAAAATGTGCAAGTATTGGCGCATGGTTGTTTCTCGACTCGCTCCTCTCTGAGCCTGCATAGCTCAGTTGGTAGAGCGACGGTCCCGGCTTGACCGGAGGTCGTGAGTTCGAACCTCACTGCAGGCCAGTTGTTTTTCTGGCTTGCTCTGCTTGCATCATAGATCGACAGATTCGGCGAGTCTGCCATGGCTTTTCGGTGTACTAGGTGAGTTTGGTTCTGAGAAGGATTTCTCCAAACTTAAAAATTTCCGCAAGCAAAACGAACGACATGTCAAACATCATTCATACATTTATACATTACAAGGATTACACAAACAAAGTATACAGATTAATGTGCAATTATACTGAAATGTTGGAATATGCGTTTCTCAAGTGGGTTTAAACTTTTACACAAAGAATGTCAGCTTATTTAAACGGATTAGAAAATAGAGTTGTCTGAACTTTTCATTTATCTTAAAAAACAATACCATTCAATACTAAGGCTAATTCGCACTTGTTAATGCTAATTTCATATGTTTTGTTCGTTTATAAAAAAAAATCAGTAAAGAGAACTGGGTCGCCAAAGCATAAGTTTAGTATTTTGGTGGTCGCGAAAAATGTTAAGAAACACTGATGTAGCATCGATTCCAAGTTTACCTTTACTGATGATGCTCCCTGATATTCCTCCGTTCCTCAATTCCAATTCCTTGTTCGACGCGTTCACTATTGCGTCACAATCCACCTGTGTGATGTCATCCGCCACTAGGTGGAGCCACACACCCGAGTTGGGAACCTGGACTTTGATCTCGGATGACTGGAGGAATATACATCGTCACAATTAAGGAAATCATTGATATATATTGGTCAATTGGATAAAACGTCGTTTAAATGGAGAAACCTACTTACAATAGTTGGGTTGAACACGTATATAACTTAAGAAAACACTTTAAAAACTTTTCTGGGGATAACATAAAGTATATATATATCATTGGTGAAATATAATTCGATATCTGGCAAAATTACTTTGAACAAAGAAACAAAAAATGCATATACGAAAACAATGCTTTAAATATTTTAGAAAACACATTTTTTATATGGCATCGTTGTTTTTATGTTAAGAATTGTGGAACATCACCTACAATTAGTTGGTCGTAATAAACCCTAAAATAACTTAGTAAATAAAACGTGTAACTATTAACAACAAGTGGCACTTTATTGAGAAGTGACGAGCTTTTGCACAATGGTGCTTCATCAGGTCAGAATAAGACAAAAGCGGCCAAGATGTTTAACTATATGATAGCATTTTGAATAATAACGTTGGAGGTTGTACTAAGACGTACAGAAGTATAGGTAGCATTTGTGGACGTTTCGAAAAATTCTTATAATGACTGGAGGTTGTAGTAAGACGTAGTAAGAATATTTTTTTTGTGAACGTTTGGAATATTACATAGTTTTAAAAATATTATAAAGGTTTCAAATTGCTACCTACTTTCGTATGGGCTTTGCTATTCATTCTCCGTTTAAGCACATCTTCCAACCAATATCCTAAGATTTTTTTCAAAGAGTTTATAAAATGCTACCTACTTCTGTATGGGCTTTTGCTATTATCACGTATTTGTTACCACATTTGCTCTTGTATAATTTATCAAAAACTCTTACCATCTCGAGACTTCTTTCCACGAAGCTCTGTCGTGCACCCTCGAGGTCCGGATCTACGATTCCGACGCAGCGTGACCTTGACGCGATGGCTTCGACCTCCTCGTGACCTTGACGGGCGCGAAAGTGGGCGGGGATTCCCGGCTTGTGCAACGACGTCACCGAAATCTTCAGTTTTGCGAGGCAAGCGTTGAGGAACTCCACAGCTGTGAAAAGATTTTAATTGTTGGCGACAGGGCTGCAGAATCGGGAGTCGGACTCGGGACTCGAGTAAGACCACGTAAAACTACCCGAGTCCCGAGTCCGGCGTGCGCATGCGCAGTACCAAATTTTAAAACTGAAACGGCCGCCAACTGGAAATTGTTAAGGTGAAATAGCATATGGCGGAATATTTTCCAACCATGTATTGTGAGTAAATGAATTATACGACACCCCTATAAGTGGATTGCTGAATATCCACGTTATTTTAGTTAGCGGAATAATGGCTGTAGAGTCCGGGCCGGACTCGGGACTCGACGAAATCGCACATTTGACCGGAGTCGGACTCGGGAGTCGGGAGTCGAACTCGGGTTATTTTTGACCGACTCCGCAGCCCTGGTTGGCAGACCCCTCAATTTAATTGTTGTATCTTGCAATAAACATGCAAAATAAAATCTTCACCTGATAAAGACCCATGTAAGATTAAAAAAATATAATAAGATTGACTGGTAGTTTGCGAAGCGCCCTACTTTGAATAAACATCAGTCAGCAAGGTGTCACTTTGCGAAACACCGATCAAATGTAGGATTTGATTCCGCCAAGTTAATTTAAAGGCAAAATTACCGCGCAATTGACGTGTTTGTCAAATACAGCGGTTCCTGAACTACAAAACATATTCCATGGCACCTTCTTATTTTAGTGACGTAATGGCCCGCATTAAAATAAAACAACCGGCCATACAGCGAAGCTTATACTCAGATGGTTTCACTTGTGACGCTTTAACCAATTTATTCTGTTAAGTTATCTAAATTGTTTAAGTATTCTATGTTTTCCTTTCTCTCATGCGCTTTAATTTATGTGTTGGGCTCACGTGACTTTAATCTTAGTTTGTCCGTGCTTCGAGCAGTAGGGAGCTCCAGTCTTTGTGTTACAGCTTGTTTGTCTTTACGTTACATTTGCTTACTATGCTAATATGTTTATTATTATCGTTATCATATTTACTTGCTTCATATAACATTGTTGTTTTATATTCATTCGAATTAAGTTGCACATGTAACTGTGGTACAAGTTTATGTAAATTATAACAGATAAAGACTTCTGTTGTTTCCGATTAAACTGGATTAACATATTCAATTTTGGGTTTGACAAAAAAACGTATTTTGTACAAACCAGAAACTACTCTATTCCAAAAATCTTTCAACAAATTTTCTTACCTTTTTCCAAATGTTTCGCTTTTCCCTTTACCACAATCTCCGGGGATGTCCCGGTCTCGAAACTCAAGGCGACATATTTGGTCTTTGCTTCAAAATCTTCGAACATTTCGGGGTGTTTTTTCACGAACTCGATCTCGGCCCGCCTCCCCCCCACCTCAGTGGCGTTTATGACGTTTTCATCCACGTGATCGCTCAGTTTGCGAAAGTTTGAATCGAAGTTGTAACAAAGGCCGGTCACCTCGATCGAAGACTTCTTTTTCTGTTTCAGCAAAACAAAAAAACAGTTGGTACACTATGCACGGATCTCTAGTGTAGCTTGACGAGAGAATCAGAACTTAAAGTTGTTCCGACACCCGAATAATACCAAGCTTTACCAGGTGTCAACTGATATCTCCATGATTATGGAGTATGTATATTATAACTTAGCATCTAAGGTAGGGGTGGGCAACCTTTTTAGGACAAAGGCCAGTTAGGAAATGTAATGATTACAGGAGGGCCGCACATCAAATAAACACTAATTCATATTTTCAGTTTATACTAGAAAAACTAATGAGCTACTAGGTTCCAGCTACGGCAGTTTTGTCAGCGCTGTCGAGTTCAACTGCATTAGTGTAGCGGTGTAGCCTTTGGATTACATCGCACTTCAAACAGGAAACTGAAAGAGCAGAAGTCCCAACATGGTGCACACGTATAGCCTTATTTAGGGAAAAATAGCTGGAAGAAGATGAAGGGCCGCACAAAAAATGGAAACGGGCCGCACGTTGCCCACCCCTGCTCTAAGCAAACTGATATTTGATTACAGGTTAAAAATATTTCCAGCTGGCTTGTAATTTTACCCTTTAAATGCAACGATACAAAGTTTTTCGACTTACATTTGTAACGATCCTTGCGGCTCCTGTGGCCTGTATGCTCTGCTGAAGCCTTTTCCACTCGAGTGACGTCACGATTGCGTCATAGCCCTCGCCAACCTCGATCGGCTTGAGACTGATAATTTCATTCAAAGCCTCCACCGCCTTGTTGCGTTGTTTTGAATCGAGGTACACCAGACAAACCTCGCCTGACTTTTCTTGGAGGGATACTGCAAGTAACGAAGGGTGTTTTATTTATGTTGAAAATGATGGGGAGATATATAGGCTACTCATGTATGTCTAAGTACAACCTCCAGACATTATCTTAAGATATATTCGAAACGTTTAAACGCTACGTAATTCTGTAGGTGCTTTGATATTTATATTCCGTCTAACTAAAACCTCCGACACGTCATATTAAGGGCATTTTTTTCAAGGTTGAAATTGATCAAGGAGATATTCACAACCCTTAAAATGAACCTACTTCTGTATGGCTTTAATATCTATTCTACGTCGAACTACAAACTCCAACCATTATCGTAATAGTTTATTTAACCCGTTTTAACCTATTTCTGTATGGGCTTTAATATTCATTCTACATCTAACTACAACCGCCAACTATTATATTATTTGTTTTTTTCGAAATGTTCACAAAATGCCACCTACATATATATGAGCTTTGATGTTTTTACTATACGTTCAATGGATATGTTTTAAAGCATGCCAGATAGTATCAGATCAAAACCGATGCCCACTGACAAGTAATATTATTGGTACTTGTTCGACGAACTGCACGTCATATTAATGGCGTTTCATTCAAGGTTAAAAATGAATAAGGAGATATCCCAAACGTTTAAAATGCGTCCTATACGGGAGTTAATATTCCTACTAAGTCTGACTACAAACTCCAACCTTTATCGTAATAGCTATATTTGAAACGTTTGAAAATGAACTTACTTCTGTATGGGCTTTGATATTCATTCTACGTCTAACTACAACCTCCGACACTGCGAGTCAAATTAAGGGCATTTTTTTAGTGTTGTTGAGGCTGAGTAGAGTTTAAAGGATTTTAATTGGGACATTACGAAAATAGCGATTAGGAATTCTGATTTAGACGGTTTTATGACCATTAGGTATTAGTCGTATTTTGGTCTTATTCAAAACTGTGTTTTATTCCGACGTTGATGTTGTGTTCTTATTTCGGTCTTATGGCTGGAGTCCGAGCCGATGTCCGGTTGCAGATTTGAAAAACTAGACAATTGAAGTTTTCTAATTCAACGAATTAGGGCAAAATGGCACGCTGCAAGTCATTAAAGGCTTTTTTTGTTGAAATTGAGTTATGAGTTATTCAAAACGTTCACAAAATGCCAGTTACTTTTTTACGGGCTTTTATTTTCTTAATTCGTTTAATGAATATGCTAATAAGGGATTCCCAAAAATACCGGACCGGAGCCGATACCAAATACCAATACTCGTCCGATAATAGGGTAATTGATATTGAAGTCTAATTCGAAAGATTTTAATTAGGATTTACGAAAATTTCGGATCGGAGCCGACACGCGATACCACATTAGTATCGATCCTTGTCCGATACTAATGTGGTATCGGTACCCATCCGATTTCTAATTCAAATTAATTTAGAAATTTTAGCCATCATTGTGACCCAACGCATTGACACCTTTCTTAAAAGAAACACTTAATAAAGAAAAAGTAGGTTAACGACTTGAGGTAACTGCTCTTCGCTTAACATATTTGTTTGGGCTTCGCGTATATTTTTTGTGTTTTTTTTTATTTATTTTTTGAGCGCTTACCGTATATTTTATCTTCGTTGAACTTCGCTTGTACGATTTGCCGCACGTCGACCTGCCCCTCCCCCAAGCCACGCCCACCTGCCAAGAGAGAGGAAAGAAGGAACTCGCCGCGACCCCCGAGGTCCGGAATAGGATTTGTTGTCAACGTCTGAAATACAAGCAAATGTAATGTATTTTCCTTTGTTTAAACTAGGGAGTCGAACCGTTTGACTTTTCCGGATAACTGGATTTACGATAGCTGGCCCGGTATAATATTTTTTGCCGAACTTTACGAACTTAATTATTGATAAACGAAGACAACATCAGTAACCAACTAACCAAGCAATAAAAACAACATAGTGAGGCTTACTAAATTCTAAAATAAGACAAACTAAGCACACAACTTAACTTAAAAAGAAGCATGTTCCTTAGAAATAAGCGCATTAGTAGTTTCTAAGGCACCGCAACCAAAAATAAGCACAAATCTTACAAATAAGCACATTATGTTAACCCTGGTCATGTATTTTGTGTCATTTTAGCAGCGGTTTTTATCTCAAAATGGTAGAACACACTCACATTTAATGATTTTTTTTTAGTTTCTTTACTTGAAAAGATAAATTTCTCAAAAATGCAAGTTACTAGCAAATTTTACCATAATATCGTAGAAAATTAAACATTTACTTAACACGTTTTGAACTCTTTGTTTTATCTATCTTAATATGGTAATGGTGTCATATGGCATCGTATCGCAAAACTTTAAAATATCGGGAATCTGATTATACATCTGAAACGCCTTAACAGTACCATGGCTAGATCATTGAGCTTCGATCTCGCTTCTTGCATTGAAGAACTCGGCCCTTTGAAGGAAACAATGCCGGACAATTCCTGATTGTCCATCCATTTTGACGTCACAGTGACCTTGTCTTTCATTTCTTCTGCGAACTTACTTATCAAGTTGCATTCAAGAAGGGCTCTGAACAGAAAGGAAGGAAATTTACCTGAGCTTAGACGAAAAGATTAAATAATTACTGGAAATAGATAATTTGGTAAATGTTTTGTAGTGACAGAAGTTTTGGTAGGTTGAATCATCTCAGCATTAAAAACACCACGTAAAACTTTTGTTATTGTGATAAGTCATCTTTCTCAGATCGCATAGGCAGGCTCAAGCAAAAGTAGATATTATTTGCTGAACCTGCTCCATAAAACTGCAGAATGTTACATAAATCAGCCTTTAATAAGTGGACAATCCTACAGCTTGAAAACATTTATAAGAAAAGTACGACTTACTTAAAAGAGTTGGTGAGTCTTCATTAAAAATAAACAACGTTTCTATGCCGTTTATCAAGTTGCATTTCTTGTAAATTATTCAACGTTTTTAACAGGGCAGTTACCTGTAAGTCGTCTTTTGGAAGGTGGTCGATTCTTCTGTGATGTCACATTTTCTCTTGAGGTACGTCATCACATCGGTGACGTCATCGTCTACCCCGGTCACGGTGACGCGACCCGGGTCTGTGAGGCTCCACCTAGCGGTTAAATTAAAGCAACAAGTTATTTCAAAACTTTTAGTTCATATACATAATATATAAAAAAAAGTTACATGCTTTTGAATAAACAATTATACTGTGTTATAAATTTATTGGCTATATTTAAAAAAAGACCTACACATAAAGTTACTTATACAGCACAAAAGCTCATACCTAACTGGTGGTGGATAAAGTAACAACTATTTTAACATGAAATCTTCACATTAATTTAACGACAAAATACCTTTGTATTAAACATATTTCATTAAACCTCACCTTACGTAAACCTCAACGAAGTGGTTTTCCGTGGTTTCGATTTTCAGCAAATCGTGATCCTCGTTCCACAGTTTTGCCTTCCTCAGGTTGGAAAGGTTGTCTTTGTCGAAAGTAGCCGACTTGGAGATGAACTGACCCAGGAAAACCGAGCTGGCCTCTTTGCATTTTGTTTCGAACTTTTTCTGATTCTGCTTTAGGTCGTTGGGTAGGGACTGAAAAAATTTTTTTTCTTGTTAAATTATTTTTTTATTAAAATTATTTTTTTTTTAAGCAAATTATTTTTTTTATTTTTTTCAGCAATTTTTTTCTAGATTTTTTAGCGCAAAGTTAAGTGTCCCGGTGACCAATCGAATGGTATTTATGTGGGATGTTGACAACTTAAGTATTTTGGTTAGGGACAAAGAGTAGCATTTTAACATGTGTAACGATTGGATAACACGCATTTTAGTAATGTATGGCTGTAAAGCTAGGATTTTTATGAAATTTAACTTCAGGTGTCGGTTGGGTCATTGGAATAGTATTTTGCCGCTTTCTAAAAGGAAGACTTAATTTTTTGCGCGCGCGAAAAAAAATAGGAAGTGGCCATTTGACCGGATCGCTCTTCTGCGCTTGCACCCAGACGTAAATATTGGTTGATTCGAGTTAGGGTTGGGGTTTAGGTAGTGTGAGAAAATTTTTGCATAACCTTTATGATTTTTCGAAAATTTAAATTACCTGTTAGCCGGGTAAATAGCCTCAGGAGGTGCCTATAGGCTATTTAACCGGATCGCTTTCTTACGCTTTTATACCTTGATTATATCTCCATTTGAACTAATTTGGGGTCCGGGTAAATAGCACCTTCCAATTTTTTTCCAATGGAAGAATAAAAACGTAAAAAAAAGGTTGTATATCATTTTTTTCGCAGCAGTTGCAAAACAAAACAAAGTAAAATGTTTTTTTTATCATTTCACCGACCTTAAACTTTGGTTTGTAATTGATGACAATTCCCTTTTCCTTGTTTAAAGTTTTCTCAGTAATCTCAACTTCGGCTACGTTTTCCAAGTTTTCCAACAGAGGGTCGTACCTCCCCTTCGATTTGCTGACAAAGAGTATGACGTCACAATCGACGTCGGGAGTTTCCTTAAATTCGATGACGAACTTCTCTGGAAAGGGAGTGACGTAATGGAAAAAGGTGAAAACGCGAAAAACTAGGCAATTTGAAGTAAAAGAAGAATGTTAAGGCAGTGTTTTTCAAACCTTTTTTTAGGTCACGAAACACTAAATTAATTTAATAGGCTAATTTTCGGAGCAAACAAAAGGTGATAATGTGTATTGAAATAAACAAAATAACAACAATTTATTCATTTTCAGTTAAAGCAGTGGTTCTCAATCTCAACCTTTTCTAGCTTACGGACCGCTAAAATTTCAAACCAAATTTTGCGGACCGGTGGACCTTCAAAATCCAAATCAAACCAAAATGCAAATATGACAAAAGTATGCAACTTAAACGTAAACAATGAAAATTTTAATGAGCAATTACTGCTGTATTTTTTGATATCATACGTGTTGTACGTGGTTTTATTGAAGTTTTCACATACAACTGGTCTTAGAAAACTTAAACGAGTTGTAGCCTATACTTTTAAACAGTTGGGCACAACACTTGCAGCATTGTGATGTACGATAAAGTCCAAAGTAGACGATTACCTCAATGTTAGGAAAAAATGATGCAAATTACGGAACTGGCGAAGTTATAAATTTGATGGATAAGCCTTCAACTTTTTGCATTTTGCAATTCATATTTAAAATTGTAACATAGTTGGCGGACCGGCGGTTGAGAACCATTGAGTCAGAGGTAAACCAATATATCGGTATCTGAAATTTGTTGGACACATTTTCTACTTTTTTGGGCAACAAAATACTTTTTTGCTTAGCATCATGCCAAGTTAACATGCACAATAAAAGTTTAATGAACACAGAGCTAGAGCAGGGGTGGGCAAATGTGTTCAATCGAAGAGCCATTTGAAGAAAAGAAAAGTACCAGAGAGCCTCAAAATTACCAAATGAAATTGCGTTGACTTGCTGTTAACTATGACTTTTCGAAATCTATGTCTAGTGTAACGCCACAAACGAAATTCTGGCCTAAGTAAAGAAAATAAAATGCCTTTACAATTTTTTTTGAATTTTACGATTCGACTAAAAGAGCCGCAAAAAACACGCCGGCGAGCCTCAGTTTGTCCACCCCTGAGCTAGACAGACTGAAATGATGTTTTGCTTTTATTTTTTATTTATCAAAATTTTGACCATATTCCAAGGTGTAAGAATATCAAGTCAAAAAAGGTGATGAAAAGTCTTGAGCCAAATGCTTGAATGCTGCAGTAAAATTTAGAAAGATAGTTTTGGATTTGATTTGCACAAACGTAAAGGAAATACTGAAGCTCATGCAGAGCAAAGTAACATAATTTGAACGTTTCGAAAGAATCTTTCATAATGAAACTATAAAAAATATTCTTTCAAACGTTAGCCCATTCGGTTCTGTCTTTGTTATTTTCTCCGCGTTGAAGAATAATAAAATCCTCTTATGATCATAACTGTTGTAAAAATGGACACTCAACAGAAGGTTTTAAAAAAATTTCATCTTCTAAACAAAATATTTCAAAAAATATCAACCTAATTGTAACGCGTGAAAAATGTACTTCTGTAATATTTTATTTTACCCACTTTTCTTTGGCGTGCTCTCTTTCTTCGGTTTTTGTTCATTTCTCTTTCTCGGCTTAGATTGGGGGGTTTCCCGCTCTTCGGTCACGTGATCATCCGACATGTTGTGAAAATAGAGCGTCACCGACACCGGCTGCTTCGAGACTAGGATGTCGTTGTCCTCAGAAAATTTCACTATGCGTTCAGCGTCTGTTGGTAAAAAGTTTTATTATTACATTTAATTTTATTATTACTATAAATTCACTAAAAAATGTCTGACCTGGATTAACTCGGGTTTTTCAACTTTGAGTTTTATTGGTTTGGCAAAAAGTATTACGCTATTTAAAGCGATTTATTGTTGTTTTTGAAATATTGACAGTGTTTTTCGATAAAATTCTTTGGTTAAGTCCAAAATAAATCTTTTTGAATTAATACCAAGTCAAGTTTGTTCAAAGGATTTAAGTCAATTCAAATCATTTGTCCAAAAGAATTAAGTCAATTCAAGTCATTTGCCCCAAAGACTAAAGTCAATTCTAGTTAAGTCAAATCATTACATTACAACACTGGTACCTATCAATACTACCATTTGGCATTAAGTATCAGCACAGATTCAATATTATTATCTATCTGAAATATTATCGGAAATCCGAAAAAAACTGACGAATATTTGCCACTTCACCTTCGTAGTTTGCAAAAAAGACCAAGACGAGCGACGATTCCTCAACTCGGACAACTTTCGTCACGAGGCCCCCCTTTATCTTCTTGCTGTTGAAATTGATCCTGATCGTGTCGTTCATTACGTCATCACTGACGTCATCAACTCTGACGCAGTCGCTGTGGCAAACCCTGGATGCCTGGGATTAAATAATGGTTACAAAAACCTAATACGGGGGTTATTAAACTGGGGTACGTGGACTAGTTTTAGGGGTTTAATTTAAATCTTGGTGAATAATTTGAAAAATGGAGTAATTATTTTAAAAGAAAGTGCTTTAATTAAAAAAAAACGTTTTGACGCATTTTGCTTTATTCAGACTTGTTTTCAGTTTCACATTTGTTGGAGTACAGCACAGGATGTTTTTGCAATTGCACATTTCTAATTTTCACCGTTCGTTAACCACCAGTGGTTTGTAGGTTTTTAAAATAAGGCGCTTTTGAATAAAATTTCAACTCACCGTGACCCAATATCAACCTTATAGTATTAATCCAGCGAGTACCCCATTTTGGAGTAATCAGAAAAATATAAATATTCATAATAGGCCTCTATAAAATTACATTCAGCCATTTGTGAGACAAAACTTCTGTAAAACACATTTGTGTACCTTAGGATTTAAGTCTTCCAAATCTAATTCCTCCAGTGAATTTATCACTTTGTCAACATCTTAAACAATAAACAAAAAGGTTAAATAGTGGTTCCCAACCAGGGTCCACGGGAACCAATGGGACTCAATAAAATGTGTCAGGTGGTCGATATTTTTTAATGTAAAGCAACAAGTTAAGAATATGACATTTTATGTTCAGGCATTCTTAGTTTATTTCAATTTAAATTTACATCAATATTGCACAGAATTTACAAATGTGACCGTAATTTTACTTAGAGTGAGTATTAAAAGTAAGAGGTTTTAATTTATTTTTTAAGTGGTTTTAAATATTTAATTTTCACATTTATTTTGAATTTTTAATTGATTTTAATTTCGAAAGATAAAGGTGACTAAAAAAATGTCAAGAAGCACTAATTTGGACCGATGATTGGTTTATTCTTGCAAAAGCCACTCACCCAATCCCTCTTCAAACTCGACCAAATACTTGGAGTCCCCGAGTTCCGTGACGTCATGCGTGACGTCATCGAGATCGCACGTGTCGAGGAGATCTTGCACTACATCGACGCTATCAAATTCACCCTGAGAATGTTGCAAGAAGAGATCAGTCAGGGTTTGAGTAAATCGCTGCTTATGTTAAATGTAGTCAAACTAAACTGGATGTAAGTTAAAGGGGGATTATCCTGTTGATTGGTCTCACGCGCATTTCGACAATTTCGTTTTATTACCAAGTTAATTAGCCCCTAGTTTGGAATGCTTGACATTATCCATCGGACTGTTCAGTGGTTATAAGTTAAAAAAAAACAAATACCCCAAGATTTCTAACTAGATATATAGAATTTAAACGCGGAAGCGTTCAAGAAACTTTAACAAAATAATTTACTTCGAGCAAAAGTCGATCATCAAACACTTTGGGAATTTTCTTCTTGACAAATTTCGCGTCCGAATCGGCGATTTTCGTCTTGCCCAGTTTAAGGCATTCTTCGGCAGCTAAATAAATAATATTAAATTAAAGTTAAAACACACCCAAGAATCCTTCGGGATGGCTTACCGAAATCAGTCTAGTGCAGTGATTCTCAACCGCGGCTCTCAGAGCCGCATGCGGCTCTCAACTGAACATTTTGCGGCTCTCTAACCGAGTGAAAAATGAGTTACAAAGTAAGAGAAATGAAAAATTAATGAATTGTATCAGCAAGGATCCCGAGTACGAAGTACTAATGTTACCGGGTACTTCCATCCGGCTCTTTAATTTTGTGGTTTGTTACGTCACAATATATTTAGTCCTGATCGACAAGCTATGGCAAACACTGTTAATTAGTTAGCCTAGGCTAGCGTAATGTATATTTGTTGTTTTCTTCTTAATGTTTTTTAATTATATGCCTACTGATGTTTTTTATGCGGCTCCTTGCAAACCTTAGGTTTAAAATGCGGCTCTTGCTCTAAAAAAGGTTGAGAACCACTGGTCTAGTGCAAGCAAAACCAGTCTAGAAAATCAATTAGCCTGCGGTGAGGTTCGAACTAACGACCTCCAGTATTATACCAAAACCAATGTTTCGCCTAAAAAGTTATTAAATAGCACCAGCTATTTTTTAACATTCCTAAAAGTATCTAGAAGGGACACTGAGTGTAAAATAGCGTTTAAATGTTTTAATAACTTTTTTTCTTTCTAGGTATGTAATGCTGCACACGACTCACCTTTTGCATTGTCGAATAGCACCAACGTTCCGTCGAACATTTTGTAAACTTTCCTTGGGGTTAGTTGAAGGTTTTTCGTCTTGAAATAGTTTCTCAAAACGTTCAGAGCTATATTAGCTTCGGTTTGCAGTAAAACGCATCTAAATGAGAATGAAAATCCAAATCACAAACTAACCTAAAATGATAATTGTAGCCTATGTTGAAATTTGTAAGAAAACAACTAATATTTAGACGTAGTAAGAATATCAAAGTCATACAAAAAGAGGTAGCATTTAAGGTTTCGAATGAAGTCTTAAAATAATGGTTAAAGGTTTTAGTAAGGTGTATTAGGAATATCAAAGTCCATACCGAAGTTAGTAGCGTTTTGAACGTTTTCAATAATTCTTTTTGTTCATTTTTAATATGGTCTGCTCCAAAGTTATATTTCATAAAAAAATAATCAGTAATTGGTTTACGGTAATCTGAGAAATGGGTGGAGAATTTACTGTTATTTATGCTTTATATTTATCGATCTATAGAGCTTGTTAGTTTCCAATAACTTAAATTTCCTTTTTAAGCATTTTATAAACAACAATTTACCATTTTTAAAACTCAATCAAATTACCAAATGGATATTAAACTGTTAGACATTTGAACTAATTTTTCCGAGAAAAATTCGATAATTAATTGTAATTTTTTAAACAACATATCAATAATTAAATAAAACTAAGTGAAACTCATATCGCCAGTTGCGTCGCAAGTCCAACAAACTTTTTTAAAGGCTTCACAAAAAAAAAATTAAAGAACAAATGCAGTACACAAATTACTATATTCTAGTTACACAATCTATATTTAAAACCTACCTATCTTGACTTCCAGTGAAGAGTCCCTTATCCTTCTCCAGCAGATCGAACCACGTTAATGGTTCTTCAGCGATGGGGTTTGGGTCAGTGATTGGGTTAATGTCGGGTTCGGTGTTTCTTCGGGGGGTTGGGGTGGGTTTGGAGGGTGAAGGGTATTTCCCGCCTAAATAATTATTAAAATATCATGGAACTGTGTTTTGTTAATCTGTTTATAAAATGTCGTTTAATTTGATAGGAGGTTTATAGTGTGAATATGTTTAAAAGCCGAATTTGGTCCAACTCAAACTTAGGATATTACGATTTTTTTTTAAAGTAAATATATAAGGGGTAGAAAGAAAATCAACTCCCATACAGAAGTGCGTAACATTTTTGAAAGTTATTAATAAATCTTAAGATAATGGTTGGAGGTTGTAGTAAGACGTAGTAAGAATATTTAAACCCCTATTGAAGTAGGTAGCATTTTGTGAACGCTTCGAATACCTCTTACTATTTTTGCCTGTATGTAATGTATGCAATTTGAATTTAGCGTTTCAATTAATACTATTTTTGTCTGGAACTGAATCTAAACCAGGAGACAGTTGACTCAATGAACCCTACAGTCTTTCACTATCTCCTGGCAACATTAAATATTGCAAAACATTTTGATTTCTTCGATTTGTTTTGGATGTTTTAAATAAAATCATTTTTATCTTTCATCTCACATAAAATAGCTTAAATCAATCTGCGATAACCTAATTATAATGGACTACCTGTATTTTGTGGTTGGTTTAATTTTTTTCTTCTTGGAGTACCAGGCCTGTTGTCACCTATAAGAAGCTACTAGTTAGATAAAAGAAGCTACTTGTTAGATAAAAGAAGCTACTAGTTAGATAAAAGAAGCTATTAGTTAGATAAAATAAGCTATTAGTTAGATGAAAGAAGCTATTAGCCAGATAGAATTCTGGGATTATTTTGTTTTATTTATTTCAAACCTGAATTGGACTCCTCTTGTCTGCCGGATGAAGTACTGCGTTTTCCATAATCTGATAACGAATATCCTAAATTATATCTTTCTTTATATATTTCTAGATAATTTAAACAAACAAATTTTAGGTAAATTATCAGCTCTTTTTTGAGTTTTTTTTTTGTTTTTTTGAGAAACCTTAGAGTTAGAGGTATTGTAAGTATTGTATATACACTGAAGATGCAAAACTCTTCAAGACTTTTTTAAATTTTTATATTGTAACATCCGAAAGAGCATGACTTCGTTGCATTGATAAAACCGCCACTTTTATTCTTGATAGTCAAAGCCGTATTTCTCTCACCCATTCTAAGAGGCAAATTCAAAAAAGCTTCTTACAAACAAACAAAAAAATACTAACTTCGGCACGTTTAAACATTCGGCCAGCTTAACTTTATAAATCATTATACCCGAATGTGGCTGCTGTTCTTTCGATGGACGCCTTTTTTCATTCGAAGTAGATGGTTTCATTTCACGTCCTAAAAAAATGACAGCTGACATGTTGATTAGCATTAAAAATAACGCAAAACACCTTTTTAGTATACTTTTTACAACCATAAAATGTCGTTACCGTTTGGCTCTTAACCTGTTAGACACTAATGCAAGTGGAATAGAATTGAGGTTGATCTTTTTGCCACATAAAATCATTTCCAGATGAAACTTTGGATAAAATATTTTTTAAATCCAGTTGTTTTGTATTCTTAAAAAAGCCACTGAGTGTAATATAGCCAGAAACGTTGGTTACCCTTTTCTGTTAAAATTAATTTTGGATTTTTTATTTATAATATCTTTAACCTGAATGTGGTTGTTGATCTCTAGACTGACGCCTTTTTCCAGTTGAAGTAGATGGTTTCATGTCGCCCTCTAGTTAAAAAAACACCAACAACTAAATGCTAAATGTTGATCAGCGTTACAAATAATGCAAAATATTTGACTTAATAGTATATTTACTGCAAAAAATATCGTTATTATTTGGCTGACATCGAACTTAGACATTTTGTATAATTTTCAAACCTGTATGTGATGATTGCTGCATTGTTTGGCTTTGCTTTCTTGGTGTAGTTGGCCTGGGTTGATTACGTTCAACAGCTGAATTAAAGAATTTGTTTATGTTAATAATGTGTAATGACTCTTATAATCAGTGCTTTCTTACTATGTTAAAAATGAAAACGGTGTAGTTCGAAACGTTCAAAATACTACCTACTTCTGTATGGGCTATAATATTCCTTTTATGTCTTAGTAGAACTTCCAGCCATTATTCTCCAAACTCATCTTATAAAAGGCTATTACCGAAATCAATGACCTAGTAAAGATTGTTGTGCAAGCAAGACAAAGTTAGAAAATCTGGCCTGTGGTAAGATTCGAACCCACAGCCTCGACTAAACGAATACCTTCACCCTAGCGACTCAGTTAATGTTTAATTTCTTCGCCTTGTCTTGGTTTGCAGAAAATTTATTGTAAGGCAAATAATTTCACTTAGCCATTCCTAGGTCATACTGCAAAATATACACATATCTACAACATATCGTTGAATTTCGAAATTCATTTCTTTTCAATTTAAACCAGGGTTTCCACACCTATGAGGCTTTTTCAAGGGGGCCATGAAAAAAAAAATGAAAAATAATATTTTTTACTTTATTAGGTATCTCTAAGTCTATACTCCACTAACAACACAAATAAATAAAGTTTACTGAACTTTGAAACCGCAAGTAAAGACGGCAACCGATTTAGCTTTGAGAAACACAGCTTGACCACATTTTTGAAAAAACTAAAAAATTAGTACCCTAAGCTTAATGAAATTGTCATGTCATTGCTGTTGCCTTTCCCATCGACATGGGTTTTCAACAATGTTACTTCTGACTAAAGCAGCACAGTGTCTTGGATATTCAATATGACATGCTGCTGGCTCTTTACACCAATAAACCAGCAATTATTTAAGTTTAAGACATTGTCAGAGCAAAAAAGCTCAACAATCGCATTAACTGAATATGTAATAACTAGTGTATATTGTGTGTTTCAAAATTGTCAAAGGGGGCCACGGTATAAAAAGGTTGGGAACCCCTGTTTTAAAGCGGTATTTTATCAAATATTCACTTTTTAAAATTGACTGTGAAATTAAAATGTGATGAAAAGATAAAGCATGACGAAACATTGGTGGCAAAAATCGACTTCATGCTTTATTTCTTTACTCATTTAAAAAAAAAAATAATGCAAGATATAGGCAAATAAATAATAACATTACCAATACCCTTGTCGGTACTAATACCATAATATAAATAGCACTGAAATAAATCCAAAAAATTAAATTGTGAAATGTTTATAGTTTTTTACCTATTGAAAGCCAAAGGGGAGTTACGAAAAAATTATCTTACCTGATTTGTTTCTTTGTCTTTGTTGATGTGGTTTTGATGCAGGAATTGAATGAACATTTTCCATTGACGTGCTTGACCTCAGTTGGTGTGAATTGTTCATTCCTCTTTGGCTTTTCATTCTTTCTCTTATTTGGCCGGCTGTAATGATATGTAACACAACACAATTCATCTACACATCATACATTTACTTCACATTTTAAAGCAGAACTATTCATACTTTTAGTGTCGACTGACTCAATAGATATTTTAGGATCAACCATTTTCTAGTGTGTGTTTGCTTTTGCATACAAAAAATGCAAAAAGGCAGCCTAAACTAAAGTCTCACCACTAATTTATTTTGTGTACAGAAGCAGTAAATAGAAGTGGTTACCTTCGACTCTGTCCCAGTCAACGATCATACTCCGATTTTGCTGTTTGATAAAGTGACCATATTGAACAGCATGAGAGGCCATTTCCTAAAATGTTATGAAAAAATGTTTACAGTTGAGCATATAAAATAAAAAAATCAACCATCAAAAGGCAAAAACGAATGCTGGACTATTGTAAAAATATATATTTGGTACTATATTCAAAATAAAATGTTTACATTGTTTTATTGGACCTTTCTTAAATCGTTTAAATAAATTTAATTTATAGATTTTTATATATAGGTATACAATTTGATCTTATAATAGATTGAAGTGTGGATAATGATTTGAAAAACTTAAAATTCCGTTTTTATTTATTCAAAAACAACAACAGCAATGACTAAATATTTGTTTTGAATGTTTAGTTTAAAAGATAAACATTGTAAAATTAGTTTAAACTTTCTTTGAGCACTTACGTGAGTTTGGAAAGTAATTTTTGCAAAAGGAATTCGGTCAAATCTTTGTGGAATAAAGATGTTCGTTACAATTCCAGATCTTAAAAAAAAGAGAATAAGTTCGTATTTCCATGAGTAGTAAAATTATTTAAACATAAATTTTATTAAAAATGCAATTGATGTATTTTGCTTTGCAAAAAGTAATAAAAAAAAAATAATTAAGTTTAATCCAATTAATTTAATTATTTGTTAGTCATTTGGCGATTAGGCATGTATCTAAATTATATACTTTGTTATCCGGTTAAATAGCCTCTTTTATAAGGAGCATAAAATTGTTAGTGCTATTTATAAAAAAACAACACTTTCGTTGAAGGAACACACCGACTAAAATGTTCCAATAAGCTCTGTCTGTTCAACATGTCTCGAGGTATTTGGGTGCAATGAAGGCGTTTTTGCTGCATCTGAATGTTGTATTCTTGGTGGCGAGCATAATTGTTTTGAAAATGCCTTGGAGGCTCCGATCTGATTGACGCCGTTTCACTGTTATCATCACTTTCTTCATTATCATCTAAAAATGTTATAAACATATATAAGAAGATGAAAGCCCATACAGAAGTGGTAGCACTTTGAACGTTTCGAATAACTTTTTATTCATTTTCAAACATGATAACTACTTATTTGATATTGTTATTACTTCTTACTACACCTCCAACTATTATGCTCCGAAAATTATTATTATCATAAAAAGCAATTTGGGGTCAAGGGTCATAAATGAGAAACCATCTTAGCTGCCGACTTTTTGTTTTTCAAAGATGCGCTTAAAACTTCAAAAAATGTCACTAAAAAGATGAGTTTATAAAATTATGTGGAGTAAAATATAAATAACTTTTTGTATTTTATTATTCCTTTGCTAATAAAAGCGAAAGAAAATGTGTTTACATTCTAGGGAATGCCCCTTGATGATCCAATCGGTTTTGTTTGAACGAACCATGGTCTTTGTTATATAACTGTACACATTGCTATTGCATTGAAATAGTTAGCTGTTTGACTAACTGTCCGATCACAAGCATCAAACGAAATGTAAAGATTTCAAGATTCTGCGAGCCTGGTGTAAATAAGCTGATTATATTTCAGATTGAAAACAGAACACATAAATTTCTATCATCAACTTTCCAAAATATAAGTGAAAACTTAAAAAGGTGCATGTTTTTCTGCCGGTATCCTGTGTATGAGAGAAAAACAGTTTGCTTCTTTGCCAGAAAAATGTTGACTATACAAAGTTGTTTGTGCTAAACCTTTTCAAAAAAGTAAAATATTTGCCTCTTATTTCCTGGAATATATTTAATTAATTAACATTTTTAACAAAATAGGGACACAAGTAATCAAAAACTTTAATATTATTAACTAAATCTTTTCTGGAATGTTGTTAAAACATCTCATAGGCGTAAGAATGAAACATGACAGGGAATATGATTTAGCAAAAGTCCATAAATGGTTATCAAAGGTGATCTGACCTAATTATATTTCAAACAGGGACAATTTGCGTTGCAATATTTGCAAAACTTAAGCGAGATAAAGCTTTGTCAATCAGTAACAAAATACCAACCAGCTGTCTCCACTTCGTCACAATGGTCACTCTGTGTTTCCACAATGGGAATTGTGTCTGTCATAACCAGAACTTCGGGTTTGTCTTTGAACTCCACCAAAATCAGTTTGGTATCCACAAGTTTTTCGACACCTAAAATAATTGCAAAACATACTGTAAAAAAAATACAATAAATATGCTGTTGCTACCAGGCATAGTATATTTAAAATAGGTTTGTCTGGCATATATTTCTTCAACCAACGTTTCGGCTAACTATATGACAAGCCTTCATCAGGGACTATGTGTGCCAGATGAACCTATTTAAAAAAAATACATTTACAAAAATGTGAGTGATTTAGAGTGATGATGTTCATGGAAGTGAAATATATTTATCAAATAGCATAAAAACAAATTGATTTAATTTTTTTTAGTTTGATCTTTATAACTGTTTACCCTTTATAACTGTTTACCCTATAACTGTTTTACCCCAATCGTATTCAGGTTAAATCATTTATTCGAAAAAAAAGTCTAATTCTTTCCTAGCTTAACAAATAAGGCACTGATGAACATGAATTTGTTTGATTTAAAGAAAGATACTATGACAATACATTATAAATTATGTACATTTTTGATGAATTTGTACAATTAACTTTGATATTCTTTAGTACATAGATAGATATGTTTATTGTTAGGGAAGTAGATTCCCAGGGAGCAGCGAAAGACCGTTAGGTCATCAAAGTCAGCCGCTCCCTGACCGCAATATAATCAGAATACATGTACAGGTATACGACAAATTAAATCATTAAAAAACAAATAGTATATCTTGACTGGCAGATATATATAGTTTTTTAAACTCCGGTTGATGTGGCAATATTATTCAAATTTTATTGGGCAAAAAGGTTTTCCTAAAACTCTAACACAACATTTCGTTATATGTTGTTCTTCTAATTAGCTTCATAAAAATATACTATACAATTCTAAATATGAGCCCATCTGCATTTTGTGGCACTTTACACTAAAACCTGGGTTGTTCAACGCCAAATTTTGTGGTGTGCAGGTGTGCAATCAAGGTGTTGCACATCTACTTTTTGTGGAATTTAGGTGTTCAGGTAACTATTTTCGAGTTTCAAAAAAAAAAAAGGGGGGGGGGAGGGCGAAAAAAAAACGCTGATGTTTCTTTTTCTGCTAATTTAAAATTCTGACAAAAGGAGAAAAAATCAACAAAATATTGCACGGTGACAACGTACAAGTGACTTCAGTGTATGTGACGTCATCTAGCAACGCGCATGCTTATCCAACAAAGCAGAAATCCTAAATTTCGCGTCGTTCACGAAGGTAAAAAAAATCTTGGGCATGTACCTGCCACAAGTAATGCAAACTGGGATAGAAGTAGATTTAATCTAAATTGCTTTATAAAGAGTCTAAATTAGGTATAAAAAAACTTGCTAAAGAAATTAAATATTTTACAACAGCATTGTAGTTTGTTAGAGTGTTAAAACTGCAGTAAAAAACAAGGATGGTCTAAAATCTTAACACGGCATTTAAATGATAAACATAGCTCCCATTATTTGAGTTGGAGTGTGGGTTAACGTTTGGGTTTAGGTGGGTCAAGTATTATCATTATAATATATATTTCATCCTTACAGTTTCAATTTAAATGACAGCTTGTTTTGTTACGGTAGAAAAATAGGTGGTAGGATTCTAGACAAGCGTCAAAAAAACAATCACTTACATTGTTGATCTCTTAAATGCAGTTCAGCGACCGATGTAAGTTTTGTTCCATCTTTTGAAGTGGCCCATCCGATTGTAAGTAACGCATCTTTGTCATTTAGCTCCTCGCCAATGCGAGTTTTCAACTTAAAAAGGCTGAATCTCTCTGGAATATCACTCACAAAAATGATGTGCTCTCCTGTGTCCATTGGTTTATTCTTCCATTTTAAACAATTTTAATCTCAAAAACTAGCAAAAAACAGCATAAATAAAACGTTGTCTTGTTTATAAAGAAACAACAGGTAGTTACTAAGAATCAAATTATGCAATTACTAATAATCAAATTATGCAATTGCTTTTTTGGTGCTGGTCTAAAACCCTACAACATCAACACCTGGGGTTTAAATTGCTACCATTATTTGAGTCAGGGCTGGTCAAGTATTATATATATTATTTATTAATAATGCTTAACCCACCCTAAACCCAAATACTAACCTGCACCCAAATAATATGCATTGTGCCTGTGGTAGTATTCTAGACCAGTCCTCCTTTTTCTTAATTTTATCTTAAAAGTGCTTTAAAATAACAAATATGTTATGAAAAACAAAACAATAAAGAATTCGACCACCTTTTTACAGTAACAAAAAGAGTTGTCATTTAATTAAAACTGCACTGCAGTAAAGAAAATAAATATGAGAGAAAAACTATAATAGAAAAACGGGCGCTCTTTCACTATTGTACGTAAAAATTAATAAAAAAAAAATTTCTTTAAATGCCGCATACCACAACACATATTGTTTGGGTTAGGGTGCGGGTTAGCGTTTGGTTGAGGGTGGGTCAAGTTATTATTAATAATAAACATAATATTACTTGACCCACCCTCACCCAAACGCTAACCCGCACCCTAACCCAAACAATATGCGTTGTGGTATGCGGTATTATTATTTTTTTTTTGCATAACTTTTCACGTACAATAGTGAAAGAGCGCCGAAAAACGTTACCCACAAGAACACAAACGCTAACTCGCACTTAAACCCAAATATAATTAAAAAAACATGTCGTAGGATCTAGACCAGCGCCCAATATTGTTTTATTTTTCATTTTAAACTGCAAGCTGTGCATATATTTCACAATTCATACTTATTTAACTCATTAGAAATTCTTACATAAATGGCAACAAGTACAGTACAGGTAACATCTAAACTGCCGGTTAGAAACTAAACAACCTTGTATAAAAAGAGCAAATGGTGCAACAGTTCCGCTTTTACTTTCTTGTTGATTTTTTTTCTGACGTACTTCTGACGAACTAGGCTTTCTACCTAGGGGCTTCCCCTAATCATACGCATGGATGCTTTTCTCAAATCCAATGTGAGGCCTTTTTCTTTTATAACAGGGGTCGGCAACCTACGGCCCGCCGATGAAATTCATCCGGCCCGCCGCCTCTTTGACAAACTATAAGCACGATTCCATTTCAAATACTTTTTAACTATTTTAACTACGTATGTACGAAAAATTTTCGCGCTTCGCGCGAATCATCCTTCTCCATTCGGTTTGTTTACGTTTTGACGCTGTCTTTTGAAATGTACATTAGCGCTTCTTTACCGTTGTGCCGTGGAAGGCCGCCAAGTGCGTCGCGGACAAACGGAAAACGTATTCACAAATATTGAACATATATGTTTTAGTATTTTTCATGTCGGCAATGTAGGCTAATAAAAACTTGCAAGAAATGGCGTTATACCAAAATAAAATCGAGCTCGCTTCGCTCGCCAGGTGTGCCCGGACTTTAAAAGGTTGACAAACACTCAGCTAGATTAACTATTGTTATTGCGTTTCCTCAAAGTAGTTTTATTACACTTTTCATTAGCTGTATGGATGACGATGTGTGGACTCGGATTTTAAACCAAACAAACGCGTTTTATTCGCGCTTTGTGCCAATACTTTATTACTGCCTCCTTAAATGTAATTAAACACATTTTTAGGCGCAAAAAAGATCCGAGGGCCTGATTCACGTAGTTTTAACATTTTAATAACATAATTCCTAGTTAACATTTTGTGCGGCCCGCAGAGACCTTTCTGAGTTTGGTTTTGGCCCGCGACTACAAAAAGGTTGCCAACCCCTGTTTTATAAGTTGCTGCAAAGAGATTATAACCATGAGGACAAACTGTGACGTAGCTCATTGTTCTACTTTCGACAGCGTTCCGCTCTAGTGCATAATAGTAAAACGTAAACAACTGGGCTTGACTTGCATGTTGGTGAGCTAAAATTTTGGAGCAACCGGCTTATATGTATTAAGGTTCGACATTTCTGACAGGTTAAAAGTTATGTTTTAATTAGGTGTCAAACTTTCATTGCCGAGTTTCGTGTGAACACACTTAAAAAAGCCTGTACTCTGAAGGGCATACAATATCAGCTGACCATAAGTACTATATAATATGGTAACACACTCGTTGGCGCGCCAACGTCGTCCTGTTAATGACTGCGGAAGCGTACAACGCGTTGCTATAGAGTAGACCAGTGGTTCCAAACCACGGAGTGCCGGAGAGGAATTTACATTTTTTTATTATTACTAGTAAGCCTTTTGGTACAACTTTTTGTGTTCGCTTATATAGTACAATAAACAAAATAATACAATATTGTTTAAAGTTATTTTTATTGCCCCAGTTTAGTTTAATTTAGCATTGCAGTAAAACACTTAAAGAAAATTAAAGAAGGGATCTTGTAATATAATTTATTATTCTTTAGTTTTGGTGGAATATTAAAATTACACATTTTGGTACCAGTTTAGTGGATAGGGTTCGGTGAACACAAACTTAGTGTGTAATATTGTTCATTTCAAAAAGGAAAGCACCAGATTATGCAGCTTTGTAATCTGTTAAAATTAAATGCAATAATAACATTTATTCTTTTACAACCAGTTATCCAATCAAAATTAAACTGAATAAGGATATATATTTTTAAGCTGTTTACAAGATGTCACCTACTTCTATACATGGGCTTTGATATTCATTCAACTACATCCTCCAGCAGTTAAGCTTCAAACTTTTGTTATCAGCTATTAGGGAGAAAAAGATGAGGTAAAAAATACTTTTCGCAAACTTACATTGAAAATGACAAAAAATATCAAACAGGGCTGCGGAGTCGGTTAAAAATAACCCGAGTCCGACTCCGGTTGAATGTGGCATTTCGTCGAGTCCTGAGTCCACCCCTGACTAAACAGCCTGTATTCTGCCAACTTACGTAACCAAAATAACATGAATATTCAGCTATCCGCTTATAGGGGTTCGCATAATTCATTCACTCATAATACATACACAATTACACATGGTTGGAAAATATTCCACCACATGCTATTCCACCTTTAGTCCCGAGTCTGACATGCGCAGTAAACTAACGCATGTCAGACTCGGGACTCGGGTAGTTTTACATGGTCTTACTCGAGTCCCGAGTCCGACTCCAGCAAAACAAACCGACTCCGCAGTCCTGATTTCAAACTTGTACAATATGCTACCTAGTTTTGTGTGGATTTTTTTATTTACTCTAAATTAAGCCACTAAACTTTTAGAGTCTATAATTTATTTCCTGAAATTTATTCACAATAAGTAATAACTCAACAACTCTTTTGACGACAAAGTAAAAATTTATAAATATTTTATTCATATAAAACAAAACGTTTACTATGTAATACACATTTGGAAATATAAATATAATAAATCAGTGCAAAGAGATAGTTTAATAAAAGTGTAAAAAAACATTTGTAATATATTGGTCGATAAATTGTGTTCATACAGACGCTGTTGACCAGGTACTACACAAAAGAATACAATACTGAAGTGGCCTCTGGAATCTGGTGTCAATAAAGAACTTTATTTATTCTTTAAATTGATTGATTCTTACCATGTTTAACCAAATAAATTTTAAATAAACATTATTTTGTTTTGCTTGCCTGAGTTTGCATATAAGGTGTAGCAAGAAGTAGGAAAATAATGACACTTTTAACAAAAATTGATAAATTAAGGCAGGGTGGTCCAAAACCCAGGCCCGACATCATTGTTTATGGCCCGCGAAGCACTGTTGAATTATTGTAATGCGTACAGGGTTGCTTTTACAGAAATATAAGTGACCAACAATCAGTGAGCATACTGCAATGGTTTGGTTAGGGTTACATTTTTCCGATTACACCATTAAATAAACCAGATTACTATGACTTGGCAAAAAAGCCTAATTTTTTGTATGTGTCAGACAGGTTTGAAAGTCGCAGTGCGTCCTATACGGAACTTTCTAAAATGGCTGTTTTGCAATGAAAGTTATATTTGTGTTCACTTATAAATGCAGTTATTTTCAAAATTAAGTGTTGTCAAATATGCAATTTTGCGTGTTTGGAGCAATCCAATCTGCCAGTCTGATTATTATCGCTTGATTTTATTTGTGCACAATTTGGTGATAGCAAAAAAAGCCCAAACAATTGCCAGTAGGAATTTGTGTAATGCAGTGTCATATGTTATCCACAAGAGAATAGAGTTTCATATTAATTAATAGGCTTCTTACAGCACAACAAATGGTCAAAGGGTGGAAAATTTGAAGGAATTTATTGTGTTTTACTCTTTAAATAATCTGCTCATTCTGTGACCAGAACTTTTTAAGTGGAGGTTCCCAATCAGTTTTCCAACTTGTATAATAGAAAAATAGTGTAATTATGCTACCTATTTCGACGGCTGTAATTGTTTGCCTATAACATCGTATATAGGTGTAGAATAAAAATAGGGAATGTCAATCCGTCCATAAAAAGCAAGAATTTGTCTAAAAATAAAAAGCACGAATTTGTCTAAAAATGAAAAGCACGAATTTGTCTAAAAATGAAAAGCAAGAATTTGTTTAAAATGAAAAGCACGTACATGAAACCACTAAAGTGCATCGATTGGGTTCAAATCTCGACGGTTTCTTTCGTTAGTCAAATAATACTGCATTTTATGCGGCAAATAAAGGTTTCAAAACTCTGAACTTTATGGAATACTAAAAAAATGATGGAACATCAAAGAAAAACAAATAGAAAAGTAGCATGTTTTTTTGAAGAATAGTAGTATTTTAACCTGCAGTGTTTTAATTATATGTTACATTGCAAGACGGATATATGGGAATGTCATACTAACGAAATACGAATACAGAAAAAAAAAATAGCAACAGCACTATTTAAATAATTTTAGGGCTCACTATATGTTGAACATATACAAGGTATGACGAATATATACACGAAGAGCCAAGCAATACTATTTTTTAGGTTAGTGGCTTTTTAAGCAGTAGAGTTAAAATAAGGACATTACAGGATTAAAACGTATCAGCGAAATAGGAATTTAAAAAAACTAAAAGGCAACAACATTTCTAGGAGTATAGAGATATTCTAAGAAGGAAATTAAATCAAGATAGAAAGACAAGGTCATTTTATACCTATATCGATATGAAACAATTTTGAAAAATTATTCTCGCATAGATTTTTGACAAATAACTTTACGCTCCACTGTTTTAATTATATGTTACAAGGTAAGAGGGATACACACTGGCGTCTTTAAAGACGACATACTTAGTCGGGCCGCCCGGTCTATCAACAACACTGTCGTAGGGCGAGTTATTGTGTTGCATGGGGGGTACACGCATCGAGTGAGCACCTTGGCAGTATTCCCCAGTTATAACTTCGGCCAGAAACATTTGCTTAGGTGAGTTACTTGCGAACCGGTCAGAATACCAGGCAGTAGTGGCAAAGTAAACGCCCCTGCCGTAAGCAGTTCCTGTAGAAATGTAAAATGTGTGAATCGCAAAGCCATGTTTTCTGAAACCTTCCAATATACAGTTATAAAGCAGTAGTTATCAAACTTTTTTACCAGGCAGACCCATTTTGTTCCTTGAAATAACGGACGACCTTGTAAATGTTAATAAAATTAAAACTTAAAAAATCACAAAGAAATAATTACTCGTGCATACACTAATTACACATTCAAACTACCTTCTCTGTACAAGCTTTCAAATGATTTAATTACGATTGCAACTCAATAAAAGGAGTTTGCTCCGTCTAATAATTTATTAGTAAAAATAATAATAAAATGAGAAATGTTTCCCAGACCCATTAAAACTACCTGACGGATCATAGTCTAGAAATAATGATATGCAGCAGTGGTCGGCAAACTGTGGGACGCAGAGCCATTTTTGGTGGGCCGCGAGTTACTTTTGAATAGCTTAGTTTTATCATGTAGTTGTGGGCCGCGTGATAGTTGAACATTCATTGCAACTTTATTTTAAAGTTGGTGGCATAGAATTTTTAAATTGGATTTTTAGCTTTCAAAAGGCCCACGTACCAAATGTGGTTCTGGAAGCCTATCGAACTATATTGTTTGTCAACTTAAACTGAAGGTAATGGAAATTTTTTTGGCGCTTCGCGCGTATGTTCTTTGTTTTATAGTATGTTTAACATTATGATATTGCAGTGTTTGGGCATCAAGGCGCCGTGTTATATTTCACCTTGAAATAAATATCCTGAATCCGCCACTTTTCGTAGTAATTTACGCAGTGGGCCTTCAAAAGCTCTTAAAAGAGTACTTTGGGCCGCGACATAAAAAGTTTGCCGACCACTGCTATACAGGTTCAAGATATAAAAAATAATAATTGTTTATATTTGCTGAAGAAGCCCAAAAGGAAAATGATAACATAAATAAAATGGTAATTCGATTGCACACCGGTTGTCACGTTTAAAACTCTATATCCTTAAGTCTTTGCCAAGCTTTGAGTTTCCTCGACTTTTAGGAAAATAGAGTTAGTATGGAATGGTTTTATGTTAAGCACGATATGCCCTGTTCAGTGCACAGTACACCTACCGTTGATGCCTGAATAACTCCGGTCGAAGTTATCTTTGCAGATGTTGTCACATTTGTCAGAGGCAGTGCCGTGAAAAAGTTTCATCGTCACTGGCTGACCTGAACCAGTGGCCGTCATGCGATTGGCCACTTTCGACTTTTGGGCCTGAAATATCCTGTAAAGTGTCGGGTTTTGAACGCGCACGATTTCCAATACGTGCTGGATCGATATTGCACAAATGTCAAACATTCTGCGTTTGCTGGTCGACTCGTGATCGGATCTTGGAAATATTTTAAAGAAGAAGCGCGGCCCAACGAACTGCTCGAGACCTTTTTCGTTTTCCAGGGAGGAAGGAAATGATGTAGAGAAACGACGCATGTCTGTTTGTGCTTGTAATTATAGCGTGTTCGCCTGGTAAAGTGTTAAATATTTCACCTAGATACTCATTTCCTTTCGTGGCCGTTCTGGCAAATCTAGCCGACATTCGACTCAGCTAATCTCCATCGCAGTCGCTCTTGTGCTATATAGTGTCACGCTGCTGTTGGATTAAAAACTACAGTCAACTGAGGCATGCCTTACTTGCGAGACCCGTTTTTACTGCGCTGTAAGCTCTTTTATTGAAAGCGAGCTATGCTAAATTATGTGAATGTACAATAAATCTATAAGCGACCTGACAGTATGCAATTTGAAATGCTTTGACAGTTTGTTTAGTTTCGATTTAGTGGAGTTCAGATAGCACGGTGGTCATGTCTCACCTGTTGAAATATACATTCGTAACAGGGCTGAAACAGGTCTTTGTTTGTTTTACGCACTACAGTCAATATTTGGCCGGCTCAGCGTACAAAATTGTCTTGTGTACAACATATAACGGCTGCTATAACACAGTCCTGTGCAAAGGATCTTAATAGCTAATTTTGGATTTAAATGTTTAAGGGTGGTACATTATGCTTTGATTTGCCCAAAGGTTGGCGACGTTTTGATTAATTGATGCGTTCGTTGGGGTACAGGTGGCCTACAAAAAAGTAGATTTCTAAAAAAAACATAGTAATTTAAGGTAACTAAAACAGCATAGATGTCGGATCGAGTGGCCGTATGTTTTACCTAAGATAACAGTTTATCAACTGATTGGCCGTGTTAGTGTGCGTTAGCACATCATCAGCTGAAACTCGCACTCTGCATTAAACAAATAATTTTATTGTATCTTTGTTTGGCATTCATTTTAGAACAACGCAACATACAAGTAAAGTAGAAAAGCTATCGTCATAATTAAGGATATCCGATAATATCGGATCGGGCGGGTCGATACCCGATACCAAGCGGCAGTATCGGTACTCGTCCGATAATATCGGATCGGTGCCGATCTTATAACAAATTAATGCAGACATTTCAGCCATATTCGAGCACAATTTGTTTGCTTGACGCCCACGATTGCCACTGGCACATAGAACTCATTTTTTTTTCTTACAAGCTAGGAAACGGAATTGATCTTAGAACATCAAGTATCGGACATCCATAGTCAGAATCACAAGCTCAAGGCAAAATCACCAGAAAAAAACAATAAAAAAAAATATTTTAACCTAGTCATTTGTCCAAAAGGCTCAAGTGAAGTCAAGTCATTTGAAAAGAGTGACTTAAGTCAAGTCATTACAATACTGTATTTAGCACAATTGCTTTCTGTGTTTTTAAAGGGCTGAGAATTTAGAGCGAGGACTCGAGTAAGACTACCCGAGTCCGTTCGAAACTGATTTGGGCTCACACTGTAAATCGTAAAGCTGGATTAGCATAGGGGGAGTATTGTCCACCCTATGAGGTGGATTTGTAGAATAATTTAAAGCTAAAGGTTTGATTTTAAAAATGTAAATATGATTTTATTGCTTTCGAACAATGTTGTAAACAAGTCAAATGACTTAAGTCCCAGTCAAGTAAATTCAAATAAACAACAAGACAAATCCCAGTCATCAGTTTCCCAATTCATGTCATCATTACAGCAATGTTGCACTGAATATGTGAATAATAGAAATCACCTTGACCCTTGCTAGATAAATATTGACCTTAATTCCTGATCAGTAACAGCAGAATATTCTAGCAAAGCTAGCAATTCAGGTCAGACACAATAAACAGATCTTAAAATATATATGTATATATATTGCCAACAAAGGTATCGTCAGTATATCTTAATTCGAATGAATTTCATTACAGCAAGTCACTTCCTAATAAAATCCTTTTGGTAAACTCAATTGACGATGAGCAATAAATCAACTAAACAAAAAAACTAAGATAAAGAACCCCATTAAAAAAAATGCTAAATGAAAACACTTCATTTCAAACAGGGTCATAGTTCAACAAATATTAAGTCCAGTTAAGTCTTGTCCAAACGACTTAAGTGAAGTCATTTAAAAAACAGTGACTTAAGTGTATACGAGACTGCTTTCAAATCGTGTTTTCGCTGAAAAGATGTTACACACTTGTGCATTGAATAGTTTTGTTTTATTTACAGTATTACAAATCAGTGAGCGTTAAACGCGATTTACAGAAACTGCTGAACATTAGAAGCAAATTAAACAAAAGATTATAAATTGGACGGGTTATATGGGCGAAATAGAACAATGTGAGCTGAATAGGGTGTGTAGGCCTACTTTAATTACGCATTGTAGGCATGGCTTAGCCCAGGGTGGTTCAAACCCAGGCCCGCGACATAATTTTTCGTGGCCCGCGAAGCACTGTTGAATTATTGTAATGCGTGTAATTGAGGGTTTAATCAAAGAAATGTCAAAGAAATATAAGTGACCAACGAACAGCAAGCATACTGAAATTATTTGGTTATGATTACATTTTCCTGTTATACCATTAATTAAACCAGTTTTCCATCTCTCACCAATTTTTTTGTTTTTTGTTTTTTACTAAACGTTTTACAAGCCTTTCTATTTCGGTGCCTGTATAAATATTCTTGAATGACAAATTTATGCGTTTATTTACATGCTATAGATTAGAGTGCACAGAAGAATCGCTTGTAACTAGTTTTTTCTTGAAAATTAAATTACTTTATTATCGGAATTCTCCTGGCCACACAAACAGTACCTAGATTTGTTTATATATCTTAAATTAGCGAATAGGCCTACCTGATGGTGGACATATAGTACTACATACAGAAGTTATCAATTCATCAAATGGCCTTTCAGTGATTATTGGCTATCAAAAGTAGAGTTTTCTTTTGGGTAGATAAATTAAGCGTCACAATATCATCTTAACAACTAAAGGTAAAAACGTTAAAGCAAATTATGGCATTTTAACTATTTTTTTTGGTACAACGTTTAATCAGATGAAAATCAAATTTTAGATCCTCAAGTATGACAAAAGGATCCAAAAAGCATTTTTCTAAAAGTAAAAAAGCACCGACAGAAAAACACGACAGTAGATCGATTCATGGGCTAGTCTCCAAAAACTTTCCTTTAGTGAAAAAATAATAACAAAATGCAGCAACAATTGGATTTTAAAAACTTTGAACTTTATGGAAGATAATAAAACTAATTAAACATTAAGAAAACAGCATGGCAGCATGTATTAAGCATGAAGGAGTTTTAATCCGGGCTGTTAAGACAAGGCGGTTAGATATTTTTATTAGGTTAGACCACAAAAATATGGATACAACTAAATTAAACAAAATCAGAGCCTTTTTTGAAGAAAAAAATTTTAAGCTACAATATTTTAATTAAATCAGAGGTCGTCCACCTTTCCTCATTTGTCCACATAAAGGTCATACCACATAAATATCATAAAGGCCTCGGAGGTTTAAGCGTTTTTTTACAACTATTAATCAGGAGAGGACATATAGAATTATTTTGCGTTTGAAAATGGGTCTAATAATATTTTAAAAAGGCGGTAAATCGTTGAAAAATATCTGTTTTGTTTGGAGTCCACACAGCGTCATCCAAAATCACAATGAAAAGGTGTAATAAAAAACGCTGTAAGTATAATGGTTAATTTAGTAATTTGAATACGGCTGTTAATTCTTGATGTTATGTTGACAAATGAAATTCGTGCGAGGCGCTATTGTCGAAATGTCGTTTGTTGATAGTTGCAGGGCGCCGTAGGACTAAAAAGACACTCACAAACAGGGCCGTGGAGTCGGTAAAAGTCCGACTACGGCCAAAAAATTAACCCGATTCCGACTCCCGAGCCCCGAGTCCGACTCCGGTTCAATGTTAGATTTCCGAGTTACTGAATAAGGTGGATATTCAGCAATCCACACGTAGGGCTGTAATATATTTTAAGGACTCGCAATGCATGGTTGGAAAATATCCACCTATGCTATTTCGCCTTTACAATTTACAGTTGGCGGCAATATCAGTTTCAAAATTTTGTACTGCGCATGCGCACGTCGGACTCAGGACTGCGGAGTCGTACTCGAGTTTTACTAAATGCAGAACAAAGTTGTACCGAATTTTTTTTCATTTCATTGTTAAATTGCCATAAAATATGGCAAATGGTTTCGGGCTCAGTTTGCAAAAGAGTTGGCTGTCCGGATGATTTACCTTGGCGGCCGTAGGTTGCCGACCCCCGAATTAAGTGCTAAGATGTAAAACTGAAATAAAAACATATCTAGCGAAATATGAATAGGGAAAAATAGCCGAACAACGGCATTTTTGGAAAAGGTAGTGGCGGTTTGAGCTGTACTCTTACACTGAAAATAGGGATATACGCGATGTTCATATATCTAAAGAAATATTAATACAATAATATATCGGAAAAGTAACAGCATTATTAGAAAAATAGTAACGCATTCAGCTGGACTGTAAAGATAGATAGGATTCTAATTGACCCAATAAAATACGGATATAGTCAGATTTAAAAAGAGTCACAGCATTTTGTGAAGAATTTCAGCTGCACTGTTTAAATTAGATTTACAAGGTAAGACATAACATACCTAACGAATTATGAATATAAAAAGATAGATAAATAACAAGTATATTTAGATAATTTTAAGCTGCATCGTTTAATTATATGTCACAAGGTAGGAAGGGTAGGCGCTGGCGTCTTTGAAGACAACAAAGATATTTGGATTCGCCGTGTTATTGACAACACTGTCATAAGGAAAGCTATTATGCTGCATGGGGGCGAAATACATGGCATTTGTGCCGCGGGTGTATTCCCCAGTTATTACTTCGGCCAGGAACATATGTCTTGGACTTCCTTTGGCGTATCTGTTCGAATATTGGGCAGTTGTTGCGAAGTAAACGCCCCTTCCATATAGGACTCCTTGAAACAAGAAAAATGCGCAGTGATAGCCTAAAGTCGGTGGTTAAGTGGTCGCGTTTTCCCAGGGGCGTGTGTTCGAACCTTGCCAATGCTTTATGCTAGTAGGTTAATATGCAGTCAATATGTCATCGACTGAAGCAGCTTACATTGTTGAATGTATTTCGAAATTAGTCCCGAGCAAGATTACTACGAAACTTGACAAAACTACAAAACAAATAAAGACAAGATTTCCATTAAATAAGTTGTTCGAACTTTAGTATTTGTAACTTTCTTGTTTTGATTACAATAGACCAATAAAAGATTTAACAAAATAACTAAGCAGCATAGAAGGAGTTATAACCGCTTTTCATATAAGAACATCTAAAAAAACACAAAAGAAAGAGTCGTGAACAAAAGTTTTAAAATAATCCTTTGCATTTTCGATAAACAGCATCACAACTTCAATAAAATACTTTATGCTCAATCTGTTAGTACAAGCAACTTCAATTGAAGGGGATTCACAGTACCATATCATTATCCAATGAAACATGAATCCCCTTCAATTAAAGTTGCTTGAACTAACCAATTAAGCAAGCATTGACGCATGGTTGTTTCTCGACTCGTTCCCTTCTGAGCCTGCATAGCTCAGTTGGTAGAGCGACGGTCCCGGCTTGACCGGAGGTCGTGAGTTCGAACCTCACTGCAGGCTAGTTATTTTTCTAGTATGCTGTGCTTACATCATTGATCGACAGATTCGGTGAAGAGTCTGCAATGGCTTTCGTATACATTAAAAACTGCAATTAATTACAACAATTACAATTTTCGGCATTAAAACTTCAAATTTTTCAAAATCAATGTATTAAGCAAAATTTTAGCAAATTACAATTACAATTACACAAAATAAAAATGCTTCAATTACATTACAATTATATTAAAACGTGTAATTAATTACATCAATTACAACTACAAATGACAGTTCATTCAACTCAGATCAAATCTGCAATGTAACTCGACCCACCGTTAATGCCAGCACGGCCTCTGTCGAAGTAGCCTTTGCAAATGCTGTCGCAAGTTGAGCCTGCAGTGCCGTGGAATATTTTTCTTGTCACCGGCTTACTTGAGCCTTCGGCAGCCAAACGGTTGGCAACGCTGGTCTTTTCGGCGTGGAACTGCTTGTAAAGCGTCGGATTTTGAACACGCTCGATCTACAGGTTAAATAAATATCGTAGGAATAAAAAACGACCCTGCGGTGACCAAAGTAAAGGTTATAGACTCTTGTTTATCAATTTAAATTAAACCAACACACTTTGTACAATTCAACTAAACAATTTGTACAACTCAATCAACACATATCATATTATAAACCAACACACTTTGTACAATTCAACCAACCAATTTGAACAACTCAATCAACACATTTTATACGATTAACAACACACTTTGTACAATTCAACCAACCAATTTGAACAACTCAATCAATACATTTTATATTATAAACCAACACACTTAGTACAATCCAACCAACCAATTTGAACAACTCAATCAATACATTTTATATTATAAACCAACACACTTTGTACAATCCAACCAACCAATTTGAACAACTCAATCAATACATTTTATATTATAAACCAACACACTTTGTACAATTCAAAAAACCAATTTGAACAACTCAATCAATTCACTCTATATGATTAACAACACACTTTGTACAATTCAACCAACCAATTTGAACAGCTTTATCAACACATATCATATTATAAACCAACACACTTAGTACAATTCAAAAAAACAATTCAAACAACTCAATCAATACATTTTATATTATAAACCAACACACTTTGTACAATTCAAAAAACCAATTTGAACAACTCAATCAATTCACTCTATATGATTAACAACACACTTTGTACAATCCAACCAACCAATTTGAACAACTTAATCAACACATTTTATACGATTAACAACACACTTTGTACAATTCAACCAACCAATTTGAACAACTTAATCAACACATTTTATACGATTAACCAGCACCCTTTGAACAATTCAACCAACCAATTTGAACAACTCAATCAACCAATTTGAACAACTCAATCAGCCAATTTGAACAACTCAATCAACACATATCATATGATAAAACAACACACTTAGTACAATTCATACCATTCAACAAGAACTCCTCACGCACTTGGTGCAATTTAATCAACACATTTTGAACAGTTTAAAGAACACTCATTGTGAGATTTAATCAACCAGCTTGTAAAATTTTACTTTTACACGAAAAAAGAGCGCACCCGAGTAAACCGTATTCAGGCATTTTTTTAAATGAATATATATTTTCCTTTCCCTGATGACTTGTTATTATCGAATGTCACGTCGGTTGCCTTTTCCGCGCAACGCTGGTATACATTAGACCTTTCAGAAAGTCGTAGTTTTCTTCTTATAGCATGTTTTGTTTTTAAACTTTTTACTTAATCTATACTGATTTTCTATGTTTTAGACTTTTTTATTAATTCCATTTTTACTTTGCCATTTATATGTAATTTACTTTAGTTATAGGAACTGACGATGCCAGTATAGGTGAAATGTATACTTCTTTAAAAAATGTCTGATCTTAGTTTTACTCGGGTTTTTTAAACTGTAAGTTTTACTGTTTATTTCGATAATTTTTGCAACCAATAAAAAAAACAAAAAACGATCGGTTTAAATGCAAATGCCCCCTAACTAGGTCAACAAAGAAAAACTATTTTAAAGCACCCAAAGTATGGTAGTGCCTAGAATATGGTCGGAAGGTAAGCCTTATTTTGCTTATCAGAAGAACAAAAACAGTCAATATTTATTCGTTATTAACCTCACTGAATTACGAACAAAAAAATTTTTGTTATCCTATTTTTATGTTAAATATTACCGTTACAACGTTGATTTGAAGTGTTTGGTTGAATAAAGACATCACATGTTGATATTCGGGTGAATTTGGAGCAAGTACTACTTTCTTCCAGGGCTGTCCACCCATATCCTCCCAGTCTGTTGGAATCACTGAACAGCAAAGGGATAAATTTATGTTACAACTACAATACCCGCTCCAGTAACTGGCTAAATGAAATCAAAAATATTTATCGTTTGGTTATGACTCATTTTTTTTTCAGGTGACACAAATGATTTGTAACATTTCAATCGTTGTACAACAAAAAATTGTGGTTAAAATATATTTCGAGACTTACTAACTTTAGTATATCATGCCCCAAGGGTTAAAGCATCATAGTTACCATCCACACTCGACGAATTGATGACCCTCTCCACTTTCGCAACAGCTCCGTTGTTGGCACACTTTTGCTTCATGGTGCTGAAGTCGACAAGATACTTGCGCTTTTGTCCCTTCACAACCGCCTCGATGTGTTTTGATCCTTTGTCGTTTTTCTGGCGACAATTACAGTAAAAAGGTAATATTTGTGTTGCGGTACAAGGAAAGATACTTAACCATGCGTGTACAACAACTGTGATCAAGCTTTTACGCAACTCTTTATTGAAGACCTAAATGTAATAATCTGGACTCGTTTTGTGATGTACGAGCTCAAATACGATATTGGCAATACGTTTCTTTCGAAGGTCACATTTGCGAAACTTTTTTTAGTTGCGACCCCTGTACCACTGTGAGAAAATATATGAAAATGTTGTTTTCTTGAAAGTGTGCTGTGAATATTTTAAATTTCTTTGCTGTGCCTAAGCTAAAAATGTAAGAATAACTGATGAAAGGTGTAAAATAATGTAAATATTAAGTAAAGACTTAACAATCTACAATAAAACCGGCACTGAAAGTAATATTCTTGTATACCAGCCAAGTTGCTTACATGAGAAGATGGTACTGCCTTAGTGCCGCAGATATCTCAGTTCAGAAGGTTATATTTTGCCAATGATAATTGACAAGTAAGACTTTACTTTTAAGACATGTATGTTCAAAAACAAATTAGCACGTGGTATATTGCGTTTTTTGAAATGCTATAATGCGTAAGTATACGAAGTGTTTCCGGATTGACTTAAGTCTTTTAAACAAGGTTGCTTGATTTGACAGAAGTCAATTTGATAAATGACTTGACTTAAGTGCACTAAAATTACTGTTTTTTTTTTAATTGGCTTTAGTGGATTGGGCGAAATTACTTGTTTTGACTTAAGTCAATCTGACAAATGACTTAACTTAAGTGCCCTTTAATTACTGTGTTCAAATGACTTGACTTTTATAAACACTTGAATTTTAAAATGACGTGACTGGAAGTTTTTAAATTGCTTTATTGAACACATTTCAGCAAAATTGGGGTTTATTTATGTCAAATAATCTAAAAATCTTTGCTTTTTAGGCACCTTATAAGCTGTCTCCAGCTCGTGGTTCGCGAACAGGTCGAAGTCGTTCATTTGATCAGTGGCAGAGTCCTTGTACTTCCAAGTCACGTATTCAGCGCTTATCAACACTTCTTTGTAGAGGTTTATCAGTTCAACGACATCGTTGTAAGCTTCCAACACTTCCACTTTGATGCCGCGAAGCGTCCAGGTACTAAAAATGTTTTTTTTTGGGGTATTTTATATATTTATTTTTAAACAACCACAACGATTCTTGAAAAGTCTTCTTGTAAATATATCCCAAACTATTCAAGTATGTCTGGAAGATAGTAGTTGGAGGGTGTAGTAACACGTAGTAAGAATATCAAAGCCCATACAAAAGTAGATCATTTCGAACGTTTCGAATGACTCTTATTTTCAACACAGTTCGAAGACACTTATTATAATACAATTTACATACATATTATATATATATATATACCGCTGAGGCAGAAAAGAAGGAAACAAGGAGAAACACACAATCTAAACGTTCAAAATGCAACCTACTTCTGTATGGGCTTTAATACTCTTACTACCTCTCACTACAGTCCAACCATGCCCCAAATTTGGGTGAATGGTTTTATTTTAACACAAAACTTTAACGTCTTAGTTTGCAAACCAAATTCTTTCATTTTAATTCATCAAAAAAGCAATTTTTTTCAGTGTTGTAACTAAGTCATTTTGAATCGACAAGTCCCAGTCCTTAAGTAAACTCCCAGTCAAAGTCGTCAGTTGTCCAAGTCCAAGTCAAGTCATTATCAGAGCACTAAGCTCGAACGATTGTGGTCAATAACTCAAGCAAAAAGTAATCAAATCCAACATATAACAAGCAAATTGTTAATTGTTTTACCGGTAAAATTTGAGATAAATAGCTCAATTTAAAAATAAAATGCTTTTAAAAAAATTGTAAACCGAAGTCATTTAACTTAATGACTTAAGTCCATTGAAATATTCTATTAAAACGACTTAATTCAGGTCGTTAAAGGAAACAGTGACTCAAGTCAAGACAAGTAATTATCTTAAAAAATCATTATAACAATAATCTTTCCTACTTGACTTTGCTCTTTTCAACTTCCACATTTCGCTTTTTGGCGAGTTCCATGATTATCGTTTCATCGGTTGTTGACAGTTTTTCTATAGTTTCGCTTTCAAAAGTTTTCGAAGTGCTGAGGTCAGCCACCTTTGCATGTAACGCTTGTACGGCCTAAAATAACATTGGAAAGATAAGAAAAATAATTTTAATGTTTGCAACCCAACCGTAAGATTGGGCTGGGGTTGACAAGATACAGTTGTTGCAAAAGTGTAAATGTTTCCCTCAATTTTGAGCATTAAAAGTCTATGTTTGATTGCTTGGTGCTTCTTTTAGGGTTAAATATGTTCTAGAACAGTGGTTCTCAACCGCCGGTCCGCGTCAACTTTCCTGCCGGTCCGCCAAATATATTACAGTATTCAATCTAAACTACAAAATGCAAGATGTTAAAGGCTTGTCCATCAAATTTAGAACTTCGCCGTTACGTAATTTGCAGCATTGTGACGTAACATAGAGTTAATGGTCAACTTTAGACTTTTTTTCGTCACAACGGCGCAAGTGTTGTGACCAACTGTTTAAAACTCGTTCAAGTCTTAAACTTTAAAACCAGTGTACGTGAAAAAACTTATAGAACCATGTATAACACGTCTGACATCAAAAAGACAGCAGCACATTGCTCATTAACTTCAAGCTTCCATTATTTGCTTCTAAGTTGCATACTTTTGTCGTAATTACATTTTGGGTTGATTTTAATTTTTGAAGGTCCACCGGTCCGCAAAATTTGCTTAATTTTACCGTAAGCTAAAAAAGGTTAAGAACCACTGTTCTAGAAAAAAAGTTGGCAGCTATTTTTACCGCGGGCCGCACAAGAAACTTAAAATGTTGTGGCGGGCCGGGTCAAAAAAAGGATCTCAAATAGACGTATGACGTCATATTGTGACACTATAAAACAAATAATCCAAAGAACCTGTTATTACTCTAGGAGTTGTGCACAAATGTGGGGTGCATCTAAAATATACAGGATTGCAAGGATCGCAAGGATCGCTAGGATCGCTCGCAAGGATCGCAAGGATCGCTAGGATCGCTCGCAAGGATCGCTAGGATCGCTTGTAAGGATCGCTAGGATCGCTTGCAAGGATCGCAAGGATCGCTCGCTCGGATCGCTCGCAAGGATCGCAAGGATCGCTAGGATCGCTCGCAAGGATCGCTAGGATCGCTCGCAAGGATCGCTAGGATCGCAAGGATCGCTCGCTCGGATCGCTCGCAAGGATCGCTTGCAAGGATCGCTCGCAAGGATCACTAGGAAAGCTCGCAAGGAACGCAAGGATCGCTCGCAAGGATCGCTCGCTAGGACCGCTAGGATCGCTCGCAAGGATCGCAAGGATCGCTCGCTAAGATCGCTAGGATCGCTCGCAAGGATCGCTCGCTAAGAAGGATCGCAAGGATCGCTCTCTCGGACCCCTCGCAAGGATCGCAAGGATCGCTCGCAAGGATCGCAAGGATCGCTTGCAAGGATCGCTCGCAAGGATCGCAAGGATCGCTAGGATCGCTCGCAAGGATCGCAAGGATCGCTCGCAAGGATCGCTAGGATCGCTTGTAAGGATCGCTCGCAAGGATCGCTTGCAAGGATCGCTCACAGGATCACTAGGATCGCTCGCAAGGATCGCTAGGATCGCTCGCAAGGAACGCAAGGATCGCTCGCAAGGATCGCAAGAATCGCAAGGATCGCTCGCTAGGACCGCTAGGATCGCTTGCAAGGATCGCAAGGATCGCTCGCAAGGATCGCAAGGATCGCAAGGATCGCAAGAATCGCAAGGATCGCAAGGATCGCTAGGATCGCTCGTAAAGATCGCAAGGATCGCTCGCAAGGATCGCAAGGATCGCTAGGATCGCTCGCAAGGATCGCAAGGATCGCTCGCAAGGATCGCAAGGATCGCTAGGATCGCTCGCAAGGATCGCTAGGATCTTTTTACATAGCCTATATTATATGGTTGGAATAGAACCATGTATAACACGTCTGACATCAAAAAGACAGCAGCACATTGCTCATTAACTTCAAGCTTCCATTATTTGCTTTTAAGTTGCATACTTTTGTCGTAATTACATTTTGGGTTGATTTTAATTTTTGAAGGTCCACCGGTCCGCAAAATTTGCTTAATTTTACCGTAAGCTAAAAAAGGTTAAGAACCACTGTTCTAGAAAAAGGGTTGGCAGCTATTTTTACCGCGGGCCGCACAAGAAACTTAAAATGTTGTGGCGGGCCGGGTCAAAAAAAGGATCTCAAATAGACGTATGACGTCATATTGTGACACTATAAAACAAATAATCCAAAGAACCTGTTATTACTCTAGGAGTTGTGCACAAATGTGGGGTGCATCTAAAATATACAGGATTGCAAGGATCGCAAGGATCGCTAGGATCGCTCGCAAGGATCGCAAGGATCGCTAGGATCGCTCGCAAGGATCGCAAGGATCGCTAGGATCGCTTGTAAGGATCGCTAGGATCGCTTGCAAGGATCGCAAGGATCGCTCGCTCGGATCGCTCGCAAGGATCGCAAGGATCGCTAGGATCGCTCGCAAGGATCGCTAGGATCGCTCGCAAGGATCGCTAGGATCGCAAGGATCGCTCGCTCGGATCGCTCGCAAGGATCGCTTGCAAGGATCGCTCGCAAGGATCACTAGGAAAGCTCGCAAGGAACGCAAGGATCGCTCGCAAGGATCGCTCGCTAGGACCGCTAGGATCGCTCGCAAGGATCGCAAGGATCGCTCGCTAAGATCGCTAGGATCGCTCGCAAGGATCGCTCGCTAAGAAGGATCGCAAGGATCGCTCTCTCGGACCCCTCGCAAGGATCGCAAGGATCGCTAGGATCGCTCGCAAGGATCGCAAGGATCGCTTGCAAGGATCGCTCGCAAGGATCGCAAGGATCGCTAGGATCGCTCGCAAGGATCGCAAGGATCGCTCGCAAGGATCGCTAGGATCGCTTGTAAGGATCGCAAGGATCGCTCGCAAGGATCGCTTGCAAGGATCGCTCGCAGGATCACTAGGATCGCTAGGATCGCTCGCAAGGAACGCAAGGATCGCTCGCAAGGATCGCAAGAATCGCAAGGATCGCTCGCTAGGACCGCTAGGATCGCTTGCAAGGATCGCAAGGATCGCTCGCAAGGATCGCAAGGATCGCAAGGATCGCAAGAATCGCAAGGATCGCAAGGATCGCTAGGATCGCTCGTAAAGATCGCAAGGATCGCTCGCAAGGATCGCAAGGATCGCTAGGATCGCTCGCAAGGATCGCTCGCAAGGATCGCAAGGATCGCTAGGATCGCTCGCAAGGATCGCTAGGATCGCTAGGATCTTTTTACATAGCCTATATTATATGGTTGGAAAAAATAGTAAATTGAGCAGGGCCGTTTATTTAGTTATCATTTAAAGCAGTGCTCCGCAACCTTTTTTTCACTTGCGGCACACCAACAAAGCTAAAAATATTCGGCGTCACACTAATGATACTATAAATGGTATTATAGTATCATTGGTCACACCTACGAAATACATGACAAACGACAATAGACAACATAAACGCACCGAAGGCGCCTATAATTTGGCTTTTTACGTCCTATTATTTGCAAGTTTTGTGGTTTTACGCTCTTTCTAAAATATCCTAATACGGCCAAAGGAACACCAGCCATAGAACTGAAATTAGAACAACACCAACGTCAGAATAAAACAAATTTCGGAACTATAATACCTATCGTAATAACATCTAAATCAGAATAAGTCCTAAACCCGTCGGGATGTTAGTTAAAAAAATGTTTTGAAGTTCGCTCTCCGGCGATTGGACGTAACATAGGTTTTAAAAAAGTTTTAACTATGAAGGAAAGTTCATAAATTTACATCTGGATTATTGCCAACTTGCCAAGGTTTTCTGTAAAATTTGCCGGCTAAAAGTTCAAACTTAAAAAACATCACGAAGCACAATTTGTAATTTTATGCCTACTTTTGAATAGCATTATATTGCCCCTTGCTGTTAGAGCGATTATAAGCATGTAGCCAATATAGAACAACTATCCCCAGAGATTTATTGATACAAAAACGAACAATTTTTTTCTTTACAGTAAAGTTCTGTTTTTTAAAACGTAATTATAGGATTGTATTGAAAACTGCTGCGTTATGGGACGTACTCATTCCACTTTTAAACACCTAAAAAAATTGCGCCGGAAGTGTCCATCTTACTTTTCTACACATATTTATAATTTTGTCTGTTTTTAGACGGTGCAAAACGGAAATTACGGTCATAGGAATATTGCTGCCGATAAAGGCTTGCCATCCGAACAACCGTTTTATACGCATTCGACAGTTGGTTCCCAGCCAGAAGACCCGTTTGTTACTGCTATTTTAACGATGCTTGGCAGAAAAGTGGACACCTCTTCCTACCAGCGATCCTTGCGATCCTAGCGATCCTTGCAATCCTTGCAATCCTTGCGATCCTTGCGATCCTTGCAATCCTTGCGATTCTTGCGAGCAATCCTTGCAATCCTTGCGAGCGATCCTAGCGATCCTTGCGATCCTTGCGATCCTTGCAATCCTTGCGATCCTTGTGATTCTAGCGAACCTTGCGAGCGATCCTAGCGATCCTAGCGAGCGATCCTTGCGAGCGATCCTTGCGAGCGATCCTAGCGATCCTTGCGAGCGATTCTAGCGACCCTAGCGAGCGATCCTTGCGATCCTTGCGAGCGATCCTTTTATCCTAGAGATCCTTGCGATCCTAGCGATCCTTGCGAGCGATCCTAGCGATCCTCGCGAGCGATCCTAGCGATCCTCGCGAGCGATCCTAGCGATCCTTGCGAGCGATCCTAGCGATCCTTTCGATCCTTGCAATCCTTGCAATCCTTGCGATCCTTGCGATCCTTGTGATTCTAGCGATCCTTGCGATCCTTGCGAGCGATCCTAGCGATCCTTGCGATCCTTGCGAGCGATCCTAGCGATCCTCGCGAGCGATCCTAGCGATCCTTGCGATCCTTGCAATCTTTGCGATCCCTGCGATCCTTGCGATCCTTGCGAGCGATCCTAGCGATCCTCGCGAGCGATCCTAGCGATCCTTGCGATCCTTGCAATCTTTGCGATCCTTGCGATCCTTGCGATCCTTGCGATCCTTGCGATCCTTGCGAGCGATCCTAGCGATCCTTGCGATCCTTGCAATCCTTGCGATCCTTGTGATTCTAGCGATCCTTGCGAGCGATCCTAGCGATCCTTGCGAGCTATCCTAGCGATCCTTGCGAGCGATCCTAGCGATCCTAGCGAGCGATCCTTGCGAGCGATCCTAGCGAGCGATCCTTGCGATCCTTGCGATCCTTGCGATCCTGTATACTTTAGATGTACCGCAAATGTGCATTTGAAGTCGAATTTAAACAAAAAAATTGGAGCTGTTTGTTTTAAAGTGCAAACTTTAATTGAGGTTTAAATCGGGAGGTGACGCATTGAGCACAGATAAAATATATACATTCCTTGATATGTTGGCATTTATCAAGTTGTGGGGGAGCGTTGACCAAAAACTTTAGGTTAAAATACGTGAAAATATCGGTAAAAAAACTACAATGTTATTTTTTTGCTTTCTAATACTTAAAGTTTCCGATGTGTTATGTGCAGTACACTTTACTTGCGGTACAAGAAAGGGGTCAAAGGTTGATAACTGCTGGTACGGAATGGGTTTAGGATTTAAGCAGTCCGACTTTTTACCTTTTCCACGTTGTCTGGAAATGAACAGAAGAGAATAGTCACGGAATCTGTTGATTGTAGAGTTCTAGGCAGAATTGATGGAGGTTTTGCTCGCGATGTGGACTTTTTGTCATTTCCTTTAAAAGACAGTAAACAAGTTGTTCTTAACAGAACCACTGAGCATACAAAAATACACACGAGTGGGAATGTCCGATACTTTACATTTTATTCCGATACCGATATTTTACACAGAAAGTATCGCGCGACCCGACCGATACCAATGACGTCATTATTATGCTCAAACTAATTAAATATATGAAATTAAAACGTTCAAATGCAATTTTTAGCTTATTCGGACGAATTTTGTTTTATTTAGTAAGAAGTTTAGTTACCTTTGTTTACTAAGGTTACCTCCAATGGTTAATCCACAATTTTTTGATAAATTAACATTTCAAGGTAGAAATCGTGGCATTCTATACAAATCATGGCCAAATTACCTATATTTAGTTAATATCGGATCGGCACCGATACCACTGTTTTGTTGCAAGTAAATACTATTTCTTATTGTGCCTGTTGTCTGTGAAGCAAATAGACAAAGAGTCGTAGTGGCATTCGATGAATTAAGAGTAAACCAGTTATTATAGTGTTGTTGTTTCCGTTGCTAATGCTGTATCGGACGAAGTGCCGATACTACCACTTGGTATCGGGTATCGGCTCCGATCCGATATTATCGGACGAGCACCGATACTACCACTTGGCATCGGGTGTAACGGGCCCGATCCGATATTATCGGACGAGTACCGATACTACCACTTGACATCGGGTATCGGCTCCGATCCCATATTATCGGACGAGCACCGATACTACCACTTGGTATCGGGTATCGGCTCCGATCCGATATTATCGGACGAGTACCGATACTACCACTTGGTATCGGGTGTAACGGGCCCGATCCAATATTATCGGACGAGTACAGATACTTCCACTTGGCATCGGGTATCGGCTCCGATCCAATATTATCGGACGAGTACCGATACTACCACTTGGTATCGGGTATCGGCTCCGATCCGATATTATCGGACGAGTACCGATACTACCACTTGGCATCGGGTATCGGCTCCGATCCGATATTATCGGACGAGTACAGATACTACCACTTGGCATCGGGTATCGGCTCCGATCCGATATTATCGGACGAGTACCGATACTACCACTTGGCATCGGGTATCGGCTCCGATCCGATATTATCGGACAAGTACCGATACTACCACTTGGCATCGGGTATCGGCTCCGATCCGATATTATCGGACGAGTACAGATACTACCACTTGGTATCGGGTGTATCGGCTCCGATCCGATATTATCGGACAAGTACCGATACTACCACTTGGCATCGGGTATCGGCTCCGATCCGATATTATCGGACGAGTACCGATACTACCACTTGGTATCGGGTATCGGCTCCGATCCGATATTATCGGACGAGTACCGATACTACCACTTGGCATCGGGTATCGGCTCCGATCCGATATTATCGGACGACCTTTACTAACTGTGTACATTGTTCGATATAAGTAATGTTGTGATTGGTATCGTATCAGCCTATAGTACTTTTTGCCCAAAATGTTGCTACCGTAAACATAAATTATCGAACAGAACTATTGCTTATTTAACCTGTTGTAAACTTCTTGTAGACATTCGTCACCGCAGCTGCGGCGCTTTTAACGAACCCAGGATTTTGTGGGTTCGGGGTCTTCAATATTTCCTGTTGAATTGTGGCCAACATCGTCGGTTCAAACACGTAGACGTGAATCGTGCGCAGAGTTTGCGGGTTGCTCTGCTCAAACTTGCTGATCGACTTTTGGATGCATTTTCCAACGTCTTTGGGTTGTAGACCGATGTTGCCTGCATGAACAAATGATTTAGTCCGTTAATATTAGTTTTCCATAATAGGGATGTCCGATAATATCGGATCGCAGCCGATACCCGATACCAAATGTAATGATCGGCAATCGTCCGATACCAAGGTGGTACTAAATACTAAATTAACATAGGTATTTTAACCATGATTAGTCGCCCAACGCAGTAATTGCTAAAAGGCATATGCATTAAAAAACGCAGTAGTTTAACAACTGATGGTAATTAAAGGGGCGAATTTACATTTGCATTTAAAACTACAGTAAATGTGGATCTACTAATCTGAGAAAAAATATCCTAGAACGTTTACTATTCTGTTTGTTTGATTTTGAGTAGACATCCCTAGTACAAGACATACTACAGTATGTAATCTTTTGTATATGGCCGTATTTGTCTAATTCTAAATAGAGGAATCCAGAGGCACTGTATAAAGACAAATTGTATTTTATTCTCGACAAGCTTTCGCACATCCGTGCTTCAACAGGTCAAAGTATAAAAAAAAAAAATAAAAATAAAAAAAAAGAATAATTTTTTTTTTATACTTTGACCTGATGAAGCACGGATGTGCTAAAGCTTGTCGAGAATCAAACACAATTTGTCTTTATACAGTGCCACCGGATTCCTCTAGTACAGTATGTATACAATATGTATTTAATAATAACGAATGACATTCACCCTGAAAAAGACGACTTAAATAGATTCTCGAAAATGTTGGTTGACAATTACAGTTACCAGAGGAGCTGTTTTATATTAATATTTATACGCGTGGTATCAACAGTTAATATGTGTATGTGTATTCCATGGCTGGGTTTGATTTAGTAATCTAACTATTTACACCAGTGTTTCGCAACCTTTTTTGGCTTGCGGCACCCTACATAATTTATAAATGGTTTGAGTCCCCCTTGCTCGTATTTTTGTTGAGTGGTGTGTAAAGTTACAATAAACGAGATTGAAACAGCACACTAACTGTGCAACAAGGTTTGAAATATCCTCCTTAATTTTTAGCAGTCTTATCGTACATAAAAAATGTATCAAAAGCAAAAAAATGTATTATCAATACAGCAAAAATTGAAATAGAGCAATGAAATAGACCCTAGGCCTAGAGCAATGCTTCTTAAACTTTTTAGTTTTGTTCACCCCTAGCATCTATCTTCAGATTTCATTCACCCTTGTCTCATGATATGATAAAACTATCTTGTCTATATATATAACAGCACAAAATGACTTAGGTTGTTTCGCAAGCTATGATCCATTTCTGACGGTTCACCTCATTCACCCCTTTTGCTTCGTTCACCCCAGCAAAAATTTTATTCACCCTGGGGTGAACCATCCACCTGATTAAGAAACACTGCCCTAGAGTGCCGAGGCACCCTGGTTGAGAACCACGTATTCCCCGCATGTGTATATCTTACCGGTGCCGACAGGTGGCATAGCCAGCGATCTCATTCCACGTTTTTCGGCTTCCTTAAGCGTTTCAACCAAGCACTTCTCCAGCTGATTGACATCCTTGGGAACGTTGATGTGGAAGATGTGCTTGTACGGCAATTTACCGGCACCGGTTATGCGAAGGGTTGGAGACTGGTACTGGGGGCTGTTAGCGCATTCCTGGGCAATGCTGGGGCCGCCTTTCGCTGTTAGCACCTTACCCACTTGCCCTGCGAAAATAACACGCAAGGTTAACTTTATTTAGCCTTCAAAAACGTTCAGAAAATGCTCCCGATTTAAAAAATGCTCCCTAGTGCAGGGGTTCGCAACCTGGGGGACATGGCCCCCTAGTGGGCCAAGAGCCGTGTTTAAGGGGGGCATGGAAAATTTGAAAAATCATAATAAGATAAAAAGTATTTTAAGTTTGGCCTTACATATCTACATGACAAAGAAGTGACAAAGAAGTATACAAGCCACAATGTGTCATAACACTTTTTTAACATCACATAAACTGAATATTTAATGATTATTGTGTCTTGTGTTAAGATTAACAGTGAGCTTGCTAAACCGCATTTTTATGTAAGTACTTTATGACCTATTTAATTGTGTGATCATTCTATGACTTGCGGTCAAAGGTCACTGAGCACATGGTGCCTTGACATTGTAGTTATCCTTACTGCAGTTGGTGTTACTACCTTGTCGCGGTAGGAGCTCATGTTGTTAGTTACTTGTAAGTGTTTGGCAAGGATGTTTAACTGATTCTGTTTCTGTTTTATTAACATTGTTTTGTATTATTCTATTTGAATAAGGAATCCACTTGTTTAGGCTTTCGCGTGTTTTAATAAATTCCTGTACGTGTACACTGATAAAGACTTCAGTATCGGATCGGATCCATTAGTTTTCATGGTAGCAGAGGATGGTTACAGGAAACCAGTTGTAAACACGAAAAATGGCAACAAGTGCAAAGAGATCTCCACCAAAGTTTAAAGACGACTTGCCTTATTCTGCATGGAAAAACAAGGTACATTGCTGTACTGACGGCCCTATTGTGCGTGTCACATCAACGCAGTAAATGAGTTGGGTGTTGGGACGGACTGTTATGTTTCTATTCTTGCGTTTGCTATACATTGCCGAGTGTTCGTTAATCTTTCTATTCGTTGCAATTCACTTTTTTAACAAAAAAAAATAACAGTGAGTTTGTTAAGATTAACAGTGAGCTTGCTAAACCGCATTTTTATATAAGTACTTTATGACCTATTTAATTGTGTGATCATTCTATGACTTGCGGTCAAAGGTCACTGAGCACATGGTGCCTTGACATTGTAGTTGTCCTTACGGCAGTTGGTGTTACTACCTTGTCGCGGTAGGAGCTCATGTTGTTAGTTACTTGTAAGTGTTTGGCAAGGATGTTTAACTTACTGATTCTGTTTCTGTTTCTGTTTTATTAACATTGTTTTGTATTATTCATTTTGAATAAGGAATCCACTTGTTTAGGCTTTCGCGCGTTTTAATAAATTCCAGTACGTGTACACTGATAAAGACTTCAGTATCGGATCGGATCCATTAGTTTTCATGGTCTTGTATCTATATCATTTTATCACTATGATTACCGGGAATTGTATAAACCAGCTTTTTAATTAAAATGACGTTTCTTGACTTTGTCAAGAGGTTGAAAAAAATAGGGGGCCATTGATTTATCTAAATTTTCCCCTGTCTAGGGTATGGGCTTTCATATTTATTCTGTCTAACTACAACCTTCAGCCATTATCTTAAGATATATTCCAAACTTTCACAAAACACTTCCTACTTCTGTATAGGTCTTTATATTCATTCTAGGTATAAATACAACCTTCAGCCATTATGCCCTAAATGTCTGGTAAACTTTTGACAAGATAAATAAATAAAATACCTCAAAATGAAAACAAGTTATTTTAGAGTAAAATTTCCGTGGCAAAGTCCTGTAGTTGAAACAGCACTACACTTTCGAAACTGAAATATGCCTGACACAAAAGTATAAAATACAAAATCATCAGGTCATTGCCTTTCGCCACTGCTTTACTAAATATTGACGCTCATGTCAAAACTCAAAATCAAAAACGCGAGTACATAGTTCGTTTTTTTGTGCTCACCTGACAATTTGAATTGAGATGTCGAGTTGACGATTACGTCACACCTTGCTGACGTAATGCACCCCATTCTGACGCCGACGTCGATTTGTGAAGTGCTTTGTGGAGCAGCTTGAACTTGGGGCTGCTGGAAATTGTGATTCGGAGCTTGAAATGCCTGCAAGGAAATATGGATGAAATGAAATAATCTCATAAAAATCGGAGCGAATTTGTTAAGATTTATTTACGCTTTTTAAAATTAGATTAGAATTAAAATTACCGAATTCTTGTAAAATAGAGCGAAAACTATAATTTAAAGTAAAAGTGAATTAACTATTTAAAAAAACAACATTTAGTTTTTTTTAACTTGGCTAAAATGTAGTCTCTATAATATTGCGAAAGAAACATGTACGAATTTCAAGTCAAAAAAGTGGGACAACACTAAAATTAAGAGCTAAGAGGGAATAAAGTGCAAATAATCCCACCTTAGGGATGACAACTTTCTTTGGTGGAGATCTTGGTAGAGGTTGCGGTTTCGTTCCTCTAATCCCGTTCAGCGCAGTTTTAAATTCAAGCATCGTCGTTTCGTTGCTCATTTCGACAAAAACAATCTAAACAAAATGATAAATATTAAACTAAGTACAGAACTTAGTAAACCAAAAATCAGTTTGTTTAAAAGTTACATGATAAATATATTTTGTTAAAAGCATCAATCACTATTATTTTAATTATGCAACATCCAAACAAACCGATTTTCAGTTTACTAAGTTCTGTATTTGGTTTAATCTTCATTATTGATGTGCAACCAGAATCGTTTGTTTTTTCCTATCGGATTCAGGCAGATTCTGTTATCCAAAAAAACATTATGATAAATATGATGCAAAGTTGCAAATTTTCTTTAATAAACTAAAAGTTACTGTATTTTTTGCTTCATTAAAGAGAATTTGGCGGGCCGGAAGACTTTTCCCGTGCGCAATTCAAAAGTAAAATCAAAACAGAATAAAAAAATACATTTAGTAAAACCAGTATTCAAAGCAAAGTTAGAATATTTTTTATTAAACTAAAATTAACTGGACTGTTGGTTTCACTAAAGGGACTTTTGGCGGGTCGAAAGATTATTCTCCGTGTCCAATTTACGAATTACAACCAATACACAATAAAAAACATTTAACAAAACTAGTATTTGATTCAAAGTTGCAAATTTCCTGTAAAACCAGCTCAGCGACCTAAAGGACTAAACAAACCTGTTTAAGTGAAGTGTTAGGATTGTACGCAACAAAATCCACAACTGTGTTGACAATGACCGGCACACAGACGTCAGGTTTGCCCCCCAATATACCACAGCTTATGGCAGGAATGGCGAGAGATTTGAGATTGTGGTTCGTCGCTTCATTCAGGCAACTTTTTATCGAGGTTTTCAAGGTCAAACTGCAGTTGGTATCGCGAAGCCATCTAGCGGTAAGAAACGCTCGTTTAGACAGTTTAACAAGAAACAAACAAACGCAGAAATCAATTATTTATGTATTTAGTTGTTTATTTATTTATTTATTTACATTTTAAATATTTAAATAAGTATAGACTTTCTATTAACTGTTGCTACAAGGCAAAATAATAATAATCAAAAACCGGTCCTCTGGTAATTGTAATAGATTTTGAGTGACTATAAGATAAATTTAAGAGACCGCTTCGTTCCCTTAAATACAGAAGTTAATTGCATAACATAAACATTTGGAATAATTATTAGAACGCTGGTTGTACAATGAATGGAAAAAAATGTAAGAAAAGCAACAACACGGTAAATGGTCACATTTTGAGCTGCTCTGGTAAGTATATTTCTTCCTGATAATTTCGGCAATCTATTCAAATCGCCTTCTTCAAGGTGAATGACACCTAACGCTCATAGTAAGTGACGTAACTTGGAATGAAGTAATTCAAAAACGACGGCTTAACAACACAGGTAATAGTAGTAATCGGAAATATTACTAACAATCACAGTGGTTCAACATTTTAATTTAATAGCAATAAATTGGGCTTGGGTGATTTTAAAATGACTGGTTTACAACACTAGATCAAATTGAAAAATGTTTAGATATAAATCCATTAATATAGGACTTTACAGCCTAGTTTATTTTTTGTAAAACCTTGATGACTAGGACTAAAACGCGATAAACAACTGGTTTACAGCACAGGTAATAATGGTAACAGCAAATATTACTAGCAATCACGGTGGTTTTTTATATTAATGCTAATGAATTGGACTTGTTTACAAAACTAGTAATAGTAAATATTACTCGGGTCCAGCTGTATGTATAATCCTCTTCATTGGCAGGTTGCCAGCCGATGTGCTCACGGCCTCTCCGGGCGATAATTGGCCTCCATTTTTGATCCGGGCTGCGTCCATTTCCCGTTGTATGCCTCGTCCGCCTGATGCATTTAAATGTGCATTAGTTCGTCCAAGTAAAACAGAAAGTGTTCTTTTTGAGACAGACTTTATGTAAGTTACAGTAACATGTAGCACTCTGTTTCTCAACTTATGTGTCGCGACCCAAAGCTGGGTGGTCGTTTGATTTAGTTAGGTTGCCGATTACAATAGTTAACATCGGGAATTTTCCTATTGAACTTTATCGATAAAAAATCTTTTAACAGTTTGTGAACAGTAAGTATAGTTAAGCATGAGTAAAGCACTGAACCTTACAGTAATAGTTGTACGGTAAAATTTATTTCTGTTTATATTGTTTGTTTGTGGATGTTTTCTATTTGCAGGAGCTTATAATTTAGAAGCAAATACCATTTCACTTATCTGCCCTATATATTTAAACAAGTAATTAAAATTTTAAAGAAATGTAGAGTAAATGAGAATATAGCTAAAAAAGAAAATAAGAATTGGAGAGAAAGAGAGAAAGAGCAAAGACGTACAAAAAGAAAAAAAGGGAAGAAAAAATACGAGAAGGCGAACATGGAAAGAGTAAAGAGCGAGGAAAGAATGAAGCAATAAAGAAAAAATAAATTGGGTAGTAAATAAGAATAGAGTGATAAAGAGCAAAAAAGAAAAAATAAGACTAAAGAGAAAAAACGAAGAGACACAACATGAAAGGAAGAAAGAGAACGCGTGAACGTATAAAAAGAAAAAAGAAAGAGCAAGAAAGAATGAAGAGATATGGAAGAAATATCAATTGAGGAGAAAAAAGAAGGAATACTCAATCAGACCTACAAAGTAACAATATGTAAATTAGAGTAATTGATAATAATACCACAGCTTTAAGACCAACAACATAATAAAGCCGAACTCGCAGTAATATCTACTACCGGATACGATCTAAATTCGTCTGAATAAGACCTAAACCTGTCGGAATAAGTCTCTAAATTTACGCCCAAGCTGTAGGAGAGGGTATGGGACGATTGGGGGCACCTGTCTGGTATAAGCCGTTTTGGTGTCGACGTTTGGGCGCCGCTGTTATAGAACAGGATTGTTTACCCCTGTTTTGGTTAGGGGTGGGGTAAAAATGGGTTAGGGTTGATATTATTAGGGAAGTTAGTGATGAATTTAGGGCAGGGATCAGCAACCTACGGCCCGCGGGTAATTCATCCGGCCCGCCGTCCCTTGGCAACCTAGGCACGAGTCCATTTCAAATACTTTTTTACTATTTTAACTACGTGGGGCAAAAAATTTTCGCGCTTCGCGCAAATGATCCTTCTATATGCGGTTTGTTTATTTTTGATGCTGTCTTTTCAACTAGATCTGCGCTTTTTTACCGTTGCGCCGTGGAAGGCTGCGGAGTGCGTCGACAAACGGAAACCGTATTCACAAATATTGGACATATATTTTTTAACATTTTTCTTATTTTTTTATGTAATAAAAACTTGCAAGAAATTTAAGAAATGTCGGTTCACCAAAAAAAAAAAAAAATCCCGCTTGCTTCGCTCGCCAGGTGTGTCCTGCCATAAAAAGGTTTTAAACAACCACTGAACTACATTAACATTAACTATACGTTTCCGCAAAGTACTTTTATTACACTTTTCATTAGTAGACTATTAGGTATTAGTTCTATTTTGGTCTTATTCCGAAGTGTGTTTTATTCCGACGTTGATGTTGTTCTTATCTCGGTCTTAAGGCTGGAGTATACCACTAATAAGTTATTTGATTCCAAGTTTACCTTTACTGATGATGCTCCCTGATATTCCACCGTTCTTTAATTCCAATTCCTTGTTCGACGCGTTAACTATTGCGTCACAATCCACCTGTGTGATGTCATCCACCACTAGGTGGAGCCACACATCCGAGTTGGGAACCTGGACTTTGATCTCGGATGACTGGAGGAATATACATCGTAACAATTAAGGAAATCATTGATATATAAAGAAAACTTTAACAAATAGATCCGTCGTTTAAACGGGGTAATCTACTTACAATAAAATACAATAAAAAAAATAACATAAAGCAGACCTGGGCAACATACGGCCCGCCAGGCAATTTAATTCGGCCCGCGGCTTAGTTTTCTTAAAATACATAAGCCGAGCGAAAACACGGGGGAATTTCTACATGTTTGGTTGTATCGTTAGCACTATTTCACTGTGGCACTCTCTCCAACAAAAGTTTAACAAACTTAACCCTAATATATATAGATATATTGCGCTGCTTTCCAATGTATTCCGACTTTAAAATATGAACGAAATACAGGCCGTTTTCTAAACTCTTAAAAATACAAATTCACGTTTGTCAGCCTAATTTAGTTAATGCCATGTTGTGTATTTCTCCCGATTTATGCCTTCTTTGCAATATGGCCATTGTACCAAAGTATAACACATCGGTAACTTAAGCCTCAAAAGCCAAAAAACATTATAAGATTTTTGTGGGAAATGATTTACGTATTTAACCTTAATTTTTTAGTCAACTCGACCCACAACTTGATAAACGCCAATATATTAAGCAATGTACAATTTTATCTGTGCTCAATGCTTGACGTTCCCCTCTATGTCTAAATTAAAATTTTCGTTTTAAGAAGCCCAGCGTTTCTCAACCATTGAGTAGACCTATTGAGACCACCGACATAATAACGCCATACTCACAGTAATAAACACGACAGAATAAGATCTAAAATAGTCTAAATAAGACCTAAACACGAAATAAGTCCAAAATTAATCGGAACAAGACTTAAATGGACAAAATAAGGTTTTTAGTCTTAAGGCTGGAGTCCCTTTAAATATATGCAACTATATAATAAAAAAGCAGAGAATTTAAGAGAAATACCGGTACACCTAAAAAAATTCGTGCTCGCTTCGCTCGCAAGGTGCGCCGCCCTGTTTGCATATGTCTCTAGGTGCGCCCCAAGTAAAAAAGGTTAAGAAACACTGAAATAGCCTATAGGCAGGGTTACCATCTTCTCAGACCAAAAAATAAGCATGTTACTCAAAAAAATAAGCGCGCCACTAAAAACCAGGGCCAGATCCAGGATTGCGGGGGTGAAATCCAAGCTTTCAGGCATAATGTCATAAAATTAAATAAAAACCTAAAAACTCTAATTTTTGTAAGCGCAAACCATAGCTAAATCGCGCGAAGCACAAGAAAAAGTTTACCACCCTTATTTAATGCAAGCTTTGTTAACTTTTTTGCGTCAGAGCGCACCTGTACACCTTTTAAAACATTGGTTGCTATAATCTGGATCAAAGAATCTGGTAAATACAAATAATTTCTGGTAAATACAAATAACCATCAATGTAAAAGAATATAGAAACTAAAAAACTAAGCACAAACTTCTAAAATAAGCACGTTTCTTAGAAATAAGCACATTTGTGTTATCTAAGACACTGCACCCAAAAATAAGCACAAATCATAGAAATAAGCACGGTATGGCAACCCTGCCTGTAGGCCTAGTCACATTTTTTTCCTTTGTGTTAAATTCGACGTAAATTGCACATTTCCGCACAACTCCTAACGTAATAACAAGTTCGTTAGCTAATTTATTTTTTTAACGTCGTAGTATGACGTCATATTACGTGCATTTGAGATCCTCTTTTTGGACCCGGCCCGCAACAACATTTTAAGTTTCTCATGTGGACCGCGGTTAAAAATAATTGCCCACCCCTGACATAAAGTATATACTATTGGTGAAATATAATTCGATTATCGATAACTGGCAAAAATACTTTAAATAAAGAAAAAACTTGCACAAATGAAAACAATGCTTTAAATATCTTAGGAAGCACATTTGCTATAACTAGAGAAAAAAACTCGTAGAACTAGATATAAATACTATATTTTGGATCACTAAAAAAACCCTCTACTTTGAGAAACTATTCGTTTAACTTCAGAAAAATACTGCAACGTTGTATCTATGTATAGAATTATTGCGTATGCAATTAGCGCCACTTATATTGGTGCCCCGAGTGAGGACGTGTATTGTGACCCTGGTTCAATATAAAATGTACAAGTAGAAGATCAATGAGGTAATAAGGCAAAAATTGACTTTTGTAGTTTTATTTTTAATGAAAAAAGTTTTATGGCTTATGTAAGTGGTAAAGGATGGGCACAAGATTTCACCTTAGTGTTGGCTGAACAGTGAGAGTTTTTACCTGGCATCAAATATCGGTTTTGAACCAATAATATCAGACAGCCCCGATTAACATTTTAACTAAGTAAAGTTTAATTTTGAAGCTAAAAAAAACCTTGCATGCTTTTAAAGCAGTGTTTCTTAACCCATGGGTCGCAATCCAGATGTGGCTCGCTGACTGCAGTAGTTTTACATGGTTAGATTTGATAAGATTTGTCCCCAGCAAGCTTTTTCCAAAATTTGAGAAAACTTTGTAAGCAAAACGAAGACATATCTATTAATTATTGAAATTCAAACTTATTTATACTATTGTTGTATGTGGTTCGTTCACCTATGGGTACAAAAATTTCATTGAAGAGAATTGGGTCGCCAAAGTGTCGCTGTTATACTTCAGCTTACTATTTGGGTCGCCGCGAAAAATGTTGAGAAACACTGTTTTAGATATACAATATAATTACAACATTATAAAAATAATAAGAAAAGGTTTGCACACTACTGGTGAAAAAAACACCAAAAATTAGTTAACCAAACTAGTCTAGCTGAAGATTATATTGTTGGGACATTCCACTTACCGTGGGAGTCAATTTGCTTGGGTTGGGGGACGGATAAGCCTCTGCAGCTTTACCCGACTGCAGGTCGTTTGTGATGTCCCTTCCTGTGTTTGGGTCTCGAATAACTATCGCTGGACGGCGACGCGGAGCAGCCTGTACACAAAATTTAAAATAAATCACAAATTGGCAACAACTTACAAATTTGGCCAAAAAAATGACGTGATTTGTGATTTGGTGAAAAACGTCAAAATAACCCAGTAACCACTAAACAACATGTGTAACTATTGAAAACAAGTGGCAATTGGATGACAAATTGCATTTTTAAGTTGGTGCGCTTTCGCACAACCGTGCTTCATCAGGTCAGAATAAGACAAACACGGCTATCAACCAAGATGTTTAACTATATGATAGCATTTTGGAGAATAACGTTGGAGGTTGTACTAAGACGTAGAATAAATATCAAAGCCCATAAAGAAGTAGCGAGCATTTGTGGACGTTTTGAAAAATTCTTAAAATAATGACTGGAGGTTGTAGTTAGACGTAGTAAGAATATGAAAGCCCGTGTAGAAGTGGTTAACATTTGAAACGTTTCGAATAAATCTTTATTTTTAAAGTAATAAAGAGTTATTCGAAACGTTAAAAATGATACCTAGTTCTGTATGGGCTTTGATATTCTCACTACGTGCAATACATGATACCACAAAACTCTTGTACAATCTGTCAAAACTTTCATCTTACCATCTCCAGCCTTCTTTCCGCGCCGCTCTCTCGCGCACCGCCGAGGTCCGGATCGACGATTCCGACACAGCGTGACCTTGACGCGATGGCTTCGACCTCCTCGTGACCTTGACGGGCGCGAAAGTGGGCGGGGATTCCCGGGTTGTGCAACGGCGTCTCCAAAATCTTCAGTTTTGCGAGGCAAGCTTTGAGGAACTCCACAGCTGTGAAAATATTTTAATTGTTGGTGGAAAGATAATCTGGTAAAATATTCAGGAATGTTGCACTGAATATGTTATATTTGAAATCACCTTGGCCCTTGCAATTTAAATATCGACCTTAAATTCTGATTAGTAACAGCAAAATACTCTATCAAAGCTAGCAATTTGGGTCAGACACTGTTAAAAGATCTTATATATACATTAAATAGTAATACGGGAAAAGCTATGTTGAAATGCAGATCCTATCTTAGTTGAAGGTTTTTAATGTGCGTAGTAGTAGTAATTTTTGAAAATATCTAAAAATACTTTCCGCAGTCGTTGATTTGGATGTATTTTTACCCTACATTTTTAATTGCAATAAATAAGCAGAATGAAAATCGTCATCTCATACGGACCAATGTAAAATTAAAAAAATATAATAAGATTGACTAGTGCAGTGGTTGTCAACCTTTTTGTACCCGTGGCCCATTTTGATGCTTTTAAATGGTCGTGGACTCCCCACATTTTTATGGTGGAATATCTGCGTTTATAGTTCGTTTTAATAAATCAGTATATCTGCCTATAGTGTACCTTATGTTGAATAAATTAACAGACAACACCAAATTACTTCATAACGCGTTTATTTAATGTGATTTCTGATGCTGCATCTCCGAGGCAATCTTTAAATGCGTGCTTGTGTTTTCGATAATGCTAGAATAGATAAACGCATGTCATATTTTCCAAATCCAGTACATGGAAACTGTAATAATCCTGCCATTCATTTAACAATCTATTTGTGTTACATTCAATGGAAGTGTTACGTCACACTCAATGCGATTTGTTACGTCACAATGCGATTTGAAACATTTTATAATATGATTTTATCACTTACCAAAATTGTGATTAGGCATGTTTTCCAGCGTTAATTATTTTACTAAAGGTATATTTAGTTTTTGCGGACCCCATGAAAACGTTTTGCGGACCCCCGGTTGAGAACCACTGGACTTGTGTATTACAAAGCTTAGTAATAACGAGAATAAAATATCTCTTAATTATTTTAATCTTATTAGGGATGTCCGGTGGTTTTTTGTTCCGATAACGATATCCGATATTTTGGGTGAAAACTACAACTTTTTGAACCGAAATCAAATGACGTCATTCCTACGTATAAATCACCTAAAGTAATAAAATTGAAACTTAGACTCATAACAAGTCAAGTTGTTAAGCCAATATTTCATATAGCGCTAGAAAATGCATAATAGTTATCTTTGATTTTGGTTCTTCTATTTTTTTATTTTTTTTAAAGCGGTTAGATCGTGAACCATGACTAAAGTGCACAAATTGATTCAGAATCGAATTGCTACCGATACTTCTAGTTGGAATCGAGTATATTGGGTCCGATCCGATATTATCGGACTTTGAACAATCTAGAAAAATCAAAAAATAATTAAAAACGCCAAAGTCAACAATTATCTTACCTTTATCCAAATGTTTCGCTTTTCCCTTTACCACAATTCCAGGGGATGTCCCGGTCTCGAAACTTAAGGTGACATCCTTGGTCTTTGCTTCAAAATTTTCGAACATTTCGGGGTGTTTTTTCACGAACTCGATCTCGGCCCGCCTCCCCCCCACCTTAGTGATGTCTATGACGTTTTCATGCACGTGATCGCTCAGTTTGCGAAAGTTTGAATCGAAGTTGTAACAAAGACCGGTCACCTCGATCAAAGACTTCTTTTTCTGTTTCGAAAAAAATTGGAAGTATGTTTTTGTTAGCTTTTTCTGTTTCAGTAAAACGAAAGAACAGTTAAAAACAGAACCGCGACAAGATAGTAACACTAAGTGACGTAAGGACAACTACAATGTCAAGGCACCATGTGCTCGGTGACCTTTGACCGCAAGTAATAGAATGCTCGCACAATCGAATAAGTCATACACCGAAACCTAAAAAGCTAAAAAAAACTAAAAAAAACCTAAAAAAACCTAAAAAATTTCTACTTACACTGGACTGAAGTTAAAATAAATTTAAAAATACTTACTCTTGTAAATGTTCAAAAAACTTTGTTTTTCCGTTCAAACAGAATAAATTTGCATTGTAAAACATGCTTCTTAGCAGATAAAGTCCTTGATCTCATGTTTTAAGTTACGTCAAAACAAAACAAAATGTCGTTATTTGGTTAAAATTGACAAAACGTTTATTGCAGAAGACATGTCTGATTTATGCATAAAAAATTCAAACGGAAGAAATTTGTATTGTTAAGCTTTACTTAATCGGTCCATTGGCGAAAAAACACACAAAAAAATCTAATTGGGACATTGGGAAAAGTGAAAATCGCACCACACCAAATCACCGGGTGGAGCAGGGGTCGGCAACCTACGGCCCGCGGGCCGGATCCGGCCCGCCGATGAAATTCATCCGGCCCGCCGCCTCTTTGACAAACTAGGCACGATTCCATTTCAAATACTTTTTAACTACGTAAGTGCGAAAAATTTTCGCGCTTCGCGCGAATCATCCTTCTCCATTCGGTTTGTTTACGTTTTGACGCTGTCTTTTGAAATATAGATCAGCGCTTCTTTACCGTTGTGCCGTGGAAGGCCGCCAAGTGCGTCCCGGACACAAATATTAGACATATAGTTTTTAGCATTTTTTTATTGTTTATTATCGGCAATGTAGGCTAATGAAAACTTGCAAGAAATGGCGTTATATCAAAATAAAATCGCGCTCGCTTCGCTCGCCAGGTGTGCCCGGACTTTAAAAGGTTGACAAACACTCAACTAGATTAACTAATGTTATTGCGTTTCCTCAAAGTAGTTTTATTGCACTTTTCATTAGCTGTATGGATGACGATGTGTGGACTCGGATTTTAAACCAAACAAACGCATTTTATTCGCGCCTTGCGCCAATACTTTATTACTGCCTCCTTAAATGTAATTAAACACATTTTTAGGCGCAAAAAATATCCGAGGTCCGCCTGATTCACGATAGTTTTAACATTTTAATAACATAATTCTTAGTTAACATTTTGTGCGGCCCGCAGAGACCTTTCTGAGGTTGGTTTTGGCCCGCGACTACAAAAAGGTTGCCCACCCCTGGGGCAGAGAGTCGCTGAAAAATGTCTAAATGGACAGAAACTAAAAAGCCTCGATGTTGCTAGCAAATTGAAGCGAGAGATTCAGAACTTAAAGTTGTTCCGACACTCGCATATTACCAAGCTTTATCAGGTGTCAACAGATATCGCCATGATTATGGAGTATGTATATTTTAACTTAGCATCTAAGGTAGGGGTGGGCAACCTTTTTATCACAAGGGCCAGTTAGGAAATGTAATGCTTACAAGAGGGCCGCACATCAAATAAAAACTAATTCATATTTTCAGTTTATACTAGAAAAACTAATGAGCTACTAGGCTGCAGCTACGGCAGTTTTGTCAGCGCTGTCGAGTTCAACTGCATTAGTGTAGCGGTGTAGCCTTTGGATTACATCGCACTTCAAACAGGAAACTGAAAGAGCAGAAGTCCCAACATGGTGCACACGTATAGCCTTATTTAGGGAAAAATAGCTGGAAGAAGATGAAGGGCCGCACAAAAAATGGAAACGGGCCTCACGTTGCCCACCCCTGATCTAAGCAAACTGATATTTGATTACAGGTTAAAAATATTTCCACCTGGCTTGTAATTTTACCCTTTAAATGCCACGATACAAAGTTTTTCGACTTACATTTGTAACGATCCTTGCGGCTCCTGTGGCCTGTATGCTCTGCTGAAGCCTTTTCCACTCGAGTGACGTCACGATTGCGTCATAGCCCTCGCCAACCTCGATCGTCCTGAGACTGATAATTTCATTCAAAGCCTCCACCGCCTTGTTGTGTTGTTTTGAATCGAGGTACACCAGACAAACCTCGCCTGACTTTTCTTGGAGGGATACTGCAAGTAATGAAGGGTGTTTTATTTATGTTGAAAATGATGGGGAGATATATAGGCTACTCATGTATGTCTAAGTACAACCTCCAGGCATTATCTTAAGATATATTCGAAACGTTTAAACGCTACGTAATTCTGTAGGTGCTTTGATATTTATATTCCGTCTAACCAAAACCTCCGACACGTCATATTAATGGCATTTTTTCAAGGTTGAAATTGATCAAGGAGATATTCACAACCCTTAAAATGAACCTATTTCTGTAAGGCTTTAATATCTATTCTACGTCGAACTATACAAACTCCAACCATTATCGTAATAGTTATTTAACCCGTTTTAAAAAAACTAAAAAAACCTTAAGCCATTATCTTAGTATTTATGCAAAACGTTCACAAAATGCTTCCTACTTCTGTATGGGTTTGATATCCGTTCTATGTCTAACTACAACCTCCAACCATTATCCTGAGATTCATTGAAACGTTCACAAAATGCCACCCACATATATACGGGCGATATTCTTACTATAGGTTTAATGTCCGATAGTATCGATAATATCAGTTCTCGTTCGATACATGTTTGTACTAATACTAAATTAATCTAGGAATTTAAACTTAAGGGATTTTTAGGACATGATATGGGATTTTGAACCCAATGTGAAAACTAATGGATCCGATCCGATACTGAAGTCTTTATCAGTGTACACGTACAGGAATTTATTAAAACACGTAAAGGCTTAAACAAGTGGATTCCTTATTCAAATAGAATTCAATACAAAACAATGTTAATAAAACAGAAACAGAATCAGTAAGTTAAACATCATTGCCAAACACTTACAAGTAACTAACAAAATGAGCTCCTACCGCGACAAGGTAGTAACACCAACTGCCGTAAGGACAACTACAATGCCAAGGCACCATGTGCTCAGTGACCTTTGACCGCAAGTCATAGAATGATCACACAATTAACAGGTCATAAAGTGCTTACATAAACACGCGGTTTAGCAAGCTCACTGTTAATCTTAACACAATGGATTTTAAATAAGAATGTCTGATAATATCGTTTGGAGCCGATATCCGGTACAAAGAGGTAGTATTGTTATAATCAGATACTAGGGTGGTATCGGCGCCGATTCGATACCAAGTAATTTAGACATTTCAGCCATGATTTGTAACGCTATAACAACAACTGCAGCTTTTTTTTTTTTAGATTTTTTTGGCCATAGCAATACTGTCACATCTAAATCACTCGTTAGGCGAATTTAGCCTCAAATTGGTTAAGGCGATGCACGTCAGTTGCACTGTGCATCACAAAATGTCCACATTATAAAAAGTAGGGAAATAAAAAGTGAAAAAAAAACACACCACCAATCATGAAGCCTAATAAAACTTTATAAGTTTGCATTAAACTTGAAGGTTACAACTAAAAATAAAATAAATATTTTAACACAAAAAAAGATGTTGTAAAAATTTATTAAAAGCATTTAACAATTTCTTACCGCTAAACAAAATGTAGGGTTTCTCTTTTTTGTTTTAAAATCATTGCATTATTTTCCTAATTTAGGCGAAGTAGCATTTTGCAAAAAATAAGTTATTTTGTTATTTTTACCGCTTTTGGTAAATTTGCTCTCCGCTTACCACATTTGTTTAGGCTTCGCGTATATTTTTGTGCTTTTTTCATTTATTTTCGAGCGCTTACCGTATATTTTATCTTCGTTGAACTTCGCTTGCACGATTTGCCGCACGTCGACCTGCCCCTCCCTCAAGCCACGCCCACCTGCCAAGAGAGAGGAAAGAAGGAACTCGCCGCGACGCCCGAGGTCCGGAATAGGATTTGTTGTCAACGTCTGAAATACAAGCAAATGTAATGTATTTTCCTTTGTTTAAACTAGGGAGTCGAACCGTTTGACTTTTCCGGATAACTGGATTTACGATAGCTGGCCCGGTATAATATTTTTTGCCGAACTTTACGAACTTAATTATCGTTAAACGAAGACAACATCAGTAACCAACTAACCAAGCAATAAAAACAACATAGTGAGGCTTACTAAATTCTAAAATAAGACAAACTAAGCACACAACTTGAAAAGAAGCATGTTCCTTAGAAATAAGCGCATTAGTAGTTTTTAAGGCACCGCAGCCAAAAATAAGCACAAATCTTACAAATAAGCACATTATGTTAACCCTGGTCATGTATTATGTGTCATTTTAGCAGCGGTTTTTATCTCAAAATGGTAGAACACACTCACATTTAATGATTTTTTTTTAGTTTCTTTACTTGAAAAGATAAATTTCTCAAAAATGCAAGTTACTAGCAAATTTTACCATAATATCTTAGAAAATTAAACATTTACTTAACACGTTTTGAACTCTTTGTTTTATCTATCTTAATATGGTAATGGTGTCATATGGCATCGTATCGCAAAACTTTAAAATATCGGGAATCTGATTATACATCTGAAACGCCTTAACAGTACCATGGCTAGATCATTGAGCTTTGATCTCGCTTCTTGCATTGAAGAACTCGGCCCTTTGAAGGAAACAATGCCGGACAATTCCTGATTGTCCATCCATTTTGACGTCACAGTCACCTTGTCTTTCATTTCTTCTGCGAACTTACTTATCAAGTTGCATTCAAGAAGAGCTCTGAACAGAAAGGAAGGAAATTTACCTGAGCTTAGACGAAAAGATTAAATAATTACTGGAAATAGATAATTTGGTAAATGTTTTGTAGTGACAGAAGTTTTGGTAGGTTGAATCATCTCAGCATTAAAAACACCACGTAAAACTTTTGTTATTGTGATAAGTCATCTTTCTCAGATCGCATAGGCAGGCTCAAGCAAAAGTAGATATTATTTGCTGAACCTGCTCCATAAAACTGCAGAATGTTACATAAATCAGCCTTTAATAAGTGGACAATCCTACAGCTTGAAAACATTTATAAGAAAAGTACGACTTACTTAAAAGAGTTGGTGAGTCTTCATTAAAAATAAACAACGTTTCTATGCCGTTTATCAAGTTGCATTTCTTGTAAATTATTCAACGTTTTTAACAGGGCAGTTACCTGTAAGTCGTCTTTTGGAAGGTGGTCGATTCTTCTGTGATGTCACATTTTCTCTTGAGGTACGTCATCACATCGGTGACGTCATCGTCTACCCCGGTCACGGTGACGCGACCCGGGTCTGTGAGGCTCCACCTAGCGGTTAAATTAAGCAATAAGTTATTTCAAAACTTTTAGTTCATATACATAATATATAAAAAAAAGTTAGATGCTTTTGAATAAACAATTATACTGTGTTATAAATTTATTGGCTATATTTAAAAAAAGACCTACACATAAAGTTACTTATACAGCACAAAAATGAAATCGTCACATTAATTTAACGACAAAATACCTTTGTATTAAACATATTTCATTAAACCTCACCTTACGTAAACCTCAACGAAGTGGTTTTCTGTGGTTTCGATTTTCACCAAATCGTGATCCTCGTTCCACAGTTTTGCCTTCCTCAGGTTGGAAAGGTTGTCTTTGTCGAAAGTAGCCGACTTGGAGATGAACTGACCCAGGAAAACCGAGCTGGCCTCTTTGCATTTTGTTTCGAACTTTTTCTGATTCTGCTTTAGGTCGTTGGGTAGGGACTGAAAAATTTTTGTTTTCTTGTGAAATTATTTTTTTAATATCAAAATTATTTTTTTTATTTTTTTCAGCAATGTTTTTCTAGATTTTTCAGCACAAAGTTCAGTGTCCCGGTGACCAATCGAATGGTATTTATGTGAGATGTTGACAACTCAAGTATTTTGGTTAGGGACAAAGAGTGGCATTTTAACATGTGTAACGATTGGATAACACGCATTTTAGTAATGTATGACAATGGCTGTATAGCTAGGATTTTTATGAAATTTAACTTAAGGTGTCGGTTGGGTCATTAGAATAGTATTTTGCCGCTTTCTAAAAAGAAGACTTAATTTTTTTGGCGCGCGCGAAAAAAAATTGGAAGTGGCCATTTGACCGGATCGCTCTTCCACGCTTGCACCCAGACGTAAATATTGGTTGCTTTAGGTTAGGGCTGGTGTTTTGGTAGTATGACAAAAGTTTTGCATAACCTTTATGATTTTTCGAAAATTTAAATTACCTGTTAGCCGGGTAAATAGCCTCAGGAGGTGCCTATCGGCTATTTTGACCGGATCGCTTTCTTACGCTTTTATACCTTGATTATATCTCCATTTGAACTAATTTGATGTCCGGGTAAATAGCACCTTCCAATTTTTTTCCAATGGAAGAATAAAAACGTAAAAAAAAAGGTTGTATATCATTTTTTTCGCAGCAGTTGCAAAACAAAACAAAGTAAAATGTTTTTTTTATCATTTCACCGACCTTAAACTTTGGTTTGTAATTGATGACAATTCCCTTTTCCTTGTTTAAAGTTTTCTCAGTAATCTCAACTTCGGCCACGTTTTCCAAGTTTTCCAACAGAGGGTCGTACCTCTCCTTCGATTTGCTGACAAAGAGTATGACGTCACAATCGACGTCGGGAGTTTCCTTAAATTCGATGACGAACTTTTCTGGAACGAAAGTGACGTCATTGAAAAAGGAGAAAACGTGAAAAACTAAGCAATTTAAAGCATAAGAAGAATATTCTGGAGAGTGTTTTGTCTTTTTTAGGTCACGGAACAATAATAAATAGGGCGATTATTTTTTGACTTGTCAAAATTTACATGTTTGGTCAAAATTTGTCAAAAATTTTTCAAGTTAAAATCGAATAAAAATCCACGTAAATCGTTCACAAAAGTAAAAAAAACTATAGTCAGCTTTTTGAAATTGGTCGTTCAGTTGTTTTGAAATTTATCTTTCATTTTATCAAAAAAAATTAGTTTTGATTTATGTTCAAAGTCATGTTAACCGTATTATATCTTTATTAGAGCAATATACAGTATAAAAAACGCGTGATTAACGACGCTTATAACCTAACAGGTCAAAATTTTGTCAAAATAAATTATTTTTAGATCAAAGTTTGTCAAAATTTGAATTTTTCAGGTCAAAATTTCCTATTTTTTAGGTCAAAAAAAAAATAATCGCCCTAATAATAAATTAAATAGGATACTTTTTGGAGCACCAAAAAAAGGTGATAATGTGTATTGGAATAAACAAAATAACAACAATTTATTCAATTTCAGGTAGAGGTGAACCGATATATCGGTATCTAAAATTGTTGGAAAAATTTTCTACTTTTTTGGGCAACAAAATACTTTTTTGCTTAGCATCATGCCAAGTTAACATGCACAATAAGAGTTTAATGAATAAAGAGCTAGACAAACTGAAATGATGTTTTGCTTTTATTCTATATTTTGTTTTAATTTTGAACATATTCCAAGGTGTAAGAATATCAAGTCAAAAAAGTTGATGAAAAGTCTTGAGCATAATGCTTGAATGCTGCAGTAAAATTTAGAAAGATAGTTTTGGATTTGATTTGCACAAACGTAAAGGAAATACTGAAGCTCATGCAGAGCAAAGTAACATAATTTGAACGTTTCGAATAAATCTTTCATAATAAAACTATAAAAAATATTCTTTCAAACTTTAGCCCATTCGGTTCTGTCTTGTTATTTTCTCCACGTCAAAGAATAATAAAATCCTCTAATGATTATAACGGTTGTAAAAAAGAAAAATTAACAAAATGTACTTCTGTAATATTTTATTTTACCCACTTTTCTTTGGCGTGCTCTCTTTCTTCTGTTTTTGTTCATTTCTCTTTCTTGGCTTAGGTTGGGTGGTTTCCCGCTCTTCGGTCACGTGATCGTCCGACATGCTGTGAAAATAGAGCGTCACCGACACCGGCTGCTTCGAGACTAGGATGTCGTTGTCTTCAGAAAACTCCACAATGCGTTCAGCGTCTGTTCATAAAAAAATTATTATTAGTTTTAATTTTATTATTACTTTGCATTGTATATGTAGTTAACTTTAGTTATAGGAACTGACGATGCCAGAATAGGCGAAATATAAATTCCCTAAAAAATGTCTGACCTGGTTGAACTCGGGTTTTTTAACTCTGAGTTTTATTGGTTTGGTAAAAAGTATTACGCTAGTTTAAAGCGATTTATTGTTGTTTTTGGATTATTACGAGAGTTTTTCGATAAAATTCTTTGGTTAAGTCCAAATTAAATCTTTTTGAATAAATACCAAGTCAATTCCAGTCATGTCATTATTAGAGCAAGTCAATTCCAAATCAACTGCTTGTCATAAAAATTAAACGTCAAACTACTAAAATTGATAAACTCGTTCAATTATGAGAACAACCAAACAAAAACCCAGCATATAAAAAGCAAATTGTGTAATGTGCAAAATCAATAAACCCATTTTACAAATAATTTGCCTCATAAAAACACTTTATTTTAACTCCATTTGTTCAAAGGATTTAAGTCAATTCAAGTCATTTGTCCAAACGACTTAGTCAATTCAAGTCATTTGTCCAAAAGACTTAAGTCAATTCAAGTCATTTTCATTTGTCCAAAAGACTAAAGTCAATTCAAGTAATTTGTCCAAAAGACTTAAGTCAATTCAAGTCGTTTGTCCAAAAGACTTAAGTCAATTCAAGTCGTTTGTCCAAAAGACTTAAGTCAATTCAAGTAATTTGTCCAAAAGACTTTAATCATGTGACTTAAAGTGCTCTTAAGACAAGTCATTACATTACAACACTGGCACCTTTACTACCATTTGGCATTAAGTATCAGCACAGATTCAATATTATTATCTTATCTGAAATATTATCGGAAATCCAAAAAAACTGACGAATATTTGCCACTTCACCTTCGTAGTTTGCAAAAAAGACCAAGACGAGCGAAGATTCCGCAACTCGGACAACTTTCGTCACAAGACCCCCCTTTATCTTCTTGCTGCTGAAATTGATCCTGATCGTGTCGTTCATTACGTCATCACTGACGTCATCAACTCTGACGCAGTCGCTGTGGCAAACCCTGGATGCCTGGGGTTAAATAATGGTTACAAAAACCTAATACGGGGGTTATTAAACTGGGATATGTGGACTAGTTTTAGTGGGTTAATTTAAATCTTGGTGAATAATTTGAAAAATGAAGTAATTATTTTAAAAGAAAGTGCTTTAATTAAAAAAAACGTTTTGACGCATTTTGCTTTATTCAGACTTTTGCAATTGCACATTTCTAATTTTCACCGTTCGTTAACCACCAGTGGTTTGTAGGTTTTTAAAATAAGGCGCTTTTTGAATAAAACTTCAACTCACCGTGACCCAATATCAACCTTATAGTATTAATCCAGCGAGTACCCCATTTTGGAGTATTCAGAAAAATATAAATATTCATAATAGGCCTCTATAAAATTACATTCAGCCATTTGTGAGACAAAACTTCTGTAAAACACATTTGTGTACCTTAGGATTTAAGTCTTCCAAATCTAATTCCTCCAGTGAATTTATCACTTTGTCAACATCTTAAACAATAAACAAAAAGGTTAAATATTGGTCCCCAACCAGGGGTCCACGGGAACCAATGGGACTCAATAAAATGTGTCAGGGGGCGATATTTTTTAATGTAAAGCAACAAGTTAAGAATATGACATTTTATGTTCAGGCATTCTTTAGTTTATTTCAATTCAAATTTACATCAATATTGCACAGAATTTACAAATGTGACCGTAATTTTATTTAGGGTCAGTATTAAAAGTAAGAGGTTTTAATTTATTTTTTAAGTGGTTTTAAATATTTAATTTTCACATTTATTTTGAATTTTGAATTGATTTTAATTTCGAAAGATAAAGGTGACTAAAAAAATGTCAAGAAGCACTAATTTGGACCGATGATTGGTTTATTCTTGCAAAAGCCACTCACCCAATCCCTCTTCAAACTCGACCAAATACTTGGAGTCCCCGAGTTCCGTGACGTCATGCGTGACGTCATCGAGATCGCACGTGTCGAGGAGATCTTGCACTACATCGACGCTATCAAATTCACCCTGAGAATGTTGCAAGAAGAGATCAGTCAGGGTTTGAGTAAATCGCTGCTTATGTTAAATGTAGTCAAACTAAACTGGATGTAAGTTAAAGGGGGATTATCCTGTTGATTGGTCTCACGCGCATTTCGACAATTTCGTTTTATTACCAAGTTAATTAGCCCCTAGTTTGGAATGCTTGACATTATCCATCGGACTGTTCAGTGGTTATAAGTTCAAAAAAAACAAATACCCCAAGATTTCTAACTAGATATATAGAATTTAAACGCGGAAGCGTTCAAGAAACTTTAACAAAATAATTTACTTCGAGCAAAAGTCGATCATCAAACACTTTGGGAATTTTCTTCTTGACAAATTTCGCGTCCGAATCGGCGATTTTCGTCTTGCCCAGTTTAAGGCATTCTTCGGCAGCTAAATAAATAATATTAAATTAAAGTTAAAACACACCCAAGAATCCTTCGGGATGGCTTACCGAAATCAGTCTAGTGCAGTGATTCTCAACCGCGGCTCTCAGAGCCGCATGCGGCTCTCAACTGAACATTTTGCGGCTCTCTAACCGAGTGAAAAATGAGTTACAAAGTAAAGAAATGGCGTTATATCAAAATAAAATCGCGCTCGCTTCGCTCGCCAGGTGTGCCCGGACTTTAAAAGGTTGACAAACACTCAACTAGATTAACTAATGTTATTGCGTTTCCTCAAAGTAGTTTTATTGCACTTTTCATTAGCTGTATGGATGACGATGTGTGGACTCGGATTTTAAACCAAACAAACGCATTTTATTCGCGCCTTGCGCCAATACTTTATTACTGCCTCCTTAAATGTAATTAAACACATTTTTAGGCGCAAAAAATATCCGAGGTCCGCCTGATTCACGATAGTTTTAACATTTTAATAACATAATTCTTAGTTAACATTTTGTGCGGCCCGCAGAGACCTTTCTGAGGTTGGTTTTGGCCCGCGACTACAAAAAGGTTGCCCACCCCTGGGGCAGAGAGTCGCTGAAAAATGTCTAAATGGACAGAAACTAAAAAGCCTCGATGTTGCTAGCAAATTGAAGCGAGAGATTCAGAACTTAAAGTTGTTCCGACACTCGCATATTACCAAGCTTTATCAGGTGTCAACAGATATCGCCATGATTATGGAGTATGTATATTTTAACTTAGCATCTAAGGTAGGGGTGGGCAACCTTTTTATCACAAGGGCCAGTTAGGAAATGTAATGCTTACAAGAGGGCCGCACATCAAATAAAAACTAATTCATATTTTCAGTTTATACTAGAAAAACTAATGAGCTACTAGGCTGCAGCTACGGCAGTTTTGTCAGCGCTGTCGAGTTCAACTGCATTAGTGTAGCGGTGTAGCCTTTGGATTACATCGCACTTCAAACAGGAAACTGAAAGAGCAGAAGTCCCAACATGGTGCACACGTATAGCCTTATTTAGGGAAAAATAGCTGGAAGAAGATGAAGGGCCGCACAAAAAATGGAAACGGGCCTCACGTTGCCCACCCCTGATCTAAGCAAACTGATATTTGATTACAGGTTAAAAATATTTCCACCTGGCTTGTAATTTTACCCTTTAAATGCCACGATACAAAGTTTTTCGACTTACATTTGTAACGATCCTTGCGGCTCCTGTGGCCTGTATGCTCTGCTGAAGCCTTTTCCACTCGAGTGACGTCACGATTGCGTCATAGCCCTCGCCAACCTCGATCGTCCTGAGACTGATAATTTCATTCAAAGCCTCCACCGCCTTGTTGTGTTGTTTTGAATCGAGGTACACCAGACAAACCTCGCCTGACTTTTCTTGGAGGGATACTGCAAGTAATGAAGGGTGTTTTATTTATGTTGAAAATGATGGGGAGATATATAGGCTACTCATGTATGTCTAAGTACAACCTCCAGGCATTATCTTAAGATATATTCGAAACGTTTAAACGCTACGTAATTCTGTAGGTGCTTTGATATTTATATTCCGTCTAACCAAAACCTCCGACACGTCATATTAATGGCATTTTTTCAAGGTTGAAATTGATCAAGGAGATATTCACAACCCTTAAAATGAACCTATTTCTGTAAGGCTTTAATATCTATTCTACGTCGAACTATACAAACTCCAACCATTATCGTAATAGTTATTTAACCCGTTTTAAAAAAACTAAAAAAACCTTAAGCCATTATCTTAGTATTTATGCAAAACGTTCACAAAATGCTTCCTACTTCTGTATGGGTTTGATATCCGTTCTATGTCTAACTACAACCTCCAACCATTATCCTGAGATTCATTGAAACGTTCACAAAATGCCACCCACATATATACGGGCGATATTCTTACTATAGGTTTAATGTCCGATAGTATCGATAATATCAGTTCTCGTTCGATACATGTTTGTACTAATACTAAATTAATCTAGGAATTTAAACTTAAGGGATTTTTAGGACATGATATGGGATTTTGAACCCAATGTGAAAACTAATGGATCCGATCCGATACTGAAGTCTTTATCAGTGTACACGTACAGGAATTTATTAAAACACGTAAAGGCTTAAACAAGTGGATTCCTTATTCAAATAGAATTCAATACAAAACAATGTTAATAAAACAGAAACAGAATCAGTAAGTTAAACATCATTGCCAAACACTTACAAGTAACTAACAAAATGAGCTCCTACCGCGACAAGGTAGTAACACCAACTGCCGTAAGGACAACTACAATGCCAAGGCACCATGTGCTCAGTGACCTTTGACCGCAAGTCATAGAATGATCACACAATTAACAGGTCATAAAGTGCTTACATAAACACGCGGTTTAGCAAGCTCACTGTTAATCTTAACACAATGGATTTTAAATAAGAATGTCTGATAATATCGTTTGGAGCCGATATCCGGTACAAAGAGGTAGTATTGTTATAATCAGATACTAGGGTGGTATCGGCGCCGATTCGATACCAAGTAATTTAGACATTTCAGCCATGATTTGTAACGCTATAACAACAACTGCAGCTTTTTTTTTTTTAGATTTTTTTGGCCATAGCAATACTGTCACATCTAAATCACTCGTTAGGCGAATTTAGCCTCAAATTGGTTAAGGCGATGCACGTCAGTTGCACTGTGCATCACAAAATGTCCACATTATAAAAAGTAGGGAAATAAAAAGTGAAAAAAAAACACACCACCAATCATGAAGCCTAATAAAACTTTATAAGTTTGCATTAAACTTGAAGGTTACAACTAAAAATAAAATAAATATTTTAACACAAAAAAAGATGTTGTAAAAATTTATTAAAAGCATTTAACAATTTCTTACCGCTAAACAAAATGTAGGGTTTCTCTTTTTTGTTTTAAAATCATTGCATTATTTTCCTAATTTAGGCGAAGTAGCATTTTGCAAAAAATAAGTTATTTTGTTATTTTTACCGCTTTTGGTAAATTTGCTCTCCGCTTACCACATTTGTTTAGGCTTCGCGTATATTTTTGTGCTTTTTTCATTTATTTTCGAGCGCTTACCGTATATTTTATCTTCGTTGAACTTCGCTTGCACGATTTGCCGCACGTCGACCTGCCCCTCCCTCAAGCCACGCCCACCTGCCAAGAGAGAGGAAAGAAGGAACTCGCCGCGACGCCCGAGGTCCGGAATAGGATTTGTTGTCAACGTCTGAAATACAAGCAAATGTAATGTATTTTCCTTTGTTTAAACCAGGGAGTCGAACCGTTTGACTTTTCCGGATAACTGGATTTACGATAGCTGGCCCGGTATAATATTTTTTGCCGAACTTTACGAACTTAATTATTGATAAACGAAAAAAACATCAGTAACCAACTAACCAAGCAATAAAAACAACATAGTGAGGCTTACTAAATTCTAAAATAAGACAAACTAAGCACACAACTTGAAAAGAAGCATGTTCCTTAGAAATAAGCGCATTAGTAGTTTCTCAGGCACTGCAGCCAAAAATAAGCACAAATCTTACAAATAAGCACATTATGTTAACCCTGGTCATGTATTTTGTGTCATTTTAGCAGCGGTTTTTATTTCAAAATGGTAGAACACACTCACATTTAATGATTTTTTTTTAGTTTCTTTACTTGAAAAGATAAATTTCTCAAAAATGCAAGTTACCATAATATCTTAGAAAATTAAACATTTACTTTACACGTTTTGAACTCTTTGTTTTATCTATCTTAATATGGTAATGGTGTCATATGGCATCGTATCGCGATACTTTAAAATATCGGGTATCTGATTATACATCTGAAACGCCTTAACAGTACCCTGGCTAGATCATTGAGCTTCGATTTCGCTTCTTGCATTGAAGAACTCGGCCCTTTGAAGGAAACAATGCCGGACAATTCCTGATTGTCCTTCCATTTTGACGTCACAGTCACCTTGTCTTTCATTTCTTCTGCGAACTTACTTATCAAGTTGCATTCAAGAAGGGCTCTGAACAGAAAGGAAGGAAATTTACCTGAGCTTAGACGAAAAGATTAAATAATTACTGGAAATAGATAATTTGGTAAATGTTTTGTAGTGACAGAAGTTTTGGTTGGTTGATTCATCTCAGCATTAAAATCACCACGTAAAACTTTTGTTATTGTGATAAGTCATCTTTCTCAGATCGCAAAGGCAGGCTCAAGCAAAAGTAGATATTATTTGCTGAACCTGCTTCATCAAACTGCAGAATGTTACATAAATCAGCCTTTAATAAGTCGACAATCCTACAGCTTGAAAAACATTTATAAGAAAAGTACGACTTACTTAAAAGAGTTGTTGAGTCTTCATTAAAAATAAACAACGTTTCTATGCCGTTTATCAAGTTGCATTTCTTGTAAATTATTCAACGTTTTTAACAGGGCAGTTACCTGTAAATCGTCTTTGGGATGGGCGATTCTTCAGTGATGTCACATTTTTTCTTGAGGTGCGTCATCAAAAAAATTTCAACTTCTAAACAAAATATTTCAAAAAATATCAACCCAATTGTAACGCGTGCAAAATGTACTTCTGTAATATTTATGTTATGTTTTTCATGCAATAAACCCACTTTTCTTTGGCGTGCTCTCTTTCTTCTGTTTTTGTTCATTTCTCTTTCTTGGCTTAGGTTGGGGGGTTTCCCGCTCTTCGGTCACGTGATCGTCCAACATGTTGTGAAAATAGAGCGTCACCGACACCGGCTGCTTCGAGACTAGGATGTCGTTGTCTTCAGAAAACTCCACAATGCGTTCAGCGTCTGTTCATAAAAAAATTATTATTAGTTTTAATTTTATTATTACTTTGCATTGTATATGTAGTTAACTTTAGTTATAGGAACTGACGATAGGCGAAATATAAATTCCCTAAAAAATGTCTGACCTGGTTGAACTCGGGTTTTTCAACTCTGGGTTTTATTGGTTTGGTAAAAAGTATTAGGCTAGTTTAAAGCAATTTATTGTTGTTTTTGGATTATTACGAGAGTTTTTCGATAAAATTCTTTGGTTAAGTTCAAATTAAATCTTTTTGAATAAATACCAAGTCAAGTTGCAGTCATGTCATTATTAGAGCAAGTCAATTCCAAACCAACTGCTTGTCATAAAAATTAAACGTCAAACTACTAAAATTGATAAACTCGTTCAATTATGAGCACAACCAAACTAAAACCCAACATACAGAAAGCAAATTGTGTAATGTGCAAAATCAATAAAATGAAAACACTCTTTTAACCCCATTTGTTCAAAGGACTTTAGTCAATTCAAATTATTTGTCCAAAAGACTTAAGTCAATTGAAGTCATTTGTCCAATCGACTTAAGTCAATTCAAGTCATTTGCCCAAAAGACTTAAGTCAATTCAAGTCGTTTGTCCAAAAGACTTGAGTCAATTCAAGTAATTTGTCCAAAAGACTTAAGTCAATTCAAGTAATTTGTCAAAAAGACTTAAGTCAATTCAAGTCGTTTGTCCAAAAGACTTAAGTCAATTCAAGTAATTTGTCAAAAAGACTTAAGTCAATTCAAGTCGTTTGTCCAAAAGACTTAAGTCAATTCAAGTAATTTGTCAAAAAGACTTAAGTCAATTCAAGTCGTTTGTCCAAAAGACTTAAGTCAATTCAAGTAATTTGTCCAAAAGACTTAAGTCAATTCAAGTAATTTGTCCAAAAGACTTAAGTCAATTCAAGTCGTTTGTCCAAAAGACTTAAGTCAATTCAAGTAATTTGTCAAAAAGACTTAAGTCAATTCAAATCATTTGTCCAAAAGACTAAAGTCAATTCAAGTCATTTGCCCAAAAGACTTAAGTCAATTCAAGTCGTTTGTCCAAAAGACTTGAGTCAATTCAAGTAATTTGTCCAAAAGACTTAAGTCAATTCAAGTAATTTGTCAAAAAGACTTAAGTCAATTCAAGTCGTTTGTCCAAAAGACTTAAGTCAATTCAAGTAATTTGTCAAAAAGACTTAAGTCAATTCAAGTCGTTTGTCCAAAAGACTTAAGTCAATTCACGTTGTTTGTCCAAAAGACTTAAGTCAATTCAAGTAATTTGTCCAAAAGACTTTAATCATGTGACTTAAAGTGCTCGTAAGTCAAGTCATTACATTACAACACTGGCACCTTTACTACCATTTGGCATTCAGTATCAGCACAGATTCAATATTATTATCTTATCTGAAATAATATCGAAAATCCGAATAAAACTGACGAATATTTGCCACTTTACCTTCGTAGTTTGCAAAAAAGACCAAGACGAGCGACGATTCCGCAACTCGGACAACTTTCGTCACGAGACCCCCCTTTATCTTCTTGCTGCTGAAATTGATCCTGATCGTGTCGTTCATTACGTCATCACTGACGTCATCAACTCTGACGCAGTCGCTGTGGCAAACCCTGGATGCCTGGGGTTAAATAATGGTTACAAAAACCTAATACGGGGGTTATTAAACTGGGGTACGTGGACTAGTTTTAGGGGTTTAATTTAAATCTTGGTGAATAATTTGAAAAATGGAGTAATTATTTTTAAAGAAAGTGCTTTAATTAAAAAAACGTTTTGACGCATTTTGCTTTATTCAGACTTGTTTTCAGTTTCACATTTGTTGGAGTACAGCACAGGATTTTTTTGCAATTGCACATTTCTAATTTTCACCGTTCGTTAACCACCAGTGGTTTGTAGGTTTTTAAAATAAGGCGCTTTTGAATAAAACTTCAACTCACCGTGGCCCAATATCAACCTAATAGTATTAATCCAGCGAGTACCCCATTTTGGAGTACCCCCATTTTTTTTTTCAGAAAAATATAAATATTTATAATAGGCCTCTATAAAATTACATTCAACAATTTGTGAGACAAAACTTCTGTAAAACACATTTGTGTACCTTGGGATTTAAGTCCAAATCAAATTCCTCCAGCCAATTTATCACTTTGTCAACATCTTAAACAATAAACAAAAAAGGTTAAAATAATGGTTCCCAACCAGGGTCCACAGGTCCCCAACGGTGCTCATCTAAATGTTACAGGAGGTAGATATTTTTAATGCAACAACTTAAGAAAATGACATTTTATGTTCAGATTTTTTTTGTCGATCAATGATGCAAGCAAGACAGGCTAGAAAAACAAAAATCAGGCTGTGGTGAGTTTCGAACTCACGACCTACGGTCATACCGGGACCGGCGCTCTACCAAATAAGCTACACAAGCTCAGAGGGGAGCAAGTCGAGAAACAACCATACGACGATGCTTGCTAACTTATGTTAGTACAAGCAATTTCATATTGAAGGGGATCCACAGTACCATATCATTATTCTATGAAACATGAACACACATATGTGTGTTAACAACTGTGATCTAGCCCTTCTGAAGCTGTTTTTTGACCAACGATAACGGCTCAGGTATATAGTATTTATATTTTTAAACGTAATTTTAGTTAGAGTCGGTGTTAAAAGTAATTGGTTCTAAATATTTAATTTCTCATTTATTTATTTTGAATCTTAAATTGTTTTTAATTTTGAAAGGGGACGATGTAAAAAAAAATAAGAAGCACTACGTTCGACCAATGATTTGTTTTTCTTGCAAAAGCCACTCACCCATTCCCTCCTCGAATTCGACCAAATACTTGGAATCCCCGAGGTCATTGACGTTATACGTGACGTCAACAAGATCGCACGTGTCAAGCAGATCTTGCACATCGTCGACGCATTTGAATTCACCCTGTGAATGTTGCGAGAAGAGATCAGTCACGGTTTGAGAGATAGTAAATTGCTGCTTATGTTAAATTTAGTCAAACTAAACTGGATGTAGAGTAAATAATCCTGTTGATTGGTTTCGGCCACGTTTTGGCAATTTTGTTCGCTCTTCGCATTTTTGGACAATTTTGAGCGATGAAAGACCACGATATGTCAAACCAAACTTAAATCAAGGCTGCAGAGTTGGAGTCTGACTCGGAACTCGGGTAAGACCACGTAAAACTACATGAGTCCCGATTCTAAGTGCGCATGCGCAGTACCAAATTTCGAAACTGATATGGGCGCCAACTGTCAATTAAAAGGTGGAATAGCAAATGTATTGTGGATGGATAAATTATATGACACCCCTAAGAGAGGATTTCTGAATAACCACCTTATTCTAGTTACGTAAATTGGCGGAATACAGGTTGTAGAGTCGGAGCCGGACTGGGGACTCGCCGCGGAGCCGGATTCGGTTTATTTTAAATCGACTCCGCAGCCCTGACTTAAAACATACCACTTTTAGATACATTGTTATTGACTGAGAATTAAGAAACATAACTAATTTTTAAAATCTGGTAAGAATAATTTTGACAAGTAAAGTAAAAGTTTGGAATCCCTGGTAATATTTTACCGCAGAAGAAACAGACATTTCAGTGGTATAGTTTCAAAAAGTTACCATCCAAAAAAATGATTACTATAGATAGAAATTCATTGTTTAAGCGCAGAAACGTTCAGAAAACTTTAACATTTTTTTTATTCTAGTTTTTGACTATTACCCTTAAATAACAAAATAGAAAAACTTACAAGAATAAAAAATTGCACCTGTCAAAAAGCGACAGGTTGGGCTAAAGGCCGGTCCACTTAACATTTATAAGTTGCTAGTTTTTCAGAATTCAAAGCACAGATATACTCAGGTTTTTTTATCGACTTGTTCATGAAAACAAACATAGAAAGCGTCGTTAATGTCATTGCATACTCAGAACGGTGTATAACAAACTTAAATATAATGGAACTTACTTCAAGCAGAAGTCGATCATCAAACACTTGAGGAATTTTCTTTTTGACAAATTTCGCATCTAGGTCGGCAATTTTCGTTTTGCCGAGTTTAAGGCATTCTTCGGCAGCTAAAGAAATAATAACAAATTAAATATCAGAAAAAACAAAACTCAACTGGTAAGACAATTTATGAGTTTTCCAGGGAATTTAAAGCGAGAACAGGCGGTCTATAAGGGACGTTATGTAAGTTAGCCTAAGCTAAAAAATCATTAGCCTGTGGTGATTACCGGGGCCGTCGCTCTACCAACTGAACTTTCCAAACATAAGAAAGTTTAAAACACCAGAGGGTTAAGCCAAATTTCTACTACTGCCAATTGTGTATTTATAGGGTGTTAAATACCATCTCTATTATACCAAAACCAATGTTTCCCCAAAAAGTTATATTAAACGGCACCAGCTTTTTAACATACCCAAAAGTATCCAGAAGAAACACTGGGTGTTAAATACCGTTTAAATGTTTTACATCAATTTGATTTCTCTATAGTTATATAATGTGGTATACGACTCACCTTTTGCATTGTCAAATAGCACCAATGTTCCGTCGAACATTTTGTAAACTTTCCTTGGGGTTAGTTGAAGGTTTTTCGTCTTGAAATAGTTTCTCAGCACGTCCAGAGTTATATTGGCCTCCGTTTGCAGTAACACGCATCTAAAATTGAATGAAAATCAAATCAATTACGAACTACCATGGTATTTATGCGGTTATGACAGATGTTTACCGATCTATAAAGCTTCATGGACCACTACTTTCGAATATCTTAAAATTCCTTTTTGAGCATTTTATAAACAACAATTTACCATTTTTGAAGCTCAATTAAATAAATAAATGGATATTAAACTGTGTGAAACTCATTTTTTGCAAACTCTTCCAAAGGCGTCACCAGTAAAAAGTTACAGAACAAATGCACTATATAAATTACTATGTTCTAGTAATACACATTCTATGTTTAAAACTTACCTATCTTGACTTCCGGTGAAGAGTCCCTTATCCTTCTCCAGCAGATCGAACCACGTTAATGGTTCTTCAGCGATGGGGTTTGGGTCAGTGATTGGGTCAATGTCGGGTTCGGTGTTTCTTCGGGGGGTTGGGGTGGGTTTGGAGGGTGAAGGGTATTTCCCGCCTAAATAATTATTAAAATATCATGGAACTGTGTTTTATTAATCTGTTTATAAAATGTCGTTTAATTTGATAGGAGGTTTATAGTGTAAATATGTTTAAAAGCCGAATTTGGTCCAACTAAAATTAAGATATTACGATTTTTTTTAAAGTAAATATATAAGGGGTAGAAAGAAAATCAACTCCCATACAGAAGTGCGTAACATTTTTGAAAGTTATTAATAAATCTTAAGATAATGGTTGGAGGTTGTAGTAAGACGTAGTAAGAATATTTAAGCCCATATTGAAGTAGGTAGCATTTTGTGAACGCTTCGAATACCTCTTACTATTTTTCCCTGTATGTAATGTATGCAATTTGAATTTAGCGTTTTAATTAATACTATTTTTTACTGGAACTGAATCTAAACCAGGCGACAGTTGACTCAATGAACCTTACAGTCTTTCACTATCTCCTGGCAACATTAAATATTGCAAAACATTTTGATTTCTTCGATTTGTTTTGGATAATTTAAATAAAATCATTTTTATCTTTCATCTCACATAAAATAGCTTAAATCAATCTGCGATAACCTAATTATAATGGACTACCTGTATTTTGTGGTTGGTTTAATTTTTTTCTTCCTGAAGTACCAGGCCTGTTGTCACATATCAGAAGCTACTAGCTAGATAAAAAGAAGCTGTTAGTTAGATAAAAGAAGCTATTAGTTAGATAAAAGAAGCTACTAGTTAAATAAAAGAAGCTATTAGTTAGATAAAAGAAGCTATTAGTTAGATAAAATAAGCTATTAGTTAGATAAAAGAAGCTATTAGTTAGATAAAAGAAGCTACTAGATAGATAAAAGAAGCTATTAGTTAGATAAAAGAAGCTATTAGTTAGATGGAAGAAGCTATTAGTTAGATAAAAGAAGCTATTAGTTAGATAAAAGAAGGTATTAGTTAGATAAAAGAAGCTAAGTACTGCGTTTCTCAAAATCTGAGAACGAATATCCTAAATTATATTCATCTTTATATATTTCTACAGATAATAAACAAACAAGTTTAAGGTAAATTATCACCTCTTGTGCAATTTTTTTTTGTTTTTTTGAGAAACCTTAGAGTTAGAGGTATTGTAAGTATTGTATTTACACTGAAAATGTAAAAGTCTTCAAGACTTTTTTAAATTTTTATATTGTAACATCTGAAAGAGCATGACTTCGTTGCATTGATAAAACCGCCACTTTTAATCTTATAGTCAAAGCCGTATTTCTCTCACCCATTCTAAGAGGCAAATTCAAAAAAGCTTCTTACAAACAAACAAAAAAATACTAACTTCGGCACGTTTAAACATTCGGCCAGCTTAACTTTATAAATCATTATACCCGAATGTGGCTGCTGTTCTTTCGATGGACGCCTTTTTTCATTCGAAGTAGATGGTTTCATTTCACGTCCTAAAAATGACAGCTAAAATGTTAATCAGCATTAATAATTCTTTTTGGCATACTTTTTACAACCACGAAATGTCGTTATCGTTTGGTTTTTAACCTGTCGGACACTAATGCAAATTGTGTAATAAAATTGCGGCTGTCATAAGTTATTTCATCTTTTCGCCATATAAAATTGTTTTTCAGATGAAAAGTTTTTTGAATCCAGTTGTTATGTGTAGTCATGTAAAAACAAGAAAAAACGTGTAATGTACCCAGAAAACTGGTTACGTTGGTTACCCTTTTTCTAAGAAAAACAATAGTCGATTTTTTATTTACTTTATCTCCAACCTGAATGTGGTTGTTGATCTCTTCATGTCGCCCTCTAATTAAAAACACACCAAGAACTAAATGCTAAATGTTGATCAGCGTTAAAAATAATGCAAATAAATAACTTTTTCGAGTCTAATCAGAATTTTTTTTCGATTAAGAGAATCTGCCTGAATCCGAATGGTGAAAACAAACGATTCTGGTTGCACATCAATGATAAGGATTAAACTAAGTACAGAAGTTAGCAAACTGAAAATCGGTTTGTTTGGATGTGATATGATAAATATATTTCGCTTCTAAAAGCATCATCACTATCTAAAAACAAAACACAATATAAGTTAAGAAGTGCGCTAATATAAACTTGAACCAACTGTTCTAGACGAGTGGTACACAAAGCAAATAAGGATAAAGATGCAGAAGTTAGCAAACCAAAAATCGGTTTGTTTGGATATGATAAATATATTTCGCTTCTAAACGCATCATCAGTATCAAAGATTAGCTAAGTACAACTATTAAAAAAACGAAAATCAGTTTGTTGGGATTTTTCCTGTCTATTTTTTTTACCGAAAATATCGTTATTATTAGGCTGGCATCGAACTTAGACATTTTGTATAATTTTCAAACCTGTATGTGATGATTGCTGCATTGTTTGGTTTTGCTTTCTTGGTGTTATTGGCCTGGGTTGATTGCGTTCAACAGCTGAATTAAAGAATTTTTATGTAAATAATGTGTAATGACCAGTGTTGTAAACAGGTCATTTTGAAATAACTTAAGTCCAAGTAAAGTCTTTTGCAAAAATAACAAGTCAAGTCCCAGTCCAAGTCATCGGTTGCCAGTCAAGTCATTATGAGAGCAAATCAATTTCAAGTCATGTCATTAACATGAAAGTAAATTGTTAAACCATTGAAATTGGTAAACTCGTCCGATTACAAGCAACAATTTAACTAAAAAACACACAAACGCAATATACAGCAATAAGAGTGTTTAACGAGCAAAACTTGAGATAAATTTAAATGAAAAACACTTAATTTACTCCCAAGTTATTTGACAAAATGACTTAAGTCCAAGTCAAGTCATTTGTCCAAAAGACTTAAGTCAAGTCAAGTCATTTTGGTCAAAGGACTTAAGTCAAGTCAAGTCATTTGAAAACAGTGACTTAAGTGCACTTAAGTCAAGTCAATGACTTAAGTCATTACAACACTGGTAATGACTCTTATAATCAGTGGTTTCTTACTATGTTAAAAATGAATATGGTATTATTCGAATTGCACAAAATACTACCTACTTCTGTATGGGCTTAGATATTCCTATTATGTCTTACTACAGCTTTCAGCCATTATTCTCCAAACTCATCTCATCACAGGATATTACCGAAATCAATGACCTAGTAAAGATTGTTGTGCAAGCAAGACGAGGTTAGAAAATCAGGCATGTGGTGAGATTCGAACCCACAGCCTCGACTAAACGAATACCTTCACCTTAGCGACTTCGTTAATGTTTAATTTTTTCACCTTGTCTTGGTTTGCAGAAAATTTATTATAAGGCAAAATATTTCACTTAGACATTCCTAGGTTTCATAGTTGCAAAATATACACATATCTACAACATATGGTTGAATTTCGAAATTTATTTCTTTTCAATTTAAAACAGGGTTTCCACACCTATGAGGCTTTTTCAAGGGGGCCATGAAAAAAAAAATGAAAAATAATATTTTTTACTTTATTAGGTATCTCTAAGTCTATACTCCACTAACAACACAAATAAATAAAGTTTACTGAACTTGCAAGTAAAGACGGCAACCCGATTTAGCTTTGAGAAACACAGCTTGACCACATTTTTGAAAAAACTAAAAAATTAGTACCCTAAGCTTAATGAAATTGTCATGTCATTGCTGTTGCCTTTTCCATCAACATAACGTTGTGAATGTGGGTTTTCAACAATGTTATTTCTGAGGACAAAGCAGCGCAGTGTCTTGGATATTCAATATGACATGCTGCTGGCTCTTTATACCACTAAACCAGCAATTATTTAAGTTTAAGACATTGTCAGAGCAAAAAACCTCGACAATCGCATTAACTCAATATGTAATAACTAGTGTATATTGTGTGTTGTATTTATATCATTTTATCATTCTAACTATAAATGTTGCCGTAAAATTTTTTTTTGTTTAATTAAAATGACGTTTCCTAATTTTTTCAAAAGGTGAAATAGGTGGGGCCATTGATTTTTCAAAATTGTCAAAGGGGGCCACGGTGTAAAAAAGGTTGGGAACCCCTGTTTTAACCTAAGCGGTATTTTATCAAATATTCACTTTTTAAAATTGACTGTGAAATTAAAATGTGGTGAAAGATAAAGCATGACGAAACATTGGTGGCAAAATTCGACTTCATGCTTTATTTCTTTACTCATTTAAAACAAAAAAATAATGCAAGATATAGGCAAATAAATAATAACATTACCAATACCCTTGTGGGTACTAATACCAAAATATAAATAGCACTGAAATAAATCCAAAAAATTAAATTGTGAAATTTTTATAGTTTTTTTTTACCTTAAACCAAAGGGGAGTTACGAAAAAATTATCTTACCTGATTTGTTTCTTTGTCTTTGTTGATGTGGTTTTGATGCAGGAATTGAATGAACATTTTCCATTGACGTGCTTGACCTCAGTTGGTGTGAATTGTTCATTCCTCTTTGGCTTTTCATTCTTTCTCTTATTTGGCCGGCTGTAATGATATGCAACACAACACAATTAATCTACACATTATACATTTACTTCACATTTTAAAGCAGAACTATTCATACTTTTAGTGTCGACTGACTCAATAGATATTTTAGGATCAACCATTTTCTAGTGTGTGTTTGCTTTTGCATACAAAAAATGCAAAAAGGCAGCCTAAACTAAAGTCTCACCACTAATTTATTTTGTGTACAGAAGCAGTAAATAGAAGTGGTTACCTTCAACTCTGTCCCAGTCAACGATCATACTCCGATCTTGCTGTTTGATAAAGTGACCATATTGAAAAGCATGAGAGGCCATTTCCTAAAATGTTATGAAAAAATGTTTACAGTTGAGCATATAAAATAAAAAAATCAACCATCAAAAGGCAAAAACGAATGCTGGACTATTGTAAAAATATATATTTGGTACTATATTCAAAATTGAATGTTTACATTTTTTATTGGACCTTTCTTAAATCGTTTAAATTAATTTAATTTATAGATTTTTATATATAGGTATACAATTTGATCTTATAATAGATTGAAGTGTGGATAATGATTTGAAAAACTTAAAATTCCGTTTTTATTTATTCAAAAACAACAACAGCAATGACTAAATATTTGTTTTGAATGTTTAGTTTAAAAGATAAACATTGTAAAATTAGTTTAAACTTTCTTTGAGCACTTACGTGAGTTTGGAAAGTAATTTTTGCAAAAGGAATTCGGTCAACTTTTGGTGGAATAAAGATGTTCTTTACAATTCCAGATCTTAAAAAAAAGAATAAGTTTGTATTTCCATGAGTAGTAAAATTATTTAAACATACATTTTATTAAAAATGCAATTGATGTATTTTGCTTTGCAAAAAGTAATAAAAAAAAATAATTAAGTTTAATTCAATTAATTTATTTTGTTAGTTTTTGGCGATTAGGCATGTATTTAAATTATATACTTTGTTATCCGGTTAAATAGCCTCTTTTATAAGGGGCATAAAATTGTTAGTGCTATTTATAAAAAAACAACACTTTCGTTAAAGGAACACACGGACTAAAATGTTGACGTAAGCTCTGTCTGTTCAACATGTCTCGAGGAATTTCGGTGCAATGAAGGCGTTTTTGCTGCATCTGAATGTGGCGGGAAAAATTGTTTTGAAAATGCCTTGGAGGCTCCGATCTACTGTTATCATCACTTTCTTCATGATCATCTAAAAACATTATAAACATATATAAGAAGATGAAAGCCCATACAGAAGTGGTAGCACTTTGAAGGTTTCGAATAACTTTTTATTCATTTTCAAACATGATAACTACTTATTTATGGGCTTTGATATTGTTATTACTTCTTAGTACTACTCCAACTATTATGCTCCGAAAATTATTATTATCATAAAAAGCAATTTGGGGTCAAGGGTCATAAATGAGGCAATGCCGACTTTTTGTTTTTCAAAGATGCCCTTAAAACTTCTTAAATGTCGCTAAAAAGATGAGTTTATAAAATTATGTGGAGTAAAATATATATAACTTTTTGTATTTTATTCTTCCTTTGCTAATAAAAGCGAAATAAAATGTGTTTACATTCTAGGGAATGCCCCTTGATGGTCCAATCGGTTTTGTTTGAACGAACCATGGTCTTTGTTATTATAACTGTACACATTGGTATTGCATTGAAATAGTTAGCTGTTTGACTAACTGTCCGATCACAAGCATCAAACGAAATGTAAAGATTTACAGAAAGATTTTACATTAGTTTGTGCGGTCAAAGTTTTACTAGGAGTTCTCAGGGCACCCTAAGCAATCCAAACATGGCTTCCAAGTAAACCGTGATATAGCTTTTAAAATTCTTTCTTAAGTTAAAAAATTGAGTTATTAAAAACACCTTTCGTGTATTTCAGACATTGCATTTTTAATTTATTTTGGAAAATGAATTCTAAATATTGAGTGCATTTACTCCTATAGAGGTTTGTTAGTGTAAATTAGTATTGCAGAATGCTGGAGACTTTGTCGGCCGAAGAATCAGCCAGAAAACCGAAGAAATTAGTCTAAAAAAAAAGATTTTAAAATTTTTTTCTATAATTTTTTTTTTGAAAGATCCATTTTACAAAAAAAAAGTTGTGCTTATTTTTACACATATTTCAAATTTCATATACTTGTTAATATTCTTGTTTATCGCCCAAACATGGAAAGATGGTACATTCCTTAGACCTGAGGTGCCCAACTCAAACATGCCGCCATGCCAATTTTTATCCTATAACTTAATATAATTCTTTCTAATAATAAAAGCGTTTTTTACAAATAATAAAATTGTGTAGTTAGCAGTGCGCATTACTGCATCTCAGTGTCCGTCGGTGAGCTGACTTTTGCCTTTTGTTTCTTTACACCAAACTTTATAGTTATGTGAATGCTAGCCTCCACAAAATGCTAGCGCTTGTTGGACACCCCTGCCTTAGACGAACACATTATTTAACTTCAGAGGGGCGATCAAAAACCGAAGAATTTACGCCAAAAATGCTTGTCACCAGAAGGCTGGCAAGATTCTGCGAGCCTGGTGTAAATAAGCTTATTATATTTCAGATTGAAAACAGAACACATAAATTTCTATCATCAACTTTCCAAAATATTAATGAAAACTTAGAAAGGTGCATGTTTTTTTGTCGGTATCCTGTGTATGAGAGAAAAACAGTTTGCTTTTTTGCCAGAAAAATGTTGACTATACAAAGTTGTTTGTGCTAAACCTTTTCAAAAAAGTAAAATATTTGCCTCTTCTATCCTGTAATATATTTTTTAGCAAAATCGGGACAGAAGTAATCAAAACTTTAATATTATTAACTAAATCCTTTCTGGAATGTTGTTGAAACATCTCATAGATGTAAGAATGAAACATGACAGGGGATATAATTTAGCAAAAGGCCATAAAGGGTTATCAAAGGTGATCTGACCTAATTACATTTCAAACAGGGACAATTTGCGTTTCAATATTGGCAAAACTTTAGCGAGATAAAACTTTGTCAATCAGTAACAAAATACCAACCAGCTGTCTCCCTTTCGTCACAATGGTCACTCTGTGTTTCCACAATGGGCATTGTGTCTGTCATAACCAGAACTTCAGGTTTGTCGTTGAACTTCACCAAAATCAGTTTGGTATCCACAAGTTTTTCGACATCTAAAATAATTGCAAAACATACTGTAAAAAAAATACAATAAATATGCTGTTGCTACCAGGCATAGTATATTTAAAATAGGTTCGTCTGGCATATATTTCTTCAACCAACGTTTAGGCTAACTATACGGCTATGTGTGCCACAAAAACCTATTTAAAAAAAAAATTACAAAAAAGTGAGTGATTTAGTGAGTGATAATGTTCATGGAAGTGAAATATATTTATCAAATAGCATAAAAACAAATTATTTAATTTTTTTTAGTTTAATCCTTATCAATTAATGTGCAACTGTTTTACCACAATCGTATTTAGGTTGAATCATTTATTCTAAAAAAAAGTCTAATTCTGACCTAGCTTAACAAAAAAGGCACTGATGAACATGGATTTGTTTGATTAAAAGGAAGATACTATTACATTACATGAAAAATAATGTACATTTTCGATGAATTTGTTTCAATTAACTTTGATATTCTTTAGTACATAGTATATCTTGACTGGCAGATATAGTTTTTGAACTATGATTTGATGTGGCAATATTATTCAAATTTTATTGAGCAAAAAGGTTTTCCTAAAACTCTAACACAAGATTTTGTTATATGTTGTTCTTCTAATTAGCTTCATAAAAATATACTATACAATGTTAAATGTGAGCCAATCTGCATTTTGTGGCCCTTTACGACAAAACCTCGGGTGTTCATCGCCAAATTTTGTGGTGTGCAGGTGTGCAATCAAGGTGTTGCACATCTGATTGCTTGGAAATCTAGGATAACTCAAACTTTTTGGAATTTAGGTGTTCAAGTCACTATTTTCGAGTTTGTACACTGCTAACTAAAAAATCTTGGGCGTGTACCTGCCACAAGTAATGCAAACTGGGATAGAAGTAGATTTAATCTAAATTGCTTAATAAAGAGTCTAAATTAGGTATAAAAGAACTTGCTAAATAGATTACTTATTTTACAACAGCATTGTAGTTTGTTAGAGTGTTAAAACTGCAGTAAAAAACAAAGATGGTCTAAAATCTTATCACGGCGTTTAAATGATAAACAAAACTCCCATTATTTGGGTTAGGGTGTGGGTTAGCGTTTAAGTTTAGGTGGGTCAAGTATTATTATTATAATATTTATTTCATCCTTACAGTTTCATCTTAAAAATGCCTTAAAATAACGAATTTTTTCATGAAAAACAAAACAATATTAGGCCTACCACCTTTTCTCCTGCAACAAAACGAGTTGGTATTTAAATTAAAACTGCACTGCAAAGAAGAAACAAATATGGCAAAATAAATAATATAATAAAACGAGAACCATAAATACCCAAACGCTAACTCGCACTCTAAACCAAATAATAATAATAAAATGTGGTAGGATTCTAGACCAGCGCCCAATGTGGTTTTATTTTTCATTTTAAACTGCAAGCTGTGCATATTTCACAGTTCATACTTATTTAAATCAATAGCAATTCTTTAAAACATAAATGGCAACAAATACAGTGCAGGTAACATCTAAATAGCCGGTTACAAACTAAACAACCTTGTATAAAAAGAGCAAATGGTGCAACAGTTCCGCTTTTACTTTCTTGTTGATGTTTCTCTGACGTAGGCTACTTCTGAACGAACTAGGCTTTCTAGCTAGGGGCTTCCCCAAATTATTCACATGAATGCTTTTCTTAAATACAATAACCTTTTTCTTTTATAAGTTGCTAGTACACCCGTTCCGTTATTTGGGTTAGGGCGCTGGTTAGCGTTTGGGTTTGGTTGGGTCAAGTATTGTTAAACTTAATCTTCTTATGCACATTTGTTAAAGCAAATTAGTGCATTGTCCAAGACCTCAAAGTCTAAAAGTCGGACTTTTTGATCCTTTGAATGACCAAGAGCTAGCCAACCTACAAAATCTCGCCCTATCTCATCCTACAATTTCAAAGGCAAAATAAACATATTTATTCAGCACCTAGGAAAAAAATATTTTACAACCACACTAATACAGGTCTATATTTTAGGAATATCGAAAAAAAAAAAAAAAAAAAAATTAATGCACTGATTGTCGTAGACCTTTTTGCTTAGAACTGCACTGATTTCTGACGGATGGGGTGGCTAGTAACAATAAGCTTGTTAGCTAAAAATATAATGATTGGTTGGATAATAATTTAATGCAGTAGAGGTGTAAGGCGCTGGTCATTAAGGCTAGAACCGACGGCTGACAAAGTCTTTTAAACACGCTTCCTATATACACCTGACTTCTAAGAAAAAGCCGCTAAAAATACCTGCCTTTAACTTCTTGGAAATCTAGACAGAGTCACTTCACTCAGTTGACATTGATTGTTGAATACGTTGACAGTTAAATCATAGTTCACACTAAAATGTAACGCGGTTATTCAATCGCTAGTATAAAGCTAAATTAAGTAGAATGGCATAGAATAGAATGGATTGCGAAATCGCTTTTGATACTGGTCACACGTTAGTGAACACCGGTCACGTGCATTATGACGACATACTTGAAAATGCGTTAATATTAGGAAATAATACTTGCAATATTACAGTAAAAATGCCTTTGGCAACTGAAACTTACTAAATAGTAGTATGGGGACTCGACTGAGTCGGTTTATTTTGTCGGACTTAGATGAGACTATCCGAGTCCCGAGTCCGATATGCGCTTTACCAAATTTTGAAACTGTTGAGGCTGCATAGGCCTAGTGTGAATTCTAAAGGTGGGATGTTTTTCAACCCTGTATTTTGCGGTGCATAAGCTATATGACACACCTATGAGTGGTTTGCTGAACATCCACCTTTTTTCGTTTTGAGCATAGATGGATGAAATACACATGTAGAGCCGGAGTCCGATCGGGTTGTTTTTGAACGACTCCGCATCCCTAAGCGGTTAGTCCAGAGCAGTGCTTTTCAACCCGTGGGATGGTACGCACTTGTGCGGATGAAAAAAAATTGTAGTGCGGATGAAATGAATGCATATTTTTATTTTTTATTCTTTGTAACAGAGTAATCAAAAAATCTGGTGCACCCACTTATGCGTTACAGGTACAGTAATATAGTCTCGTATAGTGGTTTAGGACAATGTAAAACTAAAGGTTGCAAACTTACTGTGCTTGTTTCGTGCGGATGAAAAATTTCCGAAATAAAAAAGTGCGGATGGAAATTTTAAAGGTTGAAAAGCACTGGTCTAGGGCGGTATCAGTGCATATCCAAGTGTTATTTTACGTTTTTTTTTTAATTTTTACGTTTTAATTTTTTTTTTTTAATTTTTAATTACTACAATCAATTCAAGACGATTATTCCTAAAGAAAAAGCAAATTTAGGCCTAATTACCTGAAAGCCTTTGCTAGTGCACTTTCAATTTTGATTAATTTGCCCATTTGAGCATAGTAATAACAACGCCACTTGGTATTAGATGAGGGTACCAAGCAGACTTGGACAACTAGATTTATTTTAGCTTTTGAAAATTAGATTAGAATTAAAATTAGAGCATTTCAATTTTTCCAAATTAGATTAGAATTAGATCATTTTGAGTTTTTTTAAATTAGATTAGAATTACCGAACTCTTAAAAAAAACTATTTGAAACAGAACTAGAATTACATTTGATTATCCACAATCAATTTCATTTAAATCGAGAAGTTGTCCATGTCTGGTACCAAGTATAAAAAAAACGTCAGTGGCATTTTATATATACTTGTTTTTTGACATCCTTATACAGAACTGTAGTCTACGAAAGGATGTGAGTAACATCCAGTTTTGGGAGCAACATATTCAAACACAACTTCGAATGAATAGAATAGTTTATTGTCTCGAATGAATTGGACAAAATGGCAAACCGGCCTTCGAAATTGAAAAACAAGTTCGTTTTAAAGAGAGAATCTTTTTACAGCGAAGTGTAACGACAACAGCGCGGGTGAAGAATACAGTGCATTGCGGTGGAAACAAAGAAGCGAAAAAATGCACAGAATTACTGCATCAGGGCTTAAAGCGTGTTTTTTTCGCGCGCTTAAAGTACACAACTCCACGAGACAAAATTGCGATAAACTCTCGATTTCTGTGAAATACGCTCTGCAGGCAAAATCACAATCAGCAAACAAAATATCGAAAAGTCAAGTTTGGCTCGACAATGATTAAATTGTTTTATTTAAAAATCAACTAACAAAAATTATTTTTTTAGGGTTTAATCCAGGGTTACTCCAGTATATTATATTTCAATCATTCGTCAGTTAAACTCGAATTTGTTCTTTTCATTATGACTTTAAAGAAAACCAGAGTGACGTTCAGCCACTGTTTTTTAAAAGGTGATTTTTCGGGAACAAAAAATGCTGAGAACTCATGAAAGCTTAAGAACCGCTGTTCCGATCACAACTGAGTGTTGTAGAAATGTAGAACTTGTGAACAAAAAAGTACAAATGACCATCGACATTTTAAGAGCAACTCTCTTTCAAGCGTACATTTTCGCAATTCACCTCCAGCAATTTTCAGTTCTCCATCAAGACGTTCTTTTTCGACCTTCAAACGACCTTCGCAGCTAACTACAGTCTCAAACCAGCCTTCAAACAACGATCTCGTCACATTCTAACAAAAAATAATTCGCAAACTTGGCAAAAAGCAAACGCCCGATATAAAATTGAACAAAAAAGGTAAAAACGAACGTTTTTGACAATTTAGAGCAAAAAAGGAGAAAAAAAAATGTTGTTGATAAAATAAAGCTAAAGACAAAATAAAAAAACTTGATTTTTTGCGATAAAACCAAAATTTCTAAAGTACGCACGGAATCGAAATAAACTTAATTTTTAATCGACGCTATCACGTGATTCTTTCTTGTCCAATCAACGCGCGGCCAATTCCCGCTCAAAACAACGCTGGCAGCAGCAACATGTTTATTGTGAAGTCACACATCGGACGACTTGGCCGCAGGTGCAGCTTGGTAAGAGGGAATTCCCCTTGGTCGTGCTTGCGGATAATGCTTTTTCTCGACCTGAGAAAATCAATTGGTTTAGACGTGAAAAAAAGTAATGATAGTTTAACTTATTTAAAAATATGTAATCCTACTGCGACAAACAGAAAAAAAGTTTTAATTTCTATTAATAAAAACTCTAATAGGTTTTTTCGGTTCATTATTTTTATTTTTATTTTTTGGGGGGTCCGTGAACTAGTTTAGGGGGTCCATTAAGCCCTACTTGAAATATTGGTGTATATTTAGAAGTTATCTTTTTTTAAAGAAAACAGTTTGATTAGAAATAAAACGGTTTTGAACTGAATGTATTTAAGACTCCATTTCACTTTCGCATTTTTGGACCAAAATCAGCAGATTTATAAGGTCTATTTCTACTGTGACTTCAAAATCCTGTTTTTTAAATCATGTTTTTTCCCCACCATTCTCTGCTTGCGTTGTAGCATCTGCAGCTTGGAGTATTGTTCCTTTAGTCGCTGGCTTTTCTCCACTTGCATCGCGTGTTGTTGTTCCAAGTATCGTTGTCGGTCACCATCCGAGTCCGAAGAATGGGCGCTGCTGTCGGCTGCAAGAGTAAAAGAAGTTAGCTTCTACGAGTAGAAACACCCGATATTCGATATTATATTCAATAAACTTCGCGGTCCGATACTAAATGACGACATTACTGTGGTCAAATAAGCAAATTTGTTTAAACTGAAAGGTCATGATTTTTTAAAATATACCCAGAGTACGAGCAGAATCACCCGATACTCGATATTTCATTAAAGGAGGAAAACAACGTTTTGGTTGGATAGCAAAACATGGCTGTAATGGACAAATTAATCTGGTATCAGATCGGCTAAAGACTAAAGAAAAGTGTGACCCTCCACGAATCTTAAATTAAAAAAAACGAAAAATACTACCCAAATAAAATATTATTGTTTAAGGTTTAACTTTTTTTTTTAAACGGACATAACCATACGAAAAATCTTCCTGATAAAATCCCCAAAACTTTAAAAATACTGTTGTTGACTCTAAGTAGCTTTAAGAGAATAAAAACACATATTAAGTTTTAAGCATAATGGTTAGAATATCAAAGCACATGAATATCAAAGCCCATATAGAAGTAGAGAGCATTTTGAATATCTCTTTTTTATTTTCAATATCTCGTTCAAAATGCTGCCTACGTAAGTATGGGCTTTTATATTTTAACCATTATGCTCAAAACTTGATATGTGTTTTTATTCTCTTTAAGCTACTTAGAAATTTCTGCTACGTTTCAAATTGTTTAAAGGGAAACTCACCCATAAATTGGCTCGGGGTGTGGGGCCTCTGGGTCCAATGTTGGGGGGTAACCGACCTCGATCGCTCCACCATATGAATAGGGGTCTGTCTTCCTGACCCCACTCCGGCCCCAGGGGGAATACCCGAGTAGTTGACGTACGCCCTGCCCCCATGACCCCCATAATTAACCCCTCGTGTTTGGGGGTCATGGTAGCGGGGCAGGGACCCCGTGTGGGGCCGCTGTTTTTCCGGGGAACCCCCTAGACTCGTGTAGCCCCCATCCGGGGAAATTACCACGTAGCCGTCGGGGTGTGCATTGTGACGTAACACGAGGCTTGTGGGCGGAGGCGGGAGCATGGATGGAGCGGCGCTCTGATTGGTCGATACGGGTGCCACGCCCTTGGGATAGGCGGCTTCGATTGGTGGAGGCGGAGGGGGGAGGGACTCGAGAGAACTGGAATCGGAATCTGGGAAAAAAGGCAAATTGTGAATAAGAGAATAGTAAACTGGGGGGTTGAGTAATAAAGGAATGAAAATCCAAAAAATTCAAAAACAAATATTTCAAACAAAAAATCGAAAAAACGGGCGGATATGATAAGTGCTTATTCGAGTGTAAACTCCTTATGTTCAGTTTTACCGCAGTAAAATTGGGAAAGTCTAACGTAAAATTCAGTAATTCAAAAATTTCTAAATTGCAGTCTAAAAGCTATTTACAACTTACATTGTATAAAATTTAGGTTTTACTAGACACAAAATTTGTTTAAAAACACAAAATAAAGTTCCTAAGTTTTTAAGTTGGCTTAACAAAGTGAATTTGACTTAAAAAAAACACACTTTTTCCGAATCAAACAAATATATCTTTAAACAGAGATCAAAACCAAAAAAACGCAAAACTGTATAGTTCGGACAAAACTAATAAATAAACATCTTTCTGACGCCATGTTAAACTACGTCACTCACTGGTCAGGTTGCTCTCGTGCGGCCTTTCAATGACGTCACGATGCTTGTAAAGATGGGCCAGAAGGGCCTGGCGCCGCTGGTCGTTGTGAGCGATGTAGTCGGTTCGGTTCAGCGCCTTTTCGGCAAGTTCCAGCGACTGGAAAAAAAAAAAAAAAAAAAAATTATTTTATTTTCATTAACTTTGATATAGACGACAAATGCGCTCTACTTTTGTGGAAAAGGCGTTACGAAATTTTGAAAAATTTTGCGGAAATTTTTTGTGCAAAATTTTATATCCTTTTTTTTTCGAGCGACTGAAAATAAACGGAACGTTAGTTATGGGTTGACGCACCAAAATACGGAACGTTTCTTGTACAAAAATGTTTGGGAAATAAACGGCTAAAAGTGATCACTTTTTTGTATGGGTACTTATTTGTTTAACAACGACAAAATAATTTAATTGTGTGTTAATGGTTATTTGCAAAATAACCACTGGATGAACCGTTGTTAATATAGAAAAAATGGCGAATTTATTGTTTTTTTGAAAAACGGAAGATGGAAAATTGATTGTTGAATGCGGACAACAACAATATATATATATCATTATTCATGAAAAGTGGTTGCCAATATTTTAAAATAAAACGCTTCTAATATGCTAAATATTGCAAGCATTTATATCAGATATCTATGGGAATGGCCTTAAACATTAGCGGAAAAGTTTCATGATAGGGCTGCAAAATAAACTTTAAAGTGTCAAAAGATGTAGAGAAAGACATGTATACTTAAAGGTACAATTGTACAGGTATAAATAAATAAATTTGTAGCACCGAAATGTCAGCCAAGACAACAAAAGTTAGATCTGCACCTGTACATTCCATTATTCGATTGTTAGAACCAGTTACAGACAAGTAACACAGAAATCAGTAACAATCAAAGCACAGACGAAACAAGTACAGACAACAGTAAAAAACAAAACATTTCTGCCAATTAAAGCATGCAGAAATAAAATGAGCTAGTCTTATCCTAAGTCGTCAAATAAATGTAAACTGCGTTAGACTTAAGTATGTGTTTTATTCAACCCAAGGATTTTTTTCTTAAAATGAGGTCCGCGGTCCCATTTGGGGGAGTTTTATGGACCAGCTAATAAAATTATATAGTTTTTTAACCCGTCAAACCACCTTAATATCTACGCTATATGTTAAGTACTTGAGATGTGTATTTCTTTATTTTTTATCAACCTGTTCCAGTGTTAGAAAGTTATTCGCTTCCACAAAGAGCTTTCGAACATTGTGGTTGTAACTTAAGGACGATTACAAGTTAGCTGCTTTGTATGGGCTTTTTGCGCGGAAAAATACTCTTTTTAGTTTTTTAACGAAATATATTTTCACTGATGAATTTCGCATTTCACTGGGTTAATAGGTTTCAAATTTTTATTTAGTTTTAGTCTTTCTGAGTTTAATAATAGGTTTCAAATTTTCATTTAATTTTAGTCTTTCTGAGTTTTTTCATTTTATAATAATTTAATCGAGGCATCCAATGGCAGGATTTGGTTTGTTTGAAATAAAAATCTCCAGAAACTTGTTAATAATTAGTTGATTCCACCTAAAATTTCCATTCAACATTTTGTTAGTCGCCGCAGAAAAAAAACATGCAAGAAACATAACAGAAAGAAGTTAGTTAGTCGGCTATTCGATCGCAGAAAAAAGGTTGCGACAAAAAGATTAGTCAGCGAAAAAAAACCTCCCGCGAGCAAATCTGCCCAGTCACCTTTTCGAATTTTTTGGCGTCATACTCGCGGATGAATTTCCGGCGCCGCGTCCAACTCACTTCCGCGTCCTGTGGTCAATTGTGACGTCAGTAATGGTTAAAGTTAAAAATGTGCGCCGTAGCGCCAACGTGCGGTTGTGCGAAAAATGGATGTTGACCGTTTGAGGGCGACACCGGGTCGGACAGTAGACAATAACAAATTTACAGCGCTTAGATTTCTTTTAAACGACAAAAAAGGTGAAATTAAAAAGTGAAGATGCTGAAAATGCGTATAAAGTGCAAATAAAGTAATTTTATTTAATAATTTCAAGAGGCCATGCCTTCATTCGCAAAATTGTTAAATTAGTGCCAAGTTAAAATTGCATATTTCAAAACTTTGATGATTAGAAACTAAAAACATAATCATGAACGAAGGTTTTTAAAATAGAAACATGTATAAGTGTAGAATACTACATTTGACCGGGAGAAAAAAGGAAAAAACTTCAACCAACCATGAAGCCAGTTCTTTTACCCACGAACATTTTAAAGTACATATTTTTATATTGCGAAACATGACTGGCATCTGATGTGAAAAAACTACGATTAAAAATTACTTAAGAATAAATTAATAGACCGGACTTGATCGGTAAACAACTAGCCTCGGTGAATTTGAACAAATAATTCACCGTAGTTTGTTTAAAAAACTACAATTAACACACTTTTTGAAATTAAAAAAAAACGTATATATTTTCTAAACACTAACGTTAAACAAATAGCTCGATTTGAGTTGAAAAACGTTATTTCTGCAAAAAAAAACGGTTTCCTCACCCGAATACTTTCCATTCTTCTGCTGTGATCGACCCTCACATGCCTGACGTCATCCAGGATTTTACCCATGTTGACCGCGGGGTCATTCACGAGCCCCATGGGGTTAGGGGTCATGGGACGCATGTTGGCGAAAGGAACCGGGGTTTTGGAGCGAGCTTCTTGGACAGAAGCCAATCTGAAAACACAGGAATCTACAATAAACATCTAAAATTCATAAATGTCGTTTTGGCAAAATTTTCCCATAATTGTTGTATTTCAATCGTTATTAATTAAATAAATCCATTTATTTGAATTATTTTTGTTAAGTTAAAAACTACAGCCTAGCGGCACATTTGGGCAAAAATTGTTTTACCGTAATTAGAAACAACCTTCAATAATAATAAATCTTGTTAATTCCGGACTATGTTTTGAATCTAATCTAAAACACAAGAATCCACAATAAACACCTCAAATTCGTAATTGTCGTCAAACTTTGATTTGTTGTACTTTAAACGGTATTAATTTGAATAACCTTATTTAATTAAATGACGATTTTTTTTACATTTTGAACAAAAACAGTTTACAGGAATTAGAACTAAGTTTTGTTTACAAAAAACAACTCAATTTCGTAATTGCCCCTTCAAAATGACCTCTTTGACGACATTTCCGCTTACGGAGTTGGTTTGGCGAAATGTTCATGCTTAATTAAATAAACTTTTCTATTTGGATCTAGTGTGGGGTTCTTAAAATTGAGTACGAGGGACCCTTGGGTGCCGTGCACTATTTTTTATTTTATTTTTTTGAATCAATTTTTTTCTCAAATCGTTTTACGGTAATTGAAAATGACCTGGATTGCCATTTTATGGTTGAAAACATTCACGTGAAACTTCTTAATACTCGAATAAGTTTTAAAACGGTTCAAATATCAATACAAAATTTGATAAATTATTGGGGGTGGAACACTCAAAAATATTTAATTGGAACTTAAGTTTGAGAATACATTTAAAATAACAAGCGGCCATTACAAAAATGATTAGATTTTTGAGCCTAATGTGGTAAGACGTATAATAGGAAGCCCATAATATAAGCTCATACAGAAGTAGGTATCATTTTATGAACGTTTCCAATAAACCCTTATTCATTTCCAACGTCAATATTTTTATAATTTTTAGATATTTTTTACATTAGACTTTTTATTTAATTCTAACCTATTTTTACCTGAAAAATACATTGGAATTTCAGAGTAGACGTGAACAGTTATCGTTTAAGCAAAATAAAGACAAAAATATATAAAAGGCCTAAAAACAAGATTTTATTAGGAAACTTGAGCGCACTTTTTTAGCGTGAACAGAGTGGCAGTCAGTTGCTTGCATCGCTTCAGCTGCTCATCCAGACGTTTCGGTTCCGCTTCGACGAACTTCTCCTCGGCGTAGATAACTTCGCTCTCCGCCGCTGACACTAGGTGGAGCTCTTCGCACAGGCGCGGGAAACTCCCTATATCAAGAAAAAAAATGCATTTTTAGGTTTTGATTTTTTTCACCGCTTACAATGGAAGCAACAGGGCTCGAAATGACGAAAATTGGTGAAAAGCACTTTTTCGAGCCCTGCTGTCCGCCATTTGGATTTCAGCGAACCTTATAGTAATAGTATAGTAAATTACAAACTTAACTGAACAAAAACACTAATTTTATCACAAATTTACAATAAACTACAGAAAACAGACTGATTGAAGTTTTCTTGTCCAACAAAATATAAATTTCAAATTAAACGGAACAGAAACAAAAAAAAATATGAAAAATTTACTATAAGCTAATGAAAACAGAATTTTTGAAGTTTTCGTGCCCAACAAAATATAAAAAAAAATTACAAATTAAACAGAACAAAAACAGAAATTTTATCACAAATTTACAATAAGCTACAGAACCAGACTGATTGAAGGTTTCGCGCCAGACAAAATACAAACCTTTTACAATTTATTTTCAAATCTGTCGCAGTTTTCCTTGCAAAGGTGATAGTTATAGTTAATAAGGTTCCACTTAAATTCATATCTGCTTTGCTTGAATCTTGATTAAAGTAGTCTTTCGCGGCTACATTATGGTCTTTGTTTATTGGCGTGAACACGAAACAGAAATATGATTTGCGCCCGCGATTTAATACGAGCGGGAAAGGCGACATACTGTAGTAGGTAAACGGGTTCATGTACACTCAACAGGAATATACAGAAGGAAGATATACGCAAAACAGTAATACATTTGCCATTTTTATGCACAACAACAAAACAAAGGTTTATCAACGCCTGTACATATGTAGGTATCATTTTGAACGTTTCGAATAAATCGTAAGATAATGGTTGGAGGTTGTAGTTAGACGTATAATGGATATCAAAGCGTATACAGAAGTAGATAACATTTTGAACGTTTTGAATTATTTTTAATTCATTTTCAACATGTGTTTCTACTTCTGTATGGTCTTTGATATTCTTACTACGTCTTACTACAGCCTCCAACCATTGTGCTTCAAAATCAAAGGTTATTCAGTTACATTTCTTCGGTTCCAGTGAAGACATCAAAATCTTGCACAAGTAATATCAGACAAGGCAATGGTAAAGTTACAAACCTATGTACAACACAAACATTATTATACAATCTTTGCGAATGCCACCTTTTTAAAAAAAATTGTCAGGTCCCAAATATACAATTGAAGACGCACTAAACACTCTTTAAAAACAACTTATTGCCGTTTTAATGTTTTTCGACGACTCCTTTTTAGAAAAGACGTTCAACGCTTTGCGGAACTCTCAAATTTAAGAGGTTAAAATAAAAACTTTCTACAACGAACCATTCGCAGAATACGTCATAATTATCTGTTTTACTCAGTTGATTCAAAAATTTCGAGAGTCACAATTTTTATCGCGCACTAGATTTAAACATTTTCGGAAATCTGTTAACCCACGGAGACGCAGTTAGGCCGAATTCAGTCGGAAAATACTTGTTATCGGTTTTCTTTCATTGATTTTAAAACGTCACCCGGCCACTCCATACGGTTCCGCGTACCCATTCAGGGAAAGTCCCTCCACCCCTTCCATCGACCCAACACTCAGCTGGTCCGGATTAGCGAGGCACGAGGCGCGACGCGAAAACTCGCGATGCATGGCCTCGTCCAATTCTGACGTCATAATCGGCTCGTCGCCGCTCTCGAAGACGCTGTTGGGCGTGGAGGGTCGTCGCGACCCCAAGTCAGAAAACTGTGAACTTCTGCGTCGTTGAAATCGCGCGCGCCACTCATTGTACGAATGCTGGAAGCTCTCGGCCAGCGCAAGTTTTAACGCTCGCGCTTTTTCACGGCGCGCGAACAGCAAGGCGCGGCAGGTTAGCGCCTCCCGGCCGCGAGTGGTCAGTAAAAAAATGCGAGGCCGAGTAGGCAGTGTGACGCAATAAGCGATGTCGTGGAGCGGGAGGCTCTCACTCTCACTTTTGCTCCAAACTCCTCCTAAACTCCCGTTAAAAGTGTTGCTCCTCCTGCGAGGTTGATCGAAATGGAAGAAGTTCTGATCCTCGCCGTGGTTATTGTTCAGCTCCGAGGTGGATGACGTCATGAGGCTCGAGTCGTCGAGTGACATCATCGGGTTCGAGTCGTCGAGTGACGTCACGCGCCGGTAGTAGGGCGTGTCGAAAATGGTGGTGACCGGCGGGGAGATGTTGCAGCTGCTTTCGCTTGAATTTCGACTCGAAGAAGAAACGCTTACGGGTTTGTGGGAATTCTGACTTCCGGGTTTGTGGGAATTTTGACTTCCGGGTTTCGAGTTGAGACTTCCGGGTTTTCTCATGAAGCGTGGCGAGCCGCTGGGTGGCGTAAAGCGCGCCACGCTTTTCGACTTGTGTTTGAGCAGGGTGGGTGAAGGGGGTTGACGGGAAATACCCACCCATTTACCCTCAAGTTTTACGGTTATTTTGTCGAGCGACTTTTCCTGGCACTTGCTGGAAAGGTCAAGGGCGAATTGGAAACAATCCTCGGGCTTGAGAGTGTAAACTGTGCGTTCGCCCAGTAACCTGTGGATACAACGAGAATAGTTGGTGGTAACAATTTTCTACGTTTAGTATAAGGGTGGTGCGAATGTTTTTGTGTTCAAGTCTTTAATTTTTAGCTGGCATTGTTTTTTGTTTGGAACATAATAACTGGAGTTTATAGTAAGACGTAATAAGAATATCAAAGCCATAACAGAAGTAGGTATCATTTTAAACGTTTTGAATATCTCTTTATTAAAGTGCTACTACTTCTGTATGGACTTTGATATTCTTACTACGTATTCATTTTTTATTTAAACATACAACAATTTTAATATGGAAATGTGGGTTTTTTTCTTTTTTAATTGGTATTATTTTGGCGAGTCCCAGTTAAAATTGCAACAAAGATGCAATTACCTTTGAAATTAAGTGTATTCTTAAAGCCACAATTAGCAAAATTGCATGAAATTACGCGACGTGGACGTTAAAAAGCTCATTGAGTTTCAATTAAGAAGTGAAAACATAATTAAGTCCCAAACCTGTATTTATTGCCACGACGAATACAAAGCAGAAGTCTACAATTAGCAGAGACAAGATGCATTATAATGACCTTTAAAACAAGGGAAAGGGGCTTAGAAGACTTTTGAACGTTTAAAATTTTAACGAAATACCTAACCTTTCAATTTTAAAATAAGCTACAATTATACAAATTAAAGAAAATGGAATCAGAAGTACAACAATGTCGTCGTTAAAACGTAAATTACGCTGAAATTAAGTAACGCAAATTATAATTTGACTCAGTGAAAATATCAAAGCGCATGCAGAAGTAGCATTTTGAAGGTTTCGAATAACTCTTTATTCATTTTCAAGATGTTGAAAAAACGTTCAAAAATGCAATCTACTTCTGAATGGGCTTTGATATTCTTAATACAAGCTACAACCTTTATGCTCCCAAACCTTACATTTACCGCAAGGACTGTACATTATAATTTTACCAAGGCTAGGCTACAATTAACAAAACAAGAACAATCCATTGTTCGCTCACAAACCTGCAATTAAACTCCTCGCAGTTCCCGCGTGACGTCACCGCCGACGAGTGGTCGTGATTTATGACGTCACCATGGACGCTTTGTGACGATTCCGAGCTGTTGTCCGACGAAGAAAGGCCCAGCTTGCGGCGCAACGAACGGGGGGTTCCCCGAATGCGGTGAAGCAGCGAGTGCTTGCCTTCTCGGGGTGACGCCATAAGTGATGACGTAGTCGGTTCCGGGTAATCAGATAAGTTGGAAGCTAATTTGGCTTTACGGTTCCTAAGCGCGCCGTAATTACGCGTAGAAAACTAAACAGAGCGAGGTTATTGATTTTTTGTATCCTTGATTAACTGAACCTTTTACAAAGTCCGTCGCTAATAGTTATTTCTAGAGTTATTTTTTGTGTTTTGCGGGGCTAAGCTATTCACTAAGTTGGTCTGAATGCATTATGGTAAAATTTTGTTCTGAAAACAGCTTGTAATAATTTATCTCAACTAAAGCGGCTGTAAGAAAAGCCGCTGAAAAAACAAAACCTAGAGAACAAAAACTAACAAGTTGATGTAGGATTCTTGATCGACTGAACCTTATTCCAAAGTCCGCCTGCCTCTTCGGAGTTTAATATTTCTCGATTTTGCTGATCTAAGCCATTTAGTAAATTGGACAGTCTGGAAGCAGCTTGGTTCAATTTATCTCAACAAAAGCAGGCGACATGCCGCTAAAAAATAACCTATACAGAAAAAACTAATTTGATTTCGTTTAATATACTGATTCAATGAACCTTATCCTTAAGAACGCTGCTTCTAGCTCTAAATACCGAAGTTCAAATACTTTTCAAATTTCAAAGACTTAGTGGCAACCCAGGTTAAAGCAGGGCATTCCCAGTTACAGATAAAAATCAACTCTTTCTCTACTGCCACAACAAAAGCAGGAAATCGACAAGAGACTTGAATTTCAAAGTGGTAGAAACAGACCGCAGATGCTTGTCGCGATTCCGGCCACTAAAAACACAAAGCAAGTAGTGTGGCACTTGTGCGGTTTGCACGTGTGCCAAAACCAACATTCCAATTATTAACGTGGTTGCTTGTTCTACCTTACCAGGGCACAATTCTGAACTCAGCGTGTCGGTTTAAAGTTTAACTTACACCTAAAGCTATTTAGTTTTTGTGAAGGTTTAGAACAGTGGTTCTTAACCTTAAAAGGGCACAATTTATAACGGTTTGAAGTTTAACTCTTCTTAAGTTGTTTAACCGCAGATAACACCTTAAGCTTAACGATTTTGTGAAGGCGGTTTTGGAAATAGTCATTCTACGCAGTAAGCCTTTTAAGGTCGCCAACCACGAAGTGAATTTTTACTGCAATAACGTACGACTTGGTGTCGAAACAAGCAGTTTTGCTCTCGACTTCTGTCTTTTTAGGGCAAAAAATGACTCCAAAACTTTGATTCGTGTGTTAGCTGAAGATTTTGAATTTAAGGTGTCTATAGGAAAAATATGGGTACAGTCAAATTTAAGGGTTATAAACAAAATCTAAAATAAAAATCCCGAATTATGAGTCGTTGGCTAAATCAAAAGGAAAAACTTACTTCAAGGTTATTCACAAAATCTTGCTTTCTACGTCATTGACAATACAAAACGATATAACCTGTTAACAGTGTCACCTTATAGTATAAGCCAAGGTATAAGGCTTATACCAACTGCGACTACATACGAACTTAGAACTTAGGTCTTATTTTAGTAAGAAAATCCTAGCTGTTTTCTCGTATCTAAGCTAAATGTTTTAATATTTTCAAAACAAACCACCAACTTGCGACTTAAACAACCTTGTTTACACCAGAAAGTCCAAACCTAAAATATCTCCAGCAACTATTTCACTCCAAATCGGCAACTGATTGTTATTGTCTTGCCAGCGTGAAACGTAATATTGTAATGTCGGTTTATAAGGCTATCAAATTACAAGTGGGTGTGTGAGCAACCCTTATTGCCCAAAGAGCTGTTATTCCCACATATTACAACCGATTTGTACTTGTTTTGTGCGTTAAGCAAAGCCTGGTGTACTTCAAGTTGTACTTAAGTTTGCTGAAAATAACTACATCCTGTATTATTTTATAGGCGGCGAAATATTAAGGCTATTTGCAACGAAATATTACGACTAATTTTGCTCAGCGACAGATTGATGGACAGGTCGACTCGATGACCGCAAAGTCCTTTCGCAGTCCTTGTCTTACTCTTTAGGCTATTTATTTTTCAATCTTTACAAAGGTGCAAAAAAATAAATTGAATCTTGAATACAGCTTTTTTATCTGAACAGATATTTTGCTTCTCACCTAAAACAACGAGATACTTATAGGTCATTTTTTGTGCTTTAAACAGTCTTCATAAAAATCCTAACCTATAATCCAGCCCACCATCTATTATTACAAAATCCATATAAAGGCAATCTCGCAAACGAGGATACTCCATTACACCCGGATTCTAACCTTGTAGACAAATTGTCCACAGCGATCGAAATCGATAAAGCCATAGCCACCAAACTACACTGAGTGACCTCACTGAACAGTCGGTATTACGTCGTTTAACATGCTACTTTCAAGTGCATTAGAACTGCTTTGTCACATGAGCCTTTTTCCCTTTTTATTAGCGATTTCCAACTATTTTTCCGAAAGCGTTACTACCCAGTGCCTTTTTACTGTAGCTGTGAAATACATGGTTTTAGGAAAATTAAGTTTACTCAAAACTAATTTATGTTTTGATTGGTCTGAGCCTGATTTATGCAATACCTGAGAAAAATTTAGGAGGTAATAGTAAAACCCTGGTTAATATTAATTAAAATTCGAACTTGACTGATGTCTTATGTTATGTTCGCTCACAAAACTTCACTGAAAAGAATGGGACAGGTTAAGCCTTGCTGTTATAATTATACTCTTATTTTGGGACATCGCGAAAAAGGTTAAGCAACACACGTTCCCATATTATTCATTCGATTTACGATATACTGACAATGCCTTTGCTAGCGAAATACATATACATCTTTAAAGGTCTTTTAATAGTGTCTGACCTGAATTGCTAGCTTTGTTGAGTATTCAGCCATTCAAGTATTACTTCTGACAAAATGACAAGTTGAGCTCAGTCTTCAAACCAAAGACCGCATTGTAAAGCTGCTGTCAACAAGCAACGTCCCAAGAAACTTCTCTGTTTGCCAACGCTAATTAAGATCTCCTAGCGTAGCGTCGCCTTAACTTTACGACTCGAAGACAAACGGATGTAGGTTTTATTGGACGCGGTGTACGCTTTGATCTAATGTCGAAATCAAAAGCTGCTCGAAATTCGAATTTCTAGTGTGTTATTGTAGCGTTCTGAAATGACAAACCGTACGTAACGGTGTCTTAGAAAAATATTGCAGTTTGAGTAGATTTTTACATTATGTACCGATGTATGTTTCATAAGGGCGGCGTGCGCATTGATCTCATGTGTAAATTAAAAAACTGCTTAAATTAGAGTTTCTAGTGTGTTGTTTCAGCTATCTAAAATGAAAACGTACAAATCGCAACGTCTTATGGAAACATTGTCAACGTACCAGTTTATGTCAGTTTATGTAAATCATTTTTGTTTTGAAATAAAGAAAGATTGATTGCAAATGTTTACACAGTGAGCGACTTGTTTACGGTTCTTTAACTTATTTAACTTGTAAGTCAAAAGTGACTCTAATTGAGTGGTTCTAATTCTGAACCTTTTTCCAGTAGCGTAACACTGAAAATTAGCCATTTTGCCTAAATTTTATCTTGTTTATAGAATACGAAAATGACAAAAACTTATTTCCAGCGATATCCGCATATATTTTAAAGTATAGTTCAAAGTCGCAATCATGCATTTTTTTTATAAACTCCGCATAAGACCTAAAAGCTGATCGCGTACTAAGCTAGTGCTATACCTATATGTGCTACGTGCACCACAGCTTGATAACAACTGCTTTAATTTCAACCGGCGTAAAAGGACCTTTATGCCTCTCAACAATTGACCTTAACGGCCCAACTATGAATACACCCAAGCCACACAATACAAAAGTCAAGCTCGACGGCGAACTTTTAACAAAACCGTGCAATCATAACCTCAGAATCACCCTAACTGCAAAGTAGTAAGTAAATACCATTATCTTATCAGTTATCTCATGGAAATAGTGCACATTCAAGTCTCATGCTTGGCTGCATGTCAATTTGCAATACAAATAGGTTATAGTCGTTAACAAAAAGTTCCACGTCACACTTGAGAATATTTCATGGCACACACTGCTACCGCAGCACACTGTTTGAGGATCACTGCTCTAACAGTTCCTATCGGCCACGCAAAATAAGTCAAACAAAGTCCAGCAAGAAGGGAACAAAGCAGCGATGCAAGACCAAAGTACGACCGTATATGTCGCCCATCCAGCACTTGCATATCACTGACGCACCACCTTTGCAATTCGTGGAATAGCAATCAGACTTTATTAGGCCAACTTTTACTTCAAAAGAACTAGGCGTCGCAACATTTTAGAAAAAAGCTAAACATTTAGTTTCAAAAGGAACTGGTATTTAGGGATATATCTAATGACAAGCAGTGAAAAAGTGGTGATTAAATCTAGGGATACGTGGGTTTTTAAAGCCGCAATGGATGAAAAAGGCGAAAAACATGTTTAAATAAGAAAAGCTGGCGCTTCGTAATTGAGCTGTCTGATAAGAACTGTAGTTTGAAACCCATCATCTTTTCCAATATTTACCCTTAAATATTACCAAGCTTTTTATCTGTTCTATGTTTTGTAAAACAATCTGAACATTAGGGGAGGGGCTGGGGGTGATTTATTTAGCATTGTACATGAAATATGAGCAATACAGTGGTTTCTTGGAGCGAAACTTAATTATACCCGGTAGCGTCGTGTGCCACATGGCCTGTGTGGTGTGAACACGACATCACTAACACAATTTTCAAGGTAAAATAATACTTTAAGGTCGTTACAAATGTAGATGGCCGAACACAACATTTAAAACCCCTTTTTTAGAACAGGGATCGCCGAACTACACCTGTTGTTTTATTCTTGCATGTTTTGTAAAACAATGTTTATTATAGTTTAATAACAAAAATGCGAAACTAAGCTAAATTATGACGTAATTTTAAACAAAACTACAATTTCATAAAGCTTACTATATATTTTGTTATACATTGTTTCATATTTACTTCATTTAAGTCAAATTAGGTTAATACGAACTTTTAATAACTGTCCACGATCGCCACCAGTTATTCGGCCCTTTCAGAAAAACGTTTTGTCACCTCTGAAGTACAATAACCTTAAATGATCATCGCAAATTCCAAAAATTAAGGAGGTATTTTAAAAGTCACAATAACCACAAGCCAACAGACACTTTTGTTTTTAATGGTGTGTAATGTGATATAGAACCAAAATTACTCCGTTAATTCGGCACGTTTGCCAAGCATGACCCTGGACTTAACGGCTCATCTAGTTTGCCTGACCAAACAAAAATTTCGTTGTCTTCATACCTTGAATAAAAGCACAGTTAGCTAAATCTTAACTTCCCCTAACTGCTGACGACGCTAATGGAACTGGGCAAACGAACTTTAGACCGCAGTCGTTCTATTATGAGCGAGCGCACCTCACTATGAATAAACAACTCTGTTCGTCAATATATAACGCGAGATGCAAAAGTCCCTTTTACTTGAAAATGCTCAAAACAGATCCTTTTTCAAACAAGCTTTTATGACTTTTCTCCGACTTACTTTAATGGCCGATGTAAAACAAATCCTTTTTTAAAATAGCTTCATTTTTCGGCTGCATTTATACTCTTATGTTTTTTAATGCAGGTAGTTACTGAAAATGGCCCTTTTTGTCTTCCTCTAAACTTGCCAACCGACTTGTAAACGTACAAAAAGTTATTAAATAACTAGCATTCCCCACTGTAAGTTTTACCAAATCTAAACCTAATATACGCAGTGCTTTTTTCGCGCCTCGCGCGATCAATCTGCACTTCGGTTCCATATTTTCCCACGAGTTCGTTATAGACAACAAAACGTCTTATTAGGATTAATTATGTGATGACGTCACGATTTGACAGTTTTTGAGTCATCCCTAAAAAAATTCAAAGTAGCTTTAAAAAGCTGACCGTTTACTTTTTCGCCCTTTATCGTACTACACTATGTGGAAAGTTTTATTGGCAATTTTTTTCTCTCTGAACACTAAACCAACCATTGCGCGAAATAAAACAGAAGTCTACTTAAAAAAATGTGGAATTTGCTATTCTAGCATCTGTTCGAAAAAAACTGATCGCTTAGCATAGGTCGAGTACTATATAGCCCTTTAAAGTAATATACTGTGTAGAACTAAAACCTGCCGCCGATGGTTTGGATTCTATAAAGATACACCTTAGTGTAGAAAAGACTAATGTTTCACAACCTGGAAATTGGCAATTGCGCTAAAAAACGCAAAGGTCCAACTGAAAAAATAAGAAATTTGTTATTCTAACACTTGCTCGATTCAAAGTAGCTTTAAAAACTGACCGCTCAGTAAGGACCGAGTACTTTTTAGCGCTTAAAAGTACTATAATGTGTGCACAGTACTATTGTCTCCCTGTAAGCTAGCCCTTTTTGCGCTAAAAAAGAAAAAAGAGGAATTTGCTATTCTAATATCTAACATCTGTCCGAAAAAAATGACCGCTTAGATCAGGGGTGTCCAACAAGCGACACGCGTGCTAAATGTGGCACGCGACCTAATAAAAAATGGCACGCAAGCCCTCCCCCAAAAAATTGTTATTCAGGCAATTGTCAAAAAAGCTCAATTTGTTATTCAGCCAATTGTCAGAAAATACTAAGTTTGTTATACAGCCAATTGCCATTGTTTGTTCACAATATAAAACAATCGCGGTAATCACGACAACCAACAATTACTTTTGATATAGTAACATTATACTGTATGGAGGCTAGCATTCACATAATATTATATAGCTTGGTGTGAACAAACAAAAGTCAGCTCACCGAGAGACACTTTGATGTAGTGATGCGCATTTCTACTAGACAGTTTTTTTTTTCAAGTTTAAATAAACGTTCTTATTTTTGGTAAAAAAGCGCTTTTATGATTAAAAAGAATTGGTTCGGTTACGAAACTTTGGCACGGGAAGAAGTTATAAGATAAAAATTGGCAAGCCGGCATGGTTGTGTTGGACACCCCTGGCTCAGATATAGCCGAGTACTTAGTAGCCCTTTAAAATACTATGCTGTGTAGGGTCGCTATTGTGGCACTCGAAATGGAAAGTCCTTGAACTGACAATGTTGCCTGTCAATCACCCTAATGTCAACAGCAAAGGCGGAATTAAGGAGCGGAAAACAAGGTTACAGCCAGTGCGTTGTATGATTCATTTTAACCCCCAATTTCAGCCAAACCGTGTCTTGGAAGCCGAACGCCGGTTTGGAATGTTCGAATGTTTGGACAATCAAATCGTGAAAAGAGAAAAGCAAAATGAAACCGCAATAAAAAAACTAAAGGAGGCGCAGTAAAAATTCAATTTTGAGAACAAGATTTGTGCGTAATAAAAACAAGGCCAATTCGAACGGGCGTAAGTACATTTACGCAGTTTTTAATGCATTTTTGTTTATAAAACTGCTTTACGATTCCGTACAAAGTTTCTAAAACAATAAACCACGTTGTTTTTAAATTACTGGAAACTGAAAAAGTCACCTACATCTAAAATATTTTTTTCAATGCCTAATAAGTTTAACTTTTGGAAAAAACGTTCAACAAAAACCTACGTAATTCTAAAAAAATTAATCCTTATAAGTTTATAAATATCGAGTAAACTTCTTTATACAGCGAATAACTGCACGTTTGCAAGCTTATTAACTTTCCAATTGTTCTGCACATTCTCTATTTGGCCCGATGCACAGTGACGCAATAGTTGTTGACAATAGGGCTTGTGACGACACACAGGTATGACTAACTATGCGAGTTCGGTAAACCAGTAAGAATTAGAGCAAAATCAATTGCAGCACAGGTTCATAACGGTACGTAGCACAGTTTTAAGATTCGTGAGACCTAATTTTGGGTAATTGTGGCGATAAGACGTACAATCGTACAAGACTATGCGTTGGCACATATGATATTTGTAATTTAAATGCAACAGACATATGTTTTTGAAAAGTAACTGGTTAAAGCCTTACATTAAACCAAATAAACGCTTCTCGAAAAATGACTTGGCGCAATTCACAAAATGCGGTTTGTTTTAGTTTCCTAACTAGATTTGTGTTAATACAAAGCTAACCTAGCACCAAAATAATGGCACTCCATTTTTACAGGCAATCTAATTATGGATTCTAACACTTATGTAACAATTCAGCCATCAAAACGCCGACATGTGCACAACTTCCCTCTTGAATGGCAGCAAACTGACAACCGATAGCAATCTGGTCTGCATTTATAACTGAGAATATAAGCTTTCGTAATGAGTAATTACTTCTTTCTAGCTGCATATCACCAATTACTTCTTTCTAGCTGTATGTCACCATCAACTGATAAGCAAACAAACCTCCTTGCAACATAATTAGACCTTGAACCTATATTGAGGTTCACCAAAGGGCTATTTTAGGTGTTTATTGGCCTTGTGGCCCAACCCTGGCATCGTTATATACAGAGATTACAAATGCCTGTATTATTACATCAGGGCAGCAGTAGCTAAGAACTTGTGTTACTATAATTAGCTTGGGCGGAGTTATGTGAACTATGTTAGGTCACTGAAAGCGAAACTGGAGTTCATTAGCAGACTTCACCTTACTAAGGAGCACCAGGACCTTAATAATGTTAGACTAGTTTCAAAAATGCTTAAAACAGCTTCATTTCTCAAACAAGCTTATATGACTTTTCTCCGAATTATTTTAAACCGTTTATTTGTAATAATTACCTTTATTAAAATAAATTTCTTTGTCAGACCTGATTTACCTGCATCTTAAATTCAGATGTATTTAGACTAAACTTGTCAATAGACTTCGATTTCAAAAACAAAAAATTGTTACTAAAAAGAAGCAATTGAATAATCTGCCATCTGTTCACTTTCAAAGCAGCTTTAAAAAACTGACCGCGTAGTGAGAGCCAAGTACTTTTAGCCATTAAAGTACAATGCTGCGTAGAAAATACTTTTGGTAACTTAAAAGCCTGTATTGTTATACAAGGAAAGCAGTCGCTCTTGTTACTATAATTAGCTTCTCAACAGTTCCATGAACTATGTGGGATTGTGAAGTCACTGAAATCGAAACTGGGCTTCATAGACTGACTTCCCCTTATTAAGAAAGATCAGGGCATTTATGTTGTTTGATCAATTTTACTTCTGTAAGCTACTTTGATTTGTTTCGGCATCATTACGAGGTTTATAGGATACAGCATGCTGCGAGATTACCTTGCAAACTACGTGGGTTAGAAAACCTGCATTGTTTTTCGTACAAAGCGTATATTAAAGCCAATTTAAAACGAATTAAAACAGTTGGGCGTGTAATTTGTTATACTAATAAAGTCTACGGTAAACAACATCTAGAAACATCTAGAGCTATGAATATTGCCGTTTTGACACTAACTTTTTTGACACTTAAATCCCAGAAACAAAACGAATACCAAATGCAAAACTAAAGTCTTTCAACCTAGAACTAATAAAGTGTACAAATCTTACTGGTTGATGACCATGTACCGGTAATTAATCTTAACCGGTATTTGTATTTTACCGAAAATAAGAGGTGTCATTCACGCAACAAGTCTAAATAAACAATTTTTTTGTCAAAAGCGCTGTATTAATATAGTCACATAATTAAACCTTTCCATTTAAAGCTAGAAAACAAGTTAGGAACTACAACTAAACAAGGATTTCACCTTTTGTTTTGGCAGCACAACAGCAAAACACGCCCTAACTACAAAACCTTCACATTTGCAGCGCGCAAAACCGTCTACCAAACTTTTCGCACGCACCACCGCGTTTGTGACGTCAGCCAAATTCAGGGGGGTTGAACACTTAGCCTTGGGGGTGCACGACGCAAAGCGACAATGCCGTAACAAAGGAAGTCGTGCGTAGAGAGGCTTTTCGATGGCAAAGCGTGGTTGTTTCAAAGGTTTTAAACCGACGTTTAGCTGTTTGGATGTGTTATGTTCGCTCGTTTTGTAAAACAAGGCGCTTATGTGCTTGGAAATGTAATCTAATGCAAACATTTTTTTTGATTTTTTGTGCCTTTATCTTAGCGCCCTGCTGGACTTAGAAAGGCTTTTAGTCGTTCAGCTATTAGCAGGGCGAACTTGGCGCGCTAGGATTTTTTATAGGCCAATATCTCCGAAAGTTAGGCAGCTAATAAGCTGATTTTTATATACAGTCCTTGTATTGGCTTTAGCAAACCAGCGATTACAATTTTAGCAAAAAATATTTAAAAATTGTTAACATTAATTTTAATGAATAAATATTAATAAAACAGATGTTAAAAATGAATAAAAAGTTATTTGAAACGTTCAAAAAGCTACCTACTCAGTATGGGCTTTGATATTCATAATTGGTGTCACACAATAGGGGACCGCACCTGAGCTACAGAGTATAGTCAGGCAAGCGTTTCGTAAACACCTCGTCAGCACTTTTCCGCTGTGGGCTCAAATTCGTTTTGCACTGGTTTGACATGCCAGGAAAAAAATTGGCTTTGTGCGTTGCAATCGGAAAAAGCCGGAATAAATAATTTAAACGCACATCGCGAAATTTCGCCGCACTAGATTTAAGCAACGTTGTTTTTAGCGGTAACTTGACCGCAGCCGTAATTGGAAGGTTCATGCCTGTCAAGTTTGAAACGAGGCGAACTGAAGCAGGAAAACTCAGGAATTTTACAGACAACAATACGGAAAACTTTACATCATCTAATATGATATTATGTAACTGAAGAAAATATTTGGCAAACGAAAGCTGAAACAGGTAATCTAAAACCCTATTTATCAATTCGTAATATGACTTAATGTTAATATGAACTCTAAGATTTGGCTAATGGCAATTAATTAGTTTGGGTGTTTAACGTGTTGATAAACACGTAACAATGCCTTTTACATAATCTTGAATGGTTGGTTCACTGGTGATCCGTTGTCGCTGTGTCTCGAATATGAAAGCTGTATTACATCTGCGATGCTTTTAAAGCAGTGATTCCCAAACTTTTTTTCTCGCGTACCATTTTGAGCTTTTGTACAGTGTTGATGTACCACCTAAGTTACACCTTACTAGAATATCTTAAACTTTAAATATTTTAGCATATTATACAAAAGAAAATGAGCATGTAAGCAGAATAAAACTTTACCAAACGCCATACCAGGAAGACAAAGAAGCCATAAATTAAACAAAACCCAAGGTACAATGCGATAGTTGTTTTTTCTTCACCAGCTGGTCGATACATACTACAATACTACACCGCTCACTATTAGTTTATTACTACATATATATTAAACCAGCTAATAATTAGCGTTTTATTATCTTGAACAAGATAAGTGTTACGTCATAAACGTTCGAAACCTCAAGTAAAAGGTAACTAAAACGCAGCACGGCAAATTACCCAATCTGAAAGTTTTAAAAGTTGAACGTTTTCGAAATTGATACGTATGCTGAAGTTAGTCGCGTACCACCTAAAAGACTCTCGCGTACCACCGGTGGTACGCGTACCACAGTTTGGGAACCACTGTTTTAAAGGGTCTGATCTAGGGATGTCCGATAATATCGGATCGAGGCGATACCCGATATCGACTGATGGGCTAAAATATAGGGAAGTCGGCTGCATTTTACCTTTGCGTATTTGTCGCTTTGCTAAAGTGCAGAAAAATACAAGGGAAACGAAATACTCGACTGAAAAAAAGTAAAATGCAAGAAATGAAACGATGGTGCTTAAGTTGCACCATACTTTTGCCTATAAGATGCATCAAGTAATGGCTTACAATTAGCTAGCTTAAAGACACGTCGAACCAACGTCATTTAGTAAAACGCATTGCTTATACAACAGCCTTAGTACGGAGAACAACCCACCAGTTGTTCAATTCTAAAATAGTTCTTCCGGCAAAATTTGATCAAAGTGCAAACGTTTCGACCACCTATTCGGGCAATCTTCTTCAGGGCAATATTATTGCAACTATGGGCGAAAGCATATATATAAACTAGACAAAAAAATAAAGGAAAAATGAACCACGTTCTACAACATGAGGCGAGAAAAAACGACATAATCACCCGATGACGCAATGCGAAAAAACGAGGCTGCTTACCAGATATTAACAGTACATAAAAGTGTATACCAAACGTCCACATACAACACTACTTGAGGTCTGTACAGACTTTTGCCCAACAATTCTACGCTTCACTCTTACATGTGTTTTCGGACCACGCCACGCCTTGCTTCCCAACATTTGTTTATACGAACAGCAGACAACATTTCCCATCATTCACGTAATGCTGTATCGGAAAACGCCCACGATACACCCCCACAATACAGAAGGAAACGTTCGTTACACGAATGCGACGATTTATGGAGCCACATTGTGGAGTTCCACTATTGCTTGCGGACTGCGCTGCAATACAATAACTAAATATCTAAACCAATAGTTCTAACTCTTTGAATGTCGTTATCAATAAGAAGAAGATAACGAAACAGATTTAAATTATTCAACTTAGAAAAAAATATAAAGTTAAGACCAGTGTATGTGTATTAACAACAGAATCTGGCCCTCCAACAGAACACATAATGCCGACGATAACAGTTCTAAAATTTATTAATAAAAGCTTGAGAAGCGCACCGCTCCGAACAAAAATCAGTCAGCAAGGTGTAAAACTTTTAATACAAATATGCATTTCGCCTATAAATGGCATCATCAGTTTGTCTTAATTCGAATGAAAGTTAAGACCAGTAATCAATTGATAAACAACGAACACTTGAATTTGCATTCATATAAACATAAAAAAGGTGAACATTCAAAAGTCTATAATTGCATTTGCTTTTTATGGGTTAAAGCATATTTTATCATTGTAAAACGGCCCCCGTAGTTTATCGCTTTGTGTTGTACGTATTTAACTGCGAGTTAAGAACCACCGCCCTAAACTGTGGGACAACAACAAAACTGAAATGTTGTTTGAAATAATTTTTTAACTTATCAGAATTTTTTTTTAAATAATGCTTGCTTACTTCTTACTTTAAACTGAACAAGAACTTTTGTGTAATAAATTGTCCATTTTACAAATGCAATTATCTTTTAACGTTGCTCTACGAACTACTTGTTAAACAGTTTAATTATAATATATTTTAATATTTCGAACATCCTGGCAAAAGTCAGTGGTTTCAAATTTCCGAAAACGTGCCTAGTGGCCCAACTAGCAAAAAAGCTTATTTTATTTTATGCAACACTTAATCATTGAATTCAGTTGGGCCACTACTACTGCTTTATTCAGAAGATTAATATAATCTTTTAGGTTTTCCGTTATTTTAAAAAAACATTTCGGAGTAAATACAGGCAAACACCAAACAGCCCGTTTCTGCATCTTTGCAAAACTTAAAATATTGAGTTGAGCCACTAATACGGCTTTATGGATCACTTTACTAAGATCTTTATGTCTTGTAAGTTTTTTTTATAATAAAATCGGAGTAAACATTGGAAAACTTCAAACAGTCTGTTTCTGCAACTTTCCTTTTGTAAAAAAAATATATTTTTATTTAGCAGAAATTCATACAATAGTGACTCACCCTTCAGTTGGGCCACGGTCCTTCCAGCTTGACTCAGCTGCAAAACCAAAGCTTCGACCTCACGCGCGTTCACACGACATCTAGCGGAAATACAAATATTAATTATTTTTCGTACGGTGGTGACAATCGACCAGTTCTGTAGCTTTTTGCTAGCTCGAAATTTACTTCAAAAAATATCGAAAATATATCGTGATTTACACACACGATAAACGTATAGTACAAAAATAGACTCACTTAGGCGTAAATAGTCAGTTTAAAAGACACTTTATCTGCAAATCTCACAATTTTTTCGTTAAGTTGAAACTTGCTTCCAAAAAACCTAGCCTTAATTTTTTTAAATAAAACTTTTTAAATGAAACTTTATCCAGAAAAGCTGCAATTTTTTTGCAAACTTTATTCATAAAGGATTTATTATTTCGACATTTTTTAACAAATTAAAAAAATACCCCCCAATCTAAACCAAAGAAAGCATCAAACGCCCCGCAAAACCGACAAACAACAGTTCTATCCGCGAATTCCGCAATTTGTTCCGCACCTTCTCTCCACCACCTCGTTCCGCAATTCCTCAACCGCCGCTTCCACATCGACAAGTTGCTTCTCAGTTCGCGCCGCGTTCGCTCCGTAACTATGGCGATCCTGGTCCAGCTTGAGTCTGCGCATGCGCAGGGGTCTCTGCTGCGCCCCAGCGGTGGTGGCGATCAGCTGGGCTAGGTCACGTGACTTCTCGCTAAGCAGTTCCTGGATGTGCTCCATGTTGTTGCGCTGAAAGACGGAATTCGCTGGAGTTAAGCGGAATTTTGGTGGAATTAAAGCGTATTTGGGTGAATTTTTTAGCGGCGTTAAGCGAAAATTGTGAAAATATAATTAATTTCGTTGAAATTATGCGTAATTTTGTAGAGTCGATTAAATTTTTAGCTAAATAATGCGAAAATGGAAAAAACATATTAAATTTGGTTGAAATTATTCGAAGTTTTGCGGAATCCAGTGAATTTATAGCGGAGTAGTGCAAAAATTGGCAAAAATTTAATAAATTTACGGAAAGATATGCCAAATTTGGCGGAATCGGGTACATTTGTAGAGTAATGCAAAAAAAAAAAAAAAAAAACTGTAACAAATTTGGGTGAAATAATTTGGAATTTGGGGGAATCGGATGAATTTGGGGAAAGGATCGACAAATACCTTGATAAGGACGTTTTGAACATTAACTGATGATCAACTGAAGATGATAAGTACGTACCGAAACGTCTTACGGGAAACATTAAACTTTCTTTTAGTTTAATTTAGAGTAAAACACGAAAATAATTTCATTTTTATTTATTTTCTTTTAACAATATTTAAAAAACAAAATAAAATCCAAACCCGTCAAAACCCAAAAATATCATGAAAAATCCAAACTCACCTGAAACCGTTTCAGCTCGTTCATCTGTTCCTTGAGATTATGCGCAGTTTCTCGCAACTGAAGAAGCTGGCCCTTCATCTCGGATGACGTCATAGGTTGGTCATGCCTCGGCTGTGACGTGACAGCAGTGACGACGGGCTGCTTGCTGGCGACATCTAGTGGCTGGTGATCAACGTCGTCTCGTTGTTTGGTGGGAGAGCGATTGTCAGTCTGGAAATTTAAATCGAGTCATGTTAATCTCGATATAATTATTGGATTTAGTTGATTAAATATAAAAAACATAATATTCGATAAAGGCGTCATATCTCACTTTTTCAAACGACAATAGCTTGTTCTAACATCACTGTTAATTTGTTTTCATTTCATTCTCACACTGATGATGTTATTGTCACAATCGAAATACATCATAAAAATAAGAAAAAAAGAAAAAATACCGGTTTGAAATTATAAACAAGCTATATTAATACAATTTTGCTTTTTTTTCGTAGTTTAAACCTGGGCTGTGGAGTCGGTTAAAAATAACCCGAGTCCGACTCAGGCCGAAAAATTAAAGTAGAGTCCGAGTCCCGAGTCCGATTCCGGACAAATGTGCGATTTCGCCGAGTCCCGAGTCCGGCTTCGACTCTACAGTCTGTATTTAATCCATTTACGAAACTAAAATAGATTGATATTCAGCAATTCACATATAGGGGTGTCATACAACTCGTCCACCATCAATACATAGTTGGAAAAGATTCCACCATATAGATAGATCTTGAGGCTTACTCTCAACAAATCGCAGTGAAGATACTGCTCTAGTGATTACGACACCCCGGTTTCACCATATAATATTGCACCTATACAATTTCTATTTGGCAACCATATCGGTTTTAAAATTTGATACTGCGCATGGGCACGTCGGACTCGGGACTGGGGTAGTTTTACAGACCGGTTTTAAATACGAACAAGCAATTGTTACACTTTGCTTGTTTATAGAATAGACAACTCTGTCCTAGATACCAAAAGATATAAACATCTACTTACACTGGTTATAATCGACTCGACCATCCCGGTAAGACTCGCCAGTTGTCTCTCCATCGCGATCACTCGCTTCTTGGTCGTGTCGTCAGACCCCGGTTTCTGGCCCTTCAGAGGGGGGTTTCCCTCGGAACCGACCGGACCCCCAAGGGGCAGTGACGTCACGGCGGGTGGGCGCCCCTCAGACTAAAAATTAATTTTACAAATTGGTGAAGAGAAGACAAACTAGGTTCAAACAAAGTGTGTGAAATTTTGGAGCATTTTGGAAGTTTCAAATATATCTTTATTCATTTTCAACAATGATTAAAGACTGAAAAATGAATAGAGTTATTAGAAACGTTCAAAATGTTACCACTTATGTATGGACTTTGGTAATTCTACCTTGTGCGAAACTACTTTCAGTTTTAAGGTACATACTGCTAAAAATGTAGATTTCATTTACAAGGCATGTATATATTTATTTTATTAATGTGTTTAACATGAATCAAAGGAAATAATGCAATTTACTTGATCAAGGGATTTTAATATTTTTCAAGTTTAATCAGATTTGGAAAACACAATAAAAAGACCATGAAAAATTAGCAGTGTTCCAGAAAACATAATTGTTTTTAATAATGACTGATTCTGGTGTTTTTTTTCGAGTATAGAAAAAAAACTACTGAAGAAATTAGGCTTAGAACAAAGTATATTTAGTATTTTTAAATAACCAAACCAAGCGGAAATCAATGGCTAAATTACAGTTTTTGATACGTAAACACTAGCTATTCAATACATGAACAACCTCATCGATAAATTAATATTTTTCCCAACCTGTGAATTTCCCTGCATCAGTGCATTGCGCAGCTCGTTGGGCGTGATTGGTTGAGCGGGGGGCGTGGCAGGTTCGCAGCACTCGTAGTAGGGGGGCGTGTCACCGTGGGGAGTTCCCCCGGTCTGGAAGTACGAAGGCCCAGAATCATTGCTTGCGATCGCCTCCTTGTGGCTCATGGTGGGCAGGGGAGCGAGCCTTTGTTGCGTCACTGTGACGTCACAAGAAATCCCGCCGCACTCGGCCGCCAGGGGGCGCCGCAGAGGGCTCCACTCCTCTTTATGCGGGATTTCGTATCGCTCCGGCTTTGATGACGTAACAGGCATCGGGGAGGCGCACGTGACCGCGAAATGCCCCCCCGACCTGGGGGTGTTCGTCGAGAGGACCGGGGAGCATGCGCTGATGCTCTGGATCGCCGCCTCGACCGCTGATTGGTGCGAAAGTGGGCGTGGCGAGTAGGCGTGCTGCGATTCGTCGAAAGGCGTCGACGGTCGGTTGCCATGACGCCAGGCGCGCATCGGACTGACGTCATCGCGCTCGTTGACGTCGAGCGAGAGCGACTGGTCAAACGTGACGTCAGAGTGACGCAGTCCGTTGCTGTAGGTGCTGATGCCGTTGGAGTCGCAAACAGTGACGTCATCTTGGAAGGAAACCTTCTTGGTTTTGAGCGATGGAGTATTGGAGAGATTGCTGCAGCAAGAGTCGGACTGGATCGAACTTGCCGAGGTGCTCTTCACCAAGTTGCTGTGCTTGAGGACGCCGGTGAGATGCGGAACACGTGGAGCGTCGTCGTCCGACGGAATCGACACCGAGTCCGCGGATTCAGCACCGATCCGCCTTTTAGCCTCGTCCGCTTGCCGCGCGTTGTTGCTAAGCAACGAGGACAGCAGGTCAGTTTTAGGCAGGGCCGGCTTGCGACCGGGCAGAGGTGAAGCACCCTCGGTTCGGGGCGGTTCCTGAGGGGCCGGGGTGGGTCTGACGACTGGAGGGCTGAGCGCTTTCGGTTTTTCGGGCGAAATCGCGGACTTTGGACGTTCCTCACTTTTCGACCTTGACCTCGACTGATTTGACCTTCCACTCGATCGACTCGAAACCAACCTCTTCAACCCGAACAAACCCTTCTTCGCTTTCACCTTCTCCTCGGACACGTCATCAACTGATGACGTCACCACCGGGGAAGTTTCCGCGTCTTCTGACGTCACACGCGGCGCCGGCAATGACGTCACGTGCTTGGGCTTGGGCGCCACCAGCGGCGGTTTCACGGTAGCCACTTCCTTTTTGATGACGTCATGCGTTGACGTAACGGGCACCTGGGGGATGCTGACCGCCTTGGGCTGTTGGCCCCGGAAGGAACGGCCGACCCTTGACCCCCCGGCGCCGTTTATGGTGGCCCGACGTTCCGGGGAGCGGGAACGCTTAATATTGGAAAACGGAGAAACGGGAGAAGCGTTGTCGTCTTCGATTTCCGTTTCCGCCTTTAAGGGGCGCGGTAACTGGGGTTTGGGGGCCAGGGTCCTTGGGGCCGGGGGCTTTACCCCGCTCTGGGGCGACTTGGCTTCGGTGTCGTGCACCGGGGTCTTTGGGCGCATAGGGGTTTCCCCGATTGGTTTGGGGGCAACAGCTGGGGCCGTTGGGCGTTCCTCCTCGTAAGGGAAAGCCCCGGATTCGGTGAGGTTAGCCCCAGGTGGAGGGCTGTCGTTGGACTCGGACCCACTCCGGATGTAGGAAAACCCCTTTTGGGGCACGCTGCCCCCACCCAGCCCGTTCCCTGAGAGAGTCCCATTGGGGGAATGCCCTTCTTTGACCGACGATTCCAGCACTGTGGGTTTGGCGGATCTCGGTGGGGGCGACGGTGCTTTCCCTTTTGGGGCTTTCGCGCCCAGTTTTTGCGGCAGGCGGCTCAGGGGCTTGTCACCCACCGGCTGGGGGGTCTTTTTGGCCCCAGGGGTGGTCTGGTACTGCCTGGTGAGCCCCAGTTTGGCCGGGGGCTTTAGGGCGCTCTTCTGCTGGTTTTTCTGATTCTTCTCAGCAACCTCGTCGTCATGGTTGAGTGGCTGCAGCCTCGTGCTGTTGTTGTTGTTCCGGTTGACTGGCGCCGGCTTCTGATTGGCTGGCGGCTTCTTGGCGCCGGGGAGGGGAATCCCCGAAAGTCCGTTGGGACGAGCTCGGATCACAGATCGGTCTTTGATGCGGCTGCAAAAGTTTTCGTTTATTTAGGGTTTTATTGGCTTTTAAAATAAGTAAAGCTTTGGTTACTATAACCTATACTTATATTTTTTAATTAAATAAATAAAATAGTTATAAGGATTTTATTAACATAAGTAAGTGATGCATTTATGCAAGGAAATTCTTTGGCTACTACTTTATATCCTAATTTTAGTGAAATATGTCATGCATTGAATAGTTCTCTGCCTAAACTTTCCGCCAATATATATATTTCCAGTTCGAAATCTTCCCTAAGTTGTGTATAGCTGTTATTTTTTGCCTAAACTGCAAACCGCTTTTCACCAAAAAATAAATTTTAGATTGACATTAACCGCTTTTTTGTACTGTAAATCGCGTGATGACCACATATGTGAGGTATATAAGAAATAATAGTTATGCTAATGTGATATTAACCAATATGTGCTACCAGGCACAGTGTAGGCCTATTAAAAATAAGCTCTTCCGGTATTTGTTGATGATATCCGACAATTCAGCTACCTATGCAGGATGCCTTCATCAGGAAAGTGTTAAACGTAGTGTTGTTGTTGTATTCCCTGAGGAAGGTTTAGGAACGTCGGAAAAAAAGTACCAGAAGAGCTTCTTTCATAGTACAAGGTATTATTGGTTGAGGAGTGTGTGTTATGTCAATTTAGATTCGAATTGCATGCCCATTAATAGTAAAAAAACTTCCAGATTTCTTAAAAGACCTTTTGTCATTACTATGGATTATGTTTGAACGCTAAAATTCAGAACATATCCAGCAGAATTGGGATACATACACATAGTACTATTTAAAGGCACCTAAGGAAGGAGCTAAACAAGTCAAAAAACTCATTTCCAAACACAAAAACCGCTATAATTTTATTTCACCACCTGACGTTCTCGATTTGATCGTAGCTTCCTGTTTTCTTGTGCTTGAGCAGAATGGAGTGTCGTTGTGGGTCGAGCATCGGCATCGTGAGTAGACCTTGGTAAGCTTGGACGAAGAGGGCTCGTATCGTGTCAAGGCTGGTCAGCTCGTTTGGAAGCAAGGCTGGACGACTCTCACCGCTGTATTCCAAGTAAATGAGGCCTGGACAATCATGTCACACACATAATGACAGCAGAAATCGCGCTGGGTTTTGTTTTTTATTGCACTATTGTTATTCTGTGGAAGGAAAATTTGTAAGATGATAAAAGAATATTTTTTAAAATAAGCATTTGCATCTGACTGAGAGGTAATGATGTTCATGTCACACTTATAAATATTGCTAACATTGTTTTGTCTAGTTGGTTATTATTGCACTGTTATTCTGTGAAAGGAAAATTGAATAAATGAGTATTGAATTGCAACTCACTTGTCTCACACACAACGATAGCGTATAACATACATAATGTCATATATTATTCTGATGAAAAAAAAAATTGTACGTTGATGAAGAATAATTTTTTCCAAGCCTTTCATCTGACTGTGAGGTAATCTTACCAAACTTATAATCTAGTTCGGTTTTCTATTGCATTTTGTTATTCAGTGAAACTTAAAAGACGAGTCAAAAGATAAACGTACTTTTAAAAATGGTAAAAAATAACAATGAAAAGACTTACGAAAGAATAAAAGAAATCAAACGCAAATTTTCAGATCGCCAGCAATCTTTTCACCGACACGTTTTTAAAACTGCGGATTTTCTAACCAACAACTTCTCAACGTAACCAAATATACAGACAAAAAAACTTTGGATACAAAAATCCCAACACTTCTCGTTTCGCCGCAAAAAAGCTTCACCTAAAAAAAACTATTAGTTAGAATTACAAATCATTAAAACACGCTTTTCGAATGCAAAGAACAAATAGTTTTAAAAATACCACTGACGTTTCTCACAATTGCCACAATCTATCCCCGCACGAATTTTAACCCTTACGCAAAAGACTGACGTCATCACGGGCATCCCACCCCCAAAACAATGCACCCCCAAAACGGCACTACAATGGCCAGACCCGGCCCGGCACTCCATAGGGTGAATCAGGTTTCAGTTAAAGGTAAAACGGTTTGGCACAAGGGTTCTTGCACGCACGCGAGGTGTAAGTTCACACAGGAAATGATCGGGCTTGGCAGCTTAGAGGGTTGGGGAGGGGTAAAAGGGTTAGGGGTAAAAAGGGTGAGGGGTAAACGGAAGCTGAGGTGCTCGCTTGGCTACGCCTTGAATCGTAAAATTGCGATGCTTTTCAAACAAAAATTAAATGATTTTTGACATCTTTGGAGCATAGTGTCTGGGGTTGTAGTAAGACTTGGTAAGAACAACAAAGCCCATGCAGAAGTAGGTATCAAAAAAAAAACGGACGGGGCCTGATTTTAGCATTATATTAGTCTGCTTAATAAGAAATCCAAGTTTGCCATTTAACCAGTTTCATGGGGCAGTTCTAGCCTTCTAAAAAGCACGGCAAAGCGCTTTGATTAAATTACAAAAATTAGCACAAGAATTCAAGGCAGCCACAGGCACCTGTTCGCAATTCAACAAGTGAACAAGGCATTTAAACCGCAAGTGAATTACCCAAGCACTTTGGCCAGGGAAAATCGAGGGTCAATTTACGGTGAGGAATTTAATCAGTTATCGCATTTCGTTCTTGTTATACAACCTGCAGCTGTCGGTGTGACGACATCTAAAACCTATTTTTAGCTGATTGTCAAGCATTTAAAGATTTAACTGACAACCATATTGGTGGCACTATATAAGACAAATTGTATTGAGTTGTCGACAAGCTTTCGCACAACCGTGCTTCATCAGGTTAAAGTATTAAAAAAACAAAAGTCCTTTTACTTTGACCTAATGAAACACGGCTGTGCAAAAGCTTGTCGAGTACATATTGTCTTCATATAGTGTCACCTGATTAACCTATTAAGAATTGGAAAAATGCAGACATTTACAAAGATCTCCACATTTATCAAACAGTGAACAACTGTTGCTAATAGTATACGTAAAAACATTCACCTATTTATTCCTACTATATCCGCCTTTTTTGTGACAGTTATACACATAAGAATGAAGGTTTTAGTATATTTAATCAACGTTTTGTTTTGTAGCGTTTTCAAACGCAAAAGTCTACCAAAAAGGACGAGTAGATCGACATGATCTGGTTAAAAACGTTTTTTCGATACGTCCAGCAGCAGTAGAAAAATATTGAGGTAACCTTAGTCCAAGTGTATGCTTGAAACAATAAGCACCCGTCCCTCAATGACACCGCGAAAGCTCGAATTTCACTGATTTCAGTGGAGCACAAAACGCCAGATGCCACAGGCCAACCAAGTACGAAAGTATCACAGGCGACTCTTCGATAAAATCAAACAATTTTCGTCAATTCGAACCCGTAATGGCAAGTGATAACGTAATTTGCCCGAGCGGATTTCTTTGAAGTGACGGAAAAATATGTTGTTTTTTTTTTATATAACTGCGCGTATCTATTTGCGTTTTGTTGGATGTCAACCGCGTTGTAACGCGAGATTGGTTTAAAGATAAAAGCAAGAAATATCAAGGATTAACAAAACATTTTGAAACTCCTCTTTGTTCGAGCTGCGGAAATAAATACAAACTAATAAACTCTTTCTAAAAAGTAGAGTTTTTATAAAATGCTAAACTGTTTTAAAGATAAACAGAAATCTTAGGTTTAACCGTTCGTCACAATTACGACTTAAAACTGACAAAGCAGGACTAAGTCTTGAACGAAACTTTCACGCTACGTAAGCAAAGCATATAAAATGATAACTATAGCTTTAAACAATTGTTAATGGGTAATGTCTCATTACTTTTTTTAATTTTACCGCCTTAAAAATTCTTTCAGTCCGAGAAAAATTAGGCTTTACTAAACAATTTATTTTCCAACATTTACAAGAATTTGTGAAGTTGCACCCAGATAAATTTAAGGCACTCCAACAGCTTAAAACAGTGTAATAAAAAACATTTGCCAACCAGCGGTACAACCTTAAATACCAACAACAGAGCTCTCCACAAGTCACACAAAGTTCAAGTCATTACTCAAATTAACGCGTAACCCAAAGCAGGTGCACAAACGTCCCAAGACAAATATTTAATTCGGGTTTAATTGGACACGTCTGTTAGATAAATCGGTGAATGACAAGATCCCAAACCCCGAGGCAAAGACAGCACTTGACTTTTTACGGGGTCACATGTAATTCGTGCTTTAAACTGAATTGCAACACGACTTTGCCAGAATTATAAAAGTTTTAATGTAAAGGCATTTATAACCGTTTAACCATTTTTCGACTGGTAATAAATAAAGCGTACATGGGATATTAAATCTGTCGCTCAAAATGTTTTTATAGGTTATAAATTATACCCAATGGTACTTTAATTCAATAAACAATAGTTTATAAAATTACTTTTTAAAACTTTATTGAAAAACGTATACACGGAGTATTACGTGCTTGGGCTGAAAAGCATGTAGGAATGCCGCGGTGTTAAACGTTTATCAATAATTGCAACTATGACTGCAATGAGTAAGATGGACGCCATATCTTAATTCACATGTTAAACTATGAAAGCATGAATAATGAGAATTATTTTGGATTGACAAACAATACCTTCAACTGAAAATAATATTTTTATATGTACTATGCCTAGCAAACTTTTCAGCAACTTTCAACAATTTCAAGCAACTTTCAACAAATTCAAGACTCGAAAGAATAACATATACACGAAATAATACCTAAAAAACGAATTCAAACAGTTTCTATTTAACAAAAAATAGGTATACATCGAGCCAGTGGAGATTTCTGCGAAAAAATACCAATTAAAACCAAAGGCATAATTTCACACACGTTTAAAGGCAGTGGAGATTTCGACAAAAACAAATTGTGCAAGAATATCTTAAATGACAGGCTTTCTGTTTGCGCTCAGAACAAATATTTATCTCAAGGGCTGTCGCTTCTTGTAACAGTTTTCCACTCGAAACGAGAGGCTTAGCACGTGGCCTTGTGATGGATTGCGCGCCAAAAGTGATTCATGACAGCATAATCGACGTGTCTAGTCTCGCGCAAGACCTCGGGTCAACAACCGTTGCTTCACTTTTTGAGGTCAAGGGCGAATATATCCTTAACCCGGCGCTGTAATTAATCTTCATTGCTACTTTGGGCAAATAATTAAGGAGAGGCAGCTTAGCAGTGTAACAAACTGCAGATGGAATTGCTTCAGGTTGCAGGAAAAAACGTCCGTTTTACAAAAAATCGTTTGCAATTTTTTTAGGGTTGTGTTGATACCTTAACAATTTAAATCTACAAACGACGCTAGCAAGTTATTCTATACCGAAATATTTCTCCTGGTGCGCAGTATGGAAACATGACTAGTCCCGAAATGAATTTTTAGGTATAAGAAAATTATGGACCGAAAAAACATTTTTAGCAAACTTATTTCACGAGTTAAGTAAATACCAGGCAACCTGGCAACTTACGCCCTTCGAAGGCAGTTGGGAACTAGCGAGTTTGAAAACATTTGAAACAAATAGCGCGTGTTGTGTAGGGAGGCAGTCACACGGCTTGGCTTGGCTGCGATGTGTTTCAAAAACTTACAGCTAAAGGCTGGGATGTTGTCGGGAGGCTTGTAAGACAAGGTTGAGGTATTTAAGGCAAGTTGTAGTGAGATGCTGGCGCCCGTAAACTAGGGTGGCTAGCTTTGCTTAACTTCGAATAGCAACTGCTATTTGACACAAGCTTTGAAATCTCGACAACAATTTTAAAGTTCGCTCATTGTAAGCCAAAAAAAATTCTTCTCATTTTAAGCGAAAAACAATAAATATATTTTCTTAGGCCAAGAAAATATATGGTTCGGACATTTTAAGCCAAAAATATATTAGTCAAAACGAGGTAATTTTTACAAGCGGGTGGTGAATAAGATAAAATCAGTCACAAGCTCATATTACTGCTCACTAAGCTATTGTTGCATACGGAACAAAATGCGAAAAGAATTTCCTTAGAAAACTATTTTCTTCTACACTAAAGCAATACACCAAGAGCCTGAAACACTCATGTGAACGCTATGTGTTATATGTGGACGCTATGTGTCCTAGGGATTTTAGACACTGATTTTTAAGCCATATGTATAGCAATCCGCATTAAAACAGACACGTTAAAACGAAAACACCAAAAAAAATACAAGTGCAAACTTTGCACAGGCAATGAAATAAATTGTGCCGAAAACATACGTGCAAACTGAAAGTTTTTGTTATAGAAAATTGAAATAGCATGCCATTTATTTCATACTTGAAGAAACGGATACACGTAGTTACCTGCACATATTTGTCAAACAAAATTTCAGTTAAAAAAAAACACAACAGAAACCACCTTATACAGGAACACTTCAAACGTACCAAACCTCAACAAAAAAAACGCGAGAAAAAATATTTTTCCGGGCATTTAAATGCGACATTCCGAATCGCAAACCCTTCAAAACAGTTTTGGTTGACAACAAGAGCGACCATTGTCGTTTCTTGAATCGCAGCGACCTGATAGTAACTCAAGTCGCATTCTCAGGTGTTAGACGACCAGGGGTAAACACTAATCCCTAAACCCATGATTTGGGTTAAAACTGCTAGGTTTGACGTCAAACACGTGGGATAAAGGAATTGCCGTGATCGTGGATGCTTTGTCGTTTTAACAAATTGCGTCAGTCGAAGTAAGAATATAAAAGCTCCCACAGAAACAAGCAGCATTTTGAACGTTTGGAATAAATATTAATATAATGGTTGGAGTTGTAGTTGGACGTAGAATGAATATCAAAGCCCATACAAAATAGGTCGCATGTTATACGTTTTGAATATCACCATAATTATCTTCAACATCTTGTGTCAGTGTTTGCGTTTCAAAGCTTTATCACAAAAGGTTAGTTTGTTCGTAGATTGCTTTCGTATTATGGAAAGTTATCATTTAGCAGTTTGTTTTAAATTAAAGTAAAATATAAGGGGATGAATGATAAAATAAAAGCTGTGTCAGAAAAGTAGAAATGCCCGTGAATTAAGACCATATTTTTGGCGCGGGTGCAATTTCTAAATAATTGAATAAAACTAAATATGGTTAAAATATAATAAAAAAATGATACTTTTCGAATTCTAACTTCTTTGAAATGTGTAAATTGCAAGTTTTTGTAGAAATTTAGAAAAAAATAAAAAATACCACACAGTGGTCATAGTCTGAACAAAACTTTATTTCGTTAAAAAAACACTACAAAAAACAGCATAACACGGCCAGTTGTGCAATCCTCAAAAATGTGTTGTCGCTTCAACGACTATCCACGGTTCAAAAATGGGCAACAATTTTTCTCCAGAGACACACAAATAGAGAGGCACTACAATCATCCTAACCCTGGGTTCTGCCTTGGAGTCTTACGGCATAAATTACCGGTTCCTGTATAACTTCGTAGAAAGGTAATTTACACCTTCAGCAAGACCTTGCTTTATGGACGTGCGGATGGAATTTCTTCAATTTAAAAACAGCTGTGAAATGAAAGCCTATTCCCAAACGCAAATCACCAACTTACAGTTCTGTTATGGGTCGCTAAGGCCCCCTTTGGAATGCTGGGAATGGTAAACTGTCGGGACGTTGCCAGCCTGGGCTTATTGTACGCTGGTGGCAAGCCGTGATATTAATTAGACCCAGTTACGCTACGTTGATGTGCTTATAGTAAGTTAGGCTTTGGCGAAATTATTGTTACCACTTACAAATGGTATCTATACAGTTCACCAACCAAATAAAAAAATAACAAGCCCATACTGAAGTAAGTAAAGTTTTGTGTTCGATTCTAACAAATCTCAAGATAATGGCTGGAAGAGGTTATATAGGTATAACGTTCACAAAATGCTTCCTACTTCTGGGCTTCGATTGCCTACAACCTTCAGCCATTAAGCAACAAATTTTGTTTGTTTTTTATTTTGTGAAGAATACCTCGCATGATAACAAATTGGATTTTTTACCAAAGACACAGTCGACTTACCATTGCGATCAGCAAAACAACTATTTTACCCCTCAGAAAAGCTTTTAAAGGCCAAATCACTTAAATTTTCAACAAAACAACCGCTGAATCATCAAAACGCTGTCAATCTGTGACCCAAGTCTTCGAAAATGTCTCAACTTCGCGCCGCAGATTTTTCCAAATTAGGGACTCCACCGGGGTGATGCTGTGGCCCCAAAACACGGGGGCGGCACGTTTCTCGCGTCCCTACCCCCCACCCCCACCCCACAGAGCCCCAAAGCAAGCGAGGCGGGGGGAGGGGGTCGTGTTTACCCCTAAGCCAGTTAGCGACCCACACCGGAACTTGAAAACGGCGCAAAAGCGAAAGTGTCTTTAGCGACTGGCACGCGACCTCGCTTCAAATGAGGAAACATTTGCTTAACGAGCTCTCGCTTTTCGCACTTTGCAACTGTTGACGTCACAATGCGCGTGTTTGTGACGTCATAAGGCGCCGATTGTTCGCGTGCGAGATGCAGCCGGGGTGAGCGAGGTATGAAGTGCATTAAAATTCGAGCTCTTCGAAAACTGTAGATTCTAACGATGCTAGGCGTAGTGGGAATATCCAAGTTCATAGAGAAGTAGGGAGCATTTTGAACGTTTCTGGTAATTTTTTATTCATTTTCAACTTATTAGAAGATAACAGAGTTTACGAAAATTTATTAAAAATAAAAAGTTATAGTTCACGAAATGCTACTTACTTCTGTATGGGCTTTGATATTCATTTTACGTCTAAAGATTTATTTGAAACGTTCACAAAGTACTAACAATAACATGTGGAAACAATCTAAATTACTTGACATTTCAAACAGCTAATCCATGTTTGAAAAAACAACAAGAAGCGATATCTGTATTTTTAACGGCGATATTTATTATAAATCATCTTTCAAATTGGTCACAAAATGAAACCTTATTATTTGAAACCGTTACAAAATGCTTCGTACTTCTGAATGGGCTTTGATACTCATCCTACATCTGCCCCAGCCATTATGCCTCATAGTACGCGAAAATAAAAAACAAGCAATTAGGCTTTTCAGATTATCCGCGTTTACGATCTTGAACCCGGCTTTACTTCAACGTTACTTAAACAAGAAAAGTTACTTAAACAAGCAGTAAGTCGACCCTAGGGCAGTGGTTAAACCATAAAGTCGTCAAAAGTATACGAGGCAACTCTTCAAACGGTCAACACCAAAGCTGACCAAATGGTGGGGGGGTCATAAATATGCCGCGTTCTATAGTTACTACGAAATAGCGAAACATTTGGATTTTTGGGTACAATGAAAGATTGGAGATAAACAGTTTTGTATAAGGAATATTGCGCCTGTCATATAATTTAAACGAAGGCCCTTGCCTTAAAGATAAATTAAACTTTTTTAGACTGCTTAATAAAACGAACTTACTAAAGAACTAATTGGCGTTAGCTTTGTAGCTGGTTCTTATTATTAGCTTGTGAATTTTCCAATGGTATTTGGTAGTAACATTTTTCCTTATAATTTTCTTTAATATTTAGGAGCATGTTCTACTTTACGCTTTTCTCTAAAACGTAATACTATTGGGCCTAACTGGACATGATTACAAGCACTTTTCCGGCGACGCCTAAGATCACAAAATACCAGCGACTACGACAAAAAACAAGCCAAGTCAACCAAGGTCATATCCGGCCTTGGCTGAAGGTCAAAGCCCAGTAAACGCCCTTGAACGCAAAACAAGGTCAAGTTTGACCCCATTTCTCAAGTTTGGCCAGTAAGATGGCAATTTTTTCCAAAGGCCCACGCTCACGTTTTATTTTTGGTAAAGTGACATTTTTACACCGAACATCCATATAGCAAAATTTTTCATACAGTAAATTTTGAAAATAATTTTCAAATAGTTTTTTTTTCATAAATGTAAAGTAATTTTGTAAACCTGTTTTAGTTAAACACTAAAAAATAATGCACTGGCTTCTAAAAGTGGGTAAATTCTTTAAAAGTCTACAAGAAAAGTTATTTTATTGAACCCAGATTACGTTGTTTTATTAATAAGACATGCAGGCCATAGTTTGCTACTGTGCTACTTTTTGAAAAAAAGGCAAAAGAAATATTTTTGTTTCTGGACGCAAAAACAATACGAAAAAGTTTCGAATCACCGAATTAGAGATATAGCCGCTTTTAAACAATTGCTTTTAAAACAGAAAAAATGTGCAAGAAATTGGTTATTGTAAGACATTAACAGACAATATTCAAAAACATAAAACATTTTTTTTTGTAGAAATACACACCAACAAAACTTATTAAATGCGTTAAATTGAAATATTAGTAAATTGAAATAATAGTGCAAAAGAAGCACTGCATCACAACAGTTGCTACATGTGATCACAGTTCTTAAAATCAGCCCTAGTCACAAACACAGGGCTTAAACAAAAGAGGGCCGGCCAACTTTTGTGGCCCCCCTTTAAAGCAGCTCACTTCGCACCGCGTCGCGATGATTGTGTCGTAACAAACGAAACGCGACCCTGAGGCCGACTGGGGCGGAGACACGGACCATTGACTGTCACCTGTCACAACTGGGGGTGTAAAGAGGGGGTGAGGGGGTTAACGGCCCCAAACGTGGGGATAGGTGCGAAGCAGGGGTATGCGGGGTTGGTAACTGGGTAAATCATCTAAATACTTTGGAGCATAATGGTTGTAGGTTGTGGTAAGACGTAATAAGAATATCAAAACCCATACAGAAGTAGGCAGCTATGTTGAAAATTAAATAAAGACTTATTCGGAACGTTCAAAATGATACCCACTTCTGTACGGGCTTTGATATTCTTATTACTTCTTCTAAATAGTGTTTTTCGTTTTTTCAAGTACTGTTATTATATTAAATAAATATTATCGGCGAAATGAAAACATTTATGACAGATAGCATAAAGGTGTAAGCTCCCTTTAACTAAATAAACCGCTTTTACAAGTTTAAGTTTAAACATACCCCTATGTTACCACAACAAGTATCTCACTAGTGCACTGTTGAATAACATTCTGTTTTAAAATATGTTCTGCTATTTTTTGTTCATTTTTTTTTCTTTCATAAACTTTTATTGAGCCACAGAATATTTGTGCAACGAAAAAAACGTCAGGTCGCCGAGATGACTGGGCTTCTAAAAAAAATGCAAGTTTTGCAAAATTCCATTATTTATTTGCATAATGGAACGGACCATTTACAAAACCCAAAAGTGAGCAACGAGAACTGACATTATAGAGCTGTAAGTCACGCGCAACCTTGAACGAGTTCTTCTTTTTCTGGCATTTCAGCAACCGAAACGCCGCCAGTTGCCAGACGTGAGGTCTGCCACTTTAAACCAAAACCAGAATTCTTTATCTTGGGTGAAAATAGCGAGTCACCAGTTGGATTTGTCAGATCGCTTTTTATAGGCTTAATAAATGGTCATTTTTGCACTTGCTTTTTTACCCGAACATTGTAGATATTTGAACCGTTTTTTTAAAAGCCAGCATATATAATTATTTTAGCCAGAACAAAATGTTTCCTACTTTTAAATCGACTTTGATATTAATTCTACGTTTAACTCCAACCTCCAACCATTATCTAAGGAGATATTCAAAACGTCAGTATCCTGATACGTTCTGTATAGCACGTCGAAACGTCGATCTATTATATATTCTGCTGGAAGAGCAAAACTCCGTTATATTCAAAACGTTCACAAAATGCTATCTATTTCTGTATGGGCTTTGATATATACGGTCCACGTCAACTGCATATTGATAAGGAACATTTAAATACATGAGCCTACTTCTCCTACCTTAAATGTGTAAAATACACGAAAACAGAGTTTAAATGGCCTGGCTGCTATTAATAGACTATTTCAACTGGTTTATGGAGACAAAGTAGCCAAGCCTATACTGCCCGCAACAACTTTCCAAGCACTTGAAATTGGAAGATATCTCCTGAAACTTTCTCCACGACAAAATTTACGCCCGATAAATACGTCACACCTCGGTGGAAGCAAATTACAACCTTCGAGTTCTATGTTCGACATTTAAATGCCAACGCGTGTGAAGCGCGAACCGCAAAAAAGCGTGAACAGACTAGACTAGTCAACCAGTCGTTTTGAAATCACTTAAGTCCCCGTCCAGTCATTCATAAAATAACTCAAGTCCAAGTCCACTATTTTGCAAAAATTACAAGTCAAGACCCATTCAATTCGTTGTTAGAGCAAGTCAACTTTAAGTCAAGTCATTGGTTAAAAACAAATCGTTAAACTATTCAAAATGGTAAAAAATGTCCGTGATTAGCAACTATTCAACTAAAAATCACATAAAAGCAACACATAGCAACAGATTGTTTTACGTGTAAGAATTGAACAAATGACCCAGTTTTTAAAAAAACATTTGAGCAAAACGCTCAATTTTAGTTTAACCCAAGTTATCCGACACAATGGATTCAGTCTATGTCAAGTTATTTGCCAAAAAGACTTAAGAAATCAACAAAATATGATCTTTTCTTGAACTTATATTATCACAATTTTTTTTTTAAGGTAAATTAGAATTGCTTTTTTTTAACAAAAAGGTAAACACAAGTTTACGTTTAAAGTAAAAAAACTAGTTGATAAATATATTTAGTTCCCTTAGAAAAACCTAAAAGTTTGCAGGACCCTTCAAATAAGAACAAAATCTCCAAAAAATATACCAACATGACAAAAACAGCCTCACGAAAACAACAGCAAGCTTGTTGCATTTTTAGCCACTTCGTGCCCAGGTGCGCATTCTTGGATGCAAAGTATCTACGACTTGTAAGCTCTCGACAAAATCGATGGCCAACTCGATTAAGTGATTTCGTTTCAAGGGCGGAAAATGAGCTCGATTCTGCGGCCGACACAGGTGTTGGAAAAAATCGGGGTTTCAACCTTGTGCCACAACTATGCGGAGAGCTTCTTAAACTGGGTTCCGTGGGCCCCTTAGGGGTAATAAGAATATTAAAGCCCATATAGAAGTAGGTACAACTTTAGGTACTACTTCTGTATTGGATTTGATATTCTTGTTACATCTTACTACCACCTTCAACATGTTCCCTAGGGGGTTATGTTCTCTAGGGGTGCGTTGACTAGTTTTAGGGAGGGGGTCCATGAAGGCCTAATTAAAACCTTAGTGGATAATTTGTTATGTTTAAACCTTTAGAGCAGAGGTTCTTAAACTGGGGTCCGCCTACTAATAAAAATGCAATGAAAAAGAATTTCTTTCAAGAAAATAATTTAAGTTAAAAAAATCAGTTTTTGATTTCTGGCACCTAGCGAATCCTAATACTATTTTCAGTACTGGCATTGCATTAATTTTAATATTTTAAAATATTTGGTGGAAGAACAAGTTTACAATTGATAACTTATACTCCAAACTTTTGCAATAAAATGTACAACGCCTGGCCTTGCTTTTATCACACTATAGCATGGAGAATCCTGAGTGTTTTCTCAACAAAACACACTAGTCAGATCTAACATTACACTCCAACTGCGGAAAGCTTTTCCACTCAGCAAAATCGGTATGACATTTCATATAGGGCGTGAATTTCGGCGAAATAGTTCGCAAAACTGTCTATGGCGCACTTATAGCCCTCTAAAACTCACAAATCAGTCGCTAAACGAACATGAAAAGTCACTTGGATGCGACTGGCTGCGACCGAGACGGCCTTGCCCTTTATAAGTCGCTCTCTCAGACCGCGAAGTTCAACGCTATCTGCCAAACAAGCCTGATATTCTCACGGTGGCATCGAGCATCGGAAGCAATTCGACAATCTGCGGGCTTTTGAATCCCCAATCACCGCAGAATCCCTGGAGAATCGCAAACTTGCTGACAACCTTGCTTGTCAATACACAAGACGTATGGAAGATGTTGTGTAGATTTCGTCAGCGAAAACTACAATTACTAAAATAGAAACTGTTGCTACCAGGCATAGTATTAATTAAAAACAGCTCCTCTGGTAATTGTAATTGTTAACCAACGTTTTGGCAACCTATTCAAGTCGCCTTTTTTGTGTGAATGACTGTACAACGTTGGATAACACAGTAAAGTCAAAAAAGTAAGCTGAATGTACAAACTGAACTAGAGCTAAAGACAAAACGTTTTGTAACCTATAGCAGGGTTGTCACAGATTTTTATACAATAAGACCAAATATTTGGGCAATACATAGGGATTTACAAAGCAATTCAAAGATATTCAAAGACCCTGTACCAACCCTGTATCGTGGATATTGACAAAACACAATTGCAAAAGCCAAAAAATCTCTTCCAAAACTAGTAAAAAACATACTATGATTTAGAACCAGCGGCTACGTTATAACATTACAAACAACCTGCTCTAGATTGGCGCTATTTTAACCTGCGCCGCCTCAGTAGAACCGAATAGCGGAATGGCGTCATTCTGACTAATTGCGTTGACATTTTAGCGATGTGAGGAACTAGCAACTACGAGCACCTGACTCCAGCCACTTGATATGCCGCCACAGCCGTCGATTGACTTCAACTCGAAATGGCCTTGGCTTGGCGCTCTGCCTTTTGGCAGCAGGTTGGCATTTGGGTTTGGATCAAGCCCATGGTGTTTTGAGTGTGTTCTCACCTTGGTTACTGTGACGTCATGTAGCTATGACGTCAAGTGCACTTCGGTTAGTTACCAGTTAAAATCTCTGCTGTCCCCTTATGTGTTTTGTGGCTTTCCACAGGTAATATGCGAATACATTTTATGGAGATATTAATAACAATCACTATCAAACAGAACAACTGAAAGCATTTCAAATTCACAAAGCAAATCTATCTTGTTGAAGAAAACGCCTTATAATAACTAGAGTTGTTTTAAGTATCTGAAAAGTTTTGTCAAATGGAAAAACTGCTTTACACCAGAAGATAATTTTCGAGTGCTGTTTAAATAGAACGTCTTTCTTTTCGCTTATCTTGAATAAAAAAAATCCTCACTTTAACAATAACTTTTCTGTTCAAGCGAAAAAATATATAGATCTCAACAAACTGCACTCCCACCATATTTCAGTTTCAGTTGTTTTACCGAAGCTTTTCCTAAAAGTCCGCTACTTAACAAACCTTCAACTTCAAAAACAACCAAACACCATCAGTCATAACTCCACTTTTCCAGGATATCTACAAACTAGCACATTTTCAACCAATAACCACAGACGTAAAAAAAGATTCAGAACAGCAAAAAACTGCGAACACAAAGAAAATACAAAACAACTCTACTTTATAAAAATACAAATTTTCAAACAAAACCAGAATCTATTTGAATAAGTTTTTAGCGGAACTGATGATGCCGCTCATGGCTTAACTGCAGTATTCTATCTTTTAATAAAATTTGTTTTAGACATTCTTAACCTATGTGGTTCTTTTCAATCAAAACCAGAACACTATACAGTGCCGATAAAACTCGATGTTGTACTAAATGTAGTGAATGAAAGAACGTCTAAAATAAACTGAAACCTACAACACAGCAGTATCCAGCGGTTGTCTAAGCCACAAGTTCCAGTCAAGCACTTCTTACAACAACAAGCGTCAGTGTTGGAGTATGGAAGTGGCGAGGCTGGGTGAATCACATTACCACCGACCACATCAAGTGACCCTCCAACTATTTCCTGTTTACTTCCCGATAAACCCCAAGCTGTAGCCCCAGCCTGAACCCTAGCCCCAAGCTGTAGCCCCAGTACCAACCCTAGACCCCAACTTGAGGCCCAGACTCCGACAACTAAATAATTCTAGTAAGAATACATTTTTAACGAAGTAAGTAGCATTTTAACGTTTCAAATAAATCTTAAGATAATGGCTAGAGGTCGTAGTTAGACGTAGAACGAATAATTACGCCTATACAAAGTATAGGTAGCATTTTGAACGTTTCGAATAACAAAGTATACTGCCTACTTCTGCATGGGCTATTTCTACTACGTCTTACTACAACCTCCAAACATTATACTCCTAAATAAACTAGTTTTCGAATTCAATGAATAAGAGCAAAATGCGGCTAATTCTAATTCTAATTCTAATCTAGTTTGTTGATTGCTTGTGTGCTCTAATTTCAGTTCTCATTTAGATTTACCAAAAATACTTATTTGTCCAACGACATTTTAAGAATTTTTTTATATCCTTAAAAGCATAAGCTTTAATAAAAGTAGGAGAGGGAGTAAATAAAGTAGGAGAGGAACATTTTCCTTCAAATTCTTGTGAGAATAATTTGCGATTTAAACTAACTAGATTCGGAATATTTAAGTGTAATTCTAGTTCAAATTCTAGTTGGTTTCAAGAATTCAGTAATTCTAATTCGAATTGAGTTTAAAAAAACACTAAAAGATCGAGTTTTTATCTCATTTTAAAACGTCAACATAAATCTGGTTGTCCAAGTCCGTCCAAGCCCAGTCATGGCGTTAGCATTAAAATTGAATTCTAGTTCGGTAAACGGTTGGGAACCCTGGTTTATATTTTCACCTTTAGAAGTCAATTAAAAATGGAACAACAAGTCATGTAATAGTAACGAAAAGCCCACATCTTTATGGCTTCTTAGATTTTGTTTAGCCACGAAAAACATCGCGTATTGCAGTGCTTCTCAACCTATGGGTCGCGACCTAAAATTGGGTCGCTATTTGGTTTGGTTGTGTCGCCGACCGCAGTAGCTCACATGTTTAAACTAATTGAGATTGGTTCTGAGAAAGAAATTTGGAAAATTAAGGAAGCAATGCAAATAATGCCTTATAGTAATTTTTAAAATTCTAAATTCTTAATAATGCCTATTTTTTGTTCGCTTACAAGAAAAAAACAATTGGGTCGCCAAAGCTTAATGTCATGCTTACGTTTAATATTTGGGTCGCCGCGAAAAAAGGTTGAGAAGCACTGGTATCGCAACGGCAATTACTTTACATTGCCCAGACATCACCAGTAGTCTAGGGAAATTTCAACTTGAGATCTTTGGCGGGCAACGCATGCCTTAAACCCCGCGACGGCGATGTATTGTGGCGATCTGACTAACAACATTTACAACGAGATATCTTACTTTCTGTTATTTGTAATTGTAATTTATATAGCATACCTTTGACGTCAGATCTTAGGCAAAAAAAAAAGAATTGGTATTGGGCGCTGTTGCAGTATTACATTTTGGTGAAACAAGCGATAGTAAAATATCAGACAAAGGGTAATTAGGAAATTATAGGTTTTTAGCACAACTATCACAGTTTAAAAATACTTCGCGCACTGATCTGCGCCTATTTTGTTTTAACATGTATTGATATCTTTAAAATGTGTTGTGGTAGAGAAAAACTCTACAAATATCAACCCATGGTAGTGTAATAGGTTCCTGAGTAACCAACAGCCGCACTCTCTTTAAAACACCAAAAAAGTTAAACACTTTTCCGCGTATTTCTATGCCAGACTTTACTCAGCGCGACTTTTGTGGAGCTCAGGAATTGAACCATAACTGCGCCCCAGCCAAAAAACTTGAGTTCTGAGCGCGAAAATTAATCCCGAACGGTGTTTCTGTCACGGATATAGCTCTATGTTTTGCCGGCCGGATAGAACAGAAGAAACGGGGTTTGGAAGCCAGCCCAAAGGCACTAGCTGCGTGTTAAGTTACCACTGTAGTAGGCTTGCTAGTCACTGGGATTGTTGCTTTAGCAAAACCGCCGCTTTCTAAGGATAACTTCGAGCGTTGTTTTGTCTATTTCTCGCTTTCTTTAACTGAAACCTTCTGACGTCAGAGTATCGCCGGGCTAGCAATTGACTCCTAACTCGTAGACGCTTTAAAATACTCCAAAGATATTTCACAAAATATTTCCGATTTTCAGAGTTTCAGAAACAGTTTTTTTTATTTGGTATTTTTCCAATGTTATTCCTTTTCTACATTGCTGCCAAATTTGTGTTTTTTACTTGATTTTAATGTAAATCGGCCCCCATATCAACTTTGTTGATATGTTTAATTTGTCTTCCACTTGTTTCTATAAACTTAATTCTTACAAAGGACGTCGATTATAATTTGCCAAAAAAAAACATCTTAAAAAACTGTTGAAAACACAACTGAAACCAAAAACTTTTAGTTCCGTTTCCAAAAAACAACGAAAACAATTTCGTGAAATTAATAAAACATTCAACAACAAACTGATTTAAACTGGAAACACCTCTGTAATTTACAGACCTCAGAAAATACCTCAGTCTATCACTTACATACAATATTTTTTAATGCGTTTTATGGAACAGAAACATACTTTTAAAAAGTTCCCTCATAAATGTTTTGATCTATTTTTCACATCCAACGCACCGAGTTGAAGTTTCAGTTCCTTAGCGGTTTACGAAGCTATACCTTAAAATACTTTTTGTTTGTAGTCGTATTTCTCTAATTCCAAATTCGCAAATTAGGTGCTTCATCTGGCCAAAATAAGAATAAACCTTTTTCTATTTTGACTAGATTAAGCACGATCATGAGAATCTTGTCAAGGTTTTAGTAAAATTTGTCGTTAAAGAGTGCCACTGACTTCCTCAAAAAAATATATCTGCGATAACTGCTCAAGTGTACAAACTAGCACAGCCAGCCAAAGTAAACTAAACGGCGCTAGCCGTTGGCGAAACGCCGACGCCGACAACTTACAAGCTATCTTCTTCTTTTCGTCAAAAACCTTGTGACGGCTCTTGCGCGTTCATGCGTGACGTTAAAAGGCAGTCAGGCGTAGCGAGAACGGCTCGTATTGTGAGCGAACAGAGGCGATTGTTGGCTGTTCGAAGTGCGAACAATCAAGAGTAATTGGCTGTAAAGTCGAGCCTGTTATTTTTAACAATAATGCTGTCCTGTAGAGTTTGGGCAATGCAGCTTTAATTTTATTGCAGCAGCAATTGTAAACATGTAGGTTGATTGTTTTAGTAGATGTAAAATGGTGGGCTTCTTTAGCGGGTACGCGTATTTTTAAGAAAGGGGTACGCGTATTTTTAAGGCCAATATTAAACTAACATTTTAAAAGGGCATATATACTGCGATTGTAGATTTTTTCGCTACAGTTGAGCCTTCTAAAAATACGGTGTACAAAGTACTGATAGTTTTAACGGTTAAGCTTAAGTATAATTAAAAAGTGCATTTCATTTTTTATCTTTTTTTATTTTAACTGTCTTAAAACGAGCTTACATAGCTATGAACATTTGAGCTCAAAGTTTGAGACGAGTTTTGAACCCAACTAAATAGACGTTAAAAACTCCCAATATGATTTCTGTTGTTTGTTTAACATTGCTACATTCAACGCATTTCAACAAAGTGAAAAATATTACGAACGATAAAGCTCAAAACTTTAAAAATTCTAAAGCGGAACTTATCCAATCGAAAAAAAATCAACACGCAGCGGACATTAGACACGCTCAACGTAAGTCTAACGCCCGATAAACAAAGACCGTCAAAACTGTACAAAAATCCGTTTCAGGGAACGACAAATCCTAAGCCTTCACAGCAAAAAGCACGATGCAGTCTCACAGCAGAACGCATTTGGGGGCGAGAGCTTGTTAAATGGGCCTCAAGGCGTAGCGAGGTTAGGCTTTGAAGATGCTTTGAAGTGACGACCGGTCGTAGCGACCCAACCCAGACTTCAATCTATTAGCACATTCCACATAAATCGGTCAAATGATAAGACCCGCGGTTTTCAGCCTTTTGAAAACGAGGTCGGAATTGGAAAAATAAATTTCTGGTGTATTTTTTAATTTTGTCTTTTTTGACAAGTCAACAATAATCGCCATATTTAATACCGAAAAATAATTAACTTGAAAACAAATATAGTTTTGGTGTATTTTCATTTGCGAATATAGTCTTTCGATGCGTTAAACAAAGAATTAGAGGAAGATCGCAGATGAATTTTCAAGATATACTTTTTCTGGCTTTATGCGGTTGATACCCTTGCAAAATTTAATGTGAAAATAATTTAAAAAAATATATTTCAGCAAAATACGACATTTTTTTAAATAAAACGGAATTATAACTTATCCCGTGAAACATCAATTTTTTTATTATAAAGATCTTTTTCGTATTCCAGCATTTAAAAGTTTCAAAAAGATGCATTTATTTATCCGACTTTCCAAAAAAAACAGAACAATCTTAGAGAACTCCCCTTACAAAAATCAAATCAAAAGGGAACCAGTTTTAAACTTGGTTTTTCTTTCGGCCGAATCGCTTTGAAGTCGAAAGTTTTATTTAGAACAGAAATTGCCGCGGCTCGTCACGCCCCATTGCGCACCCACATATCGGGCTGCGTCACGCCTGAATGGAGGTGGCGAATTTTATTTGTCGCCGATTGAATTGAAATGTCGAGAAGCGAAACACGTGAAATAAAACCACAAGGAGAGACTAAAATCATTCGAGGAAAATTCATTTCGGCTGGGTTTGAGTTACACAACACGAGGAGTGAAGATTAAAGTGGGTGATACACACTTGGGCGTAATATCTGGAGTCTGTATAAAGCAGTGGTTCTCAACCTGTGGTACGCGTACCACTAGTGGTACGCGAAGTCATTTTGGGTGGTACGCTGTACGCAGTATGTTTTTAAGTAAAATTACAGTTTTACCAAAATGTTAAGCATTTTAACAATCCTATATACATTTTGAGTAAAGTTGAGTTTGTCGACAATTTGTTGGTACGCAACAAGATCATGAAGCTCGAGGTAGTACGCGGTGACAAAAAGGTTGAGAACCACTGGTATAAAGGAACTGACAATGCCAGTATAGGCGAAACATATATTGCTTCGAAAAGGTCTAATATTGGTTTTATTTGGGTTTTTAAACTTTGAGTTATATTGTTATATAGAGTTTGTCGTTGGACGTAGAATGAATATCACAGTCCAATTCGATGTTAAAAATGGATTGAGTTTATCTGAAGCGTTCAACGTATGCTACCTACTTCAGCTTGCAGATGCAAATAACGCAATGATATTTAAATTGGCCTATCTATGAAACGGTTATTTACCAAAGTTATGTTTTTGAGAAGCATGCCAATTTAGGCGAAACTAATATGTTAATTGTAAATTCACAAGCAGGGTTTGTAAATACCTTTTTAACAAGTAATATGTAGCAGGACTGCTTTTACACAATTATCCTTTCGGGAAATTAAATAGCACATGGGTAAATATACTAAAAAAGTGACCTTTACACTATGAAAATTAAAAAACAGCTAAAAATTAACTGTTGTGTAAAAATAACTAAACTTTCTTTAAATTGTGGGCAAATCTTAAAGCAGGGGGGTATTGCAGCGACCTATAAAGTGGATTAATCCAAATTTGCATGTTAAATCGGCTCTGAGTTCTGTATTGAGAAACAGCAGCGGCTATTTGCATCCAATTTCGCGAAGCTCTATTAAGTGGAAACAGTGGTTTGTGAGGTAACAATGTATAACGGTGACGGGTGTTTCCAGAATGTCCCACTTCCATTGTTAAGTGCCACACAGTTGTTTAGCTTCAAAGGGTATTTTTTTTTCGGAAGGCGGATACGTTTTATTGAGTCACTGTGTATTCATGTAAGAAACGGTGTAAGATTGTTTTGAGATAGAGGCAATATATAGGAGAGGTTTTTTTCTGAAAAAAACGATCGTGGTTTTGTAATACGTTTATAAACGTGCCAAAGTAGGCAGGTCTCAGCTTACTATGGCGTCAATGTCAAAATTCCTTGGTATAAAATGACACTCACAGTGGCTTTTCGTATTTTCATCACATGCCTTATTTGTATCTCCTGATCTATGAAGTCCTGGACTTATCACCTTTTTCAAGGAATTATAAGGTCACTGCAAAATTTTATCCAAAATAGACATAACTAGTTTTTTTTTACATTTCAAAAAGGGAAAATAATTGAGATTTCAAATAACTAAAATTTCATCCACTAAATATTTCATTAACGTTTAACAGAATCCACAAAATAAATATTTGGCTCTACCTCTGAGGCCCACTTGAAATATCGAATGAGTTCGAAAACCAACACTGTTCGACTGTTTGCAGCAATGCTCAACAGATAAAATCCTTGGACATTTTTTTACAATTACGAAAGCCCACAATGCATTCGGACAGCTTAGAAAGATACATTAAAAAAACGTGCAACTGAGGTGGAACACTAACAGTAAAAGTTTTCTTTTTGACGGACGCTTACTAAGGCAGCAAAATACAGGAATTTTATAAACATGGCAGCCCCATACTGCAGATCAAAGGTTCTTAACCTGAGGACATTTACCCCAACTAGGTAATTACTTTGACATTTCAATGGTGTAATTGTACACTGATATAAAGTACTACCTTTGCCAACTCAAAAGCAAAAGTTAGTACCCAGCTTTTAATTTGGTTTTAAACGTTTAATAATAATTTGAAAGTTATTTATTTTAATATATTTTTATGTCATTTCAGCGCTATTCATTTTTTCACTCCCACGCATATCCTTTTCATTGAACATAAATGATAATAATAAATGTTTTCCAGCTGGTGTGCAGAATTAGTTTGTTTGAATTTTCTGCTATTATTACTAATTTAAATGTTGACTAATTACGTACATTGATTTTCGGCATTTATTCTATTTTAAAAAGGGTTTCAAAGAAGCAAATCAAAGCCAAAAAAGTTAGAAATTGCCTTAGAGCTCATTTAAAGATAGTCCAACCTGTTCATCTGAGGCATGGGTTATTAGACTTTTTAAATCCTATTCATAGTATAAGTAGACTTAAGAAGCCTGCTGTTTCCAGTCGTACTTGTGTGCAAATAATAAACGTTAATCGAGCCCCCAGTTTAAGAAACCCTGGGCCCCAGTTTAAGAAACCCTGACCTAAGGTACAGTCACAGTCATAGCACGAGTGGCTTGTAATGTTTCATCGACGCTAATTGGGCGTTAAGGTGGGAAGCGGCCTTGTTATTACGTCACAAAGGTGTGGGTTGCGCCATTAAAACGGATGCGACAAGGTCGAACTTTTGACCTCTGGCACACATGGGACTTGACAAAGCGAGGTTCCGTAGTAAACACGCGGGGTCAGAGGTTAAGTCGATAGACAGCTGCAAAAAAACGAGGGAATCGATATTGTTTCGATCGTTTGTTTTATTTCAAGGCTGGCTTAGTTGATTCAGCTGCTGTGAGTTTGTCCATTTACTGTTTTGAGAGGATGTGTTGTTGTATTTACTTTTCCTGGTTCCTAATCGATTTTGCACGATCGTTAGTTTACTTATAATACAACTGCTTTTTGAAACTTTTCAGAGTGGTTGTTTATGAGCTAATACTGAGCTGAAAACATTAAATTGGATACAAACCATTGAAAATGTCAAAAATAAACAAAGATTTTGAAGCATAATGGTTGGAGGTTGCAGTAAGACGCATCAACGCTTATTCCACAAACTCATAATTCCATATCCCACAATCGTCCATCAACAAAACTCATCAAAAACGTTTAACGCGGCGCACAAACATAAAAACTTTGACCGTGACCGCCAGTAAGGCCAACGATTCATCTTGAAAAGGGCGTGGGCCGTGGGAACAGGCCATAAAACCCCCCTAAGGCTCCCACGGGGCCGGCGGCTTTGGAATTTCAAAGCAGTTGATCGCACGCAAGTTGCAAGGGGAGTTGGTGTGTGTTTTGTGTGGGCTCGAGTCCGCCATGATATCATTCGATGAGACGCGAGAGCGGTGAAGCGTGGACCGCGCGCGCACACCATTGTGACGTCATGCGAGCGTGTTTTTCGATTGTGCGGCAATACGCGTTTCGGAATCGGTTACAGTTGTGGAAATATATTTGCAAAAAATGACCTAATGTAGGAATATTATGCCCAGATAGAGGTAGATAATATCTTGGACTTGTAGAATAATACTTTATATATTTCCAACATCACAATAAAATTAAAACGTTTAAAATGCTACCCACTTTTGTATGAGCTTTGATATTTATTCTACGTCTAGCTAGAACCTACAGCCATTATCTTAAGATTTATTGGAAACGTTTTAAATGATTCCTACTGCTCTATGGGCTTTGATATTACTAGTACGTGTAACTACAGCTAAGCAGCCGAGCGTAAAAGTAAACGACTAGATAACCTGATTAAAATAACTTTTGAAAGTAAACTGACTTCAACAAATTAAGTTTACAATAACTTAATAATGAGAATAAAGTAATGTTAAACCACACGAAATATCAAGACTTTAAAAGACTTGACAAAACATTTAAAGGTTTTCGAAGACGTAAAATTGTACCATCCGACATGATTTGAACGCCATTTAAAAACAAAACAGTATAAATGCCAAGGTTATGGCAAGTGGTTAAAAATTCAGTTTTACAACGACACTCTCTTAATCCATAGCCCTAAACTGCCAATGACATAAATTAAAAGACCATGTAAAGACTTTTGGACAAATAAAGGGTTGCTAAAAAAATATTTTAATACACAAAACAATCAAAGACAATCATAGTGACAAAACCGTTAAAGATTAAACGACTTTTTAGCACCCTTGGGCATTAGAAACAGCACACCAAGCCCAGTTGGGAAGCACTACACTACGACATTTTCCAACTATCTGGTAACTCGACCATTTCCGCTACGACGCGCGGACGCCGCGCAAAGACAAGGGCCTATAGGTGACGTCATAAAGGCGAACAAACTGTTTGTGGGCGTTGTCTCTGTATAACACACAAGCAGTGGCTCCCGTGTGAATGACACGGATTAAAAAGATCAAGTTGAGATAGAATTTGCGAAAATAGCAGCTACTAGTTTAAATGTGCTCAAATTTTGCAAGATTTTCTAAAAAAAATTAAAAAATATACTTTTCAGCACACTTTATCAACTTAATATAACACAACACTACACCAAAGTAAAACACAAACATCTTAAGGAGTTTAACACCCGTCTTGACTCAATGAGTTTAGCCTGCACCTTTCAATAAAGTTACCAGACAATGTAACATAAACAGAATCGTTATGGCATAATTGGCACTGTAATAACTGCTACAAACTCAAGGCAATGCTAACAAAAAGAGATGAACCCTTTTAAACAGTTTGACCTTTATCTTTAAAGCACAAGCTTTACAGAGAGTTGTAAATCCGTAGCGGCCAGGTTCGGGGTTAGACGAAGTGAGATGACGTAAATGGTGATAATCTGCGCCTGCACAGTGTCGCTGGCGCCGTTTGCTGGAGCAATTAAACGCATATGGGACAAGACGCTGTTGACCTGGATATGCGGGTGCTGTGATAAGCCAGCTTGTAAACAAGACCGCGAGCAAATAAACAAACATGACTTGAACTTAAAGTTAATTTAAGTCTGTTTAAATGGCAAGGACCAGTCTTGCAAACCTCTGCACCTTATATCAGTGTTTTCTCAACGGCGACCTTAATATTTGGCGTAATTATAACAGCTTGTTTGACGAACCCCTTTCTTTATTCAACATGTTGTAAGGAAACATACCATGGACATTAGCAATAATAAGTTCGATTTAATATTGGTCACGTCTTCCAATTACTTTGCTGATTTTTAGTCTTGCAATCCTATATACCAGTGTATATAGAATTCTTTGACGGCTGCCTTTTTTTTCACCTGACGGCTGCCTTTTGCTTCGTAAAAATAATCGAGGAGTCGAGGACCCATTAAATGGTATTAAATGGTACAATAAAAATTTAGGTAAAATTTGTCTTGTTTTATGTCACATTTAAATCAGTTCTCATTCAAACTGCTTCCTGTACACATCTTGTCAAGTAATTTTATTATCACTAAAACCCAATAAAAAGGTGTGTCCAGGTTTGTGTGACATTAAAAAGTCAATGAACTTGAAGGATGTTGGACGATTTCCTTAAAACTCCCCAGTTTGTGAACCACTGGTCTTATTTATACGCTATATCTAAAATCTATAGCTAAAGGAAATATCTGGTACGCATGTCAAACTGGTCGATTGTAATTAAGTTAGTATCGGGGGTGTTATTGCATCTTCTTTAATAAAAGGCCTATAGAAAAGGCAATATGTCAAACTATCCCACGAAAAGTTGCAACCGCCATTATGTTATTAGGAGTGCGGTTTACAAAAAATTTAATAAAACTCGATATTTGGCGACGCAATGGCATGTTTGACGTAAATCCCAAGTGACGTGAATATATAAACTGCCGTTCTAGTAAGAATATCTTTCATTTCAATCGATCAAAAACGGATTTGTATATTGGCTGGCCTTTGTCCAACTTCACACGACAATAAACCATCCTTTTCGAAAACGAACGACAAATTAAATTGCAGAGAAAATTAAATTTAAACTCTTGAGCAAAATGCCATACAGAATTAGGTAGCATTTTGAACGTTTCGAATATCTCTTATTCATTTTTAACATTGTCTTAGTCTATAGTCTGACTATGTTAAAAATGAGCAAAGATATATTCGAAACAAAATGATACCTACTCCTGGTTGGACTCTGATATTCTTACTGCAAAGCCCAACAGAATTGGTAGCATTTTTAACGTTTGAAATAACTATTTATTCATTTTTAACATCTTACATATAATTCTGTAAAAAATAATTTACATTATCTTGGCCACCGTTGGTTTTACATTAGAAAGTTGCTCGTTTAAAAGACAGCAGTTGTAGAAGAGGTTTGAGGCCTGCAATGCTAACGACCACCGTGAAACAAATTGGTGGGCGTTGTCGCTACAAGATACCTCAGTAAGCCGCCTCCAACGAGCCTGTACTTATAAAGACGAACTACCGAACATCAAACTTCCAACGAGGCTTTGAAAATGTAAAACTTTATAAGGAAACGTGGACTACACGCCTAGCGAAATTTTTACTTTTTCTTATAAAAAAATTTTACGAATAAAAATGTTTGAATTTTGAGCATAATGATTTGGGTTGTAGTTAAGACGTAGTAAGTCAAAGCCAAAGCCTACACAGAAGTAGATTAATGTATAAAGGGATATTCGAAACGGTCAAAATGCTACCTAGTTCTGTATGAGCTTTGATATTCTTACTAGTTCTTGGACTGTTAAATCAATGATTTTCTGTTTATATGTAATTTATACGTCACGCATTTAGGGTGAGCAGTTAATTTTTTACAAATATTGCAACCTTTGAAAAAATCTTCTGTGCCAAACTACCTAATTTTGAACCGCCGTAGACTTTAAATATGTAGTTCCAAATCTGTTGTTATACTTGTAGTTTTAGGGAAATCAACGCAGGTTTCAATATTATTGTGGCTTTTTTCATGTTCGCTCTTTGCCACAATAAATCGCCACCAAATCTCCAATGTTATGCGAGAAGTATGTTTGCTTCTATTAAACAAAGAATATATTCTATTAAAAAAACAAAGCAAAATGATTTCATTTGAAATCATGTTAGATGTGAAATAACGACAAAAAAGCCACTGTATGATATGCGGACATAAAAGGTTTGAGAAAAAGCAACCCGGCGAACGCAAATCCCCTTTAAGTGGTCGTTTCCACTTTGCTAAAGCAGTTCCAACTCAAACACGTTTTAAGCGCCATGTTATCTAATTATGGATACCACAGATACTCCACAGAAGCCTTTATTGCCGACTATACCCAGCTCCAGAAACCGCCGTTCCACAATTAAACAGGCCTGGGCATAAGACAGATACTGCGCTCGCGAGCTTACGGATAAGGCCACTTCACAAATCGAGATAAGACACTTTATTTGCTGCTGGCCAGAAGGTGTTTGCTGCAAAGCGATCGCTGTTTGACGCTACGCAGAACTGAATGACATGGTATGCGCACTCCAACAGGGTTGCTACACACTGTTATGAAAAAATTTAAGAACGTATCAAAACTTGCTAAAGAAAATTTATAGCCTTTCAAAGACCTAACAGTTTCATTCATTCATTCATTCACCTAACAGTAGAGTGCTGGACGTTTTTTGTTAATATATGTCGAAACGAAACATTATGAATGTCATGATTAACACAATAAAAAAATAGTTAAAACATGTTTTTTACCCGGACCGACTAAACACATAAATTGAAGCTGCACGTAAAACTTAAATACTAAATAAAGACTTTCGAAAATACCTAAGGGTTTTTCAAAGACTTTTTTTAACAAAAATCAATTCAAGGGCATGTTTAATGTTTTAGTTGGAAACTACGATTTTTACGAAGACCTCACAATCAGTCTACTTTTGGACAGCTTTGCAATTTCCAGTTAATTTGAGGTCGAATATTAAAATGTTACTTGTTCTGTTGGTAAAACCTAGTCTATATATACATTGACATCAAATAAAAAAACATACTGTCTAATTTTTAGCCATTACACCACGTTTTACTAAATATTGCATAAGCGCACTGATTGCTGCATTGGAAAACTAAACGGGAATTAAACACTAAACAGTCGCCAGATTTGCAAAAATATATTACTTTCCAAACTATCTCGTCCAGCAATCTAACTACTTCTAAAACGTACAAAAGAACTTACAGTGTCGGGAAACTACACATCTTAGCATAGCAATCAAAGTTTGGCAAAAATTACTTTTAAACTTTTAGCAATTACAATAAAAAAAGAAGCAGTGCTGAAACATTAAAAAACGAACTATATACTCATAATAATCAAACCGTAGCCAAATTCGCGAAAAATACACTTTTTAAAACCTTTTTGACAAAGAAAGCAGTCCAACCACAATCTTCCAAAACACACGTTTCTCATTTAATCAACTCAAACTGTCAAAAACTTCAATTCCTAGCTGGCACAAATCTAGGGCATGGGGACAGCTGCTAAGATCGCCAACCCGCAAGGCCAATAAATACACTTTCCATTAAGTCGGCCTTGATGGAATAGTAGGCTCGTCCCCGCGGGAGGGCGTACGTCACAATGCCGCCTTATCGACGTCACAACGCGACGCATCTTTCAAACCAAAGGCAGGCAGCGGACATGCAAGTAGGACTTTGTGGCAATGTTGTTGGTTGTTTTCCGTACACACGCAAAGCGTGTTGACAAAAAAAATACACAAAAGCTTCCGTGTGGTTGGAAGTTGAACAATAAGATGTTGATATCATGAATAGACAACACAAGTCAACAAGGCATTTTGGCCTTTAATGAATGTAAAATTGCAAAAATGTCTAGATACAGATTATTACTCAACTTTGATGCTAATTTTAATAAATAAAGAACAAAATATTGATAATATATTTAACAGAAATGAATTTAGAAAACCACAAAACCCAGGTCAATTAAAAGTTATCGCTTTAAAGTAAAACTGCAGAATGTTTTCGCTTTGAAACACAATAAACACGCCAAATGTTTCTTTTACTTGTTCTAATTTTTCTAAATTCCAAAAAAAGTGGTAATCTTAACATTCAAATATTCAGGGGTAAAGTTGATAAAAGTCGACTGGATTGCTTTTTCGCAAAAGACCATTAGTTAAAATTAAAAATTAGTTAAAATTAAAAACAACAAATATTTGTTCATAGACTCTGCATAAACTAGAAAATACGAATACTCAATTCCACGTTGTCTTAACTCATATACAATTGCGAATAGACATCAGACAATAAATGACTGCTAATCAATCATCAATGCGCAACCAATCTGACAGCAACTGGTTCGCATTGACAGCTACATTGATTGATCACTATCCAACCACAATACACAACACACAGCAAAACACCAACGAAATTGTGAGAAGCCATTTTCATCCTTTGAAGTGGTTTTAATCCGGATCAGCACCGCTCAAGGCTCTCTTTAATCGCGGATTGCTTCGCATTTGCCGGACCCGGATTAAATCGGCGAACGATAATAGCTTAAGCACGCGTCAATTTGTTCACGGACAAATGGGTATTTTACATTCAAACGGTTGGTTGTAAATATAAATCGTTTTCAACCATATTTTGATATTTTCCATTAATGATTGCCGTTTTGACAGAGAAAGGCCTTCTTCAGTATCTAAATATTATACAAATTAAAACTGGTTGCGACAAATTATATTATTCTTTCTTTTACAAAATAAATCTCTAATATGGAGTTGAGTTAAATGTCATTATACGCCACAAACAGCCGCTAAGAAAACAAAAAAGCTTCTTATTTACGAGCATTCCACTAAAAATTAAACCAACAAATCTGGCCAAGCCTTGCTTTACAAACAGTAGTTCGTAGTTCAAAATCTGTCAAAATAACATCAGCACCCAATTATTGCCATTTTGCACACGAAATGCAATTACCAAATACATGACTATTTTACAAAATAAAATTGAGCTTTGTATGTCTAAGTCATGAGGAAGGTATAGAACAGAAATAACCAAGACCACATATTAAACTGTTTGCCAAACAAATTTTAATTGAAACTTGATAAATTAAACGCAAGCTGAGCAAAGTATTGTTAGGAAAACTCTTACAGTTCTTGATACAGAATTACAGAGACCCAAAAAGCATAACTTCCTTCACGCATTTACGCCTTTGCAACAGCCCACGGTCGACAATGAACCCACCAGTCTAATATTCCCAAGAAGCAAGCTGCCTGGTTAATTGCATGACGAAGCAGCAAGGTGTCACGACCACACAGAAGGCACACTCCCAACCACTTGTGTACAACCTATACTACACAGGAGCGTTGATATTACGGCGCGGTTATGACACCTTTTGTGCCTGTTGTGAGGTCGACAGGCCGTGGGTGTTATTCGATACGCGACCTCGGCGAAACGCGACCAATTTAAAGGACGGCCGGCACCTTTTTTACAATTTTTTGGCCTGTTTGGGGACTTTTTTTTGCCGAAGCTCAATATAATAAATAGGTTTAAAAACTATTTGAAGGATATATATGCTGGTAAAACATAGAGATAGACAATACGTCATCGATTTTATGGCTAAAAAGCGTGGTCCCTTCCAAAGACGACCGGCACCCTTTTCTGGTTCTGTTTCAGGGCCATTTTTCAAACTGGTAATATATGGGTTAAGAACCTAAACTGGCGCTTGGTGCCTATACCATCTTTCATTTTAGCCCCCGCTTATTGGCCGCTTTTACCCGCACCGTTTAGAAATTGATTCAAAGCCTAAGCTGTGACTTAATACGTAATTAAACCATGTCGTGACAATTTTGGGCAGTGCAACGAAAGGCACTGTTTTTTTGTTAATTTTAATAAAGTACATGTGAAAATAAAGGCTTTTAAAAAACGTTTCCGAAAATTCGGGTGAAAAAATAAAACTAAGATTTGTTTGCACTACTTTTCTCTAGTTCTTTGCTTTATATTAACATTTAAAGACTTTTATTGCTTGAAATTTTGACCACACGCAAAATCATAAACGGACTCGTACACAGCGTTTCGACAATGGTTAAGAATGAAACGTCAAATCGTTAACCTTTTGAACAAAGGATAAACACACATATGTGTGTTAACAAATGTGATCTAGCGCTTTTGAAGTTGCTTTTTGACATTTAAAAAAGTACGTTTTAAACAGAATTGTTTGTGAAGCAACATATAAAGTGCATTGTTAAAAGCTACATTGCGGGATGGAGATTTCAAACTGTTTATCTAGGCTCCCAATAACGTTTTTATATCACGCGATGGAGTGAATTTTTGAAGACGAAAAGTGTTTATTCTGCGGATACAAATAAACTTTAGCATTCTACGTACGTCAAATGAACCTAAATTGAGCGTTTTTGAGGAGAAAAAACACTTTTAAAAGAGCTGTCAAACTTTCGTAATACAACCCTGTCATGTTGGGGCAATTTCGCCCAAATTCCCGGATAATTGGGTTGGCTAGACTGCGTAGAATTCAATTTTTACCAGGGTATGTGCCTTGCCATATGGCTACTTTAACAAGCATATGCCTATTACAAAAATAATTTTCGGCTTGGTTTACAACTTATCAGTTTGTCAATATAGCTGCTTGCAAAATATGTTACGCATAGGCATTTTTCTGTGCACTTTTTCAACCAAAAATTAGTTTATAAGGATATTCTAAAAGCATATGGCTCACTTTCAAACGAGCTTTTAAATATAGAATTTGCTTCACCATGCAACTTATCGATAGATAGAAACCGCAACAGTTACAAGGTGACCTCGTGAGGGTCAATAAAAACGAGAATGCGTTAGCCAGCTTATTTAGTAAAAAGTTGTAAAAATAGAAATACGAATAGAAAATATGATTATTTCAAGGAAAATAAAATTATGAATATTTCATTTCAAGGAAGTTTAGTACTTATGGGTGCCATTTTCTAATGCTCAACCGAGAAGTATTTGGGAATCTTAAAGAATCTTTTTTTTCACTAGTGATAAACCTCTTTATAAACTCTTTGTGTGCGACTAGAGTACAATAACTTAAAATATATTCTTCTACATTGTTTGGAGTTAAGTTGCGTTATTTCAGTCTTATTTTTAGAGATATTCCAGTAAATCAGTTAACAAAATTTCTAGGAGGGGTGTATTTACTATTTCTAGAAGAGTCATAAAAGGTTAAAAACCACTGACATGCGGTCACAAAATAAACAAGTAAGACAGCCCTTGTTTTTCGAAATTTTCGAGTGAACTGCGTTAAGTTTTGGCGACCCCTTCTCAAATAACTGTTGTCTATTTGGAGCGAATTCCTTCCATAATCAGAGTGTTGTGTACTTAGCTGATAACACAGGAGAAAAGCGAAAGGCTGGCGTCTTTAAGACAAACAATGAAAAAAATTGCTACAAGGTTGCCTTCTTAGCGGCTGAAGATTAAATCTCAAACACCTGCCAGACACTAGACGAAAACGTTTTTTAACAGCTTTGCTGAAACTCTAGGAAAAAGCAAAGGCGTAGCAACTTCTTTTGGCAAAGTGTCAAGGCATTAACGGTCATTTGAGCCGCACTCTGAGACCTTTTCTTGCATTAAAAGGTTAGCTCGTTCGCTAATAACCCTTTCAAAGTTTTTTTAGAGAAAAATAGTTCGGCCTTTTTTTTAAAAGATTTTTTTTAAGGTGTTTTCCGAAAAGGTCCCCCAAATTTCTCCAGCGGTTTCCCAAACTTTGGACTTGCAACTTTTTGGTATTTAAATGAAACACTTGCGGTCTCTTAAAACTACTTAGCGGTCACCCAAATCAAACCTTAAAAAAACCCTGCGGCCTTTTTTGGTATGCAAAACACCACCGACTTGACTTTGAGCTACGAACAGTAGTTAAGTTGGGTATGGTGTATAAAAATTGGTAAAATTCTAATTGATCAAAAGCCTAATCCACTTGGCTCGTCAAACGGAAACTGTCCAATTTATATAATAATTGAGCTCAAAGCCGCAAGTTTTAAAAAATACTAGTTGGATGAACTAAAATGCAAAATAATATCAAGCTTAAGTTTTTGATAAAACTTATTCAAAATTCATCAGCAGTTTAAATTTTACAAAAGTTAGTCAAACGAATACCAAAAATTTTAACAAACTCCTTTAAATGGCGCCCAAGATATAAAGATGACGTAACATCGGTCCTAGACGACGTCACAAAATGTCAAGAAGAGTTTAAATATTACAAATTGGCCAACAAATACTTTAAAAAACATCACACTTTGAAACAAAACAAAGCCTAAAAAATGCCTTAAAAAAGCCGTGTCCTGACGTCACAAAACACGGGCCAAGTTAAGAAGGCTTTATGACGTCACAAAACAAGGACCAAATTTAAGAAGGCTTAATGACGTCATAAACAACTCCTCACCTAAGGGTCTTTCTCGACTTCGGCTCTGGCTTCTGACGATGGGGAGACTCGATCTAAGGCGACCTCCTCTGGACAAACTGTGGTGGTACGTCACGCCCTGGGCGGTGACGTCAGTGGGCGATGACGTCACTGGTGTGCTGGTGACGCAATACTCGGCGGCATAGCTGGCACGGCTGCGAGCGCGTTGGTGAAGGGGAGTGAATGCGAAGTGTTGCTTCTGGAGAAAAAATGAGAGTTATAAAGATGGAATTTGTTTTAAGGGAAAGATTATAACAATTTGCAGTTTAATATTTTATTAAAATAATCGAAGAATGTTTCAATAACAGTGTGAAAGAACCCGGACGTGTAACAAATATTACGCAAAATTAAATATTTTTCACGCACGTTCTATAGATGACATTAAACAGTGTCGGCCGCCAAAACAGTCTACAACATTAAAGGTGGTGAACTTAACACAAAAGCTGCGTTTTTCATAACCTTTATATCCCTTTCAGGAAACGAAAACAAACTGTGGCAAATAAATATGAGTGGCTTCAATCATTCAGCTGTTCTTGAGAGTATACCAGTAGAACCAGGCTCCATAACAGGAAAATACAGTTGTTTCAATTTAAATTGAGCGTTCAGCCGTCAAACGCAAACCCAGGAAGTTGACAAACATAAGGGTGGGAAAAAATCGCCGAAGTACCCCCCAAAATTAGTCATAAACATGATGGGAGGCTATTACACTACGCGCAAAACCCAAAAATAGCATCGGTTGACCGCAAACCAAACATACACAATAGAAATCGCATTACTTTTCACTTTTCACACCGACCTGCAAAAAATTGCGGTCGACAAAGCAACGAAGCCGTGATATTTTCTTACAAGTTCAATGACCCATATTTCCACGAAAGCCGGGCCCCACAGCAGGGAGAAGGGGTGTTATTTTAGGCCGATGACGTCAGTTATTGTGGCCTGTGAGCTAGGGAAGCTTCCAAGGGGGGCACGACGCAATGGTCTTGTTTTACCTTGTTAGGAGGGTTATTTTTAACATGACTGCATTTTTTTGCGCTTTGCGATATTTTTTACTGTTTTTTTTGTTTAATGCGACCACAAGCCTTGTTTGCATTTTATTTTTTGGGGTAATTTTTTTTTTGATAGCTTCTAGTTGGAGTACCAATTTAAAATGTCTTTAATTTTTCGCAACTTTTAACTGTTTTTACTCTTGTATAAAGAAAAAAGGGTAGAACGTCGCAGAATCTTTGACAACTAAATCTAGATAAGCAATGAAATTTAACACTTTTCCAGGATTGTGTTTTGACCATTGTATGTGTGACTATACGCTAGCCAAGGTTAGCTATTTCATAGCGACCGGTTATGACGTAACTTCGTGACGTCATGCCCGACAATTTTAATACCCCCCAAACAAAATCGTAGATGGGCCCTTGTAGGCGAGGTCTGGTGAGCGATCAAAAAGATCCCGAATAAAGCGAGCTTTGTGAGCGGGGTTGGCACTCTGTTGTGTGAAGCCAATGACAACTGTGGAAACAGTGGGTTTCTTGTGAATGGCGTTGTTGACTTTTTTGACCGATGTTTGGAAAACAGCGACGGCCTTTGAAAATGCCGCCTGCTACTGGGTTTAGGCCGATGTTGCTGTTTAGAGCTGTAGGTTTGGCAAATTTGTTTTTTTATAGCATCTATTTGCAACAAAAAGCAACAGTTCTACCATTTCAAACTACAAATCCCAGTTTTAACAGAAGAGTGATCAAAACTCAAAAATGATGCATCATGCATGCAATATAAAACTAGTATATTTTTTGTTTGTACAGTACAGCATTGTCTTATCTCGTCAATAGACTTGCATAAACAACATTTTTACCTTATTCGCCTAAATCTGTGCAGCAAGATTCGATTAAATAGTACCAAAAAAAACATTGCAAACACTAAGATTACAAAAAACACGTGATTCTTTCTCTCATCAACCAACGCATAAATAAATTTCCAAAAAATCCGTACAAAACGACAATCACCCAAATATAATTTGACTAGCTTAAAAAGCTATTAAAATAAAAGAAGGAAACGGCACAAAAAACACATGTTTCCTCTTACCTCATCAATCAACGCAAAAAAAACAGTTCTTCCACAAAATTCGTTCAAATCGCTAACGTAAACACTGAACTCGAACCAAACCCAACCGAGCGGAACTAATTACCTCCAGGTGGGGAACGAAGAGATTAGCCACGCGTGACGTCATCGCACCAATGACGTCACAACACAAAACGTGCCATTGTGCCGGGCGCCGGCGGTTTTGGCAACAAGCGTGTAATCGATCAACTGGAAAGTTGGGTTTATACGAAAACGCGATTAATCAGTGTTTTTCTGTTTCTTGGAGTAGCGAACTTTCTATTGCTGAGCGATCTATCAAAAGTACTCTTGCAGTCAGACTGGGACAACTAGGTTTATTTAAGTTTTTCCCAATTAAATTAGAATAAGATCATTACTGTTTTCTAAAATTAGATTATAGGAGCGTTAGAAGGTTACCATTGAGTATAGAGATATATTATTTATTTTAGCTTTTTCAAATTAGATTAGAATTAAAATTAGATTTTGTTTTCTCAAGTTAGATTATAACTAAAAATACCGAATTCCTCAAACAATTTCAACTGGAATTACAACCAATTCAATTTCAACTCTTTTATCACATGGATAAAACATAATTGTTTATGTAAAAGTTTTGACAGGTTCTTTAAACACTATCAATCTACGAGGCGTCGTAATGAAATTAATACAGTTAACCTAGTTTAAAATATTTACTAAGCGTGCCCCAACACGTGTTTCAATAAAAAAAAATACCGGTCAAACCAAAGCACTGTTTTTGTTTGCTCAGATGCAAGGAAAGAGATTGTCAATGGAGATGTAGGGCTGCGGCCCACGTTTGCTGACCGCCCTTAAAAACGGCAGCTTCTTTGTGGTCAGTTTGACCAGATGGACTCTGCAGGTCCGGACAACGTTTTGACAGAAGTTACGCGGAAAATTAAAGAGAAATGAGCGAAAAATATTGAAAAGGATTCAAGTATGGTGAAGTGTGTGTGGGTGGAAGTATTAAATATAAGTGATTTTAAAAGCTAAATAAAGGTATACCCGGACTTAAGACGTGTACATACGCATGTAGTTTGCTTGAATATTAAACGAGTCAGTTATTTTAAATCAACTTTTTACAATAAACACCAAGATTTCTTGACACAGCGGATCGGATTTTTTAAAGAGCGTTTTTTATTTTTCATGGTAATTTAACAACCACAATAAAAAACGTTAAATTCTAAACAAGTAGTAATATAAATTTCTATTAATTTTTAAGAAATGCCTTTTGTGTTAATTTTTAAGAAAAAGAGAAACATTGATTGATATAAAATGTCTTCTCGCACTATTTGGGTCCCAATAATGTTTTAACCTAACCTCTGCTGTTTACAAATGGGCCTTTAATTTTGCAATAAACCAGCCCCATTATACAGATAAACAACTAAACTTTGCGGCGTCTCGAGTTGTAATTAATTACAAGTATGCGATAAATTGTTTATCATTTTTTTGCACAAATCCAATATCAGTTTACGTCCGGAAACAGCCACAAACAAATCTACTTTATAAAAATTCAGGTTGCAGTTAAAACTATTTCAAAGAAATGTGCGGCTAATGCCTTACAGGTGGCGGCACTTAACAGGGAATTGATTATTCAGGAACGTCATGGAGCCACGAAAATTCACAACATTACCACTGTTTGTTGTGAAGAAAGCGACTTAACCGAATTGCTAACGAGCTTGGCCGACTTAAAGGCCGCTCTGACGAGACCGCTAATCACAGGCCTTTAATCGCCTGGTATTTAAGCTTACAGGAATTCCGGCAAAATTAAGGCGGGCGTCAAAACAGAGTTGGTGTTAGTGGTCTATTTAATTTAGGTCCGCCTATGTTTTGACCCATTTTTTTTAAATCCTAAAAAGTCAGAAAATGACGCGAAGTAGTAAAGGCAGCTAACATGTTTTGGAGCATAATTGGTTGGCGGTTTTTTAAGATGTAGTAAGAATATCAAATCCCGATGTAGTAAGAATATCAAATCCCATTTTTTTGAAATGTTTTAATAACTCTTTATTTACCTTCAAAATCGAGTTACCATATTGTTTTAAAAATGACCACAATGCTAACTCTCAATAAACTGTAAAAAGTCCAAAGGCTTAACCGCACATCCCAATGCATCGAAAACCAATCGTTTAAAAATTTCACGGAGAACTTTTCACTGACAAGTGGCAATCTAAATTTGCCAAAAATTAGCGCAAAACAAAAAAAATTGAAGGGCTTATAATAAAACAGCCAAGGAACTACAAACTTTACAACAAAAAATGAGTAATGTTAACAAGCAAAATATCTACTAAAATGAGTCATGGTAGCTTTAAACAGCCGAATTATCTTTTCAAACACAATTTCTTGCCATTGCAGTGAATTAGGATGTAAAAGAGAAGTCATATCTTTTTTAAGCGTCCATGTACATTGGTAAACATGCAAAATTATTATAAATGCATGTTTAAAAGCGTCAATTTAACAAAGCAGTATAAAATGCCTAGAAAGGTTGAAATAATGCCTGAAATTGCTATGTTGCTAAACATAGAACCTACAGTTTTCGAAGGAACCTGCTGTTTTCAAAAAATAGAACCTTCAGTTTTCAAAGGCCAAATACATTTCAAGACTGGATACAGGGCTAAAAATAGAATCAGCCGCGTAAGCCGATTTGTTGCGAAATAAGTACATATACAAACGTTGTGAGTTGTGAGAAGCGCAAATCCAATTACTCGCCTCGTTGAAATTACTGGCCAGGTCAAGTTTGCGAGGTTATATTGCCCGACAATTACCTTTACGATCCGACTTCGGAATGTAATTGGCTCGAAGTATGCTAGCGGCGAAAACAGCCGGGCAAAAAAAAAAATTTGATTTTCATTGAGTAGGGATGTCCGGCGCTTGACACTTTATTCCGATACCCGGACAGAAAGTATCGCGGCCCGTTCCGATAAAAAATGACGTCATTACTATGATCAAACAAACAAACTAGATATAATTGAAATGTTCAAGCGTAATTTTTTAAGGTTGTTAGGCCAAAATTTGCTTTAGCATTTAGGATTCTAGTTACCTCCAACTATAAATCTACTATTTAAAAACTTGAAACGATAAAAATACTTTTCAAGTTTGAATCATTGCGCTGAATACCGAATCATGGCTAAAACTCCAATATTGAAATTGTCGATCCGATATTATCGGGCAAGCCTAATATTGGTACAAGAAAGGTGCCGATGCTTTTATAGACGATAGGTTGGCCCTTTCAAAATCAGTTCAAAGCACATTCGCCAACATTTTTACGATGTTTCGTTGTAAAGACAAACACAAAAAGTTATATGAAAGCGCTAGCCGCTAAACCGCAAAGTAAGATTGTAGGTTTTTTTTGGAAATAGTAGGGTAATAACTTAATTTTTGTTACACAAAAGCGAAATTTTTTTATTGAACTTTTCAATTGAATATATTTTGCATGCTTGAGAATAGTAATGACGTCATTTGGTATGGTATCGAATCGCGATGCTTTTGTCCTAAATATCGGGTATAGCACCGTTGTAAAGAAACACAAAAAGTGGCGAAAAAAGAGCTCGAATTAACAGAGGTTTCGTTTTGTTGTAGGCTTCTTGTAAAGATACGCAAAAAATTCACGAGAATAGTTATCAAGCGCTGGCCGCAAAATCGCAAAGTAAACAGAAAAAGATAGTATATTTTTTTAAATAGTAGGCTGATAACTTCACCCACCTTTCTTTAAAGTAAAACTTCTTGACACTTGAGCAACTTTTGTGGAAATAATTAGGAAAATATATTGTTAAAAGTTTCAATCTAGTCAATTTTGCATCTTAAGCATAGTGCTGATTTCGTATGGTTTCGGATATTTCGTTTAAGCACTTTAGTAAAGAAACACACAATATTCACGAAGCAAGTTTTCAAGCGCTGGCCGCAAAACCACAAAGTAAACATCTCCATCGACTCGCCTCGCATTTGTTTGCTTAGCACGAAAGCGGAAGCAAGTGGACAAGCGTTTGATTGCATTGTCCACCAACAAACCACCATTGTCCACTCACAAAGCACGCGCGCGCTCTTCTTCTTTTGCTAGTGGGGTTGGGGGGCTTGCGTAAACGCCCCATGGACCCTGTAAAGATTTGTACAAGGCTATTTTCGGCCCACGCAGTTAAAAAAAAAGTTTGTGCGATATGTAGAACTGATAACTGGGCTTGCGAGATGCTGTTAAAGTCTGGCTTTGCGGTTTTCGCTACTGACAGGGTGAGATGAACTAGTAGGCCAGTCCAAAAAAAATTTGGGAGCATAATGGTTGGAGTTTGTAGTAAGACGTAATAAGAATATCTAAGTCCATACAGAAGTAGGTATCATTTTGAACGTTTCGAATAACTCTTTATTCTTTTTCAACATCAGTCCAAAAAAACATCCTTGAAAAAATAGCCTTGCAAATGATTCCGCAAGAGTTCGTACAATAATTTTCAACTAAGCATACCAAATCCAACAGTTTTGCGCTCACTTAAAACCATTATAGGCAAGTTAGGAGATTTCGATGACCTATACCAGAGGGCAAAGCATGTATATTAGCCCACACCCGTTTTATTAGAGAAAAAGCTATTTTTCAAGATTTTTTGATAGAATGCAATTGTTTCCTGCAAATTTAATTTAAATAGCTGCCAAAAACAAACGATTATTCTGCACAACTTTAACCACTAGGCTATGCTTTAAAAGCTTTAAGCATCAACCCAAACAGTTGTATTACAATCCAAGCGACATAAATATGAATATAAGCGAAATAGAACCTCTGTTTTTTCAGCTTGATTTTACGTGGTAAAAACATCAGACAATTTCTTGTCGTTCCATTTTTAATATATTTACTTTATTGCAACTGTGTGTGTTCCTAAATGTAAATTTTATGAATGTAAATGTAAATCCGGATTTAGCGTTATGATTTTCAGTGCATTTCTTGAACTGAATCTAAACCAGGAGACAGCTGACTCGGTGAACCTTACGGTCTTTCGCTGTCTACTGGAAATGTCAAATATTGCAAAACATTCAGATTTCGTCGATTAGTTATTTTGGATGTTCCGAATAACAACATATCTATCTAGATTCTAGATAGTTGAGTAGACTATGCACGGATCTGTAATGTAGCTTGATAATAATGAATTGCAAAGCCAAAAAGGTCGAGTAGATCGACATAATCTTAATATAAAAGTTTCGATACGAGCTTGTATCACAATTACTGAAGATGATACAAGCTCGTATCGAAACGTCTTGATCAAGATAAGGTTGACCAACTCGATCTTTTGGGTCGATCTACTCTATGTAGGAATTTCATTTTCGGTACGCTTCACGCCACTATACAACTGCATGGGCCCAACAACTGTTTTTACTACTGTACTCATTACCTCCCAATAGTGTTTACCGATCTTAGTCAACTGGAATGCAAACAAGGAGGTCGGACAATTATAAGACGAAGCCCAGGTGACTCAAAATTTGCATGGCGATCGTAAAAAGCGCGTATTTTGCCGGTAAACCGTCTCACAGGGGGTCTCTATTGCAGCAACAAGCACGTAAAAATCGCGTAAAGAAGCCATGAAAACGGCCGGACGTCGAAATAAAACAATCAAATTGTACAACCTAGTTCCAAATATGAAACATTTGTACACACATATGTGTGTTAACAACTGAAATCTGCAATGGCTTTCAGTGTAGTTCCAAATATGTTAGATTTCCGAAAAGAACTGCCACACTTTAAATATGCTGTTGCCATAAGGCATAGTATATACTGAAAATAAGTTCTTCTGGTATTTCTGTGTTTAATGACGTTGCTTTTGGCTGCTCTTTAGAATACGATTCTCCTACAGTTAGGAATGTTAAATGGTCGAATGGGTAGTGGGTGGCGCCATGTTGCTACTGTTATGCTATCTTGTCGAATGATAAAGGCATTTGAGAAGCAAAAATTTCAGTATGTCCTTGAAATTTGCGGGAAAATTGTTCATGATGCACTGCATTTGGGAGTTTAGGGTTAAATTGCGTGTACGGTACGACCTTCCCGATATATATTGGGATTTCAATAAAATTGAGTTCGACTATTTGCATAATAGTAAAAATGAAGACTGTTTATAAAAACAGGTATAAAATATAAAATCAATTTGTGTTTCAGATGATACGGTAAAGATTGAAAAATAACGAACACAGATTAATTTTGACTGATAGTTATTTTAATTTGAATATAGTTAAGCATTTTAATTAAACTATACTCAAAGATTAGTATGTTAGGCAAAATTACAAACAAGAAAATCGTTTACAAAATGTAAATTTACTAATATTCCTAGCATAAAAGGCGCTGCTGTTTTTAATTGGCGGAAAGCTTTACGGTTTAGCTTCGCTATGCATGCAATTTGACCCACAAGCCCCCTCAACAATTTCAGACATCCATGAAATGCCGCAACCAACGTCAATTGGCTTGTTTGTTTCGTCACAGCTACTTTAATCCGAAACCAGATGAACCAAAAAGCTGCGAAAAAAAATCCGAACCTATCCACTTCTCAAGAAGACATTCTTGAGACTTTTTCGGCGGAATCAAAGTCAGTCAATTTATGTAAAAGTGAAAAAGGAGATGTAAAAGGAAAATGTATTCGTATTTCTGAACTTTCTCGTATTATTCGTATTTTCTTGTGTTTTCTACTTTCTCTCACGTATTTCTGTTAACATCTTATAAAATATAACGAATTCCATTGCAGACTAATAGAATCTGTCCATCAATATGATGCAAGCAAGGCAGGCTAGAAAAACAACTATAGCCTCTGGTGAGGTATGATGGCTCTGCGATGGGGTGTATTAATGATACGTAAGCCGTAATCATTGGCCAAAAAGCAGCTTCAGAAGGGCTAGATCACAGTTGCCGAACACATTTGTGTGTGTATCTTTCGTCTGATAAAAGGACAGGCTTTGATTGTGACAGAAAAATCTTAACAATAAATGCTTTAATTTGAAATCATTGTCGGAAATTTACCTGTAAGGGCGAGGAGATATCTTTTATAATATTCAGTCAGTTTGCAACTCTCAAACAGACGCGGAAATCCAAGTCGAAGATCTCTCTCGTATTTCGAGCCTTAATCTTTCCAGCAAAGGTCTCAAACCCCAAGTGTCTGGTTTTCAAGTCGGATCGCTAAACACGCAAACAATGCAATGTAATACCAGCTGTCTCTCACTGTCTAATATTACCAGCAGAAGCAGCAGCAGCAGTAGTAGCGGATGCTTCGTTATCTTGACCTCTTGAAACTGACTCACCAGCCGCGAAATTTTGTTGTCGCGTTTTTTTTTCTTTTTTCGTCTTTTTTTAGGCCCGTCACGGTTCGGTGCACACACGCTGTTGGACATCGGATAGATTTTTAAAAGCGGAATTCCCGAAGGAGATTAGAAAAAAAATATTCCAATGGAATTTGGTTCAATTCCTTCAAAGAGACATATATGATTTTTCTAAACACTCTCACATCGTACTTTATTTTGGAGCATAATGGTTGAGGTTGTAGTAAGACGTATAATAATATCAAAGCCCATACAGAAGTAGGTAGCATTTTGAACGTTTCGAAAAATCCTTTATTCATTTTCAACATAGTCTGTTGACAAAATGCTACTTACTTCTGTATGGGCTTTGATATTCTTTCCTACGTGATACTTTATTGTTTACCGTTCTGAGATGTTTATAAAAGGCTTTGTGACTTCTTAAATTCATCCAAGGCAACACTTAAAATGAGTTCTTTTATCTGATGATCTGATATTTGCGACTTAACAAATTTACTCATGCACTCGTTTCGTAGCTTTAAAGCCAACATATTTTGCATAATAAGCAAAGGGCGAACACCAGTATATCCAATTGTATTGGGTATATCTTTGAAAACTTTTCCATTGCCACAACGACTTCTTAACACAATGTTTTTCATAACGATAAAAAATGCGCCATACATAAGTAAAATTGTAAAAAAATTAAACAAAACTTGGCTTTTTAGGCTTGAATATAAGACTAGCGGACGCAATGGATCCTGCTTTAACCAAGGTACGAACAGCCTAATGTTTTTCTCTGACAGAAAAAGCTCAATATAACAAACGAAGCGTTAGTTAAAACAACATGTCTACCACATTCATCATTTTCAATCTATTCACCAATCATTAAACAACTTTGGCGCCTATAGTTTATTGCCATGTTCAAGTTTGTGGCCGGTGAGTCTTGAGCGACTCTCAACAATTCAATTTTCGAAAACAGTCATCCCCATTAAAGTGGCGCGAAAAGGTAATAAAGTCAATTGTGCATCGCGTCGAAACAATGGGGACGCGAGAAGCAGACAGTAAACAAACACGTGCCCTTATTGCTCGGGCAGCGGCGACCTTGAAAACCGCAGAGGTCAAATATAATAGGCGCGGACGAGGACCGCCGTGGAAATTACACCGTCAAGTTTAATGGACTGAGACAACAGTTGCTGTCTCATGGTGTACAGTTGCTAGTTGAACAACCTGTACAACTTAACGTGTCAACAATAGGAACAGCGTTGTAAACAAGTATCTATATCAACAAAGTCAAGTCCCAGTCCAAGTCAATATTACAGCAAGTCAATTTCAAGTCCCGGTCTAAGTAATAACTGAAGCAAGTTAACTTTAGGTCAAGTCCTTGTTAAAAAAATAAAGCGTTAACCGTTAAAATTGGAAACTCGTCCGATGATAAGCAATAAGCAACATAGACTACCGTATTACAAGAAAAGTGTTTAGTGTGCAAAATTTAAGATATATTACTGAATTTAATTGACTTCATTTCAACACAAGACATTTGTCCAAAAGAATAAAGTCAAGTCAAGTCAAGCCAATTGACCAAAAAACTTAAGCCGTATTGTCTTGCAAAGAAACAAGTTATGCAAATTTTTTGGGGGATTTTACAGAGTACACCACCATTTAGGATGTTTTTTTAACAATTTAGATCCACACATTTTGCCAACAACGCATCTCCAGACAGTATCACAATAAATGTAAAATTAGAGTGAGCGGCCAAATTGAGGTTTATTTTCGCTCAAAGGGAGTTTCTCCTTTCAGTACTTTCGCTCCCAATGCAAAGTCAAAAGAGCGCGAAGAGCGCTAGAAGTTATAACGACCTCCAACTTGGACGGAATAAACGGCCAGGAAAGCTGGAAAACCGCAATGTTTGGATTAGTCAGTCGTCGCCTGGAAATGCCCCCCCCCCCTCCCCCTCCACACACACACACAGACGCAAGCGACAGACGAGATCAAACAGCAGGAACTCACTTATCTCGACAAACAAGAACCTTTTCAACTTTTTTTCGCGCTCGACTTAATCAATTCGGAGAGAGTTATATTTTCAAAAGCAGTTTTGAAAATATGTCCGATGTTGGAATACGCTTGTTTTTGCACAAGGAAATAAAGAGTATTTTCCAAATTTTTACGCACTTGTATTTATTAATGAAAATTTCTTTTGTATGTTATATTCGCTTAACAAGCAAATGATTTGTGAACTATCACATTGCCTGTGTTGCTAAAAAACACTCTAGCTCTAAATTAAAGTGGTGTGTTTTTTAACCATGCCTACATCATAACCTGCCAGGTAATACTTATATCCTTTGCTTTTCCAAGTTAGGCCGACCTCTAAAAACAATTCTCAGGCACCGCGCCAAACCAAAACACTAAGGAAAAATATTTTACCGGAAAGACAAACTTGAAACAGTTTTATGAATTACCACAAGTTCTTAAAGTAAAAAAAAAAACGATTTTCAAATTAACGAATACCATTACAACGTTTTCAACTTCGTGTTAAGCCCTTCGAACACTTGTCTCGAAAGCCGACAAACTTTTTTTTTGCGTTTTTTCAAAGAAACCCAGCGCGATTAACTCTGAATGGGTTTGGTGTTAAGTTCCTCAGCAAGTGTGAACTGGTTTGAGTTCAAGCCACCCATAACCGGTTAACAGTGCCTTGAACAGAACAGTCCGAAGGCTTTTGCCTCCCACTAGCCTTTCCATAGCTTTAAAACATCTCGGCTTTTTAGACCACACTTACAAATGCTAACTAGGAATGTCCGATGCTTGAGATTTCATTTTGATTCCAATACCCGATATTTTGGACAAAACAATATCGTGTTCCGATCTGATATCAAATGAAGTTATTATTATGTTCAAATAATCAAGATAGTCAAAACTAAAACGTCAAAAGTTTATTTGATATTTTATCGGCCAAAACCTGCTTTAGCGTTAAGAAGATACTTATAGAGATGACCGTAAACCGATATATCGACCGATATTTGGCTTCTACCGATATATCGGTATCGGTAAATGTAGGCCGATACTTTGGCTAAATATTTGTCCTGTTACCGCCATTTGGTTAACCACGTGTTTACTGTACGATTGGCTTGACTTGGTGCTTATTAGTTGTTGTACTTTCCCAAACAACTTTCTATGTATAACCAAGGTGTGCTTCTTTCAATTGCTACAGTTGCTGACAGGAAATTAAAACGTCTCAAAAGGGAAATCGCTTGGACTTCAAAGCAATACTTTTAAGATAATTTTCACAATCATCAAAGTACAAAAATATGATATAATTTTTCCTGTACAACAAACAACTTAGCAATGTTTTTATCCAAAAAATTTTGGTTTTAGCACACCAAGTTATGCAAAATAATAGTTCAATAGTTAATAAAGCTATAAAAACTAAAACATTATTAGGATTTTATTTTCAATTAATTCAAGTTTTAAACATTTCCCAGGTATATAAAAAAGTCGGTATCGGGTATCGGTCGAAAAATTGTAGAAAATCGGTTATCGGTATCGGTCGATCTCTAGATAGTTATATACAGTTGCTAACCCACGTATTTGAAAAGGCTACCTTCCAGTTTACAATCGCTTCGTTGGATCGCAAATCATGGCTAAATTTCTTGCATTTATTCGATACCGCATTAATTTGGCTTTTTAAAACATAAATGAAAACAGGCCAAAAAAAGGCTCGTTACTTTGAAGTGGCAAGTATATTGGAAAAGGAGACTTGCCAAAAATAAGAACACCTTCGAAAAAGGTTCAACAATAGAGCTAAATTGTTTTCAAGTAGCCAAATAAAAAATATATAATTGTTGGGGGTGAAACTAGGCTTGGCTCCAGTTGTGAAACTAGGCTTGGCTCCATTCTGAATGGTCATTTTACCATTTTGGCCTATAGTAGCCCCCTTTAGCGATGTGAGGAACACGATACGTGTCTTACACATGTTCTAAGCAAAGAGACACCGTCTGTAGATAGTGGGCGGCAACACAACATGAGTAACGCATGGAATCACACGAGAAAATAGCAAAGTTTTACGCCAGTCACAGGTAATATCATCATTTTGTATTTATACCTTGTGGTATTAATCATGGTATATCTCAAAGTCTAATTATCAAACGTTCTTATAATAGCAGAGTACTGTAACAGGGTTGCACCAAAATTACAACTGATTTCAGCCGATAGAACACTTTTAAAACAAGCTAACAAAATGATGTGCATTGTTTTTCCCAACCAGGAGCCATTTGTGATGATTCAAAACAACAATCCCTCCTATTACGTCATCAAAGGTTAGTTCTCGACAGCACAGTAGATACGCAAGGATGATTACGTCACTGGTATTCATGGTGTTCTCAAGGGAGTTGGGATTTTCAAATTTGTCAACAACATGTGGGTTGTTGGTGGGTGGCAGAACATCAAGTCATTGCTGGGATTAGTTCTTAAATGGCCTTGAGGGCAGATGAAGCAATAAATTCCAAAGAGTGATCTTATTAGGTGAAAGATCGCGGCCAAAAAATTCGTCTTATGATAAAAACTCATTTTTTTCTTTTTCTTAAGGAATTTACTTAAAGTGAATCTTGAAAAGGTATCTTTGTCTAGCTACAGCAGTTGTTAAACATTGGACCAATTAGTTTAGCGTTCATCAACCTTTTTTAGCGGAGACCCAAAATAGACCCAAATACTAAGCGCAAGTAGAACAAGTGAAGCTTTGGTGATCCAATGCCCTTCGCTAAACGTTTGCCAGCCTAAAATTTGCGGCAAAGAAGAAACAAGACGGTAGAATAATTCCTATTATATCCGCAATTTCGGTAAATTTTAAAGAAATTTTTTTCAGTACCAAACTCAATAAATCTAAGCATGATAACTACTACAGTCGGCGCAAAACTAATTAAACGTCTATTTTAAGTCGTGGCCCATAGGTTAAGGAACACTGATTTAGTCGCTTTAGTCAAATCACGAAATAGCAAAACAGAGCATATTTTACAATTTGATGCATACCACTTAAAAATTATAACAACAATTTACAGTGCAATTTGTAAAGTTATCAAAATCCCAAAAACCTCTTTTAAAACCTACGTTTGCCAACGTATAAAACAGGGGTTCTTAAACTTTTTTTACCGCGGACCCCTAAAATTTTGTTTTGCTTTGCATGGACCCCGGTAGACAAGAAATGCTCCAAAATGACGTCACAAAACAAATAGACTTCATGACTCTGATATTTCGGTCCGAAAAATGTAAAAGTTAAATGGAGTGTAACTATACATTTAGTCCGAAACCGTTCAATTTTTAATTAAAGTGTTTTCTTTAAAAAAATAATTTCTTTAAGTATACACTAGTTTTTTTAACTAGGCCTTCATGGACCCCTAAAACTAGTTCATGGACCCCCAGGGGGTCCATGGACCCCAGTTTAAGAACCCCTGGTATAAATTAATGGACCAGTTTTTGTTTGCATAGCTCAGACGAGCCACCATTGTGAATGTGAAACTTGTAAAAAATTGTAAACACTTATATTAAAAAAATGACCGGTTTTCCCCATCCATTGTAAAGAGTGAACAAGTCGCCTTTTGAAATCTGACGCTGCTTGACAAACTATTGTACGCACTGTATGACCCAGAGATATCAATAAAGATACGTTGTGTCGCATATTGAGTCACTCTCGTGAAAATGGATTGTTCGTGATAGTTTCAAGGTTTCAGCCTGATTTATCGCCAGTGAGCGGCAAACTTGAAATATTAACAAGGCACACAAAACCATATTTCATTCGTTCAAATATTATTTTCATTTCCTATGCACAGCTTGGAGCAGAAATACTTCCCGCCATCTGAACTTAATACTAAATTAACTAAATAAAATGGGATTGTTTCACATGGATATGAGCAATACAGAATATTGGAAGTCACATCATTTTTAATGTAAATTTTTTAAATCTTAAAAAACATGCTGTGTCGCCCATCTAGACGGTTGTCTCGTATGTTCACAAGAGACAAACAAAAAATAAAATTACCAATTGAACGTAGTTTTTACTTAACCTTGAGAAAATCTGCACTTGATTTTGGCAAACAATTAGTTAAAACGCTTGTTTTTATATGGCACTATTGCGTCACAGAGACATACGTTTCAAACCAAAACAAGCAGACTACAGGACTCAAAACAGAAAACCTGGAGTCTTGGCAGCAAACACAAGGGGGGCAATAACCCCCCGGCGCCACAAGATGGGACACAATCTCAGTTTGTTGTGCCATTGTTACGTCACAAGGCCCCTGATGTGGTCACGTGGGTCGCTCGAGCGTTTAGGCGTGATTGGCGAAGCAGAAAATTACGTCCGGTACCTCTCTGGATCCCACGCTTGTGAACTTAACACAAAAGACGCCGCCGAATGGTTTAAGTGGACACAAAGCACTCAGACCTTGTTGCCTTATGCCAGAGGTGAAGAAACTTTTTCATAAACGGGTAACTGAAGAACTAACGATCACGAGCCGGATAACTTTGAAGATTGAAGATCGCGGGCCGATTTAGTGGTTTGCGTTGAGCGTAATCGACTTAATTATAAAACGAAGACAGCATAAAGAAATAGTTTGAAGTTTTATGAAAATTTAGCCTCGTTTTGCATCCGACAAACATGTCCGGTAATGAAGTATTAATAACAGTACTTAGGATCATTTTAGGGAACTATCTCTAGTCTAAACACAACTTTTTAAGTCTTTGGCAAGACCAAAGCCGAAAAATGTCAAGCGTAAAATTTAGCGCAAGCTTGGGTTTAACGGCGAGATAAAAATAGCCCAGCTCTGCCCCAAGGATGGGCTAATCACCTGCTTAGATGGAGATAAGCTAGCAAAGCCGCTTGATCTCTATGGGTGGGGGTAAATATAGAAACTGGGTTCAGTGGAAAGTCCGACGTATACTGAAGGGTTGGCAGGTTTACCACAAAAAAATATATTTAAAGACTTTAAAAAAAATTGGTGGGTTTTTGCAAGACCCTTAGTTTGATCAATCAATTTTATTTAATATAATTGGAAAACAAAACCGTAGAAATCCCATGGCTAACTTTTTCTATTATATTTTAAAATTTTCATTTTACCTCTATTTTGTGAGCAATAAAATATTTCCATAAAACTCTTTTTAACAGGTACCTTGATGTAATAGCAATGTGTCTTCTTTATTTTATGCAAATAGGAAAGCATTTAGGAACTAATAATGATTTCCTTTATAGCTTCCAGTTGTTTTCTTTATTTATCTGAGTTAAAACGTTTTCTGACAAACATCAACAAACTAAAGAAAGCACAAGCCTTGACTCCAGCCATAAGACCGAGATAAGAACAACGTCAACGTCGGAATAAAACACAGTTCGGAATAAGAACAAAATAGGGCTAATACCTAATAGTCGTAATACCGTATAAATAGGAATCTGTCAAAATAGGAACTAAATGGCAGAATCAGGCCTATACAACACTTTACCTAACCCCAAGCCTCGCCCAAAAGTACATCACCAACTCCCCTAATAATTAAAACCCTAATTCAATTTCTAAACCCTATGTCGTTGGCCTTAATAATATGGTATTATAGATCAGTGTTTCCCAAACTGGTGAATGGTTCACCCCAGGGTGAACAAAATGTTTGCAGGGGTGAACCAACCAAAAGGGGTGAATAAGGGTGAACCGTCAGAAATAGATAGCTCTGCAATAAATCGACTACTAAACTGTTTTGTTTTGGTGTTTTTTTTTGCTTATTGTAATAGTGAAGTTGGTTTGTACTGAGTGTTCAAGTACAAATATTTGGTGACTGTGTTTTGTGCTTTTGTAGCTTTGTATTTCTGACCTCGAGAATTTGTAGATTTGCAATGGTAAAACTTAGCTTCAGTTGATTTAAACAAAAAATCGAAAACAACCTAAGTAATTTTGTGCTGTTATATATAGAGAGATAGACGATATAGTTTTATCATATCATGAGACAAGGGTGAATGCAATCTGGAGATAGATGCTAGGGGTGAACGAAACTAAAAAGTTTAAGAAGCACTGTTATAGATTATTCTGCTTTAGATATTCTTACTTAGTAGGTCTTGTTGTGAGTTTCCCCTTTATAGTAGGGTATGAAGTGAAGGCGAATTCTGTCCGAAATTTTTGCCTTTCGATCAATATCATTAACATTCAAGATCAGATATTTTATTTACCGTTTTACTTTTTCCAGCAATCTTGTCAGCGTGCTGTGGATATCGATGCTGGAGAAAGTTGAAGAAGGCAGCTCGCTTGTTGTCAGCCTCCGTTGGAGACATCACGCCCTCTTGCGGCTGTCGGTCCTCGTAACAGTCGGCGCTAGATGGCGCTAAAGACGAACCGGCGGCGAAATCTTGCTCGTTGAAAAACTGAACAAACGAAGATTTAAGGCGTTCTGAAATAGTTCTTGAACGTTCCGAATAGTTCTTTATTTATTTTCAACATGGTTAAGAGAGAACTGGTTTAATAAGACTTTTTTTAATATTTAAAAAAATATATGTTTAATAATTAGTAATTTTTTCAGAACATGAAATGGTGCCATTTGGACTCTTGTGAGATATTTTACCTTAGCTTACAACTTAAAAGTAGAGATGTCTAATAATATCGGATCAGAGACGATAAGAAGTGGTAGTATCGTTACTGGTCCGATATAAGTAAAAAATTATTTGCGTATCATCACACGTATCATCACACATCCCTAAATCTAACCAATAAAAACCGCCATTGTTAACCTTGCATGGGTGGCTGCATTATTTGGCCGTTGCTTCAGCGAGTCTGTGTATTCAACGTTTATCAGTTACTGGTCGATATTAGTAAGAGCAGTATTGGTGCCGATCTGATTTCAGCATTTCAGCCATGGTTTGCTATATAACTATTTTCACTAACAAGTAGTTTTTAGAAAATATACTATTAATTAACAGTATAGGCGTCTAAGTTTTTTTCGCTAAACCAATTTTGCTTAAAAATGCGAAAAACATCAGTTTACAAGTTTGATTTTTTTTTGCGCTTATTAGAATAGAATAATGACGTCATTTGGTATCGGAAAGCCACATTTTTCCTAAAGTATCAAATATCACTATCAGAATAATACACAAAGTATTAGACAGCAATAATTGACATCAAAAATATTTATTCCCGTTATTCATTAATATTAACATTGAAAAGAAAGCGAATAAATTGTTTTGCTGCTCCCAACAGATATAAACGGAAAAACAGTAAAGCCTAATCCGAAAGTCTGCAATAAAAATCACGCTTTCGACCTAAGTTTGATTTTAGTTCAAACAAAAACATCGTGACAAAACGTGACATTGGAGAGTGTGACGTCATAATGCAGTTAATGGTTAACACATCAACACTTATTAATCCTCTTGGCTTGAAGCTAAAAGCAAATCAATCATAAGATCAACAAGCTGCTGAAGTAAGGCTCGGCTTCTTATTGAAATCCTTCGTAACATTTAAAAAGTGTGTGGAAGTAATTTGGTAGCAGTAAAAGCATTTCCATTAGGTCGTGAAGTCATCCATTGGTCTTATACAGTTAGGATTACACACCAATTATAACTTAAAAAAAACCCGAAATGAACTGGTCAAGATACAAACTATAGCAGATGAAGCAATGGTGGCAAAATTCCGTTAAACAGGCAGTAGTGGACTAGATGTAAAACCTTAGATCGAGTTTCGTTGACTTAAAATCTTAAATACTTTCTACAAAATTGCCGTTTAAAATTTAGTTTGAATTTCGATACGTTAGAAAAGGGCAGACATTTTGTGACCGCCGGTATAAAGTAATCTTGTTTTTTTAGTGTAGTCTTTCAAGTTTCTAACTGCTTATGTAAACAATCATGGTCAAATTGGTTAATTTTTTGAACCTAGTAGAGTTTGAGTTGCGTTTTGTGCACTTTGGCTATAATAAAAAAGATTAAATAACAACAATAACAACAAAAGAATTGGCGAAAATTACAATTACATTTGTTCAGGAATCTACGTCTGTTGGATGCTGTCAATCATTATTCAAAACAAACGATATTAAACGAAGCACAAAGATTTAGAAATGTCTAAGACAACCTGATTTCCGTATCATTTTGTGTTCATTAAAGAGATTCTAAACATTTCTAAAACTATACTGCACGAAACAACAAACAAACATACACAAACCAGAATACACAAAAAATGAGGTCAAAAGCTAATATTGCAAATAGGGATGTCCGGTGCTTTTGATGAGATTCAGATGCAAGACTTTTCAGGAAAAAATTAGGCCGTCGAACGAGTATTAAATATCGTCAATCCTAATTTCGACTTTTTTGGTATTTCACTACTAACCACTAAGCATTTGAAAGCTTATTTAAGTTGTTTGATAACTTAAAAAAATACGTTTTAAGATAGAAATCGTTGCATTGTATCTTAAGTCAGTGTTTTTTTAATCAGGTGAATGGTTCACCCCAGGGTGAATAAACTTTTGCAGGGTTGGACCAATCAAAAGGGGTGAATAAGGGTGAACCGTCAGAAATGTTTTTTTTTTGCTTATTTTATTAGTGAAGTTGGTTTGCACTGAGTGTATAAGTACAAAAATTTGGTAACTGTGTCTTGTGCTTTTGTTGCTTTATATCTCTGAACTCGAGAAATTGTCGATTTGCAATGGTAAAACTTAGCTAATCTTAACAAAAATCGAAACAACCTAAGTCATTATGTGCTGTTATATATAGACGAGATAGTTTTATCATATCATGAGAGAAGGGTGAATGAAATCTGGAGATAGGTGCTAGGGGTGAACAAAACTAAAAAAGTTTAAGAAGCACTGTCTTAAGCCATGATTAAAATCCTTAAATCATTTAGTATTGGAAGGACACTAACTTATCGAACAAGTCCCATACTTGGAATCGGGTATCGGATCCGATCCTATATTATCGGACACCCAGAAATACTACGAATCAAACCAACCTTGGGGGGTTCTTGCCCCCCTGTGAGGGTGTGATGACGTCGATGACGTGGTTGCAGACTCCCAGTTCGCTGCAGCGAGTGGAAAGTGACGTCATCGTAGTTGTCTGACGTCATTGTTACGGTGGAGCAGAGCGAATCGGTGTCAAAATCTAAAAGATTAGGAAAAACTGATCAAACATATCACTTTGCGTCCTGCTGGCTTTGTTTGTCAGTCCCTGACGAAGGCTTGCCGGATAGTAAGCCGAAACGTTGGTTGAAGAAATATATGCCAGAGGAACCTATTTTAAATTTATTATGTTTATGCGAGGTTTTGACTTGGCCAATGCTAAGATATTTACCAAAGTGAGTGCTTTCGCACAATGTTGAAAATGAATAAACATTTGTTTGAAACGTGAGGAAATGCTGCCCACCTCTGTAGTGGATTTGATATTCATTTTACGTCTTACAACAAGTTCCGGCCATTGTGCTCCTTAGCTTTAGATATTTAAATATTCAAAGAAGGCAAATTTAAAAGCAGAATTCATAATTCTTTTGAAGTATTTGATTTAAAACCATCTGGCGACTTTTTTTTTTCTTTTTACGGTTGGCAGGTAAAACTTACGAACTTCAATTTTGAAAGAAACTGTTTAGGGGGGTCAGGGTCGGCTGTTTGGCCCCTACAAAACCTTGTTTCCCGTTTGCTGCGAATGAGAATGCAAAATATTCTATTTCCCATAAACGTGTGCAATGTACACGGCCGTGTTTTAGAGGTCCTAAATCTATATCAACATTTGGTAGTTAAAAAATAACGGTTTGCATCCATACTTTATTGTAGGCGTTAAATTGATAATTCAGAAAACAGAGGTATGCTGTCCATCTAATATTCGAAACAAAGGTGCACATTGATGTTGTAAGAATGTTTATTTTTCTCGAAAAAAATGTTAGTCAGTACGTACAATTGTTAAGATTGGAACGATCCAATTTCTATAACCCCTGGACTAAATTAAATAAAAATATGTGAACACAAAAAAAAAACTTTACAGCAAGTTAATAGAAAATTTCGTTTCTTCGTACCATATTAACGTATTTGGTACTTTTATTTTTGGGTTGCAATATAAGGTGTATGAAAACAGGTGGGAAGTGTCGTGTACGATTAAATTTTAATAAGGAACCAGGCCTATTTAGAGACGAAATTTGATGAATAAAGCAATACGCGACGGCAGCGACGTTCTCATATAATTTAATATCAAGCAACGCTTAAATAATTCAAGCGTGATTTCCTGCCCTCTATAACAGCTGGTTTGCGATGATAACCTCTGTAATAGAAATTACCTTCTCGTCAGCTAACCTAACTCAAGCTGGGCTAAGGATTCTGGTGACAACAGGTTAAAAAAATAGAATTTCTTAAAGTAAGGGCTAAAATCCTATAAAATGACACTTCTTATCTTGATTGGTGCACGTGTGATATTTTACGCCCAAATAACGGTCGTTTTTCATCCTTTAGAGAGGCCAATTCATTTTTTTTTGTCTTTAAATGCTATACCCATTTAATCTATTGATTCTAAAAGGCAAATTTTTTTACATTTAAAAAACAGTCAAATTTCGCTGTTTTCAAAATTTTTCGACAGTAGCTTATGCCATCGTGAAGAGATATTTTTTTGTCAAATATGGATTTTTTGATAAACAGTGTAACTTTCTTCCCGCGTAGTTGCTGTACGGGTACAATAGAGTCGTACTTCCGTATGGCTGACGGAATGGCCTGGGAAATTGTAGGTTGCTTGTAATAGCGCCCAAGTCAAGCAAGTTACGGGCAATTGCCTAAATTGGTTCAATTCGTGATAAAATCGTGCGACAATTGACACATTCTTACGCTCAATACAACCACGCTAAAGGTCTTTGCAAGCTCCACATAAGAGAATAAAGATTTTAAACCAGGGTTCGTGATATTTTTTGTGTCGTTCACTCTTTTTTAAAATTATTAAGTTAAGATCTAGTAAGAATATCAAAGCCCATACAGAAGTAGGTAGCATTTGAATTAACAGATGTTGAAAATGAATAAAGAGGTATTCGAAACGTTCAAAATGCTAACTACTTCTGTATGGGCTTTGATATTCTTATTACGTCTTGCCACAACTTCCAACCATTATGCTCTAAGTCTAAATAAAGTGTATCAAGAAGCTTTACGATAGCAAATATTCAATTAACAATAATTTTAAATATATATTGACACCCTTGAGCGTTAGAAACGGCGCCCTAGTTGAAACCACTTAGTTGAACCATTCAATACTGACATATTAGGCGCTGGACTAGAATCCTAGCACTTTTTTGCAGCTATGAAATGAGTTGTCAAAATTGAATTTGCAAGAAAGAAAGAAGTATGCAAAAATAAATATATATTATTACTACTTTACCCACCCAAGCCTAAACGCTAACTCGATCCCTAACCCAAATTATGTTAGCAATACAACCGTCCGGACTAAAATGCGGTAGAATTCTAAACCAGCGTCCTTAAGTCCACTAAACTCATTGACTTAAGTCATTACATGACATATTGGAAACAACCATAGTTTTAAGCATTAAGGCTTAAACAAACCTGAAAATCACTGATGTCTTCACTTTAGCTGTTTCAGTATCCACACAAAAGTTGTTTCAAAGCAGCATACATTTTGTTATTCTCCCCAAAGTTACTAACCTACACAGCACATCTGGGCGACCTACGCACCATAGATAGCAAATAATAGCCATTGTTGCCGGACAAAGTAAATACTCGAGAACAAGGGCGTTTTGGCGCGCCAAATTTGAAGCACAGAATAACAACTAATAGTTGAACTGTTACCACATTTTGGAATAGATAACGATCAAAATAAAGACAAACTATAATTATATTCCTTAATGAAGAAGAATAAACAATAAAAACAGTTACCGATACAAAGGACAATTATTTGTAAAAGTTTAGATACGCAGTAGCACTTTAGCCTTAAAAACACCTTGAAAAAGAATAATGGGACTTAAATTAGCACAGAAAAGAAAAAAAAGAAAAGGTTTATTTAATACGCAATCATATATCAACAGTATTTTTTTGAAAAAAAAATATTTTCTACAAAAAAATGTATACGATGTGGCATAGTTTGCATGCAAGAAACTGCGAATTATTCAAAGAAATCTTTAAAAAATCTATTAAAGAGAATCTTATATAAAACAGTTACATTCTTGTTAATTTAGCAATGGCATATAAGGTTACTGAATAACTTGCCTGAAAAATCACCTTAATTTAAAACAACTAAATTTTAACAGACTAAACATGGAACCAGTAGGGCTTTAAAAAAAAATCACAAAAAATCATCACAGTACACAATTCTCCTCAGGCCTTCACAAACCGCAAGTCGACGTTTATCGTCAAACAGTAAGTTGTCGGTAACAAGCAAAACGCGTGTTGCTGTTTACACCGCAACAGCTTACGAGCGGATTAAGCAAAGACTGGAAAGCACACCTGAAACTTCGCTTGCTATAGTTAAGGAACCAAGGTCGAAGTTTCTATACTATTTCTTGGTAAAATTCTGTTGATAAATGGTGTAACCACGTAATTAGGGGTGCTTCTTAAACTTTTTTAGTTTTGTTCACCCCTAGCATCGATCTCCAAATTTCATTCACCCTTGTCTCGTGATATGATAAAACTATCTCGTCTACATATAACAGCACCCGGAATATCCGTCCTGCTCGCAAATTATCTTTGATTTCTGACGGTTCACCCTTATTCACCCCTTTTGGTTGGTTCACCCCTGCAAAAATTTTATTCACCCTGGTGTGAACCATTAACCTTTTTAAGAAACACTGCTATATAGGGCTGAAACCCTATAATTAGGGGTGTGCTATGATGGAATTTTGTTGCGATATTGACACTTGATATTTAGGAAAAAGTCGGATCAGATCCGATACCAAATGACGTCACTACAAAGCACACATGAAACTTTCGCTTGCTTTAATTCAGTGGTTCTCAACATTTTTTCTTTCGTGGCCCCATTTACGTTGCAAAAAAATTCTGTGGCCCAATAAATTTTTATGAAGGAAAAAAAACATAAAATAGGTTTAGAACAAAACACAGCAGAACATATTTTAAAACAGATTGTTTGCTTAATAAGATACTTGCGGCTGAACAATAAATTTACATTCCTTTTTAATTCCTCCCCAAGCCATTATTCCAGTAAAATTAAACATAGTGATACAAATGAAACTAAATCTAGCTTTTTTAAATTGGTCGGTGGCCCACCTCAAATGTTCTTATGGCCCACCAGTGAGCCATGGCCAACTGGTTGAGAACCGCTGCTCTAATTAAAGAACCAAGGTCGAAGTTTCTATATTATTGGGTGAAATGTTAGCCTTGGTTAAAAATGTTAGCCTCGGTAAAATCCTGTTGATAAATGGTGTAACCGCGTAACTAGTGACGTCATATACTTGACATTTTGTTCCGATATCGATATTTTAGGCAAAATATATCGCGACCCGATCCGATAAAGTCAAATGGTTATCAAATTAAATTTCCAGGTTTTAAATGTAAAAATGCTGCTTTAGGGTTGGTTAGCTGCTTTAAATGTAAATATGGCATTAAATAAAAAAAATACTTTTCAGAGTGGCAGATTTTAAGTTATATCGCAAGCAATGAATAAAATTTCTTTGGTATCGAGCCGCCATGTTTAAAACTGTAAGGTTATTACATGACTAGACACCTACATTGCGCCCAAGAAAATGAACTTTCATTTCTCAAATATTTACGACTCACGCCCTGTCTGATTGTGTGGTGACGTCATTATTAACGTCATTTTAGCGCCCTTTTCCTTTAAACAAACGATGACCGAGTCGTATACGGCTCAAGGGACACAATTTCATTTTTTAACGAGTTGCGAAAAACATGTAACGGCTGGTGAATAAAAGTTGTAAATTAATTCTCAAAGACCGTTTAATCCGTTGGTTATATGTAACAAGAAAGGGTTTCAGGCTTATTTTAGCTTACAGCACATTTTAATTTTTTTCTGTAATGCTAAACAGGCGTATTTATCTTCAACATTTCATGCAGCCCTTCTCTGACTTTGGCAAAAAGAGAGCAGCTCAAATTCAAAGTAAACACAACACATAACATTGCAGAGCGCAGATAAAGTGCTGAGTTGGGGGCTGTCTGTTTCTAAATTCCATTCTGGTGACAAGTTCGCAGTTCGCGTATTCGGGTAAAGCAAGCTGTCAGGGCCGAGACAGCACTGACAGACGATTGATCTATTTCAGTCGCTGACTGGGCGAATGTCGTTGGCCAGTGGAGTAGGCCACACTTGCTCTATGCCGTTTACACAGTGGTGTGTACCATAGAAACGGCGTTACCCTGGTTAACACTCATATTTAAACTATTTAAATCTAAATACTTTGGAATATAATGGCCGGATGTTGTAGTTAAAGTATTATTTGTAACGTTCAAAAAATGCTCTACCTACTTCTGTTTGGGCTTTGATATACATTGTACATCTAAGTAAACCCCCATACATTATCTTATGATTTATTCGTTCACAATATGCTACCTACTACTAATGGGCTTTAGCATTCCTTCTATATCTAAACTAAAGACTGTTTTTAACTTGAAGCAAACGCCTGTTTCACTGGCTTTCTAACTTTACCAGCGTTGATAGTACTATGATACGTGTGCCGTTATCGTTGACCAAAAGAATGATTTCTAAAGAGCCAGAACAGAGTTATTGTACAACAAAGTATAAACGTTTCACTGTTACCAGCAATACACATAAACTAAACTCTTCAACTGTGAAACTAGGCGCAAAAACTAGCCTTTCAGTTTAAATACACAACATTTAAATCCCGTAGAATGGTCTCCGCTTGTGACCAAAATCAATCTACAAGCAAATCTCTCTGGTGCATTCCTGCAAATCGTGTTTTGACAACTTCAGAATTGCGGACTCGTAAAAGTTTCGAAGCGAAATAAAACGGGACGCGAGATAAATTGAAACCGCCTTTTGTGCCTAAGGCTAGCAGGCGATAATCGCCCGTTTAATCAATGGCCGTTCGCGCGAACCAATAAAGACCTTGTAAGAATATCAGAGCCCATGCAGAAGAAGGTAGCATTTTGAACGTTTCGAATAAATCTTCATAGTGGAAATATTTCATAGTCAACATAGTGGAAGGACACTCGCTTTGGTAAAAACCTTTAGCATATTTTACAACTACACTAAAGGTCGTTGCAAGCTTCACATAGGAGAATAAAGATTTTAAACCAGGGGTTGTGATAATTTTTGTGTCGTTAACTCTTTTGTTAAATAATTAAGTTAAAATCTAGTGAGAATATCAAAGCCCATACAGAAGTAGGAAGCACTTTAATAAAGAGATATTCATAACGTTCAAAATGATACCTACTTCTGTATGGGCTCTGATATTCTTACTACGTCTTTCTACAACCTCGAACCATTATCCTCAAAAAACCTTGCTTTTCGTATATTTCGCTATTCTTGACTTCCCGGAGAGCCGATATTTTGTGCCCCTTGGTCTTATCTTATCGCTTTAGTCTCGGCACACGCCCTGGTATGTTTACAGTCGCTTATGGGCGCGTATTACACACACAGTATAAGAGATTTGGCCATAGCGCTGCTGCTGTACAGCTGAATATAGCGTAACTGGCAGGCTGTACGCGAGTTTATCATTTCGTCCACGTGTACAGATTTAAGGCTTTCAGGGAAATGATAAAAACCTTAACGCCCACGTTAAAATGTGTTCACAATGTTACAGGTTCAATAGCAGTTCTGTTCATATTATAGCACTCATAGCAGTAGATCATTGTTTTTAAGAACTTATCAGATCACATTCAGAACTAAAACATATATATATATTTAACAAGTGGCACATTTAGCAACGACATGAATCCCTGGATGAAAATCTGTTACCAACCCGAAAAAATCCTGGCAAGAAATTGCAACATTTTAAATGTCCAATAAATTAACGTAAGGATGGAAAATACGTTTCGCGTACGAAATAGGTTTCTGTAATACGCTTGGGTTTGTGCTAGTATCCAAATGCTATAGGCGTAATAAAATGTTTTCCTAAAGATTAAATTAATATATTTCCGAACACAGCGACTCTGCAAAATCGTAGCCAAGACACAAACTCCTGACGAAGCAAAGAAATTGGGAGTGCTCAACCTTTCTCTAAAGCAGGGGTGTCCAACTCAAACATACCGGCGTGCCAATTTTTATCTTATAACTTCTTTCCGTGCCAAAGTTTAGCAACTATTGTTTTCTAATACTAAAAACGCTTTCTATACAAAAAATAAAACAGTATAATGATATAATATCAGAAGTAATTGTTTGTTGTCGTAATTGCTGGGATGTTTTGTATTGTGAATAAACAATGACAATTGGCTGTATAACAAATTTAGCTTTTTGGGCAATTGGTGTATTTTTGGGGGGCTTGCGTGCCATTTTTTATTAGGTCGCGTGCCAAGTTGCCAAGCGTGCCTCATGTTGGACACCCCTGCTCTAAAGTTATACGTCCTGTATTACTGTTTGTTGAAACGTGATTAGCGAAACAACGAACTCTCTTTAGTACAGTTGTAATGCTAAAGCCTGATTAAACATGTTACTTTGTACCACGCCGTGGGTCTACTAATAGCAAATCAACGCGATGTAATGTCTGGGCGATATAAACGAATCAGGGCCTGGTCTTAAGACTAATTTATTGCTAACTTATCCTATATTTCGGGTCTAGAACAAAACACAACCCTTTCTATATTTAAGTACACTACGCGCGGATCTGTAATACAGCTTAATGATAAATCGCAAAGCTAAAAAGGTTGAGTAGATCGACATCATCTTGATTAAGACGTTTCGATACGAACTTGTATCATATTCAGGTAAAGTGACTGAGAAGTAAATCAATGCCTCGCTTATAAAAATGTGGGACGCAATTGCTTTGATTTACGTCCTTTTGGGCTTTGCAATTTAATATCAAGCTACCCTTTCTATAAATTTAGTTACAATTATTTACTCAAACAAACACCTCAAATGCTTGACAACAGTTAAACTGCGCACCTGGCCTGCAAACAACCCGGTAACAAAAAAAGTAAAAAAAAAACACTCACAGAAGTCTCAAAAAACAGCGCCGAATCATCTACAAAATAGCGCAATTCGGGTGGGCAATTTGCGCGAAATTCAACCCTGCTGTCTTCCCAAGGGCAGCCCAGCTGACAAGCGACAAAAAAACGAGCTAAGAAACGTTTACTCCAAGCTCAAAATCACACTCACTCGTCCAGCTCCAGTTTCAGAGGAGAAAGCCCTGGGTCAGGCGTGGTCACTCGAGCGCATCGAGGCGCAACGCGTGGTCACGGCCGAGCGCGCACGTTCGCTCTGAGCTGATCTTTAAACCAGCACGAGGTTTGTTGAGTTTTTTTCAGGGTTTGGCGTGAAATGAGGGCAACTTGGGGAGAGATTGTTTGTGTTTTGTTGTCTGCCTTTTGTTTGGAGTGTTTTGGAACGATTTTTTTTCTCTGCGCTTAAATGGATTTTTTTTAATGCGTTACGGCCAATGCGCGGTTGGAACCAGTGATTTTTGCCGTGAATTTCGATCACTTATTTTGCAACCTAAACCCGTTTTTTCACCAATATATCAAAAATATTTAAAACCAAAAAAATTTTTTTCAAGGTTCGGACGGGAGAAATGTTCTTGGTGCTCCAAAGCGAATTTTTTGCTGAAATGCGTTACGGCCAATATGGGCGGTAATTTAAGTAAATTCAAATCACTCATTCTACGACCTAAACCAGTTTCTTCACCAAATATCACAAATATTTAAACCAAAAAAAATTTTTTTTTTTTGGAGGGTTTGGCGTGAAATGAGGGCACGCGCTAGAAATTTGGGGAGGATGTTTGTGTTTGCCGGCGCCTTTTGTTTGGAGTGTTTGGTCAAGGTTCGGACGGGAGAAATGTTCTTGGTGCACTAAAGCGAATTTTTTACCGGGATGCGTTACAGACAAAGTGCGGTTGAAAACAGTGATTTTTTCGTGAATTTCAGTAACTCATTTTACGGATTTAAACGCATTTTTTCACCAAGATATCACAAATAATCGAAAAAAATTACTTTTTATTTTTACTTAAAAAAAACTTTCTTAAACTTTGCGGCACCTCTCTAAAAATCAATTTTCAGTTAAGTGAATTAACCGCCAGGCCTAACATATTTTTGACACAGTTTAAATAAACTCACGACAAAACAGGATAAGCTAAAACAATTTTAAGTGTGAAAAACCTTGCTGTTTAAAAAATACAATATGAAAACAATTCTTACGTCGAAACTACTTCCATAGTTAAAACTCACTCATAATAAAATATTACTTAAAATAAACTGTTAACTTTATGAAATGATTCATGCTTTGCCCTGTTTTTTTATTAAACAGTCTAAATATTCACAAAAGTTACTCCTAGCTTAAATCGACAGGTAAAAATGTGTAACCTAGTCCAAACACATAATGACACGCGTATATATCCATATTGTAGGAAACCGTAAAACATGACGAGCTTCTACCAGAATTGAATCCCATGTTGTGCAGCGATGACGTGTCCAAGTTTGATTGGTTGACTTCCCTCAGGGGAGGCTCCGACGACAATGAGATCGCGTCCGGAGACAATGAGCCGCGATCTGAACTCCCCCAAGCCCGCGACCTTCAAAAAAATACAAAATAAAAGCTTGTTGAGTGATTGGAGCCTATGTCCGCCATTTAAACCCTACGTTTTTGTTTTAATGATTTTCTCAACATTGTTCAGAATTTTACAAAAATACAAACGTATTTTACCGTCTTAATATTAATTGTCAAAGCCAAAAAGATCAAGTAACTCGACATCATCTTGATTAAGACGTTTTTCTACGAACTCGTATCATATTCAAGTTAATATGATGATGATGGCCCGTTTGGCGCTGAAATTCATTATTAAGCTACATTAAAGAACCGTGCACAGTGTTACCTAAGTATGTCGGTGACTCGGTCTTACAATATTAAAATTTTACAATTATTTCGTCTTGCATTTAAGATAATATCATTGACTTCCAAAAGGTATTGATCGTCATGAATGGCCCAACTTAAATATTGTAAATATCTTACTTTTAGCTGTCAAATTGCATTTTAACATCAACACGCACAACCGAAAACTGTATTTTTTGCCTATTTAAGTAGGTAATGCAAAATAATCTCAAATATGATCCAAGCAAAGCCACAAAGGTTGTAAAAAAAGATCCAGAACAACTTTATTAAACAAGAGAAGAATACTATATAGTTACGCAAATAGCATCGTCAGTTCTGCTAAGATTCTACAATACAACGAAACACCAAAATTATATATAAATAAAACTTTTATCTCAATTATGTTTCAACTATATATCAGAGGCACTGTACGCCTCATAGCACCATGGAAAATGAAAGTTTGGGCAGACCAAACTGTATAAAGGCGTTTTTGCGAACAGATAACATCTTTGAAATGTAACTTTTATAATGTGTGGTGTGCAAACCATGTAGTGTTAATTAATGACGCAACTTTTAGATGTATCTTTGTTACGTCGCATTTTGACGTAATTTTGTGACCTTATGTTATGATTATGACGCAACTCTGTGACGTAATCTCTGAAAAAAATTGTCTTTTAAAATTTTAAATATCAATTAGGTAGCAGATCGGTACCAATAACACACAAGTATCGGACGAGTACCGATACTGCCACTTGGTATCGGGTATCGGCTCCGATCCGATATAATCGGACATCTCTTACTTGAGTCATTACAGCACTAACGCTAACGGTTGTTCATTTGTTCAAGCAATATAGTAAGCGAACCCAACCTGTGCGTCATCTTAATTTCGTCTTCTGGCAGAACAGAGAGTCGATTGACCTCGTTACGTTGTCGAGCTCTCTTTGAAGAATGACGCCGCTTAATTTCTTGCTGTTTGTAAGCTAAAAAATAAAGCAGAAGTACAACTTCGGTGCCTTTAAAGAGAGATCGACAATTTTGTCAGTTTGCCAAAATACTGGGAGAAATTTACTGAATATTCTATTTATGTTTCATTTTTTACTTTAACTTTATCGGTTTGAAAGTCTGCGACAATCGACCAGCGAGCCAAGCGCAAGTCAAAGCTATACGTGCCGCACTCGTACGCCACCTTGCGCTTAAACCTACCGGCGGAAGTTGCCGGCTTCTCAACACTGGAGGCGCTGTGGTGCGACTTGCTTCTTTTTCTGAGCTTAGACTTAGCGGCAGCCCTCTTCGCGACTTTCTGCTCAAAATGAGCGATTATCTTCTGGAGAGGTTGAAGCAAGGGGAAACCACCCTCGCCCGACGCGAATACGTCATCGTCACCGACTGTGACGTCATTAGATCCCGGTGACGTCATTGGCGAAGCTTTTATTGTCCCAAGCAAGATGCTGTGTGCTTGATCGCAAAAGAACAGCGAAATATGTTGAACGAAACTAATCTGCAATTTAAAAAAAAAAAAATACTGAAAAAGGGGAAATGTAGACTGATTGATTTACATTTTGAAGTCGTGCATAATTGCAGTGATTAGACCGGCCAGAATTTTTATCTAAATTTCGAAAGGCCAGTAGGTCAGCCGAAAAAGGTTAAAATCGTCGAGAATTATTGTTTTTTTCTCTCTTCGGTGTTTAAAGCAGTTTTGTTTCTGAATTTAAAAAAATAGAAATTCACAATTACATATACCAATACCATTATCCTATTTATTTACATATTATTTTGATCAATGGACTTTAGACATATTCACCAAACCACGGCCCGCGGCACATTTTTGAAATTAATATAAAGTTCAGTTTAAATGTTGTCGGGTGCAATTCCAAACTACCTTTTGATGAAATTCTAAACTAAACGAAGATTTTTTTAAGCTCACTACAAATTAACGAAGAAGAAGTTTATAAAGTTCGAACAAAAATGTATATACGACTCGCGAACGTCAATCCTTACAATTATTCAAAAGTTTTGTAACCCCTTTTTTTTCATTGCGTTGTCTTTATTGTTTAGCCTTGACGTCATCGCGATCAAATTAACAAGGTCATAGTCATCACTAAAAACAGACAGTAAGCCATGTTAAAAATTAATGAACTTTATGTGAAACGACGGGGGTGTTAGACACTATAAAGTTCTCTACTGTCACTGTATAAATAGGCGACAATAGCTGACGAAATTAGCAGGCTACTACAGTGGCCATAACATCGTATCAAACTGGTTCCTTTTTGGATAACTTTTAAAGAAAATTTGCCTTTATAAAACTTATTTACTTACTACATTAAAAAGAGTTACGAAACGCATTGCTAATGCCTAACTGCGAGATGTATTTCAATGTTTTCACTGAAGAAATAACCTTCATAAAGCCCAACTCTATCTGGTAATTAGAAAATTGAAAGTACTACCTCTTTGGAATGTTAAGTTATTTATAAAGTAAATGCAGTGGTGGCGTTTACTGTCGTTCAAGCGAAACAATAACAACAAGTGACGTAATAAAGCATAATGTATGGTCAAATAATGCACTTCGTTGCCTTACTGAAGGCAATCGTTTTAAATAGAAACAAACCATCCATGGTACACATTAAAAGTATTTTTACAACATTTTGAGGCTGATTTCAGGTACATTAGAAAGTGAATTAAAACATACGGTACAAAATCATAATTAAGCAAATCACAAATCTAAGTAATACTTCAGGTTTTCACTAAATTTTGTGGCAAGCCTATAAAACTGTTTTAATACAAACTACATAAAAAACGCAGACTTAAGTAATAGCTTAATTAAAAGCCTGAAAGTACTAGTCTCATTAGTGACTATGTCACGAGAAAAAGTACTTACAAAAAAGTGGATTCCATTCATGTTTTATAAAACATTTAAATTAATGGTTTCATTAGCGACTCAAGTATTTACATAAAATAAATTTAACTGTTATATTATTATATCCTTAAATCATACGCTGTCTCACACTAAGAACTCAAAGTCAGCTTTATTATTGTATTAAGCAAATCCACCTGTGCCGACTAAACGGAATTCAGCAGCCAAGCAAATTCCAATAACATGGCGATAAATAATTCACTCCCAAAACATTCCGAGAAACTTCATCGGAGTTTCATAAGGCCGCCAATACTCAAAGAACTTATCAATTTTCACGCTATCTAAGACTTGGATACGTGCAAACACTTGTTTAAGTTTTATCACCCTAAACTGGCTGAGTCGACTGCTGGTGTCTCGTGTTTTACGTTTTGATCGTTTGTAATCGCGATAAAGGCCATTGTGTCGCGACAAAGACTGGTTAATTTTTAAACTGTGGTTAGCTGAATAGAATCAAGACTTGCTATGTTGCAGAGCTAATTTAGGCTCGAGCAAACATAGATCGTGGTAATTCTGCCTGAATGTAAGCTTTCCTGTAAATCCAACACTTCAAATCAAGGCCCTCTAAGAGCTACATCTTTGTAATTTGGCCTTGATTTAATGCCAAGATACAAAACCACAAGTTCATTGCTACTTGGCTGGGCCATTGTTGACTGATGGCTAGAAAGTTAGGCACCATTAGAGACGGTCTACTGAAATGACCTTTTCTGCCTGTTTTGATGCCGTGTTGTAACTATAGCCGAATTATCCCAGCGGGAATTCGTAAAGTTTTCCGGTGGGCCGTTTGTCTGAGTAATTAAATGATATATTTCGTGGCAGGCCACAAAATGTAGTGTCTAAACATCAGTTTTTCTCAAACTTTTTAGGCCTATAGCACACTACTAAGAAAAAAAAAACGGCAAATGTCATACAAAACAAAATTGACAATCACAATCACTACGCAGCAACGTACTACGTAAATATCAAAATGGTATTATAGTAATACGTATAGTAAGAATATCAAGTTGAAAAAGCATCCCTAATAATTGAGAAAATCTCCACGCACTCTGGTTTTCCGATGCATACAGTTTGAAAAACACAGGTATACTTACTCAAATTTATCCCATACCAGTTTTAAATGTATTTGAAAAAGTCTGAGTTGCAATGTTTATGACCTCGTGTGGTGATTAACTTTATATTCCGCTTTTCGTCCTGGTATGGATTCACTCTTAGGGAAAATTATTTTTTCTACCACTATCTAGTTGTTAATGTATTAGTTAGAAGTCTCATTCAAGCAAAGTAGAAACGGAAAAGCACAGTGAGACCTTCAAATCGACAACACCTACCACAAAATAATCTGTATTTACTATAGGGCGTTTATTTTGTGGACTCCAGCCATAAGACCGAGATAAGAACACATTGACGTTGAGATAAAAGATAAAACACAGTAGCTAATAGTGGCAATCACGTCTAAATCGGCATAAAGCCTAAACACATCGGAATAAGACCTAAAATGGTCAGAATCAGGCCTAAACAACACCTTAACTAACCCCAAACCCCAGCTCTAAGTAGAAAAATAACTCCTCTGGTAATTTCAACCCTAACCCATTTTCTAACCTCACCTATTACCCTCCAATAACACCAAATAGGAACAAAATCCGGTGCCAAACAGTGTCGCCCTAACGGTGCCGGTCGAATTTAGGGCGTCCAAGCGTCGACACCAAACCAGCCGATGGCAGATTTATCGGTTTAAATTTGCAATTATTTCCTATTTTTAATTAACAAACTATAGATCTTTTGCGATTCCTTTTTACCTCGTATTTCAACCAAACCGTTTTCTCAACAATTTTCTAAAATAACCAATGTCTTGTTTTTGTTGGGATGATATTTTATAGTTGCTTGTCTTTTTGACATTCAAACAAAATCACGCTTCTTGTTTTATAACGACACACGATTTGGAGCAATTACTACAATATTTTGTTTGGCGTATTTTACATAATTCATAATAAAGCACGTTTCTTTATTCCTTTGCACGACAACGCTGATATTCGCGCAGACGTTGCGTTGTGTTTTAAGCTCGATTACTCGAGTACTGTCATACTTTTGTCGGTCTGTTTGGGTGAGTGGTGATATTATAATGTTTAGCCTTGCTGTTTGATATTTAAACAGTGGAAAATCTTTCTTAACGTTCTAGTTTGTGTACAGTAGTAAGAATATTTTGACTATTCAATACGATAAAAGAGCAGGGCTTATTTCTTATGATTAGTAAACATAAGTATGTTTTAATATGATTTGATGCACATTTTTTCTTATATATATTATTGTCTACAGAAGACCTCTACATAAAATAAAATATTTTATTATTAGCTGATAATTATGCTACTTTTTAAGGACTGCGCAATTCAAAAAATTTGCATTTGTCAGGTAGACAGAAACAGAAATTATGTTACATTTAGTCAGTACACTTTTTTTGGGAGCCAGCTGACACATTTAACAGTTTTTTATTGTTTTTGTAAAAACTACGCAGCACACAAAAAAAACTTTTTTTGGATGGCTGAATCAAGGGATACTTTAGCAAAACTCTAAACAAATCGCTTTGTTTTTTTTTTTTGTTGTTTTTTTTTTTAATCGTTTCGCATGATTGATTGAAATCTAATCTCGTATTAGGGGGATTGCCCAAATACATTTGTTTGTTTTTATTGCTCTGGAAAATTTATTTGCAAGAATAAGTGAACTAATTATAAAATGGCAAAAGAGATGAAAGCTCTGGTGAAACGAACAGAAGAGGAAGGTTATGAAAGTGTTACTTTGCCGATCCCCAAGCCTTGCTCTGACGAAGTACTCATTAAAATCACGAAGGTAATTTGGCGCTGGTCTAGAATCCTACCACAACGAAACACCATTTGGGTTAGGGTACAGGTTAGCGTTTGGGTTAAGGTAGGTCAAGTATTATTATTAAATTTGGAATATAATAATACTTGACCCACCCACACCCAAACGCTAACCATTTTGTGCGTTGATTTTAGATCTGTGGTAGGATTCTAGACCAGCGCCGGTAATTTTCCTAAGAAGATATGCAATGATTTGGGTGATTTGAAAGATATGCAATGATATGTCTATATTTATGATTTTGAAGATATGCAATGATATGTCTCAATGATTTGAAAGATATGCAATGATATGTCTATATTTGTGCATATTTTTTAATGAAACTTGGTATACCTTCTATAGGTCGAAAAAAGGCGCTGGTCTAGAATCCTACAACAACAAACATTATTTGCGTTGGGTTGCGGGTTAGCGTTTTTGGGTTAGGGTGGGTCAAGTATTATTATTGAATAAAGAAAATAATAATACTTGAACCACCCACACCCAAACGCTAACTCGCACCCTAACTCAAATTTTGTGCGTTGATTTCATAACTGTAGTAGGATTCTAGCCCGGCGCCCGAAAAATGTGTGGTAGTTTTAGTTCTCCAGCACTTGCAAATATTTAGCATAAGTATATCACGTTTATTTTTTTAAATATTTTATTTTTTATATTTGCAATTATTACCAAGTAAACAATTTAATTAAGGAATGCAATAATTGACATATTATCCTGATACCGATACCCAGTATTTCCGATAAAAAGCATCACAATCTGATCTGGTGCCACATTACGCTTTAACAAGCAAAATAATTAAATTAAAACGTTAATATTTTTTTCATGTAGTAAAGCAAAATTTAAAACTGCTTTAAAATTAAGAAATACAGTTCAGTTGTTAACTTACTATGTTTCAATAAGTTTACCATTAAAAGTAAAAATTGCTGCGTTGGATCGCAAATCATGGCTGAAATTGCTATATTAATTGGTACCAAATCGACATCGATACCACCCTAGATATTATCGAACACCCCTAGTTTTAATAGTAAAACAGTTTTAATGGTAATTTGAACATATCGATGCTAAGTGCTGGTTGTGTTCCGGAGTTATAAATCAAGCACACGTCGGAAACGTTTTAAACAAAACTACAACGGTTTATTTTTAGGTTTCTATTTGTGGTTCCGACATCAACTTGTACAAATGGAACGAAACTGCGAAGGTGATAGCCAGTCTTCCTTTCACACCTGGTATGTTTTCTGGTATATATGTTTAATTGTTGAACAAAAAATGAAGCTATTTTTGTTGTGAATGCCAAGTAGTTTAAAATAGAAACCTTAACTTTTAAGTTTATTCTTGCAGATCTATAATTTGCGTTTTGTATTAGTCCATTTCAGTTCAATTTTATCATTGCTTTGAAATGCTGCTACCAATTTTTTGTTTGTAAGCTTTATAAGGAACTTTATTTGAAATTCCTGTTAAATACATGCTGTTTTATGTTGTTTTGCTGAAATATAAATTGTTCACTTTACACTACCTTTTACTCAAAATTCTAGTTAAAAATGTACAATTTATATTGCTAGGCCACAATGCAACAGGTATTTTGTAGTTAAAATGCTGTTTTATTTTGTTATATAAAAAAGTAATGCTGTGTTGTTTTCTTTTGGCAAAAATATATAATATTCAGAAGTTTTACCCTTTACTCAAAATTCAATCAAAAAATTTATGTACAATTTATATTGGCAGGTCATGAAGCAACTGGTGTGGTTGCAGCATTGGGACCAGCTGTGAATCGTTTGAAGGTTGGGGACAGAGTTGCTGTTGAGAATCATTTTTACTGTGGAAAATGCTATCAGTGCGAGGTAAAGCAAACCGAAAATGTAATGGCTGCTAAATGTAGTACTCTGTAAACTGTTGGTATAAACAAAAATCAAATAACTAACCTTACCACTCCTACATGGTTAAAAAGGAAGTTTTAACAAAAAATGTAATGCCTACTATATATTTATTTAGGAAAACACTTAATTGAAACAGCATGGAGCATATTCCTATTAGGACCTGCATAATTTGTCTAAAAATTAGACATGATTTTGTCAGTTCTGCTACAACCTACAACAGTAAAATTAAAAAAAGCAAATAAAAAAGTTTTGTCGGTATTATACCACACTTATATAAACTTAACAGTTACTAAAAGAATACATTTTTACTGATTAAATTACATTTCAATCCACCAATTTAGCATGAAAGAGGCGATATATGTAACAACCTCAGCCAGTATGGACACGGCAAAGGCACAGTTCATGGAGGTTGTTCGGAATTCTCTATCGTTTCAGAAAAGTAAGCTACAATGAAAATGACAATGTACTCTGAACATACAAAGGTTTTTGTTTTTAAATAACTAAAACATTTTGTGATTTTAGTTTTTTAATATTTTTTTAGTTTTATTTTAATTTTTAGTCATAGTGGTTTAAAATTTCTCTTTAATACAGTTGTTATGCTTTTTAGTAAAGTAAACGTTCTTGAAGTTTTTATATGTATTTATTTATTCAATTAATACGCTTTTTTTATTGTACTTTTAGCAAAAGTACTTTGTTAAATTCCAGTATGTGCCAAAATGTTTTTTCATAAACACTTTTACCCATCGTTATTATATAAAAATATTAACCTTAAAATATAATTTTTTAATTTTGGCTGTTTAAATATATTTTATTTAAAATTTGTATGCTTTTAGTGAAAGCAACTCAGTCAAAATGAGGCGTAAATTTTGTTTGCCAAAACAAGATTCTGTCAAGATTAAACTAAGTACAGAACTCATCATTGATGTGCAACCAGAATCGTTTGTTTTTCGCCATTTGGATTCAGGCATATTATTTTTTTGGAAAAATTCTAATTAAAAAAAAGTAATACAATTATTTTACCTATACAATCTTTCAAAAAAAAAATTCTTTAGAGATTTTACTTACAATCTTTAAACCAGATATTGCTACAAATTGCAACACAACATTTCCGACAACGAAGCAGTTTTACTCGAACCAATGGGAGTTGCCCACAATGCAATTGAAAGGTTAGAGGTCAGAGGAGAGAACGTGCTTGTGATTGGTTGCGGACCGGTCGGACTGTTCGCCATCGCATGTGCAAAGGCATTGGGTAAACAGCATTTTTTATATACGTAAAGGTACGCTATGCACGGATCTGTAATGTAGCTTGATAATGTATCTCAAATATAAAGGTCGAGTTAATTGGCATCATCTTGATAAAGACGTTTCAATAAGTACTTTTATAACCATCAGTAAATGAAGTACAATTGAAACTACAAGTGCGTATCGAAACGTACTATGCCTTCTCTTTATATCAATCACACATTTTGAACAACTTACACGCACTTACACATTCATATAGTATGAAAGGTTCAACTGGATAAAATAAGAAGGAGGTCAATTTAACAATCAGAATGCAGTTGTTGACTTGTTTTGGTCCAACAGGTAATACCATACTACGTAGCTCACTCGTCAGATGTTAAAAATGAATAAGAGTTATTTAAAACGTTCCAAATAGTACCTATTTCTGTATGGGCTTTAATATTCGTTCTACGACTAACTGCAACCTCCAGCCATTATCTTAAGATTTATTCGAAACCATTAAAATGCTTCCGGTACCTCTGGGAATGTACGATAATATCGATTTGGAGCCGATACCAAGTAGTAGATCGGATCGCGATACTTTTTGTCCAAAATATCGGGTATTGGTATCGGAATATAATGTGGAGTATCGGCGTCCCTACACTCCTGTAAGGGCCTTGATATTGTTTCTATCCCTAACTACACTTTCCAGCCATTATGGTCTATGGTTTAAATATCTCAATGGATTGGTTAATATACCGAAAGCCATGGCAGACTCACCGGTTCGAACTTCGAACCTCACTGCAGGCTAGTTGTTTTTCTAGCTTGCCCTGCTTGCATCATAGATCAACAGATTCGGTGAGTCTGCAATGGCTTTCTTATTATACGTTAGACGTAATCGTTGGTCAAAAAACAGCTTCAGAAGGGCTAGATCACAGTGGATATGTGTGTACATGTTCCATTGATAGGTTGATCTTCTAATTTCCTGATATTTATCCCCACAGGAGCCACTGAAGTTATGGCCGCCGACATTCTTCCCTCGCGTCTCGAGCTCGCCAAGAAAATGGGGGCTGATCACGTGATCGACTCTGGGGCCGGGGGCAACGAGGGGGTGAAAGCGGAAGTGATGTCACGAACTGGGGGTGACGGAATCGGTAGGATTTGTGAAGCGAGTGGGGCTTCGGTGATGTTGAACGGATGCTTCACGTATCTCAGAAAGGTAGCGACTGTTATAGACTAGAGCAGTGCTTCTTAAACTTTTTAGTTTAGTTCCCCCCTAGCATCTATTTCCAGATTTCATTCACCCTTGTCTCATGATATGATAAAACTATCTCGTCTATATATAACAGCACAAAATGACTTAGGTTGTTTTGCAAGCTACCATCCATTTATGACGGTTCACCCTTATTCAACCCCTTTGGTTGGTTCACCCCTGCAAAATTTTTATTCCCCTGGGGTGAACCATTTACCTGATTAAGAAACACTGGACTCTCAGTGTATATTTTGAGATATTTAAAAATTCAATGTACGGCTATGTGTTTCTGTATAAAGTTCAGGTCATATGTATTACGAGTCTGCGTGGCTACGTACTGTAGGTGTTCAATTGTCCATGAGACTTTATTGAAATCTTCGTGTAACTATATTAACGGGGTGATTTTTTCAAGAAAACTCATATTAATTAAAAAACACGTTTCCACGTTACCTCTGAAAATGAGGATGTCCGATAATATCGGATCGGAGCCGATACCCGATACCAAGTGGTAGTATCGGTACTCGTCCGATAATATCGGATCGGAGCCGATACCCGATGCCAAGTGGTAGTATCGGTACTCGTCCGATAATATCGGATCGGAGCCGATACCCGATACCAAGTGGTAGTATCGGTACTCGTCCGATAATATCGGATCGGAGCCGATACCCGATGCCAAGTGGTAGTATCGGTACTCGTCCGATAATATCGGATCGGAGCCGATACCCGATGCCAAGTGGCAGTATCGGTACTCGTCCGATAATATCGGATCGGAGCCGATACCCGATGCCAAGTGGTAGTATCGGTACTCGTCCGATAATATCGGATCGGAGCCGATACCCGATGCCAAGTGGTAGTATCGGTACTCGTCCGATAATATCGGATCGGAGCCGATACCCGATGCCAAGTGGTAGTATACCTAATGAAACAATGATTTTTCTAACAGCACAATAGTCTTGCAAAGCAGGTATTTAATATTAAATAATGTCGCCTTTTTAATCTTATCATATCCAAACAGTAAACAAAAATGTTCTCAAAAAAAGAGTTTATTTTTTCGCAAAGGGCGGCCGGGTATCGATTCTGGGGCTTCCCAAACAGCCGCTGCACGTGGATAACGTTTTGCAGAACATCGTCTTTAAGTCGCTCACCATCTGCACTGTGCACGGGAGAAGGATATTCCACACTTGGCAGGAATGCGAGAGGCTCATCGCTGAGAAAAAGGTCGGTTTTCTTTGTTTTGTTTTTTTTCTAAATAAAAGGCCTTTGAACCTCGGACCAAAACCTGTTGTTTTTAATCTTTCATGTCCCAGATTGAGATTCATTTTGGGGCATAATTCTATGAGGTTTTACTTAGACGTAGTAAAAATATGAAAGCCCATAAAATAGTAGGCAGCATTTTAAACTTTTCGAATATATCTTTCCATTGATTTTCACATGATTTTATAAATGTTTGGCATCGAATAAGATCACGATACTTTTTTTAAAGGGATATTTGAAAGGTTAAAGTGTTACTACTTCTTTATGGATTCTGTTATTGGCTTTTTAAACTTTTGAATAGTTTTATTTTATTTTATTTACATATAATTTTGGTGTTTCGTTGTGTTTGTAGTATATTAGCAGAACTGACGATGCTTTTTGCGTAACTATAGTATTCTGCTTTTGTTGAATAAAGTTGTTTTTGGATCTCTTTTACAACCTTTGTGGTTTTGCTTGAATCAATACTTCTTTATGGACTTCGAGACTTTTTTGTGCGATGTTTAGAGACGTAGCAAATACATTACTGAAATGAACATAATTAAGCACTTGAACAGCAAAAAGACCTTGCTGTATTTTGAAGAAAAAGTAATATTATCCGATTTGCCAAATACTGTTATTGCTATTAAAGTAAAACGTTATTTTAATTAAAACGCGCATTGCAAATATAATTTTAATTAAAACGCGCATTGCAAATATAATTTTAAGTAAAATGCGCATTGCAAAACCTCAAAAAACAAAAACATCTAAGTAATTTCTTATTAGTAAAAAAAATAACAATGTCACAAACAACTTTGGTTTTTACAAACAAAACGCCCCTCACCTGGTTTAGCAGCACCACTGATGACATTAAAACGTTTAAAGGGTATTTTTTCCATATATTTTTTGTTATTTGGCCAACATTTACTTTCGATTTATTTTTTTGCCTTCTTTCATTGTGGCGCGGAGTGTAAAACCAAAAAATAAACTATATATCATTTATGTGCGCATGTGTAAATTTATAACCCAAGGCTTCACGGGTTGATTGCTATCCATTTGAAAAACTACCCAACCCTATAAAAATAAAAAAAATAGCGATATATTATTTTTAGGTGTTTCCCCAGCTGGTGGTGTCCCATGACGTAGCAATGTCGAAATACGAGGAGGCATTCGGCGCACTTTTGTCGGGAAAAGCTTGCAAGATTGTAATGGACCCGCAGCTTTAACTACCACATGCGGGGTTTAAGTAAAAAATGTCCAAAAAAAATGGCTTCGTATGAAGTTAATTTTTTTTTAATTTGCCTCCCATATGAAATGATTTTTTTCCAAAAATTTGGCTCCGTATGAAGGTATTTTTTTTCAAAATTTGGCTTCCATATGAAATTATTTTTTTACTATGTTTCAAAACGAATAAGAACTTAACTCGGGGTTACCATTGCGTTAGTAAAATTCATAAAATAGAATAGTAGTGATTGCACCTACACTCCTACAGGATTTGCTCAAACGTCTTTTAATTGATTTGCGATTTATAAAGTCTTTGAAAACCCTACGTTTTTTTAAAAAATCTTTGACTAGCCTTTCACTTGAATTGTGCAGCTAAATTGTGTGTTTTTTAAGTGCCGTCAAAAAAAACATTTTTTTTCCACCTTTTGTTATTGTGTTAATAATTGCATTTATAATGTTTTATTTTTTAATTATATTCCAAACATGTCTATAGTGATCTAATTTTAATTTTTTTGTTTTTTTGATTATATTCATCAAGTTGGGGGTAACATATGAGTACTGACATACCTCTAATATAAGAATTACATGTACTGATGTTTTTCGTAGGTTGTATAGATTTTCAAGGTTTTTCGTGTGTACTATGCGCTTTACTAAAAATGAGTTCTACAAAATTATGTTACCCATAACAGTCTGCTAATTTGACTTTTTAATTACGCCTCTTTAAACTGCTTTTGGGATATTCTGTGGTTTCCGCCAGTTATTGTGGGCTGTATAATATGCAGTAACCACACACAAAGTGTTCAACATTTAACTGTATCGCGTATAGTACTCTGTGTTACCGCGAGATTATTATATTAATCAAATGTTTACAGTCTATAATATGGCGTAATGCATCTACTCAGCAATATCTTTTTACAATTTGTCCAAATGTGTTTTTAGTGTTGCAAACGTTATTTTCCAATTTGTGTGCCGTTTTTGAAAAACAGATTTTTGCACTTTATTGTTCAGCAATTATTCCACAACAATTTGTGTTACCCTATTTCGTCGAAAGACAGTTAAAATCAAGATATATTTGTAACCTTCAGACATGTCCGTTAATTTCAGATCGGAGCCGATACCCGATACCAAGTGATAATATCGGTACTCGTCCGATACATTACTAGGGTACTATCGGTGGCCATCAAATACTAAATAAACATATGATTTTTTAGGTAAGATGTGTCATCCAACACCCCTGGGAAAAAAAATATCTTTGAACATTTTATTTTGTTCCTTTATACTTTAAACGTAAGAATGACGTCATTCATGTTAAATCGCGAAAACTTCGGGTACCGGATTAAATGTCAAGTATCTGACATCCCTAGTGACCGTTGTTGCCCAAAAGTGTGCACTATGCAATAAACTTTCCAGCAATCACCCCGTGTTGTGATAGTAAATTTGAGTGTTAAGTATAATGGTTTGTTTTTAACAAAATATTAAAAAATTGAAATTAAACGAAATAAGGGCTTTAAAAAGTTACTTTGTTCACATGCGAAGTAAAAACAACAACAAGATGTCACTCATTGCTATTTCCATCCAGTATCTTTTCAAATGTTACCTCGTGCCTCCGACCAAATGTAGCCCTATAACTATTGATACGGCCCGTTAATATTGTTAGTGATCAATATTTACAATAAATCTACCTGTGCAGAGCAAATGTATATTGGTAAAAATTAGGACGAAAGGGTGTACATATTTCTGTCCGTGTGGCTGTTTGCGGTTCACATGTGGTTTGTCAGACTTCTAGGCAAGGCTGCGGAGTCGGTTAAAAATAACCCGAGTCCGTCTCCGGCCAAAAAAATAAACCCGACTCCGGCCCTGACTCTACAGCCTGTATTCAACAATTTAGGTAACCAAAATAATGTGGATATTCAGCAATCCACTTATAGAGGTGTTGTATAATTCATTTACTCACTCGCAATACATGGTTGGAAATTATTCCACCATTTGCTATTTCGCCTTTACAATTGGAGCCTTATCAGTTTCAAAATTTGTTTATGCGCATGTCGGACTCGGGACTCGGGTAGTTTTACGTGGTCTTACTCGAGTCCCGAGTCCGACTCCGCAGCCCTGCGTCTAGCCTACCCCTGTTGTATATACACTACAGAGTGGGCCAAAAGTAGGCTTGCAGTTTTAAAAAGTAGGGTTTCTAAAAGTAAAATTTATTGTTTTGGGGTTCTTCCCATACATATTGTTCTTCACAACACCCCCAAAAAGAAATCCATTGGTGTGCGGTGAGGTGAGCGTGGTGGCCATTCAATGCTACATCTTCTTCAATGCCAAATAACTGTAAGCCTACTTTTGGCCCACCCTGTATATATTTACAGAAATGATGAAACCAAAGTTTAGCCTCCAGTTTTTCGAAATTGCATTGTCTCAATTTTCGAGGTATCAAATGGATATCAACCATACACGTGCGCATAGCGTGACGTTAATCATAGGCCTGAACAAGAGATTACTTTAACCTGTCTGCCCTGTGTATTGAATCACTGATCAATTGAAAATTACTGGATGAGAAAACCTGAAAGGCGCGCTAGCTGTCACGTGATATGAGACTGCGGCGTCGTCGAAACAAAATGCGGCAACAATACGGCGGAGTTGGTTTGTATTGGTTAAGAGGTAAACATGTGAAGTTGGTGGTTTGTAGAGGTCTTTACTGAGATAAAACTTGTTGGTTAAAGTGGGAAATGTGTAAACTTTGTACTTACGTAATTTTTTATTTGTTGGAGATAAAAAGTAGTTTGAGATAAATACCTTTTTAAACTTTAATTTCAGGCCATATACAGTGAAGCTGTATCTACAGAATTAGATATAACGTACTTGTATCGTCAACAGTTCAAGTGCTTGACTGATGGTGATCCAAATACGTATCAAAGCGTCTTAATTAAGATAACGTTCATTTAATCGACCTTTCTGGGTTTGAGATTCTTTTTCAAGTTACATCAAAACTCTGTTTAAATTGGGATCCCAAAAAAAATAACGATTTAATAAATTATGGATAAGTGTGTTTTATCTTGGTGACATGATTACGAAAAAAATGTCGCGAACTGGATGAAATAACCCTTCGGACAATAACAATAATATTGTATTTTTTTCTCCGCAACGTAATGTTGTTTGAGATTTGGAAATTATTTTAGAATGTTTTTAGATTGGACGTTTTTTTAATCTTTAAGTTTTGTTTTAAAACGGCTTTCTTTGGAGTAACATTAAACATAGAACTTGTAATTTTCACTACTTATTCCAAACGGTCAATAGTCGTAGCACCCCAAACAGGTTTTTCACATATTGCAACCTAATAAATAAATAACTTCCTGAAAGCTGAACGCTCGCCTAACCCAAGTAATCCAAATAACAATCCCGCCATAATTTAAAAGGATGTAATGTCTCAGTCGTGTGTTTCAATGTTTACGGTACATCGCCCAAAATCAACTCACATGAAAGGTGCTTTGTTTACAGGAAACATATTAGTTGTTAGAGGTGTAGGACGATCATAATGCTGCCTGGAACTTTATACCCTAAAAAGACCTACGGCCGTTCTTTGTTCGTTGGTGAGTTCAAACACGCTGTAGTGCCCGTCGTATCTGAAAGCACAAACCCTACCAGTCAAGCTACAGCTGGGCCGTGAGTATTATTTGCTGTGAAAAAGCGCATACAATAAATAATTTCGCTAACACGAATTATTTATTGTATGCGCAATATTGCAGGGACGGGCATTTATGTTTAATAAAAAATGTCTTAAACGGCCGGGTAAAAAGTTGATTTGAAATTCAAATTATTTAAAGTTTAATCCTTTTTAAAGGAAAGTTGATTTCTTTAAAGAGATGTGTTTTAGATCATGTTGAGTGGCAAACGTTATGTGTTGTGAATTTCTGTCATTACGTATAAGCGCCGCCATAAATAAAACGTGTAATTTATTTTAAAATAATCTTTAAATATCATTGCTTTACAAGCTGGTAAGAGTAGAAATAGGTAGGATGCCTTACAAGTGTAATTTATTCAATTAAACAAGTAAAACTCATAGTTAAAAACATGAGTAGAAACAGGATCAGACGTTTTGTTTAAAAGGAAAATATATTTCGCCAAGTGGCATCATCAGTTTCCTGTAACCAATCTGTGTTTTTTTAACTGACGTTTTTTTGGTGGTCTTAACAAAGTTTAATACTATTTTGTTGCATTGCAATGTTTTTGTACAAATCTTTAAAGTAAAGTCTCAGTCAAGTCAAGTCAAGTCATTTTACACAAAAACCTGAAGTCAAGTCAAAGCATTTGAAAACAGTGACTTAAGTCATAATAACAGTTCAGGTTATTCCAATAGGTGGAGGTAATCTTTTTAGCTGCTTTGGTGTAGTTTTTACTTAATTTAAACCCAAGTTGCTTCAAATTAATTCGTTTGTCCAAAAGTCAAATCAAATCGTTTCTCCAAATAACTTAAGACGAGTCAAGTCATTGGAAAACAGTGACTTAAGAGCACTCAAGCATCATTACAACACTGTTTTTGTTCGCGCAGGAAAAATGACGAAATCGGCAAGGGTGGCGAACTGCCGTCAGAGGGCGGTAGCGAGGCGGTGAAGGTCTCGCAGAAAACTCTGACGTACGCGGAAGACGAGGGAGGAATAAAAGTGGTGAGAGAGGAAGACCTCAAGGTGATCTGGAAGAAAACAGAAGCCCCTCTTGCTCCTGCTCCTAAACCGAAGAAGGGTCCGGCGGCAAAAGCATTCTTCACTCCGAGTCCGGAGCTCAGTAAAGAAGAAGAACAGGTGATTTGATCAGTGCCTTCTCACTATGTTAAAAGTGAGGAAAGCGTTTTTCGGTCATTGCTTAATAAAAGCATAAAATATAAATATTTTTTTTAGGCCATTTCCATAAATTTTTCTTTATGCTGTTTTATTATAAAATATTTGTTCGACGCCACGGGATTTTAAGTTTTTTGGTCCTCTTTGACCCCATGGAAATAATTTATGTCGTTTACTTTAAGTTTTTTAAATGGCCTCTTTTGGTTTCAAGGCTGCGGAGTCGGAGTCGGACTCGGGACTCGGGGCTCGAGTAAGACCGCGTAAAACTACCCGAGTCCCGAGTCCGACATGCGCATGCACAGTATCAAATTTTAAAACTGTTAAGGCGGCAAAATTTAAATTGTAAAAGTGTAATAGCAATTGGTGGAACATTTTTAAACCATGTAATGCGGGTGGATCAATTAGTGGATTGCAGAAAATCCAGTTTAATTTAGTTGCATAATTGGGTAAAATACAGGCTGTAGAGTCAGAGCTGGACTCAGGACTCGACAAAATTACATTTGGCCGGAGTCGGACTCGGACTCGGGAGCCGGACTCGGGTTATTTTTAACCGACTCCGCAGCCCTGTTTTAAACAATTAGTAGAAGAACATATGTTTGGTAATGTTCACTTTCGAATGAAACTAGTCCAATCCGAGCCATTAGTAAATTACTCGAACTTTTCTTCAGTGACAAAATTGTTAAGTTTAGATAACACTAGTATTTTCCTAAAGAAACTTTCTATATACGCATATATATTAACCTACTTAATTTTGTATATTTTGTAGATATTTTATGTATTTTATTTGTATATTAAATCGATAAAAAATCATTTATCACTAATGATTATATGCGTACCCTAGCGAGCCGGGCAAATAGCCATAATGAATTTTCCTGCATTTCTTATCTCGTTTTGGATGTGTATCGTGTTTTGGATGTGTAAGTATCGAAATTTTTGTATATAAAACATTAAACTGCAAGCCTAGGATACATTATTTATAATAGCGCCCGTGTAGGTAAAGGTTTTCTAAATATAGGCTACGTTGTTCAGACCCCAACAGCCTCCGCTGTACCTACTTCACCCCGAGAAGAGACCGAACCCGGGGAATCGAGCAAGTTTGCGCGGAAAAAGCGACTTCAAATCCCCGCGCGTCGCAACCTGCCTCCGCGGCAGATTAATTTTCCGCTCAAAAATCGAACGGCAACCCTTAAAACCAAAGGGGGAAGCCGACCTACTTCTGCTTCATCAGCGGCTTCTGTGAGCGAAAAAGCAGCGAAAGAGGAAAAGGAAGAAGGCGAGCCGATCGAGGAAGAGAGAAGCGAGGACGGAAAAGAAAAAAGGCAAAGCGAGAGAGTTGAAGTTGAGGCTGAGCAAGAAACGGCTGTAAAGGTTAAAGGTCAGTGGATTTAGTTCTACACTACAGAAACTGGTTTTAGTATCAAATTTATCTTTGCTGTCTTAAAAAATGCTATTAAAGTAACGACACAGACCCAATAATGTTTTGCGTTGGGTTGGTTTTGTTACTCGAAATGCTTTTTCGACTTTTTCGCTTATAATAAATTCTTGTTTATCATTTGGAATGCTTGCGAAATAAAGGTATTGGGTGTCACGGAAGACTTACTGTTTTGTTTACATTAATTTCACTTTGGACAATTTTCTTTTTTATGTCTTGTTTTAAAACTCTATCATGAAGCACAGTGGATCCCAACCGGGGTACTCTTTTAAACATTTTTGCTTTAAAAAAAAAATCTTGTTATAGGTCACGAAAATCTTACTGTTTTTTGGTAACCACAAATTTACTTAAGTGTGCACTTTTATAATTCAAAATAAGTATGTATTTTTATAATTCCATCATGTAGCACAGTGCTTCCCAAACTGGGTGCCATTCGTAATGCTCAAGGGTGCCGGAAGATATTTGGGAATCTTTAAAAATCATTTTTTTTATAATTGACAAGCCTTGTACAACTCTTTGTGCACGATTAGAGCAATTATCGCAAGTGTATTAGCAAAAACTCACAATAGATAACGTTAGCCACTTGACATGATCGAAAACATAACTATAGTAACTCTACAGGAAGACGGTTTATTTTAGTTGATTACATACTTCAGACACGTAAAGAGAAGACTGTTCAATCTACAATGTGCATTTCCCTTGGCGTGCAAGTAGCAAATGATATTTCATTCAACAATTTCCCGCATCATGTAGATACAAGCATCTCACAGAAAGTAAGCGAGTCCGAACAATCCGTTGAAAAGCAACCACTGGAGGTGCCGGAGAGCGTGGAGAGCGAACACGAGTCGCTAGAGGCGCCAGAGAGGGAAGACGAGGAAGTCCCGAAATCGATCATCATAAAACCACTCGACCTTGCTGGATACGCGCAAAGTATGCTAGTAAAATATCTTTGATAACAAACTTAAAGTACACTATGCGAGGATCTGTAATGTAGCTTGATCATTTAATGAACTGCAAATCCAAACAAAACACATTTCATCAACTGGTGATACAAGTTCGTATCGAAACGTCCTAATAAAAATCATGTCCGTCTCTTCAAGCTTTTCGGCTTTGCAGTTCATTATTAAGTTATTATTAGTTTCCCAAATGTTTACATTTTTGATAGACATTCAGGTTATTGCATCGTTTTTGTGTAGTTTTCTTACTTATTAAATGCAGGTCATAATTTCTTACATTAGAAAGGCGTTTTTCAAAATGATTGATTTATTGTAGGACTTCTAAACGGGGATAATACGAAAACGTTTAAAATCTATTTATTCATTTTCACCATCACTGTTGCCTCTTGTTCTTTTTTCACCAGGCAATAACCATCTCCCTAAATGTATTTAAACTAAGTTTCAGTGCACTTTATAAAATTACCCGAGTGACGAGTCCAACGTACGCATGCGCAGACTCGACAAAATCGCAAATTTAGTCGGATTCGCATTCGGCTTAATCGTTTTGGGCCGAAGTCGGACGCGGTTTATTGTAAATCGACTCCGCAGCCCTGGTCAGAGTTTTAGGTTGAATTCAGAAGCGGTTAGTTACATTAACGAATAAACACCTTTGGTTTATTCCATACAAAATGAACCCGAAGCTTATTTTATCCACAGGAGTTGAGGTTGAAGCTGAGGAATCCCTTGGTGTTCTTGAGCCTGACGCGGTTGCTGATTTAAAGAGGGATTTAGCACAGAAGGGGATTATAGTTCTACCACCTAGTCAACTTATCGATGAACCAAGTGTAAGCATTGCAGAAGACGACACAATCAGTAAGTTTATCATTATTGTTCTGTGTTTGAAACTATGTATTTTATTTCAAAAAGGCTGTAATGCAGTATGGTTTGTAAACTGGGGTCCTTAACTCCTTGGGGTACAAGTTTTAGTGGGCCCATGGCCTAATTGAAATATTACTGATTTATTCTAAAAATTAAATGCGTTGTACTAATAACAAGTTAAATGTTGTATCAGAAAATCCAATATAACAAAACACACGTTGCTAATATCTTGGCCTTTAGATTGTTAGGTAGCGGCCGTAATGCATACCAATAGAATGTAAAAAAAATTTTTTGAACGACTAATATTTAGGATTTCACAGCAGGGTCTCTAAACATTTAGGTGTTGCACATAAATCATAATTAAATTTCAACAAATAACTGTTTCAGCGATTAACGAGGATTCAACTGTTTACGACGATCTTGATGATAAAGACGGATTCATAGCAGACGACCAAACTGAGGTAAGACTTCTATTAAAGGAAAGTTCAGGGTCAATACCCAAAGTACTTTCACAGTAGGTACCACAACCGGAATAACATAATTGATTTTTTTTTAATTAAAAAAACATTTCTTTGGAATTTCCAAGACATAAAAATTGAATTTAAACCATCCACAAATATAGTGCTGGTGGATAAATATTTTAGTGTATACTGAACTTCAATAGCTGAAACGAAAATAGAACAAAATGGAAAAGGAATCTTGAAAAATTATTTTAAATAAAACTTCTCTTGTAAGCAGATATTAAAATCGTTCTACGACTGATGACATCTAAGTTTGCTTAAATTCCATCGATGTAATGGCAGCTCAAGGATATATTTTTACGTTAATGTAACGAAAATTGCTGATCATTGTTTCGGCAGATTTTATCAGACAAACTCGAGAAGAAGGAGGGATTTAAAACGAACAAGTCGTTTGAAATCAGGAGGTTACAAGCGAAAGCTGAGAGGGAAAGGGAGAAGAAGAGAGCTGTGTTTGGTTCAAGGGTGGGAATTTATAAATACTGATAATGCTGTATCATATGATTGTGTGTTTTAAAGCGTGTGTTAAGGAAATTATTTTCACGTGTTGCAAACAAATCATTTTCAGGTGACTTTAAGTCCCAGTCAAGTCTGAGTCAAGATATTGGTATAAAAATCAAACTTAAACCATTAAAATTGGTAAAATTGTTCTTTTTTGAACCAATAACTCTAATAAAAAACAAGACAACTCTATAAAGTAAGCTTATTGTTTTACGTGCGTCAATTAGGTAAAAAAACAATTTTATAAAAAATTATAAATAAAGGTACTTTTTCAATCAAGTTTCAATCCAGTCATTTGACTCAAGCCAAGTCAAGTTATTTATTTAGGTGCACTTACGCAAAATCATTATCTTACGACTTACGCCATTCTCCACTTATTTTCCATTGGTAAAGTTATAACCACCGCAAAACATGCACAGTAACATAACTAGATTACTTTTTAAAAGAGATCGCTGGAACCTATTAGGATTCCAAACAGTTTTAGTTTTGTTGGTTACAAATGTAGTCTAAGACAATCATTCCTGTTATTTAGCTTATTAATTGAACCCCTTTATTTTTAATAGTTCATTTTTCTTTTGTTTCCATTTTGTCGGCACAAGGCGTTAACAGAAAATCTATTAAAAACGCGCATTTTTGGTAATCTTTTGAAACTTTACGGGATTCTCTTTTCGTTTACAGTTTCCAAAGCTCAGGATGAAATCTGAAAGTCCAGCAGCAATCTCCAAGAACGGGCCTTATGACGCTGAACAGAAAATGGTGCCGCTTAAAAGCTCCCTCAAGCCAGCCACACCACCTCGTGACAGTGAGGTACTTTTATTGCAAAAGGGAGACGGCGAGCTGATTACACAATGTGTCCACATTTGATAAAAGTACTTCCAAAAAAAGTTGCACATTTTGCCCATTCTAAACGAACGTGCGTATATTTCCGCGTGCACATTTTTGCCCACATAAAATAAAGTTGTCATTTTAAGTGGAAAAAAACGTCACGCCCCCCTTGACAAAATAAAAAACCAAACACTGTCCAAAGTATATACGTGCATTTTAAAGACTTTTGGGTCTTAGTACCGTTTCCAATGGCAATTGTTTTAATGAAAGGTAAACTAAATCTTGTCATTATATTGACAATAGTAGCTGATTTCGTTAAATATTAAACAATTTTTATTCTGCGGAGTTACACTTATATAAATTCCCGACCTAGAAAATCTGCCCCTTTAGTTTGTTCATGGACAAAAACTTGTGGAAACGAACTGAAAAGTTTCCTCAGCGAAAATATCGGTTGATTTGGTCGAAACTGAATGACTAAGTTAAACTTCAAGAATATTTCCCTTTAAAGTTACTTTAAGAAATGCCCTATTTGTATCACCTGACTGTGAGGGTATTTTCAAACCAAAAAAAACGGCGAAAAAAAATTGTTTTCCCATCAAGGATCAGCTAACTTCTTCAGTTTTTGCCAGAACGGTAAGATGAACGCTCCGAGTCCTGGAGGTGGTAAGATGAGAGCATCAGTACGCATCCGGGATCCAGAGTTCGATTATGAGGAATATACTGACGTGGAATTGGACTCTATAGACAGGTGGGTTAACTGGTCTTCATCGCTTTAATTGGATATACAGTAATAGGGTTTTAAGATAAAATGGTAATCATCGAAGGTGGATACATGCCGCGGTAGAATGTTGTGCTTCAATGTGCTAAAAAAATATTTTTTCACTTGCTTCTGTAAGATTTCCAAAAGCAAAAAAAGTCACGTGTGGCGTATTTTTCAAATTCTATTCTGAATAAGAATATACAACCACGTCGTTACATTGATATAGTTAAAACGCCCTACAAGTTTCTCACACCGGTTACCAAAAATTTAGTAATGGTTTTATAGTTTGTTAATCGAAACTTTTCATATCTTTTTATCTTTTATATCGAACTCAATTAAGTTTGATTTCAAGGTATCCAACCAGTTTTAATAATAGGCCTACTTACTGTTCTCTTTTTCCCAAGCCTAATTTGAATGGTTAAAGAATCCTATTTTTAATGGTTTTAAGTTTATTCCGATTTGTGTTTTAATTCGGTGTATTTTACACACCTTGTAAAACTGTACCATGAATTCATTCCAAAACCTCAGAGTTATTTATAAAGTCAACTCAAAAAATCATGTAGCCTAGCCTTGGGATAACAAAATATTAGGGAATGCTGGCTCTTGAAAAATAGTCACTATGTTGCCAATGAATAAAGAGATATTCGAACCGTTGGTCTTACTACAACCTTCAGCCATTTTGTCCCAAAAGGTTGTTAAATTAAAAACAATCTAATAACGCTGCCTCTCTGTTGTCATAGCAACATGCCAAACAGCGGACTGACCTACTCGGATCTGGATGAGAGCTCGGTTATTTCCTCCGGCTCATCCACTTTCAGCACAACAACCTACAACGATTCACCAAACGATTGTGAGATGCCTTGTTAAGAATATTGCTCGTTGCATTTCGGTTTCCATGTATCTAATCTAGGGTTAACGGATAACGTCACATAAATAGGAATAAAGTTGCCATTAAACTAGGCATCTAAAAAACGTCTTTGTGACTTAGCAGCAAATTTTATTTTAAACGAGCAAAGCTTGAAACATACCATATTTATTTTGATGTGGGCTGTTTAGTGTCTTGTTACCAGATTAAGCCAGACAATCCACTTTAAAATAATCAATCTATTACTTTTCGTCTGTTTCCTAGAGGTTAAAGTACATCAGGTTGAACTGAAGCAATTTGTAGATTCAAGGCGCCAAATATTTTGTAATTAATCTTCTTTAAATAACACAAATCATTCCTTTTTTAAATAATTCAGTAAAACTTTAACTAAGCTTTCAAGAACCCCCAAAATTAGTCCACATACCCCTAGGAGTCCACAGGACCCAGTTTACGAACCCCAGTATATATAACTAAATCAGTGTTTTTCAGCCTGTAAGTCGCGACTGAAAATTGGCGAACGTTTAATTTGTTTTTTATAACCGACTTCTGTAGTTTCGCATGCTAAAATATTTTTTGATTGATTCTGAGCAAAGTTCTATAAAATATAAAAAATTGCGGTAGCCAAAGAGATAACCAATTTTATTTCGATTTGAACTTTTATTATGCTACTGTATTAATTGTGTTTTGCCCACGCAAAAAAAGGTTAAGAAACACTGGACTACATAGTTGCCCGTATTATAATAGCAAAGCGTTATCTTGCGGTATTTAGCAAAAAGTTCTACTCTTTTTTGTTCAGCTATTTCTATGAGCGATGGAGAGTCTTCGTTGCGCGGTAGTGCCCTCCACCGGTTGTACGACGAGCTGGACAACTTGACTCCATCGAGACAAGACGCATACCCAGAGGGTACAAACAGGTTGGGTGCTTATCTTATAGGATGGGTTCCACGGACTTATTGAGGGTACGTGGCCTAGTTTTGATGAAAAAAAATCTTAGTGTATACTTTAATAAATGAAATAAATAATTTTAAAGAAAATAGTTTTCTTGAAAAAAAACCCTCAGGGGCCTTCTTTCGAAATGTATATTTAAACTTCATTTCAGTTTTGGACTGAAAACAACAGGTTCCTTAAATTTGTTTTATGACGTCATTTTTAAAAGTTTCATGCTTACCCTACCCCACTCGGACCAAAAAAATGATTTAGGGGGCGCGGTATAAAACGTTTAAGAATACCCGTTCTAGAGGTATCGATCCCTCCCATTCCTGCACCTAATGACATAATAGGTTTTTTCAAAGCATGGCAGCATTGTTAGTGACTGTAAACAAACCACGAATTTTTTACAGCCGTTGGGATATGTTGGTATTCTATGCATATAAAACGTAAGTTGTTCCATGGTCCCAGCACGCACATTTCATTATTCATTTCATAAACGCTAAGACTCGTGGCAACAAAATGTAAAAAGGGACTTATTTCACCAAAACTCGCAGAGAAATCGACTCGCGGGACTCGAAACGAACTCGCTCAAGTATGTCACGAGTAACTCGATCCAGCCTCCACCTTCCACTTCAACGTCTGCAGCCAAACCGACTGGTTGAAGATTACATGGAGGCTTACCAAGAAAGACCAATGCACCTGTTCGATGCTATGAGGTGAATTGAAAGGGGTGTGAAAATATTATTTGCTGTGTTAAATTTGTCTCCACTTAAGTCACTGTTTTCAAATATCTTGACTTGACCTAAGTCTTTTCGGTAAAATGACTTGACTGAGACTTATTTTTAGCAAATTACTTGAATAAGCCCACATAAAAGACCTTCATAAATTGGGTAATTTGAGCCATTTATTAACTGTTATATAAATCTTAAAAGTTTAAGATTGATTTTTGATGTTATTATCTTGACTTTGGCTTGGACTGGTACTTGATTTGCTTATTGTTTTATTATTAAATTGGTGATTTGACTTAGAGATGACTTGCGCTAATAATGACTAGGACTTGACTTGGGCAACTGATGACTTGAAATACTTGACTTGGACTTAAATTATTTAAAAAATGACTTGACTTGGACTTGAGTCACTTTAAAATGACTTGTTTAGAACACTGGAAAACACTGCTCTAATACATGTTTTTTTAGGCACGAGCGACAAGGGAGCAGAGAGGAGCGGAGAAAGAGGGATAGGAGAAGAGTGAGTGCACTTCAGGAGGAGCCGAGCAAAAAAGAGTGAGAAAATGCTTTTGCCTAATTAAAAATACGTTTAAATCGAGTTTTTTAGTATACAGTTAATAACTTCCGTTGCAGCAACACACAATGTGTAGGGAAGCAGTTGCATTTTAATATTATAAGCATCGATATTAAATCTATAGCTAAGACCGTGAGAAAATTCGGCAAACGCTAATACCCAAATCAAACAATGAAAATTATAGAGGTTAAGGTTAAAATCTTTGGAACGGAGACACCGGGTGTTTCAAGGCTGCTTAACTATGACGTCATCTCTTTATGATGACGTCATATGAACAAAAACCTTCAAGTCAACCCTGGTCCACGTAAACCCAAATAAATTTATTTGAGTCCCTGTTGCAAAACGGTTAATAACCCCTGGGGTACATAGTTTTTAAAAACTTTTTCTTCTCTAGGCGCCGTCCCCGCCCGCCCCCGGGAAAGCCCCAGAAAATGGGGATGGCGTTCGGCCCCATGATTATCCCAATCGAACCCAGAGCTGGGGGCTACACAAGAAGACAATGGAGGGGACGAGTCGATAAGGTTTTATTTTCCATTTATTTTCAACGTTTTAATTTTAAGTAATAAATAAACAAGTCATTTTGAAAAGACCCAAGTCCCAATCAAGTCATTTCTAAACTAACCTAAGTGTAAGTCAAGTCGTATGTAAATTAACCCAAGTCCCAATTAAGTTATTTGTTAAATAACTTGAGTCCAAGACAAGTATTTTAAAAAATACCGTCAAAGTCCCAATCTAAATTAGCTGCCCAAGTCAAGTCCCAGTTGAGTCATTATTAGAACAAGTCTACTCCAAGTCTAATCACCGATGTCAAAAAAATGATAAACTAAAACAACTGGTCCCAGCCAAGAAATTCAGAAAATAACTTTAGTCTAAGTTTTCTAAAAAAAATAACAAGTCAAGTCCCAGTCTAAGTCAATAGTCATCAGCTGCCCAAGTCAAGTCCCCCATATTTAGCAAGACAATTGTTTTAGGTGCAAATATCAAATTAAGTGACTTTTTTTATATTAAAATGTTTTTTTAAATTTTATATTGAAATGTTCATTCAATCAAGTCATTTGACTCGTTGACTTACGTTCAAGTTAAGTTTTTGGCCAAAAGACTTGTCAAGTCAAGTCTTTTTAACGAAAAGAAGTAAAGTCAAAAACTTAAGTCAAGCAAGTAATTTTGGTAAAAAAACTAAGTCATAACAAATGATTTTACGCAAATACCTTAAGTCAAGTCATTTAAAAACAGCGACATAAATCAAGTCAGTACAACGCTGTTGTGAGGTAACCTTTAAAATTTTAAAACCCCATATTTGTAAACAGTTTTTCGAAACATCATACGCGAACCGGGATCGAACAAAATCTCGAAAGAACCCTGAAAACTATCGAAGTGGAACCGTGGAGCAAGAAGCTGATATGGCTGGCACTTGTGCTTGCTGCAGAACCAGGTATTAAGGCAGGGGCGGGCAACATACGGCCCGCGGCGGGATTTTGAGCGACCCGCAGACAGATTCCGGTCTTACATGATAATGTGGCCCGCGGCAACAGTCTGCCGCAATCCCCCACTAATACGTCAAATAATAGAGATTGTTAGATATTCTTTAGTTCATTATTTTGGGTTAAAACTAGAGAACTGTAGCCCCATACGATCGAACTAAGAACAACATCAACGTTGGAATAAGACACAAATAGGACCTAATAGTCGTAATACCGTCTAAATTTGAATAAGTCAAAACCCGTCGGATTAAGACCTAAATGACCGTAATCAAATCTATAAAACATTTCACCTAACCCTAAACCCCACCTCTAGCTAAATACATCACTAACTCCCCTAAAAATTTCAACCCAAACACAATTTCTAACCTTACCTATTACCCACCAATAACCCCGAAGGGCCAAAAAGTCAGGTGCCAAAACAGCGGCGCAATTCAAACTAGTGCGCCTAAAATTCGACATCAAAACGGCCGATCGTCCCAGGTCCCATAGGCCTACCTACTTCCTACAGTTTCAGGTTAGGCCTTATTTCGACAGATTTATTTCTTATTCGGACGATTAAGTTCTTACTCTGTCGTGAGTATTACTGCATATTTGGCTTTAATACTATGGTATTATTGATTTTTCTGCTTTAGGTATTGTTGCTTTTTAGGTCTTCTTGTGTGTTCCCAAATTAAATTTAGAATTTACATCAATATTTTTCCTTCAATTTTACCAATAAACGTAAAGTTGACAAGGAGTGCCGCAAATTTAACAAGGATTGGATGACCAAGTATACTTTTTACAACATTAGCCGCCATTATGCGACAAAACATGCAAGCTATGGCAGTACGGTTATTGTATCAATTCAGTAATCCGGCCCGCTCAGTAGGCTACTTAATTATACCATATCAGGCCCGCCGACTGGAGAAGTTGCCCGCCCCTGTATTAAGGGGTGGGTTAACCATTAAGCAAAATAAGCACGTGCTTAGGGCACCAGAGGAAGGGGGAGCCAAATAAATTTTAATAGCCGAGTTATCAAAGGTGACTCAGTGTTTAATGAAACTATTCGAGTTGCTCAGACGACTCAGACCTCAATAGCGGCCCTCCGGTGGAAATACTTTTTTGCTTATTTAACTTTCTTAAGTAGGTACAGTATCATCTTAAACCTCTATATTTTTGATGCATAACATCTTATGTTCTAAATTTAACATACACCCTACACATAAAAAGGTAAAACCCAGGGAGTCGAACCGGAACCGAACCGGAACTTTATGAACCGGTTTTGGGTCAATTTTTTCCGAAGCGTAACCGAACCTGAACCGGTTTTTATAAGAATTTAAGGAGCCGAACCGGAACTGAACCGAATAATTTGGAAGTACCTGAGCCTTAACCGAACCTGTAAACAAAAGCGGTTCGCTCCAGCATGACGTCACAACTTCTATTTTACCGAGTCAAGTTACGCCATGTTCGAAATTTTATGAAAAAAATAAGAATTTTGAGTTTAAATTTTTTATTTTTATTTTTTAGATATTTCAGTATTGAGTTGCTGTTTTTTTTTATAAGTCACGGAACTTAGATTAAATGACTTACAATGCAAAGATTATTCTCTACATTTATCGAACCACATTTTGAGATTTAGCGCAAATTATATTGTATCTGAATCGGTTTTGAAATAGCGATGGTCGAACCGGAGCTAAACCGGAACTTTTAAATTGCTCCGAACCGAAACTGAACCAGATTCCGAAAAAATTTTTAAACCCGAACCGAACCTGAAAAGTCAAACGGTTCGACTCCCTGGTAAAGCCTATTACTACCATCTGTTTTAAACGACCAACAGTGCCTCCGCGTGTCTACGCTAAACACTATTCTTCTACCGCCAGATGTCGTCCTGTGTACGACCTGCTGGACTGTTCCAAGAAGTCAGCTTTAAGTCACCTTCTATGGCTCGCCATCCCAACATTAGCGATCACTTGTCTTGTTCTTGTGCTGATTTTATTTGCAGCAGGTTGGTTTAGTTATTTCCTACCTGTATTTTTTTTTGGGGGGGGGGGGGGGGGGGCAGTGTTTATCAACCTGTTTTTCGTGGCCACCGAGTACTTAGCAAACTCCAGTCCAACAGCGAAGCTTTTGGCTTTTTTTTTTAGAACAAACAATAATACATTAAATAAAATCGAATCTAATTACTATGTAACATTTCTTACTATTTGTTCCTACAGTTTTCTTAAATTTTGGAGAAATATTGATCAAAATTATAATCTTGATTAATTTAACCTTGTGACCTGCTGTAGTCCGGCGACCAAACGACAACACAATAGCTAGAGTCGCGCCCCAGGGGTTAAAACAAACTGTTCCAGAACACAGGTCACCAAACTATGACCCGAGATCCAAAATCGGCTCATCGGTTTAATAATTTTGGTCCGTTACATATTCACAAGCAAAGTTGCATTATTAGCTACTGAACAGTTATCTAAACGATATTTTAAACTAAAAAAAATGAATGAAACTCGCTATATAATGAAAATCAACATCAACACAAAGTTCAATAGTCGGCCCGCGAATAATCCGCCTCCTAATAAAAAAATGGTGGCTCATGGAGTGGTAACCCCGTTTCTAGGGGGGATCTACAGTACCATACTATTCAACTCAAGATACACAAATAGGCGTTTTAACAACTGTTTAATCAAACTTTCAAATTTTTTAGACATCGTTCCATTTCAAGTCGCAGAAATGGCGCAAGAAAACTCAACGGCCGCGATTTTAAACGCAACTTCGTTGGAAGGACAAACTACCTGAAGTGAGCAAACATCAAGAAACGGCAGTGGCTGTTTATTAACGCCAATCGACAGTAAAGAAGCAAAGGCGTTCACACCAGAAGTTTCTCGATTTCTCTCACCAAAGAATCGATCTGAGATTTGAGCTGCGACCCTTCCTTGACAGTTATTGAGGCTGCTATCACAGGTCGCGAAACTCCGGCAGCGCGACCCAGTGCTATGGAAAAACGTGAACAAAATTATGGCGCTGATGTATTCATGCACCTCAAGAAAATCGTACAAAAACAGGATAGAGCAGCGGTTCCCTAACTGGGGTGTCCTGTCCGTACAGCAATTTCAGAGGGTCCGCAATGAGAATTAGTCTAAAACGCAAAAGTTTCTAAACATTAGTCTATGTTTTAAACATTATCTGTCATCATTATTAGTCTTTGTTTTATGATAACAAACATGTTATGCTGTACTACCTGCTATCTGCGAATCGTTCGCATTAGTTGAAAAAATGTTACATTAAAAACAATCGTGTCAACAAAAAACATGGAGCTGGAAATATCAAAATAATTGCATGCAAAGAGTCCAGCAGGCAAAATTTTTAGAAAAGTTTGGAAACCGCTGGGATAGAGGAACGTAGAATGAATATCGAAATCCTTACAGAAGTAAACAGCATCTTTTGAGTATCTTGAACGTTTCTAATGATTCTTTGTTCGTTTTCAATAATGTTTAAATCATGTAAACGTTTACAAAATGCTATCTAAAGTACAAGTACAACCTCCAGCCATTATGCTTCAGCATAGAGAGGCTGTCAGAACTTAAGACAAGATATATACCGGCGATTTTACTATTAAATTGACATATCCTGTCCCAGGTGGGCTTAACAAAAGGCAGAATAATTTTTTAGCAAAGGTGACAGAAAAGACCCATTTTTTTCCTCAGTACAGTGCTGGAGCTAGTTTTATGTGTTTGTGAAGCTCGAGCGGAGGCCATTGGTTAAATTGTTTAATTGGTCCGTAGTTGAATCCACAGCCAATGTTGTTTTACTATGGATGCCCAGCCCTGATTTTAGCGGCTTGCTAAATGTTTTTATATTTACCTTGTTTAGATCTTACAAAAACGTAAGGCACATTTTTGTCCTCGCACAGTAATGGAAGATGCAGTAAAATTTCCAACGGTTCAGCATCAGCAGACAAAACAATCAGCTCGGAAATACCACGGTTCAGGGTTTTTGTGGCTAAAAAAACATTCCAGAATTTAAGAAACACATTTAGATAGACAATCTTAGAAACCTTTAACGGTAAAATTTTTAAATAATAACTTCTACCATAAACAAAATTAGGAAATAAAATAATGCTTTGCACAGCGTAAAATAGTATGTAACTGCTAAAACAACATTTACTCTTATTAATTGTTTATTAGATTACATAAATTATAATAAATAGTTGCCCTCTTTTTCAAGAGATTTCATGTATTAAGATTGACAAATGCTACAAAAGCAAATTTTTTAAAACTGAATAAAAAAAGATGCCGAAACAAAAATGTTACGAACCACTGGCTTGGTTGAATCAAAATTACTTGAAAAAATAAGTAATGTAAAATTACTTCAGCAAAACTCATTCGAGTAATTAATTAGTTACTTGTTAGTTACTAGTTGCTCGCTTGAAGCCTCAAGACTCTTGTCAGAAACACAGTCATACCTTCATTTGCTCCTTTCCTCAGTTGTTTGTAGTTGGCTGCCTGCTGCACCAACTCCACGATCGTTTTACTCAAACAAGAGTCAGCCAGCGGATAAGCTTTAGGGTTCACCTCACAGGTCTCATCCTAAAAACAAACAAGTTAAAAAATGGTAAAGTTTCTACAGCAATACATAACATTAATAATATATTTTTTAGTTGTACATAGGGATGTTCAAAGTAGAATCCCAAGGTATTCTAGAATAATAGGTTTCGAATCTAGAATAACAAATCCAGAATAGCGAATCCTAGTATATTTTTATTAAATTATTCAACCTCGGTTTTGTTTGGGAAAGGGATTAATCTTTATCTACCCTACAGGGCCCACAATCACAGCAATAAATTGCCCAAACAATTTTCTAACATGTGTACATTATAATAAAAAAAAATCTTCCATATGTTTAACACTCATAACAACTGTCATTTGAAGCAGTGTAAACTGTAATATGTCAACTGTCCAGGTTGTTGCCAAAACTTATTTTTTTTGCCAATAGTGAGTAGAAGGCAACACTCACAGAAGTTTTAAGCAATTTTTTTCAAGCATTGTTGGGTCTTAGGGCATATTTTGTTACTAATGTGATCTGTTATGCAGTCAAATAATGTACTGCAAAGAATACAAAGTTACTATTGACTTAACGAATTCTTGACAATTACATGTTACTTTAGCAACTTCACGCATTTAGGGAAATTGCGAACTCCACACCAGACATTACACTTGATCACTCGCCCGCTTGATTGACACTTAATTAATAGACAAAAGAGACACGTTAATTGGTCGCCCGAAAAAACGCTGAAACTGCACTACCAGGTTACATTTAAAGCACTGTAAATTGGTTGCCGCAGCGACAGGCCAACTTACCACCCGCGTTTGTGCAATTAGGCGCAACAATCCGCGGTAAAAACAATTATATCGGTTTAAATTACCCGAAATAAACAGCAGAATTGAATTTGAATCCCATCTGGATTCAAATCCAAGGATTCAATATTCTACTTTAAACATCCCTATCTTGTACAGTTATATAAAAAAATGTAAAGATTTTGATACAACTCAAGATCATTCTACTTTTTTCCTGTGAAGATGTTAAGCAGGAAAAAAACAAAATCTTACACCATAACTAAGCCATATATTATCTAAATAAGGATATTATTTTGTAAATTTAAAAGGTCTAACATATTTTACGCCAAATAATAACACCAACAAGTTTTGTGCAAGCATTTAAAGTCAAAAAAAATTTGCAAGAAGGCACTGGAATGCAATCGGGCAGAGTTTACATTTTGGCAGAAAAATATAACCCAGCAAAAATGGAAATAAAAGTAGAATTTGGATAGTCCGAGCAAAATATATTTTGTTAAAAATCATAATTGTGTGACAAAATAGTTTATCAGCATTAGGCGAAAATTTCCATGTACAATTGTTGCAAATTTTTTAATGATGTAATGTTGTTTTTGTTTTGGTATATATATATATTTTTTTTTTAAACCAAGCACACTAAAAAAATTAACAGTTATGTAATAGAGTGTCCATTTAAATAAAAGTTGTTTAGTTTTAATTTTTTTTACTATAAAACCACAAACAAAAACTTGCCATGTTTATAAATTTCAACTTCCTCTCAGCTCACAAGGCGATCACTGCGTCACTGAGGTATTATCACTTCAATCCTCACATACAAAAAATGAAGGCACAAGTGTAACTATAACTTCACAGCTGATTAAGAGGATCTGCAAAATAGATGTAATTGTTTTGTGTTGCTAACAAGTGATTGGCCTATGTGCAAAGTACAGATAAAAATTATTGCACCTATTTCCCTGTCGCTACAATAGTGGGTAGAGATCAACCGTAATCACTTTTTCAGACCGAAACCGAATTTATGTTTTTGCCAAGCAATACCCGATACCATTATTTATATATCTGGATAGGGTTGGGAATTTGGCCGGTCAAATACTATACACATTATCAAAATGTAATTGAAGTTAAAAATAAACCTTGATTTTAACTTTAAATAAATATATGAACGTTTTGATTCAAGTACAATGGTTTGTAAAACAAAAACAATTATTTTATGACAATCAATAAGATCATGCCCATCTTACAAAGCACAACCACCAAGTTAAGTCGACAAGTTCATTAACGAAATTTAACAAGTAAATGCATTAGTAAAAAAATATTTTTACTCCTCATCCCAACTTTGTCACTATCTGAATTTTCTAAATCATCACCAGGGTCCACTGGAGATAAGGGATTTGGTTCTTCTAAATTTCTAAGTAGCGCAAGATTGTGGTATACCCCTACTAGTCTTTCCTTTTATGACAAATGCAATTCATCATATTTACCTGGATTTATTCTAAACAAAATAAATCTACTTGCTATTACAAACACTTGTTATTAGCACAGAACATGTGTTTGCATCAGGTAAACCCTACCATTTTATATTTGAATTCTTTAAAAAAGTTACAATCAAGATTATTGAAACTCAAATCACAAAAACAAAAATTTACAACATTTGAATCCAATATGAGTATTTGACCAGTTAAATAAAGTGCGGTCAATTGACCGACCGGCTTGCCAACCCTATACCTGGGATATGGTAATAAATTAAATTATAAGGTTAAAAATCGAAATAGCATTTCAGTTTATTTAGTCTTGTATATTTACATTGCAATTATGCTCAAATTATTTTTTAGCAAAAAATAAGAAATTTGTCTAAGTATCAGAATTCTTTGTATTCAGACCTTATTACTATGCTTAAGTAAAATAGATGAAATTAGAACCAATCAAAAGGAATGTTTTTAGGTTTAGGCCAAATGTTTCACTATTTTATGATCCTTAGTTGCCTCATGTTGTTAACCTAAGTTTTTTTTTTCCTTTTTAAGGCAGAAATTGGTATGTTAAATAAAACAATCACGACTCAAATTCCTGTATTAATTTGTTATCGGATCACCAAAGATACCACTTAGCATCACACAAGAATCGACACAACGGCTAGGGATCGGGTATCGCCTCCAACCAAATTTTATCAGACATCCCTATAGTCACAGTTATCAGTTGTCAATCCTAGTTAGGCGATTTTATCACAACCAAGTCAACTTCAAGTCCATTCAGTAGTTTAAAAATAAACAATAATTCAACTAAACATAAAACACCCTAACAATATGCGTTAGGGTATGCGGTATTATTGTGTTTTGTTTTTTGTATAACTTTTCACGTACATAAGTAAAAGAGCGCCCAAATTTGGGTTAGGGTGAGAGTTAGCGGTGGGAGGTGGGTCAGGTGTTGTTATATTCATTATTTAATAATGATACTTGAACCACCCAGACCAAAACGCTAACCCGCACCCTAACCCAAATAATGTGCGTTGTGGTAGGATTCTAGACCAGCGCCCAACAAACTTAGTTTTGTAAGATATGCAACTGTTTATCGCCAAAAAATGTAATGATAAGGTTTTCAAATTATTTGTATTACAAAATAAATGCCAATTTACAGTAATTCGTACATTAAACTGATTTATTCAGCGTTAGAATATTTAACAAAACAAAAATACCTTTTCTGATCCAAGCAGTTTGCAAAATGCGAAACACGTGCAAGATTGTTTGGATTTCGCGTATCTTCACCATGGTTCAAGCGGTCGTGTGAAAAATGATTTGTGCTTTGGTATTAATGATGGTATAATAAAGGCCTTATTTGTTTCTCTCAAAAGGAGGACTTAAGTACAATTCGAATGAGGTTTTTGTTTATAATTTATTACCTCTTTTGAGGGCAATTATGCGTGTATACAGCAAAAGTAACACCAAATTTATTTGACAGATTTAAACTAGGTAGTAGAACCGAACCCGAAACGAAATTTATAACACGGATTAGTTCATTTTATTACCGAACCGTAGCCAAAGCTGAACCATTTTTTGCATGAATTTGTTCGGTTCAAATTGACTAAATTTTTAATTCAAAAAGAGATATGTCACGCATTGGGCTCATAAAACATATTCGAACATTGCTTAATATTAAATAATAGTTTTAACTGAACTTTGTATAGTTTATTAGCTCACAAGGACCAGCATGTCATACTGTGTATGGCGCCTTTAGGCTAAATACAATTCCCTAAAACTGTGTTCACCACAGGGGCACAAATCGTGTGACGTCACGTTGCTTTCTGCCAGCCTTTTTACTGCCGAGTCGATGTTGCCACGACAAGGCACGAAATACACGCGCCAGCTCAACTCAACCACCTAAACTTCGTGTCTATATTACGAAGAGATGAAGTGGCTTTAGGCGGGAAATGCTCGTCACAAGTGCGCAGTCTTCCGTTTTAGTTCTTAGAGGCGCGGCGCAAGGAAATGACAAGATGCACGATTGCTGGTTTGCTGCTTTACTAAATGCTTTTACTCGCCTGCAACCTGCTATTAGTTCTCGGTGATAGTTTTTGTTCACAATGAAACATACGGTAACGCATTACTTTAGCTTTTAGATCAAGGAAATCGGTAAAAGCGTTAAATTCGTTCGAGGTAAGAAATTAAATGATCAAATATAATTTGATATTCATTTGGCAAAGGCAGCGTTTTTTCTTATGAAGTTGATTTTGACACTTTCGTAAAGGTAAGTTATCGCCTCATATGTGAACAGTTTTGCAAACGCGACCTGATGCATTATTTTAACTGTGACTTTATTATATAGAGAATAGAGTTATTATTCTATTTTCTGTTAATTTTCCGACATGACGCCGATATCTGTTTCAGTTCTTTTCCTGGGACTGATGATTGCAATTCCAGGCACTCTTTCATCTTCCGCTGGTATGTACAATAGCGTTGGTTATGTCTTTATGAGTAGTAAAAAACCTGAACATTTGTGTTATAACAATTGTTAGTTTGATATCAAATGCAAAGTGTTTTACATGCGTTTTATTTTATCGCTTTTGTGTATCCTTATATTGCTAAAGGAAACATTATTTGGTTAAACCTTAACGGAACACAATAAACTGTTTAAACCACACAAACATTTTCCTGTTGTTTTTTGCTGTTTAATACGGCAGATTGGTTATTCTCCCATTTAGCGACAAACACATACAAAGGAGAGGTACACTGATAAATATTCATGTCGGAAATTCGTAGCACTGAATGCACAATGTGTTTCTTATGAACTGCGTTGTACACCGAAGATATGAGTTAAGAGGGTCTCGACCAGCCAAAAAAAAGCATAGCCCACATGCTAAAATTTTCCAGGGGGGGGGGGGGGGGGCAATCAGGGGAGTAACCAAAAAAATCAAAATTAATTTTCAACTTAGGGAATTCCCCTATTTGTCGTCTGATGTTAATGAATAATGACGCCATAAAACAGTGACAGTATGACGTCATATAATTGTGATTGCAAGACTTAATAAAAAAACTAATCAGAAACCGCCAAATACGTCCAGCAAAAGCGACTAGGTGCGTCGTCGACAATCCTGTCAGGCGCCAGCTGCGAAATCACAGTGTGCAATCGTTAACTTCAGGCGAAAAAATAAACCAAGACCGTGCAATATGTGTGATTAATTGAGGTAGAATCATACATAATTCGACTATCAGCAGCGCAGTTTTCAAGTTCCATGAACGGAACTAGCGCTAAATTCCAAGCACGTCTTTCACCACCTGCATTACTAAACGAAAATCGTTTTTCCCGGGTGTTATTATGCCACGACGAGCGCAACATCTGCGCCGAGCTGTGTGCCAAGTCAGCTAAATTACAAGCTGCGGTTGAGAGGAAATGAGTTGTGTCGATTGCACACTTAGCACGTGGTCTTAGAGCAGGGATGTCCAACCTTTTAGCAGAATGGGCCGCATTGCCACTTTAAAAATTTCGATGGGCCGCAAAATCTCTCAAATTAAAGGGGTGACGTCATAAGTTGCGTCATATCATGACGTCATAAAACAACCTAACTTATAAACACCCGTTCTTCGAGAGTGAACTTATGCGCAAATATGCGAAAATTTAAGTTTTCACGTGCTTGGGCTGACATATTTCCTTAAAACGGTCCGGAAAAACACACATTCAGAAAAACAAACATCTTACTTAGCAATGATGGGTGCACAAAGTGCTCGATGGATGTTGAAATGCGACATTAGACTCGATTATAAGAAACACAAGATTATGCCTACATCAAATACTGCGCGATCTTCACGTTTTAATGATATTCGAAACAACTGTTTTTAATAAAGGTTACTGAAAGTGAGAATTAGTGGTGGGCCGCACGTAAATATCAGGCGGGCCGCAATGCGGCCCGCGGGCCGCAGGTTGGACATCCCTGTCTTAGAATATGCTTAAAGAGCATAATTTTGCGTTAACTATCATTACCTAAAAATGTACTTTGAAACGCGCACGATAGTCACAAGTATACCTCCGTTTGAGAATCTGCTTCAGTTAAACAAATGTCGATGTTACACCAACATCGGATTTTAGCGAATAGACCGAACAGCGAGGAACATACTGCGTATAACTCGACGTTTTTAGCGAGACAAAAAGAAAGAAGGTTTGACAATTGTCGAATACACACTTGCTTATCAGTCAACCTAAACCACAGGTTCTCAACCAGTAGTGGGCCATGGCTCACTGGTGGGCCATAGACCAATTTAAAAAGCTATTTTTAGTTTCATTTGTGTCATTTAATTTAATTTTACAGGAATAATGGCTTGGGGAGAAATTAAAAAGGAATGTAAATTTATTGTTCAGCCGCAAGTATCTCACTAATGCACGTTGATTAAATAATCTGTTTTGAAATATGTTCTGCTGTGTTTTGTTCTAAACCTATTTGAAAGTTTTTTCTTTTATAAAAACTCTATTGGGCCACAGATATTTTTTGCAACGTAAATGGGCCACGAAAAAGAAAAACTATCCAGAGTTTACGGTCGACCAAACAAAAGACGAAAAACGGCGTTTTGCGCTCGATTTTGGTTTCGCATTAGATTAAGAAACGTGACCCAATTACTTAAAAAGCACGCCGCTTCGAACAGTTTGTTAAACCATGACAAAAACGACCAAAAACGATAATATCACTTACAAAAGGGGGGTAAGAACTCCCGCCCACCTGGATACGCCACTGGGGGCAATGGATAATGTATAGTATTTGTAACCTTTATAAATAATACATATTACACTTAAAAATAATAGTAATAATCGCATTTTGAAATTCCAGGGGGGGGCAAGTGCGCCCCCTTGCCCCCTCGTGGGGGCGCTGATGTCCACATGATAAATAAAATAGAAAAACTGGGGAATTTGATACCATTAACTCTGGCAACGCTCCATCCCAAAACATTTGCGATGTTTTTCAAAATTTTTAGAAATTACTATCTTGAAACCAATGAAGGAATGACTTTTTGCTTAAAAATAGATTTTCAAGAGGAACATCTAAAAGCAATGTATAAAATATATCACATGAAAAGTTATTTTTACTGGGTATCAAACATCGAAACTATCATCACTTCAATCCACGACTGAGTGAAATAACCTTGATCGTACAAATAATAAGCGCAAGTAAAACGAAGCTTTAAGCCCGTGGTCGGCAAACGCCGTTCCGCGGACCAGTACCGGTCCGCGAGGAGTTGGTTACCGGTCCGTAGCAGGGTTGTAAGATTAAAATTTTGTTGAAAAACATACTTAAATATCCTTATTTTGAGAAGCTGGTAAGAATATAGGAATTGGTAATTATGTTATGCCAGTGTAATTTAAGAAAAAAACGTAAAGGCCTAAAAGTTTTATTGAAATGAGCCGCGGGCTGGGTTAAACTAAATTGTTTGGCTGGCCGGATGCCGCTCGCGGGTTTCAGTAAGTTCAATAATTCTTAGATGGGAGCATCTCTTTGCGGCAAAACAAGCATAAAGTTCGCATTGAAAGTTGTAATTAAATTTCCTTTCCTGAACATTTGTTGTTTATTCAAGGCCGGTCCGCGACAAAATTTTAGTTTTAAACCGGTCCGCAGTGCAAAAAAGGTTGCCGACCCCTGCTTTAAGCCATATGCTATTATCTACCAGTGGATTAGCAGCTATCAACTGTTCGGCTTGAAGCCATCCAAATTTGTCGTGTACAAACGGAGAAAAATAAAAGGGTGTCATCACTGCACGACGAGAAAAAAAAACATGTGATGACGAAACAAAAATGTAATAGACCCCCCAAAAAAATATATTGAAACTAAATCATGTTTGATTTACCTTTTATTTAAAAAACGTTCAAGTTGTATTAAAAAATATTATTATTATTTGACGACTGTTGGTGGTTTGTAATGTTAAAATAAAAGCGTATATCTAATAAGTAGGGCGATTATTTTAAAAAAATAAATACGCATTTGTGAAAAATTTAAAATTTGATAAATTTTGACCTAAAAGTATATTTTTTGACAAAATTTTGACCTATTAGAATTACATTGAATTAAACAACAACATAGTTGTGTTTGAATTACTGCATTAGTAGCGTCTTTTAATCGTGATTTTAAAAACAAACAAACAAAACGCTGTTTATTTTAGGAAAATGTTTTGTAAACAGTTTAAATACTATAGTTTTTTTTATTTTTGTAAACGATTTATGGGCATTTTCATCGATTTTGACTTGAAATAATTTGATAAATGTTGACCAACATGTAAATTTTGATAGAATTTTGTCTTTTTTTAATGAGTTAAAAAATAATCGCCTTTCTTATAAAGATAGGATGCAAAATTAAAAGCAACACTTGGTGTTTTACAGCGGTTAGGCATTTTAAAATAAAATTTGCTAAATAGGCCAAAGTATCAACACATTGCTCTTGTGGTGTAAACAAAGTTATAAGACGACGTTTCGGCAACGTCACCTAACGTTTTGTCGTGCTGAGTATTTACCCTGATAAGCTCAGCTGGTATCTGCTGCCAAAACGTTGGTTAATAACTTCGTTTATACCAGAAGAGCGATTTTTGTCAGGTTTAGTAAATTTTACACAATCTTTGTAAAGTCGTTTTAAGAAAAGTGTATTTTTTTATTAAACAAGAATAGAAATGTGTATTTTTTTAATAAACAAGAATATGCGCTTGTCATTCATGTAGGAGCACCCAAGGGACTTAACCTGGTCATTTCTCCAAATCTGTGCTAAAATTAAAAATTAAACTAAATTAAAATTTAAAAAATTCTCTTTAAATAAAAAGTTGAAAAAGTCTCCTGAAGGTAATTGTTGAAAAATATTTTTAACTTAAAATAAAATACATTCTTTTCATCGTGGTGATTACATTTGGTCCTTCTATATTTTTAGGAAACCCCAAACTCCTTGAGTTTTGGTGGATGTTACGAAAACATCGCAAACAATTCGATACTTTTATTGTGAAACCGCGACACACGTGAAACGTTTTTTCATGAGAACGTATACTTACTCTTTAGCGTCACCTAGCTGTTGTCAATATACCACCTTTAGCGCCCCAAGCGACAGATGTACAAGTTTAGGTTTTGGAATCGCTTTTACACACTTTTAAAACTGTTTTTAAATATAATTTTATCAAAGTTTAAGTTTTTTATTTCCGTTAAAAACTGCAATAATTACACTTTTACTCAACAGACATTATATTTATTCTCAGTCACTTGCGACACTGATTTCACTGACTTGACCTACTCGATAAGTCCTATGATCTGCCCTGGCGAATGCTGGAGACAATCTGATCGAAATCAACTTTGCGGACTTGACAAGTATTCGGGCGGATCAATTTGCCTTGCCGCCATGCAGCTCGGCCTAGTTGACGGTATGTAGGTCTGTTTTTTTTTTTGTTTTTTTTTAAATCAATTGAATGGAATAATATTTGCATTACACGCCTCAACTTTTGCAATCAAGTATTGCCCTAGGTTTTCATCTTGTGAGTTAACCTATCTACTGTAACTACAACAAGTGTATGCTGGATAATGTTATAAGCTGCATGTTTTCACTTCAGATGTAAAGAAACTAAAACCAGCCTGAAAAACTGTTGATTGTGACAAAAAACGTTGTTTGTGTGCTTGTAGGAGAACGTTTATGTGTGTGACGAAAACTTTTTTGAGTGGTTGTACAACAACGTTTGCTTTTTGTAGCTGTACAAAAATGTATGTGTTTAATTTACAGACTTTGGTGGCTTTGTTGTGGTCTACAGAAACATGAACGTTTCTTTCAAACCCGTGGGCGGCTCAAGATACGGGGTGACATCCCACAACTGCCCACGCTCTAAAGTCAGCTACACATTCGACAGTAAGCGTCTTTGTGTTTTGAGCAATGCGTCTGATATGTCTAGCTTCAGACTCGGTGTATAAAGCAGTTCTAATTATTTTTGTTTCGTATGTCAAGGACTATTAAATATACTTAAAACATGGGTTAGTTAAGCTAATTGTTGAATGAATCAATTAACTAGTCTTTTGTTTGGTTTTTGGTGTTTCCTCTGGCAAGAAATAAACCAAAGTTTGTTTTGATGTAAAGTTTTTTTATGCAGTAACCTGTGATACGAACGGGAATGCGAAGCAGGCTCTGAACAAGGCTTTATGCCCCCCTGGATGCGGGGGTGGTTTGGTGCTAGGAAGCGACCCCTACCACATTAATTCGTCGGTTTGCAGCGCTGCTGTGCACGCCGGGAAAGTGACCAAAGGTGAAGTTTGATTGAATGCTTAAATTAAGCTGGTATGAGTTAAAGGCTGGGCTTTGGCTGGGCTTTGGCTGGGCTTTGGCTGGGCTTTGGCTGGGCTTTGGCTGGGCTTTGGCTGGGCTTTGGCTGGGCTTTGGCTGGGCTTTGGCTGGGCTTTGGCTGGGCTTTGGCTGGGCTTTGGCTGGGCTTTGGCTGGGCTTTGGCTGGGCTTTGGCTGGGCTTTGGCTGGGCTTTGGCTGGGCTTTGGCTGGGCTTTGGCTGGGCTTTGGCTGGGCTTTGGCTGGGCTTTGGCTGGGCTTTGGCTGGGCTTTGGCTGGGCTTTGGCTGGGCTTTGGCTGGGCTTTGGCTGGGCTTTGGCTGGGCTTTGGCTGGGCTTTGGCTGGGCTTTGGCTGGGCTTTGGCTGGGCTTTGGCTGGGCTTTGGCTGGGCTTTGGCTGGGCTTTGGCTGGGCTTTGGCTGGGCTTTGGCTGGGCTTTGGCTGGGCTTTGGCTGGGCTTTGGCTGGGCTTTGGCTGGGCTTTGGCTGGGCTTTGGCTGGGCTTTGGCTGGGCTTTGGCTGGGCTTTGGCTGGGCTTTGGCTGGGCTTTGGCTGGGCTTTGGCTGGGCTTTGGCTGGGCTTTGGCTGGGCTTTGGCTGGGCTTTGGCTGGGCTTTGGCTGGGCTTTGGCTGGGCTTTGGCTGGGCTTTGGCTGGGCTTTGGCTGGGCTTTGGCTGGGCTTTGGCTGGGCTTTGGCTGGGCTTTGGCTGGGCTTTGGCTGGGCTTTGGCTGGGCTTTGGCTGGGCTTTGGCTGGGCTTTGGCTGGGCTTTGGCTGGGCTTTGGCTGGGCTTTGGCTGGGCTTTGGCTGGGCTTTGGCTGGGCTTTGGCTGGGCTTTGGCTGGGCTTTGGCTGGGCTTTGGCTGGGCTTTGGCTGGGCTTTGGCTGGGCTTTGGCTGAGCTTTGGCTGGGCTTTGGCTGGGCTTTGGCTGGGCTTTGGCTGGGCTTTGGCTGGGCTTTGGCTGGGCTTTGGCTGGGCTTTGGCTGGGCTTTGGCTGGGCTTTGGCTGGGCTTTGGCTGGGCTTTGGCTGGGCTTTGGCTGGGCTTTGGCTGGGCTTTGGCTGGGCTTTGGCTGGGCTTTGGCTGGGCTTTGGCTGGGCTTTGGCTGGGCTTTGGCTGGGCTTTGGCTGGGCTCGGTTATTAGGCTCGGTTCTAACGATCACTCAAATATAATCGTATGTTTTCCCTCAGCGTAAAGTGTTGTTAAATCTTCAGAACGTGGAGGAGAAGTGACCTTCTTCAAATTACAGGACGTGAGATCAAACTTAAATGGATCAGTGAGGAACGGAGTGAAGAGTGTTGGTTCTTCGAGGTCATCTGTTAACATCTTTACATTCGGATGTGAGTTAAGTAGATATGTTTCTAACTTTAAACCAGGCAGTCGTGCGATGAAAACATTCCGCCGTGTTTTTTGCTTGTTTCCGTATTGCTCGCCTAGTTGTTCCCAACCTCATATGGCTTCTCCCCCGTAAAAAATAAAATGGATTGCGGCACCCCTACCATCAATTTTGATAATTGGTTTAGCGGTGTTGTCACTATAAACAGAACTTCCAATTCAATCAACTACTCTGCACATGTAGGAAAAGCCTCTCAAATTATTGAGCTTTAATCTCACACTTGTACCAAGAGGCTTACAATTGGACGAAAATCACATTCGTAAAGACTCTCAAATATCTGTGGGTGGGCAACCTTGAGCATTACAACCGGCACCCCAGGGTACCGTGGCATTCCGGTTGAGAACTACTTTGTAGGCCTAGTCTTCAAATTTGCAAATAACCTGTTTTCAGTTTTCAACGAATGTAAACTTCCAACCCCAGTCTGTCAGAACAACGCTACATGTTATGATTTCAAATACGGATTCGGCTGCAGCTGCACGCCTGGCTTCGAAGGAAGAATATGTGACACAGGTAAGGTTACACAATCCGAATTGTTTGTTAAAGAAATCGCCTGAAAAACCTTGTGGGGCGGGTTTAACTAGAAAAATATCACAAGCTTTATTTCAAAAAATAAATTATTCAAACCCTTTTGTGTGGAACTAATGCGTTTGGCCGCGGAAACCTCCGTTCGAATCGGTTACCCACCCTCTCGCTTCTCTGATGAGATACTTTGGGTGAACTTACAGCCTCCGTATTCTCAGCGCTGCCTTATTTATTTTGTTTCATCAGTATTCGTCGGGTGGATACCAAGAGATTTAGACGCAATTTGAAGACAATTTGCAATGTCGTGGTTAGAGACAAGCAATAGCCTTATGCGAGCACTTGGTGTACATGTGTGTTTACCTTATTATACTGATTGTCGTACTGTCCAATAAACGTCTTGCTCGAGAACGTAAAGTCAATACTTATCACATCAATAAATGGGCGTGACATAATGACTGCACGTTAAGTTTTCTGTGCGGTATTTTCCTGTAATTTCATATTACCAAAAAGTTATTTTTTCTATCGATTTAAGGCAAGTCAATTGGTGACACAATTACGAGTAAAAGAAAATACAATTAATGGTTAATCCAACGTCAGTTTAACCTATGTTTGTTTAGATATTAACGAGTGTAGCCACGCTGGTTCGTGTGATGCGAATGCAGTTTGCTACAACACGAAAGGATCATTTATTTGTACTTGCAATACTGGTTATAGCGGCGATGGCAAAAATTGTGTCGGTAAGTTTTGCATTATAACTAGCTTAAAATTTTAAAACCTGCAACAATGGCGAATCTTACTTACCGCTGGTAAGTTTGATTCTGCGCATGCGCAAGTCGGAATCGGAACTCGTTTTTTACTCAAGTCCCGAGTCCAACTCCGCAGCCCTACTTGCGAGTCACTCAGTTTAAGAATGACGGGCTAATCACACTGATTCGTTTTTTGCTGTAAAATAGTTTTGCCTAAAATACTTTTACCGCTTTTCTTTATCCTTAAAACCAATATTACAAAACCTTTTGAAAAAATATATGATTTTTAGTCGCGATTTAATTTATTGCCTTTTACTCGCGAATAATCTGTTGAACCCAAATATTACTATTCCTACAGACAGATTATTACATACGAATTAACCAAATAATTGCCAGCGATTTCTATTATAAAAATAGTTTGTTGTGACATTATTAGGGCCTATAATTTCTATAAAGTTTCAAACAATTTTTGTTTAGATATTGACGAGTGTGGTCTGGCTGGTTCGTGTCATGCGAATGCAGCTTGCAACAACACGAAAGGTTCATTTACCTGCAATTGCAATGCTGGGTATAGCGGCGATGGAAAGAATTGTAGTGGTAAGTTTAGCGTTCTGGGCTTTGGGTTAATTAAAAAATCTACAGTTGCGTTTGATAACAAGAGGCAAAAACAACTGCAATTTGCAACATTATTTTAAACTACGGGCTTCGTAATTCAAAGTTACGATTTGTTACAAGCATTTTGCTATTAAAAACTGAAACCAACTATTCAAAACGCTGTAATAATTTTTTACCCTGTTAAGTGCGGATGTCACACTATCTGGTTCTCTAACACAACTGTTTTCACTTATATAAAACTTCGCTTTTTTTGGAAAGGTGTTAGGTTGAATTGTTTCTCAAATCGGAGTCAGACATTCATGAAAGTATTGTTTTAACAAAAGCAAACAAATCTAAAAAAGTTTGGAAATCGCTCAAAAACAACTGAAAATTCTACTTTCAGATCTTTTTGTAAATTCTAAATTCGATTTGCGCTTTCTGCGCCGCTCAGCAATCCTCTGTTAAAATCGATTCACATTTTTAAAAAATAAACTCATTAAATGTTAGAGTTCCATTTCCAGTCTAAAATTTGCCGATATGTCCCACGAAACTTAGTTACCTTTCTTGTTGTTTTACGTTTTATTAAGTTGCAAAACATAAGCTCTTTCAAAAACATTCCAAGTTAAGGTTTTTAATTTAAGCTAAATCAAAAATTTGTCCGAACAAATATGTTTTGATGTTTCTCGACCAGAAAGGAACATATCATTTTATGACGTAATTTTGTGTCGTCTTGTTTAATTTCTTTAACCCTCTTAAACAAAATTCTCGATCACCCCTTATGTTGCTGAACAGGGGTTCTAAGATTTCAGTTAAAATACGAACATTTTAATTAAATGTTACCAATTATCACAATGGACATTACTATTTATCAGAGAAGGCGCCAAATCATAAAATATAGGCACGACGTAGCACGACGAACATACTTACTTTAATATATTGCTTAACGTCATCTTTGTTCAGATATTGACGAGTGTGGACTGGCTGGTTCGTGTCATGCGAATGCAACTTGCAACAACACGAAAGGTTCTTTCATCTGTACTTGCAATGCTGGTTATAGCGGAGATGGAAATAATTGCGTTCGTAAGTTGTGGACAGTTTGCGACTTTAGCTCTCGTGTTTTTGAATAGCTGCTCAATAAGTTTAGAGTTTTGTTAGTTTTAGACCTGTGACACCTTTACTCTGTCGAGCAGTTTTGTAGCCAATTTAAATAAAATGTTTCACTCAATTTATCAAGCGTTTTATTTTTAAAATAAGAACACTAAACTGCCAGGAAATAAGAACACTAAACACAGTATTTTTAATATGTTGCTTTCTTTCTTAATGCGTTAGTATCTGCAACTAACGTGGCTGTTAAAATTGTCCGTTCAGATACCTTTGCCTAAGCCCCAATCAATCAGTACAGACTAACAACTACCTCGGTAATGGACTTTTGTCAGCACTTAAATAAAGGCCATTCTGGTCAATGTAAAATGCGTTTAGTCAGTGGTCTAATCCATATAGACAAATTTTATCCGTTGGTAAAAAGGTCGCATACCCATGTATTAGCGTACCTCAATTTAGGAGACTGTTAAGGTTCGTGGATATTAGTTAGCCGTTGTATGATAATCCCTTGATTTGCATCTTAAAAGCTTCTTCTCAACTTCATTGCTAGTTAATAAGTGTATGATAATACCTTATGATATCACAGGCCAACAAAAAAAAAATTTCAAAAGGCATGATATATTAGATCGATTTAGGGGTCTAACAGGGGCTCTGAGTCCGAAAATGCCATTACTTTTTCTGAGTTGGCTCTAGTTTTTGAGATATGGCTTTCTACCTATATGCCATGAAAAATGTATGCTAGTGAGCAACGAGTTAATAAAAGCTGAAGCCATGTGAAGCAGCTATTTAAGTTTGCCTTAATGTTGAGATGTCTGGTACAAATGTCTTGCTTGGGAGGTAAAACTGGCCTTAGATTACTCTCTCTCTTCCATAAAGCAGTAGCATACGTGAGCCTAAGAATCACCATGATGATTGATATTTTTGCATGAATGACAAGTCAGGTTGGAACCGAAACAAGAAGAAGTCATGCCACTACCCCAACATTGACTCTTCTTTACGGTCAGTTGCATACTGCCCTCAAATTCCTGTTCCCGTTTTTATGTCCCTGCCAGATTTGATTTCGGATAAAGCTGCGATGTTGGATGTAGTGGAAGACGAAGATGGCAATACTAGCAACTGCAGTGACACTGACTCTTCAAAATCTTCATAAATGCAAAGTAAACTGCAGCCTTTTACTCAAGATCGGCTAAACGACCTAGTTCGTGATTTAGGTTTATCTAAAGAAGTGTCTGAAGTCCTGTCTTCTCGTCTCCGTAACATTCTTGATTCCGCAACAAACATAACGCTTTACCGGATCACAGAAGAAATGTTAATGCCATTTTTATTCTAAGAAGATTTTTTCTGTATTGTAATAACATCAAAGTACTTCGTTTATCTATGGGTCTACTTGAATATAAACCAGAAGAATAAAGGTTATTCATTGACAGCTCCTAAAACAAGTTTTAAATGTGTGGTACTTCACAACGGAAATAAGTTTGCCTGTGTTCCAATTCGCCACTTAATCGCTTTAAAGGAGCACTATCAATCTACCAAAGTGTAAAGATGCTCCTAAAGAATTTCTTATAGTGAGCATAACTGGAAGATATGCGTAGATTTGAAAATGGTCAACTTTCTCTTAGGACATCAAGGCGGCTACACCAAGTATCCCTGCTTTATTTGTTACTGGGATAGTCGGTCGCTGTTTAACACTGGATTAAAAAGGAATGGCCTATATATGTGAATAGCTTGTGCATGGAGAACTGTTAATTTCACAAATTGTCGTCTTTCTTGTGTAGGCTTAGGCATACTGGTGGTATAGGAAGATTAGTCTTACAAATTGCAACATGTTAGGAGAGTCTGATGAAAATAGGAATGAATGGAGCAGTGTTTGTGTTGAATATGTGGAAAAGAATAGATTTATGTAGCACTTCTTCTTCTAGCTAATCACATTGTGTCTTCATGTTTTGCTCATTATTGTGCCAGCCCCCCCCCCCCCATTTACAGATACCAAAATACCTAAATTCGATAATATCTTAAAAACTAGAGCCAATTGGCAAAAACTAATGGCCTTTTCGAGCTCAGCGCCCCTGATATATTCGATTCGTCTTACCCTCAATGCCAAATTTTTTTGTTGGCCAGTGTAATCTATTGTCTTGCATCTTGATAGCGTTTTATTGCGACTTTGCTCCGACTGTGAGCAAAGGAGGTTCTGTCACCCCCACTCTTCCCGCCTCTCCTGGTTACAATGGCAACACCGTGGTGACATCATCGTGTGCCAACGGATTCGAGTCAACTTCCGGCTCCAAAACGTCTGAATGCAGTGCGGCAAACACATGGACACCAGCATCGTTCAATTGCACAGGTACAACTTTAATCGACTATTATTAGGTTTTTTGTAATCAAGTTAGCTTTAATTTTAGAATGTTAAGACTTTACAAACCAAGACTGTCTAACTGTCTTTATCTTCGTAAGATTTGTTTTTCTGATGCTATAAACGTTTAACCTATGTTTGTTCAGATATTAACGAGTGTGGCCTGGCTGGTTCGTGTCATGCGAATGCAGCTTGTTACAACACGCAAGGATCCTTTACCTGTAATTGCAATACTGGTTATAGCGGCAATGGCGAAGTTTGCACTGGTAAGAGTTCTCTGGTCGTCTGGCTGAATAAAATAAACCTTTAGTTTCATTTAGCTTGTTCTAAATTATACAACCCATTGAAAATATTGACTTAGATTGGGGTAAATTTATGATTTTTGGCCGTTTTTTATTTCAATAATCGCCCAATTATGCGCCAAGGTAGCAAATTTAAATAAAAAATATGGTCGAAAAGACCTAAAAATCGTTAAGGTATTTTTAGTGTATCTTAATTCGAAATATACTGACGATGCCTTTGCCGGCGAAATATATATATATTTCAACATCTACAAATAGTGTCGGGCGTGAATTAGTAGCTTTGCTGGACCATACTGCTGTTATGTTACAGTAAACATATATTCACCAAGTTTTCTTAAGCTTGTTACGCGGGAGTTAAAGATAGAAGTGTTAAAGACTCACAGATGACAGCTTCAACCTTTCACATTACTGGCCCGCCAAGCCATGGAAGACTTGACGGTTCTAACTGCTGGACAACAAACCGTACGTATCCTTTCACATTTAGGTTCTAACATTTCCTCACTTCATTTAAACCTTTTGCGATTTTTAGATAACCAAGTTGGAGATTGGCTTCAAGTGGATTTTCTTAAAAACAAAAAAATCTATGGAGTTGTAACCCAGGTATCGTATTATGAGCCTTGGAATGTTGTCGATTTTATTTATAGAATACTCTTTCTGAAGAAAATAATATAGTATTAAAAGTTCTAAAGCGTCAAACACTATTTGCATTTTAAAGAACTTTTCTGACAAACAACACTAGTAACCTATCTTAAAACTGCGGTATGCCCAACAATAGGTCACGCAAAGTTAGTAGCACCATACTATACCAAAAGTTATATCATATTGTTACGTCACAAATTTACGTCATTTCCTGACGTCACAGCGTTACTAACTTATGTTATTAAGACCTCATTTTTTGTTGAAGTTATTGTAGCATTTAACTTTAAAGCTTGCTATTGCCAGAACTGAAGATTATTGCAAACAAAAATAAAAAAATTGTGTTAAAAGAGAAATATATTTTTATAATTGCTTTGTCGAAATTATAAACCTTGTTGTCCAAAAATAAAAAAGGTTACGAAGCCCTGTTGCAAATCCGGCAACCTTTTTCCACTTGCGACACACTTGTTTTAAAACAATTTGGCGGCACAAATTCAAACATATACTTTCAAACAAAGTATCAAAGCAGCTAAAGACGAAAGGACTTATAATTTTTTCAAGTTTTAAAATTGTGTCTAGCGGCACTTTGAACTCATACTATATCCAAATTGTCTTATATGCAAAATTAATCTGATTAATCCCCATTTTTCGCACTCGTACAAATCTATAACTTCAACTTTTTACTTGGCTTCTGTTCATCCATACAGCTAATCGGTCAATGATTTTAATAACTTAATCGCTAAAGTCGATTGAAAATTCTCAGTATAACAAGCAGTGTGCGAATCTCTTTTAAGCGTGCTTACTGCGTCACGTCTCCATCTTAATTAAAATTGTCTCCATTTCACCTAACCGAAATTCTAACCCCACTTGTTACCCACCCCTGGTCCCGAATAAGGACACATAGTCAAAATACAGCGGCTCCCAAACGTCGATGCCACAACGGCCAATAACGACGGTGCACAATTGTCCAAAACCCACTTTCCTGCAGTTTTCGGTGTGTAGGCCATTTAGATCTCATTTCTACAGGCTACGGACTTATTCCAACGATTTTGAGATCTTATTTTGTCGTGGATAATACTGCGTATATGGCTTTATTATGTCGCAGGTCTTATTATTGTGGTATAATGTAGAATAGAAGGGTATCTTTGCATATAACCACTAGTGGTTCAAGGCAGTTCATTCTCCTAATACGCTGACGTGATTTACTGTTTTGCAAGAGCATTGCACTGATCATCAGATGAGGCAAAATAAGCTTCTTCATATATAGGCCTTAGTATGTGTTTCCATTCTAGGGTCGTGGATTACCTAAATATTGTGTGACCAAGTACAAGATACAGTACAGCACCGATGGGACAAACTTTCAATCTATTAAAGAAGGCTCCACACAGAAGGTTGCTTTTTTCTTTTTATTTGCTATATAGTCTGTTCGCTTTTATCAATTCGACTTTTATTTACCTCTTTCTAATGTTTTCTCTAGTCAAGTTGGTGCATTGCTATGAATTTACCTACGTAAATGCAAACCTTTTTTTCAACATTGTTAAAAATTTGTTTTGCCCAAAGGCGTATTGCGTCTCATCGCCCCACCGGAAATTAAAGGTTTAGAAATTAAAAAAAGCGTTTTTTCAGTTCCGCTGGCCTGCGCTGATTTGCATCCTCAAAGTAATTTTCTTTTAAACAACAGATCAACCAACAGACAAACCGCCGAAATATTCATCAAATACTGGATGGCTTAGTCATATATACTATTTTTCTACTTGGCTTAAATTATTTTTGACTCTTGTAGTCATGTGTGCCATTTTGCGCCAGTTTGCTTTCCAGGTTATTCTCTATGGGACAACACAACAACCAGCAGATAAAAGCATTCAATGTATGTATTAGATCTATAATTTGATTTACAATAAAAATTACAGATATTCAACGGCAACGTGGATGGAATTAATCACAAAATCAACCGATTTCCAACTCCGATTACAGCACAATACTTTCGACTGGTCGTGGTTGCTATCTATAAGTATTGGCCTTATCTTAGATTGGAATATCTCACTTGCTAAATAATATTTTAGAGAAAATTCTAGTTGGAAAAGAATACATCAGGATGCTCAGCAAATTATTTTGTTTCCAAGTTTGAAATAAATCTGTTGTTGTTTTGTTTTTTAGTGTAAATCATCTTAACTATTGTTTAAAAGAGATTTTACAGTTTCCTTTTTTAGGGATGACGTCACAAAGTTGCGTCACCTAAAGTGATGTCAGAAAAATTAATTTTGATCCCCTCCACACCTTGAATGTGCCCGTGTCATTACCTCTTTTTCTGAATAAACTTAGATCTCCTTTTGGAGTGAAGGTTTGGCAACTTACTAGAAATTATATGGACAAGTCTGACTTTTTATTACCTTGTGGTGTCGTTCTTAGATTTTACCTGGTGTTAGTCGGCCAACCGAATCGATCGATCAACAATGCAAGCAGGACAGGTTAGAAAAACAACTAACTGCAGTGGGGTTCGAACCCACGACTTCTGGTCATACTCTCTACCAACTGAGTTACACAGGCTCAGAGGGGAGCAAGTCGAGAAACAAATATATTCACTGAGTCTACGATGGCTTTCGGTGAGCTAATACCACGTAAGGCGTGATCGTTAGTCAAATAGCAGCTTCAGAAAAAATCTAGCACAGTTGTTGAACACGTATGTGTATGTATCTTTCATCGTCTTGTTAATGCTTTTCTTTGTGCTTTAGTTCTTTATTGATGTCATGTTTAAATCTAAAAAGAAGTGTTTTAGTCATGGGCCAACCATGAATGCTTTGGATATATTTTAAGATCTGTTATCATGTAGTTTTATTTGCTCAAGCAAAAAGATGGATGCCTATACTTTAATGTAAACTTCCTTCGATAATGTAAAAACATCAATAGTTAAACCTAACGCAATTATTTTATATACCAATTGCATTTATCTATTTGGTGTAACGCGATGCTAAAATACAATATATCCTTGAGGAATAAAATGCCTATAATATATGTAAAGTCAAAATAGTCTTATGAGATGGACGCTTAACAAGATATTGATTTAGTTTTATACGTATTTTAAATTTACCTTGATAATGAATTGCCAAGCCAAAAAGGTCGACTAAATTGACAGCATCTTGATTAGCCCGTTTCGATACAAGCTTGTATCATCTTCAGTAAATATGACTGAGAAGCAATTCAAGCATCACTTATAAAAGGTGGGACGCAATTGTTATCAGTCTAAGTATCTACAGTAAGAGCAGTATTTGGCACCTTCAGGTGTTCAGCGATGTTTATAAGGTGTCAACGTTCAGTTCGGGGCTGCAGTCTTGGATAAATAGCGACTTGAGTAGCCTGAATCTCAAAACGTCTTAAGCCCCTCCGAGCACTTCGGGTTTGCAAAAATCAACCTTATAATCCGAATGCTGCGGAAGATGTCTGCAAACCTCTGATTTCTCATCTCTGATTCAAAACTCTGATTTAAATAACGCTTCAACTATAGAAACTCAGACTAATAACATTTGCGTCCTAAAACGCAAAATGCGTATAATAGTATAACGCGGCTGTTGAAAAAAACTTAACACATAAACTAGACTTGTCATACGAACGCCGCACTTGTAAAACGTGTTTGGCAGCGCTGTGAACTGTATTGTTTGAATGCCCACATAAGCTGATTTTTTAACTCTTGCAGGCTGACAAATTGAAATGCCGTGACAGTTTGTTCACTTTTGAGCTAATAGAATCCTACAGCACGGTGGCCAAAGTCCCCAAGTTAAAATATACAATCGCTTAGAATTATTGGTCCAATTCGCCTTTTGCAACCATTTTTGGGCAACGAGGTAGCAATAGACTAAAGTGTAAAGGTTTTGTTGCTGCCCTTTTTCGTATAAATTACGTCCTGTATAACTTTTAAATCGCTGCTGACACGCCGTTTCGTAAACAAATGTTCTTTTTTCAGCAGGCTATATACCAGGGATGGCAAACCACTGTCCCGCCACAGATTTTTAATGACCCACTTGTCTCTCTACAAATCCCGAAATGTTATCAATCATTTTCATGAAAGGAAATGTAGAAAATCAGTCCTTCGTTAGATAGAACTATACTGTTTAAATCAGGGTTGGTAAGAAAAAAAAAAGTTTTTACTTTCTTCTGTAAATTTGCACGCCTGTTTTTCAAAATAACAGTCAAATTCGATCGTTAGTTAAATATTAATTAAACCAGCCTCGAATCGGTTCTTTCGCCTATAAATACCTATGTCTTACTTTTCGTTGCAACGGCAGTTTTCTCAAATTCCATATAACTTACTTTTCAAGAAATAACGACTCACTTTCTTAAATAAAATAATATCCGAATTGAATCCATTTATTCGCAATCTAAAAAAGGAAAAAAAACAGCCTAAAAAAACTGGCCGCCGCTAAAAAACGTAGCGGTGCCGCTCGCACGGGTTCCGTTCCGGGGAAGTCCCGGTTCGCCGGCACCACTCCACCACACATCGTGTGTGCCCCCCGAAGGTGCACCCCTGGCAGTAAGTGTAGAGTCCCCTGACTTCGAGCTGGCAGAGAAAGCATAGGGCGGGTCTGTTTGCATGCTCGGGGTCACTTCTGCGGTCACATGACCAGGGGTTACTCGGGGGCATTCTGCGCTGGCAGGTTGAGCATCCAACGTTGATGTTGCATGAAGAAGAAAGTGAACGGATGGAAGGGAGACGGCTCAGCTTGATCACCTTTGTGTGAAGAAGAGAAGACTTTTTGAAACAATTTGTAGCCAAGTTGGTGCAAAAAGTGACGGGTAATAACTTTTTTCGTTTTAAAGTGACTTAAGTCCAAAGTCAAGTCATTTGTAAAATAACTTAAGTTATCAGGCGATTCGTAAAGTAACTTAAGTACGAGTCAAGTCATTTCTAAAATAACTTAAGTCTAAGTCAAGTCATTTGTAAAATAACTTAAGTCCAAGTTAGATATGACTCGACTTGCTCCCTTCTGAGCCTGGGTAGCTTAGTTCGTAGAGCGACGGTCCCGGTATGACCGAGGTCGTGAGTTCGAATCTTACCACAGGCTAGTTTTACGAACAGGATGCAGCAGGCAACGGTTCTATGGTTGTTTCTCGACTTGCTTCCTTCTGAGCCTGGGTAGCTCAGTTCGGAGAGCGACGGTTACGGTATGACCGAGGTCATGAGTTCGAACCTCACCTCATGTTTTCGTTGCGCGAAATCTTTATTTATCAACTGATTTCGGTTAGTCCCTCTGAAGGCTCCCGGTGTACTGTGAAATCCTATTTTCGTTGATCAGTAAGACTTCTGAAGGGCCAGAACGCGTGCACTTGTACACACTTGTGTATAAATGTTTCAGTTTCCTTTTAAAGACTATAATGCTACGTTCGACCGCAAATCATGGCAGAAAATGAACTTATTAATTCGGTATTATCAAAGCTACTTGGGTACTCGTGGAATTAACTTCTGGTTTGCAAGTTATATACGCTCTTTTAAATGCTCTTAGTGTCATTATCTTTTTATTCTGTGCTATAAACAAAATTATTTTAACCCAGGCACCAAGCATCAATTTTTCGGTTTTAATAGCATCAATTGGTTTGCCATCATGGGCAGCTTTTTAAGGTATCGGTTCTGATCCAACATTTTCGGAGATCTTTAAATTACAAGAGCTATCTACCTGAGCGTGTTGGACCCAGAGCTCCCTCCCAGCCAACTGATCGAGGTAGTTGTTCTGCCACAGTTCGGCTTCATCCTCGTTGATTGACAGCTGGAAGGGACTCGGGTATGACGTCATGGCCAGCATCATGCAAACCGCCGATTGCACGTCATTTGAGGTGGCGAAAAACCTGTAGGGGTGGAAATTTAAAAGCTCAACACAGACCTACGATTTTGCTCGGGTGTTTTTGCCAATACAAATTGGCACTTTTTCCTCTTTTTTTCTGGTGTTGTAATGATGTATGTACACTTAAACCGCTGTTTTCAAATTGCTTGACTTGACTATTGCAAAACTTAAATGACTTGGGTTTAAATAAAAAAATAAATAAAAAACTCCAAGCCAAGTCATTGGTATAAAAATAAAATTGTGAAACTAGGTCATAATATGAGCAATAATTCAACCAAAAATAATAAAACCGCAATATACAGCAAACAAAATTGTTTTAGGTGCAAAAATTGAGATAAATAACTTAAGTGAATTAATTTGAAAACGAAGACTTAAGTGCCTTTCAAATCAGGGGTTTACTTTTTTACAGCAGACACCTAAAAAATGTTTTTAATTCGCATGGACCAGTGTAGGCAAGAATTTTTTAGCAATGACGTCATAAATGTACGTCATAATACAAACATACTTCAGAAATTCGCTGTTTTCGGTCCAAAGAATAAGAAATGAAATAAAGTTCAAGTATATTTAGTGCAAAAAACGTTTTATTTTTTGCTATAGTCTACTCTATTCTTTAAAAAATAGTTTGCCTAAATTTATATACACTAATAATTCAATTAGGCCTACGTGGACCCCCTAAAACTAGTTTACGTACCCCCAGGCCCCAAGGACCCCAGTTTAAAACCCCCCGCTTTAAACGAAGTCATTGACTTGAGTAAATTCCAACACCAAATTTACCTTAGTTGCTTGCAAGCAATTCCCTCCCTAATGTTTTGGTTACAACACAAGACTTAAATCAATTCAAGTCTAGCTTTTTGGTAAAAAGACACGGGGTAAGTTACTAAGTTTAAAATTCAGTTAAAAAAAGCAGTTTACGTTAAATTGAATGAAATATTGTGACACAAATTCCCCATACAAATTACAAAATACCCCCTTGTAGGGAAATCCCCTCCTTTATATATTATTAGTTTACAGTATGCTTGCTAAATTTCAAATCAATGCCAGTTTTAAAAATTGCTTTTGGCTAACTAACATCGGAGATGGAGCAAAATATAATTTCATAGCTTTAGCACCACAATAAAAATGGCTCCGGTTCCGGCTTCAGCTCCACAAAAAATAATAAAAATGGCTCCGGCTCCGGCTCCACAGAAAATAATAAAAATGGCTCCGGCTCCACAAAATAATAAAAATGGCTCCGGCTCCAGCTCCAGAGAAAAATGCTCCGGCTCCAGCTCTAGAGAAAAATGCTCCGGATCCAGCTCCACAAAAATAATAAAAATGGCCCGGCTCCGGCTCCACAGAAAATAATAAAAATGGCTCCGGCTCCACAAAATAATAAAAATGGGTCCGGCTCCAGGGAAAATGCTTAGCTCCGGGCTCCAGCTCCGGCTCCCCAGCCCTGGTTACTACACTACTGAAATTACCTGAGTTGCTTGCAAGCAATTTCCTCCCTTATTGAATCGAGCGGACTCGGCCATAGAGTTGGTTTAACGTTGAAAACTCCGTCGGCGAGAGGATCAGAGTCCTTGTCATCCAGAGGAGGGGACGGGGAGGATGAGGACTCGATCCCACGCTGGATCACCTGGGAACAATGGGAGGAGACATTGGTTAGTTAATAGAGCAAACGAGTACAAACCTGTTTAGAAATTCTCGATGCACCTGATTTTGAAGAGACTTCGCTAAAATATTTATTCGCTACTTAGGTGCATAAACGACAAACTGTCATAAAGATTCCTAAGGCCCATAGTAGCCTTGAACCTGGCCTATTGTAGCTTTAAAACGCTTTCGCAAAATCAAAAAAAAATTCTTTTCGGCAATATTGTCGTTGTCTGGGTGAGTTAAGTCTACGTACATTTCCAAATATGACAACTTTAAATATTTGTACAGATATTCTTCACTCTCAGAAACCTTTTCACTAGAAAAAAACTGCTCAATCGTCCAAAGCGAAAAAAATGTCTTAAAGTAGCCACAAAGAGCTTTGTGTGTTCAACTTAACTTAAACAGTTTAAGTGCTTTTAGGGCGAAAAAACATCTTTTAGAATTAGATGATGGCTGCCGTTTGCTTGACTGTAACTTTTGACATTATTTGTTTTAGTTAATTGCCTTTTTTTAACTTATTTGTAGGTTGTATTTTTTCTCTCTGAATATACTGTTCCTGCCAGGAATTGCATCAACTGTAAAATTGTTCTTCCAGCAAACATTTTTTAGGATTAAATGTACCGAGGTTTCGATAACCTACACAGGAAATATTTATTAGGGCAATGATATTGCAACTGGACACAAATCTACTTTTTTTTCTTCATTGTATGTATGTGATCTCTGTTATTTTCGCCTACTTGGCGTTTAGTCTGTTAATATAATTTCGTCGCAAAATGGAGTTTAATAGGTCTAATAACAACAACAACAACCAATTTTTGATTAAGCCATCTGGAGTTGGCGTCAATCGTCACTCGCCCAGGGCGAATTACACGCGCATTGGTGAGCAGGCGAACCCTAGGTTGTAAAATATTATAAAACATTTCACCTTTTCATGCCACCTTCCACCGTGAGCCGTTAGGATTCTCTTTTCATTATCGGTGTCGGTGTTAATCCCCGAAGGAGCATCGATGTGACCGAACTTTGCAATCGCGTCTAGCTCCAGGTCCTAAATAAAAAAATTGGAATAATGTGTGTTGCAGAAATGTCAAATATTTACACATCAAAACAAAAAGCAGCTTCAGAAGGGCCACAGTTGCTAAACACTTATGTGTGTGTATCTTTCATTGAATTATATGGTACTGAATACTGTAGATCACCTTCAATGTAAAATTGCTCTTGTTAAAATAATGAAGCAAGCATTGGCGTCAAGGTTGTTTCTCGACTCACTCCTCTCTGAGCCTGTATAGCTCAGTTAATATAGAGCAGACCTGGGAAACCTACGACCTGTGGGTCAGATGCGGCCCGCCAACGCAAATCATCCGGCCCGCGATCTATTTTACAAACTGGCCAGGCTAATTTTAATTTAATAACAATACCTCTCTTTGTTCGAACGCTTCTGAAGGAACGAGGCCGAATTCGTGATCGGACAAAAACTCAGCTTCCGAAGTTAATCCGTTGTAAGCGAATCTAAAAAAAAATTATTTTCCAGCAACTAAATGGCAAGGCTGCGGACTCGGGACTCGAGGAATCGGTTTGTTTTTGCTGGAGTCGGACTCGGGACTCGACTAAGACCTTGTAAAACTATCCGAGTCCCGAGTCCGACATGCGCATGCGCAGTACCAAATTTTAAAACTGAAACAGCCGCCAAATGGAAATTGTAAAAGCGAAATAGCATACGGCGGAATATTTTCCTACCATGTATTGCGAGTGAATGATACCACACCACTATAAGTGGATTGCTGAATATCCACGTTATTTTAGTTTCGTAAATTGGTGAAATACAGGCTGCAGAGTCCGGGCCGGACTCGGGACTCGACGAAATCGCACATTTGACCGGAGTCGGACTCGGGACTCGGGAGTCAGACTCTGGTAATTTTTAACCGACTCCGCAGCCCTGCTAAATGGTATGAGGGCTGCCTAATAACCATTTTAATCAGAAAGTTAGGGATATTTAATAAAATGGGATAGCAATAAAAACAACATTAGGTTTTTTGAAAAAATACATTGCTAAAAGAATGAGATAATTCAAAAACTTTAATTAGTATGCAAACCACTGTAGTAAAAGAAAACACATACACAATTTAAGTGGAAAATTCGACAAAAGAAGTTCAAATTTAAATATTAACGAAAACTTTAGCTCAAATTTGTATTCCTACCCGGAAAAGTTTTCATCGTCTGTGTATATGTCTGGTTCGGAGTGTCTCCCTTTAGCAATCACGGTCACATAATCTTCAACTTCGATTCTATTGTCGTCCGACTGATGCTCCGACTCACATCCACTTACTGCGGCGCTGATTGACTGAGAACCGTGTAATTCGTCCTGCAAAAATATAATTGTAGTTTTTTTTCAAGGCGTGTGTTCGAATGGATTGAGCATGCCGGATGCAGATTTTACAAAATTAAATTTTATAATTTCTTTTTATCTTTTAACTGTTTTTTGAATAAGCAATAATAATTAATCTTTAACAAATCTGTTTTAAATAATTGATGCTACTCTAAAAAAAAAAATTAAAAATTATGCAAATAAAAAGTTAGCATCTATTAAGGTAATAAAGGCATTTTTATTTGTTGTTGTTGTATATATATGAAAAAAAAATATATATATGGTTTATAGAACAAAAAAATATAGCTTATAAGCTTTGCCAATAAGTGAGCTTTTTTAAGTTTGTTGTGTTGCTAATAAACTGGAATAAACTAAAATACCTTTTTGATTGTGAGCGAATGTCTCTTGCCATCCAATTCCATCTTCTTTATTTTATCCATAGAATCGACGACTTGCTTATCCGCCCCGGGTGTTTTGTTCAGCAAAATATCCTTTGCGAAAAACTCGCCCAGGAGTTTCCAAGTCCTAGAAGCGTTAAGGAAACCGGCCTGGTGGGCTACAGCCGAATTGTGGGCACACAACTCGCGAAACGTCAACTTGGAAGTCGCCCCATCGAGTTCGTAGTTTTTCGCCACAAAGGCGAACTGTTTCATGGAGAGATGTTCAGTAACGATGCTTACAGAATCGACTTTAGCGTTCGTTTCCAGCGATGAATTGGAAAACACTGACAACCGAGAGGTGCAGTTTAAAAAATTGCTAGTCCTGGCCGACACCATTGTGGGTGAGGAGGAACCGGACGATATGGCGCCGTCAAAGTCCCCGCCCCCCTGTTTCCACCCCCCAAACAAGGACCCCGTTATTTTGGCCAATCCAGAAGGACTCTGGGCTCTTGGAGTTGAGTTAAGTACTTGACTTGCATGTGCAAGGTGTCCTGAAGGTCCAGCAGCTAAACCACGACTGTTTGAGTTATCAGCTGGGTATAGAGCGTCGCGCATCGAATGCATGATGAGCGAACCGTCTTTGGCGCACGAGAAAATGATGTTTGGGTTGGTTTGCTTCCAAGCTATTCCGGTCGGCGAGTCACGGTGGTCCTTGTGTTACAATAACAAAATGTTGTTTTAGCAGGATTGATATTAAAATATATATTTTTTTAGTGTCTACCAGTATTCGCCCGCACGAAAAAACGCTTGCAATAAATGTCGTAAAATTGCTTTTTGAGTTCCATACCTAATTTTTTTCTCATATGATTTCACCTGAATTGTGTTTCAGAGCGTTAACATAGTTGTTGTATAGTTGGACTCTTGGACTTAATTGTTTGCCGAGGTTTCAAATTCGGACCCCCCCTTTTCGTAAGTGACATTATCGTTTTTTGTTCGTTTTTGTCAGAGTTTTACTCATCGTCCGAAACTGCGTGATTTTCAATGTAATTGGGTCACGCGTCTTAAGCTAATGCGAAACCAAAATCAAACGCAAAAGCCGTTTTTCGTCTTTTGTTTGGTCGACCGTAAATGCTAGATAGTTTTTCTCTTTCCGCCTTTCGTTATTCGTTCGGGTTGGCTACACACAAGTGTGTGTTCGACAATTAATAATATAAATCAACCGGTTTCCGTTTTTTTCTCTCTGAAAACGTCGAGTTAGACGGTGCTGATGTTTCTCGCTGTTTGTTGTCTGCGTTAATATCAGATGTTGGTGTAAGACTGGGGTCGGCAACCTACTGTAATTCATCGGGCCCGTCGCCTCTTTGACAAACTTTACACGAGCTCATTTGAAATACTTTTTGACTATTTTAACTACGTAAGTGCGAAAAATTTTCGCGTTCGCGCGAATCATCTCACTACGTCCGGTTTGTTAACGTTTTGATGCTGTATTTTTGAACTAGAGCTTCTTTACCGTTGCGCCGTGGAAAGCTGCCAAGTGGACAAACCGAAAACGTAACCAAAAATATTTGACATATATTTTTTAACATTTTTCATTTTCGGCAATGTAATAAAAACTTGCCAAAAATTTAAAAGAAATGCCGTTATACCAAAAAAAAAATCGCGCTCGCTTCGCTCGCCAGGTGCGCTCAAACTTAAAACAATTATCAAACGCTGAACTAGATTAACTAACTATTAAAGTTAAAACGATCTCCGTTTAGTATTGCAGGTGGCGACAGACGTGCAAAATCAATCACATATATTTCACGGTCTTGGTTTAGTTTTTCGCCTGAAGTTAACGGTTGCACACTAAGCGGTTTCGCAGCTGGCGCCTGGCAGGATTGTCGATAACGCACGTGTTCGCTTTGCGTCTAAATGTTCGATTTTGCTGGACGTTAATTGGCTGTTTTGGATGATTTTTTTTCTTGTTTATGACGTCATTCCCATCGCTATTTTATGACGTCATTAACGTCAGACGAAAAAACAACGGGGAATTCCGTAAGTTGAAAATTCGGAACCCACCCTTTTTGAATTTTTGCATATGCCCCTGGTAGGCTTCCGACAAAAGAATTAACTGATTAAAAATAATGTTTTCAATATAGGTAAGTGAGCCTAAGAATAGTGTGCAAAAATTAATTCGTCAGTCCAAATGGCATTATTGCGTGTCTTTTACACAACAACAATACGATTAGAAAAAATCATGACATAATCAATAAAAAAAATTTCGTCAAAATAAAAAGTTTCTCACTGCAAAATGAGCGAAGGAGACGTATTTTCTTTTGAGATGCCAGACGTTGACGCTAAAGTCCAACATCATCGACACAGTGGCAAGTTGGTCGACATGCTGGGGTCGCCACTTGAGGCAGGCTACAGACGACATCGTCGGAATGTTGTTGATTTCCTTCTGTTTCGAACCTTCAATCGACCATACCTTTGTGTGGGTTTGTGAAAAAAATTGTGATAATGAACTTGAAGTTTTCAAAAAGTTCAGTAAAGCAATATAATCATTTAAAAAAAAGGTAGATGACAATTACTATATGAAACTTTTTTTTAAGCAAATGTGACAATTACGTTGTGAAAACTTTTTTTTAATATACTGAAATTTTAAACTTGCAGTATTTGTAATTATTAGTCAAATATCCAGTGTTGTACACAAGTCATTTGAAAAATAACTGAAGTCCAAGTCAAATCTTTTGCAAAAAAACAACTAATCAAGTCCTAGTCAAAGTTATCAATTTCCAAAGCCAAGCGCAGTTAACATACAAAAACTTAGATAAACAACCCAGTTTTATTTGAAAATATATTTTGTAAACACTTATATTTCAAACCAAGTTATTTAACACGATACCTCAGGTGCAAGTCAAGTCAATCGCCCCGAAAGACTTAAGTCAAGTCAATTCATTTGAAAACAGTGATTTAAGGGCACTTAAGTCGTCATTGACGTCATGAAAACATTTCAGGGGAGATGAATAATTTAGTTCACTATTTCAAGAATAAGATTTTTTTTTTTTTTTTTGTTTAACTTGACTGGATTTTTATTGTACCATTCTAACAGTGATCCTAAAAGAGAAGTTGTAAATTTTCAATTAAGTTTCATTTCAATATGATTCTAAAAGCAAACAAATAATCCATTAAATAAAGGCTCCTAAAAACCAAAAAACAATACTAGAGCGGGCATAAAGTGCACATATATACATGCATGAATATGAATACAATGTTGCTGCCATGCATTGCTTCAATTGTAAAATTGTTCTTCTGGACAATCCATAAATATGTATCTCAAGCAGTTTTAACTAAACTAGAATAAACTAATGTTAAATTCACATTAATGAGAATTGTTCTAAAACTATAAAAACATATAGGGTATTCAGTATTCACCAAATTGGTTGACCTGCGAAAATTTTATCACAAACAAGGCATTGGCCCCTATGAAATTAGGTATAGTACCATAAATTCACCTTAACCATGTTGTCTCTTCCACCTGTTGCAAGTCTAAACGTGTGTTTTGGATCTTGATGCCAATCTAGCGTATACACAGAACCCTTGTGTGCCAGAAACTGACAAATGGCACTGTTCTTGTGTCGATAATCCCATACCTGTTTATTAAATTTGCAATATTCAGTATGCATAGTTATAAATCAACTATTTCAATATAAATATTGTTGGAAAAATTACTGTTTTATGCCGTATTTTTATTTTTTTTTAAACAATAAGGAAAAATTACTTTATAAGCAAATCTTTATTAAACAAAAACAATACATTATTTGATGTCTTTCTATTGTTTGATTTTAATGGAATTTAGTTACACCTGACATATACTTATAAATAATTTAGTAAGAGTAAAACAACATGGATAAAAAGTTTGTACATTTATAAACAAAAAAAAGTTGCAACTAAAGCTTAGTGACTGAAACGTAAATATGCACAATGTATATTCTGTTATCTAGCCCTTCTGGAGCCGTACTGGCCAACGATAACGTCACCCATCTAAATTCCCTTCAATTAAGGTTAAGTTTGCATGTACAAACAAAATGTAGCAGGCAATGGCATATGGTTATTTCTTGAATTCCTCCCTCTGAGCCTGTGTATCTAAGGTGGTAGAGCGAAGGTCCCGTTATGACCGAACGTCGTGAGTTCGAACCTCACTGCAGACTAGTTGTTTTTTTAGCTTGCATCATAGATTAACAGATTCCGTGAGCCTGCAATGGCTTTCGGTGTATGATGGAGGTTGTGAGTTGGAACCTTACAACATACTAGTTTTACGAACATGATGCAGCAGGCAATGGCATGGTGGTTTCTGACTCGCTCCCCTCTAAGCCTGTGTAGTTCATTTGGTAGAGCGACAGTCCCAGTATGACCGAGGTTGTGAGTTTAAACCTAACCACAGGTGAGTTGTTTTTCTAGCCTCTTTCTTGCACTACAATCCTGATCACACTGACTGATTCTGGTAACCCTTTTTCAAGGCAACTTGTGTAAAGCTTGGCAAAGCATAACTTTTACCTGAACATTTCCGTTGTCAAAACTAGCAGCAAAGAAGAAATACTGGTGAGGGTTGAACTGAACGCTTCGCACGCCGTCAGCCTTGCTCTCCAAAGTCATCACACACTCCTTGTTACGCAGATCAAACAGCTTCATTGATCCATCCTGCAATTACAGTTTGATTATAGCAAGTTTTTAAAAAAGTCAAGTTTAAAAATACTATATGATTCTGGACACAGGGTTGACCTTGAATTAAAATTAACACTGCCAGGTGAGTGTCTACCAATCAGCACATGCCTGGACGAATTTACACTGGCCAAAATGCCTGCAAATTTAGGTTCAAATAAAGTTTTCCAATAATCTAACCTGCCTTTTTAATTCGTATATATGAACATAGTTCTCACATGACAAGCCTTAATTGTTTAAAGTTACAACTATAAAGTGCGTTGTACGTTTTACCAATTTCTTTTAACATAAAGAGCAGATTACCTGTGAACCACTAAGAAGTAGGTTGGACTCTGAGTTATGGAAAGACACTTTGGTGACGGTTCTTCTGTGTTCTGTAAGGACCGCCAGTTTTTTATCGCGTCCAGGTGCGGTCAGGTCCCAAGCGATGATTGCTCCGTTTGTTGCGGCAGTCGCAATTAGGTTGTCGTCCACGTGGCTCCAAGCAACATCAGAACAAGCCATGTTGAGGCCCTATGAGGAAAAGTATACACACTTTCTAAAGCATTCAATGAAAATGCACACACATATGTGTGTTAACAACTGTGATCTCTTGTGAAGCTCTGCTTTTTGCTATCATATCATTAGTAAGCCATGGCAGACTCGCCAAAATGGTGCAAGTGGGGCAGACCATAAAAACAACTCGCCTACAGTGGGATTCCAACCCATGACGTCCGGACATATTGGACCGTCGCTCTACCAACTGAGCAACACAATCTCAGAGAGGAGCAAGTCGAGAAACAACCATATGCCAATGCTTGCTACATTCTTTTAGTACAAGCAACTTCATATTAAATGGGATCTACAGTACTATATCCTTGCTTGAATCATTGATCGGCAGATTTAGTGAGTCTGCGATGGCTTTCGGTGTACACTTTCTAAAGCAGTGGTTCCCTAAATGTATATATTGCTAGTTCTTATTAAACAGTCAAAAGACCGAGATAGACAAGTGAATTCAGTTTTATTGACCCTGGTACAAAATACTTAAATTGATTACAATTTTTAAGTCACTATTTGTAAAATTATTTCTAGTTGTTATATTTTGCCTCTGAATTGAATAAAGCCCCATTTGTAACAAAAAAATGTTTCCACAATCAGTTAATGATATTTTTGAATGTTTATTAGAATAAAACTTACTTGTTTCCTACCAACGTGTAGGTTAATTGGATCGTGGAAACCATTGAATTCGTCGATTTGGTAAATTTTAAGGACTGATCTGCCAGCAGCCACAATCCTGGTATTGTCTTTGCTTAGGCATAATGCATTGATTGCTGAGCCAACGTTTAACTTGATTGTCTTCGTTGAATGAGGCATGGTTGGATTTTATGTTAACGAACACAAATATCTCAATGACAGTTAACACATTACATGATTTAGTCTGTTTTCTGGGCAAGAAATTATATCAATAAAATAAAGCCTTAACCATGGTAAGACAGACATAACAATAAGCGATGCTCTTTTAAATAACATTTATAAACTAAAACTTTAAATAACCTTAAGGATTTATCGGCCTTTCTTTTCAACCTGGCTGGTGAACAGTTTGGGCTAGTGTGGCTTAGATATCAGAATCAGATTTTTAATTGGCAAGGATAAGGTTTTGTAATAAAGTTACTGCTTAAAATTTTAAGGCTGCAAAAAAGCTATTGTTAGACGTTGCGCAACTGAAAACTGTAAAGGCAACTGAAATGTTGCACATGTGTTATCAACGTTAAGCACACGGACACATTTATAGCTATTTTCCACAAAATGCATGACTACGGCCGCGGCTTGAAGTGCAACTACATGGGCACTGCTGAAAAGTATGGCAGATTTCGACGAGATCTCGCGGGTGCACGGCCGAAAAAATCCGGGTGACCGGGTTTAACAACAGTTGAAAAAGTGCACCTCGGGTGCACTTTTAAATTTTCCGATGTACACTGTATTGCATACATTGCACTGTAAATGTATGCCGCACAAGCATTTTACATATTTGGGGTGCATTTCAATTATTTTTTCCGGGTGCACTTTTGAGTGGTAGAAAAAAACCCGCGGGTACACTTGCCATACTTTCCACAGTGGTACATGGGGAATACTATGAATCCCCACACAGGTTAAAATTTCCAATCTGGGTTGCTGCTGTATCTCCTTTTGGATTAGATGGCTTATTTCAGTTATACTCCAGTTGAATATTTCGGTTGTAAGGCTTTAGCAATTAGGGAAGTTATCATTAAACTTGTTTTATTGATTTTTTCTTGTATGGCTAACACATGATTTTAAGTCTGGGACAAAAAATGATTAAATTAAGTAGTTTTGAATAATATAGGGCGTGGTGAAATATACAATTACAACAACATTGTGAACCTTATTCCAGCTCCAAAATACACTTTTCGTGGATTAAATACAGTGCAATGCACAAAAATTAATAAAGTTATAATTTGTTACGTTTTCATACTGTTTAAAATTATTACATTTTTAAACTTTGAACTCAATTCCCAAACACGTCAACATTAAGTAGTTGGAAAGCTATTTACTACGGGAGATACCCCAAAGTTTTAGTACTACAGTAAGCATTTTACAAGAACTTTAATGTTAACAAATTTTAATATATTATAACTTCTCTACAAAAAATATAAATTTGTTGAACTATGTAACTGGATAACAAAATAACAATTGTGCCTTTTGCGTTTAAATTCCGCCCAAAACTACAACGTAGATTGGTAAATAAATAAGGGGTTCCCCATAAATATGCTTGTTTATAACTACATTTTTCTACATTGTTTTGTCTTTTCTAAACCACTGATTTTTAAAATATAATCCTTTTAGCAGAAAACAGTGGAAAAAGTGTTTCTTACTCAAAGAAGATTCGTTCAGCAAGCTAGACCACTGGTTCCGAACTCAGGGCCTTGAAAAAGGATTTAGGGGCCCGCTAGTTCACTCAAAATTAACAGAATGCTACTTTTACCGTTCTTTTATATTTAGTGTGATGACAATGTTGCGTTTAAAGTTTTATCATATTAGTTTGGCAAAAATATTGGTTAGGGTCAGTCTCAAAAAGTTTGAGTAGGAGGCTTAACCACTTTTTGAAAAGCTACAAAATTAAAAAAATGTTAGAAATTACTCATCCATGCTAGAGTACGGTACCAATTTGTTAAATGATTTTTCTCTATTTTATATTCTTTAATGTGTGATCCATTTCTATAACTTAGGCAAGGTGACGTCTATAGTAGAAAAATATAGCAACATTCAGTCTTGGAACGGTGCTAATAAATAAAACAAGGCTAAAGTATAAAATCCTCAAATCACGATATGAAGAAACTTTTATTGACCACAAACAAGCACTATACAGCAAAATTTTGCAAAAAGAACAAAGTAATAATTAACAAATTTCTTATTGTTCGTCGACTATGTAACAGGTCAAATTTGGATGAGCATAATGCATATGCGTTTAGTGAAACAAAAAATCAGCATAAATAATACTTATGGGTGCAGTACCATGATGCACAAATAAAAATAAAACAGTAACACTGTTAACTTGCAAGCGTAAAAAAAGCGTAATCAAAATAATAAAACAGTGTTTTGTACTGTGCGTTGAATTCAATTGCAATACAGTATACTTGATAGGGATAAAAATTTGTTCAATTCTGGTGGAAAATAATCTCATCAAGCACCAACATAAAAGTTGAAGAAATCAAAAAGTAGAATACTGACAGTGAGCAAGATGTTTAACCAAACAGAGTTTGTGTCCTGAAGATTTTGCCATTTATTAGACAAACCACATAAAAATCATAAATAGGCAATTTATTATACTTAAATAGTTTATATACTGTGAGATCAGAATACAAGAAGTAGATTTCACAGTATATGATTGTCAAACGTTTGTCTAAATAGTCGCCGATGTTTTATAGATAAACAGTATAATACACACAAAATCAAGGCAAACGCATTGAGCAGCATTACAATTTCCATGTTGAGTAGTAAATAGAAAAACAAAATAGGTTTGAGGTTGTTATTACAGCTCAGTGTTTCTCGAAATTTGGGTGGCAACCCGAAATTGGTTGGCCGTATGATTTGATTGGGTCGCCAACTACCGTAATTTACATGGTTCGATTTATTGAGAATGGTTCTGAACAAGATATCTCCATAATTTAAAAAAATTGCTGAAAAAATGCGAAAACATGTCCCATTTAATTTAACTTAAATTCGAAATTAAATTTTTTTTTAAAATTAAATTAAAAGTTTTTCATGCTAATGTCTCATTTTTTTCTCTTACAAAAAAGCTCAGTGAGATAATTAGGTAGGCAAAGTGTCCCTGTTAAATTAACCCTAAGTGTTTGGGTCTCCAAGAAAAAAAAGTTTGAGAAACACTGTTAAAGGTATCAGAAATGGCAAGGATTTGCATTTTAACCATCCAATTGTCATTAATCGACTAATTGCAAATAGCTGACTAATATTGACATAACACTCATCGCATTAAAATAAATTGCAACACAGTATAGCAGCAAAAATAAAAAGCGTAACAGTGGGTTTGACAATAACTTACAATGTGCAACAGCAGATATGTGACTGGGCTTATATTGCATGCAAGGATCTAGCTACCAGACTTGAACAACTAGATAATTCTATCTTTCTAATTCAAAGAATTAGAGCAAAATGCGACTAGTTCCAATCCTAATCGAACTTATGAATTGCTTGTACGTTGTAATTCTCGTTCTAATCTAATTCAGATTTTACCAAAAATGCTGCTTTGTCCAAGATGTGTTTGGTCTCTCAGTCGAAACCAAGAATTTGGATTGATGGCAACTACTTATAGGTAAGTTAAATTTACAGCCTGATAAGAATACAATTTGCGTATACGAATAATCATAGGGATATTTGCCATTTACATTTCTATGAGAATAAATTGCTATTTAAATAAATTAGTTGTGAATAACTGAATTAAAATACTTTTGAAACCAGGCAATGTAACATTCGTAAAGTTGTTCCTTTCAGCAATATAATATTGCCAAAAAACACAATTTTCTAATTCAATAATTATATGTAATTCCAGTTTAAATTATAGTTGATATTCTGGTTTTTAATACAGTAATTCTAATCTAATTCGAGACATCATAAATGATCTAATTCTAATTTAATTTGGAAAAAACTGAAATGCTCTAATGTTAATTCTAATCTAATTTCAAAAAGGTAAAATAAAACTAGTTGTCCAAGTCTGCTAAGCACAACTAACTACGCACAAGGTTGATTTTCGGAACGATAAAGACACCGTTTCTTTACATAAGACAGAACGCTTGGATCAAGCATTGATTCCGCTTGAAGAAAGTCTTTTTCTTGAATGGCATTCCTAAATAACACAAAACTCCTTTAAATGAAATTAGGTTCTTCGTTTTCATGTTTTATTTTGTTTTGCATAGTAAAAAAAAATTTTCGTAATCAAGCAAACCATTTTGAATTTTTAGTAACTGCTTTTTGACCTTAACATATTTGTAACTAACAACCTTAAATTCAATTGCCTGAGTAAATTATTTTAGTTAGGTTTCAACAAATTATTTGCTTTTCAGTCCAGGTATCTTTAATATTGTAAACATTTCTGACGTCCGCGATATTTTATATTCTGTTAAGATACTGGTTAACAGATATTTTAGGCTAAAGGTTCAGCCGTTCAATATAATACCAAGGCATTTTTACTTTAATCAAACTGAAGCAACTTAAAGGGAATATTTTTTAGGTTGTTTAGCCAAAAATTGCTTCAGCGATAGTAAATGTAGCAAGCTGTGATTGTTATTCTTTTTTCTAAGAATTTTTTTTCCTGGAAAACGCTGAGTTAGAACGTAAACCCTGGGTAAAGTTTGATATCAGATACTGATACTATTACTTGATGTCTATTATCGACTTTGATCTGATATTTCAATTGTTTTTTACTAAATTAAGTTTTGAAAATTGATACATAATCCTATATTGTTGTGCCAAGTCCACAAAAAAACTAAATAGGTTCTTAAAACGTAAGTAGCATCCATGGATGTTTTTTTTTTAGAATGAAAAAAAGTTTTGTTTGAAACATTGATTAAAATAAACATAACTTGGAACCAGCTTTTTTTTTAACTTTGCACTACAATTACAAAAAACACAAACCTGCATTTTGTCGAACTGATGTGTGCGATTTCTGCACGTCGCGCATCATTGACTATGATCACGGTGCCTTGAACTTTATGGAATATCTGTTGCATTCGGTCAAGCGCGTCGCGCATACACTGACCCTTATTCGGGCTCGACGACGCAATGTTTCGTGGAATGCAAACAATTCCGTACTCCGAAACTATCTCGCTTATCTGTTGAAAAAAGTTATGTCATTTGTGCTGATGGTACAATTTAGAAAAAGGAAACTTTTTCAAAGATATTTTAATTTTTTTTTCTGGTGCTGGTAATTACAGATCAATATTGAATTTTTTTGGTTTTGTTTTTTTAATAATATCAACATCCTAATATTAACATGTGGTAACTTGCTTAAATAAATGTCAAAATTTATTTGACTATGTAGAAAAATCTATATCACCATTTTGCTTTGGGGCATTTAAAATAATTAAGGTAATGACATACTGCAGCAAAAAATGCAAAATGGTGTTTTGCAAAAGAAATAAATCTAACCTATTCAATAAAATTGTCTATATATTTCTCAGTGTTATAATTTAAAAAAATTGGTGCAATTTTCAATTACCTAAACATCACTTGCTAAATATTTTCAACGAATCATATTAAAGGTTACACGAAAAGCAAAGAATTATTACAGCAGGATTAAGCTTGAGCAAAACAGATCTCGGCCATAAAAAATCCATTTTATTGATTACGTGCCTCATCGTCAGACCAAAGACCAGGGATTCCAAACGACTCGAGAAAATCTCCGCCGCAAAGTAACATCACCCTCGTTCGTCGTAGATCGTACGCAGCCCCGTATATAAAGTTGTCCTATGAGTAGAAAATAGAAAACTCTAGATGAATTTTGTGAACATAATTAAAATGTTTAATTTGTATGAAAATAACAGACTCTATATTTAATATATTACCATTACATCTATAATTTTGTGTGAACAATACATCCACAAAAACATTTAAAAATTACATTCATAATTTTTCTCAATATTTAGCTTAATTATTCCCAAAAAATATAGCTAATAATTTAACCAAGTTTTAACAAGGTATTAGTCATAGGAAAAAAGTGTGTATAAAATATAACTTAGTATGTAGGTAAACTAGGTTGCTTAAAAAGCTTTATGCAAAATAGGAATAAATTAATTGTTGTTGAATATGCATGAAATCTGGGACATTGTAATGAACTCTAACTAAGCTGGTATAACTCATTTCTGCAATAAAACCTATTTAGTTGCTAAAAAAAGCTTTTTTAAAGGTTGCTTTAACTGTATCATACAACTCAAAAAATGTTTGTTATTGTGATATAGTCACCTGTAAATTGAAGGCAATCGGTGGAGCACAACACATCTTCTGAAAATTGTTGCTCAGTCGATCAAAAACAACTCCTAAAATACAGTCAATGCAGCTTAGTAAATGTCAATTACTTCCAGTTCTCAAAGTTAATTTACCTATTTTATGCATTGTTTATTAGTTCAAGACTTTTTATGGAATGTTTAAGAAGAAAACAATTTTTTTTTTTTTTTTAAATATGTTTTAATGTAAACTTCTAGTGGTATGTAATTGTATGTTGCTTAAATACGATTCGTAAAGCAAGTGACCGATACAAATACAGCCCAAGGTTCAATGAAGTGTTTTTCGCTGTCTACTTTGCAAATTAAAGATTGCTCGATAAAAATGCATTTAATTTAAACTTTAAGAGTACAGAACACATCAGGAAATAATTAGTCAGACAAAAAGTTAAAACAATTGTATGGGCAGTAGCTTACCAATACAAATATTCAAGATTGCTACACAGTTTCTTTAAAGGAAACAGAATAAAAACAGTTAAAATATAGTTCGTTGAACTGCACTCACATAATTTGAATTAAATTCAAAGAATACCTAAAAGCCTTTGAAAAAACAAAGGGTTTTTTAAAGACTTAGTAACACACAAATCAATTCAAAGACACTTAAAGACTTTGTGGCAACCCTGTACATTGATAATAATTTTACAAAACTTAATGACAATGTAAACCTAATTTATAAAATTAGTTTATCTAAAATTATTCTAAATATTACAGAAAATATTTTTTTTATTATATAAATGATATTAAATTTTTATAGTAATCATAGTTACATATTATTATATAATAAAAAAAAAAAAAAAAAAATATGTAATACATAATAACAATACCTCTGCTGTCTGGTTCTGATGCTTCATTTAACTCCAGACTATCGTCAGGTTTGTTAGTGTGTGTTGAACACGATATCACGGACGGAGATTGCTGCGTTCTGTTGCGATTTTGCATCACTTGGTGGTGTAGTGATCCATTAGGTTGAAGGGTGACCGCGCTTTGCGGAAATCTTGGTGCTTTCGAGTTAATGCGGCTTGGTTTTAACTCCTCAATGCCGTAGTCAGACTGCGAAAAAAACAATTACTTAAAACTAATTTCTAACCATGTAAACTGTGGTCTATTAATTAAGGAAAACAATACTTTTTTTCTCCTGTCAAAGACATGCTCTTCTAAAACATTTGTTTTAATTACAGATAAATAATTTGTGCAACATAATTATTTAAAGATTCAAATTGATGATAGATTTACATAAAAGCAAACAAGTATATAATATTATAGTAACCGAAATTTGATGCAATGTTTTTAGGAATATTTTACATCACAATATTTTACAAGAAAATAAAGCTTAAAAATACTTTGTGACAGTACAAACTGTGGTCCATACATCAACTATTATTTGGGGATAAAATCTACAAGTTTCTACTTTTTAAGATATATGTCTTTTTAAAACATCTAGTAAAAAGAAAGATATGATTAGTATTAAATAATGCTTAAAGATTCCAAAGAATAATATAGATACAAAATAAAAGCAAACAATTAAACAATATAGTGGCAAATTTTTAATTTTTTTTTAAAGATTATTTCTTACAAGGGATAGTCTACCACCAAATTATGTTAATTTGTACATTAACTGATTTATTTATTATATGACAAGCAAATGTGGCTATTACTATGACAAGAAATCCTTGACAGTTGTCTTGACAAAACAAACACTGTGCAAATACTATCATTTGGCACCCTGTAGTGTTAACAGCGTCCAGCAGCTTGTTAACTGATGTTACCATAGAAGTGGACAATGAAGGATTAGGGTCAAGTTTATTAAACAAATTCCAGAGACAGTATAACACAAGTTATATTTGAAGATTATCAAACAAAATAGATAAATAACAGTAAAAATGCAAATTGTATGAGTAAAAAAACGCAACAAAAATTTTATCTAGCAAAAACTTGCTTTACTTCTTAAAGGCCACTTTTATATGAGTTAATATGTGGATAGCATTGAAACTTATATACATATTGGTGCAACAACTGTGATGTGGCCCTTCAGACTGTTTTGTATGTGTTATGTGTATACTAAAATCAAAAAATTTTTGAGGAGCTTCTTGATAGTAAAGAAAACTTTTTTTTATTTAAAAGTTAGGTTTTGAGTTTGTATTACATGTCAATAAATTCTAGATATCCCTACTGATGGCAAAAAAAAGTATTTAAAAGTTAGGAATAAGTGTATAGCTTGTATAGCATGTTACTAAATTCTAGATATATACCCCTACTGGTGGCAAAAAAAAATTATTTATAAGTTAGGAATAAGTGAATAGATTGTATAGCATGTCAATAAATTATAGATATCCCTACTGATGGCAAAAAAAATTATTTAAAAGTTAGGAATAAGTGTATAGCTTGTATAGCATGTCACTAAATTCTAGATATCTTCACTGATAGTGGAAAAGTTACATCTTTAAAAGTTTGAAGGGAAAATACCTTAATTTTGTTGGAGATTTGTTGAAGAACTTTTACAGTTTTTACCCAACCGGTCTGTGATGATTCCCACGGGTCGACACTAAAAGAAATATTAAAAAATATTAGGCAATGAACTGCGAAAAAACATGTTTCAACGTGTCAGGTTTGACCGCATTCTATCGAATGAACAGACTGGGGTTTTTCAGTCTGATCGAAACCCAGTGACACAAGAGAAACAAGGCTAAAAACACATTAAAATTGCATGAAGACATCCGTTCCCGGCTGCGCAAACTACAGAGAGAGCTGTGGCACTTACACATTACATCATCGTTTCATTTAAATGCCTATACTTCCATTGTAGCCTATACCTCAAAAGCAATGATATTAATCTTGGGCATATTATATACTGTTTTAGTTTGATTTTGCTTTAATGGTAGCACATTGCATTTGAAAGGTTCTCCAGACTAATTCCTATTCCATTGGGATTTACTCAGTCATTCTTCCCAGCCAATAAGGCAATTTAAAAATCAATAAGGCACAAACAGCCGTTGAGTTATTTTCTTTTAAAGTCAACCGGATATGATTGACTGTATAGGAAATTTACGGAAGTTTTAAATAACTGAAGAAAATTTCCCCTCATAGACAGATATTTATCTTAATTAAACAAACATACATGGTATCCCTTCATACTTTCAAAACACATTGGACAGAATAGTTGTAAACCTTGCATATTATTTTTTGAACTTTGAAACATGCCATTTTTGCATAAAAATTATTTAAGCCCTCATCACTGATTATAGCGAAATCAAATCACCAAAGTAACAATTCAGTAAAATAGAAATAAATCATATATACACTGTGCAGAAAAGAAATGGCGGCTCCCTATGCATTTTTATGTTAAGAAATTTTTTTTAAATATTATGTACAACCTTGTATTATTTGTGTTTAATTTTTCAGTACTTTTATAACTAAACACACATTTAAAATGACATTGAAACATGTTTATATTATGGCAGATATATACCAATATAAGTTTTCCTTTTAAACTCATATTTTACTACAACATTATACACTGCCAATCAGATTAAAAAAAATTTAGTACATATAAAGTCCTGCAGATTTTATTTATTCAGTTGGATGTGTAATTGTGAAAAAAAAATCAATTAATATTTTCAACAATAAATTTAAAAAGTCCTAAAAATAGTATTGGCCTTTCATCTGATTGAATTTTTACCAAACAACAATATGTTTATCATTGAATGCAAATTTTGTGACTTTGTGTTTTAAAAAAGGTTGTAAAAAAATTGTAAATGAAAAACAGGTATAAAAGTACTGGTATTACAAAAGGTTTAACACAACATATTTAACCAACTTTTACTTGGCATTCAAATGCAGAATTTTAATCAATTTGTGCATTTTTACACTACACTGTTTCTTAAAAAAAATTCCAAATTTGCTTTCACAGAGCTAAACAATATTTATTCATTTTCTCACCTGAGCCAGAGCTGCTTTTTAACGGCTGTTTCGCACATTGCTATCCGTTCTGTCGATGAAGTTCCTCTTGAAGATGGATGTAGATCATGGCAAGGGGAAATAACCCCACTGATGACTATGTGATTTCCTGTGCGCTCCAAAAAATTTCTCGCGATCTCTGAAATTGAATAAAAATTTTTGATAAACTTTATCATATGCAAATAGAAGACCAGTTGTATGAAATTTGAAAAACAAAACATACAAACACAATTACAGTTTCATATTTTGTTTTCTTATAAATTTATCTTCCATTCTGCAGAGAAGTAAATAAGAAGGCCACATAAAACTTTCACTATCAGTTGCACCTGTTTTTTTATGTAATATCGCCGTAAAATGCATTGAGAGGCGAAATCTAAAACGCTTAAAAGTTATGTCCGCTCACGTTTATTAGTAGAGAACTGAAGTTTCATCTATGCAAATTTTAGAAATAAACTTATTTTAGCCATGCAAATTTAAGCTGAAACTCCCCAGCGCGATAGCCAATGATTCAACTTAGGCAGTGGAGTATAAATGTTTTGCAGAAAGAAAAATACACTGGTAAAACCCAAGGTATACAAAACTAAAAATTGAAGAAGTCCTGAACATATAAAATAAACTAACACTCACCAAACATCTGTGTATGAGCGAGTGTGATAGGATTAAAAGCTCCACAGCATAGCAGGACTACAGGGCACCTATGTTCCAGAGACATCTTATTGTGTTTTATATATATTTCGGCAAAATTTACTTTATTCCAGTTATTATGCTACCCTCGTTACTAAAAATAGCTGCCTAATGAGCATCTCAAACCATCCTTAAAAAAGTAAAAGATCATGTTGAACATAATATAGCCACTGGTTAGAATTCTGCCAAATTTTTGTTAGGTGGGAAGGGGGAGAATTAGCCTTTAAGTTGGGTAGGTCAAGTTTTATTAGTACTATTATTCTCCCATATTTATTTATTGATTGCAATTTTTATTTTGACAACTCGTTTCGTTGCTGTAAAAAGCAGGATTTTAGACCAGCGCCAAACTTGACCTTAAAGCACGATTAGATGTTAAAAATAAATAAAAAATATATTTAAAACAGTCAAAATGATACCTGCATCTGTATGGGCTTTAATATTGTTACTACATCTAACAAAAACCTCCAACCATTATGCTGCAAAACACAACATCATTTCATTGTTTTCAACTTCAGCTATTTTCAATTGAAGACTTGTTGCTTATATTCACTGCTTAGTTAAAATACAACTAAAACCGAACTTATAGAAAAAAAGTTTTTAAAACTTTGCTGACCCAATTGCAAAGTGCGAGTTTAACAGGTCTTCATTAATTAAACAAGTCTGCAGACAATTAACACAAAGAGACGTATTACATTTCAAGCAATTGGTCATACAACTAAAAAGCGAATAATTATATCGTGCGCCATTAGCATTGTACAACATCATTTGAAAAACGCCTAAAGAATTCCAAAGCACGTCTAACTTCTAGAAACGAAAATAATACCGAGATACGATCAATTAATCAATCAATAATGCATTTAGCGTAGGGCTCATAGAAACAACACGCGTCTCTAGCGATGCAGGATTTTCAACCTTTTTTCAACCAGCCTCTGTTTTCAACTTTTGGTCGCAAAATGTGACATATTGCTTTCCAAGGTTTATTACGTCTTGTAAAATGACTTAAATCGATTACCACGATTTTAATGTAAATAAAACCTATTTATTTTTCTACTGATGTGTTTGTTTATTACAATGTGCACCCAAGTGTAGCAAAATTTTGATTTACTGGGATTTTCATTAGTTTTCAAGTGTTTTTTGATTTTCACATTGTTTCAGAGTAATGTTAAATTATTGAACAATAAAACCTTTCAACATCTTAATAGTTCACAAAAAATTTTCTTCTGATAAAAAAACGCCATATAAATTTTGGTTTAGTACCGGACTTACTTGGGAAATTAGTTGGGTGAATTTCAATTTTTTAATGTGAAGTCATTCGCAAAATAGCGAAAAGTTAGGTTAAACAGATTGAAGGAGGAAATATCGTTCCCCTAGCTTTATTATTTGGGCTTTAAAAGGGTCTTTTTAATAATGGTCTTTATTTCAACAAAAGGCCTAAATAATTTAACATTCACTAATTTTACGCAACTTTTAATCTGTGCTGACATGTTTCTCAACAATTTTAGTATGTGGCATGACATATTACACCGAACAAAAGGTTTTGATTATTATACCACAAAAACTCTCAGTGAATTATATTGTGTATAAATAAACTTCATACCAACCAACCTTGGTTGTAGCGACTATAATTCGAAAAAAATCTGGAGTCTTAGCACACAGCGCTGCGCAGTCGGTTACTAATAATAGGCCGAGATCGACTCAAGCAATTTGCCGATTTCATCGAGTCTCGAATCCGGTTCCGACTCTATATTGTGTATTACACCATTTGGGCCTATGTCTAAAATGAGATGTAGGCTATATACGGCAATCCATTCAAGGTAGGCCATATATAACTTTTTCATCTACAATAGATGATTGTAAGATTTTCAACCTTACAATTCACAGTTGGCGGCCTTATCGATTTTGAATTTGGTCTCGCGCATGCGCAAGTTTAAATCTGACTTTACTTGACCGAGATCGGGGTCCGACTCGTTCCTGGTCTTACTGGGTCTAACAGACTCTTAGACTCCACCAATAACACCGAAATTGCAATAACATCAACGTCGGAATTGAACACGGTTCGCGATATGGCCAAAATAGAACAATAGTCGGAGTAGGATCAAAATAGTCGAAGTATGATAGAATGAGACTTAAACTCGCCAGAAAAATACGTAAGAACAAAGTAAAAATTTTTTTTTACTTAATCCAAACCCAACCCCTGATTTCATGGTTAACTTCGGCTTGAAACAGCAACAGCGGCGCCTACACTGTGTTGTTCAAACTAGAGCGCCATAACGTCAATAACAAAACAGCCAAAACCAGACCAGTGCCCCATAATCCTAACATAACCTCTCTTTTTTTCTGGTGTTATTTAAGCCGTTTAGGCGTTATTTCGATGATTTTAAGTCTTGTTTCGTCGTAGACATTACTGCGTATTTGGTTTTATTATGTCGTTGGACCTAATTATAGATTATTACACTTTAGATGAATTGTTGCTTTATGTAAATCTTATTGTGTGTTCTGTCCAATCATATCGATACACGTCACACATATGTATGCTTGCAGCTGTAGGATCCATTGTTGTAACGAATTAAGTCAATGCACATAAGTCAGTGTTTTTAAATGACTTAACTAAGGTATTTTGGACAACTGGTTTGAATTGACTTAAGTCTTTTTGACAAATGACTTGGGTGAAATGAAATGTTTACATTAGGCAACTGTTTTATTAATTTTGGTGATTTATCCTAAAGTTTGCACATAAAACAACTTGCTTGCTGTAGCCTATATTGCGTTTTTGGTATTTTTTATTTGAGGTATTCCGCATTACCCGACGGGAACGTGTAATTTTTTTGACAATGTCTTGACTTGGAATTGACTTGCTCCAATTTACTGGGACTTGACTTGTTGTTAATTTGTGGTGGCAGTGGCCATTTTTACATGTTTAATTAATCGTTTTAAGTAATTAACGAATAACAAAAACATGCGCCCCTTTATTATTTTTGTCTATTTATCAAAATTGTCATAACGCATCCTTACCGTAATACATTTTCGAGTTTAGACACATAAAGCTCTTTGATAAATAGATATATTATTACAATTTTGATAAATATACAACAGGATGTTTTTGGTAAGGATGCGTTATAACAATTTTGATAAATAGACAAAAATAATAAAGGGGCGCATGTTTTTGTTATTCGTTAATTACTTAAAACGATTAATTAAACATGTAAAAATGGCCACTGCCACCACAAATTCAAAAAGACTTTGCTAGGACTTATTTTTACAAATGACTTCGCTGGGAGTCGTTTAAAAACGACTTGATTACAACACTGGTTGGATCAGGTACTTCAAAGTGGTGTTTGATAACGATAACGGCTTGCGTACCTAAAGCCGTACAACCTTTGAGAAAATATATACTTGCCACAAAATCCGTTAAAACATTGACTGTTAGCAATGCCGCTCAAGATGATATACAAATCCGCAAATGATTTGTACATACCAACGATGACTTACGCATCCGCCGAAACTTTACACATCCGTCCAACAGCTGAAGTTCAATTTTGAGCACAGTCAAATGATTTTTAGCGGTCATTGCCCCGCATAGGTTTTTTGCCGTTCTTTGGTTAGTAAAGGTTGAACGGAGCTGTCCACTTCAGGTAAGTAGACCTAGCTTTTTCAATATTGCTTTATGTTAGGACGAATATAATACATTTTTGCTTATTAATATTTTATCATTAACAACAGTAATGTCGCATTGCTTTAAAATTATCCGCAGTAATTAAAGATGGAAGAGACGAATGCCTGTGATGTTTATGAATTGTTGACAATATTAAATAAGTCTTGTTTCATTTATTGTAAACTTATGGATAAATTTACAATTGTCGATAATACCGATGATATCAATAAACAATATATATGAGTGCTTGTGCTCATTAAAAACCAATAATAAACTTTGGATTTAAAAATGAAAATCCCCCGCAAACTAGTTAGGTACCTAAACATTTCATACTTCCCTGAATCGCAATGACGTCACAATTTGCAATTCGTACCCAGTGACGTCATCCGTCCGACAGGGGCCTTTCACCGCAATGTTCGCTTTTAGCGACAGACATCAGAGCTAAGACACAAACGTCAAAAGCCAATCTATCTGCTCGGTATTCGCAGTTCAACTTGCAACCGAATGCCTTTTTTCTTTTTCTTCTGGCGCCGGGTCGACAGAGAGTCGTTAATGACGTCACGGTGCGTTCAGCTGTTGTGCAATTATCAGGCCGGGACCCCAGGGGTCGGCTTCGACATGTCTGTGCGATTTGCGCACTTTGTCCGCGCTAACGTTGACTGACTGACAAGGCCAGTGTTTATGGCCCATGCCGTCAAGCCCTGTTGGAGTTGCATGATGTCCTGACATTTGTCTGGCCACTAAAACAAATTAGAAGCAGTAAAACTGTTTGTTCGATTCACAAATGACGTAATATTTAGGGTATTTTACAACTTATTTGGTTAATACCATTATAAGTTAATAACTGAGAAATTCAAATGAAAAAAAAATAGACTAAAATGTATTACTGAATTGAATAGTTAAAAAAATAGTGAAAAAATCCCAAATAAAGTTTTTAAGGAAAATTTATGATTTATTTCGGGTAATCGCGACAATGATTTATTAACAGGGAAATTTAAGTTAATTTTTTTTAAATGTGAATACAAAATGCACCGTTTTATTGAGTGGGTCACTGTGATTATGAACGTTGCGGTCTTGCTGTGCCAAAGTTGTCCTACCATGTCAGAAAAACGAAAAACAATAAAACGCCTTAATTTACAAAGTTTTTGAATTTTCAATTTTTCAAAAGTCGGTTGCACCATTAAGAACCAAAAAGCTGAGAATTCCATGTGAAAACTTGACAACCTGAATGTAACATTTAAATTATGGTTCAGATCTGTTTAGGGCTTGACCCATCATTTATACATGACGCGCAGCTGGATTAGTTGTTAGTTGTCCAGTCACTTCGCTGGGAACGAACACCAATAAAAGGCAATACAACTGTACCCTTGATTTACAAGTGGCGTAACTATTTGGGAATTTAGTGTTCACTAGGCCCAAAGAAACATTAACAAAAGCAGCTGACCTAGCAAGCGATCGATAAAATGGCGATTCAATTCGTGAAAAAACGTTATTTCTGGATAATAACCACCGTTAAAATAGGAATAAAAGTCGACTTTTCCAACAATAAATATCTAATGTTTTGAGCTGTACCCATGCAGAAAATATTTTACAATCTCAAAAATTTTAAAATTTAGCATCACTTTCAATATCTTTTAATTTAAGGTAAAAAATTGATGACGTGCCACCTTACTTTTTTATGTTTACCATTTGCTTAAGTCACAGCACAACTAATAGCAACATGTTAAGGATTGTATACTTTATGTTAATTTTTTAACACTTAAAGTACCAAAAAAACCAACAGCTTGAAAATCCTACGTTATCTTTATAAAGAAACGGTGTCCGATTATTTTGGTACTGTCATAAAACCACTAGTTTATTAATTTCAAACTTCAAGTCCAAGTTTTGGTATCATGTCGATTTTTTTAACAATATTACGAAAACCCCCGTAAGGAAATTGAGTCCCCTTATCCAGATACCGTCACACGATTAACTCAAATGCCTAACAGGTTTTTAGTAAAACACATTTTTAACAAAACAGAATTGTCCAGAATTATTCAGTTGCCTTGTTTATTTTAAAGACTATTTTCCAAGACATAAAAAAAATGTTCGAAAACCGCCACACGCTATAATATTACGAAAACTCCGTAGGTATTCCCAATACAACACTTAGGGAAAATAGGCCCAATTAATCTTGCACTGTCACAACTTGACCGTCACATAATTAACTCAAAATGCCGAACAGGTTGAGATTTTTCGAGAAGCGATCATCGCCTGTAAGCATCACCAAAGGGGTGACGAAAATAGAAGGCAGCCGCCGACAGCCCATCTGCTTCTGAACAGCAGCCATTGCTAGACGGGGTCGTCACATAAATAGTCTTGAAGGGCGAATTCTCGGAGACAGAGCGCAGAACATACCGACCAGCCGCCGACCAGTTTGAGATTACAAGTTCAAGTATTACAGTAAGTCTTGTTTGAGAGATTATAACTCAAGGTCATTGTATTGCTTCATGGTAAGGTTTGACGGTTTAAAGTCGCTACGGTTACAGGCCTTTTAAAAGATAGAGAAATGAAATACGAATTAAACTTTCTGCCAGGGGTTTTAAATAGGCAATTGGTGGGCCAATATCATCGAAAGATAAGAAATGGTCAAACATTAGCCGGTTAAAATATAATTTTAGTTGCTTACCAACTTTAAGTCTACAGAAAGTGAAACAAATCTATAGAAAAGCTGTCAATCTGTAACCGATAAATTAATGAATTAGAAGTCATTCTATTAGTAATTAGACCATTTTAGGCGACATTTTATTCAAACTAAAAAAAAAAAAAAAAAAAATTGTAAATTCGAGATTAGTCTTCCAATTCGTTTTATAGACGCCCTTTGAGTTAATATATATAAATTACAATTTACGATAGTAGCGTGATGCCAAAATATTGCATTGAGATATAGAATAAGATAATGTTACTATTTTACCTTATAAGTTAAAAAGTAAGGCGAGATGCGTTAAAAAATTATTCCACGCGTAAGACATTATGGCTTAAGATGCTACAGACTAAAGATGTTTAATTTTTTTTAATTATTCTTAACTGAGATAATTTAGCCTTGGTCTGATTTAGATTGTGGTTGTCGGATTGAATATTATTTTTTCGCTATTGGGTAAATATAGTGTTGAAAGGTGTTACAGCTTTACAATAGCAGTTCTTATGGTCAACAAACGAAATCGCTTCATTGCTAAGCTTGTCAACTTAAATTGAATCGGATCGGCACCGATATTACACTGCCAGTATCGGACGAATACCGATGTTTGACGTGGCATCGGCCCCGATCCGATATTATCGGGCAATCAATTCAAAAATATTTCTTTAACGTGAACCATAAGCACGTAAAAGCTGATCTGACAAGCGCCGCTTAAGGCTTGTAGTGCGTCAAACGTTTTCAATTCCGCTACGCCCATGAGCAGCAGCAACAATATGTCAGCAAGAACCTATGTTTGGTACTAGGGATAGGTAATTCTTATACTTTTTCCTAAATACTAAATTTTGGTTGAAATTATGGTCGTCTAAATTATCACTATGTGTTTTATTACTTAGTTTGAATAAACAAAGTAAAATAAATCACCCCTTATTACAAACTCCGTTCATCACCTCCAGTCAGGATCAGCAACCTATAATATCTCGCAGAACCTACGCTTTAAACTATAAGGATTTTTAATTCCTTACGTTTTACGAAATCCGATATCTTGCTTTAAATTTACCGATACCACGACGTGAAATCGGCCCCGATTCGATACTATCGGACATACCAATCACCCTCCATTACGCACAGTTAGTAGCAGTAAAGACAGCAGGATGTCCCGAAGATCATACGAAGAGCGCAATTCGAGCTACAAGCGAACATTCGGCGATGGCCCTTCCCGCTTCACCTATTCCTCGAAGTCGCCCGCCCGCAAAGTCACAAGCTCCAAGAACTTCAGGTAAACAGCGTGACGTCAGTAATGATGACGTCATGGAGTGGACGCGTGGCCAGAACAACACTGGATATACGAAACTATATTGACCTTGAAATGAAGTCGTTGGTTTGCAAGTTGTTTGGAAATGTTCAAAAAATTACCTCGCGAATTCTAAACTTGTTATCTCTAACCTCAAATAGAAAATTCTCTAAAGAATACTTGTTTATCCCGCAACTTATTTAAAAGATTAATATTATTACGGTTTGAACTATGATCCGATGTTCAGAATTTTTTTGAGAACTTAAGGAAATCTAAAACGAACCTACGTTTAGCTACAAAAGCGAAAATCGTCCAGTTGTCTGTATTTTAACTTTGCTGGTAAACTAATTTTGCCCGGCATAACAGATTTCTTGTTCGAATCTTACCTTGAGCTAGTTTTGTTCTTGTCTTTATCTGATATCCTTGTTAGGGGGATTGAAAGAGCTTAATATTAGTAATTGGCGCGAAGTTTCCTTTTATTAGTTCGTCTATAGAAGAAATATATAAAAGAACACGTATGTGTATATAATATGCTAAAGCGACTGTTATAAGTTGACAGAATATTTATTTTCAGGCCACCTTCGTGTTTTGGTCGTAATTGATTTTACATTAAGGTTTTATTTTCTTTTAAAATTCACAATTTACACTTCACTAAAAAGCACAAAAAGTTCACTAAATAGCATTTGAGTTTGGGAAGGTTAAATAAATATTATTAAACCATACGCTAACTCGCACCCTAACCCAAATTATGTTAGCAATATAAACTCCCGGGCGAAAATGTGTAGGATTGTAGAGCAGTGCCGAGAAAAGAAATAAAGTACTGTAAAACATTTTCTGTGTCTGATTCCACTTGTATAAACCCTTTGGGGCCTTGCTTTATATGCATAAGCCAGTTTTGGTTTTCAATTAATAACCTGAACTTCAACGTTTCAGGTTTTCCAGCAGTTCAACAGGTGCTGGTCCCAGCGGGCGATCGAGCATGGGTGAAAGAATCCGGGTCTCCAGGGCCCACCCTGTGTCGAGTGGAGTCACCATGGGCGACATCAACGTCATGGCCGACAGCCTTGGTCCGGAATTCCAGGGTATGCGCGTAAACGAGAAGGAAGAACTGCAGCACCTTAACTCTCGCTTCGCCGGCTACATCACAAAGGTCCGGATATTTTAAGCGTTGTTTTTTTTATTTGATTTCGACACCATTGTCTTTCTATTTTGATAAAAAATGGCTGCCGTTTTAACCGAGAATGTTTACATAAAGAAGGGGAATACAAAACAATCTTTTAATTCTTACTTAATCAGTCGGATATATCACAAAGGTCTTGATATTTTGCTTATTTTCAATTAAATTCCGATCGCAGCTTAACACAAAGTTTACTTGTTCCGTTTGGCCCGTCTAATTTTATCCAGCATTCAAAACAACATACGTTTAAGTGTCGATTTTATTTCAATTAACTGGTTGAATTATTTTCAACGGTAATGACACAAGAATACTTATTACAATGGGAATACTATCCCCATGAAAAAATCTATTTTTGTCATAACTTTCTGAATATAGCTTGATAATAAATTGCAAAGCCAAAAAGGTCGAGTAGATCGACATCATCTTGATTAAGACGTTTCGATACGAACTTGTATCATCTTCAGTTAATGTTTCTGGATATAGGTAAAACAAATGCCTTACCGGTACTAAAAAAGTATAATTTCAAATTTTTGTTTAACGTTTCTAATATCTTGACATTTAGCAACGATATCAACACTGTCATTACTTACATTTGTAATTGATTTAGGTTGTGAATAATGAGCTTGTAACTATTCTGGGCAGAGTAACGCGAAAACGATTCTAAAAAAATGAAAGTTAATAATGAGCTAGCGCATTGTAGGTGCGAGCTCTCGAGCAAGCCAACAGAGTTTTGGAAGCCCAAGTTGAACAACTCAGCGCTTCTGCTCCTTCGAGAATCGCTGATATGTACGATGACGAACTAAACAGGTAAGTTTATATGCTCAATAGTAAGAAAGTAATATGGGCAAAAACAGGACACGATGCGGATCTAAGATATATCATGGACATTTTTCGGAGATGACGTTTCAAAGTTACTTTAAAACGTGACGTCACAACATTACATCTATGCGTGACATCATAAAGAAGTAATCTTAAGAAAGCTACACTGTTTGTTTATTTGTTTGTTTGTAGATTTAGGTTGGAGAGGTGTTAGGTTTAATACAAAAGCTACATTACAAAGATGTTATCGATTCAAACAAAGTGAAAAAACGCCTTTATACTTTTTAAGTTGCCAAAACTTTTATTTTCGAAGGTGCGATGAGACATCATATTAATATGGGGTAAAGCGTATTAGAAACGTAATCCAGTTTCGCGCGAGCGTTTGAATACCGTGTTTACCCTAAATTGGGTCCAAAAGACCGTGAAAGGATTTTACATTTTTGTGTATACAGTTTGGTTGAGTAGAATCTAGCAAATAAAATATAATGGGATGTACACCAGTTCGAAAAGTATCAATTTTACAAATAAACACCGATCACTTTTTTGGAAGAAGGATGACAAGTAACATTTCGTTCTCAAATAATGCCCTGTTAGCAGAGGACAAGATATTATGTCACAGTTTTCCCGACACCATGTTTCCTCTAAAATATGGACATACTTTTTACACAATAAAAACTCGATTCAAGTGTTTATAGTTATACCATTCTGTGTTTTATTCCAGGCTGAGAAGAGAGATTGACTCACTGACCGCCCAAAAAGACAACATCCAATTGCAGATGGACAACGTAACTACTGAAGCTGCGAAGTGGAGGCAAAAGTAAGTATGGAGTTCTGTATGACTTCTGTACACAGCAGTCGCTGTTTTGTGAATAACTAGATGCATGTTTCTCAACTTTACTAGAAATTCGGGAAAATTCGGAGCCTTATTTCTAAAGGAAGAATGCGATTAGTATTTTAGGACTTCTTTGGTTAGTTTTTAGCAACACAAGTGTTGAGCCAGGTCAGGGTTTCTCAAACTGGGGTCTGTCGACTAATCTTAGGGGTCTTAGACGGCCTGATTGAATCTTGGTGTATATTTTAAAACTACTGAAAAATTTAATAAAAACACCTTGACGCCTTATTGTTGAATGTAGCTAAGCTAAGCTAGGTTGTTACGCACAATTAAACCCAACCCAACCCCGGGATTGTTATAGAGTTAAAATCAAATACAAACGGTTAAGGGATATGGACAACTATTATTTTGTCTTAGGATTAATCCTACAAACCAACTTTTGAAATTATATTTGCCTTTAAAGTTTGAAATGCCCCTATTTTAAATATCACTGTCGTCTGAGTTTCACTTTAGACACAGCACAGGTGTAGACTAGCATCCATATAAGCACAGTTCGTTGAATAGCACTTAGTTTTCCTATCAAAGAACAGCGGGCGAATTATGATAAGCGCTTTGCATATACTGACGTACAAGGAAGTCGATTGAGTATTAGCCTTTGCCGTGTAAGCCATCATGTGTTGCATGATCCCCTTGAGATTGCGTATTCCCATGAGGCTCTGCAGACATTTAGAGTTAAATGATGATCTATATATAAGAACGAGGTAAGACGGACATGCATAAATTATGTTAGGCGTTAACCTACAGTCGTCATCTCGCAACGAAGCTGAAGTTTAAAGTATTGGGACAAATGTGCAAAACACACTAGCAATACGTTAGAAGAATATTAAAGCCCATACAGAAGTTGGTATCATTTTGAACGTTTCGAATATCTCTTTATTTATTTTCAACATAGAGGGAAGGCACTGACACTAGCAATGTTTATACAGTTTTGTCACAAATATGTCATACATTTTTACAAGCAATTAGGCAAACAAAACCTTAACCAGTTTTCTTTGTACTTTGATGTTAGACTGATTAGTCAATAAATAAAACGGTTATATGGTGGCAATATATAACGACAAATTGTATTAAAATCTTGACAAGCTTTTGTACATCCGTGCTTCATCAGATCAACGCAGAAATGAAACCAATAAAATGCACGAAGTAGCAACACTGGTGCGAGTAAAAGGATATAAGAAAAATGAATGATAATAATTTTCATAGTTGAAAATCACGGTAGTAATTCATCGATATTCTTAGTTGTTTGCATTAAAAACTGTTTTTTAATATTTACTCTCATTAACAGTGCATTTCTTGTTGTGGAACGTCCACTTTGTTATTATTGCAAACACCTCACCCAGTCCCCAAAACAATTATTTACCTCCGTGGCGCCATCCGCAGGTACGAAGAGGAAGCGGTAGCAAAGCGTGACCTTGAAGATGACCTCAACGACATGAGAAAGGACTGTGATGACGCAACACTCGTCAGACTGGATCTCGAGCGCCGCCTAGAGACCCTTCAGGAGGAGATTGAGTTCCTCAAGAGAACCAACGAACAGGTCAGGGTTGGAAACAGTGGTTGGGGTGGGAAAATAATTAATAAGGGGGTTTATAAATTGGTCTGGTTGTAGGTCAGTAAAGCTAGGTGTCAAAAGGGCCTTAACCCAAAGCACTGTTCAACGGAGTTAAGGGTTGGATTGGTCGATTGGTATCATAAGAAGGGATTACACTCACTAAGCTCACTAAGCCATGAAATTTACAAAATATACTATGATCTAACCCTGTTAAAGGGTGGAGTTTGAAAAAAAAAGATGGGATTTGAATAAGAGTTAAAAAGAAAGTTTATAGCGTGATCTAGTTGTACCGTACGCCAGTAAAACTAGGTGATAAAAGAGCTTAAACCTGGAGCACTGACCAACGAACGGAGGGTTGAAAAATAGTAGCTGGGTTAAAAAAATAGTTAAAATTAGGGTACATAGCTAGGTCTAGTTGTACGCCAGTAAAGCTAGGTTATAAAAGGACTTAAACCTTACGCACTGACCAACGACTATGGCTTACTGAGCCATATAATCTAAATTAGTATATGCTGTGATATACCCCTGCAAAAACGCACTGACCAACGAACATTTGAGGGTTGAAAAGAGTTAAAACGGGGGTTTATGTCTTGGTGAACAGGTGAGGGTTGGAAACAGTGGTGGTGTTGAAAAATGTTAAAAAGGGGGACTTTACCGTGGTCTAGTTGTACGGGATAAAGCTAGGTGATAAAAGGGCTTAAACCAGAAGCACTGACCAACGAACAGGTTCTACAAGTTGGAATGGTGGCTTGAAACCTCAATAAGAGGTTAAACAGCCTACTGAGTTATGGAATCTACATAGGAATACACTGTATTCTAGCAATGGTATCATTGAACAACGAACGGTTAAGTGTTGAAAACAGAAGGTTGAACAGAGTTAAAATTGGGGTTATAGCTTGGTCTAGTGATCAAAGGGCCTCAACCTAAATTGCAATCGAAACATATATTTTTGTTAATTCATCACGGAAAAGGTGACAGGAACTGCCAAAAAATAAACGAAAAAAAATTAGTTGAATCGTAAGTACTTTTGGTTACACATTTTCTATTGACCAAAAGTCCAGCGCCATTTGGAACCTTCTTTATTTAAATACTTTTTTTCCAACAAACTGTTCATTGCAAAGTTTTGGCGGCCATTGTATCATTTGTTAGGTGTTCAAACTATACCTTCCAAAACATTATCCTTCCATAATTATGGCAAATGTTTCATCGTTTTTTTTGTCTTCTTCCTCCAGGAAGTTGCCGAACTTCAGGAGCAGATCCGGAACACTGAGATTAGGATTGAGTCGACTCCTGGACCTGATCTGGAGGAACTTCTTGATGACATGAGAAACCAGTACGAGAAGATGTCGGCCAAGCACAGAGCTGATGCAGAGAACTGGTACACAGAGAAGGTGAGGTGTTTTGATGAGTTATTTGGTAACAATAAATACGGTTGGTTTATGAAATGGTATACAGACATGGTGAGAGACAATGATAAATTGTTTGGTAATATCATATATGGTTGGTTTATGAATTGGTACAGCTAGAAGGTAAGAAATTCTGATGAGTTATTTGGTAATATTACATATGGTTGGTTCATAAAACGGCAAACGGAGAAGGTAAGAGATGAAGATAAGGTATTTGGTAATTTTACGTATGGTTGCTTTATAAAATGGTAGGTTAGGGATTTCTAACTAGTTTTTTTAATTTATTATTTGAGATTACTTAGAACTGGTATACAGAGCGTCTAATGTCGATTTACTCGACTATTTTGGCTTTGCATTTATTATCTACCATTTAGAAACTGCTCAAGCCGCGAACTGTAAATTGTAAAGGTGGAATGGCTTATTGTAGAATATTTTTAACAACTTTCAATTTTTCAGGTCGACAACTTGCAGCAGCAGGCGTCTAAGAACGACGACGCTCTTCGTGCAGTTCGCAGCGAAGTGAGCGAATACCGCAAGAGCGTGCAGACACTCAACATGGAAATCGACTCACTGCGAGGCACCGTAAGTTGGTTTTCATTTACCGCTAGACGACGCCCCTGAGCGGCTCCTAGCGAGGCTGTGAAATGAGAATAATAATGTGTATACTGGTGGTGATATTACTTACTATCTAAGGCAGTGGACCCAAATCCCTTTAAAAGCTATGGTACGCCCACTAGGTGAAACCTCCTTAGTTCAATAAATAAACGAACCCACATTTGGCGCATAGTTTAAACTGTTGCATCAGTTTAAACTGTTCATTCATTGCAAACCCACCTGCAAATTGTTGTTGGGTGGAAAACAAAACAAATGAAACCTTAAATTGCACAACCTCTAAAAATAATTACCAGTTGACTAAGTTGTTCAATATATCTACCGATGTAAAATGCGAAGGCCGAACAGTGATCTAAGGGTTTTGTATACAAAGTGTTAAAAAGTTATTCTTTTGAAGCACAATGCTTTGAGGTTGTAATTAGACGTAGAAAAATAATCGAGCCCGTACAGAAATAGATAACTAACGTGACACGTCTTTAATGGCCTAACCGACGTTTGGTTAGTTTCAAACGTGTCGTAAAAGTCCTAATCAGCGTTTTATTTGCAGAACGACTCTCTGCAGAGGACTCTTGGAGAGATGGAGGATCGTTACAACAGAGACACCGGAGATTTGCAAGACACCATCAACAACTTGCAGGTCGGTAACAACAGTGTTGTGGATCCAAAGTCGTTTTGGAAATGACTAAAGTCCAAGTCAAGTCATTTCAAAAATATCTTAAATCCAAGTCTAGTCATTTGTCCAAACCAACTTAGGTCAAGCCAAGTCTTTTAAAAACAGTGACTTAAGTGCATTACAACACTGGGTATAAAAGCATTTTCAATGACTTGAATCCCAGTCAAGTCATTTGTAAAATACTTCAAGTCGAAGTCAACTTTTTTCAACAAAAAACAAATTTGGTTCCAATAGAAGTCATAAGTTGCCCCCAGCAGTCAAGTTATTATCAGAGCAAGTCAAACTAAAGTCATTGATTAAAATAGGTATTTTAAACAAATACACTCACATTGGAAGATAAACTGAGCAAAACTAGTGTTTGGGTAAAAATCGTAAAAAACTAACTTTTCCAAACTACCGTTAGAGGTTTATCACTCCAATGTTCTTTACCCGAAAATACCAAAAAAGCTATCACATTTTCAGCATTCAATAAAATTAATAGCAAGTTATCAACAAAAAACTAGACTAATAAAGAGATAACCCAACAAGAAATTAGGCTAATAAAAAGATAAACCATGAACTGATTTAAACATTTAAACGACAAACTGGGGAAAATTTAATCTTACGAATCACTCACAAAAAAATATTATCCAGGCGGAATGCAATGACCTTAAGGGACAAATGGCGCAACACCTTCGTCAATATCAAGAACTCATGGACGTCAAGATGGCGCTCGACATTGAGATCGCCACCTACCGGAAGTTGCTCGAAGGAGAAGAATCAAGGTAATTTTTTTTTTGCTGGGGAGTGCTCTATTATCGTTGAGTGAATTGTATTGAAGTTTGAAACTCTTTATCATCGTGAAATGTTTTATTGTCCAAAAATCTTTATCATGAGTGAATCGCTTTGATGTTTTACACTTTTATAAGCTTTTTACCTCATAACAAGTCGCTCCATTTTTAAGAAACTATACCTTTCTCGGTAAATGGTTTATCTGCATGTTGACACCGTATATATCAGTGATTCTCAACCTATTTTCTTTCGTGGCCCATTTTCGTTGCACAAAAAAATTGTGGCCCAATGAATTTTTATGAATGCACAAACTATAAAAAGGTTTAGAACAAAATATAGCGGAGCATATAACAATAAATGTACGTTTTATTTGCATTCCTACTCATTTCCCCCCCTAAGCCATTATTCCTGTAAAATTAGGTATAGTGACACAAATGAAACTAATTCTTCAATAAATCTAGCTTTTTTAAAGTGGCCCATCTAAAACGTTTCCATGGGCCATGGCCCACTGGTTGAGAACCGCTGGTATATATATATAAAAAAAAAATAAAACTGAAACCTTAGAAAGTAATTTTTTTCAGGTTATTAGGACAAAATTTGTTTTAGCGTTAAAAAATTCAGTTAAATTTACCGAAAAGGTAAAAAAAATCGCTGCGTGAAACTCTACACTAATTTGCTATCGAATCGGCACCGATACACCCAACTATCGGACGATACTGATACTATCATTTGGTATCTGCTCCCAATATTATGGGACATCCCTGATTCTAACATAACGAAGACTTTAGTTTGCTTAATGTTCAGCATCATCGTTAAACAAATTTGTGTTTCATTAAATTTTGTGGCTGATCAACCATTGTCATTACATGCTTTTAATTTCACGCTTCACACATTTTGCAGGGTCGACACCTACGACGAATCTTACAGGTAGGAAATGTTATTTATTACGTCACATTCAAACGCAGCTTGAATGGATTTTGTTGTTGTTCAAACTTTTATCTTTATTGTGTTGAAACCAGGGAGTATAAGTTTGATCTCTTAGGTTCAGATTTTTTTGAGGTTTAGGTTCGGTAAAGGTTAAAATTTTTGCAAAATAATCTCGGTCCTAGAATGAATACCAAAAAGCCAACCATTTATCTATGGATTTATTTGAAACGTTAACAAAATGCCACCTATACTTTAGCATGAGCTTTGATATTTATCTTATGCGTCCAACTACAACCTCCATCCAACATTTTAAGATTTATTTAAAACGTTCACAAAATGCTAAATAATTTTGTATGGGTTTGAAATTTATTTTACGTCCAATTACAAACTCCAGAAATTATTTTCCTTGAGCAGAAAATTGGTTCCGATTCGGTTTGAATCAATTCAAAACCAGTTTATAAAATTCTGGTTAGGGCACCATTTGACTCCCTGGTTAAAATACAATTAAAGTAGAAAGGTAAAAACCGAAGTATGCGATTTTAGTAGAAACATTTAAACTGTCGTCAAAATAATTTGGTGCATGCATTGCAAGTTGAAATTTCATTTAAATAAGCAAATCTTACAGTAGTGAAAAATACTTTGTGCATGTTTACTTATCTTGGACCAAAAGCGCCCCAGATCTTTGTAGCAACACGTTACTTCAAACTTCATTGTACTTTATAGAATCTCTGACCGTATGACTATGATGAAAGTTGGCACCATGAAGTCTGGATACGTTCCACTCAGGAAATGTAAGTATTGCGTTTGGGACGCCATTTTGCAGTGTTGTAAACAAGTAATTTTTAAAATAACTCAAGTCCAAGTCTAGTATATTTCATTTAATAAAATGTCAAGTCCCAGTCAAGTTCATCAGTTGCCCAAGTCTAATCCTAGTCAAGTCATGATTACAGCAAGTCAACTTCAAGTCGAGTTCTTGTCATAAAAATCAAAGTTAACCTAAGGTAATTTCGTACGATTATTAATAATACTGGAACAAAAAATAAGGAAAACGCAACATATTGCAAGCAAATTGTTTAATGGCAAAAAGTTTATAAAAGAAATGCTTAATGAAAATACTTCATTTCAATCCAAGTTATATGTCCGAAAAACTTAAATTAATTCAAGTCATTTGTCCGAAAGACTGAACTCAAATCAAATTATGCTCCTTAAAAAAAGTATGCAGGTCAAGGTCATTTGAACACAGTGACTTAAGATAGCTTAATTTAAGGCATTAGCCAAAGTCATGACAACACTGCAATAATATGTCTAAGACCCCATCTTAATGGTATCGCGACTAACCCAACTTTTCGTTTAGCTGCTACTTACCAAGGCAGCCAGAAGGATTTGAGCGGCAAAGACGTTGAGGATTTTGAGACTGTCACCACCAAGAAAGTTGTGGTTAAGACCATCGAGACTAAAGACGGAAAGGTAAAGGATTGGAGTTCGTAAAATTTCGTCCTTGGTAATCTTTTGGACGGCTAAGCTTGCAAGCACATGGGTCACAATAATAGTTGCATTTTTTCGCCGGGCAACACGCAATAGGCCAGTGTTTCTCAACCTGTTATCGCGGCGGCAAAAATGCTAAACGCAATTATCACAAATCATTCTTTGGCGACACGTTTAATTTGAAGCATTAAATCTCTAGCTAAAATGGTTGTACTCTAGCTAAAAATTTTCTACAAATTTGAAATATCTTTATTTTCCCAACAGTATGCCTTCACAACATTCCTAATTAATCAGTGTGGTAAAAGGAAGTCTGTTATCTCGATGCCTCACATTATAGTCTTTCGCAGACTTGTTCCTATCCTAACTGTTTGCGCAATGTCGTTATGTCACGTTTGCATGTGGGCTGATAACTAATGATCAATTTCAATACCAAATAATTTTCTCAACTCAAACGAAACCAAATCATAACTAAATTATTCACAACACGTGTAATAACATATTAGCATATTTAAAATAAAAATCACACTACAACATTAACTAATAGCTTATTTTGCTTACCATGTATTACCCGTTTCAGGCAAGAATCATAAACCTAATTATTCTACATATTTTTGAAGGCCAATCATGTATGTAACATATTTCAAACAAAAAAATCGACTTAGAACAAGTTTAAATGACATTTTGCACTTTTCGCCCACGTTGCATGCAACTTATAAACACTGTTGCTTTTATCATTTTGAATTGTATGCAACTTATTGAAAACCAAAAATATTTTACAACAATTCCAATCGTTTTTTTCTTAAGATTGGAGCATAATGGTTGGAGGTTGTAGTTACACGTAAATAAATATATCAAAACCAACACAGAAGTCAGAAACAATGTTTAGATGTTAAGAGACGTGAAAATAATATACAAATAATGTGACATACCACTATATGGGCTTCGAATTTACTACCCATGCAATGTTATATAGCCTTCTTAACTGATAGCATTTTCAGGTTGTAAGCCAAACTGAGGACGTTCGTGAACAACAATCTGGAGACGACCACACCCACCAGACCCTGTAAATCGCCTCTGTCGGCCCTGTAGTTTGAATCTGGGTCTCGGCTTCTTATTGACAGAAGTCTGTTTTAAGAAGCCACACATATACATTTGTAATACCTTGACAGCGCTGCTTAATTATATTCATTATATTATATACATTGCTTCTTATATTTGATTGTATACGACCTTTTGCGTAACTATATACTGATATAAATAGTGTAAAAGTGTTAACGCAAGTAACCTTACGAATTATTAACACCAATGTATATCGGTGTTGGATATTTATTGACTTACCCTACGCCTTATGCTATGTGTGATGTAAAGATAAGAAGACCAGCTGAATAGAGCTATAAAATGTTGTATGTAAACAAAATAATTGCCTTGTAAAGCCTGTTTGAATATAATGTTTATCAATTTGTGCGGTATTTATTTGCAATAGAGCAAAATGCAGCGGAACAGGTCAAAAAATCTCGAGTTTTACTGTTTTCTTTACATACGTTATAAGGTTTTAAGATGCAGTTGCTTTGTATTTGTTGTTTGTGTACAAATTGCTTGAGCAGAAGGTCACGGGTTCGAATCCCGAAGGCGGTAACGTCGACAATTGAAAAGTGTACAGCGCCTTAACTGCCTGTGATCGCTGAAGTTTGAATGCTGGGAAAGGTTGTGGGAAATATTTGGAAGTAATTGTGTGCCTTATATAAATAAAAAATAAAATGTAAAATAAATATATTTCTGTGAGCAAATAGAGAATGTTTGTCGCTAAGTGTCGCTTTTTAACCATGGTTTTAACTGATAATTATCTTGAACTTGATCTATATAGAGTTGAAATTACAACAGAACTGCAATCTATAAAAACATAAGTCTGTTATAAAAATTAGAAACTTGTTAACGTAGTGGAATAAACTCGGATTTTGCTGCGAAAACTACTAATGCTATACTATTTTGTTTCCGAAATTTAGGAGAAGTATTAGGACGTTTACCCGAAACACACAAACGGCCCGTATTGGATGATAAAGTCAGAGGCACACACAACCCGTACTAAAGTCATAAACTCTTTATTCAAGTTGCTTTACCCAAACATTTTAATCATTCTTTTAAAGCAGGGGTTCTCAAACTTTTTTTACCGCGGACCCCTAAAATTTTCTTTCATCTCGCGTGGATCACTGAAGGCCAAAAAAAGACGTCACAGTACAGATAAACTTCACCAACTTACTGATTTTGGTCCAAAAATGTGAAAGTGAAATGGAGTCTAAATACATTTAGTTCAAAACCTTTTTATTTTTAAATAAATTAATTTCTTTAATAAAGTGATTACTGCTTAAATATACACTAATGTTACAATCAGACCTTCATGGACCCCCTAGAACTAGTTCACGGACCCCCAAGGGGTCCATGGACCCCAAGAACCCCTGTGTTAAAGGAAATGCGAATAGCCAGTAAAGTTTAGATTGTTTTAATAAAGACCCAAAGTCAACTAATTTGTCCTGCGCCGAAACCGAAAAGATCAAACACCGAAAATCGTAAAGTTTACTTTTTTACCCATCGTTTAATTGTTTTACATGAATGGGTGGATTTAGGGTTGTAGAGTCAAAGGCGGAAAAGCTAAATAAAAAGTTGGCAATATTTTAACATTTATTAGGAGTCTTCAACTTCGTTCAGCAAGCCAAAATGTTCAGGATAATGCTCAAAATATTAAGTGATATAGAGAAAAATAGGGTTTGCACCTTGGCGTGGGTTCAATTATCAACAACAGCAACAAAAATGAATCCATTAACTTTTTTAAAATAACATTGGAGAAACAAATGACAAAAAAACAACAAAAAAAAACACAAGGCAAATCTCCAACATTTTCAGTCAGCTTTTTGATTCGCACAATTTAATTTCTAAGGTTTAAACCGTTAACTTTACAATGTAATGTTGCAGGTTTCTAAGCGTTAATTAATTTAATAAAGGTATATTTAGAAGTTTTTTCGGAGCCCCTGAAACGTTTTGCGGACCCCCAGTTGAGAACCACTGACAATCAACAATACTATTTTGTTTTTCCCGAAATCAATACAGGACAGTTTTATTAAAGGCCACATGCTAACTAAGAGTCTAAACGTGTTTTATTTGTGGTTCAACTTTTCTGGTATTTTTTTATCAAAAAGCGTGTTCTTTACTCGGTTAAGTTATATTTTTTGTCACAAAAGACAACAGAAGTCATCATTTTTGTGCGATTCATCACAAAAGCATTTCAAGAGCCACTCACAAACCAAAGCAGTCAACAAGTTTTCGAGGTTTCAGGGTAAACTTTGTTGGGTAAACAATGGCCATTGTGCGTCGACACCGGCCCGCCGATCGACTCCCCCTCGCCCATTCATCGCGACACATTGTGACGTCACTTGGGGGAGAGTGCTTTCGGAGGAGTGGCACTCGAAGCGGACAAACGCCCACTTTGTGATTTGCATTGTGAGTCATAATGAAATCGCGGCAGTAGAACGATGGCCTTCGGGGTTAAGGATGTTTATTGCAAGTTCGTTACGATTTTAACGAATATAACCTATAGCTAATTTTAAATAATTAACTGAACTATTAGTTAGGTTACCTTTTTTAGTTTGGGTAACTTTTTAATAGTAATTTCCAACGTATTACCTAACCATACATAAACAATGCCAGTTATAAAAAAATGACTGTAACATTATTCTTTTTTAATTACTCCAATAATACCTTACTTAGCACATCCCTCAATCAAAGTAAAGCTTACCGCCAATTTCGTGAATATTACAATTTTGAAAACAGGGCGGATTTTTATAATAATAAAAAATGTTTTTCCAGTCGCCCACCTCGCTAGCAGATAAACCCAAAATAAATGAAGAATTTAAGCTAAAAATCGTAGGTTTCACTATATTATAAAATCGAACGAAACTTCGGTACTTTCTTAGATATCATAGATTTTAATATTTAGGACAATTATTTATTAGCTCACGCGATAAAACGTACACACTAATATTTCCCAATGCTTACTATATTCATATTTGAAGAAAATAGCGTTAACGCAACACATCCAACTTAATAAATCTTATTTTTCAAGCAAAATGGCCTACAGGTCACTAAGCATTAAAAAACATTTTAGTGTAAATTGTTTACAACTAAGCGTAAAGCCAACATTCTGTTCTGATTACTATGTTGGATTGATATTAAACCAGGCCTTAGTTCTACCTGAAAATAGCAAGAAATTTCTTGGACCGTTTGGCAGAAGGTCAACAAGCAAGATAAATGACTTCTTACATCAGACCAACGTAACGACAGGGAAGCTTAATTTGTCTTGCAACATCGGTTTGCGGATAAAGCAATCCTATAGGAGCTGGAGAAAACAAATTTGAGTCGATCTTATGAATTTCGCACTTGATTAACTGCAATGATTTTCGTTTTAAATGAAGTTGCGGTTTTAACTTTTTGTGTTTTTGTTTAGTCTTTGATATAGAAAAATTCGACAAGTTAGCAGCGAAGCAAAAAGCATAGATCGTGAAATCTTCAACGTTATAATTACTTCAACAACATCAATGTAAATGGCCATCACTTTAACCGACATGTCTATGACCCTTACGAGCACTACCGTGTGAAAACATACTTATTTTTCAACCATTTATTTGTGAGCAAAGAGCCACTTAGACACGCTACTACAAACCTACCATTATTAACGCATTATGCTAGGTTGAAAATAGTAGGTTTTGGTGCCAGATAGCAATAACAACTGTCGCTGTAAGCCACTGGTTGTCAAACTTTATTTCGTGCTACCCCTTTAGAAAAGTTTGTTTGGGAGTTATTTCAAACAAACTTCCTGCACTAGGCACATTTTATTTTTATATATGTGTTTTTAAGAAATCATAATCTTGAAAAATCATGAGCAAGGAATATTAATATCTGCAAGCATTTAATTGCCGCAATTAAGTTTAAATAGAAAACCGAATCACCCCGCGACGTTCTTAGGTAATTAAAACTCATTTAAAAACATGACTTAAGTGTAAGTGCAAATCAAAGACTTAAGTTATACAATACACTGAAAAACAACAGTTTCATAGAAATAGAAGTATAGCCCCCTTTAACTAAATCCGGGTGTTTAGATAACAAAATAAGGCCCCTATTTTGCTGCGCTCTAAAAGGGTATTTGCGTAACCCAGCATTTAAAGCGATCTAAAAGCAAACAACGCACGAATCACTGATCACGTGTCCCTTAGCTCGTAGCTGGGCGCGAACAAGTTGGTAAACAAGTCCCGTGTCCGTGTTCGTTCCGTGTTTTTGCTCGTAGTTTTGGTTTTACGATGTTTGCTCGGTGTGGCCTGAGCTTGTCTAGCAATAATCGACTGGTGTTTTTATTGGCACAAAGGGAGGTATGGTGGCCCTTGCATGTATAGTGGCTTGGGGTGACGGCTAGGAATTTTTAAAGACCGCTACTATTTTATCTAAGTATATCAAATAACTATAGCTAAAACTAGAGTACTATGAACTTAAAGACTGTATTTTGAGGTGTTGTTGAAGAAATTTAAGAGACGTTTCGGATCGCCAAAACACCTTCCATAATTTTCACAAAAGTGTGATTGTAGTTAGGGAAAGGGCAAAAAAAAAAGCTTGCTTTTAAAAAGGAGTTTGCAGATATCAATGAAGACGCTAAAGTCTGAAAGAATCGCGCCTAAAAAAGTTTTGCTTTTTTTCAGTGCTTGTTTTTATAACGTTGGATATAAAAATGTTATGTCTTCGGTTTATTGTTGTCTTACACATTTGAAAGACATTTTAAACCTATTCTTATGTATAAAAGACTTTAGACTTTGATTAAATTTACTTGCATCAGATTATTTTTTTACTCCTATATTTTTTTGAAACATTTCCCTAAAATAAATCATTTTAAGGTGGAGCTCAAAAATTAACGGAATATTTTATATCTTTAAAATCACTTTGTTATTTGAGATTACCAACCCCGTTTTTTCACAAGGCTTAAAGAGAACATAATGCTTTTTGTTAGCTTTATTTATTTTACCTCCCTCTGATTTTTTTCATGCCTAACCCTGACTAGGGAGTGGAACGTATTTGCTCTGTCTTGTCTGTGATACGCGTTACTGTGTTGTGGTGATGTCTGTTGATTAGTAGAGTGTGTAGTCAATATACACGAAGAAAACAAGGAAAGTGAGTCTGTTATCAGTTAACGAAATAAACTTCATTAGCGTTTGAGTGAGCTAAACACGTTTCGAGTGCTATAAATAGGTTAATGTGTGGTTTGGTGGGAATTGTAGTCAGTATATAAAAGAACAAATTAAAGGTAGCAATTCGTGCTCAAAAGAGTGAAATAATTTGTAGTTGCTAACTGAGGTGTGCGTTTTCTTTCCAATAGGTAATTGTTGAAAAAATCGTAAGCAACATAGTTAGTTATGTTCTGTCAACGTCTTATATTTGATTTCTAGTAAACTATAGTTTAATTAAATAAACGAATCGTCTTATTTTGGGGTTGTAGCGTCTCATTAAAAGTCTGAGATGGTATTGTTCAACATTCCTGCGATATTAAATAACGCAGATTAGTCAGTACATAAAATAAAATTGAAAAGTTGGTTTGTTATCGGTTAAAACTTCAGAATTAATTAGTGGTTGAATATCACGTATATATAGGCTAGTTTGTGATTAACACAATGTTCTATAATTTGAGTATAACAGAGTTCTGGTTTGATTTGCACAAAGTGAAGTGGTAACGTTTGTGTGCATTAATTTAGCAAGTTTATCGCATTATTAGACTCGATATTAAAACACACATCGCATAACATTACTAAAACGAACATGTTGGACCACAATACTAACTAGTTAAGCATATAAATTGATAGCGGGTTATTATATGGGTAAAACTCGCATGTAGTAGGTGTTCAGCTTGTAGGCCATCAGTATTGAGAATTTAACCCTACTAATACCCCCCTGTAAAGAGAAAATTCGTTGAGAACAATCACATGGATTTCTCCAAAAGCAACTTTTAACTTGGGAATAAATCAAAACGCTTAAATCGCGCTTTCAAAACCGCAACAAAAAGTTGATAATAGCGTGTGAGAGAAAGTAACTCCAATGAAGTAAACATCAGCGAAAGGTGAAAAAGTCGTGTCATTCCGAACCGTTGAGGCCAGGAAAAATAAATTCGCTTTAGATGAAAAGCAAAACAAGTTGTTATCGACCCACCATGGCGTGCTTTTGTTGTGATAGCTGAGCGCTATAAAATAACGCCGCGTTGGCCATTTGGTCAGAAGACAGATGCCATGGTATGGTTTAACTCAGGGGTCGGGAACCTTTTAGCTAAGGGAGACATATAAGCCAGTTATAGGGTGAAAAAAATAGTTAATTAAGCAGGGCCATTTATTTTGTTGTCATTTAAAGGACAGAACATGCTATGCACCAAAATGAATTAGGTTATTTTGCGAACTTTGATTACGGAGTTCCTTTGAAAGAATAGGGCCTTTTGATATTAGGAGATTCCATCAAAAAGGGTAACTGTCTCGAAAAGCAAATAGGATTCGCGCAGAGCGTCGAAAATTTGGCATTATTTGCGTTGAAAATGGAAAAATAAAGTTAGGAAAGCGGTCGTAACCGCGTGCAGTTTTATTTGAGATCATGCTGAGAAATGATAGCTTAGATTTTTCTGCAAGTCAAATTCTGTCATCAAAATAGCCATATGGCGTCACAAAAAGATCTATAGGTTCCCGACACCTGGTTTAACTCTAACTTATGAAATACATTATCGATCGTTAAGGACGTTGGTTTAAATCTGGTGTGAAATGTGTTTTATAGACGTTTTTGTCTTTTAACAGGGCAACCTTTTGGTTTGGAATCGTTGTTGACAGTAAATAGATGTTTTGCAATTAACTTAGAAGATATATTTTGTAATTTAAGGAAATAATTTTATGCTTTTATTTCTGTTTTTTTCTGAACAGTTAAATATCTAAACGCTCATATACCGTACACAACGCAATGCGTATTGTGTGACCATCAGGCCATTCTTGAGTCGTACCGGTAAACGATAACGGCATGTACAACGGATGGCATAGAAAAGGCTTACCAAAATCAGTTGGCGCAATTAGGCTTTCCCGAAGGTCTCCTGTGTACAGACTAAATACATCGTCAGATTTTGAAGCAAAATTTTCTTTTACATTTTATTGCCTTAAACAAAGTATTTTAGCAAATTTTAAAGAAAAAATTATTTCGCCAATGGTTTGTTCAGGAACTAGTTTAACCTCTGTTCACTTTGCGTTTCCCTGCTTTAAAGCATTCTAATTCTGCAAAACATAGTGGTTTGAGGTTTTAGTTAGACGTATAGTAGGAATTTTAAAGCCTATGCATATAACTACATTGAAACAATTGCAGACTCACCGAATCTGTCGATCAATGACGCAAGCAAGGTAGCCTAACAAACAACTAGCCTGTGGTGAGGTTCGAACTCACGACCTCCGGCCATACTGTGACCTTTGCTCTACCAACTGAGCTACACAGGCTCAGAGAGGAGCGATTCGAGAAACAACCATGCCAAATGCATAGCATAGAAGGGCTAGATCACAGTAGCTTAATGGTTTACTTTCATTTTCCAATTCATTTTTATTTTTACCAGATTTATCAATACGGTAACCTTTATAAAAATCTACAAAACTTAAACTCAAGACCGAGAAAAATATGTGGAGTCTCATTTTCATTTTTCCTAAACAATTTATTTTTATTTCTACTAGATTTCCTAATACGGAAACTTTTATTAAAATCTGCAAAACTTGAACTCAAGGCCAAGACAAAAAATGTCGAGTCTTTTTTCATTTTTCCTAAACAATTTATTTTTATTTCTACTAGATTTCCTAATACGGAAACTTTTATTAAAATCTGCAAACACTAAAACTCAAGACCAAGACAAAAAATGTCGAGTCTAGCTTGGTCAAGATCCCCGCTCTTCGATGCCACCCAGCGGTCAAACAGCCGTCCTCTCCAAAGCTCTGTTCCCAGCGGTTTTAAGATCTTCCTTCAGAACAAGATTAGACCGGTACCCATGCATGACGAACTGGAGCGGGATCACGTGATCAGGAGGGCCGTTGCTCTCTGGCGTCTCTGCTGGCGTGACGTGCCCGACGGATGGGAGCTTTTGGACGAGCGGATGAGAGCTACGTTGGGCGAGGGATGGCTTGAAGCGTTTGAGAAGAGAAATGACGAAAACGTTTTGCTGTCTTGAAATGATTCCAGAGTTTGGGCGGAGTTAAAATGAGCTTGACTTTTGCAGAGTGTGAGGCGTGAATTTGGCAGTGTTTTGTTTTTTTTTAACCCGTTTTGCAGTTAATGCTTTGATGTTATATTAAGAAAATATGGCATGATTTTGGTTTTCTGGTGTACATTTTTTTCATTTTCTTTTCTGTTTTTTATGATCTTTGTTGCTTTTTATGCTGTTGTGACGTTTGCATTTTATATATTTATGTGTTGGTGCATATAAGTGTGAACTAAAAACTGTGATTTCTTAAAGTTATTTCATTAGATATCTAATTTAAAAAAACGTTTCATGTTTTCCTTGATCTACTTTTTCAACTAAACGTTGTTTCTTTTTATTCTTTCGCCAGCTATAAAATATCTTCAAAATGACTTGTTTACATCACTGCTTTTATCTAAATTTGTTACACTGACTTTTTTTTAATTTTAACGTAATATGTTCACCATTTAATGCACTTTAAACACACGTTCAAAACGTAAAACTATTAAAGGTTTTCTTTGAAGATTCTCAGTAAAGTGGTATTTCTTTTTTATATGTATTGTTATGCTTGTGTCTTTAATTGTTTTTATACATAAGACTTTTTTGTTAATGTGTCACGTTGATCGCTATGTATTTTAAATGCAGTCAGACGTTGTACGTATCTTTGTATTGTATTCATCTCAGGTCAAATAAATACACCACAACATTGTAATTTATCGACTGCTAGAAACTGTGTATTTTCAATATTTTTTTTTTTTTTTTTTTTTTTTTAGTTTTTTAGAGATAAAAATACCGTAAGAAAATTAGTTTTTATCGTTAAATTAGGCCTGTCGTTTCTTATCACATATATTAGAAAGAATATAGTTAAAACAAAATAATAATAAAAAAGTTTCGTCTAGCCAAGTGGTTTAGATTTTTCAAAAACATTTAGGTGAGAAACCGTTATTGATTTTGAATGGCTTGCCTTCCAAGGCAAACAAAATAATTAACTTCAGTATATAAATACACAGACTAAGGAAGGTTAACTAATAAATGGCAAAGTTTATTCGGATGAGTTCAATTATTTTAAGTTAAGTCATTTTGAAACGACTTAAGTCCATGTCAAATCTTTTTAAGATGACTTAAATAAACGTCAAGTCATTTGTAAAATTAATCAAGTCTTTTAAAAAATCATTAAAGTCCCATCAAGCCTTTTCGAATAAATACCAAGACAAGAACCAGTTTCATTGCAGGCACAACTGTATGCTCTTTTACTTATCTTCGAATGTATTAAGGACCACAATTTTTTTTTATTTGCGGACCTTTAAAATGAAGTATGGAGTAAAAATGGCTTTTTAGCATATTTTTTTAACTTTAGATAAGTAATTGATATAATTGTGTGAATTACTAAATGCACTATTATATTAATTTGATGTCATGTTTGCTGCATCTACTTTATTTTAAAATTTTAAGCCATTTTTCATACATAACAGCCTAACAAATATGGTTGAAAGGTGACATTTGTACCATGACTACTCAATTTTTTACTGCAAAACAGGTTTATTTATGGCTATTCAAGTGCAAAGCAATGCAAAAAAGAAGAAAAAAATTTTTTTAGAGGGAGGACAATTAATTTTTTTCAAAATTTTAGCCCAAATCTGAATTTTCAAACTGACGTAGCACGGTCAATACTGAACCAAACGTGCTCAGATTTGGTTTATAGGGTTTTTAGACGCAACCTAACAATTCCAGGGGGGTCCCCACTGAAATTTGACAAAAAAGTGTTTTTTTGAACAACCCTAATGTACATACATCCTTTTTTCTCAATGTTAAACATAGCAGATTGTAAAATGGCACGATAGCATTTATTTGGTCTGACGGGCTGCCAATTTAAGCACCTTAGAACAATGCCCGCGAGTCTCCAGAAATTATAGCGGTTCAAAAAAACACGTATGAAATATCGTGACGTCACGTAAAAGACACGCGCACGTATTTTTATCTGCAAACGAAATTGGGAGTCAGTAAAACGGGGCTTTATAAAGTAGTGGTTCCCAAAACATGGGTCGCGAAGAGAGAAAAAAAAATGGGTCGCGCAAGTACGATTCGAATCTGGTGAAAATTTTGTAATAATTAAAACACACTCCGGCAATTACATTTCTGCTCACACGTTTTGGCAAACTATACAAATTGGCTTTTTTAATGACGTCGAACGATCATAATAATACAAGATAAAGAAGGCGAATTGAATAGGTTTTCCAAAACGTTAGAAAAGAAATATAATTAACAGATTTTTCCACTATGACCTTATGAAACTCAGCTGTGCGAAAGTTTGACGAGAATTCAATTTGTCTCTGATAGTGCCACCTGATTACCACATAAGTATACCAGAGGAGCGGTGTCTTGTGATTAATATTATGCCAGGTACCAAATAGCATCAGTTTAAATTAGAAATTTACTTTTTTCTTAATATTTAAGTTCGTTCCATTCCAACATAGACTAAGCCAGTGCTTTTCAGCCCGTGGGATGGTACGCACTTGTGCGGATGAAAAAAATTGAAGTGCGGATAAAAATGGGGCATATTATTATATTTTATGATGCGTAATACAGTCAAATAAGCTGGTGCGCCCACTTATGCGTTACAGGCACAGGAATATAGTCTCGTACAGTGGTTCTTGCCGCTTAAGCTATTTATTTTATATCGGTCAAGGCTTAGGCACACGGTTTTAATACACAAACCTTTCATTGTTGTTTCACAAATAAAACTGAAGGTTGCAAACTTACTGTGCTTGTTTTGTGCGGATGAAAATTTTCCGAAATAAAAAAGTGCGGATGGAAATTTTAAAGGTTGAAAAGCACTGCACTGAGTTATTGAATCAAAGGCATTTATTTAGTTTGTCGTATTGAATTATTGCACCATAAGCAGTTTTGTCGGTATTCAAGGCAACATTAGTTAATAACGGAACAATATTGGAGCTGAATAATGTAGTTTTAGTAAATAGGCCAGTAAAGCAAACAGCCTTTAAAATATTTTGAACAATTGACTAAACCTGCTACAAACTAACATATTTTGTGCTATAGCTTTCCATAAAAGGGTCACGAGATGTTCAGAAAACTCAAATTTGGGCCGCACTTAAAATGTTGCGAACCACAGGTTTAGAAGAAATCTGACGCCGTTTTGCGTTTCTTCACTCTCGGCAACGTGTTGGTGCCTTGGGTGGGTCTCTTGGGTTTCAGGACCCCGAAATCGGGGGTCTTTTGGGGGTCAAAGGCCACAGAGGAGGGTGAGGGGCTGAGAACGATCGACTTGTCGGTTTTGCGAAACGCTTGCACCTGGAAAAGTAATTTATAGGTTTAATAAAACGTTTTGGATGTAATGGTTAAATGCTGAGGTGTCCTGTGGTGGGCTATACTTCACTTCATATATTACCTTTTTTAAATCTTTTGGAGGAAAAAAAACGATGGGAATATGTACCTTTTTTGGAAAAACTTTTAAAAAGAGTAAATCAGATTATTTTGAAATTACACCTTTTAAATCCTCTGCATAAATTAAACGTCATTTTGCTTTTAAAACTTTAAAACATAAGACACACAAAAAAGATTTTTTAAAACATAAGCCACAAAAACAATAAATTATTCATTTTCAGCATAGTGAGAAGGCACTGATTCAGTGCTAAACGTTTACAATAAGCTACCTACTTCTTAATGGGCTTTGATATTCATTGTACATCTAACTACAACCTCTAGCCATTATCTTGGATTTATTTGAAACGTTCAAATGGATTTATTTGAAACGTTCAAAATGATACCTACTTCAGAATGGGCTTTGATATTCTTATTAAGTCTTACTACAACCTCAACCGTTATGCTCCAAAAGTTATCTGTTTACAAAAAAACTACCTGAGTTTTCGCCATTTGGAAGGTGACGTGTTTTGCGCCGTCAGATGGCGCCAGAGCGGAAAGCGATTTCCTCTTTGCTCCTCCTGAAGAGAAAGAGTGAGACACAGGGTGAGAGGAGGACTTTCTCATGCTCTTTTGTCTCTCAACCTTGGAAGCTGCTACTCTGAGGAATGAAGATGTTGGAAGAGGTTTGGGAGTAAAGGAGGCGAAGTCATCATCTCGGCTCTTCCCTTGCGAACCTCTGGAAGACATTTTGTCTTCCGACGTCACGCCGATCTTTATTGCGTCACAGTCGGCGTTTGTTTCGCACGCGGAATCTACTTGTTTGGCCTTTTTGCTCTTTTTCGACTTTTTTGCGCTGGAAATTGTGGTTTTAACTGGATTTTCTTCTTCTCCGTTGATTTCGGTTGGATTTTCGTCGGAATTTGCTGAATTTATCGTGGATTTTTTTTTATTATTTTTGTTTTTTGGCAATTTTTTTTCATTCGAATTGATAATTACCTTTTCATTGTTTTCTTCGGCAGCGTTTTCAAGTGATTCGCTCGTATTTTCTGAAATTTCTTTCTCTTTTTTACCCTTTTTCGACTTTTTGCTGCGAATATTCGCTGTTTCTACAATATTGTCTTGATCGTTTTCCAAATCATTTTCACCTTCGTTTGCCAAACTTGTCTCTAATTTTTTCCCCTTTCCTTTCTTTTTAGTTGTGGACTTTTTAGCGCTGGAATTGCGTGTATGCGGGGTTTTCTTGAAATCAGCATCAGTTTCGGATTGAACTTCGTTAACAACTTTTGAATCCATTTCTGATACTTTGCTTTCAACCATCACAGACTTTTTGGCGCTCAAAGTGCGACTTTTTTTCTTGTCCTCTTGAATTTTAGGGGTAATTTCGCTTTTAACGTCCGATTGCGAAACGGGTTCAGCGTTTTCGATAGGTTCATTTTCTTTTGGAGAATCGTCATTTTCACTCAGTTTTTCCAGGAGTTTTTGCTTTTTCGTGGACATGGCCTTACCGGCGGTCGCTTTTCGTTTTTTCATAGTTTTTTGAGCGCTTTTAACCGTTTTGGCGGCTGAAGCATCCACAAAAAGTTCATCCAAGTCTTCTTGCTGTGTTTTTTCATCGCAAACGCCAACATTTGTCTGCTTTGTCTTTTTGGCACTTTTCGGCTTCTGCAATTGAGTCACAGTTGTGTCAAGATCTGATGAGGAACTGTCCCCGGGAAAGTCCCCGGCTTCCAAAGCGCTCCCTAAAAGAACACCCATGTTGTTGTTTCCCTCAAGGGAGTCCGTGTTATCTTCTGAATCCCCCTGTCTCGATTTTTTCGCCTTTTTCTTCTTTGGTTTCTTTTTATCGATGGCGATTGTGTCAGGTGTTTCTGTGGATGTTTCGTCCACGGGTAGATCTTGGGAAAAAAAAAAAAAAAAGCATTATAAAACCGTATAAATTGTAAATAAAAGTCGAAAAATTTATCGTGTAATGTGAAAAAAATAAATAAAATAACAGTAAATTTTTCCCCGTTTTCGCTGTGTATACTTTGAGCCAGTGTTGTAAAGACTTAAGTCAATGACTTAACTTAAGTGCACTTAAATCACTGTTTTAAACGACTTGACTTGACTGAAGTTTTTTGGGTAAATTGACTTGACTTAAGCCTAACGGACGGAATTACCTGGGTTAAAATGAGGTGTTTCTATCCAGCCCTTGTTTTAAATTGGGCGTTTATCTAAATTTTTCTACATTACCCACACTCGCTTGCAATATGTTGCATTTTTTGTTTTAAATTAATAATTAAAAAAAAAACGCTTCGATTAAATTGAATAGAAAAGTAAATTTTTCTTCATTTTTGGCCAAAAATTGTTTAAAGCAAATATCTAAACTTTTACGAAAGTTGTTAAATTTAACAAAACACAATACAATTAAGTAATGAAAATTAATTAAAGCACGGGAGCCTTTTAAATAACAATATATAAAGTATTAGCAATATCGCTTCTAATTCTTACAAACCTTCAGACACTTCTTGTGGCATCGGTTCTGTTGGGAATCCTTCGTAAAATCCATCATCGACAAAGTGAGGAAATTTCTTGCGCTTCTTCTTAAATGTCTCCTTTTCTGACTTCATGGTGCTAAAATATTTGAAAAATATATGATTTAAATTGCAGAGGAGGCCAAACTTACGTCATTACTTAAGATAACTACATGATGGTCCATGTGCTCAAGGACATAAAGTGTTTTGATAATTAGTATTTTATATATTTGATTGTGATAAAATTAGCTAACGTTGGTAAGAACGTCTAAACCAAGAATTACGTTATGTTGTTAATATTGCTGTATTTACAATTCAGTAGAAAATTTGTGGACTTAGCTAAATTAAAAAAACAATTACGGTGACTTGCTGATTTTTCATTTTTTTTTTTGCCTTATCTGCAAAAACGGCAAAGTGTATTTTTAAGTAGGAGAACAATATTGCTCGATAGATTTGAAAAGATAGGTTGGCAAACACAATGAATTTAAAGATAAAAAATATAGACAAAGCCACTGTTGATCATTAAACTATTTTTTTGTAAATTTTTCAATGACAGTGTGTATTGAGCCACATTTGCGTTCTTATAATTCGTGTTTATATATTTTGGTTCAAAAAAGGCACGATTTAAATGGAGTTGCCCTAATAAAACAATTTTGGTATCCATGTTTACCGAAAAGTCCATGTTTACCGAAAGTATAGATCTAATCAGCAATGAAAAATAACCATGGTAACGGCCAGTTTTATTTCACTTTATTTTTGTTGCACAGTTCTACAAAACGGTTCCTGCCATTCGATATATCGGCCTACCTCTAGCAGACTTTGGTAAACTACGGACACAGGCTAAATCCGGCCCGCAAAGTAATTTAATTCAGCCGGCGCTTTACTTTTTATAAAACTTTTTCAATAGAAATATGCCTACAAGTTTTTTTAGTCATTTTGGAATATTCTATTGAATGAATTACGCAAGGCATCCTGACTTATTCGTATACTCTTACCAGCATGTCAAAACTAAAATATTTACAGCAATCTTTACAAAGGAATCTATTTTATGTGTATTTCAAATTAGATTATTTGTATTTTCTCTTTTGATCCAGCCCTTCATAACATTTTTTGTCTCATATGCGGCCCTTTGTAAATAATTGCACACCCCTGGTCTAGAACGCACAGCATTAAACCTTAAGTCAAGCACTCAGACTCACTCGTATTCTTTTTCCAGTTCATTTGCTAGTTTGCCCATAAAGTCCTTTTCCTGTTCTTCTGGGTCAATATTTTCGTCAGGGAGAATATCGGGAAGGTCGTCGAGTGGAACCTGGCCTTCCGCAAGCGACCGCAACTTTTTCACCATCGCATACACCTGGAAAATTTGACGTTTTCAAATTTATCGGGGGGTTAAAAAAGCATGTTTGTGCTTAAAATCTTCATACTACTTAATTTAGTTAGCAATGCTAAAGAGTTTACCAGTTTTGTCCCTTCATTAATTTTAGTAAAAAACTTACGGTTAATTTAAAAAAAGTTTAACTAATTTTAAAATATATTTCGCAGGAATAGTAGGAGCGTATTTTTTTATTCTCATTTGTTAGGCTTCTCAATGTGCGGTTTTCATTAAATATTTTTTATCGTATTGTACATGTTTTACAATTAAAATGGTTATATATTTTTTTAACACTTGTCGTACATTTTTGATTAATATTAAATATTTCATATTTTATTAATTGTCAAAAAACATTTTTTTTGGCATTACAATCGATAAAAAAATTGAAAAACAACCATCAGTTGTTTTTAAAAAACATTGATTCTTTAGGCTCCGCATATTAATTGATACAAAACAGTTATTAATAAAAGTCTTTATAGTTAAAATAAAGCCAGTATCGTCAATTTTGAACCATTTCTTCATTTTATACTCTTTTATTAAATTTATATTTCCCAGTTACCTTCTTGCGATTTCTTGTCAATGTGGTTTCTTCATTAGCGGCATCAAACATTAAATCAGCAAGTGACGTGTAGTTGACACCGACAGCAGGTTTCACAACCTCTTCTGCTTCCTCTGGGTTCACCTCGTTAAATAATTCCTGAGCCGGTTCCGACTGGTCAACTATTTCCTGATTTTAAAGATACTTTTGTTAGCTTTTACATGCATGTCAAGGGAAACAGCATAAAATTTGTAAATAGTAAATATGAGAGTAGCTTTACTGTTAACACCTAAACAATACAATTGTATAACATTTTTATAAATATTGGATATGAGCTTACGTTGATAAGCCTAGTCAAGCTAAATAGCGGAGTTTGGCATATTTTAGAAGTTAGTCGACATTATATTACTTAAAAAAATTAGAAGTTAGGCGACATGATATTACTTAAAAAAACAGGGTAAGTGTATATCTTAGACAAGTTGAAAATATGTACATTTATACATTTTACACATTTTGCACAGTTTTTTATATTTTAAAAGTCAAGTTTAAATTCTAAAAAGACTGTTTCCTTTTTGATACCTGAAAGACTTTCTCCATAGATTTGTTTCTCAGCTCAAGTACAGTGGTTTTGCAGCAAAGACTCACAAACGGTTTCAACAGCAATTCAGACTGCAAAAACATTTTTTAGGTCTAAAATAAGTGTGAAAAGAGGCGAGTTATCCCCTAAATTAAAATAAACTATGTAATTGTGATTTGTTTCTTAAAATATATGTATAAAATGGTTCCAATTTAAAAGCATATACCCAACTTTTTAAGATTTTACATTTAATAGTATTCATAACATAAAAAAATAAATAGAATCAAGATTTAATCTAAAGTTTTTGAGAGACAACCAAAAAAATGCATTTGAAACCTTATAGAAGTATTATTGGAAAAAAGTTTTACACTTTATTCAACAAGATAAGTTTATGAGGTTTTTATGCATTATTAACTTAAAATATACAATACATACATCATGCTGTAAACAAATAAAGAGTAGTTTTATGCTAAACAACATATAAGCAAAATTGCAGGCAATATATAGATGTTATCTGTTGATTTTTACATACCTTATCTGGTGTTAGATTTTCGTCTGCGCATGATGATAGCTCTTCCATGTAGATTTCTATTATATGGAATCGAAGGCCCAGAGGGGGTCCACATGTTGCCGAGGGGCCGGGGGCTACTGGGATTAGGGGACCGTTTCTTAGAACTCCCATCACCCATTCAATAACACCTGTGAGAAAGATTTTAGTTGCATATTAGGTACGAGATAATAAAACAAACATATTTATCTTTTATCTCTTGATATATTTTTATCTCCTTAAAAAGTGTTTCACTACAAAGTATCAAGAAAATGACAAAATGTTATGCTAATACTTTCAATTATAAACGGAAATTTTGGGCAAAAAAGTAAGGCAGTCAGATCAGATGTCAAATGCTGTAATTTCTGTGATAAAATAATGACCTAATTATATCAAAAAAAACAAGCAAATGTTTTTACTTTTTTAGGGCAAATTTTGTGTTATTGTCACACAGCAAAATTACTTTTGACAGTAAATTGAAGATTTTTTAGGCTTTTTTTTAATAATTAAGTTGCCTTATTCCGCAAACCTTGTCTGTAAGCCTGTAATCCAACAAAAATTATTTGGTATCAGGTCAGCATCGATACTACCCTAGTATGGAACAGTTAAGACCAAATCATAGACGCCGACTTTTGTATTTCAAAGGGGTGCTCAAAATTTACCGCTAAAATGACATCACTAAACGCCCGTTGAAAAGATAAGTATATATATGTGGAGTAATATATAACTTTTGGTATTTTATACTTTTATTGATTAAAAATGCGAAAAATGCATCTTTAGGGAAAGCCCCTTAATGGTTTACAAAAAACAATTTTTATGATAAAGGTGTAAATAAATCAAACTACTGGAGACTGGGCAGCAACAGTTTATTTGCTAGGCAGGCATGCTGAATTGAATTATTAAAAACAATGCTAATCAGTAACTTCCATTAAAATATTGCTAACTAGAGTGCCAAACAGCTTGTATAAAACAAAGTATTAAGTGTTTTACAGATACATTTACCATTACTTAGTAGGGATGAGCACCCAAGTATTTGCTAAGGGTGCTTGGAGCACCCCCTAAACTCGGCATTTATGAAACAAATATTCAGAAACCTAATCTCATATCATATGCATCAAACGAAATACATTGTAATTTAAAGGAATATTTATCATTATTTAGGAAAATTGAGCATCCTAAGTTTCTGTTAAGCGTGTTCGGACTTCGGGAGCACCCCAAACTCGGCGTCCATGAACTAAATGTTATCAAACAAGCTGACGTACCTTCATCCCATCCATTGTTCTTGATTAGGACAAATGAATTCTGGAGCATGAATCTGCACAGAAGAAGAAACTTGTCCATCCTTAACCTATCAATTCCCATCCATTCGCGACCCATTGTGGCAAGGAAAGTCTCCAAATACATGATTGACGCCTTGATATTCTTTAACCTGGAAAAAGTGTTTGTTGGTAATAAATAAAAGTTAAATAAACTATGATAGAATAGTAGGACATATTAGTGTTTAAACAAAAAAAACTTTATTAAACCAAAAAACATTACTGAAATCCCAAAGCTTTTTTAAAAATTTAATTGAAAAGAGAGTATTAGAAATAAGATTTTGTTGCGATAAATATCAGCTTAATAGTAGATTTGACTTTCATCAAAAAAAAGTTTGGGTGTAAAATTAAATTGCACAAACTGTAATATTTAGTGTATGTAACTGTATTTAAAAAAATAAAATGGAATAGTACTTGTACAATGAACAAGACCTGAAGATGATTATAAGAACTGAATATGACCAACAATTCAATACCAAGCAATTCGATTTGAGTCATTTGCCAAGTAATTTAAAAAAAGATTAACTTGATATACATGTAATATAACCATACAACTTTTAAAATAATAATTTTATACAAAGTATAAGGCAAATTCCGCCGTTTTGACAAGATTTAAATAATAGTAAGACTCCTTGTTCAACTTACTCAGAAAGCAACTTTGCAATTCCCCTGGCCAACTCCTCCTGGATAAGAGGTTTATCAGACATCCACATACAATAGAAAATGCCCTTCCAGATTCGGATCATTTCATCTCTAAAAAATGGGTTAAAATTTAACAAAAAACTGACACTACTAAAAGGGTTTTATAACTAAATCAAGTTGTTGGGAGTTAATAGTATTAGGTAAATTTCTCAAAAAACAAGAAACAAAATCACAACAGATCTAAAATACTAAAAATGCGTTCAAGAAAGGCAATATAAATTAGTAAAACATAATTATATTAACACAACATCACAAATTCATATGTTTATGTATGTCATGTAAACTTTTCCATAAAAAATATGCTGTTGCTACCAGGCATAGTATGCAAAAAGAAGCTCTTCAGGTTACTAATTTATTTTATCCAACTTTTCGGCTCCCTATACAGGATGCCATCATTAAGGAATGTAACAACACCAAAAAGTAAATAAACATGTGGTAACCTACAAAAATTGTTTAGTAAAAAATCTCCTTTACCTTGAAAAGCCACTATTTGACTTTGCAGACCGGGCCATCAGAAACTGTCTAAGTTTTTTAAATGCCCGATCGCGGATCTTCTTCTCATTTGCAGCCAGTCGTTGTGCAAATTTTGCCTCAACACTGTTTGCTATGGCCACCATACTGTCTTCTTTTTCCGTCATTACAGTCATTGTCCTGACAAGGATTAAAGACAATACAAACCTGTCCTATTTAAATTGTACACCCTAACGTTTAATGAAATAACATACCTTTTGAATAAAACAAGTTTAAATAATATAATAAAGGACAATAAGGAGCTGGCCTTTTTAAAAATCATGACAATTCTAATGAAAATAAACATGTACTATTGGTTATAAATTTTCAAGTACCTATGTTATGTTCAGTGTTGTAATAGGGTAAAAAAATTAAGATGCCTTAAAACATAATCAAATAACAATAAACAATTGATATATTTCTTCAAACCTACCCTTTAATTTTTAAGGCAATTCAATGATAATTGAGTTACATTTAAAACTATTATTATGCCTGTATATTGCCAGTATTAATGCATAGGGTGGCATAAGAACTTATTTTAACTATGGTATTGCTATATTTTGCTTTGGTTTTTATAGTACTTTGAAATGCATGACATGTTTAACTGCATCAATTTTTCGCATATTAAAACACTGAAAATGACATTGGCACTTGTAGAAATATAGGAACCTTCAACATTTATTCAAAACTTTTCAATCCCACTGGTTATCTTTGGAAGGCTATAAAAACTTTAGTCAAGCTTATCGGGATTGTAGTGCAGGCAAGAAACAGCTTACAAGCCTAACCTTGGACTAAAATACTGATTTCGGGAACAGCTTTTTCAAAAGAGCCTGTCACAGTGTAATGAGGTATCAGGTGGCACTTTATAAAGGTAATTTGTCGGGAATACAATACAATTTGTCTGATGATTACCACATTAAAAATTAGACAAATATGCCAATTCGCAAATATATTTTTTAAATGAGTATTCTGTAATCGTAGGTCAGTACTCCTTTAGTATGGCTAAATCACAGTAAATACCTATGTTTATTTCATGGCACTTTAAATATTGAAGATTATAAAAATGTCTATATTAATGTTACAGCATAACTTTGTCATGTTCATCTAAAAGACCTTTTAAAATAGTTCGCTTAGAATCGTGGATGTAGTTTATGTCCAAGGCCTCCATCATGTTCTCCAAATCCTTGCCTCCGCTAAGGAAATCCTGAACTCCGTAGGACGTCCGACCAATTCTGTGGTCGGTAACACGGTCGTGTGGAAAGTTGTACGTCCGAAGTTTATCCGACCTTTCCCGACTGCGGATCTGGTTGCTTCTCAGCGAAGACTCTTTGCTGGAAGTTTCGGAAAAAGCTTTCTGATTAAGTATCTCAGTCAATTGGATCATGGCCCTGTTCAAATTCTGAACTTGGTTTCTTGTGGCTTCACAGGTGACTAGAGTGCCGGTGGGTAGATGCTTGAGATTAACGCAGCTGTGCGATTTCTGGACGGCTTGGCCGCCTTTTCCGCTGGCCAACGTGTAGCTTATTTGCAAGTCGCCCTTGTCGATTTTTTGCAAAACCTGCTTGCGTTTTTGAAGAACGGAGACAGTCGCAGTGCTTGTGTGAAGTCGGCCTTTTGAGTCAGTCGCAGGGAAGCGTTGAACCCGATGTGTACCGGCCTCATGGCGCAAATACCTAAATATGCTGCCATCGTGCTCTAGTATAACGGCGCTGGCACTCGCAATTCCACCCGCATCATGTTCTTTATAGTTAATCTGCTGAAAGTCGAGGCCCATTCTTTCGCAGAAGCTGTAATACATTTCGTACAAGTCGCGAGCAAAGAGCATGGCCTCGGCTCCACCCACGCCTGGTAACACTTCAAGAATAGCGCCTTCGCACGTCTCCAATTCCTGATCCTCTATGAGCGAGTCAACGATGTCTGTCCTCAAATCTTCAATCTGCTTTTCAAGTTCACCCTGATCGTTTCGAATCTGTTTCAGCAAGGTTTTATCGTCGTCGAATTCGGCGGCAAAAGCTTTGAGATCACTCAGGTCGGATTCCTTTTCTTGGAAATCTTCGATGACGTCGACGATGGAGTTTAGCTTGTGAAAAGCTTGCCTTGTTCCGCCGCCAAGCTCCTCCAGGAGAGTTTTGGGGATGTGATCTGTGGCTTTCATATCTTCTCTAGTCGCCGGGTTGTGCAACACGCTCTTGACAAAGTTGAGGAACGAAGAAAATCTTTGCTCCTCGCCTTTGAGAACATAGCTTGAGGCGAGCCTGTAACACTTAAGGGAAGTCGGTTTCGTTAAGCATCTTGACAGCAGCTGTGCCAGCATTTTTTAGACTTTCGTAAAGCTAAATGTTTGACATTATGAAGCTAGCATGCTGTGTCCCTTACTGAAGCAGAAAAAAACATTTAGGTGTTTAAATATTGGATTAGATTGATTGATAATTGGGAAATTTTTAAAGCTTTTTCTATTTGGTACCCAGGTTAGAAAGTAAGGCCTGCATGGGGGATTTATTCCCCGCAACGTTTCCCGCTCAGCCGCGGTCGTAGCCTCACATTTCATGTAAAATCAAGGTCAAATGCGGCCAGCCACGAAAAATCGCTCAAACGCGAAAAATTTTCTTCGAGGTAACGGTTTTCAGTATAGTCCTCCATTTTTAGCCATGCAAATTTTACAAATACCGTTATTACAGCCGCACGCAATTTCAAGCTACAAAATCGTCTCCCCCGCGCAAAATCCAAAGTTTCCAATCTGGTTTGGTACTGAAAGTAGCACAAAAATGGGTTACAAATACTGCATACCGGCTGTGCCAGCTTTTTTTAACTTTTGTAAAAGCTAAATGTTTGACATTATATAGCTAGCGTGCTGTGTTCACTAATGAAGCCGTAAAAACGTTTGTCAAAAAAACATTTTCATTTGTTCCAGTATTTTGATAAGTTTAATGATAATTAGTTCTGTTTTCTGAATAAGATAAACCTCTAAATATCAAGTAGTGGTTGTCATAAAGTTGATTATAAAGCTTAGTTTCCAATAATAGCATCAAAAAATAAAACATCCGCTAAAGTTGCTCAAAGGTTAAGGAAAAGACCATCACAAATCTGTGAATTTACAATAGGATAAATTGCTAAACCCAAGAACAGTATATTGAAAACTGAAGTTTGACGTGGATTTCTGTGGATTGATCCATGGAAAATAGTGTACATTTTAAAGTTTGATGCAGTGTTGTAAACAATTTTAAAACAAATAACACATATCACCGATTCAGTTTAACCAAGGGTTTATGGATTGTTATAATTACCGCAACATATAGTTCTAGGTTACACTACAGGCTAGCTGTAGCTCATCGGAAAAGGAATGAGTTTTGGCTGGTATGTTAGCTGAATGTTATTAAATTTAACTCATCCAATCTTGTATTTTTCTCATGACATCTGTTCAAAATTAGCTCTATTGAAGATGCACCTAATGGCCAATAGGCAATATTTTTTAAGCACAAAACATTTTTATATGCAAAATACCTGAAAACCAAAATTTTCGGGTAACACTAATTTACGGAATGATGAATGGTCGGAATAGTCGGAACGCTCACTAATTTACGGAATGGTCGGAATTGTCGGAATGGAATGAATAGGGCCGAAACTAAATTGATGAATGGTCGGAACGGAATGAACTGTCGGAATAGAATGAACTGTCGGAATAGAATGTATGACGCTGTAGTAGCAGAATGAACTGTCGGAATGAAATGAACGAGCTGTAGGAACAGAATGAAACCTAACCCCAACCCCACCCCAACCCCAACCCTAACCCTAACAGCTTCGTTCATCTCATTCCGACAGTTCATTCTGTTCCTACAGCTTCGTTCATTTCATTCCAACAGTTCATTCTGTTCCTACACTTCGTTCATTTCATTCCGACAGTTAATTTCGTTCCGACCATTCATCAAATTAGTTTCGGCCCTATTCATTCCATTCCGACAATTCCGACCATTCCGTAAATTAGTGAGCGTTCCGACCATTCCGACCATTCATCATTCCGTAAATTAGTATTACCCAAATTTTCAATCCACTGTTATATTAGAAACTACTATTAGTGGGCACACGTGTGGATTTTAACCAGTTGAACAAAAATTAGACGCCATTTTTAATCTAGTGCAATTCTTAGTCCTTAGGCCTAATTATTGTTATAAATTGTATTCCAAACAAGTCTGCAATTTGGTGAAATTATGTTATAATTTATTTAACTTTACCAGATTTTTATATTACATCGTCAATTGAAGTTAATTATACTTTTTATCCAAAGAAAGTAAGATTTGTTTTTGTTCACAATCACAGCCAAGAAAAAAAAATTAAAAACGTTAAAGAAGGTGCAGTTTTTACAGAAACTTTGCGGCCTTTAAACCAGTTTGCAGCATTAGCTTTACATTATTGAGTACATACCATTAAGTTGAGTAATACAATACATGAATAGATAATAAAAATGAGGAACCAAAATGTCGGTTTACATTATAAGCAACAACGCCCCCTTGCGGTGACTAATCTCTCACTTTAATTCAGAAAATACCCGACCTGAAATACCTTTGCATCATTGTTGTTTGGTGATATTCAATAGTTTGTTGATAAGGAACAACCGAAAAGAATTGGTTTTCAATACTTATTTGGGCATGTAAAGAACAACAATTTAACTTCTGCTATCGACTTTGTACTGAAAGTCGTTAAAATGTGTCGCTAGAAAGGTATTTACTGAACACAAAAAAAGGAAGCATCTCGAAAGCTGACCAGTGTCATCATATTTCCGGAAGTAAAGTCCATATCGATTGTAGAAAAAACATAAATAAAGTATTAATTTTCTTGTTTTTAAATGCTAATGTTCAGTCATAATTCACCTTGAAAAAGTTGTATTTTTAAAGCCTAACTATAACTTTTAGTAAAGTTATCTATTAAATGGATGATAGCTGGTTCAATGGAAAATTGTAACTTGAAAATTATTGTTTAAGTTAATGGTAGTTTGGGTAATGAGCGTTGTTGGGCGCTGGTCTAGAATCCTACCACAGTTATGAAATTAACCCACAATATTTGGGTTAGGATGCGAGTTAGCGTTTGGGTGTGGGTGGGTCAAGTATTATTATAGTCTTTATTTAATAATAAAACTTGACTCACCCTAACCCAAACGCTAACCCTAACCCAAATGGTGTTTCGTTGTGGTAGGATTCTAGACCAGCGCCCGTTGTTGTTGTACACCAGTCCAGTCATTGTGAAAAGACTCAATTTCTAGTCAAGTCATTTATAAAATAACTTTGGTTTAAGTCAGTTTTCGTAAAACATAACAAGTCAAGTCTAAGTCATCAGTTGCCCAAGTCATTGTTAGGGCAAGTCAAATCATTGACATAAAATTAAACAGTAAACTGTGACAATTGGTATAAGCCTGTCTGTAAAGAAAGAACTCTCAATCGAAACCGCAACATATACATATATAACAAGCTAATTAGTTTGCGAGCAAAAAATTACATCAATAATCCAATTTTAGTATAAAATATTTATTGAAAACAACTAATTTTAACCTCAGTTATTTGTTATTGGTCAAAGTCAAGTTATTATCCAAAATCCTTCAGCCAAGTCAAGTCATTTGAAAAATGTGTCTTGATGGACTTTAAGCAAGCCATTTACTTAGGTTTTTTGTAAAAATAGTATTTTGAGAGTAAGCCGAGCATAATGGTTGGAGGTTGTAGTAAGATGTAATAAGAATATCAAAGCCCATACAGAAGTAGGTAGCATTTTGAACTTTTTGAATATGCAATTTTTGGTTCTACGGATATTTGAAATATTTAAAATGATACCTACTTCTGTATGGGCTTTGATAGGAGCTTTAATCAGCTGATATAATGAGTAAGTGATTATATTGGTCTATCTTTAATTAAAATTTTAACAAACCGTTTTGAAAACTTACAGACCATAGAATAAAATTCATTGCAATGCCCTATATACTAGTAACCACCCAGATTCGGCTTGAAAGCGGACCAACTGTTGTTGGTGACGAAGATGCGGATAGAGACATTATGGCGCATCTCGGAGCTAGTTTGGAGCAAACCGCTGGTAACCCGTTTAAAGAATGGGTCGTTAAGAAACCGGTGCGTAAAGTGCTAAACAGTTTGGAGAAGATTGGCTACAAAGTGATTGCTTCAACCGGAATTGGACAGACTGCAATTTGGACTCTTCACAAATCAAGTCAATCTTGATGAAATATATGTTTTGGTCTCTGCATTATGTGCAATAAATGTATCGTTTTAGTCTTCAAAAATATTTTAATCGAGAAATGCCAAATAAAATAGCTTTTCTGTTTAAATCGCAATAGGTACTTGTTGCAATTTTGTATTAGTTTTTAGTTTTAAACAAAATGTGCAATTTATGTTTATTCAATCTGAAATTGTACTACCATTTTCTGTGGTATTTCTGTAGAAAAAAAGATTAAAACCGTTTTGTTGCAGTCCTTGTCCTGCCAGTCATACCACAATATTTTTCAGATTTATTTTTGCTAAATTAGGCAAAATATGCACGATTTGTGGTTTTGGTTATTTGCCTTACGTTAGCCTGGTCAATGTCAAATATAAAAAGAGCGAAATTGGACCATAATCCTTTGAGCGTAGATCTGGAATCTAGAAAGGGAAAAATGCCCAAGCAAAAAAACAAAAATGCTTTCACACAAATTCGCAATTGCCAAATATATGGCAGAAAGAAATTTGGAAGAGTTGAGCAGGTAAAGGGTTAAATTGGTAATCGTTGTTCAAATGCTTATTCATGAAAATAACTTGAAGTATATAATTTGTTGTATGCTAGTTAAACATAAATTAAATAAAATAATTAAACTTTGGCAATTGCATAAAACTACATAATATTTGATTGAAGAAATGTTTTTTTTATTTTATTTTGTTTAAGTTGAAATAAAACACAAAATTTTATCACTTGCCCAAAACGTTCAGGGCCTATAGTCAACCAGTGTTACCACTTACCACTCCAGTCATTTGTAGTTTTATAAACTCTGGTCTTAGCTTAACATAATACAACATAAAATTAATGTATTTGTATTAATAAAAAATGTAATTGTTTTTAAATTATAATGTTTAATAAATTCGAGTTTTCAAATGAAGTGATATTAAATACCTGTTTTAAGGCATTTTTTACCAGTATTTAATTTGTTCTGTTAAATCCCATTACATTTTTTAATAACATTCAATTTTAGATAAAAGAAATATATATTCGTCAAATTTGAAGATTATTTTTCTAATTCGATTTTTGTTTCCAGCTGCCAAGAGACTTCTTTTCTGAAGAAAAAACTAGTCTTGCTAAAATCGTGATTGATTCTGTTTACGGCATGACTGCGATCCGGAATCAAGCAAAGGAAAAAACTCTGTTAACATTTACATCTGATGTTAAGGTAAGTCTTTAATTTGCACAGAGAAATAAACTACACCTTTTAAATTGTATTTTATTTACAAGTATAAGACCCTATTTTATAATTTCCCAAGTGAGCTATCAAAAATTGATACTTCAGTATTTGTTCATCAACACATTATTTATTAAGATTTGAAATTTGTAAACACATTCTACTGTAATATTGCGTATCTACTATAGATGTCTACTAACTCTAATATTGTTTATCTTCTATTCATATGTGTGTGTATCTTTTGTTGAATGCAAACTAAAATAAGTGTACATATGTGTAATAAAAAGAGACAAAGAATTTTGTTGTTTAGAAATTGATCAGTGCCCTTATTCCTGGAACACCTGAGGAACCAGCATCTACTGGAGCGGCCGAACTAGTTTGTTCCTTTGAACTAGTAGAGGTAATATTATATTTTAAATTTATTGCATTAATTTCCTAGAATGATACCATTTTCTGTTAAACAAGTACCCTTTAAAATCATTTTGTATTTCTTTCAGTATACATCTTACTCCAATTATAAAGTTGTTGGTCTGACAACCATTTTTTTTTATCAGATTAACAATTTTATATTTGATACAATGCCTGGTAGCAACAGTAAATTTTTTAAGTTATTGCTTTTGTAAAACTTTACAAACTGTTCATAATCTTCAGTAGAAAGAGAGTGGCCCAAATAATAGATAAAAGATTCATTCTTTTATTAGCAAACGTTTCCGCAAGTTCTTTTGCCATCCGCTTCTTTGCCATACTTTCGCCTTGCGGGTGTACTTTTCCGTTGCAGTTCTTATCACCGTTACTTTGCGACTTCCTTTTTTCTGTTTATATAGCGTTCTCCGAGCGTTTATATAGTAACTCGTTTTTATCTTAGCCTCACTTACCGCACTGATGATGGCAAAAGAACTTGCCGGAACGTTTGCTAATAAAATAATGAATGTTTTATCTATTATTTGGGCCACTCTCTTTCTACTGAAGATTATGAACAGTTTGTAAAGTTTTACAAAAGCAATAACTTAAAAAATTTGCTGTTGCTACCAGGCAATGTATCAAATATAAAATTGTTAATCTGACAAAAAAATGGTTGTCAGACCAACAACTTTATAATTGGAGTAAGATGTATACTGAAAGTGTTCCTATTTACAAACTGTGTTTAGTGTTCCTGTTTACAAACTGTGTTTTTGTTAATAATTATCAAACAGCTTATTTTATATTGAGCATACAGAGTTACTACAAAGCCTGTGAATCTTTTAAAAGTTTTAGACCGTCTTTGATTTGATTTTCACATTGAAAAGTCTTTGTAAAACCCTTTTTTTTTACAAAGGGTTTGAATGTCTTTTAATTTATTTTATGTACAGCTTAAGTTATTTGTTTAGAAAGTCCCAGTACAAACACAATTAAATAACTATTTTTAATTGTGTTGACCAAGGCATTAAAACTGTTTTGTTTTTGAATTGTATATATATAAAAAAAAAACGGCCCACTTTTAGGTCTTTAAAAACCTACAATCTTTTTTTAAAAAGTCTTTTTAATTTGTGGGGTAAGGTTAACCCTGTTTTAAAAGATCTTGTGTTTATAGGGTTTGCTGGAGTTTCTTGTCAGCGGATTATTCCATGATGCTTCCACTGCTAACATGACCTCCCCTACGACCTTGAACAGGTCACAAAGGATGCCTCCCTTTCCGAAAGAGAAGATTTCTACGGCAACATCAATTTTGCAAGTTGTTTACGAGTGCTTTGTGCAGGTGAGAATTTAACAGCAACATAATTCTACTCTTGTCACACAAAACCCAATTGATTTTTTTGAGTTTGTGTAAACGCTGTTAAATATTAATGCCTTGTTTATTTTGGCTCGAAGTAAATTAATGTGAACCTTGAACAACTGTAGCACTGCAGAATATAAATATTGCCTGTCTAGTTAAATGCTTAAGGCTTATTGTAATGGAAACAATACTTTGTCCAGGAAGAGATTAAATAGTTTTTATTATTATTAAATGAAAAATAATAACCGTTATCTATAGTAGGATTTAAAGTTTTGCAAATATTGTACAATGTACAGCTATTTATTTTATACCTTTTTCACATTTCTTTTGATCACATCTCAAAAATGACTAATTTGTTGTAAAAAAAACAACCCCATTTTTTAATGCTCTGTTAAATCTTAAAAGGCTTTGGTTTTATTTGCATGTACTACTAACCGGTTAATTTAACATCGTTTAAATAAAAACCACAACCCGTACTGCTTAAAAAAAATTCGCAAATCATGGCTGCTCCAATTAATTTGTCAAAATCTGGGCCAAAACATGCACTTGACCTAAATCCTTATTATTTTGTATAGGCACCAATACCACCCTAGTATCGGGCGTGTATTATAAATGGGTCCTATGAAAGTAGGAAAATGCTGATACTAACTGTTGACTGTTACTCATTAATATTTTCCTACACTTTCCACTCATACTCACAGAGTACAGTCAAAATGTTACCTACTTCTGTGTGGGTTTTGAAATTCCCACTACGTCTTACTACAACCTCCGACCATTATGCTTTGATATTGACTGTTGCACCTTAACATATGCCCACACTTTCCACCCAGGTGCCAGGTTACAGCGTGAGCCATCTGCGAAGGATTCCCGGTCTCCTGGAAGCTCTATTTTCGCTGCTTGCCGGATGCAACAACAACATCCCGTCCCTTATCAATTTTGTCCTTGAAGAAGTTCTCCTCTGTGGCTCCGAGTCTCCTTCCTCAATGCCTATTGTCCTCAAGGACATCAAAGGCCTTGCGTAAGTGAATATTCGAGTCGGAAAAACATAGCCTAGGACAGGCTGGCAGAATCTTGCCAGCCTTCTGGTGACAAGCATTTTTGGCGTAAATTCTTCGTTTTTTTAGTTGTGCCTCAAAACTTAAATGATCTGTTCGTCAAAGGAATGTATCAACCTTGTCATGTTTAGGCGATAAAAAATATTATTAAGAAGTAAACAAATAAAAATAAAGTTGCGCCGAAGGCGCAAAATTTTTTGTGACACAAAGAAATACTTATGGGGTATGCTGAAGTACCTGGGGGTGCACATGCCTGCTTTTTTTACTCTAACATTGTTACCTAGATAAGCTGTTTTGGGGCGAACTCATGTGCATACATGCAGCTTAAAATCAGACTAAAAAGCAAGAATTTTTTTTTTTTGAACTGGGAGAAATTTTTTAATGAAAAAACAACAGTGTGTTATAATCCAAGTTAATAGAAATTGTTTGCCGAAATTAGAGTCACACAGTAAAGTGCAACATGTCATAGTATGCATAATATCTCTTGGATGAATAGATATGCTCCAGAAACACAATAATAGCTAAACGAGGATGAAGTCCGCGGGAAGCACGAAATTTTTTTGAGTTTACGTAATTGAAACAGCCAAAAATATAGTTTAAGCCTTAGATTGAACAGCATGGCCTAGTACATCCTCGTTATGCCCATGCGAATGTCATACCTGTCTATTTAACAGGAATGGCGACTATCATGATTGCTTTTTTAACTCAATAAGAAGTATTTGCCAAATCAAGTAAAACTGCAAATACATAACAGTTCTATCGAAATTTAGTACTTTTTAAACTAATAAACAATCTATATTCCAAACACTGGCTTATCCCTGCTAAACAACATGCTTCGTACTTTTTTTAGAATGGCACAAAAAAGTGTTTTCTGCCAATTTTAGTGCGAAATGTTCCTTCATATTCAGCATTTAAAAAAAATATTGGATTGAATATGTGTAGAACAAGCACACGTTTGTTTGGAAAATCGATCTTTTAAAAAAAAATTAAAATTAATTTTTTTTTTTTTTTTTTTAATTTTTTTTTTAACCAATTTCTTCGGTTTTCTGTCTGATTCTTCGGCCGACATAGTCGTCAAGTCGCCAGCTTTCTGCCATACTGGCCTAGGAACACTATGCACCAATCTGTAATGTACCTTTTTAATCAATCTCAAAGCCAAAAAGGTTGACGATACACGCCTGTTTTATCATCATTTAAAATATTTGTACAAGTGCGTTTAGATAGTCGATAAAATTAACGCTTTTATTTAAAGTTAAAACAATCAATTGATGCAAGCATTTTGCAATGACAAGAAATCAGTCAAAAAATAGTTTTTGTTGTGATTGTACTTTTTTCAACGTTTTGGCAGTCACTACATCCTTTTTGGCTTTGCAATTCATTGTCAAGAATATAGCTTGGTTTCTCATTGTATAAATATATTTACACGGTAAAATATAATAACCGCCGAAACGTTCAAGAAAGACATGCAATTACCAGAAAATGTATTTTTGACTGATTTCCCACCATAAAAAATGCTTGCCTAAATTGATGATTTGGCACTTTAACAAAAAGGGTTAAAAACTGACTTTATTCTAATTTAAAATTATGAACCAATGAAACCTGAACACACACATGTGTGTTTGCAACTGAAATCTAGCCCTTCTGAAGCTGCTTTTTGACCAACGATTACGGCTTACATAACATTAGTATACCGAAAGCCATTGCAGACTCTTCACCGAATCTGTCGATCAATGATGCAAGCAGAGCAGACTAGAAAAAAACTAGCCTGCAGTGAGGTTCGAACTCACGACCTCCGGTCAAGCCGGGACCATCGCTCTACCAACTGAGCTATGCAGGCTCAGAGAGGAGAGAGTCGAGAAACAACCATACGCCAATGCTTGCTCAATTTGTTAGTACAAGCAACCTCATATTGAAGGGCATTCACAGTAAATTAAAAATATGAATAAATAAATATGTCAAAATCTCAACAGTTTTTCTCAAAGGTAGAAAAACAAACAAAGTAATTCAATCATTTAAATTTTGGCACAGAGAATAAACTAAATAAAATTATTGGAAATAAGTTACACAGACTAAAGTTTTTTTCCTTGCATATATAAGTTTTTTATTACTCTGAATTTTTAGGGTGCATAGGTTTTTAAAGCGTCATAGAAAATAAACCAAAAAATATATTAAAAATAAGTTATTATTTAGATTAAAGTTTTTTTTCCTGGCACACATAAGTATTTTATTACTCTATTCCTTAGCTTGCATAGGTTTTAAAAGCGGCATTGAAAAAAGAATCAAAAAAGTTAAGTTAAAAACACTTTTTCGTGGCATACATTGTTATTTTATTACTCAGTATTTTTAGCATTTAACTTTTTTTTTTTCTCAGGGATATGATCGAAAACCTGAAAGGAAACACTTTATGCCAGTTCTGCCACCTGCTTTCTGCAGTGATGTCGGACATTGAGTTTGTAGCTTCATCGCACAACTCACTGGAGAAGCACGACCAGTGGCTGCACACCTCGGGGTCAGGGGTCACGCAACTCAATCACGGTAAATTTGGAAAACAAGCAATTTCTTTTTCATAGTTTTAATGTGGATATTGCCAACCTCATACCTAAATGTAATTTTTGTTCTTTTTAGGCGTTTAAAAAAACAATTAATTTAAATATCTTCAAGAGTTTATGCTTTGTTCTAACAGCGGTTTTGTTTTGTCCAATATTTTAAAAACCTAACAATTAAAACCAGGAATAAAAGAGATCAATTAGGTTTTGTGTACTGCAGTAAATTGCTTGTCTATCTCTTACCATTGTTTCCCAACCTTTTTCAGTTTGTGCTTTTTATACAAGTTTTATTGTGTGACCCACAATGAGACAAGACCAAGCAAAAAAGTTACATAAAATGTGCATATTTACTACTGGCGTACGTACTGAAATAGTTACAATAAAACTCAAAGTTTAAAAAAAACTCAAAGTTTTAAACAGGATCAGACATTTGTTAAAGGAATATATATTTCGCCTATGCTGGAATCGTCAGTTCCTTATTCAAATAGAATCTCTTTATATTCCTTTTAAAAAATGTCTGATCCTGATTTTACTCTCGTTTTTAAACTTCGAATTTTATTGTTTATATACGACTTTATACGCGTCAGCGGAACAGTGATCGCAAAGCAAAAACCTGCGGCCAATGGTTTTGGATTCCATAAAGATACGCCCTTCTATTAAAATAGTTAATCGACACAACACATCCAACTGTTACGTATTTGTTATATTGTTGCATAAATGTTACGTAATGAGAATGCAATAATTTCCCGGTCTAACAGAAAACTGTAGCATTTAGAAATGCTTCGCGACCCACATGAAATAGACCCAAATTCCTGCCTTAATTATAAAAAATAATTCCAATTTGGTAAAAAAATAATTAAAGTCATCAAACAATCCTATTCAAACACAAAGAGTCTTACTATTCCATGCGAATAAATTAAGTTGAAATGATGATACTGGAGTTACTTTGATAAAGTAAAGCTACTTGAGTCCATTCTGCTCAGTGATTTTCAACCGAGGTTAAATGGAAGTTTATGGAACTGTTGTAAAATGAAGAAATTACTTGCGAAACACCTGATGATCTTTCACAAAACACTCGTTGAAAATCTCTGCATTAAAACACATAAATTTTATTAAAAATCTCTACATTAAAACAGATAAATTTCATTAAAAATCTCTACATTAAAACACATAATTTTTATTAAAAATCTCTACATTAAAACAGATAAATTTTATTGAAAATCTCTACATTTAAAACACATCAATTTTATTAAAAATCGCTGCCTTTAAGAAGCATACATTTTATTGAAAATCTCTGCATTAAAACACATAAATTTTATTGAAAATCTCTGCATTTAAAACACATTGAATTTTATTCCTTTTATTATTATTTTTATCTTAGCATTCACGTCATTTGGTATAAGATAAAACGGACGAAATACTTGCCTGAAATATCGGGTATGAGAGCAGCTCAAATCTAAAACATCGTTACCATCGTTACCACCACTTTCTGCGCAGAATTCCTACTGCGCATCCCGCTTTTTCTCGAGAAGATGTGCGCCACCTTGTGTCGACCGCTGCACTCATCGGACGGCACGCAGCCGGTGGACTTTGTGACGCAAATTCTCACCCAGGCCCTGGGACTCGACGAAACTGAATTCAGCCGCCTCATTGAGTACAATCATGGTATAATATGACTTATACTTGTTTCTATAGTTACACTTTAAGTCAGGGGTTCTTAAACCTCTTGGGGGGGTTGGTCGACTAGTTTTAGAGATGAAAGGTCTAATTAAAGAACTAGTATATACTTAAGAAGTAGTCCTAATTAATTTTTCAAAGAAAACGCTTTAATTGAAATTAAACGGTTTTGCACTGAATGTATAGTTGGACTGCATTTCAATTTCACATTTTCGGACCGAAATCAGTAGACTTATGAAGTCTATTTGTATTGTGATGTCAATTTATGACATCATTTTGGAGAATTTCTTGCATACCGGGGTCCATGGAAAGCAAAAAATAAACTTAGGGGTCCGCGGTAAAAAAAGTTTAAGAACCCCTGCTTTAAGTAAACCCAACGGGCACGACTATACTTGGTCTTAATTGCTGTGAAAATGGCGTGAGCATCTGTTAAGACCTAAAAAATTGGGTGTTGGTAAGATGTTTAAAATTAATAAAGACATTTTCGAAACGGTCGCAAATTGTTACCTTCTTCTGTATGGGCTTTGATATTCTTATTACGTCTTACTACAACCTCCAACCATTATGCTCCAAAGCTCATCTAACGTTTGTAAAATTTACCGCGGACCCCTAAAATTTTTTTTTTGGCCTCGCGTGGACCACAATAGGTAATTTTTTTTTTAAATTACGTCATGAATTTACGTCACAATACAAATAGACTTCATAAGTCTGCTGATTTCGGTCCAAAAATGTGAAAGTATAACGGAGTCTTAATGCATTCGGTGCAATACCGTTTTATTTTTAATTAAACTGTTGTGTTTGATAAATTGATTACTTCTTAAATATACACTAATATTTCAATTAGGTCTTCATGGACCCCCTAAAACTAGGTGACGGCCCCTAAGGGGTCCATGGACCGTAGTTTAAGATCCCTGGTCTAGTGTCTTTAAAGTTTAATTTAACATAATACTTTAGTGAAATTGCTTTCAATTAACTGCCGCTTTGTAATTTGCTTCTCATTTTTTCTATCAACTTATTTTTATTTACTCTTAAGATGAGTCAGACAGCGTCTTCATCCAGATGAGCTTGATCCAGGAGAAGACTACCAGAGCTGATCTCTTCCTCATAATTAGTCTTCTTCTCTCCGGGAAGTTTCGCGAGGAGGTACCGTATCCAAAACGCATCCACGTTTATCATTCGTTAGCCACAGAATTGGTGTTTTTGCACAGAATTTATATAAAGTAGAATAGCCTTTTTTTGAAAATTATTTCATCTTGATTTCAGTCAAAACATAACTTAGACATAAGCCTTTGGTTCTCAACCTTTTTCTTCCCATGGGCCCCTTTAACCGCTATTCAAAACTTAATCCACCCTTAAAAAACAGTGCAAGTACCTGTCAATATTTCAGTACAAAAAAGAGCAATACCTCTTGAATAGTGTAAACTTTATTAGTAATATTTTAGTATATTTCAATCCCCAACGTTTTTTGTCAAATTCCAAATTCCCCCTTAAACTTTAAAATCCCCCAAACAATCACTCGTTTTTCAAAATTTGAACTCACGTAGATCTAACTCTAATTTCCAATACCAGACTTTACGCACCAAATAAAGGGTTCCAACAACCGAATACCCGGGTGAGTCTAAACCTAAGTCGAACTATCTAGGTAAAACTGGAAATAGACATCGTTGTAAAGCACTTTTCCTATAGTTACTTTATAACTTTGTTAACCTTTAAGTCAAATCAACTTAAACCCCTTACCAAACAAAATCTTAAATAAGATTTCCCATGTTTTTGCGTAAAAACGATTTCTAGTTGCGAAACTTTACTCGTATTACTCGTCCGATTCTAAATAAACTTTGATCCAAATTATAACAGATTTCTAAACCCAAGGTCTTTATAACTCTTCCTTGTTTTTAAACACGTTTCCCGAGGTTAGTTATTTTTACTCGTTACTAACATCGGAATTTACTCGTCACCCTTTAAGTCTAACCAACTTGAAGCTTCCTCAACCCCCAACTTTCCGAACATTTTTTTTTGTAAAAAATGTTTCCAATGTTTCTTGCGTAAAAACTATTCATAGTTACAATCCAAGCTTACTCGTATTACTCTCACCTGGAACAAGAATTTTCTCATATTACCCATATGACTCTAACCCGAACTTTTACTCTGCAGGTGCAATCTCGCCTTGTTCGATGTCGTTTCGTCCAAAGCCTCCACAAGACCTTCCGTTCTATTGTTTGGGAAAACCCTCTTAACAACAACTTCCACCAAGTCCATGAAGGTCCAGGTCACGAGGAATGTAGTCCTGTGAGTTGCTTCTGTGGAATAATTGTTGTATAGGTTGTAGTACGACGAAGTAAGAATATCAAAGCCCATAAGTAGGTAGCATTTTAAACGTTTTGAATAACTCTTTATTCATTTTCAACAATTGAAAACTTGGCAAGACGTAGTAAGAATATCAAAGCCCATACAGAATTAGGTAGCATTTTAACCGATTCAAACAACTCCATTTATTTCAAACATATTTTTTTCATAATTTCCAATACGAGTTATTCGAAACGTTTACAAAATGCTATTTATTTCTTTTGGGGCTTTGGTATTAATTCTACGTCTAACTACAACCTCCATTTCTCCAACAAAATTTTAAGATTTATTTGAAATATTCCCAAAATGTTACATACCACTTTATGTGCTTTCGTATTCCTACTAGTTTATTAATCTGATTTATCGTTTAAACGAAAGAAAATAAATACTAAATTGAAAGGTTAGCCTGTAGTGAGATTCGAACCGACGACCTTGACAATTTGTTAACTTTTAATTTATTCCTAATTTTCTGTGAGTAATTTCAACTAACACTAACACCAATTAGAAAAAATATATTATAAGCACAAAACCCTTTTTTTTGTAACGATTTCAAAACAAGATATGTAAGTTTCCTAACGATAAGTACAACACATTTTCAAAGCAAAAGACTCAATATAATGACTAATTTATATATAAAAAGCTGGTTTAACAGTATAGCAAAAAGAGCTTGCCCACAGTGCAATTCAATCCTACTTACAAAGCGCCGTTCTAAACCTTTATTTCGATCTATATGACGTCATAACATGTCGATTCAATGTGTGGTTGTTGTTATTTAGAACACAGTGATTCGCATCCAGTTTCTTCGCCTGATGCATTCTGTGGCGGACAGCCACGCCAACAGATACCTACTGCTGTCGACTTATGAGGCTGAGAAGCTAAAGGCATATGCTGGTGAGTTATAACTTGTCTGTGCTGTAAACATGTCATTTTTAAATGAAAATATTCCAAATCATGTTGTTTGCAAAATAACGTCAATGTCAAGTCGTTTGCATAAAAAACAAACCTCAGTCAAGTCATTTGCAGAATAATTTGAGTCCAAGTCATGCCATTTTTAAAATACCTTAAATCCAAGTCATGTCATTTGCAGCTTAACTTAAGTTCAAGTCAACACTGTGGCAAAATAAGTAAAAGTCATGTTATTTGAAAAATACAGAAGTCCGAGACAAGTAAGGCGCTTACTTTACTGCTCAGTGTTCTCTCTGTTGTTTACTTAACTGCATATAGTATTTTTATCAAAATATCAACGAGCAAAAATACATTCCTAATATTTTGGTCAAACCAAGCTGAAGAGCTTGTCATTGTAAAGAGTCCATACTCTCTTCGTATATTAACAAATTTGCAGGCATTTACTTTTTTCTTCGGGTGAATTTAGGTTTAAAACCTAGTGGCTAAAGGGGTCTACGTGGTGAAAAAAGTTGAGAACTTGTGGAGACCCACAATGCGTTGGGTAAAAGAAAGTTGTTAGATAACATTGGGGGCGAGTTAGAATTTTCACATTAGGTAAGCGACTGACTTTTACCTTTTTAAACGTAATAAAAAAAACAACATATTTTCGCCATTCTGCATCTTAGCTTACACAACCGCAACGACTGTTTATACTTTGGAGCCAAGTTTAATGGTATTGGCTATATAATAAAAGTTTGGGAACCAACAATCTTCATAACCTAGTTAATTGTAACCTATATGTCAGGGCTACTCAATTGGCGGACCTTTTCAGTGTTGAATCTGGACCTTATCTGTCTCAGTATTTACTTAGAAATGCGATTTAATGAGTTTTTTCTTGGCAAGCAATTACTGCTGTTTATTCAAAATCCCTTTCTAGTAACGGGCATTACATAATTCTCAGTTGAAGCGAGGATAAATTATACCCTATTAGATTTTGTATGACTGTAAATTATTTCATGAGAGTTATAACGGACCTAACCAAATTTTCAACTTTTGTAACTGGACCTTTGCTAAAAATAGTTGAGTAGCCCTGCTATATGTAGTTAAACAGTTACCAACTTCATTGTCCAAACGTTCCAGTAAAACAATGTCCATTATTGACGACACAAAATCACGTATTCCTTCAAATCAACTTTATATCCAAGTTGAGCACAACCTTCCGATCCCGGACGACCTGCGTGACCTTCAAACTTCGACCTTGTACGACGGGGAGGAGGGGATGCTCTCCCAGATAGTGTCCCTCCTCAGGCAAGAACTCCCAACCTCCTGCGTCCGCTTCTGGATCACAAGAGCGATGGAGGCGTTCCTTAGAGGAGGAACTTGTCCTCTTGACCAAGCCTTTCTACTTGAAAAGAAACTAATAGAGGTGAGTTTTAGAGTTTTTTTAGTTTTTTAATAATATTTTTTCAACTCGTTTCTGTTTGACAATAAACGAGTCGAGGGTGCTTTACTGTTTTTTGGATAAAAATAATTTTAATATTTTGTTCACAAAAAAGTATATTTTAAACTTTCTGTTTTTTTATTTTAATTTGTTTTTGCGATAGTTTTTTATTTATTTTTTATTTTTTGAGCAAAAAAATGCTAAAACGATATTGGGTCGCGACCCATAGGTTGGGAAACACCGTTTCATTAGTTCCAACTCCTTTTAAAATATGTTTTGCAGGAGAGCATGAGCTTAGTGTTGAGCACCGATGCCAGAGTGGATACTGTAATGCAAGGAAACTTCGATTTTCTTTCAACAATAATGCGACGCAATGTTCGCGCGTTCGTCATCTGTGAGCGAACAATGGACTGCACGGCCAAGGTACGTCGTCTAAAAAAATAAAATAAAAAATAAAAAAAAATAAAAAACGATTACTTCGTACAAAATTATTACGAAGGATGGCTTTGAATTCAAATCAGTACTGGCCCGGACGAAATAACACTCGCAAAAGTCTGCAGATTTTCGTTATATCTATAAGTTTATTCGCACAATTCGTGACGTACCTAACTGTACTACAGTCATAGTTCTCGTATGAACCTCGATTACTTTCAGGACTTTTAAATGCGTAGGACCAGGGTTTTTTTTAAGGTTTGGTTTGGGTGACCGCTAAGTAGTTTTAAGAGACCGCAAGTGTTTCATTTTAATACCAAAAAGTTGCAAGTCCAAAATTTGGGAAACCGCTGGAGAAATTTGGGAAAACACACCTTAAAAAACACTGGTAGGACTCTAAATACGTTGCGATGATCACCAAACCATTAATTGAAACTGCTTTAGCAAGATTTGTTGCAGGGGTTTAAATGTTATCCCGAATCAGTCACTATACACCAGTCGCTCTAAAGCTTTTTTACTGCGGCCCCTTTACAATTTACATGGACCAGTGGCCGCATGAGATAACGTTATAAAACAAATAGATTTCAAAAACGTTATGTTTTCGAGCCAAAAATGTGAAACTAAAGCGCATTCAGCGCAAATGCGTTTTGTTTTAAGTAAACTTTTTTTGAAATAAACCATAATATAAAACATAATTTTAGCGTGTATGTAATACATCTACCAGTATTACAACCTATATGTTGTCTGTTTAATTTTTATTTTCCGGACTTTACTTTTCATTTTAAATTTAAATTATGTTTTATTGGCAAAGAACAACAAACTGTTTAACAAGAGACATTCACGTTTTGTCTTGTTGTTATAGTTCCAGCTTTTGCTTGATGTGATCGACGATAGTTTGGTGGATTCGAACATGTTTGTGCGTTGTGTGATCCTTACAATACACCACGTCAGACGCAATGAACCTCAGCACATCGGTAAGTTTCACTGTACAACACGGGTTTCTTAAACTAGTCCGTGAACCCCTTGAGGGTATGTGCTTTTGTGTGGGTGATCAATGAAGAGATTTTTCGAATCTTAAAGAATAAAATAAAATAGCTTGATAACAAATTGCAAAGCCGAAAGGTCGAGTAGATCGACATCATCTTGAATAAGACGATGTGGTACGAACTTGTATCATCTTCAGTAAATATAATGTCGATCTACACGAGCTTTTTGGCTTTGCAATTTATTATCAAGCTACATGACAGATCCGTCCATAGTGTACCCAAAAGAAAATAGTTTAATTAAAAAAAAACGTGTTGACGCCTTCTGCTTAAATGTATTTAGACTTTATTTCAGATTGAACTTTTTGTCTACTTGTTGTATGACGTCATTTCTTATAATTTTTATAAAAAAAAATATAATTCTAGGCCAAAAAACATTTAAAACCACGGTAGAAGGTCTTAACTTTCTGTTTAAGCTGTTCAATGTTGTATGTATGTAAAACAATTCTCTTGATGAAAAAATTAAAGAATACTCGATTTAATGACAAGAATAAAACTAAGATGTTGGAAAATTTGTTTTTGTCTTTTTAAAATTGTGTCTGAATTGAATAAAAGCTAAAAATTGATTTAAAATAAAATTTCTAGTGGAAAATTTGTCTTTGATTTTTTTAAATATTTATTATGACGTAACAGGCGCCCTCTCGAGTTCCCGTTTGTTACGTCACTTTGACGACTTCAATTACCGCGTCAAGGTAGCCGCTCGGCTCATCCGACTTCTAACAGTGCCAACCCTTTCCCAGGTGAGTTTAAAGATTTTTTTTGATTTTTTTAATCTAACGACTCTTACCTTTTTAATTATGTAACTATCTGAATTAATTCAAATCGGACATGATTTTTTTTTGTGTTTTTTAAGCATTCGGAAAATATAGATTAATATCCAAGCTCTCCATGTCTATGAAAACTAAATCACCAGTCAACCAGAAAATACATTAGAATTTAGCGTAATCGAAAGAGTTTACCATTTTTAATAGTTTATCGTTTTTTTTTAAGTTATTTTTGAAATAAATTGACTTAAACTCAAGTTATTTCACAAATGACTTGAATTAAACTTAAGTTATTTCACAAATGACCTGACTTAAACTTAAGTTATTTCACAAATGACCTGACTTAAACTTAAGTTATTTCACAAATAACTCGACTTAAACTTAAGTTATTTCACAAATGACCTGACTTAAACTCAAGTTATTTCACAAATAACTTGACTTAAACTTAAGTTATTTCACAAATGACTTGACTTAAACTTAAGTTATTTAACAAACGACCTGACTTAAACTTAAGTTATTTCACAAATGACTTGACTTAAACTTAAGTTATTTCACAAATAACTTGACTTAAACTTAAGTTATTTCACAAATGACCTGACTTAAACTTAAGTTATTTCACAAATGACTTGACTTAAACTTAAGTTATTTCACAAATGACTTTACTTAAACTTAAGTTATTTCACAAATGACCTGACTTAAACTTAAGTTATTTCACAAATAATTCGACTTAGACTTAAGTCATTTCGAAATGACTAGTTTACAACAGTGTTGTGAAGTTAAACCCCGAGTTGGAGTAAAATTAATTTGTTTCTCACATCTTGTTCCAGGAGAATGTGAGCTGCCTCAACACGAGTCTACTCGTTCTTATACTCGCCCACAGGGAAGGAAAGCTACCCGCGTAAGTAGAACTTGTTTTGATGCTACCTATACTACAACAGGGTTTAATTTCAGCTTTTTAGGCAAATCCTTTCAAAACGATTTGTAAATGTCGGGAGTCTAAAAATTAAAAAGACACAAACGATAAATTATTGGAAATAGATATATTTGTCAATAAGATAATACAATGCAAACCGAATATTTGAAAAAGAAGATATCTCCTCGCCCTAATGCACGTTAGTGACGACAATGACTTCGAATGGTAGCAAAACAGTAGACTTTGTTGTCTCAGTCAAAATCAGTCACTATAGGTTCTAGTTTATAAAAGAGAAATATATTTCGCCAATCACGGCATCATCAGTCCCTAAAAAAAACTTTTATTTTAGAGACTGATGATGCCGTGATTGGCGAAATATATTTCTCTTTTATTTATATTTTTAACCTGGTCGCGTAGTTTGTTGCTCTAGGTTTTATGATTATTTTCCTATTATTTTTAAATTCTACCACCTGGTTTACGTGCTTACATTATTTTGTATTCGTTTTTTTTTAGAGACTGATGATGCCGTGATTGGCGAAATATATTTCTCTTTTATAAACTAGAACCTATAGTGACTGATTTTGACTGAGACAAGAAAGTCTATACTGTTTTGTTTTTAAGATAATATACAATGCATATTTTTTTAAGACCTCAAATACGTCCAGTATACCATTAACTTTTATAAACGGATTAAAACATTTACTGCCAAATACAAACTCACCCGGAGTAAAAGAGTTTTGTTTTTAATCTTACCTACGACAATAGGGTTTTATTCTTATTGCAGTTTTTGTGCCAATCCATTCAAACTGATTTGTTAATCTCAGGGGTTCTAAAATCAAAAACAATAATAACTAGATAGTAGTAGATAGTTGCAAAGAACTTATACCTTTACGTCACACTATATTTTTGGATATTTGACCAGCAATTAAACGCCCTTAATGAGGCAGACCCCTACACCCCGAACACTGCATCCATACGAACGACCTTGCATATAGTCTTTTTCTATAATCCTTGAAAAAAATTGATCTAGATCTAGAACAAGGCAAAACAAACCCAAACAATTTTTTGACCAAAACAAGATATGTTCCTGCAATAAATTTCTCCGGCTCATATAATTCGTTGAACACGAAAAGCATTTATGTTTTACGTTTAAAAAATACGTCAAATGCTCGAAAAGCTCCTATAAACGGATCAAAACATTTACTGCCTCACCTGAAATCCTACTTAAACCTACACCACACATACGCAATGTGTATTCTGTGAATAAGCCCTTCTCACCGGACGAATAATTTATTTTACACGAAATCGGCTTTTATTCTTTCGCTATTGTCTAACCACGCCCCGCTTTATGACGTCACAGCTACCTGGCGGGCTTGCGCGACATGGTGGACGGTTGCGGGTTGTTGCGCAATCTCGAGCAGTTGCTAAAGTTCTGGGATGCGCACTACAACCTTCCAATGAAGAAAACCGACTGCAAATCGCTAGAAACGGTAAGTGGTGATCGCAGCGTTTTGTTCACAATCGTCGAAACAAAACTCAAAAAGATAAGTGGTGTTCGCGGAGCTTATAATAATATAAGGCTTATATTATATGTGTTTCTTAACCCATGGCTCGCGACCCAAAACTCAAACGGTAAGTGGTGTTCCTGCAGGGGTTAGATCAGTGTTTTTCAACCCATGGGTCGCGACCCCGAAGTTGTGTGGCCGTTTGATTTGGTTGGTTCGCTGATTGTGTTAGTTTTGTATAGTTAGATTCATTGAGATTCTTTATGAGCGAGATCTCTCTTTAATTTACGGAAATGTGGAAGCAGTACGAGGTTGTAGTTAAGAATATCAATGCCCATACAGAAGTAGGTAGCATTTTGTAAACGTTTTGAATATGTGGAAATTGAATTATGAGATATACACTAGATCAGTGGTTCTCAACCGCCGGTCCGCGTCACCTTTCCTGCCGGTCCGCCAAATATATTACAATTTTAAATCTCGACGACAAAATGCAAGATGCTGATTGCTTGTCCATCAAATTTAGAACTTAGCCAGCTTCGTAATTTGCAACATATAGAGTTAATGGTCTACTTTGGACTTTATCGTACGACACAATGCAAGTGTTGTGCCCAACTGTTTAAAAGTAGGCTACAGATCGTTTAAGCCTTAAATTTTAGGACCAGTTGTATGTGAAAAACTTTAATAGAACCACGTATAACATGTATGATATCAAAGAGACAGAAGCAAATTGCTCATTGAATTTAAGTTTCCATTCTTTGCGTTTAAGTTGCATACTTTTGTTTTAATTACATTTTGGGTTGATTTTAATTTTTGAAAAAAAAGGTCCACCGGTCCGCAAAATTTGTTTTGAAATTTTACCGGTCCCTAAGATAAAAAAAGGTTGAGAACCACTGCACTAGATGTTTCGGAAATGCTTACCGAAATATGTAATGGCTTATTCAGGCTTATAGAACAAACAAGCCAAGCCAGAAAAACAACTTGCTTGTAATACTGTCTCAAAATGTTTAGTAAAGAGAATCGTTTTTCGCTCTTATACTCGCTCTTATTATTTGGTCGCCGCGAAAAAAGGTTGAGAAACACTTCTGTTTGCAAGTTAACTAAAAGTAACTGTCAACTAAGATCTTCTTTCGATTGAGCTTATAAATCCCATATTCTAGTTATAATCTCGCGTTTAAAAGCCATTGTTTCTTCGCAGAGTTCCGGCGTTAAGTTCGAGGAATGGCGTTCGGTGGTTTCCCTTCTGCTCAGCAGCGACCCCGTGCGGACGACGTCGATACGTCATCACTTGGAAAATCCGCTCGATATTCTGCACACGACGCACAACGTTCTGCAGTGCAACCGCACCTCGTAACGTGTTTACGTAACGTTTGCGTAACGTTTGCGTAATGTGCTTGATGCGACGTGACGTTTGAAAAGGGATAAATGTTAATTAGCGTTAGGTCCTCAATATTGGACCCTAATTTCATCAAAAAACAACGTTTTACAGTGCACCTTGTAATGTATGCGTACGCGCATTACGTACGATTGTGCTAAACATACAAACGTGACTGGATTACGTAAAATACGTGCGTGAAGAGGGTTAAACTCTGAATTTACGCGGGGTCCGTAGCTTGGCCGCACATATTATCGACGCACCTCACTACTTGCGTAACGCATACGTAACGTAAGTGCGTCAATACGTATATAATTCGGCGAAAGGGGTAAATTTGGACAGGGTCGCTTAATTTGACAGCGTATATCGCCAAGGTCACGTTACGCGCGCATAGCCTCAAATATCGTTGATTTTCTACCAACAGCATAATAAACTGAGACGTAATTGTGTCGGGGTTCTTGCAAAACGTTGTTGGAATAAATATGCCACTATTACCAAATTTTGTAAATGCTTCGACATTTCTGCGACGATTAAGCCCTTAAAAGCGATTTCTTGGTATGTTTTTGAACGAAAAAGACTATCAAGGGGTAACCCTAGTAGAACACGGGGAAAAACCTAATTCAAGTGCATTTTTTGAAAAACAAAATCAGGTATGTTTTTTCCTCCGAGGTTTTTTGTTTGTTTATTTCTTTCGCTGAAAAAAAAATCCTGATTCTAACCCGAAAAAGATTGATACGCCTTTTTAAATTCTTTGAAATGTGCAAACATTTTTTATTAATTCATATGCGGTGTTTTTCGGGCTTTTAATAATGTTGAACTGAAGGCCTTTAACATGCCTTATTTGTTTTTCTATGATTTAACATCTGCGAATCCTGTCACATTTTCAGTATTTTAACCTTAATTGACATATCAACCATCCTTTTAGGGAACTTTCTTTAAGTTAATATTTTTTTAGGCCCTGTTCTATCTTAAAAAATTCCGTTCATTGTTTGCAGCATTTTTGCGAAATACATAAACCTTGATTCTTATAGAAGAAGTTGTAGTAAGAATAGCAAAGCCCATATAGAAGTAGGTAACATTACGAACGTTTCGAATAACTCTATTAATTTTAAACATAATGAGAAGAAAATGTTTGATTAAAGAGTTATTCAAAACGTTAAAAATGATACCTAATTCTATATACGGGCTTTGATAACAGAAGTAAATTTGCAAATTTTGTCAAAAAAAGATATTGTTTCCTCACGAATTTTTCGTAAAGTGTATATACGATTAAGTTTCTTTTTGCCTAGCAGTAAGAAACTGGGTATTAAAAAACGTTTTTTTTTTTTGTGTGTTTTTATTTAACTTCAAAAAGCTGTTTAAATTTCTACGCTTTTCATTTTTTGTTGGTGTTCGCTCGCTCTGGCTCAGATTTTTCACCCACTTTACAATGGATAACAGACATCAGCGAAATTTTCAAAGTTTCCTAAAAGTTAAATCTTCGAAATTTTCGTTTCACTTGCTTTAATTTGAAAAACTTCGCCGTAAACCATCTTTCACTATTTTTTGTTAATTTCTTATCCGGAATGGCTTCGTTTCACTTTTGTAAAATTACTTTTCTTTCGGAAGATTTCTACTCGGGCTGCAGAGTCGGACTCGGGATTCGGGACTCGACAGAGTAGGTTTATTTTGCTAACGTCCAACTCAATTACCTGAGTTAGACTACTTAAGATTACCTTAACCAAAAAAACGACGTGCGCATGCGCAATTACGTTGTACCAAATTGAAAACGGATAAGGCCGCAAACTGTGAATTATAAACGTGAAAGAGCATAATTTGTTTTTTTTCTGAGTTATAACACCTATACGAGTATATCCGCCGTATTTGATACGTTAATGGGAAGAGTACGGGCTGTAGAGTCGGAGTCGAACCCGGGACTCGGAAATGATAAATTTCACCAGACTCCGTAATAAGGCTACTTTTTTCGGCCGAATTCGGGCTCTGGTTGTTTCTAACCGACTCCGTAGCCCTGGTTTTCTTAACTGTATGTTGCGTTCAATTTGTTATTCTTGTGTTTGAGCGTTTATTTATTTTTTTATCGCACTTGAAACGTGGCCTTGCAAAAATGGGCTTCTGCTGTTTATTTCGTTGGCTTATTTTGAACAGCTGGTGCGCGACATTTTTGGAAGCTTTCTCAAAGACGCTTTTTTCGTTTTCGTTTTCGTTCGTTCGAAATGTTCTCCTGCAAGCAAAGTGCTGGTTGATCTTAAATACATGTCTTCTTTCTGGTAAATTAGCCGCGTTCTTGGTGGTTTTGAACGAGTTTTCAAGTTGTTAATCCACAGTGATTAGATTTATTATTTGGTAAGAGACATTTTAAACAAAGATCGACCGATATCACTGTTTTAGCGGATATCGATAACCGATTTTTAATTTTTTTGCTAACTAACTGATACCCGTGAGGCTTGGCGATTTGTATCTACTTTGAAATGGTAATTATTTAACTTAATTCAACATAAAATGCATTTCATAGTTCAACTCTTATCTTGGATAATAACTTTGCATGATGTAAACCAAAGACTATTTTAAATCAGTCTGCGATTAAAATGAAAGCAAATAACAAATTTTAGGTTTTTAAAACTAGAAAATTTGCTTGTTTTTCACCGAATAGCATTGCATCTAAACATTCGCATTAGTATTTAAACCATGACTGCAAGTTAATCTACTTGTGAGTCATCTTCTAGGTCAGTGGTTTTGGCAAAGTGTCGAAAATTGCTAAAATAGTCATTAATTTTATTCGAACTGATAGTATGCATTGATGTAACTATGTATAATATCGGATCTAAACCGTTTCTAACATTCAATTTATTTTACAGCCCTTTAATTAAATTTACTTTACGAGTCAAATAACTAAATATAGCTTGGTGTATAAACCACATACATATGTGTTTAAAACAAACTTCCAATGGCATCAATGCGCAATTAAATGACGAAAATAAAAACATGGTTATCTTTTAACCTATAGTCCTGTGCTAGTATTTTTATTTCATTGCAATAGCTTGCTGTACGAGCTATGAGCGAACGACAATGTATTTAAACGTTCAATGGAACCCTATAACTGAAAAAATCCGTCGTTTTTTAAACCTATAATCCTGTGCTAGTGTATTTTTATTTTATTGAAAACATCCAACTTCCATTACAGCCCTGAATTTAGATTTATTTTACAAGGCAAATAACCAAATATAGCTTGGTGTAAAAGCTATGAACAAACGACAATGTATTTAAAAGCTCAATGGCACCCTATACCTCGCAATTAAATACCGTTGAAAGTCCGTCGTTTTTTTTAACCTATAATCCTGTGCTAGTGTTTTTCTTAACTTCATTACAAACAATCAATTTCCAAAATAGAACTGTGATAAAATATACTCTGCTGGTCAAAAACTAAATATAGTTTGTTGAAATGGCAAAAACTCGAATAATTACCACAAAAAACCTTCGTTATCTTTAAACGTATATTGATAGTGTTTTTGTTAATTGTATTGCAAGCATTTAATTTCCATTGAAGCCTTGTAATAAATATCATAGCCATGTAACTAGATACAAGGCGAGGCAAATAACCAAATATAGCTTGTAACATTATGCCTGGTAGCCACAGCCTATATACAGCTTGTAACTATGCAGGTCTACAGATGTATTCAAACCTATGGTATAGTATAAAGCAGGGGTTCTTAAACTGGGGTCCATGGGTCCGTGAACTAGTTTTGGGGGGTCCATGAAGGTCTAATTGAAATATTAGTGTTTATTTAAGAAGTAATCAATTTATTAAATAAATCAATTTAATTAAAAATAAAACGGTTTTGCACTGAATGTATTTAAACTGCATTTCACTTTCACAATTTTGGACCAAAATCAGCAAATTTATGAAGTCTATTTGTACTGTGACGTCAATTTATGGCGTCATTTTTGTAATTTTTTTGCCTACAGTGGTCCACGCGAGATGAAAGAAAATTTTAGGAGTCCGCGTTAAAAAAAGTTTAAGAACCCCTGGTATAAAGCACAATTAAATACCGAAATCGACCCGTGTTTGCCGTAATATCGAATCGCGGTTATTACAAAGCGCACTTTAACCTTCAGTCTTGCATCAAAACACTCACATGAATAATTCATAAGTTCTTGTCTATCTATGGTAAACCAGTCTTTATCTAGTAAGCTAGTTCTGTGCTATGTCAGTGGTTTTTACCACATTTTAAAATTTTATTAGAAGAGTATTCAATTTCGATGAAAGCCCACTGGTTAGGTTTACTGTATGAGGCGATTAAACCAAATAGCTTAGTGTATGTACAGTTGTATTAGAGATGTCCTATAATGTCAGATCGACGCATAAACCCGATGTGAAGTTGTAGTATCGATACTCGTCCGATACTAGGGTGATCCGATATCGAATTTATTTTAGATTTTCAGCCATGGTTTGTTATCTAACCGAGCATTTTTCATGTTAATAAATAAGATTAAAACTGCAAATAAACAATTGGTAACTAGGTTTTCTAGTTATAAATTGACTTTTTCGCCTAACAAACCTAAAATCCTTAGTTACATTTTGTTTGTTAATCTTAGTAATGGGTCGCTAAGCATGTCCGATAGTATCGGATCGGAGCCGGTACCCGATATCAAGTGTTAGTATCGGTATTCGTCCGATACTGAGATGGTATCGGTGCCTTTCCGAGATCACATTCATAGGTATTTTTGCAATAGTTTTCTATAAAGGCAGCGATTTTCAACATTCTAGAGTAATCATCAAAATTAGTATAGACCAGGGGTGGGCAAACTGCGGCTCTCCGGCATGTTTTTTGTGGCTCTTCTAGCTGAATCTTAAAGTTCCAAAAAATTGTAAATGCTACCAAGACTCCAAGAATACCGTTTATAAGCGTTTCTCTCTTTTTCTTTTTTATAGTTAGGCCAGCATTTCGTTAAATATTGTGCGTGTTATTTTGCTATTACCGTTATTATTACCGTTTTGTTTTGTTATATCACAGTTCTGTTATTATATGCGGCTGACTTTGCATTATTTACCGTTTTTGTATTGAAATAACTTTTGAGGCTCCCTGGTACTTGTATTTTCTGCAAATGGCTCTTCCATTGAATGAATTATTGCCCACCCCTGAACAACAGCAGATAATAGTTAAACCCCAGGGATAAAGCAAACTTTGGCTAATAACTTGGAAAAAGAAGTACTTTCAAAGTTTTTATTTTGTTTCCCCTGTTTGAGCATGGTAATGACGTCATTTGGTATCGCATCGAATCACGATACTTTTGTTAAAATATCGGGTATCGGTATCGGAACAAAATGTCAAGTATCAGACATCACTACTTTTGCTCAAAATATCGGGTATCGGGTATTTGATCGGATCGCGTTATCGGAATAAATAAGTATCGTAGGCCTATATACCTAAAAATACCCCCGAACATCCGATAACGCACAATTAAACACAGCAATCTACCCGTGTTTTCAATTATATCGAATGGCGGTTATTACAAAACGCCTTTTAACCCTAAGTCTTGCACCAAAAGACTGACATGAATAATTTAACAAGTTCTTGTCCAGTTTTTGGAGTAATTGGTCTCCCTTACAAAAAGTTAAGAAAATGCTGCCTCTCGTGTCATCAACCCCCCAAAAATTGGCAAAAATCAATTTTCATGTGGAATTTACCGGATTTTTCAACAAAAAACGGTAAGAACCGCTTTAAACTGGTTTATTCAAGAATTTGTGGCAATTTGAAGGTTTTTAGGTAAAATTTGAAAGTTTGGCGCTCGTTTCATCACCCCATAAAAATGTTTTTGACAACTTAAACGATATAAAGGCTTTTTTTGTTTTTTTTTTCGCTTTGCGCTATAGCTTTGTATTATAACTTTTGTACTCACATAAATAATTCAACTCGGTATTGTCCAGTGATTGGAGTATTAGGCCCCCGTAGGGAAACAAGACAAGTTCCCATCGCGCAAAAATGACCCTAATTAAGCACCAGAGGGCTAGCATAACTATGGTGTTCTGTGTCGTAACAATGAGCTTCGCGTCAATCGATCGAGATAACGAATCCTCGATCGGTGGCAGTTCATTTGCGTTTAACTAAGATAAAGATTATAACGACTATAGCAGGGGTTCTTAAACTGGGGTTCATGAACACCTTGGGGGTTCCGTGAAATAGTTTTAGGGAGTCCATGAAGGTCTAATTGAAATATCAGTGTTTATTTAATAATCAAATCAATTAAATTACAAATAGAACAGTTTTGTATTGAATGTATTTATACTGAATTGTACTTTTTTTTAGTATCGGACATCTTAAATAACGAGTAGACATCTAACTCTTTATTAAATCGCATATATGCTGCGTATTTTTTTTGTTACCTGACTGCGTGTCATATTCGCAGCCTTTTAAAGTTTTAATTTTTTTTTAATTTACAAATAAAATCGATTTTCTATCGAATATTTTGCGTTGTTTTTTTTGCAAAATTGACCGTTTTTCTATTATTATTAAGATAAAACATCCAAAATTGTGCGTTAAAAAATCGAAACCAATTTTCAAATGTAGACTTGTCAATCAAAAAAAATATTTAAATTATATTTGAAGTTGCACTTATCGAAGTATACATTTTCACAAATATTTCAACAAAGTCGCTTATATTGTCGCCGTTCGCGCGAAACATCATTTCCACATTGCCGAACAAACATACAGGCATTTAACCTGCAGTACATAGGCATTATTTGTCGGACGCTTGTTTCCCGGAGCCAAATCCGCGGTGGCTTGTCGCTAATGGATTCGAACTGCGCAGAGAGACGAAAAACCCTGTCGCGGTCCAAGTCGGCGTTTGTGAAACGCCGCGCGCGACATGCGACTCGCGGCACGCGACCCCTTTCGATCAGAGAAAATTTGCGCGGCTTGACAGACAGCTCAGTCCCCCGAGATAATGGTTTCGCTGGATGTTGTGCGTTTTGCGACTCATTACAAGACAATTCATATAGAGCCGGTTAGACTGAGACGACAGAGTTTTGTCGGAGTTTAGCTATGTTGTCAGATTTATTAGTATTTTTTTTACCTTTTTTAAGGCAGGGCATATGTAGACCTGGCAAAGCATAGGCGAGCGCAACTATTTTCGTTTGACAAATTTTTCTCATGACTTTGCGTACGTTTTTAAGATAGGCTTAATAGTGGAATATCTAAAAGGTTCCACTTTTGAGGCAAAAAGCGCTGCTAAACCATTGCTAGATTGCACATATAAATTCGGATGGGCAACAATACCACTCTAGTATCGGTCGTATACCGATATTACCACCTGGTATCGGATATCGGCTCCGATCCGATATTTAAAAAAAGTCATTTGTATATTAGTTTCAGGATAAAACAGTGGCGATTATTTGCATTAGGTCACAAGTCCGACAAATACAATCTAGGCTTTAGCGATTATTTTTGTCACAAAACTACGGCCCGCCAGTCAAATCCGGCTCACCAGTTTAATTCACCCGGTCCATATAGAAGCGAATTCCTAAAACAAAAACGGGTGATTAACCATTAATTAACAGGAATGTTTGTCAAATGCAAAGCTAAGCTAATTTTTAATGCAATTCTGAACTAAACGACAACTCCATAAAGCCTACTATATAAATAGATAAATATTTTTTAGTCGTTGAATAATCAAACTAATTAACATTAATACAAAGTTTGTAATCGACCCGCGATTTCCAATATTTACAGTTTTCCGATCCTTTATGAAAACCGATTTCTAAACCCCTTGGCAAAGAGCCACAAGTAAGGATTTGTTTTTAATAAGCAGCTCGAATGTTGAATTATTAATATTCCTGGAGTATTGTGTAACATTATCGCTACAGCAATTCCACTTCCGTAAATTTCTACTTGGATTTTAAAAAGCTAATGAAGGCCTGGTGTAACTGCTTTTCTTAAGTAAACCGTTGTTTTTTGATTTACAGTAGTTAAAAAGTTAAAAAAAAATCTTAGCGATATTGTAATATAACAATAAACATGAAATTCGATATAACCTAAGGATTTATAGTAATATTTAATGATGGATAGTAGCTGGCGTGTAGTAATTTTATAAATTATTAGGGGTGATTTTGACAATTGAATGATATGCTTTATTTTATTGCTAAAACTTAAATATGTCAATGGTTTTAATTGTTTACATTCTTGTTGTTTAATCAAAGGCAAATTCATATTTGAATCTACTGTTTTTTGATCATTCATATGTGTCAGTTTTTTAATAAAAAAAGAAATATAAAAAAATAGTGAAAAATGAAAAAGGATATTGATATCCAAAAAGTTATACCAAAAAGTTATTTTGGCAGCGTCTTTAAAAAGGTTAAGAGCCACTGAATAGCGCATATAGATCCCGCCGGCAAATTGTTCCATATTATAGCAGTGCTTAACCTATGGGTGGCGAAGCCTAATTTTGGTCGTCGTATAATTTAGTTGAATCGCCGACTGCAGTTGTTCACGTGTTTCGATTAGTTGAAATTTGATTTTTGGCAAAATATTTTTTTGTTCCTTTATAACAGGGGTTCTTAAACTGGGGTCCATGAACACCTTGGGGGTCTGTGAACTACTTTTAGGGGGTCCATGTAGACCTAATTCAAATATTAGTGTAAATAAGTAATCAAATCAATTAAATTGCAAAAAGAACGGTTTTGTACTGAATGCATTTAGATTCCATTCCATTTCCACATTTTTGGACAAAAATCAGCAGATTTATGAAGTCTATTTGTCCTGTGACGTAATTTTTTTAATTTTTCTGCCTACAGTGGTCCACGCGAGGTAAAATAAAATTTTATGTGTCCGCGGTAAAAAAGTTTAAGAACCCCTGCATTATAAGTTTAATGAAGAGAATTGTGCGACCAAAGCTACCTTGTTATACTTCGCTTAGTTTTTGGGCCGCTGCAAATAAGTGTGAGAAACACTGTGCTATAACTACAGGTTCGCATAACTTTTAAATACTCGTTGGAAAATCTGCGCTAATTCAAAGAAAACGAAGTGAAACATCAACATTTTTTATAAAAGTTCGTTTTAAAATAGCTTTCGTAAAGCTCTTATAAAAATGACTTGAACAGTGTTGTAATGACTTAAGTCAGTGACTTGACTTAAGTGCACTAAAGTCACTGTTTTCAAATGACTTTACTTGACTTAAGTCTTTTGGGCAAAATAAATTGATTTGACTTAAGTCTTTTGGACAAGTGAGTTGGCTTGACTTAAGTCTTTTAAACAAATGACTTGGGTTAAAATGAAATGTTTCGTTAAGCATTTTGAATAAAATAGGGTTATTTATCTTTTTTTTTTGCAGATTTTTGCCATATGTTGCGTTTAAGTTATTTTTTACTTAGATATTTCTCATAATGGGGCAAGGTTACCAGTTTTAATAGTAGTTACCAGTTTTAATATTAGTTTTAAAAATTAATGTTTTATATTTGCGACAAGGACTTGACAAGTTGACTGGTGCTAATAATGACTTGACTTGCTGTTTTTCAAAAGACTTGGTCTGGACTTGAGTTATTTTACGAATATATTGACTGAGACTTGAGTCTTTTCGAAATGACTTGTTTGTAACACCGTAAATGACCCAGTGTTATCTAATTTTAAAGCTTGGACTCTGACCTGAGCACAACCCAATTGTTTGTTCACATGTGCACACTGCACACGCAGAATGCACGGCAAGTGCTTAAACCTTTTGACGAGTATTTACAAAGCAATCGTCCATTTCTTTGGCAGAATAACTTAAACGGCCAAAACTTTAATCATTCACAGATCCACCCGTAGCTTTAAGTGGAAGACGTTGCAGTTAAACACAAACAGCAAAAAGACTGCATTCCGTTGAGGCGATGGGCTGCCTAAGCTCAGTATGGCTTCAGGCTGTCAAGTTCTAGCCTAGTTGCATGCAGTTAGAGTCGTACTGTAGTTAGGTGTGACCTACTTCTACGCTACACTGTTAGCATAGCTTAGTAGTTATTTTACGTTTTTTCTAATTGGAAAGGATTGTGTTTTATTTGGTTTGTTTTATTGTTTGTATCAAAATTGATGCAGTTTAAAGTCCCAGTCAAACCGTTTTCAACAAATAGCAAGTCAAGTCAAAGTTACAGAATTGCATCAAAAAAAAATACTAAACCTATAAAATTATTGAACGTGTTTTATAAAATTCTTCGAGTTCTGATCAATATTTTTGTAGCAGACACCAAAAACTGAAACAAATACCAAGTTAATGTACCGGTATTAAATTTAACAGTTGGCTCAAATAACCTCATTTTACTAATATTTTTTTAAATAGAACACAGTAAATGATTTAAGTGAAGTCAAGTCATTTCTCCCCAAAGAATCAAGCCAAATCATGTTAATTGTAAACAGTGATTTAAGCCATCGCAATATTGTCGTATAGTAATATCTGTTAGCATTTGATTACCAGTAATTTACCACATTAAGGTTTAGATACGAAACGAAATTATTGTAACGTCGTTTATAGGCCAACGACGCAAAGGACCTCTGGTTTAGCCGATAGCCAATCTTTAAATCTGAAACTTTAGCGAATTTTAGAGCTCGGTTTTGGGCGGTTGAGTAACTGTGAGTGAAATGTCCGACCAAGTTGCAATGACCAGCTTGGCAAAAAAGGACGGAACAGCTGATTTGGAGGCGACGTCGCGACAAAAACTCATTTCAGACGTAGGTAGGTTCCAATCGTATGAACAACGCTTGTCTGTTGCTGCTAACCTGCTAAAATGGGGGTTGCTTCTAACCTGTAAAATCAGGGTTACTTAACTGGCAACAGCGTTCCGGTTGGGACACTTACGATAAACGTCGTAGACCCTGCAAAAGCTAAATTACCTAAAATGTTGATTTACAGCTATGGCCCATATGTTTCGGCTTTCCTAGAAAGTAAGTAAATAACAAAACGCCATCTTTTAGGAAGAGGCTATTCACCTGGGCACCAAAGTAGTTCAAATCGACACACTAACGGGTGCAAGCGTAAAAGAGCAATCCGTTAAATTGCCAATAGGCACTTCCTGAGGCTATTTACCCGACTAACAAAGTAATGTATATCGGTTTCCGAAAAAATCATTGAAATTATACAAATTCTAGAAATTAAATTAAATGCTACCACCACCCAAACCCATCTAAAAACCCTAACCTCATCCTAACCCAAATCAATGTAAAATCACGTGTGGGTGCAAGCGTAAAAGAGCAATCCAGTCTAATAGCCACTTCCTTTTGTCATGAACATATTATTTAAAAAAAATATTAAATTACCTGCGCTTCAAGACATGTTACATTTGTTGCATTTTAATATTAAACAGCGCATAGTGACTAGAGCAGCTGTTCTCAACCAGTGGGCCATGGCTCACTGGTGGGCCATGGAAACATTTTAGATGGGCCACTTTAAAAAAGCTAGATTTTTTGAAGAATTAGTTTCATTTGTGTCACTACACCTAACTTTACAGGAATAATGGCTTAGGGGGGAATTGAGTTGGAATGTAAATAAAACGTAAATTTATTGTTATATGATCCGCTTTTTTGTTCTAAACCTTTTTATAGTTTGTCCATTCATAAAAACTTATTGGGCCACAAATTTTTTGTGCAACAAAAATGGGCCACGAAAGAAAAAAGGTTGAGAACCACTGGACTAGAGAGATAGGATGTCCGATTCCAGAACGCATGAATTTTTTTAGAGATGACGTAACAAAGGTACGTCATAACGGAACGTTTAAAACAAGTAACTTTAGAAAACGTGAGGTTATCGTTCGATGTCCTGCACAAATATGAAACTGAAATCTTAGTTGTAAAAGGGACATGCCCTTGTAAAACAGGATATTTAAAAAAAAATTGTTTTACCGGGTCGCCGTTTCGACAGATAGCGCTTACTTCCACCATTGCTGCTACCCGCTGCTTTGAAGCAATAATACTCCCGCTCAATACAAAACAAAATGTCGCCATTACTATGGTCAAAAAAAACATTTACAGAAAAAAAACACTGCATTGGAGTATCAATAGAACTAACTAATAGCGGATGTCGACTTCTATTCGAAATTAACCGATATACCTAATGTGACCTGGCCTATTTAAATTCTGTCGTTCGTAATTGTCGCTTCCTAGACCAGTTGAGTAACCTTGAACCTTGCATGTGGGTCATGTGTTTGTCAAATTCTTGCAATGCTTCACTTTGGGTTGGTTTGAAATGTAGCTTTAAGCAGTAAATTTGTCTATGGCCATAAATGAAACGCCAACTCTAAAACCACTTCAGTCTTACAACATTTAAGCCATCATTGAAAAATGCCTCATTTACGAAATAAACCCATATACACGCAATTTCGCCCGATAATATCGTTAAAATACTGGATACGCCCCTGGTGATTGATTACCTACCTTTGATAATAATAATAATTAACGGTATTAACTGGGCTAATAATAAAATCAAACACCATTAAGAAGTAGTTTACACTTACAACGTCATACATTTAACATTGGCTTGGGTCCTTAAGCCTGTGCACTAATGGCATGTTGAACAATTAGGCGTGATTTAGTAAGAACGGCATATCTTAAATCAAATGTGTGTGAAAACACGGCTGCTAATTCAGCAGCTGAATCTGTCGGCTACGTAAGGCGCGTTATCACGTGACCACAACCCGTGACGCCGTTACGTCACGTAACGTGACTAGCTTGAATCAAACTGAAACTGTAGAACGGCTAGCACGCGGAAAATTTTGAGAAATATTTTCTTTAAACTCTCACCTGTACAGGAATTAAGTGTGCACAATTACCCTTCAATACGCAAATACCAAAGTCGGCGTTTCACAACACTATTTTACAGTTTTATAACAGGAAAAACTTGGGAATATTTTAGAGGGAATTTATTATGTCTAACATTTTGCAGTTGTGCAAGCCTATGTATGTTTAAAGTAAAGGTCCTTCTCGTATTCAGTGCTAATTTAAACTCGGTTCCTAAATCTCGTAAATTCGTAACTTTTTAGCGGGTCGTAAAACATATTTTTTTATGTTGACGCTAGACATCAGACGTAAAAACAATAGAACAATAACGTATAAAAGTGCAATGCAATTTAGAGGCGCGAAATAATAGGCGCCCGTTAATGTTATGTAACCCCTACGACAAAGCAAAGGTGGTAGTTACGCATAATTTCTCCTCAAAGTTCGTTTCTCTTTTAAACGCCCCGCATACTATGGCAACCGTCACATGACGAAGGGAAAAAGCACAGTAGACTTTTTTCCCTGCGACTATTTGTAAGCAGAGACGACTGAGCCGTGCTCACTCGCACGTGAGCGCCAGTAGAGAGGTAAAGAAGGACATGTTGCTGCAATTGCGGCCCTTTTTCGCCAGAAATCGCATCTAGACTGACCCAAATAACATGTTGCAGCATGTATTTCGATCAAGGCTTCTGCATTGCAGTTTTTGTATCGACAATCGCAGCAAGTGAACGTTTGTTTTTTAGTTTTGAGAGTCGTTTTTTAAAGGCCTGCAGGTCAAAATGAAACCAAACAATTCGTCTTATGTTCAATTTGCCGCGATTGGTAATACTTAAAAGCTAGACCAGGGTGCATGTGCAACGGTTAGCAAGTGTTCGAGTTGGAATCTAGCCTTTTTCGTGTGTTGTATATTAATCGTTGTGCTGTGTACGCTTTCGACCTAATCTGTGCATGCCACCACCTTAATGTTGTATGTCTAAGGAACTAATAGCCACCCAAGTCTAGTAGTTGGTAGTTGAACTCCTTTCTTTGCTAATATATGGAAATGGAGCGAGTCAAGGAAACAAATGGTTCAGGCCAGCCCGGCCACAGACCTTACAATGATCAAATAAACACATGTAAGTTTCAACTGGATTCTTACATTTTTTCTGTGGCTTTAAACAAATATCAGGTAAGGAAATGTGGGGCTCTTTTAATCTGGTACAGAAAAAAAGCAAAAAAATGCAAAATAAAAAGGTACCGTCTACAAATTAAGCTTTAAGCACAATATTTGGGTTACAATAATGCTTGACCCACCCAAACTCAAACGCTAACCCGCACCCTAAACCAAATAACGTGCGTTGCGATTTTTGTAGACTGTACCTTTTTTTTTATTTTTTTTTTGCATTACTTGCTACCCACAAAACGAAAGAGCCCTGGAAATGTCCTGCAGTAGTAATCCGGCCATTTGTCAGCCTTCTTTCCTTGGATGTGTGTCCACTTACGAGTGATCATATGCAGGCAAAAATAGGAGACTTGTAACTCGATTACCTGTGTACATTGCATGTAACCTTTATTGCCGTGAAAATGGAAGAAATGCAAAGCAGAGGCAAGACACGAGGACAAGACGAGTTGAATATAGATCCTTGTAAGTGGTGGCACAATTTTTCTGCACGAAAAATTTGGCGGATTGAGAGCATTTGCTTCTGCACTAATCTTTATGCTCTATAAGTAACTTAACTTGCCAACAAAAGTCTTGTAATTATTATGAAATAGAGTTTGGGTTAGCAATTTTGACTTAGATCAGGGCTTCTTAACTTATTTCTACCGTCGACTACAATGCTTATTCGAATAAAATCTGTTGACCCCGGCCAATATAGTATAACGACACATTCCCAGAGGTGCATTTAAAATGTAAAAGTTGAACTGAACCTAACAGATAACTGGTCATACCATCAACCAATTTAGGCACTGGTCTAGAATCCTTATTTTCCCATATTTGTTTCATCCTTGCAATTTTAATTTTGACAACTTGTTTCGTTACTGTAAAAAAAGTGATGGGATTCTATACAAGCGCCCAAATTTGATAGTTTGTATGTGTGCATTAAGTGGAATATGAACATTTAACTACTAGTAACAGAAAGCTACTTAGTGACAAAAGCATTGCTACATATAAAAATAAATTCTGTAAACCCCTTCAATAGGTCGCGGTAAATTAAGAAGCCCTGGTGTACATGGATTTTTTTGTCCTTACTTGTATTTTCTCTCAGATACACATTTCTTATGTCACTTAATTATCAGATTTAGTCGATGTTTAATTTAATTAAAGGGAATGGATTTTGGTAATACTCCCTGAACCTTAATGTTATGTCTATGACCATGGCTAAGCACCACTTTAGATCAAAAACTATGAGGTGTTGTAGCAATTGTTAAGGACAGAAAAATCCATTAATGCAACTTTTTTTGAATTGAAAGTGATGTGATTTGGGTTGCATGTTGGGGTGTGTCAAGTGTGTAATCTTTAAGTGTGTGTGTGTGTTAAGAAAGGTATTATAAAAAATATTAATACCACCCCTAGTAAATATTGCTCCTAAGACATTTGAACTTGTTAGACTGTAGAAATAATTTGTTCAGCTACTTTGTAGAACTATAATCAAATTGCATGGCTTTTTACACACCAATCAGTCATTTATAAAAGTTATTTTTTCACCCTTCATTATAAATATATTGAAAAAATTGCTTTGTCATATTTTACCAAAATATCATAAATATTAATCAGGTAGCCTCATCATTATACTGTCATAATCTTCGCTGGAATGCTTTAGTATAGCAGTTTGCTAATGAGTGTGTAGTGGACGATTTTCTGTTTTGAATTGCTGGATTTAAGGCATGTTTACTAACCGACTGCACATAAAGGCAACACCATGGAGCCATAGGCACTTTGAAGTTTAAGCTCTGTTTTGCTATACCTAGGATCCAATTAGGTCGGTGAGATTTGTAAGCATACGCTAAAAATTCCTGTGAATCTTGCTCTGTTTATTTTCGACAATGGAAAGCCAGCACCAGGAAAGTGGTAATAAGGTCTACCCTGAGCGCAACGGCCAGTCGAACCCTAACACTTACAATGCCGCGATAAATACAAGTAGGTTCTGCTTGGTGCCAAACATTCAAATTATTCGGTAGCATTTTTTTGGAGAACTTGCCGAATTCTGTTCACCGTGTCTTGAATTGTGTTCGAGCATGTCTGTTTTCTTGTTAGTTTTTTTTTGTGTTTTTTGGTGGTATTGCATGCAGTGATTTTTTAAAATCGGAGTTGCTCTTCTAAAAAGTTAAAAAAACACTCAGATTTCACTCTTCATACTTTTGTTTTATAACCTTTTTTACTGCTGTGTGTTTTATGCTTTTCTTTTTGTTTTAGGAGATTTTTTTTATAATTTTAGTTTAATATTTTCAAATTGTAATACAGTTAACTTGTAATCAAAGCTAAAATACAATTTTTTTTCAGCCGGCGAAGATACTGAGTATGGGTGCTGTGGAATCATTCTGCTCGGCATTTCAATGTTCTTCATCATAGCCCTATTCCCTATTACATTGTGGGCCTGTATCAAGGTATAAAAGCTAGCGTTATTTAATGTATAATATCGAAGCCTAAGTGTTCAATTCCCAACTAAGTCTAAACTAAATTTGTTGTTTACACATTGCAAAAAGGGCTTAACTTCCTATCACTGTGAAAGTATCAAAATTAAAAAAATATTTACAGCAACTTTGCCAGGTGATCTCTGATGGTAATAGCTGTTTTCCACCTTTTAGCAGCCAAAGTTTTTTTTTAACTCTAGTTGTTTTAACTGTGTATTTGGCTCTCTCCAACACTAAATTGCTTGTTAAAAAAAAAACATCTGAAAATGTACTTTAGACGCTTTTAAACAAAGTACTAAGCTTAATTTCATTGTCAGGTTGTGCAAGAATATGAGAGAGCTGTTATCTTCCGACTTGGACGTTTGTCAAAGGGAGGTGCCAAGGGACCAGGTGATTATTGATTTCAAATATCTTTTGGAACTGATTGGGCAATATTAGATAACTGATACAGAACTTACTATAGGCACTACAATGCTTCCAGTTTTCTGCCTTGGTTTTGAACGATAAAGTTATTGTCGAAAACAGGTTTAAAATAAATTATCATTCATCAGAGCATTAACACATTAACAAGACTTTTAACAACATCAATAATATAAAAAATAAAATAAAAAAGGAGATGATGCAAATTTAAAATAATATATTATGTATGTTATGGATGTAAATTTGTGTAAATCTTTGAAGTATGTCTAAGAAATAGACCCGATTTTTTTCCAGGTATCTTTTTCATCATTCCATGCACGGACGAATACAGAAAGGTTGACCTCCGAACTGTGTCATTTGATGTTCCGCCACAAGAGGTGATTTATATGTATATATATTTTTTTTCAAATTTGACACAAACCATAAACCAAGTGTTAAAAAAATTCACAAGATAAAAAAAGTTGATATCTTAGTTAAAAATGGTTTTAGTTAGACAACAACAGAAATAAGGGAAAAAAATTACGTAAAGCAGCATTAGTTGGATTTTAATATTCAAACTACGATAAAAATGGCAAGAGTTAGTAGAAAAATATACTAAGGTTAGATAAGAAATGGTAAAATAATTAGATACAAATTGTTAGACCCTATACTGTTTTAAAGTATGCTCTAAATAAGTGAGGTCATGTTTTTGCCCCAGCAAGACATTTGATAATTCGGATTGGCAAATAACTTGCAGGTGTACCACGTTTCATAAACGTGTTTTTTTGAAACCCTACCATGTTACATGTGTGGTTAGATTTAACCTTGCGCCTTAGCAGCATTGGCTGGAAAACGTTTTACGACAGTTTAGATATCATAAAATTCAACTCAAACGTGTGCACGCACGAACACACACGAACACACGCACGAACACACACGCACGCACACACACACACGCACACACGCGCACACGCACGCACGCACGCACGCACGCACACACACACACACACACACACACGTTTATAGACACACACGTAAAACACTAAAAGCAACGCTTATGACTGGTGAGCACTGAGCATACACGCATTAAGCTCGACCTTTAGCCTACTAATTGGGCCATATCCTGTTATCTGCGCCATGTACTAGTCGTTGTTTCCGCGCATTTCAACCGAAATTCCGTTGTTTTTCGTTTTTTTGCCACCAACGGCGACCATTTATTGCGGCAAATAAACGGGTTTCAAGGGTTTCATCACATTTTAAAAGCACTTGCAGCAGATTTCTGCTTGTCGGTCACTGCTACATAAACCAGAACATGTTAAAGTTTTAACTTTTAAAAATTGTAGGTTGAAATTATTCATTTAAGTTAAAGAATTGACGATGCATTATGAACTAAATACTGACGAAAACGTGATATATTACTATTACTAAAAGGTTAATCGCCAGAAAAAGGTATATATAATCAATTGCAAAGCATAGTAAAAATATCAAAGCCCATACAAGAGTAGGTTTCTTTTTAAACGCTTAGAACATATTTTTATTCATTTTGAACGTAATGAGAAGGCGTTGCTTGTAAATCAAACATGCGCAATTGTTTTATTTTACCTTTGCTGCAAAACCAGCGCCTGTTTTATACGCCAACACATTGAATTCTGCCACTATCCTATAACGAGAACAAAGAACGCCCGAGTCATTAAAAAGTGATGAAGAACCGGAAGGGTTTGTTTAAGTCACCTGCCAAAGCACAATCGATGTGAGCGCCAACACTATGCTGTCTCTATAGCCGCTGTCACATACTGCTTGTCAAGTTTAATTGGACAGGCGCCTGACGGCTATGTCAGTCCCGCCCGCATTTTTTTCCGCCTCATTTTCTCTTACTTGGTTAATTTGTATGAGATTTTCTTCATGTTGGAGCCTTTGATGCTTGGTTTTGGCATTTGTAAGACAGACACGAAAGCGTTTCAAAAAGTTGTTGTTTGCGCTTTAAAACGGTTTGGTTATCTCCGTTGTTGTAAAATGTTAACGGTCGTCTTGAATGCAATTACTTTCATAACTGAGTAATGTGAACAATTTGGATATCACGCTTTTTTACAAAATTCTGCTGACAATGCGAAAAGCACCTATATAAACACTAGCTTTATGTTACTAACGGAAGACTTACAGATTTGCATAATTATCGATTGTGATGATTAACATTTGCTTGTTATACGGACCATATTTCATTTTTCAAATCATTCACCAACTTCTTTAGTGCACAGATCTTGATACCAAAATAATATAGAAATTTCAGTCGTGATTTACGTTCGAATTTAGCGGTTCTACCTTGAAAGGAAAATTTATAAAAAACGTAATTGGTTAACCTCTGAATCTAAAGCAAATTTTGGCCAAACAACCTTGCAGTATCTCTATCAGAACAAAATGCCAAGTATTAGAAAACTCTACTTTTCTAGACAAACCCTACTTTTTTAGGCAAACCCTACTTTTTTAGGCTGATTCGCACCTTTTTCGCTCAGATCTTGACCAAGGACAGCGTGACCATCTCCGTGGACGCAGTGGTTTACTACAGAGTGCAGGACGCCACCATGAGCATTGCAAACGTGGAAAACGCGGACGGTGCTACTCGCCTACTGGCCCAGACCACCCTCCGTAACATGCTGGGCACCAAGAGCCTTTCAGAAGTCCTCACAGACCGCGAGTACATCAGCTCTGGAATGCAGGTAAGCTGTGTTGTAAACAAGTCTTTTTAAACGACTCTAGTCGGTCAGGTGATTTGTAAAATGACTCAAGTCCAAGTCAAGTCTTTTTAAATGAATAACAAGTCCCAGTCCAAGTCATCAGTTGGTCAAGTCAAGCCATAATTAGAGCAGGTCAATTTCAAGTCACGTCCTTGCAATAAAAAAGAAACGTTAAACAATTAGAATTGTTATTGTGGTACGATAATTAATTAACAACAACCTAAGTAAAAAAAACAAGTAAAACGCAACATATAGTAAGCAAAGTATGTTATGCGCAAAAATTAGGATAAATAGCTTAATTTTTTTAGTAAGAAAGAAGTCATTACAACACTGGAGGTATGTCCTGCTGTTGTTGCTGTTTTGACATTTCGCTGGAGATTATTAGCAAGTTGTGTGACAAACGTCAAACTCGAGTGTTTCTAAGGTCCGCATGCGATATTTGAGTACATCAGACCGCACCAACATAATTAAGAAACAAAAACGTTTACATATTGCCCTGAAGAAGATTGCCCGAATAGGTGGTCGAAACGTTGGCACTTTAATATAATTTTGCCGGAAGAACATTTGTACAATTGAAAAACGTTGTACGTTCCAATATAATATTTATTGTATTTTGATTTGAGAAGTTAACTGAAGATTAAAAGCAAGTTGTGTGACACTTTTTTAGCAGTTGGTCTAACTTTAAAGCCAAAATACTGCCCACTTCTGTTTGAAAAACCTTACACAACATACAGCACAACCAATACCGCCAGTTCAAGAAAAAGAGTTCCAATTTTGAATAAACCGATTTTTTTGCGACTTCTGGTACCCAAAATGTAATTTGGGCGAAAATTCTATGTTAGTGCAACATGCGTACAGAAATACATTTATGACAATTGTATCTTTCTCTGATATTATGACAAACAGTTTTAAGAAAACCTCCCTTTTAAAAAAAAAAAATATATTTAGACTTACAAAAATCGACTGATTTGTCTAGATTTTTAGCCCGCATTACGACGTTTATGTCGTTGTTTCGTGTAGCAGTGTTGTGTGTAAAGCAATAGGTAAAACTAAACAGTTTCCATTGTACTTTTCAACGTAAACGCAACCGCCCTTTATACGACCCCGGGATATGCGCTGTAACGTCGTTTGTAATTCAACACCCCTCCCCCCAATTGCGCTACGTGTACACAAAACTTCTCACGTGATGTTAGCGCGGTTGCCATGGCAAAGACAATGGGCCGCTCGCGTTCGCGCATTGTCCCCTTAAGTTCTGGCCAAGTCATAATAGGAGCGGTTACTTGGAATGGGTCTGCCTTCTTTAGTATTTTGTATGTACAGGTATACAAAGCAGCCTATGATAGAGCGACCCTTGTAGAGATTTGATGCTTTTACGATGTTGTTTTGTGTTTTCTGGCGTCTGTCTGCGTTTTTTTTGCGAAGCGTATTTTAGCAATTAGAAGTTTTTTCATTGGGAATATTATTTTGATGATTTGGGAGTTCAATTAGCTATTGCTTTTATCACTTGCAATGGGACACACCATAAGACCTACGTCATACACAGCAACAATATACTAAGCAGAATCTTAGTATTAAGACCGACGACCTAAAAAGCCAAATACGCAGTAATACCCTGACGACAAAATATAATCTAAGATGGTCTGAATAATACATAAACCTGTCGGAACAAGTCCTAAATTCATTGAAATAAGGCCTAATTGGACAAAAGAGCCCCTTAAACTTTAGGGGCGGTTGGGGGACACCTGTCTGGCATTTCCAGTTTTGGTGTCGATGTTTGAACGCCCCAGTTTAAACGGCGCCGCTGTTTTGGCACCGGATTGTTTGTGCCTCTATTGGGAGTTAGGCGGGTAAATGGGTGCGGTTCGAAATCGGGTTAGGGTTAAAAATATCAGGGAATTATTCCTAAAGCTACGGGGGGGGGGGGTTGGGTTGGGTAAACCGTTGTATAGGCCTTATTCTAGCCGTTTAGGTTTTATTCCAATGGAATTGGGTCGTATTCCGATTTTAACGTTATTACGATTATCAGTGTATTATGGTCTTTTCCAAAATGTGTTTTATTCCGACGTTGATATTGTTCTAATATCGGTCTTAAGGCTGGAATCCCTTGTAATTACTTGTAGGCTATTGAAATTAATACTATACCTAACGATGGATGTCCACGCATTCGGTTTTATTTGATATTTAACAACAGAACAGCAGTTGCAATTTAGCATTTCTACCCTCTTTGCACATTTCCGTAAATACTAAATAACCGGCGTTTTTGCGGAAATTTGTGTGTACGTTTTCCGCTAAACAAACCGTTATATTTATGTGGCGTTTTTCTAACCATCTCGTTTTTGCAATACAAAACGTTCTGTTTAAATAATTACTTTGCAACTCACTGAATCTGGATTTGTAATCATTGTGTTCTTCGATCGTCTTATTTAAAGTTTTTTCTGTAGTTTTTCCCACACCAAAAGTTATAATTTGATTTTTTTTAATTTCAAAAAAATTATTTAATTTGTCCGTTTATGACTACAAAATGCCTAATAGGCTACCTAAATGGCAAATAGGTCGATTGAAAAACAATATAACTTTTTGTATAGGTAAAAAATGTCAAGTAGTTTGATTGAAAAAAAAAACTTTTTGTATAATTTGTTAAATTACAGAAAACATGCCAAACCGATCAAAAAAAATTTACAGACGCGCAATACATTACTGTTTCGCGGCAGACAAGATAGCGGGTAAAAATCGAAGAATACGCGACTTTGAGTTCGAAGCGGCTTTAGTTTGTGGAGGCCGACTCTGAATTATGAATGACTGTGTATGACAGGAGTCAGCTAGGGAGGCCATTAGTACTGTCGGCCCTCCACAGCATTGATTGAATTATGCCATTCAAATGGGCCGAATTGCGCGCCCTGCTCGTTCTATAATCCCAATTTACGTGCTCCTCATGTCTGTATGTCCGTAGCAGAGATTTTAGGGGTGTTGGATGTATGGGCCTTAATTGAAACGGAAAAAGTTCGTTATTTGCACTAAATCGCATTTTTAGCGGTTATTTGGATCCGCTACACGCGATTTACAATTTTTACGAAAATATGTCGGTAATTTGTAACTCTAGGCGTCGGTTGGGTATTTTAATGCCAAATGTTGTCACTTGCGGTTGGAATGCGCTTGAATGAATTATTCTGGCCTCTGTTTTTTGTTCTAAAATGTACTGCAAAGCATTTTTCTGTTAAAACAAATAAGGAAATGTGATAGCACTATGATTTTTTTTAAATTACGCCCAAACAGTTATCTGTTGTTTATAGATTTTCTAAACATTTGTGCTCGGTTATTGAGGTATGTTTGATATTTCAGTATGATTTACAGATAATGCTTTAATTTACAAATACAAGTTTTTTTAATATTAATGACTTAAACGTATTTTATGCTAAACACGTCACGCCAAAGGAACTTGTTTGTCAGCCGTTTAAAAACTGAAAGTTGTGTATTGATCGATGTTTAAATGATGCCTTGTGACACACTCGCTTGTGATGTCACAATAGCAGGAAGCATGCTACCTGTTTGTTATAATGCGGTGTACAGGACACGAGACCTGACGTTAATGTTATTCTGGCTGACATTCTTTCGAATTTGTATTTTGATACGTTGTGTCACATGACGGAGATTTTTACATGTCAGCTCTAACCTTATACGTTCTGCAAGAGAACACATTTCAACTTCTGTTTCTCCAAATCAGTGTTTCTCAATTTGATCTAGCTTGTGGCACACCAAAAACATCGTATTCGCGGCACACTTTTAACAGAACTACAGAGAAACTTTACAATCGCGCTTAACACACGAAAAACTATATGTAAATGTATTAATAATAAAAACTTGTAATGGATAGTGCGTATTGAAGTCTCATATGCTTGCGTGTATGTCTGTTGGTACTACAAATAAATTATTTTCCAAACTTACCAAAAGTGTTATGGCACACCTACATATCACACAACGTTAGAAGCACTGCCCTAAACAATGACAGTTTTTTTTTAACTTGTAAATCTTTAAGTATAAGGCCGACACAAAAATAGGTCAAATGTGAACGAAAATATCCAATTCCTTTTGTACAGTTTAAATTGAATTTCTTGTGTCCCAAGACTTCAATAATACGTACAACTTAAGCGAAAAAAGACATGCTTCACTGGTTAAAAGGTATGTCACCTATTTACCCAGTTGTGTCCTGTCATGCTCAACTGCTAAACTATTTACCCTTCCATTAAGAAGGTTTAACGTTTTGTTTTACGTTTCCATTGGACATACCACGCGCTTAAAAGAAAATGACTGCTTTTTTGCGTTGGAAATTGTTAACTTATAAGATCTTGATAAATTGCTATTTGCGTACCAAACAGCCAAAGAAAATGCACTAAAAATAAGACGAAAAAAGAGTACGAGAAATGAATAAAACAAGCGACTTTGCTTTGCGCATAACTTACTTGCATTATTTCAGTGTTGATTAAAAAAAATGCGCTTTTAAAACTATTTTGGTGCCTTACTGTCGGCAAAAGCATTTCAGCATCATTATTTACCAGGATAAACTGTGTAAAACGCCCGTTTTGCTGTATTTTCATTGCTATGTCAACAGACATCTAGCACAACAGAAATAAATTGCCGAGTCATTGCTTCCTTTGTATTGTCTACGTCATAAAGCCTGTATTGTTGTTAACCTTTTCCCTATATACATCGGGTAAAAGTCATTGTTTGGTTGATGTACATAAGTTTACCTTGAAAGGCATATCGCCGGTGATAACTTGGCTTATCGCTATTAAAGCGATATAAGCAATAATTAACACGCAATGTCACAGTAAGCCAAGGTTGTAATGCTTTGAAATATGTGAACCTATATTAAAGATTAAAATTTTCAAGTTTTTTGGCCGAACTCATTTTTTGTGAAGTATATTATATAAGCAATTCCAATGGACTGTCCTAAAAATAATCTTCAACAAAAAATAAATAAAAAAAATATATTGAAGTTGTACATTTACAATCATTTCAATTTTCCTTTGTTCTGGCAAAAATCGCACTTCATAGAAAAGGTTTTTTTTGGTAACTACGACTTTTGACAAACCACTCCCAATCGTCACGGGCCACTGCAGTTCAGTTCAACTCATGCGCACTCGCCCGTGACAAAACATCGCGTTGCTGTTAACAACGAACCTGCGCACTGCTCCACTGCGCAGTTAGGACCCGCCCAGCCAGACTAACTATACGACGTTATGTGAAGTATAGTGGTGACATTTCGAATTGTCATTTATCGAAGGTCCTAAAAAGTGGTATAAACCTAATAGTTTACAAATTTTGTTTTGTTTAATTTCTTACGATTACAATGGCGCCAATAAATTGTCCAATTTTAATATTTTTTTCACATTAATTCTTTTAAAAATAAAAGCGAATCCTTTATTTGGCACGACAAAGAAAAAAAATTGTGCAGCATACTTAATTAGGGGTAGAACCTAAAAAATAAAATCTGCGGCAAAGTTTTAGTTTGTAACTATGGTGAAGCAATTTAAATCATTTGATTTCCATTGCATCAAGGCATTTTGTCCGACAAAATCAGAATTCCCTAAAATGTGTCTTAAGGCGTATTTAAACATACAACGCAATACAATTTAGCAAAAGCTAGCAATACGAAATGTCAATAAATGGCCCCATCAACGGTGCCGGTTTTGACATGTCTATCTCAATGGCCAAAACACACCAAACTAGCTTTCGTAATGACTAATTACCGCGAACATTTATATTTTTACTTCGAATTGCAAAGGAAATTGTGCTGTTTTATTTCACAACAATAAACGCTAAATAACGCTGCGTGCTACTGAGAAATTGATTATGCTTATTGTTGTGTGTTGTATGATAGGCCATTCTGGCACGTTCGCATTTTACATCATATAACTATTGAAAAATAAACGCATTGGTGGTTTCAACCAAGATCACGTTCATTAAAAGTAATTAAAAATATATTTTGAATCAATGCTAACAAAATATATATATAGCAAAGTCGTTTTTATTTTTACGTTTTTGCCTCAATAAACAAACAAACAAACACTTATATTAGGATCAATAAGTGTTATTTAATTTTAGAACACCTTTAACCTAAACAGAGTATACCCTGTAAAAAATGAAATTTCAATCTCCGCTTAGTAGACTCCTTCGTTAAAAAGTATACAAAAATAGACCCAATATATGGTGTATGAGAAAACACTGAAATTAGAGTAAATAAATCATTTTGCTATGATTAATCAGTACGACTTCGGGTGAGCTTGGTCTCTATTAGAATTATCTATGCCTATGTGTGTTATTCTTGGCATAGCCTAACAAAATTGCTGTTTAAAAGGTATAAAGATCGGAAATTGTTTACTAATTGACACCTACTACTAATGCATAGACGCCTGTGGATTGTGGAACGGAATCTGTTATATGCAGACGCCCTATATAGCGTCCCGTCTGTTGCCACTGCAGCTGTTTAGAGAAGTGACTCCGATTAGGTCCAGGCTTGGTACAAATAGAGCAGTGTGGGGCAAGTCTGGATCAGTCCACACAAACCTAACTTGCTTTGTATGGCCTTCTGCTATGTCCAACAATGATTTGAGGGTCTAGTATTGGTATCTCTTGTATAAAATCCACTTAGACAAATTAGGCAAATACGTTTTTTGTATTTGAGCGTGTTCTTTTTTGTTTGAAAAAAAGTTTGCGCTCTAAGACGATTTTTTTTATTTGTTTTATCGTTTTGGTTTGGTTGAACACGTTTAAGACAACAGATTAACAATATCTCATAATGTTTAAAAAAAAATTCAAAAAAAAGTTTAAAAATAATTCCAAAAAAAAGTTAAAAAAAAATCCGTATCAAATACTGACATAATCCGCTCGTTTACCGTATGTAGAGGCTGTCTTTCTGCAGCAAAGCCCTCATTTTGACAGTCGTTCTGCAGAAATGACGTCATCCTTGTACCGCTTGAATAATTCATGTCCCTTTTACTTTCAGTCAACCCTGGATGAGGCCACGGACCCATGGGGAATCAAGGTGGAACGAGTTGAAATGTGAGTCCTGGCATTTTTTGCTTGTTAGTCGGTAATGTCTTCATATATCGACGGAATTTCGAATCCTGTTGCTGTATTTTTTACCAATTTTTCGTAAGTATAACAGCCTAGCCAATATTTCTATCGTTTAACGATAATCAAGTTAATAAAGTTCGGCAACACCCTATAGAAGCACTTCTTATTCTTAACCGGAAAAACCTCCTTTTCTTTCTTGTTAGTCTGACTTGGTTTTTGCTGATCACGTAATGTCTTCATATATCGACGAAATTTCAAATCCTGTTGGTGTATGCAAGTGTTTCTTGCCATTTTTTCGCGGCAACCTGAACACTAAGCGTTAGTATAACAGCGTAGCTTGGGCGACACAATCACATTCACTGAACTTTATATATGTGAACAAAACTAAGATTTGGGGCCTTGACGGTTGAAAAACACTGCGTTATCACCTAATTTTGCTGAAGATGCATAACTTTTTCGCTAATGGGATTTTTGCAGTTAATTTTGGATTTAAATTAACTTATTTTAAATTTTAAATGAAAAAGAAAAATCTTTATTAGTTCTATAGGAGTTCCCGGCGTATAATTCCTGTAACAGTTTAAGTTTAGCAATATGTTGTCAGCTCCAATAAGTAACTAGGAGAAAATATTGAACCATCATTAACAATCCAATTTGGCAACCTTACAATACACAGCGAACAAAATATGCGTCTTAATTTAACGATGAGAAATTTTCTTGACATATTCATCACGAGGAAATATTAAAAACCCTAATCAAAATGCAATTAGACATCCTTGCAATATTTTGTCCAGAAGAAAATCGCCGTACGCATTTAGAGTTGTCCCATTTTCTGCAGTTGTATTGATTGAGGAGCGATTTTATGATATATATTGTGCTCTTTGCGTTATGAAGATTGGACCCGTGGGACTTTAAATATCCGCTAATCATGATTGCTGATTAGCTTGCTTAGAAATAGAAGTAAAAGTGCTCCGGTATCCTTGGGGACTAATACGAACGTTGTTACGTAACACTGTAGACCAGTGATTCCCAAACTGTTTTTCGCAGCATGCAAAGACTGTGGAAAAATACCCTATGTAACGATTACGCAAAAAAGCATGCGAGGCTTTAATGTATTGCACATTATCCGTTAAAAAACTAAAATATAATTGTATTTACATACTATTATCTTGGGTATTATGCTGATGGCTCAGTTTTAATTGTATCCTTTTGTAAAAAAATGCAGCGAATTAGGCTACGAAAGTTTAGAAGCCTCTATGCTTTGTCTAAATGAGTTTTGTATTTTTTGTGGTAAAGATTACACTAAGATTTCTAAACCACACCTAACCACGTTTTTTTGTTATACCATGAATGATACGTCTTGGGCCCGTAGTGTATATCAAACCTTCAGGATTTAAATTTGTACGTTTAAAGAATTTTTATAGTTTAAAAATTACAAAAGCCCAAATCTTTAACATTTAATTCAAATTGAAGAATTCACTTTATTTCAAACATTTTTTAAGACCTCCAATTGTTCATAACGGTTACTGTGACGTCACTATATCCCTTATGCAATCTCGAATGTTTGATTGTTGGTCTGCGGTCCAATTGACGTTTGCAGAAGCCTGTTAAATTTGCAGGAATGTGCAATTAAGCCAATCAACTTTACTTTAATAAGATTTAGAAGTATCTAGATTTAACCTTGACAATTTACGCAAACTCTCAATGCAAGTTTTTTTGTTCACACTTCGGAGCAGTAGTTCCTAAACTTTTTCAGTTGCGTCAGACTAAAAAAAATACCAAAAATTGCGACACAATTCCTCCAAAATACAACGTTATCAAATACTAATCAACTTATTGCACGGAAAGAATTAGCTAAATATTGCAATATTTACAGTTAACCAATTAAAATTGTGCATTATATGCCTATTCGAAATACGATAGGTTATTTTATGCTCAAATTACAAAAAGTTACGCGCACTAGTAATTAATTATTGAGACAAAAACAGTGAATGCCTCAATCGTTTATAGTAAATTTTAAAACGATAACGGCAGCTTTAGAGCTTACAATAATATTCTAGCAATACAGCTGCATTTAAATAGATTTTCCCCTTTCCAAATCTGTTTGCTCGCAAAGCTGAAAACGCCGTTGGTAAACCTCAAATCTTTGCTTAGACGCCTGAATGTGAAATTAAGCCAATACAGCCGACTTTGTCATTTCCAAACCCGTGACTCCTCAATCAAATGTTTGTAGGCCTGACAAAACGCGGGTCAATATTTCCCTTGGCGGATTCAGTTCATTATCAATACAAGATATTTGTTGAGAATTTGAATCGCCTGCGTAAGACATCTATTTTCTTTTTCGGCAAAAAAAACAAAATGCCAAGCCTGCCATATTTGTAATGATTTTCTTTTTCAACGGAATAATCGTTCAAAAGCCTTTTGCTCAAAACTGGTCAATATTGACCTCGTGGCAAACCAATTTATTCTTAACTGTGGTGATTAAAGACGCATCTACTTTCTCGCAATTCAACATTACAGTTGTAATTTACACTCAGTTAAATGGTAAATCTCATATGTACATCAATCTAAAAGTCCGCTAACCCGGAATAGATTATCTTTTTTTTACATTTTTTACACCAACCTTGTTATTGAGGATTTCAGTTTTATTTGGGATTTAACAAAATTGTTTAGATTGGATTTGTTCTGTTTTACTGTGTAGTAAATAAAAGGTTTTCGTGACCATTGCGGATTTGCGGTACTTCAAAGGTAGGCCTAAACGATCAAACACATATATTAAACTTGAAGCCAATTTGAGATTAATCAAGGTGTTGGCGCGAGAAAAGCCCCATCTATTAGATTAGACGATTCTAACTGACCCCATTTTTCGGTTTTCATTGTTGAATATGTAGAACGGTTGTAACCCAAGATATTGTTCTAACAACACTGGCGTATAATGTAATGCCAACATAACGGATATTCCGAAACCAACCCACGCCATTATTTGGTTTGACAATGCTGCTATACCGCCGCTGTTAACTAGATTTTGCCTCACACAGTGTAACGCAGTGGTTCCCAACCTTTTATGCCTTGTGCCATCCAAGATAAATAATAAATAAACACCCCCACAAAAATACACGTGAAGTAATTCACTATGATACCACGATTACAACAACTGAAACAACACACACAACTATACACAATATAGCAAACAATAAAAATATAATTTGGTTTACTGTACTTAATGGTACATAAAGAGTTGTAAACGTCTTATTAATTAAGCTGAAATCAGATCCCGAGACCCGGATTTTTTTAATATTATAACTCACCAGCAGTTAATCACTGGGTTCAGTTGCCTGCTTGTATGTATGTTTGTTGATTAAAAAAGAGAAAACAGTTTTTTTTTCCGAGACCCGGATTTCTTAGCCACCCTTGAGAATTAGTAATGGCACCCATGTTGGGAACCACTGGTGTAACCTATGACCTGTATACGGAGCTCTTATTTATATTTATTCACCTGCTTATTTTGCGCTTTGCAGAAAGGACGTTCGTCTTCCAGTTCAACTTCAGAGAGCCATGGCCGCCGAAGCAGAAGCAGCGAGGGACGCGAGGGCCAAGGTGAGGACCACAGATACACAGACACGCAGACAATCACTGACACACAGACGAACAAACACACAGACGCACAACACACAGACGCACAACACACTGACACACACACACATTGTGAGATAGAATCACGGACACACAGACCCATCGACAGAATGACAGACGCACAGATACATTTTAAACACATCGACAAACAGACGTACTGACGCACAGATACACAGACAAACAGAAACACGGACAAACACAATCACAGACGCACATACATATCAACAAACAGAAGTACTGACGCACAGATTTACAGACAAACACAATCACAGAAACACGGACAAACACAATCACAGATACACAGACAAACACAATCACAGACGCACAAGTACACAGACAAACACAATCACAGACGCACAGACGCACAGACAAACACAATCACAGACAAACAGACACCTCGACAAACAGGAACACAGACAAACAGACGCAGACGCGCACACCCGCACATAAACACACAAACACAATTTATCAGGATAATCAGGACTGCGGAGTCCTGTGTTTGACTCCCGACTCTACAGCCTGTATTTGACCTATTTACATAACAAAACATATCGGATATACAGCAATCGACTTATAGGATAGGGTCGCATAAATCATCCACCCACAATACGTGGTTGGAATATGTTCTACCATCATGTATTCCTTTTTTATTGTTTACACCCGGTTTTCAAGATACACCCCTTTTTTGAAAATTCTAAAACTTTTAAGTATGTAATGAATAAAACAATGTTAAGTATTATAGGAACCTTGCGTTTGATTTCAATATATGGCAGTAATGCCAATATTAATTTGGTATCTAATCTTCGCCGATACAACCCTATAGTATAGGACGAGTCACACCTAATCACTTTGTATCGAGAATCGGCTTGAAGCGAATATTAACAGTCATCCCTATTAATATCAATCATCAGGATTTCGTGGTTAGGCATTTTTTTCTTTGTTAGTCAGGTAATCTCTTTACAGCCAAGGCAATCTGTGCCACAGACCATGTTAAATATTAACTCCACAGTGCAATGTGTTTGCTTTCCTTAAATAGAGCTCAATGTAATTGTATTCTTGTTAATGGCAGGTCGATTTTTAAAATAAATCACTCATTAGCTTTAAGCTCTGTTTAAAAGGCATAAAGACACAGATCTTTAATGATAATATCGAGTACGTTACGGCGTAGAATAGCAATAAGGAATGCGAAATTTACAGCATAATTGCGAACGTCTTATCTCTCAATTGTTGTTTATTTTGTGTTTATTTTGTGTGCAGTGAAACGGCGAAATGGTCGCGCTTTTATTAGATAATGGCTACCCGGGGTGTAATTACCAAAATATTTCAGCTAACGTTTTTGTTTTAATTGTAACTCACTGTCAGAAAAAATCCGTCAACACGTCAAAAAGGACGGAGAAATTAATCTGCAAATAAAGGCAGAAAACAATCGATTTAACTCACTTGTGGCAGGCAACCTTAGCCGCAAATAAAACTTTTCAGTTTAAACCCTAAAACAGCGATAAACTAACCGAAAAATGAAAATAATAATAAACCTGAAAAAAACGCCAAAAAAACAACCCAATCAAATTTTTCAACTAATATCGGCAAACGGTAAAATTAAAAATGATTTTTAAGTAAGTGGCATATCTTGAATGTTTTCAATGAAGCTCGATTCATTTCAACCTCCAACCATTATCTTAAGATCCAGCAAACCAACGAAACAACCGACTAAACATCCCCCTTTTTACCAGGTCATCGCAGCTGAGGGTGAAATGAACGCATCCAGGAAGCTCAAAGAAGCCGCAGACGTGATGAGCGAGTCTCCCAACGCGATGCAGCTTCGATACTTGCAAACCCTGACCTCTATAAGCGCCGAGAAGAACTCCACCATCGTTTTCCCTCTGCCCATCGACTTGATCAGCACCTACATGAAAAAGTAGAAGGAGCCGGAGCGGAGAGTGGAAGCGGAAAGAGAAAGAGCAACGATGAAAAACTGTTTTTTTTCGCCTTTTTTTAACCCGTGTGTGTGTTGTCGCCAACTAGCGGCAAATTCTTTAAAAAAAAACTAGAATTAATCGTGAACCTATTTTTTTGGCTATGGAAATTGGATAAAGGGTATAAATGTTTTTTTTGGGGTTTAAAACAGTAAACTCTATGGCTGAGTTTTAATATCATTTCTCCCTGAAAACGTTTTTTTTTGTTAATAGAATCTATAGAAAGTAGTAGATGAATCATGCTGACAAAAAAATGTTTTCAACCAGGATTTTATCTTAGAAACTTATTCAGACTATGTAATACAAGTTAGCTATTGCTATTATTGCTATATTATTTTATTTTAAGCCTTTACCTAAGAAATATAAAAAACAATAATTCACCAAAGTCAAAATGTGTGTGTTTTACAAAAATAATCTTCAAGCTTTGACCTTTTAACCATAGCACTATTTTATTAAATAAGCGCTTTTGCCTCTCGCGTTGTTCACTATTGCAAATCAAGCAACTCATCTAAACCTAGTGTTACAGTTCACCACCAAAAATTAACCGTTGATGTTGAATATCTCGGGCCAGTTTTTCGTTGTTGCTTTCCCTAATTTTTCTAATTACGTTTTTGCATTTGTTCTCCATTTTTTTCCAGCGCTCTCAAACCCTTAGTGTTTAACCGTTTCTTTTTTCACCGTTTAATTGACGCAGATTAACAGTCCTGCTTTAGTTCCTAGTGCATTGTTTTTCAACCTATGGGCCGCCGACTGCTTTAGTTCACCTGGTTAGGCTTAACGATATTGGCTCTGAGCAAAATTTCTCCAAAAATTAAAAAAATTGAGGAAGTTTTACGAAAACGTGGCTCATATTAGTTAAATTCGTACCGATTATTTCAAATTTACTATGTTTTCGCTTTCAAAAAGTTTAGTAACAATAATTAGGTCTCCGAAGCTACGATGTCGTACTTATGCTTAAGTGTTTGGGTCGCCGCGAAAAAAGACTGAGAAACATTATCCTAGTGTGATAATATTAGACTTAACAAAATATCATGCTGAAAAAACAGTATATTTTAAACTGTAGAAAATATCGCCGTGTATATTGCAAGGCTGTTCACTAAATCGTGTTACGGTATTGTTTTACTTAATCGGGCAATTAACTTAGCTTTTATCAGCTTTAGCATTTCTTTTGTTTTTATCTTCATCAGGTTTTCTCTTGCAACTTATAATTTTTGATTCTTTTTTCCGTCCCGTACAGATGTTTTTGTCAACTGCAGATTGTACATAGTTGTCTTTTTCTACACCATAAAGTTAAAACAATAAAATTAAACGTAAATTTCCTTCTAGCAAACAAATTGGCGTTCTTTCGTGCACAAAACTCACTCAGAAATGTATGAGAATTTGGTACAGAATAACAACCCTTTCTTTACTGAACATGTATATTTTGTAAGCCAGCTTTAAAATACCACAGCTTGTATTTTATTATGTTCTCCTCAAAACGAAAGATCTGTTCCGCATTCTTGCTCGTAACTTGTATTGTACATAACCATCCTCTGCACTAACCCAATAATAAATATCTACTTAATTCAGCGCGTTGCATCTTGTTGGAAAGTAACGATTTACAGAAAAGAATCAGTTATTTAGAGAAACATGTTGCTAAATTATTTAAGGGTTAAGAAAATGAAGTTTTGTATACTAAAATCCCGATTTGTTTTTGTGACACAGGGCAGTTATTTTACTGAGCGGCACTGTTTTAAACAAGTCATTTTTAAAATCCCAGTCAATTCATTTTAAGTTTTTAACGCCATGCAAGTCAAGCCTTACTCCTAGTCATTGGACATACATGTGGGATTCAAGTCATAACATTGTCACCAAAGAATTTAAATAAAACTTCTAAAAGTGGCAAACACGTGTCATTCCCGCCAATATTTCTCAAAGCAAACACAAAACTGCTATATCAGGGTTTTTAAACCGTAGATTAGTTTTAAGAGGTCCATAAAGACTTAACTGCAATCTTAGTGTGTAAACAAAATAATTTTATAAATAAATCTGTTTAGTTGAACAAAATGCATTTTTTCTCCTTAAACGTTGTGAGAATCCATTTCAGTTTCTGACCAAAGAAATTAGTTAGGGCTCAACTCTTTCGCTGTTCTTGTGTTATTCTTTATGTTCTTTTTGTTAAAAGTTCGCAAAGATGCACAAAAATAAATTGAATCTTAAAACACGGCATTCTTTTCAAATCTACATGTTTTACGACGTTAATTTATGACGTTGCAGGGCTAAAACTGAATTGTTTGGAGCTGGTGCAGGTTTCTGCTATGATTTGATTCCGACTCCATTTGTTAAATGTTGATTGAAGGTTGCGTGTTCCAACAGCTAAACCACAGCACGGTATTAAGCGTATCTGAGTTTATTGAATAACATCAGAACGGCAATCAACTTACAGGAATAGCTTAAGGTCCATGCACAGTACTAATAATCCAGCATAATAACTTCTATATTCGTTACATTATTTGAGAGTGGGTTGAGCCATTGTCCAGCTGCGTTTAGTTGGTTAAGTTAAGATCCAGTTTAGTTTCGTTAAGCTTCGTTTGGCTTTTGTACACATCGCCTGGCCATAGAATCGTTTAGCAGAGGCGTGTTAACGGAATGCAAATAACATCCTCCTGTTGCTTTACGAGCAATGTTTATGGTGACAGGTCTGCGTTTGGGCCACGCCATTAAATAACAACAAATAATAAGACGACCCCTACAACGTCATCTCCCAAAATTTTCATGCTGAACCGGATACACGCCAACCAAGAAATTTTGTAAAGGGCGCCGCGTTACAAAAAAGTTTAAGAACCCCTACGGTGCTATCTAGAGTTTGCAAAGCAAAGTTAGCTGCCGTCTTTGTATTAAATCAACAATTGTAAAAAAGTTAGAAAAGACGCAGAAAATATTTTTACGCAGGCTTAACACCTTTCGTAGGATTATTCTTTATATTAAACGTACTCTCTCCTATTATTTTTAATTTCTATTATTCTCAGAGACAATGTTTTTATTTACACGCATGATTGCGCATCATGTGTTGCTTTGACAAAACTTTGACGGAATGCAGGATAAGTAAAATTAATCTAGAAATCCTACCACATTTTTAAAACAACGCACAATATTTGGGTTAGGGTGTCGGTTGGTGTTTGGGTGTGGGTGGGTCAAGTATTATTATATACATTATTTAATAATAATACTTGACCCACCCTAACCCAAATAATGTGCGTTGTGATAGGATTCTAGACCAACGCGAAAATTTGGCGCTCTTTCACTATTGTACGTAAAAATTGATAAAAAATTTTTTTCTTCAAATGCCGCATACCACAACACATATTGTTTGGGTTAGGGTGCGATTTAGCGTTTGGTTGAGGGTGGGTCAAGCTATTATTAATAATAACATAATATTACTTGACCCACCCTCACCCAAACGCTAACCCTAACCCAAACAATATGCGTTGTGGTATGCGTTATTATTATTTTTTTTTTTGCATAAATTTTCACGTACAATAGTGAAAGAGCGCCCAAAATTTTAACTGAAAATCTTTATATGGGACTTTTGTTGTTTTGCCCGATTTCAAATTATGGGTAATACTAATTTAAACGCTCACTAATTTAAGTGTTACCCCGTTAAAACAATTATTAAACCAACGCACAATATTTGGGTTAGCGTTTGGTTGAAGGTGGGTCAAGTGTTATTATATTTAATAATAATACTGTGAGCATTTCGACCATTCATTATTCCGTAAATTAGTGTTACCCGAAATTATCAACGTTTATGAATTTTTGAAGGAATATTAATAACTTATCTTGCGGTCGAGTCCTATCTCATTTTGAAAAGTAGAATCGTAGCTGTCACCCTATGAAAGTCACTCAGCGCACATTTTAATTTTAGGGCCGAATATGACTGAATATTAATATTCATCAATAAAATAAGTACCGGTATATTAATATTTTAATGTTTTTTTTTTAAAAAAGTCTGATTGCTGGCTAACTTAGGTTGCTTTGAGTAATGTGTAAAAATTTCTGATCGATATTTGTTTACTTCCAGAGATATTACGCAAAAGCATTTCGAGCTGCATACTTCCCAGTGGATTAAGTATGACGTAATGCAGTACAAGATATTTGGGCGCTGGTCTAGAATCTTACTACATTTTTTACAGTAACCAATCAAGTTATCAAAATTAAAAGTAGAAGGAAAAATAAATATGGGAGAAGAAACATAATGATAGTAATTGGTACACTGAATTATATTTTGAGCATTTGCAAATAATGCCTTTTTCTTTATATCTTTTAAAACGAAGTTGCTTAAAGGTATTTAACACATCAAATTAAAACTTGAGTTAAATTACCAGAACCAAACATATTTTTAAAGGAACACATAAGATAATTTACTTAGTAAATTGTGTGTTTTGCAATACCGGCACTGGTATAGAATCCATCCACAATGCACATTATTTAATTTTGGGTGGGTGATGCAATATTATCAAATATTGAATATAATAATTGACCCACCCATTAACTCGCACCCTAATCCAAATATTGTGCGTTGATTTAATAACTGTGGTAGGAGACTAAACCAGCGCCTTCCAAAGTTGTACTTTTTTATTTCTTTTTCTGCTAACAATTACCTAATTTCCCATTTTTACTTTATTTTAGCCCTTTTTTTTAAAATCAAATTTGTTGTATAGGTATGTTTTTTATAAAATTCTATGATTCCATGATTTTTATAGAGTTTCAATAAATCATAAAATAGTTTATGTTGCGCTTCAGTTCGCACAGTTTTTGTCTGAAATTACATAAGGTGTGTGGCAAACCGCTATCGTTTCGAAGTTACACTGACTATGAACAGACCTTTGAAAAAGAATCGTCGTCGAACTTCAATTTTCGGAAAAAATGGAACAAGCTTCAAAGCGTGACGTCATATAAGGCAGACCACAAGAAACGTAAAAATAAAAACTTTCCGAGAGATCCTGAAGTCAGTGTTCTTCAAAATGAGCCAAATGCACCAAAAACGTTACAAATAATCAGCAGGGATCACCAAGTCTTTCTAATCAACCCTCACAGTTCCACAAATCACCATCAGGCGCTAAATTATAACAAAACCAAAAATGCCACCAACCTGCTTTTTACCTCACTTAACTGGAATGACATGGTGCCGTACTTTTCTACCTGCCTAAATACAACTACGAATGACTCTTACAGGATTTACGGACCATCGGGTTTATCTAACATGCTGTCTGCAATCATCAGGTTGACCAAATCGCAAAATGTTTTTGAAATGATGTTACCGAAACTGGCCATATTTGAATTGTGTGACAAGAGTACAGAAATTAGATCTGGGAATGTGCGTATTACAGGATTGAACAACAGCACGGACGGCTTTTCAACTTGTTCGTTTATAGTTGATCTTGCAACAAGAAAATTTGAAATCGATCCAGATAAAATAAGGGAGCTGAACATGGGCTGTCTTGAAACCTGCACTGATGAAAAAGAAAAGAGTTTTTGGCTTCGCTTGTTGAGTGGAAAATCTGCCATACACCCAGAGTCTGGAATATATGTTCACCACGAACAAGTCGGTGAGCACATACCAAGCAGGAGTACTGTAATTGCAATCGACTGCCCCACTACCACCCGTTTCACTTCTCTCTTGGATAACAAGGACTTCATAACAGACGAAGATACGTGTTTTGTGGCGCACTGGACACCGAAAAGTATTGTCGAAACGGATAATTATCAGCAGTGGATGCAGGGGCTGGCACCCGACTACGTTCAACAGTTTCTTTGCTCAGAGGAAAACAAAAACCATCATTTTCTCGCGTATGATTTCCACAGAATGGTGTACCACAACGTTACGCCGCAGCTTTTTCCTTTTTATGAGAAACCACAAGACTTAAGCGAGTTTTTAGCACCTGTTTGTTCTAACGACCCGCAAATTAAACAACATTGCAATTTCACTCTGAATGGTAGAACAGCACTTTTAAACACGTCAAATCCAAATCAAGCTGGTAAACTTTTGTTAACAGCAGACTTCATGCTTGACAGGCTTAAAACCCAAACTGACCAAGCACAAAACGTGCCGACATCCAAATCCTACCCAAGGCTTGTCGTTTTGGGTAGTGGCTCAGCTAATGTTACAAAAAGACGAGCAGGCCCTGCATATTTGCTGCAAATCTCAAAAACTTCTTCCGTTTTGATTGACTGCGCTTCAACAACATACTGTCAACTTTACCGCCATTTTGGACCAAGGAATCTTCCGAAAATTCTGTCCACAATAAAATTGATTTTCATTTCACACCGTCATGCAGATCACTTTGGTGGCCTTCCGAACTTTTTAAGTCACCTTTTCCGACATTCTCCATCATCTAAACTTGTGGTGACCCTTCCAAGGCTTCTAAAAGAAAGTTTTTCATGTAATAGCCTTGGCCTATATGGAGATCGCATGGCTTTGATTGAGAATGAGCATATTCAACAAAGTCAGAAAAGGCGAAATCAAATCGCTAAATTTACAACGCTTAAGTCTTTTGAAGTGGTCTGTGTTGAACACGGAGTTCTAACCTATGGTCTTGTTTTGCAAGGTGACAATTGGAAAGTGGCATACTCTTCCGATACCCTTCCAATGTGTAAAAACCTTATAACAGCGGGGTTTGGTGCAGATTTGTTATTGCACGACTCACTTTTTGTCAGCGAAAGTAAGCGCACAGAAGCTGAATTCAAACGACACTCAACTGCGAATGGTGCAATCGCAACTGCTTTAGCAATGCAAGCTAAGAACGTTATACTTACTCACATGGGACCGACTATTCCTGTTGCCCTGCCATTAAATTTCAATAATAAAGGTACCAATGTTGGCAGAGGCAGTGTAAATATTCTTTACGCCATTGATCATATGGAATTGACGTTAGACAATATTAAGCTTTTCCAAGAAACCCATGAAAAACTCTTACAGGTGTTCGAAAGGAGCATTGAAAAGTACCAAACAGAGCAAAGTAATAAAAAATTTAATAACCTACAACGCCAAAATAGAATCATGCAATCATACATAGATATAAAAAGTTTATAATTACATGTGAAAAAGTTGAGCTTTTGTAATAAAAAACTGATATATTGTGGTTTTCGTAAACTTGAAAAAACCTTATCAACCCTTATTAGGAATATTGAGAAAAATTGTTTTAAAAATGCCTATATTTTTTAATTTCAGATTTTTTTGAAAAATGGTATAAGGTATTTGATGATATGTTGTTTAGATGTTTTCGCCATGTGAAATGTAGGTCTCGCGCTTTTGCGTTTACATCGAGAAACAAAAGTGAATTTGAACCTGTATTTAAGGGGGATAGTCTTCGTGACCCTTCATTTAACCAAAAATGGAACACACTTCAAACGGTACAAGAAACATCTGCCAGACAAAATTTTACACCCAAAGGCACAACTGTGGTGCCTGGGGTTTTATTTCTGAAAAACGGCCCTGACACTTTTCAGTCGGTATCTGTCAGAAGTCGCACCAATGAGTTGTTTTTTATTAATCCACAACATATCATGCAGCATTATCAAATGGTGAACTATGGTGCTACTATAAAGAATGATACAAAAAAGAACATACTTTTTACAGCACTCAACTGGAATGAATTGGTACCATTTTTTTCCTCGTTTTATGTCAACAAAAAGTTTCCCAATTTCAATATTTACGGCCCGATGGGCATCACAAAGATTCTCTACCGAATACTACGTACGACCATGTCACGCTATAAATTCGAGAATTTTGTGGCTAACATGGCCGTGTTTGAGTTGCATGACCCCTACACCGAATTTCAAGCAGGAGAAGTTAAGATAAAAGGGTTCAACAATAGCTCTGCTGGAATCCCTATTTGTGCTTTTGTCATTGAATCTCCCATTAACAAAGTTAAGGTTTGCCCGGAAAAGTTGCGGGAGTTTGAAGAGGATGAAAAATCAAACTTTAGTGAACCTGATTTTAAAAAGGTTGTGTATTACCTCGAGCACGGAGTTAGAATGCTACATCCTAAGACCGGGGAAAAAATTAGGCCAGATACAATCGGAGACCTGGTTATTGAGAACCGATCTTTCGTGGCAATGGAATGTCCCACTCTCGGGCATTTTCAATCTTTGGATAAGAACCCTAGATTTCAAATAAATGACGAAGTCAACTATGTTGGTCATTGGACACCAAAAGAAGTTTTTAAGAATCCTGTTTACGATCGCTGGATGCAGAAAACATCACCTGACTGCCTTCACAAATTTCTTGGTTCTGGCGAAAGTAAAAACAACACTTTTATTGCTTACGACTTAAACAGAATGTTGTTAAACCAATGTAATCCTGTACTCTTTCCTATCTATGAAAAAAAAAGAAAGTCAATCGAACAATTTCTTAAGCCGCTCAAGGACAATGACTTGGAAATTAACGACCCTTATCACTATTTTATGGCTTCTAGTAAACTAAAGTCGGCAAAAAAATTGCGGTTTAACCCACTATGTCGCAGCGTTAAATCAATTAGCGATAAAATAGACACCTTGAACCAACAGGATTCTTTTAAGCCAGTCAAACAATCCTACCCAAAGCTAGTGATTTTAGGTTCTGGGGGTTCTGCCGTAAGCGTGATACGTTCTTCCCCGGCTTACCTGTTACAGATTTCAGAGAAAAAATCTATCCTCATTGACTGTTCTGCTTCAACCTACTTACAAATGCACCGTCACTTTGGACCAGACAATCTACGCTATGTAATGTCCACCATCAGTGCCATATACATTTCTCATCGACATGCTGACCACTTTGGAGGCCTGCCAAGCTTTCTTGGCCATCTATTTCGCATCTGTCCGTCCACAAATGTCAATGTGGTGCTCCCCCTGTACATCAGCCATTTCATTGATCACAACCTTAACTTTAGCTATCGAAGAAACGTTCATTTATTTCCTTTATACAATAACCCAATCATTGATGAGGCTTCAAGAAAAAAACTACAAAATGCTTTAAAAATAAAGTCCTTTGAGCCAGTTCTTGTTGACCATGGTGTATCTACCTATGGTTTGGTCTTACAAGATAGTAATTGGAAAATTGTTTACTCTTCTGACACTTTGCCAATGTGCAAAGCCCTAATCAAGGCAGGAAAAGGAGCAGATTTGTTGATTCACGATTCTTTGTACATCAGCAATTTACAGCAAACGGACGCTGAGTTTCGCAAACACTCTGTAGCCAAAGGTGCCATAGCCACTGCACATGAAATGCAGGCTAAAAACTTGATGCTGACACATATAGAACCAAATCATGCAATACCATTACCCATCAATCTGGAGGATGACCGGATATATAAAGGAAATCTACTTTACGGCATCGACCACATGGAATTGAGCTTTGACACTTTAAAGCTTTTTCCTGACACCCACAAAAAACTTTTAGAAGTCTTTGAAAAGGAAGTTGATCATTTTAAAAAAAAGCTTGCACGAAAGCAGCCAAGGTATCTTGCAAAACAAAAAGAGTATACAGAAACCTATGAAATGTTACAAAATAACGGAGAAGATCCATTTTAGTTATTTTATTTATTCATGTATTTTTTGGGGGGTAACTATTTGTCAAGTGGATAAGTTAACATGTTTCCACTGTTTGTTTTTTTGTTGTAGAAATGCAACACATGCCCAATATTTAAAAAAAAAATCGTTAAAAAAATACTTTGTTGTTTCACATAATGGAAACTAATTCTTCTAAAAATTTAAATAATTGAATTATAAGTAGGGCCTATACGTTTTCCCAAAACATCTTTCTTAAACAATACCAGTCTTTTTTAAACAGTTTATTTAATTTGGGCTAAACGTTTTGTACTGGCAATCATTGTTGTTGTTTAAGATTTGAAGGTTGAACAATCGACAATGATTCTGTAGAACAAAACTGTTTAAATATAATTTTAGCCAGAAGTTATTCTTTTAAAAAATATATAGTTTTATGCATAGACAATACAAAGAACAAAATTATGATAAAAAAATTGATTTTTTTTAACACAGTTGTTTTGCAATAAGTTAATTTTAGCGTAAAGCAGATAAATAATTACTTTTATATTCAATTTAGATTTTTTCTGAATCTTTTTCTTTTGATAGTAAACCGATCAAATACCAAATAGCGTCATTACTATTATCAAATAATCAAAATAGATAAAATTGGAACGTCTTGTAAAGGTATGTTTTTCCAGGACATTAGACCAAACTTTGCTTTAACGTTAAGAAGATACCTCTGTTTTTAACGAAATATTTTCTTAATAAATTAATATTTCAAGTTAAAAGTCTTGCGTTCGATAATGTAGGGTGTCTAATTGCCAGTGTTGTAATAACTTAAGTCACTGTTTTCAAATGCATTGACTTAAGTTTTTCGGACTAATGACTTGACTTGACTTAATTTTTTGGACAAATGACTAGGGTTATATTGAATTGTTTTATTAAAGTATTTTTTATAAATATGAGCTATATGTCCAAATGTTTGCACATAAAACAAATCACTTGCTATATGTTGCGTTTTTCTTATTATTTAGTTAAGTTATTGTTCATAATCGTAGGCCTACTAGTTAATTCTGATATTTTTATGACAAGGACGTGACCAGCTGATGACTTGACTTGGACTTCAGTTATTTTGCAAATGACTTGACTGGTTTTTAAGTCATTTCAAAATGACTTGTTTACAACACTGCTAATTGCTTTTGCACTTACGAGTCTTTACGCGCTATATGACGTCTGTGTTTGTGTAACAGATTTATCGTCTATATGTCAAAGCATTGCTAATCTAACCCCAGTGTTACATGCTAATTGGCGTTCTCGTAATCATCGCTTTACTGTCAGCATTGTGCTTTGTTTACAGTAAGATTAGCTATTCGCTTCACCTTGGCTTAGCATATTGTGGTTGGTTTGCAAGTTAGACACGCAACTTGAGATTGGAGTCTAAACAAAAGCGTCAATTAGAACGCCTTTATGTCGAATACACAATCATAAGTTCAACAAACTAACACGAGCTCCATAACAGCATACCATCGGCACGGATACCATCTTAGTATCTGACGAGAAGCGATACTACCACTTGTCACCGGGTATCGGCGCCGATCCGATTTTATCGGACATCCCTACTTGCATCGTAGAAAACGTTAAGTTGGTTCGTGTGACATTGCGTCAGAAAACATTTGATCGTAGCATTCCTAATACATGTTGACCGTGCGCAAATGTGCAGCTGACTTTCGGGCGAAAAATGAGTTTGTTTGGTTTAAATTTATAAAAAAAATCAGTTTGAAAGGAAACGTAAACGCGTTGAGCGAGATTTTATAAGAGATTCGTATATTTCTTAAGGTTAAATGTACAACAAAATAGTAATGGAAGTTCGAACAAAACTCGTATTTGAATAGTAATAGGCCTATTTGACAGAAAATATTTTTAAGTGAGCCATGGCTTGGTTATCCTGCTGAACTCTAGTTTGTTCGGTAGGTGTTTTGTGTCTCAATATAATATAAAAGGAAAAAAGCGCGAAAAAGATTATTTACCTTCTTAAACAGGAAAATAATATAAGGCCTAGTTTGGGAGCATGGTCCCCTAAGTATAAATCTGTACACCCTTCCTATATCTTTTGTCAGCTTTATGCCCTAGCTTTGATATGGTAAATACCTGAGTATATAATAAAGTATACTCGATTGAAGAGCATTACTTAGATCCCGATTACGCAGGGATAATAAATTTACCACACTGTGAATAACAGAACATTTTGCCGCGCCGTGCCGCACACCGCGTGCGGCATGTCAAAGTTTTCTTTTTAGGTAATTAAAAAGAAATAAAAAGCAGTTCACTCATGGATGTTTCATCCCTAAAAAGTTAGCTGTTGTCCGGAGTTTTACGTTTGAACTAGCTTTCTAGCTGTTTGTAGTGTTTTTTTATAAGTGTTGGAATATATTGCATAATATAGCGCTCCAATTTTACGGTGCAGCGCAGCGCAGCTTAAGATTTCGGAAACAACTTGCGGTGCAAAGCAGCTTGCGAACACTTATTAAAGTGCGGTGCGGGTAGCGAACAAAAAATTGTAATCTTACCATCTCTAATATTCTCTACACAACAATATAGATATCAGCTCACTTCTTACTGTGTGTCAAAGTTGACAAAATTGCTAAGCAACTAGACGCTGTATCTTGGGCTTTTAGCAAACTTAAACAGAGACTTTGTTATTGTTGGAATTACTTAGATGTAACCTAAGTTCACGTTTTTTTAAGTAAACAGACTTAAATCGGTTGGAAAACTTGACTTGACCTGTAGCCAACTTATTTGACGAATTACTGTTTTATTCGTTAAGTTTTTAAATAAGGCTAACCGCACCCTAACCTAAATAATAGGCCGCGATTTAATAATTATTTGAACGCGTGGTAGTATTGCAGACCAGTGCCCAAAATCTAATATTTTATGTTTACAAGTAAAACAGTATCCCTTCTTAGGTTTACTGTTTGGGATTTGCATGACAAAACAATAAAAGATGGATAAAAGTAGTAATATCATCTTTTATCAGTTGAAATTATTTTTTAAGGTAGAAACAGTATTTCTTTATTTTGTAGAGTTTCAGCAATGCAGAGTAACGCAGGAAAATATAAAGATTCCACGCCGGCAATTTCTCCCGCTGGTAAAATCTTCGATCAAGGTGGCACAGCAAGCGAATGCATTCATGGTCGAGGACCTGAGGTGAGCTGGTTTCAAGGTTTTTTAGGAAAAATTTATTTCCAACAGGGCTGCAGAGTCTTTAGACTCGGTACTTGACAGAGTAGGTTAATTTTGCTGGAGTCCGACTCTGGACTTGAGTAAGACTATTGGGTCCGAGTCTGATGTGTACCCTGACTTCATTTCATAATTTGTGGTCGCCAAAGTTTTGCGCCAAAATTTTTTTCTGCTAAAATCCTACACCAAAATAGGTCGATATATATACGCAATAAAATACATTTTTTTAGTAACTAGGCCGGATAAAAGTAAAGGATAAATTTCACACCAGATAACATCACTGGCATAATTTTGGGCAAGCATTCCATGCCAAAGATCTTTGGCAGGAAAACAGTAGAATGCAATCAGGATGAGTCAGGACTCACTAGAATGGGTTTGTTTTGCTTGAGTCGGACTCAAAACTTGAGAAAAACCATGTACAACTTCCTGAGTCCAACATGCGCATGCACAGTAGCAAATTCAAAACAGATTTGGCTGCAAACTCCAAGTGGAATATTTTTAACCATGTATTGTAGGCAGATGATTTATATGACACCCCTATGAGTTGATTTTGAATATCCTGAATTTAGTTACGTAAATAGGCGAAATAAAGGCTGTAGCCCTGATTCAATCAAATGGAAGTATGTGTGCATGCATACTTGCACAGTATAAATTTGAAAGCTGACATTGCCGCCAACTAAAAACTGTAAAGGTGGAAAAGGGTATTTTAATGCTTAACTTTAAAACATGCTTTTAAATTTAGTGCAGATATTAATCCTAAGTAAGGATGTATGATTCTTAACTTTTTGCCGCTTCCCGATATTATGTGCACAAAGTATCGTGCCCAACCTGATACCAACTGACGTCATTATATGCTAAAACAAGCAAAATAGATGAAATTGAAATTGAAAAAAAAGTGTTTTCTAGGATGTTTGGCTAAAATTTGCTTTTGTGTTAGAGTGTGTAGTATCTTCTGTTGGTAACCTACTTTTTTAAAATAAATTAACCTCGCAATAACAATCAAAAACAGCTCTTCTGGTAATAGTTGTTGTTTACCATTGTTTCGGCAACCAATTTAAATCACCTTCTTCAGGGTGAATGACACCAAGCGCCCATAGTACAGTATATTGAAAAAAACGCTGTTTTTAAATAATATTACTAGGCCTGGTAGCAACAATTTATTTATTTACCTTTCAAGGCAGAATAGGATGAAACAAATCAAAACTAAAATTCCTAAATTACTTTGGTATTAATTCAGCACCGTACCACCCTATTATAGGACGAATACCGCTACTAGCAGTTGGCATTGGTTTTTGGCCCAGATTTGATATTAACCGACATTCTGAATACCAAGCTAAATTTATTATAACTAATAGAGTTACCTGCATTGTTTAATTACCCAAATTCTAGCAGAAATAAAGCTGTCATGCAATCATAGTATAATTAGTTCAACTTCCATTTTAAGTTATTTTTGAGTACTTTAGACTTCAACAAATAATGTATTTTTCTAATGCATTGAAATTATTTATTGAAAAAGGCAGTAGTCGGGTATTTTTTAAACTTTCAAATACTTAAAAATTCTATCAGTTGATAGGATATAGCAGTTTCTTGTTAGAGCTGAGAAAGTTAAATCCATATTGTTTGTTTTTGGCACTTATTTCCAATGATGCCTTTTCATGATTTAAAAAATCATTGCTTTAAAACTCATGGTGCATTCAGCCTCCTGTTCCTGCCATCGTGAACAAGTTTTCCAACACTGATGCGGGTCGACCAACTGTTGCCCTTGCCAGAATTCACCACGGAAGAGCGAATGATGAAGACTTTGCATCCATGTTCTACCATGGAGTCAGTACGGCCGGTTCCCTCAAAGTATGTAATATTAAACTCTAAAAATTAACTATAATGACCCAAAACAAAACAGTATGGACTTTCTTGTCTCAGTCAAAATCAGTCACTATAGGTTCTAGTTTATAAAAGAGAAATATATTTCGCCAATCACGGCATCATCAGTCTCTAAAAAACGAATACAAAATAATGTAAACACGTAAACCAGGTGGTAGAATTTAAAAATCATAGGAAAATAATCATAGAACCAAGAGCAACAAACTACGCGACCAGGTTAAAAATATATAAGATAAAAGTTAAAGTTATAGGTATAGGGCTATAGAAAACCGGACCATCCTGTTACCCAAGTTTTGGGAAAACAACAACCAGCTGTGTTGGTAAAGCGAAAAGTTGTTTTTCCAAGACTTGGGTAACAGGATGGTCCGGTTTTCTATAGCCCTATACCTATAACAGATATCTTCTTTTTCAAATATTCGGACCCAAAACAATGTTGAATTTCAGTGTAGGTTTCAGCAGTAATGTTTCACAAGATTTTGTTACAATAAACCTTTACCAAAACTATCTTTATTTTGATATCTAAAGTATTCTTTTCACAAAACAATAATAATATGTAATATTTACTGACAATTTAACTCTAAAAATAAACAAAAACACCCCAAAACAATATTTAATTTCAGTGTAGGTTACAGCAATTATTGTTACTAATTTTTTTTTTAGAGTAAACTTTTACCAAAATTATCTTTGTTTGGTAAAGATATCTAAGGTATTTTTTTACAAAACACTGATATCAATTCTGCTGTTTGCATTAGAAAAACTATTTGGCAACTTAAATAATTAAAATAATCTTGAATAAATATATTTAGAACTGCATAAAACTTCACAGAGATAAAATTTTGATTCCAACAAAAAGTGCACCAAGAGATTTGGTAAATTTTACTGTGTTTCAATTAAGTTACCAGCAGTAATTTGTCACCTAAACTTTTAATAGATTATTTACATTGTGTAAAGGTATCTGAGATGACTTTTCACAAAGAAGTTACAACTTGTTGTTTATTTCCAACACTTGATAGTTGACAACTAAATTAGTGCAATAATAATATATTACTATGTTCGAAAGAGAGCCAGGGTTGTAAACCAGTCATATTCGAATGATTTAAGTCAAAGTCAAGTCTTAGTCCAAATCATCAGTTGCCAAAGTTAAGTTCCAGTCAAAATCATTATTAGAGCAAGTGCACTTCAAGTCAATCATTAACATAAAAATAAAACAGTAAACTAATAAAATTGGTAAATTTGTTGAATTCTGAACATTAATTCAACTAAAAATAACAAAAATGCTATATACAACATGAAAGTTGTTTTACGTACAAAAATCGAGATAAATAACCCAATTGTATTCAACAATATTGAATTAAAACACCTAATTAAAGTCAATTCATTGTCCAAAAAAATTAAGTCAAGTAAAGTCATTTTGGCCAAAGGATTTAAGTCAAGTCATATGAAAACAGTGACTTAATTTGAATTAAATGATTACAACACTGGAGGGAGCTGTTTTAAAGCATCCAGCTATATCACTTTTGATTGCAAACAAAAGTATGCCTAACTTTTTAACTTTTGTAGGCAAGAGATATCGTCAATCCGGAGTTCAAGTCGCTGTTTAAAAGTAAATTGGATGACAAAAAGGAATCGCTCTACCTTAGTAGAAAGGAGAAACCGCTTGGGAAGTCGAGGGACAACAGTGGTTACATGCCAGCCTCCATTGACCGAGTGACGACTGCCTTTGGAAAACCAACACTTAAATGTTAGTTGATTAATTTAGATCAGGTTTAACAATACTATGACACGAAACATTTCCTAAAACAAGGTTATTAATAGTCACAGGGTTATTAATAAGTCACAGGAATGATGTTCAAAACTGAACTAAGTTTTAGTGAAATTAACTAAACAACAATTCATATAGCTTACATATTGTGGTAAACGATTTTTATGTTTCTTTCAGTTTATAATAATCAAGAAAAATAAGGTCAATACAAAATTTTAAAACCCTACAGTTATTTTCTAACCTTTATGAAAATAATTTGTGGCCCCTACATTAGATTAATAGGTCATTTTAAATTAACTTACGACAATTATTCCAGTACTAAAAAAAAATCTGGTAATCAACGATTCTGTGAAATCAGAAGTATTCTAAAACATTTTCAGAATTACTTTCTTGTAATTTTTCAGCTACAATTTTTGAATAATTTTTTTGCTAATGAGCTGTGACAAGTTAGGATTTAAGGGGAAAATCAACTTTTTAAAATTTGGGTTTACTTTTTGTCCTTTTAATCATTATTGATTTAATTGTGGTATTTGCAAGGAAAATTTGAGTTTCTTAAGAGTGATTTTGGCAGTGTTGTAACTAGTCTTTTTGAAATGACTCAAATTCTAGTCAAGCCATTTGTAAAATTATTAAGTTTATGTCACATCTTTTGTAAAAATAAGAGTTAAGCCCAGCCTAAGTCATTAGTATAGCAAGTCAACTTTAAGTCAAGTCATTGACCAAAAACATAAAACTTTAAACTATTAAATTTGGTAAAGTTTTAAGAATATGACCAATAACTCGTTAAAAAATTCCCCAAAAAACAACATATACTAAGCAAATTAATTAGGTTAAACAATTATATTTCCTAACAAAATGATTTATGAAAATACTTAATCTAAATCCAAGTCATATAACAACATTGCTTTAAGTCCACTAAAGTCAAGTTTATTAGGTTAGAATTAAAACTAGATCATTCCGGTTATTCCAATTAGATTAAAATTCAAATTAATAGCATTTTAATTTTTCCAAATTAGATTAGAATTAGGATTACCGAATTCTTAAAAAAATACAAAATAATCTATTTTAAGTATAGAATTGGATTTGTAATGATACTTCAAATCGGTTAGTTTAAATCTTTATTTATTATCATAACAATGTTAATAGCAAATATACCCGTGGTAATTTTAGCTTTTAGTATAGTCTATGTAACCTTTGACCTTTAGGCGGGACAGCCGGAGAGGTCGTGAACCCTGACAAGACGAGGAAGGAGGTTGATGAGGAAAGCAGCTTGGCGCACGAAATGTACGTCAAGAGCCACAACGATTACAACGTGTCGGAAATGTACGACAGAAAGTGAGTCGCCTTAGTCCAGGGGTTCTCAAACTTTTTATGGTCGTGGCCCACTTTTGTTTTAAAAATGGTTCGTGGCTCACTTCATAAAGTTCTGCTTAAATTGGTTACATAACTGGAAAGTGCTAGAAATCAAGAATAACTTAAAATATCAAAAACAGAAGAATATTTTAAAATAACCTACACATAACGCTGTCAAAGAGAAGCTTGAGAGTCTACTGTAAAACAAACTAAAGAATTAAACGAATAAAACTAAAATTTTCACCAACTTGACAATTTTCCAAATGCTCTGTGGCCCACCAGAACCCATGCCTTGATCACTAGTCAAAGGGCTGCAACGTAAATGACTGCTTTTGATGGTTTAGAGCAGCGGTTCCCAAACTGGGCACCGTGCAGCTTTTAAGCAGGGCGAAGTCGAACTCGAGACCTGGGAGTCATGACTCGACGGAGTCGGTTTGTTTTGCTCGAGTAAGTGCGCATGCGCAGTAGCAAATTCGAAACCGATAGGGCTGCAAACACCATGTGTTGTGGGTGGATGAATTATATATGACACACCCCCATTGGTGGATTTCTTAATATCCTTCTTATTTTAGTTGGATAAATGGGTGAAATAAAGGCTGTAGAGTCGGAGCCGGACTCGGGACTCGAACTCGTGTTATTTTTAACCGACTACGCAGCCTTGATTTAAAGTAACAAATGCAAGTATAACAAAGAAATCGCAAAATACTTAAAAGGGTACCAAGATAACTTCGTGCTGGCTTTAAAAACTGGGCATCTGTTTATTGAATTTTGGAAAATAAGCGACTGTAGCCCGTATTTAAACTTGCACAACATGTAATAATGTATACGATAAATGTTTCAATAGCGTAAAGCAAGGATGGCCAACACGCGGCCTTCGAGCCGCATGCGACTCTTCACCCAGTTATATGTGGCTCTTACGTTCATGTTGCACTTATGGTTTGGTTTCGATTTCCTTTCATTAAGGTGTGGATTATTGTCGGTTTCGACTCAAACTGTTTGCCTCAGGCCATCGTATTTTTAGTAACACTTTTAAAACAAGATAAACACAAAAAATATGCACAAATAATATTAATATACCACATTATATCGAGAAATGTATATTTTATCATTCAATGCGTCGCGTCCCCTTCTAAATTAAAATTTTGTCGATTTAACCAAATAAAGGCACTTTTTTCGCGCTTGGCAATCGCTTCGTGAGAGTAAGTAAGAAATGAAGTGATAGGCCATCCACTTCGTCCCATGTGTGTAAGATGTGGCTCTTAGCGGTTAACCATGTAACAGATGCGGCTCTTGGTATCTAATTGGTTAGCCACCTCTGGCGTTAAGCATAAAATAAAATATATATTACGATTAAGTTAAATGAAGTTTCAAACATAATATAAAAGTTTTCAAACAAATCTATTTTCAGAATTTGCTGAATGAATTTCGTTCTATTCAATTGATCGATATTTTTTATTCAGGTACGATTGGAGTCGATTCACGAAGGACACTGTTTACGGAGTTCCGACTCCGCACTCAAATGACGGGATTAAGACTTCAAAGTCCCTTAAGTGGGTTCACGACCTCAACATGTAAGTATAGCTTCTCTTAGATGTACCCTGACTTAGGGTTACCCTGGATTTTCAAACTTGCAAATATTAGTGTTGCGTTTGGCAGGAAATAAATTAAAAAGACGAAAAAAAACAAATTAAAAAAACGAATATTTTGTGAGATTTTAAATTGACCAAAAATCATTTAGGTTTGGTTTAGGTTTTAATAAATAAAGGCGATTTTTTGAGTACAACAGTGTTGTAATGACTTAAGTCAATGACTTGACTTGGACTCAAGTTATTTTATGAATGAGTTGACTGGCACTAAAGTCATTTTAAAATGACTTGTTTACAATACTGCAGTACGAGCTAAAAAATTTAGAGCTGTATCTAATATGTTTTCTGGTATCTATGTTACAACAGTCTTTAAAAGTGACTATAATACAATTTTGTTAATGCAGGGAAAAGGGAGCTAAGATTGTGTCCAAGAGAGCTGACGAATTTTGGGAGAAATCTCAACCTCAGCTAGGAACCGTTCACGACCCGTGAGTATACTTGCAATTATTTTTAAGTAAAACCAACAAAGGGAGCGAATAAGTGTTATAATATGTAGCTACAATTTACAATAGCAATTCTTATCAAACGAACAAAATTTTTAAAAAAATATTTAGAAAAAAGCCTGGCCTTGATTGCTACTACAATCCTGGTCAGGCGGACTGATTGCGGTAAACCTTTGTAAAGCAAGTTTTGTACAATTGTCGTTTATATTAAAATATCAAAATGACCCGTGTTACAACACTGCCATTACTTGGACTGTGAATTGCCGACTGGGCTAAGTCATTGCAAATTGTTTATGTCATTTTCAAAATGACTTAGATATACATAATGTGTAATGTGTCCAAACGTCAACAGCACATATAGTATAGTACGCAAGATGCCTTCGGAAAGGAAATCAGTCCGCATTGTAGTGCGAGCATAGCTTGGGTCTTAACTTATATTATTTGTTCGTTAAAAACAATTTAGAGAAGAAAACTATGGCAAAATACAATCTTTTTTAGCCTAATTCCCATTTTTGCGGGAGAAAATACATCACGATATACCTTGAAACAAATTTAATTCTTAGCGACTTTTCTTGATTGTTTGTTGGTCCAAGATAAACTATTTCGATCACTGGTTCTGCACATTTTTTAATAGCTATTCCTAGAAACTGATGACGACATTTTTTTCGCTTAACTCCATTATTCTGTGCAATTCGTTCATAGTACTCTGTGTTATTCTGTGAAATGCAATTTGGTTCACAACACTGTCCTTTATGTTTGAAAATGATTAATGAGATATTGTGTATGGGTTTAGGTATTTATTCTACGTCTAACTACAACCTCCAACCGTTCTGTTATGATTTACTTGAAACATTCAAAATGATACCTACTTCCGTATGGAAGACACACACAAACATATGTGTTTAATAACATCTGTGATCTAGCCCCTCGGAAGTTGCTTTATGACCAACGATTACGGCTTCCGTATCAATAGTACACCGAAAAGCCATCGCAGACTCGCCGAATCTGTCGATCTATGATGCAAGCAGAGCAAGCCAGAAAAACAACTGGCCTGCAGTGAGGTTCGAGCTCACGACCTCCGGTCAAGCCGGGACCGTCGCTCTACCAACTGAGCTATGCAGGCTCAGAGAGGAGCGAGTCGAGAAACAACCATGCTCCAATACTTGCACATTTTGTTAGTACAAGCAACTTCACACTGGGGGATCATCAGTTTTTTTCGGTGTACTCCCGTATGGGCTTGACATTCTTACTATGGGTGCTCGAATTAAGCCTATAAGGCTGGATGGAAAAAGTTTCACCTGATACGTGGTAGGAATATCAAAGCCCGTACTAAAGTAGGTATAGCATTTTGAACAAATAAATAAAGATGTGTGCAAAATAATATATGCTCACCTGACTCTACGCTGTGCAGAATCGTGTACACCCTGAACGTGGAACATGGCCACACTTTTGGCATGATGTTGAGGCCGTGTTGTTCTGTTAACTGAGATATGCTCACAACAATATCCTTTTAAAAGATTAAAGACATATTCGAAACGTTTAAAATGCTATCTACTTCTGTATGGGATTTAGTATTCCTGCCACATCTAACTACAACCTCCAACTATTATATCAGGATTTATTCGAAACGTTCAAAATTCCACCTAATTCCGTATATGCTCTGATATTTATAGATAAGTAGCACTTTGTGAACAGCTCCAATAAATTAATAAATATACATTCGAAAAGTTTAAAATGATACCTATACCTCTGTATGGTCTTTGACCCTCATTTTACGTCTACCCACAACCTTTAAAAAAAAAACACTTGTACTCTACGCTGTGCAGAATCGTGGACACCCTGAACGTGGAACCTGGCCACACTTTTGGCATGATGTTGAGGCCGGACGAGTACGGCGCCGGGGACCTTTTGCACGGGAGATCCCCTGAGGCGTACCTGAGGGGCCGGGACCGGGAACGTGGGGTCCTGCACGCGATCAGACAGCACCTGAAGAAGGCCAACTACCACAACTTCGACAGCCTTACCGACGCCTTTAGGCATTACGATAAGGTGGGGGAGGTTTTTGTGATTGTTTGTTAAGATAGACCGATATATCTTGTTCGTACCAATACCCTATTTTGATATATACCTATAATATGGTCAAAATTTCTTGTGTTTATTTTTGTATGTTTTATTGTCGGCAGAAGGTAGTGCTGTAATAACCGTTGGGCAGCAATCGACACGTGCTAAGTGCATTAAGGAAAGGGGGACCATAAAAAATTTGTTGTCGGATTTGATTTGGTGTTGTGCTGTCCTAAATATTGCCATAAAAGTCAAAATAATTCTTTATTCAGTTTCAATTATTCGGACCGCTAAAAATATGCAAATTTGCAACCTACTGCTGTTTGGGATTATTTATTCATTCTACGTATTGCCACAACCTTCAGCCATTGTACTCCAAATAAATTAGGTAACGGATCGACACCGATATACCCCTAGTATCGGACAAGTACCTATCACTTCGTATCGTGTTTGCGCTACGATCCAATTTTATCGGTCATACCCAGTATTGTAAACAAGACATTCGTCTAAAATTTTTTTCTAGTCAATTTACCCAAAAGGCTCAGTTCAAGTCATTTGTCTAAAATTCTTGGGTCAAGTCAAGTGCGCAACACTGGACATACCTCTAATCAAAACACAAAAAACAGCGGTTGCTTTAATGCGTATATATTGCGTCATACAACACAAACATTTCAAGCTTGCGTTCTTTAGAACAAGGACGGCTTTATCGACGGGCAGGAGCTTCGCGACGTCTGCTATCAACTGAACGTTCCAGTCGAAGACGAAATGCTCACCCTCCTAATGTCCTACTGCTGCGGCGCCGCACAGCCGTTAGATGGCACTGCAGAAGCCCCGAAGATCGATTATGTGAAGTTCGCCAATTTCCTTAACTGGAAAGACAAATTGCCGATTACAGTGGAAGAAAAAGGTTGGGTTTGAAACTAGAGAATCCGTGTTGAAGTTGTATTAAAATATGCCAGGTAGAGTTTTGGTACTGGCTTCTATATCTTTGCCGATTCTCCACCGAACTCATTTTTACATTAGGGTATATCTTTATAGAATCCATAACCATCAGTGGCAGGTTTTCCGGTCGTTTTTAAGTCAGTTTAGCGACCAAACGTGGCTTTTTGTGGGGTAGAATTAATGCATTGCTAAACCGTTATGGTTTGCGACATTCTGCTATCTTTAGCCGTGTATAACTAGTGTGTATGGATGCCCGATACTTGACATTATATTCCAATACCCGATATTTTGGACTAAATGTATCACGACCCGTTCCAATACCAAAATACTTCATTGCTACTTCAGACAAGCGAAATAGATGAATTTCGAACGATTAAGGTTAATTTGTCTCGCTTATAAGACCGAATTTGCTTTACCGTCAAAAAGTAAGTTGTTAAAATCATTTTTTTATTGTACATTTCAAGGTATAAGTAGAAGCGTTCAATTGAAAATCATGGCGATACCACCCAAGTATACTACTTGGCACCGTGTAATGGGTGCGACCCGATGTGATCGGACATAACTAACCTTGTTTCTTAAAATAAACAAAAAACAAACAATTAAAACAAGTTTGTTTTACTTCTGTAACTATAGTTTCATACACTTTAGATTGTGGAGAAAAGTAATGCCAAAAACACTGGAGTTAAATAATTTTAAAGTTTTATTTATCGAAACTCGTGCCTCTTGAAATACTGTTTCATAACCCAAGTGCTTACATTGTTACTTCTAATGTAGAAAGATCGGCATTTTATACGTATACATTTTTTTAATGAATACAAACAACACAGACAGTGCAATGGGTCATTGAAAATGTGAAAATTTCCTAGTGGGGTCAAGTGAAAATCCTTTGTAAAACTCGACCAATTTTTAAGTGAAAAATACCTGTTCTTTCTAAGTTATTCTTCAAAATTCAGACTTCAATTCAAAACAGTCCTGCTTTCCAAACTATATTGAAACCACGTCGCGTTATTGTTACGTCACAGAGGGCAGCAAGCCGCCAGAGACGCCGAACCTAATGAAGCAGATCGACCGCGCAGTCACGCATCACATGACGTCGGCGTCGATGATTGGTGCGCTCTCAGGCGTATCGACCCACGGCTACCGAAGTTACGGAGTTCCGACTGTGAGATCTGACTTGGCTTCACCTGTCACGAAGTAAAGAGACTTTTAAGGAATTTTATTTTATTTTTTGGGATATTTCTCATCCTTAGACCAGGGGTTCTTAAACTTTTTTTTACCGGGGCCCCTTAAATAGTTTTTTTGCTATGCATGGACTACATTAGGAAAGAAATTTTGGAGATGACGTCATAAATTTACGTCACCATACAAATGAACTTTAGAAATCTTCTGTTTTCGGTCCAAAAAATGTGAAAGTAGAATTGAGTCAGAACACATTCAGTGCAAGGATGTTTTATTTTTTATTACTTCTTAAATATGCACCAATCTATCAGTTAGGCTTTCATGGACCCCTTAAAACGAGTTCACGGACCCCCAAGGGGTCCATTGACCCCAGTTTAAGAACCCTTGCCTTAAACATTTCACACTGCTTTATTTAGACGAGTAAGCGACCACAAGAACTACGGAGATGAGTCTGACGCGTACGGACTCGTTAACCCGTCCATCTACTCACAGAAGGGACTCACCGAAATGGACTTCTTCTCACCGCGGCAACAGGACGAGGTATAAAATAATCACCCTTCGTTTTCACGGTATTTTCGCGGGTTAAGCTTTTTTCGTCGAAATATTTTGCCCATGCACGCTGGTTTGGCTTGTTTGCTTTTCATATAGCGAAACTTTAGATCACGTTTAACAGTTTTTCTAAAAACTCTCAAACAACGTATAAAATATTTCCTTCCATGATATTAAAAAACCAAAAGCAATTTCCATGAAAGAAATAAAACCTAAGGGGTCCATGGTTCCCAGCTTAAGAACTCTTTGGTCTAATAAAGACCTGCACAACCTAAAATGGGTATACAAGGGCCGCAGCAAACAAAAAAAAATAATTTCGCGGACTGGAATTGGATGACAATTTTTAGGGATGCTGATACAAAGTTATACGTCATCACTAGAAGTGTCAAGTCATTTAAAAACAGTGACATAAGTGCACTTACGTCAAGTCATTGACTTAAGTCAGTGCTTTTTAACCCGTGGGATGGTACGCACTTGTGCGGATGAAATAATTGTAATGCGGATGACAAACTTCGTGCGGATATATGAGCGGATGAAAAGGGGGCGTTTTGTTATTTTTCATGTTATATGTAACACAGTAATGAAATAAGTTGGTGCGCCTACTTATGCGTTACATTTACAGCTACAGCAATATAGTCTCTCAGTGGTTCATTGCAGCTTAAGCTATCTATTTTATATCAGTTAAGGCTCGCGGTTTTAATATACAAACCGTTTTCATTGGTAAAGCACTGACTAAAGTCATTACAACACTGCATAACACCCCCTTCACTCAGATCAAGCGAATCTTCACAAACGTTGGGGTTGAGATAAGCCCTGAGATGTTTGATGAGGCCTGGAACCTGGCCAAGACCAGGGACCCCCGGGGCAGGGGTGAAGTGTCCGTCGAGACCTTCAGGGGCGTCTTGGACGATGTCCAGGCCTCGGCCATCAGGGCCTTTTAGCCCCTGGCAAGCACCATTATACGGAAGCGGAAAAAGTGGAACATCTGTGAAGAGTTGGATTTTTACAGCTTTTTAACAAAGTGCGTTTTTTTATGCGATGTAAATTGCTTTTATTCTAATGTAATCAACACATTTTATTTGACGAAATATTTAAATTTGAGATGCTTTGCCAACAGCTCTGACCTTTGTTTCGAGGTTTTCCTAATCTTGTGTTTTTTTCGACTGCTGATCCCCTTTTTGCCTTGATAGTCGATCGCATGTGTGTTGCTTTTTGCTTGCTTATGAGCTTAATATACATCAGCAGGCTAATTTTTATTTTTATTTTTGGCCTTTTTTGTTTTGTAATGTTTAAAATATCTGATTCTACTTTTTAAATCCTTAACTGGCATTATTGATAAAAGTTCAAGCTTTAATCTCAGCAAGAGTATCAGACGACTATACCGCGACTGTGACTTGGTATGGAGAATTGTTAAGTATACTATATTTTCGGGATATTTCTGTTCCCTATTGAGCTATTGAACTGGGCCACCAATTTTTAAATTAATACATAACGCACAACACCTTAAAACTCGTGATAAGTATAACATTGTGCCTGTTTTGCTGATCTAAATTGCCCCAAATGCTGTGCTTTTTCGGAGCTGTTTTGTCTGGTATGCATTTTGCAGGAGCCACGTAACCTTGGTTTTGCTGTCCATCAAAGTTGATCGAATTTAGATAATTGTGTTGCTGTTTCTTTGATGAATCGTGAAAGATTCATGCTGTGTATTCTTGCACAAAACAATACAAATTATGCACGTTGAGAAATGTTTTCTCATCACATAATAGTGGCTCATGCAGTGTTTCCTATCCAGGGATTGCTTTCATATTTTTATGGGACGCAATAATGTATTTTGTGTCTTTCCATTTGTAACTAAGTTTCCGTTTCGGGGCCTTGACGTAATGTATAAGTAAAAAAGTTTGGAATGTCTATCCTGGTAGTACGAGTTCACTAAAACCGAGCATTTTTCATTATCAACAAAAATAAAGATGTTTCTTTCCCTGACTAATACCTTCCCAGATACCACCAAAGCATAAAGGTCTATTGAGTGCTTATTAACACCAAAGTTAACCAGATATGTATTGACGTCTGACGAGCCGCTTAACTAAAAACACGAAAAAAGGAAAAACGTAACCGCAAACCAGTGTTTATTGTATTCAAGTCGCAAGTTTACAAATCTATAAGAGTTATTAATTTGAGATGAACCAAACGCTATTTTCTGCATTGTAGCGATTTAAAACAACTATACTCCTAAGAAGCTTTGAAAAGCCTTTTTTAATATTTTAAGGTTATAACCTGCAGTCAATGAATAAACATTTACCACTATATCCTAAAATTTTGCATTTAAGAGAATTTAAACTGTTGAAAGGCTGAACACTACTTTTCACTTTTAAGCGGTTAAAGATGGCACTTCCCACCATTTTAACCCCATATCAAGTTGTCAAATAACCCCGGAAAGTTTGATTGCCCTCAGTTTAAGACCGGGACGAACTTGGCGCGCCAGAATTGGTTTTGGGCAGTATCTCCAAAAGTTGTGACGATATAAAGTTGAAATTTCGAAGGTGGTGCTTCCTAGTTTATATCGTTAAAGTTTGAACTTGTTGGCTCAACAGCTAAGAGTTAATATCGCTGAATATTAATTTAACATTTTTGAATATTAATTTTTTTTTCAATATTTTTCGCCAAAAGTGTGATTGCTGGAAAGGTGTAGGCAATACAAAGACTATGTATAAATTTCAACTTTATATCGTCACAACTTTTGGAGATATAGCCCAAAACCAATTTCGGCGCGCCAAGTTCGCCCAGGTCAGTTTAAGCACCCCTGTTTAAAAGTTTTCTTTGATTTCAAACTCAAACATACACTTATTTAATTCGTGAAATTCGGGCGTAAACAGTTAATAAATTCACGCTTGATGGCAACAATAAATCGGGCGACACATTCGACTGATTCTGTTAAGGCTAGCTCTCTATACGAAAAGGGCTGATAGCTGCCTTATAAAAGTAACATGATCCGCTTGAAAGAGCGCGCCGTATTGAGTGGACGAAGCAAGCAGACCAAGTGCGCAAAAACCACTCCACTGTGAAAAGGCGCGGTCTGACAGAGTTGCTTCTAAGCTTGGAATAAGCTTGGTTTTACTGTTTGTGCTGTGTTTTTTTGGCTGTATTTTCGTGAAAAGGAAGTGGGCAAATACTGGACAAAGTTTTTCAAGTTTTGATGCTGGTAGTTTGATTAGAAAAACCTTTTTCTGACAGTTATAGCCAGAGGAAAAATAAACACCAGTTTTGTGCTAATGCTGTTGTTGCTGATCCAAGTTTTGCAAAAACTGGCGTAAAATATCAGTACAGAAATCAGTGGCTAGTAGAAATAGTTAGCAAAACAATACAGGTATGCTGTTAATAATATGGTTAGCAAAAGTTTTTCGATGCGTTAGCTGGGCGAAAATTTTTAAGCTTTTACATTTCAAGTTCCTAAACTCCAAATTGCTCTTAATCTCATTGATTTTTTTTAAATCAGTAAGCAGTTACATATTAGGAAAACTTCAAGGTATGCTGTTAATATTATGATGATAAAGAGTTTTTTTAAGCGTTAACTATAGATGAAAATTCAAGATAAGTTTTGTATTAAAGGTATTGATGTTCCTTTTTTCAAAGTATTGTCGGAAATTCCTGTTAAATTACATTGCAGAAAATCAGTAGACAGTTAAATACGAGAAAAAGTGTTCAAGGTTGGCTTGTAAAATACTTAAAAAGAAAAAAGTTTTCCTTATCTATTCTAGAAGGAAAATTAAAGATATAGTTTTTGGATTAGGACTAGTGATGTAGCTGCTTCTAGTAGCAAATTAATTCCCAAAATGAGAGTATAATATCTGTTAATAGGTAGAAACATATTGTGAAAAACGTTTAAGGTTGGAGGTTATAGTACGTAAAAAATGAAATATCAAAAACGATACAGAAGTAGGGAGCATTTTGAATGTTTCGAATATAACTTAAGATATTGGCTGAAGGATTTAGTTAAACGTAAACTGTATATCAAGACCAATTTAGAAGTTGGTAGCAATCTGTGAACGTGTCAAATACAACTTCATCATACAAGATTTGAAAAGTAACAGTTTTTCCTTGTGTTCTAGAAGAAATTTCACGATAATTGTGTTTGCAACCGTTCAATTTTTGTAGTGAACGTCATCTCTCGTTACGTCATTGCTTACATTTTGACGTCATCGACGAAATATGTGACGTTGTTGTGAGAAACGAATAACGTAGGGCTGGATGTGGTTAAAACGTCAAAAGTTTGGGAAACGCTTTCCAAGTGCATAAATGGAGGGGAGAAAGTTAAGGCTTATAGTAACCATTAGTAATTAAACATTCTACCTTCACAAAATAACAGACGTCTTACAATACATGTTTCAACATGCGATAACATGTTTAGGTCAACGCTCTAAAAGTTTCTTCATGGGTTAAAATCTTCTTTGTAGACAGAAAGGTTATAACGGCATTTGTAAAATCCAAACATAGCAGGAAAGTAAATTCAATGTATATTTTTTGCATTTAAAAATCCGAAATTTTTTCAGTGTTACCCGCCTTACGTAGGCTACAGAACACCCTTTCTGATACTCTAGCCGTCCTTTGTGTTCAAATATAATAGAACCCCTGAACGACCAAGACAAGAAATGCCCGACTGAGTCTTGCGCTTTCGTGATTTTTGTTGTGGATGTCGCTTCCTTTGTCGTTCAATAACTACGTCACCTGGATGTCGGGTACAATTCTATACAGTGCTGGGCGCTCTGCCTAATATGGTCTGAACAGGGCGTAAGAAGAATTGCCCGACGACTGGGGTATATTTATATGTTGGTTGTGAGGAACCAAAGTTACAGTTCAGTTAGATTGCAACTTGTTAGGAGTTTGTGAATTACAGTACTGAATAATATCAGCTTAATAAAGTTTTTTTAGATTAAGTTTGTACCTTTTTATCTTTATGTTTGAAAAGCTACAATGAAATACAGTACAAAATCGGCTAATATCTGCTTATTTATATGTTTGAAGGTTTTATAAACACAAGTGATCGTTTTCGACTTTTTACCTTTATTTCCGCCATTTATTGTCTATTAACTGGTGACAATGCGTGGTTACGTACTGGGAATAACTTTGTTTATTGTGGCAGGTAAGACAATTTTTTTATTAATTACTTTGTAGCTCAATTTTGCAAAAAAATAAGCTCTGGTGTTAAACAAAGCAGACCCTAAGTAAAGTATTAGACCAAATAATGTTTACCTGTTTGTACGACACCGGCAAAACTTGTGGCACTGCTCATAAAAGCTACAAAACAAATTTTTAAGAACCCTGTAAAATACTAACACTCCAATTTGAAACAATGTATCTCCATGTGTAAGTCTAAATAGACACCTTTTTATTGTATTTCTCAGGAGTCACTTTTGCCAGCCGCGAGAAGGACTGTAACACTTTGGAAATGTCTTACGCCCTTCGCGCCTGCGAATTCAAGGTCATCGTCAACAATTCAAAATCAGAAAACCTAACTGCAACTTGCCCGTATGTTTGTTCTTTAATTTGTTTCTGTCTTTATACCCGACTGCATTCCAGTCCCTTTATTCCCGAAGATCTTTCGCGTGAAATATTTCGGCCTATTAAATATACAATAAAAACTGCCCCATTTTGAACTGTATAGTGTAAAGTTTCGGCGTACGATTGCTTGACTTTCGACTATTTTTCGTTGTAAAAACGTAGGCAAGCGCTTTTATTGATTTCAATCTCTTTAGTTTAATTTGCAACCTTCCCTTTTTAAACGGATTGTACTAGACTTGTAGTTTTTGGTAACGAATACCTGAAGTCTACTAGTTGTTTGGAAAAATGAATTGACTTGGACCTTATTTAGAAATGACTTGTTTACAAAAACAGTCGTGTATTAACGCTGTCATTTGTAAATGCAGACTGGCGTACAAAGAAGGAAAGCAATGTTTGGAAGAAGCATTCGAAATTTGCTACATGAAGAACACACAGCGGTCATCGGTCATAACTGTAAGTGAAATAAATCTATTCCTGGATCTTCTAACTTGTACTTCTATATAGGGATATACGATAATATCGGATGGGAACCGATGCCAAGTGGTAGTATCGGTACTCGTCCGATACTAAAATGGTATCGGTGCCCATCCAATACCAAGTGGTAATATCGGTACTCGTCCGATACTAGGCTGGTATCGGTGCCGATCCTATACCAAATTAAAATCGGAATTTCAGACATGATTTGCGATCCAATGTAGTAAATTCTACCTTGAAACGTAAATTTGTCAAAAAATAGTAGGTTAACAACTGGAGGTAACTAAACTTCTTAATGCTAAAATAAATTGTGGCCTAAAACTTAAAGAAAAATTTTTTTAACCTTTAACTTTTTTTTTCTATTTTGCTTGAGCATATTAATGACGACATTTGGTATCGGAATAAAATGTCAAGTATTGGACAACCCTACTTCTATATATAGCTTACAATTTATCCCCTGATCTAGTTTAACTTAGATTCGGCCAAATGGTTAGAAACATACAGAGAAAAAGGGGGTTAATCGTTTCGAAGTGGCTTTAAAAAAACACCCCTTTCTCAAAAAAAAAATTAAATTAAATAATTTTTTTTTCCGGTTTTAACTTACACCACGATTGTTCTCCTTTTGCTTCACTACCGTACCAAGAAGCTTGTCATATTTGACAAAATTTAAGCTCACTCATAATTTTAGTTTGCTAAGAGATTCAGAAAATAACAAAATATTACTTTAACGCAATAAAACCTTGACTTATTCAACGCGTAAATATGTCGCTTCAGTACCACGATAAGGAGCTGGAGATCTTCGGCGACCAGCAGAAGTACTGTGAGCAGGGAGGTCTGCGTTCCATCGGACCTTACGTTGCCGCTATGACCGACCAAGAACGAGCTAGATGCAAGGACAACGTGACCGTTGAGATGGTGGAAAAATGCGAGAGTCCTTTCTACCAAGAGTTTCAACGCGACCCGTCAAGTATCAACATGTCTTTGTAAGTCTTGTGTCATTTTTTGTGTCATTTCGCGAAGGTGTCTTTTTGGAGCGATGTCGTTTACTTGTATGTCAGCTCCAACATGTCCTTGTAAGCAGTGTTTTTTTAAGGTGTTTTTCAAATTTCTCCAGCGGTTTCCCAAATATTGGACTTGCAACTTTTTGGTATTTGAATGAAACACTTGCGGTCTCTTAAAACTACTTAGCGGTCACCCAAACCAAACCTTAAAAAAACCCTGCTTGTAAGTCTTGTGTTATTCGCGAAGGTGTCTTTTTGGAGCGATGTCGTTTACGTGTAATGTCAATTGGTGGTGGCGTGTTAAGGGCTGCAACAAGTCTTTGAATGTGTTTGAGTTGATTTATGTACGCATGACTACTGACGTCGTATTGCTACTGATACACAAAACGCAAATTAGGGTTTTAACACTATTCTTTGAAAAAAATCAAATCAGTTAAAGTTAATAGTAACATTACCAGCTACCTTTTTCCTTTAAAATAAGGAGAAAAAGTGCAAACAAACAGAATGATTCCAAGTAAATACAGCACAGACAGAGACGCCCGCAGATTAATTTCCAGGGGGCTGGGAATACGAATATATACAGTACACCCCCCCCCCGTGGGGGGCGCCCATGAGCACAGTTTATTTGAATATTTGTTTTTTGTCGCAGGCTTTATGAGCAAACACACATTTGCCAGGAATCACTGTTGAGAAAATGTCATCTCTCTTTGAATTTGATCGGATACGAAAATCCCACAAGCGCTGTGCGGGAAAACCCCTATAACCCGAGTTCTGAAAAACGTAAGTACTTTCTCGATGGCGAGTTATTATGGTTTTCTTACGTCGTTAAAGTGCATGCTATATGCACACTGTTTTGGGGTTATGGAAACGTTAACGAAATGAACCTTACTTAGTTAGATTTAAATTTTCTTCCAATCAATATATGCAATTTTGCCCACAAAATAGCCCCATGCAATATTAAATGTTTAATGTTTTTACCTAATTTCTTATTAGGAGGTACTGATTTTTTGCATAAGTGCATGCTTTTAAAAAACCTATAGCGCACAAACTGATTTGCCTTTAAGTCATAAAATATTATTGGATCCTTTCAGTGCTTTACCTGAAAGACTGTAACCTAACTAAATTTGTGTATTGATTTGGCTAGTTGACCCTCCAAAAGAATAAAGTTTATAAAACCATAATATGATAACACTAAACAAAAGGTTCAAAATCAACAAGCAACATTGATATGAGCAAGTATGAGTATATAAACGCTCAAGTATTTCAGAAGTTTTTTTTTTAATTCCGTTTGCAGGAATCGAAAGTGAGCTGCACGTGATATTGGAGGGGAAACCCCACCCTACGTCATCGAACGTGGTTGTTCCAGTGGCGATCGTGTGTTCGTTGATCGGAGTGGCGATTATCGTTGGACTCTGCGTCACGGTTAGTGCCTATGTTAGTGATTCCCAAACTGTATGCCGCGACACAATATAGTGTGCCTCGAGAGATTGTCAAGTGTGCCGCGAAACTTTTTGTAATTTCCGAAAAGAGGTTATTTGTATTACCAAGAGGCATACACGCAAGCATTTTACACCTTAATGCGCACTACTCATCACGACTTAATAATTTTGAGACATTAACATCTAGCTTGTCGTGTGTTACAGGTTACTGAAAAATTACTCTATTGTTGTTCTGTTAAATTGTGCCGCGAAATAGTTAAGATTTTTTTAGTGTGCTGGCAGTCTAAAACGTTTGGGAACCACTGGTCTACGTGTTGAAACGCATGCAGCACCTGTCGTTCTATCAGGGTAGCACTTTTTCACGTCTTCATATTTGTCCCGCAGTTATTATTAGTACACCGAAAGCCATCGCAGACTCATCGAGTCTGTCGATCTATGATGCAAGTAGGACAGGCTAGAAAAACAACGAGCCTCCAGTGAGGTTCGCACTCACGACCTCCGGTCATACTGGGCCGTCGCTCTACCAACTTGGTATTTTTACACCGATACTCCATAATTGGTGAAAAACTACCGCCATCTAAAGTGATGCAAAATTACGCCATCGCTATTCTAAGACAAGAAAATAGGAAAACTCCAAATGTAAAACCGGAATTATTCGTAATTTTAACAAGCGTTAAGAAGTTTAGACAAGCCTGTTATTTTATATATTTAGTTTTCAACGTTTAAGTTACTGCGTTTGATTATAGCAATTCTTTTGAAATGGAAATGGGTCAGTTGTAACGTAAATTATGGCTAAAATACTTTTAATTTGGGCATCAGATCGGCTCCAATACCACGTTAGTATCAAACGAGTACCGATTCTGGCATTGAATGGGCCCCGATAACATCCTGGTACAGGGTTTCTTAAATTAGAGTCCATGGACATTTGGGGATGCGTGAGCTAGTTTTAGGTTTAGGGGTCCTTTTTCTTTATTATATAATCTCGGTCTATAACTTTTAAAACTAAATTATTGTTTTAAAAAAAATTATATAATGAAAAAATGCTTTGGCGCCTTCTTCTTTAATGTAGTTAGACTTCTTTATTACAGCAGGTTTCTGAAGTCTACTTGTTTATGATATTTATTTGTGGGGTTATCTCTAAGACTTTCATTCCAACCATGGCCCACGCGGACAAAAACAAATTGTTTGATGGGTCCGCACTAAAAAAATTAAGAATCCCTAGAATCAGGATTTTGCGCAACAGCATATGGCAGACTGTATAAAATTTACTTTTTGTGTGAAATTTTAAAAGTTACAAACATTTTCGTTGATAAACTGTTATTATTAGCCATAATAAACTTTCATTAAAATATGCTACGGGCCGCAGTTGTTGATCCCTGGTTCTAGTATTATCAATCGCCTATAACTTTTATTTGCACTGCAACAGGCTCGAAAGCATTCAAAGAAGACAAAGAAGGCGAAAAAATGTGAAACCCAACAGAAAGTGAAGACCACAACCAGCTCGAAAGATGACGACACAAACGGACTTCCCGAAGCCGTTCCATTGCAGGTCGTAGTCACTGACGAAAGCGGGGGAATATCTTCAGCCTAGAAGGCTCGTGGAAGAACATAAATGCGAGAATTGATGACGTCAGCATTTTACCAACAGATGACGTTTGCATTTTAGATTCGATGACGTCACCAGCTTGAAGTCCGGTGACGTCATTTGTCCGGTTTGACGTTCTGTCGATTTTATTTACTTTTTTGAGCGTTGGTCTAGAATTCTTCCACTTTAATTTGCACTAACGAAATAAGTTGTCAAAAATAAAATTGCAAAACCTATTAAATTAGGAGGTGACGTCTTAAGTTACGTCATATCGTGAAGTCATAAAACAACTTAACTTATAAACACCCATTCTTCGAGATTGAACAGTAATTATAATACTTAGCCCATCCAAACTCAAACCCTAACTCGCACCCCGACCCAAGTAATGTTAGCAATATAAACCAACCGAACTAAAATGTTGTAGGATTCAAGACCAGCGCCCTTTTTGGTACCTTGGTATAAGTAGCAGCGAATGTTTTTGGGATTTATGCAGCGGCCTTTTGATCCTGAGCAGAAGTTCACCAGCATTCTTGTACTGAACCAAACCAAGGTTTTCCAATCTAAAAATAAACAACCTTGTACACCAATTGAAACTTTTACATCTATTGTTCTAACACCAGTTTAAATTCATTGCCAAAATCTCAATAGACCTCTCAAAGTGTATTTACACATATAGTTTGCATAATAAAATATTGTGTATTAATTGTTAAAAACTTTTCGAACAAAAAATCGAGGTCGTAATTATAGATGTCCGATACTAAACATTTCAATCTGAAACCGATACCCGAAATAAAAGTATCGCCATCCGATACCACATGACGTCATTACTATGACAAAACTAGCAAAATAGATAAAAGTAAAAGGTTGAAAAGGTAATTTTTTCGGGTTATTTGTCCAGACTTTTTGGTTAGGAAGTTTGGGGGGACCTGCTGTTGTTCGCTCACTTATTTATAAATTTACCTTCCAAGATAAAATTGTTGTGTTTAATAACAAACCATGCTTGAAATTTATTTATTAATTTGGTATCGGATCGGCACCGATACCACCCTAGTATCGTACGACTATCAATACTACAACTTGGCATCGGGTATCGGTGCCGATCCGATATTATCGGACATCCATAGTCGTAATCTATCTTTAATTTACGTTTCAGGCAGTCTAATCTAGTTGCTCATTATAAAGCTTAGCTTATATAATCACTTTTTACTTCTATGCTTTTCAATGAAGCCTTTAATTCTACCTTAGTGCCAGTTTTGTACGCTGTTGAACCAAATTTAAACTTTTAATTATGATCATCACGCGAGGTTAATGCATACTATACAAACGTTTTACACTTTCGTTTTTTCTTCAGTATGTTTATTTTGTTCTAGTAAACGTTTTACTGTTTTGTAGTAGACCTTGTTGGCCTTTTTACTTGTTGCCTTATGCATGTAGTTTTATTCTGATATAACTTTTTTCACGTTCTGTTTTATTGTTTTCAAGTAGAACTAATCGCCTTTTGTTTGTGTATTTTTTTTGTTGTTGCCTGATGGAAGACTTTAAACTTTTTTAGACGCAAAATCCAATACCAAAAAACTATATTTACGGTACTTTATTTTTTATAATTTTACTTTATGCATCTGGTTTAGAATTTAGATCAAAACATAAAACACCAATGTGATTGCTTGACGCATTAGATATTTTATATTGCTTGTTATTTTTTTTAAATAAAAGAGTCTGGATTTTGCGAATGGTGAAAAAAATGATTTAGGCTAGCTTTGAGTACAAGGCCAAAACAGGTACAGACCAGGATTAAAAGTAGAAAACATTTCTCGCCAGAATGCATGAGAGTTTTGAGATATGACGTCATAAAGCTACGCCTAAAATACTAAAAATAATAACCTGTCGGCTATCGGTATTTAATTGGAAGTAGTACACTAATATCGAACTGTTTTTTTTATATTTTAAAGCATATGTCGGGATGGCGTTGTGAAAAAGTAAATAGCCGGTGAAAAGGCTATTTTTACCGGTTCGGCATACCTTACGCTCTGTTCCGGCTTACCATTACCACTGGTACAGACCCAGTGCGCATTTTGCGGCAGGTAGCACCAGTGTTGTAATGACTTAAGTCAATGACCCTCAAATGACTTGACTTGACTTAAGTCGTTTAAGCAAAATGACTTGACTTGACTTAAGTCTTTTGGGCAAATGACTTGACTTGACTTAAGTCTTTGGGGCAAATGACTTGACTTGACTTAAGTCTTTCGGGCAAATGACTTAACTTGACTTAAGTCTTTCGGCCAAATGACTTGACTTGACTTAAGTCTTTTGGGCAAATGACTTAGGTTGAAATGAAGTGTTTTCTGTAAGACTGTTTTAATAAAATTGAGCAATTTATCCAAATGTTTGCACATAAAATAATTTGCTTGCTATATGTTGCGTATTTCTTATTTTTTAGTTTAGTTATTGCTCATAATTCTACGAGTTAAAAAATTTCAATAGTTTAACGTTTTATTTTTACGACGAGGACGTACTTGAAGTTGACTTGCTCTAATTATTACTTAACTGGGACACTTGTTATTTATTTAAAATGACTTGACTTGGTTTTAGGTTATTTACAAATGACTTGACTGGGACTTAAGTCATTTCGAAATGACTTGTTTACAACACTGGGTAGCACACCCGAGATATTTTTACAAGCGGTTTGTGTGCACATTTTAATTTGTTGAATCGTTTGAGTAGTGGTAAGATTCCGAACCTCCGGTATGCGAAAAACCTTGATTGCACACCTGCACTCACGCTTTGGCGCTGCACACACGAGGTCTCGACGTAAAGTGCAATGAAATACAGACTGGACCAGACTAAAAATTAGTTTTGTCAGCGGTAGAGGTTCCCTAAATGTTTTTAAACCTTGGGTTCATTTTAAGATTGGCTTGGACGTTTTAAAAAAAAATTATCGATTATTTATTGGTGTTTCACTGCTTGGCTGTATGTTCTGTTAATCATACTAATATTTAAGTGAAATGTACCCATTTTAGCTAACTGATTTAACTTTAGCAAAATAATTTTTAATTTTTTGATTTAACTAATCTTTTTTGCTGTTCCATACTATGCTGCTAATCTATCAAGTTAAACTTAAGCATTAATTTTGCAGTTTTTATCCTTATTGACAAAAACTTTACTGCTGATAATTGAAATATCGTTTGGCGCTGCAAGGTTTGCATTGTGACGTAACAATCATTACAGTAAGTTGGTCTTAGCCGAACTTTGGACGTCTGGTAATCAAGGTATTTTGCTGATTCCAGTTAGCACACGTAAACTTAACTGCCAGGAATAAAAACGATTTGCTGTTGACCTGTTACCCGTATTTGGTTCTACTTTGATTTATGCATTGGAAAACAATAGGTTAGTTATTAAAACGCTGCATGTGAAGAAATGTAGGCTATCAAGATGAAGAGTAGAAGTATGCTATAGTCCGTTTACGCATTTTAAGGTGGTAAAACATCAAGTTGGAACGTTTTGGCGAATCTTAAAACTCTTATAAGCTACATATAAAGCATACTGCTTATGGAAAAGATACCGCATTCTTTTTTAAAGACATTGTTTACTAAGCTTTCCATGGTAGCCATTATCTGTGTAACATTTTTAGAATCTTAATTGTTATGCGCTTTTCTGCTATACGATTATGTTAAGACTAATGTACAAAGTAAAAAGTGATTTTGAGGTTTATTTTTTATAAAACCCTCTGTTCATTTACCACAAAAATTGGCAGTTTAAACGCTAAAGAACAGTTTTCCAAGTTCGTCAGATTTAAGCTGGAGTCTTTGATATCAATACGAAACAACCCAGCTAAATAATATACTGATTTAATATTCGCGAATTTGTCGGTATTACCACGGTCAGTTAGTTTTAATTTCGTCAGATTAAGATGGAATCTTTTATATCAGTAAGAAACAAGCTAGATAGATAAATATGCCAATGTAAAATTCGTGAATTAGTCGGAGTTACAGTTAGTTTTTTTTCAATTTAGCCAGACTTAGATAAAATTAAGGCCAGTTTGTTTTTAATTTTTTCATTTTAACATGGAATCTTTTATATCAGTAAGAAACAAGCTATATGCCAATGCAAAATTCGTCAATTAGTAGGTGTTACAGTTAGTTTTTTTAATTTAGTCAGACTAAGATAAAAATTAAGGTCAGTTTGTTTTTCAATTTTGTCCGATACGATGGCATATTTGATACCAGCAATAAACAAAAACTAGCTAAATATGCCAATGCGAAAATTCGAGAATTAGTGGTTAGTACGCTCATTTTATTTTAATTTTGTCTGATTAGGATAAAATCTTTGATACCAGCAATAAACAAAAACTAGCTAAATATGCCAATGCGCAATTCGCAAACTATTCTGTTCCGAAAATGCCTTAACAGCTAAAATCGATTATAAAAGCCTACGCAATTGGGCACTCATGTGTCTTGTAGGACAGGAACATCTATTATTCCAAACGCAATCACAATCCTTTTCTCTGTCGGAAATGAGTTTTTTCGGTGGAAGAATTGCAAAGGCAAGATGTCCGAAAAAAGACTTAGACAGAACACAAAAGCGAATGACGCTTGCTAATGAGAGACGTGGCTTGCAGTGGCCATAAGCAAGCAGAGGCAGCGTAAATCACAGGGGAAATCAACGCGCTAATGACGTACGTTAGCGCAAGCTATTGACCAGTCGGCGGCAAAGCAAATTCGCGCATTAAGCTCTGCAGGTGATTTCGTGCCCAACGCCTTTCGCGAAAATGTGTTTTTTGCTAGACGTGCTGTGTTTTTGCTGTAAGTTTTTGGGCCTTAAGTTAAATCATAGGTCGTTTAGGACTAAGGATTGTGAATTGTAGTATTTTATTCAGTTTGTACTTTGGCTATACCCAATAGTACGCTTGTAATAGCGCTATTGTTTTTGTTAGTCAGGCTGTGTTTTTTGCTGTATGTTTTTGGCTTTGAACTAAACTATGGGTAGATTGGGATCAAGGATTGTGAATTGAATTGTATTGCGTTTGTAGTTTGGCAATCTCACCCTACTTTTAACTTCACTTAATTCACCTGTTATGTGTAGCGCTGTTGTTTTTCCTAAACGGCGTTTTTTGCAGTATAGGATTTTGGCCTTTAGTTAAATCAGGGCTGGGGAGCCGGAGCCGGAGCTGGAGCCCGGAGCCCGAAGCTAAGCATTTTCTCTGGAACCAGAGCCGGAGCCGGAGCCATTGTTATTATTTTTGTTGAGCCGGAGCCGGAGCCGGAGCCGGAGCCGGAGCCGGAGCCGGAGCCGGAGCCGGAGCCGGAGCCCTTTTTATTATTTTTGTGGAGCTGGAGCCATTTTTCGATTTGTGGTGCTAAAGCTAAGAAATTATATTTTGTTCCATCTCCAACGTTAGTTAGCCAAAAGCAATTTTTAAAACTTGCTATTGAATAAGAGACTGGTGGCACCGGAGCTGTAGCCGGAGTCATTGGGTATGTGTTTGATGGCTTTGGAGCCGGAGCCAAAGGATTGAGTTTTACGACTCCGGAGCTGGAGCCGGAGCCAAAGGATTGAGTTTTACGACCCTGGAGCTGGAGCCGGAGCCATTTAATAATTGCCTGATGGCTCCGGAGCTGGAGCCGGAGCTAATGTTATTTTACGGTGGCTCCCCAGCCCTGAGTTAAATGATAGGTCGTTTAGGACTAAGGATTGTGAATTGTACTATTTTACTCAGTTTGTACCTCGGCTATCCTATAGTACTTTTAATTTACCGTTATTCGCTTGTAATAGTAACGCTGTATTTTTGCAATGGGCTGCGTTTTTTGCGGTAGGTTTTTGGCCTTGAGCTGAATGTAGGGACATTTGTAGATCTGCGTTTGTACTTTTGCTATCCTACAGTACTTTTAATCTATTAATTCGCTTGTGAAATGTTGTTTATGCTGTGTTTGTTGCTGTAGGTTTTTGGCTTTGAACTATGGTTAGATTGTATTACTGCGTTTGTACTTTGGTTATCTCACCGTACTTTTAATTTCATTTAATTCACGTGCAATGGTAGCGCTATTGTTTTGCTGGACGGGCTGAGACGTTTTTTTGCGTTTTTTTTCTTTCGCAGCAAGGTTCTTGAACGTGTGAGATGTTTGCGTAAGTAAAGAAATTGCCAAGGACTGCATTTTCGCATTGTATAATTATAATAGGTACACGTTTTCGAGATTGATGGAAAGGCTATTATTTAGTTTATGTGTAATCCATATATAGTAATCCTACAAGGCAGGAAGTTAAAAACTAAAATAACTTTGTATAAAGACCGAATACTGCAGTACTACGTGTTGTTAAACTTTGTGGTTCTTTTTTCTGGACCGTGTGTTTGCAGTGCTTCCGCAGTTTTCGTAAAGTTTGGAGAAATCATGCTTCGAACTTAAATAAATCTATCCAACCATTGCAGGAGGCGACCCAACCGAATCAAACGGCAATTTTTGGGCGCGGCCCATGTGTTAAGAAACACTGTATTACAAGCTCAAATAGTACTAAGTACAACATTTGATCAACTATTTGGCGGAGAATAGCAATTTAAAACTCGTATCGACTGCGAGTATTCATGTTAGTGTTTTCAACCGTGTATACATTATTGATTATTAAAAGTGGATATAACTTGAAGACTTCAGTTGTTGTTTGTATTTATACGTCTTGTTTGCAACCTTGGCGATGCCTATGCAAATGTTCTTATACTTTTTTACCCCGGACCCCTAAAATATTTTTTTGCTTCGTGTGGACCACGGTAGGCAAGAAATTCTCAAAAATGACGTCATAAATTAACGTCACAATACAATAGACTTCAGAAATCTGCAGTTTTTGGTCCACAAAATGTGAAAATAGAATGAAGTCTAAATGCATTCAGTGCAAAAACGTTTTATTTTTAATTAAACCTCTTACTTTGAAAAATTGATTAGTTCTTAAATATGCACTAATATTTCGATTTAACCTTCCTGGACCCCTAAAACCAGTTAACGTACCCCAAGGGGTCCATGGACCCCCGTTTAAGAACCCCTGCTATAGTGTATTCCATTGCATAGCTTTGGTTTGCTTACTGGCATAGCTTTGCACGCGGCCTGAGAAATCGTGTTGCGTCCTTTTAATAATTAATAAACTTACGTAAGGGCTTATGCCAAGAACTCTAACCGCATGACGCGAAAGCTCGTTTATATAAAGTCAAACAGTTTTCTTTAGTAATGAGGCCAAGATTAGGTAACTATAGGAGTCAGATTATTATCAAGTGTTTTAAGAGTTAAGTCACTGTTTTCGAATGACGTTGACGGGATATCTGTCTAGTTTTTTTGTTAAATCTTGACAGATAGATGATTCATTGTATGAGAAGCAAGTTTACTCAGCAAATTTATCTGACGGTTTTGCGCACCTTAGAGGGAACACTGCACGCATCAAGTAATAATATCCACAGACAACGTAAAAAGAAAGGGGATTTTGATGTCTTTTTCGAAATAGCAACTAAAATGCTCATGTCCTGTAAACTGTCTCGTTTTGCTAAAAACGCCCGTTGTCTTTAATGTTATCAAACTATCGCCCACAAAAGAAAATCGCTTTCGTTTATCGTGATTAGAAAAACAAAAAACCAAACCCTGCCAGATTGACTTATTTTTGTTTACATATTTATATAGATATATAGTTTTACGTGTTACATTTAAAATTACGGGATGCTTATAGTGGTCAGATTGTGAATGGTTAGATACTTTGAGTTTCAAAACTTTTTTTTTTGAATTGAAACTTCTATCTATATTTTACACTTGAAGCATCGACACTATTAAATATGAGAACACATATTCTCACAGTATATTCTGACGTTGATAAGCTTTGTATTGACGGGACGTTTAATTAAAACTACGACCCTACATTTCTTCGAACTTTAGTCCGTATCGTACTGAAGCTATTCTGACGTCATTGTGCGCATTGTTTAATTGGAATGTCAAACAAAGAGCCAGTATGGACTTTTTGATGATTCTATGGTTCATTCGTGCAGTAACTAATATTTAAAACCTTTAAAAAGTTATACTTTCAACTTTCTGTACGGTACATTAAGGAAAAATTAATCGCTTCAAGATTTCAGAGATCACAAATAGTTAAGTACGAAAACTACCCAAATTGTTTATTAAGCCTAAATGTGCTTTAGCGATAAAAAGAGCAATACTTTTGGCTATAACTATTTACATGAAAAGATTTCAAGTTAGAAAGCGCATTAGGAATGTCCGGTACTTTTTAGTGACATATCTATGTCCGATATTTTGAACAAAGAATATCGCGATCCGATTCGATACTAAATGGGCGATTATTTTTGACCTAAAAATAAGTTATTTTACGAAAGTTTTGACCTATTAGGAATGCATTGATTTAAGCAACGCATTGTTGCGTGAAGTACTATACTAGTGTCTAGTCACTTGTTTTAATGTTTCGGTGACAACCGGTAAAACAAAAATCAGGTATTTTGGGGGCGTCTATGCAAGACTATTTTTGGATCAATTTTTTTGACAAAGATTTTGACAAACTTTGCCCTAACCTATAAATTGTGACAAAATTTAGACTTTTTTGCCAAGTCAAAAAATATTCGCCCTAATTGTCTAACATCCCTACAACCTACCCCTAAGTATAGAGCAGGGGTGGGCAAATGTATTCAATGGAAGAGCCATTTTGCAGAAAATACAAGCACCAAAGAGCCTCAAAATTATTTCAATACAAAAACGGTAAATAATGCAAGGCCAGCCGCAATAATAACACGCACAATATTTATTAATATCAGTCTTTTGTTAACTAACTCTTCGAACTCTACGTCTAATGCTACATCATAAACGGAATGCTGGCCTAAATAAAGAAAAGAAAAAGAGAGAAACGTTTATAAACGGTACCCTTGGTAACCTTTACAATTTTTTTGAAATTTTACGATTTAACTAGAAGAGCCACAAAAAACATGCCGGAGAGCCGCAGTTTGCCCACCCCTGGTATAGAGTAAAAAAATTCCCAAGATTTAAAAAAAAATGGGGGGCTTCTGTTTTCCGTTGTTTCCAATACCACGTGACGTGTGCTGGGGGCATCGATCTTAAGCGAACAAGCACAGTCGAGATAAGATGTCTTCCTGTGTGCTTTAAAGCGCAGATAAGCACCCCCCAATTATTTTGTCCCTTAGCCTCTGCCACCCGCAAAGACAGTCGCGTGGGTTTTTGCGTCTTTTGTTTGCTGTTTTGCTGATAAGACTGCCAAGCGTAATAATGTTGCTTTTGGTAATTTAATTGGCATAAATACATTTTGCGCCATGTGTTGATGGATTTTTTAAATAGGACTAACAGAAAAAAAAATATTTTGCGCGTATATAAAACTTAGAAAAACGCCTATTTTGCTTCTTTTTAATTTAGAAAAAACGCCTGACTTCGATTTTTTTATAAAAAGTATAAAAAATTAGTGTAAAAATAAGATACAAAAACCTGTTGGTTACTTGAAAATAGAAGAGAATTTTAGAAATGCGTTTTACACTTAAGCGAACTTTAACCTTATGGCCTGGAAAAATGATCTTTTAACGTTTTAATTTAATCTATTTTTCTTGTACATACATATTCGAGTGCGCGTTACATATACATCACAATACAATGCACAAGGGCTAGTTATGACGTCATCGGTATCAGATTGGCGTTATTTTTGTTTAAAATATCGCGATAAATTTTGTCTAAAATATCGGGTATCAGTATAAATAAACAGTCAAATATCGGACATCATAGACCAGTGATTCCCAACGCATGGGTCGCGACCCAAAGTTGGGTAACCTGATTATTTTTAGGGGTCGCTTGTTTTTTAAGCATATTGTATCTTTTCACAAAACTGGAAATCATAATCACATAATATGAACACTAAACGGCGAAACCGGCTGGAAGTTAAAGCTGACATGCGTGACTCTATATGCTCAAGCAAAATAACGATTTCAAAAACTCACTGAGAGCAAGCGAGCACAACTATCTCATTAGTAAATTAATAAACATACTATTTTCGGAAAAAGTAACTGCTTTTGCAGTTCAGTTTGTTTGCAACGCAATCTTGTACTTGCTTGGGTCGCAAGATTATACCAAATTAAATTTTTTTTCAAAATGGGTCGCATTGAAAACGTGTTGGGAACCACTGTCATAGAGTATAAAGCAAAACTCATATGACGAAGGTCTAAAATTTCCAAGTCTTTTTGATCCTTGATTTATGAATGCTGCCTACCACTACCATTTCAAAATTTCGTTTACCATCGATTTATTGCCAGTCGTTATATATTCACTGGGCGGTTGGGTCTCCTACGGCCAAATCTACCCCGAGTGGACACGTTTAACAGGTTGTTTGTTCAGCGACCATTGTAAGCGATGCTCTCCGGTTGTTATCTCGGATCGATTCGTTATAATTAAGCTTTTTCTCGGCAATTTAATTTTATTTTTCGAAGGCAGTGATACGTGCTAGACAGCTGCAGTTCTCGTTGGTGTATTTTAATGTTCAAAACATAGTTATGGAATCCAAATGCTAGCTAGATTGCAGGCAATGTTGTAGACAGGTCACTTTAAAATGACTTTGTCTCAGTTCGTTATTTGCAAAATAACCAAGGTTTATGTCGAGTCGTTTTATGGGTTATTTTTTGCTTGAGTCAGTTGCTGGCGCAGTCATTGCCATTAAAAGTCTAGAAATTTAAATTAAATCTGTTAAACTAACTGCTTTATTGGCATATTTTATTCTTTAAAACAACAGTTATGGCCGATTCGGACTTAATACAATGCAAGCTAGATTGGGCGTAAGATGCAGTTAAACAAGTCACTTATAAATGAGATGAATTTATTTCGTAATTTGCAAAACAACAAGGTTCAAGTCAAGTCGTTTCTCGGTTATCTTTTTCCTGAAAAAACATAGATTTTAGCTGATGAATTTGTAGCATAATGACTAGAGGTTGTAGTAAGACACAGTAATAATATCAAAGCCCATACAGAAATAGGTAGCATTTTGCAAAGGTTTCGAATATTTCGTTTTTCATGTGAAAATGTCGTACCGCACATCCCTAGCAAAATGCGACCCTAGGCCCCTCACTGGTTTACCATCCTCGCGCTATGCTTTGTCTTTGCAGCGTCCGAAATCGTTCAAACAAACAAATAAACGCGAATGAGCTATAGCTCCCTTGAGGAACGCTTTGCTCACATCGTGGGCCCGTTAATGTGATTTTAATCGGAATTAACAAGGCCACACGTCGATTTGCAATTCCCCAATCCGATATTCGCCCTCCGAGCTGGTCCTTGGACAACGGGGAACTCCCTAGGCCTTTCGCCCGTTGTACAATTTCTTGGGTGTTTTTCGTTTAACTGACCGTTTGATTACTTTTGGTTGTTGTGCTTTGTATTGATCCGGTGCGATAATGTTTAAAGGGTAAATTCTAGATTTCACGAATCTGATGAAAGATACACAAGTGCCTTTATTGACAGACAGATTATATCGGGAATTTGAACGCCAAACATAGCAGAAAAGAAAATCTAACGTGTATTGTTGTGCAATAAAACATGCAGACAAAAATTTGTTCGACAAATGTGATCTAGCCCTTCTGAAGCTGCTTTTTAACCATCAATTACGCCGGCGTAGATATCATTAGTACACCAAAAGCCGTCTCAAACCTTCCCTGCTTGCAACATTGATCGACAGATTAGGTGAGTCTGCGATGGCTTTCTGTGTACGATTTCACAAATCTGCTGTAATTTATGATTGTCTCTATAGGTTAAGTACCGCTTTTTTACAGGTCATCTTTAGTAGGAGTTTTTTAGTAAAGAAAGTAACAGAAGGTTATAGTTTTATGCGATATTCTTTTTTTATTTAAATAATTTGATAAGGTACCACTGTTTAACACAGACATGTTTAAATTATCTAACATTGCATCAATATCCTTCCAAAAAGGTAACTAAAATAACGGTTAAAAATGAATTTGTCTTTTAGCATGTATACACGCCTTATAAATGCCACACGGTTATAGGGGGATCTTTGCTATTTCAAAAATATCCCACAACAAACTCTAACCAATATATTTCGTTTTCTTCGTTCGACCTTTGTCACCCAAGCTATGACGTCACAAAACATTGACGTCATCGCGCCTGTCCCGTCTCCTTTCTCCCTCGGTTTTCCCCCCTAAGGTGTTAAGGCAACTGGGAAGTGTGCCAGGGCGTCTGCAGCTGATAACACCAACAGTCGTTGCGCCGCCAAGAGCGATTAATCAAGGCCGGCTTGTGTATTGGGAATTCGACTTCAAGATTTGAGAGACAGATCTTAAACGTAGCACGCTAGAACGCCAGTCAGTCTAGCACGCTGGTCAGTCTCTTTGTATAACCACTTGTGGTTCAAGGCTGATCCTTCCCCAAATCCGGTGACGTTATTTACTTTTTTATTGCGCGTGTGTATTGTATTAAGCGTGGAAGGGGAGAAAAAATAAAACTTAAAACTTGCTAGAATCAACCTTGTGTGACTTAGCTTGGCGAGATTTTGGCGATCTGTACTCAAGCTAGAGCCTAGTTGTGTGTGTTGTCCTTTTTCCGCAGGATTTCAGTGGCTCTGTGATTTTTTTAAAGCGTTTTTGATGGCATCCGCTGCAGTTTACAGTTCCGAGCGAGTTGAATTGGCGTTTCGCCATTTTATTTTACTTAATGAGATTCGATTGGATATAGTTGACAGCGGCTTGAATCACCGAGTTACCGTGTTGCGTTATCGTGTATACTGAGATGAGTCAACGAGCACTAAAAAATGTGAAGCGACTATGTCTTGAGTTTCCAAGTAAAGAACATGGTACATTTTTAAATATATTCTTGTTTGCTAAAATTGACTGAATCTTAATTCTCGCTATTTCATTGAAAAGGCGTTTTTTAATTTAGACTTCACATTCGAGCCGATAAAATGGGTGAATAACTGAGTGTTGATAAAATCTAGTCTAGTGTAAAACGTTTTCCCATACAGCTGTCTGCAAGCTAGAGACTTTAGTTTGTGTGTGTTGGTTTTGTTGCGTCAGCTGTTTGCCTTCGCAAGTATTCTCTGCGAGCGGTGAAAGTTATACTTCGTTTGAAGTCGCTTTTATGGTTAAAGAGTTACGCCGCGACGACTAAACACACAGTAATTAACTATTTTTGAGTCATATTGGAAAATGACTGTAGATGAGTGAATAGAATAAAAAAAAAATAATATAATTTTTAAGGTTAAAAAATTGTTACGTTTTGTAGTCAGTTATTGTTGATTTATAAAAAATACCTTTAAAAAGTAGTTTTTATTTATAAAATGTAGGCTTATTTGCTATCAGCCAGTGTTTAAAGTTTTGCTCTTGTGCGTGGAATTCGTGTCAGTATTGGCAAAATACATATATTCCTTTAAAAAATGTCTGATCCGGGTTTTAGTCAGGTTTTTAAACTTTAAGTTTGATTATTAATATACGTCAGCGGAACAGTGATCGACAAGCAGAAACCTGCTTCCAATTGTTTTGGATTCCATAAAGATACACCTTTTATAGTTATAACAGTTATTTAGGACTTCAACATAGGTTGGATTTAATAAGATAGCGTGTTGTAGCGTATTGATTGCGTTTTGCGACTGTTTCATTTAGTGATTTTGTATCTTGTGGTGATTGTTCGCGTTTGAAAGTTTAATTAAATCCCTTTTTCCCACTGGGAACTGAATATCGAGCGGCCGAGAGGAAATCTCTCTTCCTTAAACAATATTATCCACGGGTTAAACTCAGCTAAATGGTAGAAATTTTATGTTATTATAATCTTTAGACTTTTCTGTCTCGATAAAAGTCAAGCATTTATCTGTTCTAGTCATTTATAAGGGAACAATTCAAATGACAAATGACCCTCGAAATTAAGAGACTGATGATGCCTTATTTTGTGGCAAAATATATTTTTCTTATAAATGACTAGAACTTTTAAACAACAAATGACTAGAACTTTTAAACAACTGATTAAGGCAGGAAATTCTGAAGAATATTTGCTCCCATTTGAAGTCATTGTCGTCATTTACGTGTAAGGGCGAGGAGATATCTTCCTATTTTTCACATTCAGTTTGCCTATTCCATGTTAATATAATATTTATATTGCTTGTGGTACGAAGATAAATCAACGTATTATTAAGTACACAGTATATTGTCGGAAGAAAGGGCGCACAAAGGCGTAGGACCAAATTTACCGCACTATTCTGATGGATGAAAGGAATGCGTCACGTAACTAGTTTTTATTTTTTAATGCACTTTACATTTAGACGAAAGGGTGTTTTGCTTTGGGATAAAGAGTAAGCTATTCGATTATAGTGCTTTGATATCTAGATAACATATAAAAGCCATATCATTAGATAAAATAGACATTTTGCCAATGCTCGTTGTTTTGGCAAAAGCCCATACCGTATTTAGAGTACAGGTGGAGTAAATTTTTGCCAAACTTGTTAAAACAGAAGTGTTTTGAAACATTATTAAAATAGCATTTCCCAGTTGACTTACATTGACTGACTTTAACTGTTAGAAATTTAATATTTATTCCAAGCATCACAAAAACAAAACTAAAGAAATCGTTACGCTTTTGCAAATTTACAAATTACTTAAAAAACCTGCAAACATTGGACCTGTAAACATTGAAGTGAGTTTATGCCAAACGTGTTAAAACAGAAGAGAAGTGTTTTAAAGCTTTATTAAAACAGCTACACATATAAAAGTCATCTTATATACTATGTATAGCAATTAATAAGTGCTTGTCCTGTAGTATTGCTAAACGTTTTTTTTTATTTAGAATAATAACTTTATAATCGAAATTCGCCACAGAGTGCGTTACTGGGGTGAAGTTACGCAAGGGTACGGAGCGCACATGTGAATAAAATAAAATTTTAATAAGAAATAAAAACTTAGTGACACCATATTGAACTCAGGATTAGCGAATTAAAAGAACATTATTAAAACAGCAGCACATTTTTAAATTTACTCAGAAAAACCTGTAAGCATTGGACGTAAAAATGGATGAAACAAAAATCGCTTATTTTGGGGTCCAACCTGTACATTTACAAAGCGAGGTTCAATAACTCAACTCGCTTTGAAAAAGGGCAGAAGCAAAGCAGCGCGCTATGACGCAAAGCCTGGTTATTTACCAAAGGCCACCGGTTACACTGAACAAACAGCGAAGAGGTGGCAGCATTTTTTCGCTCTCTTCTTTGGCCCAGCATGCCTCACTCCGCCACCCCCAGTACTGTGTTGACTTTCGCTGAGCGTATAACTCGCTTGCGTCGGCCGAAAATAGCTCCTACAAGTCGAAGTCGGCTGCTGGAAAGGGGGAGGGCGTTAGATCGCTCGCGTTTGTCGTACAAGAAAGACTTTGTCGCTGTCAATAAATGCAGTTTATGTCGTGTTTGGAGGAAATGTTTTTTTTTTGTCTCACATGAAGACATTTTCTCCCCTTGTTAAATTCAGTTTAGCATTAAAGAGAAACGTTATTTTGTGAGGTGTTTCGTAATATGAAATTTTGTCTTGTTTAAATGCACATATAGTAAAATAGATGTGTAGTACCTAGTGCCTTACAAAACCACAATGTTATGTCTTTTTTATTAAATGGTGTTGTCTGTTAGAATGAAAATGTGTAAAATAGAGAGGGTTTTTCTTTATTCAAGGTATCTATTTAGAAGGCAAGTTTGAGTCCTCGTTTGACGCATTTTACCGTTATATAGAAAGGAGTTGTACAAAAGAATATTCTTGTCAATAAATGATGTTTATTGTTGCAAGAAAATGCTTGTGGTATAATGTTAATTGTTTAAATGTCAAATGTAGTTAAAAGGAAACGTTTTTCCAAGAAGAAATTGGTGTCGTACAAGAAAATACTAAATATCGTCTGTTTTAAGTGGACCTTTTTTATTAGAGAAGCGCTGCTTTACAATGAGAAATGTCTGTATAACTGCAGGTTTTGTTTGAAAAAAGTGCGTCGTGTAAAAAAATCGGCCTTTATTAAATGAATTATATTGTTGGAAGAAACGTCGTACAAAAATGCTTGATGTCGTATTTGTATGGAGTTACAGTTAGAAAAAAGTGTGCTTTTCTATTAGAAATTGTCTTTACCGAATGCAGTAAACACAATTGGAAAGTATGTATTTTTTATTAGATACGCACGGCTTTGACATTTATTTAAATAAGGGCTAGAACGCTTTGTGACGAGACGTTTTAAAATCCGAGATTCCATCTAGTTTAGTCGCTTCAGTTATTAAATCCACAAAGAGAGATTTCAACTATACGTAGGAATATCACATCCCATATAAAAGTTACATTTTGAACGTTTCGAATAAACCTTAAGATAATGGCTGGAGGCTGTAGTTAGACGTAATAAGAATTAATTAAAGCACATAGAGAAGTAGGTCACATTCTAAACGTTTCGAATATATTTTTATTCATTTTTTCAACATTAGACTTTATTCATTGTTTAATATATCAACACAAGATGTTGAAATTTAAAGAAGTATACGAAACGTTCAAAATGTTACTTACCTCTGTATGTTTTCTATATTTATGAGCGTCTAACTAAACCCTTCAACCATTATGCTTCAAAGAGTTTTTAACTTTCGGAAATCCTTAACAGTTTCGAACGAAACCCAAAAAATTATGACCACTTTGATGTTTTTGGGTCGCATGTCTGGGTAATCAGTTTATTACTCACGTTAAAATTTCTTTCTGGGCACGTTTTCCCTGCAAGGCCCTGACACCATTTTTGACCAACGTTTCAGCAACACCTATAGTACCGAGGACTGGTCATTATCCCACGATACACATATAGATCATATCTCCTGCTATATTTGTGAACCGTTAATGCTTATCGGTAATTTTCAGAGAACTATAGCACTTAAATGTTATAAAGTTTTTAGTTTTAACAGACCTTTGATTAAATATAAATAAACTACAATGTATAATAGGTGACGTATTTACTTATAAATCGATCATATTTGTAAAGGTATTTTGGGTTTTAGGTATTGGGGATTTATCGGAACTTTTCATGAACCATATTCGTAAAAACATGATATAAAACACAATTGTCTCTGTGTTACTGTGGAGTCAAATACACAAAAGCACGTTACATTTTCGCGTTGGTGAAGTTTTGCAGCCTAATAACTGGCCAAACAGTTTTATGGGCTTTGATATTGCAACTATGTCTAATTAAAACTTCCAACCATTATGCTCCGAAGTCCAAACCTCATTTGAATGTCGTTAATATTTCTGAAGATGTATGAAAGTTATTTGATTAAAAACATTATACCAGGGTAGGCAAAGGAAGTCCGAAGTTAAAACGTACAGAAATCATTTGGGAATTATAGGTACTTCTCATGGAATATACTCGAAAAGAAAAACTAAACACAGTTTTCCATTTCTTAATATGGAGTCAAATACGTACACAAAAGGCACGTTTCATTTTCGCGCTGCTGGTGAAGTTTTCGTGTAGTCTAATAACTGGACAAACAGTTCCCTGCCGCTGATAGGATGAAGCAAGGTCGTACAAACAACTAAATAGCGAGAAAATTTTGCTCTGTAACATATTAACCAATCCATATTTTACGACCGGCTGCCATGGCTGTCGCCAACGTTTAAACTCTTTAGTCGCTCGGCTCATATTAGGGTCCATGTTTGACTTTCTATCCCCCCGAAAACTTACTTATAAAATTAAACAAGCACTCTGCTGTATTCGTTTAGCTTGCTTAAAGCGGTGAACCTGTTGTTTTCTACTTACCAGTCGATTTTCTGTGAAACAACCCAAATTATTACCTGATTACTAAAAACAACAAGTCAAAAACAGATTTCCAATCTATTTGTAAATTTAAAAACCAAATTCTGATCTTGGGTGAACATTTTTAGCAAAACTTAACTTTTTATGGAGATTTTAGGCAAATATTCAATAAATATTATTTAAAAGCATATGCCAAACTAATGTAAACTCGAAAAGCAAATAGATCGTCTCTGGTAAACTTTATAAGCAAACATGCAATATATTTTGCTAAAAGGAGCAAATTTGTTATCTCTTGAAACTTGAAAGCAAATCAGATTTCAGCAAAATTTACTGTATGTGTAAAATTGTGAAGCAGATTAAAAACCTCTTGTCAGCTTTCAAAGCAAATTCTCAAATATGTTGGAGCGTATATAACAAACTGTAATTCCGTGGAAGTAGGTTTTTGATCTCAGGTGTGAGATTTTTAGGAAAAAAAGTCTTGTATGAGCTTGTGGAGCAAGTTTTAAAGTTAGAAAAAATTTCGTTTTATATGTAGGATTTCACTTTTTTTTTTACACGTTTACGCTATGTTAGAGCAAATTGCTCATACAGTGTGTTATTTCAAAGCAAATTCGCAACTTTGTGCTGAGTTTGACCCTATGTTTAAACGTTTAAAAATTTCCTATTAAATGTTGGGTTTGACATCAAATTTAATTTTTGTATATACGGTATATTGCAGCAAATTTTCCATCCTGTATGTACTTGTAGAGCGAGTTTTCAACTTTGTGCTGTGTTTAAACATGTTAGCAAATGCGCACGATATAAGTGTTGAAGCTTTATGTTGTCAGAGACGCTTGTCTACAGTTTGGCGCGTTCAGCGCCTTAACAGCTAAAGCCTAAAATGCTTGACTACACATTTTATTTGCCTCCCACCAGGTTTTAAACGTTCGCCGCAAAGGTATCGTGTGTAGCTGTTGTTTATGTGCAGTTGGACGCCTGGGATCTTACACGGGATTTTCTTATTGAGAGTATAGATCAGAGATTCTTTAACCTTTTTTAACGCGGACCCCTAAAAAATATTTGGTCGGCATGATTTTCCTAGAGATGACGTCATATAAACAACTCAAGAAACTGGGAGATATCGGTCAAAAAATTTAAAATTGAAATGTAGTACACATACATTGAAGGAGAAACGCAAAATAGTTCTTTTAGTTAATATATTTTCTTTTGAAAAATTTGTTTCATGTTTTAAATAATGCACTCATATTTTAATTAGAAGTTTATGAACCCCCTATATCTAGTCAACGTAAACCCAAGGGTCCATGGACCCCAGTTTAAGAACCCCTGGTATGGTTGTATGTCCTTTAGCAGACGAAGCGTAAATTTTAATAACTGCTTTATATTTTGATCATCGATAAGGAAACTTTGTGAAACGATGTAAAATAAGCATTTTTTCTCTTTAAAAGTCGGTTAACCTGTTAGTGATCATACAGATTTAATATCGCGTTTGTATATTTTTCTTAAAATCAAAATATACGTGTAAACTAAGGATATAAACATTTTTGTAAAGATTGTAATTTTAAATTGAAAAAAAAAACAAAAAAAAAACATCAAACAACGATTTTTTTACAAAAACTATATAAAAATAAATAAAATGTTCTAGGGGGGCAAATGCACCCCCTACTCCTGCCGTTGAGTTCGTGTGGAGAGGCACGATTAGCGCTATATAAGAGTGACGTTCTCCTCCCTATGACAACTTTACTGCAGCTAAATCATCTTTACGACTTGACTGAAGGTCCTTTGTTTTGCCAAGCTAGGTTATACCAGCGACCAGCGTGTTTTAAGTTTCACTTCAATCACTGAAATTACCGCGTAAAATGCTAAAACAGTTTTCAAATAATAAAGTACATATCTTAGTTGAAAAGCTTATTTTCTTTCGTAACCATTGTCCACGCTTTGTAGGTTTTGGTGTAATTATTTTGCTCGCTTTGAAAACAGAAAATTATTCCGAATTTCAAACAGTTTAACTTTAAGCCAGTGGTAAAACTTTTGTGTCAAACGTTATTAACTTAAAGTTCAACCATAGAAGGACAAATAACTATTTACCAAAAATGAGCTGAGCTATATGAAAAATTGTCGTTCTTTTTAAATTTCGTCAAAATTAGTTTTAAATTTCCTTCGGTTGTCTTTTTTACTGTATTTTATATTCATTAGGTCAATATTCCGCGTGCCGGTATATTTAGCCCCGGAGGCCGTAGTTTCGTGACGTATGTTATCAGGGCTGAAAGTGGAATAATGTTCTTAACAAACGATAAAATATTTTATTACCGAAATACAAGAAATACGACAAAAAATTAACGCATAAATGATCGTCTAAAGTCTAAACAAACAATCTTCGGAAACCTGAGGTTATTTTTCGATGTAGCGCACAAATACAGGCAACTGGAATCTTAGAATAAAGTTTAATTTTTACTTGTTTTGGCGGTATCCAGCTTACGTGCAAAACTTATTTTACCGAAACGTCATTCTGTATCGTTCCGGCTTACTTTTGATACACCCTGCTGTTAAAAGGGGATTGACAACACTTAGGTCCAAGTCAAGTTACTTTACCTTATATGTAAGTTGATAAAGTAATACGACCGCAACAACTTAGGCACGACAGTAAATTTTTCAAGTGATGTGGTTGCGTACACTTTATGCATATATCTTTAGTGTAGTTTGATAATGAGTTGCAAAGCCAAAAAGGTCGAGTAGATCGGCATCATCTTAATGAAGACCTTTCGATACGAGCTTGTATCATCTTTAGTTAATGTGTCTGAGAAGTGAATCAAAGCATCACTTATACTGTTTAACATCTGAAGGTGCTAATTAATGCTCCGACTATAGTAACTCAGAATGATAACATTGGCGTGGTAACAGCGAATGACTAAAAACTGTTTGGCAACGTCAATTTGTTTGACCTTTACCCGCCTTTAAAATTCAAAAACGGTTTATTTATTCCAACACTTCACAAAGTGTGGCGGGGAGAAATACGTCCAGCAATTTTACGACCGGTTCAAGTTGATTTATGGAGCTCCAGCACCGTTTGTCGGATGTTAAGAGTATTTTATTACAAAAGTCAATATCCGATGACTCGTAGCAATAGCGCATGACATTGATGTAATATTTACCAATAGGTTTGGTTAAAACTTCTTTTTTAAAGAAAGTATAACAAGAAAAATGGCAAATTAAGTTATTACTTAAACTACAACAAAAAAGCCCACCTGATATCGCAGTTGTTCACACAATTCTTAGTTAACATTTTTTGCGCGGCCCTGGACATTTTTTCTGCCTTATATCTTCAGTTTAGTGTTATAAAAATATTCAAATGCAGGCCAATAACCCATCACAACGTGATAATGCCAGTAGGCCACGTTTTACCAGTCGTATTAGTAGGCCGGATCGGTTTGGAACAGCGTTTAAAAAAAATAAATTGTAAAATATTTTTGCATGTAAGACGTGGTAAAATTATTTTTTCCTGCCTTGCCACTATCTCCTTGAATGTATTTAAGCCGAGATTTGAATATTTTTTTTGTATTATTTTTAATTTAAGATCACCTGGCTACGAAACCAACACGCAAACCGAGCAGTAACTTACCTTTTAAGTGCATGTTTTTTTCAATTCAGGTTTTTCAATATTTTCACATTTTTCTGCATAACATCGAACGAAAATTCAGGTTTCCTTGTTTTATATTTTTATTTCTCTATCTTATTGATTTAACGATAATCAGGTGGCAGTCTTACGACTGAAAAAAGCCTTTTGTCGTGACACCAATTACAACGCGTAACAAACAGTTTTCCTTGTTATGGTTATTTGTTTTGGATGTCCAGTTATGAAGTAACTTTCTGACGTCATCTCTGAAAACATGCTATCCGGTAAAAAAAATATCTTGCTTTCACCCCTACGTTATTGACTTAAATAACTGAGCCTCGTAGGAAACGATTTAGTCTGGGCGGAATTTGTGACCGCAAAAATTCCAAAATACCTTCTGCTGACATAAAGACATCGCTTAACTGGGCGACAGGCGCAGATGTAGAATTTTGGTATGGGGCATAAAACACGTTCAAACTAGGCTAAGACATTCTATAAACATATATTTTTTAATTCCCGTAAGATTCGCTCCATTTATTTTTTAATTCCCGTAGTAAACATAGGCAAAAATGCATTTTTTTTTGGGGGGGGGGAGGGGCATGGTTACGTTTTTTATTTCGATCCGCCCCTGCTGGATAATATAGCGCTTCAGATGAATGCACTCCCTTCGCAGTGAAATAATTACTGTCCTGTTGTCAAAAGAGCTCTGTTTGTCCAATTCCCGTCGTAAGTTTACACGGCTGTTCAGCTGGACAATAGAGCTTTCGCCGATCCCCAAATCTATAAAGATAGCTTTTCGGCGCTGTAAAGCAGAAAGTTTAAGTATCGAAAACCTAAAAACAGCAAACTACTGTAATAGTCAAGACCAGGGACTTGATTTTGTTATTTTTGTGAGTCGCATGAGAATAAAATGGATAAAAAAATGGATTTAAGGGCAGGGCCTAAAATAGAATCTAAAAAAACACGCAATATAAGCTGTGATTTTTTGTAAAGAACACAGCAAATGACATTTTTTTTTGACACGCTGGTAGGATTTGAATAAGTGATTATGCCTCACAAGTGTGGTTTATTCAATAATATATTTTAAAATCAAGATACAAAAACGTAAATGGTTACAAAGTTTAAGTAAAAAACGCGGCCGGACCCCTTTGTATTTTGACCAGGTCTGATAAAGAATTTCACTTTTTTTAGGAGTATTTCATAGACAAGTTTTCTAAAGGTGTTTTTATGTAGCATATAAACGACACTGCAATTTGCCCATATACTAAATTAAACTAATAGAGAAGATTTTGGTAGCAGGTGCCTAACCTTAACTAGGCCAATTGTTTTACAGTTCAACGTTTGGCTTTGCGGAACATTGTTAATTGTCGATTTGTAATTTCCTACTGAACTCTTTTAGGCGAACTTGGGCAAAATACAATATAACTTTAAACGTGTTATAAATGTTATAAATCACAAACATACGTAGATAAACTGTATAACCATTCTCACCAAACACTATGCTTCACAGCAGACCTGGGAAAACAACGGCCCGCGTGCCACGTCCGACCCGCTCCTTATTTTTTAGAAAACATTTTCACCTTGTCAAAACAAGGATATTTACAGATTGTTTTCAAGGGTTTTTATTCCGGCACTTTAAGGCGATTTATGCATATGATCCTGGCCCCTGGTAAAAATAACTGCCTACCCCCACTTCACAGGCATCAAAATGTTTGAACGTTTGTAGTAAGATGTTAAAAAATTGTCAAACCTGATAAAGTGATGGCAGTTTCTTATTTTTTTGTAAAGCTTGTGTGAATTTAATACTCGAAAGGTTATTAAAACGAAGATAATTTAGAGAGAGCGCGGTTGCAACGGCAAAATATCGTATCTTTTTTCGCAAAGCATTTTATTTGAATTGCCCGCCGACTTAATTGTTTCGATTTTAACGCGACTTTTGGCCTGCAAGAAGCTGGAAAGCGTTTCGACCAATTACTTCAACGTCGTCAGCCCGACACTAATCAATAAGCAGTCAGCGCTGCGCTGTTTCCACTATGTTTGGTCTGAATTTTCCTTTTGAAGGCTAATGCTTAGTAGAGGTAAAGTACTTTATAGCTAGACACGTGGTAAAAATGGTGCTTAGGGCAATATAGAAGCAGGTGGCATTGTGTGAAAATTCCAATATAACAATGTACATTATTGACGTCATAATGGAGAAATGTTGTCTGTACAAAAAGTAGAAGTAAACAATGGCAAAGGGCAATGCAGAAGTTTGGTAAATCGGTGTGAAACGTTTTAATTACTTTTTTTAATTTTAAATAATGAATAAGAACGTCGAAACGTGGTTCTCTGTGTAGATATTGTCTGATGGCTGTTTTTAAAACTGATTTTTACTGCAGTTTGCTGTAATTTATCGATCGTAAACCATGTTTAAGCGGACGTTCTTAAAACCGATGCAGGGCGTCATATGTTTTGATTTTCTTTCTGAGTAGCCGTCACTTTGGCTAATAAAGGAAAAGTCAATTCCAGGTTACAAATGAAAATCCACTTCAAAAAAAGTCAACTCCTTTTGACTCACAATTAATTAAAAGTCAACTCCAAGTCCAAATTCACTGATGTAAAAATAAAACGATAAACTATTACAACTTTGTAAACCGTTTGTTTATGAGCAGTAATTCAACCAAAAGTAGTTGTGCTGTTGTGATAAATATAGTGTTTATTTGGTTATGAAGAACCTAAAATATACCAAACTCTACTATGGGGTGCCTCGTCTTAATTTGTGCTACCATTTGCCTTACATACTCAATACTCAGTTAGCCTACTCATGTTAGTCAAGGTTAGGGTTACCAGGTGACATCACGCAGTTAAACGACAAAGCGATTTAGTAAACTTTTTGAAACAAACAGCCCAAGTTAAACTTGCACTTGAACAGCCATAAGAAAGCCGAGTAACGTTGCCCAAAATTTGGGAATCAAAAATACAAAGCCGACTAATGGTAAACATTAAACTAATTACAGAACTTAGTAATCCGAAATTCAGTTTGTTTGCATGTTATATGATAAATGTATTTCGCTGCTAAAAGCATTATTAGTATCTGAAAACATAACACAATATAAATCAAGATGTACGCTAACAAAAATTCAAACCAACTGTTCTGGGCAAGCGGCCCGTCTTAGGATATCCTGTCATAACCCTAAAAATGCAGTAAAATAAGAAAAAAAGTTTAGTGTTTAATTTAACATTACGCAAAATAATGCGATCTTAACTAAGGTAGGAAATAGTAAAGTTTGTTGATAACACCACCAATCGACAGCAAAAGGCTTATACAGAAGCAGATATGCAAATAGTAGGCAGAATGCCGAGTGATGGAAAAAGAAAAAAATATAAGAAAAAATGTTTGATGAAAATTCGGCGCCACTCCTAATGTCAGCCGCTACCGGGCCCTGACAAAACATCTTTAATTGACCAACGTGAACTGCAATTTAAGGGCCTTTTGCTTGACAATGCAGCCAGTGACAATTGTTATGCAAATTAGGAGTTATAATGACGCTGAGCCTTGGTACCTCTTCTTTACAATGAAAGGCCGACCTAATTGGGCCGCTGCGGACACAGAAATACATTTGCATGCGCTATTTTAACAAATAAATCGATCAGAGCGTAAAACTAACAGGCCAACGCTTCGGAAACTCACGCAGCTGCTATTATAAGGACATTTTTGTTGTTTTTTTAATCTCCTGTCATTTTTTCAGCCTTTTGCGCCATTCTAGTTCGCTCATTGGCGAAATCTCGAAAAAAGGATTTCCTATCGATTCGCGATTTCAACTGCTTTTCGCTCACAATTAATGAAAAGTCCACTTCAAGTCCAAATTCACTGATGTAAAAATAAAACGATAAACTATTACAACTTTGTAAACCGTTTGTTTATGAGCAGTAATTCAACCAAAAGTAGTTGTGCTGTTGTGATACAAATAGTGTTTATTTGGTTAAGAAGCACCTAAAATATACCAAACTCTACTATGGGGTGCCTCGTCTTAATTTGTGCTACCATTTGCCTTACATACCCAGTTAGCCTACTCATGTTAGTCAAGGTAAGGGTTACCAGGCGACATCACGCAGTTAAACGACAAAGCGATTTAGTAAACTTTTTGAAACAAACAGCCCAGGTTAAACTTGCACTTGAACAGCCATAAGAAAGCCGAGTAACGTTGCCCTAAATTTGGGAATCAAAAATACAAAGCCGACTAATGGTAAACATTAAACTAATTACAGAGCTTAGTAAACCGAAATTCAGTTTGTTTGCATGTTATATGATAAATATATTTCGCTACTAAAAGCATCATTAGTACCTAAAGCGCATAACACAATATAAATCAAGATGTACGCTAATAAAAATTCAAACTAACTGTTCTGGGCAAGCGGTTTGTCTTAGGATATCCTGTAATAACCTTAAAAATACAGTAAAATAAGAAAAAGGGTTTTGTGTTTAATTTGACATTACGCAAAGTAATGCGATCTTAACTAAGGTAGGAAATAGTAAAGTTTGTTGATAACACCACCAATCGACAGCAAAAGGCTTATACAGAAGCAGATATGCAAATAGTAGGCAGAATGCCGAGTGATGAAAAAAGAAAAAAATATAAGAAAAAATGTTCGATGAAAATTCGGCGCCACTCCTAATGTCAGCTGCTACCGGGCCCCGACAAAACATCTTTAATTGACCAACGTGAACTGCAATTTAAGGGCCTTTTGCTTGACAATGCAGCCAGTGACAATTGTTATGCAAATTAGGAGTTATAATTTGACGTTGAGCCTTGGTACCTCTTCTTTACAATGAAAGGCCGACCTAATTGGGCCGCTGCGGACACAGAAATACATTTGCATGCGCTATCTTAACAAATAAATCGATCAGAGCGTAAAACTAACAGGCCAACGCTTCGGAAACTCACGCAGCTCCTATTATAAGGACATTTTTGTTGTTTTTTTAATCTCCTGTCATTTTTTCAGCCTTTTGCGCCATTCTAGTTCGCTCATTGGCGAAATCTCGAAAAAAGGATTTCCTATCGATTCGCGATTTGCTTATAATTCGATTTCGTTTGGTTTTGGGGAGAAATCCAACGTGTAAGACAGATCGTGGCCAGTTAAGAACGGGCGCCTTAGGTACATACTGTAAATTTTTTCAGTGGTACGCCAGCACCTTTTAGTTTTTTATGCGGATTTAGTAAAAATTAACGAAAGTTTTGATACAGATGCCAGTGCTGTAATGACTATAGTCAATGACTTGGCTTAAGTTACTGTTTTCAAATTACTTGACTTGACTTAAGTCGTTAGAAAATATATTTCGCGACCAGAAAAGGTTTAAAACCGATGTGTGTTAAAAAAAACTTTCTTAAAATAGTTCACAGAAATATAGTGCTATGATGCCGGCTTTTATTCTTACTGTTAAGGTATTTTATTGATGCATTGAACCCTTTTGTATAGAGATAGAGATAAGCAAGTCCAGCATATAATGAGTCGATAACAACTTTTTTTAACATCTTCTTCAAGATATTGTAAATTACTTGTATTATTGCAAAGTTTCCAATTAAAAATATAAAAAATATACTTTTGTTAACACCAGGATTAGCGTCTAATCAAAAAATAAAAACCAGCGTATATATGAGTCGATAACAACTTTTAACATCTTCTTCAAGATAATGTAAAGTACTTGCAAAAAAAATACTTCTTTTACCACCAGGCTTAGCGTCATATTAGAAAATAGAAACCTAGGCCAAAACGCGAGCATGCCCTGTCCATGTTGGCCTTTCAAAAAGGCCGGCGCCGGCGCCAAATTGTCCACGAGCGGCGGCCAAAATGGAACCAAAATGGAGGAGATACAGACCACTGGTTTCACCCACAAGGACGGAAGTAATGCACAGAGAGACGAACTTGTCGAGGAACTCAGCAAAAAGGTCGAGAGGCTCCAAGGAGTGGCCAACACGGCAAAGCAGGATTTGATTGTAAGTCGCTTTCTTGCCAATTTACATGGCGGTTATGAGTTAAACGGATTTCGTACGGGCTTTTGGAATTGACGAATTGCAAGGTCGATTTCGGAGTTGTTTTTTTAGATAATTTTTTTTCTTAATCTTAGTGGAACACTAATTAATATACTTTTTAGAGCGACCATACCCTTTTTATTATGATTTGGCTTTTAAATTTAGCGGATCCCTGTTTGATCTATTGGTCAACAAAAACAAGTGAAATAACTTCAGGGCCGGTTACTAAAATAACCACTGGATTTACTTCCAAGAAGGTTTTAACCCTCGTTTTGTTTTTTAACGACAGTCGTTTATTGCCGTTTGGCCAGTTTTTATCTCAGTTAACGACCAAGAGGATCAATCATTTTTTGTTCCGTAAGTTAGGGAAAAAAACATTCGTCATCCCATACACAACCTTTCAACTATTTTTGATAGGGTTGTCATGAGTGTACGGTTGTAAGCAAGACGTTTTAGAAGACAAAATTGCCAGTTAAAGTAAAGTCTTTGCTTTTTCAGCTAAATTTTTTCGATTTTTTATCGGCATACTCACTCGGTTTTAAAATAGTTTTAGATTGAGTTCACACAAAACTGAAAAGTTAAAACTGTAACTTTTTTCTAAAAATGATAAAAAAGGCATATTTTTAACACACTTAACAAAAATTTAAAACAGAGAATGCGGACGAAAAAAATAATAGAAAAAAAAATATAAAATTAACAAAAAATTAAATAAAAGAAAAGTTTAACCTAAAAAAAAAGATACGCCTAAAAGTTTTTTTTTTCATAAATAATGTAGTACAAATCAAGCATTTTTATTTAAAAAGACTTGTGTTACCCAGTCACTTGGCCCCAAAGCCTAAAGGCAATATCAAATTTAAAAAAATGCTATTTAAATAATTATAATTCAACCAGTGACACGAATATCTCCTTAACGAGCGTTTTTCGCCTTACGCAGTTGACGCAAAATGCGTCGGCCGATCTCACGCAAAAACTTCTGGACACGCAACGTGAAGCTCAGGTGGGGTTTCACCGAAATAGCAACCGCATTTAATTTGTGCACCGGACACTTTTCGACTCAAACCGAATCGAAAGACACGCGTGTTTTTAATTCTGCACATTTAAGCATGATAAAGAGATCTTGTGTTTTAGTCCTATTAGTGGCGAGTTGTGGAGTCTTTGTAATTTCATGATTTCCCAATTTAAGGCGTTAAAAGCTATTTTTTTTCCTGAAATAAAACGTAAAGAGCAATACGCTTTTCCTGTTTTTAGATCAAAGAGAGTGTATTACAAATTAAGAGTTTAAATTCTGTGATCTAGCCCTTCTGAATTGGTTGTGTTGATCAAAGATAACGGCTTACATGAAAAACGTTATTGTTGGTCGAAACCACCACTTCAGAAGGGCTGGTTTGCAGTTGTGAAAGATTCACACATATCGGTTAATATGTCAATATGTGTGCACCTTTTACCCGTATATGTGTGCATCTTTCATTGAATGTTGAACTGTTGATCCCTTTCAACATGGAGTTAATTGTACTAACATGATGCAAGTAATGGTTGTTTCTCACCCTACTTCCTCTGGGCCTGTGTATCAGTTGGTAGAGCGACGGTACCGCTATGACCGGAGGTCGTGAGTTCGAACCTCACCCAGGCTAGTTGTTTTTCTAGCATGGTGTGCTTAAATATTCTTAATTGATCGACTAATTCGGTTAGTCGCTCAAAGACTTAGGGTGAGTTTAAATTCTATAGCTTTTTACACTCGCAGTCTACGAGTAAATAGCCACTTTAATTTGTTGTGTTGTTTTTTTTTACTGTGTGGCCAACGTGGAGCACTCAACATTGAACATGCATGATTGTTTAATTACAATTTTTCAACAGATCCCCATCAATTACCATAAAGTCTTTCTATCGTAGATTGTCATACCCTTCTATGCCACCACCTTTATGTACACCACAGTATTTTTGTTACCTTAAAATGGAAATAACCTATTAACACAAACGACTGGTTTTAATGTAAACTTTAGTACAAACAACTACGAATACAAATAGGTCTATACGTGTAATACACAACACGTTACCCGACGTTTCAATTGAAGCTTAAACTTTCATAATGCTGTATTACGGTGTTGGCTTTAAATTGTATGATCGGACCAAATCAAAATAAAATTGTTTTATTGGTTCATTTAAATAACGTATTAAGCGGTGCTTTTTGTACGACTGTAAATCAAGTGGCACTGGTAAATGACAATTTTTTTTTACTTTTACCTAAAGAAGCACGGTTGTGCGGAAGCTTGCCGACATTACACAGCAAATTGTCGTTAAACAGTGTCACTTGATTTCCAGTTTTCAAAAAAGCAACTTTTTGCTTAATTTGATGGAACGATCACACAATTTATTCTGATTTGTTAGACTAATACGATTTTTAACAATAATTTTGATATTGGTTTAATTGTACATATACTCATGTGTAAAGTTGTACAAAAATTTGAAGCATAATGGTTTGAGGTTCTACTAAGACATATAATAACATCCAAGCCCATACATATGTAGGTATCATTTTTAACGTTTCGAATAACTCTTTATTTGTTTTTACCACCTGTGATACCTGCTTCTGTATGGGCTTTGATATTATTCTTATTACGTCTTAGTACAACCTCAATCCATTATGCTCCAAATTTTTGTACAACGTTACATATATGTGTATGTACGATTATCCAAAACCTCAGAACTGTATTATTGAGGACTTTTCTCTCATCTGTTTTCACTTAATAACTCACCCGTCATCCGCTTTTTGCAGCTGATGGAAAGAAACTTCCAGAAGAAACTGATTGCGAAGGAAGAGCAGATTGCAAGAATGAATGACACCCTCGCTACTTTACAATCCAACAACGTGAGACTAAACTTTTAATTTATTTATTGGTCGATGGCATTTTATTTTAATCAAATTCAAGACGTTTACGTCGGGTATAGTTTATAGAAGGGGTCAGGGTTTTGTTTTTAAGGTTTGGTTTGGGTGACCGCTAAGTAGTTTTAAGAGACCGTAAGTGTTTCATTTAAATACCAAAAAATAGCCATATTTGCTTAAACGAATTATTTATTATTTTTTGGGAAACCGCTGGAGAAATTTGGGGGACCGTTTCGACATGTATTTGAATTTCTTCTGCTATTTTATCAAGAAAACGGCAAAAAATCCCCCCAAAAAATTACAGGATTTTACGAAAACTTTTTTCAAAAAGTATTTTTTTATTTTTTCAGCAAGATTCCCCCGATGTCGCCACGCAGATTAGGGAGAGAGACGAAGAAATTGTTCGACTCAAGGAAATTCTCGATTCCATAAGATCTAAGCACGTGAGTTAATCGTAGCAAACAGTTTTCATTGAACATATCTTCGATGTTCTTCCGCAATTTTCTCAAATTTTGAGAATGCTGAGAAACAATCTTAATATTTCATGATGATAGTCATAGAAAAATCTCAGAAATCGTTACGGAATATCGAGTTTTGCGAAGAGAAGATAAATATTGACGTTTCAAACAGGACGGGTAAATTTCTTCGAGTGCATCAAACAGCAAACATCCCAAGTACAACAAACACTCGAAATATACCGGGTGTTGTTAATCGTGTCACACAGCAACTATCTTGTTTTACCGCTGAACGCAAATTTGCCAAGTGACGAATTTATACCAAGAATATCGGTTTTGCTTTCTGGATAAATTCCTAAAAAGGTTCGCGAAAACCAAGCCCAGACACTTTTCTTTGCCATGTTTGCTTCTCTCTATAAATATATTTCCTATTTCCCTATTGGATGCCCTCAAATTCGCACGTCATGTTAGGCGTGGTCTCAGTAAATCTGCGTAGGACGTTTTTGCACCTTAATCAATTGGCGGACCGACAGCACAAGTTTTAACAATGTTTGTTCAGCCAAAGTGTTGGAGGTACAGTACGATGTAACGGTTGTGATTACATTTTCAGTTCAGTATTTTGTTTTAAACCGCCCTAACTATGAACATTGATTGAACACATTGTTTTCTTGATAATAAGATTTTACCATACCCATATGTTGTGACAATAATACGAGTGGTAGAAAGTGGAATGACTACGACTATAGTTGCCAATTTAGTACTTCTTACTAAACCAACGTAATAATAAACTAGCAATCGAGTTCAGTAAATACCTATTTTTTAATAGCCATCTTGTTCAATTGAACGCCTATATTTTTAAAACTAAGCAACTAGTCTAATAAACACCATGTTTTTCAAAAGCCATTTAGTTCAATAAATGCGAATTGGTACAACTGATGTTGTCTGGTCAAAATAAACTTGTTTAACCTAAAGAAACGCGGTCCAGTCTATTTGGATTTATTTCCTCAAGCAATTCAACTCGCATAGTTAAAACACCGTCCTTTTTTATTTACCGTCAGGTGGCGCCACCTGTGACCAACAAGGACCGAAGGTTGGCGGTTCCAGGAACAAAAGTCGAGACCAGGGTTGACCTGAAGAAGCACGACAAAACACCAGAGCAACGAAAAGTGCTCAGAGAGGTACAACTTCAAAACTTTAAGCATAATTGTTGGACGTTTAAAATATAGACGTATAGTAGAAATTTTTACGACTTCAGCCCATATAGAAGTAGGTAGCATTTTGTAAGGTTTCTTGTATCTCTTTATTCATTTTTAACAAAATTTAAATTTGCACAACTGTTCTAACTTTTTGTCGTAGAAAATCGTATGGTTTAAATCTAACTTTGGTTTTGACAACAATATAATGCACTTAATTGTTAGTACAATGAAATGTGCATTTAAAAAGTTCTGTACTACAACTATGTAGTAACTTTTTGTGTTTTCTTAAAAAAAATAGAACTAAAGTGTTAATGATTTTCCTCATAAGCTCTTTGCTTTTATTGTAAGGATGTGCCCTATTAAAAACAGAACCTTGAGATATTTTGAATAGAATTATAGCCATAGCTTATAACTTTACTACCTCATTTATCTCCAAAATTTAGATATTTAAAAAATAATGATTTAGACTGTATTGGGGCTGAACTTAACCCCCTAAAAGAATTAAATCCTAACTAGTCGGTTTTAGCATTTTGATGTCTTTATCTTTACATTCCGGATAAGCCCATCGATGGGGGTTATTAGAAAACTCCATTTCCTTTGTGCCAAACACTGTATAAATATACAAGACTTTTAAAGAACAGACAATTAACTAAACCTAATCTATAAACACAGTGACTTTTGGTTTCTTTACAGTCTATCTAGCTTTCAATAAATGCCCCTAAATGGGCAATATGACAAAACTCCACTTTAACACGATGAAACCATCAACATCTAGTTTCTTTATTTTAATTTTTCGAACTCCACTCTATAGCCATGTCTTTTTGACTCTTCCTTTTTTTCAAACTAAACCACTCTATACCGTTTTTTTGGTACTCCACATATCAACAATCAAAAAACTTGTCTTAATATGGAACAAACAGTAACCGAATAAGGAAGGTCTCACAAAAATGAACAATTTTAACAAAGTGTGTTATCAAACTGTTTGAAATAGACATTGTTGCAAACTCCACTCTAACACGATTAAATCACTTGTAACTCTACTCGTTCAACTCTTTATTCATAAAACTCTGCATAAGAAAGTGACAGCTCTTTTTAATGACATTTTACCAAAGCTTTCCGATACTTAATGTTTATTTCTTTTTCATCTTCCAGGCGATCCTCAACAACGACTTCCTGAAGCATCTCAACGAGGATCAGATCACGGAGATGATCGATTACATGCAGAGGAGCATGCCGCAGAACGACGTCTTCATCAAGGAAGGAACAAACGGAGACAGGCTCTACATCCTCGAGTCCGGAAGACTGGATGTCACGCAGGTTGGTATTCAGTTAACTGGATAGAAATTGAATCGAATTGTATTTAATCAAAATGTTTTTCAACTTAAAACTCGCAACTGGATAGAATTGTATTGAACCAATTTTTTAACTTAAAATTTAAGCGAATTGGATTTAATTAAATCGAATTGTATTTTACGAATTTTTAACTTAAAATTTAAGAAAATTGAATTTGACTAAATCGATTTTTGTAATTTATAATTTTTTTTAACGTAAAACGTTTAAGTAAACTGGATGAAATTGAATCGAATTGAATTTAATCAATGTTTTTAACTAAAAAATTAAGGGAGCTAGATTAACTGAAATCTAATTATATTTAATCCAATTTTTGTACTTTAAACTTTTAAGTTAACTGGTTGAAATTAAATCGAATTTTTTCTATCGAATTTTGAAACTTCAAATTTTAGAGAATTGGATTTAATTTAAGCGAATTTTGTAATTAATTACTTTTTTTTGAACTACAAAACTCTTAAGTTAGCTAAATTAATTTGAATCGGAAGACTAGAACATAGACAAGTGGTTCTCAAACTTTTTCACGGACTACGAGCGGTCCACGGACTCAATTTAAGCACCACTTATTAGTCTATAAGTCTACATTAAAGACTATTAACCGGACACCTATTCTTCCAACAGGGTGACACATACCTTACCAGCTTGGAAGCATAAAATGTTTTAGGCGAGCTATATGTAGTACTAAGTGCACAGAAAGCACAATGTTGGAGTAGCGATGGCCATCGTAAAATTACAACTTACTAATACATAGCGTGCGTTCTATATATACGGTCTAATCAAGATTGGCAAAAAGACAAAGGCTAGAATATAAACTAACCTGACACCTATTCTTCCAACAGGGTGACACATACCTTACCAGCTTGGAAGCAGGCACAGTGTTTGGGGAGCTTGCGATCCTGTACAACTGCAAGAGAACGGCGACGGTGACGGCCAAGACGCCCACCAAGATCTGGATGCTGGAACGAAACGTTTACCAGAACATCATGAAGAACGCGTCCAACGATAAGCGAACTGAAGTGACCGATGTGAGTGTGTGCTTTAAATTACGTTCGATAAGAAGTGGCCTGTGTGTGTGTCATTTTTTGTCTTTGTTTACGCGGTAAGACTTTGTTTAAACTAAAGCAGTGGTTCTCAAACTGGGGTTCGCGTTCCTTTTGGGGTCCGCGAGACAATTTTCTGGGGCCGCAAAGCACCTAATAGAAACCAACACGATGCTCCTGAAGATCAACATTTTTTGTGCAATAAGATTTCCAGGCAACTTAACTTTTCAAAACCAAGCTGATTAGTTGTTCATTCACGTTATTGAACGCTTTAAGTTGAATGTATTGTGACGCCATAGTGTTGGGTTGTGCTAATGAGAATTACGTTTTTACAGCTTGCTGCGCTGCCACTGTGGGCTGTACGGCCACTGTTTTAAAGCTGTTCGTAATTTTTTTTACTGTTTTAAAACTGTTTGTTTTGAATAAAAAAAATATTAAAAATTTAAGCAAAAGTTTACAAAAAAAATGCTAAAACGTTTATCCAAAATAAACATAGAGCAAAAAAAATCATAAAAACTTATTGAAAAACCATTAAAAATGAAAATGCCAAATCCCACAGGAAGCAGATAAAACATCACACTTAAAATAAAAAAAATATTGAATATTTAAGCAGAAGGGGCATATTTTATCCAGCATGAACGTAATGCAACAAACCATAATAAAATAATTTAAATTCCTATTTTCCCACAGGCTCTTCGCAAAGTTTCCCAGCTTAAGCAAATCGGTCCACGCAAGCTTGGAAAGATAGCAGACGCCCTAGAAGACGACGTGTACAAGAAGGGCGACTACATTATCAGGCAGGGGGAGAGCGGTGACACCTTCTACATTATAATGAGCGGGGAGGTGGACGTAACAGCAGTGGGCCAGGAATACACGGACAGCATAGAGGACCCTACACCTCGCGAGAAGTTCATAAGGACCTTGAAACGTGGAGATTACTTTGGCGAGAAAGCGCTGAGAAGTGATAGCGGGCTACGGGGGGCTAATGTCATCGCCAAGACCTCAAAAGTACGCTGTATGACGCTGGATAAGAAGTCATTTCTCCAGCTGATCGGCAACCTTGCGGACAAGGACTGGGACGCTCCAACTAAGACAAAGATCAACAAACAGTCGACTGTCAGCGCTAGATACAGCAGCTCCGCTAACCGGCTTATAGTCAGTGATAAGCCTAGGAGCAACCGTCCTTCTAGTACTTTCCTGGAGATGACTCCCCGAAAGATGCCGTCCACCATCGAGAGTTGGTCCCTCTCCGATTTCGAGTTCGTAGGAGTGCTCGGAGTGGGAGGATTCGGTCGAGTGGAGCTGGTGCGATTGCGCAATCAGTCAGATCGCAGCTTCGCGCTCAAATGCATGAAAAAGGTACCTATTATATAAAATTCCTATGTTTACAAAAAAACATTGGTAGGAAAATAGTGCATAAAAGGGTGCTTAGAAAATTATAATATTTACAAATAGAGTATTCGTGTAAAAAAGTAGAAAAATAGTGTAAAAAAGTATTCGTGTAAAGCCCTCGAATGCATAAGAAGGTACATAGAAAATTCCCATATTTATACAAAAAGATTATTCGTGTAAAAACTAGGAATGAAAAACAAGAGATTTCGTCAAGTCACGAGTCCGACTCCGACTCTAAAGCCTGTATTTCACCCATTTACGTAACTCAAATAAGGTGGATGTTTAGCAATCCACTCATCCTTACACAATACGTGGTTGGCAAATATTCCACCAAATGATATTCAATCCTCACAATTTACATTTTAAGTTTAAAAAATTGGTATTGCGCATGCGCACATCGGACTCGGGACTTGGGCAGGCTTAGCGAACTTCCGAGTCCAAATCCAACATCCAGCAAAGTAAACCGACGGTTGAGTCTCAACTCCGACTCTGACTCATCCCTTGTTTTGACAATTTCCTTGAGCCAGACTTTGACGAGTTGTTTTTTCAGTGTTGCAACATTTCGTTTTTGTGTTCTTTCAGTGTCACATCGTCGAAACCAAACAGGAGGATCACATTTACAGCGAGAAGAAGATAATGAGGGACTCCAACTGCCCATTCATTGTTCAACTCTTCAAGACTTTCAAGAACGATATGTGAGCTTCCGCTTTGACACATTTTAGCCAAACGATAGAGCAATTGGTGTTGTATTGACTCAAGTCAATGACTTGACTTAACTAAACTCAAGTTACTGTTTTAAAACAATTCACTTTTTAAGTCTTTTGGCCCAAATGACTTGACTGGGACTTGTTATTAAGCCAAACAACTTTGGTTCGAATAAAGTATTTTAATTACGTTTTTTTGGGTTGATAAAATTGGGTTATTTATCTTAAGGCGTGATTTGCGATCCAGCATAGTCTACATTTAATGGTAGATTTATTAAAAAAGTAGATTGACAACTGGAGGTAACTTAACTTCTTAACGAAAATATTTAGTTGTTAACTTTATGTTTAAAATATACCGTGCTTTAAAACCCCCTTACATTTTGCACCCCTCGCTAATTTTTGTGCCCCTAAATATCCGTTTGACGACTTGTTCCAAACCACACAAACCCCATACCCTGTTTACAGCGTATTTTTCCTGACATGTATGCGTCTTTTCAACTTTGGTTCAAATAAAGTATTTTAATTACGTTTTTTTGGGTTGATAAAATTGGGTTATTTATTTTAAGGCGTGATTTGCGATCCAGCATAGTCTACATTTAATGGTAGATTTATTAAAAAAGTAGATTGACAACTGGAGGTAACTTAACTTCTTAACGCTCAAGCAAACTGTGGCCTATTAAAAAACGTTTGAACGTAGTAATGACGTCATTTGGTATTGGATCGGTCCACGATACTTTTTTCAAAACTATCGGTTATCGGTAACGGATTAAGTATCGGACATACTTAATAGTTGCCAGAGGAGCTATTTTGCGATTAACTTAAACGAATGGTTTACAAAATTTCAATGTCGATTTCATCTATTTAGCTTATTTGAGAAGAGTAATTTAATATAGGATCAGAACTCAATACATTTTGTCCAAAATATCGGGTACCGGGCCAAACTGTCAAGTATTGGTGATCCACTTAATCAACTGTAATTCAAATCCCTGTGTACTCCCAGGTACGTTTACATGCTGATGGAAGCCTGTCTTGGAGGCGAGTTGTGGACCAAGTTGAGGGACGACGGTTGCTTTGACGATTCCAGGGCGAGGTTCTACACAGCTTGTGTGGTAGAAGCGATGGAATATCTTCATCTGAGAGGAATCGTGTATAGGGATCTCAAGGTACGGTTTTAAAGAAGCTCTCGGCGCTCCATGTGTTGAGAAACCCTTTTTTTACAGTAAGGTGTGTATTTGAAAACAAATAAAATACATAAAATACGTTTTACCTTTTCAGCCTGAGAACCTACTCTTGGACAAGAAGGGTTACGTTAAGATTGTGGACTTCGGGTTCGCCAAGAGCATCAACCATGGGGAGAAGGCATGGACGTTCTGTGGGACGCCCGAGTATGTCGCCCCAGAGGTTATACTCAACAAGGTAAACAAAATGGTTGGAGCCAATGGTTAGAGGTTGTAGTATTAAGAACATCAAAGCACACATAGATGTAGGTAGTAAGAATATCAAAGTCCATACTGAAGTAACTAGCATTTTGAACGTTTCGAATAACTAGTTTTAATCAGTGCCTTCTCACTATGTTCAAAGTGAATATAAAGATATTCGAAACGTTCAAAATGACACCTACTTCAGTATGACATTCTTACTAAACATCTCGTTACTCATTTTTCGATATTGAAAATGAATCAAGAGATATTTTAAACGTTCAAATTGTTACCCACTTCTGTATGGGCTTTAATATTTTGGAGTAGGCTATAATGGTTGGAGGTTGTAGTAAGACGCAGTAATAATATCAAAGCCCATACAGAATATAGGTAGCATTTTTAACGTTTCGAATATCTCTTTATTCATTTTTAACATGTCCTTATTTATTTTTCGATGTTGAAAATCGAATCAAGATATTAAAACGTTTAAATTGCTACCTACTTCTGTATGGGCTTTAATATTTTGGAGTATAATGGTTGGAGGTCGCAGTAAGACGTAGTAAGAATATCAAAGTCAATACAGAAGTAGGTAGCATTTTGAACGTTTCGAATAACTAGTTTTAATTAGTGCCTTCTCACTATGTTGAAAATGAATATAGAGATATTCGAAACGTTCAAAAAGAAATCTACTCCTGTGGGCTTTGATATTCTTACTAAAGCATGACATTTTTCCAGCTAATTCCTTGTGCAAACCTTGCCAGCCTAAAAGTTTTATTTATTTCAAAATGCATTGTTAAAAGTGGAATTCGGAATAGTTTTTTTGGATCTCGAGGTTCTAAAACAGTACATTTTAAAACCATACTGTTGGTTAATTTATACACTAGCTTTTATGGCTTATGGCACCCCAGAAATAACAAATAGATTGCGGCACCCCTACTAAAACTTTTATGGAATGTTACTTCAAACGAAACTGCAACAACAAATATCAAGTTTACTCAATATAGTAACCATTATTTGATTTACTGTACTCTCAGATTTCAAAATATCTGGCCACCCGTGAACATGAGAAATGGCAACCCGGTATACACATAAACCTACCGTACTGTCGCAACACTAATATCAACCTTTACAGCAAAAACATTTTTTAACAGACCGCTATTTGCGTTTTTAGGGTCACGACATCGCAGTTGATTACTGGGCGCTCGGAATCCTAGTCTTCGAGATGCTGACGGGGAATCCCCCTTTCAATTCGTCAGACGCCATGAAGACTTATCGAATGGCGCTGCGTGGAATTGAGGCTATTGAGTGGCCGGTAAGACTAAAACCACTGATTATGAGTTGACAAGGAGCTAGAAAAACAAGCTAGAAACCTTATAGTTTTCTTAATTTTTTTTTGGCAAAAAAGGTGGCTGTAAAAACAAGCAAATCTAGTTTATTTAACCTTATCGGGTGGCGCTGCGTGGGATTGAGGCCATCAAGTGGCCGGTAAGACTTAAAATCACTGATTATGAGTTAAATGAAGTTGCTGATAGCTAGTTGTAGATCAAAAGTGTTTTACACTACAACGAAAGCCTTTGGAAGACTAACTAGCCGAATCAGTCAGTCAATGATTCAAGCAAGGCAGGCTAGAAAAACAATTCACCTGCAATGAGGTTCGAACTCTCGACCTCCGGTCAGGGCCGAGTAAGGGTACTGCAGGCCTAGGCTGTTTACTAGACAAGTGCCTGATTTTGCAAACCAAGCTACAAAAAGTAATAAATATATATACACTCGGCCAAGTTATTCGTCTTTAAGCAAAAACTGCACTGTACCGGATCTGCACCACTATCAGCCTTACAAAAATTTTCCCTTGAAGAAAATGAGTGCCGATTTTTTCCAGGGCCTAAGGCATTTAGCCTTGTAGCCTAATGGTTAATCCGGTAATGGCTCCAGCCATACTGGGACATCATGTTCGTACAAACAACCTTACATCTAAGGGGACCAACAAAATTTAGTAAGCAACGGTGCCATGGTTGTTTACATCCATTTAAAAACTTTTTATGGGTTTTAAGGTAATACGCTAAACTGCGTTTTTTTAATTTTAATTTTTTCAAATAGGGAAATGTTCCGCAACGAGAGACAAATGCGCAAAAAAATATGTCTAACCAGCTATTTGAAGCAAAAATTTCGGAGATTTAAAATTATAAAGTGTTTTAAAATACGTATAACCTGGAAAAATCTAAAAAATGAAAAAAATTCTATTTATCGACGTAGCAAAACCGCACGAGTTTTGCGACAAATTTGCCGTCAGTAGGCGAACATGTAATACGGTACGACTGACAATTAACGTTAATACTCACTAGAAAACCCAGAACCAGTCTTTGGTTGGCAGTCACTCGTTTTTTTAACTTACCAGTGCTGCTGGGCTTCGTGGACCGTCTGCGTGTACACTGTACATCTCTGATACGAGCTGATAAATGAATTTATTTCCATTGTACTGCAAAAAGCACTGTAAAGCAATATTTTTAATTTGGGACTTTACATTATTTTAGAAAATCGTTTACATCCTTTTTTGACATGAAGTTTAAGGTCATAAGCTAAACTGCGTTTATATAATTTTTTGATTAGCGAAATCAAAAAAATGTGTTCAGAAAACGAAAAACAAACTTACAGAAAATACACCAGTGAATTTAACCTGTCTAAATTCAACCGAGCAAACGGTTTTGGAGTCTCAATATATTGGTTCAAAATACACATAACCCTAAAACTCTGGAAAACCAACTAATCAACTCGGGCATTTAATTTATCGACGCAGCAAAACCGCACGAGAGAAAATAAAACGGATTTGCGACGATGCGGCTTTGAACAAGAATCGAACCAAACCGCGCATGTCAAAAGTCCCGGCCCATTCCACAAGAATTGATCGGGTCTGAGGGTTCGCGGCTTTGCGTTTGAACTTCGTCGAAAAACAACGTAAAAACACAGACAGTGCAACGGGGCGATATCGATCGGACGTCTACACACTTGGAATTGATTTAGCGCGAGGTTTTTCGTGGCTTTTTCGGTCGATCAAAATCGATGCCGTCGTGTTCGATTACATGGTTTTTTTTTGCTTGCACGAAACCTTGAACGACGTAAAATTATGGAACGGAAAGTTAGTTTGGACAACTCTGTGCGGATCTTTCAAGAAGCAAGTTTTGAATGTAAACTTTGAGAGATTCGAACTCACGACCTCACGTGAAACGGTCCAAAACGTTTTGCTGTATTTATGAAATCCGGCGTTTTATTTAACACTGAAAAACTAGTTACTGCCCTGTTTGTGTTTTACAGGGTACTGGGTAAACCAGAGATCACCAAATCATGCTTTATCAGGTCAAAGTATAGAAAAAAAGAAAAGAAAATTTATACCCTGACCCAGGGGCGGGCAACCTTTTTAACACAAGGGCCAGTTAGGAAATTTAATGCTTACAGGAGGGCCGCACACCAAATAAACACTAATTGATATTTTCAGCTTTTACTAGAAAAACACAAGTACAAGCGAATATGAAATATCATAGCAGACACACATGTGGATGTTCAAATAGAAGTTTGTGAGAAGGCTGATGTTCGATATTTTGAACCAACTTGTCAATGTTTGGTTCCAGGCCAGACGTGCATAGACGCAAACTATTTAACAGCAATAATTCAAAACCAGCTGTTAAACATAACATCTCAGTCAATATGCGCGGCAAAAGTCGTAGCAGACAAGTGTAATTGTTGCAAAACAATCATACCAGCGTGACGCAAGTAAAATTTCATGAATAAAGATTGTTTTGTAATAGATGCTTCCCATTCGAGTTCAACAACTGCATTAGTGTAGCGGTGTAGCCTATGGGCTACATTGCCCTTTAAACAGGAAACTGATTGAGCTAAAGTTCCAACATTGGTGCACACAAAATATCGTTATTTAGGGAAAAATATCTGGAAGAAGGCGAAGGGCCTCACAAAAAATGGCAAAGATCCGCACGTTGCCCGCCCCTGCCCTAACCCTAAAGTAAAGCACAAAGATCAGGCTATGTTGTTGTTTTTCTGTTTTAAACTGAAGTTGTGTTCGTATATATACGCTTTGGTTAAAAAAAATGTTATACTTTGACCTGATGAAGCACGGTTGTGGGAAAGCTTGTCATGAATACAATTGTCATTATATAGTGCAACCTGATTACCCTTAAAGTTTTCTTAAAACTCTTATGTAAAAGTTGTAAACAATCACGGTTTTACTGTAAATTAAAAACACTAAAAATCCCGCGCTCTCTTATTCGCAGAGCAAGATAAAGAAGACGGCTCAGAACCTCATCCGACGCCTCTGCCGCGAGAATCCTGCTGAGAGACTCGGTAACCTCCGGGAGGGAGTCAAGGAGATTCGCAACCACCGATGGTTCGCCGTAAGTTCGCCTTTCCGACGCCATTTTGTGTCAAAACCCGAGTGTGTGCTTGTGTGTGACAAGTTTGTCGGTTTGATCGATTGGCAGCTTGTAATAGGGTTGGTTTTGTTCTGTGAAGCACGCTGTAAGCAACTGGAGTTTTTCTCATGAAAACGGACTTGAAACGCTTTTAAATTAAAATATTTAATTTATTACTAAAATGCGGACCAATGTTTTTTAGGGGGTAATAAAAGTAATTTGATGCACCTTTTAAAAAAAAAGTCTTTTTGAATAAATAATAAGTGGAAAATAGGATAGATTTTCTCGATGTTATTTCAATGAAGTAGGAAATTAAAGGCAAATACAATATGTGCTGAGCGCGAACACTTCGTGTTTGAACATAGTTATTGTTGGCAAAAGTGGAAGTTAGGCGCAGTAGTTCTCAACCTTTTAAGGAGTTTTGGATTTTTTCACAAAAATTAAACGTTAAACTATAAGCAAATAACAAAACTAAAAATAGTCAAGTCATTTGACATTACAACACTGGATTTTACGCAGGGCTTTCATTGGGAGAGTTTGCGCAAGGGCGACCTGAAAGCTGCTTACATTCCCGAGATCCAGGCAGTCATTTGCACATTAAACACTTTTAGAGCTGTATATCACGTTTGTGTTATTTTTTTAGGTAAATTGTTGCTAAAAATCGGACGAGTTTACCAATTTTATTAGATTAACAGTTTACTTTTATATACAATGACATGACTTGAAATTGACTTGCTCCTACAATGACTTGACTTGGGCAACCGATAACTTGGACTGAGACTTGACTTGTTATTTTTGCTGAAGACTTGACTTGGACTTAAGTTATTTGTCAAATGACTTGACTTGGACCTAAGAAATTTCTAAATGACTTGTTAACAACACTGGTGATTTTACGCAGGGCTTTCATTGGGAGAGTTTACGCAAGGGCGACCTGAAAGCTCCTTACATTCCCGAGATCCAAGACACATCCGACCTGAGGAATTTCGACCGCTTCGAGCGCGAAAGCGAAAAGGTGGAATGCGAGACCTCGGGCTGGGACAAAGACTTCTAAGTGACGTCACAATGGGCTGCAGGAGCTGAAAAGTGCTCTCCGGCGCGGCACGCCACCATGCGGTGGCTTTTTGCCGCTAAATGGCGCTAGAGTTTGCGATAAAGCGCAGCGGTGTGTTTTTGACTTGGGGACGGGTGGGATTAACGTTTCCAAGGCTATTTTTGGCAAATTTTTGCAATACTTAGCTCAACCACTCATTAAAATAGCAAATTAACCTATATTTCATATATATATTATTATTGTTTAAATTCAATTAACAAAATTTTGGAAAATATTTTTGTGAACTGAACTCACGTGCCATAATAATTACGTCATCAACAAATTATCGAAGTCATACTTTTAAAAAAATGTGCCCCTGCTTTTTTGCGACACACCGCTGTTTTTTGTATCGTTTTGCCGCAGATGTTTTCTGTCTACCGACATGAAGCGCAAGCATATATAGCGGCTTTTTTTAAGCCGCGCTAAACCAAAACGTGTCGATGCGTAGTGGGAATATCAAAGTCCATATAAAAGTAGGTGGCATTTTGAATATCTTACATCTGATGTTAAAAATAAATAAAGAGTTATTCGAAACGTTCAAAATGATACCTACTTCTGTATGGGCTTTGATATTCTTATTACGAATTATTCCAAACGTTTTAAAAATTCTTACTACTTCTAACTCCGATCTCCGACAATTATTATGCTCCAAAGTTTAGTGTCGATACGCTTTGATTTTGAGATTTTTACTCTGAGGCATCGCGCGTAGGTCTCTATGACGAGACAATGCATCATTGTCGGCCTTTTTTAAACGGACGGGTTCGTATTGTATAAACGTACCTGCGTTACTTTGTATAGTTAATCTTTAACTAATTTTTAGGACTATTCTAAAGGTTGTAAATTAGCTGTTACTGCTCATAAAGAAATTGCGATTTTTTACAACCAAATATAGAAAACTCCAATAAATATTATTATTCAACTCTTATTTGAAATATATATTTTTTTAATTCCTATGGGTCTTCAATTAAAATGCACTGTTATTGTTTCCTATCAAAGCGTTAAGTATAATTATTTATGTTTTTATAAATATATTATTTTTATTTATGGTGCAGTTCCCACAGAAAATCACCACTCTTAAAAAACTTTGCTGAACTTAGCATTGTTTTAGATAAAATTCTTCATATTGTTAAACAGTTCATCATGTGTTTCACTGCAGTTCGAATTATGTACGTAAATGTACGAAAATTAAAAGTAGAAACCTGTTCTACTACAGGATTTAAATTTTATCTTCTTTTACTATAACTTTTGACGAAAAATCACAATTTTTTTAGCTAACGATAGCTTTTATGTTATGTACAGCCAAAATTGTCTGTTGGTTGATTTTGTGTTCTTATGGCAGACTTTCGTCCTTTCTGCATTTTAGTATTTATTTTTCGTCCCTCCAAAGTGCAGAGTTTCTTTTTCTATTGTTTGTTTGTTGTCTGCGTTCTACTTTCTTTGTTTCATCCCGTTCTTCACTTTGCGTTTTTCAAATCAGATGCACTATGACGTCACAGTACACGATGCAGTCCGCTGATTTTTGCCGCCGAATTCTTCATCGCCACGTGTAGCAAGCTGTCAGCACTTCAACTAAATTATCGCGTAGCTTTGGTTTCAATCACACATTGTACATCTCTGCATTCGCCAAAAACCCTTAGATGATTTTACACTCTCTTCAAGCAAGCATTTGGGCGCCCTGAGTTATCAAAAGCAAAATTACAGCATTCACACATAACCTAAATATAAAAAAAAAAGTTGTTTTTTAGAAACTTTTTTTTTTTAGAAGATTCTGCTCAGTCATTTGGAAAACTAACTATGTTTACGGTATTCTGCAGACATAAATAATATGCTGTTGCTACCAGACATACTAAAAATGAGTTCTTCTGTTGATATTTGTTACAAATATATACCAATCTTTGTATATGGCCGTATTTGTCTAATTCTAAATAGAGGAATCAGGTGGCACTGTATAAAGACAATTTGTATCTGATTCTCGACAAGCTTTCGCACAACCGTGCTTCATCAGGTCAAAGTATGATGAAGTACGGTTGGGCGAAAGCTTGTCGAGAATCAAATACAATTTGAAATATATTCCAGAAGAAGTTATTTTTAGTAGGCCATTCTGCAGATAATTCTGGCACGAGAGCCAATCATTTTAAAGATTTGGAGAAAAATAGATTTCGCCTATTTGATTAAACCAGGGGTTCTTAAAATGTGATCCGCGGAACCTCGGGTGTACCTGAACTAGTTTTAGGGTGTCCATGAAGGCCTAATTAAAATCTTTGTGTATAATTTATAAATGCGCTTTGGCGCCTTCTCCTTAAATGTATTTAGACTTTTACTTTCACTTTAAAAATAACAGGTTTCTCAAGTCTCATCAATTTATGTCGCCATCTTCAAAAATTCTATGCCGACCATGGTCCACGCGAACCAAAATAAATGTTAAAATAATTTTGGGACCCCTGGATTCAACAGTATTTTTTTATCACAGTTCATTAAACCCAACTTTTATGCTAACTTGGTTAAAAGATTCCGAGAAAATGTCTAATTTTAAGCATATTTTATATCTTACAGTGCAAATTGCTTCAGTTTTTTTATGTTTTTAGTGCACTATCTGGTTTTTATTAGACAACCATTCTTTCTTGTTCTTTTGCGACAAAATTTATTGTGACCATAAATGCCAGAAATGGGCAACATTATTTCCATGAAAAATGATGTTATTATAATAGTTTATTCCTACAACATAAACGCACAATGGTATAATGTAGCAACGACAGTCATCAATTTTGAAGCATGTATTTCAACAACAACAACAAAAATGTCTTCGATTTTTTATCGTGTCGTTTATATTTAAATGCGCGCTACACGTTTCCAAAGGTGAAACAGCACAGTATTTTTACATTGTTGCCATGTGCTAATTCGGTCGCACCATTTAGTCACAAACTGCAATTGGTTTCGCAACTTCGGTTACAGTTCATATACTATGAATAAAAAGACCGATCATCCTTTGACGGGTTTTCATGTGATTGTTGGTTAGACTATAGTATTCTGCAAGTTATTAAATTGTGTTTTGTAAAATATAAAATTAACAAGCTCTTATGGTTCTGTGGTAAATGGAGGATTGAGATGAAAGAAAAAGACAAAAGATGTTGCAAAAATATATCGACTTGCGATTTTATAAATAAAAAGCTTTGTAGAATACAATTTTATGATTTTTTTTCGTTTATGAACAAAGTTACAACGTTATTCAGTTTCCCATATGACGACTTAAGTTCTTTCCAAAAACAAGTAAACTCACCCTCAGGCGTTAGAATTTTCAAACTTTGAAACACATTTTTCTTCGCGAGCAAACAACAGTTTAAAGACGAAGACATCTCTAACCTCGTAACTTACATATTAAGTAACCTTTCGCCATGAGACAAAAGCGACCAAACCAAATACCCAAACGTGCTCTGTGTGAACATCTTCGTGTTGTCATTGTGTGTGTTAATGTTATTGACAGGCAGAGGCGGATCCAAATGGGGCACGTGGCCATGCCTAACAACAGGGTTTCTTAAACAGGTGAATGGTTCACCCCAGGATGCCAACCAAAAGGGGTGAATAAGGGTGAATCGTCAGAAATGGATGATAGCTTGCAAGCAGGGCGGATGTTCCGGGTGTTCAACCTGTTCAGTGAAATTGGACGAGATAGTTTTATCATATCATGAGACAAGGGTGAATGAAATCTGGAGATAGATGCTAGCGGTGAACAAAACTAAAAAAATTCAAGAAGCACTGCCCTACAACACTACAAAAAGCTGGATATTTTTTCCTATTCTAACAACGTAATTGCAAAACATTTTCGCACCCAGCTGGAATGTAGGCCTATTATAATTCTGGTATGTCAAAGCCTATTTTGTAAAACAGTTTGAGCCCGAAGGCGTCGTACGTCAAATCACTCCATCGAAAATGAAAGTTTTGCCAATCTAAATGGTTTAAAGGTGTTTTTCCGCTTGGCGCGATTCGACAAAATCTTTGTAAAGTAGCTTTAGTATTGTACTTGTGATGTCAAGTTGTAACAAAAAATGTTCGTAGCCTTCCCCAAACAAACAGCGTGGATCCGCGCCTATTGACAGCAAAGCAAACTTAGGCTATATTTAAACTGTATTAAACTGTTGAAAAGCAAACACGTATTATTAAGTAAAACGAGAAACTGTTCAACAAATACCCAAAACTAGTTAAAGAAACTAAAAATTGGGAATAATCTTGAGAGTATAATAATAACAAACGGTTTTTAGTTTTATTTTGCACAAAGATACTTTAGGAATATTTTATTAATTGTTAGCGGCACTATTTACAAAGCAAAAGGCTAGGAAAAGATAAAGCTTAACTAAGTGTTGAAATAACAAATTACTAATGGGTGCGCCAATAACCTACTGAGTTTCTAAAGTATAGTTTGTTTCTGCATCTTATTCAAGAAAAATTCTGAACATGTACCAAAAGTTTGACAAAATCTAGCATAACATTTACCCACGCTCTAGGAATGAAAAGACTTCCAAAAATGCCATGAAACGCAAGCCTGGAGATAAGGTAGATGGAAAACCTAAATGTAACGTGTTGACCGAAACTCCACGCGTCGCAAACAAACCAAACCCTCCTGTCGCAACAATTCCAGTCGTCACTCTGACAGCGCAATTCGTCTGAGCTAAATCAACGCTCGATACTGGGAACTGATGGCTCCAATACATTACATAACGTACGCAATGTGCTCGCCCGTTCGTTCAAACAACAGGCTTTATCTGTTGCCAGGTCCGCGGCCTGAAAAACAAGCAGGGACCTTGTATTGACTTGACACTTCACCTGGAGTATATTGGCATACATTTATTTGGTGCGGCCAGTCGAAAAAGCGCTCCGAACGACACAGCGACCAACTGGGATATCTAGATTGTTCTAGTTTGCTTGGTGGGCGAGCTAGAGCAGTGTTTTGTAACCCATGGGCCGCGATTAAAAATAGGTTGGCCGACTGCAGTATTTCAAATGGTTAGATTTATTGAGATTCCTTTAAGCAAAATTGTTCCATAAAACTGGGGAAAAATAAAATTTAAAAAATCTAAAATTTTTTATTCGTTTTAGTTAACACTGAGCGACTTGTTTTTGAGTCATTGCTTTGCTAAAGGCGCTAATGTCTCTTTCGGCCTAGTTTTTCGGCGCTGTATTTAGCTCTGTTGGCCAGGAGTTTATTGATATTAGAATATACTATATGTCTGTGTGATATTTGATCAATGTCAATATTTTAATGCTACAAGTATGTTCGCTGGATAGCTGAATCCAATTCAAAGCGGCATAACTTCCGAAGACATATGTAACAAAAATGTGTTCACTGGAAGAGCTAAAGCCAATCTAATTAATGAGTGAAACTTTCAGCTTAGTAGTGGCATAACTTTCCGAGATATTATGCCCCCAAAACTTCAGCGCGCTAAGTTCCCCGAGGTATATTTTTTGCTTGCTTCCGGCAGAAGCGACGGCGCACTGCTGTTTGATTGGCTTTTTGCGCGATGTGAAAGTGTTTTGTTGATTTAATTAGCTCACCGGCGCCGCAGCAAACGGCGAAAGAAAGGTTCTTCTCTTTAAAGGTTAGGTATTTAAGCGACCAGCATCACAGCACAGCAAATTAATCAGCCCCGTATTTGCATGCAAGTAGTTTTATCCTAGGCTAAAACATTCGTTTCGGTTAGTTAGGCTTGTGTACTTTATGTACAGCAATCCAGCACAGGTGCCAATCAAAGCGTAACGCAGTTGTCAGTCGTTTTTTGCGAATTTTCAAGCCGGCCTGATTTTGACCGACAAAAAAGACAGTAAGATTGGGTAACAAACTAACAAGAATATAGTATAGCGTTCGACTGTTTTTTTGTTTTATCTTACGCATGCTGGGTTTACGTTTTTTAGACTCATAGTCCATAACTTTGTTTGTCCATAGTTCAAAATTGTAAACGGTAAAGCCATAACGTACTTATAGTTAGAACAGGGGTTCTTAAACTTGGGTCCATGGACCCCTTGGGGGTCTGTGAGCTAGTTTAAGGGGTCCATGAGGTCTTGATTAAAATATTAGTGTATTCCTAAAATGTAATAAATATTTCAAAAAAGACAGTTTAGTTTAAAGTAAAACGGTTTTGCACTAACTGTATTTAGACTCCATTTCACTTTCACAGTTTTTAGACTGAAATCATCTGATTTATAACTTCTATTTGCATTATGACGTTAATTTATGACGTCATTTTTGAAAATCTTTTTACCGTGGTCCGCGTGAGGCAAAAAAAAAATTTTAGGGGTCCGCGGTAAAAAAAGTTTAAGAACCCCTGATTTAGAACAAAGTTAGAACGGTCAATAAAAATGGCGCTGAAATGCAAAAATCTTGATTCAGTATAGATAGATCAAAACTTTTCAAATATGATTTTTCGACAAGCTAAACATAATAGTGAAAACAAGTTAATTTTGTAAACTAAACTTAGGATTTATATAACACTAAAAAATAATATTAACCACTATGTGAAAACGTATGTCGCCGAGCATTTTGAGAATACAATATTAGTTCAATGTCATGAAGTGTTATCTGCTATGAATAAGGGTAGCTCCAAATTAAATTAGGACTTTAGGTGTCAGTCACTATAGCGCCAATAAAAGTATGGTAGCCGATAGTAAAAAATCACTTCTCCGCAAAGTTGCCTAGATGACCGTACGGATCCCTTGTTGGTCCAAATTTACTCTGTATGGGTCGTATTTATATCCAGAAGCTCAAGTTTTTATTGGAACAAGGTTTCGCGTAAAGTTTGAACAATTCATTAACCTGAAACCGCGTATAGAGTGGCAAACAACGTGAAAGCGGTGCATATTCTCCCAGCTATGAACAACTAAGTCCTGGGCAAACTACAGGCTTTGTCTTACGACCGGGACAGCACGTTCAACCTACAGCAGCTTCTCAACCTTTTGTTTACTGTGTCTTACGTCAGTTTCGGACAATTTTTGCTCTGCTTACGTGACTAAGTGGAAAGATTTTTTTTTTGAGTGATAAGGGTTTTTTTCAATTAATTTATAGAGGCCTATGGCACTAAAATTAAACGCCTGAAAATACTTTTACCTACTTGCGTGACAATAACGCACGTTGAAATGATTTAGAATAGCTTTCAAATAATGGTTGCCTTTTTGAAAAAGTATGTAAATTTGATGAAATTTTAAAACAAAACCACTTTTTGTGTAGGATTAGACTGGAATAAACATCAATTATAACTCTCTACGTTGTGTAGAGTTGATTTGTGTTGTTTCAGTTCCGTTTATTGTCACATTTTAGTGAATTAACTACGGAAAAATCTTATAGGGATGCCGCAAGCTATAATTTTTTCTGAGGGGCACCCCAAGCCATAAAAGGTTGGGAAACACTGGTCCTAGCCAAATAAGGTCAATTCAAAATTGTATATCCGGCTTGCGATCTCAATATTTAAAGCTATCTGGCCCGTAATCTCTATATTTTCAGAGTTATCTGGCCCTTGGTGAAAAAAATTGTCACCGCATGGGTTTTACTGCTTTTGTTCTTCAAATCAAAATTACTGTTTTTGTTCTTCAGAAAAAAGCAAGACTAGTTTACCAGCTTCGACGCTTTGTCTATAGGATTTACCCACTAGCAAAATGTCCTGCTGTCTGCCATGCTGGAAAAAGCCGAAAAAATACAAGCTCGACGCAAACGTCGCAGGTTTGGAAAATCCTGAGGTTGGTGAAATAACGAAAGACGAACTTCCGAGCAACAACATCTCTCTTGTGCAAAGCAACGGACACACAACCAACAACAATGGAAATGTACCTTCTTTGCCGGTAAACAAATATATTTTTTATGTAACTCTATAATCATGCAAAATAAGAGAAATTGGCAATGGGCTAGGAAAATCATGATGGTTAACTAATTTTTGCGCACCATAATGATATTTTTATGAATACTTTTTTTAAATTAACCTCAGGGCCAGCAAAAAGCAAAAAAAAAAATACCCAATTGTTTTACGCAATTTTTCGAAATAAAATTAAAATACGACGAAGAATAGAAAAAAGGAATCTTCGTTTCCATATTTATAAAGTGAATGTAGAAGAAAAGATACTTAAAAGCGGGTAAAATAGTCAAAGTATTGCAAGTGAAAACTTATAGATCAAAACATATTCAAAACTATATTGCCCTGAAGAGGATTGCCCGAATAGGTGGTCGAAACGTTGGCACTTTATTAAATTTTTGACTGAAAAACAATTGTACAATTGATAATCAAAAGCCTTTTAAAATATTGATCAGTTTTTACCGTTTTGTTATCTGCTTATTCAGGATGAGGTAATTGAACAACTGGAGGCAGAAAAAACAAAAATCGAAAATGAAAAGATACGACTTGAGGTAAGTTTATGTTTGACCAACTCTTTAATATATCGACTGTTAAACAATCCAATCTGTAGATCAATGATGTAAGCAAGGTATGGCTGGAGGTCTTGAGTTAGAACCTCACTACAGGATAGTTTTTTTTTTAATAATGACCGGAGGTCGTGAGTTCGAACCTCACTACAGGATAGTTTTTTTTTTATTAATGACCGGAGGTCGTGATTTCGAACCTCACTACAGGCTAGTTCTTTTTCTAGCCTGCCTTGCTTGCATCATTGATCGACAGATTCGGTGAGTCTGAAATGGCTTTAGGTGTACTATATGATACGTAAACCGTCAAGGTTGGTCAAAAGGCGGTTTTAGATGGACTTACAGTTGTTAAACACGTATGTGTGTGTTTATTTTATTAACTTTTAAACAATTTTGATTACATCAATGGACCTAATATTGTCCCGTTTTAAAACCTCTCAAAAAAAAACGTTTACCTCATGGAAAATCCGGTGTGTTTTGGGATTTCCCCATTTCGATCTCCTGACAGGTCTAAAATCACAATACTTGGAATTCGCCGTAAAAACTTTGACGAGGCGTCGCTTACAGCTCGTAATTAACACATGACTTGTGCCCGATGTTTGCTCAGCAGTTAAAGTCCATTAACGGCTTGTTGTGACGGCCAGGATAATCGATTGGTGTCGACGCTAATGGTGAAAATGTTGTTGCAAAGTTTTGAGCACGTGCCGGCAAACTTTAGCATTAAAATTGCTATTTTGGTCTCGTTTTGATATGAGCCACAGCACTTGATTGACTAATAGGAAAAACAAAACGTTACCGTGTGCTATAGATATGGTTTTTTCGATTATATTCTTTAAAAAAACATTCTATTTTTTAAAAAATACACAAAGTTTTTAACTTTCGAAGTATTTTAATCAAAATGTGAACCAAGCAACTCGAAAGAAAATAAACAACGTCAAATAGTTTAAAACAGAGGTCAAGTTGTTGCTTTAAGGCAGAGCTTCTTAAACTTTTTTAAGCGCCGACCCCTAAAAATGGTTCTTGAACGCGTCGCCGGGTTGGCACGTCATAAACTGACGTCATAAAACCAGTAGACTAAAGAAACTGTTGTTTTCGGTCTAAGATATTTGAAACTGAAATACAGTCTATATACACTGAAAAATAAAGCGGCAAAGCATTTTTTTCTCTAATAAACTCTTTTTTTTAATAAATATTGTATTATGTTTTAAATATTTTCCAAGATTTCCTTAAGCCCAAACTAGCCACGGACCCCAGTTTAAAAACCCCTGCTTTTAAGGAGATGGTTTCGCCTGTTTGCGTGAAAATATAGACTTTACTTTATTAGGTAATGTTTGCTTATCTAAACGTAAGACACTCCAAGGTGAAGTATTAGTTGAAGTAGTTGGACAAACACGACACGCATTTATAGTTAGCTCAGCGATACCTGCTACGTACCGTATAAGGCCAAGCTAATTGACGTAACCTTCCTAAAACGACTAGTTTTTATTTATCGCAGTTTCTCGTTTTATACACATTGGAAGAAAAATATAACACTGTGGTATTATAGGCATATAATTATGGGTTAGTTTAAACTATAAAAACGAATTAAAATTGGTCTTTATCCACCAGTGGTTCCCAAACTTTTTGAGTGCGATCCAATACTGAGGTTGGTCACCTGTGTACTTAAAGATAATATTCTAAAAACAGTTTCACATGGATACCGTACACTATCAACTGAAAATAATACATGCTCGTATCATGGTGATGTCGATCTACTCGATCTTTTTGGTTTTGGTATTAAGTTTTACATGTTTTAAACAAATTATAGCGGCTTCTCTCAGAACTGATTTTTCAGACTTAACCACTATAATGGTTGCCTTGTTATTACCGCAGAACCTCGCCAAACAACTAAGAAAGAAGGAAGCAGACTTAGAGTTACAATTGACAAAGAGAACAACAAATATTGAACCACCGCAACCTGATGTCGGTTTCGTCAGGGTAACGATACTTTATATACGTAAAAGTATTTTGACAAAACAAATTGTTGTAGATTTTATATTAAATTGTCGAATATAACAATTTGTAGAAGGAATATCAAAACACATATAGAAGTGGGTAACATTTTTGAACTTTTCGAATATCTCTCTATTCATTTCAACACGGTTATTTTCCACATGGTCTATATGATCTTTGATACCATTCCTACTAGACGTCTAACAAAACCTTTAACCAATGTGCTCCATAATGATTTGTTGCCTTGATAATACAACTTTATGTAAAAAAAGATTTTTCCGGAGTTTAAAGAGGAATAACTAGTGCTATACAAGATTTCACATGTTCTGCTGCACACATACAAAAAATACCGAAATCGACGTTAGATATTTGGACTGCAGTCTGATACAGCAGTGACGAAGAAACGATTTATATTAAATTAATCAGAGGCGAAGTTAAAAGTTAACAGTTAAAAAACTGCTTAGAATTCAATGTTACTCTACCATGCCCGATTTCCTATAAAAACCTTATCCATTATTTCATTTTTTTGCAGAAACGCGAAGACCAGCGTTCCCGGCGCCGACGGGGCATCAGGGCGGCGGGGGAGACGGTGGTCGTTCAGGCCAAGAAGTACCCAAAGACCCCGGAGCAGAGAAAGTTCCTGAGAGATGTAAGCTGACAAGAATAATGGACTGCTGGTTAATGCATAGGGTTTTAAAATGCCATATAAAAATATTGGTGTGTAATTAAAAAATAAATGTACCAAAAGAAAAAAAAAAAGGTTTAAGACCCCTGGGTTAATGTGTACCAACAGTTTTTAATCTTTTCGTTTCAAACTAACAGATAAAAAGCCATTTATGTAGGGTTTTGAAAGCAATTTCCTTGTCTTTTTAAAGCATAGGTTATTTTCGTTTTAGGTTAATTGACATTTTGTATCTGCGGTATTACGACTTATTTTATTAGGAAAAAAAATTCTTTTTGACAAAAAGCCTATGTTTTATCTTTCCGATAAGCTTTAGCTTGTTTTGGTTTTAAAAAAGGTTAACAATTAATTATTTATTTTGCCTAATTCAGCTTACTGATATTTTTCACAGAAACGTTAAATAAATATACAAACGAGTGAAATTTATCAAGTTTGATTTTTAAATGGCGAAGTTCCAATTAATTTTTATAATAAACTCTTTCTAGATATTTTTCGCAATGCGTACCCAGTTTTTTTCTTGTACAAGTAAAAACTTCATCACCAAGTCATATATGACGTGTTTGATTTAGCCTAATGGCGTTAACAACTTAAACGTGGCCAAATTCTAAAACAATTCGTTCACAGGCAATCCTGGAAAACGAATTCCTGCACAAGATGGTTAAGAACGAGAGCCAGATGAACAGGATGATAGATTATATGAGGAGGACTATCATCTCGGAGAAGAGAGTCATCATCAAAGAGGGAAGCAAGGGGAATGAACTCTACATACTGGAGAGGGGGAGATTGATCGTATCCAAGGTACAACGCGGTTTGTTAACATAGGAGTAATTTGCGAAATATTTAAATTAAAAAAGTAAAGAAAACTAAATCCAAAGCCAAACCATTTACAAAAAACCAAGTACGACTCAAGTCATTTGCAAAAGAATTTTTTTTCAAGTTAAGTCACTTTTAAAATAACCTATGTTAAAGTCAAGTCATTTACAGCAAGACTTAGGTTCCAGTCTTATTCATCCGTTGCTTAATTAACGTTTAACGATGATATTGCTGTAAAAAGTCGAGTCTGAATCACAAACACAACATGCCGTGGGCAAACTATTTTGTATGTTCACAGCATATAGTTAAAAAAAGTTGTGAATTGCCCTGTTTGTGTAATTTCAAATAGGATAATCAGGTGGAACTATATCAAGACAAATTCAAATTAGAAGATTTTCAATACAATTTGTCTTTATATATAGCGCAACCTGATTAATCTATTTAAAATATAGTGACTGGATTCAAGTAAAGACATTATTGATTTGAAAATGTAGGATGCGAAAGGCCAATCCCTTGTTCCTGTATGTAGTGTAAATCTGTACAGCAGGATATTGTTTATCCAATAAACTTGCGTGATTTAGCGGCTTGTTGACCGAACGTGCCGTAACTTGTTTGCTCGACGGTGTGAACTCAATGGAAAATTACTTTACATATAATGCTGCCTGTTGTTCTGAAAATTCATTTAGTTTCGTCGGTTAACAAGGTCATTCCGACTCTTATTAAACTTTGCCCAAAATATGTATTAAATTTTCTAGGAATGTATATCGTCAGTTGTTTTATAAAATACATTAAATCCTTTGGATATCCTTTACGTTTAAAAAGTGTTGCTAATTGATTATGATAGAACGCCTATATTTGTGTTATAATAAAGCGACAATTTTTTTTTTGTTTTTTTGGATTGTTTAAGAAATTTTTATATAGACTTTCGCTATTATTTCATTATTTCGTCAACATTGTTTTCTAAATTAGCTTATAGGTTTAAGTCTATATACAAATTTTGTTTTAAATTTTTTAAAGAAAAATTATATCATCAAAATTGAATATTCATTAAAAATGGCGAAAGTATGAAAAAAGTTTGATTTGTTTTTCAGCAAACATTTTAAAAATAATAGTATTATCAGTAATTTTTTTAGTATATTGTCAAGGTTTAGTAAATCTTGCCAACGTCCCCAAATAAATAGTTACTTTGCAATATCACATATGTTCTTGCAACAATGATTCCTGTTGTTGTTGAAATAATAATATTACTATTATTTTTATTGTTTATATTGCTGGGATCTAAGCCTGTTCCAACTCTTTTAGTTGTATCTTTGTAAGACTTAAACAAAACCACGAAGGCCATAAAAAAGATCTAAAACAACTTTATTCGACAACAGCAGAACACTATATAGTTACGATGCTGCAGTGAATAAAGTGAAAGAAAGAACAACTGTAATGATGATCCTTATTCTTACTTTTTAGGATTATAATTGATAATATTAATTAAAAATAGCAAAAGTCAATAAAAAAGTTTTCCTTGCACGAGAATGTAAAAAATTGGATTTATTTTTCAGCAAATATTTTAAACACAACAATATTTTTTCAGCGTTTTTTTTTAATTATTTTGTCAATGTTTAATAAATCTTGGTTTCGTCCATAAAATAAATAGTCTCTTTGGAATTTCGCCTTTTTTTCACAAAAACAACTTTTTCTTACCAGGAAGGCAAAAACATCGCCGCGATCGATCCCGGTTCCGTGTTTGGGGAACTTTCCCTACTCTACGAATCGGAACGCACGGCCACAGTGACGTCACGCACGGTGAACACGTACCTGTGGGCCCTGGAAGGCCAAGTGTTCCGGGTCGTCATGACCGACGCCGCCGTCATCGAGAGAAAAAAGATGATCCAGGTTCGGTTTTTCGGGTTGTTGTTTTTTTATTCGTTTACTTTTCGAGTGCTAAAAAGAAAAAAAAGGATAAAATTGAGTTTGTATAGCATTGGGGTGCCATTTGTAATCCTCAAGGGTGCCGAGAGATATTTGAGAATCAATCAAAAACAATCTGATTTTTGCTGAACTCTTACAACTGTTTTTGTAAAGATTAGAGTGGAATAAATCCAATTATACCTTCTTACGCTGTGCAGAGTTGATGAGTTTTGTTCCAGTTCTGTTTATTCTGACATTGTAGTGAATTACCTCCGGAAAAATCTTGTAGGGGTCCCGAAATCTATTTGTTACTTCTGAGGGGTATTGCTAGCCATAAAAGGTTGAGAAACACTGACGTATACTGTTAAGTTGGAAATGATTAATGTTCGAATGCATTTTGCTCTTTTTTAGGTATTTTAATTTGTCACATATTTTTTGTATTTACTCATTTTTTTCCTTAAAAAAAATAAAGGTATAGGTTACTTGTTTTCGAAAACTTAGTGAAATAAAGAACTTAGTCAATTTTTTAGCGAAAAGGTAAATTTGAAGGGACGGCAACGGTCTCTAAAATTCCTTAAATGTTTTTTTTTTAACCACAACCATTTGGAATTTAAGAAAAGCAACAAAATTTGAGTTGAAAAATTACTTTGCAAAAGGCTATGGTATAGGTTTTCTGTATGTTAGCACATAGTGTCAGTTTTAATGTTTTGTCATTGATCCATAGCACAACATTATCTCTCACTTTACTCCAGATGCTGCGCAAAGTGCCGCTCTTCCAGAAGATGGATCAGAAGCACATCGGAAAGATCAGCGACGCGGTTGAGAAATGCAACTTTGAGGAAGATGAGTACGTCGTTCGACAGGTAAATACCTTGCAAGGTAACAAGATCCACTTTATGCTGGCTTGCATGAATATCCCTAATTGTTCGACTAATTCGGTTAGTCTGTTGAAGACTAACTATGATATGAAAGCCATTATCGCTGTTTAAACAACAAACTACAGAAGGGCTAGATCACAGTGGTTGTACACGTCGTATACGTATGCATTTTTCATTGCTCCTTTTGAAATAACTTTTTCCTAGTCATTCAAACCGAAAGTGGCCAAATTATTCCTAAACACTATCCAACAGTCATTTGTACAATAGAATAATGTAAATCTTTGTGGAAATTTTGTAATAAGAAAGGCGTTCTTAAACTTTTGAAACGTGCACCTACATTAGATTTGTACGAAAAGGACTTGGGATCAAATTTTCAATTAAGAATTCTTGTTAAAATATGAGTTACCTTTTAGCACCATATTTATGCCCTTAAGGCTTAAGTCAATTACTGAAATTACAATAGGTGTATTTTGTGGTTTAAGTTTACCAGGGTTGTTGCGACCGGATACCAGCGCAATAAAATAATTCTACGTGACTTTTCGCTCGTAATTCTTACCAAAGCGTTTACCTACAGCCCTAAATAGCAGACTTGGGCTTTACACCTTTAATTTGCAATACTTGGCACATCCAGTACAGTATGGCCCAGTTCTTTAATTTGAAATATAATATAGATTATATCTACTTATGATTCGTATCTTTAAAGCGCACAACCCTACCCATAACCCATAGTGTGTTGTTTGCAAACTAGAGTGACCGCCGTGATCACGAAATTCTATGAGGCGTCCTGGTTACAAATCCAACACAGTAAAAGCGTCTACCCTACAGCGCAACATCTTATATCAGGGTTTTCCTACGTTTTCAGCACTACAACCAAGCCCATAATTCACAGTGTATTGTTTGCAACTTGTGGTGTTGGTATGCTTCAATTACATAAAAGGTCAAAATGGCAAATTTTATTCGACTTGGATGTAGCAGTGAAAAAATAAATATAAAAATAATTTGTCTAAGACTATAAAGTTTAATTTTTTTGACAAGGACCTGACTTGAAGTTGACTTGCTTTAATTATGACTTGACAGGGACTTGACTTAACCCAAAAAGACTTTACATCAACTTAACTTTTTTACAAATGACTGGAACTTAAGGCATTTCGAAATGACTGGTAAAACCGTTTACACGTTTACGTGTAGGGCGAGTTAGGCGGAACCTTCTACATCTTGTATAAGGGGCTACACACGTTTAATTTTTACAGCGCTACAAACCTACACATAACCCACACCGTATTGTATACAAATTGAGATGACCGTCGTAATCGCATAAGTATTCTATGCGGAATTCTGGTCTGAAACCCGACTCAGTGAAAGCGTTTACCTGCAGGGCGAGTTGGGCGAAACCTTCTACATCCTTGTGGAGGGGAGTGTGAAGGTGACCGAGACGCACGAAGGAATAGAAGAAGAGCGAAGAACCCTCCTCCCTGGAGACTGCTTCGGCGAGGGAGCGTTGCTAAGCGACGACGGCGCGCGCACAGCCAACGTGGTAACCAGGAGCCCAGTCACGTGCTTAACGCTGGACAAGAAAGCCTTCACAAAGCTGGTTGGACGTTACGCAGACCGGAGATGGAGCAGCTTAGCTGCGGAAGAAAAAGTCCTTGATTTGGTGCCGAAGAAGATGTCCACATCCCTGGCCGGATGCTCCCTGGTGGACTTGGAGGACCTTGGGACACTTGGGGAGGGTGGATTCGGAAGAGTCGGACTCGTGAGAATGAAGAATGACCCGAGTCGGACTTTCGCGCTAAAATGCTTGAAAAAGGTGAGTTTTTTGCGAGAAGCTGTTTTTATTAGGGAGAGTTTTTTTAACTAGTGTTTTGAAAATTCAGTTTAAAAAAGTAAGGAAAACAAGGATATATACGTTTTGGCTAAAAGGCCAACAGAAGGTGGGATGTTTATAGAAAAAGGCAAGTGTTAAGTTTACAAAATAGTTACAAACACACATACCAAATAGTTACCCGAGTCCGACTTTCGGGCTCAAATGTTTGAAGAAGGTGAGGTTTTTTTTCGAAAAAAACTCTTTTGTTAGAGCTGAGGTTCCTAAACTTTTTGTTTTAAGTAAAGAGCGCGCATAAATTCAATCTTAACTGTCCGTCCATCCTGTACGGTTGAAAGTAATCCTCCAATTAAAACTAAAAACAACAGCTCTATTGTGTTTTTCTTAAAATTTTGTTAAAAAAGAAACTGTAGATTTTTTCAAGAAGCTGTTGCTACCAGGCATTGTTTCAACTGTAAATTTGGTCTTTCGGCAACATTTATTTTTATAAAAGTACCAGCTTTTCGACCACCTCGTCGGGCAATATTATTACAACTATACTAATAGGCAAAAAATATATATATACTATAGACATGCAATAGAGAAGAAACAACAATGGACCACGTTCTATTTTTTGTTTCAATAAAAGTTGATTTTTAACTTTCTTGCATGGTAAACAGCTATATTTTTAAGAGAACGTCAACATTTCATTGGAAAAATATTGCGTCATTTTTCTTGGCCTTTTATTCTAAAATGATAAAAAACATGCCACCAGCTACAAATAAGTGCTGTCAGTTCAAACCGCTGTGGTGACATAAGGCTAACCCCATATAATGACTTTGTTGAATCTCACTCTGAAAGCAAAAACCGCGTTTTTGAGTTGTCGGTGTGACATGCAATGAAACGTACAAAGGTCAAGTAGCCAGAACTTGGCATCGTTTTTTGCTGAAGTCGTACGAATTGAATTCAACGCTGTTTACTGAAGGTCTGGCGTTGGGTCATGTTTTACACTTCACACTGGTTACGAGATATTTTTGAAGTCGAATTTCTTTATAAAATCACGTAACGTGTCTTGCGATATGAGGTCTCATTTTAATTTATTCTAATTTTGGATCACAATAGCTTAGGGTTGTAATTAGACGTTGAATAGATAACCAATGCCTATACAAAAATGTGTAGCATATTCAAAAGGATAACAAAATGCTGTCCAGTATTTCTCAACCCATGGGTCGCGACCCTAAATTGGGTCACCGTGTAGTTTACTTGCGTCGCCGGCTGGAGTATTTCACACGGTTGGATTTATTGAAATCGCTTCGAACCAACATTTAACCAAATTTTAAAGAAAAATACGAAAACATTGATTCATATTAATTAATTTCGAACTCATATATGCTTTTGTATTCTGTTTTGTTCACTCACAAAAAGTTCTGTAAAACCAGGATAGCCGAGTATATATTTCACCTATACTGGCATCGTCAGGTGGAATTAAGGAACTGACGATGTATAGGCGAAAGATATTCTTCGTTATAATGTACCCACGGCCTTTTTTTAGAACTGTGGTCTTCAAAGCTTTGCTGTAATACTTACGCGTATAGCATTTGGCCCGCCACGAAAAAAGGTTGAGTAACACGGTGCTTTACCTATACTTGTATATACTTGTATGAACTTCGATATTCATTTTACGTCTTGCTAAACTAACATGGTTTAGATTAGATGTGTCCAATTACTAAAATACGATTTAAAGTAGCAGCAAAAATACCATAGCTCGACCAAATTTTGTTGTTTGCTTTATAAAAAGTAAATGTCTCCGACAGCAGTAAATTAACAATCTATTATAAGGGGACCAACCTTGCAAAATTTTAACTAAATAAACGTTAAAACATTATCTTTGTACTACGTGCAGGTATTTCAGGCGGCTTTAAAATACCACGTAAATCACCTCGTGATTAAGTCGTCACTTTAAGCAAACAAACCACTAAGTCGTAACATCCTTAACAACTTTCATAACGTTAACGGAGTAACTTGTACCATTCGTTTGTTTAATTACCCCTCGCGTTTGCTGAAATGAAGTCTCTTACAAAACCCTGGTGAATGATTGAAAACTGATTCCATTCAAAGTTCGTTAAGGGAAGGCTTCCCAATATAGTTAAGCGTTCGAACTGGGACGAAGAATTTTACAATGTTGATTAGTCAATAAGAACCATACAGTGGCATGAGGTTCAACCAAAAGTTTCCTAATTTGAAATGCTTGTGTAAATTGGCCTGAGAATTTATAGGGCGATTGCGTCACATTGGCGCAAGATTTAGTTTACTCAGGCCAGTGTTTCACCCATTCTGCATTTTGTGGCAGGTGCACGCCCGGTATTTTTTTTAACGCAATTTGTGTGCGCACCTGAATTGGTATATTGCACTCTTAAACAGAAAAAAAAGTAATCAATTCTTTCAAAAGCACTATAAGCGTGACTAAGTTCTAACATTTCACTCTGATTCTCCACAAAATAAATTAAAAAAATACTCAACCTTTTGTTTTTATTCTGGACTTTTTCTCGGTGACCCAAAGCCTAAGTATAACAACTAAACTTCTATTCGTTGCTGAGATTATGGGCTTCGATCCAAAATTTCCAGACATAAAAATCATTTTCAAGGCTACGAAAAAAGGTTGACGCATTTTACGAAACAATTTATTTTTAATTAGCCTAAATATAAAGCGCCTCAGTTGGCACAGACGCAATACAACTATGTTTGGAATATTCATTTATTAGCTATAGTTGTCATTTAAGTTATTTAATTAAATTCCCAATATACTCACCCTTTGTTTCCGAACTAAATTCTGGCCCACTAAGACCGCCATTGTATGTCAAATGTGACGTAACAAGTATGTTTATTTTTAAATTTTCAATCTGTTTGTTCCGCAGACGCACGTACTTGAAACGGGCCAGGAAGAGAGAATCTTCTCAGAGAAGATAATTATGAGGGATGCGAACTCTCCCTTCCTAGTGCGACTCTACAGGACATTTAAAGACGACAGGTTAGCACACAACTAGCATCTGTACGACATTGCCTTCTAAATACGCCGTAAAGCTTTCTACAGTGTGTTGTTGTGTTAACTATGTTACATTTACATTCACTTACTGATGGCAGAGTGCAGATTTTTACCACTACAACGCCTTAATCATTGGGCTAAAAATAAACTAGCTGGGCAGTTAAGCCATACCCAGTGACAAAAAGTAGGCAGTCACATGCATAACCAGCACTGGAATTTCAAAAGGTGAACTAAACCCTACAGTTATCGCTACTAATTAATAAAGCACTTTAAACCCGTTATCGCTAAATTTTTTAGTCCTGAACTGCACAAAAATTAAACTTAAAACACACTGCCTGCTCGCATTTTTTACATGCTGATTAATACGTGCTTTTGTATTGATTATTAGAAAGTTATGCTTGCATGCTGATTAAGATGCGATTTTGTATTGATTATTAGAAAGTTATGCTTACATGCTGATTAAGATGCGATTTTGTATTGATTATTCGAAAGTTACGTCTATATGCTAATTAAGATGCGATTTTGTATTGATTCTGTAACAGTTACATTAACATACTGATTAAGATGTGATTTTGTGTTGATTCTGTAACAGCTACGTTTACATGCTGATGGAGGCGTGTTTGGGTGGCGAACTGTGGTCGAAACTTCGCGACGATGGATCCTTCACTGAGAACCAAACCCGATTCTACGCGGCGTGCGTTGTCGAGGCGCTGGACTATTTACACAAGCGTGGGATCATCTATCGCGATCTAAAGGTGTGACTTGTGTAACTAAAGATTGTGAATTAACGGTTTTATTGACTTTAGACTTGTATTTTACGTCAACAAAGCAGGTGTTATTTGCTTTTGGACAATAGAGCTCATACCTAGGTAACTTAGTTTAAAGTTGGCCTAAAAAACGATATTTCTAGCTTTTTGTTAATGATACTAAGCTTATATCTTGGGCTAACAAAAGCAAGTGATGTTTGCTGTCTAATCATTGAACTCATCCAGGCAATTTAAATGAAATTTGCCCTAAAAAACGATATTTTTAGCTTTTGTTAGTTAAAGCAAACTTTGGTATATTCATTTTTAAGCACTATTGTTTTTGTTGAACAGAATTATTAATTCTTGCAAAATTTGTATGCAAAATAAACGATTAGCTTTTGTTAGTGACAGCAAACTTTGGTATATTCATTTTCAAGCACTATTGTTTTTGTTGAACAGAATTAATAATTCTTGCAAAATTTGTATGCAAAATAAACGATTAGCTTTTTGTTAGTGACAGCAAACTTTGGGATACCGTACTTAATTTTGAGCCTTATTGTTTATTTTAGAGAAAATTATAGTTGGTTGCAAATGTACAGTTTTGCTCCGTTAATGTATTTCGACCTAGTTACCCGAAAAAAATAAAGATTTACCAAAAAATTTGCAGATTTAACGAGTTTTACGTTTGAATTGAAAAGCCATTTCATTATGATATTTTTATTGGATTTTGACAATCAATTCTTTTCTAATTAAAATCATTTTATTTTATTAATTTCAGCCTGAAAATCTTCTTCTGGACAACCAAGGCTACCTCAAACTGGTAGACTTCGGGTTTGCGAAGACGATCGGTTTTGGTGAAAAGACCTGGACCTTTTGTGGAACACCGGAGTACGTTGCACCAGAGGTCATCTTATGCCAGGTGCAGTCCATCATTTTGTAAAACCGATAAACGTGATATTTAACTAGGACTGACTGAAATTTGTCGAACACTTTAAGCGTTTTGTGGAAGTAAGGTCAGGGTATAAAATTATACTCACCGATACAGGGATGTCCGATAATATCGGATTAGAACCGATACCCGATACCAAGTGGTATGCTCATCCGATACTAGGGTGATGTCGGTGCCGATCTTGTACAACATTAATAGAGACAGTTCAGCCATGATATGTCACCCAATGCAGCGTTTTTACTTTCAAGGGTAAGTTTATCAAAAATCAGTTTAGGTTAACAACTGGAGGTAATTAAACTGCTGAAAATTTTGGCGTACAAACGTAAAAAAAAACCTTTGAACGTTTATTTTATCTGTTTTTCTCGATTTTTTAAATGGTACCTTACCTTTTTGAAAAATAAATATTTTAAGTAACTTTACCCTTTTCAAAAATAAACTTTGCGAAAAACATAGAATAATAAATACAAATGTGGCAACAAAAATAAATGGTTCGACTAACCTCCGCATTACCAAAAAAGTGACGGCTTTTACTGAAATTGTTAAAAAATCCCAAATAATATCCTGTTTTCCCTCAGGGTCATGACCTCGCGGTCGACTACTGGGCACTAGGTGTCCTCATCTACGAGCTGCTGACAGGGAGATCCCCTTTTGAGAACCAGGTCAAGGGGAAAACGCACCGAAGCATTTTGCGAGGCATTGACGCCATCAAGTGGCCGGTAAGCCCACCTGTGACGTCACAGTTAAAAAAATGCATCGGTTTCGTCACGAGTGAAAATCTGTTTTATGTAAATGTGAAACAAAGCTCAAAACGCAGCTTAAGTTAGGAGCGAAATAGGGGTCAAACTTCTATTTGAAAAAGGTAACTGGCTCCCTGGAGCTCAAATCCATTGACAGCAGGTTTCTGTAGTGTTGTAAACAAGACATGACTGTTCAAGTAAAGTTATTTGTAAAATAAATTTAGTACAAGTCAAGTCTTTTTGAATAAATAAAAAGTCAAATTCCAGTCAAGTCATATTCAGTAAATTCCTTGTCAGTAAAGTTAAACGTTAAACTATAATTATACGTAAGCCGTAGTCGTTGGTCAAAAAGCAGCTTCGAAGGGCTAGATCTCACATATTAACACACATATGTGTGAATGTTTCATTGACTATTAAAACTGCTAACACTTTTGTTAATGAGCAATAACTCAACTAAGAGAAAACACAAAAGGTTGGTGCATTAGTTCATAATGTCACGCCTTTAACCTTTACTCTATATATACTTTCGTTAATCCCAACTCAAAACAGCATCTTTGTACAGTTTGAATCTTTGTACAATTTTATCAATCTTTTTTCAGTTTAAGATCCAGGCAGCTTGCAAGAACCTGATTCGTCGGCTGTGTCGCGAGAATCCAGCAGATAGACTCGGAAACCTTAAAGATGGAATCAGCCAAATAAGAACGCATAAGTGGTTCTCCGTAAGTAGACAATACAATGCTGGCTTATTTTAACGATTAAAAACTAAGGATTTGGTGTAAAGATTTTATAACAAGTAACAGTTGGGTTTCACAAGATACTGGTATGAGTAATCGTTAAAGTCAATTAGTTCAGCCGTTTTATGGATTCTTCTTCTGATTTTATGGATTTAGGGCGATTTTAGCAATTTATTTACTTTCCTGGCTGATAAATACTTTTTAAGTATCTCACAAATCGAAAAAGTTGTTTCCTTCAAAACGGCAAAATAAAATCTGCCAATATCCTGATTGCGTCGAGCCCCAAGTCCGGCTGTTGCTTTATAGCCTATTTTTCAACCCTTTTTCTGTCAAAATAAGGTGAATGTGCAACAATTCACTTTAGGGGTGTCATATATAACTCACCACCCACAATAGGTGGTTGAAAATATATAACTATATGCAATTTGACCTTCGAATTTGGTACTGCGCACGTCAGAATCGGGACTCGGGCTGTCCTACGTAGTCTTACTAGAGTCCCGACTCTGACTCCAATGAACTAAATCGACTAATCGAGTCCCGAGTCCGACTCTGACTACGCAGCCTTGCTTACAATGCTGTTCACTTACGTACTTGATTTGACCATGGTTACTTTTTAACTGTATCTCGAAGTTTATCTCGAGAAATCAGTTATTCGGCGCAATTAAGAGCTAAAGTTGGTGCAGCCGAGATGAAACAGCAGCAGAAAGACAGCCAAACAGCGATTTGTATTTTCTTATTACCATTGCTGATATACAGCCCTTGGGCTAATACCACAGCTCAGTCCCACATTTGTTTGTATGGGTTTAAGACCACATAAACGTATGTTCGATTTTGAACTGCTATGAGTGCCTTATGCTGTACGGGCCGATTTGCTGTTGTCTTCATTTGTAACTGCCCAAGTACCGGTATTTCAAGTTGAAGCATAAACCACCTAAGGCTTCAAAACGACTAACAACTCTGCTGGTTCATAGGGTTTCCAGTGGGAATCGCTGCAAGGTCGCAAGCTTGAAGCTCCTCACGTACCCCAAATCAACGGCCCCTGCGACCTGAGTAACTTCGACGAGTTTCCTCCGCACAAGTACAGCGCCAAGCCCGAGTTTTCGGGGTGGGACGAAAATTTCTAACTCGTAACTCGAACTGAGTTGGCGAGTAGAACTCAACCGTCAAGTAACATTCGTATTAGACACGCTGTATTGATATAAACATTCGCGGGACCTCCTAATAATTCTAAAGTTACCCTAACTACTAAACTAGGGTTTTCAGTTATTCATATACTATACTCGCTTGCTCGTATCCAGATTAACTCACAGTTGCAGCCTATTCTGATCAAGTTAACGTTGTGTGGCTATAAAAACACTTTTGGACCTCCTAATAGTTTCAGATTTATGCAAACCACTTAACCAATGTTTCTCAAAATGGTTTGGAATCACTACTGTAGTACATTGACTGCGATATTAAATTCAGGAATATTGCGGTCCATATTCCTCAGCCGTGTAACCACAGAGAACCCACTGTTTTTCTAACTTCTAATAAAATGCCGTGTCCCTTTTGCGTGTTTACGCAGTTCCTTAGTAAAATTCGAATATAAATTTTTTATTTCGTAAAGTTGTATTAAAGTTTCACCGACTATTCGCGAAAAACATGACCCACTGCTATCGAAACAAAGTGTGTGCGTAAAGTGTTCTGCTCGTTCCCTTCTGCACTTGTATTTATTGTGTTATTTTTTTATTACGTGATATTTGTAAAAAAAAGCCCATGATAAAAAATACACCAGTCCCATTGTATACGCTTTTGCAAACAATACCAAGCGTATTGTAAACTATGGCTAAGCAATTGCATTTAGGTTCATTACATACCGTATTTTTTTCATTTCGCTGCAGTTATTTTAAAGTTTCATGTTTTTTCTTTTTGGTAATTGTGTATATATTGCATGTTTTTATTTGGGCGTTGCGTTTTTATTTTATAACATTTCCAATTTAAATACCATAAAAGAAAATCAACAGATGATTTTCGTCAAAATTATTTTAATTTTAAAACCTTTACCAAATCGTGTCATTTTATACAACAATTGTGACCTTATTTAGGTTAAAACGTTGTTTATCGCCTATTGGGTTTCTACAGATTGTCCAATTGTGATGAATATATTTTCGAACAAATAGTTTAAATATACTGTTGTTTACACATTTGAACTGCATTTAATATAGTCGTTGTGTTTGTTTGAATGTACATAGTAAAAGTGCACCATTTATTCATTTGCGCATTGTTACAAAATATAGCTTAAAGTTAGTGGAATGAGTTTATCGTATGGCATCCTGATGTGCAATCACTATGGACGTTATATGAAGAGGAAATGGTTAGTCCTATTGTTTCTACTTAACGCTAGAAACCAGCTGTTTAAGTGTTTACCAGATTTTCTTTGCTGAACGCTGCACGATTCTCCTGGCTAACGGACAGCGACACGCGACACATTTATTTGTAAACTTTTAAATTGTGAAACAACATAAAAAAATCAGTTGAAAATTGTGCCCGTGTAATATTCTGTAATCTACGCAAAAATTTATTTAAAATTGAATTGGAGAAGTTATTAGACATAAAATATTAAGTCCCTTAATTAGAGCGACATGTCGCGTTATGCGTTGCCGCGTGTCTCTATACAGCGTGCATTGCCAACTACACAGTTGTAATATATTGTAGTATAATTTAATTTTGTGGATTTATAAGCAACATGTAAAAAATTGCGTAATATTTGCTTCTCAATAAACTAAGCGGCGCTGGTCTAGAATCCTACCACTTTTTCGTCCTGGGTTTTATATTGCTGACATTATTGAGTTAGGGTGCAAGTCAGCCTTTGGGTTTTGAAGATCAGCGCTCAGACTGTCTGACCCTAACTTTAAAAGAAAGTTGGGCGCTGTTCTAGAATCCTACCCCATTTATTTTAGCTCAAATATTGTGTGTGATTTAATAATTGTTTATACCCTGTGGTGATTTCTAGACCAGAGCCCTTAACTGTTTTAAATTGGGTGATTGATAAACAGACCAGCAGTAATACATAGTTGGGCGCTGGTCTAGAATCCTACCACAATGAAACACCATTTGGGTTAGGGTGCGGGTTAGCGTTTGGGTTAAGGTGGGTCAAGTATTATTATTAAACAAAGAATATAATAATACTTGACCCACCCACACCCAAACGCTAACCCGCAACCTAACTCAAATTTTGTGCGTTGATTTTAGAACTGTGGTAGGATTCTAGACCAGCGCCCATAGTTGGAATATCAAAACCCATACACAAGTAGATAGCATTTTGAACGTTTTGAATAACTTTTTATTTATTTTTGACATAGCTATGTTAAAGAGTTATTCGCACTGTTAAAAATGCTACCCACTTGTGCATGAGCTTCAATATTCTTACTACGTCTAACTACAACCTCCAACTAGGGTTCCTCTCTGGGAATGTTTCGACGGAAAATTCCTGGGATTTCCTACGAATTAACCATCCCAAATCTCGGGAATTTTTTTATAATCCTTGTTATTCGGCAACATAACAAAACTTTAAAAAACTTGTCGTTTTTAATAAATAAGGGTGTAGTTTTTAATACGAGAAGGTCTTGTAAGATTGCTGAAGCGATACTACAGAACATAAATGAGCTTAATTAAATGTTTGGAGCTAATATAAAATAATTTTAAACATCATAAAGACGTAATTAGGTATAATTTTTTTATCAGGATTCCAGGGAATTTTCATCTTTCAATCCTGTTACCTGGAGTGAAAAAACCTGGGAAAAACAGGAACCCTACCTCCAACCATTATGCTCACCATCAGTATTGTAAATAATCTTCTTTAACTTTTTTCTTTTCAACTATTGCAGAAGTTAGGCAACCACTATGTTGGTGACACCCAGGAATGATGGACTTGTGAAGGATATCAAGCTTTACAATCTAAGGCCCTGGTTTCTTCACGCATATGGCTTGCCGTTTCTTTTCGGCTACGCAGCAGTTGGATTTGCTTGGTTGAATCTGATCAGCGAAGAAAAGTTTGAAGTGAACATCATCCTGGCCGCTGCTGTGTTTCTGCTTCAAGTTCTTTCGGTGTTGTTTTGTTTTTGGTCGGTGGAGTTTCGGTGCATCATGATGTACTCCAAGGTAAAAACATCTTATTTTTTTTGTTTAAGAAATACAGTTGCTAATTTCTAAAACAAAACAAAAAAAAGAAATGTTGAGCTGCGATTTCTAGAGATGTGAATTATGATAGTTTAATCAACCTTATGGCCACCGCAGTAATTCCAACTCTGTTTTTTTACCTAGTAATGTTTTTTTTTGCTTGCGATTCACTGTACTGATCTTATTTTAATATTATTAACCAAAATCTCTGTATTATAAATACGTAAATATGACCAACTGATAATAATTATTTTATCATTTTAATGTTGGTTATATGTAGCAAGAACAAATGTCTGATATTTGCTTTTGATTCTGATACTAATATTTTATGGGTTTGTGAAATCTACAAACTTATTGGAATGGACAACCCCTGGTATAAGGCAGATCTATTTTCGAATTATTCCGAGCATGCCGTACACTACAGGCCTTGAATTGTGAAAAAGTAAACAAATATTTACTTTTTCAGAATCCCAACCCACTGACTGCAAGTTTTGCCAAAGTAATTCCTGAAGCTCACAATGGTTCGACGGAGCTCGTTAAAATTCACAAGCGAAAAACTAAAGAAACCACTAAAGTTTGGATAGAATTTCAAAAGGTATAAGCTGATTAGCATTCTAGCAAGATAGGGTATTGTCAACTTCAAACCTTTTCAGATGATATTTAGTAGCCTAAATATATATTAAAGTAATTTTAAAATTGATAATTTGACCCTTAAAAGTGTGATTTTACGAGTAGGTTTTGTTTACATTCAAATGTAAATGAGTATTTCTTTGGTATTTTAAATCAGAGATATGGATGTATCGGTTATATAAAAGATAATGTTGCCCAATATTTTGTTTTTTGTATTTATAACAAATCAGTAAATTTTGTCCGAAATGTCCAATGAAAATGTGATATAGTTTTTCTTGAAAATTTAACAAATTAACCATTTTTTGATAGCATCTTGTGAAGTGAATAAACTAAAATTTTATTTTTCTTTGCTTAAATATTCCAGTTTAAACCGTATCGGGTGCTGTTTGACAAAAACATGGTGTCGGTCTAAAAAAGTGATATCGATCAATCTCTATTTTAAACATCGTCTTTATAAAATTTGGTTTCACAGGTAATTTATGTGTTTGATGGCGAAGAGAAAAAAGTCTTTCTACCCATCGAATATCCAGTTAACAACACTTTTCGGAGCTATCAAAACTGGAAGGGATTTGTGGACGAAGATCAGTGTAAAGCTTCAAAGGAGATCTACGGCGACAATGTGTAAGTTTTTGAAACTCTAACATAACAAACTGACAATAATATAACTAAACCTCATATAATAATGTAATAAAATATGCAACGGGCAAACAACTATTTTTTGTTTAAATTAAAACCGGATCTAATCTGCAGAGTTAATTCTAGCAGCCCGCTGCATATTTTCTTTAAAATTGAGATGAATTAAAAAGCCGAACCCTTAAAATAACACCAGGGGTCTCTAAACTACTACCATGGCCTATTTCTTTAACAAAGCTAAAGTAAACTGGAAGTTTTTAGATGCAATTCCAAACTAATTTTGAAGAAATTTAAAACTAAATGATAATTTATAAAGACATACTACAGTTTTGTTGATGTAATTTATATTTATTTTGTCTAATGATAATCAAGTTAGCGACGTTTGACAATAAAAGTTATACGCGTCCCACAATCGGCAATCTTTACAGCTATACGGCCCTTTATGAAAAAAATATGGTTACCCCGGATTTAGCAATTCATTTTAGATGCCAAAAAAGTATCTTTAATCTGTTTGTTTTTAACAGTGAATCACAATGGCAGGTAATTCTTTGACACTTGATATTGTCCAAATGTTTTTCCTTTATGTTAAATAATGTCCATTTGCATTTTAAGTACTTTTTAATCAAATTATTTCCGCATGTTTCATGTTTTTTAGGATGCAAATGGTGATTCCAGAGTTCAAAGAATTATTCCTTGAAAGGGCAACTGCACCGTTCTTTGTATTCCAGGTGATTAACTTACCAAGTGTTTATCTATTTTGAATAAATGTAAATATCATTGTATAAATGTATAAACATCTTCTTAAAAATTAAAAATAGTCTTTGACTCTTTTGTTGTCTTAGTGTCAAACAGACACTGTCAAACTTTTGCCTAATTTATATTATTTGACTAAACCATTACAAATTTATGTTTTGCCCGAGTGACAGCTTCTTATTTAATAAAATCGTTTTTAAATGAAAATACAACTAAACAAATTTTGTTATGCTTTATTTTTACACCAGTATCAATAACATTGTGTTATCAACAAAAGCACAATATTCGCATTGTGCAATAAATGTATATCATCTTATCCAAAAATCTGCCAGTACTCAAGTTTTTAACTTATCTTCACTTCCATGTTGTTTCAGGTGTTCTGTGTTGTCTTGTGGTGTTTGGACGAGTACTGGTATTACTCCCTCTTCACTCTGTGTATGCTTGTGGCCTTTGAAGCATCCCTTGTATATCAGCAACTGAGAAACATGGCTGAGATCAGGAAAATGGGAAACAAGCCTTATTCGATCAATGTATGTTGAAAAGGAAAATATGACTAATATATTTGGTCTAAATTTGGTGCACACATCAATTTTAACTAGGAATGTAACATTTTTTAAGTGCTTGTAAGTTACAATACAAACATTTAACCTTCAATTATGTTGAAACATGAATGGTAAAAAAACACATAATGATTAAACGCTTTAATTTTAAAACACATTCCAATTGAAATGTTGAAAGATTTTTTTCCATGTTATTAGGCAAAATATGCTTTAACATTAAGAAGCAAAATATGCTTTAACATTAAGAAGCAAAATATGCTTTAACATTAAGAAGTTTTACTGTTAAGAAAATACGATCTAGCGTTATAAAGACATTTTTTATTTAAAAAAAATTATCGTGCAATGTAAAATCCCTGCTAAGAAGCACAGACCATGGCTAAAACTCCTATATTAATTTGGTAACTGATCGGCATCGATACCGCCCTAGTATCGGACGAGCACGTATACTACCACATGGCATCAGGTATCGGTTCCTATCCGATATTATTGGACATCCATAATGAAAGCATCACATTACCTTTTTCCGCTATGCCTATTACAGAGTTGGATTAAATGTAATGTTAATTAATTACAGTAATTAAAATTGTATTGAAATTGAGGCATTTTTATTGTGTGTAAATCTAATTTTGTTTGTAATTTGCTAAAATTTTGACTCAATACTATTGAGAAAATTGACTGTACTGTGTAAGTGTGTATGTGTGGTCTATGGCATCCCGGAAGACACCCCTCCATTGTAATTGTAATTTGATGTTTGTAGCACGGAGTAACTGTAATGTTCTTAAAACATTTAATGGGATTAATTGTAATTGCAATTAAACTGAATTAATGTATTTGAAGGTCTACCGCAATCGTAAATGGCGACACGTTCCAAGTGACGCGCTAGTAGCAGGCGACATCGTATCAGTAACGCGATCGCCGAGCGAACCCGGCAAGGAACGTAACATCCCCTGCGACGTTTTGTTGCTTCGCGGTCGTATCATAGTGGATGAAGCGATGCTGACTGGAGAATCGGTTCCGCAAATGAAGGTAATGTGCAATTAAATATGCTGTTCCTACCATCCTGGATAGTTAGCCAAAACTTATTTTCAGTTGTGTGCAACTGTTGTTTTTACTCGTTGTTTGAAAAGTTAAAACCGTTTGTTTGCATTGTTTTGGGTAATAAATTAAGTGGTTAATATTTTGAACGAACTTTTGTTTTTATTATTATCCGTACAAGTTCATACAACCCCCCAACCGTTATGCTCCTAAGTTTGTATTTTTTCAATGTTTTCGTTTGAACGTTTCTTATTTCTATTTATTCATTTTCAACATGTAACAATAAAGAGTTATTTGAAAAATAAAAGTATGCTACCTACTTTTATTTTTTAACAAGTTTCAAAATGCGACCTACTTCTGTATGGGCCTTCAAATTCATTCTTCGTCTAACTACAACCTTAAGCGATTATATTAAGACTTATTTAAAACGTTTAAAATACTACCTACTACCGTATGGGCTTTGATATTGATTCTACATCTAACTATAACCTTCAACCATTATCTTAAGATTTATTCGAAAACGTTTATAATGATTCCTACTTTTGTAAGGGCTTTGATATTCTTACTACGATTTAATAATTAAATTGCCCAAATGGTAATAATGGTTCAAATTAATTGCTTTGTTTTGGTATACACATCAACCAGTTTATAAGAAAAGTCAGGTATAAACTCAAAAATGATGTTTTTTATTTGCCGTACAAATATATATTGTAGAATTGATGCCTTCTGACTCGAGTTCCAATTGCAATGTTCACTGTGGACGTGGAGTAAGACTTGACTTCAACTTAAATTAATTATTTTTGTTCCATTTTCTACAGGAACCTATCGAAGATGTTGACCCCGACACGGTCCTGGACTTATCGACCCACAGCCGGCTCCACCTGATCAGCGGGGGGACAAAAGTGGTCCAACACGAACCCCCGGCCAAGAGTTCCTCGGGTTCCGGCCAGAAGGAGGGGGCGTCCCGACCCCCCGATAACGGTTGTGTGGGTTACGTGGTCAGAACTGGGTTCAACACTTCACAGGTTTGTTAAACTATTGGGAGAAAATGTTGTTTTATGGAATACTAACTTGGGATTCCTGCTACTTTGTGTGTTTTATTCTGACTCACTGTATGCCAGATATATACTTAAAGATGTCCGGTACTTGACATTTTCTTCCGGCACCAATACCTTATGTTTAAAGTATTGTCATCCAACTGTTACAAAATTACTTCATTAGCATGCTCTATGGCTAAGCAACTGAGCAAGTTAAACGTTTAGATGATTTTGCCTTTACCTGTGAAATTTTAACTTTCCATTGAAATTAAAGGTAATGTTATTTCGTCAAAAAAATTGCTTTCGCATCAAGTAGTTTTTTTACTTTTTTTTTTTTTTTCAGTTGTTAACCCACAATGTAAATTTAGCCTTCAAGCTATCATCGGTGCGTTAAATAGCAAATCATGGCAGAAATACACAAACTTATTTGGTATCTAATCTTCATGGATAATAAGAGTATCGGGCAAGCACCGATAATATTACTTGGTTATCGGCTATACCGACCCAATCCGATAATATCGTATAGTCGAACTAAGTGCTTCTGTAACGCACAGAAAATCAGTTTGCTATCCAGGGATTTTTGCGTCAAATACGTTCGTCTGAAATTGTCCCATATGTTTTTACGTTATTAGGCTTCAGGTATTATTTTGATTAAAATTGAATATAAATATACCTTTTTTAAGAAAATTAATTATTTTTTACCGCTTTATGTTAAAATGACGTCAGTTTTTTGTAAAAATTACTTGTGGAAAAATGCATCTCTATGTCAATTGCGTAAGTGGTTGAATATTGTCACCATCAGTTTATCTAAATATTGAAGTTTAAAAGCACTAGTTTTTCTCCAATGGTAACTAAAATTCCGTAGCAGTGATACATTTTATTATATTAATGTATTTTCGCTTTAGGGCAAACTCTTGCGCACAATATTGTTCGGTGTGAAGCGAGTGACAGCCAACAACCTGGAAACATTTGCCTTCATCATGTTTCTTCTTATATTCGCGATCGTGGCTTCATCCTACGTGTGGATCGTAGGTAGGTTCAATACGGGGCTTGATACTAAATTGAATTTTTTTCCTCATTATATATAAACAATTTACATCGTAACGACATATCCATAGTTTTGAATGTTTTATTCTGAACAAAGCTCGTTCTTGCCAAAAATATCGGGTTTTGGTATAAAAAGTCAACTCTGCAACATCCCTGAATGGCTAGTTTGAAACTAATTTTTCTAAATAATAGCGTATTAGTTTGAGATTTTTCCGAAAAGGGGTTAACTAAACTAAAAAGTTGGTTCAATTAACGTTACTCCATTAAAATAAACCGAGTCCGCAGTCCTGTTTTAATAGTTGTTATTTTTGTCAAAGTAAAAAAACTTAACTACGCTTGTGTTTCAGGCAGTGCTGACCCGAAGAGGAACCGCTACAAGCTTGTCCTTAACTGCGTCCTCATCCTAACATCAGTAGTCCCTCCCGAACTCCCCATTGAACTCTCACTTGCCGTCAATTCATCTTTGCTGGCGCTCTCTAAACTTTGTGAGTTGTTCTTGTTGTTGCAGTAACAGCGTAATTGTTAAATTCTTGTAGGCATATTTATGACTTTTAGGTTAGAATATAGCTAGCTTTAGTGTTGTACAAATAATTTCATGTTTGTTAAGTTTAAAAAGAAAAAAAGGAAGAAGAAAAAAGGGCTTGCGTAAAAAAAAATAATAAAAAAAAAAAAATCATTTTTAGTTTTTTTTTCCAATTTTTTTAGTTTTTATTAAACCTGAAAATATTTCTATTAATTTTAGATTGAGTACTTAAAATGCATCGTCGTTTTGGCCTTGAAGATTTATTTTTTTTGCAGCCGCCAATTGAAAGTTAATGTGTAAAAATGTTCTTACTTAAGTGACTTGTTTTAGATGTTTACTGCACCGAGCCTTTCCGAATCCCTTTCGCCGGTAAAATCGACATCTGCTGCTTCGACAAGACTGGAACACTCACTAGCGACAAGCTGGTTGTGGAGGGGATTGCAGGTGGGCTAGCTTTGCAATGTTTATACTGAGGCTTTTTCTAAACACTCTTGATTTTTAGAGGAAATAGCTATTAATATAGTTTTCTGTTATATTTGTTTAGACATATCTGGTAACATTGTTATATTTCCAGAAAAACTTTTAGCCTGTTTCAGCCAAGATTACGTGTTGTTTAATACATGCGAAAAATACATTTGTATTGCGCTTGAATTTAAACCTATTTCTTGTATTTCGACAAAATAGGTATAAAATTGTACAAAAAAAACAAAAAAACATCAACATTATCTTTGCTGGACATATTCGAGATTTCGAAATTTTTATCTTGAACAAAAATATTTTTTAGTGGCAGTAATATATCTAAACGTATCTGATGAAACTTTTGTCATCCAGCCTTATAGGCTTAATTCGAGTATTTATAGCAAGAATATCAAACCCATACAGTAGAGTTACAGAGGGTAGCATTTTAAACTTTCGAAGATCGCTTTATTCATGTTCAACATCGAAAAATGAATAAAGAGTTATTCGAAACGTTCAAAATGCTATCTACCTACTTCTGTATGGGCTTTGATATTCTTACGTCTTACTACAACCCCCAGTCATTATGCTCTTAAAGTATTTTATGTTTTTTTTATTTCTTAGGCGTCTCATCATCGAAGGGAATTGAAGATGAAAAGGAACTCTGTCCAGTCACTAGTTCCCCACCAAACACACAACGGGTTCGTTACTTGACGCAAACTTTACTTTGACTTCTCGATCGATTTTACGCTCTTGGTCAGTGGTTCCTAACCTTTTTACTTACTGCACCCCTTTCAAATCACCAAACAATCCTCACAACCCTTGTAGAATTGATTAAATAACAAAACAATTGTGATTTTATTTTTATTAAAGTAACTGATAACACAATTGCCCAGCACCAAAATATGAGTTAGAGCTATATTTACATGAGCAATGCAATCAGTTACAGTAATACACTTTTCTATGTGCGATTCAGCATCCCCTCACCCCCTTGGAACAGTTCTCGCAACCCTTATTAGGAAACCCTGCTATAGGTTTTATGAGCGATGCGATAATAACGACATATGCTTAAAGTCACAAATAAATTATTGCAAAACCTAGAAACAGATTTTCATTTTTAACTAACCAGCTGAAATATATTCAACACAAATATGTTGACCGTAACAATCAGACCAAAGGCTTTCATATTTATTTCGTAACTGTGTAATAAAAATACTTTTACATCTCGAATGTTTTAAAACTATTAACACCTCAAAACTGCGCCATTTTATGGCGTTAACTTTTCAGTGTTTACCATTTTGATTGCGGAAGTCTGACACTTCCTAATTTATTTTGATGCCGATAACCGATATTTTGACATAAGTATCGCGATTCGGTATGATAAAAAGTGACGTCATTATTTTGCTTGAACAAGCAAACTAGCGAAATTGAAACGTTCAGAGGCCTTTTGTCAGGCATTAGGTCCAAAATCTTGTTAAGCGTTAAAACGTATACTTAATTTTAATTTAAGGTGTTAACCTACTATTTTTTTGATAAATCAACACACAGTTCTAAAACCATGGGAAAAAACAAGGCTGCCGTTTTTTCTTCTGTGATTCATTCATTTTTAGTTTAGTTAATAGCCGCATTTTTTTAAATTTGGAAATCAAGTGGTACTATTGAGCGACAAATTGTATTTAAATCTTGACAATCTCCGCGAAACCGTGCTCCATCAGGTAATAATAAAAGTCTGGTTTTCAACCAAACTTTTTCATTCCAGGTATTGGCGACTTGTCACGCTTTGGTGAACATGGATGACGAACTGGTCGGGGATCCGTTGGAGCAAGCGATGTTAAAAGCTGTGGAATGGAACCTTACTAAAGGTGGGTGTCTTTCTATAGCGTCAACTAGGGATTTCCGATAATATCGGATCGGAGCCGATATTAAGAGGTAGTATCGGTACTCATCCGACATTAGGGCATTATCATTACTAAACTATTATAAAATTTTCAGCCATGATTTACGATCAAACGCACCTATTATTCCTTAAAAGGTTAAATTATCAAAAACTATAGTAAGTTATATCAACTACATTTAACCGAACTTCTTATCGCTAAATCAAATTATGCTTACAACCTTGGAAAAATTAACTTGAATGAGCGTTTCAATTTAAAGTTTTTAAACTATATAGCTTGTTGAGCATAGTAATGACGTCATTTGGTGATACTTCCAAAAATATCGGGTATCGGCATCGATCCTTAATTGAATGTCAATTATCGGACATCCCTAGACAAAACCTAGTTGTTATCAAACTTGTTAATCAGGTGAGTCTTATAGGTTTTCGGCGACAACAACTAAACTCGTTAGAGTTATGCTTCTCATTAAAGCCTCGTTATTTGCTAAAGCAAATGGTGTTTTGGTGAATTACGTAAAACAGGGGTGTCCAACAAGCGGCACTCAGCTCACCGACGGACATTTAGATGCAGTAATAATGCACACTGCTAACTACACGTTTTTATTATTTGTAAAAAAACGCTTTTATTATTAGAAAGAATCATATTGTTAACTTTTGGCACGGGAAGAAGTTATAGGATAAAAATTGGCACGTCGGCATGTTTGAGTTGGACACCCCTGACGTAAAAGAACGAAAGCAACGTACGTCACGAGTGATTGTAGTAATTGTCTTTTAAATGACTAGAACATATGAATGACAGACTTTGATCAATACAGGAGTTCATAATATTTGCTCCTATTTAAAGTCATTGTCATTTAAAGTCATTGTTTACGTGTAAGGGCGAGGAGATATCTTTATATTTTACACATTCAGTTTGCCAAATCAAAAATATACCTCATGTTACTGTACTTTCAGGTGACGTGGTAATTCCCCGCAAAAAGACGGCAGGCTTACAACCTCTAAAGGTCGTTCAACGATTCCATTTCAGCTCCTTACTCAAGGTACTTTTTTATCTTCGAGTGTATCTTACCTGTCTTGGTTGATAGCCGTATTTGATCTACCTTGTAAGATTGACCATCTGCGTTGAATCGTAGATCATGGCTACAATTTATTTTGTTGTTTGGGTATCGGATCGGCACCGATACCACCCACCACCCTAGTATCGGACGAGTACTGATACTGCAACTTAGTACCGGGTATCGTTGTTTTCCTACCTGTCCTGGTTCAATTGCTTTTTAAAAAGCGTTGGGAACTTTTGCCGAGATTCTTAACTTCAAAATAAAAAACAACAACTTCTAAGCCTATACATGTGACACCAATACGCGTTCGCGTACAGACCAATAAAAGCAGCTTTCGTCGTTATATTTTTCACTTTCCTGTATTATAAGTAAGTATTACAAAGGCTAATTTCGTTTTTCCAAGAAGAAAAAAAAAGGTTGATAGCCGTACTTGCTTCACCTTTCAATATGGATTCTTTGCGTTAAAGTCTATTTTACTAGAGTTCCGAATATGACGTGCGCATGCGCAGTAACAAATTTCGAAACTGATAAGGCCGTAAATTGTAAATTGTAAAGATGGAATAGCATATAGTGGATATTTTCCAATTATGTATTCTAGGTGAATAAAATATATGGCATCCATATGAGTGGATTGCCTAATCTACCGTATTTTGGTTGCGTAAATGAGTGAAATACAGGCTGTAAAGTCAGTAAATTGCACATTGGGCCGGTTCTTAAACCTTTTTACCGCGGACCCCTGCAAGTTTTTATGACTTCGCGTGGACCACGGTAGGCAAGAAAATTTCAGCTATGACGTCATAAATTGACGTCAAAATACAAATAAACTTCATAAATTTGTTGCTTTCGGTCCTAAAAATGTGAAAGTGAAATGAAGACTAAATGCAAGTGCAAAACCGTAGTATTTTTAATTAAACTGTTTTCTTTGAGAAATTGATCACTTCTTAAATATACACTAATATTTCAATTAGTCTTTCATGGACCCCCTAAAACTAACCCACAAACCCCCAAGGTGTCCATGGACCCCAGTTTAAGAACCCCTAAAAAAAATAAAGTTGTTTGTGTGTTTTGTTTTCAGAGGATGAGCACTATTGTAAGCCAGGAAGAACAAGGATCAGTTGGACATAATTACATGGTCACAGTGAAAGGAGCGGCCGAGACCCTTAAGCCTATGGTGAGTGTCGCGTGTGTGATTTAAGGTAATTCAGTTCAGTGTAATGCGTATGCTTTAACTCCGTGTTTCGCAATTTTTTTTGTCTTGCGACACGCAACAGAAATTATAAATAGTTCACGGCACCCTTGTTCGTATTTTTGATGAGTGGTTAACTGTAACAAATAAACTCGTCTACAATAAACGAGATTGAAACAGCACATTAACTGTACAAGAAGGTTTGAAAAAAAAATTGTAATTATTTTTGGCACATTTATTGTACGCAAAAAATTGTATCAACAAGCTTACCAATAGAGCAGAAATTGGAATCCTAAAAATTAGAAATATCTCTCGGCACCCTTTTTTGAGCGTTAAAAATGGCACCCTAGTATACCGCGGCACGCCGGTTCAGAACCACTGGTTTTAACTATACTGAAAGAAATTCATTACCTATTGGAATTAACCGTTATGTTCACTGCTGAATTTTTCCAGTTTTCAAGGGTCCCGGAATTTTACGACGCGCAGCACCAAAGTCTGTCGCAGCGCGGCGCTAGAGTGCTGGCACTGGGCATACGTCAGCTCGGAAAGGGACTTTCCCCCCAGCAGGTGAGGATAAGAAAGTAACAAAAAGTTAATATTAGTTGAACAAAGATTTCGGTGGTTTTTACGCCAATACTGTTGGTTGGAGTGCTTGTTTTAGGGTCGGATTTATTAAATGTCGTTTGAAAAATTATTTTTTTCCTATTGTATTCTTTAGATTCGCGCAATGAAGCGTGACGAAGTTGAAGGTGACCTTGAGTTCGCTGGCTTCGTGATTGTCTCGTGTCCACTCAAGTCCGACACGAAGGCTGTCATGAAGGAGCTGAGGAATGCCTCACATCATGTACGTGATTGACAATGTTGAAATGAAACATACATTTGGTTGATTGCAAATATTTAACTTTTTGAGTTTTGCTTAGGATACTGTTGGCCACTGTCTCAAGTTATTGAAATCAATTTCGTTTAACTAGGAAACTAAATGTTTTGCAAAAGTTTGCTAAGTACATTATCAAGCCCCAAAGCTGTTTTTCTTCTTTGTCCATGAAGATCTTTTCGCGCCTTTTTTGGCGATAAAAAATGCTTATGGTATCAGTTTTTAGGGCAATTTCCTGATTATTGCAACCTAGTGTGGGTCTCTAAAACTTTTTTTCTATACCGATACCCGATTTTAAGTATCAACACTAGCATTTAGCATCGGGTATCGGTTCCGATCCGATATTATCGGACATAACTAAAGCCCATATTTCGTTTAATATATCAATCACACATAAATAAGTTTAACACCATTATTCATTCATTTTAAACCCTGAATCGACCTAAAAGAATACCAGCTGTATTTTAATAGCTCGTTTTTTCACCAACTTTTCACGTCGTGATATCTTTTTCATCCAGATGACGATGATCACGGGCGACAACCCGCTCACGGCGTGTCACGTGGGCCGCGTGCTTCGGTTCACGGGAAAGCAGGGATGTCTCATACTCACGAATGACGGTGAGTGATCATGAGTGCATAACGAGCTCACCATCTAACGCAATCATATGAAATGAAAGAGTATGCGTTGCTTAAAAATATAGGAGCGTTGAAATAGTAAGCACATGAAACTTGTGCTGTTTCATGGTTAGGTGATCATGAGTTGCATCACGAGCTCACCAAATCTCACGCAATCATATGGAATAAAACATTATGCTTGGTTTGTTAAAGGATCATTAAAACACTAATCACATGAAACTTGTGCTGTTTCATGGTTAGGTGATCACGTATTTCATAAACTTTTACAATTATGTAAAACTGTTAGAATTTTTATGGGTTGTAAATATGGGTAAAAAGTAAAAAGGAAATTTTAAACGTTATAAATGAAGTGAAAGTTAATCAATATTGAGTTAAAACACTTACACAATGTTCTTAATATCTTCCATATAAAATTAAAATAAAGTCTGAAAGTACTACTAAATAAAGGTAAACCGTTCTTTAAAAAAATCGTTTTTTTATGTATACCCTGGTCCGCTTCAAAAACTTAATAATGATAAAAACGACTGAACATTTATTTTTGGGACATCAAAATTTAGTATGTTTTAGATTTTTAGAACGAGTTTATTGTTTTTTTAAATTTTATTGAACAGATTTGTTAACATGGTTTCGAAGTATACATTTACGATCACATATTATAGAAAATATATTCAAACGTGTCTTATTACTTACAGATGGGGCTTGGTTGTGGCGCTCAGTGGACCGTAACGTTGAATATCCGTTAGATCCAAACAACTTGAAAACTATTCTTAAGAAAAACTACGACCTTTGTCTCACCGGACAGGTATAAGCGTTTTATAGAAGTACAGAAGTTTTGTGCTTAACGTTTTACTTTAAAAATAAGCGTTGTATTGAAGACATTTTTTTTTTAAAGCCTATCGTTACTAGTCAATTCAGAATAGCCTAAATCACAGTCAAGTCTTTTTTATACATAACAAGTCAAGTCCCAGTCCAAGTCATTGTTTTCTTATATATTATATATATATATATATTTTTTTTTTCCTTTTTTTTTTTTTTTAAGTAAATGAAAAGTAATTGGCAGTAAAAGTAAATGTTTAACCATAAAATTATTAAATTCATTCCATTCAAAGCAATATTTCGCATAACAAGAACCGAAAACAAAAGCAAATAGCAATTAATTTGTCAATCTAAGATAAAAACTTTTTTCTATGTTTAACATTTTTGTGGTAAATAACCGATTTTTACGAAATATGTTCTTATTTGAAACACTGAAAATACACTTAATCATTTTCCATAATTAGAAGAGAAGGTATTGAGTTAACCTATGTCATTATAACACTGCAGTTCAGCATTCTCAAACTAGTTTTCTTAACTAGTAATAACACACAATTAAAGATCGTACAATTATAAAACAAACTTTTTCAAACAAATTTTGTCATCTTAGTTTGTTCTATATACTACACACCCTTGTTTTTCGTGTTCTTGCCCAATAAGTTTTCACTCGTTTATTCGCATTTAATTATTATTTTGTTTTCCAGGCGTTATCTCATCTGGAAAACACCGACAGCCGTTTCCTGAAGAGGGTTCTCCCCAACGTGAGAATATTCGCGCGTGTCAGCCCCAAGCAAAAAGAACAGGTGAAAGTTTATCCCGAAAAAATGGTTGCAGCTTATTTAGCGCTACTATTCATACACATTTAAGACTAGCACACAATAAATTTCCCAAAGATGTGTAAATTCGACAAACTTGAAGACTGGTAAAATGCGGGGTTGCCAAACTGTATAATAAAAAAAATTAAAGACATTTCCGGGAATTTTATAGTTTTCGAAGCCCAAAAATTGGATCGCTCGATTGGTGAACACAATAGGAAATCAAGACTTTCAAAAACATAGAATTTTTTTATTTGCACAAAATTTAATTTTAATTGTTTCACGTTTTGAAACAATGTTCGCGAGCAACAGAGAAAGATAAAAGATAATCTTGCTGATTGCTTACAAAGAGTATATACACTTGTACATTTAGTTGCATTTAATCATTCCGTATTTTCCACATTTTGGTGAAGAATTTCTTCAATATTTGCCTCTTATTTTTTTCGATATTCACATCTCACACTTAAAATAGGTTTCTGCTGTAAATGCTAAAGATATATTCCTTTTACCTAAGTGTCTGATTTTGTATTTTACTCCAGTTTTGAAACTTTATCATTTTTATTTTTTCTCTACGTTAAAAAAATGCATTTTTTTACATATAAATACTCTCTTTTCAAAAATTACGAAAAGTTTCGCGGCACACTTGACAATCTCTCGAGGCACACAGTTGGGGAATCACTGCTCTAAGGATATACCTATAGTGGGTTTTACTCGGGTTTTCAAACTTCAAGTTTTATTTATTTTGTTTGTTATCTCTGTTTTCTTTACAACCCAAACATAATCTATTCTAATATTGTATTTAGTTGTGTATTTCTGCCTCTTTTACTCATATATAAACCTGTATCTCGTTAAACCCACCAGGTAATCGTATCACTGAAGAACCTTGGCTTCACTTTACTAATGTGCGGAGATGGAACCAACGATGTAGGAGCTCTTAAGCACGCTAATGTCGGTAAGAATCATTTGAAGCCGAAGAATTGGTGTACGCCCGATACAATTTGCAAATATTCATTCAGAGTTGCCAAAGATTCTTGGGGGTTAACATTTTTTTTAATTCCCTTCAAGTCGATTAGTATATCAAAAGTCTTTGAGAAACCCGATGTTTTTGTAATATCATTTATGTAGTTCCTGAACATGTTTTATGTTTGGCCTTAGTTGTGTTTAAAAAAAGTGCTGTGGCCAAACAATTTTTTAAACTAATAGTTTTCATGTTGTCAAAATTTTTCTAAAACATTTAAAGAAAGGGTTGAAAGTTTGTCGGTTTTTAAAGACCTAAAATTGAAAAAGTCTGTTTGTCATCAAATATTAAATATTATTTTAAAAGTCTTTGAAGTTGTTTTATGTACTTCTTAAATTACCCTTTCTTAAATTAAGTGCTTTGAAAGTGACAGTGAGAAGAATTGAATAGCTTTTTTTATTTGTGTTGTGTTGTTATTTATACTGCTAAGTTTTTGATTTCAATTTATTTTCAATCGTGAAGTGATTCAATTTTAGATCTTTGAAAACCTACATACTATAGTTATATCTTGAATTTATATCATAAAATTATGGAACCCTCTACTTGGTAAATTCGAAATTAATGTAAAAAAAACCTTTACATATCATTTTTTTCTTGACTGTTTCATATTTTTTAAACAAAACTTTCAACCTAAAATGTCATAAAACCTAATTTTAAGACGACCTAATATTTCGCCAGGGGTGGCGCTGCTGAGCAACCCGCCCGAACACGTTAAAAAGGATGAGCGCAACGCAAACGGCACGACATCCAATGAGGGCGGCGTCAACAGAACGGAAACTGACAAGAACGACTCGGGAAAAGTGGCCAACAGGGGGCGCCAGAGGCAACATAACCTCAAAGCAGTCGACAAGGGACAACCAAGAGGAATTAGAAACAGGTTTGTAGGCAGTTTAATTAAAAGTATAAATCTTAAAAAAAATTTACAAACCAATGACATATATTTTTTTGGATTTTTTTGCTTTCTTTTTTTTTCTAAAAATGCTAAAAATTATATTTTAAACTTGCTGATTAATTTGTTATTTAGATTTTTTGTATTTTACATTTTAAAACACCATTCTTTTGATCATGATGTGAAACATTGTAAAAAAACAATCTCCAATGAACAGGATAATATTTTGTGACTAAAATATTCGATAATATAATTTCTCAAAATATTCGATAATGTAATTTCTTAAAATATTCGATAATATAATAGATAATGTGACGAGATTTCCGTCTGTAAGGAATGCAATATCAAACGTCATTATGGTTTGATACGAGATGGTATATAAAACTTTAACAAAATGATAAAGAAAAAAATAGTTTTGTTTTATGTACGGCCGGGTCCAGGGAATACCAGGTCATACCCCCTTAAATTTCTTACTTAGCTATTACCAACCTTAATGAAAATTGAAACACAGATTCTATTAAATTAAGAAATAGAATTTTCTCCATCAGGTAACTTATCAATAGATAGAAATCGCTCGTTTGGGGGTAAGCGAAGTTATCAGGTATAAAAGTTCAGCTGATATCTGCTGCCGAAACGTTGGTTTATAACTTCGTTTAGAGACCCCGTTTGTTCCTCCTTTCCTTCAGACTGCAGCAGCGCCAGGATGAGCTTGCGAGGAAGCAGAAGAAAGTCCAGGAGATGCTTGGAGAGATGGAGGCGGACCCTCAAGTTGTCAAGATGGGAGATGCAAGTATAGCCGCTCCATTCTCGTACAAGCTATCAAGCACTGCTGCTAGTAAGTCGGTTAAATAAAAAAAAAACGCGATTAGTTTAATTTAACTTGAAATGGTTAAATGACCAATAAAAATCGCTTTAAATTTATCTTTGTCGAATTTTTTGTTCTTACCAACCCTAGTAACGCTGCCAGTAGTCAATTGGAATAAATATTAAATAGAATAAACCAAAGAGGCTGTCTGCCGGGAATAATAGAAGTAGAAAAAATATGGCAATAAAAAGATTGAAAAAAAATTCCAGTATTACAAAATTTGTAAAGACTTCGCGAAGATTCTTAGGCATTTTTAAACAAAATGCCAATTTAGGAAACACGAAATCCGAAGCTAAAAATTTTAAAACCACCAAAGCCGAATCAGTTTAAAACACAAAATTCAAGCTTTTACATTTTCCTTCCCAGTTTGCCACATAATCAAGCAAGGTCGCTGCACCCTGGTCACCACCCTCCAGATGTTTAAGATCCTCGCACTGAATGCACTGGTGCTGGCTTACAGCCAGAGTGTGCTTTACTTGGACGGAGTTAAGTTCTCAGACGCACAGGCAACATTACAAGGCCTTCTACTGGCTGGATGCTTCCTATTTATTTCTAGAAGCAAGGTGGGGTTTTCTTTTATCGATATGCTAAAGTTTTAAATACCAATACCTTAAACCAGTGTTTGTAAATTACTTTTTTTATATAGATTAAATTCGGCCCTAATAATACGAATATTTTATCTATTGCTGCTAAGAAAAACTTTACTGAAAAAAAGTTGAGTCGCCAAAGTTTTGCTGTTATCTTTTCGCTTAGTATTTGTGGGTCGCCGCGAAAAAAAGGTCTAGAAACAGTTAGATAAATTTTACTTTAACCTAAGTTTTAGTTCCTCAGTCGGAACAAGCTTTTTTAAAAATTTTAGGTTTAAAAGTGCCAATCTCGGTGTACTTATCTTTGTGATTCATTTTTATTTGTCAAAATTATTCTAAATTAATTAAGGTTGCTTCAATTTGTTTTTAAATTTTAGTTCAATTTCTATTTTTGTCCTATTGAAAGTTCTAATTTTAATCTAATTTAAAAAATCGAAATAATTACCATTTGTTTAACTCCACACATAGCGACCTGTTTCTTGTGTCGCTGCTTTGCTATAGGCGCTTGAGAACCTTTCGGCTTAGTTCAGTGTTTCCAAACCTTTTTTATACTAGTACCCCCTTGGGCTCAGTATTATTTCATATCGCCCCCCTCATCTTGCTTTACAGTAAAGTTTTGTATTAATCATTGTCTATGTCTAACATTATACTTTCATTTCGATGAGCTGTCAGTCATGTTTTAGGTTGTCTAACATACATTCACTATAGAAATATACGTAAGCATGTGTATAAATTAAACTAAATTAACGACGTAGGTGCATAACAAAAAGTATGGCATGTAGGTAACAGGACATAAATTTTATAAACAAAATAGTTGTGTTACGGTTTACACTCTAAACACACTGATGCAAATTACTTGCGCTACTGCAGTTAAAATGGCTGACGATTCAACATATAGTTTCATAATAATCCAGTTTTGTCGTTAGCTCAACATAAAAGATTAATTCCTAATATAGCCTACATACATTATTTTACAACGTTATGCTATTAACAGAAAAAATTAAAATTTCTGCACAAATACTTTGAATCAGGGGTCGGGAACCTTTTTCTAGTCGCCGCCCAAAACCAAACTCAGAAAGATGTTTTTGTACGCCACGAAAAAAAGTTAAAAAACACTAAATTAGACCTATTCTGAATCTTCCTGCTCCTCCTCAGCCGATGAAAGTCCTCTCCAAGCAGCGTCCTCTTCCCAACATCTTCAACGTCTACACGATCGCAACCATCACATCCCAGTTCGCCATACACTTCACCTCCCTTTTCTATCTAGTCAAGATGGCAAAGGAAAAGGACCCCAGGTAAAAAAACAACCAATGTCACGAATTATTCAGGATTTTTTGCACAATTTTTCCCTCTATCGGATTATTTTTTTAATTTAGGATGATTTAGCACATTTTCTAAAAAATTATTTTTGGTCAGTTTCCCACATTATCTGACAGTTTCGCGCATATTGGAACAATTTTGCGTATTTTCTGGCATTCTACACAATTTAAGTCATTATAGCAAATTCTCAAGTAGCTTTGCATTTTACAACAATTTTAAATATCATGGGGTTAAAGGACTACATTCACCAAAAAAAGCCTCTAAACAACTTCGTCTTTTTGGGAAATTATATATATATTTTTTCAACTTGCCTTCATTTCAAACATACTTTAAATATTCAGTTACTAAGGCTGAGAACCAACCACACACTTCAATATTAAAGTGTGTCAAACTTTTGACCTTGTAGGGAGGAAATTGACCTTGAAGCTGACTTTGCCCCAAACCTTCTGAACTCGACCGTCTATGTTTTGTCACTTGCAACCCAGATCATAACCTTCGCCATAAACTACAGGGTAAGTAAGCAAAAGTAATCTAAAAGTCGAATTGATTAAGTGAAATATTAACATGAAAAGTTGTAAGTTTGTCGTAGTAAATAACTCATAGTGAAGCCTGTAGCATTATAAACATCCCAAATGTCTCTTTAATCGTTTTTAACATCAACATTGTGGGTTTGTATTTTGCAAGGCGTTCACTGGAAATGCAGTTTTAATTGGACAGTGTGCCATTTATAAGGCCGCAAATTGGTAATTATAAGGTGGTAACAAAATATGGTGAAATGTTTTCAAACCATGTATTGAAAGTGGTTTAAAATATAAAACACTCCATTGAGTGGGTGCTGTATATAAACCCTATTTCAGTTATGTAAATGGGTGGAATTCAGGCTTTGTAATCGGAGCCAGACTCGGGACTCGATGAAATCGGCAAATTTGGCCGCAGTCGGACTTGGGATTTTTTTTAGACGAAGTCGGACAACCGACTTTGCAGTCCTGGTTGTTTATCAAATTTAATTGTCAAGTAAAAGGTTAGCAATTGACTTAAGTCCGAATTAAAATATAACTACTATAAAGTAGCAAGCGTTCCCAAACTCCAGCTCAATACCAAGTCATACAAAAGTCATAACAACTAAATTTAGCTCTATACACTATAAAACAACCTTTTATTCAAGTTGTCGGTATATTTAACGCAACCCTGTTAATTCACGATTTTTGAATCTTTGTCTTTATTCCTACATTTAATTACGATCACTGGAATTAAAACTGGTAACTAATAGATCCGATCCGATACTGGAGTCTATCAGTGTACAGGATTTTTTTAATAACACAAATGCTTTTACAAGTGGATTCATATTTTAATTCGAATCAATACAAAACATTGTTATTAAAACAGAAAGAGCATCAGTGCAAGATAAACTTCATCACCAAACACTTATAAGTAACTAACAATGTGGACTCCTACCGCGACAAGGAGGTAACACCAACTACCGTAAGGACAACTACATTGTCAGCATGTGCTCAGTGACCTTTGACCGTTTGACCGCAAAATAGAATGCTTACGCAATTAAACAGGTCATAAAGCACTTACATCAAAATGCGCTTCAGCAAACTCACTGTTAATCTTAACAAAAACGTTCATGTGAAAGAAACGGCCGATGATACAGCTAAAAGCTAAATCAGCTGACAAGTTTGTGCTGCTGTTGTGGTATCGATGACGCAAACGCCAAGTTCCATTAGCTCTTCTCCGTGTAAAAGCTGGATTACTGGCAAAGAATGGAGTGCACTACTAGAGACTACCCGATAGTTCGTGTATTAATTCCTGCCATTGTTACATTTTTGTAGATTGGTTAACCTAAAGTTGGCCATGAAATACTTGCTTAAAGTAATATGTGTTGGACCAATTTCCAGGGCCACCCGTTCATGGAGAGCTTGTTCGAGAACAAACCACTGCTGTACAGTTTGGCGGGAAGTGGCAGCTTCCTATTGGCTCTCGTCACCAACGCACTCCCGGATGTAAACGCGCAGTTCGAGATCATAGAGTTCGACAACGAGGTAAAAAAATTAATATAAATTTGTAAGGAACTTAAAGGGACTCCAGCCGTAACCGAAATAAGAACAGCACCAACGTCGGAATAAAATACATTTCCGCATAAGACCAAATTTGAATGTCGAACACAACGAAGAACCACAAAAACTACTAAAACAAATTTATCAAAAAAAGATCACGCCAAAAAGACTAAACGGTCAAATCGAATAATTCATCCACCAATTTCGGATCCTTCTTCTCCAAGTCATCTTTGGTTTTAAAACCAATTTATTCAAAATCGAAATACCGCAATTCCGCCAAAACAACATAAAATCATCTGTTCTGCCTGAACCTTAACTCGAATAATTTCTTCCTCCAGTTACATCATTCATAAATATTAAATTAGTCTGTTTTTTTTTGAAAAAAAGATAAACTTACTGGTTTAAATTAAGATCAAGATCTACACGTTAAAACTTAAATTGAATAATTTCTTCCTCCAGTTACATCATTCATAAATATTAAATTAGTCTGTTTTTTTTTTAAAAAAGATAAACTTACTGGTTTAAATAGGATCAAGATCTACACGTTAAAACCTAAATTGAATAATTCTTCCTCCAGTTCCGTATCCTTCTTCTTCAAGTCATCTCTGCCATCCTTGTTTCCTCCTGGACCCTCGATCGCTCCCTGCGCTTTCTCATCGGAGGGGGGAGCCTTCGGAGGCTTCACTGACGTCATCACAACCACGTGGTGACGTCACGTATGACGTAGGGCCCGCAGGTCGACTTCCGATCGGCGCTGGCGATCGCGCACCTGAATTGGCCGGTCATTTTGTGGCGCGGATGGAGTATGCGACGTTATGCGCCGCAAGTATAGAGATTAAATTAAGCACTGAACTTAGTAAAACGAAAATCAAATGTTGAAAATGAATAAAGAGTTATTCGAAACATTCAAAATGTTTCCCGTCTAACTCCAACCTCCCAACCATTATGTTTCAAAAAAATTAGTTTGTTTGGATGTTTTATGATAAATATATTTCGCTTCCAAGGCATCATTAGCATCTGAATTCGAATGAACTCGTTGAACACATATTTGAATCATTCGAATTAAGATATTAATGATGCTTTAAGGAGAAAAATATACTTATCATAAATATAACATCCAAACAAACTGATTTTCGGTTTACTAAGTGCTGTACTTATCTTTATCATTGATGTGCAACCAGAATCTTGTGTTTTCACCATTCGGTTTCAGGCAGATTCTGTTATTCGAAAGAAAATTCTGATGCACAATTTTTTGCGTTTCTGCTTTATAGGAAATTGACGTTTTTTTAGGCTGCTATCGTCGGCTGTGTTTAGCAAGTGTTATTTGAGGCTCTGCAAAACCTACTGTATATTATGGCAGCGCAGATTGTTTTTTAAATTATTGTGCGTCATTGTCGTTGATTGAACTTTTTAAAGGTTTGTCATTTTGTTTGACCTCTCTTAAATAGCTCTTTGATGAAATTCTACCAGGGTTTTCACAAACTCTTTAAATTTATTTGCGTCCAGCTTCAGTCATGTGTTCAGAAAGTGCCATTAAAAAAAACAAATAAATAAATATTTTTAATTGTGTTGACCAAGGAATTTTTCCCCAAGTCAATTCGCCACACAAACCCCAACTTCGTATTAATTTACCACACGTGTTTGGTTAACGCAACCTAATTACTGCTATTTATTGGTTGACCCTAAGTAATCGCTTCCATCTCTAAACACACAAAACACATCGTTGCTTCTGGTTTTATTTTGCCTTATACCGCACATTTCTTACCACAAATAACAGCTATTGGCTCCAAATAACATTAACTAAGATCTAACTTGTGCGCACGCATCTATTCTAAGAGGCTCTTTGGGGTGTTTGATAATATCGAAATTGATTTTCGATGTCAAGTGATGTATCGGTACTTGTCCGATACCATGGTGGTATCGATGCCAAATTAATGTGCGGTGTATTATTAATAGGCATGTCCGATAAAGCCTAATGATAGTATCGCTACTCGTCCGATACTACGATACTAGGTTCGTAAATTTAATTCATATACAAATTTTCCGCCATGATTTTAGATTTAGGGGGGACTTCATCAAAAAATAGTACGTCAACGACACCAAAAAACTTGAAATTCTATTTCTATTTTGCTTGTTGCGGCATAGTAATGACGTCATTTGGAATCTGATCACCATTTTTTTTGTCCAATACATGGGTTATCGGAATAAAAGTTAATTATTATGAACTAATCCTAAATGTTAATTATTATGAGCCAATAAGGTCGTATAGATTTTAATTTCAGCATTTGTTTTTCGTTGAGTTTAATGGTTGCCCACTTTAAACATTGCTCAGTACTTCAGTAAATTTGTTTGCAAATTCTCAACTTCCAAACGAATTTGCAGCCGAATAACGTTTAATGGAACTCGTAAAACATGTTCAACCGTTTTTTCAGGCTGGCATATTGCTCTTTTTTTGCTTTGTGCTTATTTTTCGCATATTTTTTATTTAATTTACTTGTGTCAACTGTTCGACTCTGTTTTGTTGCGTGTGTGGAGAATTTAAAAGTGGAATAATACAGAATACGTAGCTATCGGTCCTAATCTTATCACAGTGTTCAGTTTAATTTAGGCTAAAGTATCTTTTTTCTGCAATTCACTAGTTATTCAAGGATTACATTGCATTTATTTTGACCTATAACTGATTTTTCAATAGCTGTTAATTTACTTGTTTTTTGAAAGGGTGAGATTGAAACTGTTTTTACTAACAATCAACTAGTTTTTGTGTTGACGGTAAATATCGAAGATTTTTTCACTAAACATTGCCTACTTTTTTTTTTTAAGTTTAAGAATAAGTTTTTTTTAATTGCAAATTTTTAATAAAAAAAAAAAGCTTTTTTAAGGACAAAATGAAGTAAAAATTAAATGAAAAGAAGTTCTTTTATTGGGTAAAAAACAGCATAGTTTACTCAGCGAAAAAATACAACGATTATTTTGTATAGCGTGATGCATAAAGGCAAAGGCTCTAATTCAATAAACGACTCAACACTAAAACAGTGGTTCTTTTTAGGTTTCCTTTTCCCTGTGTTAAATTTGATAAATGTTATAAATTTGAATTACTCTTTTTTTAAATTTAGAAAGTGCTGCAACAATAAGTAATTAAGAACATTTGAAAGTAACAATTTGAATTTAAATAAGCATAAAAATTTAATTGGGTCGCTATGCACGGATCTGTAAGTAGCTTGATAATGAATTGTAAAGCCAAAAAGGTCGAGTAGATCGACATCATCTTGATTAAGACGTTTCGATATGAACAAGTATCATCTTGAAGAACTAAAAATGATACAAGTTCGTATCGAAACGTCTTAATCAAGATGACGTCGATCTACTCAACCTTTCTGACTTTGCAATTCATTAAAAAACTTTAATTTATTGAAAAGCCATTTGCGTTCTTAATGTCAAATCAACGATATCACAACAAAATTGTCAAAATCCCCATTTCCAGTTAATTGGCTACAGGTTCACTGCTCTAAAACAGGATTGTCACAAAGTTGGATGTTTTAAAAGTTAATGAATGTTTTTAAAGTGATTAGGTATTAAAGAATCTTTAAAAAAAAACCATGATTATATTTTATGTCAAGCTTAAGTTGCTAGTTCTGCCGTTAAAACTACATATTACTATTAAAAAAAATATTTTAAATTTTGTTGACCATGGAATTTATACTATTTTGTTTTAAAATTAGAATAAAAAACGTCGTGCAAAATAAATTTAGGTCTTAAAAAACATAGAAAAAAATCACAAAATTGTGGAAACCCTATAAAATATGGCAACAAACGTACCGTACGTGCTAGATTTAAAAAACGCATTTTATGCTAAGACGGCATTTTAAAACTTTCAGTTTCGCCAAACAAATGACAGAAAAAGGGGCTTACCAGAATAAGACAGCTTCAAAATCGACAAAAAAACAGCAGGACGTCATTTTACACGTGTTCAAAACGTAAAACATTGGCTGCACGCCGCATATACTTCCTCGAAATAATATAGGTAAAGTAAAAAGAATGCAGGCTGGTCTACAAGCTTGTCACACTTCGTTTTGACTCTTTGACTCTCGGTGCAATTTTCTTCAGCTGTCGTTTCTCGTAGTTGAGCGCCACCTGGGAATTTAAACCAATAAAAATCAGCATTGTCTCGTTGTTTCGTACTGTAGCAATCTTCCTGTTTTTTAACAGTAATAAACAACTGTTCGCTTATTTAATTCTGGTTGCAACACACTACTACAACCCCACTGATTAAAACGAATAACAAAAAGTTAATTAAAAAGTGGTAATTTTTCTCGAACTGCAAGGTAAAATTGGTATTTTTATCATCGTTTGTAAGTTTATCGATAGTTTAATGACAAAGGCGAATCCAGGGGGCACCCGGTCTTATCTCCTCTCCCCCAAATTTTTGATTCGCCCCTACAATACACAAGCGAGTAGTGTGAGTTTGTGAAAAAGCCCAGTTCCTGTTTCAAACAAGATTTCTATGCTTTGAAAGCCGAACATTATGGTCCGTTTACTTTTTGGCCTTGTTTTGTGACATGTGTTCGTAGCTGGTGGAAAAACGCTGATCTGGGCTGTTTTTAACTCACCTGTATCATGAAGGACATAAATGCGCCGAGCATCAGTATTCCTGCTCCGATGAACAAAGCAGTGCTTGGTTTCTTGGTCGAGTCAACGGCAAGCCCTTGAATAAACAAGTTGTTCGTTAAAGGTGGCGTTATATTTAAACAAGCTGGATACAACAAGTGTTTTGTTGCCTAAATGCCTATACTTGTGTGGATGATCCTAACTTTTGAAACTGAAACCCATCCGTGATTTTCAGACTTTACACTAAGCTTAATACCAGATCACAAAAACTAAGTTTTATTTTAACAGAGGCCTAAACCAGGAATCACCAAACTACGGCCAGCGGGCTAAATGCGGCCCGGCAGTTTAATTCATCCGGCCCACGAAATAATTTCTTAGTGTTCTTAAAATACGGTCAATAATAGTTTTAAAACAGAAAATTCATAGGGTGCAAATATAATCGAAGTTTTGATGTAATACAAACTAAACGGCGGTTTCAAAGCTTTTTTTATATTTTGGAAATCAATTTTCAGGTTATAAAGCATGTCGCTTTTTGCTTCTATTTGGGCCGTTATTTTCACTATTAAATTTTCAGAGTTTTCTTTGATAGATAGTTTTATTTATTAATGGGGTTTTCTTTGATTAACCATGTCAATTAAGTTCCAAACAAAAAAAAACTTAAAACAAAATTTTAAATTCGGCCGGCCATCTTGAATCGTTACAGTAATCCGGCCCGCAATCACCAGTCTAAAAATTGTTAAATCAAACGAAAAACGACCATTTAACAAGGAATAAGAATCCTGGAAGATCTTCAACGTTCTAATCTAGACTCACCAACTAAGGGAGGTGACAACAAGGTTCCGATTCCATTGATGAAGGTGCTGATTCCCAACGCTGGGCCGTACAACTTTAAACCTACAATGTCGGCGAGGATCACAACAGATATACCAGAGAACCCACCCTAAACATAAGCGAAATGTAAATACACACAATGAAAAAAATTTGCAAAAAGCATGCACAAAAGTTCGTAAACAGATTTTTAAGCTTATAGTGTTTTACTTGGTGTAGTACGCAACAGCGAATTATTGTTTGACATATAGGAACCTTAAAACAGTAATATTTAAATTTATTTTTACTGGCAATTAACTAATTTTTTTGTTAAGGGCAAGATATTGAAATTTCTTTTACTAAACAGTTTTTACTTTTTAAGGGTAAGAATGCTATTTTTACTAAAAATATAGTTTTTTTGTAGGGGCAAGATGGAGTAGTGAAATAGATGATTTCTTAAAATATATTTAGCCCTATGAATAGGCACCATCAGTTTCTAGACAAAAAACTTTCTGTAAAATTTAAAAAAATATTTTTTTAACAGTTTTTTTTTATTTTTTGCCATGATCATAAACTAATAAAGTAAGATTTATTTTGTTAGTACGCTACACTAAAAAACAAGGCGAAAATGCAATTACTATGTAAAACAACCTTTCAGAGTACGTGCGATAAATTTCCATTTGCGTAACGTGACCTAGCCAAGTGCGTAAACGTTGCGTAACGTGAGCTACAGGAACTGCGTAAACGTAACCAGTCAGACAGGTGCAGCTTAAAGTGCCTATGCTAAAAAGAGCTATTTCTCGATAGATTTTGACATTAAAAAAGACAAATTTTGCTGGGGTGAAATACTCTTTTAAATGGCGGTAAGAGTTTATTTGATGTTCATTTCCAGGTTTCTTCTTAGTTTTAGACTTTTTATGGTATAAACTTTATACCATAAAAAGTCTATACTATAAAGCCTATGTTGACTAGAGTATTTTGGGTAAATTCCCCGCAGTTTCTCTATAATTAAATTTTAAATAAACAACTTCTTTACCAGCTTCAAATTCTCTCAAAAGACATTTCCCTAATAAGTTAATAAGAATAAGTTAAGTTGAAGAAACATAGGTAATAACAGAAATGTTGTTTTTATAATTAGCCAGGTCGTTGCACTTAAGTATTTGAAACAATAGGTTAAGCAACCCGCGAACAACCTTCGAGTCAATTATATCGAAAACCTTCTAAGGTCCGTTCAGTCAGGTCAAAACATTTACACGTTCTTAAAAAAATTCATTGCGACTTTGCAAGAATTAAGAGTGGCAACGATAAATATTGCCCTGGCGATTTCCAAACTGGAGAGCCATAGCTTCGAGAAGAATGCTTAAAAGGCGGTTAAGTTGCGTTTTGTGACCCGGGTATGGCACGGTTACATTTACTAATATCGGTCCAGAAAAAGATTTCTTAAATCTGTTTTGAGAACTACATAACTAAATTGGAATTTATTTTATATTTGTCTTATGTTTTGTTTGGAACACACAATAAGAGAGGGTATGGGACGATCGGGGGCCGTCGGTCTGGCACCGGCCGTTTTGGTGACTAAGTTTGGGCGCCCCAGTTTGACGGCGCCGTTAGGGCGCCGCTGTTTAGCACCGGAATGTTTGTCCCTGTTTGCGGTTATTAAAGCTTAATGGGTGGGGTTAAAAATAGGTTAGGGTTGAAATTATTAGGGGAGAAAGTTATGTACTTGGGGGTGAGGTTTGGGGTTAGGTAAAAAGTTGTATATGTCTGATTATGATCATTTAGGTGTTTTTCTGACGGGTTTAGGACTTATTCCGATTTAGACGGTACTAATACCATTAGGCCTTATTTCGAATTGTGTTTTATTCTGACGTTGGTGTTGTTCTTATCTCGGGCTTATTGACTGGAGTTTTTTTTCACTTATAAAAAGTTCAGTGAATAAAATTGAGTCGCCAAAGCATCGCTGTTAAATTTACGCTTAGTTTTTGGGTTGCTGCGAAAAAAGGTTGAGAAACACTTGGTTAGAGTGAGATTAATTGCGTAAATGCACACGGCCAAACAGACGTTGGCGTTCTCAAGCATCAGAGAAAAACGTTCAAGTGCTCGTATTATTTTTCGCAGTTGGGTTCCGCATCTTTTTTCGTCCCCTAGTTTTAAAAAGAAAATACATTGGTATAACAGATTGAGCAAGCATTGGCGCATGGTTGTTTCTCGACTCGTTACCTTCTGAGCCTACATAGCTCAGTTGGTAGAGCGACGGTCCCGGCTTGACCGGAGGTCGTGAGTTCGAACCTCACTGCAGGCTAGTTGTTTTTCTAGTCTGCCCTGCTTGCATCATAGATCAACAGACTCGGTGAGTCTGCAATGGCTTTCGGTGTACATTGGTATTACGCTTAAAAAAATGTTATTATGCGTGGTAAAGAATATCGACTTGCTCGGTAATAATTCACAAACATTCAATTAAATCGTTTTGACTGTGATTTAGAAAAAGTTAGATAGAATTTGTTAGAAATTTACTACTATTTAAACCCGCAAAAAAATCAAAGTTTAAGAGTTGTGCGTCTCTTGGGAAAACGAAAAAATTATTGCTACCAGGAAGCCATTCGTAAGACCTAATTTTGTGTTTAAAACACGACTGTGAACGATTCAACAATTTACTTTAATGAAACGCGAAATAAGTAACATTTCAAAATTGTGAAGAATAACCCGGGAACCTGCGTTTTCCGACATAGTAGCCCTAAAACAACAAGTTCCTATAACACAGAAACCCAAATACTTGTGCGTGCATATAGCACTAACAGGTGACCTGTGCCACCATCTGAGTGCAAAAAAAACGAACTCGCTTTATTCTACCTTTACAAAGTTTGGTTAGAATCTGATTGAAATTTAGTAGATATAAGCCTGTAAGACAAACAAAGTTTACCAGTTGCGCGTTCGTTAAAAAAACGAAAAAAAATGTTACCAAGAAGCCATAAGGACTTAATTTTGTCTTTAAAACACGATTGAATGAACGATTTAACAATTATCGCAAAAAACGTACATTTTAAAATTGCGAAAGATAACCCGGGTTTTCAGAAAAGCAGCCTAAAAAACGGCAACTTGTCATAAAACAGGAATGCAAATACTTGTGCGTGCCTATAGTACTAAATATGACCCGGTGACCCTATCTGAGTGCAAAAAAAAATCAAAAACGGACTTTATTCTACCGACAAGGCATCATTTTGCACCTCTTATCCCCCCTACCCCTTGGGGTGTCAGTGGGGTCAACTTACTTGGAACAATCCGCTCACAGCTGCCATTGCGGCTAGGCTTTCGAAGGAATTTGTGAGTGGCACGATAAGACCGCACACTGCAAGTACAGCCAGGACTGCAGCAAACATCAGCACTCTGTTGATGCTGGGCAAAAAAATAACATGAATAAACGTAAAAAATCAATTTTATATTTTTTGTAGGAATTTTCTTTTGCAATAAACAGTAGGAAATAATTTGCAATAAACAGTAGGAAATAATCAATGGCTAGAGCAGGGGTTCTTAAACTGGGGTCCATCGACCCCTTGGGGGTCCTTAAATTGGTTTTAGGTGGGCTATGAAGGCCTAATAGAAATATTAAATTTAAAAACTAATCATTTTTTCAAAGAAAGCAGTTTAATTAAAAACAAAACAGTTTTGCACAGAATGCATTTAGACTCCATTTCACTTTCACATTTTTTTAGACCAAAATCAACAGATTTATGAAGTTCATTTGTATTGTGACGTCAATTCATGACGTCATTTTTTGAAAAACTTTGCCTATCGTGGTTTACGCGATGTCAAAAAAAATTTTAGGGGTCCGCGGTAAAAAAAGTTTGCAAACCCCTGGGCTAGAGGTTGTAATCAAACGTCAAATGAATATCAAATCCCATACAGAAGTTTTGGTAACATATTTTGAAAGTTTAGAATAATACTTTAAGAGCGCGTTGAAAATGAATAAAGTGTTAATCAAAACGTTTAAACCATTCTTCTGCACAGACTTTCATATTCATTTCACTACAACCTCTAGCCATTATATTCACATTTAAAGGAAACGTTCACAAAACCCAGGACTGCAGCGAACGTCAGCACTCTGTTGATGCTGGGAAAAAATAATAGAAATAAACTGGAAAAATTAATTATTTACCGGAATTTTTGGGTAAAAATTTACTTGTGCAAACAAGGGGAAATACGTTACACACGTTTTATACGTCAAACTTTTCGGTGGCAATATGCGATGCAATGCTGGGCAATAAACATATAATGCGTTAACCAGTATAGCGAACATCAGAACCAGGTTGATGCTACAAAATAGCAGTTCAAATAAATGTTAAAGACATTTCTATACACCGGAATGGCGCGCACGGATGTCTGGCAGTTTCCGTTTGAGTCTGATACCGATGTTTCGGGCAAAATTACCACTTAATGACGTCATTAATACATATTTGTAAAACCCAAATTGATAAAATTAACTCTAAAAATCAGTGTTATAATGACCTAGGTCACTGTTTTCAAATGACTTAAAATTAATTGTTTTTGTCTAACATTTTGTTATAAAATGAAGTTATTTCACAGTTGCAGGCAAAACCATCAGATTGCTACATTTTGTGTTTTCTGTTTCTAGTTGACCTATTGCTCAAAGTCGAACGAGTTTACCAATTTAGGGGGTTATTGCTAAAGTCACGACTGAACACCGGTATCACATTTTCATCAACCAACTGGTCAGATACACAAAACACAGCGTCATAATTATATTATTTTTATTCTCATCGTCATACAGCTTCATTTTACTGGCATTGCAAAACAGAAAAAAAAACTGTCCTGATGAAAAATAGAGAAATATAATTCACCTCTGAATGTCGCCGAGGATTCCAAAACCGATCCTTGAGAAAACTTCGGTGGCTGCTGCGATTGACATGATGAGGGGGGCTTGGAGGGGAGACACGCCTAACTGGGGGGAGAAAATCATGTAATTACGTCATACATGGGTAAATTCGCGATTTAGGCAACTGAATTTTGTTCGTAGAAACCACATTTTCAGGATGTGTTTAACACGTATTTTGTTACAGGTTCTCAAAGCTTTAAATTGCGTTTGAAGTCAATCAAACTACAGAATTTGTAGACTAACAATATTTACAATAAAAGTTGAATTTGTAACAATATTTACAATAAAAGTAGTCATTGTAGCAAAAAATCTACTGCCTAGTATAAAGGCACTGCTCACAAAAGAGGTAACATTACGATGGTTGTCGCTTTTTACATTACATTCAATTAAATGTGAAAATCTCTCGTAAAAACGCACATAGCATAATAAGAAAAACCCTTCAACACCAAGATCGTTTCGAGTATGTATATGCGCGACGTCAAAGAGAAAACGGTTTGAAGTTGGGTAGTTCATTAACATTGGCGCACAACACACACCTTAAAATAAACTATACCGAAAAAGGAGAAAAAAATTACTCAACCAATATGTTTTTAGGATTCGAGAAGCAATAATCACAATGTACCTCAATTTCGGCGAAGGGGACAATGTAGAGTTGATTGACGATAAAACCGGCGAGAAATATGAGTTGACTGATGCAGTAGACAATGTAAGCTGGTCTCCTTAGCAGAGATGTCCATGGTTTGGCAGCTGCAGCTGGTTTATCCACAACTTCTTGCTCGATGAGAGCTTTCTCGTTATTTTCGTCTTCCTGGGAAATGATGTTTCCATTTAGTTGGAGCATATAGTGGCGTTGGGTTTGTTATAAAACGTAGAATACAATTTCGTAACCTTGAATTATTAGATTGGGCAACATTTCATTAAAATACAAAAGAATCAAGTAAAAGAATGTCTTAAGATTCTATTGGATCTTTTTGGTTATTTTGCAAAAACCTGCGCACAGTATGCTATTAAAATTACTACGCTTATATTTTTCTCGCATTTTTGAAAAAAATATTTCGTACTGATTTCTCAACGCATTTTGTACAAAATAATAGTGCTGCCCAAATCGATAAAGGCTAATTAGCAAAATAAATGTAATTTAAAATATTTGATACAAAAAGGCAAACAAAGAAATAAATATAGCAAACAGTGAAAAAAAAAAACAGTCAAACTACGAGAATGTTCATTAAGAAAAATACGGACAGCCAGACACCCCCTCACCTTGTCATTTTGTTCAACCACCCTCATTTCCGAGTCTCCGCCTTTCGCTTTGGGGGATCCACCCTTGGCGAGTCGCATAGAAAGCGATATTGGCCGCATGAGGGCGCCAGCTACCGATAGGTTTAGGAAGACGGCGGCCATTATTAGGAGGTAACCTCGCAGGCCGTAGATGCTGATGAGAAAACCGTTGAGCGGACACACTATAAAGGTGCCGGTAGATCCACCTGTCAATTGACGCGTTTTTTTAGGGTTGTCGCACAATTTTAAGAAAAAAAATTTGAAAAAAAAATTGTGAAAAGTTCGAAATGACTCAAGTCCCAGTCAAGTCATTTGCAAAATAACTAAGTTCAAGTCAAGTCATTTAGAATAAATGACAAGTCAGGTCCCAGTCAAGTCATTTTAGAGCAAATCAACTCAAGTCCTTATCATTGAAATAAAACTTTAAACCATTAAAACTGGTAAAAAAACAAATTATGAGCAATTACTTATTATTAAAAAAAATACAATTAACGCAACATATTAAAAGCAAATTGTTTTAGGTGCAAAAATTAAAATAAATACCCCAATTTTATAAAAATTGCCTAATGAAAACACTTTACCCAAGTCATTCGTCGAAAAGACATAAGTACAAACCAAGTTTGTTTGTTTAAAAGCGTTAAGTCAAGTCAAGTCGTTTTGTCCAAAAGACTTAAGTCAAGTCAAGTAATTTAAAAACAGTGACTTGAGTGCACAGCAGTCAAGTCATTACAACACTGGTAACCTGTATAGGAAAACGAGGACTGTGTAGTTGTCTAACCTCAATATCCCCTGCAGCTATAATGCTTACCTATGCTTGCGATGTTGGTGGCCAGAGCTCGTCGTTTTTTGAAGTAAAATCCGACAAGGACAGGCGCACACACGAATGATATACCGAGACCAACACCTGTGACAATAAATTGATTCTGATGCAAGAAATAAACAAATATTAGTTCGAATGTTAAAGTAACTCAATAAAGCAGTGGTTCTCAACCAGTTTTAGTCGCGTAATACTTTAGCAATACAGGTCGATCCAGGGGTCGTCAACCTTGTCAGGCGACTAGTCGAATTTCAATTCACCGGTTAAAAATAAATCGATTTTTTTAGTAATAAATATAATGGCAAACAAACACAAGGAAAACAATTATAATAGAAAAGCTCTCGCGCAGCTAACGACCATTTACTTTTGCGTATCGCCATACTTTCTAATTTCGAATATTGATCAGAAGTTCGCACAGAAGATAACGTCGCGAAAAGCGTAATACTTATATATAAAGCACATAAAACGACACAATTCACAAATGTTTAGCACCGTACTACTCTATCATGTGTTACCCAACTTCGTTATTTAAATTGTAACAGCTAAGCAGTGTTCCGACTTGGTTATTTGAAGAAGATATACCAGTGTAAGATTTTATCTTCTTGAAAGTATTTCAACTAAGATTTTCAAAAATTTATGCACCACAACGAAATTTCACCTCACCCTCCCTCAGTTTATTTTGAAGGCAACTTGTGACGTCAACTCTAAAATTTTCTTGCGTACGGGTTAAAAAATTATCACCCAGCGTTTAAACCTTTAGAAACCCGGTCTATTTTGCAATCGCGGTTTGAAACTTTACCTGCCAAGAATCCGGCGAATACGTCGAGGACCGCGAGACTTGGCGCAAACACCGCTATGACGTAAGAAAGACACGCGACCACCCCTCCAACCATGGCAGCTGTGCGATGGCCGAACTTCGCCATTAGGGGGGCAGATAAAATCCCTGCAAAAAAATAAAATAAAATCCCTGCAAAAAAAAATTTCCTCAAAAAATAAATAAATTAAATCGAAGTGGCTGTAACTGCTTGATTTATTTTTACTTTTTGACCAATCTTGTGAGTTTTTATAGAAGCATTTCACGGAAAACCTTAAACACTATTCATTCCTGCAAGTTTAGGAATCAGTTGATTTAGATATAAATATTTTTTTATATTTTTTTAAAATGGATAAAAGAAAACAACCAGCAGCTTAGATCCGAATATAAACAATAAAAATATTAGTATTATTAGTATTTTATCAAACAAAGTTTAGACATGGTTCTTTTAATGGGGTCAATCAGTAGACCGTCATTTCAGGAAATGTCCCTAATAAAAAAATGTTATGCTCTGCAACACGAGTACAAAAACTTCTCAGCTAACGCAATTTCTCACCCATCTTGGATGCTTATATAACTCGGCTACTTACCCTCATTGACTACTCACCCAATTTTCTAATTAACCTACCCCTAGCTACTCGCCTAACCAAATTACTCCCATAAAAACGCGGACTCGAGTGTGATTCAAACTTGACTTCTCACATAACTCGAATATTTCACCCACCCAGCTTTATCACTTAACTCGGGGACATTTTTTTACACCGTGGCCCCGTTTAAAAAAAAAACTTTTTTAACTTTTTAAAACAACTAAGCAATGTCATTTTAATTAACAACTGGTTTATAGAGTAACCGGTAGTTAGAATGGTAAAATGATATAACAAACACATTCCAAATTCGCCAAAACACATAACTTGCCTACTCACATAACTCAACCACTCACCTAACTCGACCACTCACATAACTTGCCCATTCACATGAATCCAACTATTCCCCAAATTCGCCTACTCACATAACTCAACCACTCACCTAACTCGACTACTCACATAACTCGACTACTCACATAACTCGGCTATTCGACTACTCACCCGCGAATGCGAAGCCGAGAGTTGCGAGTGCAGTTACCCACCCCACACTCGAGTAGAGGGCGTCATACTCTTCCATAATCGGCACGAATAGAACGCTTTGGCATCTGGAAAGACATAAAAAAGTTGTATATTTAACGCCAATGGAAAACTCGAAATATTAAAACGAGAAAAAGAGAAACATAAATTACTTTTGTTTTAAATGAGGATTAAAATTTATAATAACTAGGGATTTCGGATAATATGGGATCGGTTACGATAATATCGTAATATCGGTGCCGATCTGATACCAATTTAATCCGCGCATTTCTGCCATGTTTTGTTTTCTTTGTCATTCACCCTGCTGGAGTAGGCGACCAGTGTCGTTCGTGAATTTAAAGGCTATTTTCTGGTGAATTTGAATCTAAAAATACGTATTCTGAACAATGATTGCGTAACATAGAAAAATATATAAATATTCGTATATATTTTTTTTTTTCAACGTAGAGCTTTTTTTCTTTCCGACAGACTTTTTTTAGAAAGTATTACATTAAAAATAGAAGATAAATAGGCTTCTTAACCCCAAAGCATATTCGCTATCACAATCCTAACAGAGGCATTGTATAACGGTTTGGATTTATCATTTATGAACAGTAAAAATAATTATTGGAAGCAGTCGCACAATTTAATCTACTTCTGTATCGGCTTTGCAATTTCTTTTAGGTTTTGTACAACTCAAAGCCAATCTCAAAAAAGGTCACTGCGGGTCATTAAATTCAAACGGTGTAGACTTTATGCGCATCTTATTATAGCAACAGCAACGACTGTCAATCAAGGATGAAACTAGAGTATATTGCAATTAAGAAGGGGCCAAACTAAAAGCTGCACTCGATGCATGAACAAGATTTGCGCAAAGGGCAAAACGCAAAAGAAATTTATTTTTACGTAGTTGAAATAGCCTAAAAATAAAAGGAATGGCCTCGTGCCTAGTTTGTAAAATAGGTCGCGAGCCGGATGTTTTGCGTTGGCCGGATCTGCCGTAGGTTACCCACCCCTGGCCTAAGGGGAGTCCCCCAATCGTCCCATGCCCTCTCCCTGCAGTTTTAGATGTAATTTGGGCCATTTACGCGTTATTCCGACAGGTATAGAACTTGTTTTTATGATTTAGGTCTTACTCCGTAGTATAAATTAATGCGTATTTGCCTTTATCTCGTTTATCTTAATACCCAGAAGTATAGATAATTGATCTATAGGTATGTGTTCCACATTTGTCCGTCCCCGTTAAGTAAGGGGTGGGGGGCAACAATGGGTAATTTTACGTGCCGTTGCCATGGCAGCAATGCGCGCGCAACGCGTGACGGACGAAACGTGATGTTGTCGACATTCGTCAGCCATTTGCGACAAAAACAAACAGACCCTTTCGACAAGATAAGCGCATCTCGACCTTTTGATGTCGCTGTTCTCACTTTCAGCAACTTTTTTAACGTCGCGATGCATCTTTTGCTAACTTAATTGGGCCGCTGGTACCTCACATTTGGCTTGCAATTACCCAAACAACATTAAATATCGAAATTAGGCGGCCAACCGGAAAACAGAGTTGGACAACTAGTTTTCAGTTATATCAAGTTTATAATTCGAATTATCGAACATACAAAGAAAAGATTTACATTAATCCCTGAATGAGAATTGGCTTTAATTTATTTACAATAATTTAAAAAAAATCGCAGTTTTCAAGAGGAATTTAGGTGATTAAGAATATTAAGCCAAAATTGGCACCTTTTAGGCCTTTTTTCATCTGATTACAGCTAAAAAATAGAAAAAAGCCAAAACCAGACAAGGTAGCATTATCGCTAAAATCGCAAATTAGATTAGGACTAAAATTATAATGCACAAGTAATCGCAAATTAGATCAAAATTACAACCAGCTTAAAGCTTTAGTTCGTCGATTAGACAACTCGGATAGTCTAGATCAGTGCTTTTCAACCTGTGGGATGGTACGCACTTGTGCGGATGAAAAAAATTGTAGTGCGGATGACAAACTTCGTGCGGATGAAAATGGTGCATGTTATTTTTTTTTTTTTTTTATTATATGTAATACAGTAATCAAATAAGCTGGTGCGTCCGCTTATGCGTTACAGGTGCAGTAATATAGTCTCGTATAGTGGTTCATATAGTGGTTCACAGCTTAATCTATCTATTTTATATCGGTCTAAGGCACACGGTTTTAATACACAAACCATTTCAATGTTATTTCACAAAAAAAAACTTGGGTTGCAAACTTACTGTGCTTGTTTCGTGCGGATGGATATTTTCCGAAATAAGAAAGTGCGGATGGAAAATTTAAAGGTTGAAAAGCACTGGTCGCTCGCCTACAGACAGACGGCAAAATAGCTTTTGCAAACAACGACTGTACACGGTGCCTTCTGTTTTTGACACCCTGTGACCCACGACTGTATTTTCAGACAAGGACGTCCCAGGAAGGGTTATAGGCGCCCGTTGAAGACCCCTTAGCGACCCCATTAGCCCCTTGTTGACACGCTAAAGGTTACCGCCCATTTAAAGCGCCGTGGTCGCATGCCGCGAATTGCTTTGTCCGAAATGAATAAGACTGTTCGACTGGTAATAAGGAATAAAACAAAGGTATTTTACAATTAAAAGGTGGTCTAACTACATGTTACACTCGATTGAAGAACAAGATTTGCGCAAAGCGCCAAATAATTCTGCTTTAATTGAAATGACTAAAAAAGTATGTGAAATGGCCTCGTACCCAGTTTGTAAAAAGGTCGCGGGCCGCATGATATGCGTCGATCTGGCCCGCGGGCCATAGGTTGCCACCCCTGCTTTAGATCAACTATTCTTTAACGTTATAGTGTCGTTGAGTGTTGCCGTTGAAACAAGTCCTTTTGAAAACCACCAGTTACAATTAAATTATTTGGAAAATAACAGAGTCCCAGGTCCAACAAAGTTCCAGTCCAAGTCGACAGTTGCCCAAGTCAAGTCGCAGTCGTGACATTATAAGAACAAGTTAACTCATTGACAGTGACTTAAGTTCATTAAGTCAATGTGATTACAACACTAACGTTACCATATATACAATCATAAACGTTTATGGGAGATATGACTAACACGCGACATATTATTAAACGGTGCGCTGTTTTTATGGCAAAGTAAAAACACGAAAAATTGCTTGGGTTTTACCGGTTACTTATAATTTTTCATAATTTCTATGACGTTTTTCGTATGAGCAGATAGAAAAACGTTTTCTTGAGGCTACGATTAAAATCATCTTTCTCCCTAGGGCGATAGGAAAGTAGATAAAATGCGTATCCACTCATACGTGCAAGTTTTTTTTCGTGGCCATTCATAACTGTTTCCCGCCTGCGCTAAGCATAGCGATGTTCGATGCTTGACATTTCTTTCCAAACCCAAATGACGTCATAACAGTGTGCAAACAAGCAAGATAGATTAAGTTGAAACGTTCACAAGCATATCCAGGTTATTAGACCATCATTTGCTTTAACGTTCAAAAGTTTAGGTATCTCCAGTTGTTAACCTTCTAATTTTCGAATAATTTAATTTGGTAGAATTGCTGCGGTTGATGGTAAATCATGCTCGAAACTCCTCTATTAATTATCGCACATGTACCGATACTACCACTGTGCATCGGGTATTAAGTCCAAGTCAAGCCTTTTTAATTAAATAACAAGTCATTGTCATGAAATTAAAAAGAAACATAAACGCAGTTTGTTTGAACGTATAACCGTTATAACGTATAGCAAGAAAATCATTCTATACGCAAAAATTAGGAAAAATACCCAAATTTTATAAAAATCTTTATACGTTGATTTGTCCAAAAGACCCGAGTCGGGTCAAGTCATTTGTTAAAAAAACTTAAGTCAATTCAAGTCATTTTGCCTATAATACAGAATTCAAGTCAGGAGATTTCGCTAAAAAGACTTAAGTCAAGACAATTAATTTAAAAACAGTGTCTTAAGTGCACTTAAGTCAAGTCATTACAACACTGTATATTAGTGACAGGGGTCAAATCGTGGTACGTGTACTCAGAGGTGTAGCTAGGGGTGGGCGGTGGGATATTTATGTCCCAGGCGCCAAAATGAGGGTTACAAATGTCAAAATGAGGCTGTTTCTTATGCAATGTTCTATTAAAATTTAAATTGTTTCAGGTACAGGCACATTTTGAGTATAGGTGCCATTTTGAGTTTGACTTACCGTACGGTGCCAAATACGATGACGTAAATAACGAATGCGGCCCCAACGACCACCCAGCCCCAACCCCCGTCCAGGGCCTCCGGTTCCAATGGCGCCGCTTTGGCCTTTGGCTGAGACAAAAATAAACAAGAAATGTCAAAAACATATGATAATAGAGATAAAGTTGTCCACAAAAAGAAACCAATGCAGTTGCTATTTTAACCTTTTAAAACGAAACAAAAATGTCCGAGATAAAAACTAATCTATTGTAGCTTGATAATGAATTGCAAAGCCAAAAAGGACGAGTAGATCAACATCCTCTTTAATTAAGACGTTTCGATTCGAAGTTGAATCATCTTCAGGGAATATGCCCACAGACCCACACTATCTGAAAATGACACAAGCTCGTATCGAAACATGTATCTTCTTTATTTACCAAATCCCTTTAAGCAGATAAAAACGTTTTTCACTTTTAGATCTAATAATAGATCTGTAAATTGCCACATAAGAAAGCAATTCTATTTGCGCTCTCTCAAATGACTGTAAAATATGCTATTGCCAACAAATTATTCATTATTTTTCTAAAGATCACAAAAAAAAAACAGTCGTATTTTTTTGCTGGAGAGGATACAGAACATGTTAAAACAGTTTGGTTATCAAAAGCGGCGTGTATTTGCATCGAAAAGCAATTAACAAATTGTGCAAAGCTAGCAGAATTGCTGCTGACCGACGCTATATGTGATAGCAATTAACACATTATACTGACTATGGGAGTTTATGCATTGCAAAGGATTCAAATTGTCAAAACCGCCACAGGCTATAAATCAAACTTAATCATATCCTAGTTACAACTTTGGCGCTTGTCTAGAATCCTGCCTCAAGTTTTATTAAATCAGTGCGTATTATTTGGATTAGGGTGCTGGTTAGCGTTGGGTTCGGGTGGGTCAAGTATCCTTAAACTTATTATCCAAGTTTGCAAGTTCAATTTTCACGACTGGTTTTCAAACTGTACCTAAAAAGGTGGTAGGAATTCCAGAACAGCGCCAAAACTAGTCTTGGCGGCCTGTTTTCCAAAATCTTTGCATAACAAACTTTTATTCTCCGAATACATAGTTTCAAAACTTAACTTTAAACAGCAATCTAATTTAGAAAATGAGCTGTTACCTGTTAGGTTAACATATAAAAGCCAACATACCTGTTCATCCGCTTGCTTTTGTTCCTGTGCTATCAGACTTTGTCCTTGTGTTTCTTCGGCACATTGACTGCCTTTGGCTGTTGCCATCATTGACCTATAGCTTTACTGAAAAGAGCCTTTCGCTAAGTAAGTAGGTTGTAAACACTTTCAGCACTGCGTTAAACCACGACTGGCCCAACTTGTGTTGCGTCACAATTAGAAGTGGCTCGCCTACATACAGTAAAAGGTTCTTTTTTCTGCAGAAATATAGTTCACTAAATGAAGTGGCCAAGGTACAGGATTGAAAAATATATTGGCTTTTCGTTCGTGGCATTATAAACGTTTACCAAAGCCACCGAAATACTAAGTAGCCTACAGCAGCCAAATTGTTTTCGGCAAAATTCTCTTCACTGAACTTTTGTAAGCGAAATACACCTGAGAAATTACCATAGTACTTACTTAATTAATATGAGCCATGTCTTAGTCCAAACTGTTTTGCTGCACATGTTTGTCGCATTAAACAACATAATGTTCCATTAGTTGTATATCAGCCCTTAAATAGTTAATAACTCTTATGGGAGCCGCGAAACAATGAAGCCTTAATGCTGCGTTGTGCAAAAGCACTTGATAACTTCCTGCGTAAACTCATTGAGTCTGAAAAATTGACAGAGTAAGGCTTGGGTATAGTCTGGGAAAAAGAACCCGGTAAACTACTCGCTAATTGTGTTTGTATCTTCGTTGAAAATCAAGATTTTAATCAAATTACAACCCATTGTGCCGTTTTAAGTGGCTTTTGTACCTTTTTTATGTGAGTATAATGCTAGTAACTTGTAAGGCTGTGACTTGAAGGATACCTTGTATAGTTGACCTTAAACCAGGGTCGGATTAAGGGTACTGTAAGCATAAGGCTGTTTGCTAGAGAAGGGTCTAATTTTGCAAACCAAGCTACAAAAAGTAATAAAAATACATACATATTGACTCGATCTAGTCATTCATTTTTCAGCAAAAACTGTACTGTAGTGATACTGAATCTGTATCACTAGCAGCCTAACAAAAATTTTACCTTAAAAAAATTGATACAAAGAAAATTAAAAAGTCACACATATACGTTGTACAGTACGCACCCTTTCAAAAATAATTGCCGCCGTTATTTACAATGTTTTCGAAAGCTTTTGCTATCCAAATCGTAAATCTTACTTGTTGCGCCTTCGTTGTAGTCAAAAAGTTGTTTACGAAAAATTCTCGTATTCCTCGTCTATGACGTAATAATATATGCTTATCGCCATTCGAAAAACACAGATCCAGACTTACTGTAAGTCTGTTTGGGAAAATTATTTAACTTCACACTTTTGAGCAAATCATTTGACTTGGAAGTATTTTAGACGAATGAATTGTGAAATAAATTGTTTTCATTAAATATTTTTCAATAAAAAAAGGAAATTTATCCTAATTTTTGCCCGAAAATTCTCCGAATAATCTCCGGTTCCAGTGCCTAAAAAATCAATACTGTGGTAAATTTGTTAAGTTTGGTTTGCCCAAAGCTGTATTTAAACACGATTCCAGGCCAATTCAGTTCGAAAGACGGGAATATGTTTCACGTGGTAAATCCTAAACAATATTAGTCGTGATATTAGAACTCTACCAGTGGTGAACTTTCCTAGACCGTGTTCTTGTAAAATAATTCTTGATACACACAAAACCGCTAAAAGCCATCCCCTTGAATGTGTTTAAGATGTCAGTTGGACATTTGTGCATTACATCAAACTTTGGTTTCCTAAGGTTATTTGGTTTAGACGTTATGACTTGTAACTTCATTTCTAAAAACAGGTATAATCGTTCCGGCGAGAAAACTGTTCTACGGTCAGCGCTGCTCTACAGTGCTTAGTGTAACTATTATGTCACACACAATACATAAAGAGTAAAATAAAAAACTAACCTAAAAGTAATAAAAGCGCGATTTTCAAGTGATAATGCTGCTGACCATTTTTTTGATCTAAACCATCGTTTGGTGAGTTTTTTTACATTATTTTTTTTTAAGTTTAAGTGAAGCGTTTAGGAATACCCTGTTTACTTTTTAATGGCTTTGTATTATCAAAGAAATTGTAATCTCTGTGATACGATCGGTAAATAGTGAAGGACAGTTTAGATAATTTCGCTTTTTAACTAAAAAAAAAAAAAAAAAAAGGGTAACCCTGAAAGAAATACACCACTAAAACAAAATTTAATTATTGTTGAAGGTTTTGATCCGTAACTACATCATTTGAATGAGTATGGCGCCACGAAAAACGCCATGATGTTATTCAAACTTTTATACCAGCGGTTTCCAGTGTCATATGACCTGATCAATGACTTGGCTGACATAAGTGACTTAAGTGCACTTGAGTCACTGTATCCAAGTAACTTGGCTAAACTCTTTCTGGTATTATGCTTTGACTTGACTTTGGTGATATGAATAAATGAGCTATTTAGACAAATGATTCGACATAAATTTAGGTGATTCGAGTAAAAACATTTAACTTAAGTTTTGTTATTTGCGTCAATTGTTGTCGGCGTTTTACTGACACCTAACGTAAATTGTTAAAAAATGTTTTTGCCAGGTTAAGTTGCAAAGAGCATAAGAAAAACTCAGCTTTTATATACTTACATCATTTTAATAGGTTTTATACTTACGCCATTTTTTACAAATCCAAGCTATACAGATTCGCCCTTTTACCAAATAATCAGCGAAAGATGAAGCTAAAGGAATAGGCATTGTTTTAATGAAAATATTTTCGCTTTATTCGAATTATCAGTTTTTGCAAAGGAAAGGGCGCGGCCATAAATCACAAACCTGTTATCATAGGTTTTAAATTTCCACAGGATATCATACACCATAATGCAGTGGTTCCAAATCAGGGGTTGCCGGTGCTTCACAAAATAGCAGCTTTTTACGACAAAATCTTGTGAATTCAACTTTGTATACCTTTGACATTCAAGTAGACTTCATAATGTTATTTCAAGTTCCCTAGAATTTATAATTTCGTCGTAGTTTGACAAATTAATGGTTAGGATCGGTATTGAAACATTTATAAACTTGTAAGCGTGTTTAAGTCAGTGATTGCCGACCTCTTTTAAGTTTTCGATAGCTTACGCGACCCCCTAATTATAGAGTATGATACATAAACCAGAGCCAATAAAAAGCACATTTCAAAATTGGCAAAATTCAAATTGGGAAAAAATCTAGACGAATTGTACCAAAATTTGGCTAAATGTTTAGATTTGAGCATGCACAACAAACTAAAGTTGCGGTTTGAGCGTCCATTCATTTTTATTAGAAATTGTTTGACTGAAGCAACGCGAGATTGATTAATTTAAAAGTGTAATGGTGACGTCATAAGCACGACTGGTTCACTGCAGCAAAATCAACATTAACACAAATGTAGTTAGACCGTCGGTTGCTTTTTCTCATTTTATACTGCTAAACTTTTAGTTCATATTGCTTACTTCTGTACCATCGGCTGAAGTGTTTTAAAAGGGTTATGTGACTAAAAAAGAACTTGAAGCCAGCGAGTGTATTGGCGGCAGTTTTGGTGTCAAATTCTTGAATAAGACAAATACATGTATCAACCAAGTCTGCATTAAATCCATATAAAACTTATGGCTTGTGTCAAATTTACAAGTTTTACCCAAAAAGGCTTACCTCATGCTGAGTCACGTTTTGCCTACGTGACCGTAAAGACGTTCTGCCCGCGGGGTTATCGGAGCGGAACCTGGTGGTGCAGTGATCACTCGGTCATTGCAAGTCCGCCAGAAAGCGGAGTTCCAATTTCGATTTTCCGCTGAGCTGAAAGCTGAATCGAGAATCAACTTTGACGCTAGTTTGCGGTTCTTTAGACTTCAAGGAAAGGGGGATTCCCTAGCCCTAGAGGTGAATGCCGGGCAGGAGCTTTAAACTGTGACGTCAATAATTTTTTTCTTGGATCGGAACCAGGATTATGACGTAGAGACCGGGAAATGAGTAAGATAAGATTTTTCGGGTGATATCAAAAAAACAATCTTGCTTGAAAATATATCAGTTTTGCTCTGTTTAAATGCAGTTTGATATTATAAGGCGCTGCTGGTGCGAGAAAAAATGGTATTTTTATCAACGTTTTTTGTCTTGTATAAGCAGCGCAGTTTCATAAAGTAATCGATTTTGACAGACGTAGAAACTACTGGACATTTGTATGTTAATCGTCTTTCGTAAAAGAGGGTTTACTAGATGTTGGGATTACCAGACAGTATAATATGCGTTCTTGTTGGAATGAAAATTGTGAGAATTGTTCATGAGACTTAAAATAGCCTTGAAATCATGTAGTCTTTGCTATGATGAAATAATTAACTATTGGACCAAACAAAATCAGTTCTTGTACAGATTAATTTTAGAGAACTTGACAGTTTGTTGGCGGTATGCTCATTTAATGCCTTGTACCGTTTGTTATTTCAATAAACCTAAAGCTACGTTTATAGCAAACATACCTAAAATAATTACTTGGTAAATGGAGTAAAAATAGTTTTTTTTTGTTACCCGCAGGTTGCAAAGCATTTTACTCCTATATGTAAATCAAGGCAGCTAAAAACGTCACGAAAGAATGTTTTTGAGTCACGCATGAGCGGCTTGCTGCTCCGTCAAAGGCCAGCGTCAAAGAAAGTTTGCAAAGCAGCGAGGTTTGTATGTTCAAGCTCAACTACCACTTGAATCGATACGACTGCATTTCTAATGTTGAAGTTTCCAGACCTAAAAAAATAGTTTGGGAGGGGCTCCTTGCTTTTCACCGTTTTGTTTTTCCGGACACGACCGATTCCTCTTTTTTAAGTGGTCATTTGACTATGAATTTGGCTTTACTGTGCACAACCAAATGTAACAAAAATCGCAAAAAATTTTCCAAAGTTAATTGAAATCCACTTAACATAATTAGATTCGCATAATTAGATAAAAAAAAGTATATGAATATACTTAGTTAAAAAAAAATTATCTCGACTGTTTCAAAAATGTTCTTCGCCAAAAATGTTTTTATGTTAACGTTTTTTTGCAAGATTTCTTTTTTTGTGAGGGGGTAGCTCGAGGTGACTGGGTTTTACCCCACGGGCAACTTTTTTAAGCACCCCTGTCGGTTCCCCTACTCGCATTAAAACAACAATCTTTCTGGAACCACGGGTACATCTGTCTGTCGATTATTGCTAAGCTTTTGTGAGGGGAAAAAGTTGCGCTGTAGCAACAAATAGAGTGAGTAGGCAAGCAAGCAACTAATTTTTTTTTGCTACGCATAAGAATAAGCGCAAATACGCAACGGTCTAACGAAAAAAAACACAGGGGAGGGCTTAAAAATACCTTCAACTCAGCTGTAAAGTTAGAATTTTAGGCATTTAGGACAGAAATAAAACAGAAATTACCCAATATTGAGTATAGTATTGAAAATCTAGGCAATAAATGGACGTTGTTGCCTAATGGCAAGCATATTACAGATTCCGGTTTGCATATAGCGCAGCGTAGTTCCCTTGTCACAATATTCTACGTATTTAGTCTCCCTTAAAGGCTGCATTGACTGTTACTGGAATCGCATCTTTGTATTCTGTACGCTTCAGTAAACAGAATTTAGATTACTTACGCGAGGTGTGTTTTTAGTTATCTTGTGAGGCCAGGCTAGTCTTGAGAAATCAGAGCTAATTAAAGAATATTAAACAGCAACTTCACAGCGCAGACCAACATTTTATGGGGCAATAATGGCGACGTTACGTAGACGATTGTGGGGCCATGATGAAAACTTATGGCCATGTTGAAAAACGAATAAAGTTATATCCGAAACGTTCAAAATTCTACCTACTTCTATATTGATGAAGATTAAACTAAGTACAGAACTTAGTAAACCGAAAATCAGTTTGTTTGGATGTTATATGATCAATATATTTCGCTATTACGGCGAATATGCAAATGTGATAACAGATGCATATGACAATTAGGGCGAAAAAATGCAATCGAGTATCGCAGAAATAGTAATTATCAAAGCCCATAAAAGTAGGTAGCGATTTGAACGTTTTTTTAAATTATAATAACATGGCCATGTTACAATTGAATAAAGAGATATTCAAAACCTTCAAAACGCCAGCTACTTTTGTATGGCCTTAAAAGTCTTGTTAAGTGTTTAACAAAGTTGTTTTCATAATAACTTGAAAGAATAATGTTGTGGAAAGCCGCGCCCAAAACCGCTCATCAAATTTGCAATATCGACTCATTAAATTTTCAATCAGCTATTTAACTATCAGACGTATTTCGATACTATCAGCTGGCTTTGCGTGTCGTCTCCAATTTAGTATTATCTGACATCGTTAGTTATCCTCTAAAACGGCTTATCTCCATGGGTTATTCAGAGGGCGTTTCCAGTATCAAAACAACAGTTCACATAACATAAATCCAGTTATGACGCCTTTTAAAGCAGATGCGTACAATTTTTCTCTTTGTCAGTGTTTCTTTAATGGTTTTTGTGAGTTTTATTTTGTTTTTAGTGATCCCATTACTGCACTTAAGGCTGTACAGACATGCCCAAGCGAACGAAAACGGACCCTTTTTTCCACATGGAAAATCTGTGTCAGTAATTCACAAATTACTATAATTAAATTAAATTGGCCACATATATCTGTTAATTCTACAGCTACCATGTCAGTTTCAGATTAAGCTTTTCTGTTAATATTAGTTTCAGTATAGTTCAAATCAATCTGCTTGTCAAGCCAATTTAATCACATGGGTTTATAAACACTTGAATCTCTGCCATTTTAACTTGGGTAAAATTAGAATAAAGAACACGCCACTTCCTGTGAACTTTAAGGCAGTAGTTTTTAAACTTTAAGTATGGTTAACACTTGAGAGATATTTTAGAGATCAAACTACAAGAGAATAACATCATAGTTTGAATTTTGCCCGAAAAATGTTGACCTTTTATATCAATTACAATTTTTTTTTAATTAAAAAAAATAATTTTAAAATTTACAAGAAGGCTGGCATTACTTTTTATATAAAATGATTAAAACGATTTTTTTTTAATTTAAAAATACCCCTGAAACATGAATTACCGTTTAAGCTTAAGGTTTTCTTATTAAAAATTGGTAAACAGGTCTTATTCTACTTTTTATTTCACTAAAGCAGTGACTATTTTAAAACTGTGTGTATCGTGTTAAGTGTGCCGTGGAACTTTTTCTAATTTAAAAAAATAAGTTATTTGTATTACGGATAGGCAAGCGCGAAAGCATTTCAAATTTAAAAACGCACTATCCATTACAAATAGGCAAACATTTCAAAGTTGAATACGCACTATTAATTGCAATATTAAAATTCTTAGAAAATATACCTATAGTTTGTCGTGTGTTAAGGGCGATTGCAAAGTTTCTCTATCGTTGTTCTGTTAAGGTGTGCCTCGAAATGTTAAAAAAAATGTTAAAAAAATGTTTAAGCTAAAAAACGTTAAAGAACCACTGCTTTAGAGTTCAACAGACCAGTCGTTCCTGTAAGAACTTAACGATTCCGGCTCTGTTATTAGAGCGCTACCACAAGCGAATAGCCTCCCGTGACCTCTGTTGATGCAGCGTGGCCCGAACCCGCAGGAAAACAGCCCGAGGTTCAAGGCTAAGTGGTCTCCAGCATCAGTTGCTTATCTGAGCTTTTGCGTGCGGTTATTGGCTTTTGGGGGCGACCAAACTAGACGAATTATAACCAAACGAACCCTGCATGCCCTTTTGCGTATTGACCTTAGCTTGGTTCGGATTTTTTTCGAAAAGAACCACTTTTTTTCTAGCCGTGAAAGGTTTTTGAAACGTTCTAAATGATACCTACTTCTCTTACAAAAGAAAAAAAAGTTCGAAATGGGTTTGATATTCATACTTCGTCTAACTACAACCTCTAGTCATTATCTTAAGATTTATTTAAAACGTTCAAAATGCTACTTATTTCTGAATGGGCTTTTATATTCTTACTATACGTCTTACTACAACCTCCAAAGTATTTCGATCCCTTCGGCTAAAAAAATTTGCCGAGAATAGCCGAGCATAAGGCCATAGCTAATAACACCTATAATTCGCGCAGCTGTTCTAAGGGTTAAAATATTTTAAGATTTTATTGTATTAAGGCGGAATGTTAGCGACAAATGATTTGGCGTGAGTGACGTGTTAATTGCAGCCAGAATTTAGTCGTTAAACTATCTAATAATACCATTGTTGGTGAAACAAGGATCTGTGTCGAATTTCGGCTTGCGATCAAGCACTAAAAGCTGTCGCGTTTTTTAGGGTCCAAGAGTTGTAAAAAGTAGTCAGATATTTGCATAAAACTCTCACTAAATATACGTCATTACGTGTATGACGTCATTCAATAAAAATCGAAGTAAATTAACTTTATCATGTGGTTTGCGGAAAACGTCGGACGGCGCGATTTTGTTTCGTTTGATTGACGTTTTTCGGTCAACTGTTACGTCACACCTGTATCGTTGTTACATCACACGCGATGTATCGATTGCACCGTTTACCAGCGCGCGACGCATGTAGGTCACCGTCAGTCAGACAAGGTTTGCATCTGGAGAAAACCTCTACTCTCGTTGTGTGGTGTTGTTAGACGGGCTCAGAAACGGTGTAGATTATACTACGATAGGGTTATTATTCTACTGCGCAAAATATAGCCTACATAGGCCTATATAAACCGGGCAAACTATAAAATGATATGCCAAGGCGCTAAGGCAGGGACATGAATTATTAAAAAAGTGATATAGAGTTGGCTTTATTACAGAATTAGTTATTTACCAATAAAAGCAGGTTTTGTGTCTTAAAATGAGAAATATTTATGCTTAAAAGTGCGACACATTAAAAGTTTTCTTACAAAACATGAAGAAAGTTAAAGACAAAAAAGTAAGTTTTACCGTTAAATATACGAAAAACTTTAGATCGCACCATAAGGTTATTAGGACTGGGTACGGCGTGTCAATAACATGTATGGCGGCATACTACTAGAAAACACTATTTAACATGTGAAAATTTCTATGTAAAATGTGGTTTTCTTTCACTATGATTTGCTTATTTTGTATCAAAAGGAATTACATTCAATCCAATCATTTGCCTCGTCAGTTTTTATTAATTCGATTTGATCCTTAGGATAACCCCTAGGAATAGTTTAAATCGTACTCTAAAAGGGTCACCCGGGTTCAATAACATCACAGTATTGATATCGCCATAGGAAGAGAGGATTAAGCGAAAGAAAATCCAATAGCCGGGCCTGAGTCTTCCGAACTGCATTTATCCGTGTTGAACGAGCTTAAAAGTTTACGAGGTTCTTTCAAAAGTCGGCGTGGGAAAAGAAAAAAGGCGCCAAAACGAGAAAATATCATCTCGCGTGCTGTTATGCGAAGATATGTTTTCGCGATAAAATAACAAGCTTGGCGAATAGTGATGTTGATTAGTCCAAGACAGTGGTCTCAACCTTAGCTACATCCTATAGTGTTTCACGCCAAGTCTTTAAAGGTTTTATGCGGGAAGCTATAGGTACAATGCGTAGCTTTGGAAAATTAACGCAAGATTATTATAGAGGTTGCCCAAATTTAACTATTCTCTTAGGTACACTATGCACGGATCTGTAATGTAGCTTGATAGTGAATCTAAAAGCCAGATCGACATTCTCTTCATAAAAACATTAACTGATGATGATATAAGCATCGAAATGTCTTTATCAAGATGACGTCCTTTTATTTAAACTTTTTGGATTTGAGATTCATTATCAAGCTTTCTAGATAATATAATCTTTGTATATGGCCGTATTTGTCTAATTCTAAATAGAGGAATCAGGTTGCACTGTATAAAGACAAATTGTGTTTGATTCTCGACAAGCTTTCGCACAACCGTGCTTCATCAGGTCAAAGTAGAAAATCCTTTATACTTTGACCTGATGATTTTATACTTTGACCTGATGAAGCAAAAGCTTGTCGAGAATCAAATACAATTTGTCTTTATACAGTGCCACATGATAGATAATATAGTGTCTCTTTGTCAAGTTGAGTTACCAAATAATCCAAACCTTTGGGCATCTAGACTTTAAAATGTTTAACAAGCTTTTATAAATAAAATACGGTGAAGCAAAATTAAGTTTAATCTGGTACCTATAGCGAAATAAAACTGTCATTACGTCTTAATCTGCAATATAAGAGTTAGAACCGCTAGTTTAAAGAATTCCCTTCCCTGGAATAAAGTGCGTTATATCAGTTTGGCAATTGTTTCCCGGGTAATTTTAAGCGTGTTTCACCTGTGCGGGCAATTCCAAGCGTGCATACGTTGTTATTTAAGCGCATGGCACAACAAATTGGCGTGCTATTGCCGAATCGCCGTCGTGTGAAAGTTTTACAGAGACAAACGAGTGGGATATATGGCGGTAATTTGCAGTCCTTTGTTTTATATCTCGCTATCAATTGAGCAAAGAAACGCTCGCGCGGCCGATTTCGAGTCTAATAAAACGCCGCAGGTTGAGAACTGGCACCTTACTCTGTTACAGATCGATAAGAAATCCAAGATGCTAAACAGTCAGTTGTGCTCATGTCTAATAAAGGCGAGGTCTCTGTCTATTGGAAGCAGATGTTCGTTATGTTTTTACCTGTATTTTTAGCTTTTCTCAACTGTTGTATCTGTTTGTTCAAGTGACACACTTTCGTATGTAAGGAATATCCCGCACAAGTAAAAAAAGTTTGGCTTTTAATCTCATAAAACTTTGATTGCTTGACTTTAAGTGCTGAATTGCTTGGCAGCACTAAACGTCCAACAATATTTTATGACATATAGAGAATACGATGGATACAACCTAGGTTAAGGTTTATTGTGAATGTGCTACAGTGAGTTTGGTTTAACGAAATGCAAGTTAAACTCTTCACTATAAGTGTTCTTGACTTTCAGACATGTTAAACTCGTCATTAATGAAAAACATTTCTAGCAAATTCTGCATCTACTGGTAGATACAACCTAGGTTAATGTTTTTTATGAATGTGTTACAGTGAGTTTGGTTTAACGAAATGCCAGTTTTAACTCTCTACTAAGTGTTGTTGACTTTCAGACATGTTAAACTCGTCATTAATGCGAACCATTTCTAGCGAACTCTGTATTTACTGCATTTGAACTGTTGTCGTGAAAATATAAAGCCTAAAGAAGTGTTTTAAAGTCGGAAGGGAGTTTATTTTTCACCGAAAAGCTCCTAGGAGGAAAAAAAAGATCTCGTGAGTGATGGAGAGCCGGGATGTGGAGCAGAATCCATCCGAGAAGAACTCAAACTTCATCAGCGCAAAATCCGTGATCCTAAGCAACAAGGAGAAACTCCCAAACATCAAGTCGCCCTTCGTGGGACTTCGGAAGCTCCTAAAGCCGAAGAAAGATGAAGATTACGGGGAGCTGAAGAGCCAGACAAAGTCCCCGCTTCCCAGAGAAGAACAGGATGCTGGTGTTCCAAAGGATGAGGATCAGGAAAAGAGCAAAAATGATCAAGACGAGGCTTCGTTCGTCAACTTGGCTTTCGACAAGGATCAGGATGGAATTGATCCAGAAGAATCGGAACTACATAAGGTTGGTGATAAAATGTTACTCTCTGCGAAAGTTTTTTTAGATTTTGCTATCCTAATCAAAGTAAGACGTTTTAAAAGGTGTTAAGAGAAATATATGCCTCCTAAAACCAACTTTAGTCTGAAAAGCATCTCCAGTGTGTTTAGAAATAAACGAAAACAATGCATTGTTTAAAAATTAAAAAAATGCACTGTTTTGTTTATTTCTACAGGCTGAAAATGCCTTTTTGGCGAAACATATTTCTCTTAACATCCAAAAAAATGACTGACTTACATCAGGACAAAAAAATCTAAAGAATATCTGCTTCTTGCTGCCGGTATCGTTGTCATTTGTATTCTAATCTGTTACACTCGATCATCGTTTAACTATTTTGATTTCTTAGGCGCTCTCAGTAGCTTGTTGTTTGGAGTTTCTTAAAGGTTTTATTACATTCAAAGCATGAATGTTCTATTACCCAAGAGTAAATCAATCAATAATCCACCTGCTTTATAAAGTCTTGTCTAAGTAAGGCCCCCTACTACTACCGTTAGTAAATCGTAATTTGTCTTGTATTTGAACACTACGAAATATTCTAATTATACTTATACATTTTTTAACATAAAAGTGTTCATAAGGAACTCGCTGCGATGGACCGCTAGTCATGTCAGAAATTTCAACTGTTATTGATAATCAGATCGGCATCGATGCCACCGTATTTTTACTGTTCATAAAATAACGGTTTTAAAGTTTTAGGCCCGTGTGTGTAGTTGTATGCAAAATTATAGGCAACAATAATGTCATTTTGTCCAAAATAACTTAAGTCAATTGACTTAAGGTATTACAACACTGCTCGGTACTAACAGAGACTTAATCTTCTCGGCAGGAGATTCGCCAGTTTGTCCGTCTGAAGAGCATCGGGGGTCCTGGTGGAAGGAGACTGGTGGACGAGAAACAGGCCAACATTGAGAAGATGATCGCCGCCAATCCTAACGTTGCACTTTCCGCAGCCTGGAGAAGTCTTCTTCAGGATTCAACATCTCCAATGGTGAGTGACTGCATAACGTGTTTGACTGGTCGGTGCAACCCCTTCTATGACGTCATTGTAACGTAATGCTGTGGTGACTACGATGTCATGATTTAGGAAACGCTTCGGTCACTATAAGCTTTTGTAATTATGCTTTAAAAGCAACTTTTTGCGCTTATTTTCATCTGTATTTGCATCTGGTTTAGCACAATCTTATAAGAAGCTACCAAATCACCCATAAACTATATAAAATGCCGATATTTCTTACGGTTTGCCATAAAAAGCTTATCAATTAAACGAGACTAGTCCCGTCTCTGAAATGCTTCTTAACTCATGTACGTTTCGTAAGATGCTTACGGGAAGCACAATTAAAACCATCGTTAATAACAAACTGAAGTACTGTCCACCGGGGCCCCCTGAAGGCCCCACATTCCTTCCTGCAGGCAGTTTATGGAATGATGATATGTTTCCCGTTATCGTTGTAGGACTTTAAAGTGGCCAGAGAATGGGTACAGTTCATCCGTATGTTTCAGTTCCTAGATTATAGTTAGGGTTAGACTTTATTGGCATTTTGCAGAGGGCTATATACCTCATTTTAAATAAATTTCCAAAGTACTGTGATGTTGTCCAGTCCTACAGCATCCTGCTCATCATGACCGGGCAATTTTCGCCCAAGTTGTTGATTGAAAAAAAAAAACGAAAGCAGACAGAAATCTCTCTCGCGGTCAGGCCTTCGTATTTTCCCATTTATGGGAGCCGGTAAAATGAATCACTCTTCGAAGTTTACTTAAAACCGCCGCGCAGTTTCACTTAAAAGTTTCGCCTTGCTTTTAAGCTCAAAATAATTGACAGGCCGAAATCATGCTGACGTCACCGTTGCAAGGCGCACTTTCCTTGCTATGACGTCACAGATGACGTCAGCAGGCGCGAGCGTGGCGTGATTTTATTCTTAGATAAGCTTTTGCCTTCGGGCCAAAGGGGAATCCCCGAAATAAGCGTTTTCCAATCAAATCACTTTGTTGTTCGCTTATGGACAAGTGAGTGTGCAGAACAAATTGTTTAACAAAGAGTCTACTAGGTCTTGAAAGATTTAACATCTTGTTTTTTAAATTTACATGAAATCATTGTATGTTGAATCCTGAGGTCAAAAATATTAAATCTTGAATTGAGTTGTGTTCTAACTAATGTATCTGTTTAAAAACTGTTCGTTTTGTCAAATATATTCTACTTTGTAATTTAAAACCAAATTCATTCAATTTAATACATTTTACAGGTAACAGTTTTCTCAAAAAATTGCCTAATGAGTTATAATTTTAGTTTTTCAAATATTGCATTTAGTTTTTTAACCATTTTTTGATCATGATTATTCATGTAGCCTTTGAGCCTTTTAAGGCCATGCTGTGGAATTTTAAGGCTATTTAAATAGGCCTTGTAGTTGTCAAGGTATTTGATTCTACCTAAAATAGGAAGATAAAATGTTACTACGCCCAAAAAATAATGTAAACGTCCTTGTATGACGAACGCAGATTGTAGATATCAGACTGACTCGCTGCGTATTCCTGGGTGACCATAACCGCAAGCAAATAAACACAACGTGATGGATAGCATCTCTAGACGCTAGTTATAATATTGGCCTGTCTAATCGCGACGATAAGTTTTAAATTGCTTTACGTCGACGCCCATGTGGCGAATAATAATACTGCTTTAATAAAATCGTGACGAATTAAGTGTAATCCAGTGTTATGAAAAGATTTTTCTTTGTCGACAGAAAGGTACCAATTAACTTGTAGTTTGATGTAGGAATCGTAATCAACGTTCCGACTATAAACAATGTTTGCAAGAAGTGATGTTTAGTTTTACATTTAGGTGTGGTACTTCAGTGAAATGATTAGACACTGTCAAATATTTATATTTTTCTGACGCAATCCCAAAGCAGTAGTGAAATACACACAAACACCGAACACATTTTATCTGCTGGTACTTTCACCGCAAAGGAACAAGCCTAATCAATTAAAAATCCTATTTTAGCAATGATTTTAGACGTAACCTTCACTTTAAATATCTTGGATGGTTTTATAGGCCTTATATTAATCTCTTACAACAGGAGCGGGCAACGTGCGGCTTCACCTTTTTCCATATATTTTTCCCTAAATAAGGCTATGGGTATGCACCATGTTGGGACTTTTGCTCTATCAGTTTCCTGTTTGAAGTGCGATGTAACCCACAGGCTACACCAATGCAGTTGAACTCGAATGAGAAGCATCTATTACAAAACTATCTTCATTCAGTTTATTTGTGTCACTGTTTTACTTGTGTCACTTTGTTATGATAAAGAATTGTTTTGCAACAATTACACTTGTCTAGTACGGTCAAAGTGCAACAGACTTTTGCCACGCATATTGACTTAGATGTTATGTTTAACAGCTGGTTTTAAATTAAGGCTGTTATTTAAATTGTATTAAGCCGATCCGTACAAGAAAGGCGTCATTAAAACTGTAGGAAAAGTTATTTCCAAATCCACAAGTAGAAAGCACTGACAAAAGTGCCGTAGTTGCAGCCTAGTAGCTCATTAGTTTTTATGGTAAAAGCTGAAAATATGAATTAGTGTTAATATGATGTGCAGCCCTCTTGTAAGCATTACATTTCCTAACTGGCCCTTGTGATAAAAAGGTTGCCCACCCCCGTCTTACAATATAATGTTTCAGAACCATTTTCCCGGCGAACCGAACTCCAAGCGTAAATATATCAGCAAAGTTTGGCGACCGAATCATCTTACTCAATTTTTGTAAGTGGGCAAAACATAAGACAAACAGAATAAATAAATTCGAACATAATTAATATGAACGATGCCTTCATATTTCCCCACAGTTTCTTAATTTGTAAGAATTCAGGATCAGAACAAATAAATCTAACCGTGTGAACTTTTGCCGCCGGTATAAAAATTAAACGATCACCCGACTAAATTAAACGATCATTACATTTTGGATCGAGACTCAATCGTTGAGAAACACTGTTTTTTTTACAACTGAAAATCGAATACTGAAGCTATTGATTTCTTGACAACCAAAAATATGAGAATAAATCTTTTTGTTAGTATGTCTGTGACGATGAGTGTTCGTTGGAAAGTGGTAAAGGCTTTATAGGTTGAACAAAAAATGGATTAGATTAAAGCATGGTGTTAATCGCTTTTTTTAAGTCCGGCACGTGGAGCTATGTTTTAGGCAGGACCGCGGAGTCGGAATCGGGACTCGGGACTCGAGGAGTCGGTTTGTTTTGCTGGAGTCGGACTTATTGCTGAATATCCACGTTATTTTAGTTACGTAAATTGGCGAAATACAAGCTGTAGAGTCCGGGCCGGACTCGGGACTCGACAAAATCACGTATTTGATCGGAGTCGGACTCGGGTTTATTTTTTTGGCCGGAGTCGGATCGGGTTATTTTTTTTAACCGACTCGGCAGCCCTGGTTTTAAGATCCGGACAACCTTGTTGTACAGTGTCTAACGTTAACCATTATATCGTGTATGTAGTTGTTTGAATTTTAAAGCAGGGGTTCGTAAACTTTTTTTTACCGGGGACCTCTAAAAATTGTTTTTGCTTCGCGCAGATCACCATAGGCAGAAATTGTTTTAAAAATCACGTCGCAAACTTACGTCAAAATACAAATAAACTTTCAGAAATATGCTGACGATTTAAGTAAAATGGAGTCTAAATACATTTAGTGCTAAAACGTTTTTTTAAACTAAACTATTTTCTTTTGAAAAATTGATTACTTAAAGATATTTCAAATTGGCCTTCATGGACCCCCTGAAATTTGTTCACGGAAGGGGTCCATGGACCCCAGTTTAAGAACCCCTGTTTTAAAGGTAGACTAACTTCGCATACCCTAGTGGCCTAGTCTGTTGTCCCATTGTGTGTGATTGACCTCTTTTTTGTCATAAATGAGTTATGCGAATCTGAAGCGGAAAAAATGTAAAAAGTGCTGATAAAGCCTGTGCAACTGACATTTTTCGTATAGTTAAATTCGTAATAATGTCATTCAGTTTCAAATGGATCAAATAATAATAGATAGCAACTGAAGGTACCTGGACTTCTTAACGTTGATGCAGTTATGGCCAAATAACCTGGAAAATTTACCTTTTATATAAAACGTCTTTTTTAAGATAATGTCGATTTATTCGATCATATTTAGCTTTGACATTCATTTAAAAGCAACATTACAGATATGTGCATAGTGTACGTAAAAATTGACAAATTCTAGGGAAAAGCTTCGTGTATTTTTAAAAGTCATTCGGGTTTTAGTGATGTCCGATTCCTGAAATTTTATTCTGATAGCGAGTCAGTGACAGAAAATGTCTCCCAGCACCTAACATAATTTAACGCGAACCGATTTAAAATATCGAATCGAAACGGATATCCGATCTCAAGTAATATTATCGTTGCCGATTCGATACGAAACTAATTTAAAAATGTTCACTTTTAAAGATGAACTTATGAAAAAACAATAGGTTGTTACCTGAACGTAACTAAAGTTGTTCACTCTTAAGCAAATTAAATGCTAATAAGTTAAAAAAAATACTCTTGAACTTAAGGATAGTAATGACGTCATTTTAGATAGAATTGCGATACTTTTTCGTCCAAAATATCGGATCTTGCTATCGGGATAAAATATGAAGTATAGGTCATCCCTATAAGCATGAGAAGTTATCACAAATTTAGTTTCCCATCAAAGTCTAAATTTTCAATTGTTAGAATTGGCTCGCCATTGAAACCTGTTGCTCGCTAAACTAAGTCTAGGCCGCGTAAAAACGAAAGCGCAAATTAAGTTGCCTGTTTGCGCTGAAACGTGCAAAAAACAAACGCGAAAGAATTAAACCGCTCTATAAAGCCCAACCACAACCCGGTAAACACGCTGCTACATCCGTGAACTATCTTCAGTTCAGCTGGTAGCGGTAAGCCACCGTCTGCAATCCACACTAATCCGGATTTTCATGCCGAAAATAGTGAGTTTACATTTTGAATCACATAAGTGACTTTTTTAAACCCTATTACAATGGCTGCAAAACTTTTTTATTCCGTGGCCCATTTTTTTTATAACACAATTCGTGGCGCACTATATGTACCGTAAACCTTTTTTTCCATCATCCAAATAAATATGTCAACCTGGCTGATATCAAGCGAAATTGTCAGTCTGCAATTTACGCCTGCATTGCAATTGCTCGAAAAATGCATATTTATTTACTTTAAAATATATCGATGGCCCACTGTAAATTGTTTCGTGTCCAACTACTAAGTCATGGCTCACAGTTTGAAATCATGGCCTTACTTTTAAGCTAAATGTCATTATGGCTGTATTTTAGTAATATTTGTTTTGAAATTTATGTGATTTTGCAGCTGTAGATAAAGTAGCACTATTGAATAGCAATTAAGGAATTTTGCTAAGCCGAGCCCTATTTGATCAATTTATCACATCAGAGGCTTTATGAAACCACTTTTGTTTTGATAAGGCTGTCTGTAGATGCATTGATTTAAACCCGTGCACGCTTTTTAAACAAGCATGAAAAGTTTCAATACCTTAACTTTAAAGCGACACCTACTGACTAGATTTACTTAAGTTATTAAGCGTGAGGTGGCAGTATGGTGCTATAAATTAAAATTCACCTTAATTTAGGGGAGTGTTTTCTAAAATCACTGGAGAATGCGTTCTCTAACCACACAGTAGGCCACATATACAATGTTGTTTGTTTCCATTTCCTTTTTATGGGTGGAATATCAATATTTGATGTAACCTTCGCGTTGGCAAGTGCGCAGTTTTACCTTTCAGCAACCCATTAAATATTGGAAACACGCCATGAAAATGTACTGCATGTGCACAACTGCGCCATTTTTACATACTAAGCAGCACGATAGGCTAAAAACAATGCAGTGTAAGTGACTTTAAAGTTGAACGTTAAATATATGGAAACAATTAAAATTGCATTAAGCCTTTCATATTTTTTAGAAGTGCACTGATAGCTAATTTCCATTTAATCTGATTCTTTGGGCGAGATGTAGGCTATAAGGGCCTGTAGCCTATGACTGGTTTTAAATATTTAAGCTTACATAATTGGTGATTTTTTTCTATGAAGTGTGGCTGCCGTATAGGCTATCTATGTTACTGCAAGCCAGGTTTACGAGTTTTAGCTTTTCTTCTTATATCCAAAGATAGGTCTATTTAAGGTCGAACTTTTTAAAGAGCTGCCCAGCTTTTTAATTGATACGTGTCTGCCAGACTTGAACTAGTTTTATTTATCATTTTTTTAAATTTAGTTTAGATTTACAATTAGAGCATTTTTCCAAAATTAGATTAAAATTATAATTACATCATTTTATTTTTCTCAAATTAGATTGGAATTATAATTACCAAATTCATAAAACAACGAATTTTAACTGGAAATACAATTGAATTACATTACAATTTTTGTACGTTTAACATAGCCTATGCTTTTTAGAATGTACGAATCACCAACAAGTCGTTCCAACCAAAGAGTCTTATTTTAAATTCTTTGTTTTGACTGATAAACTAAAAATTCTGAAAAGTAGATTTTTTGGTAAAATCCCAATTAGATTAGAACTACAATTAAAGCACACTAGCAATTTACAATTTACACCAGATCTAGAATTAGCTGCATTTTGCTCTAATTTGTTGAAGTAGAAAACTAAAACTAGGTTTCCAAGTCTGGTGTCTGGCCCCCAAAAAGAGGGGCTGAAAAGATAGCGGAAATATCTACTCCTAAACAGACGCATTTTTTGAGGACGGGTACGCTTTGGCGAGGCAGCGCGCGCGCTAGTCAAAAAAACGAACAAAGGCATCGCGTCGGCGAGACAATCGGCGACCACGCGGAACGCCAGCTGCTTTTTTCGCCGTCGGTTTTCGAACGGCGCCGCAGAAAAACGTGCGAAATCGCCACGCCATACTGCTGCGTTGACTGTGGCTGCCTCTCCAGCTTTCTGACGCAGTTTGCCAGCTTAGCTCGCTGTATAGGCTGCAAGAAATTCCGTGAGGCATTAGACGCAGCAGCCAGCGTGCATTCGGAACCGGTTTGCTGCTGTTTTGCGTGTGTTTTTTTGTTTCAGAACTTTCGCAATTTTTTATCGTGACGCGCGAGAGACACAAATCCTACGAAAAATGCGAATATCGGATTTGTGACGTTTTTGTGCTGGAAGTTGAAATTTGAATGCAGCAGAAAGCGGTGTGCCGATTGGAAAATAGTTGGAAAATATCGGGCAAATGTCGAAGCCTGTAGAAAATGCAAGGAAGTGTAAAACATTCTGCTTAAAATTACGAGTAGTGTCTTACCAACACTACAAAAAATAACCATCGTGCTACGTTTAAACAGTTGGACAAATTTGGGCTTATGTTCAAAGTCCATCATAATTGTAGATCGGAATCCGCCTTTAAACCAAAAAGAAAATCGAATTTATTAAATGCGTTGGCTCTTGTGCTTTTATAACCTTACTGTATTTAGTCCAGCCGCTATAAAGTATTTCACTTGCGCTACAAGGCAATAGCATCGTGCTAATTGGTAAGAGTTAAGTTATATCGGTTATCAGCAAGACTAGCCACCCTATCTGCTGTATTTAGCAACAAGGGCTAAGTGCCCCAACGGCTTGTTCCTGTGACGTTTAAAAAGCGTGATAGGCCAGCTATCGTTTTTTCGGCAGACTGGCGGCTACTAGATTGAAATTAATTGTCGGCAGTGTTTCCAGTTTGTTTATTAATGTTTAGTAGCCAGACCCCGGCGAACGGTAAATTATAAATGAGCAAGCTGTTTAGGAAACCCTAGCAAGTTATTAAGAACTGTAAAGTTGTAGAGTCTATCACTTTTTCCTTTTTTAAATTCTAGTAGTGAGGTTAAGATATTTTAGGACTAAGCTGTAATATTTTATTTTTTTAACTAATTTTGTTTTTATTTCAAGTAATCATTCCTGTAGTTTGGTTTGGCATTATAAGTTTGGTGTTCATTTCATTATGGGTCATTTGCTTGTTTTCATCCATTTAATGTATTGCCATATTTTGAGTGTTATATATATAATAATTGTTAAGCTGTGTACTATGTTTTTATCTAAGTTTAAATACAAAAGTGGAAGGAAACACGACAGGCACCTTATCAAAATTTTTGCAGCTATAATATTTTAAATTATATTGCCAAAAATAACTATACATTATGTAAATGTAACTTTAACCAACAGAATTTCAAGTGTTAACAACTAGACCATGTCATAGCATAATTTTAACTTACAATAGATAAAGTTGAGATAGTTTTCATTGTTTCAACAATATTTTTTGGTGGATTTTAACCGATCAAACCAAACATGTTTTCATATTCCAAAGAAGATCTTCGTTTTGGCATGTTTGATGATGTAAGTCTAAGCATCGACTAAAAAAAATGTTTTTGCAATTCCTCTAATTCCTAACCGCTAATTCCCCTGAGTTTGTTTTGGCAATTTACCGGCATGTTAAGCTAATTTGCTCAGTTACAAATCGCTGGCAACTTACAATAACGTGGTTATTCTTGCGGTGAAAGTTTCAATATTAGAGCAGCGCCCCTGTGTTAATACTGCACTGAATTAAAACGGTGTTCCGATAAGTTCTGAAGTGTGTGCTAATATTGATTTTGAGGTTGTTCTGCATCAAGTTAATATTTGAATTGTCCCGGTGTTGACTCTTCGCGTGTGAACAACCACTCTGACGATTCTTACATAGGAATAAACACTTTCCTATCGTGTTAAACATGCCTTTTGCCAATCAAAACATGTTGACGATGGTGTGATATTTGCTTGCTGCTGCATGTCACGTTCACCAAGGCAGCCATGATTTGGCAAAATAAAATTCCTTAAAATGTTGATTTCTTACTCATGGGTTAAGCAAAGGTGTATTTTTCTTTGCTTGTGTTAGTGGGGCATCACTTCTGACTAATGGCGGTGCTAATATGATTGGTGCCTTGATGTTGTTTTTGTAAAGTTGTGTTTTATTTTGAAAACCTTTATAACACTTGGGTTTTAAACATGCATGCGTTGTAAAAAGGTCAGCATAATTTGTTTTTATGATTGGGTGTCATTTATCATTTCTTTTGCTAAAGTGGTGCTGTGTGCTAATATTTGAGCTAAGGTTAATTGCATGTGTTTTTGCATATCGTCTAATGCCAAACAAACTAATACGTTTCCTTTAATTTTTTGGACGATTTTAACAATTTTGATAACTTATATCAACCAAAATCATGCCACCGATTAGATTAAACAAATGTTCTAGAGAATGGACGGAGAAAATCAACCTATCCTGGATTATGGCAGAGCATCTCAAGCCAGGATAGAAGATCCAAACGGTTTGTTGTTGTGTAAAAAATATAATTTAAGCCTAAATTGCACCATAAGTTATTTCTGGCTAAATGTTGTTGCTTTTTGAATTGAGCTATATGCATTTTAAGACCGATGCAAAAATTAGAATGTTACCGATGCAAAAATTAGAATGTTCCAATAAAAATTTCCATATATACTTTTTAAAGCTAAAAATGCACTTGAAATAAAATAAATGTACTGTGATACCATAAGTTATTTATTTTCAAATGTTGTTTTTCAAAGCGGTTTAAGCCTTTTATAAAAAGTTTAACTTTGTTTTTGTTTGTAAAAATTGATTTCATTACCTTGGTTAAAATTTTAGGTGAAACTATTTAATTTCTTTAAACCTAAATGGGAAAATGTTGAAAATATTGTATTTTTGCAAATATCTTTGATGCTAGTTTCTCAGAATTCCTTGATTATCATTCTAATCTTGATTTGTTAGGTTTGAAGCTATTTTCCTAATGTTAAACAATATTTTTTCAGCAAATCACCGTAATGTGTACGTTGGAATGCACCTTGCAGCCAACCACAACATCAAGCACCACAAACATCACAAGCACAGTAAGCACAGGAGAAGCAGCAAAAAGAAATCCGAGCCAAGATATGAAGAAGAAGAGCTAAGTACGGAAACAAAATGTTTTGCTGAAATTTATAGCAGCACGAAAACACATGATTCTGAAAATGTCAACTTTTCAATTTTAAATTAGTAAATCATAAATTTATATTTTTTTACAAATATAGGTTTAATTAAAAACCTTCAAAAGACTGTTTTAATGTAGTTATGATTAATGCTTGTTTTAATGTGGGGGTTATCATAAGGAATGTTTTTAAGAAAATGGTCAGTTTTTTTTATTTAGGCGTGCTGTGTAATTTGTCCGTGTTCAATTTACTTTTAATTTCAATTCACTTTTTAAAATTATTCATAAAGTAATTTTTTCGTAAATCCGAACTTTTTACCCAATCAAAACACCCGTATTAAACTGAAAGAAAATATAAAAAGCTCATACATTTTAAATATATAAACATGTTTAAATGAAAATAAATAGTGGCACAATTTTCTACATAGTATAATGGTTTAAGACTAAAACCTGTTTTAGTGGCCATGTTGAAAATGAATAAGGGAATATTTAAAACATTCAAATGTTACCTAAATCTATATGGGCTCTAGTATTTCAACAACAATGTTATCTATATTTGGTATATATTGAAATTAAATTGCAATGGTTTAAAATCCACAATTGAATGCAAATTAATTTTCATAAATTGTAGCCAGTTTTAAAACCTTTCTTTTTATCTTTGTACACGTTGAAATTAACTCACAATGCTTTAATCTATGATTAGATGTAAATTAATTGACACAAATGCTAGCCAGTTTAAGAAATTTAGTCCAGTTTTTTAACATGCTGCAATTATTTGTTTCTTTCCAGTTTTGCCTCCAAGCCAGCAAGTGCAGTTTATCCTCGGATCGGAGCAACACGACGGCTTGGAGGAGAATGGGCTTTGCGAGAACCCGGGAACTCCGTGTGTCTTCACCGAGATGGAAGAACTGAAAGTTGAAGACGATGGGGAAACTGTTTGGAAGGAAACGGCAAGGTTTGTTGAAAATGTGGCAAGATTGCAGCATTTTGAGTAATAGTGGTATTTGCTGTCGCTCTCCCCCAAAAGGGTTTCTACCCAAAACTAATAAATTGTTTTACGGATGTCCGGTAATATCGGATTTGAGCTGATACCTTATGCTAAGTGAGGGTATCTGTACTTGTCCGATACTAGGGCGATATCAGCACTGACACCATGTTAATATAGGAATTTCAGCCGTGGCTTACGATTTGAACATTTTTAATTTGATCTATTTGCTTGTTTGATCACAGTAAAGTACCTTTAGTGTAGTTGTGCATTCAGCGAGTTTTTGCTTTGTCTTCAGCGAGTTTTTGCTTTGTCATCCATTTCACTAACTGTCAACTGAATTAGGTTAAATTGGTTATTGAATAATGATTCAATGATTCTCACGGTTATGTAATAACAATTTAGTCATATTCAATTGCAGCTTGGGTAACAAATTACTTACATCGCCTGATTTTAGTTAAATGTATTTTTATTATATTTCCTGCTGCCCAAATTTGGGTAAACTAATAAAAACACTGAGAAAACATTTTTGAAGCGTGGCTGACAGGTTTAAGTAATAACTTTTTGTAGACGCTTATTTTTCCTAGTGTTGTGCGATTAAGTTCCACATTTGCAAAAGTAATTTGTTTAATTTTGTCTTATTGACTTGTTTTGTCTAACATTATTGTCTTATTATTCTCTACTGTATTTGGATGATGGTGTTCTCCAGCAGTGTTTTAAGGTGTTTTGGGGAAAAATTCTCCAGCGGTTTCCCAAATTTTGGACTTGCAACTTTTTGGTATTTAATTGAAACACTTGCGGTCTCTTAAAACTACTTAGCGGTCACCCAAACCAAACCTTAAAAAAACCCTGTTCTCCAGTATCGTTAGTTGCAATGCAACAGCAATACAGCATACAGTTTTCAAAACCTTGCCTTGTATGACTTCAAGGCATGTGTTATGTTGTAATGCCACCCTGAATTTTTATTATGATAACACAAAGGATAAATAGATTGCAGTTTTTTTCCTAAATGCAAAACAGGTGTGACTAATTCAAGGATGTATTATTTCTCATAGCTTCGTTTAGTCTTTGAATAAGTCTTTGAATCTTTAAAAGTTTTTGGACATCTTTTAATTATTATGCGTATTGAAAAGTATTTAAAAACCTCATGTCTTTCCAGAAGTCTTTGAATTTCTCTTTTGTCAGTTATGTGTTTAGAAACTGCCATACATAGTAAAACATTTTTTTAGTTGTTGTAATGGCCTTGGACATTCTTTTGTTTTTGAATTATTAAAAAAGGTCGAGCGTTTTTATTCTTTTAAAAGCTAGAAAAATTATCTTTGAAAGATCTTTTTTCCTAAAATTATGCGGCAACCTTGTTTTTGTATTTCCATACCCAAGCTTGTTAACTGAGTGTTCCAAACCAGCAGCTTCCCACAAGTTTAAAAATCTCTCACGCTTGGAAAGGTGACAACAGCACAAAGATTTCGCGACTGGCAACAATTGTAGCGAAGAGTGTGAATACTGTGAATACATACGCCTTGCAGGTCGGACTTCAATTTAAACGACCAAAGCCAAGACCGCCAATTATGCCCGCGGGCGCCCCCAGCGGTAGACAGAGTGCCTAACTTAATTAGCGCCCTTGACTCTCTACGGCTGCAATGAACTCATTAGCGACCCCGCCCACTCCTTTATACAACAGGATTTTCTGTCGCGGCCGTCAACAGACTTTGCCGGCAAATTTTTAAAATAGACAGCTTGTGTTTTTTTTAAAAGTACCGTAAGACTTGCACAACTAGAACATTCTAGTTCCTTATTTCTACAAATTAGGGCGTAATTCCAACCTAATTCGTGATTCCAACCTAATTCGTGATTGCTTGCGTGTCCCAAATTCTATTTCCAAACCGTTTCATACTAAATACGCTGTTTTAATGGGGTTTTTTCAGTTTTTGGGTCGTATTAAGTTTTTAAGTGAAAAAAAAACAGCCTGGAAAGTGCCAATCTTGGTGTACTAATTTTTGCTTTCTGAGGTAAAAAAAAACGTTTTTAAGTAATTCTAGGTTCAGGTTTTGCTTAATTTTCAGTTTTCGTAAGGTCGGTAATTTTGACCCTATTTAATTTAGGAAAACTGAAAAGCCTTGAATACAAATCTAATCTCATAAAAAAAACGAAAAAATTCTGGGCGTCCAAGTCTGTTACGGTAATCCCTACGGGTTCTAGTTGCTGAAACGTCTTCTAAAGCGCATTGTGGTAACGCCAAGGTCAATGTTTGCGCGTGTCTAAGCAATGATCGATTTGGTGGTTTTTATTGAATTTTTCGTGTTTGCTCAGCGTGATTTATTAGCATATTTTGGAAACCCGGAACTTCAAAGTTCGCAGCATTGTGCATAATACTCGTATTTCTCATTGCAATCTAAAACGCTCGGTTTGCAAACCCAATGAAAAAAATGGTTCCCACCCAAAACTAATGAATTGTATTATTTTGAATGTCCGATAATATCGGATCGTTGGCGATACCCGATACCCGGTGCCAAGTGAAAGTATCGTTACTTGCCCGATACTAGGGTGGTATCGATGCCGATCCAAATTTCTGCCATGATTTGCGCTCCAACACAGTGATTTCTTCCTTGAAAAGTAAACTTATCAAAAAAACTCGTAGATTAACAACTGGAGGTAACTTAACTTCAAATCTTGACCTAATAAACTGAAAAAAAGAAGCAAATTTGGACAAAATAACCTGGATAAACTACCGTTAAACATATCAATTTTATCTAATTTGCTTTTGCAAGCAAATCATTGACGTCATTTGGTATTGTGTCGGAATCAAATGTCAAGTTTCCTGAGTTTTTTATCTGAAAAGAAATGCTTGAATTTATTAAGAAAATTTGGCTCATTTCTTTGAAGTGGCTAGTTGCGGTTGATTTGTTGTGAAACCTTCTGTCGCAATTAATGCATTATTCACGAACTCCGAACCGCTATTGTGGTAACTGAAATACGCCGGAGTCCGTCTTTTAGCTTTTCCCAAACTTAAACGCTTGTTTGGCAAACTTGAATGGATTTTACCGAACTCGGAGAAAATACTTTTTTGTCGTGATTATCTCAATAGTTTGGAGCAGTGCTTTTTAACCTTGTTTTCCGTGGTTCATTTTTTAACAAATAATTAATAATTTTGTATACCACAGTTTTGAACCGAACGTAGCAAAAAACGTCTTGGCTTCGTTTCTTCTTTTAGAAGCGTAGTAGGTCGTAGCGTTAACATGTTTAAAAACCTATTTTTAAACAAAATAAGCGAATTAAGTTACCATTATTATTAGTGTAACTGTGACAAAAAAACAGAATATTTCATTTACCCTCTTCCGTAGTTTTAGGTAAGGTTACCAACAGATAAGAACTCAATAATATACATATTTGGTTATAAACCTATATATATTTAAGAAACTTAGGCAAAATAAACCAACAAATTCGCGGATGTTGGATCTATTAATATCTAAACAACTTAAATTAAAACAAGAAACAACCCCCTAAAAAGGACGTAATTAACAGTTTAGGAAACGAGTAACCGCAGTTAAAGAACCGTGATTCATAATGTTGCGTGATTTGCAAAAAACAAATGTGACGTTCTGTTGAAATGCGCCATCACGTTTGTACTCACGATTACTCGAATAGATGGCGTTGTCCTTTCCATAAACCTGCCACAGCATGTGACATCCGAAGCCCGCACAGCACGTAAGCAAATCAACATACAAAGTGGAGCAATCATTTGCTTTGACATTAGACTGGTGGCTTTTTCATTGTCATGATGAAAGCAGTACGTCGTTAGTACGACGTGGTAAGAATATCAAAGCCCAAACAGAAGTAGGTAGCATTTCGAACCTTTCACGAAACTTCGATATTCTTATAACACAGCACGTAAACAATTTACCACACAAAGAAGAGAAACTCGCGGTTTCGTTTTTTTCATTGTCATGATGAAAAACTTTAAAGCTTAATGGTTGGAGGTTGTAGTAAGAATAACAAAGCCCATATAGAGGTAGCATTTTGAACGTTGAACATCTCTTTATTTATTTTAAAATCAGATGTTGGCAAATTCGGAACGTTCAAAATGCTACCTACTTCTGTATGGGCTTCAATATTCTTACTACGTAATACGTAAAAACTTCACCACACTTATGAACATTGGTGTTGAAAATAAATAAAGAGATATATGAAACGTTCAAAGTTATACGTACTTCTGTATGGGCTTTGATATTCTTACTACATAACACGTCGTAAACATTTCAATATTCAAACACATAGATCAACTATCGCTTGATTTCATTTGAAATGCGGACTTCTCTCTTTGTCATGATGACACGTGGGTTAATGTGTGTTCCGTTCTTTGTCCTTCTATTTTTATTTGTGTACGATTTGTTAAAAGAGGCAGCTGTAATGTAAATGATTAAAAAAACATTTTTTGTTTATATCGGTCGAGTAACTTTTGTTTTGAAGAATTGAGGATTTTTAATCTTATCATGACACGTGATCATATTAGTATTTCTCTCTTTCTTAGCTGTAAATCAGGTACTTGTAAGTCTTAACGACAAATTGTATTATAACCTTGTAGCTTACGAACAACCGTACTTCATTTTCTACTTTGATCTAATAAAGCACAGTTGTGCGAAAGCTTGTCAAGGTTTTAATACAATTTGTCGTAAAAAAATGTTTTATTATTATTAAGTGCCATGGTTCATTCATGGCCCACATGTATACGATTGGTTTTGACTGCCACCAATATGGGATCACACCAGTGTTTTTTTAATGTGTTTCTCCAGCGGTTTCCCAAATTTTGGACTTGCAACTTTTTGGTATTTAAATGAAACACTTGCGGTCTCTTAAAACTACTTAGCGGTCACCCAAACCAAACCTTAAAAAAACCCTGGGATAACACAACCAGATCTTTCAGGCAATGTCTAAAGCGCTACTATCCTTAATACCATAATGACATAATATTAACAAACACACAGTAATATATAGCATAGAATTAGGCCTAAACTCCAGTTTAGTCTTATTCGGGATTTCATTTTTTCCGGTGATAATGGGATTTCAAAGTTCGGCATTGAGTCTCTCCATATTGCGTGTGACAAAAATAGTTCACCTCGACTTTTTGAAGCATGTTGACTGTTGAGTCCCCGTCTTCCTCGTGAATATTTAATGACCAAGTCGGTTCCGATATATTTTCAATTGTAAACGGGTCCCTACTGACGGGTGCCAACATACTGCCTGTCACTGTCTCGTGTTTCATGTGGCAACGTTAAAGCCATGTGTTAATTTAAACATCTAATTTTCTGAATGTGTAGCGCCACAGTTCTTTAAGTTCTATTTATCTTAATTAAGCTTAGTATTTAATTGCTCGTGTAATAAGTTTTAAAAACTAAGGTCGGGTCGCATACAGTGTTTTTTTAAGGTGTTTTGGGGGACCGAAACGGTCCAGCAAATTTCTCCAGCGGTTTCCCAAATTTTGGACTTGCAACTTTTTGGTATTGAAATGAAACACTTGCGGTCTCTTAAAACTACTTAGCGGTCACCCAAACCAAACCTTAAAAAAAAACCTGCGCATGTATATGCTGATTTCATTTTGTATGTAATTTTGGGTCGGTTATTAAAAAGGTTGAAAATCACTGGTTTAGGCTAATCTTGCCTAAAAAAACGTGTGTCGGTGTCAGAATAAAATACCACATATCACAAATCCCAACTTCACAACTCATTCCGTTGTTATATCCTTTGTCAGTCCGCACTGGCGTATTCGCGTATTAACAACACCACAGTGCGAAAACCGGCGATTTCCTGCTAATTACGTCTCGGCTTGGTCAACACACAAAATTTCGCGTCACACTGATCTCTTTGTGACGTCGACCAACGCTGATTATGACGCATGGCTTCACGCTGCTTCCAGAAATGGATAACTTGCCTCGTCGCATTGCATGTCGGATTATAACCAGCAAAAAACATGTTTTTGTTTATTTCTGGAAATCTGGCGATACATACACCTATGGCTCTGGGAAAGTACCCCGCCTTTTTTCTAAATGACCTGATACATTTTTAAGAAATATTTTACCTTTTAAGGGGAAAGTATTTAAACTGTGCGTCGCGACGTCGTTTGCAGGGCGTCGCATAAGGCATTCAGTTCCGTATCCATCGCAATGGATTGTTCACCTAACAATATAATACATTGGCTTTCGCCCACGAATTGGTACGTCGCAAATCCAACAAACTTTAAAAGAGCAGTTTAAGAATCACTGTTTTGAGGTTTTGCTCTTGCAAATCATGCGGGCTTGTTTACTTATTTTTATTTGTAAAGTCCTACTTATACTTTGAAGTTTGAAATCAAACTTTTTCATCAAATAAAACGTCGTATCTTTATGGAATCCGAAACCATTGGCAGCAGGTTTCTGCTTGTCGATCACTGTTTCGCTGACGCGTATATAAACAAATAAAACTCTGTTTTTATCAAAAGATCGTTTTGGCCGAATTTTTTCACGGGAGTTTTTATGTTTCTACTCATTTTCAAACTAAGACGCGTGAAATGAATTTTAAATTATAAAAACATCGCCCTGTTCGACAATCTGACATATTTCGTCCTTGTCGGACCGCGATCTCAAAAATCGCTGTTCGACGTCGTCTCTATGACGTCATAAAGCAGCGCTTTTTATCGCGATTCGATCGAAGAAACTGGCTGTTTTCGTGGTCGGCGCAATGAACTTACTCGTTCTCGTGTGTGTGTGTGGCAACCTCGAAAATTTTATATATTGCTGAAAGAGCAACACACGTTCACGTCCATCTTTCGCCCGTACGTGTCAGAATGTTATTTATTCAAGTTTTAGATTTTACGCATTTTTACGCTTCGCGTTGGACGCGTTGACGCAGTCGTAATTTTAATCTAGATCCGTTGACGCATTTTGAAATATCTAGAGCAGCGGCTCTCAATTTGTTTCTTGTCACGACTTGGAAATATTTATACAACTTGCGACGCACTGAGCATCAGGAATTTCCAAATTTCATCTTAAAAATCGCTGTAGTTTTCGTAAAAAATGCTTTCCAAGTCACAAGTGAGGGGATAATAAACGTAGAGATCTCCACCAGGACGTTGAACTTGCAACTGGACGAAAAATAAATAAATGCGCTGGCGAAGATTTCCTGTATAGGTGCTCGAAACAGTAAGTTTAATAATTTACAATTATTAATATTCAAACCCGAAAATAAGCGTTTTGGGCAACATTTGTGCGCTAAATGCCTGGCAGCAACAGTATACTCCTTAAGTATCATTGTCACAGCCAAAAAAAACTCGAAAACCCATAGTTGTTTGCCATAAAGTAGCATATCGCTATCTCGCCCAGGTTTTATCAGCCGATCAATATACACAGGGAGATACAGTGTTAGATTGGCTTGTAGCGAACACACCCCCCTACCCCCTGTACATCTACAAGCTATCGAAATACCGCGAATCACCCGCCAAAGTGGCAATTGGGCGTTCTTAAGCCTGTTTTGTTCACCGCCAAACGATTGAGGCTGTTTTTGCCTTTTAAGTGATCACGTAGCTTCAATCTGGCCTTTTTTTATCAAAGTTTTACAACAGGGCGACTAAATTAATTGGGAAATAGCGTTAAGTTGGTCCCGAAAATGATTGAAGTATATTTTGCTTTGTGAAAAAATGATTTCAACATTATGCAAAAAATAATTTTTGAATAATATATTCGAGTAATAGATCTAAGCTTTATGCGCGCTAAGATTTTCGTAGTTGTTAAAAAGGAGCCATAATTTTTGATAAACCAATATGTTGTGCAAAAAAACTAAAAAAAGGCAATTTTAAACATGTATATATTTTGTGTTTTCTTTTTTTTATGGTAAACAACTCAATTTAAATGACCCCAAATAACCTGCAAAAATGAAAAAGTAACGCCGGTTTTCGTTTAAAAAGACCAAAAACCTTTCCCAAACGCACATCAACGGTGCTTTAGGGTCAACATGCCACAAATTCGCCGAAAATTTCCTCGCGACCAATTAAAAGCAGTTAAGATGCAAAACGAACGGAAGCGGCATTGGACCGAAACGCAAATCGAGTTTCGTTCAGCCGTCCTACTGTTTAACTTCCCGCTATTTCGGTCCCCACCCCTGTCTGTGTGTTGCTTTCTTAGGCCAACAACGGCATACCTACGACCGCAGTGTTGTTGCTTTTGCGTTGCTCTGTGATGTTATAACGTGGCTGTGAGCTGGATAGGCCGGCGTATCGCCCTAATCATTCTGTCGAGAGAGGTTTAAACTCGAATCTCCGGGTTGAAAAGCCAGTGTACTCTGCGCCGGCTAATTGCCAATTTCTGCTGTCTAATCTAGACTTTAAACTGCAACCTACTTCCCCCTATGGGCTTTAATGTACATTGTACGTGTAACTACAGTCAGTACTGCAAAAACAATATTATTTATATATAACAACAATTTATTCACTTTCAGTTTTGTTTATGGCGGTAACAGGCACACGCAATTACCATTCTATTTAAACAAACTACGTAAACGAAAAAAAACAATCAAATTAAGAAAAAAAAAACAAATTACGATGTAATATTCAACCGGTGGTAGTGGATAATCAATTATTATCTATACTTTTATAAAACAAATACTACATTAGTGTTCAGCGGAACATAGGTTAAAAATCACTGCCTTTGCATTTGCGCGTGGTTGCTTGTAATGTCTAGACGCGGATTTAAATGATCGCTTCCTTGATCTGCGACAAAAACTTGTCACGTAAACACACTTGATGTAATTGGGCTTTACTCTAACCTGCAAGTTAATTACTTAGCTGGTTGAAGGTTGTAGCCAGAATATCAAAGACTCAAAGCTCATACAGAAGTAGGGAGCATTTTAATTTTTTCGAATAACTCTTTGTTCAATTTCAACATTACCCGAAAATTAATAAAGAGATATTCAAATCATTTAAATTCCACCTACTTTTGAATGGGCTTTGATATTATTAGTACTACGTTTTACTACAACCTCCAACCATTATGCTCCATGGTTTTACGATCATTTGGTCATTTTTAAGTTTCCATTTAATCATTGTGTTTTTTTGGGAATTGGTGCGCCCAAAATTAAAACCAGCCTATCCCAAAAAACCGTTGTTATGTAACCACAGTTCGTTATGCAAGTGTGGTCACACACTAGACTAGACTAGAGTCTCCGGCTCAGCAAAAATAGTCTTAACAGCTCTCAGAGAATACTTTTCGAGGCTTTTTTTTTAAAACTAGGGTTATTAAGATTTCGAACATTTTTGAAAAGTTTCGTTTTCCAAAGTTTCTCCCATATTTGAATAGGACTCAACCCTAATTTTTTGGTCTTATTTATTATTATTTTTTTGGTTTTCTGATTTATATTCTTTTATTTTTATAATTTACAACATATAATAACCAGTCAGATAACTTCTTGCTTATATTTCAACGGTTTGCAGTGAAGTTTCTAAATGTCAAATTCCCGATAATTTTTGTGCAAAACTTTAAACTCGGCCAGGATAACGAAATAAAAAGCACTATTTTTGCCATTGCAGTTTCTAAACTCCAAATCATCAGAAAAACATGGAAAAACGGGAAAACGTAACTTGAAAAAATCGGGAATGAATATAAACACCCAATTGACCGCGTTAAAAACCTAATTAAACGCCACTAGACCGCCTAAAAACAACAAAAGCGACCCACTGGCCAATTATCCTGCGGTAGAACGACATAGATTGTTTCTTTGTTGATATTTGGCCGCCGAAAGACATCCAAAGCCACCTTAAAGCTGCTTTGCGACACACAAAAACTGCAAATATACGTTGGCCTGGGGCGCTAGCTTACTTGCTATTGAATTGGCCGCATCTTACCGTGGTTTTATAATTGCTCTCGTTAAGCACAACGTCGTCGTCGATAACTGATCTATTTATTTATTAAAACGTTTTTTTTTCTTTCTTTCTAATCCCATAATCCGACAAAGGCGGTTTTGCTTTGGCCGCTTTTTTGCGGTAAAACGCAGGTGGGAAAAACCCAAATACGTTTTATGCTGGGTACCGTTGTAAATCTAGTTTTGTATTAACATATTATTTCAGAACATTTCGTAAATCGTTCTTTTTACCAAAATTCTGACTTTTCATCTTTATTAAAAGTTGAATCACTGTCCTAAATAAATTTTCATATATTTCTCGCAATCCTTTTATCTTCTAAGCTCTTTAAAAAAAGGCAACTTTGGGTCGTTGGTCTTTAGGCATTTTTTCCTTTTTGGGGGGCAATCTGAATATAAGTTGCCTCGTTGCAAACGTACGCTATTTGTTAACCCAAAGTTGTTTGTTTATTTGGAAAATACTGTTGCTCAAATGTTTTGGTCTTTTTGCACGTCACACAAAACCAAGGTACCTGTGTTGCTTGATGTGCCTTTAAAAAATGTCATTTCTCCCAACTGGAACGCGCGTGCGTATTCAGCACAACAAGGTGGTTTACAGATCCCCGTTGTCATCGAGTTGTTTTGAAGCTTGTGAACGTAAGATTTCGGGCCAAACAGTTTTGTGTGGTTGTGTATGGTCAACTTGCAAGGCGTGACTTGATAAATCCTTTTAATACACCGCCTACAGTATGATATAAAGCAGTGGTTCTTGTTGGTAATAATCACCCCAAATTGGTAATTGGACAACTTTGTTGAACAGTTTTGACAATGATTTCAGATTCTATATTTGAACGTTGATATTAAAAAAAATATTTTATTTTCGATTATTTAGGTTTTTATGTCGATGCAAATTTTAAATGTTATTCATTTGCTGTTTACAAGTCTTCTAAACAACAAGCATAATTTTCATTGAAAAAACCCCCAAAACTGCCATGTGCAATTCTTTTCAACCGTTTTCCTGAATCATCGCAATGCTGCGCAAGTCCAAAACTTACCGAAAACATCCACCTTGTATAACACCATGTTCTTGCACTTGCCCTCACACGTCAAATACAAGCTCAAGTTGCTGTCGACTTGTTTGCAGAGATTACTGACATGTTTATGACACGCGCTCTCTGCGTGATGGTAAAGCTACGACATTTCAAAACTGCTTAGCAAAGCACCGTGTGTTACCCTCTCAGGGAACCCCTATCGAACCCGTGTCTGAAATTTGGAAAATATATTTGCCTTGCTCTTGTGTAATCTTTAGGCCACGGTTATTAGTTGCTCAGCCAATGTGCCCCTTCACCGGGGTTCGAACCCGGTTCTGAAATTTGCAGAATATTTCTGCTTTTCTCTTGTGTAATCTTCAGGCTACGCCACCGTTATAAGTTGCTCAGTCGACATGCTCCTTGGCTGGGATTCGAACTCAGTACTGAGATTCTCGGAGTTTCGCATTGTTTTTAATCGGTAAATCAAGGTTAGTGCGCTGCGTGCCCTTTTGAGTTGTTCGGGCCTTAATTATACGGGTTTTTTCTGATTATGTCATTAGCCAGGAATCGAAACGAATACCTGTGAAACTCCGGCCCTTACTGCTTCAATATCGCGTCCGAAAAGGTCATATTGTCGCATCATTGGTGTGTAAGTCACCAAACCAGTGATTCTCTGTGTACCTTAAAAGATTCTCAAGTGTGCCACGAAAAGTCACAAGTAGGCAAGCTTGCAAGACTAGATTGCACACTGGAATTAGATCAGCCTTTTTTCCCCTTTTTTGCGCAACAGAGAACTTTATGCATTAAAGTTACTTCGCGGAACACTAAACGACTTCGCGGAACACTAAACGAAGGTTTATAATAATGCATTAAAATAAACAACACAACAACCTCATTTACAATTTTCTTGCAATATCTGGGTCTGTTTGATGAGTAAAAAGTTGATATTCAAGCTGTATTGTGCTTAAACAGCAACAGGCCCAGGCAAACTGGCAAGTGATAATAATATAACGATATTTAAAAAAAAAAGGTAAAAAAATTTTACAAAATGGTATCGCGAATTTTCCTCACTGTACCGCAAGCTAAAACTAGCTGAACAACCGCTGCAGTAAGCAATAAATCGTCTCCTAATTAGTGGAGTGCTTACGAAGCAGCCTAGCGCTCGTCCAATCAGAGAGCAGGGCGGGAGGGCGTGTCCAGGTTATGTAATAAATTACGGAAAGCACACCTGAAAATGCTCGAAATCAAAATCACGTGCGTTTTTAACGCGCAAAACAGAACGGGAAACCCTTAGAGCTGCCGAGCTGGCAAAAAATTGCGTTTCTTGCTTAAGCTGCCTTTCTCTCAATGCCGCCTTTGTTGTCTTTTAGTCAGTGAGGCGCAGGGTACAAAGTTTTCGCTATATTAGGTTACACGAGTACGTCGGCTCTTACCCGCAACCGCTTTTTCAGTTTTTTTTTATGCTCAACCTGTCTACTGTAAACCCTCTTGCGAGCAGACTTGGGCTTTTTTTAAAAAGATTAGAATTAAAATTGAAGGTTATCCGTTCCTCAAATTTGACTGAATTTTTTAATAAAGATGTCGAAAAAAAACATTCAACTAAAATAACTAGAATTACGTTGTTTTTCACAATGAATTTGGATAAAATTGCTTTTTTTTCACTCATAAGTTTGTCAATGGTAAAGATTTGTTTAACAAGGTTTGCACTTTTTAGTCTGTATCTATGGTCCACTTGCATAAATAGAAACTTATTCCCGTTGAGAAGCTGAAAAAAAGACAAAATTATATTTTCGAAAAAATTCTAAAATTAGATTAAAACTAAAAATAGAACCTACCAGCAACACGCTAATTAGATTAGCATTAGAATCAGCGGCACTTCGCTCTAATTAGTCGAATATAGTTGCCTAAGTCATCTAGCAATGGCTCGCGGTAAAAACAATGTGCTGGTCTATTTATGTACGCCCTTGACCTTGATAGAAGCGCCCTTTCTGCTCTATTTATCACCATCCTTTGAGTGCAGAGAGCCGGCATCTTGGTGCCAATAGCTGGTTGTTCTTTGCAGTCAGTCGCTTGAGTTGCTGGGAACACTGCATTTCTTGTGCTTTGGATTTTTACAGCACTTGCTGTCCAACCGTGAAAGGTTAAAGTTCGCGTTACATAATGTGCTTCCTTTGTCACGCCTCGCTAATTAAAGGGGCCGTGGTATTTTTTTAACGTGTGTCAATTAACTGGGAAATAATGCCGAAAGGAAAATACGCAGTAAATTAATGGACGAAAGTAACTTTTGAACGTAAAACGAAAATCTTGACTAAACAACTCGATTTCACCTGCAAATCATGTTTGAAATCTAAGCCAAACTAATAATCTTTAAAGTTTTGTGCTAAAAAGGAAAACAATCCATCTGGTATGACGTCAACAATACAAATTGTTTTATAAGAACGCTTGAACAATAATAAAATTGTAAGGACTGAAAAACTCATTTTAATACTTGTTTAAATTATAGACACGATCACGGTGGTCACCTTTTAACTCTTTGATCACCTCCACTTTATTAATATCTATGTAAAATATAAGAAATTGCACAACAGTATGATTTTCAGTTTCACTTTTAGCTGTTCTTTTTATTTAGGGGTGAACTTTATTTTGATGGAAATAAACCCAAAAAAAGTACCACCCAAAAAATACCCCAAAACCTTTCTGAAATGTACTCCTTAAAACCCTTTTTGCATAGAAATTTACGCTAGGACGTATCTGCATGCGACTTAAAATTGCTAGGACGCTTTTAAAAGTACCGCGCTGAAAGAAAAACAGGTTTTCCTTTTATTATAAAACAAGTGTCCCTCAGTAATGAGTGATAATCCTTCGGGGCAAAAATGTTCAACTTTGGCCGGTCGTAAAACGATTAAAGCTATCAGCGGTCACCTAAGTTTCAGCGCTTAACGTCAAAATTACTAAAAAAATTACCTCTTTTATTTATTTGACAAACAAGTGGTATTAATTTAAACCGTTCGAAAGATTCAAACAATCCTCACCTTTGAAACCGTTCTAATTACAACCTTCAACCATTATGACGTCAATAGTACATATTGTGTTTTTGGAATGTCAACACAATGCGAAATTATCAAGGCGGTCGTTGTTTTTTCAAACACTGTTCAGGGCAGGGGTTCTTAAACTGGGGTCCGTGAACTAGTTCTAGGGGTCCATGACGATCTAATGTAAATATTAGTGTGTATTTAAAAAGTTATTAATTTTTTTTAAAGAGTTCAATTAAAAATATAACGGTTATACACTAAATGTAAACTCTGGCCGAATCAGCGCATTTCTTAAGTGTGCACTGCATATGTGAATATAATAGAAATTACCTTGACCCTTGCAAGATAAATGTCGACATTAATTCCTGATCAGAAACAGCAAAATAGCAAAGCTAGCAATTCAGGACAGACACAATAAACAGATCTTAAAAGATATATATATAAACATAAAACGGAGTGCACTAAATGTATTTAGACTCCATTTCGCATTTTTTAACCGAAATCAGGGGAATTCTTAAATTTATTTTTATCATATTTCTTGAATTTATACAAAATACTCTAGCAAAGCTAGCAATTGAGAAAATCGAAATTAATATATACTGACGATGCCTTGATTGGCGAAATGTATATATCTTTTAAGATATGTTTATTGTGTCTGTCCTGAATTGCTAGCTTTGCTAGAGTATTTTGATATTTCTAAATGTATTTGTATTATTACGGTATTTTATTACGTCATGTCTGAAAATTGCTTGCCAACCGTGGTCCACGCTAAGCAAAAAAAAGTGGGGGGTCCCGCGATAAAAAAGCAGTTTTAAGATCCCCTGATTTAGGGTTATATTTTATTCGACTGTTCAGCCGGTTTTTTGCCGCAGAAATTGACGTTTTCGTGTTTCAATTTTCACCGCTCAACGTCGAAAGTCGCTAATAAATTGCGGTTTAAAGGTGGAGTTACTAAAACTCGAGGCGGCAATAAATAGACAAACAAATAAGGCGGCGCATGTTCAGGAGAAGCGCTCAATTCCTGGTAACCATTTTTCGACGCATTCTTTCTAAAAACTCGTAATTTCTGGACAAACCTGTTTGACCTAAGTTCGATGCGACCAAAAAAAAAACTTGTTTGAAATTTTTCGCTGACGCCAAAATTACCCATGTTTATTGTTCTTAAAAAAATGAAAAATGAATTTAACGATTAAAGTGGAATTATCAAAGCCCGTATAGAAGTGGGTGTATTTTGTGAATATTTCGAATCTATCTTTGTTAATTTTATTTTCTTTTATCTCAAAACATGTTTAAACAATTTTCTCAAAGAAAATATTGTACAAACCCGTTTGACATTTTTGGATTACGCCCGAATTATTTAAACCCTGTGTATGGACAGCTTTTTTTTAAGGTTTGGTTTGGGTGACCGCTAAGTAGTTTTAAGAGACCGCAAGTGTTTCATTCAAATACAAAATTTGGGAAACCGCTGGAGAAATTCCGTTTCGGTCCCCCAAAACACCTTAAAAAGAACACACTATGTATGAATATTAATTAAAAAAAATATTTCTATGAAGGAAAAAGCAAAAAATGGGTATTAACGTTTTAAATTGAATAAATATTTCATACAGAAGTAGGAAGTAAATATTTCCGAATATGTTTGGCTTGATTTATTTGGGTCTTGTTTAAACGTGTTTAATTTTTTTATTTTTTTTAACAGTTTTCTTCTAAAAAGTAAACGGACAAACCCGTTTGACCTGCATTCACACCGCAAAAAAAACTCGCTTGACATTCCGCAAATACGCAAAAAAAAACGCTAAATCTCTCATAACCAGCCACCCGCGGGTTGTACTTAAACCAGAATCAGTCACAGGCCATGCCAAGCCAATAAAACCGCTATGGCGAAGCCAATTGTGTATCAAGTTAAGCCGGATCAACGCCCCGCTCCAACCGCGCTGTACTTAATCCGCCCAACAGCTAAACAGCGCCGTTCCATCGCCGCTATATCGCCTTAATCCGTTCTCCTCATTAACGCACTACGCCGGCTAACACAATTTTGTCGCCTTTTTCCCACTGGCGGCTTTAGTGCAGTTATCTGGCTTCCGGTCAGTATGTGTCCGGTGCAGGGGCTTTAAACCTTTTTTCTTTTGTGGCCCATTTTCGTTGAACAACGATTATGTGGCTTGATAAGTGTGCACGAAAGAATAAAAAACAAATAAAGTAGGTTTAGAACAAAAAACAGCAGAACATGTTTCAAAACAGATTCTTTACGCAACCGTGCATTAGTGAAATACTATTTTTTTCTCGAGGCAATCAATTGTTTTGTTTCCATATTGTGTGGCCTAAAAACAAAAATAAATTCAGTTATGAAAATTGCTTTGTTAACTTTTATATACTAATGTTTTGTAATAATGGTTCTCAACCTTTTACGATTAAGAAACGCTGGTCTTAAGCCAATAGCCAAGCCCCATGTCTGGTCTAACCCCCAACCTTTCATTCTATGAACAAAAATCCTATCTGTGAAATGTCGTTTGCTCGCAATTGCATCTCTAAAATGCCCCACTTCAAATATGAAACGAAGCCCTTAAAAGTCATTGTCGTGCTTTAACAGTTCATGAAATCGCTACGAATGTCAAACCACGCTTTGAACCTTGTCGAGTTTAGCTGCAGAGTTGAATACGTCAAAGTGCGTAAATAGTTTTAGACTTATTTAAAAAACTTATCATGTGACCTTAAAATGAAAAAAAAATCCAGTTATGAAGTGGGCTTTGTTAACTTTTTTTATACTAATGTTATATAGGATTGGTTCTAAACCTTTTACGATTGAGAAACGCTGGTTTTAAACCAAAAACCAAGCCCCATTACTGGTCTAACCCCCAACCCAGAATTCTGTGGTTCTATTGACAAAAACCTTTAAAAGTCCGTAGCTTGGTCTGTACGTGAAATCGCTACAAATTTCAGTAAAACCACGCTTTGAACCTCTGCAGAGTTTAAAGTGCGTGCGTGCATTGGCGTGATCTACACTTCCAATAAACACGGGCTGTGCGGTGCACACGATTAGATTGCACGCGTTTTGTTTTGTTGTGGTACCTGGGTTATGCCGATTGCAGCAGGACCGGTTGGCTCTGCACTGTGCAGTTAAAACAGCTGACTCCACTTTGGGTCTATTGGCCTTTTGACTTTTCTACTTGAAACTACAACGGCCTACTTCGATTCGCGTTGTTTTTGCTACTCTTTTAGTGTTAAAGGAATTTCCTGTGGACAATATAAGAAGATTTATATTACTTTAAATTCGATTTAAACGGCAATTGTGTATTTTTTGTGCGATATTTGTTAAAAGAGCATTTCCTACAAAGCCTTATTACCGTCTGACTTTATTTTTTTACACATGAAAATTAAAATAAGCATGGTTTGCTTTCACAGTTTTAAAATTCTATAACTTTAACCAATGTGTGTTTCTTACAGCTGTTTTTCTCTGTAAGGATCGTTATGCCCGTTGAAAATATCCAACACTCCCGTTTTGTTTTGAGTTATACCGAGCAGCTAAATCATAAATATCACATTCAGATTGGAGCCCTGATAAATTTAACTCTGATATATGCGGGATCTTTTGTTTGAAACATCAGTCTATTGATCTATCGAACTCTATTTATTATCGCCCAGATAGTATCTCTTATCTGTAGCTTGTGATTATATTTTGCGGCAAAATATGTCAGCCAAAGTCTATCGGGTTGTGTGGAAACCTGTTTTTTTTTTATTGAGAGTGAGACGGGACTTGCTATATGTTTGCATTTTGTGGAAAACTGTGATCTTCTGCTTTTTTGTTTGCATCCCAAATTTTTTTGATTTTTAACCACTTTTTTCTATACGCCTAGGATTGTTCTTTGTGGGTAAAAAAAAAATTTTCATGACAGTATTTATCTGCAGTCTGTGTTATATTTACCGAAAAAACGTCAGTCAAAATCAATTTATTGTTTGTATGTTCAACTGGATGTTTTTGAAACTGTATCAGCTATATTTAGCCTTTGATTAAATATTTTCGAGAAAAAAACAACATTGAATAAAGGTAATTACTTGTCTCTATGCAAAACGGGGTTTTCCAGACTTTAGCCTGTGGTTATATTTTGTTTCTTATTAATGGTTGTATGCAAAACTAGGTGTGTTCACTCATACTGATACTGTCGATGTTTTGATTTGAATAGGCGTATCAGAATACGCATTGTCACGGCTGATTCGAATCGGCTCTGTTACGTCACTATGGCTATTCTAAACACTGAGAAAGTACGTGCGCAGCCCACGTTTTTTTTTCTCACGCTATTATTGTGACGCGCTTTCGCGAAAGGAAAGTTTTGCAACCGAGTTTCACGTAAACTCATTATGATGATACAAGTTCGTATCGAAACGTCTTTACCAATATGACGTCGATCTACTCGATCTATTTGGCTTTGAAATTCATTATGATTAGGCATATTACAGATCCGTGCATGGTTTACCCAAGTTTAACATCAAATTGGAATTTATATAGTTATGTTGCTATCAGAATAAAACCAAAAATTATTTTTTATTTCTTTTTTACGTTTAATGTGTATTTTGAGAAAAATTCTATTTTGATGGTTTAAAATACACAGATTTTTAAAACCTGCAATTCTGACTAAGAAGGCCATTTTGAAGTAAAAACAAAAAATTCAATTTCGGCTATATTGAAAAAAAAACAAAAAAATTGAGCTAATTTCGTTCGTGAATCGATTTTGAGCTGAACCTTAGCTTCCACGCCCAAATTAAAACATCTATTATGCGACGAAAATCGATAAGTCTGGTCGTCACCCAATTTGCTTCCGTCTAGCTACAAAATGACATTTTCCGCGCTGTCAAAATCCAACGTCCCCAAGGACGGCCACAAATTCAACCCGGAACCCTAAAGCCATGGTCTGTCGACCAGTCAGAAATCAAACCAATTTCTTTTTTGTCTAATTGTTTAATCGTATCAGACGCATGTGCACCGAAAGCCATCACAGACAAACCGAATTTGTCGATCAATGATGCTAGCAAGACATGCTAAAAAAAACTTAGTTTTTTGTTGTTTTTTCAGGTTAGAAAAACTTGTGTATTATTAATCGAGAGACTCGGTTAGTTGCTCAAAAAAGAGTAAAAAGAAGCATCGCAGTTGTTGAACACATATGTACCTTTATTGCATCAAACGCGTGGTCAGAAATTAATATCTTCCCATTTTTCCTCATTCATACATATACCTTTGTTCAGATAGGTTTGTTATTAATTTTGCACAGAAACAATGATTTTAGGCTACATCAACACGAATTATTTTATTCATATAAGATAAAATGGTATTTAGAAGTGTAGAAAAGATCAATACCATACAGAAATAGCCAACATTGTGTTGATGTTTCAGATAATGTTCTTATTATATACGTTGAGTAGTGTCTCTTAATTAATTTAGACTTTGAAGGACGATTTTAGTTTATAAGTGACGCTTTCTTGGAAATAAACTGTGTCGTGCTTGGTTGCTTGTCTATTGTAGGCTGTAGGCTGTAGGCCTTGCGCTTTTTATAGCGCTGTTTTCATATGTTAAACGATCGCAGTCAAAGTCTGTAATTTAAGTGTATTCAATAAATATAGACCATTTGACTTCACAAAATTAGACGTTTTTACCGCATTGTTTTCATATGTAAAGCAACAAAATTCAAAAGTTTGAAATTAAAGTGTATACAATAAATGTAGACCATTTATATTTCAAAAATTAGACGTTTTCATAGCATTGTTTTCATATGTAAAGTCGCAAAATTTAAAAGTTTCAATTTAAGTGTATTCATTTAATATAGACCATTCGGCTTTCGAAAATAAAACTGTTTTATAGCGTAGTTTTATGTGTTAAACCACGACATTCAAAAGTTTGCAATCAACATTTACTTAACAATAAATTACTATGGGTTTTTCTCAGCACGTCAATGCCGAGCAAATATTTACTTTTAGGTTCCAGTCAATTTCGTCTGCATTCCACAAGAGCGAGATTGACTTTCCATTTTGTGAAATATTAGCGATTTCCGCGAACTTTCAGTCAATGCGTGCCAAAACTTACCTTATGTGTGCATTGTTGCAAAGCTCAGAAAATCACTTTTATCGCATTGCAAACATTAAAAACAAACCTTTTTTATTATAAAGCTAACAAAAACTGCACAACAGGTCGTAACTTTTATGTATAGTTCGTTTTCCTTCGTCCATGTACGTTTTTGCGGTAAGTCTACAATTTGCTTGCACGCTACATTACAAGATATCCATATTGCCGGTTTTATGATTTTCGAAACTTTTTGTTTCATTTTAATTTGACTCCAGACATGTTTGGCCTAACTACGGCGATACGATTAAAAAAAATTAAGTCTTGACAAAATTTTCAAAATTGATTAAAAAAGACTTGAAAATGTAGTTTTCCGGTTGTAAAACCTGAATTTGCTTATTATGAAAACAAAACTAAGTTACTAGATTTTTTGTTTTCAAAGTGAAAAACGTTGCATGGTATGGCAAACTAAAAAATCGAACAAGAACCGATACCACTTCGAATAATTATTATTATCGTGTAGTCATAATTGCTCGCACCTTTAACAATCCCAAAAGTTCCGTATTTCAAAACTCCCCACTCCCTTTTATAAACTGGCCTCTGGTGCGCCTCCATGTGGATGAAGTCCGAAAAAATGTGTGGCGCAAAAATATGTGTAGAATCGATATAAATCCAACCCCAATATCGGATAATATTACAATTGTGACCGATATTACCATTGTGAATATATCGTTGGCGTCAAAAACTTCTCGTTCGCTTTAATAAAGTGCTCTCTAGTGCACCACCATGTGGATAAAGTTTGTGGATTCAATGGTATGGAAAATTAGGTGTTGAATCGTTATTATATTACAACTCTGACAGATATTACCAAAACTCCCCGTTCGCTTTAATAAACTGATCTCTTTTGCGCCACCAGGTGGATTAAGTTCGAGGAGTGCGTTGAAGAGGGCGGGGATCGATGGAGTAAGCCGCACGTGGCCTCGCTCAGCCTCCACAGCTTGTTCGAACTGCGATCTTGCATCCTCAACGGGGTCGTACAGCTCGATATGGTGGCCAGTGAGATCGCGCAGATTGCAGGTTGGTCCATCAGCTTTTATTCCTGACTTTTAACTGTGTGCTTATGATCTAATTTTGGCAAATTACACACTGCAGTGGCCTGATTTTCAACCTTTTTTGCGGCGACCCAACAAAAAAAACTAAAGCGTAAGTACAACCTCAAAGCTTTTGGCCCTCTTCTGTCACTGAACAGGAATTAGCAATAATCAGAGTAAATTAGATTAACATGAGTCTTCGTATTGCTTCCGCAATATTATCACATTTGATTTACTACGAAAAATGAAATAATTTTAATAAGGAAAAAATTTTAATTGTAAAAATCGCTTTGGCACCTTTTCTAGGTAGTGGCAATTTTTTGAAATTATTCTCCCACAAGATTTCGCAGTCAAAAAAATTATGCCCACAAACCTTGCGTCGCAAGACTTCTAGATATTTCTGTGGGTCACGCTTAACAAGGCGCAGACTGGACTTCGAACGTACACTAAAATTGCCAGACACTTAAAACAAGCCTTTGAAACCGACGCGTCTGCTAAGATTGCCTAATGAGGAAATCTTTTCATATTTCGGAAATAAATCTCCGTAAACCACAAGCGGTTTTACTTAAAACTCAATAATCATCGTTAAAATTTTGCTAGCTAAGCAAAATCCTTCTTCGGAACACAAAGCGGTTTATTGTTCTTCTAGTTAGCTTGTCAGCAAAAAACTGACTGATTTTTTGGCCAGTTTCTGATTTTTAAGTGATTTGCAATATATTGCAACAAAGCAGTTAAGATGTCTTTCAATTTATTAGGTAATGTCAACATTTAACACATCGTAATTGGAAATACCGACCACGGAAACGGTAGGCGTGGCATAACAAAAAATGTTATATTCCCGTATAATATTTTTTTTGGACACATGTTGTTTTTTGTCCGAATTATTAATTTATTTTGTTTTTCTCCTGTCAGTTTTTTGTAGCACATTTTTGTCAGGGAATTAAACGAAGTTACATCATGAAATTTTCACAGCTGTTAGTTTTTCTTAACTTAAAATCTACCCGATTTATAAAGCAGTCTCATTTTTCGCTTGTACTTGACTTTTTTGCACAAGTGCAATTCGCTCGAAGGGCGCGAACGCACGCGTGCATTCGACAGCGCACACCCACCAGATCTTGTCTTAAAGTATTGGCAGGCACCCTCAAGGTGACCTTCGGTTTTATGCTGACAGGGGACTACAGTTCACAAACCGTTTGAAACAAAAATCTTGCTGATGCGTCAAAAGCCTTGCAAAATCAAGGAGCGTGTTAAAGCGTCGGCTTAAGCAAGACTCAAAATGAGTTTTTTTAAGGCATATTTCTTGGTCTGGACCCGCCAAAAAAACGCCCAGCGTCGCACGCAATGGCCGCTGTAAAGTTTTGGGTTTTCGTCATGGCCCTATTTAGTAAAATCTTCTTGCTTTTTAAAGCCCATACAGAAGTGGGGTATTATATAACATATGTTGAAAAGGAATAAAGAGTTATTCGAAAAATTCAAAATGATACCTACTTCTGTATGAGCTTTGATTTTCTTATTACGTCTTACTTCAAACTCCAACCATTAGGCTCCAATACTCTCTTTTTATTGCGCCACCTGTGTTACCGTATTGCAACCACACGTGTTAGGAAAACTATATCATCGCAAATTCGCGTGGCATTTTACCAAGCTAACGTAAAATCATCAACAAGTAAAACATTTAAAACAATTTGAGGAGTAAATAACAGGACATCTTTCCAAATTTCGTAGTATGGAATTGTTTTACATGTTTTTTGTGTGAATAATTTGCAAGCTTCATTTTGATGGCAGTTAGTTAAACCGATGTTAGTTAGAATACAAAATTTCGCTAAAATTATAACAACTTTTTTTTGAGGTTTTTTTAAATGTTGAACTGCAATTAAACCTGTTAATTTAAGCTCTAAATGGCCATTTTTATAAAGATCCATGTTAGAATGTTTATTGTTTTTTTTTCTTCAGTAACGGTTATTGCGAAATGCTTTATAAAACAAGCTTTTGTCATCGTTTTTAAACCATTTTTATCGTTTATCTGATGCACAAAGCGTTAAAATAACCTTTAAAACCCCTTAAAACTAGACCCAGAAATAGTTTCATTAGGGCGCCGCAAAATAACCTTTACCCACCAAATTTCCTAACCAGACAGGCTCCCGTCTGATTGGCCGACGCGAGCAAGGTCAATGACCCCGAGTAGCGGCGAAAGGTTACTGAAGTTTATTTCCGCTCGAACTCATTTCGTTCAGACAGCATTTTTTTGCTGACTTTTCCGTCTCTGCCCGTTTCATGAAATACTAATGAAAGTTCGGCGTAACAGAACAAGTCAGCAGAATTGACGTTAATTACTCTGGCATTGACCTTTGCATTAAGCTTCGTTAGTAGCCGCTAATTACTTTTGACACGCCGTGTTAGCCCGACAGGAAATTTCACTTTCGCATGCTTTTGTTTAGAGAAGTTCACATTTTAAAGCTGCGCTTAACTTAAACTTAGGCTTAATTCCCTAGTTTAATGACCCGTGATTGACAGCTTACGTAATCAAGTTTAAGTAGGTTTTCTGATTAATTTAATAAGTTTAGGTATTTTAATCATGGCTGACGAGCACCGCAGCTATTTCTACAATAGGAAAGAGATTTTTGTCACAAAATAAAAATAATAATAGTTAGCGGTAAAATTAAAAAAATATATAAAACAAAAAATAAAACGTCCGAACCGAAAAAAAACTTACATTGAAACAAAATATCGAAATAAAAAACTTCAAAAAAAAAATTTTTGTCAGAGCGGAAAAAGGTTGGTCACCAAAACAGACCAATTATAAAAAAAAAAACTTTGCCGAACATTTAATTCAACCTTAAAAAGTCACTAAATAACCAAAAGACGCAAAATTGAAAAAAAACGATGGCGATACTAATGATACATGGGCCGTAATCGTTGGTCAAATAGCAGCTTCCGAGGGGCTAGAGCAGTGATACCTTTTATGGCTTGCGGCATCCCTCAGAAAAGAAATAATAGATTGCGTCACCCCTACAAGATTTTTTCCGTAGTTAATCCACTATAGCAATAAACGGAAAAGGAACAACGCACATCAACTCTACACAACGTAGGAAGTTATAAATGAGTTTATTCCATCTTACACAAAAAGTTTGGCTGAAATCAGATTCTTAAAAATTGTCAAATATCTCTCGGCGCCCTCGAACATTAGAAACGGCACACCGGGGCGCTGCGGCACCCCGGTTGAGGACCAGTGACTTAAGTCAATGACTCGACCAGTGTTTTTTTAAGGTGTTTTGTGGGACCGAAACGGTCCCCCAAATTTCTCCAGCGGTTTCCCAAATTTTGGACTTGCAACTTTTTGGTATTTAAATGAAACACTTGCGGTCTCTTAAAACTACTTAGCGGTCACCCAAACCAAACCTTAGAAAAAACCCTGGACTCGACTATATTTTAGTTTTGTTATTTGCTCATAAATAACTAGTTTACTAATTTTAATTGCCGTAATCGATTACGAAAAGCCGTGGTCGTTGGTCAAAAAGCAGGATCACAATTGTTGAACACATATTTTCGCGTATATTTCACCTCCTCATTCTTAAATCTCTTCTTCTTCACAGATCTCGTTCTGGATCAGCTTGTTCAAGGAGGACATCTTCCTCATGACGATGAGATCCGTGATCGGGTGAGGACTGCTCTTCTCAGCGGACACGAGCATCAAGGAGAAAAGAAGAAGGGAGTGTCCGGTCCCATCAAGTCAATGGCAGAGTTCGTCGGCATCAACTCCAGCTCAGAGCCGCATCTCAAGAAACACTGTGAGTTGGAAGAGTAGCGAGTATTGAGTAGGTTTAATGTAAGGTTTAATGTAAATTTTAAGTGAGTCTAGTTACTAGGTACCTGAGTAGCGAGTAGCAAGAAGTTTTAATGTGAGTTACGCGAATTTTTAGTTACACTAGTATTTCTTTTTTTTCGAGTAGGTTTAATTTCAGCGAGTAGCTTTAATGTGTGTTATGGGATATTTTAAGTGCTTTCGAGTTGTAAGTTGAAGTATTTCACTTTTTAAGAGAAGGTTTGTTGTGAAGGAACACTAAACACGGATCTGTTCATAATCTTCAGTAGAAAGAGAGTGGCCCAAATAATAGATAAAATACTCATTCTTTTATTAGCAAACGTTTCGGCAATTTCTTTTGCCATCATACCGCACTGATGATGGCAAAAGAAATTGCCGAAACGTTTGCTAATAAAAGAATGAATCTTTTATCTATTATTTGTTGTGATTTATTGGAAATTAGGTGCTCGTGTTTAGGGAAGTCCAATAATGCCCTTTTTTCCAAAAGTCTTTTTGGATTTATTTTATGTCCAAGTTATGGGTTTAGAAAGTGCAGTAAAAAATCCAACCATTTTTTGTTGTGTTGCCCATTAGATTAATACTGTGTTTCGAGAATCTAATTAAAAAATATCCAATTATAGGTATTCATAAACACGCAAGCTTTCTTCGAAAAACATGTCTTAAAGTGTCCTTTCTTTCAACCCTAGTATTGATGTTACAAAATCAAACGTTGTAATAAATCTTCATTTCAATTTAAAAAATGTCTTTGCTCGACTTGTTCCAGCGATAGCAGCTTCAGCCACGGCCCCAGGTTCAATCTCCAGAAACAAGTCGATCAACAATTCTTCGTTCGCTCACGGATTCAACAGCGAGCATCACAACAGCTTCGCAGAAGGAGACAAGAAATCCAAGGTGTGTTGTTCACTACTTGTTCGGCTGTATTTCCGCTGTCGTTCGATTCCAAATTAATATAGTAATTTTAGCGATGGTCGAACGCAGTGAATTCCACCGTAAAATGTAACAATTTTGAAAATCGTAGATTAACACCTGGAGGTAACTGAAATTCCGCCAAAACCAATTTTGGTTAAATGTTTGAAATCTTAACAAGCTTTCGCAAAACCGTGCTTCATCAGGTCAAAGTGCAAATGATATCTATTGATTCTATCTAAGGACATTTCTATCTATTGAGATGTTGCCTGGTGGAGCAAATTGTGGTTATATATTTTCAACAGAAAAAATTAAAACAACTTGATTTTGACCGCCTGTGTTGTTCTTCGGTTTCAAACAGTCGATTTGAACTTAGTGATTCTGCATATAACCTGGTCTTCGGAATCAGTTTAAAATAACCAGAGTCCGACTCCGGCTAAATGTGCGATTCCGTCGAGTCCGGCTCCGACTCTATACAGCCTTAATTCCACCCATATATTCCACCATATGCTCTTCCACCTTTAGAATTCACGTTTTCCGACTTGTCTTCCAGGTTCCTTACTTCATGAAGAAGATTCCTCCAGGAGCGGAAGCATCAAATGTCCTCATCGGGGAAGTTGACTTCCTCGAGCAGCGCATCATCGCATTTGTTCGACTCAACGAGAGCGTTCTTCTCGGTACGAACATATCCGTATACGCCCATACGTATCCTTACGTTGTACGCAGACTTACGTCCGTCCACTGTACTGTACAAATACACACAGTACACGCCCTACACGTACGTGGGTATACGTACGCTGTATGCGCACTTGCGTTTACGTACGCTGTATACGCACGTGGGTATACGTACGCTGTATGCGCACGTGGGTTTACGTACGCTGTATGCGCACTTGCGTTTACGCACGCTGTATGCGCACTTGCGTTTACGTACGCTGTATGCGCACTTGCGTTTACGCACGCTGTATGCGCACTTGCGTTTACGTACGCTGTATGCGCACTTGCGTTTACGTACGCTGTATGCGCACTTGCGTTTACGTACGCTGTATGCGCACTTGCGTTTACGTACGCTGTATGCGCACTTGCGTTTACGTACGCTGTATACGCACGTGGGTATGCGTACGCTGTATGCGCACTTGCGTTTACGTACGCTGTATACGCACGTTGGATACGTACGCTGTATACGCACTTGCGTTTGCGTACGCTGTATACGCACTTGCGTTTGCGTACGCTGTATACGCACGTGGGTATGCGTACGCTGTATGCGCACTTGCGTTTACGTACGCTGTATGCGCACTTGCGTTTACGTACGCTGTATGCGCACTTGCGTTTACGTACGCTGTATGCGCACTTGCGTTTACGTACGCTGTATGCGCACTTGCGTTTACGTACGCTGTATGCGCACTTGCGTTTACGTACGCTGTATACGCACCTGCGTTTACGTACGTTGTATCGTACGTGGATTTACGTACGCTGTGAAATTACTTGCGTTTACATAAGCTGTATATGCATATTGGCATCCGTATTGTGTACAAGCACACATGGACAGTATACATTTTACGTACGTGTGTTTGCTTTACCGTATACGTATTTGCTTCAACGAACGCTGTAAACGTGGACGTCCGTATTCGTACGTGTTACAGTATTGAAACGCAGCATAACTTGTGCGATATACGTACGCGTTACTCTATCCAAACGCAACAGACGTGCTAATTCATATGCTTTACACGTCGTTGTATGAAAGCTCACAGGTAAGCCAGTTATAAGCCAAACGTTAAACACAATTGGTCATTAAGTTTTAAGCCTTTAATAATAAAACCCGATTGCGTTGACGTGCGAAGAACAATGTGCCGTGCTGTTCTCTGTTCCCGTTTAATGATCTTAAAACCAAAACGTGTATTTTATTACAGTTAGTGCAACACAATAAAACCGCCCTGCGTCAACCAATGTTAGGCCATAAACTCAATACGGCGCGGTTTCAAGTTAGGCCTGATTTACTGCGTATTGTGTAAATCGCATTTTATCGCTTGCATACCTATCATGAAAAAAATGCTTTTTTAACCAGCGATTTATCAGTAATTCAATGACTTGCTTTGTGAACGACAGAGAAATGGAATTCAAGTCCGGCCAAATGAACTATAAAAACGACTAAAGCGTGTAGAAAAAACAAATCCTACTGTCCAGCGTTTTATTTCATTATTTTTAAGGTTATATTGTTTTTATTTTGCAACTATACCCGCATAAAATGTGAGCTAGTATCGTAAAATTTTAGCTTTAAAAGTTTAGCTATCCCATCGTCACTTTCAAACATGAGCCATTGGCAAAAAATAGTGCTTAACCACAAGCTAAAAACCGCCTCTCATGTTCCTTGGCAGATGTGAGTTCAGCCAAACTCTTCACAACCCGTTGGGACTTTTTGGTGGCTCAGCCTAACCGCTCTGCTATCCATGAAGATCACTCGTCTCGCATGCGGTTTTAATTGCCCGCTATTAATACCCTTTGTGGCCTTTTGGAAACTTATCTACGTGCGCAGTTATAAGTCACGTGGATAGCGAACTCGAGTCTAATTCGCGGCACTGGTCTACAATCCTACCACATTTTCATCCAAGGTTTTATATTGGCTTGAGGACCGCTTCGAACAAAAATCAGTCAGCAAGGTATTTTAGAATTTTATCGTCGGCATTATGTGTTCTGTTGAAGGGCAAGATTCTGTTGTGGAAATGTATACCAAGGATTTTTCTTGCTGACATTATTTGGGTTAAGGGGCGAGTTAGCGTTTGGGTTAGGGTGGGCAAGTATTATTGTTATTATTATATTTATTACGCCATATCTATTTCTTCCTCGAAAAACTTGTTTCGTAACTGCAAAAAAGTAGCGCGCAATTTCGCCCCGACCCCCCCCCCCCCCCGTGACCTTGGCTTTGGCCTTATACAACGGTGCACAGTGGGTTTGTTGTGTATTGAGTGCTAAGGTGACCCATTTATCGCTGTATAACATCAAAATGCGATCGCCTTGGTCGTGTCTTGATGTTCGTCCTGTCAGTTTAGCAACCTTACATGTGTTTATGGCAGCACCTGACCCAAATCACTTACCACAGCCATTTGGGACAGGTGTTAAACTTCATTAATGACCTTTAAAGCAGTGTTTTTCAACCTTTTTCGCGACTTCTTAAATATGAAGTGTAAGATAGCAGCTTTGGCGACCCAATTCCCTTCATTGAACATTGTAAGCGAATAAACCGAAGGACATTAACGTTATTGTTTCGATTTTCAATAATGTTAGTCATTGTCTTTGTATGGCTTAGGCTATTTTTTAATTATGGGAAATTCTGCTTAGAACCAATCTTAGTAAACCTAACCATGTAAACGACCCAACCAAATGAAACGGCTATCCAATTTTCGGTCTCGATTCAAAGGTTGACAAACACTGCTTTCAAATAGAAAATGTTTTTCTATGACCGGAAAGCTATCGCAATTGTTGGATTTGTAATAGTTCTGTCTTCCCTTACCGAGGACCGCCTTACCGAGGTTCATGTTCACATCTTATTGGTTTGTCTGCATTTTCTCCAGAGTCCAGCCGAACATTTTTGCGTTTTTTTCGCAATTTTTGATATCCTACCTTTAACCTCAATTTTAATCGTTGTTTTTTGGGCATTTTACCGCAGTTTTTGACTTTATCTATATTCCATTTTTTCCCCGCAGACCGCCTTACCGAGGTTCCGATCCCGACCCGCTTCATGTTCATATTGCTCGGACCTTGTGGCAAGCAAAAGCAATATCACGAGATCGGGAGATCGATCGCTACCCTCATGACAGACGAGGTACTGCTCACAAATGCACCGCGTATTTATCCCTATATCTGTTCTTTCACTCTTCAACCCGTGTTCAAATTTTGCCGTCGTATACTAAAAATAGCCAAGTTTTTCGTGTGTGTGCTCGTTGTCTAATATCTAAGGTAGGGTTGCTCTTTTAACAAGTCTTTGAATTGATTTTTTGTGCGCTTTAGGTTCTGTATTAAGTAAGACTATAGTTAGAAAACAATTGTTTACCTATTTTTTAAACTGTTATCATGGTCTTTACAATTTTTTTCTTTTTGAATTATATTAAAAAACGTAGTGTTGCTCTGATGCCCCATCCCTGCAACACACAATTAGAATCATGTTACTATTAAAAAACGTAAGCTAACTTATTAAATATTTATTTAAAACTTTAATAACACGGTATCCGGTAATTTCCCACACGATTCATCATTTTATCAACTTTTAAACATTTGATGTGGTACACGGTGTTGTAAAAAAAATTATTTTGTCCAAAAAAATGTGTTATCCGGCCGCAGGTCTTCCACGAGGTGGCGTACAAGGCGAAGACCCGCAGCGACCTTTTGGCCGGAATCGACGAGTTCCTGGACCAGGTCACGGTGCTTCCCCCCGGCGCCTGGGACGCCAGCGTCAGGATCGAACCCCCCAAAGATCTGCCCGGGAACCAGGTAAAAATAATTAACTTTTTTTATAAATTTTTTTTATTTTTTTTTAACAGACACCCGAAAACGGAATAAAACAAATCGTACTGTCCAGAGGTTTTTTTTTAATAATTTTCAAGTATTTTTTTTTTTTTTTTTTGCAACTAACCGCATGAAATGTTGGCTAGTATCGTAAAAGAAAAATCCCAGTGTAGTTAAGTGCGCTGTGCAGTATGCACGCTTCTGTAATGTAGCTTTTCATATTCATACATTACCTGTTAATGATAGAAGTTCGTATCGAAACTTTTATATCAAGATCATGTTAATTTACTCGACCTTTTTTTGTTTTTTCTTGTGCTTTTTCATGTAACTATTATTTCACGCATCCCTTATTATGTGTAACTTTTGGATTTTTTATTGAATTGTCACAGTAATATCCCGCGTATATATTGTGATTTTTAGAAAATAAATGAAAATTATTTGTTGTTTTAAAAAAGCTTTCTGAGCATTAATAACGTCAGTTCATACAGATGTAGTATAGTGTCACTTTTTAACCGATCTAATTTTTCATTTTAAGTCTAATAAAAATATAGGCTCAAATTAAAATAAAGAGCATATATAAATGTTTGGGATAATTTTCGGTTGTTGGAATTAAAAATAGGGTAAAAAGAACAAAGGTCATTGACCTTTGCATTCATTTTGCCATAACACTGGTATTTGTTATCGCTCATTTCTTTAACTAATTTTTTTTTGAACTATTTTGTAATTTTTTCATGCCGCCACGAAGTGTTAGTAATAATAATAATAAATGCACAACCCACAACCCAAAAGTGCCACGTATACCATACAGGAAAGGTGTCCCGGGTTTTAACGCCTCGTATTTTCACGCAGATGAAACGCCTGGAACCGAACCAGAACGGGAACAAACCGGGGGGTGACGGGGGCAACGAACCCCCCGAACACTCGGTTGGCCCCGAACTATTAAGGACGGGAAGGTGATTGTTTTGCGGCTTAACTAAATATGCGGCTGAAAACGCGCCGTTTTGTTTTAAATATTTTCGAATTTTTTGAATACCGAAAAACGTAACCAATTATTTCCAACCTTAATATAAGTTTTTGGGGAAAACGTTCAAAATTGTTTTATATACAAAACAAGATATTTACCCAATTTTATAATGAAAAATGCCAAATAAAAGCACTTTAACGAAAGTCAAGGTCCAGTCAAGTCGATTTGTAAAAAAAAACTTCCCAACTTAATAACAACACCGCCTTATAAGGACTTGTTTTTAAATTTATATGAATCGTAAGATAAGTGGCAACCCTCTGTGATAAAGACTTGTAAGAACTGACATAAACCCAGTTCTCTATGGGCTGTGATATTCATTCTACGTATAACTACAACTTTTCTACCACCTGGGCCGGTTTAAGTGTTTACATTATTTTGTATTCGTTTTTTAGAGACTGAAGATGCCGGGACTGGCGAAATACATTTCTCTTTTATAAACTAGAACCTATAGTGACTGATTTTGACTGAGACAAGAAAGTCTATACTGTTTTGCTACCATTCGAAGTCATTGTCGTCATTAACGTGCATTAGGGCGAGGAGATATCTTCTTTTTTACATATTCACTTTGCATTGACTACAACTTCTAACCTTTATGCTCATAAAGTTAAGAACGGACATCTTCGTTTAAATACTTTCCATGAGGACAGCTGGTATCTGATTCAGAAATAGGTTTAAAATTTCTGTTTAAACGCTTAAAGAAATTTTTGATCGACTGAAGATGTGTAAAGTTTTTGATTGGATTTAAATCCCGAAATCATTTCCTCGCATTTTTTTTTCTAAAAGCGAAAAGATTTCACACTTCGAAGCTTGATTGTCGGAAGTTTTAGTTAAAAGTAGAAAGAATCTCAAAGGCCATACAGAAGTAGGTTGCATTTTTAAGGTTTCTGATATCATGATATACCTATTTTATATGGGCTTTGATATTCTTACCACATCTCACACTTCAATTATCAACATCATTGTATAGCCATGGCGCGCACTGCGCATGTGCCAGACCCAATTTTCAATTACAAACCATTAAAACATAAACTTCTTACTCCATTTTGGGACAACCCACAGCGTTTTGGCCCAATTAATGTTTGCAGACCGCAGAAACCGCAGAGCGCTGTGACGAACCCGTGGTTTTGAGAGATCGCCTTGTGGGGGCGTGTCCGGGGGGCGTTACCCTCGCCAGTAAATCTTGTCGCTTGTCGGAAAATCGCTAGACGCTGCCGTCAGATATTGCTCGTAAAACGCCGACCACAATTGAAATTTGACCAGTCTGTGTTTGTGTTTGTGTGTGTGTGTGTGTGTGTGTGTGTGTGTGTGTGTGTGTGTGCGTGTGCGTGTGCGTGTGTTTGAATGATGCGTACGGGTTGTTTCAGGATTGATATTCTTATTATGGTTTGAAATTTGAACACTCTTAGAGTGATTAGGGAATACTTGTCAACTAAGGTATTGGAAATTTGGGAAATATTTGATCTAAATTGTCGTTTTAAGTAGATCTTCAGCGATGTCTACCGTTTGTCTATGTCTATGTGTGTCTATATGTTTATTTTGGATACTGCGTACGGGCCCGTCTTGGGGTCAATGGTCTTGTTATTTTTTTATTAATGGCACGCTTAATAGTTAGGAGATACTTTTGAAAATAGGTGATGATGATTTAGGAAATTTTAAGTGTACATTGTCATTTTAAGTAGACCTTCAGTAATATCTACCGTTTAAGCTAGGGTTTTTGCCGTCAAAATGAAATGTTATATTATATTTGTTTAAGCTTGCGCTTTTAATTCGCCTCAATTTAGATATTTGTCAAAGAACAAATTAAAATTTTCTGTCTTTTTTTTCACTCGTTGGTCATTTTACAAAACTACCCTTACAGTTTTGAATCTTGCATCAAATATTTCCAATCAGTTTGTTATTATAATAACGCTAAATATATCCTTTTAAATACACACAAATTGAACACAATGCGTGTACGTTGTGAGGATTACGCCCTAGAAAACAAAAAACAACATACCCATTACCAATGCCTAAAACACACATTTAAAACGTATGTTTGCATACTGCAATCAAATGTTGTCCTCGCCATATACTTTACATGATGAATTTCTAGTAATTCCAAGTATTTGTGTGTGGGGACTTATTACAGTCATTATCAATAAATAACCTTCAGTGCGCAGTAAACTCCAACCGCCAGACGACAACCCTATCACATAAAACCACCCCCTCCCCCCAAAACAACATAAAAAATTCTTGTGTCCGTCAAAAGCTCTGCTTCTCTCGTTAAATAGCGAAGGTTGTGATCACTTTACGATGTCTGTGTCACAAATCAACTGTAAAAAACGCGAATGCTGAGTCGACGTTTTTTTCTATAGTCGTTAGCATGCCAAGTACAACAACAGCACTCACATACAGAGTTTCACACAAAGTCTTTAAATCTTTAAAAGTTTTAAATTTATTTTAATTGATGTGTATTGAAAATTCGTTGAAATATCCTATTTTTAAAATGTTGTTTTTTAATTGATTTCACCATGGCACCATTTTGTTTTCGAGTTTGTAGGTCTTTCGTTAAAACTTACAAATATTCTTTGAAAAGTCTTGAAATGTCGTAAGAATATCAAAGCCCATACAGAAGTAGTATTTTGAACGTTTTAAATAGGCTTTAATATTCTTACCACGTCTTACTGCAACCACCAACCATTATCTCACGATTTATTTGAAACAATCACAAAATGCTACCTACTCATTGATATTTATTGTACTTCTAAATACAACCTCCAACCATTATGCTCGAAAATCTTGGAATGGCGTTCAATGTTTTTCATAAACATGTATAGCGGCCCATGGACAATTAAGTGAGCGATTTGCAAAACCTTGGTGCTGCATTTTTGTCGTTGCTGCTGCATTATAAAGCTTATGACGCGTGGCCCGAATAAGCTGCTTTCGAAGTCAACAGCATTGACGACCACGCAGTTAATTTTATGGCATTCCATGCGGATTTAATCACTATGGAAAAAGACACCAAACACTAGGATTTAAGTGAATGTTCATGTTCATTTATTAACCCTATCTCTTTTATAATTTTGTGTTTCGCTTTTATAAGTTAGTTGTTTGCGCAAAGTATTGTTTTAGAAATTGAAGGTGGTAATCTTATTTTTGTCTTGTTAAAAAGTGGGTTCAGAAAGATAGTTACATTGCATGGTAACATAGACACATCTTTCTACGTTTTCAAGAATTACTTCTGTACCTGGTAAAAAAGTTTTACAAAAGCAATTTATATTTTTATTTTTTTTATTTTAGACGCTTCGTGCTGAATTTTAGTTGCAAAAATTACCTCAGTAAAGTTTTTGTCTTTTTATTTCCAGGAAAACAGTAAACTTGACAATAAAAATACGTTAAAATGCAGAAAATGAAACAAAAATGTAACAGACCTAATTTCTCAAACGTCATACATAGGATTACCTAAGGGTTTATGTAAATCAACATGCAGTTAATAGAACAAGTGTAAAAGGTCATGTCAGTTTAAATTTCAATACATATGATTCATCAAATCAAAAAAACGGCCAAACTTATTATGTTACTCAGAAAGTGACTCATGGCTAGAAAATTCAGCGAAACGTTTCCTAACCGTTTGAAAATAACTTTACTACCAATGCCTTTGCAAATTCTGCGGCTGGTTTTAGCTCTCTTGCGGTCTGCAGCGCTTGGGATAAAATGAAACGTGACGCTCCGGGTTAAAAGTTGTTTGTAGTTTGTTTGACAATCTCTAAACCCTTTTAAAATAGCCAGAGTGATGAAATTTTAACGTTGTATGTGATCCAATAGCAACACAATACATTAACATATGCGTAAAACGTCACGTTAGCACGTGATTTGTGTTTGCCAAACGTTTGATGAGCCAACCGTAAAAGCCAAACCTTTTAAAAGAGTCTTTTTAAGCGTTGAAAAGCTTGTAATCTGACCGAAATAGCATTTTTACATCCTGCGAATAGCGACAGTAAAACTTTTACTTCAAATGAAGTACATTGAACAGACCAAATCAGTCACGTCGGCGCAAAAATTGCATTTTTCACCACAGTTACCAAATACCCCGCTTTATTCACACACCTGCACCAACAGAGCACAAGCAAGTTGGAAACGTGATTTATCGCATGTAGTTCTTTTGAATCGCCATCAACGAACTGTGTTTGTGAATTGATTTGTGATCTCTAGCCCAAATTAAATTAACATTAGTTGCATAAAGTCACGCACTAATACATTCGGGGTCTTCATTTGGTTTCGTTCATAAATAATCCGTTTTTTTTCTGTATTTGGAATCGCAACCGTTTTTTGATATCTGACGGCCACTTTTTATGCCATACTGCCCATTGCTATTGTTTTTAGTTATTTTTTTGGAAAAACATTTCCTCAATCACTATGTATTTCTATTTTAAATTACAACAGTAGGCTAATTGTTATCTGTAAGTGTGGAAATACTGAAATATCGATTGTTAAAAAACGCAATTTACAAAAAAAACAGATACTTTTGTTTTAAACACGCCAAAAAAATTCGCAAAAACAATATTTTGGTGGTTTTGACTTTTCCTCGAAAAAACGATTTTTATAATTGTGTTTCCAAATTAAAAAAATGCCATCCCCATATTTTAAACCCGACAACGATAATTTGTTTTTTTCCACTCTAATAAGAGTTTTTCCACTTTGAGAATGCTTAGGAGATACTTGTCAAAATAAGTAATGAGTAATGACCCAAATTTTAAATCGAATTTCATTTTAAGTAGACCTTCAGTAAAAAAAATACTGTATTAGAGTTCTTGTCTAAAATTAAACAATATTTGTCGTTTTTTTTTACACTGACACTTGAATTGCCTCGATAGAGATAGAAATAAATAAAAAATTTAATTTTTCCCAGGATCTTCGGCGGGCTCTGTAAGGACATCAAGCGGAAAGCCCGTTACTTCGTGAGCGACTTTACAGACGCCTTGAGCATCCAATGCGTTGCTTCCTTCATATTCCTCTACTTCGCCGTCCTTACCCCGATCGTCACCTTTGGCGGGTTGCTGGGCGATGCCACGCACAACTATATCGTAAGTATCGAGTTCATCGCGTCCGATAATATCGGATCGGAGCCGATAAGCTAATGACAATAGGCAGTATCGGTACTCGTCCGATACTAGGCCGTTATGGGTGCTGTTCCAATACGAAATTGAAATTTGAATTTTATTTTAGTGGATTTTTTAGTTAGGACGTTCCGATAATATAATATCGGATCGGAACCGATACTTTATGCCAAGTGGCGATATGGGTGCCGAACTGCCGATCCGCTACCAAATCAAGATAGGAATTTCAGCGAAGCTTTACGATCCAATGCGTCGATTTTCACCTTGAAATGTAAATTTATCAACAAATAAACTGGATGTGACTCCTAAACACTTTTTTTATTTTTTTTTACCAAACACTCAACTTAAGTTGCAATTATGAAGCAGTTACTCAATAGTATGCTCAAGTTATCGACCCTATTAACCCACATTTCTGTGTATAAACAATCAACCCCCTTTAACCCACCCATGTTTACCCAGGTCAGAAAAATATCGCTTTTAACTCACTTATGTTTATCAAGCGTCAAAAACTCCATGTTTGACCGCTCAGAGGGGTCAATACACCCCTCTAACCCCCTGTTTCTAACCCAGGGTACGATGGAGTCGATCTTTGGTGCTGCGATGTCTGGATGTGCTTTCCATCTAATGGCGGGACAACCCCTAACTATTATCGGCAGCACAGGACCTATACTGGTGTTTGAGAAGATAATGTTCGAGATATGCACGTGAGTCTTCAGAATATAATACTGTAATACACATCTTGCTTTTGGTAATTTTAACAAAATAATAAAGCCATAAGATTCGATTAAATTGACATTTCGTTGTTTACATACGTTTACTTGGATAATGCTTATCGGGTATTTTTGAAAATGAATATTTTTTTAATTGAAACTAATCTGAATATAAGCTGAAACACTTAAGAAAGTAAGGATCTCCCGCGGACAATAAAATGTAAAAGAAAGATTCTTGTCTTCGTATCCAAAGATCTTAAGACTGTTTATTTATTAAAACAGATAAAACATAAAATCATTTCTTAAAACATTTTCTTAAAATCTTTTCTTTTCTTAGATTTTAAGAAATGATTTTATGTTTTATCTGTTTTAATAAATACAGTCTTAAGATAATCTGAATATACTCTTGCTACCAGGCATGGAATCAATTTTTAAAGTTATTTGTCCGACAAAGATTTCTATTAACGTTTTGACGACCTACTCAGGTAATCTTTAACAGGGAAAAATACTGTATTGTGATAATTTGCAAGTTCATAGCCCTGATGAATATTATCTGAATAGGTCATCGAAACGTTAATAGAAATCTCTGTAGGACAAACAACGTTAATAATTGTTGCCATTCCTAGCAGCAAGAGTACGTTGGCACTTATGATAAAATATTTGTCGGACGAAAAATTTTTTTTAACTAATTTTTTTTTTTTTTTTTTTTTTGCAATGTAATAAACTATAAGACATTTCTAATTTTTTTTAATTGCCTTGGTAAATTTTTTAACATCTCGTATAACTCTTCTAAATTTTGGTGCACGGGGTATTTTTGTACAATTTTTTTTTTACCAGTATAGCTGATAGCAAAGCACAACTAACAAACGATTCTCTTACTTTCCAGATCGGTTGAAATCGACTACATTTCCTTCCGCTTTTGGGTTGGTTTGTGGACTGGGGCTATCTGCATTTTGCTCGGTAAGTATTTACTGACTCATTGAAATTCAAACTTATATTGTCAAGATCTTAAGACTGTTTATTTATTAAAACAGATAAAACATAAAATCATTTCTTAAAATCTTTCAGAAATATATATTACGCCTATAAGGCATCGTCAGTTTCTTAATTCGAATGATTTTCACTTATAGGCGTAATATATATTTCTGAAAGATTTTAAGAAATGATTTTATGTTTTATCTGTTTTAATAAATAAACAGTTATGCGAAGACAGGAATCTTTCTTTTGCATTTTATTTTCCGCGAAAGATTCTTACTTTTTTAAAGTGTTCCAGCTTATATTGTCAAGTTTACACAAATCTTGAATATTCTACTAATTGCCCACAAAACCAATCATAATTTTTTTGAACTGAAATTCCTAGTTAATTAAAAATTATTGATTTGCAATACATAGAAAAATGGCAAAACAAATTCATAAAGTTAATTTTATTGTACAAGGGTGTGTATTCATACAATACCAATTTATGGTTAAAGTCTTTCAGAAAAGTGTTTTTTCAACGTTTTGGGGTCACGGAACACTTTATGCATTACAATAATTGTGCAGAAAAACTAAACAAAATTCTAACAATGCATCGAAATACCTAACGTCCATTGTGTTATACCAGTGATTTTCGGCCGTTATTCTGCTGAACATTAGTCAAATTAAAAAAATTTGCAAAACACCTGATCTTCCACAGAACACCGGTTGAAATTCACTAATTTCGACCAGGGGTCATCAAATGACGGTCCGCTGGCCAGAGTCGGGTTAATTAATCCGACCCGCGGCATATTTCCTTGGTGAAATGAAGTAGAATGCAACTTAAAACAAAAAAATTATAAACATTTTAAACTAACAACAATTTATTAAGCACAATACAGTTATTTTTTGTGGCATTTCTATTTCCTTCGTATAACCTTAACTGAGCTAATTAAGTTAGACACAAAGCCGTACCCGGTAAGCCTTTATAAATCCCAACAGTTATTCGGCCCGCGATGGCCAGGCTTCACAGTTGTCCGGCATATTATAAAAAAAATTGATGACCCTTGATTAAAGCTAAATTTAAATACTATTTTTATCCGTCTAGTTGCATTGGATGCCAGTAGCCTGGTGTCTTACATCACACGGTACACGGAGGAATCTTTCTCGGCCCTTATCAGCTTTATCTTCATTTACGAAGCTTTCAAGGCAAGAAAAACGAGACCTTTTCAGCATTTGAACTGTGATTTTAGGGCTCTTAACGATTTGTGTAAAAATAACTTTTGTAAATGGCCGTTTTCGTCTATTTTCAACAGGGTAGTCAGGTGGCACTATATAACTACAAATAGTGTTAAAATCTCGACAAGCAATCGCAAAACCGTGCTTCATCTGGTCAAACTAAAAATAAAAGTAATTAAAATATAAAATTGAATTGTTTAACCGATTTTTTTCGTGCATTATGGATAAACCAAATCCCATCTTAAATTTATTTGGTCGAAGTGGTCGTTTTTTTACCCTCAAAACTTGTGCAATTTTAGAACGGCCACACATAATAAAAGGGGACCACATTGAGGCACTAAATATTCTGGAGGGCCGGGCTGTGAAATACAGTAAATATGATTAAAAAAACATACAGGCTTGTTTTACTGTAAGACATGGTTTTATAGAAAACATGCCACCGGCCTTTTTAAATTGCTTGACGGGCCGGAGTGACGTTTCCCTAGTCTGGTTCAAAACGATTACCAAGTTTTTATGTGTTGAATATGACTACATCTGTATGAGCTTTGATATTTTTACTGTACGTCCTACCAAGTTTATTTGAAAATATCGTCAACGGGATTTTGTCGTTTTTTAGAAACTAATTCACGAAGGCGATAAGCTTAAGATATGGTACGGATGGGACCCAGACCAGATTACATTCTACGGGTAAGCACCATGTTATTTGTCAAACATATTCTTTCATCCATACTTTATCTATTTTAAACCCAAAAATTGTGAAAAAAGCATTTATTAAAATTTTCGTTATTATGTTACACTTCCATAAAATAAAAATTCTTTTAGCATTAGTTGTATAATAAAAATCACTAAAAAAACATTGATGTTTAAAATAGTATAAAAGTATTTAAAATGTTGTATTATGTAAGTAAATGTGTTTCAAAATATAATAAATACAGAAACTGGTATTTTGAATAATCCGCGATCGAACATCTAAAAATATTTAGCCGTTTCCTGTAAAACCCGTTAACTTATATCAATGTTTTAACGCACAATTTAACGCCGCACCTTTTCACGTCCTCGCAGTTGCGACTGTGTGCCGCCTAACGTAACGTCGCACAATTTCACGACGAACATGACTCTGCAAGAAATGCTAACAGCTTCGAAGGAACAAGCGGATTCATCACATATCGCACATTACGATGGTGGGTTGTGTTCTGAAAACATAAAATAGCCCTTTTCCTTGACTTAGAACAGTGTTTCTTAAACAGGTGAATGTTTCACCCCAAGTCATTTTGTGATGTTATATATAGACAAGTTAATTTTGCCATATCAAGGGTGAATGAAATCGTGAGATAGATGCTAAGGGTGAACAAAACTAAAAAAGTTTAAGAAGCGCTGGCTTAGAACACCGAAAGCCATTACAGACTCACCGAATCTATCGATGCAAACCAGCCTGGCTCACAAAACAACTAGCCTGCAGTAAGGTTCGCACTCACGACCTCGGGCATACCGGGACCCCTTTTTGCCTGTGTAGACGGTCATGAAATGACCCGAGTCCGTAAGTTCGAACCTCACCACAGGCTAGTTGTTTTTCTAGCCTGCCTTGCTTGGTCGACAGGTCAGACTGCGATTGATTTTCAGTGTACTAATGATAAAAGCAGCTTCAGAAGGAGCTAGATCACACTTATTAAACACATATGTGTAATAATTGTATATTATGTATTTTTCATTTTCTAAGGCTTTAATTTATATTTTTTTAATTTTTTTGCGGACTTCAAAAAACGATTTTTGGTTCGCGTGGCCCAGGGTCGGCATGGCATTTAAAAAAGGTCATAAAACCAGTGTTTCCTTTTATTTCGCTATATAACCAATTAATTTGGCCGTTTGAACAATTGACTATAGCTTTGTGATGTTACATAAAAAGTTATGCCCCTGACATTATTCCTTAAAGTTTATTTCGCCCTATATTACTTAAAACCTGTTGCTTTTAGGCTTGTTGTTCCGGACCGACAATGAGTCTTACATTTGCGCTTACGACGGAGATTACAACAACGTGTCAACTGTGGCCGACATTACTTGGAACAACCTCACCAAAACTGTAAGTTTAAGTTTGAATTTAATGTTGCTAAAACAGTTTTGCGTGAGACCAGAAACATATGTAGCAAAACCTAATTTAAAGCCTATATATTGTTCTTAAAAACAGGATGATGGCATGAGTTTTAAAAAAATGATGATTAACAAAAATGGTAATGAGTAATGACATTAACGTTAAAGAATAACTTTTTGTGAAATTACATTTTTGTTAAAATATATTTTATTTAGAATTCAACACACGGAATTTTATAGTAATTATAATAAAAATATGAAAGCCATAACTTACAAAACTTTTGGTTTAATTCCTATAATATAGTATAATATAGAAATCAAAAAAATATAAATAATAAACCCAATGTTTAACTTTATTTATCGCTTGTGTCGTTGCATCGCTTATGTCGTTGTTTTTTTTAACGATAAATTACTTTAAAAACACATTTTATCTAGAACTCAACACACTGGGTTTCTTAGTAATTTCAATAAAATATCAAAGCCACAGTCTTCGGTGCTATGTACTTTTCCCCTAGACCTAATTTATCGCTTGTTAATTACAGGGTTGTTTGAGCGAGTTCTGTGGAAGTCTGGTGGGTGAATCTTGCACCTACACTCCAGACGCCGTCTACATTTCCATCATTCTCTTTTTTGGGACCTTCAGCGTTTCCTGGTTCCTCAAGGGAGTCAAGACATCGCGGTACTTTCCCACAAAGGTGCTTTGTGATGTCATATTTCGCCATTGTTAAATTACATTATACTGATTTAGCCAGCTATGAGGTTGCTTAGTTTGTCAGTACCATGATACTCAAGTAGCCTTTGAAAAACATTGTTTGAGTTAGATTTGAGCCCAACACCAGTGTTAATACGGTTATACCGTCTATTTTTAGGATTAAAAAGAGGTGTATTAAAGTCCCAAGAGACGAGATATTTTAATGTTGAAATCTGGCTCTTTAGGAGTTACTTTAAAAAGTACATTGTTTTTAAATTTTCAGCCATTTTAAGGCTTTGGTACTTATGTTGTGTTCCCATTTTTGCCAATAAGCCATCAGAAGAACTGTTATCCATATGTATGATATCTAGTTTAAATAACCTAGATATTTTGACGTTAGTTTAAATCGTTTAAAGCAGCAGCATTTGAACGTTGCTGGCCCAGCCTACTCTTTTTGCAAATCCGTTTACTGGATTATCCGAATTTTACCTCCAAGGTCGTTTAAAAAAGTTAAAAAAGGAATTGATGTGAAAGTCTAAAATTACGGGCTTTGAAGGTTAAATGTTTTTCGAAATGTAGACACAGATTTTACTTCTTTTTCTTATATAAATATTTGCCAATAAAAACATCAGAATATTGTTATACCCATGTGTGATATATATAATTTTAAATGACCCCTATATTTCTTCATTTCTTTCAGGTTCGTGGAATCATCAGCGACTTTGCCGTGACGATCGCCATCGGTCTAATGGTCCTCTTCGATATTTTGATGAAAGCTGACACTTCCAAGCTCGTTGTGCCTCAAACATTCAGGGTGAGCACCAATTTTAAGCAGGCTTTCAATTATTACTGCTGTATTAAACTAAAACTTCATTTTGTAAAATTTGCATTTTTTAAGTAATATTTTGTCTGGAGCATAATGGTTGGAGGTTGTAGTAAGGCGTAATAAGAATATCAAAGCCCATACAGAAGTAGGTATCATTTTGAACATCATGTTGAAAATGAATAAAGAGTTATTCGAAAACGTCCAAAATGATACCTACTTCTGTATGGGTTTTGATATTCTTATTACATTTTGTCTGGACATACTTAAAAAACAGACGGATTTCGATACCCCTAGATGGCACTTAGGCTACTATTTTTTAAAGCTCGACTGCATGCTTAGCAGAACGAGTTTCTCTTGAAGTAACCCATTTTTTAAATTATTTTATGTTTTAAACAATTTATTTAGCAGACGTTAGCTTGAATTGGTTTGGGCGCCTACTTTATTTACTGTAAAAAAATACCCCCAATTGACACTCAGTTTAAAGCTTAGCCTCTGAAAAAGGGATTTTTGTTCGCAATTTTGTCCCTTATATAATAATTATTTCGTTGTTCAACTTGGATTTACTATGTGCTGAAGCAACATAAATACCGCTACGGGCTGTTTAATAACTCTGGAGCTAGAGCCAATGATATTTTGCTGTTGTTGCCCCCAAGCCTTAGTTAAAACGAAGCTTATTTTGTTAAAAATAAATAAAGAGTTATTTTAAACATTTAAAACGACACCTACTGTATGGGCTTTGATATTCTTATTACGTCTTACTACAAACTCCAACCATTATGCTCCAAAGCTAGTTTTAATTACCAACTTGTACTTTTAGCATAATTTCGACAACTTTTACTTCCAATGACTTTTGAAGCTGGAGCCAGAGCCATTGGTTTAGTGTTTTATATATCAGCCCTGGTAAACACCTAGACCAGGAGTTCTTGAACTTTTTTTTACCGAGGACCCCTAAAATTTTTGGGTCAAAAAAATCAAAAATGACGTCATAAATTGACGTCGCAATACAAATAGACTTCATAAATCTTGAATGGAGTCTAAATACTCCGTTTTATTTTTTAATAAACTGTTTTCTATGACAAATTGATTACTTTTGAAATATAGACTAACATGTCAATTACCCTTCATAGATCCCCTAAAACTGGTTTACGGACCCCCAAGGGGTTCATGGACCACAGTTTAAAAACCCTGACCTAGACTGGTTCTAATTTCCAACTTCTGATTTCAGCCGACCCGTGACGACCGTACATGGATGATCGACCCCTTTGGTAAGAACGAATGGTGGACTGCCATTGCCGCTATAGCACCCGCCCTTCTCGCCACAATACTGATCTTTATGGACCAGCAGATCACCGCCGTCATCGTAAACAGGAAGGAAAATAAACTGAAGGTTCGTTTGAACTCCTAGTATAAAAATACAAAACAGACTTAGAAATAAATTTTTCACCTTCGAACTTCAGAACAAAACTGATTATTACTAATATTTTTCAACATTTGCAAATGTGTTTGAAAAAATATCGTTTTTAAAAAAGATCTTGTTATTCTAATTGGGTTTTCATTAAAACAAAAAAATTGAAGTATCTAATTTTGGAATAAAAAAGTTGACATTTTATTCGCACATTACTAAAAAGTATTTTATTAAAAAAAAAAACCTTTTCGAAATATTCGTGGATCGGAAAAAAACGAAAAAAAGCGTTAATTCAGGGCAACAAAATAAATATAATTAGTTTTAAAAATCCGTAAAAAAACAGATTTTTACTAGTTAAAAATTTCCAAAAATAAGAAAATCTTATTTTTGGAAAAGCAACAAAAAATTGTTAAAATATTTACATTTCTTAATGCAGAAAGGCTGCGGCTACCACCTTGACCTGCTTGTAGTGGCCGTTATGCTCATGCTTTGTTCAATCATGGGTCTACCTTGGTTCGTGGCCGCCACTGTGCTCAGCATCACCCACGTTAACTCCCTAAAGATGGAAACAGAGACATCGGCCCCAGGGGAAGCCCCCAAATTCCTGGGGGTCAGGGAACAGAGGGTCACCGGGCTCATGATTTTCCTGATGATCGGTTTGTCGGTCTTTCTTACCCCAGCTCTTGCTTATATCCCGATGCCAGTGCTTTACGGAGTCTTCCTTTATATGGGCGTTTCCTCGCTGAAAGGTGGGTGTGTCGGTGAAATGGAATAACTGATTTTTACTGTTAAAGAATATCTAGCATATCGGTTTCTTTGGTTTTGGGTTTTTTAGCATATTCCGCCTACTAATTTTTAAACTGGATGAAAAAGTGTGTAAATTGCTTAAATTTAATTTAATTTTTATAAATTTCCACCAACATACCGACTATAACTATGAAATCGAAGATAATACGAAGTCTAGGATCATGGGGTTTTTTCGGAATGACTTGTGTAATAAAAAATTGTAAAATAGCTTAAATTTTAATGCCATTCCTGCCTACAGATAGACTTGTTTTTCAATTCATTTTTTGATTAAAAAAAGAAAATATCTTACACTAAACATTCCGTTTACCAAGGTCAAACCCGACAAACAAGATCGATTTTACAGCCGAAAACCATTATTTCAAGCCTTGTTTCAGCTAACACTCTTTTTAATTCCAGGAGTCCAGTTCTTCGACCGTCTCAAGCTTTTCATGATGCCTCCAAAGCATCAACCTGACTTCATCTACCTCCGCCATGTTCGACTCCCCAAGGTTTACCTTTTCACCGCCTTCCAAGCGCTAGGACTGGTCATCTTGTGGGTTATCAAGTCGACCTCACCCGTATCTATCATCTTCCCAATGATGGTGGGTGGTTCTTTGTGTTTTTACCGGCTAGATTGTCGTTTTTGTTGGTTTTCATTTCTAAAGCGACTGTAATTTAGTGAATAGGAAAATGGAGTTTAAAAGGGTTGTCACCAAGTATTTGAATCTTTGAAAGTCTTTGATTGATTTGCGTATTAAAAGGTCTTTCAGTATTTCTTTGTTGTTTACTTTTGGGACAAGGTTACTGAAGTTGTCTTTCCACACATAATTTATTGTGTGTATTTTATTTTTTGGTTTAATGGCGGTTGTCGATTTTAATGCTTAACATTTCGGCAAACCTATGCTTGAGTCAGAACTAACTTATTTATTTCGATTTTTGCATAAGAGACTGTATCTTTTTTAATTAAAAATCTACCGTATTTTAGTGAATAGGAAAATGGAGTTACAGAGTTGCAACAAAGTCTTTAAATCGTTGATTCTTAAAATCTTTGATTCGCCTATTGAACAGTCTTTGAAAAAAAACTATGTTTCTAAAAAAGAAGTGTTTGAATTGTGTTAAAATTTATTTTATTTACAGGAGTGTCGTTAAACAATTAAGAAACTATTTTTGTTGACCATGGCATTTATACTTTTATTTTAAACATATTCAACGTTAAGCAATTCCGTACTTTAAGTTTTTTAAATGTGGCAGCTCGCAACCATAAGTTAGTTAGGCGCCAGATTATTGATGACTTTAAACCAGGTTTTTTTTAAGTTGTTTCGATATGCAGTTTCCTGTCACAATGCAAACTAACACCATAAAATAAATAAAATCCATTGTTACTTTAAAGAAAAAAAAAATGGTCCACAAACCGCACCGCCGCAAGTTTTCCACCTATATTTTCACAAAACTTCCAACACCAAATAAAACACTCTAAATATGTTTTTTAACTCCACAGGTTGCGGCGCTAGTGGGCGTGCGCAAGCTCTTCGACCTCGGTATATTTACTCAATACGAACTGAAGTGGTTAGACGACATTATGCCTGAGTCAACCAAGAAGAAGAAAGAAGACGCGAAAAAGAAGAAGGAAGATGATGCCAAGCGGAATGAAGAGGTGCGTGTGACGTCATAGTAGCGTTGTTTCGGTTCGAAATTCTATGTAGTGGGGAAAAGGTTGTTATACAAACTTTATCCAAGCTAATAATTGTATGTGTATTGTCTACGAGGTTCCTTGTGATCTGCGAAATTAATCCAAACCAATAATTGGTTATAATTTTTAATGTTTGTTTTTTTAATCTCCCCGGAATTTTATTAGGAAAGGGGGAAAGTTTCTTTTTTTTACCGATTTTTATTTTGATGGTGTTTTTTAGCTATTAGTTGGTCATTTTTCTGCTTTTCTTTTACTGTGTCATTTTAGCAAGTTTTGCGAATTTAAAGTTAAGATAGTTTTTTTTTTACTTTAATGTTTTCCTGCTTTTCACCGCCTTTCAATTGACATGGAGATAACTCGTGTGTTTTTACTCGCAGATTGCGATGGCAGGTACAGGAACTGTAAACGTTCCCCTTCAAGACGGAAAAGTTCTCAAGATCCCAGTTTCCGAGATAAAATACAAGTACGTCTTCAGCCTTAGCAAGTTTAAAGATATTTAATCCGCTTTTAAAACAATAAAATCTAACCAAACAAAACACCTGCATCAATGTGTCTGGCATTTAAAGTACATTTCGATGACAAAATAGCTTTATTTGTCGCTAATTTGGCATTTTAGAGACACTAAACGGTGTAAAATGTAAGTTCTGCTGGATCGATTATAATAATTATTAATAAAACAAAACATTTTATATTTTATTTTAACTTATTTGAGAATTATCACAGCCTTATCTACTGATCCATACAATCAAAGTTATATATGCTAAAGTTTTATTTAGTATGTTGAAAAACAAACAAGCTATCCCTAAACTGTCCTTACAAATGTTGACACCCCGCTTATTATATTTTCCTTTACTAATGTAGATATCCCGATTTATGAACTTAGACTTAACTTACAAAACAAAGCTCTTTCGGCACTTATTTAAATCCAACGTTTCGGAAACATATGCAGAACGCCTTCAGGTATCCGAAACATTGTATAAAATAAATAAGCAGAGCTTCTCTTAGTAAACTTGTAGAACAGCATATTTATTAATCCCTCCTTTAACAGGTAATATAACAACTGACGCTTAACATCATCCAAAATAAAACGTCACTCACAAAAGGAGATAAATTTGTTTTTTATGTCGTTTTGTTTTGCGTGGTGTTGTTGCATTTCCTGATGAACGCATCCAGGATAGGTATCCGAAAAACTGGATAAAACAAAAGTGCTGGAAGATTTTCATTTTAATACACTATGCCTTGTAGCAGCAGCATGTTTAATAATCCCTCCTTGCACAGCCCTGCCGACCCTGGCAGCATCAACATTAGTAAGGAGATGGCTCAGACCGCAATATGGAAAACACTCGCCTCCAACGAGATCGGAAACGGAGCAGACTGCAGAAAAAGGTAGAATTTAAAAAAAAAAAACGTTGTTTCAATATATTTGCGAAAGTGGATAAAAGTTAAAAAAAATGTCCCAAATTTGAATTTGTTCGATAATTTCGGATCGGAACTGATAAACGACGATTAGTGGAAGTATCGGTATTCGTCCGATACTAGGTCGGTATTAGTGCCGATACGGTACCACATCAATTTAGACATTTCAGCGACAATTTCCGGTTTAACATATCGATTTCTGCATTGAAGGGTAAATTTATCAAAACGTAGTAGGTTAATAACCAGATGTAACTAAACTTCTTTATGCTAAAGCAAATTTCGGCCTAGTTAACTGAACAAAGTCAGCAAACATTCAAATTTCGTCTATTTTTGCTGCTTGAGCACAGTAATGTCGTCATTTTATGTCGGGTCGAACCGCAATAATTTTTCCAGAATATCAGGTATACGGAATCGGAAAAAAACGTCAAATATAGGCCATCCCTTATTAAAAACAAGTTTAAAAATAACCAAAAATCGGATAAACAAAATTTTGCAATTTTTATGTTCTAAATTCTGCGTCAGGGCTAAAATTGTTCGTTAGACCAATAACTGCTGCCCATTTGGGAGTGGTTTCGTTTATACTTACAAAAACCTAGGTTCTTGCTTTTTTTAAATTGTACGTTATAGCATGGCAATGACAAAGTTGTTCATAGCTAAATTCACCTGCTACAAGGTTAAGTTGGGTACAAAGGTTAAATTGTGTGCGTTTTTATTTGTTTAATTACAAAGGCGTGGCGATCATCGACAAACTTTACTTCAAGTTGTTATTTTTGTTATTTTCTCCTGCTCCTCTATAGATCGGGAAGAAAGTCCTCCAGCAAGAAGAGTCCGACTCGAAACGGATCCACTCCTGCCCCTGCCAACGGAAGAGAGGATTCTGGCATCACAATCGAAGTTACGGGGGAGACCGGCGTCTGAACCCCCCCAAAAATCGTCCGTTTTCTGCAAATTCTGCTTCTACGTCAATTACGTTGCTTTCCAACACCATTAACTTATTACATCGATCGCGCGTCGCTCTTTTATATGCCGCATTTTACTTTATCGATTCCCGCGCCGATCAGCCGAAGGTTTTACTTCGGTGGTTAACTTTTACTAATTCGTCGCGCTTTTATTTAATGAACAGTATGCGCTGTTGTTCAGCGATTTAATCCACTTTTTACCCGGCGGAAATGTTGTTTTAATTCAGCAATGCTATAACTTAGCAATGCTGGCAGGGATTTAAATGCTGTATTTCCACCATAATTTAAAAGCACCCCCTTGATAGTGGTTGTGTCTTCATAAAAAATGCAACAAAAATACGTTTTGGGCGGATTTCTTGTCTTCGCTGATGCGTTTTTGCTCAAAAATTGAAATTGCAAATGTTAAAAATCGTTTTTACAAAGGCCATAAAAACATACCTGGGTATATTCCTTAATAACGATTAAGAAAGATATGGCCTAATAATCGCGGGCCGGATATAAACTTTTGTGTCTAACTTCACTAACTTCATTATTTATCAAATGATTTATAAATAGCTATTTTAAAACAAAACTTCTTTGTTTAAAATGTTATCAAATTTAAGTTCGAACTTCCAACCATATTTCAACTTAATTTGTGTTAAAAGTGTTATAAGTTGTGTCCATTTTGAAAGAATGCCGCGGGCAGAAAGAATTTACCCCCTTGGGGGTGCATTTGGTCCGCGGGGGTCGTAGTTTGGTGACCCCTTCCCTAAACTCCAACTCAATTTCTTAGCTTTTCGCTTGTATGAAAAAGGTATACGTTCGTCCACACTTCCCCCGGTGCACTATGCAATGCAATCGAACCACGTCAAGCCAACCCCCGTTTCGTGACGTCACAAGGTCCCACGTTGCTCGGTGTGACGTCATCTGGCGACCCAGCTATCATTACCAAAGCGATTTTGTAGTTATTGTCGTTATTCGACGTTTAATTGCGAAATGAACTTTTTAAAGATAAAACCTCAACACCGAGAAAAAAATACTTTTGAAAAGCGATCAATTTTTATCAAAACCTCAACATTTTTTTCAGTTACAATGAACTTTTTTTTTTTAACTTTTAATTCTGAACCGCGAAGTTTTTATTGCTGCGTTTTATGATAGTTATAAAACCGACTATTTCGTTTGTTTTTACCTGTGTTTTAGTGACAATGAACTAAACATATTAAAATCGTCGCTGCAAATTTTTTTTAATCTATATCCTTCGTTAAATTCACGCTAATAATAACCGAAAAAATATATGTCGAACGTGAGTTAATCAAGGAATTAACGAAAACAGTTTATTTTTTCTAATTTGGCTTATCTATGTTTAAAAACAAATCTTTAACAGATTTACATAAAACAGGGACTTTCCCAGTGGATAATTTTTGCTTAACGCCGTCATTTAATTCTTCACGTTCGACTTTTTACTTTCGCCTGTTGTGAGGTCTGGGCTTAATCTTATCCCTCCAATAACATTACATTTACTTCTCTACGGCTGTGGTATTTTTTTTCAAAAACCTTGAATTACCAACTCAGACAATAACACTTGAAACGACTCAGCAGCAAAGTTTCGCATAACATTAGCCTCAACGGCTGTGGTATTACGCCAACATATCCTCGGTTTATGAAAGCCCATATAGACCATGTGACTAATACAGTGTGACGTCACACTTTTCAAGAGCCGTCCGCACAAAATCGCCAAGGTCGGTGGTTCGACTCCCACCCTCGTCTCAGATACTGTACATAAGTTGTATACGCTGCGAACCTCTTGTATGTATACGTAATGTTCTTGTGGCGTGATCTGGCCTTATTTAGTGTTTTTTTGCTGCAGCTCAAACGTCTTTCTTCACTTGTATAAAAGGGCTTTTGCCAGTGTTAGCACGGTGCAGCAATACGACAAAAATAACGCAGATGCAGATGAAACGAAATCATAGATGTGACTGTATAGTTATGACTAGCTGCTGTACAGCGTTTAATATTGCAACCAAGTATCTCCCTACATTCATTCATATGCTGGTAACGCCGGGTGTTTTTACAAGTACGTGCTACCAAATTGCGATTTCGATAACGATGCGGCCTAAAGTAGTTTTTTACGCGTAGATTTCTAGAGGTGTGAGTTCTTAGCCTGTTTCGTTTTCTTTTTTCGCCGCGTGCCATTTATAAAGGTGCCCATGTTGTTTTCAGCGTATTTTTTCAATTTCACTCGAAATGCCTTATAACCGCCCATGTGTTTAACCCGCAAAAAATCGACGTTTTTTCTGTGAAATAAACAACGAAATGCGCGACCAGAACAAAAAGTTTTATTAGTAAGATAAACTGCCCACCATTCCTGCTGTGTTAAGCTTACGACAACTCTAGTTATCTGGTAGTAAAGTTAGACCACTGTCTGTATTCTATAGGCAACCACAAACTGTGTCTTATTATATTTTACTGTGTGCGATTTTTCACAAAGTTCCCCTAGAATCAAAAATTGTCGACCTAATGTGCAAAATTTAAAAACCGTTTGGAAAAAAACACACTTTTTTTAGATATAAATTTTGTCAAGATTGTATACTGTTTCTTTGTTAAATTCTTAAAAAAAATTAATTTATGAATTCGTTAAAACCGGTAAACTGATATTTTATTTCATCACACTTAACCTCTAATTTATTCACTTAATTTTGGCGAATTTATGTGTATAAAAAATACAAGTTTTTTTGAAAAAATGCGCATTTTCATATATATATATTCATATATATATATATTAATGAAATTTATCAAAATTGTACTGTTAATGTATAGAAATTCTACTAAACTCAAAAAAATTCAAATTGCCATTTATCTGATTTGGCCTAAAACGCTAATTTCGGCTTCTATTTTTGCGAATTTATCTGCACACAAAGTACACTTCTTGTTTCGAAAAAACGCGCGTATTTTCAGATATATACATAAAGTTTGTCTAGAATATAGCGTTTGTTTTTTATAATTCTGGTAAAAACACCGGTTAATTGCCATTCATCACAACAGTATGAAACCGCTGATTTCAATTCGCTACGTTTTATGTCAAACGGTACGTGTCGTAAATTGCTCGCCTTTTAATTCACTCGCTCTCATGTCGACCAAGCCGTTCGTCCCCTAGAGTGTCGCCCATCGTTGTACAGCAACCCTTTCCCTTTCGATCGCCGTTTTTTCGTGAATGTGTCGTGAACCGCCATAGAATAAAATCGTAGAGGTGAAAATACCAGGCGAGTGGTGTGTACGTGGGCTCCAGCCATAAGACCGAGATAAGAGCAGCACCATCGTCAGAATAAAACACAATTCGAAAGTCCTTATTCCGATGAATTTAGGACTAATTCCGATGAATTTAGGCCCTATTACGCCAGATGTAGGTCTTATTCAGACGATTTTGATCTTATGCTCTACTTACTGCGTATTTGGCTGTATTATGTCGTTGGTCTTAATACTATGATTTTATAGATTTTTCTGTTCAGGTATTGTTGCTTTTTAGGTCTTATAGTGTGTTCCCATGTAGTTGTACGTTTGTGCTGGGATTTAACACAGTATCGTGGTTATATTTTAATAAAATTGTGCGTTTAAAATTTGTTTAACAGTTTGATACAAAAAGGCTTATTTCAGTATTATATTAGCTAGAAGAAGCATCTCTATTGATAAATTTAGCGTTTTTACTTAGGTAGTTGTACACAAAAAGGCTTTGGTAAATCAAGCGTTTTCATTGGGGCAGTTTGACACAAAAACTTATTTTCGTTAAGACATATTATCAGATTAAAACATGCCTTCTGAAATAATTAAGCTTAAAATTCTCAATCACGGCGATTGTTGCAAGATAATATTTGCGAAAAGGTACACCAGAAAAACATTTTTGTATACTGCTTTAGGCTTTTGTAAATTATAATATTAGAAGCTCTAACAGTGCGTTATATACACGGACAAAGCTTGTGCAACTGTGAGACAGTACAATGCTTGAAGTAATTCGCTATGTTGAATACAAAATCTAATTTGGGTAGGAAAGACTCCTCTAGTGGGGCTTTGAATTTCTAAACAGTTTACCCAAACTTAGGCTTTTTATAATTAGGCTACTTAAAAAAAATTTAAATATGGCCTGGGATTATTGAGAACCAATTGAAAGGTGTCAACATTCATAGAGGTCAAGAAACACTGTACCATCCCCGTTGGTAAAGCGAACTGTGTGGTTTACTGTTCCGATAATGAAACTTCATCCCCATGAAGTAGGCTAATGAAACTTTATCCCCCATAGGTAACTATATCCCCAGGGACGCCGGAGCGATTTCAGGGTAAGGGGGGCGACTTTTTTGGTAAGGGCAACATAGACCGCAGGCGAGGTTAGCGAGCCGAAATAATGGGGAGGGTCCGGAGGTACTCCCCAGGAAAAAGTTTTGCGGCCACGCCATCTAGATTGGCTTAAAATGGTAAAATTTAAGAAACTTTTAGTATTCGGCTTCAGCCAAGTTTCTTATAAAAAATGCGTGTACCACACTGCTTTATGATTTCCGTCGCATAATATTTAACGTTGTGAAAGCAATATATCATTTTTCATGAAAAGGGCACTTTTGCCACCGTGCGTGACAATTCGACGTAACAACTAAATACAGCGTTGTCTGTTTTACTTTATTCTGTACAGGAAACACTTGTAATGCTTATTGATAAATGTGTATGGTTTGAAGAATAGCCTACAGCTAAAGGAAGTGTGATAGGCATCTGTTCAATTGTATTTTTCTAAATGGTGGGAATTCGAGCTTTTTTCCAACCACATCCTTGTATTACCAACCACATCCTTGTATTTCCCTTACTTAGTTTTACGATTTTGCAACCAACAATTCAATAGGATGATGTCATGTAGCATTCACCATTGTGCAAATTAACAAGTGTGTCGATTACTCTTATTTGACCTAAACTGGTTAATTTTTAGTTCCTTGTAGGACTTGGGCTTATGTAAAATAAATAAAGCAGTCCTAATTGCAAGCAACACTTTTTTGGTATTACTTATGTATAGTACCGGTATATTCAACAAAGAGTTGTTATGAATATGCCCGATACAGTGATACACTGTTTTTTATCATGCCGCTATATTTTAACCCAAAATCACAACCGTCCAACTCCAATCTTATACCAAATAACGTCATTAATATGTCCAAATCAGGGAGTCGAACCGTTTGACTTTTCCGATTCAGGTTCGGTTCGGGTTCAAGGATTTTTTTCGGAATCCGGTTCAGTTCCGGTTTCGGTTGGGAGGAATTTAAAAGATTCGGTTCAGCTCCGGTTCAACCATCGTTATTTCAAAACCGGTTTATAAAGTTCCGGTTCAGATACAATATAATTTGCGTTAAATCTCAAAATGTGGGTCGATAAATGTAGAGAATAATCTTTAAATTGTAAGTCATTTAATCTAAGTTACGTGACTTATTAAAAAAAAGCAACTCATTATTGAAATATCTAAAAACTAAACAATCAACAATTTTTTCATTCAATATTTATATTTTTTCATAAAATTTCGAACATGGCGTGACTTGACTCTCTAAAATAGAAGTTGTGTCATCATGCTGGAGCGAACCGCTTTTGTTTACGGTTCGGGTTCGGTTAAGGTTCAGATACTTTCAAATTATTCGGTTCAGTTCCGGTTCGGCTTCTTAAAATCTTATAAAAACCGGTTCAGGTTCGGTTACGGTTCGGAAAAAATTGACCCAAAACCGGTTCATAAAGTTCCGGTTCGGTTCCGGTTCGACTCCCTGGCCAAATACCCAAACTGATACAATTTAACCTTGTCAATGATTTTTAGGTTATATAGCAAAAAATGCTTATTTATCTTTGATTCCTTTTTACTTTGCTTTATATAACTTCGATCGAATCAAACGCTGAAATACTAGTATAAAGAAGTCCTAGTAGAATGTAACGCGTATCAGCTTTGGCCCAAAATTATCGAACATCTTCCTAAACGCAATCGAACTTTATATCGACAAATACAGCTGATGACGTGAATATCTGAAAGTTTATTTAAGCGTGAAATCACATGATACTGGGCAGTGAGGCGTAACGCTTCAGGAACAACAGATTCGTTTCCGTAAATGTTTTTCTTGTTTCGAGAAAAATAACAGGCTTCTAAAGATTTAGAGTGCTTGGGAATTACTTTGTTACGAAAATATTTGTGTATGTGACTAACTTACATTAAATTGTGTTATATAAAATATTTATTTTTCAACCAATATAGCAAGTATGGCGTTGGTCTAGAATCCTACCACAACGCAAAATATTTGGGTATGGGTGCGGGGCTAGAGTTTTGGGTTAGGGTTGGTCTAGTTTTATTTTTGGCGCTGGTCTAGAATCCTACCACAACGCGTATTATTTGGGTTAGGGTGCGGGTTTGGGTTAAGGTGGGTCAAGTATTATTATTAAACAAAGAATATAATAATACTTGACCCACCCACACCCGAACGCTAACCCGCACCCTAACTCAAATTTTGTGCGTTGATTTAAGAACTGTGGTAGGATTCTAGACCAGCGCCTTATTTTTAAATAATGAATATAATAATACTTGACCCAACCCCACCCATACGTTATGGATTTTTATGCCTTGTTTACAGGGATTGAAAAATGAAACTTCCCGGGATTCCCGACGAAAAAATTATACCTAAAATTACGTCATTATAACGTTTGAAATTGTTTTATATTAGCTCCAAACATTTAATTAAGCTCTTATGTTTTGTAGTATTGCTTCTGCAATCTTACAAGACCTTCTAGTATTAAAGTCAGGACCCTTCTAATTTTTAATTTCAAAAAAGCACATGCAAGGAGCACTTTATTGGTAAAATAAATTTAATTAATTTTTTTTCGCTGGTAAGCGCAAATAATACAACAGGCAATGACGATAACATGGTTTGTACTATTTTTTCGCGCTCCTTGACTTTTGCACGTAGAAATTTATGCAAAACAACAAAAAAATACTGCATACCATAAGACCATTATTTGGGTTAGGGTGCGGGTTATTGTTTAGGTGGGGTTGGGTGAAGTCTTATTATATTTATTATTCATAATACCACCTGACCCACCCTCATTCAAACGCTAACGCGCACCCCAACCCAAATAATGTGCATTATGGTATGCGGTATTTGTAGACCGATTTTTGCATAACTTTTTACGTGCAGAAGCGAAGGAGCGCCCCACTTGTTCTTTATATTGGTCAAAAACCACAATTTTTTAAAAGTTTTGCTATGTTGCCGAATACCCGGGATTCAAAAAAAAAAAATCCCGGGATTCGGGATTGTTAATTCGCGGGAAATCCCGGGAATTTACCGTCGAAACATTCCCGGAGAGGAACCCTAATAACTGCCATCGCTGATACCTCTCTTACAAAGTTAATTTTTTTTCCAATACATGGCAAGGCAATCAGTAATATATTATCAGTAGGGATGTTCAAAGTAGAATACCAAGGTATTCTAGAATACCAAGGTATTCTAGAATGATAGGTTTCGAATCTAGAATAACGAATCTAGAATAACGAATCGAGAATATCGAATCCTAGTATAATTTTATTAAATTATTTAACCTCGATTTTGTTTGGGAAAGGGATTAATCTTAATATACCTACAGGGCCCACAATCGCAACAACAAACCCAAACAATTTGCTAACATGTGTAGATTATAATAAAAAAAATCTCCCATATGTTTAACATTCTTAACAACTGTCATTTGAAGCAGTTGTGTAAACTGTAATATGTCCACTGTCCAGGTTGTTGCGAAAACTTATATTTTTGCCAATAGTGAGTACAATGCAACACCGAACACAGAACTCTTTAGCAATTCGGTCCTGTTTTTAAAGCATAGTTGGGTTTTAGTGCTTCTTTTGTTGACTAAAATGATCTGTTGTGCAGTCAAATAATGTATTGCAAAAAATAAGTTACTATTAGCATAACGAATACTTGACAATTACGCTGTGCATTCCTGTATAACCTCGCTGAATATTGGCCTAAAGTTGACCTTAAGTAACCCTATAGCGCATTCTGTGAACGGCCAGCACGTTTTACAATGTAATGTTACGTTTGCAACTTAACGCATTTAGGGAAATTGGGAACTCTCCATCTGAAATTACATGTTAGTCTCTCGCCCAATAATGCTTGATTGACACCTAATTATTAGACAAAGTTAACGCGAGACGCGAAGTATTTGGTCACCCGAAAAAAAGCTGACGCTGCACTACCTGGTTACATTTAAAGCAATCACTATAAATTGGCCTTCCAACTTACTGCACACGTTTGTACAATTAGGCGCGACAATCGACGATAAAACATTAAATTATATCGGTTCCAATTACCCGAAATAAATGGCAGAATTGGATTCGAATCCCATCTGGATTTGAATCCAAGGATTCGATATTCTACTTTGAACATCCCTAATTATCAGTTGTCTTTAGTGTACCATTCAATCCTTGAATGCCCACTGTTTTTTTTCAGTATAGAACTTCATTTTTAGTCATGCACATTTTAGAAATTAATCTTTTTTCAGCCACCCAAATTTAAGCATAAAGTTTAGTCTAGCAGTGCATATTTAAGCTGCATAATCATAGTCCCCATTCCCCGCGTAATATCCAAGGTTATTACTGCCAAAACTGAAAATTGTGTTATTTGATGATTTTTACATGAATAATGGAAGAAGTTGGTCTATTTTCATTTACTTAACCTTAACCGAATTGATACTCATTTGTTTCAATTGCAAGAAATTTGTCTTGATTTTGTCTTTAGAAATCAATTTTATACCTCAGAGTTAATTTGACTTTAATTTGTTTGCCCGAATATTAAGCAAAAAAGCAGCAATGTCTTCCAACACATTTTACATGTGCCTACTTGTTGGCTTATTCTGTTTTGTTGTTGCCATAAATGTTGCCAGCAGTGAAGACCCAACACTTCCACCCGTTGGCGGTAAGCATTATTTTTATTTTCACTGCAATTACTAAAAAAAAGTAGTTTACAAATTCTTTAAATTACTTCTCGATAATGACAAGCTCAAATATAGAGCGGTGTGTTTTGTTAAGATCAGAGTAAAACTTTTTTTGTGATAATATGCTTGTTTAAGAGAAACAGGTGGTTGCTCTTTGCAGTTTATTATTAAAAACAAACTAATTCAAGAATTGTATCCTTAAAAGTATTTTTCATTAAGCACTTTTTCTTCATCTAGATTCCTACTTAAGCCTTAATTTGTTTATCTGTACATGAACCATAGATGCCGAGTTTGGGGTACTCTCTTCACCCCTAGCAGTAACTTCGGTTGCCTCCATAATGACAAATCTTTCTTTAAAATATAGTGTATTTCGTTTGATGAATGATCATGAGATATGAGATTAAACTTCCACATGTTTTCTGACACATATTTAAACACCAATTAAACATTCAATTATTACCCAAGACTAGCAATTTTGTAGTTGCCAAGAATTATAAATTATAGTTTGCCAAAAATAGTTGCCAAGCATTTAAATCATACTTCACAAGAAATTTGGGTTTTTGGTACGAACGTTTACACTTATATAATAAAGACAGTTTTTTACGAATCTGATTGGACCTTTAAAGGGCAAAGTCTGCAACTGATTAAACAATTTAATGCAAAATCTCGCTAACTCTTTCATGTTTTTTTGCTCAGACTGTGTGACTCTCAACCAGAGCTGTGAAAGCTGCCTGAGAAATGTTTCTTGTCTTTGGTGCGGAAGCCCACAGAAGTGCATAAAATACCCGGTCAACCATCTCCTACCAACTGCTTCCGATTGTGCTTTGGCTTCAGCGAGATGGGGAGTCTGCTGGCGTAAGTAAAATATGCTGAAAAAATAAATAATGGAGTGTAAAACCTGTGCTGATATCTGTAACTAGCCCATAGTCTCAGTACTCGCTTATTCTTAGTGGTAATCATAACAATAAGACAACAAAAGTGGTTAGCTTTATACCACTACTTTTTTGTAAAATAAATTTTGTCTCATAGAGTCATAATAGTTAGTGTAAGGCCAAAGGAAACTCAATTTATGCACTAAGAAGTTAATTTTGGCTTGATGACTTGTCAACAACTGATATTAATATTTTAGTTGTACCTAGATTGCCTATTAGATCACAGAAATGATTAATACTATTGTATCACCTTGGTCATGCTTCTTTTAATCCATAACATCACAAATGACTTTAAAAACAAGTGCCAGATTTTACTACAGAACATTTCTTTTGCATTGGATACCCGTGAAAAGGTAACACATCAGAAAAGGCAACAGAAAATTACAAAAAGTCAACACCCTATTAAAAGCTGGGCTCTAGATTTTTATGCTTTTTTCTAGTTAACTTTGAGGCTCTGATAATATCGATGAGCATCATCGGCGGAGTTATACTCATCGCCGTAACTCTCTGCTGCTGCAAGTGTTGTGGCTGCTGCTGCTTCAAAAAGAACAACTCAAAGTAAATGAGCAGTTATTATTACTACTTTTGTAAAAATGTTTCTGTTGAGTCACAAACTGACATATACAAATACCTAAAAATTTAATTTTACCAACAATTATCTTACAAATAAATGTTAAGGTCTATTTCATAATTTATGTATTATGGCTTTACCTTGTGTTGTTTGCCTTAAAGTTAGAACAGGGTTTTTACCAAGCGTTTTTCATAAAGCACCGAATAACTGTAAATATTAAAGGTCGCAGTCGAATATAAAATTTTGTGTTGACTTTAGTTTCAAATTGACTGTTTCAAAATATATAGTGAGCTTCATGACATTGTCTTTCAGTTTAGAATTTCGTCAAAATTTAAGCTAACTTTGTATTTGACAAACTTTCCTGTTTAAAATCATATGTTAACTTTGTTTTGTTAAATATACAAACTAGCGGGATTAGGCCTGCGGGCCGAAAAGTTAGAACAACCTGTTAATTTTAATCAAGTTTTTTTTACATATTTTTCTAAATGTGTATCCGTTTTATGTCAATCATTTTTTTATGTTATTTTAGGTATTTAAGGGAAGAAGCTCGATTGGATCGTGAAAAGCAGGAACGTCAAATGAGGCAAGACGAAAGGTAAACAACTAATAATTCCTTTAATTCACCCAAACTAATATTTCTAGATGTTCACAGTCTGTTGTCAGCTCTCTTGGATCCATTAAGCTTGTCACAAACACAATTTTTTATTTAATATAAGTATTGCTTTATCTCTTCATGATTGCATTTTACACAATAATATAAAATATAAACAACAAGATATTAAGTATACATATATATATATATATATGTTGTGATTCAATAATATGTATGTCTTTTTTAATTAAAAAGATTGGGTCTAAAGACACACTATATTTGTCTAGTATTTTGCTAAATCTATTCATGATTGCACATATCACAATATCAAGCACATGGAAGGGATTTAGTTAAATAGAACTCCTCTGTCCAAAGTACAGGATTGAGAACATCTAACTTAGGTAGCCTTTTATTCTAAACCTTTGAATATTAAAACAAAAAAATCGAGAAATGTTATGTAGCAGAAAGGCAAAATGAACAATGTTGTACAACAAATTTGCAAAAATCATAAACATAAAAGATTTCACATACCGTGCAACCTGTAACAGCAATCGTGTTACTTGTCATACACAGCCAACAAAAACATTTGTTTACACTTAATTACACATTTACACATCGATTGCACATGACACCTATTTTTCTGTTTTCGTTTAGACGTCAAGACAGACAACGCAAGAATGATGACATCAGAAGAAAATATGGTGAGCTTGTGTTTAACTTGCTGTTTCCTTTCTTTCTGTAACTTGTTGAGGTCCGGGTTTATTTTATCCCTGTTTTGAGTTTCCTTCACTTTTTTTCGATATGTGACTACTTTTTTTATTTGGAGGATTATTTTAAATGCATGGGCAGTAGCTCTTGATAATCAAATCAGTGACTGCTAAGTGTGGCTCTTGATAATCAAATCAGTGACTACTTCTAACCTATGGCTGAAAATAGAATGTGGCTAAGCATGTAAAATTACATGCAGGCGAGTAATTTTATACGGCTTTTACGCTAGTTTAGCTGAACTCATTGGAATGTTAAACCTGTGTAGCAGTGGTTCCCACTTTGGGGTCGCAAAAGGTTGTCCGGCGGCGGTTCGCCAAATACTATTTGTTAAAAAAAAATTCACAAAAGGAAACAAGCAATAAAAACTACAAATTTAGCAGTAGAAGGAGTAAAAAGCCCAGGTCAGTCTAGCTAATTGCTATAATGAAGTTTCCTTCAGTCAACCAGTCGTGTTTATGACGCCACCGTTAATCTCAGCTCCAGTATAGTGGCATTGTCTAATATGAATAGGAAGTGTGGCTATATTTTGACCCTCTGACACTCAATGAAACTCTTTGTAACAACATTTTAGACACAATTGAATTCTCTGTAACAATACTTTTACCCACTGGAAACTATAATAAAACAATAAAAACGATAGAAAATATCTTCTTAATCTTTATAAGACCACTTTAGTTCTACACAAAAAACAGAGAAGTTTGCTCAACAATTTTCTAAAGAACCAACGTCTTGTTTTTGTTTGACCTTTTAATAGTTTCTTGTCTTTTTCAGCAATTAAGTATTTTTAAGAGTTTTGCATAATTCCTTATAAATAACTGATTTGTGTCAAAAAAATATTTTAGGTCAAAAAATAGTCGCCCTAATAATAACTAATAAATCAAAATTTGTGATTGCATAAGTTTTTAAAAACTGGAAAGGGTGAACTTTTAACAACAAAAAAGTTGGGAACCACTGCTGTATAGAAACGAATTCCTCTTAACAGTTTTAAATTTGCCCTAATGCTAGTTGATTAGCCAGGCTTGCTGCCTTTTGCAGTAAAAAGTTAAATAACTGATTTTACAGTTCAACATTCAACCCTATCTGTTCCACTGTTTAATAGTTAGTTTTTATATTGAGGAATATCCAAGCTTTTGTATGTATACCATATTAATGAACAGTTTCTACAGATTTTGGAAAATATATATTTAACAACATTGTGTTATTCGCACAGTAGTCGCTTGGCTACTCTAGATAACGAGGTGACATTTTCTACGTATATAGTTGTTGTTCTTCCTGTGTCATTGTCCGTTTATCGCTTACCGCACAGCGTCTTGTTGCACACTTCCTCACCTATAAATACGTTGTTTATCACCTGATGAAATGCTGGTGTAGATGCACATAATATTAGCAAAGTAGTGTTTTTAAAGAATTATTGGTGGAAGAACAACACATAACTAAATTTCTATTATCAAGCTTATGTAAAACACACCATTTTAACTTGTGAATTATTGTAAGAAGAGTTAGTTGTATTACCATTGCGTGACAAAGTTTCTTACCTTGTGGTTTTCTAAGTTGAATGTGTAAGACAGTTTTGGGGGTATGCAAATAAATGTTTAGGCCAAAATTGAATTTAAATTAGTGAAACGAAAAAAGCAAACCAAGTAAACCAATTTAAAAAGTATGCCAAATATTAGTTTTTTATTATTTGTATTTTCATTCTAAGTAGGGACATTTTTCGTTTCAAAGTATAATTATCGCAAGAGTCAACAGGTTAAAAAATAGCAAGGGGTTTGCAACCTACACAAATGCGATTTAAAGTCATTTAATTTAAGACTGTAAATCCAAACTACATAATAAATAACAATAAAACCATAAATAAACAAATGAGATGTTGCTATAAACTATACTATTGACTCATTTAGTGGGTTAACTCTAATGTTTTATATAACCTGTTAGAGTTTGAGTAGTACAGATTTTTAAATGTAATCTGTTAAGCAGTCCTGGTGTAAAAACAGTGTTCTTTCTGCCCCAAAAAATTTTTTTAGGTGTTTAATCCAGTGTTCTAGCGACCGAGACAAGCCATTTTTTCTTTACTGTTAACAAACCCTTTACTTCACAGGTCTAGGAAATTCTGGTTACAACCAATTCCAGAATGAGGAAGATTGTTAAAAAATAACGTAAATAATGATGTGTTTGTTTGCACTCAAAATTGTCTGTCCTTTTTTTGGTGAATGCAATCTCGTGAGACGCATGCAAACATTTTCCAGAACTGTTTTGTGGTGCTTTCCATTACCACATGTAAATTATGCTGATGATTTTTGCATATAAAATTCCACTTAGTGCATTTCTATTTTTTTGTAATTCTCTATGTTTGTTTTCATTTGATGACTCTTTCTTTAAGTTGATGAAACATCTCAGTTAAAAATTCTCCCTCCCAATTTTTGTAGAAATCCTGAAAACCATTACAATAATTACCAAATTTATGCTAAAATTTTGCTATATTTTTCACTGATCTTAATGTCATCAGCTGCACAAAATAAATACTTAATTGTTTAACAATCAATATTTTTTTTGGGGGGGAAAGACTGTGCCCCAATAAACTCTTGGGTTAAAATTTTATCATAAAACATATAGTTTAACCTTCAATGTACATATTTCCTTGCTTTAATTCATTGCCTAGTCTATTGCTTCAAAGCTCTTTTTACAGCACTTGCATTAGCCGTAGCATTTTAAAACAAGTGTTTTTACTCTTGCAAAGCACCTGCATAACAAGCAACTTAAGCATTCCCTTCCCTTTATAAACAAATTGTGTGATTTCACCTGATTTATTTGACAGGTCTTAATGGAGGTAGCCAGGCCGGCTACCAGCGATTTGAAGACGAAGCATAATTGTTTTAAAAGGTTTCTGCAGCTTTGCTTAACCAATGCGAAAGCCGCTTTTTGCAAATGCTTTTCTTGGTGCATCAACCCTGTAGTTGGTAGCGGGACTAATCAACAAAATGCTAAAATACAATTACTGTCATTTTCAATCCCTTATTCAAAAAGGATTGCAATTTCAAGCGTATTCTAATGTCAAAAAAAGTTAATGTACATTTATCTCAAGGTATAAACTGTAAATATAGTTTGCAGATTGTTTATTTGGTAAAAATCAATTATATAATTAACGTATCACTGATGTAAATCGACAAACATGTCAAATCTATCAAAACATGTTTTAAAAGTCCTTACGCATATTAATGTTTAATACTTTTTTTCTGTGATAAATAAGATGTGTTGAATTGCCCAAATTTGTAACATGTTTTTTGGCATACAGGTTATTTATTTGATTAAATAGAGCTGAAATAATATACACATAACATGCACGAACTGACAAACTTTTTACCATGTATTAACACTTCTTACTTATCATTTTTAATGCTGTTTATTTTACAATAAGTAAGCTATGTGAACCAAGTTTAAAATAGCTTTTGCTTAGCATATTTCTGTTAATGTAGACAACACATTAATTACCTATATCCGGGAAGGAAATTTGACATAGAAATTAGACCTGCAACTGTTGTTTTTTAAATATGCAAGTGGCATTTTGTGTGAGTAGGAATCAGGATATTAACATATTGGTAAATAATAATTTCAAGTGTTTTAGGTTTTTAGTGTAAAATACCAGAAGTCCCCTCTATAAACAATTGTTAGGCTTCAAAGTGTAATGCAGTGGTCGATCTTTGTTAAAATCTAGGTTCCATAACCTTTAAACTCAATGTGCACTGCAATGTAAACTTTGGTAATTATTAACAGAAGAAAATAGTTTCCTATTTAAACAGTTGACGTAAACCACATTGGCCTCTTTTTCAATTCACCAATTGTACACTTGCCTGTCTGGATAATTTAAACTAATAAAAATGTAAACCTTTTTGTTTTTGTTTGCCTTATTATAGAAAATTAGTTAATTTTGAATATATATTAAACTACATAACCAATCTCATTAATGACACTCACAAGGAAGCATATGTTCATGATGCTTTTACAGTTGTTTTACACATCCTACATAACCATAATGTGCCATACACTATGTCATGCAACATGATTGTAGTACTTTCATGTTTTACCTGTTTGATAGGAATTGGGTTTTATTTAAGCAACCTTTAATTTTTACATACCAAGCATATGGCATTCTGCGAATAACACATGACCTGCATTTAAATTGCATGTGGCTGTGTCAGAATGCACTTTTAATTCAAATTTATGAAAAATAATATATAGTGACCTTGCCTGACAATTTAACCTTAATTATCGTGAACTTGTGTGCTAACATCAATATTAGTATACATTTTTAATTTAAAAGTCATAGAGGATAGTGAAAGTTGTATAACGTTGCATTGCTAAGTCATAACATACTTTATTCTTGCATCACATTCATTTCAATAGTTCTTGTTGCATGTGCCTTTAGTAATCTATTGCATGGCTTGATTTTGATTGCGTGTTGTGGTTCTAGCTTATAGACTCTACTAGATTTTTAGTCTGCTAAATTTTCGTTTTATACTTGATGCAAATACCAAACCAATTCAAATAATTGTGATTCAACTAGGGATGTCTGATAATTATTCTGGTATTTTTAACATTATGTATGGCCCTTCAAACCTATATCTAATAATGCCATTTCTAATGTCACAAAAATGTTGAAATCAAAATTTGCAAAAAAAAATTTTTTAGGTATTAAATTAAACACTGATTTACTGTTAAAACTATAGGCTAAACACTGCTTTTACTTTTTAAAAGGTTTAAAAGTTAAACAATGATATGCTGTTAAAAATAAAAGCTAAACACTGCTTAACTGTTAAAAAACGTTTGAAAGGTAAAAAACAAGAATGAAACGTCAGTTTGGTATCAAAACGACATCAATATCACTTTATTAAGAGCCAGTACCAATATTATCAATTAGTATTGATTTATTGGCCCTAATGAGGTTTTATCAGACATCTCTTTATTAAAACTAAATCATATGAAGTGCACATTAGCCAGTTTTTAATGCTGTGTTTCATTTTCAGGCCTCCTAAGAAGTGACTACCAGAGGCTAGATGGCTAGATGTGAAGTAATTTTTGTAAAGCATTTTTTCATTTTCTCTTCTATTTCATTGATTTTTCCATTTTCTGTTCAAAGCGTCCTTACCCTATAATATGTGTACATGTGTGTTTTTGGGATTTTTACTCTTTAATTTAAATGTTTTAGAAATCTATCCATGTTGTGTTTTACCAGGGAAAATTATAATTAATGCAGATTAAAACAAAAAAAACTTTAAAAAACTTTTTTTTCCAAAGTTTGGTAACGTAATTACATTAATCTATTTAATTAGCACTTCATATTAACTTCCGCTAATGATACAGTTTTGCACGTGATTTTAAGATTTTCATGGCAGTGTCATTAACACCATTTATCTAAACCCAATTTAGACAATGTAAATTTTTGCAGTTTTAGATTTCCTAAAACTAGATGAAACAATTTATGTTTTTAACGTGCAAATAACAACGTTTTACCTTAAATTAAATGCCTTAAATTCCAAATAATATGTGGCGATATTGAAGGACAAATCTTTTTTTTTTCATGTTAAAAGTATATGTCACATGACGCGCAAACAACGCTTTAAATTCCCATTTTTTTATGTGACACTATTAAAAGACATACGTTTTTTATGTTAACAGTTATATGTCATTTGACATAGAAATAAAATCGTTTGAAAAAATGCCAATTTCCCTTCAATAAATTTTATGTGGCACTGTTGAAAGACAAAGCATATTTTTTTTAAGTTAAAAAATCAATTTTGTTCCATTTTTGTCTTTCGCTATCTGTGTTTTGCCGTCACAATTTTTTTATATATTTAAAAAAAAACGTGCGATATATTCAAAATCTAGGTTATCTAATAAAAAAATTTGATTTTTTACCAGTGCCAGCTAAACTTTTCTTTATATTGTTTGTGTCACTGCGCCTGTACATAGCTTCAGTGCTTTGTTGGTACGAAGTTGCCTCTGTGATAAAACCTTGCCGTGATTACTGGCGTGTCCATGACACTTTGAGTTGACTTAAATGTCGTTGTACAGTAGGCTTTTAAACATCTCCCAAAAATTGAACAACACTATATTACTATTCATTTAAGAACTTTTAAATTCACCATTTTTTTCGTTTTTTGGCTTTTTGGTCTTAGTGGAATCCTATTAGCTTTTTTCCATGTTTTCGAGGACATTTTTTCTCCTTTTGAATTTAAGCTGTTCGCATTTGTACAGATTCTGTGAAGCGTGTTTTTGCGAATGATTGCATTTCCCACGTTCGTATGATTCCGTTCGGGCTATTAAACGTTCTTATACAAAGCATTGTGATAATGTTGATGCGAGGAAATTTGGTTTTGCCATTATCAGCCGTTTTAATCGGCTTTTGAAATATGTTTTAGTACGGTTTATAATTTGCGTTCGCTGTAAGGAAACTAGTTACTCCTCAAAGCTAATATAATAATTGTTTTCCACATCCTCAATATATGGTTATTGATAAAGCAATGATACTCATAGAAGCCATGTTGTCGGAAATTCTAACTTCTCGATATTTGAGCTTTGCCTTTAATAAAATTCGTTAAGTAGTTGATAAGAATTATATGGGACAACAATTACGGGACATATGTTGTGTTTGCTGAAGTTTATTTTGGTAGGGTTTGGTTTCAGACCGAGATCTTAATATAAAAAGTGTAAATCGTATAATTACAGACAACCAAAGCATTTTAATTTTTAGACATTGCGTAGAGTGGAATATAGATGCGATTTAGGCCTATAGGTTTAGGAGTGTGTCCCTCTTAAGTTTAGGGGCCTTTAATGGGGGACAAAAAGCTAAAATAGTGTGACGTCATCGTATAAGTTCATGATTTACTGGGCGTTTCAAATTTAAGCTGTAATTTCTAAATTATTTGACTCGATCGAGCGTTAACAAGATTTGAATTGTTTTTAAAAGATTGAATGCTCTTTAGCCAGGCTCGGGTTATTTTCAGTCGATCCTGCAGCTGAAGCCTTGATTTGAGGTGGTTTAAATTCTTGACAGCGGGTCACATAAGACCAGCAAGATCATTATCTGGCTTTTGCTCCTAATTAGTAGAGTGCTCGACTTTTATGTTTCGACTATGTACATATATAAGGAATCTAAAATACACAAAAAGCAGGGTAGATCCAAGGGGTCGTGCACACCGGGCCATTGACCAGCAATAAAGCAATTTATGCGAAGTTGCCCTACATCTACTGTGCGACTTTTGCCGTTTGCGCGAATCGTTTTTGCAATATAGTCAATGTATCCTGAATGGCACCAGTACAACTTTAAAAACTTTGTTAAACGATTTTACTTCTACTTAGTTACGTTCGGTCCTCATAGCAATTTGAGTTTGATACCCTTAAGCTAAACTACAAAAATAAAATATGAAAAAAGGCCTACGATTACAACGCCAAGTCAAGTATTTAAGAGTCTTAAAATTAAGCAAACGAATGTATTATATCCACATGATTAACATAGCAAGTTAATGTGATCTTTGCTCAGGAAAATGCATTTTTAATGTGTTTAATCCGAGGTATTTTTGTTTAATTTATTCAAATAGCCATTTGTGACGTCATTAGTCAATTTGTGAGGATTTTAAGGGGTTTCCCCAGTTTTGTTTTGTGTAGTATGGAAGATTTTGTTTCTCTCAAATCGAACGTCATCACAACTTTTACTGAATTGGAACCCGCTCATAAACTCGAGTTGTTGGACGAACTTATTAAAAGCTGCGAACCACAAGAACTGACGTTTCTCTACAAAAATTTAAATCAGCTCTTAAAACGCGATTTTATAAGGTAAGTTTCCCAGTCTTGTAGGACTTGTAATTGTATTAAGTGTTAGTCGAATGCTAAGAACAAGGACTATTAGTCTTTAAAGAAAATAAGTTTGTTTATGCTTTTCAGGATGCTAAAACAGAGATATCTGAGATGTCTATAAACATTACCCTGAATTTAGCTGTAAAGCAAAAAATTTATTGAAAAAATTAACAATTTCCATGTTTGTGCAGTAGTTAGATAGTGTTTGTTAATGTTATGCAAACCCTTTCAGGTTTCTTCCATCTAATGTATCACAAAAGGTGCTGCAGTATTTAAGTTGTGAAAATTTGCTACAATGTTGTTCTGTCAGTTCTTCATGGAATGCAATTATATCATTCTCTCCATTATGGGTTGATGCCTGTAAACAGCTTGGTTGTGATGTAAGTTTACTTTATTCTTTTTACAATATATGTCATAAAAAGCTCTCTCAAAGCCGGTCTACATTTCACTCCACGTTTTGTAGAGTTCTTGGGTGTGAAGTACCAAATTTTAAGTTGCTCAATTAGGATTTTATCCAAAGGCCCATCTAGAAAGTATATATAGCAGATTTTGAAGGTATCTAGATAGCACATGACTAAAAAAAATTGGGTGGCTGGGTGCAACTAAGGTGCATCATTCTACTGTAATAGTGTAATGTATGAGAAAATTGGGTTTATATTCATTTTTATGTTGCGAAATGCACTTTGCCATACTTTCCCTAGTGACTAACACTGCATAAATATTTCTATGTCTAATTTACCACATTGAAACAACATATAAATAACTTTCTTTGTTAAAATAAATTACGAGGTCCTTAATTATTACAAAGAAGCAAAAAGGGCCAGGTGAAAAACATGTAAAAACATTTGAGAAGGCTGGCATTTAAAGCAATATTATATTAACCCGAAAGTTTGGTATTTGTTTATCTTACAGACAACCAAAGCAGCCTACCAACATAATTGGAAACAAACTTTCTGCGAAACCAAGCGAAAGCTTCACTTGATACAAAATGAAACTTGTGTTACAAAAACAATTATTGCTGCTGATAGCCAAGTGACTGCTTTAAAGTTCAATGAAGCAGAAAAACTCCTTGTCTATGGTAAGAAATAGTTCTTTTTTTCAAAACTGACTGTATGCTAGATTGCTAGTGAAGTGATCACTAAACTACAACACGCTATAATAATTTTCCAGCCTCTTGCATATTTCCCTTATAAAGCCAAATAAAGTTGATATTAGTTTGTACCAAAACCTTTGTCTGATGCTAACATAGACTAGTTTTAAATAAATTTTAAACTTAACGGCAATTTTACAAAGCTAAATATATATTTTGGTAAATTGTTTTTTATGTTTCCTTTGTTTTATATTAGTAAAGTAAAAAAATGTTGTAGGAATATAAAATCCCATATAGAAGTAGGTAACATTCTGAATGTTTAGAATATCTCTTTATTCATTTCCAACATCCCTTCTTCGTCTAACTGAAACATCTTAACCATTATGCACGAAAGACAATTAAAGATTTGGCAAGTTTTTTTATCTGACCAATGACTTCATTTCTTACGGTGTCCGGCCCTTTATGTTTGGTGCAAGGCTGTGGAGTCGGTTTAAAATAACCTTAGTCCGACTGCGGCCAAATATGCAATTTCATTGAGTCCCGAATCCGGTTAATAACATGAATTTTAAGCAATCCACTTTTAAGACAGTACTTCGGTGGAACCGACAATACTTTGGTGGAAAATATGCCACCATTCGCTATTACACATGAAAAATAAGTTTGCGGCCATATCAGTTTTGAAATTTGGTACTGCGCAATTGCGCATGCACATGTTGGACCTGTGATTCGGGTAGTTTTACGCTGTCCTACTCGAGTTCTAAATCTGAATCATGCAAAACAAACTGACTACGTTGAGTCCCGAGCCTGACTCCACAGCCCTGGTTAGGTGACTCCTATGCTAGTGTGTTCATGCTTCATTTAATCAGGCACCATGGAGGGAAAAGTTTGCAAATGGGACTTGGTTGATTCGTGCTGGAAAGACTCTATAAGTACTCATTCGTGTGCAGATTTGGATTTTGACGAGACACACTTGTACACAGGTGGGGTAGACAATGTTTTTCTTTTTTTTTAACAAGTGTTTTGGTGACTAGTTTTTATTTTATAATTTAATTTATGAACACAAGTTGGAAACAGGACTTTAAAGTTGGTTTAATTAATATGAGTCTGACTCCAGGCGAAAAAATTTAGTTGAGTCCAGACTCCCTGACCAAGTTTGCTTATTCTGTTGAGTCCTAAGTCTGTTTCATCTCACAACTCAGTAGGGTGGATTTATAGCAGCAGACTGCTAACGTATGGGTGTCCTATACCCACACACCCACCAGACATGATTGGAAAATATTTCACCTTTACAATTTGCAGTTTGTGACCATATCCTTTTCGATTTTGGTGCATGGGACTACGATAGTCTTGCATAGTCTTACTCGAGTCCAAATCTAACTCCAAAATGTCTGGTTTGAAGTACATGTTACTTTAACAGTTTATGAAAAAATATATTTACTGATTAGGCATTTTTGTAAATGCTTTTGAGCTTGTGCAAATCATTTTCTTGCTAATCCTGCATTTTGAATTCTAATATTGTTAATTTTATAAACACGTTTTCCTTTTGGTGTATCATTCATTAAATCTCACTAGATTTATTGATTTACAGCATCATATGACAACACAATTTGCCAATGGCATTGGACAACTAAATTATGCACGAGAAAATACAGCGGCCACACGGGAGCTGTATTTTCATTGTGTCTTGACAAGTTGACAGGTTGTCTGATTACTGGCTCCTCTGACAAAACTGTCCGACTTTGGAATATTTCTACTGGTCAACAGATGCACGTCTTTAACAGTCATGATAACTGGGTTTCTAAGGTAAACTGTATATACAGCAGGGCTGCGAAGTGTGAGGTCAGGTAAAAACAACAAGAGTCCGACTCCGTCCCAAAGTACGATTTCATCAGGTCCCGAATCCGGCTTCCTAGCCTGTATTCCTTCAATTTACGTAACTAAATATGGTGAATATTAAGCAATTCACTTATAGGGGTGTCATGCAATTCAACCATTAACAAGCCATGGTTGGCAAATATCCACCATATGGTATTCCGCCTTTGGCGGCCATATCGGTTTCAAAATTTAGTACTGCTAGTCTGACTCCGCACTCCTGGTATACAGATTGTTTGACATGCTTTTTTTCTATATATCTTCAAGTAAAGTTAGTTTTTCATTGTATTGAAAAAAAGCAATCTCTGTTTAGAGCGCTCTTCTAATTATTTTAGGATAACATTTTTTATCCTAATTAAAAGTCGTGAAGAAATTGTGATTTAACTACAAACCCTTGACCGTCCATTTATTGCATTACGGAGATTAAACAAAGCATATAACTTATAACACCTAGAATTGGCAAATTTAAATGCGTATATATTTTAAGCTTCAATCACATAAACTAGTATGATCTTGTCGCATAATGTATTACTAGATTCGTTCATTTTTTAGCAACTAAGGCGTTTCCCATAAGAAACCTTTATTCACAGCATTAAGCATGTTTTATTTCTTTTAACGTTGTTGTCCCCTCAATAGGTTATTCTTTGCAAAGCAACCGTGGACTCTATACACCATAAAGTGGGAGACTTAGTGGCGCTTTCCAGTGATAACGAAACAATTCGGATTTGGCCGCTGGAAAATCAAGGCGATTTTGAAGTGTGCCTACAAGACACAGTGCACCGCGCTGCTGAAAAAAATGTTTGGTGCAACGTAAAATTCGATGGTCGTCATATTGTGGCCTCTCTGGGAAATATTGTCACTGTTTGGAGTTTTAAAGACTTTTCTATATTTAAGTAAGTGTTTTTGCAAAAATAAATTAAACGTTAATACAAATAAAATCGCTTGCATGTAAACACTTTCTTATCATATTGTGTAGCTCAGTTGGTATGACCGGAGGTCGTGTGTTCGAACCTCACTGAAGGCTAGACTTTTTTAACCTTGTCTTACTACACTATAACCCTCATTAAATAGAATATACACACATATGTGTTTAACACATGTGATCTAGCGCTTCTGAAGCTGCTTTTTGACCATCGATTACGGCTAACAATCATTACTACGCCGAAAGCCATTGCAAACTAACCGAATCTGTCGATCAATGATACAAGAAGGGCAGCCTAGAAAAATAACTAGCCTGCAGTGAGGTTCGAACTGACGACCTCCAGCCATAAACGGGACCGTCGCTCTACCAACTGAGCTTTTTACTCTGCCAGGTTCGGTTAGTTTGCGATGGCATTTGTTGTACTATAAACCTCACAAGGAGGAATAATTTCTATAAACCTTTCTAATGGCATTATATTGTAAAAGGTTTTTGTTGTTTTGTTTCAGACGCATCAGAATGTGTCCTGATGGCCAGGTGTGTCTTGGAATTGGATCACGTTTATTGCTTGCAAGTGACATGAAATATATTTACCTTCATTCGATCGTCAAATCATCCACAAAACAAAACGTAAAGGAATTATGTTTTTTTGTCAAGTCTACTTAGTCTAATCTTTACCATCAATATTAACCATTTGTTAATCCAATCTATCTTGCAACTATAATAGAGGGCTGTGAAGTTGTTATTTTAAGAATTTAGCCAAAAAATACAGATAATTAATTTGGTATCGGATGAGCTACGATGACATCCTAGTATCGGACGAATACTGATGCACATTTAATCGGGTATCGGCTCTGATCCGATAATATTGGGCACCCTGACTTGGTTTCTCGTCTTGTTCTATCAATGTACTCGTAAACTTTCTAATAGTTAAACTCTTGCAATCAAAACCATTTAATTTAGAGCATACTGGTTTGAGGTTTAAGTTAGACGTAGAAAGAATATCAAAGTCACATATAAAAGTAAGTTTAAATGTTTCGAATATTTTTTATTGATTTTTAACATGGTGAGAAGGCACTGATATATACTGCTGAGGCGGACTACAGAAAGAAGGAAATTAGTACAAATATACAGCAGTATATATGTTGAAATTGAATATTATGGTATTCGAAACGTTCAAAATGTTACCTTTTTTCTTAATAACTCATTTACTTCAGGGAGTTGATGACCCTACTCAGCCACAAACATCGAACGACAATTGCATCACCAACTCATTGGCGCGATGGCTTTTACCAAAGCAGTGGCTAAACAAATTTGGCAGCAATACAGCTCTGTGGAGTAACACGTGGTTAGACGACTTGCGAGCGCCACTCAATGGCCCAATAATCGCTATACCGTGCCGTGCGACACCCAGCGGATTTTACTTGGTTCGTTGGAGTCCTGGAGTGTACTGAGTGCCTTCACTGTGTGTGCATTGAGATTTTGTTTTTGTTTGAAGTCGCAATGCGTTTAACTAATTATCAGTCTTATCATGTCATTGGTGTATTCAAGGATTCAGTTGCTTAGATAATCGTTTTTTAATTTGTATATCAATCTCGGTCCACCTCATCAACGGTACGAAAAAGAAGAGGTGTGATTACAACGTTTGCTATTTCTTAGTTGTTGTTTTTTTAGATTACTTGACTGAAAAATACATTTTCGACTCATGACAGATGAAACGTTACGTCTAAATGTCTAACTTTGTCGTCAAATCATAAAAAAAAACAATAAAAAATTCATTTTAACCAAAGTAATTTGTACTAAAACCTTAATTTCAGTAGGCCTAGTTTGTTTCAAAGGCTTGTCCGGTAATTTGTCATAAAGACTTAAGTCAAGTCATTTAACTCTTCAAGGATAAACTATTATCTCTCGCACAAACTCTAGGCGTATAGCAACTTGTGAAACTACACGCTCGTCAAAAAAAAGACCCCAGTCGAAAGGGCTGAACTACTTATAAGGTGATAACATTTTCGAGGTAACTCGCTTTTGTCGGCGTCTTCATTAACGCAGACTTTCACTGAAATTTCCCCGGGTTTGGTGTGCCAAGCACGATTTTCAGACACGACTTTCCTTAAGTTGCAAATGATTTGTGCTGGAAAACAAGCGACCTCGACATTAACATGTTTGTCCATTTTATCCAGGGTTTAGCTTGGGTGAAAATTTTGCTTGCAAGTTGTACAGCAGTGTCGAGAAAACCATGTTTTGTCGTGTATTAAGGGCCTTTATCGAGTTTTGATATTATTGTTTTGCAGAAGTAGTTGTGCCGCTATTTTGTTTTTGAAGGTGGGGGGTTCTTAATGTGTCGCAAGATACAAAAGGTTGCATTGTGAGACTTATGTATTGATGCACTTATTATTCAAAGGCTTTAGCAAAGGAAAACTGTTAATTGGTAGAAATATGCCTTCTTTCGTTTGAATGAAAAACAAAAACGCTGAGATTAATTTTTTTTTGTTGCGCTTAAAGTTCAAAAAAAAACTATGGTCATAAATAATATTATGTCAACTGTTTAAAGATTCTCAAAAAAACTAGCTAAATTTTGAAAGCGGTTTCACAGTCTTTAAGAAGAGCACTGGAAAAATAACGTTTTTCGCATAAAACTGTATTAGTTGAGTAAATTCAGACTAGTAATATGCATAATTATTGTAGTTTGAAAACCGTGACTTAGCTGCACTAAAGTTAAGTCATTGACTTGAGTCATTACAACACTAACTTTTAATTTCTTGTTCTAAGGCAGGGGTGTCCATTTATCTTATAACCGTGCCAAAGTCTAGCAACTATTTTTTTTCTGATATTAAAAGCGGTTTTATATAAAAAATAAAAACAGTATTAGGCCTAATTGTTGTATAAGAAGTAATTGTTTGTTGTCGTAGTTGGCTGTATTTTTGGGGGGGCGCTTTCGTGTCATTTTTCATTAGGTCGCGTGCCTCACGTTGGACACCGCTGTTCTAAGGCCTTCTTTTTTGTGGCTTCACTTCTAGTTCTCCTATAATTCGGGTTTTACCAAACATTTTCCAGCTGCATTTTTAGTATCTTAGTCGGAACTAAGAATTAAAACTATATAGTCAATAGTTACAGCGATTTAAAACGATCACATTGTTTTCCCCCCCAATCAAAATCCCCTAGGGGTGCAGACTCATAAACCTTCTTATGCGCACCTACATACCAATCTACCTCATGTCTAAAATTTTGAAGGTTTTAAGATTAACACCTTTTCTATAAAGCTTGGGACAAAAACGGTCTGAAACATACCAAGCAAACCAAAAAAAAAGCGGCAATAACAAAATATGTCCCGAAAATCAATTTTCGGCCCATATAATTAATACTCTATTAAATTAATACCATGCATAAAAAAGCATATACTACGCTGTTAAGTGGCAATATTAGCACTGGAAACCTTTCCATCCGCGTTCTAATGATTGAAGTGCGTTTTAATTGTTTTTATGTGCGCTTTAAACTAAACTGGCGGTGAATAAAATTAATTAAATTACAAGCGGCAAGAAAGTTAACTTTAATTATTCGCTTATTATAAAAGGGAGGCTTGATTTGTTCAAGGGTGCATGTATATTGTTTACCTTATTTACACTAAATATCTTAAAAGTTTTATGTTACTTTTAGCAAGTAAAACTCATAGTTAAAAACAGGATCAGACGTTTTGTTTAAAAGGAAAATATACGTCTGATCCTGTTTTTACTCATGTTTTTAACTATGAGTTTTACTTGTTAATATACGCGTCAGCGGAGCAGTGATCGACTGGCTATAACCTGCCGTCGATGGTTTTGGATTCTATAAAGATACACCCCATTGATGTTACTTTTAGCGTATGCTTAGTTAAACCAAATAAAAACCGCCTTAACATGCAGAAAACATAACTAACTGATAATTGTAAAGGCACATATTTTATGTTTTACTGTGAACAAGGTTTTAAGTGGGCTCTGAACTAAATAACTTGATTTGGGGTCCACAAGTGGGATGCGATCTGCAACTCTGCTGAGAACCATTCTGCCCATGTGCGCAGTGACCGTCTGCGCAATCTGCTGTTTGCACTTTCGGTTGGCAAGGCAACGAAAGATGGTCGTCGTCACGCATGAAAGAAACAACGGTAAAACCATAACTAAACAACAACAGTCAGTTTTGTATTGACTTAAGTCAGTGACTTAAGTGACTGCTTTTTAATGACTTGACTTGAAGCCTTTTGACCAAAACGACAAGTCTTTTGGACACAATGACTTTATTTGGACTTAAGTCATTGTGTCAAATAACTTTAAAATTAGATGGTTTTATAAAATAGTAAAATTAGAATATAAATCTCAAATTATTATTTTATTGGTTTTGCGCTTTATTTTTATTTAAATGACTTAACTTGCTCTATTAGTGACTTGACTTGGGCAACTGATGACTTGATTTGTGATTTTTTGCAAAATATTCACTTGTATTTAAGTTATTTTACAAATGACATGACTTACAACAGTTGATATAGTATACACAAATACAATTTACTCCGTTTTGCCGTTGACTTGTAACGTTTCGACAAAAAGTGGTCCTGAATTTGTTGCAGGTACCACAGCTATAGAATTGCCCGTCCAGGCGACGAGCGTAACTCTGAAGAAAGAGCGAACTCAAAAGGTAAACGAAGTTCAGAGGATCACTGATCAAAAAAATGGAACTCAGAAGAAAACCAGAGCCTGGAAAACTACCAAGACCCGAAGCTCATATAGAACTCAAGATAGAAATAAAACTCAGACGACAGTGGTTCCAGTTTTGAAAGAAAGGCTGGCGACAACTGCGACTTTTCTGAACTTTTCTACTGACTCTTCGACCTTACACCCCCAAACTGATTACGTCGATTCGGAACCCGAATTTGTCCCCCTATGCCCCCAAGTTTCGCCCCTACTTACGGGAAAGCTGAACATCAGCACAGATGGTGGGTGCGGTTCCTCTTTTTTTTGTATGTCTTTATCAGCATATAGGGATGTCCGATAATATCGGACCGGAGCCGATACCCAATGCCACCCCTTGCCAAATTAAAAAATGTTATCTTATCAAAGATTTTACCTATGTCGCAAATAAAATTAAAAAAACGTCTTAAATTGCGATCAAACTTGAAAAAATCGAACCATTTTTACGTTTTATCAATGATACTAATATAGTATCATTGCTTTTATTAAGGTGTTATTACGTAATAGGCAAAAATTTCTAACATTATTTTCGATAAAGTATACACCCCTTCTTAGTGTATTTTTTAATGAACTGTCTTTTGGCCAAAGTCCTTTTACCTAACAAAGTCTTTCAGACACTGACTTAACTACACCTTCTTTTATTTGAAAAAGATGGTTTACCACTATTTTCTTTTTAAAACAACTGAAAAACCAAGCCTCCCAGAAAGTTGTTACCAGATTTCTGCAACCTTAACAAACCGGGAAATCCCCTTTTGCCCAGACACCCACCCAAGTGACCCACTGGGTAACTGGCCCCCGACGTTCGAGGAGATTGCGGTGGGGTTTCCCCGACTAATGCTGGGGGGCTTCTACCCCGGCCCCAGGGGGTGCAAACCGCGAAACTCGATCGCTATTATTGTACCTTACCGGACAAGAGAACGACATCTGAGGTGAAATGAATGTTTTTTCTGATTGTATTTTAACGAATGTTATTCCTGGTATAAACTTTTTAGAGCGATTTTGGGGGATAACAACACCCATGTGCCAATTACTACAGATTAAAAGTAACTTTACCCAGGCACTTCGTGCAATTAACGTATTTGTAGCATAGCATTTCAAACAGAGTTTTGATCGAGTCTTACTAACAGATGTAGATAAATGATTTTGTTTGGTGATCGAGGGCCATCAAAAAGGTTTCATAAGTGACATCAGAACAAAATGTCACAAAGTTAACTAAACTTGACGTCAAAAAGAGGTAACCGTTAGAATACCACATAGTGCGTTCGTCTGGTTAAATTTGTAGGTTGAAGAGGTTAATTCACCTTCAATACGAGAGCAATTTCGTAAGGATGTTATCGATTCAAGCAAAGCAAAAAACTCATTTTTCTCGTCCAAGTTAAAATAGGCAAAAATTGCAGTTTGGAGGCCATGACCACGTGTCCGAGTCCGACTCTAGCAAAATAAACCGACTCTGTCCAGTGCCGAGTCCGACCCCGCAGCCCTGCTCAAAACTGTCTAAATCACAAATACAAAGCCTAAAAATCCAGTTCAAGACTCAAAACTATGCAAATAAATCCAGGTACTTTCTTCAATACACACACGGCATTCTTCAGCGACAGCAAAGCCGCTACATAATTCTGGTGGCGGAACAAGACGACGACCAAGTGTTTAACAAGGGCCAGCTAATGAACGCCGCTTACCTGTACCTAGCCAATAAAGTCGAAGAAGCAAACATCGACTGCGTTTTCTTCCACGACGTCGATATTATATCAGAAGACGACAGGAATTTATACCAATGCCAAGGTTTGGAATGTCTTGGCCCACAGTAGAAAATGTGGCAAGTGCTAGTCATTTGGAAACGACTGAAGTCCCAGTCAAGTCTTCGTGAAATAACTTAAGTCCAAATCAATTAAATAACAAGTCAAGCCCCAGACCAAGTCATCGGTTTTCCAAGTCAAGTCATAATTAGAGCAAGTCATCTTCAAGTAATGCCCCCCCCCCCCCCCTTTTTTTTTAATCTGTAATTGTGTGCTGTTTTTATTTTACAATTGTTTTTCCATACGGGGAAAAAACTTGAAAATAGTTAAGTGGAATGGATAAGGATACTTTGACTAGTACATTCTATTTGTTGTAAAGAATTACTTACTTTAGGGAGGATACTTTTTTATCATAAGTATATATAATAATGTACGATACATATATTTTACGCATAATCATTATTGTTGAATTGCACGTTTTGCAATGTTTATGTTTTTCTAAGTGTAATGGTTTACCTGAAATATTCAATATATTTTGTAAAAAGTATACGCATTCTACAGAGGACAAAGTTGTCCATTTGGCGTCTCATCTTGACAAGTACAACTATGAGATGTGTTGCGGGATCTCTGTTGGAGGGGTGGTTGGCCTTACAAGAAGTCAGTTTGAGAAGATAAACGGATTCTCAAACCAGTATTACGTAAGACATGTTAAGACAAAACTCTGTAAATTAGGGGTTCTTAAACCTTTTTTTACCGCGGCCCCCTAATTTGCTTTTTTGCTTCGCGTGGACCATGGAAGGCAAAGATTTTCAGATTGACGTCACGATAAAGAACGGACTTCTGAAATCTGCTGATTTCGGTCAAAAAATGTGAAAGCTAAATGAATTCTAAATACATTAGTGCAAATCCGTTTTATTTATAATAAGATCATTTCTTTGAAAAAACTGATTGCTAATATACACAAATATTTTCACTATGACCCTCATGGATCCCCTAAAACTAGTCCACGTACCACCCTCAAGGGGTTCATGGACCCAAGTTCAAGAACCCCTGCTGTAAACCATTTGTCTGTAACAAGGGGTGGATCCAGCAAGTGACCAGGCCTCCCCTAAACAGTATTTTTGCCTAGTTTAACTATACGTAAATGCATTTTTTCGGGCTTTGCGCAAATCTAAGTTATGTTTCTAGTATGTCTTGACCCATTTTTGTAAAATAGTTTTATCAAAAAGACGCATTTAGTCTATTCGTACCCTTATAATGCCTTGCTAAGCAACTTAAACTATAGAAAGGATTTTACTTTTACACGCACAAGTGTTTTATGTCTTTGTAATGAAAAATATACCACATTTGAAAGTAGCTTTATGACGCCACGTTATGACGTAACTGGTCACGTCATGCACGATTTTTTTACTTGCCCACCCAAACAAAAATTCTGGCTCCGCCCTGTCTGTGACTTAACGTACTCTACCCCACCTAGTGTCCACGACACGATATTTATTTAGGGTTGGGGAGGAGAGGACGACGACATGCAACAAAGAATAAGAAAAGTTGGGAAATTTGAAATTTATCGGCCAAGCGCCAAATATAACAGGTGGTTGGCTATTGGATTATAGTAGTAATTGTAGGATCTAATTTTAAAGTGTTTTTAGTAAATTTTTATAGCTTTTTTAACTTCACCGGCAAAGTTCAAGTCATTTGCTTCAAGAAGTGAATTTAAACTGTTGAATTTTTAAATTACTCTTTTAATTCTAAGAAATATTTCGCAAAGTCAATACAAAAATTTAAAGTCAAATCAATTGGCCAAGTATTTTAGATCAGGGGGTCACTCAGTGTTTTTTTATAAAGGGTCGAACAACGGTAAAGATTTGTGATCGTTGGCCGGGTATAAAATTTTTGCGTGTGCAGCATAACAGCACTGTGCCAAAAAAATAGTCTTTTTCTATAGGTTTCGTATGATAAAGTCACCTTAAAAATTAAAATTTTGCTAGTTTAATTAAACTTCTTCAATATACACCTTTAAATAATGTCTAGTCTATTATACAGGTTGAGTTTGACTAGGCCTTCTTATTAAGTTACGGCTAAAAATTAAAATTGTGACAGTTTAGTTAGTTTCATCTAAATATACACTTTAAATAACATCTCTCCTCTCATACAGGTTCCGTATGATTAAGCACAAATCGGATACGAGGAACCCCAAAAATCCGCAACGCACTGCCATGTTGGCTCATTGGCGGGAAAGACAAGACAAGGACGGTTTGAACTCGCTGCAACCAGAATTAACCGGTTTTGTCCGGTTTGTGACGCACACGAGAATCTACGTCAAGTCGTCTCCAATGGCAACCACCTGATGTCGTTCATTTTAATGAATTCATTTAAAATGAGATTTAACTTGGATGACTTAAGTTCAAGTCGAATGTCGAAAGTTTGATTAGGGCTTCAAGTGACTAAAATCGGAAAACTTCTTGGATTGAATTTGACATCACACAATAATTTTTGGCGGTGGTCTATAGAATCCTACAACATTTCCGTCCTGGGGTTTATTTTGCTAACATTACTTGGGTTAGGGTGCAAGTTAGCGTTTGGTTTTGGGCAGTGGCGTAGCCAGCCGAAAATTTTAGGGGGGGGGGGGCAAAAAGTTTGAACTTTTTAGTTTAGCTTTTGTCATTGTATTAGCTGCCGTAACGAACACAAATAACAATGCTAGCAAACCGTAGCAGCAAGTGACATGCCCCCCCTGTCTACGCCTATGGTTTTGGGTTGGTCAAGTATTGATATTATATTTATTCTCCCATATTTATTTCTTCCTAGGAGTTTTAATTTTAACAACTCGTTACGTTACTGTAAAAAAAAGTTCGGTAGAATTTTTATTTGCATCATCTTTTCATTATTTTTGCTAGTTTTATTCGGTAAACAGAGCGCACATCAATTAACAAGCTTTTACGTTTGTTCGTTGTTGTTCGATTTGGGAGCAAACAGTTTAAACGATTTTACTTTTTCGAGAAAGGTTTCCCTTATTCGTTGATGAAACGCGGCGTATAGAATTGGGTTCACGGCCACATTCGCATGCCCCAGCCACTGTAGGTAGGAGATCACTTTACGGTCGCACTTTCCCTCAATACAAGCCCTGAAGCAGTGCAGGATAAAAAATGGCCCCCATAACACCGCGAACGAGACCACGAGTAGGACAAATAGCAGCAGCAGCTGTCGCCGTCTTCGAGCGCGCGCCGCTGCTTTGGCGGGAAGAAAGTCACTGAAAGTCGGCCGATTTGACAGCACGTACCCAATCCTCGCGTACATTGTAACTAGCGCTACAAGCGGCAACGCGTAGAGTATTGTAAGCAGAGCTATAGAGTAGATGTGAGCTTGGTCTTGGCTCCAAGCCTCCACGCAATCTCTAACCACCTTGCTGTGTGAAATGCCGAGCTGGAGCAACGATTGTGTAACGTTAGAGAGGTTCTGTGATGAGGGAACGTTGTACGCGATCGTATCGTTGATAGTAACACTGTCCTCAAGAACGACTAAAAGTGGAATCTGCGGAGAAATATAGTTTTATAAACATGGGCGGATCCAGGGTGGGGCAACGTGGTCATGTACATCTTACAAACTGGTTTCTTTTGATTATTTTAACTATACGTTCAATTTAAAATAATTTAATTTGTGAATAAGCTAATCTGTAAATGTTTTAAGTTTGTCTAAGCCTATATGTAGAATGTTTTTAGCCAAAAGACTCCGTGCAACTCATCGCATCTTGAAAATGAAAGTTTTGGCAACTTAAACGGTATAAAGGCATTTTTGCGCGAATCGATAACATTTTTATAATAATGTAGCTTTTTTATTGAAAGGAACACCTCTCTAAGCTTAAACGTTTACAAAGTAAACGAACCGTGTGGCGTTCCTGAGATTACTTATTTTTAATTTCATTTTAAAATGTAACTTGGATTCGTGTCTGATATTAAATGGTTTTATGTAGAACACTTTATACACTTGGACAAAGGACATTTTAAGTTGTTCTTTAAACATTGGCTGGTTCACCAACTAAAGTGTTTGATCCTGTAGTTACAAATATTAACCATAGGTTTGTAAATTTTAGTCATTTGTGCTTTTAAATAATACATTTGGTTTTTGTTACGCTCTCTTCTTAATTTGCTATGTTTTATATTTTAAGTACGAAACTAGATCTTAAATCGTGTGTCTTAGTTGGTATGTTGAACTAAAAAAAATCAGTGTTGGTGAATTTATAACTAATTTAAACCAATTTGCGTGAATTTAACCAAAATGGAAGTTAATCTATTACGCTAAGTGACATTTTTGGGATCGACTTACTTGTAGGGCGAAAGAGATTACCCACACCAGGGCGATGCACAATCCCAGTTTGGTGTGTGTGTTCAAGAATCGCTTGCGCTTGGGATAAACGACCGCATGGTGGCGTTCGACGGCCATGAGCACCAGAATGTAAATACTGCTGGCGATGGCGGTGCCTGTGTAAATTAAAAATACCTAATGAAGTGGCCAATCAAATCTCGTGTAACTTTTATGTTGTAGATTTAAAATTAAAAAATGGCGTCTAAAGACTGCTAAACTCTTCATACGATAAGAAGTACAAGCAGGGGTTAAAGTAAAATAATTTTCTACAAAATCTACTAAAAGTAACACCTAGTACCTTGAAGTGTTATTTTTATTTTTTGAAATGACTCGAGTCCCAGTCGAGTTATTTGTAAAATACCGGTAAGTTAAGTCCGAGTCAAGATATTTGTAAAATGTAAGTCCTCGGTCAAATCTTGAATAAATAACAATTGAAATCCCAGTCAAGTCAAAATTATTGCAAGTCGATCTCAAGCCAAGTCAAATTAAGTCATTTAAAAACAGTGCCTTAAGTCGAGTGATTTTGCCCGAAAGACTTGAGTCCAGTCAAGTCATTTAAAAACAAGGACTATATTCACAAGTTAACTAATTACAACACTGGTACCTTGTATGGGCGTCACAGCTTTGCAGAGTCCCTGTCCCAGCACATAATCGTATGAGATGTTGTGCATCAGGGTCCAGGGCAGACATAGGGTCGTTGTAAGATCGCTGATGGCCAAAGAGAGCAGCAGAAAGTTAACGCTCTTGTGTAGCTTCTTTGTGCTCGTGATGAGCCAAGCTACCAGCAGGTTGCCCACCACGCCGACCGGTATCACGAGACAGTAGAGTACAACTAGAGAGTAAACGTACTGGTCTGATAAGAGTCGAGTTTGCAGACTCTCGCAGGGTGGTAGGCCCCTGATATGGGCGACCATCTCTTCGAGGATTGATGACGCACGCTCTGTGACGTTGACTTGGTTGACAATGAGACGCGAGAGCCAGGGCGCGATCACCCACTCGCACTGGGGGTAGTGGACGGCCATCGTTTGGGTGGTTGAAAAGTCTTTGCCTATTTACTAGTCATGTGGTAGGTCTACATATAAAACAAACGGCCGGATAGCGACTGTTAAAGAAAGGCTACCTTCAGTAGAGTGACCTCACGGTAGCGATTCGTTTAAAGCAGAGACTGTGTAAATGGCGACTGGAATTATTAAAGGAAATATTAAAGTCCCTTTATTGAAACTCAAAAACGGTACTTTTCTAGAGTAATTAGGTCTTTAAAGTGTTAAGAAATAATTTAGATATACTATAAGATTCGTTATGCATAACATACATATTATTTGTAACTTTTGCCTAAAATTGTTAGGTGAACAAAGGAAAAGTATAGTAATGTCGCTATTTCGGCAGTAGCTGTTTCAAATGAATCGCTATCTTGAGGTTGCTCTATTGACGGTCGCTTCAGTCGCTATTCGGAGCCCGAACCCAAACAAACACCCTTAATTATAAGTAATACAACGGGTGAATTCCAGGAGGCTTGAACTTTGTGAAATTGCGGTATTATAGAACATACTTGGGATATCCGATACTTTAAATTTTGTTCTTGAACCGATTCTCGATAGTTTAGACAAAGTAATCATTTTTACTGTTTTAAGCATATAGTAAACACGGGTAGACTATGCACGGATCTGTAATGTAGCTTTATGATGAATTACAAAGCCAAAAAATTCGAGTAGATCGACGTCATCTTGCTTAAGACGTTTCGATACGAGCTTGTATCATCTTTAGTTAGTGTGTAAATTTAATGTATAAAAACGCTGAATACAATTCATAGCTAAATGATTTACCGGACACCTCTAGAATACACAGTTGTCCATATTGTTATCTGTTTTTTAAGAGATGTCAGTGATCAATCGAAACGGTATATTTATTAATACTTATATCCAAAGTCTATGAAAGGCTTGGAAAAAACAGTAATATAGACCTTTTAGAGTTATATTGCACAAAGTTAACGACACATATTTAAACTTTTTAAACGAAAAAAGGCGAAGGATTTTCAGGCAAGCAAAGCAAGGCTACAAACTGTAGTCTTTGAAGGTTTAAGCTCATGTGTTTAAGAATGTCACTATAGCTCCTTTACTCATTAAGCTTAACAAACGAGTTAGTCTGAAAAACATAGCACTGCAACCATTTCTGCCTCATATAGTCTAGTGTAGGCTACGTACAACATCAATAAAAAAGATGTACAACTGAATCACGCAACCAAAGAATATACACGTGTCTATATATCTAAAATTGACCTTATGTTTAACTGATCACAGCTATGGCGTTAGACAAACTCTCGTAAATTATGCATAACATTACAGCGATTTTTTTGGCTTCATATGGACATGGGACCTATTTGTAAACCCTGCCACGCGATACATGACTTTTGCATCCGGCTTTCCATAGACTGACAGATTACTTTTTCATGTGGCGCCCTTTTAATGTTTCCAAACTAAAATAAGTAAGCGAAAAAGGCGAAAAAATTCTTTAATACGAATCTCTTTTTCCAATATTGCCTGAAAGACGAGCAATATTAAACAAATTCAATAAAGCCAATAACATTATCGATTATTGATTACTGTCCTTGTTTGTTATCGTTGATATTTACCATAAAATTCATTTGAACCCTTGTAATAACTCCCAAAAACCCTGTGTTCCAATAAAAACTTGTTTTTGATGAATATTCTGTGCGACCTTGCAAATAAAGCTGGTTAAGCAAGCAAAACAAACTGTCTCCGCAATGAAACAAAATTGGACGGCCTAAAGTAATGTTAAAATCACTTCCCTTTGTATTAAACGTGTCTACATTAGTCAATTTACCTTGTTCAGGCCTAATTACAACCCAAGTCAATAGTAATCTTATTATCGTCTTCTATGAGCTAAAATCGATACTAAAACAATTGCTGGTTTATGTGCAATTTTTTTTAATTATTGTCTAAACACAACTATAGCAGGTGGTACAGTACAAGAACAAATAACTCATGAGTGGGTGTATATTTTGATGAATTGACCCGGGATATAATAAGAACGCACCGGGTTGATCAAATTAAGTCGTTTTACAGAATCTTAAAACAAGAAATAACCTGAAATGTCCAAATCAAATCGAGAAATAAACGATTTGAACCCACAAGTTACCTTTACAAAGGGCATCGTGCGATTATTTAACGTTATTAGCATCACCAGCATCGAAGGGTTAATCACCTTAAACTTAAAGGTTGGCAACCTTTTTCTAGTCGCGGGCCAAAACCAACCGTAATAAATTTTAACTGACAGTTATGTATTCACATACAATGAGTTAACGAAACTTCCATTGTAAACAGTTTTGCATGGGCAGGTGATATTGGCGGGCCGGATTCAACCCGCCGACTGTAGGTTGTATAGTACAAAGACAAATAACTCTGGTAAAACTGCATACATTTTGAAGTCTCCAACAAAACGAACACAATATTTAGCAGATTTACAGTTTTTATGTAGTTTAAGTCAATTACAACTCCCCCTCAGTTTATCTGAACCGTTACTAAAACCACAACAGGTTACAGCTATTAAAGCAGAATATTGATTTCACAGTAGGCGTGTATCCATATATAGCGTAATATTCTGACCTATCTATTTAGAAATACCTTGCTAAACTAAGCATTTTTTCGTGATTTAGTTTTAAAGGCGGAAGTGCATATGACACAGCAACCACAATCAGTCACTGCTTTTTGATCTATGAACTTATAATTTAACCGCTAGCATGTATTAGTGGTATAAAGCTAATTGTTGTTCAATTTCCACAAAACGAATCATTTAAGTGAAAATACAAACTTAAAACTTCAAGCGTTTACAATGTAAAACATTTGGAAATATTAAGAACGCTTTTCTACCTGTTTCACAGTTTAATTCAAATTAGGATTTCCATATTAAATTCCACAAAACCGCTAAAAAAGTAATAGATATTATGTATAGAGCAGTGATTCTAAACCTTTTTGAAATGCGGCACCCGAAAGAAAATCTATATAGTTCGCGGCGCCTTTACTAGCATTTCGTTTAGGCTACTCTAACTTCGCAATAAACAAAATTAAAACAGCACACGTCAACTGCGAACAGGGCAGAAAAATCCTTCACGATTTGTTGCACTCCAATCGTACACAAAAATTGTACCAAGAAGCTTACTAATAGAGAAAACATGAGAGTCTTAAATATTTTCCATAACTCTCGGCACCTTTTAGCGTTAGAAACGGCACCCAGGTTGGGAGCCACTGGTGTAGAACATAGGTAAGCTGCAGAACTAGGTTTTGGTGGATTAGTGGTAATGCCCCACCATTTGAAATGATACAATACCACTTACTAAACCCTCAAACAAATACAGCAAAGTCCTTACTTTCACAAATTAAACAAATTGATTGAGGCTTTCACTTAAAACCACCAGCACACAACGACAAGTGGGCCTATTTAAACAAAGCCCAGTGCTGGCACTTTACTTAGCTAAAGCATGTTTGCCATGACACAACGCTCGTAAATTCCCAGCTGAGGCGAGCAAACGGAATTCAGCGCCATATGCCGTAAATCTTCGAAAGGGCCTCGAAAACATCGGTCGTTTGCCGCTATGGCCATAATAATGATTGCCAAAAGGGTGTAGTTAAGTCGCAGTGAAATGGCTTGGAACAGTGATTCTTAAACGGACCAATTTGGGATACATTGGCCCTATTGATTTTAAATGCAAAAATAGTTTAACAATAAATACGGTGCAGTCATTTCAACATTTCAACGAAAAATCAATAAAACTGAATGAAAAATAAGGTAATATAATAATTTATCGAAACCGACGGGTACTACTTACTAACATATACCCCTAGAGTCGCGAAACTCAGTATGAGAACTCATTATTTAGAACACGAGTCCTCAATCTTGGGGTCGTGGTTAGTTTACCAAAATTTTGAAAATAAAACTAAATAAATACCAGTGGGTGCAGCAACAACCTAAGGTAATTGACATACGGTACTCGTACTTACAACTGGTTTATTACATTCGCTTCAGTAATTCAGTCGTGTTTATGACGTCATAGATACTTTTTAGATGAACGGCCAAAGCATAGCTCCGGTCTAAAAAAAAGGTGGCCATTCGACCCTTAAAGACCCGTTGGTGAGATTCGAAAAACCTCTCTTCACCAACATTTATGCACAATTGATTTTTCTGAAACAACATTGCCCCCACTTAAACAATTCGAAAAGTTGGGAACCATTGAAGAAGAACTTTAAATTAAGTCATTTTCTACGAAAAGCGCTGGTCAAAGTTACAAATTGTTTGCATCAAAATTTATAATTTGCTGTTGCAATTATTAAAAAAGGAACTTCAATTGCACCAAAGTTAAATTATTTACTGATATCAGGGTTTCCTAACATAGGGGCCCTCGAACAGCATATAAAATTGCAATTGTCAGCAACTTAAACTCAAATTTTTATCATTATGACTCAAGAGACTTCCCTTGTGACGTTTCAATCAGGCATTTTTCAAAATCTAAGCAGGTGAAATTGCTGCATGAATTGTTGAGTACCAACGGAAAGGGTGTAACCAACCTTGAAAGGTCGAGAACCATTGACTTCAATTTTTATTAAACTGATTTGGAAAAGTCAAATTAAACTGGGAGCCATTTGATGTGTACCCAGTGGCCCGATTGTATTCTAGTGCACTTCTCGCCAGAGATTTCTTGGCGTGGAATGCTTTCCCAAAATCACGCCAGTGACGTCATTTGACGTGAAACATGGCCAGCCTAGTGAATTTGCCCAAAAAATCGTCGTTTTTGGCGTATCAGCCGAATATAAGTTTTTCGCTAATTTCAGGCTCAGTGGTTTAAGTAAGCCAGGACGGTCCGAAACGGCCGGTAATTAATTTATTTTGTTCCATAAAATTGGTAGAAAATGTTCTTTTTTACCAGGCCAGCCCGCCATCTCCTTGAATGAATTTAAACTAGGTTTACAGTTTCATATTTGTGCTCTACGTCGAACGACAACCTTAGGTTTCCTAAGGTTACTTGTTTTTAACGCCCCGTTATGACGTCACTTTGTGACGTCATCGATGGAAATTTTTCGGTAAAATAAATTATCGTACTGTTAGGAAAATTTTTTTGCTGTCACCCCTGGATGTAACTAAGGTCTACATTTTTCACTGAAACTTATGTTCACGGAACTAAATGGTGAAAGCCACTCACAAAATTACTTGTTACTCGCTGAAGCTAATTAGTCACGTTTAGATTGTAAAACTCATTTACAAAAAAATCGCTAGAAACTAATTATCCAGGAAAGAATGCAAAGCATCAATCTAGATTTGCGAACCTATAGAGCTAATTTCGGCCTAGGGACGGTTATTTGATTAATTCTGGCCTGTCTCGATTTCAAATTTTTCACCCTTAAAAGTGTTAAAACACAACTATGCCTAATTGTTTTTCTGCCGATTTTATACTGGTACTTAAACATTACTCGTATTGTGTGGATTTAGTTATTTATTTAAAACAGTACTCAAGGCTATAATTTTAAGCAGTGAACTACACTAATATTTAAAACTCGCGCATAACCTTTTTTAAGCACAGCGAAAATCAAAGCAGAGAAATGTTTCCGACTGTTAAACAGCTTTCAAGTAACTTTTTACTCATCTTGAGATACATCGGGTACAAATGGCTGATGGTGATTCAGATTTCATGATAAAGAGACTCGATTGTGTGATAAGGGTTCCTTGCAGAGTTTGTTACATTTGATTACAAAGGTCACGGGTTCCCCCAGGGCTTTTCAGTACAAGTTAAGGCAATTCGACACTTAAGATAGAACACCGCATTGCTATGGCAGCTAAATGGCCTGTAATTGGCCGCATTATTTGTATATTGAGACATGAATAATGGCCTGGCCGCTTCCAAACTTGTAACAACCAATAATAAACTGTAACACCCAAAGGATTTCGACCAATTAATATTTATTGTGTAGGCCAATCCCTTGGCCTTTTCGCAATGTTGTCTGTGTTTTGATTAGTATAGAGTAGACCTAACCCTAACCAACTTTTGCACTAAATTTGTTTTTTTTTAACTTGGGTGTGTGGACTACTTTAGGAGGTTCAAGTAGGCCTATTTAAACTATTAGTGTGTGTTTGAAAAATAAAACATTGTTTAAATGAATAGATTTTAATGAAAGAAAAACGCTTTGTCGCCTTCTTTTTGAAATTACTGTTTTTGGTTAAAATTGTGTTTATTACATATTTGTTTGTAAAATTTGGTTATTTATCTTAATTTTCCACAAAAACAACTTGCTTGCTATGTTTTCTTTTTTGCAAACGACTTGATTTGGACTAAATTCATTTAAAAATGATTTATTTTCACACTGAGCATACCCTTCAAAACACCGCACAGCTCGTTTATTATGTTCAAGAAACAAAACTGTATGCCTTGGTCAACACAATAAAAGTACTTGAAAATTGGTTTTAGTACGTCACTTTTTAAACGCTTAAATTTAGCTGTAGGTAAAATAAATTGAAAAAAATTGGAAAAACGTAGTTTTAAGACTTTGTTTATATGCAAATCAATTCAAACACTTGAAGATTTGAAGATTTTTTTGCAACCCTAAATATGCCCAACACATGTTGATCACATACACAAGCCCCCTAAATCAGATTTCGTATTGTAGGCTACAACTTAACGGTTAAAATTTTAGGTTGAAGAGGTATTAGGTTTAATACAAAAGCTACATTACAAAGGTGCTATCAATTCGCGCAAAGCGAAGAAAATGTCTTTATATTATTGAAGTTGCTAAAACTTTTATTTTCGATGAGACGCAATTTAGCTAAGGCGATTTAATCAAAATTGACTGATGAATACTAGAAACATAATTTTAATTTGTTTTGCATTTACATATAGTTAAAATAGGGAAGGTTTGGGGGACAAGTGTCCCCTCTTCGGACCCACCACTGGACTGCACAAGGTTCTGGTATGTCTCATGACACAGTTTGCATCATCAGTTGGTTAATCCTTTGATATTTTGGAAGAAGATACTGATATCTCGATATTCTCTTCTGATATCCAGATTACTTCACGCTAAGTTTATAAAGTACACATAAGTCTGCTCATTTGCTGAAGATCGAATCACTATATCCTACACATCTAAGTTGGAGCGGTTTATTTTTAATAAAAACAGTAGGCTTATCGCTATATCTCCACATCTTGTAAGTGACACATAACCACAAACAATTTCTCTTTGATTAATAACACAACAACCCACTTAACCTCGTGCGTGTATCTATCCAACTGAAAATCTAAAATCACAAATCTGAAGAAATATTATCGGTTGTCATAATTAATTCAGGCGTGTTTACTGAGAAAGGTCTTGCTGAATCACTTTCTTTGCCTAAATTGGCTGGCTGTATCCGTAGCTGGTGAAATCAGTTACTAAATTTATAATAATTTTTTTGTCGAGGTAGGTTATGCTTGGTTCGCAGAACAGAAAAGAGAAGGCGCGTTAAATATTTAATTAAATTTGCAACGATAAACCTAAAAGGCCTTTTATATAAATGACATTCGATATTTGGTAATACTAACTGCCGATAACACAAACATTCATTTCTGGAATTCCCAAAGCGGCACACGTAAATAGGCTAATTAGAAACTAACGTCAGTAATTTTGCTTTCTAGATTTACGTCACTATATAGGATAACACGGGTGGACTTTTGGCCCGAAATTGGTTAAGGCTTATGTTATTGAAATAACATGCCCAATATCGGACATCCTTTAGTACGAATACAAATAGCACTGCCTGGGGTCCATGGTCTGAAGATTTTGCACGACCAAACAATAAACTAACTGGCCAACAACTGCCCCAAAATCTAGCCCGGAATATTGGAAAATTTTGGCTCACACGAAACAACAACAAACAGGCTACGAATCCTGTTCGTTTCTCGTATTTTTTACCCCGTTTTGATAGTAAATTTTCAGTCCAAGGCGTCTTGGGTCTCGTGGAAATTTCTAAAATGACTGTTTTGCCAACTTAATCTTTATGAATATGTCTTTTTCGCGCTAAGTGAAAATGTTTTTCTGTTTATGATATAAACAAAACATGGTTAGGATAACGTTTCTATGCACATCAATTTTTGCCACTTTTTTGGCGCTTCCTGAAAAGATTTTGAAATGATTGTATAGGAGAGGTAATTAAACCCTCGGTGACTCTTTTCCGAACTCAAAAAATTAATCGACTACATTTCTTTGCGCTTAGCCAATCTATCCTGTCTTTCCAAAAAAAACGGTTGAAATAAAAGTAGCACGAACCTCACTGCGAACTGTATGTGTTATTTTGCCGGCGAAACATTATACGTGGTTATATACAGCTGTTTGGTCATGTAACGGCCAGCACAACTTGTTTACCAAAAACATCTCAAGCCCACCCATGATCCCACCAAATTAATTTTTTTACTCTTTTAGCTCTACATAAGTGCAACAGATTTAGTATAAAAATATTTACAAATTCCAGTTCTCTTCTCTTAGGTTTAAACCCGTTTTTATTTTCTAAAATGACAGTTTTTTCAAAACTTTTTTAGTAAACGTATTCTTTTTTTTTTGTAAACGTATATTGCATTTTTTTCATTTTAACGACGTACATGTATTTTCACGTTTTGGGCGGGTTTAACTTATCCTATGTTTCTAGTAGGGCCTATTTTTTAAATAGATTTAGGCCATTTCTTGTAAACGTGTTCAGCCCAAAGACATCTCACCTCGAAAATAGGAAGCGGAAACTAAAGAAATGTGCGTGCAGCCGCTTGGACTTTGAACTGTGACCCCGTTAACTCTGACCATTCGGTGAACAGCTTGCCGTGTGAATCGCTCATTCTATAATTTTAACTTCCCGCATCGTGTTGTAATTTTGTTCGTCGAATGGCCGATTTCCTAAGTCGTGTTATGTGTCATGATTTCTAACGAATTAGTAATTACTAACATCAGGCCAAAGAGATTATATAATCCCTTTGCATCAGGCCGATAAAGGCTATATAACAAATATTTTAAATCGTTAAACCAGCAGTCTAACTGTTCACTTCTGAAGTCAGATCGCCTACGTTACGGAGGTAAATTATTGTACGTATATCGTAATTGCCTGTAAGTAGGCTACTGTTACTCGTTTGTTGATTTGCCATAAAGATTGTTTTATTGGGGCTCGCACCCACATGCGCACATTTTAAAATCGCTTTGAGAAACTGCGCATTTTTTGGCAGAATGAGTTGGAGCAAAGAGATTACAATCTCTTTGGTTCGAGCAACGACATAGAAACTCTTTATATGTCGTTGGTTAGAGTTAGGATTTATGCCCGAATTAACTATCTCAAAATGTGTGTGCATATAGGCCTACTGAAAAAAGTGCGCACCTTTCCTAAGGCATTTTAAAATGTGCGCACATTCTTGAAAAAAGTGCGCAAATTTTTTAGCCCTTTTAAATTGTGCGCACATATGTTGCACATTTTCGCGTGCACATTTGTTTCGCACATTGCGCAATGCTCGCATCCCCGTCTCCATTTTCCTGGATCGCTCTTTAACGCTGACACCAATACGTGATTATGTATTGATTTGGGTTGGGGTTGAGGTTAGCATTTTAGTTGGGTGGTTAAACTGGTTATAGTATTAACTTAACTTCCCGAGTATGCGTAATTTCAATGATTTGTTCCGAAATCGATCTTAATTACTTTGATATCCACGAAAATTGCCTTAGGAAGTGCCTATTCCTATCGGCTATTTGCCTGGATCACTCTTTTACGCTTGCACCCGTTAGTGATTATATGTCGATTTAAACTAATTTGGTGTCCGTATGAATAACCTATTCCGGGTAACACTAATTTACGGAATGATGAATGGTCGGAATGGTCGGAACGCTCACAGTATTGTTATTAAATATAATAACACTTGACCCACCTTCACCCAAACGCTAACCCCCACCCTAACCCAAATATTGTGCGTTGGTTTAATAATTGTTTTAACGGGGTAACACTTAAATTAGTGAGCGTTCCGACCATTCCGACCATTCATCATTCCATAAATTAGTATTACCCCCTATTCCTAAAAGCTGGTGAGATGTTTTTAAAATTACATAAACCCAAGTTGTCTCAACTTTAATCGCAAATATTTTTCGTGTATTATTTTGCAAGATGCACAAATATGAAAGTAATAGTTGCTGGGATGCCCAAGACCGGTACAAAGTCACTGGCAAAGGCTCTTGAAATCTTGGGCTACGAAGTTTACGACTTTCTGGAGCATTACGCCTTTCACGGAAAACAATGGAAGAAGATAATGCTACAAGGAGCTGACTGCGATGATTTTAAGGAAATGTACAAAAGCGTTGACGCCATTACCGACATTCCTGCATGCTTTTACTGGGAGAAGATATCCAAAGCTTTTCCTGATGCAAAGGTATTATTTTACTTATGCAGTTACAAATTTTGCTTTTTTGGGGGGTAAAGTGATTCTCAATCTCCCTTAACGGAACCCCTGGTCGAGTGCTTTATTGCACTTGCAGAACTTGTTAAAAACTCATGTTGTGTTTGAAGCAATATACATTTATATACATATCTGTAAAGTTTGCTTTCATGAAGACAACTCAAGGGCGCCATATTAATTTGGTTGTTTGTTTTTTTCCAAAGAAATCTTACTTGTTTTATTAATTAAGGTAAATAATCTTCTAATTTTTTGTGAAGATTGTTTTTATGGAGCGTAAATCAGAGGAAGATTGGTTTCATAGCATGCAAGGTCAGTCAGATGAATTAAATCGTGTCGGTGTACGTTTTCTACCACTTTTTTCACCGACTGCAAGAGCTATTCACAAGTTTTCAGAGTTAATGGGTAAGTAAATAGGACGTTAATGGTGGTATGAATCCCGTATTGTGCTATACAAATAACAAGCCTTGAGAACCAAAAGTTTTTGCTGTGTATAACTAAGAACCCCCTTAAATGTGAAACAACCTTTTTCACCCAAAGGTACGTTCGTCTTACAAATTCCTAACGCTTATCCAATTAACCACTTAGACCAGGGGTGTCCAACAAGCGTTGGCACGCGTGCCAAATGTGACATGTGACCTAATGAAAAATGGCGCGCAAGCCCTCCCCAAAAAATACTAAAATTGTTATTTAGCCAATTGCCAAAAAAGCTCAATTTATTATTCAGCCAATTGTCAGAAAATACTAAGTTTGTTATACAGCCAATTGCCATTGTTTGTTCACAATATACCTTTGTTTGTTCACAATGTAAAACAATCGCGGCAATCACGACAACCAACAATTACTTTTGATACAGTAACATTATACTGTGTGGAGGCTAGCATTCACATAATATTATATAGCTTGGTGTGAAGAAACAAAAGTCAGCTCACCGAGAGACACTTTGATGTAGTGATGCGCATTTCTACTAGACAGTTTTTTTCAAGTTTAAATAAACGTTCTTATTTTTGGTAAAAAAAGCGCTTTTATGATTAAAAAGAACTGGTTTGGTTACGAAACTTTGGCACGGGAAGAAGTTATAAGATAAATATTGGCACGCCGGCATGTTTGAGTTAGACACCCCTGACTCTATCTATCATATGTTTCCCTTATACTCACATACAATATCATGCTTTGCTCTTAATAAATTAGCTGCACACAGAATAACAAAGAAAAAAAGATATAAGACTGAAGATCAGTTATGCTCCAACTTCATGACCTGGCATCCCCCTTTTTGCTACTTGAGAATAGAGTAACCACTGCTTACAAGTGACAATAATTGGAACTCCAAAATATGATTTTATTTATTTAGTTTTCTTTATGCTATTTAACCATCATTACATTTTGCATTAACAAACAGGCAAAAATCTAAACATTAGTTAAACGTTTTCATGAAATTGTTTTATGCTGCACTTTCTGTTTTATAGTATTGGATGTTTTTGGCTGCGTAATCCAGTACAATATCTTTAGAGTGGCAAAGATAAATGAACTATTGTACAAAAGATCTTACCGCCAACACAATGCCTATTTGAAAGAGGTAACAAATAAATTTGTGTAGTCTACTTTGAATTGTACCTTTCTTATCTGCAAAACAAGCATAAAGGCTATATGCTTGTTTTTATAATGCAAAGGTGGATACATATCATTAGTAGAGATTGACCACTTTTTTGGGCTGATAACCGATACCCGATTTTAATGTTTTGCCCACCGATACCGATTCTTTTATATACCAAAATATAGTCAAAATGTGAATAAAGTAAAACTAAAATCAAAATAATATTTCTGTTCAACTACTTATATTTATTGAGCTCTTACTTTATTAACTTGGCATAATGCCAAACAAAACAAAATGCCAAAAAGATAGTAAATTTGTATGTTTTTCAGGATTAACTAAATGTCATATTTTCATAGTAAAACATCAATCAAAATATAGGCCAAAAAACTGATACTGATATATTGATAAAAACTAAATACGGGCTGGTATTACTATCTCTACTATAATTAGTTCAAAGCATTGTAGTATATCAAAAGGGTTTTTATTTTCCAGAATGCCCCAAAAGATAAGCTGCTGAAGTTTTCTGTTGGAGAAGGTTGGGAACCCCTTTGTAGGTTTCTAAACAAGGAAATACCCACCGAACCATTTCCCCATGAAAACGCAAGAGGCACAGCATCGTCCGAGCTGTTCAAAAGAAACTCAATCTACAGCAAAGTGATAAAAGAAGCCCTTGTATCCGTGTCCCTTCTTGTTGCACTTATCTCTTTCTGTTTGTACAAATTGCTGTTTTAAAATAAGTGCAATGGCCACCTATATACTGTACTTTGCTAAAGCCACATAGTCTATTGAGAGTTTTTTGAAATAATTTTCAATTAATTTTTGTTTTAAATAAGTGTAATCGCCAGCTATATACTGTACCTTGCTAAGGTAGCATAGTCTATTGAGAGTTTTTTTTAAATAATTTTCAATTCATTTCTGTTTTAAAATAAGTGCAATCGCCAGCTATATACTGTACCTTGCTAAGGCAACAGAGTCTATTGAGAGTTTTTTAAAAATATTTTTCAATTTATTTCTGTTTTAAAATAAGTGCAATAGTGTTTAAATCAAGGCTGCCGGACGCGGGCTGTCTTTATGACAACCTGAATTTGACTAAAAACATAAACTGACTCTGATTATTATGACTCTGGCATAGAAAAGAGCCAGGCTCCAATAAAATAAGCTGTAGTTATCTATATCTTTCATAAATTTTGCAAATTAATCCTTTCCTGAAGGGATCTAAATGTTTTATCCTTATGCTTCGGTAAACTGCTACATAGAAATGTTTTAACATATGATTGCATTACATTGTTTCATTGTGGAGTTAAGAAAGAGTGCAATATCTACCTTTATCAAATGTCTTTTCAAGGTACACATTTACTTACTTTTTATCATTGAAGTTTATATTACAATATCATGTTTATTTCATCAGTTCGCCACAATCAATTTTGTCACTTGCCAACAGTGTTAACATAACAGGTGCCAACTATTGTATATATAATATATTCAATCGTGATTTTGTATGTAGGTATCTTAAAACTTTGTAAAAAATCATGAAAATAATAGTTGCTGGGTTGCCAAAGACGGGCACCAAATCATTAGCCAAAGCCCTTCAATGTCTTGGATATGTTGTTTACGATTTTATGGAACATTTTGAGCACCACCAGAAAGAATGGACCAATGTTATATTACACGGAGCTACTTCTGATGTTTTCAAAAAAATGTATGAAAATGTTGATGCGATTTTGGATATTCCGGTTTGCTTTTTTTGGAAGGAAATTCATGAAGCATTTCCTGATGCTAAGGTTAGTCTATAAATTATACCATTATCAATTTTGTGTTGTTCTGGTAATGCTGCTTAATTGTTTTTTTTTTTTGTTTAAAATGCACCAATTTTACTTTTAAACAGTGGTTTCCAAATTCCAACCTTTTAAAACTTTTTTCAAAAGCGTACATATTTGGTTTATTGTTAGCTACATTTTTTAACACTGTCTCTAATTAACAAATTTGCTAAACTGTGATATGTGAGCACACTGAGCAGTCATTGTTGATATTAAAATTGACTTCATAAGGGCTAGATCAATGTTATTGTACACATATGTGTATGTGTGTTTTTAAGAATTGCTATTTTGTGTTTTTTTTCCATATTTTTAAGGAAACATAAACTTTAGTTTTTACTTTAGATAATATTTATGCAACGGAATTCGGAGGAAGAATGGTTTGAGAGTGTTTTAGCACAAAATGTTGAGCTCAATTACTGGCCAAGACGTATTTATTTCCTATTTTCACCAACAGCAAGAAAACTAAGGAGATACTTTACATTATTAGGTAAGCAATCATTTCAATAATAGAAAAAATGTGGCTTAAAGGGGAGAATTGTGATTTCTTGACGTAGTTTTTGTAATACAGCGTGATCAACCTACATTTTCAAACAAAAGCTGAAATTTTTACTGCATACTTTATACAAAATATTTGAAAGCGCCTTTTTATCTCCTTATTTTTGGCTTGTATTTTGTGTGGTGTTGGTAATTCCCTAATGAAGGCATCCTGGATAGGTAGCCCTAACATAGGAAAAACAAATAAATACTAGAAGCACTTATTTTGAGTATCTATACCAGTGCTTTTCAACCTTTTTGCTGGAGTGGAACCCTATGGAAACATTCAACTGGCACGAGGAACCCCAGTGCAATAATTCCACTGGCTCGAGGAACCCTAGTGTAATAAACACACCTCAATTAGCCAAACAATTAAAAGAAATTGCGGAAACCCTTGACTATACTAGCTGAACCCTGGTTGAAAACCACTGATATATACTATGCCTGGTAGCAACAACATATTTATACTTTATACGAGTTGTCTAGTTGAGTGGGGTACACATTCTGTAGGGAACTTCCGAGAAATAACTTTAATTTCTGTGTTATATCAGACCAATCTGTTTTTGGATGCAAACAAAGTCCTGCGTTTTTCAATACTCCCCCTGTCAATAAGTTAAGATATCTGATGACATACAGGCAGCACAATCTATATGTAAGACAGGTAAGCAACAGTTATATTTCCATACTAATTCAAGTTTGCATAGCCATTGTTCGGCTTACGCAATGATTTAAAAACTATAGTATTAAGACCAACAACATATTACAACCAAATACGCAGTAATATCTATTACAGTTTCAAAATCGTCTGAATAAGACTTTTATCTGCCGGAATTAGGCCTAAATTCATCGGAATATGGACTAAATATATCGGAATCAAGCCTAAATTCACCAGAAGAAGGCCTAAATGGACATAATAACGCCCAAACCTATGAGTAGAGGGTATTGTTTTTATAGCACAAAATTTCTATCATCAACAAATAATTAACTCTTAATTGTTTACACTTTTAATTTTAGATTTAGTTTAAATGTACTTTTCTCAAATATTAATAAATCCTTTAGTGTTAACACTTTTATTTTCCCTTTTCAGAATGCACCAAAAGACAAGCTTCTGCTTTACTCAGTAAAGGAGGGTTGGGGACCCCTGTGTGCATTCCTAGGTAAGGAGACTCCACAGCAAGAATTTCCTCACAACAATGCAAGGGGAACAAGCCTTGATGAGCTTCTAAAAGGTGACCCCACTATTAGAAGAGTGTTAAATGAAACGATGATTGCACTCACAATATACACGTTGCTCATTTCCTTCTTTTTCTACAAAATCTGGTCATCACCTGACACTTTCACCGAATTGGCAAAATTGTGTTTTAACTTGGGTCAAACTGTGTTCTTTGCAGTGTACAAGTTTTTATTTTCTTGAAAGTATTTTTTGTGTGTGTTTTCTATACCCACCCACACCAAATGTTGTTTTGCTTTTTGTTTCATTGAAACACTGAGTGGAACACAATTTTTTTAAGTGTTGTTTCCATAAATTTGAGAAGTTACCTATTATTTCTGTGTAATTAAAAAAACGTATTGCACCCTTTGTTTTATTAACTATAACTTTTCAATGTAGTTTTTTTGCGTTTTTTCTTTAAATGTAATATACCATGTGGTGACGCAATATTTTAAATAACGTAGTTAGAAACATACCTAAATCAATACTTTATACAAAATGATTAGGGTGCCAATTTAGTTTTTATATAAGATTAAATGTGCAGTTTTTATTATTACTGTCGACTGTGGCCCTTTTTGGACGTTTTATAAAGATTTTATGCACCGAACGAATAAAAACACCAAACAAAAATCTATATATTAAAATTTGAAAATATTTTAAAGTTCCAGTTTGATAAAAAGCACTTGTTGAACACTTTTTCAGTTTTCATTCACTTATATTTTAACAAGTGTTAAAAATCTGACTCTGCAAAACACAAAACGCTTATCGTGTTTATAACACAAGCACTTTTCTATTTGTTTAATAATGCAGAGTTTTTGTACTTTGTATTTAATTGATATATTTGCTTTTCTACTTTCAAGTGTCCACTTTTTTAACTTTTAAAGCAACTCATAATTTATTTTTCTACATGCAGTAAGGCCCTATAATTGCCTCATTATCTTTTTTTATTAACATTCTTCAAAATCTTGATGAAGTTACATTTTTTATTGCTGTACAAACTTTTTTTATGGCGATATTGTATATGTCATTTATTAAGGCTGGTACACACTAGCCGCGTTGACGTCTAGCGTTAGCGTCTGGCGTCTAACGGCTAACGTCATCCAGTTCACACATAACGCGTTGCCAGCGTTGACGGCAAATTTCCTCGCTTCTAACTGAAAGCGCCAAAGTTGAAATATTTCAACTTTTCCGCAACCGAAAGCGTTTTTAAAAACGTTTTACGTTAACGCTAGGCGCGTCTAGTGTGAACTAGCCTTTACACATTAATTTTTGTATTTAAAATATGAAACCCTGCCTTACCTAAAAATTAAATTTTTGATACTTCTATTACATCATTCTTGTTGCTTTTCAAAGATTTTTTTACATTTGAGTATTGATTTTATTTACAAATACAAACGCATAAGACAACGTTAAAAAATAGTCAGGAAAAATAGAAGAGTTTTCTTATTTGGTTTGTAAGGCTGTTTTGTCGGAACGCCAAAATATTGGCCTGTTTTTAACAGAATTTCGAAGCCGTGACAGCCAGACAAAGGGAAATATGTGTCGTGCGAGACATTTTGGCTTCGGTTTCTGTCCAGCAAAGTAAGCACTATTAAATCTTGGCGCAGGCCTCTGATATACAATGATACTTATCGTTGGTAAAAAAGGACTTTAAAAGGCCTAGTTGAACACACACGTGTATTGTGTGCGTACTTTTCATTATATGATTGTGGTACTGTCCATCCCCTTAGTATAAAGTTGTTTATGCTTACAGGGTGCAGCAGGCAATGGTGCTATGGTTGTTTCTCGACTCGCTCCCCTCTGAGCCTGCCTAGCTCAGTTGGTAGAGCGGCGGTCCCGGTATAATCGGAGGTCGAGAGTTCGAATCTCATCGCAGGCTAGTTGTTTTTCTAGCCTGACCTTGCTTGAATTTGATTTGACTGATTCGGCGAGTCTGTTAAAAAAACTCAATATTTACATTGGTAAGCCTTGCTGGCAATATAAGGTATAGATAAAAAACTGGTGTTGTCCAACCCTGGTAAATGTTAGCAAGCAATGAAGTAATTGCGTTTTTCGTCAGAATAACATATCACGCATTTGGTGAATGACTAATCAAAACGTAAGAAAATAGCTTTGCAGCAGCTCCGTTGTAATTTATATTTATTGAAATATAAGCAAACTATACAAACAAATTTTGTACAGCCTACTGCGCTTTTCCTTAAAAAAGCACCTGAACGATAGGTCACTTTCTCTTTAATTAGGCATTACAAACAAATGCTTTTTGATCCCCTTTGGAGTATAAACTGAAGTTTTTCTATATTGTTACACATTCTTACTTTTAAGTGCTGCCATTTTTAGGGCGTTTTTTGTAAAGTAGTTACCCAATGAAATGGCTAGGCTTAAAACAAGAACTTTGCCAAAACGGCCCAGTATCAACCCAAACCTGCAACTACGTACCTAAACAAAAAATAAAACTCTTTTACCAAACAAAGTGATGTTTTACAAAATTGTGCAATCTTTAGATTCCTTTTTGGCTTCGCCTTTCGTCTTGGAATGCTCAAAGGCCAAGTCGTGAAGAAGTTGAAACAAAACGTCTATTCCTTGCCCGGTTTTTGCCGAACATTCCATATACTTTGCTGCTCCTATGTCCAGTGCCATCTTTTCACCATCTTCTTCACTGCAATGCAATTCAAATAAAGAATGGAGGAACAACGGATCGCTCAAGTGCGTTTTTACAAGCAATAGGTATAAATTTCCTGCTTATTGTCAATCAGCTAACACTGTTGAAGGACCTAGTTAGAATATCAAAGCCCATACAGAAGTAGGTATCATTTTGAACGTTTCGAATAACTTTATTGATTTTCAACATAGTGAGACTGATTCAGTGTCCTTAATGCCTCCTCACTATGTTGAAAATGAATAACGAAATACTCGAAACGTTCAGAGTGTTACCTACATCTGTATGTGCTTTGACATTCTACCACGCCTAACTACAACCTCCAACCATTATACTCCAAAGGCTGGTGAAGACAAATTATGCTTATCTTCGTTACAAGTTTTCGCACACATGTGCTTCACCGGGCCGGCCAAATAATGATATCAATAATTCGTTTTTTCACCCAACGGTCGTTGGCCCCCGTAAGACAAAAGGCCAACACAAGGGCTTGGCTTGAAATTGATTTGCTCTAATTATGACTTGACTTGGACTTGGTATTTATTCAAAAAGACTTGACTAGGATTATTTTCAAATGACTTGACTAGGAGTTATTTCAAGACGACTTGTTTACAAACTTGACCAAGCGTGACAAGTTAAATTTGAACTTACGGGATCAGTTCATCTTCTTCTTTCTGATCCTTACCCTCCCTCAGATCAGCTTTGCATCCGACCAAAACAATAGGAACCCCGGGAGCTCTCTTCTTCAGTTCGTTCCTCCAGTAACTCCGCACCTTGTCCAACGAACCGCGAAAGTCGATCGCGAAGCACAGCATTATGACGTCAACACCTGGGTATGTGACGTTTCGCATTCTAGATTGTAAATTGTAAATTTTATTTTATTTTAGGTAGGCTATACACATTAGGCACGGATATGCAATGTCGCTTGAAAATGAATGTTTTTTTTGCAGTGTTGTAAACACGTTACTTTGAAATGGCTTAATTCTCGGCTAAGTCAGTTTTAAAACAAATGAAGTCCAGTTGATTTTTACCAAGTAAAGAGAGTTAAGTAATTAGTCATTCAAGTTCATTGTAAGTCACGTCTTTAGCATCTAAAATAAATGTTTAACCTACAAAATTGGTCAAATGAGAAAATAGCGTTTATGTTTTCATTTTTTTTCAACTTTTATACTTATAAATATACATTTTTTTATATATAAAATCCCATAATCTAATCAAGAAGACGTTTGTTTTCTTATATTTTTACACATGTAATCTGTAACGTTTTTACTCTCAATATGTATTTAATATATATATTATATATCTAAGCCCCAAAACAATAATAAAATGTCATGGTTTTTATATTCACTCACTTATAGTGCTCCTCTCCGCCATAACTGTCGCACAGTTCCACATCCAACCTATTTCCTTCCCTCTCAATCTGAGGCGCATAGATATCAAACACGGCAGGGACAAACCCAGTAGGGAAAACCCCGGTGTTGTGACGTAGATATACGCAAGTCTTGCCAACTGACCGCTCGCCAGTCGCCATTAGTTTGATCTTTCCTGGTTCCTAGTATAAGAAGTAGTTTTGTTCAGCAGATACTGGACTCGGCCAAAGACTATAATATTGGAAAATTATAACTCTGCAAGTATTTCTTTTATAAGTGGTTATTGGACTTAAAAAGACTTTAAATATTAGAAAAAAATCCGGTAGTTAATGAATTTTAAGAAAATTAAATTAGGCTAATTAATTTTTATTTAACAAAAGTTATTTTTATAAGAATAAAATCATCCCTTAATATCAGCGAAACATCGTCAAAATCGCGCCATTATTATCAAATCGCTTCATTGTTTGTTTGTTTTTCTATTGTTTGTTTGTTTACACGTTTTTGTCCGTTTTTGTTTCGGCGTTTTCCTTTTCCGCTTTTTTTTTTTTTTTTTTTTTGCGGCGACTTCATAGAATTACTCTGCGAATTCGGTTTATACGTCATGTATGGACTTTACTTTAACAAAAACTGTTGCATACTGAAACGATTTTAAAAGTTAGAAAATCAGGTTGTTCAAAACTAAGTGAAAACTGGGTTTATTTGTTTTCAATAACCAAAGTTATTACAAAAACTATTCCGGTTACTGATACCCTACCAACTACCATGTGTTGCTTGCCTAACACAGAAAAATATATAAACCTATTAAGTTATACGACCCAATTAAAACTTGTTGCAAAAAAATATTTTACTTGGACGTATTGAAAAAAACAAACAAATCTACTGTTATAGATCACTTACCTTTGGGTCTGAAATTTGTTTTGTTTCCTGCTCCATCTTGAATATGTATTATTTTAATAAAACTTAACTTTAAAAAAAAAGTTGCAGAATTAATGAACCGTCTGCTAACAATACAAATAGTTTATTAGGCTGCGCGATTTATTAGTCTCAAACATCGTTTATTAGTCTCAAACATCTTTTCCAAATGGTATTATCCCAACTAGGTGGTGACAAATGATATCAGTGCGAATTTTTAGACGCGACAGGAATCAATGCCGTAAGCCTCCCACACTTACTCTTTACGTCTTTGTTTTTCGTTGTGGTAACCTCTCGCTTTTGAAAGCGGCTGTAAGATGTTTTACGACATAAGCGAAATACGATAGTTGGTCAGTTATAGAACTTCTACTTTACCCCCCCTTTGCTTGCTTTTAAGTAAAAAATCAACAAAAATGATACACTTCGACTTTTTAAAGGTTATATTTTAAAGTTGGTATCCCAGTCTGTTGTTTAAGTTGTTTAGTTCGCACTTAAAAAACGAACCACTATTATTTTTTATTTTTTCCATTTTTAATAATAAAACGATATAAAAACGACCTGATAAAACCTAACATTTAACTTGTTAAAATACCTTCAATATAAAAGTGTTTAATCGCATTGTTTACCTTAACTAAATGACATTAGGAACTTAAAACTGCCTAGCACAACCTTTGTAATGAAAGTTAACTATAAGGATTTCGTTAATTTTCTCCAGTTTGCTTTATTGAAAGTTCAAATAATCTATACGTGAAGTTCGTGTTTCCAAAAACAATACGAAGTCCTCTACTCAACGGCCTATCCGTATCAAATGCCTGCTGTGCGCTTTCCGAAGCGTCTTAGAGTTATTCTAATAATTATACAGCGCATAGAGACAAAACGTTAAGGGGTAAAATAAAACAAAAATAATTGATTTGTGTAGCATTCGTACATCCGATCTTTTTCTTAGGATGGCTAAGATATTTCAACTGGCATTTTTTCATCCCTTTCAACTTTGAAGCATCTAGAGCAGTGTTTCTCAGCCATTTATGGCATGAATTGCCGCACCCATACCAGATTTTTTCCGTAGATAATTTACTAGAATGTAACAATAAACGAAACTGGAACAACACACATCAACTCTACACAGCGTAGGAAGTTACAATTGGATTTATTCCACTCTAATCTTACATAAAAATTCGCAGGGTTGAGCAAAAATCACCTTCTCAAAGATTCTCAAATATATCTCGGCACCCTTCGGCATTAGATTTGGCACCCCAGGGTTCCGCGCCACCCCGGTTTAGAACCACTCATCTAAAACAGAGTGGAAAGCAATTCATGTATACTGAAAACGCTTCTCTACAGACAACAAATATCAGCCACTACGCTTTCTTCAGTTTCGCTTTGCCAAAGTTCCAATCAGCTACGTGATGTTTTGATCACCCTTATTACGTCAGGTTTCCGCGGCGCACCCGCCTCAACCCACCGACGCGTGACTAAACAGTTGATGACGTCAAACAAATCGGATATGACGTCATTGCAAAGTTCCCGCGCTGCGTTGAGTGGCGGGAAGTGGTGAAACGTGAAGCACGACCAAGGCTCTTGTTTACTTCAAGAGCCCAACATACGATTACTTACCTAGGCAAAATAGAAAATTAAATACGGTAGTAAAAATGGGTTTTGCTCCTGAAGCGGTACGCCGGAAATAGAATAATATATTTATATAACAAATATATTTTTTTACTTTTCTATTCGGCTTAGTGCATTGATTTCACGGTACTTCCAAGATATGCATTTTTGAAGCCTATATAGTGGAAATATATTAAAATTTCTAGAGAAATGCCGGTATATTTAAAAACGTTTGCGCTCGTCGCTGTGCTCGCCAGGCGCGCCGCCACGTTTTAAAATGTCTCTAGGGAAGTAAGTAAGGTTAAGAAACACTACTATACAGGATGACGTCATCAGGGAATCCCAACAAAACCACGCTAAACATTTTTAGCATTTTCATCTATAGGCCTACCTCTTGTTGTGTCGTCTTGTTGCATTCCTGGTGAAGGCATCCTGCATAGGTAGCCAAAACGCCGAACAAAAAAATAGCTACCGGGAGGGCTTATTTTCAGTATACACTATGCCTGATAGCAACAGTATATTTATAGACAATCAATTGTCTCAAAGGGTTTGCAACTGACACTGTAACCTCAATCGGTTCTAAACAGTTAGTATTTTTTTTAATATTGACAGATTCCTCACAGCTTTGCAAACAATTAAAGTAGCTGATAGTTTTTTAAAACTCAATATCCGCGCTTCTAAAATTATACAATTATTTTTTATGACGTCTTTCGTGACGTCGTGCTTCTTTTGTTCTGCCTAGGGAGCTAAGAAAACAAAGTCGTCCTGACAATTTTGGTTGTATTTACAAACATTTATTTTGCGTCACTATAGTGAGTAATATTGTACGACGTTACAGCCTATGTTTACGTCAATTGGTCGTATAGCTTTCGTCCATCAAGTTTCGGGCACTGGACATTGTTTAATTGCGGTGAGGCATAACATGAATGGAGAGACGAGGAGGTTAACATTGGTTGCTGAAGGGCTATGTCGAATCAACAATTAAAATATGTGTATTTGAAGTTCAATGTTAAAAAACAATAGAAGACGGTCAATGGGTCATATTGTAAAATTTTGAAATTTAACCAGTTTAACGTGATCGATGACAATTGCTCACCAAACGGTAACTCAAACAATTTTAAAAATAAGAATTAATGCAAAATTATGTAGGAAAATAACATCATACAAGGATTTTGAAGCATAGTGTTGGATGTTGTAGCATAATATCAAAGTCCATGCAGAAGTAATAGGTAGCATTTTGTAAACGTTTCGAATACCTCTTTGTTTATTTTTAACATGTTGAATGGTTTATCAAAAAAAATGATTATTAGAAATTATAAAATTGGAAAATAAAAGTGTTTGTTGCTTAATGCAGTTTAGTTTTGTCGTTTAGTTTTAATTTTTAAATGCTTCGTAAGAACCATCATTTTCCTGAATACGGTTTGGTTGAACGTTGATGTACTGACTCTTGGGACGAGAAGACTCGGCCATTGGGATTTCGTACAATCTAAAGACAAAAAAAAACATTTAAAATGCAGCAAAACAGTTTTATTTCACAGTTTAACCCGCCCTGCATAAACTCAGCTCTTTTGTATCCGTGGGTGGAAACATGTTATATCCTACATTATTTTTAGGTTTGGTAAAACGGATATTAACATTACGATTTTCGAAGGGTGTCATTTGTGAAGAGCCTTAAGCAGTGTTGTAATGACTTAAGTAAATGACTTGACTTAAGTGCACTTAAGTCACTGTTTTTAAATGAATTGACTTGACTTGAGTTTTTTGGGCAAAAAGACTTGTCTTGACTTAAGTCTTTTGGGCAAATGACTTGACTTGACTTAAGTCATTAAAAATTAAAACAATTTATTTTAACCCAAGTCATTTGTCCAAATGACTTAAGTCAAGTCAAGTCATTTGGACAAATGACTTGGGTTAAAATAAATTGTTTTAATTAAGCAATTATTTATAAAATTGTGTTATTTATCCCAATCTTTGCACTTAAAAGAATTTGCTTGTAATATGCTGCTTTTATGTTATTTTTGACTTGAGTTGCTCATAATAATCGGAGGAGTTTGCCAGTTTTCATAATTTAAAGTTTTATTTTTTTGACAAGGGCTGGACTTGAGGTTGACTTGCTCTAATTATGACTTGACTGGGACTTGACTTGGGCAACCGATGACTTGGACTGGAACTTGACTTGTTATTTATTCACAAAGAATTGTACTTAGGTTATTTTACGAATAACTTGACTGGGACTTAAGTCATTTCAAAATGACTTGTTTACAACACTGGCCTTAAGTAACACATGTTTTATTTGTTTTTTAGTGGCACGCTTTTGGCTTAGGCTTTCTAAAAATTTACTTTCAACTGCCTTTCGAGAGGGAACGAAAATCTTTAACAGTTTATCCAATTTGATAAGTTGGTCTTGTTAGATTTCTATCTAAGTGTTGAGTTCAGTAACATTTTACCCGGTTTCATTTAAAATTCTCTTGTTTTGCACCAGTTTAAATTTGCCATAAAAAAGTCAGAATCAAAACCCGGTTCTTACCCAGAGCTTGCAGCAGCGACCTGGTTCATGTAGTTGGGTTCAGGATTATTGTCAGCAGCACCTTGGTAAATAATTAGTACAATAAGGATGCAATTCATATTAGCATTAAAAGGCGAATTGCGTTTATATCTGAACAATAAATGTGTACCACTTTGTTTGAACAATCACATCTGTTACATTATCGTAAAAGTTAGACATATGTGTGTGTTTGCGCGCGTCTACACGTACACATGCGTGTGCGTGTAAAATGTTTTGTAATTTAAAGTAAGTGTCACTTATCTTTATAATGTTTAACCAACTAGTAAGTGTCACTTATCTTTTTCTAGTAAGTGTCACTTATCTTTATAATGTTTAACCAACGTATTGAGTGATATACTGAAAATAAGCTCTCCTAGTACTTATTTATTTTATGCGACGTTTCGGCTACCGATGCAGATGCTTTCATGAGGGCATGCAAAAACACAAAAACGTTTGGATCACCCATTTTGTGTCGTTTTTTGCGTGGTGTTGTTGCAAGAAGGCATCCTACATAGGTAGCCGAAACGTCTGATAAAATAAATAAGTACCGGAAGAGCTTTTTTCAGTTTATAGGCTACTACTGGTAACAAAGCATATGCATTGAGTAATGCTTTAATCTTACTTACTTGTAGTGTCTCTGCAGAAACAGAGCTTTCTTTTCCACCGTAAGGCCACGACTGTGATATTGAAGATTAAAACAACCGCGACCCCACACGTAACAATAACATACAGAAGATCAGGGCTGGTTGGAGACGGACAGCAAGCACCGTTGTAAATTTTACATCCAGAAACTTCATCCGAGCGGTTAACCGAATATTTCAATGTAACCGTTTTGTTAAAAGGTTTTTCTGCTTTAATGGTTAGCTCGTACAATCCAATATTGTACGATAAAGCCTGTAAGAATAATAAATCAGTTAGAATTGATGGCATTTCGTTGTTACTAGAAATTTTTCTTACATTTCTGAAGTGAACGACGACCGAATGATTTGTCCCGTTGTTTGTTAAATACCAATTCCTGACCAATGCACCTTAATAAATGAAGAACTAAAATGCAATTAGGTTGTATAACTCGTCATAAAACGTTAAAAAAGTTATTAAAATAGAAAAGAGTGTTTCCTAACAACTGGAATTACTTGAACCCGATAATATAATCCAGAGGTCGGCAATATTTTTCCAGTCGCGGCCAAAACCAAACTCGGAACTGCTTTTTATGTATAGACTTTACTCATCTTATTATAACAACCACAACGACTGTTAATCAGGGATAAAACTAGGGTATTTTGCAAATTAAAAGAGAGTATAACTTCATGTTATACTCGATGTAGGAAATACATTTTCACAAAGCTTAAAATATTATTGCTTTTAGGTAGTTAACAATGACCAAAAAATATTAGTAATTGCCTCGTGCCTAGTTTGTAATACAGGTCGCGGGCCACATGATTTGCGTTGGCGGCCGGATTACGTCTACTGTTTTACAAGTTTTGAAACAGATAAAACTAAATAATTTGTTTGACTAAAATTAAAACGTAAATATATGCAAACAATTTTACACTCATACAGATTTGTAGAAGCTGAATTTTTTTCATAGTTGTTACAAAATTTCACAAATATAGCAGGTTTGGTTCCATAATTTATTGCGAAGCCTCTTCCAAAGTTTTCTACGTTTTATTTTTATCTACTTATATTTGCAACTTAGCATATCTGTTTATAATGCATCTATAAAATAAATACACTCATTCTTAGTATGTAATGATGGGTTAGTGTCCCGTCCCCCCCCCCCCCCCCACAAAGAAACAAATAAAAAATAAAAATTGTCCAAAAAAACAGAAATTTTATCGACAATTCGTCTAATTCCCCTTCAAAGTGGTCCAAACCGTTTTTATGCAGCTGTATGTCGTTGGTTTGGTTGATTGCAGGATTTGCATAGAACACCAGTTCGACCCAACCTCCTTCGTTGATTGACACGTTCACGAACCGCATTGATGTGTAAGGTTCATCTGGAATACAATAAAAGACCTTCTTTTTTGTAGATTTCCCGACAGGATTTCAACATTTTTTGTTTTTTTTAATTGACGCATATTTTTTATATATAAACTGTTGCTACCAGGAATGGTAATATCAAAAAACAGCTCCTGTGGTAAGTGTAATTGTTAACCAACGTTTCGGCAACCATATATGTATATTTTTTACGTGGCTCGTTTTTTTGCGTGGGTCACAAACCGTATCGATATGTGGAATACAATATTGGAATACAATATTGAAAATACAATATTGGAATACAATATTGAAAGTTGTTTGGAAGGTTTGTATGTTAAACTGCATGTCCGGATACATTTTTTGATTTTTTTTAAAATTGAGGTGCTTCTAATATTTTTTACGTGAATCATTAAACAAGGGTTTCTAAGACTTTTTAACGCGGACCCTTAAACAGTTTTTTGCATCGCGTGGCCGACGGCAGCATGAGTTTTTTAGAGATGACGTCACAAAACAAGTGTATTTAAAAATCTGCTGAGGTCGGTCGAAATCCTAAAACGAGTCTAAAAACAAAATACCCTTAAGTTTTTAAAGAACGCAAAGCCGTAGTAAATGTGATGCTAAGGATTTAGTAAACAGAGTCATCGACTCGGTTAAATCACCAGTGTTGTTAACAGTGTTTTTTTTAAGGTGTTTTGGGGGACCGAAACGGTCCCCAAAATTTCTCCAGCGGTTTCCCAAAAAATAATAAATAATTCGTTTAAGCAAATATGGCTATTTTTGGTATTTAAATGAAACACTTGCGGTCTCTTAAAACTACTTAGCGGTCACCCAAACCAAACCTTAAAAAAAAAAATGGTTGGTAATAAGTCATTTTGAAACGAGGTCCCAGTCAAGTCATTTTAAACATAACTCAAGTCCAAACCAAGTCGTTTGCAAAAATAACAAGTCTAGTCACAATCCAAGTCTTTAGTTTCCAAAGTCAATCCCAGTCAAGTCATTTTTAAAGCAAGTCAAGTCAACATAAAAATAAAACGTTAGGCCTAAACTTGTAAAATTGGTTAATTCGTTGAAATCTGAGCAGTACAAAATACAAAATTGTATCCAAACATATTTAATAAAAACCCTTATTTTTAACCCAATGTATTTGACAAAATGACTTGAGTCTAAGTAAAGTCATTGACTTGCGTCATTAGAAAACACTGCAAATCACATACAGCGCAGTTATAGAGCGCTGTTAGTCAAGTTGAAGGAAAATCACATTGCAACAAGGTACGGCCAAATAACCTAAATCTTACACAGCACATTAAGTTGAAGAGAAATATTAACACCAGGTTGGCTGCAGGAAATAGTCAAGCCGTTATCTTCTCGCCTTGCGTAGAGAAACATCCAAGCCGCCTGTGGATATAGTGGGAGGTTTAAAATAACAAGGAAATTATGTGTGATACATATGAGGCATTTAAATTGGTTTCATGAAACTCTGTTGGTTCACCTATTGTTTTATTTTTTGTCTTGTTTTTGACAGACAACCAAACCCCTGAAGATTGAGAAGCGTCGCAATACAAAATGGTTGGGATTCCTGCTTCTACTGTTGCGTAAGGCGAGGTTATGTTGTTGAAACCGATAACCGCACCTTAAATAACAAAAATAATCTATCTGTAGTTTATTGTAAAGAGCCATAATATGAAGATACAGGCGGTCACATCTCGTGACAAATCTACAATTTCATCTCATGATACATAGGATGCTTTTTCGTGATACGCACAAAACTTCATCTTGTGATAAGCTTATACAATTTTTTTAATTTTGTGATAAGCTTACAATTTAATTTCGTGATACCATCTGATGATAATCTCGTGATAAGCCTACAATTTAATTTTGTGATAAGCCTAGAATTTCATCTCGTGATACCACTGATGCTAATCTCGTGATACGCCTACAAATTTGTCTTGTGATATCCCGGTATTGTTGACGGAAAGCATTGACGACAATTGTGATGTCACACAGTGTGTCTAACATATTTATGCCGTGTCGTACGTCATACCCAAGTAGCATTTACCGAAATTTCATAAGCGTTCAAAAAAAAAAACGTTGCGTGGTAAAGGTAAAACTCTCAAAACGAGATCAAAATGCATATATTTATTTTGTGTGTTCATGTTTTTTTCAGTTTCTTTCACACCTATAGAGACGCAATTCAGACATCTTTGTTATTTTGGGTAGCCATCAAAATTCACTAAAATCAAACAATTTACTCAAATTTAGGAGTTTTGTGTCACAAATTTAACTTAGAACTATTCATTTGAGGAAAAGTGTCTCCTTATAAACTGAACTTAGTAGACCACTAAAAAATACCGTGTAACGTATGAATTGAGTGATAGTTTGATAGGTCTAATCGTTGAGCCAAAATATGAAACTGGTCATTGGCCATAGCATATAAAACACGTCTTGCATTATACAGTTTAACCACTCACCTTTCCAGCAAGTTAAGTTCCCCGGTTGTATCCACTGAGCTGTGTGGCTGCATGTGAACGTTGCAAACCTCCCAACAACTAGCGAGCCGTTCATTAAAACAGAATTCTTGCACTTAACTATGGCTATCGAATTGTAAGTGGATTTATAAGGTTGTGAGGAGATGAATTTCGTGTCGTTAATAGTCGGACAATCTGCATTATGAATCAGCAAGTTATTTTTAACCAGCACAAACTGTTGTAAAAAAATATTTTACGTAATTTCAACATAATAAACATTCCTAACACTAAAAAACGCACCAAACTTTTAGTCACTAACGTAACATGCCTCACATTTACTTCTTAAAGAAATATAGTTGTATGTATCTAACGATTTAACGATTAGCTGTATTTCCTGAAGAATGCTCCAATTAATATAAATGACTATCAAAAATCATTACCGACTATATAAAAAAAATTTGAATTAGGTCTTTTACTTTTGTATTGCAGGGTTACAAAAAGAACCTGATCCACAGACGACATTACTTCAACCCTCGTAATATTGTTTCCACTCGGTCTTTGCATTGTTAATGTGAAAACGCGGTTTAAACCTTCGGGTGGATAATATGCCACTTCCATAGAATAATTCCCAACTGTTTTATTCTCATACATTATCTGTGAGCTGTTTTGGAATCTGATATGCCAAACAAACGTTGGAAATCTCAATGCAACTACACTCCACGGATAATGTAATATCTTGATGGTGACATTGGGAACGCCATTTGCCCAAACAAAAGATGGACTTGTAAACTGCCCAACCGATTGTACCGTGACGTTCTGTGCTAGAAAAAACAATTTATGTTATGTTAATTTTTAAACTTTATTAGTCTTATTTGAAATACATGTATTATAGGATTGTTTACCGAAGTGTGAATTCTATCAAAAGGTAACAATTATATAAGAATATATGGTTAACGTGGACTAGGCTAACAAAATCCTTAACAAATTATTCTTCGTACCAAAACGAAGATATGTATTCATCAGTCCTGAAAAATATTCATCGTACTTACTGAATTTTGCAACGACCACTGATTAAACCAATGTTAAGGCATAGGCTACTTTCATTTTACCGACATTAAAACAGCAGAAAAAATAAAAACAAAGTGCTTTTGATTGCATGGGAATAATAAACCTAAACTACGAAACTGGGATTTAAATTAATGGCGCATAAGTGTAACGGAAGACTGTCTGCTATAATATATAATGAAGTTTAAAAACATTTTATTATGGTATAAAAACTATTATTTAAACGTTACTGTGTAAACAAACTTGCCTCATTTTTTACTATTGTCTATTTTTATAGGTATGTGTAGGTTAGCACTGAATTTTGGTATAACAAAAAGTTTTCCTCCTTCTTATATTAACTTACCAGAAGAACCACATACCATGAACAGAAGTAGACTGATAACAACAATCATGGCTAATAAAACTAGTTCAAGCTACAAAAACAGTACGTATTCGGAAAATTGTAACTGGTGCTAGGTGTGGTTAGAACAAAATACCCACACGCACACACAACACGCTCACGAAATATGTTAAAAAAGGTTGGAAAAAAAAGGTTGGCCGTGGTGTATGTGTATTGACAGAACAACAACCGCGGCTCATAAACATCTTTTAAGAGGCTTCCCTTGGGATTCGAAAAATAAATCCTGATTTTGGTACAAAACTTGATAACGAGCTGCTCGTTATTGTTTAACCCTAAATAACTTAGGTTAAATACGTTAAATTGTAATAATTTTTCTTTACACTTAAATCCTTAATGACAAACAGTTTTATGCGATTGCAACTTCGAATAGGTCTCATACGTTTTAAAATGCTCTCATGCAATATGATATGCTTCAGTGACTTAGTTCAACTAAACTTGAATCTCAGGTATGCCAGGTTTTTCACCGAAATGTTTTTTTAAAAAAAATGTTTTACAATAGCCTTGTATCAAAAATAATTCGATTTTCAGAAGTTAAAAGACATAAAAAAGTAAAGGTACTGGTCTAGTGTACATGTACGTTGTGTAGGATTCTAGACCAGCGCCGTCAACCTTTTTCTTAACGAGTTTTCTTGTTTTTGGTGACTATTGACTGTTATAAGCAGTATTTTGCAGATGTTTTTCTTAAGTTGTTTAACTATTTGCCTTGTATGTTAATTATTCATATTTTAAAACTAAAGATGCATCTTTTTAAACCATGTTAATTTGTTGCCCGACTGGCGAGTGGCTTCGGCGAGAAATTTAATTAGTTGGTGTAGGACAACTTGGCGCTCTTTCACTATTGTACGTAAAAATTAATAAAAAATTGTTTTTCTTCAAATGCCGCATACCACAACACATATTGTTTGGGTTAGGGTGCGAGTTAGCGTTTGGTTGAGGGGGGGTCAAGTTATTATTAATAATAAACATAATATTACTTGACCCACCCTCACCCAAACGCTAACCCTAACCCAAACAATATGCGTTGTGGTATGCGGTATTATTATTATTTTTTTTTGCATAACTTTTCACGTACAATATTGAAAGAGCGCCGACAACTTGTATTAAGCATCACTACTCAGCGAAATAATACTTAGCGCAAGTTATTTTCCTAAAAACTAAGATGCAAATACATTCAAACTACTCAAATAATAAGGTTAATCGAAGTCACATTCGAAGCTCGTAGTAAAGACTCTTTGTCCTGTTTAAAAAAAATTGTTTACCGGCAAACAATCAATGACGTCATTCCTGCAGTGGCCAATAGCCAGGTTGGAAAGTTTGGCCTGCGCGGGGGATTTATCCCCCGCGCAGTAGCACTTTCAGCCGCGGTCACAGACGCGCATTTCATAGAAAATGTGTTCAGCCGCGCAAATCTGACTCGAGCAAACGCGCAAACTTCTGTATGAAACTTGACAAGCACAAAAAAAAATTGGCGGGCCGCATACTGAAGTTGCATAACATTTTTTAACGCTAGTCTATAAGACGGATATAATATAATGCATCATAAAGAATCCCCTGCGAAACGCTGAAAACGCACAGTTCGGCGTTTTGGTCACGCATCAGTGGACAACGGTCACGTGTATAGTGACGTCAAATTAGGCAATATCGAGTAATATTGCATATTAAATGCTACACTATCAAACTTTTTAAATATTTAGCTGCGCCCGCACACCAACCAAAAATTGCGCAAAAATATTCTATGAACGCTGTAAGTTTAATATAATTTCGCAATTTACAACTTTCGGTAGCCTGATGGTTTATTTTCAGCCGCGCAAGTTCAAGTCGAAATTTTATTTTCAGCCGCGCATTTTTTCAGCTGCAAAACATCTCCCCCGCGCAATATCCAAAGTTTCCAATCTGGGCCAATAGGTATAAGGTTTATCGTTTAACTTAAACATTGTTAATTTTTAAATGTTTAACCCAGTCGTTGACGCCTTTGGAAAAGTTTTTTGGACTTGCGATGTACCCAAGATAATAATTGTACTTTTTTGTATTTATTTAATTGTTTGTATTACGAAATGAAGAGCAATTGCTACAGTTTTTGCTAACAATAAGTTTCAATGCAAATATCTTCTAATAATATTTGTAAGCAGTGTTTTTTATGATTTGAGGGACCGAAACCTCCACTGAACATTACGATATTTGAAAATATTGCCTACTTGTGTACTACAAACTATAGTGTTAGGCGAAATGTGGCGTTTTGTTTGTGGCGTGAAGCAACCTGCGGTAAAACGTCCTTCAAGCACAGAAAACCAGAATACGAAAAAAAAAGAGCGCGAGGATTTTTAGAAAAATGGAAAACAGGCCGGCCGTGGCTACTAAATTGTCGGTGTTATTTTTTTCACTAAAGATTGTTAAAAATATTTCGTTAAAACATTGTTTTGAGCGTAAACTGCTCTATGGGTTATTAATTCGTTCATCCGTGCTTGGAAATAAACAACCAGACTTTTATAAAAACTGCTGTTTACGTAGAAAAACCACAAAACAGAATAACGATAACCAAAGAAATGACCGCGCTAGGACGAAAATTTGCAGACGGCATGCCAACAAATTTGGCGAGTGTTATTTCGTCCAGGCGAGTGCCGATTGATTGCCGCTCGCCCAGCTGGCGAGTGTAAATTTTTGCTTAGGAACAACCCTGAAATATTTAAAATTGTTTAAAGATGCATGGTTAGTGGATAAAAATTGTAAAAAAATAGCTAAGAAAAGTACTGTGAATCCAGATTGGAAACTTTATTGTGTGTGGGTTATGTGTATTAAATATGCGCAGCTGGAATAATTTTTTGCTGAAATTTTCTCGTCTGGAATAACTAAATTTCTAAAAATTTGCACTACTGAAAATAAAATTTAAAACAAAGTAACGCAAAAAATTCTACAAATACCACAACACACATTATTTTGGTTAGGGTGTGGGTTTGGATGGGTCAAGAATTAATATATTTATTATTAATAATAATGCATGACCCACCCAAACCCACACCCCAACCCAAACAATGTGCGTTACAGTATTTGTAGACCTTTTTTGCGCTACTTCCTACATACCAAATTGATAGAGTCCTGAGACCCCAAAGAGTGCAACTAAATATGCAAAGGCAGTGATGTCAAATAAAAATGTAAGTAGTACCTAATACTTTTTTTGGGGAAAATGGCAATCAAGAAATAACCTAAGATGAAATAATAAATATGTATTTTTAGATTTTTTCTGTAAAATCTATGTTTTATTGAATTGCAGTCTAGATTTATTTATAAATTTTTCCTGGCAACCTGTTTAGGAGTAAGACAGCAGTTTGGTTTGGTACAATTAACTTTCTATTCCATCTGTTCTATTTGGTACCAATCGGTATTTAGTGCCATCCTAAAAAGGTTTGTCCGGGGATGGTCTCTTCAAGCTTTCCTACCTAATGTTCTTCATCAAAGAAGATCTCAGCATGTTTCATCTTGCCTTAACTTTGTGATATCTTGAAGACTTGTGACAGGCATGTATAGTAACCAAAATGATGAAAACCAGTAATGTAAACTAAAGTCCAAGTTAAATTATTTGCAACACTATTCTAAACTAAGTTTGGACTGTGACCTTGTCCAGTCTGCATTCTGTGACAGGTGCACACCTGACATTTTTTTATCATGCCACTTAAATTTTATAAAATTGTTCCAGGAAGGTATGCAAAAAGCATGATTTTAAACCTGCACACCTCAAAATTTGGTTCTGGTTCTGCACACCCTAGATCTTGGCGTCATGTGCCAGAAAATGCAGACTGGTCTGAGTAGCAGTCTATTTTGGCATTATTCATAAAAGTAAATTAGGGAAGATATTAAATAATAATTTCTGTTTATTAGATCTAGATCCCCAAATTTTCAATTTCAGAACATTTTTTTTTCTGCCTTTTAATATAAACATACGATTAAAAACATACCTATTGTATTAAATTACATTTTTGTTGGGTTGCTTTAGACCAGTGCTTCCCAACCTTGTTCAGTTTGGCTTGCATTGTGACCCAATGAGATATTATCAAACGAATAAAACCCAAATTATTAAGAAAAGAAACAATGTATACACTTGCAATTTTCTATTAATGCGAAACTTAAGCCTGCCTGTTGGATATTATCAAATCAAGTAGAGGCTTGATTGAAGACAACATACTGAAAACGTTATTATGGAAACAACACATTTAATTGAACACAGATATGTTATATTGTTGCATAAATGTTAATATATAATGCAAAAACTTCCAAATCTAATGGAAAGCAGTAACATTTAGAAATGCTTACCCACCTGAAATAGCTTTGCGACCCACTGGTTGGGAAGCACTGCTTTAGACCGGGAGTTCTCAAACTTTGTTAGCGCCCCAACCTTTCTATTAAGTTACATGTATTGCAAAACCCATTAAAAAATTGCAAATAAAAACACAAAACACATTTTCAACCCATTGGTGGGTGCAGAATTTATAAATAAAAAAACTGGCTTACACTATTATAATAATTATCAGCTTGCCCGTAGATAAACTAAAATTGCCAGCACAGATAATTCATTATCACTTTTTTGGACCTATACCAATAACAAATTTTATGTTTATGACAGGCAATAACCAATAGTGATTTTTTATGTACTTTAGATATGGTAATAATTTAAACTAATTGAAAGTAAATTAAACACAAATAGCACTCGATTTATCTACCTTTTTAATAATATAACATTTATTAGTTTATTAACTTTGCATGATGCTGAACACTGTAAACTTAACACTATGTTAATTTAGTTAAATGAAAATGAAGACAAATCACAGTTTTGGAAGTTAAACAAATAAGAAATATATATGAGTCAGAAATATCAGCCGTTGTTAAAGCAATGTTAGCTTGCTTGTCACAAACATATAATGACTCAAAAGGGTGAGAAAATAATCTAACAATACGTTGCTAGCCTTGCCACATTTAACAGCATTCTAATAACAGTGATTTAGTATTGCTTAGCAGCAAGTTGTAAGATTTTGCAGCATGATCTCCTACTATATTAAAAGTTTTGTTGATTAGATGTAAGAAAGGTTATTTTTTTTGACCAACAGTATTTCACTTGCACATTTACCACTCCTGTATAGAGAAGTTTCTTTAAATTACTTGCCTAATGACATAACATTGTGACGCCATCTTGCTAATTTTATGCCCCCTCCATTTCTTAACCTGCTTGCTGTCTTGGACCCCCCACTCTAAATTGTTACTTCTTTAGAAATATTATAACAAAGTTCTTTTTTTTTTTGCACTGATCTTTGGTCAATTATTTAAAATTTCTTTTTTGTGTGTATTTCAGCTTCCTGATTGAACAACCTTAAAAAGATGACGGTCTTCATCTGTTAAGACGTCAGAAAGAATGATGTTCTGCTTCCAAATCAGCTCTTAGCACAGTTCGCCATCAATTATGAGGGAGCCAACATGTTGAACTGCCCGCACCACTAACTAACCTCTAGTGTTTGTTGTTATGTATGAGTTGCTTGTTTTTCGTTTCGTTGTTGCAGAAAGCAACCTTGTCATGTGTGTGTTGTTCAACTTGATTTACCTTTTGCCAATTTTCAACCAAACTCAGGGTGGCTACAATCTTGAACTTAATAAATGCCCTAATTCTTAATGTTTAATAGTTTTCTACCACTTTTAACAGGAGATAAAAATATGCAAACATGTTAATCCATCGTTATTTTTTTGCTATTTATCAGTTTTAAAGAAAACATTTTGTTGTTAAGGCTTACGAAGCTGATTTGTGAATTTTCGTCTTGAGCATCTCAAACTAAAACATGTGTTTTCAAAATTGTCCAACTTGCATGTTTACGATGATAAAACATTCATTTTAACTAAAAATAGGAAATTTCTGGTTTTGTAGCCACCCTGAGTGTTGCTAATTAGGATTGTCTAAGTATATCGTGATAGTCCGATAACTATGCCCGATATTTTATGCATAAAGTAGGACGTCTCATGCAAACAAAATGACGTCATTACTATGGTCAATTGGAAATAGTAAAAAGGTATTGTTTTTTAGGTTACTTTGCTAAACATTAAGCTTTGTTTTACCAATTTTATTAGAAATTGCGATTAAAGATAAAACACTGCGTTATCACTAAACATTAATAAAATTTCCCAACATTTGGGTATCGGGCATATTTATCGGATAATACTGGACATTCCTACAACATTTAGCTGCGCTTAGTTAAACAGAAACTAGTCTACCTCGAAGTTTAGTACAGGTGGAATATAGATTTGTGTACCAAGACTGCAGTTAGCAAGTGAACAGATTAGCATTTGCTTACAAACAAGAAAATTTTCGGAAGTCTGCAAGATGTAATTAAAAACATCGTTGCGTAATTATGTAAACTAACATTCCTATTTTAAGTTTGCACCCCTATCGATTTGATGTAAAATTGTGCCGTAAGCTTTGTCTGCGATGGCTTCATTTTACAGACTTAAAAGCTTAGGCTTGTTATGTAACTACGTTCTGAACCTTCTTGTTTATTGTGTTCGTTGCAATGTGACGTTTACATTTAATCGCAGTTCGCCTTTGTGGTGCTTTTGTTTTTCGTTGTGTACTTTTTTAGCGCCAATAAAACAATAAGCTCTGAACTCTACTTTACTTGTGATCTTATACTTATAAATGACCAATACTTATACTTAATATCAGAAAATAGAAATTTTAAGCAAAAGGTTTGTTCGGGAACCCTTACGGGTTCCCTGCCGATTGGGGCCCTGCGGGCCCCGGAGGGGCCCTTCGGGCCCTATTACACTTGGAGGGGCGGGATGGCGTGGGGGCCCTTCGGGCCCCTTGCTGTCCTTGTGTGGGGTCTGTGGACGGTTTGGGGTGCTTTTGGGGCCCGGAGGGCCCCAGTGAGTTTCGGTTGGATCGCGGGACCTGCAGGCACCCATGACACCCGGGATTTGATCCGCAACCCTACCGACTCCGAGTCGGATCCTTAACCGGCGCGCCGCGGGCCCGTTTCACTTTAAGGCTGTAAAATCAAATATGAATCAAAGTCAAAACAGCTTCTTCATACTATAGGACAGTACTAAAAAGGGTTGTTATAAATGTTTTTTGACGGGCTGGATTCCATCGGTCGACTTAGGGTTGCGGTTAGGGATTAGGATTGCGGTTAGGTAGGTGCAGGTTCGATTCTAGGCGTGACAGGCAGGATAACCAAACCTTCTTCTTCTCTCTTCCAAAGATCACTGGAAGCTATGGAAAAAACAAAAGGAATTATTGGAAATGACGTATGTTCAAGGATTTGTGGAAACCAAAAAATCGAAGTTGAAAAATAAACAAAAATGACGTATCAATGGATACGTATGTTCAAGGATATGTGAAAACTAAAAAATCTAAAAATGACGTATCATACGTGAAAAACAAAAAATCAAAGTTGAAAAAGATAAACAAATTTTTCTTTAGAAAAGCTTGAGAAAATGAAAAAAAAGGACGAGAGGAAAAAAATATATAATTTAATGTAATTAATAAAAAAGATACACAAAACTCTCTATACTCTTTACTCGTGGAAATTTAATTAGAATTTTTACCTAAAATGGTGTATTATATCTCTCCTTTCCTTTCTACTGTTAAACAAAACCCGAACACAATGGTACGTTTTTAACATTTATTAAAAATTACACAACACGCAACGTAATCCGGTCCGGATACAATCACCACTTAATACAAAATGTGATTATAGCCAAACAAACGAACTTGCAGCGATAAAGCTTAATATTAATTAGGCTACTTGTTAGCAGCAAAATTCATTAAGTAAAAATGGCTTGATAATAGGATAAAAAGGAAACTAATGAGAATTTAAATTCCGTATTTACAAAAAAACGAAAAGTCAATATGTAGAATGTTTAAGTTCAGTCCCAGACAAAAAATAAATTAAATTTACGTTTCAGTAAAATTATTATTAAACTCAAGCGATTATGAAAAACAATTGGACTAAAAATAACTAAACGCAATATATAGTTAGCAAACTGTGAAAAAAAGGACATATAGCGAAGTTACGTTAAAAATTTTAATTAAAATCCTTAATTTAAACCGAAGTTATTGGTAGTCCCAAGTCAAGTCATTTTTAAAAGCTATAAAATCAAAACTTTATTGCGAATATCAAACCATAAAAATAAAACCAGTAAAAATATGTTCCATATATTTGTTCGACAGCTTGGTGAGTGAAGGTGCAGCATAATCTGAAAAATGTAAAAATTACATTAGATAAATCTATCCAAAACTCAACTAAATTGACCGGATAGAGAATGTATTGCATTTTATTTTACGATTAAACCTCTACCTGCAAAACCTACTAAGTATTCTCATCGCAAAATATTATTTTATTATGACATCATCATCAAGGTACGGTGACATTACAAAAAAGACGATAGATAAAACGATGACGCGACATAAAATGCGTAATGCGCTGAAAACACAACGTTTAAGCGAATATTGCAAGTTAAAGTGTGACGTCATAGTGCAATTGTGACGCGTGGAATGTTAGTATCAAACACAAAATCCACACCAAACGCATGCAAGTCGCGTGATTGTAGAGTTACGCTTCAAAATCAAAGCACTTTCGTAACTTAATGCAATTATTAGAAGTACAAAACAATTAAACAGTTACGTTTATAAAACGAACATCTAGAAAGCTCTATTGCTGAAGTCTCTAACAATATCCTGTTGGAGTAGCACTTTGCATATATAGAATACGTTATATATAAGACTATATAGCTTTCGCAAATTTCTGGTCTATTCCGATAGCCCCAAGTTCTGGACAAGCAGTTTTGCTATTCGATGGCATATGACGTCATTACTATGACGTAAAATGGATAATATTGTTACGTTAAGCTAATTTTATTTTGTATATTAAGCCAGAAGTTTCTCAAGCGTTAGAAGTTTATACTTATACCTTTAGTTGTTGCCAAAAATTGCTGTATGAACCACAAATCTTTGTGGTTTTCTTCGATTCTTTTGGTATCGGCCGGCCCATTTCAGTATTACTTCTTGGTATCAGGTATCGACTTCTAGTAAAAATATAGCACTAAAAAAAAAAAAAAATGTTGTTATCCAAGTTTAATAAACTACCTATCAGAATAATCAAAATAATATTTACTGTAGTGTTGATTGAAAAGTGGAATTAGATATTTCGTAGTTAACTTGTATGACTTAATTAAACGGGCGAAAAAATAATAGGTTAACAGAATAGGTGATGTTTTTAAGGTTATTCGGTAAAAATCAGAGCTTGCTTTTTACAAGATTTGCTAAACTAATTTTCAGGGCAAAACGCTTTTCCAATAAACATTCGCAAAATGCGAACATAAATAGACTTACGAAAGCATATTTCGGTCTAACACAATGAAAACACTTATTACCAATGCAGTTCCTAAATCAGATTATTTGAACATCGTAATGGCATCTTTTGGCATCCGACACCCCCAGTTTCCAACCAGATAGATCTCCACAAAGACTGTCTGAGAGTACAATGAAATGTTTGTTTTGTGTAAAGTATTAATTCTAAACGGAGCAGTTTTAGTTCGGCCATAACATAACATTTAGACATGTATCCGTAAGCTCGGAGTTGGGTTAAAATAAAACGCAAATAACCTACAAAAAAATCTTAGGCTAGTTCCCGCACAAAACACAGGTTAAATCCGGCTTAGTAATGCAAAGATCGTAAAAGCTTAAATTAGCTAACCGTTAAATTTGAAAAAGAAAATTTAACTTATTATGAGCATTATGCGCATATTACGAAACCGCGCAAAATATATTTGGGTTAACATACTACAAATTGTGAAAATATATAGTTTTAGGTTATTGCCTGATGATCCTGTGCTGCGGTGTTTATCAGCCATGGCGCTCAGCTACAACAAGGAGTAGATTGCCGGAAGCCAGACTTGCTTCAATGAAACCACCATCTCATGGTTGCTACATTACATAATATAAAAAACACAAGATTAAACAGAAATTAAGAAGTTTGGCGCAGAGCGATTTTCGTATGGCATTATGGTGTGTTTTGTTCGCTTCACGACAATGTTCTACAACAGATTTTTTTTCGCGCAAATCTTGGTTTTTCATATATCTACACAATACCTGGAATATAACAGCCCTACGAAAATTATTGAATGAAACTAGATAAACGATAGACTTTGCGTTTTTGGGGTAAGTATTCTTCTGGCGCATTTTCTGTGTGGCCAAAAGGTTAACTAAAATCAAATCACTTTGATAATTGCCAGTATTTTGTGTTATTCTAATCTGGATCTTATTACGAGGATAAGTAGTTAATTTTAGTGTTATTAGCCTATAAACCTGGTTTTATACGAACGTTGATTATTGTCCAAATGTCTCCCTGCCCAAGTCCATTGAATTCCTCAAATGAAAGACAAAAATATCGTTGGTAAAAGCTTCGTCCATGCTGTGCAGTTCTACAAAATATAAAATAGATTTTGTTAAACCAATTAAGCAATAAATTCAACACTAATATAGTTGGTTTAAAATACAACATCATCGTGTCTAGTAGAAAGTACAACTCCTCCAAACTGAAAGACAAAAGAAACCGTTGAGAAAACTTAGGACAAACCTGTATGTATAGGTTCCTGCAAAACAAAATATTGGTTTAGACGGTTACTAAATACTAAACCGCGGTCATGTGTACAAAAAATCTATTAGGCCATTATAACCTTACCAGAAAAATGTGAGTGATATTCGCTGAAAATGTGTCTTTAGTATTTACTGTAATTATCTACAGAACTAAAATATAATCTAGCACGCAAAACTTGTCTTTAAGTCGTAGATAATGAATATTTTGATAACGTTTGTGTAATATTTACGGTTTATGGTTGACTTCAAATGTAACTTTATAACGAAACTTTCGATAAATCATTTAAACCCACCAATAATTCAATGCTTTTAATCTGGTTATGAATTTGGGATGTACATCGGTGTTTTTACCCTTTTTACGTCAAAGCGCTCCCGATTGTATCGAAATGATGGCACACCTAGCTTTAGATTTTTATTTACAAAATAGAAAGTAAAAACTGATAAAATTTACGTCTGTTTTATTTTTCATTGAATTGTGAAAACCTTCCATAGCGCGCAGTATGTCGCGGCGAACCTGCTGAAAACGCGAATAATAGCAGATTTTTAAAAACTATTTTATAGCTTTCGGCAAATTAGAAAAATAAGAAAAAAATTATAAAAAAGTTTTGCCTACGCTGAGCACATAGTTGAGAAGCCACGGATCTACAAATAAATAAACGAATACTATCTATGGCAATTAAGGGGCCGAAGGAAAATGGTAAATACGCGTGCGTAAAGTTAAATTTATAATTTTTAGGCAAGTTTGTCAATAACATATGTTCCCAGTCGACTTTTACGATCAGACAACACACAACAAAACCGAAGAGCGGTTTTGCTTAGAAAGAAGAGAAAAAGGGGAAAAAATAGTTTCAGTAAACGGCGTAAAACAAAGTCGACTGGGAACTAGGGGAATTTCCTTGTTATTAAAGTCGGATTGTGATTTGTTGGTTGAAAAACATTTCGTTAAAAAAACAAACTAAACTTTTGCGCTTTCGCAAGGTATAACAGCACTTATAAACGCGAACTATTTGCGGAAGCGAATAACTTTTTTACATAGCAACGGCCTCCCAAGCATATTAGCCGAGCGAAGGACATTCAGCTTTACGTCCCTCCAAATATATACGAGTAGTAAGTGTTTTAAATGTGTGAATGTTGTTTCTTGTTGTTATAAATTCCACCTTTGTCCTTTATCACACTCTTTTTAAGCGCTTGTTTTAATACTAGAGTAAATGTGCTTGTTTGTGAAATCACCTACTACGTCGCATTGAAAGGTATTTAATGATCACTAACAGCCATCTTTAGAGGACTAATGAAAGTTAAGACAAAAGTTATCGCATCCCAAAAATCAGATGTCGCTAATATAACGATTATATTTTTGATTTTATTAGGGGAAGCGGACTAATGAACCTTAACAATAATTTCGCTTCCCCGGGAACAACAAATATTAAAAAATTTATAATCATCTTGTACAAAAAAAAATGCAAACGAATCAACCATAGTGAAAATATCAAAGATTAATTTAATAAAGCAGACCTACGTTTAAAATACGTTTACAGTGTCATCGGGAATGGTATTATTTATGTAATTTATTCTAAATTAATATGAATCAAATAAATAGTTTAATGTTAACCTATCTAAACACACAACAAACTTACCTGCGCAGATGTTCAGCAAGAATGACCCTTTCCACCTTGACAGCTTTCCAGCACTGACACGTTTTAGTTTTTCTTTCTTCAATCTGCCAAAAAAGGAATTTCCATCGGCGCTAATTACTCGTGAGGTCACGTGACGACTACAGCAGCCTCAAGCATCGACACATTTCGTAATTGGGCGCAGGTGTTAAAGCAATGCTGTTCGGCAAGCTTAAAATATAATATGTTTGGGATTTGTAAACTCTACATATTTATATTTTATTCGCAATTTCTTTATAGTTTTTTTTTTGCTGTTATAGTTTTTTCATTTTATATTGATCTGATAAGATAGTCTCTCGATTTGATCATATTATAAAATAGCGTTGTTTTGAAAATCCTGAACACATGAAACTAAATTGAATAAAAATATTTAAGCCATTATATTTGATAAAATCGACATTTTATCGCTTTTATCTTCACGTCATGTATTTTTACACTGAAGATGGCACGAGGTATTGCCAAAACGTTTGTAAACTCCGGAATGTCGATTTTATCGAATATAATTTTATGCCTGTTTGAACAATAAAAGCACCACACTACTTCTGCTGCAATTGTTTATTTATTTGCAATGTTTTCTTAAAATACCACGCCACCATCTTAACAAGATATTCAAAAGAACAACATTTTAAAACAGTTTAATATCTTTGAAGAAATCTTAATTGTTTTTAACATTGTAAGTTCAACGGCTTATTATTCTATATTAAGTATAAGTAGTTAGTATTTTAACTGACCTGCTTTTGTCATGCTGCTGAAATATACACAGATAAAATAAATATGTGCGACAGTTATTGAGTCAATTTGAGATTTCAGTTCAAAATAGTGTCATTTGCCGAAAGTGTCATTTGGCAGAAATATTATTTCGCACCAGTGTCATTTGAACATCGTGTTTTATTGAAATGTGTCATTTCGCACTCATATCATTTCAAAATGGTGTTAAATCTCGGGAGTGTCAATTCGCCCTCGTGTCATTTAGCAGAAATGTCATTAGGAAATAGTGTCATCCCTGGATTATGTCATTTGGAGCAAGTTTCACTTGTCAATTGTATCATTAAGAAATAGTGCGTTTTGCGAAAGAGCCATGTCGCACCCCTGTTACTTCGATTTGGAGGAATGTTTAATTTAATGTTGTTTTTTTCTTCGCGCCCTCGAAAATATGCCATTTTGAGCTCGTGTCATTTGACAAAAGTGTCTTTTGCGGCTGGAGTCCTTTTGAGAATTTGCCACTTATAGCTTAGTTTGATTTCGATAATGCCAATTCACAGGAGTGTCATTTCATCTTGGTGTATTTTCGCGTTCGAAATCACCACTTGAACTCTTGGCCAAGCTGGCGAAAAAAGGCGCGGTTAAACGGCTCATAGAAATCGCGCAGCTTTTTCAAAGTCTCGGGTTCCGCTTCACGTTTCCGGTTTCTGGTCCTTCCTTTGGTCTTCGGAAGACACTTTAGCGAACAGACCTCGTCCCAAGTCCGCGTTTCATTTAGACTCTTCCTCCTGTAGCAGAAAAAGTGAGTATCCGGATGTCGGACGAAATCCTCACGAAGGAGCACCTTTGGAAGACCTAGGAAGTCCTGGAGAGCTTCAATTGCGCTTCCAGGGTCCTCCAAGAATTTATCCCCATCAATCACCATCAAACTTGATTGATTAAAGACCTGGCGCCAGCGTTCGAAGTGTGGTGCATAGATTCCGTTGCTTAAAAATGTTGCTCTCGCCTTGTCAGTTTTGAAGAGGTTGACAAGTCGTTTGGACAACTCCAGGGATGTCTCGTCATACTTGAAGTCTTTTGTGAGGGATTGAAGCTGTGGAAGATATTCTTCCACGTACTTTTCGAAGGTTTCGTATTTGCCCATCGGTCGGTATTTATGTGACTTGCCGCTGGCCAACTGCAAATTAGACCGTTTGTTTAACAGTAAAACAACTAAAACAGTTTCCAAACCTCATGTATGTAATCGGAGAATGCTCGCGCTGTTGGGTCACACACGATGAGGAACAATTTCACCCCGGGGAGGGTGTTTTTCACCCTCTGGGGCATGTTGTGGGGTGGGGCCCCGAAGTAGATGGGCGTCTTCTCTATTGCCATCTGACGGGCGTTAGTCTTGGGCATTTTTACCCTGAATAAAAAAGGAAAACACGAGGTTTTAATATACATCAAAATGGTGCTAAATAGGCGCGAAGGTGATTTGCAAAGGTAATATGTAAAATTTGTTTCTGAGGACGAAATTGGCGAACCAGTAGATTTTTGCTAAAAAAATATTAAAGAAATTGATATTTCCCTATTTACATCTATAATAATTTATACAGCCGACTCTTATTCTGTTTTTTTTAAATCTTCTAATACCGATACAAAATGACGTTTTTGTCTATACGCCAAACAAATTTTGCCATGCAGATTAAAAACTTTGTTAAAATACCTTCTCCAGTCTAAAAAAAAAAAAAAAAAAGAATACCTTTAAAAACGGAAAAAACGCTCAGTTCAGATGCCCAACCATGACTAAAATTCCCTTGATATCGGATCGGCACCTATACAAACCTAGTATCGACAGAGTACCGATACTACAAATTGGCTTCAGGTATCGAACTCTATCCAAAAATTTATGACGTGGTAACAAAAATACTAGTTTTTTCACCTATAGTACACCGAAAGCCATCACCATCGCAGACTCGGAATCTGTTGATCTATGCAGGACAGGCTAGAATAACAACTAGCTTGCAGTGAGGTTCGAACTCACGACCTCCAGTCATACCGGGACCGTTGCTCTACCAACTGAGCTTCACAGGCTCAGCGGGCAGCGGTCGAGGGAAACAACCATACGCCAATGCTTGCGACAATCATATTAGTACAAGCAACGTTATATTGAAAAGGTTCTATAGCAGTGGTTTTCAACCAGGGTTCCGCGGAACCTAAGGATTCCGCTAGTACAGTCCAGGGGTTCCGCTTTTTAAATTGTTGAGCCAAATTGAGGTGTGGTTATTACACTGGGGTTCCTCGAGCCAGTGAAATGTTTCGATAGGGTTCCACTTCAGCAAAAAGGTTGAAAAGCACTGATCTATAGTAACCATATAATTGTACAGATTAGGTGAGTCTGCGTTGGCTTTCGGTGTACTAATGACACGTAAGCTGTAATCGTTGGTCAAAAAGCAGATTAAGAAGAGCTAGATCACAGTCGTTGTGTGCATGTTTCAGTTTATTTACCTGTACGATTTGGCCCCTTTATCGTACTTTCCAATGAAATGAAACGTCTCCAGTCCATAGGGAGCCTCGACAAGGGGGTGGTTCAGTAGGAACGTAAGAAGGCCGTCGGTTCCACACTTTTTCACACCGATTCCGACGGCCCGGGGCAGGCGCCTGTTTAGATCCTGAAATGTAATTTCGTTGGATGACGTCAGAACTGTTGGATGACGTATTTGATCTCTCTTAATAAGTTATAGGCTTGCTATGATTTGCCGCACGTGTAATTTGAAGTTAAGTGGTAACTGTGTACGCCGTACGGTATAACCATTGTCCCAATTTTTTGAAAAACAAACAATTAAAATTAAACTCTATTAGACTGTTATTTCAAAGTTATTTGCCTATTTTCTCTCAACAAAATGCCCAGGTACGCGATATTTTTAAAACGTTATTGCTCTCAGACATGTAAACACGTAAAATTAAAGCTCAAACAAACGAACGAGATGTTAAGGTTTAGATTCTAAGGTTGTTTGGCAGGTTTTAGATTTCATTAACACTCATAAACCTGCACAAAAACCAGACCTTGACATGATCTCTGTTGTATTGCTCAAGTTCTTCTATCAGCTGCTCCCTTGCTTTTAATTTCTGCTTATAACCTGTTAGAAAAAAAGTTTGCGGCCTAGACGAATTTTCCATACTTTTATATTTTGTCAATGCTTTTTTAAAAAACAATAATGTTTAAATCGAGGTTGTTTACAGGTTTTTTAAAAGGGTTTCGGCTATAGGGCTAAATTATATTCTTCAATCTAAATTGACCTATAAATTTTATTACAAGATGGAAAAAATATTTTTTAAACGAGACCAGGCCTATATTAATAAAAGGCGTTTCTTTTTTACAATAAAACAGTAGTCGTTCACCTAAAGTTCAGGTCCTAACATATACGCAAAAATCCTTGATGGTAAGACAAGAAAATGAGTTTTTCGGCCAACTATTTGTCAGAGCAGTGTTAATACGTAACTTTTGTAATAGCAATTTATGTTTGCGAAATAGGGAAGTAATTCTAATTTCATGTTTCAAAAACTATTTAGGCCTACTTACGTTCTCTCCTTATATGGTGTTTGTAAGTCCTGTAAGTAACACGTCCCAAAAGAACAACTGATAAAGTAGCAAGGCAAAGTAGAATATAAAGCAGAAATCGCTTTTTTGAGCACCGCTTCATCAGGTTTAGAACATATTCTAATCGACTTTTAAATAAGTAGTGCTTTTACACATTTTACTCTTTTCTTTTTGCATTGACTTGAGTTTCCAATTTCAATTTTTAACCAAATAAAAACGTCGCATTGTTGACGCACAATAAACAAGATGACAAGCTGTAACCAAGGGAACCACAAAAGGTCATTTTTATTGCAATATTATTTAATTTAAAAATAGGTTGAAATTTCTATGTTAAATCGTAGTTACATAAAGTCTTTTAAATTGTTTTTTTTGGGTGAAAAGGAAGGTTAAAAAATATAAAAAACACTATAGAAACAAAATGAATTGAACAGACATTCAAATGGAACAGTAAAAGTTAGAATACTAAAATACTTATTCTTAATTTCTAGTCAAAATTTGATGAACCACTGTAAAATTGTTTCACAGTAGACATTTCTTGTTTTTTTTTTAGTATTTGTAAAATATTATAGTTAGTAGAGTAAATATTATGGAAAAAGCTAAATTAAAAAAGCTAAAGTTAGACTAACAACTAAAAGTTAAACTCAGCAGAAAAATACCTAAACGGCCAGCCACAGACCTTGTAAATTTTTTTTTGATTTTTTATTGTTATTGTCCTTTTCCTTGAATTAAGTAAGTAGCCTACATACTGCTAGCGCAGAAAACGAAATGCCATAGAATTGTGGTGGACATTTTTCAATATGAAATACCAGGTTAATTTGTTATACTTATACACTACCATTTAAGGGTGTAGACAGCTCTTGAGCACTTCAGTATTGGCCTATAAACCTTAGTTTTTAAGACTAAACGAGGCAACAGACATTGGCCATAAAAAGTAGTATTCGTGTTAAATATATAACAGAGAGCTTTGTCATTTTTTCACCATAAAGGCAATGTACTGTATTTTAAATAGACATGCAAAATAAATATAGAGTGCATTTAAAACAACATAATATTTCACACAGCAATATACATAACAACAATGAAATTACTTTGGCAGAATTGTCGCTTGCTTTTTTAAATGCGGGTAAATCTAATTTCCAAGTCTATTAAATTTATATTTGATATAAGGAAACCAGTGATATAATGTGTGAAAAGAAAAGAATATGCTAAAACGTGTAAAAACAAACACAGGAATTTTTGCCTTTTAACTTTAGTTCAAATTCTGGTAAATATTTTATAGTTTTCATGAATTCAGTAATTCTAATCTAATTTAAGAAAACTAAAATGATCTTAATTATAAATTTAACAAGCAAAAATAAATCTAGCTGGCCAAGTCTGCCAGTGCCTACATCCTCACACAATTAACAAAACAAAACGGTTTAAACGATTTTTATCAAAACACAATGGTTAAAGGTGGCAGTAAAACTAAGAAAAAAACCTTAATCCTAGATTTTTGTTTGGACCAGGTAGCCATGTAACCGAAGCTAATTATGGTATTTTAGGGTTTATGTGAAAAGGATTTTACGGAATAAATGAAAAAGGGAGAAAAAATAACCGACGGTTTAAAATAATTAAGGTAAACCCAGTTTATTGGCATAAATAAATTTTAATATCAATATAATGATACATGTCTCTTTGCAATTTTCTATAATTTTGTAGAAATATTGCTCGGAACCAATCACAATAAATCTGTGAACTACTACAGCCGGCACTCAGCTACCAAACAAAACAAACAGCCGCCCCTTTTTTTAAACCGTTCCACCTAAATCATTAAAATTAAACAAAATATTAAGTGGTACCCAAATTCTAGGTTTTAAGACAACAACCCATGGTTAAGAACACTGATTTAGAGTTCAACATACTATTACGAGCGGAAACCGTTGTGGCTACAACACGTTGCATATTTATTCCGAGGAGGCAGCCACCACAATAAGCTACAAATAATAAAAACGCGCAGTAAACAACAAAATTGGCAACGACAATAAGAATGTCCGATATTATCGGATCGTGGTCGATCCCTGATGGCAAGTCTAAGTATCGGTGCTTGTCCGATACCAGGGTGATATCGGTGCCGATCCGATACCAAATTTTATTGGTGTTTTAGGTTATTCGTTAGAAAACTAAGGATTACAACTAAAGGTAACCAAACTTCAAACGCCAATAAAAAAATAAGACTTCATAATACAGCAAGTTTTTTACACGTAAAGGTTTAATAACTGCAATAAATTCATTCTTACTTTTGGACCATTATTTCAAAACTCTGGGTTAGCTGCCAAAAAAAGTTAGCATACAGTTGCTACTGTTCAGGTAGTACGAATTTATCAACAAAAAAAGTATTATTCACTTTAGAGTTGTCAAATCGACTGAATAGATCAGATGTGTTATGTTAAAAATCGGTGTTCAATATCAACTTCAGCATTACTTAACCCAAACTTGTCAAACCTAATTTTTAATCAGACAAAGTTGCTCTTCTCCAAAACATCGGGTATTAGAATAAATTACAGTATCGGACATCCCAAGCCCGCAATCCGCAAACCATTTCCGCGTTCGCAAACGTCATTTGGTTCTTCAGCGACGATTCTTTCGCACCTCGGATGGGCGACGGGTGAAACGCGGAATTGGCGGACTCATTTCCGTCGTTCTTTCATCCAGGCTGCTATCCTCTCCGCAAGTTCCGTGTTTTCCACGACGTCTTCCAACGCTAGTGGTTGGCGGTTGAATGGATCGGTTGTGTCGCTAAAATTCAAGGTGGTTTATTTATACTCGAACATGGTGCAGCTGGCAACGCTGCTATGGTCGTAGCTCAGTTGGTACAGCGACAGTCGCGCTGTGGCCGGAGGTCGTGAGTTCGAACCTTACCATAGGCTATAGTTGTTTTTATAGCCTGGCTTTGGCTGCACTTTAATCCTGGTCGGGCTGACTGATTCGGTAAACCTTTCCGAAGACATTTTGTGTATTGTATATGGGTGCCGTTGTCGTTTGGCCTACAAGGGTTTGGTCAAAGTATATACACTGTGTACGTTTCAGTTGATTATACGGGCTGTTAATCCCCTCCAAGTGAGGCTTTTGTTATAAACAGGGTGCGGAAGACAATGGTGCTACCGTGCTATGGTTGTCTTCGACTCGCTTCCCTCTGAGTTCAGTTGGTAGAGTGATGGTACCGGTTTGGCTGAAGGTCGTGAGTTCAAACCTCACTGCAGACTAGTTGTTTTTCTAACCTCTCCTGGCTTGAACTACAATCCTGATCAGGCCGATTGATTTCGGAAAAAAGGCACCCGGTTTATGATTTATTTATAGGACGTTCTTTACAAAAATCTAATATATTTCTCGCTTTAGTAACATAAATTCGTTTAAAAGTAGATAAATTTATCAGTCATCCCCTTTTGTGTATACAACATTGACCAAATAACCTTAAAGCTATTCAGGTCAGGTGTTTTCGCTAATTTATTAAAAATAATTATGATGAAATTCACTCTTATTTACGTCACACAAAACCGAGAAAAATAATTCGGGTCCTTTCGTCAAACCCTTTTCACAACAAACCTAACATGTTTTCGAAGTATTTTGAACTTCAGATCAAATTACTAAACTTTTCTTGAAAAATTATAGATATTCCAACCAAAAAAACGACAGTCAGTTTCTAACCTCAGCAGGTGCCTAGCGATGGTCGATCTGTCGACAGTTACGTTGGATGTTGGTAGAAGCACAGGGTTGTGCATGAGTGTGCTCATCACAGGGTCGAAGAACTCGTCGGGGGCGTCCTGGAACATTTCCTCTTCCGTTTCGGCGCGATTCTGGCATTCCTAAAGAAACAGGGAGAGCAAAATGCGTTGAAAGAACAGATTGAGACAGTGGTTCTGCTCAATCTGTTAGTACAAGCAACCTCATTGAAGGGGTCCACAGTACCATAAATTGAGAAAGCATTGGCGTATGGTTGTTTCTCGACTCGATCCTCTCTGAACCTGGGTAGTTTAGTTGGTAGAGCGACGGTCCCGGCTTGACCGGAGGTCTTGAGTTCGAACCTCACTGCAGGCTAGTTGTTTTTCTAGCCTGTCCTGCTTACATCATAGATCAACAGACTCGGTGAGTCTGCGATGGCTTTCGGTGTACTAATTATACGTAAGCCGTAATCGTTGGTTAAAAAGCAGCTTCAGAAGGGCTAGAACTCAGTTGTTAACACACATATGTGTGTGCACTGTGCAATGTGTGCATTAGGGTTGTTAAAAAAAAACACTTTTTTGTCAAATTTTAGTGGGGACCCTCTGGAATTGTTAGGTTGCGTCTAAAAACCCCACAAAACAAATCTGAGCACGTTTGGTTCAGTATTGACCGTGCTGCGTCAATTTGAAAATTCAGATTTGGGCTAAAATTTTGAAAAAAATTAATTGTACTCCTCCTAAAAAAAATTTGAACTTACCCGTATTTCCTCAGAGAGCGGCTTGAGTTTGAGGCAGAGGTCGTGGTGGTTGAGCCTCCGGAGGACTCGGATCGCTCTTGGGAAGAGATCTGGTCGGTACGACTGGACGTCCTTAGCAACCGCTGGAGGAAACTCAGATCTTGAGCTGGGAAGCAAAAAGTTGGTGTTATTGGCAGGTTTATTTAGGTTTGGCGTAGATTTTGATCCTGCTCTCTCAGATAAGCTTTTAAACAAAGATGTTTCCATATCTGTTGCTGCTTAGTTGGATGAAATAAATACTTATACCATGATTGTTCAATTGAACTTCTAAAAAAAACTAAAAAAAAATTAAAAAAAAACTAAAAAAAAAAAATCTAAGAAAAAGATCTAAAAAAATTTCCACAGTTGAAGTCCGTAGTTTTTCAACCGCATTACTCACCCGAGGTTAACGTAGATCGTACATATTCCGAGCACGAGTTGCTTCGGTTTGAACTCGCACTCTGCGAAGTCGCGAACTTTGAGTTGACCCATTCGAGGTCCAACCAAACGCTGAAGAAAAACGCTTCTTTAAAGTTTAAAACAAAGCTAATTGGAAGTCGACCAATTAATCGTTTTTTTAAATGATTTTAATACGGAAATTTGGAACTAATGTGTCCCAATAAAAATAGTTTAGAAATCGGCAAAGTAAACTTAAAAAATGAACCGAAACGGTCCCCCAAATTTCTCCAGCGGTTTCCCAAATTTTGGACTTGCAACTTTTTGGTATTTAAATGAAACACTTGCGGTCTCTTAAAACTACTTAGCGGTCACCCAAACCAAACCTGAAACAAAACCCTGACCTTTAGTATCGCTTTTTTCGCTTTGTCTATGAAAAAATTACGTATTCCCACAAACAACCTACAAGCAGAAAGCTGTTTAGCATTCCAGCTATTCTGTCGATGAGAGCCTCCTGTGAAAGCAAGGTCCTCAGTTGTTCGTCGGAACTCATGTAAGAAATTGCGTCAATCGTCTCGTTTGACATCACGTTGTGGAATCTACCGTAACAGAAAGCACGAAAATCAAAATGTATACAAAAAGTTACTTGTTTAACAGAGAAGCTAACTAAATTTTACATGTGTAATTTATTATTTCTTTCGGGAGCTTATCATTTTCTTTTCGGGAGCAACTAAGTGGATATTGCAAATAAAACAGTCTAAAAGCCGGTGTTAGAGTGGGAGTCGAACTAACGACCCTTGGTATACCCGACCACCGCTTTACTGACTAACCATCAGGTACAACAAGTTTTCTTTAACTGTTTTTGTTTGTGAAAGATATATTGCCATGATCTTTAAAGTAATTTACGAACATTAAATTAAATGATCACCAATTGTTTATACAGATTAGGAAAATTTGGTTTACAGTTGCTAAACACCACTTCCAGCAAATAAACTGTTAAATTTATGGATTTGCTGGTATCTTATTAAAAGAAAATTCCATAGGTTATTTGGTGTTAATGTTAAGAGGCAAAGCCCCAAAAAGAAAGTAGATTCTACAAAATCTACTGGTGTCTTTCCTTATATTCGCCGTGTCCTAACCACTTAATCACCTGGCAATTTGCGTGAGTTGTTTGAGCATTCCTTCTTTCTCTTGCTTTTCTTTATTAGGAAGCTCGTTCCAACTTCCAGAATCCCTTTCGCCTTCCATCGTTTTGATTTGTGTTAAGTACTGGAACAAGGTGAAAACATTAATTTGCCTTAATTAAAATGTCTCTGGCAATTTTTGTTTGGTAACTCTATAGTTCTGCAACAACGCAACAGCTTATGTCAAATTAAAAGGAGCATCCTGCTTAATAATTCCATTATTACAATAAGTAACGGTTATCTAATAGCTTTGGTTTCAAAGTTGTAATATTGTAATGCATTTGAATATTATCTATACAGTTTTTGACAAAAATATAATGTTTTACAATATGGGTTCCAATTTTACATCTAATACATGTAAACGGTATTTAATATTTCAATTTACATCATTTTATTTGTTATTCGAAACAATCCCGCTTATTGCGTCATACTATCGCTTGGTTCAAAACTGCATTTTTTAAAAACAAATACGAAAACGGAATACGATCACTGGATTAATATTGGCATGCGTAACGTATGATTAAAAAAAAATAAAGGTACATTTGATGTTTTGTTTTTAGAAAAGTAAAAACAACTTACATCAATTGCCTCGTCCAATAAAAAGATGGCGTCGTTTAGAAGCAAGTTAATGAACCTAAGTAGTAATGGAGGTTGCAGGGAATCCATGTTGGCCACCGCTTCCATTGCTCCGTTCTGAGTAAAACATCAAATGCTGATTTATTTAGTTAAAGTGGAAGCTTTGAGATACGTAATTTCAAAAAACTTACCTTACTAAATAAATTTAATAAAATTTTATTTTAGGTGTCAAAAAACATGAATACAGTATTTATGGCTTAAAAAAAAACAAAAAACTTTTTTTCCTGGTTAACACATCTCACACTGTAAAAATAGGCAAATAGAGTGGAAATATTACATTCAGTTTGCTTGTTATAATTAACATCGTCATATGTGGTTGAAATACTGATAAAACTTTAAAATGTGTTGACATACATTATCCGTGTAACTAGCCTTGAATAGTCATTTTATAAACCATATCCCCTTAATATGCTTTTTATGTTGTTTTTGGATGTAGCTGAATACAGTGCCAGCAAAGAAAAAAATTGTCTACGTACCGGTTATGCTGGATAAAAAAGGCTGGAAATACATACTTTTTCAGCCCTATTAAATATCAGATCATTCTGTGTACGAGTAACTCTTGATAATAAAGAGTAAGTCTAATACGCACCCTTACTGCCTCCCTTCCTCTCTTGTCTTTCCACAGAAGTTTGAGAATCTGATACAAGGGTCGCCGGTAGTTGAACTTTTGCTCGAATGCGTGTGGGTCGCCTGGAGAAATAAAATGCCAATTTATTTACAAACAAAACTGTATTTATCTCACCAGTTATCGACACCAGAAAAGCCTTCTTAAAAATATATAAGTCAAACAAAACATGATTTTAGTGCAAGCAATGTATTGGCTGTTAGTTAGATAAACTAAACTTTCGACAAAAGCCTTTATTTTCATTTGGCAAAAATACCACTTCCTTATATCTACAAGAAGCTGTCAAGATTTCCGCTTTTTGTACTAAAAAAGCAAAAAAAAACAAAAAAACTACAGTTGCCTAAATTTTGCAAAAAACATTATAACACCTAAAAATTCCACACTTGTCTGACGTGGTGCATACTTTTCGAACCACTGGTTAAGATCTCTTTAAGGCATAAAGATATAATAATTATGTTTGGTAGTCAGTGGAAAAAGTAAGCCGGGACGGCCCGAAACGGTATTCCGCTGATATAATTTTTGCAGGTCATGTTCGTTTTTAACCGGGCCATCCTGTCATCTCCTTTAATGTAATAAATTAGACCTTTAAGGATTCCAGCATTTTAGTACACTAATTAGAACGATAAACTCAAGTTTTCCAGTGTTACTTGTTTTGGACAAGTAGTTATGACTTTGTGACGTAATCTCTGAAAAATTTTTGGTTTTCCGGTTGGAAATTTTTCGTTTCGGTGAGACAATTATTAGATTTTAGCCCTGCTGGTGGTACAAATAGTAAAATAAAGCTTAGTTATTATCATAAAAATATTAAAGCTAAAAAAAGAATTATAAAAAACGTGTATTTTGTTCCAAAACCTCAGTCACTGTCGTATTATCTCACCTGTAAACTCGATATCCACGAAAAGTTGTAACGACGAGATCGTCAGGTGGCCGACATGCCCGAACGACTCGAGGCTCTTGCGCTTAAAAGTGACGTCACTTATGCCCATCATGACGTCATCGTAATCGACGTCATCGGATTGCGGCAGGACGAACTCGAGTACGTCGGCCAGAGAGGCGCGTAAATGAGGATTGCTCATTCTAAGGTGGAAGGTCAAAGTTGGTAATCACAAAAAGACGATCGCAGTGATAAAGACTCGAAGGCAATTTTTTTATTTTTTTATTTTTTTTACCGACCGATTTCGTTTTTGGGACCGATACCGATTCTTGTTTTTGTACGTTTTTTTGCCAAGGTTATTCGTAGTTATATTTTTATAAAGTTTTTTTTTTTTTGGCAAACAGCGAATTTTACAATACAAATCCTTTTAACGCATAAAGTCTCCAAACTGTGTTTTTTTTTCTTTAATTCCGTAAATATATATAAGGAAAATGTATGTTTTGCCAGTATTTGTATAGGAGTGTTGGTATAAAGTCATATCGTAATTGGCGCAATTGAATGACACAGTTTGGTTAGAAAAAAATGTTTCGCCAAAAAACAATAGTTTCAGACAAACTTCAGAGCACGTTTCAACTGACCTAGTTTTGTTTCCCATGTAGACTGTGATGAGGGATAGGAAAATGTGAAGGTAACTTTCTTCCTTTTCAAGATCCCCGGGAGAAAAGCGTTTGAGGAAAACCAGAAAATCAGAGAGGTTTTCAACCAGGTATTCTGCAGAAAACACAATGTAATTTTAACAATTTAACTGTAAAAAAGTTTATACCCTACGCGAAAAAAAACTTTAAAAGCTCTACATACAGCATAAACAATTTTTTTTAATTTACATTTTTTCTTGTAAAAAAAGGCATATAAATAAAAGCACTTTAATACAAATGAATTATAACCAAGTAAAAAATTGTGATTTCTAGGCTGAAATATCAATTAAACTTGTAATATTTTATTTAAAAAAAGTGTTTTTTTGTTAATTAATCAAAACAGTTGTTATGTAATCAGCTTTCATTAGAAAAAAAATTGTCTTGAATAGGTAAAGTATCAAGTTATTACACTTGAGGGGTTATAGATAAAAAAATAATTAATAAAGTATAAATGTAATATACTTAATATATTTTTACCATGTCAAAACATGTCATATAAAATTAAAATAAATTGTGTAGAATATTACCAAGTAAAAAAATGTGATTTCAAGGCTAAAATATCAAGTAATCTTGAAAGATTTTATTTAACAAAAAATGAAATTAACTTTTATTAGAAAAAAAATTGTCTTGAATAGGTGAAGTATCAAGCAATCACATTTAAGGGGCCATATGTTTGTGAAAAAAATATATTTAGGTTAATTTCAGTCTCTGCCTCGTTGCACAAAAGACGTATTCTCTCTCGATGTGTGATTTAGAACTCAACCAACATATATGCATTTGAAATTAGCTGACCTGGCAGCAGTTTGAGCGATTCGGGGGTTTTATCGTCCAGTGGCAATTCAAATTCCACCGCCTTTGATCTATCGTCGGTCATAGACAACTTAAACAATAAACAGAATGAAGAATTATCTTTCAATATATTTTAGCTGGAGTTAAATAGCAACTTGCATAATATTTCAAATCAAGCTTTGTCAGGAATAGAATAATACATTGTTAGTTGTGTTTTTCATAAATTGAAATTAATACTCGGATTTCACCAAGAGCAGTTTAACTAGCTTTGTATGTGTGCAATACAATTTTTTGTAATTTAGTTACAATAAATGTAATATACCCCTAGTTAAAAAAGTATATATAAAATTTTAGTTTCGCAGCATAATGTTTGGAGCTGTAGTTAGACGTAGTAATAATATTCAAGCCCATGCAGAAGTAGCTAGCATTTTGAACATATAAAGGACGAATAAAGAGTTTCAAAAGTTCAAAATTCCACCTACTTATGTATGGGCTTTGCTTTGTTATTCTTACTATGTATTCTAGTTTTGTTTTTGGAACAACATTTCTCAATAGATGCTTTGATCTATAAAAATACCTAGACCGAGAAACGTTTTTAAGTATATTATAATTCTATGTTTTAAGGGTTTTGCTACTGTATTACCTGGATGAGATAGCGTGCGGTCGTGGCCGTGAACCTCATGAGAGAATCCACAAATGTCGGTTCACACAAAGATGCTTTGGTCGTAAGATAAACTGCCATTGCTGTTGAAAAAAAAATGTCCACTAAGCAGATTGTAGCTGAATATCTTTAGATCAGGTTGTAGCAAGGTTTCTCAACCATGGACTTCGGAGCCCCTAAGCAGTCATTTAGGGACACGAGGATATACAACGCTTATAATATACCTCTAAGCCAGTGGTTCTCGGCCAGCGGGCCATGGCTCACTGGTGGGCCATGGAAAATGTTTAGGTGGGCCACAGACTAATTTAAAAAATCTAGATTTATGGAACAATTCAGTTTCATTTATGTCACTATACTTAATTTTACAAGAATAATGGCTTGGGGGGGGGGGGAATTGAGAAGGAATGTAAATGAAAGGTTAATTGATTGTTCAGAAGCACGAAAAGAAAGCACGAAAGAAGTTCAGAAGCACGAAAGAAGGACCACTGGTCTAAGCTCTAACAACCCTTTTAAAGCTGATAATTAGATGTTTATGGGATAAAAGTTAAACTAATAGAAATAATATAAGATTTATTTTTATTTAAAAAAAAAAGTTGGTTGTATCAGAATAATTTATAAATTTAAGCTAGCATTAGTGGTTTATGTTAACAAACTAATACCCGATTTCGGACAAAAATACGGCAATTCGATACGATACCTAGTATCGGACATCTCTTTCAGTATATTTACATTTGTTACATCAAGAATGCTATGATGGGAATGTGATTTGTCACATCTCGTCATCCATACACACAAACCTCTTTCGAAAGCGTTTTTTGCCATGTTGAACAAATCCGAGTTTCCCTCCATGGCCATGACGTCATGCAAGGTGTTGCGCAATCGGTTGAGTTCCTTGTTGAGTTGGTAGAATTTCACCAACAAGCTGAAGAAAAAGTGTGCGTTTTGTGTAAAACAAAAAAAGTAACTAAATTTAACAAATAGGTTTATTTTTTTTCTAATATCAGACAAAATATAAACTTAAATTAAAACTATTTAAAAAAAGTAACAAATTAAATAAGTTTTGCGTATGTTCTATTAATGTTAACCCCTAGATTTTAAATATATGTGGAGAAATTTTCAGTTGAAATAACTATTATAATATTGGTAATACAACTTGGAATAATACTAATAAATTAAAACTTATATTCAATAAACGTTAAATAGTAATACGACTTAGGATAATACTATAATAAATATATTAAAGCCTATAATGAATATAGGTTAGGTCTGAAAAAAGTAACTTCAGTCAAAAAGTGCCATGTACGTGACTTTTTTATACGCCAGTCTATATAATGTGTCACGAATTAAACCCCAATGAGAAATTCAAAATTCCTTTGACATTTTCTTACCCGTGCATTCCGAGGTGTAGCGATGCGTGCGTCATGAAGAAGCACTTTGTAATGAACTTGAACGACGGGGGAAGTGTAAGTTTGCTGGGGCTGGCTTGCTCGCTTTCCACGGACACAATGCACGTCTCCTTGTGCAGATCTGCGTTTCAACAAAATGAATACGTTCTTGGATTGTTGTTAACGCCCGATTTGTAACATAAGTTACTGATACCGAAAAAAATAATAAATACCCCTTTCAAAAGGTATTTCGTGTACTAGCCTTTATCGTTGGCCATTATAAGTCCAGAAGTGCTTGATCACAGAATACGCATTGTGCATATGTCCGTTTCGGTTGTTAAATACCGACTGATAACGGTTCCGGTATACCGGAGGTCGTGAGTTCGAACCTCACCAAAAATAGTTGTTTTTTCAGGCTGGCCTTGCTTGCAATCCTGATCATGCTGACTTATTTCGGTAAGCTTTTCCGAAGGCTTTTTGTGTACTATATAATAATGGTTGCCGTTATCGTTTGTCAGTACGACGTTGTTTTCTAGCCTGGCCTTGCTTGCACGAAATGCTTGCAAATAATTAGGTTGCTGTTTTTTTGCCCTTGGATGGTTTCGAAAGTCAAAAGCGACAAAGCAATGGGGTTTAATACTTTGTTAATTTAGGGGGAAATTGTCCTTTTGATTGTGGCTCTAACACAGTGGTTCTCAACCTTTTTTCTTTCGTCGCCCATTTACGTTGCAAAAAAATCTGTGGCCCAATAATTTTTTATGAAAGAAAAAACTGTAAAATCGGTTTAGAACAAAACACAGCAGAACATATTTCAAAACAGATTATTTAATCAACCGTGCATTAGTGAGATACTTGCGGCTGAACAATAAATTTACATTCCTTTTTTATTCCTCCCCAAGTCATTATTCCTGTAAAATTAAATATAGTGACACAAATGAAACTAAATCTAGCTTTTTTAAATTGGTCTGTGGCCCACCTTAAATGTTCTTATGGCCCACTGGTTGAGAACTGCTGTTCTAGTACCAACAAAAACAGATTTGTGAGGTCCAATAAACAAAAATAAAAAACATTTTATGAAGTATTAAAGCTAAATGATATTAGAAGTAACGAAACGGTTCAACCTTGGATATGAATTCCTCTACGAAGACGTTCTTCTGGGCTTGCTTGCATGCAATATGTCGGGTCGATCTTAAGGAACTTGTCCTTGTTCTCAGATTTGTCTGCAAAAATGCATAAGAAGCATATTAGGAAACTGACAAGCGTAATACATCATATGAAACCCATAGAAATTACTGTGTCACGAATGCTACTAGTCACACTACATTGGCTTTTACAAAACACAACGCTAAAGAAATGTAGTCAGTCGATTGGTCATGTTAAATATCACACTTTTTACATGTATTAGTATAAAAAACTCTTTGTAAGAAAACATAGAAAATTAGATTGTCTCATAAAAATTAAGGAAATTGTTACTTTTGGCGGGTTGTCTATTACTTTTATTTTTTATTAAACAACATCAACCTTCTTGGGTATGCACGGATCTGTAATGTAGCTTAAAAATAAATTGCAAAGTCAAAAAGGTCGAGTAGATCGACATCATCTTGATTAAGACGTTTCGATACAAGCTTGTATCATCTTCAGTTAATTTGACTGCAGAAGTTAATCATTATCAATGCATCACTGATGAAAAGGTGTACGCAATCGTATCGAAACGTCTTAATCAAAACGATGTCGATCTACTCGACCTTTTTGGCTTTGCAATTTATTATCAACTGTTTTTTGTGAAACAAAAGCAAACCTGCACTTTTGGAGCTTGGCAGACAGAAGGGGATTGAAAGACGACAAAGCACTGCAGAAAGATTGAGAAAAACTGCGTCCGAGCGAAAAACAGATTTCAACGGATTCGTGTTTTCATGCATCCAAAGTTTACCAGCAGCTGAACAAAAATATAAAAAATCATTATGCTAAGTTGTAAAAAATTGTCCCTTCAAAGTTTAAAATACCCTTTTAGGTTAAAATAAACATTGTCAATTAATGCACATTTTTTTTCAATAGATCTATATCGAATACCTGAATTTTGATAGAGAATAACTCCAATCCACGTTAAAAGTTTGTCCTGTGTGGACTCGTATCGAATCAAGTTGTAGAAGATGTTACGCAAATGGCCATGGAATTCATCTAATGCCTGTATATAACGATAATAACGAAAATGAAATAGGCAGAGATGTACTTTATCAACTAACACAGTGCTTTTTAACCCGTTGGATGATTGTACGCATTGTGCGGAAGAAAATGGTGCTTTATTATATTTTATTGTGTGTAATACAGTAATCAAATAAGCTGGTGCGCCCTCTTATGCGTTACAGGTGCAGTAATATATAGTCTCGCAGTGGTTCATTGCAGTTTAAACTATCTATTTTATATCGGTTAAGGCTTAGGCAAGCGGTTTTAATACACAGCAACCCTTTCATTGTTATTTCACAAATAAAACTAAAGGTTGCAAACCTACTGTGCTTGTTTGAAATTTAAAAACGAATTTCAGTATACGTTTTGTTTGACTGTCAAACACAAAAAAGTCGATTGCCAACAACAATCATGAGAAAAATATAGCCTAATTACATATTCACAGTGTTTGTAAAAGCATATATAAACCAGAGCAAAATATTACAGCGTGTATTCTCTCTTCTTCCTGATCTGCAGCTGATTGTCTGAGATCGGCGACATCGGCAAAAAAAGCGTGTGAGTTGCTTGTAGGGTCGGTTATCAAACATGACTTTCCTGGAGAAAAAATAGTTTTTACCAGTAAAAATTTTAAAGTCAAATATTGCTTTTTTCTGAATATTTTGTTTATGGAGATACACAACATGTGGAAAGTTAAATAGACACTGTGTTTACAAAATAAGGTTTTAAATACTTAAATAAACAAAACACAACTCTTTAAAAAAACGAACATGCACTTATGCCATTGGGCTTTCTTATTTAATCAGACATGGTTTTCTTACAAAGAAAAAATCAGTAAATCTCCAAGGCACATACAAATTGTGTTTCTCAAAAATTAAAAAAATTTTTAGAAAACCTTCACTTTTAAACATTAGAAACAATCTTTCAATGAAAATATTTAAAAAATATATATTTAGCAACATCATTTTATTTGTAATATATGTTATATGCATCTTACCTAAAAGTAAACCAAGCATAGTGTTCATATCCATTGAAATGAGACTAAGTGGTGAAGCTTGGTATCTAAACGCGAGTAAAACTTGACAAATTTCCTCTGCGCCAGTTAAAAGCAGAAGCGTATTTAGGCAATCCTTTAGATCTGGATCCGCTATAGAAACCTGAAACAACATTATAAAAACTCTAAGTGAACATTTCAATGACGGTTTTACAAAGCAGGTATAAAAAATAAAAAAAAACCTTATAATCTAAAATAAAACTTAAAATCTTACAAAAAAAAAAAATGAAAATCAAATTGGAAAGTTTTGGAGGAACTTTATAAAAACTTAAAAAAATAGAACCAAAAATAAAAACTTAATTAAATTGAAAAAAAATAGGGAATTATAAAATAGCATCACACAAAATAATGGTATGTAAATATAAACTTGTAAACTTGGAATTTATAAAATTTATCTATTTAATTTATATTTATTTATTTTTACGTTATCGCAAAGAGCTTAAATTATTAACATTAGAAACAAAAGTTTGGCCTATTCCAATTATATATACTCCTGAATATTTGGCTGTTTTCAGAATAAGAACAAAGGTAAAATAGAAGAAAATTTATTTACCTCAGGGTCTATAATGGATTTGACGAGCAATCTAAAGACGGGAACAAAGACTTTCTCAACCTCAGCTTGTGATTCGCGCAGCAGAAATTTGCTGAGGGAATGTATGCATTGAGCAAAACCAGTAGCTGCAAACAAGCAAACGTTTAACTGTTAGTAAACATATAAAGTCACAACAAGTTAAACAGAGGTTTGATATAGATCAGTGGTTCTCAAACTTTTTCTTAAAAATTATGCAACGGTCCAGTAGCATTTTTGTCAATTGCTCGCGGTCCCCTTAAAAATACACACAAATAAACATAAAATAACACGTTTGGATGGGACGGGTGCACTTACAGTCTTAGGTAGACTTGTTGGTGCCGTATTTAGTATTGTAACGCTAACAAAATCACTTTATTTGAGTAAAGCAATCACGATAAGTTTTAAAACCGCGACCGTACAACCCACAATGGAAGCACAGCAAGCTGTAGAAACGTAATTCTTATTAGCACAAAGCATCACTATGACGTCACAATGCACAATTCAGCTCAAAGCATGCAATCACGTGAATGAACAACTAATCGTAGCTTTTGATGACGAGCGCAAACACGTTGAAATTAAAATGTTCTCCTTCAGGAGGTCTAGTTGATTTTTGTTAGGTGCTTCGCGGTCCCAGAAAATTGTCTCGCGGACCCCAGTTTGAGAACCACTGGTATAGATGGACATCAAAAAGTACATTTTTACATTTACAAAGGTGGTGAACTAGTTTTATAGGTCTGAGCAACACACTTTTGCCATTTTGCACAATTTTAAAACTTTCATTTTTGCGAAGACAACACATTAGGATATTCAGTTACTCAATGAATAACTTTACAATCAAGTTGATATAATATGTGTATGTAATTTCACTGTCTAAATATTTGAACATGTCAGCACTATAAATATGACATTGTTTTTGTATCTTGTAAATACAATTAAAAATTACTAAAATAATTAAGATATAGGTTTGTACCTGGCATTCTACAATTTTGCTGCAGTATTCTGAAAAGGGTGAGATGCATATTTTGCACTATATTATCCGCAAACATTTCTTGCTGAAGGAAGCATAACGCAAGATGGCCGACAATAATCTCTGTGCATTGTACAGCTATAGACTCTAATTCATCTGTGTTATGAATCTACAAAATTATCAAAAACATAAGGAATAGAGGTTAATCATTTGGCAACAATGACAAAGAAATCTAGATCTAACAATAATACATAATATCACAAAAGCTTCCGACTTCTTACATTGTACAATAAAGTTGAAATCTTTATTTTGTTTGGGCAATATTTTAACAGTTTTATCACTAAATTTTCTGCAAAATAATACTAATGAAAGATTATTTATTTATAGAAAATGCCGTGAAATAAAAGTTAATTATTTTAAAAGACTCTGTTTGACAACTGACAACAGAAAACATAGTTTTTGAAACAGACAAAAACGATTATAGCTAGTTTTTTAAAGCTTTAAGCAACAGATAAATGAAACTATAATTATGTAAAAAAAAAACGGTTAATAAGAAAACAGAGAACTTACTAGAGTTTGGCTTCTGTCATAACAGGCAAATAAGTAGAGTAGAGGATTGGATTCCAAAGCATCCGCCGGCTTTTGTAAAGTGACTTTACCTTTTCTTGTTAAAAGGTTTGACGGCAAATCTTCAAGCAACAAGCGATCCAAGAGAATCTATCAGAATAATTCAGTGGGTTACCAAACACATTCTAGGCTTTTATTAGGCTAATTCAAATTAAAGAATGCTAAACAATTTAGAAATGTTCTTGCTTTATACAATAGGAATTACTTACATGGTTTCTTAATCCTTAGCCATGATTCCTTGATTAGTATTAAAAAAACTTGGCAACTATTTGTGTTAATTATTTTTTTAACCACCAACTGAACTGAGAGTAAAAAGGGCTTTTTGAAGTGCTAACTATACACAGATATATTTCAGTTACTATATAATTACAGAGTTAGGTAGATTCAACATCCTAGTCCTATGTTAATGAGAAGTTGTCTCTCAAGGGACCATGGACTAAAGTTTGAGAACCACTGACCAATTAGTATGTTCGCAAATTTATAAATTTAGGCGAAGATTTAACATACATTTCCCACATCTGATATCTCCATATGGGGGACCTGGTCACCATTTCCCAAGTAAATTGCAAACTCTGTTGAATCTGTAGGCTCATCCAAAAAGTCTGGAAAAAGCAACGAACAGGTCAAAAATAATAGTCTGTATTATTGAACTGTGAGTTAAATATTTACCTTTATTTGTCGTAATTAGAAAAATTCTTTCCAAAAGCAAGCTGGTCTCACTTTGCCTTTGTTTCTAAATAAAAGAAGACAATAAAAAAAAATATATTTTAAAATAAAAAAATGTCTAAGTAGAAATGATGTCGCAAAGCTATTTCATGACACTACATTCCAACAAGGCACAAAAAGGTATTAGTTTGTAAACCATTTATTGGCAACATTAAAAATATATTGTAGATTCCCAAAAGAAATAGAATAAATGCGCTTTGATTTTAATCAACTTTTTAAATAAATAGAGTGGATAGTCACAGACTTATCTTAAACAACCCAACAGTAAAAAAAATAATAATTAGCAATGTTGAAAGTAGAAACTAACATCATTAAATTAACATCATTTTGTATCTACTGTTCAGTGTAGTTTGCATCAAAATTTAATATAACTTTTCGATTATAATATAGGCATGTAATGTTAGTAAATAGTGTTGCGGTGAAATGCTGTTAGTCTCTATATTATGATTAATCCACACAAAAAACACAAGGTAAACTTGTAATTAAAAACAAACTTGGATTTAATATTCTGGACTTGTTACTCTACATTTAAAACCTACTATTCTGGCATACATTGCAATTCTACTTTGAACATCGAGTAAAAAATCAAATTTTATCTCTGTCTGCTTACTGTTAGTTCCCCTTGCGATATTTCTTGGTTGATGGCCGATTTGAAAGCATCTGCCTGCTGTTGTGAAGGAAAAAGAGAAAAGAATGGATTTGCTTGTTTTTCAGCCATAATTTTATCGTTCTACAGGTAATTCGTTTACAACATTAGATCAAAGGAGTTGAAAGACACAGACCTAAACATTTTGCAAAAAAATCATATTCAAGTTGTAGTGTTCATGTCACAATAATACAACGATTAATAAACAATACAATCCGTTATAATATCTCCTCATCTAGTACGTAAATTTTGTTTAAAACATAAACAACTGTTTAAAATGTTATTATTACCTTTGCTATCATGAGTTGCAAAACTTTAAAAATGTCGTTTTTTTATTTTATTAAAACGTTGACACAGTTTACCTTAAATAATGTTTCAAAAATAAAAGAAAACCATGCCTTACATTTTTTGTTTTGTATTTATGTATATATTGTTTACTTAATATTAAATTTCAATAAAGGAATGCATGTAAAATAAACATCATTTTTGGCACTTGTTTGCGTTTTTATCAAATATTACCCTCTTTTTTGCTCTTTTATCTAAAATATATAAATTCTAAAAAGCATTAAATGTGGTATTCGGTATAGAAAGGCAAAAAATATTTTAGCAAAAAAATCAGTCACGCTTGACCAATTACGCCATGACCTAGATGACGCAACAAAGTAGGTACTTTCCCAAAAATATACTTAATAATAAACAAATATAAAATTTTAAGATTATACATTATTCAAAAAATAAAATATTTGAAGGGTTGCCTTTCATTACTGACGTTTTCAAGTTCTAAAGATTGTTTAATAGTCTCTTGTACACGAACAATTGCAGAATTGACAAAATCTCCTGAATTATGTCTGAGCTCCACACTTAATAGTGTCCGGACATAGGCCTAGTAGTTTCGAAACCAGTTTATATGTTATATCGTCCCGGTTTAGTTTTTATTTAAATTGGGTTAAACCTAGAACTTGCGGTCAATATAAAAAAATATATGTAGGCTATAGAGTAATTATTGGAATTTATCTGTTTGTAAGTTCAATGTAGTATAAAACAGTTTGGCAGTTATTAAAACCTCTAACAATAGGAAAGTTACCCTTCTTTAACGAACATGATTTTTTCAGCATAAAAAATAGTTTCAGAAACATTTTTGCAAACGGTGCCAAATTCGTTCGTGATATAACTTGACTCTGGGCTATGGGTTGTAACCTGTTTTTTTAAAGGTTCGTGTTTGGTTAAGTTTTATTTTTTTTTTGATATTTGGTTGGGATCCTTGAAATCTTACAAAAAAACAGTTTAGGTTCGGTTACGGTTCGGGAAAAAATATACACATAAAACCGTTTTTTTTTTAAATATGGACAAAAAACGTTTTTTTAAGACCCGGTTAGCGGGTTCGATGAGACTACCTGTTTTAAATATCTAATTGTATAGATGTGTGAAGCTGAAAAACTAAATTGATGATCTTACATCCAACTTTAAAATAAAAAGTAGGCCTAGCTATTTCTAATTAGGCTAATAGCCTATATATTGAAGTTGTGCGTTATTTCTTAATTAGGCTTATACTGCTTTTCAATTATTATCAATTACATTATCACGACATACATTTATTACGAATTTTATAGGTCTATTCAATATCGTTCCCGAGTATGTAATTGTAGTTATGTTGCCTATATGGTTGGAAGGAATCATATGTGATTACAGCTGCCATTGCTTGGTAAGCCTTGGGGAATATGGTTGGATGCAAATTATTATTCGGTAATCGGCAACTGCAACTGCAGTAGTTAGACCTAGATAATATTGATGTCCAGATTTTTCTTTATGATTAGTGCAGGTTTTGGTCACTGAGCATGGTTCATTTAATCTAAAAAGTAAATCGGTTATTTATGCGTATTTTTAAGCTACACTCCACCAGAATTATTTTGATTTTGGAGAATAGGCTTGTTATTGTCTTAAAGACAGCGTAAAGGTTTCTAACAGCTTTATTGTGTTATAAGATTTAATCCATGGAGTGTACGTCATAGTTTGAATTAAAATGTTAACCTACAAGATAACGCAATGACAATCTATGAGTCGACTTTTGTTTCTATGTTTCCCAATTAAGTTGTTTTACCTAAATTTTACGGAAAAAAATATTCTAAAACTTTTCGCAGATACAAATTTGCGCCATTGCAAGAAAGTAAAAAAAAAAGTAATTTAGGTTTGTTTGTTGACTTTACCAGTTTTAATGAATTTTTAAGACTATAAAATCTCTGTGATTATTTAGTGTATTTTTAGTCTTCTTTAACAAATGTAAAGCTAACCCCTGGGCAATCTAATTGGGACGACTACCGGCGATTTATGTTAACCATGTAAAATGTCAATACAACACTAAATCGAACAGTTGTCCATACAGTACAATTTTAATTTTGGAAACAAAATATAACAGTTTTTTTAGGTCTACAGATAACTTTAAAACTGCTTTTAGATCATTCTTGGCACCAGTCCGTATTCCTTTTCTCTGTTGGGAATTCACGTTGTGCTTCCCAATGTGACTTGCAGTAGGTCCTTAACTCCCTCTGGACCTAAGAAGCAGGAGCCGAGTCTCTCTGTTTCGCGGCAATAACAACTAGTCGGTTATCAAAGCTACTTAAAAAACACTCGCAACCGGTTCGAAAAATGCACACTTGTGCCTTTGGGGGTTTGAACAGTAATATTGATAATATTAAAACAAAACTGTTTTGGCAACTGCTAAGTGATAACTTTAAAGATACAAGAAAACAATTTTAAATCACAGTCTTGTGTGTTTTTTAATATAGTGGTGGCGTTTTCTTATATTATTCCCTGCCTTTTTAAACCACTTTTGTGGTTTTTAAATATCTTAAAAAAGAAGTGCAACTTAAGGATGACCTCTATAAAGACGGCCATGTAACGTGGTCAAAGAAATAGAAAATACAAAAATGTTTTAAAATAAAATTGTTAATTATATAGGTCAGTGATCCTCAAACTGTGTAACGCGGTATACTATAGTGTGTCTCGAGGGAATTTTTAAGTGTGCCGCTAAATGTTTTGTATTTTTTAAACTATTCCTATTCGTATTACAAATTGGCACGCAGGCCAGCAAGTGAAACTTCAACGCACACTATACTTTGGAAAACTGATAATATTAAGATACCTATTGCTTAACCGCGCAGTAAGGACAATTGTCAAGTTATGATTTTGATGTTTTGTGAAAAGTGTGCCGCGGTGATTTTTTATTTTTTACTGTGCCGTAAGCTAAAAACGAGAACCACTGATTTAGGTTAGTTTACATGTGGTGTCTCACGTTTTACACCAGAAATAGCATCTGGCAGAAATTTCGAAAAGGCAAATAGTTATTTGTACTTAGATTGCAAACTTTTTGCGTGCACCAAAGCTCAAACACAAAAATTGACTCTAGTCTAGACAGTTATAACTTATTTGTTCATTTGACAGACACAAAACTATAGCTTTGCTAGAGTATTTTGCTGTTACTGATCAGGAATTAAGGTCGACATTTAACTTGCAAGGGTCAAGGTGATTTATTATTCACATATTCAGTGCAACTATAGTCTCAACAGTGATAACTTATTTGTTCATTTGACAGACACAGAACTTTAAACAAATGCTGTTAAACGTTCTCTTAGTTTGTCTTGGCTTCCTCCTGATCAGCTCCGCCCAGCGTTGCAGTTACGTCACAACTCCAGTCTGCGACAATAACGTCACAATAACTCCGGGATTGCTGGGTGGGCCAAAGGGGCCCAAGGGAGACCGGGGTCTGCCGGGCAAGCCCGGATCCGGTGCCCCTGGGCCAAAAGGGGAGCCCGGTCCACGAGGCGCCAAAGGCAGTATGGGGCCGGTTGGACCGAGTAATGATGAAACAGTTGCTAAAGTGTGGGCGCATATTCAAGGTAATGACTTATATCATATATAAACTGATGTTACCAGGCATAATATTAATCAAAAAATATCTCCTCTGGAAAGTGTATTTCTTTTTTAACGTTTCGGCGACCTATTAAAGCCGCCTTCTTCAGATTGAATGGCGTCGTTTGCCCTGAAGAAGGCGACTTTAATAGGTTGCCGAAATGTTAGAGGAAATATAATTACCAGAGGGCTGTTTTTTTGACATATATCATGCAGCAATTATGTTTTTGGATTTATTAGCAATTAGGGACGATCGGCAAAGTTAAAAAAAAAACGATGAGTTAAAACCAAGCCTAGTAAAGCTAAAATACTTATTCTGAAAAATAATATGGTTAAAAAGGGTTCTGTACGTTTTGAGTTTGAAATATTTATTTAGGTAACACCCGTACTTTCTTCACCAAATATATACTTTTTACAAAAGAGTTTATTGGACAAAATATATTTATGATGCATTTCTGAATGTGCTACAGCAGTTATGAAACTAGTTGTATTTTTGTCATAAATATAGCGAGTCCAGGTGCACCTTTTCTGGATAACTGCGGCCTGACCGGTAAAACCTTTAAATTGCCTCCTTTTTAACGGTAAAACGTATTTTGCGCAAGACAAGATTGATTCAAAATCCTTGCTGTAAGTGCGCGGTATTAAAACGATTGAGGAGTAGTGCTTTGCCTAAAACAAAATTCTCGCAGATTTCGAAAAATCAGTTACTGCCAACACCAGCTGTGCCACGTCGCCATCTAGCGGAAAAACAACACTTCGCGGTGGCAAGGAAGCTTATTGCGAAGACGGATGGACGGTAAAACACCTGCTAATTTAACTTACATTTAATGTTGGAGAATAATATGAAAATTTTGACAAACATAATAACGTGAAGATCAAGGGTTCGTGCTTCTAAACAGTTAATTCTCAGACTGTTTATTTAAGATTATTTTGGTAAAACAGTCACAACTCACAACTATAACTTAACATCCTTTAATATTGAATCTTGAGCCTTTTATATGTTATAGCCTATACGTGCGTAGTTTTGAGTTATAAGTAGTTAATCTATGACGTCATCTCTGAAAATGTCTTGCCTACACTGGTCTACTGAGCCTTACAGGGATAGACTACTCAATAAAACATTTCCGATACTATGTTAAAACACCTGCGAATATAACGATTTGTATTTTTAAACACGTATTTAAATATACAAATCAAAGAACAGCTCCTCTGGTAATTGTAATTATTTACGATATTCTTGGTTGAGACTAGAGATAGAACGATATATCGGTTTACCAATAATACCGGCCGATATATCGGTATCGGTAAATTTGGCTGATATTTAGGCCGATATTTCACTACGAAAATATGCCGCTACTTTATATGAATCAACATTTCCATAAAAAATTGCTTTATGTGTAAACTTGAACAAATAGGTAGTATCGAATAATTGTCAAATATAAAACCAAATTACACTTTAATTATACATCATGTCAAAAACGGCACTCTTTTGTTTATTTTTTTATTAGCTGGAATATAAATTACGCCAGAAAATAACCGCACAAGCTTAATGTATCAGGTCAAAAGTTTTAAGGAATACATAAAAGGTATATTAAATTTGTTAATTTTAGGTATTTCAACGAAGATACGACGGGAGTGTAAATTTCTATCGCAACTGGAACGAATATAAAGAAGGTTTCGGGAGTCTTTCAGGCGAATTCTGGCTAGGTATATTAGTTTTTCAAACGTCGTTATTGTAGGCTATAATGGTCTAACTGTATTCAAACATAAATCAAGTAATAAGTAGAGTTCTACAAACCACAGTTATACAAAAGTTAAAAGTTATACACAGTTATACAAAGTTATATTAACCACAGTTATACAAACTTTTGGGTCATAAACAGTTTTTAGATATTTTAAAAGCAACCATAGCCTGACATTTGTAATAGCAAACAGGTATACAGTTGTACATCTTGTAAAAATGTTCATAATAATCATTATGAACTTTTAGGGCTGGACAAGATCTACGACCTTACTGCTGGCAGACAATGCAGACTGAAAATTGATTTGTGGGATTTCAGAGATGAATACAGATTCGCCGAATACAGGTAAATTATCCACAGCTAAAGTTTCCATTTAAACCAGGGGTTCTTAAACTGGGATCCATGGACCCCTTGGCAGTACGTGAACTAGTTTTAGGGGGTCCATGAAGCCCTAATTATAATATTAGATTATATATTTAAAAAGTAATCATTTTTTCAAAAAAAAAGTGTTTAATTAAAAATAAAACGTTTTTGTACTGAATGTATATTTAGACTCCATTGCGCTTTTGCTTTTTTGGACCGAAAAACAGCATTGTAAGTCGCTTTGTATTGTGACAACACGTCATGCCGTCATCTCTAAAATTCCTTGCCTGCACTGGTCGACGGGAAACATAAATACTTTTTTGGGGTCTGCGGTAAAAACAGTTTAAAAAACCCTGATTTAAACCATGTCACTAAAACGCAGTGCGTTCTCCATAAACGACGAGACAGACAACTACAGGTTGAAGATCGGGGGTTACAACGGGACAGCTGGCGACAGCATGATGTACCCGGGCGTGTTCAACCATAACGGAATGCAGTTTTCAACCAAAGATCGCGACAACGACCCGTCGTAAGTCGGCTTACACCTTACACGTTCACGTGTGCATTTTGTGTATTCGTGTTTGTGTGTGTGTGTGTGTGCGTGTGTGTGTTTGTGTGCTGTTTGTGTATGTGTCTTTTGTGTATGTGTCTTTTGTGTAAGGTCGTCCTGTGACGTATGCATTCGTGTTTAAGTGTGTAGAAGTGTGTTTGTATGTGTTCGTGTGCGTGTATCTGTGTGCTGGTGGTTGTGTATTGGTGTGCGATTTTGTATGTGTGTATGTACTGTGCATGTGCTGGTGTGTGGTGGCTGTGTTTGTGTGGGTGATTTCGCGCGCGCGCGCGCGTGTGTGTGTGTGTGTGTGTGTGTGTGTGTGTGTGTGTGTGTGTGTGTGTGTGTGTGTGTGTGTGTGTGTGTGTGTGTGTGTGTGTGTGTGTGCGCGTATTTGTGGACGCGTCTTGTGTGTGTGTGTGCGTTTGTGTGAGTGTGTGTTTGTTTTTGTGTTTGTGTATGTGTGTATTGGCGTGTGCTTTTCTGTGTTTATGCACTTTTGGTGATTATGTCTGTATGAGTTGGAGTTGTATGTGTATGCGTCAGCTTTCATGTGTGTTTGTGTGTGAAGTGTCATGTGTGCGTGTGCGTGTATGTGGGAGTGTGTGTGTGACGTCTTACTATGACGTATCATGATGTTTATATTGTGGCTTACTTTTTTGGCGCTTTAAGGTGGGCAAACGCTATAACAAACCCCTTCGGACTCTCCCTACGTTATAAACACAACAACAGCTATAGTTGTACTGTTTAGCACCCGCAGCTGTTCCACAATTTGGCGAGGTGCTTGGTGGTTCAACATCTGCTTCTGGGCTCATTTGAACGGCGAGTGGGGAAGGTCAACTAGAGCGGGAAAGAATATTTTGTGGGAAAGCTGGAGGGGAGACAAGGAGGCTTTGAAAGCCACCACTATGAAACTGAGATGCGATTAATCAAATCAGATGTATGGGATTGACCACATAATGCTAAAACTAAAACATTGTATAATCGTTTGGCGTGTGACCCAAGATTCGAAATAACCGTTTTGCAAACATCCAGTTATTATACGAAATTAGCCGTTTCGTAAAAAATCAGTTGATTAAACAACTTTACCAGTTTGGATTTCGTGCTTTATATAACGTTTGTTTGCTGCCGAATTACAACTTAATAGTATTGCTGTGGATACTTTTATTTTTATAGTTAAGTAGCCTATAGTTTGTAAACAAAAAATACTTTTTTTAAAGATAACTTTTTTTTAAAGAGGCATGACAAATTTACTGCTTTTATGACCTTGGGATTAGGCGAAGTAGGTTATTTTTTAATAGAGATTTGCTTTAATCGTTTAAAAGGCAAATCAAAGGGCATATTGAACCACCAAGCATTGACCAACTGCGTAGCTCGTTTTAATAAACAAAAAATAACAGCTTAAGGCCCGTTTACACTTCAGCTGCAGTGAGCTGCGCTGGGCGTAAAAATCGCTCCAAACGTAACTTGTTTTTATAGCTGCACTGGGCTTGAGTTTAGCAAAGCGTGAAAATCGCTCCAAAGCGTATTTTTAAGCTAGCTGCAGCTGCTGCACGGGGCTTGAGTTTAGCAAAGCTTGAAACGCTCGCCACAATAGAATTTGAATGCAAATTACGCTTTGCTCAGCTCAGTGCAGCTGTAGTGTAAAGGGGCCTTTACTGCTGTAAATCAACGTAGGTAATGTCCAAGTTAGTGCTATAAGACTTATTGCTTGAAACTTTTAAATCTATAAAAGGAATAATGTCAAGTGTTACACGTACTTGTAAATTCATTATTATTTCAAGTCCGAATTGTTGAACAGAAACCTAACCAGCATTTTTTATTATAATTTTTGTTTCGTGCTGCAAGTTAAAAAAAACACAATATCAGTCTTAACTACAGCTATTCACAAATAGCACTAAACAACACAAACGCAATATGAGCCTAATTACTCTGGATATTTGTGTAATCGCGGTAATAGAATGAGCAAAAAGTAAATCTTTCTTTTAATAAAATATTGAATTTTTAGAGATCGATTTTTAAAAACAGAAAAGCATATAGCTGTTGTATTAAGTTTCTATTTCAAGTACAACAAACCGTTTCAGCATAGAAATCTCATACATATAGATCGTCTTTTCAACAAAATTCAGTTTAGCCTACTAAGTTACAAACCAAATAAGAAAAAAATAATTTTACGATTTTTTGCTCTTTGGGTTGGTTTGGAATTTAAATGCATATATAGCTGTTGTATTAAGTTTCTATTTCCAGTAAAACAATCCGTTCCAGCATAAAAATAACACACCTATAACGTTCGTTATATGCGCCCCGGTCTATGCGCAGAACGCTATATGAGGCTAAATTCTTGTAGGGAAACGCGTCTCCTATTTCAGCCTCTTAAACAACCACACACAGTTTGAATTTGAAACTTGTTGTTGATCTGAAGAAAGAATCAACGAAGCTGGCACAATACGGGAAGGAGACGGTTTCTACACAAAGGCAACGTGTCAAAACCAATTAACTCATAGTACAATTTCAAATATTATGCTCACCAACTATTTGGGCAACCGGGAGAATTCGAAGCAATCAGCGTCACTAACTTATCAAACGCCTAAATAAAACCAGCAATTTAGCAAACAAGGCCTCATTATGACGTCACACACACATAAACATAAACTTACCAAGACTTAAAGCAAATTTATGTAGTCAAGAAAGAGTGAGATTTCACTCTGATAAAGTTCACAAGAAAAGGCACTGCAAAACAAGAGCAGTGTAAATACTACATTAATGACGTTATCATATACACGAAGCCATATTTCTAGGCGAACTGACTACTTGTGGTATAGCAAATTTAGCAAATGTTACTTTACATATTGACATATTCCAGGGTTGCAAAACCACATTATACACAACGCAACTCACCAAGAATAATCTTTCGAGTAACAAATACTTCATTTTACACAAAACAGCAGCAAAACAACTTTCACCGCGACAGTCAGGCGAAAAAGAAAAACCGCATGTATCGGAAAGTAAGCTCACAACGGTACAGCACCAATGTCTCATAGAAATCGGTAATTACTGGCAAATACGATGTAACATACCCCCCAACAATGTACGAATCCGAGGAGTTCATTCACAACAAACACAAACATCGGACAGTAATTGCGAATTCAGCATATACGATTAATCACGCTTCGTGTCACCATGAAGTAACCAACACAATTTCGCGATCGGGCGTCTCAATTCACCAGCACGAGTCTTGACGATCACTTGACGCACGATTCCCTTTCGATCAGGAAGTACATCGATCACGCGACCCAGGAGCCATTTGCTCCTAGGCTGGTTGTCATCTGCCACCAGCACGACGTCGCCGGCTTCGAAATTAGTATGTCCTTTCGTCCATTTGGATCTGGTCATGAGCGTCGGCAGGTACTCCCGAGACCATCGCCTCCAAAACTGGTCAGCTAGGTATTGCACCTGCCGCCAGCGGTTGCGATGGTAACAGTCCTTTTCCGTAAACAGCCCGGGGGGCATGTTCGGCGCTGCACGTTGCAGCAGTAGGTGGTTAGGTGTTAGGGGCCCTTCATCCCTGGGATCGAACGTCACAGGGACCAAGGGACGAGAGTTCAGGATCGCCTCGACCTCCACCATCAGAGTGTTCAGCCTTTCATCTGTTAAGATCTGCTCCGCAAGAATTGCATTGAGAATTTTGCGCACGGAGCGTATCATGCGCTCCCAAACGCCACCCATGTGGCTGGCAGTGGGGGGGTTGAAGTTCCACGCAATTTCACGTTGCTGTAGATATTTGTAAATCTGCTGTTGATTCCACTTCTTTAGCTCTTCGCGCAGTATGCGTTCACCACCAACGAAGTTGGTGCCGTTGTCACTGAAGATTTCGTCCGGACGTCCGCGACGACCGATGAAACGTCGTAGAGCTCCAATGAACGAGTCCGTCGATAAGGAATGTGATATCTCGATGTGAACAGCCCTGGTGGAAAAACAAGTAAAGATACACCCGTACCTCTTTACCTCGCTGCGCCCTTGTTTTACAAGAAACGGTCCGAAGTAGTCGACACCAACCGCTGAGAACGGTGGTCCTTTGGCCTGTAGCCTTGCAGCAGGGAGGTCCGCCATCATCTGCTTTCCCAAGGAACCGTTTCGTCGTCGACAGGAGATACACTTGCCCAGAACACGTCGTACCGCAACGCCACCTTTAATGATCCAGTAGCGTTGCCTGAGGGACGACCACGTGTGCCCCATCCCAGCATGTCCGACTTCATCATGCTGTTGCATGATCACCAGGTCCGTAACTCGATGATTATATGGAAGGATGATTGGATGCTTTACATCAAAGTCGATCATCGCTCGTTCGAGTCTTCCTCCAACTCTCAAAATTCCGTCCACCAAAATTGGACTCAGCTTTCTCAGGGGCCCAGTCTTCCTTTGTAAGCAAACAGCTTTGTCCTTTGTCTTAGACACCATAGCGATTTCTTCGCCGAAACTGGTTTGCTGCACGTATTTCACTATTTCGCGCCCAGCAGCTCTGAGTTCGACAACAGTCAGGCGACCCGTCGCAGCTTGATATTTTGACGGGAACAGCTTTGACAGCAACATCAACTTGTATCGAAGTAACCAGCCAGCAGCCCTCTTCAGGCGATTCCAGGAGGAGTATTTGGCGATTAGGCGATCAGTGGAAGACTCATTGGCAATCAAACAGACCGTTTGATCCTCCTTCCTTTCATTCAAAAACTGGAATGGCAACGGGGACAAGTCCGGTGGGGAGGCCCAGGTATCCTCGCTTTCCCAAAGAAACTTTGGGCCAGTGAGCCATCGACTTGATTTCAGGTATTTTTTTACGTTTAATCCACGTGATGCCTCGTCGGCTGGATTTACGTTCGTGTTTACGTGCCTCCATTGACTTGGACTAGAAACATCTTCAATTTTGGCCAGGCGATTGGCCACAAACACAGGAAATCGCTTCTTGCAGTTGCGAATGCTTTGCAAAACCGCCGTCGAATCCGTCCAGAATACCGATCGGCACTCGCCCAAATCCAATTCCCTCCTCACAAGTTGGTCCAATTTGACCGCGAGAACGGCTGCAGTTAACTCCAAGCGCGGAATCGAACAGGTCTTTAGGGGAGCAACACGTGCTTTACCCATCACAAACGAACAGTGAATTAGTCCTCGGTCGTCTTCCAGCCTCAGATATGTCACCGCACCGTAGGCCGCAGATGATGCATCTGCAAAGTGGTGCAATTCTGTGTTTCGCACCTTGCCGAAAACGCGTGGCAGCACACATCTAGGAAGAGTGACACCTTCCAGGCGCGGCAATTGATCCAGCCACCTCTTCCACATTTCGGTGTCTTCTTTGGAAAGCACGTCGTCCCATCCAAGCTGTTTCCTGCATAGATCCCTCTGCATGATTTTTGCCACCACAAGCACGGGAGCTGCAAAGCCAAGAGGGTCATACAACGAACTTACCACAGAAAGGATTGCTCTTCGAGTGAACGACTTCGGTTGCTTCACATCGACATTGAAACCGAACTCGTCGGAGCTAACGTTCCAACGGACTCCGAGGACTCTTTCGCACGAACCATCCAGGTTTAGCTCCTTTGCGGATTTTGCTCGTTCACTTTCATCGATGGACGCGAGTACTTGCCGGCTGTTACTTAGCCATTTCGTCAATCGAAAACCCTTCTTCTCGAGAAGTGTGCGGATGCTTTGGACCAGCAGAACAGCCTCCGCTTCTGTTGGCACGGACCTTAGACAGTCGTCGACATAGAAATTCTTCTTTACTGTTTCGACAGTTTCTTTCGGAAATTCATTTTGCAGGTCCTCGGCGGCTTGCTTCAAGCAAAAGCTCGCGCACGAGGGTGAGGAAGCAGCCCCAAACAAGTGTACTACCATCCTGTGAGCAGTAGGCTTCTTCGAAACGTCACCCCCCGGCCACCATAAAAACCGAAGTGCGTCGCAATCTGTCGGTTTCACGTGTATCTGATGGAACATAGCCTCAACGTCCGCCACAAGAGCAACCCGTTCCATCCGGAATCTAGAAAGAACGCCGACTAACGAGTTAGTTAGGTCAGGTCCTTGGAGTAAAGCTTCGTTCAGCGACTGTCCACGATACTTGGCGGCACAGTCGAATACCACACGTATTTTACCAGGCTTGTGTGGATTTGTAACAGGGTGATGCGGTAAGTACCACACCACGTCTTCATCGGGTTCCTCTTCAGGGATCGCCTCGGCATAGCCTTTAGCTATGTAGCCCTCAACGGTATCGGTGTAAGCGCGGCGCAGCACGTCATCACGAACAAAGCGGCGTTTCAACGAGCTCAAACGATTAAGAGCCATGACACGGTTGTTACGCAACGGCTGTTCATTTGGGCGCCACGGCAACGGCAGCACGTAATGTCCTTGTTCGAACTTTACTTCTCTCTTCATTTGATCCAAAACATAGCGATCCTCCCGTGACATCGGCATCTCGGTGCAATTGGTGTCATGGAAGTCGGTCTTCCAGAGTCGTTCCAACTTCTCCTGCAGCGAGTCGTCAGCCACACGAGCGAAGTTAACAGAGAACGAATCATTAGATCGTGTTCCGATAGGTCCTGCCAATGCCCATCCCAGTGGAACCTTGAACGCAATGGGTTGCTTTGGTTTGCCCTTCCGTACGTCTTCGACGATAAAGGCCTCTGGAACATCCAGACCAATAAGCAGTAGAGCTTCACTGCAGTCAACACGTGGGAATGACAAATCCTTGATGTGTGGCAGTCTGTCCAACTCTGCTCTTCTTGGAAATCTGTTAGCCGTGATTGGCAGACAGTCAACAGCAATCACTTCGGGAAGTTCCACCGTCGCAGCACCGTCAAGCGAGGCTACGGAAAAACTCACCATTTTGCCGTCTCTCCGGCGGCTGTCTCCATTTACCGTCTTAATCGTCACACTGCTAGGTTCTCCTTGTAATCCGAGCTTATCCGTCAGCTTCTTGTCGCACAAAGTGACACCAGAGCCAGTATCCAAAAGGGCATATGTGTTCACAGCTTTGCCATTGACACTGACCCGCACCGCAACCATCATCAAATTTACGGCCTGGCGACCAGATGAAGCATGACAATCTTCCTCTCTCGCCGACACGACCGAGCATACTGTACGTTCCGGAGCTGGACCTTTGGTAGGGGAAAGGTCCTCTTCTTTCTTCTCCGGAGGGTGCATCAGGTCGTGATGAGCTCCATTACAGTCCTTCACGGAACATGCCTTTGGGCTATAACACCTTACAGCGAAATGTCCGTATCGAAAGCAGTTGTCGCACAACCTGCTGCGTCGGACAACGCGCACGCGGTCACTGTACGACCGGGCTTTGAATTCTTTGCACTCTGTGAGACTATGATTTTCTGAGCAGCAGGGGCACAGTCGGTTCGTGGGAAGCTTGGAGGATACAGGGCGAGCCTGGGCTTCGGGCTCTCCCTCCGTCCAAATAGCGTGACTTGAGGCCCTTACATTATTACCTTTAGCTTTGACCTTTTTGGCTTCACTCCGATGCTCGTCCAGCATCCGACTAAAGAGTGAGTTCGCGATTCGGTCTTCAGTTTCCACAAAGTCAACGAGATGCTGGAACAGAGGCTCACGACCAGTTTTTTTGACAATCTCGTCAACCCGACGCTTCCAAGCTTCCTGCATCTTAAACGGGAGGCGGCTTGCAACAGCAATCAGTGTAGGATAGTTGTTCATTTCTGAGTGCTCATCAATGTCTGAAAGAGTGAGTAAACAGTCGCGCAGCGATTGCGCTAATTCGCTTAGTCCAGCGATATCATTCGGACGTAACTCCGGACCATCAACTACGCACCTTACGCATGCATGCGCAATAATATGCGACTTGCCGTATTGGTCATATAGCAGTTGTCTTGCTTGTCGATAACCATTGTCCCTCAGTCTGTAGCAATATTCGATCAACCTTCGGGCCTTGCCCTCACAGTGCTGGACCAAATACGATAATTTGGCTCCTTCGTCATCGACCTTGTCGTCGATACGAGAATCGAAATTGCGAATAAATCTCCAATAGTCCATTGGGTTACCATCGAATATAATTACCTCGGGCTTGGGTCTGTTTATATGCTTCACGAGCGAGGCGAGTTCACTTTCATGCGTGGTTTGTTGCTTGACCGTTCTATTTTCACAAACGGGCAAAACTTTCGGGGTTTCTGATGTTAGGTAATCTCGATCGTCAAAGGAGGGCGTTGCGTTAGGGATATATCGTGACGGGTGATCAGATAAAGCTACACTGTCAACCACATACCGTTGATCCGAGGGGCTTCTCCTGGACGTGACAGGTGGTGACGTGAACATGACGCGACGCTGCTCCTCGAGCGGCTGCTCTCGTAATGACGTAGCCGTTCCTTCAGAACCTTCCTTCACCGTCATGTACTCTGTATTTCCTGACACCTCGTCCCAGACTTTTTCCTCCACCTCAGCTGCCTGTAGTTGATGTTGTAGTTCCAACATCTCCATCGCGTCCTTTTGTCGCTTTTGCTCGTCTTCAGCCCGACGCTGTTCCTCTTCAGCCCGACGCCGTTCCTCTTCAGCCCGACGCCGGTCCTCTTCAGCCCGACGCCGTTCCTCTTCAACGCGACGCCTTTCTTCTTCAGCGCGGCGCCTCTCTGCCTCTTTGTGCTGCTGCTCCAGTTCTTGTCGTTGTGCAGTTTGCTGAATTGCAAGACGCGCAAGTCGTGTTGTCGCTTTGACCCGGACTCTACTGCTAGTAGTAGAACTAGAGCGCACACTACGACAATGCGACGAGCTAGAGCGCACGCTAAGACCACAAACTGATCTGTTTTCCTTTGGAACGCCGCTTTGGGTTTCAACGGGGGCTTCAGGGCTGATTGTCTGCCAAGGTAAAGCAACATTCGGCTGCAAGCTAATGCGACGAACCCAGGTAGAAACTCGGTCGTCAAATTCATTTTTATTTTCCTTTATGCTTGCTAAATCGTCTGAAAGTTGAGGATAGGGTTCGTAGGCTTTTACCGTGTCCGCAAAGAGCTGCTCTAAAGTAACCAACGCAACCTCAAGAGCATCCTTGTTGCGGCTATCCTTCATTAAGCACTCTGCGACTAGGTATTGACTACTTAGTCGTTGTCGACAGTCGGCGACCACATCAGGAATGTTTAGTTTGGACAATTTTGAATTATCCATAGTAAAGTGTTGGACTTCTTTCAACCAGGAATATTTATTGGGATTTAGCCAGAGCTAAACCTTTTCGACCAATAGTTGAAACTTTATATAACGTTCGTTATATGCGCCCCGGTCTATGCGCAGAACGCTATATGAGGCTAAATTCTTGTAGGGAAACGCGTCTCCTATTTCAGCCTCTTAAACAACCACACACAGTTTGAATTTGAAACTTGTTGTTGATCTGAAGAAAGAATCAACGAAGCTGGCACAATACGGGAAGGAGACGGTTTCTACACAAAGGCAACGTGTCAAAACCAATTAACTCATAGTACAATTTCAAATATTATGCTCACCAACTATTTGGGCAACCGGGAGAATTCGAAGCAATCAGCGTCACTAACTTATCAAACGCCTAAATAAAACCAGCAATTTAGCAAACAAGGCCTCATTATGACGTCACACACACATAAACATAAACTTACCAAGACTTAAAGCAAATTTATGTAGTCAAGAAAGAGTGAGATTTCACTCTGATAAAGTTCACAAGAAAAGGCACTGCAAAACAAGAGCAGTGTAAATACTACATTAATGACGTTATCATATACACGAAGCCATATTTCTAGGCGAACTGACTACTTGTGGTATAGCAAATTTAGCAAATGTTACTTTACATATTGACATATTCCAGGGTTGCAAAACCACATTATACACAACGCAACTCACCAAGAATAATCTTTCGAGTAACAAATACTTCATTTTACACAAAACAGCAGCAAAACAACTTTCACCGCGACAGTCAGGCGAAAAAGAAAAACCGCATGTATCGGAAAGTAAGCTCACAACGGTACAGCACCAATGTCTCATAGAAATCGGTAATTACTGGCAAATACGATGTAACAACACCGTACATACACATATCGTTTTCAACAGATTAAATTTATTAAGGTACAAACCAAATAAGAAATAACATTTTTTTGTTTATTTTATCTCTATGAGTGTCTTTGGCATCTACCTGCAATGTACCACACTACCACATAACCATACAGTTGTTTTGTTTAGCCATGTTAATTGCGCTGTGGGTTGGCGAGGTGCTTGGTGGTTCAACATCTGCTTCTGGGCTCATTTGAACGGCGAGTGGGGAAGGTCCAGCAGAGCGGGAAAGAATATTTTGTGGGAAAGCTGGAGGGGAGACAAGGAGGCTTTAAAAGCCACCACCATGAAACTGAGATGCGATTAATCATTTGAATCAGCATGCATGTGATTGACTGCAAAATTGCTAAAACATTGTAGCCTACAATCGTTTAAAGTCTGGCCTAACATTTGAAATAAACCGTTTTGCAAATGCAGTTGATTAAACAACTTTACCAGTTTGAAATTCGTTTTGTATATAGCATTTGTTTGATGAATTACGACTTAATAGTATTGTAGCGGTTTGGGGATGTTTTAGATGTTTATTGGGACTATTGTTAGTTCCATATGACTCCTTATATCAGATTCCTATCAGAAGGTTAACATCTACCCAAATACTACTTGTTTATCAGTCCTGTGTATTAGCTTTGGCAAAGGCGACTGCTCACGACGGCGCCCAGGTCAGACTACCGAGGGCGTAGCACGAAAAGGCGCATGCGAGGAAGTGAGAGCAACAAGAGAAAGAGAGGAGGAGCGAGAAGAGTAATTACCGCGAAACAAATAATGGCAAAAGGCAAACAACTCAGATACACCACGTCGAAGAATTTAATTAGATGGAAACGTCACTACAGTACTTTTTTATATTTTATTTACTTTAAGCATAAGGCAGGTTGAACCATCAAGCACTGACCAATGCGTAGCTCGTTTTATTAAACAAAAAAAAAACAGCTTACTGCTGTAAAACCAAACGTAGATAATGTCCAGGATAATTTTATAAGACTTGCTTGAAACTTTTACCTCCATAAAATGTAATAATGCCAAGTGCTGCATTTTCTTGTAAATTAAATAATTTCGATCCCTAATTGTTGAACAGAAACTTAAAACACCAGTTTTAACTACAGCTACTCACAAATATCACTAAAAAACACAAACACAATGCGGCTCTAAATAATATAATGAGTCATTATTGGTGACTAACGGTAATAAATTTAGCAAAAAAAAGAAGCAAAAAGTAGATCTGTATCTTTTGAATAGAATATTTAATTTTTAGAGATTCTAAAGCAGAAAAACATATAGCTGTTGCTTTAAGTTGGTACTTAAAGTATAAAAATCCGTTTCAGCAATAGCATAAAAATGGCATACTAGGCCTATACACATCTTGTTTTTAACCGAATTAAGCTTACAAGTTGCAAACCAAATCAGAAACGACATTTTTTTTAATTTATCTCTATGAGTAGCTTTGGCAATTACCTGCAATGTACCACACTACAACATAACCATACAGTTGTTTTGTTTAGCCATGTTAGTTGCGCTGTGGGTTGGCGAGGTGCTTGGTGGTTCAACATCTGCTTCTATGCTCACCTGAACGCCGAATGGGGAAGGTCGACCAATAACGGCAAGAATATTTTGTGGCATGGCTGGAAGGGAGACAGGGAGGCTTTAAAGGCCACCACTATGAAACTGAGATGCGATTAAAACAACTGAAATACTTAGCTATGTTTACAAAGTTTGTAAAATTTAACATTTTTTTATTTAGGCCAGTGTTGTAAACAAGTCATTTTGAAATGACTAAAGTCCTAGTGAACTCATTTGTAAAATTACTTTTAAAGTCCAAGTCATCAGTTGCCAAAGTAGAGTCATTATTAAAGCAGGCCAACTTTAAGCAAAGTCATTGACATACTAATACCTATGGCGTAAAACTATTACAATTGGTAAACTCGTCCGATTTATGAGCCAAAACTCAACTAACAACAAGCAAAATTTTTTTTTTTTATATTGTGCAAAATTGACACAAACTCCCGATTTTTTAAATAGACATTTGATAAGAACACTTAATTTTAACCCAAGTTAATCGACATTATTACTTTTGTCCAAGTCACGCCCTTTGTCCTAAAGACCCAAGCCAAGTCGGATCATTACTACACTGGTCTGGTTAAGGTGTAGTGTTGCATGTATTGTATATATATAGAACTTGTACATTGCTGCTTATTTCTCATCTGTTCAATCGTTATCGACTGAAGGCTTTAACAGCAATTTAGATTAATTATATTGTGGTCAACAAGAACAGCAATCCAGATATCAGAATATTGGGTAAAGCCTTTTAACTTCCAACTCAGTTCAGCGTTTTCTAGGGTAAAAATGAACAAATACATAGGTGTATTAATCGATTTTTACTGGCCTGTCATTATTTGGTATGGTAATGTCAGGTAATAATAAAACTTGGCCACTAGCTATAAAAGACATTTTGTTAAAGCACAAAAGAAAAAATTAAAGAAAACATCGTCAGTTTTTACCTTCATTTCCTGCTTAATCATTTCAGGTTCAATTTCGTATTTTGGTTTTTATTATTAACAACATACCTTTTAAAGCATTACCTTTAAAAAGATATATTTTGCGGCAAACCGTCTCTGTTCCAAGTAGTCGAGGTTCCATAATGAGGAAACAACAGCTTGCCTGCTAAACCCTTTTAAGAAATCCAGGAAGTTTCTTTTTTTACAAGCACTTACAAAACACGACTTAAATCGCCATTTATCAGCGTTTCAACGAACGACATAAAAACAAAGTTATTCTTTACGCTTTGTACAAAAAGTCGTGGCACCAAAATGCAGTACGAACAAGACAGAAGTCAAATCATCTCTCAAGCAGTGACGACAGAACTGCTTTGCTTTTTTAGTGACTTTAATCCGGGGCCACCAAACTACGGCCGTAGAGGAAATTTTACCGCCCAGCGACAAAATTCCTTTTTTTTAAGAAGTTAAAGAACAGTTAAAAAGTTGTCACATGCAATTCCAAACTAGTTGTAAACAAACTTTAAACTGAACAATAATTTCATAAAGTTTACTACAGTTTGTGTTGAATAATTATTTATATGTTCTTTGTTTAATCATCATCAAGTTAGACATAAAATTTTATAACCGGCCCGCGATAGTCAATTCTTTCAGTTTTGTATAAGCCATTTAAAAATAAGTTTGGTGACCCCGTGGTTTAAACACTAGTTTTAAAGATGGACAAAACCAGACTATGTACAACACAAAAAACAAACAAAAGGAAATTTCATCAGAAAATAAATTACACGCCATACGAAACAACGACCAAGTACCAACACGTTTTTATCGAAAACCAACCAACTATATGACTTATTATCAATTATATGACAATTCATCATTTGATAAAAATCTCAGATCGGTAACAGTCTGTTCGCAGGCAAAAATCGCTTATGCAAGTTTTAAAAGTTGCATAACGGGTTTCTCTACGGACAAATGTCAGGCAGCAGGAAATAATATTACAAGAAGAAATAGTGAAAAAATGTCTAACATTTATATTGAACACTTCTAGCTGTTTGATTCTGGTTTTGCATTCTGGTCTTGCGTTTTTCAGTCATACCTTTACTTGATACCGGAAAACTTTTAGAAAAGGCTATGCGATTTCAAGATAACCCTAACCAAACTGGAAGGTTAAAAAATATAAAAAAAAAACATTGAAATGAAGTTGCAAATCAATACCTCCGACTTTTTAAAATTATCTTTCGGGTTACTTATTTAGGCGTGGATTTAGGTATTTTTACTTAAGAAGGGAGGAATTTTGTTAAAGTTTAGGTTGAAAATGTGTTACTTTCAATACAAAAGCTCTTTTGTAAAGATGTTTTCGAAAAATTTGCCTTTAATGTTTAAGTTGCAGATTTTTTCATTTTGATAGGTACTATGATAAGCACAACGCCAAAATCTTGCATTTAATAACTAGTTAAATAGGCAAAAAATGCAGTGTTTTGGGGAGTGGGCATATTCAAGTGGTTCCATCTGGATCCGCCCCTGTCCCCGATACAACGTCGGACAAATACCGATAACACCACATCGTATCGGGTGTCGGTTCCGTCCCTATAATAATGATCGGTAGATACAAGCCGATAAACAGCTCGTCAAAACATTTGCCTTCAAACTGGCCAAGTGGCGCTATAAACAGCAAGCATAAACTATAGTCACTGAAAGCTACCGGTGCGAGCATCAAAACGTCGCATTATGTTCTTCAAACAAAACAAACAAATGAATGGCGAGTGACTCAGTTACATTAGGAAGTAGGTTAAAATCACAAAGTTAGGCTATTTTTAATTGCAATTAGGCTGCTAAGTGAACACGCACAGCATCGAACCATTGCGTACAATACACTTTGGTAAACCTTTTAAGAAACTAAAATTTATCGAAATTCGCGCACCCGAAACGAAAAAGCGGCGTTCAGCACGCGTAACTTAAACAACAACGTCAAGATCAAGGATATAGCTGCTAGAGACGGCAGACCAGGGCCTGGTTACTTGGGACTAGTCAAGATAGCTCCTCGTCGTCTGTAGGTGGGTATTGTATTATACTTGTGTTAGGAATTGAAGGCCCACCACCGTACGTGGATCGCAAGTAACGCCAGGCGTCAGACGCTATTTCGCCGTAGTCGCTCGCTGGAAAAAAAATCATTAAGTTAGTGATCAAAGTGGGTAAAAAATAACTTTAGTAAGTGTTTAAACTGGTTGAAAATACATTAACTTAAGCTATAGGCCTAACATACTAAGCAAAACATCATTTCTGAATAACGGCAGTCCGGTAGTAGTAATTATCAACAGGCATATTGTAAAATAAATATGAACACCACCATTGAAACAGGTTCCACAATAAGCGAGTGAAGAAAAGGTTCCACAATAAGCGAGTGAAGAAAAGGATGAACTAATTCATTAGTGGTTGAGCTAACATGGTTAGGTTTGTGAGTTCAAATGCGGATTTGTCAGTTGGCATTAACCAACAAAGTACAAGGCACCTCTATTAAGCGACACTTTTCCATCTTTCACGACAGCGATTGGCGAATTGTCAATCTCCGCAGGCGGATCTGGAAAATACAAAATTAACTAGATAGTACTCGTGGCTATTTAATAACGACACAGTTATTTTAGGTTTTCTTACAGGCAAATAAAAATTATTATTGCCCTTCAATTAAACTTTAAAATCACTAAAACTGCATCTACCATGCACTCTGGTGTCTAAAAAATTAAAATTTTTATTCTGGGTAAAACCTGTTTGAAACATACCAAGCCAAACCAAAAAGAAGTTCGGCGAAAACATGATATGTCACTAAATAGCGTTTTTTAAGATTTGGATTTGGCGACCGCTAATAAATGTAAATAAACCGCAACTCTTAATCTCGAAAAGTTAAAATAATAGTTTCTTAAAAAAATTGTTGGAGATATCAAGACAGTTTTGGGTCCCTAAGCTATGAATACTAGTCCCGTCTTACCTTTCTCCTTTGCGTGAATGAAGTTCTGCCACTTTCTGAACCACTCCATGGACACGTAGAAGGTGGGGGCGCCAGAGAGCTCCTGCGCGGCTTCGCTCAACTACGGAAACGGAAAAGTTCACGATGAACCGAAAAATAGTTTTTTTGAATGTTCATTCCAATAGTAGTTCGTTCTATAAGATTAAACCAAAAGTAGAACTTCCTTTTAAAAGATTGGCCCAATGGTAGTTTTGTAAGAGAATAACTTAGTTTTTGTCTCCTTAATAACCGCATTGATTTTGGACCTTGGCGAAATAAGTTAGACAAATGATAGGAGCTTTGCAAAAAAGGGTCGGTTAAAAATGTTTTTTTTTTAATTTTTGCGTTTATTTATCATGCTATCGTTTTTTTTTAAGGTTTATGTGATTTAAATGGGTTTCCTTGACCTCAAGTCTAACACACAAACGACATAGCTTAGGCCTTAGAACAGGGGCGTGCAACTGTTTATCGCAGCGGGCTATAATGTATAACTATGATGGTGGTGCGGCCCGGACAATCGAACAACATATATATTTTTTAAACACATTTTTTATTGGAAAACCGTGTAGAATCAAGTTACTCATTAAGCGATTAATGAGATATGTGATATCTTCTCTGATCAGATATCTTGTTAGTTTTGGCAAAAGTGCCAACTCGAAGTTCACTTAACAAGTGCTCATCTGTGAGCTGATTCCTGAATTTTGTCTTGAACAGGCTTTTCTTTTTCGGCAATTGCTTTCGATAACTTATAGCCCAGTTTTGTAACAAGAGCAACGTCTTTCTTATAACAATGAAATACCTCTTGTTGTTTGCTCAAAGACTTTTTCAATTGCAGCATTTTATCAACCCGCAATTGACCTACAACGCTATCATAATTAGCATAGTGTTTTTAACTATAGTGTCCCTTAGAAATTATACTCTTTTATTACTGATATAACGTTTTGACAATCAGGCAAACTACATCTTGCTTGTTAAATTTCCACCTTTAATAATCAACCTTTCTTTTTTGCAAGCAAAACAAGGCAGATTTACTACAATGCACACTATGACGCAATAATAGAGGTTCGGACAGTGTGACGTAATACAAGGCTAATCCGTATTAAAAAAATATATACTTAAAACTATAAATGATTTATGCAGTACTATTAATTGCCAATAATGGCAAAGGAACCGCTAAGTTTGGCGAACCAACGCGAACACTCGCGAACAAGTCAGAACGACCGCGAAATTACGCGAACATGCGCGAACGAGTGAGTACCTTCAGGAACATGTCGCGCTCATTGGATCTCCTCGCCTCCAGCATTTTGGCTTCCTTGATGCACGTTCCGCATGGCTGCAGGTGCGTCACTGCCGGTCCGCCGCCGAACCGCTCATGCATGGCGCGCCACGTGTGCTCAGAAACGCAGCAGACCGTGTCGGCGGTCCGGTCAGCCAAACTCGGTTCAAGATCTGGAGAAAAGATGACATTTTAACTTTTATCAGCTTGTTTAAAATTGATTTATTGTACAGCTCAGTCCTGTTTCGTAAGAATATTAAGGCCCACAATGTAGGTTGTATAGAACTATGTTGGATATGAATAAAGAAATATTTGAAACGTTCTAAATGCCACCTATACTTCAGTATGGGCTTTCATATTCTTACTACGTCTAACTACAGCCTCCAGCCAAACCCTTCCATCAAGCTCTTAACAATCATAAATGTAAGAAAAGAAACGGTACCCAATTATTTGGAAACTTTATGTCGCGTTTTTGAATTAATACAATCTTTCTGAATTGTTTTTGTATAATTCTCAATAACATGACTCTATACACACTGGAAAGTAGGAAAATTGTGCCAAATAATTTAAGACTTCGATTTGTACCCACTAACACAAAAAATAATAAAGAAACACTGAGCTACAGCCTCCAACCAAAATAATTTACACTAAACCAAAACAGTCATTCTAAATACGAAAATTTCACCAACTTGTGGAAAGTGTCCAACAAACGTCAAAGATAATTCTACATAACTAAAATAAAACTAATAAAAAAATAAAAAAAAGTTAATCACTTACTGTCATGCGGACAGAGAAACCTTCTGTTGTCAATCGGTCCAGGCTCAGCGAACGTGAGGAACTTAAGCATCCACTCAACTGCGACGTAATACCGCATCAGAACCGGGTCTGTGTTGCCATCTAGTGACAGAACCTGATCGCGAACTCGCTTCGCGTCTTCGTCGCGTTTGCTGCGCGAAACCATTGTCGTGTTATTGATACGTCAAAAGGGATAGGCTGTTAAGTATGTAGGAGTAAGGGTGCGATTACAATGTAAGTTATGCTATTTAATCAGGGCCTGAAGTTGTACAAATCAGGGCCAAACGTTTGAATACATATTTTAAAACAAGATTTACAGCATTTCAAAAACTGACGCGTCTCCGTCACGTTTGCTGCGCGAAGGCATTGTCGTGTTATCGTTACGTCACAAAGGGGTCGGTTGTTGTGCATGTTATGGGTATAAGGTGCGATGATACAGTGTGGGTTACCTGGTAAGTTATCGTCGTTTTCTATTACTCAATAGAGACCAGAAATTGCACAATTAGGGTCAAATATAAATGTTTAAACACATATCATTTAAGAGTTGCAATACAGCTTTATAGAAAAATAAAATACATTCCTTTGCTTTTTTAAATGCAATTTAAAGCAAACATGTGATTTGTTTACCTTTAGATAGGTTAACTTACAAACAAGGTTCGTTTTTTATTTTTTTAAATTAAATACCTGTCAAAAGTAACACTATTTCATCCCGACGACGGAGAAACGGCTTATTAAAAAAGAACAGCAGCCTTTTTAAACAAAACTTCCGAGTCAAACTAGCACCGAGTAGCCGAGTTTACCTGTAGAAGAGTACGTACGCCTCGGCTTCCTCCACAGTTGATTCGCTCACTCGAGTCACGTACTGGTCGTCGAACTCGTACCAGTGGCTGTTTAGCGGGTTCTTGCAGTAGGAAGTGTAGTGACCACCTGGGGATCGAGTGACAGAGCGTTCGCGCAAAAAAAGTATAAAAATATGGTTTTGTTAATCATTATCATTGGTCAAATCCGATATCTCGTTAAAATTTGTTATGTTTGTATTAATACTAGTCATTAGGTTTTTTTTTATTTGACTATAGTTGAGTTAGCATACCGTGTTGGGTACTAATTAATTTCCATTTAATTAGTATCAGCGTATGGTTGCAATTTATTTTCATTTCTTAACAAGTTGCAATTTTATTTTTATTATTTTTTTTATTTGGAAATTTTGTTAAATTTTAATTCTTAACCACTTTAAAAAATCTAAATTAAATCAAATTTGTTACACTTTATTACTAAAATTTTATATTAGCTAAATTAGAAAAAAAAAACAGCTCAAATATATTACCTATATATTGAAAGACGTATTCTATTCAAAGTTAAAAAAAATAAGCTACCAGTAGTAAAACAATAATATCATAAAGATCGAATATCAAATAGTTTTTGCCCAGCATACCTCCAGCGCCTCCATGATGCACGATAACGGACGAGAGGTCGTACACTGTGTTGTCCGACATGTTGTCAGTTGCCTTGTAGCGCCGTAAGTCGAGACCCTGCAAAACACAGGATATTCGGTTTAGAGTGGTACCATAGGATATCTCACGAGTTTTAACCCTTTATGTGTATCTGTGTCAATTTCAAGTGCTCAAATAAAAGTTAAGAGGCGGAAGTAAAATATTGTGCACTAATTTTTGTTCTTTTTTAGCACTACAGTGTGTACATTTACGTAGATTGCAGGACTCAGTTTAAAACTAGCTATTCACACATTTTTAGCTGCTATACTTTTTTAATTTTTTTCAATGTTATTTTCTAAAGCCTCCAGCCAATCTTTTTTAAATTGGATAAAAATACCTATACCCCCAGTGGAGTATGGGTCTATTAAAAACACAAAATACGTCCGAACTTTTTTCCCTCCTTACCTCGAGTGGAAACGAGACGTTTGACGAAATCTTGGTGGAATATGACGTCAGGTACTCGTGACGAAAGCGTTTTAGGTGAATGCACAGCACTTCTGGAAGCTTCAGCAGGCGACAGTACTTTATCCCGTTCCTCAGTCTGTAGATGCACAAAAAAATAGTTGCGCGCCTTCCTATATCAAGACAGCGGTCCTCAACTTATCTGGCGCCTATTTGCTATTGGCCTTTCTATGTCACTGCGTACCGCCTAGTTTTAAAAGAAAGCATCCTGCTCAAATTATATTTTTTTAATAAAGTCTATAAAAATAAATTTTATCTTTTAGTACTAGCTGCAGATTCTAGATTGAATGTAGATTTACTGGCAAGGAGATAGTATGTACATTTTTTTCGGAAGCAGATTAATAACAATACAGGTTTGGTATTTGGTTTAGTCACTTTTCAGTGATTAAGTTTTATATACCTTTTTTAAGAGTGGCACATTTATCTAAATTTTGTAGACAGATTATTGTTTACGCATAAAAAGCTGTTCCAGTTTATACACACTGAAATGCGGAAAAACGGTGTAACTTACTTGTTGCACTTTTCACAGCTGTACATGTTGTCGCCTTTTAGTTCATCTGCAGAGAAGAAAGCGGCGAGACAATCGCACAAGTTCACCTCAGGTCCCCAGAACCAACTGGAACAGAAAAGTAGTGTGTTGTAATATAGTGCAATGTGACACAACGAACTCGAGTCCATTTTATAAAACAATGTTGTTTTTAAAAAAAAGTTGACAATTTTCAAGACAAGATAAGATATAAAAATGCCAATTCATCTGTCACGCAATCTCTACGATTAAGATATAATTTAGCACGGCGAAAAAACAACTCACTTTTCTTAGCAATAATTTAAACCCAGAGAGAAGACAGCCATAAACAGGGCTGCGGAGCCAAATTCGGACTCGGGACTCGACAAAGTCAAATTGTTTTGCTGAAGTACGGCGCACTTGCGCAGTACTAGATTTCAAACTGATAAAGCCGCAAACTGTATATTGTAAAAGATGGAATATTTTCCAATCATGCATTGTAGGTGGACGAGTTATATGATACACCTATGGATGGATTTCTAAATAGGGTTGTTTTTACTTGGCTTATTTCAACCGACTCCACAGCTCTAGTCATAACCACACATAATTTCATCCAAGAACAAGTTCAAAAGCAACTCACCTTTTCAACCAGTCCCAGAGGTAGTAGACTCTCGTCTGGTACCCGTCGGTGTTGGCACACGGTCCGCCAGAGGGCGGTGTTGCGCTACCGGTGGGGACTCCCATAGTAGGGGAAAACCCGTGCAGACGAGCCGTTTCATCTTTACCAGGAATTGGTAGAGATAGGTCCTAAATGGAAATTAAAGTTGAATGGAATTGGATTTATAGTGTGATACTTTTTAAGTTGGCTACTTGCTTGCATCATTGACAGACAGCAGGTTGGCCGGCGATGGCTTTCGGTGTACTATTAAAGTTGGATTACTTTGAATCTGTAGTGCAGGGGTGTCCAACTCAAACATGCCGGCGTGCCACTTTTTATGCTATAACTTCTTCCCGTGCCAAAGTTTAGTAATATAATTCTTTCAAGCGTTTTTTACAAATAATAAAACTTAGCAGGCTGACTTTTGCTTTTTGTTTCTTCACACCAAACTTTATAGTTATGTGAATGCTAGCCTCCACTACAATATAATGTTATAGTATTAGAAGCAATTGTTAGTTGTCGTGATTGCAGCGATTTACTGTATAAAAAATTAGGTATTTTTTTACAATTGGCTAAATAGCAAATAAGTAATTTAGGGGCACTTGCGTGCCATTTTTTATTTGGTCGCGTGCCGCTTGTTGGACACCCCTGCTGTAGTGTGATACTCTTTTAGGTTTGTTTGTCACATTAATTTATAAAATATATTTCAGAGCTTTCCAAAAAAAATATAGCTCTTTAAAAACATAAAATTGAATCGCCTGACTTTTTTATTATAATGCGCAAACAAGACAATACAAATGCCATGGTCAACACAGCGAAAAAAAGTTTAAAGTTGGTTTTACCATGGCACCTTTCAAACGCATGACTATCATTGGGTTTTTCTTGGCCTTTTGATATATAAATAGACAAAGGTCCTGGAAGGTTAATTAAAGTTGTCCGACAATATGATGAAGTCAATAGCTGATAGCAAGTGATATTACCGGTACACGTCTTATACCAGGTTGGGATTGGTGTCGATACGATACTAAATTAATATAGAAAGTTTAACCTTGATTTTATTATTTCTATCTTAAAACGTAAGTTTATCATAAAAATGTAGGTTAATAACTGGAAGTAATTAATTTTATTCAGGCAACGACATATTTTGGCAAGTTACCCTTAAAAAATGCTGTCAAAGTTTTTTTTATTTTTTATTTTTTCAACATTTCTAATTTCATGTAACTTTTTTGTTTGAGCATAGACTTTATTCGTATCGGATCAGATCAGGCCATATCAGGTAAATATTCCATTTTTCTGAGTTACCGGGACCCCTGTTATAACGTGATTACCTGGAAAGTTTCTCTCGAGTTATCCGGCGCTTTATAAATAAAATTTGTTCACCCAATGTCTGTTGTGATGTTACCTGGAAAGTTTCTCTTGTGTGTGAAAAGGACGAACATGTTCTGCATTGGACCGAGCTCCTAATCTCGCCATCGAAGATGTCAGATATCACGCTTTTGTACTTGTACACCTTCTTCTTGGGAATCACTGAAAGCAGTGAAAGGTGATATATTAAAGTTGATAAAAAAGTGATATAACAAAATCGAAAACTAATTTTGTGTTGCCTAAAGTGCTAGAGGCAAACTGCCATTTTTTTAGTGAATAACCTGCATTTATTAGAACTAGCAAACGAAGGTTTGGCTAAAGACGGTTATTTCTTAATTACAGCGTTTCTCAACCCGACCTAAAATTGACTAGCTGTTTAGTTTGATTGCAGTAGTTCACACGGCTAGATTTACAGTACCCAGATTTATTCTGAGTAATATTGCTCCAAAACTTAGGAAAACTGAAGGTCAAATACAAAGACATGGCTCATTAATATTACTCATTTATGCCAATGTCGTATGCACTGTTTTCGCTTATTAAAATTCCAAGGAAAAGAATGGGGTCGCCAAGGCTTCGCTCATAAATTATACGTTGAGTATATGGATCGCCACGTAAAAAGGTTGAGAAACACTGCCTTAGTAGGGCGTCACAACGTTGGAGAACAAATACAAATACGATAAGAGATACCTTAATAATCTGCCTGGTAGCATCCGTAAAGGCTATGCTTAATACAGAATTATTACAATTAATTTCCTATTCCTGCTTGTAATTAACAGGAAGTATAAACAGAATGTAAATATAGCGGATTTGATTTGTAAGACCTGCATTGTGCGCTTTTATTTAAAGTAAGCTGCTAAACAAAACCCAAAAGACAAAACCTGATTTTCAAAATTGATGTCTTTTATCCAGTTTAAGTTGCAATAAAAGTGGCTTGTTATTTATTGCAAAAAATACTTGACTTTGACCAAAGTTATTTTACTAAAGACTTAACTTGTTATTTTTTCCAATGACTTCACTTGGGAATTGACTTGCTCTAGAAATGGGTGGAAATTGGGTAAACGACTTGAATTGGGACTTGTCTGGGACTTGTCATTTTCAAAATGACTTGACTGGGATTTGTTTCAAATGACTAGACTGGTACTTGAGTCATTTCAAATGACCCTACTGGGACTGAAGTCATTTCAAATGACTAGACTGGTACTTAAGTCATTTCAAATGACCCTACTGGGACTTAAGTCATTTCAAATGACCCTACTGGGACTTAAGTCATTTCAAATGACTAGACTGGGACTTAAGTCATTTCAAATGACCCTACTGGGACTTAAGTCGTTTCAAATGACTAGACTGGGACTTAAGTCATTTCAAATGACCCTACTGGGACTTAAGTCGTTTCAAATGACTAGACTGGGACTTAAGTCATTTCAAATGACCCTACTGGGACTTAAGTCGTTTCAAATGACTAGACTGGGACTTAAGTCATTTCAAATGACCCTACTGGGACTTAAGTCATTTCAAATGACCCTACTGGGACTTAAGTCATTTCAAATGACTAGACTGGTACTTAAGTCATTTCAAATGACCCTACTGGGACTTAAGTCATTTCAAATGACCCTACTGGGACTTAAGTCATTTCAAATGACTAGACTGGGACTTAAGTCATTTCAAATGACCCTACTGGGACTTAAGTCGTTTCAAATGACTAGACTGGGACTTAAGTCATTTCAAATGACCCTACTGGGACTTAAGTCGTTTCAAATGACTAGACTGGGACTTAAGTCATTTCAAATGACCCTACTGGGACTTAAGTCGTTTCAAATGACTAGACTGGGACTTAAGTCATTTCAAATGACCCTACTGGGACTTAAGTCGTTTCAAATGACTAGACTGGGACTTAAGTCATTTCAAATAACAAGACTGGGACTTAAATCATTTTAAATGACTAGGCTAAGACTATAGTCATTTCAAAATGACTTGTTTACAACACTCCTTAAAACTTACCTTTATTCATTGGAGTGCTCATCAGTTGTTCCGGATGGTGCGAGGCTCGCATAGAAACCGTTCGCTTCCTTGGTGACTCGAAGTGTTGAGGAGATCTTCTGGACACGGGAGGAGTAAGAGGATCGGAGGATGTGATGGAGGGCATCGAGGTGCTCCGGAATAAAGGGGAGCCGGAGGCGTGGAGTTGGTCCAACTCCTGGAGGAAAAAGTCCTCGTTTTTTCGAGTGCAACATTATAAAACTAAATAGAGGTTTCGGGTGCCACTATGTAAAGGCAAATTTGTATTGAATTCGTGACAAGGTTTGGCACAACCGTGCTGTATCGGTTCAATGTATGCCTTCCTTTTTATAAATGCCTGCTTTGATCTTATGAAGCACAGTTGTGCGAAAGCTTGTCGAGAATTCAATACTATTTGTCTTTACATAGTGCCACTATTTAGCATTAGACAAATACGGCCATTTACAAAGATTATAAAACTAGGGTTGATTTTAAACGTATATATAAGTCCTACATTTTCTGTTTTAAATGCTCTCATTCAGATTCCATTCCTTTGTGAAAATCTATTTCCTTCAAACTTTTTGCGAAACAATATGTAACTAGGGTATTTCAAGGGTGAAACACTGGTTTAGATTAGTGGTTCTCGACCTTTTTTGGCTTGTGGCCTCTTCCCATAGGCTCTTAATACTTGTTGTGCCCCCCCAACAAAGTTTACGTTTTAGAAAAATATGTTGCGAAATGTCACGAGGGAGGTCGCTGAGTTCATCATGAAAAACACAAATTTAAGATAAAGGGGGATAATTACAAAAAGATGCACTGTGGCCCCCCAGGGGTCCTAAGGCCACGGTTGACAAACGCTGGTTTTGACCAATAGAATAACATTGAAAAGTATCTCTACTTTTATGTAAAAATGGATAAAACATTCCGTCAAAACTTTTTTTATATTCTCAGAAAAACAAACTATAAACAAAGGTGTGTGTAAGACTTCACTGTCCAATATTTACTTTTATTTTTTTTTCTGTTTTTTAAGTAACCTTTCCTTTTTCAGTCACATATCCGGGTGCAAGCCATAACTATAATTCGGCGAACCAGTTTTTACTTTTCTATGACTTAGTTAGTATTTTTTCAGGTCACAAAATTATCAGCTCAGTTTCTTTAGCAAATTAGCTCTTGTTTATCTTTACACTTTTAGGCCCCTATTTTCATTAATCAATAGCTTTCAGCATATTGTAGGCGAACCAAGTTTAGTCACAATGCAACGAATAAGTCTCTATAGGTCTAATTTAAGGTTGTTTGACTAAATATATTTAAAAACGTATTTCAGGTACTCACCTGTGGAAATGAGAGAACGCTTCTGGCAATCATCGGATGTTCTTCACCATCCCTAAAAACAAAAATAAAAAAAAGTTAACAGGATTCACATCAGCAAAATGAAATTTTGTGTAAATGTAAATAATTTAAAGATATTTAGGACTTTTAAAGATACAAGGACTTGTGACAACCTTGTCTTTTAACAGTTTTGTGAGTCCTTCCATTTTAGTAGTAAATGCAGATGCTACTTTAAGTATTTAATCTAATCATTACTTTAACGGTTTTAGTTTTTTTGTGTTATGTCTTTAGACATTGATGATGATTTTAGTGGCGAAATATATTTATCATATAACATCCAAACAAACTGATTTTCGGTTTATTAGGTTCTGTACTTAGTTTAATCTTTATCATTGATGTGCAACCAGAATCGTTTGTTTTTCACCATTCAGATTCAGGCAGATTGTGAAAAAAAAGAAAATTTTGATTCATCTTGAACGTTCTTTTTCGTTTTGTTTTATTGCAAAAACTGGAAAATTGCGTAATATTACAGGTATCATATTTTATATGAGGAAGTGCTTTGCGATCATAGCTGATTTTAAATTATTTTACCGAGTCCATTTGCTTTGAAACAAGTCTTTTGTTTCACATTTATTGCCCGGAAAATAACAAGCAAATTAATCGATTTTCTAATAGTGACAAAAGCAAACATAGGGTGTACGAAAAATCTCTACATGCAAAAACTATATAAGCTATTGCTGCCAGGCATAATATCAAGTTTGTAGAGCTCTTCTGGCAAACGTTGAAATAAAAAATTACATTTGCCAGAAGAGCTGTAACAAACTTGATGCAAAACTATGATCGCACATAGCCTTTGGCGAAGGGTCGGACAGATAGAGTCACTTACGTTTCCATTTGTTCGACTACAGATTCGTCCCTTTCAACATCCATTGATTGACAGGACTTGAAGCTTTCTTCAGAAGATGTGCTCATTGTCATGGATTTACCGTCGTCGTTTGAACCAGTTGGGAGGCTTGGGGTAATTACAGTTGGAACCTAAAAGTAAAAAAATGTATTTTTACTACTGAATTAAACAGTCTAAAATTCCTTTTCTTTTATTTTGTTTGAATATACCCTACTTACAATTTTGAATCTTCCAAGAGCTATGCACCAAACAACGGTATTAAAGGTTGTTCTAATTTGCATATTTTTAACTTCAGATAAATAACTGGCTTGATATTGTATTTAGGCCGAGAAGAAATATTTGCCCACAATCAAGTATGTAACATTGAGCTAATCTTTAAACAATTTTAGTAGCACTTCCAACACCAAAAGACACATTTCAAATTTGTTGAACCTCAATGTCAGTTAATCAGTTAATCTGTATTAAAAACGTCTTTACCCAAAATATATATGTTATTTTACTTAACTTTTTTGGCATAGAGGTTTATTATCAAACCAACTTACAGATCCGTGCGTAGCATATCTAAATATATTTTTATTTTGTTAAATAAGGGTGCAAATATATACAACAACTCACGGTGAATGATGCATCACCCCCAGCTTCATTACTAGTTGGTCTCAGAGGAACCTCATCGACAGCGACCGCAAACTTCAATTCTTCGTGGAGACGATCCATAAAGCAACGAAGAAACTCTTGCGTGTCCTGGAAGTGCAATTTGTTTGTTCGTTGTTAGGAAGTAATAAAAATTATAAAAATGATAGCAAACTTGTACGTCTGCCTTTTCACAAAAAACTAAATACATCACTCTTAACAGGGTCAGTACAGATTGACTTTTTGCTTACGAGTAAAAATTTGGATAAAAAATAAAAACTAAATAATCCTTTATCTTGTTTAAATAGAATTAAGGTCTTACAATACCTAAAAAAATTTGAAACAATTAAATTTTTTTTTTTAAATAATACTTGTTAGTGTACCTGCTGCTGGTAACTCTTAAACGACGGATTGATCATGCGCAAAGTGGAGTGGACAGCAGAGGGAGCCACACTGGAGAATCTCTTGTTGTTCCAGAGATCATTTAAAAGCTGAAATGAATTCGTTACAAGGTTAAATTTGTCACTCTGTTTAACATATGCTTCTTAAATGTAAGACATTTTTTTTTAAGTGGAATATTTTCAAAACAGGTAATATGTACATGAGTTGGCTGAGAAATTATTCTTACGTTAAATTTGGAAAAAAAGGTTATATACGCAATTACGCATGTTTAAATAGGTGGAGAATTTGTTCTAGGGTAAAATTTGCCAAACTGGATAACGTTTAACATATGCTTAAACAGGCAAAAAAACATTCTAATTTGGCAAAATAAGAAACATATGCTTAAATGGTTATACGATTGGTAAAGGCTCATAAATAAATTTAACTATGTCCTTAAACAGGAAGCCCTTTAATAAAGTAAAAATAAGGAAATCTAACTGAAACATATTTGACCTAATTTGTTCACTATATTTTCTCTTTTTTTTATACATGAAATGAAGCAATAACTCTCCTAGATATACACATGTGAGGCATAAGAATTATTAGTAATATCACCTTGGCGTAGCTCGTTGTCATTTTGCTTTTTTGACCTCGATCAATGATCTTGCCCATTTGCATGAAGAAAAGACTGAGTTGGCGACTAAAAGAAAGATAAATTATTGTGGAGGGGCTTCTTTTTTGAAATCAAAATATTATGACATAGTTTTTATTTGTTATGACAAAGTTTTTATTTGTTTAATTAAGACAAATTTAGAAGAAAACAAATTTGAACCAAATGTGTTAAAAAACTACATAAAAATGAGATGCTATTTTAGAAAGGTTAAATTTAATGCAATTTATTGTGTCATTCTAGTGCAGTGTTCAACAAATATTTTTTTATTAAGGGGCAGTTAATTGTTAGAATAGGCGACAGAATATCGGATAACTGTAACAATTCACATGAAAGCCAAAGTTTTAGAAAACCACATTCTATTAGATTGATAGCACATCTAACTTTATATATTTTTTTTTAATTTCTTCAAGTTATTTATTTCAGAATGTGCGCACTCAAGCAATAAGACTGGGATGCTTTAAAAAGTGTTCAACAATATAACTACAATAGTTTAATGGTGAAAATAACGGCCCAAATAGACATAAAAAGCGACATGCTTTATTGTTCAAACATTTTGGCAAATGCTCATTAAATCATCAGTGATATGACGGCCACATCAGTTACACCCATTTAACTTATGAACAGATCTGTATATAGTGTTCCATAACTACATTTGTTTTAAAAGAGACCTTTAGTGTAGTTTAAAAGGCCCTTTTTCTTTAAAATCACTCAGGCCTTAAAAACACTTTTTCCTAATTAAACTTACCAGTTAGACAGGCACTGTAGGGCTGCATTCATGTAGCAAGTGTTGCCCAGGTTTCTCAGCCCAGTAAGACCTCTAGTGACCTCAGGGGCTACGTCCCTAGTTTCCTGCTGTAGCATCGTTAGCGATGGCAGTGTGGCAAAGTTGAGAGCAGGTGACTGGGCAACCGGTGATGATTCACTTTGTTTGTCTGTAAAGAATGCAATTAAAACAGAGTTTGATGAGGTTTTGTGTTATTATTGAATTATATAAATGAATTACACTTGTAAGGCAACACCACTTGTCCATACTCTAATTTACAGTTTCTTTTGAAAAATATTGAAAAAGTTATGTTATTTCAGTTCTTGTTCGTGGTCCATACCAACACAAGTTACACAATATTTTCTGTTTCTCATGTGACCACAACTCAAAAATAATTGCCCATCCCCCCGGTCTGTAGTAAAACATCTTTAACAAAGAATTGGCTATATCACACATTTTGAAAATACTACAATACCGAGAAGAAAGCATCAGTTAGTTTTTTTAATTAGGTCAACTAGCCTTTTAACCAAATATAATATCAGTATTATAATGATTTGCAAAGCAAAAAAGGTTAAGTAGATTGACATTGTCTTGATTAAGACGTTTAGGTACAAGCGTGCAGTTCATTATGAAGCTACATTACAGATCTGTGCATAGTGTCCCCAAGTAAAATTAGTACATGTTAGTTTCATAAATATTGTTTTAAATGTGTCCTCACATAAGAGAACCAGTATTAAACTAACCTGCTTTGTTAGGTGGAAGTTTCTGAGCTAAGCAAGCAGAACCAGGAACCACTTTTTTAGACTTAGCGTGTCTTAGTTGCTTCTGCAAAGGAAAAGCATATTTAAAAAGGAAAGTGTATTTACAATTTAATAGAAAATCACTAGACATTTTTAAAACATCCAGTCATATGACAAATAACTCAGAACATACAGTAAGATAATTTTAGCGAACATTATAATTAATACTAATTTATAACTTTAGTTCCTTTTCCGAACAGCTTAAAAGAGATTAATTTCAAACCAATTCAAGGCTATTCATAATGTAGATAAGTTACTAATTGGCCTTTTTAAAAATTCTTGTTTTTCAAGCAAATAATGTTTATGAATGAATATAAACAAAAAGACACTGACCATTTCAATTGGATTAAACTGCCCAAGATGAAGTTCTTTTTCGCAAGCATAACACCAAATCCTAAACGATCTCAAGTTCATTGAAACAAAGTGTTTTTCCAGCTGCATGAAAAATTAATAATCAAATTAATAACCTTAAATTATATCTTGCAATCATTAAACTAACAAAAAAATGCACATGATATTTTGATGGTAAGAAGCTTAGTTAAATAATTTCAATTTATTTGGAATCTTACCTCATAATGTTTTGACCCATGGTCATTTTTTGATTCCCCACAACCAACAAACTTACAAGATGCCTGTTTTAAAACAAATGTATAAAGTCATACAAATTTAGTTTTAATAATGACAAATGCAAGTGAAAATTATTTTTTTGTAAATATGAAAATAAATAAAGGTATGTTTAATCCATAACATCAAAGTATTAACAAACAACGTTTGTTATAACTGCTCAAAATAAAATGGTTACTTTTCAGTTTGGTTGCAAACAACTAACATGATAACCCATATTTATGTTCCTTGACAAAAATTAGATGCTATTTTATGGCTTAAAATCTCTGTTAAATGCGACCAGTCGCGCAAAGTCAGTCAAACATGCAAAGTCGCACTTTTAGTTTTTTTACTGATTAATTTTTTTCCCAGTGTTTTTATCTAATTGAACGCTAAAGAGCCGCGCAAATTTTAGCAGCAACTTAATTGCAAACATGCAATTTTAAGCTACATAAGCCAGTGTTGTAAATAAGTCATTTTAAAATAACTTAAGTCCAAGTCAAGTCTTTTTGAATAAATAACAAGTCAAGTCCCAATCCAAGTCATTATTAGAGTAAGTCAACTTTAAGTCACGTTCTTGTCATAAATTTAAACAGTACACTATTAGAATTTTTACACTAGTATGATTATGAACAAAAGTCATTGACTTAGGTCATTACAACACTGACATAAGCATCCAAAGTCCTATCTGGCACAGTTCCATTGCATCTTTATGAATTGCAACTATAAAACACAGATTAAACTTACCGACAAGCAAGCCCACAAGTTTGGTCCGGGAACTTTGCAAACTTGACAGCTTCCCTGAAATTTGAAACAATTTAAAATAAAGTTTTTAACCCAACTGGAAAGTATGTTGGGTAACTATGGGTGCACCAAAGGTCCAAAACGCATTTTGCTTGTATAGTGTCACAAATACACACACATTTAAATAAAAATAACTGCAAGGCAAGAGCAGAAAAATTTAAATTTTGGTAAAAAATATTTTAAATTAAAATTTACGTTTGTATTCTCAAATAGATAATGGAGCTGGTCTAGGAACCACCACTTTTTTACAGTAATGAAACGAGTTGTTAAACTTGAATTGCAAGAAATGCATAAATATGTAAGAACAAATATAATAATGATACTTGATTCACCCGAACTCAAACTCATTATAACCCAAATATTGTTAGCAACATAAACCTCTAAAATGTGGTGGGATTCTAGACCAGCGCCAAATAAATATACTATACTATATTACTACAATATTTGGCCACCGAACCCCAAATGCAAGCAATATAACCACCCGACGAAAATGTTGTAGGATTCAAAGAAAAAAAAACGACCAGCGCAGTTTTTTCTTTGTTTTAACAAGAAAAATACCAACAACCAAATTCTGTAGGAAGTAGACTAACTTATTAATAAACCTCTACCCACACTAACCTCTGAGCTTCTAATAAGTTCCTGTTTTGTCTTGTCCACATTAATCTCAATGTGAGGGCACGCCATATTTACACAATATAAATCTAATAAATAATATATTTAACTTTGAAAGTGCACAAAACTTAAAATGACGAATTTCCAAAAAAGGTTATCAACCATGACAAGTTTTTTTGCATCGATGCGTGACTAATTAATATTGGTGCATAGAAGTCTTAAAAAGACTATTTTGATACCGAAATTCGATCAATAAATATTTATTACTTAATCTTTAATTGATTGATTGACCCTTCATCAGAGTGTCCTGTCTCAAACACTGACCAGGGGTGGTCAAATGTGCCAACGACCGTACCCAGAAATTATACAAGAAAAAAGTAGTAAATTACTAAGTTGTCTTAAACTAGGTAACAGGTATGTTTACCTTATCGGAATGTCAGTATTTTAAATACTAAACTATAATTTGGTTGTTTAGTTTATTTAAATTGAAGTTCATCTCTTTGGATTATTATTTAATAACAGAAGATCGCAAGAGTAAAGGCAAAGGAAGAAACCAGATATGATTGTTTCGGAACATTCAGGGAGACCTAAGCGACTTCTCTTGGTGAGAGAAAGGACAAAGTGTATTAGCAGGCACAATAAAGGGCACTTCAAACAACAGTTTAGGCAGATAAATATAACCTTACCGCTAGTTGAAAATAAAGGGTCACTACCCGAGTCATTTCACACAATTTTAAAGCAAAACTTGTATTGTTCGACTTGCTACTGATTTTGAATCATTTCATAATTACTTTTAGTGGTACTAGGTCTGTGTCCGAAGTGTTTGTGAGTCCGACTGAGGAATACCTTCGTATCATTAATAAACTAAATTTGTTTGTTTAAAATGACGTTTAAAACATGCCTTTTGGTAGTGAAACTATAGGCTGTTCTTCTAACTAATAGCTCTATGATCTAACAAGACGTAACAAATCAAGCGACTGTCATCAAATCGTCTTTTTGAGTAATGAAGGTAGCCCTACATAATCTGTTTAACTTTTCCTAAAGTCTGTCAGAAAGTACGCAATTGGTTAGATTAGAGTTTTTGCGGCAGTGGCGACGGTTATGATTGGTCGAAATCGAAATGTACAGAATACAATTGCAATGCGCGGTCAAATACACGCCGCTGTAAGTCAGCGCAGAAGTTTGCACACAATGTTGTAGAAGAAGAATAGAGGACGTAAAACAAACACAAAACACGCCTACAGCAAAAAACAACAACAATGAAATCTTGACCGATGGAGCAGAAATTAAACCTTATTTTGAGATTTTTAAGTTTCATACAATGCAAAATGGGAAGTGATATAAATTACGGAAACAGGCCATTCGCAAGTATTTTTGGGTTTGCATTTTGCGGCAGTGTACAGTATTAGTGGCGCCAAATAGTATCCATCCCTACGCATGTAGAGCGCTTTATAGAGCAGTTTGTACAAATGTGCAGATGTCTGAAAGTGCCAATTCGCATCAAATTCGATTCGTAAAAATTGTAAAAGCGCCCCGGAATGTCCCACGAGTCCAAAAACCACTCAATATTTTCACAGGGGTAATTCACCAGCCTTTGGTAACAAGTATCGGCTCCGATCCGATATTATCGGACATCCCTACTACAATCTACCTCGGCGAAAGCCAGCTACAGAAAACTAAAAATACTACTTGCTGATTGGCTTAACAGGGTCACGTGACCGCGGTTGGGTGGGCGTGGCTTTTTTGATGGGCGAAAAATCGAGTTGATCGCCAACATTAAGGTTCCTAATCACCAGGGGGGTGCGAGAAATACGCGGGGGGGTCCGAACGCAAGCCGTCATCCGCTCGACCGTCTTGCGGCGCGGTCTGACGTCACTGGTGATGACGTCAGGCGCGTTTTCCTTGGCAGTGCGCGATTTGGCGAGCGTGTATGGGCTGTGCGCTTCGGTGGTTGTGTTGTCTTTGTAGGGAAGAGGCGAGAGCTTGCACTGGTTGAGCTGGTTGAACTGCTCGATGGCCTTTGACACCTTGCCCGGGTTCTTGACCTTTGGCGGGTTCTTGCGCGAGGACAAGGTGTCGGGGTCGCGCTTTCGTCGCTCAAAGTCCTTGATCCTCTGGGAAGCTGCGATGGTGGTGAAAACGCGAGGTTGCTTCCCGGCAGATTGGCTCCTGGAGAGGAGAAGTCCGGATGTGCTACTGGTGGGAGTTTTGGAGTGAGATCGCAGTTGCATCTTGTCGGGGAGGATCTGATCCTTGCAGAGGACTCGGAGCTTGGGACGCGGGTTTATAGAGAGCGGAGTGCGCCGCATCATCTGTCTACCAGGAGAGTTTATCCTCTTGACGACGCGCTTGCGACCAGGGCTCTTTGTGACGCGATGAAGAGGACTTTCTCCTCGCACGATGGAGCACTCCTCCAGGAGTTTAATCCCGCTTCGGCGCGAGATCACTCGGGATCGCTTGAGAGGCGACATGATGGGAGGATGTCGGAGGGTGACTCTTCGGAGAATTGGGTTTTCGGAGCGGACGACTTGAAAGATTAAGGAGTCGAGAGTCGCTTTGCATTCACGATTTATCGCTTCGTCATTTAGAATGCAATTTCCCAGGATTTCGCTTCGGTTGTTTGATTGTTTAATAGGTGATACGCAGGTGTCCTGGTGGGATTTCTCTTCATTTTCCTTTTTTGTGCATTCCTTCACAGAATTAGCGACTGGTTCACATTTTGCTTCCCGTAGAATATTTGATGTATTCGCGGACATTTCGGCATCAGTTTGCGGTAAAACGGGTTTTATCTCTAAAGGTTTTTCTTTTGCAACTTGAAACGCCTCAATTACGACTCGTTCCGACATTGGGCCTTTGGTTAAAACGTCGTGAGAAATGATATTTTGCTCAAAGCACAATTCTTCACCTTCTGTGTCGTCTGTTCTTTCAGGTTCCTTCACGTGAGACAATGGCTTGGTAGTTTTAACGGAAGATGTTACATTTATGAATTTTTCATCAGAAGTTGTTGGTATGTCTGCAATTTGCCCAGACATCCTAGAATGGCCCTTAATTTCAACATCTTTGCAAAGAGCAGACTGATTTTTAGAAGGTATTGAGTCAAAATGTGTTTCTTGTTTAAAGGAAATCGAGTCTGAATCGTTATCGGTCACATTTTCACACGTAATTTGTGACGATGAAGATCCAACATGCGTCAAATTCAACTTCGAACCCAGGTTTTCTGAAGATTGCAGAAAAGAGTCGATTTTGGAATCGATGGAATCAAAATTGTGTTGACCGCTCGCTAGAGTTTCCCTCGAGAATCGCAACAACGAAGCGGATGACTCAACACTCATGTTTTCGACGGATCGGTTGGGGAAAAGCTCGCCGGTAAAATCCGTTCTTGCTCCAGGATCAGATTCAGTCGTCATGTCCGCATCCGATTCCTTCCTTGGAGGAGAAAACTTCTCGACGATCATGAATCCGCTGGACTCCGCAGTCACGTCTCTCGAGTTTAGGGAAGAGAGACTTGTCTCCCGGGTTCGGAGGGATGTGCAGGAGGACTGACTCCGAGGAGACATCCGGGATCTGGTGTCAGGCTCGTCCAGGACTTCATAGCTGCTCTCCAATTTGCGCTCCGAGGACTCAAGGTCGCAAACGCTCCGGGAAGGATCCAGCTCTCCGCTAAAGGAGCGCGGCTCACTGAGGACACTCCCATTGTGCTGGGAGTCTCTGTGGATTGGAGAAGGAGGAAGACGGTCTTCTTCTTTTGCTTTATCCTCTTCTTGGAGGTTTGTTGACATAGGCTTGTTCCGCGATATGAGCGTGTCAAGGCTGAGATCAAAGATCGAGATTCCGTCGCTTTCGTTGAGAAGATCTGAAGATGAAGTTGAGGTTGTTTGTTCCGAGATGGGAGCAGAGTTCTCCTGGTGGTATACGTTCGCTTTCAGGAGGTTGTCGCCTGCGTAAAGAACAAATAAATGGTTTGCGAGTGTTTTTAGTGGTCGCAAAACCTGCGTTACCAACAGGTTAATACAGCAAATGGAATAAAACAAATTTGTTCAAACCGTTTAAAGACCAGGCGCTTCGAGAAAGGAAAAATTGGATAATGTTGTATGGAAGACTTTAAAATTTTTATTTCGTTTATCTAGTTGTACGAAAAGTGTAACAATTTGAAGACTATTTAAATGGCCTACTGAAGAACATTGAGAGTTTAACTCAGGGGTTCCCAACCTGGGGGTCATACGTAAAGAACAATGACTGGGTTTAGGTTTTCAGCCGATGTGTTTGTTCAAACCGTTTAAAGACCAGACGCTTCGAGAAAGGAATAGTTGCACAATGTGACTTTAAAAATTTATATTTTGTTTATTTGGTTGTACGAAATGTGTAACATAATTTAACTATTTCATTGGCCTGATAAAACCAAACAACTAATGGTTAATGAACGCGACGCTAAATACCATAAAAAACGTTTATAAGCATATTATAAATTATAACTAATGGTTCGTGAGTTTTTGTCAGAGGTCGCAAAACCTCCGTTCGTAACAGGTTAATATTTCAAATGGATTTTAGTAGGGTTTAAATTAAGCATTACCTTAACAACTATTACTAGGGAGATTATATTTTTGACCTAAAAATTAAAACAAAATTGACAAAATTTCACTAGGCCTTTCCATGACCCCTAAAACTAGTATACGTCCCCAAAGAGGTTCATGGTTCGCAGTTTAAGAACACCTGTGGTAGCGTCTATGGACTTTGACAAACATTTTCTCACCCGATTCGTCGAAGGTCTTATCTTCAGAAGTTGTGTCGGAGATGGTGGACTGTAAAGTCTCGCAACTCTTGAACTTATCGTCGTGTCTGCTAACGTTCCATTGCTCTGCGCGTAATGAGAGAAACAAATATAAGCAAGCTTAAAAATACAAGAAAACGAGTGTTAGGCATTAGTCTATAGCAGGGATGGAAGTCGGACTCGGAACTCGAGTAAGACTACCAGAGTCCGACGTGCGCAATTGAAGATCAATAAGGTTTTAAATTGGATATTGTTAAGGTGGAATATTTCAAACCATGTATTGAGGGTGAGTTGCTATATGACCCCTCCCACTTTTTCATTTTATGGATACGCCCCTGAGTACAGTGTTTCTGTATTTTTGGCGCAACATTTCAACACATACATAACGTTATTCTTAACGTACGTATGTCGTAAGTGAATAAAACGAGAGTTTGGAAATACAAGGACATATTTATTACACAATTTAAACAGAGAAAATAATTGGAATACCGTTGTGGTCCCGTAGCTTTCGAGTAAATGCGTCCGATTTGGTTCGTCCTAAAAAATTGAAAACATTTTTATGAATTAAACGATTTGGTGTATTGCACTTGTTAATAATATGTTTTATAATGCAAACATTTAGTGTTAATACGACAAACACAATGTTTATAAAAGTTCCGAATTTAAATATCCATAGTTTTAGGTTAGGTGTATCAAAATAGGTAGTTTACGGCAAAAGTTTGTGACAAACAAAAAGTAAAAAGTTCTTTTTTATGGAACTTAAGTCAGTAAACTTAATCTGAAATTAGAAAACAAGTACTATCGAAAGGTTTTTATTAAGTTTTTACCTTAAGATTCATTATTATCAAGCTACAATACAGAGCGGTGCATACTAGTGTACTTAAGTATGTTATAGTTGGCTTTGTTTACCTTTCCTTGCTCGTTTAGTTCCAGGAGAGACAAACGGCGACTTTAATTTGCTGAGGAAATTCTTGTTCTTCCTCTTTTCTTCGCCAATATCTAAAAATGTAACATACAGAACTTTACGCGGGCAAATGTAAGAAGGCAAGAGCAAATGGTGTCCTTGCAAAGTAATGGCGGCAATGCACCACATGTTTTTCGGGCATTTGTGTCGAAATATACTTTCTACCTCAAAACAGAAAGTTTTGATTTTCATACAAATGTGATTTTTACGTGCTAGTGATATTATCGGTACTTGTTCGATACTAAGGGTGGTATCGGTGCCGATAAGATATTAAGCTAATTTATTACAATAAAAATCGAAGATGCTTCCTAAGGCAAGAGCACATTTCGGCATAAAACTCTAAAAATAATTATCAAATACCATTATAAATTCGACCAAGAAACAGACCAGTTGGTAGAGAGACGGACCCGGTATGACCGGAGGTCGTGAGTTTGAACCTCACAAAAGGCTAGTTGTTTTTTAAGCCTGCCTTGGTTGCAGTACAATTCCTGATCAGCCTGACTGATTTCGGTAAGCCCATCCAAAGGCATCTTGTGTACTAGCCTATATATCGGTGCCGTTATCCTTGGCCAGTACGATTCAAGAAGGGCATTATCACAGAATACAAATTTTGTATTTATACGTTTCGGTTAAATTTTTTTTTTTTTAGCATTGACATCATTTACTATAGGGTCGAAGTATACAAATAAAATATGAACCTAGTAGCTTACATTCCTTAATAAATAATGTATTTCTTTTGCAAAAAACACCGAAACAAAAAACATGTATATTTGTGGGGCGGTTTATAAAAGGGTTTTAAAACATCGTTAAAGCAAGCGAAGTATGTCAACCAGTGAAGAGAGTTGTTGTGAGATTGAAGCATGTTGTAAGGGTCCGGTCGGTGGTTCAGTAACAACCATTTAAAGTAGGTCAACGAGGACCATAAAGTGTCGGGAAACAATCAACGAGGTTGGAAATTGACAAGATTTAGATTTTTGTGGTACATCTTCGAACAAAAGTGGATTGATAATGGTGGAAAAAACTCCAATGAAACCTGGAGTCTTTAGTAATAAAACCTTTAATCTTAAATTTAGTTGCAGAGTTACAGAAAACACACCAGGTGTTCTTTATAACCATAGGAGTGCAACATTTGTTTGGAGCAAATTTTATAAGCAAAATTTTGGTGGTTTTGCATAACACGAAGTAAAAATTTAACGCGATATTGCAAAATGAAGTAAATAAAGATATAATAAATGTTTACAAAGGCAAAAAGTCAAAATTGTATGATTTGTTAATACATCAACGAGGCCTTGAATGTATTTTTTTAGAAATAAAGAGATTTAACATACATTTCATCGTATATTGTTCCAGCAAAGTTATCTTAAGAGGACTAAAAAATATTTTGTTAATAAACCTGACACGATTGCGACAAATTTGTGAAAAAAAAGTTATGGGTTTTCAAAGACCCAAAATTGAATCGCTTTAAAATGTATTTCTAATATATTTCGAAAATCAAACAACAGTATCTATGCAAAGGTCAGCACTAGGAAAACTAGTTTTTTTAACTGCACCTAATTAACACATAACTTAAGTTGCACGTAAAGTTAAAATGAATAAAACTTTATACTGCAACTTTGAATCCAAAAAAATCATTTAAACTTATAAAGAATCTTGCGTTTTATAAAAAAAAAAAACTTTTATAACTTTCAAGCTCTACAGAAGTAACCGCAAACATTTCACCTGTCAAAGACTCGCAGCTGTGATTGGCCAATCGCTGCCCGGTGAGGTCACGTGCATCGTCACGCCCGACCGCTTGCCGCTTGCCTGTGCTCTCCTGCTGTTCTGACGCGTTCTTGTTGCGGAAAGTGTTCTGGAAGCTTCTACGAAGTTTGGAACGCTTTTTGGTGGCGATGCACGGGATCTTGTCCAGCACATATCTAAATTGAATATTTTTAAATAAATTTGCAAATATAGCTTTGCGCAAGTTACTTGGAAATCACTTAAAACCCATTTAAGTAATTTGGGAAATAACTCAAGTCAAATCAAGTATTTTCAAAAAATAATAAGCCAAAGTCATTATTGGAGCAAGTCAACTTCAACTCAATCACTGATATAAAAAAAAAACTATTAAAATTGGTAAACGTGTTTGATTGGTCTGAGCAACAATTTAACGAAAAAACAAGCAGAAAATCTAATCGTTTACAGTTAATTATTTTGGGAAAATAGGAACACGGCGGTCTTGCCATAATTCAAAAAATTGCCGAGAACTCTTAAATAAAGCTACTTATACTGCATACAAATTTCAAATCCATTTTTGATTAAAATTAAAATGGATTAGCTCTAGCCAACATTATTTATTTAATATTTGTCGGTTAATCCATTTAAAATTTACAGGGAACCATGAAAAACGTACTGCGGGGTTGCGCGAAAATATTTCTATATGTTTTTTTTTTAGTTTTATGGTAATATTTAAACGAGATCGATTAGAAATGTCTCTTATTTCTCAACAACAGCATCCCTAAATAAATAAACAAACAAACCTCTGATGCTTGTGGGTCGGATTGAGGCTTTTATCTGAAGTAAAGTTGATGGTCGGATGGTTCGTGTCATCTGTAAAGGAAACGAAAATAAAGTTAATGAACATTTAAACTTCAGTCTTTTTATATGTACCGTACGGAACTGCATCAGCTTTATTTTTTAAAAAACACGTCACAAAATAAAATTGTTTATACTTTATAGTTATTTAAAAACAGAATCTAGAAATCTTGAAACTAACAGGATCTTAAAAAACGCTACACAGGGTGTTTTTTGAAGTAACAAACATATATGTAAAATATATCCCCGATATATATTATTACTCGCCTGGAAAGGGGTAGGGTGTTATGATGATTTCTGGCAGCTGCATCTGAGTTTGGTGAGTCGCGAGTTCGGTGTTGCCGGCACCTTGTAAGCTTTTCCTGGAGAAAATGTATATGCTGGTGACGTGCCATGGGTTTCCCACAATCTCCGATTTACCGGAGGTCTTGAGTTCGAACCTCACCGCAGGCTATAGTTTAGTATAGGATCGGTACCGATACTGCCACTTGGCAACAGGTATCGGCTCCGATCCGATATTATAGTACATCCAGTATGCATAGATGAAATCCTAACCACACTTATGCAATGCATAGATGGGATGCCGAAGGCTTTAGTCTTACCGTTTAGCTGGTCTTGCGTTGTCCATCTCAACTTGGCTTGTACGTTTCACGCAAGCGTGCTTCTCCAAATCTAAACAAACACAAATAATTACATATTTTATTTACTTTATATTGGGCTCCTAGTTATAAATATAGTAGGCCTTTTTGGCCCTGTGACCCTATGACGCGGTATTAGTTTAAAATTGGCGTATTACTTTTTTGTTGTGGACACGTATGCGATTAAAGCAGTAGGTTGATTGAACTGTATGATTAGACTTCACCTTGATTCAGAGCCAATTAATAGTGGCACTTATCAGTATTAAAAACAAAAGCTTATAATCAGATATATAGGAGCAAAAGAATAATTAAGTTTTCGCCGGAAAAATGATATTATTTAAGATCTGTATAATATATTTAGGCCTAGTGGTATAATTGTGGCCCAATATATGGTTTAAACCTTAAGGCTATAAAGTTTGTTTATAGGTTTTACCTCATACAAGCCAATCATTGAATTGAAACCGGGTAAATCAATAAAGAGCATTTAACATTAACTAATGATGATACAAGTATTTATAGTTACCTAATACAAACCACACAATAAATTGAAAGAAATCCGACAAAGCAATAAATAGCATTTAGCATTTACTGATGATTATAGAAGTGCGTATCGAACTGTATTTATGAAGATGATGTCGATTTAATCGATCTTTTCGGCTTTCGACAATCGATATTAAGCTACATTACAGATCCGTGCGAGAATTTCACAAATTATTAAGAACAAACTCTTACCGTGATGAGCCGATTTGTGGTTGGTTTGTGCTCGAAGCGCCTTTCCACACACGCGCATCATTCGTTCTGGGAAAATAAATAGGATTCTCCAAGCATATTGAGTTAACGAGGTCAGTCTTTAAAAATAAATTTATCGCTACTTACTGGGTTCTTTATAGTTTTCTTATAGGTTTTAAGACTTAAAATTGGATTGTCCGAAATTAGAAAACAATACAGTATAAATGCCATGGTCAACACAAGAAAACATTTTTTCCAATGTTTTTTTTAACAGGATTTAGTAACATATACCGTAAGCTGGAAATAAAAATACTTTCGAAAAAACGGAGAGTTTTTCAAAAACTTTTTTTACGCAAATAAATTGACAGGCATTCAATGACTTTTAATGACTTGGTGCCTGGTGGCAACCCTGCTGAAATGCCAAACTCATATCGGTATATGTCGGGTTAGCACAGATACCACCCTAGGCCCCGACGAGTACACATACTACAACTTAGCATCGGGTATCGGTTCTGATCCAACACTATCGGACTTCCCAAAAGCATTTTCAAAAGCTTCCAGCGTAGAACCGGCACTCGCGTCGTTCTTGTGGTTATTACAACTATTGACACGCATTTTTACGCGCGAGTAAAAACACATGTGGAACATGCAAGAGCATGTCCGGTACTGCCGAAACCTCACTATTGCAAATAAAAGTGTTTGACTGCGTTTAGTAGAGACCGACCGATATCAATTTTTTGGGCCAATACCAATTTTTTGCGATTTTTGCCAACCGATACCCGATACCGATTTTTTGTCAACCTGAAATAAGTTCAAAACTTTATATAGTTTTAAATAAAACCCTAATAACATTTCAGATTATCTACCCAAACTTTTAAACCTTTCAGTTTGCGTTTTAACTTGACAGGATGTTTAAAAAAATGGAAAATTTATTTGTTTTTCAGAAAAAAACAAATATCTTCGTAGTAAAATTTCGGCCGAAACAACTTGACCGATACCGATATATCGGTACAAGCGAAATATGTTTTATTGTTATGTCGATATATCGGACTATTTTTATTTTTTAGGCTTTAGGTTAAGGTTGGTATTTTTAGTATTGATATATCATACTATTTCGTTGGGGTCGATATTATTGGTAAATCTATTTATCGGTCTATTTCTAATGTTAAGGTAAGCTTACGTGCGATGCTTCTCCGTCTCTTGTGCCTTCCTTCAACCACGATACAGTGGCTGCACTCGCCGTCGTTACAAAGCTGCGATTCGTCCAGGGAGGGAGAAAGAAGGCCTGGAATAATGTAATAAAATATATAGATGATTTCAGCCAAAAAGGTCGAGTAAATCAACATTATCTTGATAAAGACGTTTCGATACGAACTTCTGTTATCAGCAGTTAATGTGAAAACATATTAAATACTGAGTTTAGGACACACTAATTTAGTACTGTTAGTCGTTTTCGCATTTGTACCTAGGAAACCCAGATAAAGTTAGTTTTAAGTCAATGTTAAAATTACGTGTTTTTACTAAATCTTTTTTAATAAAATTAGGTTGTTTATCTAAATTTTTGCATTGCACGTTAAACTATTTTCTTCCTATATGTTGCGTTTTTGTTATTTTTTAGTTGAGATATTGTCAATGCCCAAACACAGATAAGTTGGGCAATTTCAATAGATTAACGTTTAAGACTTAAGTTGACTTGCTCGTATAATGACTTGAATGGGACTTGACTTGGGCAACTGATCACTTGGACGGAGATTGACTTTTTTTTTTTTTTAAATGACTTTACTGGAACTTTAGTCCTTTCAAAAAGACTTGTTTACAACACTGCCTACTACTAACCAATGTCGGTGTGATTGGTGATGAGCAAGTCAACAAACTGGTTGCGTCGTTTGGTCAGGTCTGCCACGTTCTGCTCGTTGAACTTGGAGTCGTCCAGTTTTATAAGGTTGGGAGCAAACAGCTTGGCAAGGTTTGAAGAAGTCATTCTAAAGAGGAAAAGATTATACAAACTTTAATCGTTTTATCATGTCAAAAATATGCTGGAATTAAAAAACTTATTTATAATTTTTTCTAAAGAGTGGTCGAAACTCTTTAGAAAACCTTTTAGAAAAACAAAATAAGGCTTTGATTATATTTGTCACAATTTAATCTCCTACTTAGTGTTATTATACCCATACAAATCAACCAGGAGGAAGTAGATTCTAATTAATTAATTGTAATAGTTGCCAACCTGAATAAACTTATTCAAATGGAATCTATCACAATAAGAAGTTAGCAACGTATGACACATCAAGAAAGTGGCTTGTCCAGTGTTTTTGGAATTGAAAATTTGGATGATTTGACATGAACAACATGTAAATGGGTAACGGTTTCAAACTTGGCTGCCTTAAGCATAAACTTACAAGTTTTTGTTTGCGTTTAGAGAGATTTCAAAAAGAAAGTCGATAATGTAGACCAGGCAATGCAGGTGACAGCGTGGCAAGACTAGGCAAAGAAGTTGAATCATCTACAAGCAAAAAACATGACCAATCGAATAAAATGCTTAAAATCCACAAAAAATGCATAACATTAGGTTAAAAAATTTCCTTTTTTAACAAGTGAAACCGGGACAAATACAAATCAACAAGGATTTTTTTTTTGAAAAATATTTGATTTTGTATTCGAACACAAAGAGTTGCATCAAAAATCTTTCCAGTAATAACAATTAAATTAAAATTCCTGAAGATTCCCAAATGTCTCGCCGCATCCTTGAACAGAAAATGGCACCCCAGTTGGGAACCATTGCTTTAGGCACACAAGTTAGAACCACAAAAGATGCCGTAAATACAAATCAATAGTGTATAAAGTTATTACCAAGGTTAACAGTACACCTATAAAAAACCCTTGCCCATACCTCTGTTGTGTTTATGTTTTTGTCGGTTGACAAAGACATCAATTGCATAATGGGGTCGTGCATAAAGTGGGGGAATAATCCAAAGGGCAACTCGCGGAAGTACAGCTGAAGTATGTTGGCGACATCGTGTGGATTTTCGTGCGCCAAAAGGTGACCTTTTTCTAATTTTTCCTGATTATAAATTAAGGGTTATTTAGATCCTATATATATCTACATTACATGAATAAAAAACTGGCACATAGACCTGATTTGTGGGATTTTTGGTATAAATTTATTTTAACACTATTAAAATACATGAACAAAAAGTTAAAAAAAGAAGGTATTAAAAGACAAGGACAATATAAATATATAAACTTCTGTGCTCTCTAATTAAAACTAAACATTAAAATGTGGCCGAAAAAGTTTCATTGTGTATATATATACCTTTAACAAGTTAATTCTTAGTTTGCTGCCAGGAATACGGAATATACCTTCCACATTGGAATGCTGCCTCAAGAAAGAACAAACATGGTGTACGAAGCAGGGTAGGTAAATTGTCTATAGAAATAAAGTTGTATCCGGTTAAAAATTATGAAACTTACTTTTAAGTTGCTTTGCTTTAAGAAAGGTATATATCAATAAAAAACAAACAATTTCACACAGCTGTTTACTGTTTTATTTTTTTATTATGTTTACACATTACCCCTAGTCGATCCATGTCAACTGGACTTTTTTCCGTCCATTCCAAAGCTCCACCAAATAGACAGAGATGTTCTTCTTTAAACTAAACAAAAGAGTAAAATATAAGTTAAAAATATGATAATCCATTATGCTGCTTAGGAAAAACTTGATATTGATTGCTGTTCTATATAAATCAAATCTCCAAATCTACTATACATCAATTAGAGATAAATCGCTACCACTTATTTGGACCACTACATATTTTTTTTTTTTTTTTTTTTTTGCCAAAAAAATAAAAAAATTGTTAAAATTTAGAAAACACTATTTCATATTTTTCAAAATATCGGCAAAATATCTGTTAGCGATATACCGGTCTATGTCTAATTATTACTACTTAAAATGCAGTCATTATAATAAAACTAATCCTTTATAGCTAAGTATTGATACAATCAATTTAGAATAATTAGTTGTATTTTACCACTTTGTTATTTTCGTGATTTCCATCTTGGATCGTCAATTTGATGTTTGTCAGTTCGGTAAATCTTGCTGCTGCTAAATGACGTAAACAGAATTCATCACAGGTCAGTGATATCATTTTAAAATCCTCTAAATATAAATAAGAAATAACATAAAGAACAAAGAAACTCTGTTCGCATGAATTTTTGATGTGATAAATTGTATGTTTTATTTTCCTAATATAAAACTCTTGGCAAGTAACAGATAAAGTTGTTTTAACATGTCGCTATGATAAAACTGATTGCATTCCAATGCCTTCCCGCCAGAGATCTTTGGCGTTGAATGCTTGCAAAAATCACGCCAGAGACGTAACTTGGCATGCAATATCGCCGGCATAGTGAATTTACTAAAAAATTGTCGTTTTTGACGTATATATTTAAAAATTGTCCTATTTTGGCGTAAGATTTCTGCCGAAAAAAATTTCGCGAAAATCTTTGGCGGCCAGGAATTATGGAATGCAGTCAACTGGTAAAAGCATTAACAAAATTGAATGTTTTACGGCACAAAGGTAAATCATCATTGATATATGAGCAAGAAATTACAAAAATAAAATCCAATCTATGTTGTAAAGTTAAATTCTTAAAATCACAGATGTGAGAAACTTAAACAACACAGATATTTGGATTTTAAAGCTTTCCCCACCCGAATGTTGTTATAATTTGGCATGAGCACAGTTGCACACTCCGCAACATTTGCAGTTGCACATTTTGTGGAAATTGCTGAGACTTCAGTCAGTTGTGTAAACATGAGAAAGTAAACGCGATAAAAAGTTATGCATACAGTTTTCGTTAGTAATAAATTTACTGCCGCGCAAGCTTTAGAAGTAACATTAGTAATCCTTAATTTCATGCTGAACATATCCTAAGCGCAAAAACCAAAGTTTCAAATCTGCCAGTCTGGAAAATATGGCAGATTTCAATAAGATCTCGCTGGTGCACGACCCAAAAAATTCAGGTGACCAGGTGCAACAAAGGTCAAAAAAGTCATTTATCATTTTCTGATGCACTCTGTTTTGCAAACGTGGCCGAGTAAACGTATGCCGTACAAGCGTTTTACATTATTTGGGGTTAAGTTCAAACTTTTTGGGATGCAGTTTGAAAAAAAAAACTCGGATGAAAAAAACTCGTATACTTTCCACAAGTTGACCAATCTGGTGCTGAAATTTTTGGCATGGAAAGTTGCCTAAAACCCTGTCAGTGATGAGCGCAGACATAAAAAATTGCCAGAGTGATGTTAAAACATATTTTTGTGACCTTATTGCATTCTTTTTTGGGTAAGGGCATTTTAATTGCGATGTTCTCACACTAATCTTTATAACGTATCATGGTAAACATCAGCCTACAGATTTAAATCTTGCACAATTTAAATTTAGGAATAAAGAAAAAAAATTGAAAGAAACTCTAACGAATAAAGGATGGTTGAATTTTAAGTAAAATGAAGCACTGTGTCTTTTTATGGCTAAGCGCTAACCAACAACAACCTTTTTACCAATCTGATACTGAATAAAACCTTCTGCAAGTACAGTATTACTTCTATGTGATCTACACTAAATTCAAACCCTAAAACATTAACACAAATTAAAGTTAAACCTGGATCAATAACTTGAACGCATTCAATAAACAAATTGAGTTCGAAATTTCCCGCAATGACGTCACGATTGCATTACCGCCGCAAGTGGTAAGTTTTGATCTCTATGTTTTATGGCAATATTTACTCGGTCGCAAACATTTAGAAAAAATTTAAAAGGTTTTTTCGAAATAAAAACCAGAAAGACGTTTGACTTAATAAATGTTTAGTTCTAAGGCGCTTTGCATTCGTTAACATTTTTAATATAAATTAAAATCGGTGTTCGTTATACTAAAACAACAAAGTTTACGAAAGTATGTTCAGTTTTGTGTGAAGATTGGATAACGTCAAAACAATGGTCCCATAAACTGTTTTGTGTATATTTTCACTAAGCAAAGCAGGATTTCGCAAAATCTAGATTGCGTTTAAAGCAGGGAGTCGAACTGTTTGACTTTTCCGGTTCAGGTTCGGTTCGGGTTCAAGGATTTTTTTGGAATCCGGTTCAGTTCCAGTTTCGGTTCGGAAGAATTTAAAAGTTCCGGTTCAGCTCCGGTTCAGCTCCGGTTCAACCATTGTTATTTCAAAACCGGTTCATAAAGTTCCGGTTCAGATACAATATAATTTGCGTTAAATCTCAAAATGTGGGTCGATAAATGTAGAGAATAAATCTAAGTTACGTGACTTATTAAAAAAAACAGCAACTTATTATTGAAATATCTAAAACTTACATAATCAACAATTTTTTCATTCAATATTTATATTTTTTTTATAAAATTTCGACCATGGCGTAACTTGACTCTGTAAAATACAAGTTGTGACGTCATGCTGGAGTGAACCGCTTTAATTTACAGGTTCGGGTTCGGTTAAGGTTCAGGTACTTTCAAATTATTCGGTTCAGTTCCGGTTCGGCTCCTTAAAATCTTATAAAACCCGGTTCAGGTTCGGTTACGGTTCGGATAAAATTGACCCAAAACCGGTTCATAAAGTTCCAGTTCGGTTCCGGTTCGACTCCCTGGTTTAAAGTATGTCTAACCCATTTAATTGATATTTTTGCCCGAAGGCGTCGTGCGTCTCATTGCAACCTCTTAACTGAAACTTTAACTATATACAAAGGCATCTTTTTCTCGCTAAACGGCAGAGTTCTACGTCTTTCAAATATCGAAGAGACGTCGTAATGTTTAAAAAATTACCTCTTAAATAGAAGATGATAAGTTAAAACGCATACTAAATGCCTTAAACTTATTTGGTATTGGATCAGCACCGAATCTGACACTCTCTATTTCTCTCGGACATTCCTAATGGTAAGCACGCAATTATTTACCCGCTTGGATAAAAAGCAGTACAATAAATAAGACATATTATAAACTAAATCTCCCTTTTATGTACAAACGTAAATGCAACCGCTAACTGGTACATTAAACTGCACTTAATTTTTCTTTTGGCTTACATTACACACTAAAGTTACACGCTTATGTCTTTCCAAACTGTTATTTCGCCAACGTAGGCTAGGTATGAGATGTGGGCGGTTATATTTTTAAATTGCTTGATTAAATTAGTTTGCAAATCTGCTGCAGAGTCAATCTTTTTAAGTAAACGTAAATCGACCAAATCTAATGCACAGAAGGCAGTGTATTTGCGTAAAAGTTATTACCATCACCAAGTCAAAGAAAAGTCACGATAGGTCGAAACATCGTATTAGTGAAGGAACAGTTAAAAGAAAATGGGGATAAAAGCAAAAAGAGCTTAAAAATCTCCCGCAGACAACAAAATTGGAGACAAAACGGTTGATTAGAAGTGCTACTCAACCCATAGGTCGCTAAAGTTTTGCTGTTGTTCTTACCCTTAACTTTTTGGGTAGTCGCAAAAAAAGTTTGAGAAAAACTGGATTAGAACGTTACATATTCGCAACTGCAAAGATTGGAGTTATACTGTATTTCTTAACTACAGTGTTAAATCTGAAACGTAAAATCAAAAGCATACAAAAAGTCTTTAACCGTCCTTCTAACGAAACTTGCATTAGGATGTGTACTAAATGCAAATCGTCATTGCAACCGTCTAAAAAATCCAGGAAATGATTACAAAAATGGACTTTACTCTTCCGGTTCTGTCTTGACCTTCTTTTTCTTTTTCTTCTTTTTGACCTAAAAACAAAATAGAAATGTAAGTTAGATTATTCTACAGACTTCAGGAAGTCTAAATTGTAGCTTTGACGTATAATTTTCATAAAACAGTAACCTTATTATTGTTTTCATTTATTTTGTAATAAATTTGACATCTAGCTTAAAGATAGAGTTAGCTCCACCAGGCAACATATCAATAAATATAAATCGCTCTTCTGGTGTAAACGAAGTATAAACCGACGTTTCGGCAGCAGATACCAGCTGACCTCATCAGGGTTAATAATTAAAACGAGAGTGCGTTAGCCATCTTATATACTGAGAAGTAAAAAATTGTAAAAACGTAGATTAAAAAATGCTGATAAACGCCCGTTGTCCGACGGCGCAGTACTGCACCGGATGACTCCGGCGCGTCACAGCTTATCGCATACTTCAGCGACGTCTAGAATTATTAATTTTAATCTACATTTTTTACTTCTCAGTATATAAGATGGCTAACGCACTCTCGTTTTAATTATTAACCCTGATGAGGTCAGCTGGTATCTGCTGCCGAAACGTCGGTTTATACTTCGTTTACACCAGAAGAGCGATTTATATTTATTTATCTAGCTTAAAGGTTGATTTAAAGTTTAAACAAGAAATTACCTCTGATGAAGTTTCGGCTACTTCGGGTTCAGATTTCTGCAAAACGGCATAAATGTTTTATTTTTATTTACTTCTAAAAAGGTGGTTGTCAACTAATTTATAAATAATTTTAAGCCAAAAATGACAAAATTATTTGTTTTAAAGCTTAATAAAACCATCAACCTGTGGGGTTTGAAATGAAGCATCGCCTTCTGATTGCCTCTTCTTTTTCTTTGCCTTTTTCTGAAATAAAATAATTTTTTCATCAAAACTATCTCAAAGACATAGCTTATTCCTTATGGTAATTGTGTAAAATGGGGGAAAGCACATAATATTATATTATTGCTAATTATTTTCGTATCGTTTCGTTGCTAACGTTTATTTGCTTTTTTTGTTTTTTTCTTTCGTGCTTTCCATTTGTTGTACGAGCGTTCAGTGTCATTCACCCTGACGAAGGCGGCTTGCATAGGTTGGCGAAACGTTGGTGTAGAATTAAAATTACCAGAGGATCTGTTTTTGATTTATACTACAACATAACGTGCTTGTATCTGTATGTATACATTTTAACATCGTTGACTGTCGAACGAGTAAAACTCTTACCACTTTAGGAGTTTCGTCATCTGCAGGTGTTTCTTCTTTGACCTTTACAGGAGTTGTGGTGACCGAATCATCAGCCTTTGCTGCCTTTTTGTCCTTTTTCACCTTCTTTTTCGGCGGTTTTTGTAAACTATCATCGGCAATAATAAGGCTTTCGGATTCTGAGTATGAGCAAAATAAAATGTTTTTAAAGCAACTAGAGATCGACCGATATCCATTTTTTTGGACCGATACCGATAACCGATTTTTTACATTTTTCAACCGATACCCGATACCTATTTTTTTTATATACCTTAGAAATGTTCAAAACTTCAATTAACTAAAAAAAATTCCTAATAATGTTTAGTTTATATACCTTATTAATTATTAAACTATTATTTTGCATATTAACTTGACCTGATGCTAAAACCAAAATTTTTTAATAAAAAAATTTATTAGTTGTTTGTTGTACAGGAAAAACGATATCGTATTTTGGTACTAAAATTTCGGCCGAAGCATCGGCCTACATTTACCGATACCGATATATCGGTCTATCTCTAAAAACAACCTTAATTAAAAGATGTCTGGTTACAAAGTATGGTACCTTCTTGTTTTACACTGGTATCAAGATCTTCAATTTTTCTTTTCTTCGGACCAGGAATGGTAGAATCTTGGGCATTGTCGTACATTTTGATCTAAACATCAATGCAAAAAAAAAAAAAAAAGAAGTAAAATACAACATAGAAATTAAAGTAAAAAGCAGCTATTTTTGAATGCTTTACAACTTGACAGTTAATTTAAAACTTCAATTTACAGAAAATTCAAAAAAACAGGATCATTTTTAAATTTTACTTCTATCAAAAAAACAAAACAAGAAAGTTCATTTTAAAGTGTTTTAAAATTAATTTGAAAGTTAAAGACATAAAATTGAACAGGATCATTTTCAAATTTCACATTTGTTGAAACAACATTTATTTGATCACATAAAAGGAATGGAATTTAACTTTGATATTTAATTAGTATTTTAGCATACCTCACTCTTGTTGACCCATTTATCGAACTTTCCTTTTCCAGGGGTGCTGAGCCTCTTGGAACCGCCTTCCTCCATCATCTTTAACCTCTGCTCAAGCTTAGCTCTGTTTTCAGTTCCCATCTCAATTGATGATTCTTCTGCCAGTGCGTCGTATCGAATGGCAAGCGCACACTTTGCAGCCAGCATTCTGGATATTTTACCCTAGAAAATAATACAAATATTAACTAGTTAAAAAATATAGAAATATTAAAACACATGCGTTTAAAACTGTGATTTTGCTATTTGAAATCGTAATGACCAAAACAATATTGTAATACGTTAGAACAGTGACTCTCTGCATTTTAAGGCTTTTGGCAACCCTTTAAAATAGTAAGTAGATTTTGGCAACCGGACCGGAATTTTTGTTGAGTATTTTACTGAAATGTCGCTATAAATGGAACTAGAGGAAAATGTCAATTGATATAACAGTCTCTAATCGACTAATCGTACACAAATAGTTGTATAAGGAAGCTTACCAATTGAGAAAAAATCAGATTCTTAAAAATTCTCAAATACCCATTGGCACCCCTGAGCATAAGAAATGGCACACCAGGGCGCCGCGGCCCCCCGGTTGAGAACTACTGCACTATAAGCTTACTGTAAACTAGATCATAGTTAAGATAATTGGGTCGTAATATCGATAAAGTCTTAAAGGGTATGACCCACAACAGGTAAATGTTTCTGAACTTGGCTTAATTATATTAAAATCCATGATAAAACAACATTGGTAAAAACTTAAGGACAAACCTTATTTTTTGGGTTACTTTGTCCGACCAGTGAAGCATGGTAGATCAATCCATATTTTGGTGTTTCTTTGCGGGTTTTCAAAGCTCGGAAAAGTGCCTTTTCAGCTCCCAAAATCTGGACTGTGGAAGCTGGGTGCTTGGCCAAGTTTAGAAGTGATCCTAAAATTAAGTGTAACTATATTAAAAAATGATTCCCACTTTGACTTTCTTAATTGATATTATGACTTAGTACACAATACATATAATATTATGCCATGATTTGTAATAAAAACACACATATCTTCACAAAATGTGGTAACTTAGTGTATTTTTATGTCTTGGGTTGAGTTAATTTCATATATATACTGTTTCAGTTTTGACAAATGCCAATTTTTCTCTCACCTGGCAAGAAATTAAACAGCAATTAAATACAGATTTAAAAAAACAACTTCAAAAAAAGTTTTTGCAAATTTTAAAACCGAGCCCAGGAAATAAAAAAGTGCTTTTAACAAACCTGCATGTGCAATCAACCTAGCACCAACAAGTTCTCCCACAAGAATTGTTAAGTTAGGTGCGATTGCCATCATTCTGTTCTTAAGGTAGTCGTAGAGTTGGGCTCTGTAGTCAGTGATCTCAATTACCTATCAAAAAAACAAACAAGAAGGTTATTATTCGCCTATAAATTTTCCAAAAAAAGGGAGTCATGTTAAGTAAAAAATGGATTGTTTGTCATCAAAGACATTTACAATTTTTTTCTGGTATTTTTCTTTTACCTGATCAGCTAAGAACTTGATATTGCAAATATCTTCATCGGATATTTCAGTTCCCATTGAAATCTGTGCTAATTCTTTGACCTGTAAAGTTATGATTTGGTAAAAATACACAGGCAAGTGAAACAGCTCATACATTAAGCTCTTTCAAACTAGTAAAAACAGAGGGAAAAGTAATATATTTTTCAAACTCATTACACCAACTAGAAATACAATTGATAGAAGAGTTTCTTAATGATAAAAGTTCAGATTTTAAAAATATTGAGGAAATATAACTTAACTCCACTAATATGTATCTCAAGTTTAGTTAAACTTTCTCAATGTTAAAAAAATTATTGATTAAAAATGTTTTATTTTTGTAGGACCTGCTCTTCAATTTCTTCAGGCAGCATCTCTGATAGATCAGTCGTCAGAGCGTTTGTGCGAAATCCCATTTTGCAGATGACTTTTGCATAAGCCAAGTGATCGGTAACAACCTTTCCCAGTTCGGGGAAATGCCAACCGTACCACTCACGACAGCGCATAATGTAGTTGTTCAGTTCTTTGTCGAGGTCATCCAAAAGGGCTATTTAGAATATCATTTTAGACGTTTAACATAATGATATTAATATTTTGGGAACAGCAAAAACATTAAAGCAATGAAATTTAATTGGAAAATAGCTTATAAAAATTCAATTTACATTACTGCATTGTATAGCCACAGAAAATACTTTAGAACAGAATTAGACTGTCTACAATGATGTCAGTGCAAATATGGGTTTAATTACAATAACTTCAACCTATATTTATATAGAGATGGACTTTTCAATCTTTGTTAAAAAAAAATATTAAGTAAATAAATACAGTACAAATTAAATCTTCACAGGGACTTACAAATTGCTTGAACAATCATTGTGTCAACTTTGTCTGGTGAAAACTTGAGCTTGTAGCGCGATAAGCTATGTGCAAGTCCGAGTGCCATAGCAGTCATATCACGAGCGGGTAAGCCTGAAAAACAACATATTACTTCATTAAAACTTTATTTTTCAGGTAAATTAAGCATTACGCATCACATCAAAGTTTGTTTAATTGGGTGACATGAAGTTAAAAGTAGTCTTATCGATATGATTGATGGTTTTCATCACACAACAAATTAAATTATAAAAATTATAATTTCTTGTACCTGTAATAAGACTGTCAACATGTGCACGAATTCCACGCATCACTTCCTGCACAGCTGGACTGAATATGCACGGAAGATTCATTTTCTCCTGTTGTAGAAAATACAGAATGTTTAAAGCTGATTTTTGTGTGTTATAAATACAAGTAAAAGTAAGATGAGAATGTAAATACAACCTCTAATTTCACCACAACAGTAATAAACAAATATTTAGTTAAAACGCTACATCACATATGTTTTAACAAATCACATTATAATTCAGATCTATAAAACTAAAAGTTCAACACAGAAAAAACTTTGCGCAGTTAAAAAAGCTAACTTAAAAACTGTAATATAAACCAGTTAAGATCTCAAATACAGCCAGATACCATACATTGGATTGTTCATTTTGTACTAGCAATCAAACTATAAACGAGCAGTAAAAAATGAAAACAATCTAACAAAAACGACAAGACATACCTTGATAGCCTGACCCAGCTTAGCATCAGCCACAGCAAGATTCTCATGAGCTTCTTTGGCCACGATTTTCTTGAGAACTTTTTTGAGAGGCTTGGATAACTTTCCTTCCACTGCAGCAGTTGTGGCTAAAAAATAACCGAGGTTGGTATTTGTTTGAAAATATTTTGACATTGTATTTTTTGAGTTAGTTATGTAACCCTATGTTGATTAGGCATCTCCAAATAAAACTTTTGTTTTGATTTGTATAATTTAGTTAGCAAACATATTGAAAGATGTTAGATACCACATCATACCAGTACAATATGGTAGTTTAAGTCAATTTATAGTCACTAGTCAATTAAGCACACCAAAATGCACAGCTTGAGGCAAAATAACCAATATACACTTCCTGAGGCTATTAACCCGTCTAAATAAACATTTTATTTAATTTGGGAGTAATCATGTAAATAATACAAAAGGTGGACAATAAACCCCAGAACAAGTTAAAATGTATTAAAACAACAGTTTTGTGGCTGTTTTGTTAACAATGGCTATTTAGGTATTTGTTTTGAAATTAAAATAAAAATAGTCTTCTCATGTTGTGATAAAACAAGGGTAATTTAATGTCTTCTCATGTTGTGATGAAACAAGGGTAATTTAATCAAATAAAATTACCTGCCAACGCTTCAGTAGTGTCTTCAAACTTCTTAAAATGCTTCAACTTTAATCTAATAATTCAAAAGATTTTTTGTTAACGATAAAAACAGTTATGGTTGTGTCACAAAAGGATTAAATTAATAACACACCAATAATATAAAAGTCTGACAGCTTTTTAAGGCTTTTCAAAATATACATTAATAAGAGAATCCGGCGCTGGTCCAGAATCCTACCACAGCGTTCAATCAAATAATAAAGCAACGCACAATATTTTGATTAGGTGTTGGTTAGCTTGTACCCTAACTCAAAATTTGTGCGTTGATTTTAGAACTGTGGTAGGATTGTAGACCAGCGCCAATAATATTGCTTAAGCTACCAAAAGCGGCAGCCTAACTTAAATAATTTTCGTTGTTGTAAGATTCTAGACCAGCACCGAGAATCCACTTAATTATCCCACTTCACCACAAACACAACTATAAAGGATGCTAATACTTGCAACTTACATGCTGGATGCACTTTCTGCTGTGCTGAAATGCTGTTGAATATTATCCGCTATTTCCAACTTGGTTTCATCAAGCACCTTAAAATAAAGGCAAATGGTGGTTCAACACAAAATACAACGTTCTAAAAAACTTAAATTATAACTGCAGACTCCAGCAAATTGAAAATGCATTTTGAGAAATAATTTCGGCTTTGGTTACATTGCGTTGTTTACTAGCAGATTTTACGGTATTTTATGATAGGTGTTTGTCAAGCAATTTAAAAACTCTGTGGCATTTTGTAAACCTAGCCCAGATTCATTCCAATATACCTAAAGATAAAGACCGCAGGCCAAAGTTATAATTATATACAAACAATTCTGCAAATTTTACCTTAAAAATGGCGTAGCCAGAAGGTGATTCGAACAAAACTAACATGATTGCAAATTGTACGGCTCAGATTCTTATTTATAATCAGCACTGAATCGTATATTTAATATATTTTCCGCAAACTTATTTCACGTTCATTTATCAAAACGCAAAACTTTTCACACGTGCTTAATTGCAGCAATCTTCTATTTCACAACGGTTCGAGCGTAAACCTGTTTTACAAAAAAAATCAGACGGTAACAGCGAAATCTTTCAACATAAATTTTAGGTGTTAAATTAAAAATGGTAAAAAACAATCTATTTCAAACTAAAAATATCAACTTAAATGTTCAGCACCACCTGTTTAACAAAAACTTAACTAAAAAATCTTATTTCATAAAAACCTTACCCAGAAGTATCAACGACCAGTTTCTACTCATGGAGTTTATTTACATTTAAATACAAAACTATATATATATGCACAACATACAAACGTCGAATTGCGTAGCGTCAGGATACAGTGTACACGGAAAACAAATCTCTTAAAACATAACTAGTGACGCTCAAAGTTTCACAGCCAGCGCAAATTGTGAACTTGGCATGAACAAAACACAAAATACTCAAGGTTAAAATTTTACGTTCTTTGGTAAATGTAAACAGCAGGATAGGTTTAAAATGCCTAACCACAAATAGTAACTGAGCTTATCAGGTAGTAGATAGTGTTGTTGAATAATTGCATACATCATACCTAATAGCTGACAAGCTTAAAAGAGTATGATCTTAACATACAGCACAGTATAAATTATAGCATTTGGGATATTTTTATAATTTTCATGTAGATTATGAACCATTTGCATTTGTTACTGTTTCAAACAACTTAAAACATAGTTTTATCCATTGTAGCACCGTTTAAATTGGAACTTATAGATTCTTGCAATAAAAAATGTATTCTACTTGTCAAATGCCATTCAATGCGCTTTGGAAAAATTTATCTAACTGTAAAGCACAAATCATACAGAAGGCCGGTGATATTTTAAAGTTATTAAGCTACAGATAATGCAGTTAATCCACAAATTTGGTAAAAGCTTTCTGAAATGCAAAAGAACACCGTTCCTATGGTTTCCAACAGCAAAACACCACCGGTCTTGGAAGCCATCATTGGAACGGGAAATGACATCGATTTGAGCGCTAAGAGAATATATCTGGTTCTTCGTAATAGACTGGCGAGTCCACGTCGATATTGTGATCGTCCCATTTCGTACTTGTTTTGTCGCGGGGAGTTTCGTAAGCAGAATCGCCATTCATGTACAGGTTTTCTGGTTTGAAAATTACAAATATAAACCACAGCTTCAAAGCTGCTGTGGGGATTTAAAAATAATCAGGGTTACCATTCCGTGCTTATTTCTAAGATTTGTGCTAATATTTGAGTACAGTGTAATAGAAAATATCAACGTGCTTATTTCTAAGAAATGTGCTTATTTTTTAATTGTGTTCTTTGTTTGTCTTTTTATTTCAAAAGACTATTATTTCAATTGTTTTATTTTAAAGACTGTTATCCAATTACTTATTTTAATATTTAGTATAAATATGCCAATTGCAAGCTATTACTCAACACTTTGGTCAACTTTTTTTTAACCAAGAATTTTGCGAACAGAACAGAAAGCACACATTAAATAATTACGAGTGGTAAACTACTTACGTCGGTCTTAGTAAGTGCTAATCGTTGTCGCAGTTTTGCAAAACGACTTAATTGAAGTATTTTGGGCAAATGAACTTGAGTTTTAGGGACACACGACTCTACTTAAAAGTACGTAGTTAGAGGAAATGTTTTGCGATGAGATTATGCGCTTAACTTAGTTCATTTTGTAATAATATTCAAGTGTTTACTTAAGGATTAAAACTATTTGCTCGATCAAGCCAATTATAATTGTTGTATTGATAAAGTCGCTGTTTTTCGTAAAATAACTTGACTTAAGAATTTTGGACAAATAATTTGACTTGGGTTTTAGCGACAAACGACAGTAAATCATTATGGCAAACGATATGGGATGAAATTAGGCGCTCAATTAAGCTTATTTTGTAATAATATTTAAGTGTTTACTTAAGGATGAAAACTTATATTTTGTTCAAGCCAATTATTTTCGATGGTGGGACTTGACTTCTTATGGTAATGACTTGTGATGGGACTGTCTTGATATTGGCTGAAAAACTTTACTTGGGATTGATTATAATAAATTTCAAAATGCTTTTCTACATCACTCTATTTTAAAATAACGACAAAACAACATTTGTTAGAAACTATTCAAATAACTGTTGGTGCCATATTTACGTTGCTATATGGCGTGTAATTATGGTGTGTCCAACAAAAATACATAATAAAAATCTATCACAAAAGAACGTCGTTTACTTCTTACCGCTATTTGTTTACGTGGTTATAGGTTTCTACAGAGAGATAAATCAAATAACTTAAAAAAACGTAGTTTACCTTCTACTTCGTCGTAATTTCCATTGGGAATGGTAGTCGAGTTTACGGGGGTGTACAGTTCTTCTAAAAAAAAACGTAAATAAAATCTGGTAAAAAGACATTCGCAGTAAAACACTGCAATGTTCAAGAAGGGCTTTACAGAAAACGCTACAATTTACGCACTATTCAAAGTTACAATAAAAAAATTAAAAAAATCTCTTCACATACTCTTTACATCGTTATTTGACACATTTATGTCATTTCGCACAAATACTTTACTTTTTAGTCACTGGTTACCTTCGTAGTTTATCTCGGGAAGGTTTGCAAGCTTTGGAGGCAACCTAACGTCGCTATCTACCGGTAGCATGGCTTCGATGCTGAAATGGAAACAAGGTTAAATTTTAGAAAGTAAATACTTTATGGTTATTGACACATGCATAAACACAATGTGTATCTTCTGTGATCAAGCCCTTCTGGGATTCGTACTGAGTCCTGGCCAATGTTAAAGGCACACACATAGTACACCGAAAGCCTTTGGAAATAAGTCAACCTGATCAGGATTACAGTGCAAGCAAGGCCAGGCTGGAAAAACAACTATCATTTCATGAGGTTCGAACCCACGACCTTTGTCATAACGAGATTGTCGCTCTACCAACTGAGCTTAGCAGACTCAGAGTCCGCCTGATCAAGATTATAATCTAAGCAAGGGCGAGGCTAGAAAAACAACTATCCTGCGGAGAGGTTCGAACTCAAGACCTTTGATTATACCTAATTGTCGTTGTAGACAGATTGTAGTTATAAGATTTCGTTATTTATTAGTAGATAAATTTCTGCGTATTTTATTTCGATTTACATTCTCACCTCGCATATTCGTAGTCGTTCTTCTTGCCGATTTTGTCAGGGGACTTCCTGGGCGGAGAGTCGTCGTAAAACGAATTCAACGATTCTGATTTCGGCGAAGTTTCTTAACAAGCAAATCGTGGAATAAAAAAAAAACTTCGAAATCTAAGTCGATAAGGTTTTGAAACTGGAATGTGCAATATTTCCATGGAAAAAGGGTATTTTTTCCAAAAAAAATTATTGTTTAACAACAAGCCAATTTAATATGCAAAGTGAGACTTTAATAAACTTATAGATAGATAATGTTTGTTCTTTCAATTAATTTAAATTTTTCAATTACTTTTTAGGAATATAAAAAAATCGCATTGGTTGGCATAACAAAAAAAAAAAAATCAGATATCGGCATCGGTCAGTAAAAACAATATTGGTCAATCTCTAAGTTTGAACTTACACATCCAACCATACTTACTTTTGCTGACAGGCTTGCTCGATGGTTTAGCGGGGCTTCCCCTCGATTTAGTGACGTCAGCATGTGACGCAGTGGATGGCAGACGACCTCCTTTCGCTAGCTTGTCCATTAATACGGCAAGGTGCTTCTTTAACTGGGTTCGCAAACATAGGTTTAAATGCACTGATTTAATTTCTGTAGTTTACTATTGACAGAGAAGTAAAAATAACATAAAATCACATACTGATAATGATACAGGCGCGTTTAGAAACGTCTTTTATCACTATTATGTCGGTTCACTCGACCTTTTTGGCTTTGAAATTCATTATCATAGATCTCTATTGCATTGTAAGCAGTCCAAACTTTATACAAAGTCGAACAGTAACAAATCCTTTTGCAGTATCCAAGGGCATATATTCCACTTTTTTATAAGAAATTCATTTTTTTACGAAAAAAATCTTTGTAGTTGACATTTCTTTGGTTATAAAATGATGAAACACAAAGCTTTGTTATTGGACATAATACAACGGTAGCGCAAAATGAACCTGCTGAATGCTGTAAAGCACATTTCTTTAAGTGAAGAAGGAGCTTTATTTTTTAGGCAGTTACAAATTGAACACAAGTCGAACACCAGACCAAAAATATCCTACTTGTAAATTACCATATTTGTCAAATTCTAAATAGGATATCAAGGTAGCAATATATAACATATAAAATGAAAGTCTAATATATCCACAAGCACATGCTCGCAAATCACATACGTCTTTGAAAACATGTGCCTGTGGAATGTGGATATATCAGACTTCATTAGTCTTGCTACCTTTTATTCGCGCTTGTGTTTTACTTTGTGTCTTTTTTCGATTTCTACTTTGACCTGATGAAGCACGGTTTGTCGAGAATTTAATGCAATTTGTCTTTATTTTTTCCCCTTATTAACCCAGTACGAATACCTTGACAGTATCCTGAGGTAGCTCGAGGTTTTGAGTGGATGAGACCAAGGCATCTTTTCCGGAGGATTTGGATGAGAGGGAGGTTCGTAGCAGACTGGCGATCCCGGAATCGACCATTTCCTCCCAACCCTGCCAAACAAAATGGGAGTTGTGATATTGTTATATTAAAACTGGGATTTAATCGAATTTCGTAGAAGGGACCCTTGAGTAGTGACAATACCCACCAAATGATAAAATTGTGCGAAACCTACTTTTTTGTGAGTTTTTGTTTTAAAAGGCCGACTTAAAAAACCATGGCCACAACACTTGAATTTAAGTTGGCGTGGCGAAACTATATCTCAAAAACTTTGAACGAAATATGTTTAACGTGGGTGTGAGTAAATACCTTGGACACAGAATAACTACTCTGACGTTGAATTGTCACAAGATGTCTAATTTCAATCTGAAAAAAACAATTTTGCCAAAGCGCTAAATTGCCCAAACTGGGCATCTTTTTGGGGATAATAATAGTTTTTTTAACACATTATATCAACGGTTAGCAAAATCAAACTCTTTAAAAAAGAACAGCACGCTCGATGTTTTATGAGTTTGTGCTTTGAAGTATAACAATCATTTTTTGCGCTAAAATTGCCCAAACTAGTCATCTTTTTGGGGATTATATATGTATTTTTAAAACACATTATATCCACGGTCAGCAAAACGAAACTCCTCAAAAGAACAGAACGCTACCATGTTGTTCTTGTTGTATGTTTGGTCGACGCACAGCAGCGAATGAAGACTTCGAACTTCGCCTTCACCCAAGCCCCGCCACAGCTGAGTGAGCAGCGCAACCAGGCGTGACGCGGCACTCAAGCGGCACGAGCTGTGGACCAATGAGGCGTCGTTGGCGGCAAGAGCGTCCGCGACAGCGAGAATCTTAAGAAAAAGGCAACTATGATGGTTCGGATTAGGACCAACAAATAAGGGCTGCGGAGTCGGGGTCGGGTCTAGGCGGAGTCGTTTTTTTTCGCTGGATTCGGACTCCGAACTCGAGTAAGATCCACGTGCGCATGCTCAGTACAAAGTTTTGAAACTGATAAGGCCGCAAACTGTAAATATGGAGGAATAGCACATGGTGAAATATTGCACATATCGTGTGTGGATGAATTATATGACAACTCTATTCGTGGAGTGCTGAATATCCACTCTAATTTAGTCACCTTTAAATTAGCGGAATACAGGCGGTAGGGTCGGAACTGGACGCGGGACTCGACAAAATCGCACATTTTTCAGGAATAGGATTTGGGTTATTTTTAACCGATTACGCACTTACGCAGCCTTGCACCAAAATACTTGCTTTGAACTTTTTGGCCCTCGAAATCTAAAATGCCAATGCTTGTAGTTTGTTAATGAAAATGCGTCTGGTGCAATCCTTTTTTTATTGTAGTTTAAACTAAACAGCAATACGTTAGTTGTCTATCATAAGTGTAATATATGATAAGAGCCAAGGGCATAGTATCCACTATTGTTATATGGAATCAATAAAACATATGTTGATAGTCATTTTCAAATTTGATGGCATTTGCAACGCATTGTTTTTTTTGTTTTTTTTTAGGGTTTTTTTTTCGTGAGACGACATTATGATTAGAAAATAAGAATAAAATTCCCAGCAAAAGTAAATAGATTACTTGCCATACTAAACGATGTCTTTACATACCCATGCTCTCTTTTTGTTCGACGCTAATCAAATTTTTGCAGTAAAACAAGACAACTCTATCTTCCAACCAGTCTCTTTCGGTTGTAATCTACAGAAACGAACGTTTGTCCGTCCCCGCGTGTATCTGTGTACCTGTGTGTGCGTGCCTTCCAGCAGGGTGTCGAGGCAGTTCAAGGGGGCCGGCGTCTTGTCCTTGAAACGCGCCAATAATCGTCGCTGGATCGCGCGATACTGGTGAGCACGCTGTTCCAGAACCACTTTGATTTCTTCACGTTGGACTCGAAGCTACAAAAAATGTGTTTAAAGTTTTTAATTTTGCCGGAAGAACAATTGTACAATTGATACAATAATTTGTCGTCTTTCTTTTAGGAGAGTGTACAGAATTAAAATACGACAAAATTGCGTGGTTTATCCCAAACCTGGTAGTGCTCTTCCACGATCTGGTTGTACTCCTCCAGACTTGGTTGATCTTGGACGTTGATGCTTACATCCGGATGCAGGGATCGGACTCTCCTGATCAGCTCCGATGTGACCGGCCACAAACTGTCGTAACTGTCTCCTTGCACTCTGTAGCGATCTGTCGGTTGTTTGAAAAAAAAACACAAAATTGTTTTTGCCTTATACTGAAGTTTGAAAAATGTTTGCTCTGTAGCGGTCTATGGGTATTTTGTGAAAAAACACAAAATTATGTTGGCCTTTGAAATACAATAAACGGGGTTTCTTAGTAATTTAAATACAAATAATAAAGCTATAATATTCGATAAAATCGACATTTCGTGGATTTGGCCTCAAGCTTAAGTTTGAAAAAAGTGTTTAATTTAGAAAAATAATTGTGGATTCATGCCATTATTTCAGTGGTTCTCATATTTCAAAAAAAGAGGTAAAAATGCGATAACCGACGAACAAAATAATAAGCGATAATGGCGACTCCTTGCACTCTGCAGCGATATGCGGGTTGTTTGGTGAAACACTCGATTTATTGATCTGGTAATAATGTATTTGTAAGGCGTGAAGCCCGTTAAGCGCAGGCAAATTATATTACAAAAAGACAAAATGGACAGCAACAAAATAACCTTGCACACATTTTTGCAAATTAAACATGCATAAATTGAAAGTATTTTTTTGGTATTTTTTGACTTCGTATTTGCGCTTTATTAAAACAAGGTAAAAAAATCGTGATAAAAACAATTTTGTTTTGTAAGACAATGTCAACTCTCTTATTTTGTTTATCAAGGAACAGATAATCGGCATTTTCACGTACTTGAAGATTTAGAGGTTAAAATTGTTGCCTGGCTTCCCTGGAAAAACTCGAAGCCGATGCAGTGAGGTCCGCTCGTTTCACAAGTGAAGTCTGCAATGCAGAGATAAAACAACGTCACACTTTAAACTAAAGATGAGGCAAGTTCAGGAAAACAGGGGCCAAAAATTTAATACAACTGAGATGAACCGATATTCCATATTTTATTACAATACTAAAAGGTTGGGAAAATGTAAGGTCGCTCGATTGCTCCAGTTTCACCTTTGCTGGAAATCGTTTGTTAGATCGCAAATCATCGCTGAAATACACAATTAAATCACCATCGGACAGGCACCGATATTACGGTACTATCAGTCAAGTACCGTAAAAAATACAATTTTTAAAATACGTAACAAAACTATTTTGGTGTTTATGAAAAACTCGAGTAGAAACGTTCAATGCTTTGACATATTTCAAGTTAAAATGAAATAAAACAGCTGACCGTCGAATATTTCCATCAAGTTGATGCAAGGCTTGTTGCTCTCTAGCGTAACCCAGTGGTCCATTTTCTTGATCGGGGCAGATGACCTTGCCACCAAGGTCAAAGGGAGTTGCATAGTTGCCATAGCGACGCGGGGGCGACCTACATAAATAGAAATTCGCAAATTGTGAAATTATTGTACAGCTGCGAGTAAGAAGTGGCAACAACACAGAGCGAACTGGTTATAAGAAAATTACCTTGATACTTTAATTATTAATGAAAATCCAAAGGTTTAAAAAAAAAGGTTTTAAATATGAATACATTTATACCCCGGCGAACAAAACTTTGACTGCACTACCAATCTCGAATAATGCAATAAATAAACAAACTTTAGCAATAAGATCGAAATAAGAATATTATCTAAAACATAATAAGACCTCAACGGCGAGAATATGGTCTATACAAGCCTTTACCTATAACCCCAAACTCCAACTTCATAACTGCCTATGCTATGTATTTTAACTATAACCAGATTTCAAATCCCATCCATAACAGTTACAAATAGTCGGGGCTAAGGCAGCGACGCCTGTTATTTTGACGAGTTCAGGACTTATACCGACAGGTTTAGGTCTTGCTCCGACGATTTTGAATCTTATTCAATCGTAAACATTATGGCGGATTTGGCTTTAGTCGTTGGTCTAATGCTACGTATACACTATTATAGAAAACTCCGTTTTAGATATTGTTGCTTTATCGGTCGTTTTAGATATTGTTGCTTATAGCGTTCCAAAATAAACATTAACTTACCCGAGGCCTGCTGATAGTGCACAGTGACTTGTTGCAATAAACTTGCGGGAATGTAATCTTGCCTGACGAAGAAGGAAGGTCGAATAGGTGGAGAAGGGTCGCTTTCCACTAAAACGTTATGCATAATTTAACGGGTGAGTAAAGCTTATAGTAACTGTATACTAGCTGGGGATGTAAAAGACCGACAAAAAATAGTTTGCGACAAATTGCGCCTAACCTAATAGGTTCTTGTGTGGGTTAAACTTTGGTTAAATTGTAAGAAAAAAATAGTTTAATTTGCTATTGGTGTTGGCGGAAAACTTCCCGCTAAGGAGTTTTATTTCCACCTTTTTTCTCATGATGGTGGAATTTAACACTATTTTTTACAAATTTCCACCCCAAGGTGGATTATTACAACCTCCAAATTTTACAGTGTAGTAAGAAGATCAAAGCCCATACAAAAGTAGGTATCATTATGAACGTTTCAAATAACTCTTAATTCATTTTTAACATAGTCCTAAAACTTTTCAGATTCTCAAGCACTTACATGGTTTAACGACTAAACCACTCACTTCACTTAACCGCTCACTCGACAATGCACAGTAAGTAGCGATAGAAACCGGATTGAAAGCGCACAAAGCACATTATTGGTCAACAATCGAGAGTTGCACTCACCGAGCGAGGCCAGCGTGAATTGGTCGAGAGTGCATTCGAGTGAAGAGTCGCTCTCGATCGACAACTGGATGTTGGTGACGCGACGTGAAGCTTTCAACAAGATCTGAGGCGAAGCACATATAAGTAAAAATAAATGTTGGGCGGTATAAGTGGACAGATACTATTTTTGTAAAAGGGCTGCGGCCTAAGCTGGCACGACTAAAAATAGCACAATGAAGACCAAAAATAAACAAACAAAAAATTGATTCAATGTATTTTTTTTTATGTTCATTTTGTTGTGTGTTTCGTTCAGTTGTTTATAAATCTACTTTATATATCCCACTTTTTCGTAAAAATAGTAACTGTTTTTGAAAGTAGGTTATAAAAAATCTTTGTAGCCTAATGCCCTACTATGTACGGTAAAATTTATACTACCAGGTTTTCGAGAAAAAAAATACGATAAAACTCGAATAATTTCCAGTACCTCGTGGGAAAATTTATTTTTTAACTACAGCCATCTCGTAAACGATCCCAGTAACAAGGCTGTAATAATATAATGTTTTCGGTTGAAATCAAAACTTATAATCGATGTAACAAAATGTAAAAAAATACCTGAGCTGTTATTGAAGGAATATTTCCCAAATCTGGTGAAATCTGCGATGCGACCTTGTAAACAAAAAAGATGACTTTATAAGCAGAAGTTTTCAGTTGTTGAATTCTAAGCGAAAACTGAACTGTGTGGACTACAGATGTATGATAACATAGGATCTGAACCGATACTTAACAACAAGCAATATAGTAACAGTACTAGTCTGATGCGAGGTTGATATCACTGCAGATTGCTATATTTATTTAATAGTTATACGAATTTCACAGATCATAGTAATCTGACAGTGGACAGTAGCTTAGCATTTTACACCGAAGCAAAAGCTGAAGCGAATTTTAAAAATCATTACATTTGCACGATTTTATTAAAATAGTTATTTTTTAACAGTAACGTCAATTGGTACCAGATCGGACGTTCGTAAATTTCGCATAAAATATCGGGTTTTGGAATAAAATGCAAAGTATTGGGCAATTGGACGTCACTAGTGTCGACTCACAGATTTTCTGTCCAGTGATGTCGGAACATCGATTGAGATGCTGAGGTCATCAGTTTCCTGTTGTTTCAACATAAGGTCACCTGGAAACAAAAGGTAGTCTTGCAATAGCTAATACACAAGCGCTTCGTTTCGCAAACTTTTTTGTTGGCAGCGCATTTTAAAAACCTAACAAAACTCGCTGCGTCGCAATAAATTTAAAATTTGCAGATTTCAGGTAATAAAACTTTTAGGTAATAAAAACATAATTTAAGGTAATAAAAACGACAGCGGTTTAAATTAAATCTGTGTTGCAAAAAACATTTTCAATTGATTGAACCATTTATGAACACAAGTGTTTGATTTAACCTTGACCTTCAGCCAAATTAACAAACGATAAACGCACAAATCAATGGTACAACTCTTACAAAAGGACGTTTTCCACAAAAAACTAATTATTTCAGCGAACCTTTCGAAAACTGCAGCTTTGCAATTTTTTGGTTAAGGGCCTCCATTTTACTGTCGATCATGTTCTGGTCCATTTCACGTTGTTTCGAACGGGGCAGCGATATCATGGCCGGGGAAGTCCCCAAGTAGGAACAGGACACCTGGCAGCTGTCGGTCATCAGAACCAACATGGCGTTCACACCCCTGAAGATTGCAATATTTTTTTGATACAAAGGTCAATATATCAAAATTAAGATTTATAGAGATGAAAAAAGATGAGAAAACAGTATTTTCCGAAAAATTGACTTTTTCCGTGAATTTAAATGAAAGTTTAGTTACACCAAGTTGTCCACTATTTGCTGTGAAATTGAAACCATTGGCAAATGCAATTCCAAACAAAATATTGGGAAAATTTTAAGCTTTTCGACAATTGATTAAAAAACACACAACAGTTTTGGTTGAATTTCCTTCATTTAACAATATATATCAAGTTAATAAAGCTTGACACAAATTTTATTTCTGGCTCGCGATCCCTAATCCAAACAGATATCTGGCCCTTTATGATAAAAGTTTGTTGACCCCTGCTATATATTATAACACTAACCTGAAGTCCCCAGTAGCGATACACACAGGTATCTGGTCTAACTTGGCAGCCCACTTCATAACCAGACCGTCGTAGACCATCAGTTGTTGCGAGTGTGTACAAACCAGGGTCTGTACACTGCTACCTTCTCTGCTGGGGAAAGCTTTGAAACAAGCCACGTTGAACTCGAACTTTTTCAGGAATCGGAGCTGGCCGGATTCCTCAAGGCAGAAAAGGGATCGTTCACCTGAAATATGTGGTTGGGAATATGGATTAGCAATGTTGAAAACCAGTCATTTTGAAATGACGTAAGTCCAAGTATGACCTGACTCAAATCAGTATATTTTTAAAAATTAGTCCCAGTCGTAAATTTTTAGTGCGAAAAAACTTACATCTAGTCAAGTAATTTGACCAAAAGACCTACATTTTCAAAAAGGTAATACTAGTTTACATTTTAGTTTGTTTTCTAAAGTTCGCGAATTCTTTACTTTTTAATTTAACACAATTTGGAAGGCTGGGAAACAACTGATCGCCCAAGTCGGTCCAGCGCCATATTATTTGACTTGATGCATGAAACAAGGAATTTTTTTCGCAGTACCATTTTCAACAAATGTTCTTCATTATTAAACAGACGTAATAACAAATGAAAAAAAAATTGTGAAATGCAATATAGTTTTTTCAGACAGCCAAACCAAAACAAATATAAGGCCAATATCTGTTGGTGCAGGCTGTATTTCAGGATTAAAATTAAGGAAAAATTAGGATTTTCTTACCAAGAGCTACAATGACAGATTTTCCATCCGCAAGAATCAAGACGACAAGGTCGAGAATGAATTCACCAACGTTGAAAGACCAGTCCACCTTTATATGGAAAAATAGATTTAGGTTTAATTTGAAATAACAAAAGACAGCTCTTGGATAGTAGTTATACAGTATTTGCAAAGTAACCATGTCAGTGTGAGTTAAATGTTTTAAGTTGGTTATTTTATTACAAACATTTAAATAAATCTGGTATGGTGTAGTTATGAATGGTTAAAAGAATTTCATTTAATGGAAAGCTAAGAAGATTTTATTTTTGGGAACACATTAAAATCGACCCTGCTTAAGAATATTTTATAAAATAAAAATTAAATATACTTCGCAAGTGGGTCTATTACAAATTAACAAAAAGTCTTAAATCTGCATTAATTTAAAATTTTTCGACTTTATGATATGCAACTGTCCAAACTTTAAAATATATATTACTTGAAAATATAAGAGATGAGAAACAGGAAATTTTCTGCTTAGCCCTGTCAAACCTAAAGGGCCGCAAAAAGGTTTATTTTATCAATTTTAGATTGTAAAGTTAGGTAAGCTCCACTTAGCTCACACTGTATTATAACATAAGTGAGATCATGTGTAGTTGTTTGCATAAGAAATGAACAATGTGTAAAACACACTTCCACATAATCAATATTCAATCTCAGATATAAACCCAACATTGACATGGAAATCACAAACGTCATCGACTCTTTACTGTTTTGTGATATCACTGAATAGAAATTTTTCCTTACGCTTATTCTTTTGCCCGACATCACAGACTGGTTTTCTTCTTTTTTCTCAGATGCGACAGCGAGCACTTGATAGCTAAAATAAAATTTGCAAAAATAAAAATAATGCTTTTCGGTACAAATCTTTAAATTTCAGTCCTTAAACCCTGTATTTAAGAATTTACATTGTTTCATTATAAAGACAGTATGACACCTGTTTGAAACCATTTATTTGTAAAAAAAAGTTGGCCAACAAAAAAATCCGAAACATATTAAAACATAAAAAAGGCGACTTGAATAGGTTGCCGAAATGTTGGAGAAGAAATAAAATTGCTGAGCAGCTCAAAATGTAACATTTTACATAAGAATACAGTAAAAAAACAATTGCTGAATTTCTCACCTGTAAGATTCAATAAAAAAGCTTGAAGAAACCGTTACAAAGGAATCAGTTCGAGGGTTGTACGCCAGGGGGCCCGACAACAGAAAGCCAGGCAAAAATCGAGTAAACGTGTAGAGCTCGTGCTCAAATATCGATAAAGCACCATCCATAGATTGCACACAGATAAAGTCTTGTTCTGATAACGATAAACATTGAGATTTGTATCATTGAACAAGGCTATGCAACAAGATACAAGCAAGCACAAGGGTTTTTAATGTAGAAAATGAATAAAGAGAAATATTTAAAACGTCCTAAACACTTTTGTATGGCTTTTAATATTCTTACTACAACAACTAAAACCTCAAGCTATTGCGCTCATATTTGACAAATTTAAATGTGAAACATTTTTTCATGTTTTCTTTGAACAAAATTGGATCATGTAAAAAGGATGTTTTCAAGTAGTTTTACCATTGTTTTTTCAATTGGAGACACCTGGAAATTATTACCAGGCATGATGGTAGGTTACAGAGCTTGGTAATTCATTGTATACTATTTCTTTAAAAAAAAATTACTAGTTTTAAACATACCAGTAAACAGCAAACTTACTTTGAACACCACCGAACGAGCCCCAGGTCATGTTAGCAGCAGTTCGTTCCAACTTATGTTGGTAGATCCTATCAAGCTTGTATTGGTGGCCGTGGTCGACCGCACCCTCGCTCATAGAAACCTTATATACAACGAGCAACCTTGGGTGCAGGATGGCTAAATGAAGGTCCGGTGAAACACTGCAACAAAAATCAAATTTAAGCCTGTTTTTATTTTAACTTAAAAGTTTTTACATTTAATATATTATAACATTTATCATATTTAAAGAACAATTATACAAAATTGCTACATAGATCACAAGACTAGTTAGAAAATGCTGGAAAACTCCTAATTTAAAGTTAAATTCAAAATTCTAGAGTAGTTCGACATTGCCAAGAAAATCTTAATTCAAAGATTTGTGTTCATTTTAATTTTGTCTTGTGTTGACAAAAAAGTAACATGTAAAATGAAAAACATTGGCAAAATATTTTAAATTTACTATTTCAACAAACCAAAGTTCCTCGCAGTAAAAACTTTACTTACGAATTAAACCTTCCTGCTGCTAGTTGCAATATCGGCATTTGAAGGTTGATTTCGAGCAGAACATCATGAGCCAGATGTTCTGTGTCGTTTGAAGGTGCATAGATGTGCAATGTTCCCTGGTATGAACCAGTGATCACCTTACCTGAGAAATAATATGGAAATTTATAAGTCCCTCCCCCTATAATTTTTTTTATAATTTTTTATATAACATGATTTGAAGGACAGAGTCAGTACTGTGTCATGTTTTTGTTCTATTTTACTCGTTAACAGATAAATGGGGTCTTCAATATTTCATTAAAGCAAAAGAGGTTCGACATGTGAAAAATTTTGCTTTAAGATGGATTTCTATGCTAGTTATTTAGGTTGCCGCAGCAAGTTATATATAAATAAAGGGTCAAGTTCTGCAAAGTGAAGCAACTTACAGTTGTTGTCTTCTGCATTATCGATGTTGGCCACGCACAAACAGCCGTAGCCAGCATCTTCTTCAGAAAAGTTTTTACTGCTCCACCATTCCTTGGCTTGGAAAAGTGACATGCTTAACGCTTCACTATGGCTTCTTGTCACATTCTTACCACAAAAAACGACTTGCCTAGCTATACACTACTGCTGAAAAGATAACTGCATAAAGACAAGAACAGTAAAATATAGAATGCACAAAAACAGTGAGCAATTCTGGCAGTGAACACAAGTAAATAATTTCTAAAAATGGCAGTGAACACAACTAAATAATTTCCACACATTTCTGCATAATATGATTTGAAAGAGGATACATAAGCGGCAACATAAATTCGCGAAAACAGCATTAAATTATTTTAATTGTATTTGTACAATGTTTGAACTAAGCAGAAATTATGATGGAACAATGTTTAACAGGATTCTATAAAAACAACAAAAATCAACAGCCCAACAAATTGGTAGAAGTGCAAAGAAGCCTTGATGTTCTAAAAAATTTTAACTTTTCAACAAGCTGTATAAATAGGCTAATCTCTTTTAATGCAAAGATGCTACAAATTTAGCCGCACTTGTCATACATAGTTATTGCAACAAGATGATTTGATTGAAGTGGTTATACTAAGCAAATACTGTGATTTATTTCAATTTTAGTGCTGTCATGTTTAGATGTTTAGCACTTAAAATTTAGAAAACAGTTTGATTTTTTTATTGCACGATGTTTTCCTATAACTTTTTATTATAAATTCAAGCCAACTAAAGTACAAAAATATCATTTTTTCTGAGTTTTAAACGGATTGAAGTCTTGGCTGTCTTGAACGCTTTCTTGCGATTCGTGGTGCATCCAGTTATCCAGTCCCATATCAGTCTTGATACGATTTTTGTGTTCAATTAAGTCTCGGCCCCCGATAATCTTTGGAGGTTCAATAGATTGAGCCGTGTTCGTTTGTGATCCGCTGCAATAATAAGTCGGCAAAACTTTGCGGAATTTTTTGAAGTTTTTCAGGCCCGTCGATAAATTTTGGGACTGCTTCTTTTTCTTGTTGCGCCCGACAACAAGAGACACGAAAATAACTTTGGTTGTGTCTTTGGGAAATAACTCGGATTCTGTGGACGTTGCCTCTTGTTTAGTGGCCTGTAGAGATTCCATGTCGAGCCATTCATTTTCAGGAATGGGACTGGTTTGTTCTGTATCGACAGGTTCAATCTTAACACTTGCAACTTGTGATTGAGTGGAGACCTGTAATGGAGTTGGAGGAATTTCAGTTATAACATTTTTGTCTGCTTTTCTGCCATCTTTTTTAGGGGCTTTGGTGTTTAAATTTGTGCTTGTTGTTTTTAGTGTGCTAAGAATGCCAGCATTTTGGCTTGTTGTGCTCTGAACCTTTATAGCAGTGTTTTCTGTGACTTTTAGTGATGTTTTATCGTCTTCTACCTCAACAGGGGCACTGGAAGACCAGAGGCTATCGTCAGCGATGCAGCTGTCAGGAAGGTCCTCCAAAACTTCATCATCATCTGACTCATTAATAACAGTGACAGTTGGGACATCTGGCTTGGACGGCTTTACAGCTGGAGTGGAAACAATTTCATCTATAATTGAGCTTGAAAAATCTGACACCCTTTTTTTCTTTGGAGGCGGCTTTGGTTTTCGAGTTGAATCTTTCATGTCTAATAAATCAATTGTCTCCAATTTTGTGTCGACTTTGGTTTTTGAATGATGTGGCTTTTCTGGTGAATTGTATGGACGCTTTCTGCTAATCCCGCCGACGATTTTGCTGTCATCTAGAGTAGCGCTTTCTGTTTCTTCAAAAATCGTCTCCGGGACTCGCGACACAAACATGTTCTGCGTGGTTTCCGTCTTTTCCGGAGTGCACTTGGACGAATGAGCCACTTCAGAATGGGCCTCTGGCAAACTTGCCGAAGTCATGGAACCATCTGCTGGTAAATCAAATGCGGGATTGCAGTACACCTCGAGGGAACAATACAACAGCGCCAGTCCGATTTCGTATTCTTGTACAAAACGCAAATCGCCTTCAACCAAATTATTTTGAAGCTGTTCGAATTTCTGCCCACCGAGGACCGTGGATTCTTGCTCACCGGGACACCCTACTATGATTGTATTTGGATCGGTAACCATTTTCCTTTTAAACTTTGTGTCGTTGGCAAGAATGGCCGTTGCCCCAGAACATGTACATGTTTCGAGCAATCGTTTAAACTGCTTATTGCTGAGGAAGACAAATACTTTATTTTTAAACAAATTAATGCGATTTTCATCTTGCTTAAATGAACACTCGGCAGTGTCAAGTCTTTCTTCCGCTACAGTTGGAATGAAATCATTAAGCGTTGGTAAAGCTGGACTTTTAGTTTCTATCGCATTAACAAGGCTGGAGAAAAATTCGATTGTGACAATAGGACAGTTGCAAGCCAGTGCCTGAATCACTTTTACATTTAAAACGATTTCACTCATAACAAGATGTGTTGTTTCGTTTGTCAAGGAGCGCACCAGAGTGCCATCCAACTTTTTGACATGTTGCCTCAAAATTTGCTGCGACTTTGAATCCAGTTTCGAAACTGCGACAATCAAAGGTTGATTTACGACCTTAAAAATCGATTTTAAAACTCCAACGCGCAAAGTGTCTCCATTTTGGAAAAGTTGCTCGCCGACAATTTTTACAAAATCCGAACTTGGACCTTCCGAAACACCCCTGCAGTAAAAAGTCCCGTACTTTGACGAGTCGGTTACTTTAAGCGCCGATCCGTTATCATCTTGTACAACTTGAATTCTGCAGTGTTGGCGACTTATCGACGAATCGTTCGACAAAATTATATCGACGCCTTTTCGTCCGATTGTATAAACGCCATCGGCAAGGAGATGAATGCTTTCGTCGGAAACGCCGTTGTTTGATTTTAGTATCCACATTTCGGGGTTGTTTTTTAATTTATAACAAGTAAAAAGGTATTTTGCATAACTTTTTCGTTTTCGAAATTCTGTTTTATTTTAGCGACGAAAATGTTACTAAAAATTCTTACAGAATCACCAAAAAATTATTTTACCATAATAAAATTGTATTTTAGGTACCGTAGCAAATTTATTTTAATCCTAAATTTCCAAATCTAGATTTACGTTAAAATTATTTACTGATTAAAATCACTATTATAAAAAATTTGTTAGAACACGCGGCTAAGGCAATTTAAAACCATTTAAAATTAAACTCAAAAATGTTGTATGTGGTAAGCATCCCGATTTATTTTTATTAATAAACTTTTACCGTTAAAACAATCGCTTCACTGACAACAAGAACAGAGACACCTATCGAAAAAAATATTTTTTTTACATATCGTAAAATGTCAATTTCTAAAATAAACAAACCAAAACGCAGAATTTTCACTGCACAGTATTTTTATTGAAAATTGTATGATTGTATAATACACAGTTTGGCGAACGGCAGTCGATCAATCCACAGTACGGACAATTATTCCAACAGGTTATAAAGTTGCATATGAAATCAATTGGCAAGCTCTTGGTACGACGAAAGTACTAACACAAAATTATGCGAACGCCGAACAATTCTTAATTGCATCACACTTAATGAAATAAATATGTCAAAACCCTCAAAACTGTTTAACAATAAGAGGCACATTAGTTTGGCAAATTGTAAAAAAAACGATTTAATCAGCATTTTTAGCAGTCTGTTGTCTAGTCTACATTTTACTCGCCAGGTAAGGTAATCACAGTTCGGGAGGTTTCATTATCCTAAGACAAATAGGGAATAATAAAGGTGCGTTTAACCCCTGTTGTGGCCATGTTATCATGTAAGCAACAAATATGGTGCGGCGAATATTAACCACTGTTTTCCACCAAGATGTTCTTAATCGCAACACAATTAGTATATGGCGTTAGGGGAATTATTTTAAAACACATCAAACAAAAAATGCTTTCAAATTGTTTTACATTTCCTTAGCAAATAAGAAAATATACAGATTGGCTTAATAAATGTAACAATCTGTTTGAATTCCACTAGTTTCCCATAAGGAAAAAAGATTTTTCAACAGCTCGAAAAAAAATTGGTAGTGAAAAAATATGGGTTTATTTTTGGCAGTAATCGAAGGTAAGCGTTTTTAAAGGAAACTGTTTATATCACTTCACTAATAAACAATTTGTGCGTCGAAAATCAGTCAGTCTTTTCTTTGCACCAGACCAGGGCGTTCTGGAACATTCGCAGCCAGGGTGATTGCGTCATGCCTTTCCACGATAAGGGAGCCCAGGGCCACTGCCACATTTGGACGCAACGTTCCGGGTGAGGCATTACCGCAAGGTGGCGACCGTCGGCCGAGCAGAGGCCTGCGATTCCTGTGAAATTAAGGAAATAATTTGGTTGATATGGAAGTCCAGAGAAAGGCTAAATATGTTAAATGGAACTGACACGTTCACATATACAATGTGTAATGTGTATTCAGTGATCAATCCTTCTAGAGTCGTACTGGCCAACGATAACGGTACCCATATATAGTAGGCTACACAAGATGCTGCCTTCGGAAAGGTTTACCGAAATGAGTTGACCTAATCAGTCTATCGAGATGTAAACAGGGCCAGGCTGGACGACATTGTCTAAATACATATTTAAAGTTGGACGTAAAATAAATTCAATAACTGTTCAAATAAGTTTTTAATTACGGAAGACATTTCAACGACATTGAAAGACCTTTGAAGATTCAAAGACGTTGTGGCAAACTTATAACAAAGAAACGGCGTTGCAGAATTTTGGGACACAAAAAAAAAATCTTAACAAATAAATAAACACTTACCTTTCGGCGAGCCGTTCGGGTTGAGTGGGTATCGTGGCGTCACTTCGCCGACGTAATCAACAAAGCGTAGTGGGGCTTCCCCCGATGACGTCACGCGTTCGAGTAGCGCGTCATCATTGAACTGGAATCGACCTGCAAAAAATTAGTTGGTTGGAGTCAAGTCGTATCTATAAGCAATGATTATACTATAAGAAAAAAAAAACATACACAAACCCAATGAAAACGAGAAAAACACAAACTTAACAAAAAAACAGAAAAAACACAAACCTAACAAAAAGCAAGACAACAACAGAAACCTATAACAAAAAAAAAGTAAAAAACACAAAACCACCAAAAAACAAGTAAAAAACATAAACCTAACAAAAATAACACAATATTAAAAAAAAAACACAAAAAGAAAAAACGAAAAAAGCTCACAAAAAAACAAGCAAAAAACAACAAGCTAAAAAACAGAAACACAATAACCCCCGTTAATGCACTCACCTTCGCCGTGTGCGACCCAAACTCCCATCACCGAACCTTCCATTCCTCGAAACATCAGCGCGTTACTTTGCTCGATCTTCACCGACACGAAGCGAGACTCGAAGCGGGTGCTGGTGTTTGGGGCCAGGAAGGCACCGCGCTGCTGCCTGTTACGTCACAATAGCAAGTGTGAAGTTGAAAAAAGGGATTCTGTTTTGCAGAGCACCATAGAGGAGAAAGTTTAAATATACACAGACATAGAAAAGTGAAAAACTAAACTGTATAAAGTGTTCGTATTGAAAAGCTGACAAGTATATTTTCATTTTTTTTAAATGTCGATTCTTTAAAAACATTTTTCTGACTTTAAAACATTATATTTTGCAAATCCTTGATAAAATTGTTTAAAAAAACGGACCCATATAAGAAAGGGTAACTTTTTAAGTTGCACTTTTTGAAAGACAAGGATTAGTAATTATTTCTTTTAAACAGAATTTTCGCATTTAACGATTAAAATTCAAAATGAAAGTTTTTTTTCGTGTAAATCGGCCAACCAGTCTTACATCAAAATTGAATAGTGGCAGTAACAAAATAAAAGTGTGTGTGCAATTTCAACTTACTTGTCACCTTTGACCGCTCCATCACCTTTGACCTCACCGACCCAGCCCAAGAGCGCCATCAGCTGGCAGCCGTTGCAGACCCCCAGAGAGAAAGTGTCGTTACGCTTGCGGAATCGTTCCAGTTGAGTGGACACGGTTGGATTGAACATGCAGCAAGCCGCCCAACCTAGAACAACAAAAACTATATTTTTCACCAAATTTTTAAGTCAAATTTTAATGATACCTACATTCATGTACGTTGCAGCGTGATTTAAGTCTTTAGCCCTAATAAACTTTCACAGAATCCTCACCTTTAGCTGATCCGAAAACGTCTGCGTAGCTGAACCCGCCCACGAAGACCACGCCCCTAAATCTGTCCAATGAGATCGCTCCGTCCAGCAAGTCTTGCATCGTGATGTCCCAAGCCTGGAAAAATACTTATTGAAAAGCTATCGAACTAAATCAAGGCTTTTGCTGGTGTGTAAATAAAGTTAAGAAAATATATTTTTGAATGGGGACATGGCTATGTGGAATTGACATAAAGAATTACAAAATTTTGTACGAAAATATCGCATATCCGTATCGGAAAAAAATGTCAGATGCCGGACATCCATACGGGACACATGTGTACATAGTGCAGTTGCATCTATAAGGCTAGGTTGTAAATTCCTGTAAGGCCGGATATGTCGATGTACGTTATTTTAGGTTTGGCTTTAGTGAACGCTAAGAAAAGTCAAAAGACCGCAACTGTTTCATTTTAAGTGATAACTGCTAAGTTTCTGTTGTAGCTGTAGAAGTAAACTATAATTTGAGAGACAATTTCGCTAGCACATAACACCTTGAAAACATTACCCATTTGTACATAAAAATTGCTTCAAACCTGAAATCCTGCCATTGTGAACGCTGCTGCCATCTCGCGGTCGCCGTTACTTCCCTCTTCACGAAGAATCGCAACTTTTACGTCTGTGAAAAAAATAATTACAAATTATTAAAGAAAAAAACTTGAACCAAGGAAATAGAAGGACACTGCGAAGGAATACGTTCTGCTGATGTATAGCGAGGTTTTAGGCAAAAAGTAGATAATTTTTTGCTTTCTGGTAAAAATCCTGTATAGAAGTATATCGGTAACACACTTCTAGTGAAAAGCTATACTTAGTCAATTGTGTTTCAATACATTAAAAATCGCAAGTTATCATCAAACTTTAAAGAAGCATTTAAACCTTTTTAAACAGCAACAAAAACTTTTAAAACTTTTTTTCCAGGCGTACTGTATTCAATATTCATGCATGTGTACCACATAAAAAAGCATTTTCGTGCATAAAGCGTGTTTTGTATTAGTAAATCTAATACCATTTTTCGAAAAAAGAGCGAAAAAAAAAACTGGTAAGAAACCATATTGCCTTGCCTACCAAAATGTGTAAAAAAGATAGATTTCAAATTAACCATTTTTTCAAGATTTTTTTGTGTAAAGCTTATTTATAGCAAAAGAAAAATAACGTGCAAATAAATTCCATATTTCTTGTTTTACCCGAAGTATCTAAAGGAAGGTGGTCGAAAGTCACGTGATACGCGGGTTCGCGGTCACACTCGAGTAACCACCGACGCTCGTCCGTCACGCATGACTCCTTGCACTGGAGGCGCTCGAGCGCGAAGCTGGTGCTTTCCCACTTGTCGCGCAGCTCATTGGTCGAGAGCGAGCCAATCAGCGTCGAGCCGTTATGTGTGACGTTGATCTTGGGATTTAAAACAAAATAAACACCTGAATTCTGCAGGCGAATTCTGTTATTCGAAAAGAAATTCTTATTGCTCCAAATAACTGCAGATTCGGCTTTTAAAAAATTAGTTTTTTATTGTTTTGAACAAAAAAACAAAACAAAATTGTTTAACGCTATATTAATAGTTTTGTATAGTTGCATACCTTAAAGGCGGAAAACAACATATTAGCCAATGCCTTACTAACCTAAAATTCACTTTTCGTCAAATAAGGATTTTTTTTTTATTTCGCCACCCTGAAACTTGATTTGACTAGTTTAAATTAAATGTAATGGTTGGGTGCGTTACATATTGTAACGATTGAATAGTGGATTTACCTTCCGTTCTTTGCAACTTTTTCCCAACGAGACGTACTCCACCGCATTGGATTTAAATTCTCTCGCCACTGCTTCCAAGTCGTCAGTTTCCAGCACTACGCCGAGACACTCGGAAAACCAATAATCCAATGCGGCACAGTCGGTGGTGACGTCGATCTAAAAGGAAGCAGAACTTAAAACCAAAGGGTACGAATAGCCTTTAGGGCAGACCAGGGCCAAATCCGACCTGCCAAGCAATATAATTCGGCCCGCGGCCCACTTTCAATGATTTTTTTATTTCAGTTCCATATTTGACCCGGCCAACCAAGACATTTTGTGTGTCTTTTGTATGTCTCCAATGCGTAGAGTCATTTAAAATATAAACCAAACAAACGCACTACTTTTCGTTGCTACCGTTTTAATATAAATTAGACTCGTTTTTAATTGCATAAAACATTCAGGCCGACCCTGATTATGACATTAAAAACCACACGTTATTATAACAAAATTATAAGTGAAAATTTAATACGGCCCGCCTAGAATTTTATGGGTTTGGTTTGGCCTGCGACTTGAAAAGGTTGCCGACCCCGTACTAAATAACACTTCCTTAGGAGCCAAATCGAAATCAGTATAGGTTAGAAGAGATTACGTTAATTCTTACACGGCATTAAAAACTATACAGAACACAAAACACTCACATTGAGTCCACAGTTGCCCGCGAATGCCATCTCGAGAACACACGTTATCAGTCCTCCGTCACTGACGTCATGACCGGATGACAAAAGTCCCTTCCTCACAAGCTGCTGAGTCACGTTCCAGGCGCGCACGAAAAGTGCTGCGTCATCGAGGTCGGGTGTATTTTTACCGAGTTGTTCGAAGCACTGAGCTAATGAACTGCCACCTAAAAGTAAGTTCGTTTGTTTGACATAGTATTTTGGTAAAACAATAAAAGTTAACTTAGTTTACAAAGGGGCACGCAATCAAGTATGCGAGACTAATGTATACCACCTATAAAAAAATTATAATTTTAAGATATCCACCTGTTGCCTTATATTTTCGTCGCGGCCCAAAATACTTTTCTCAGAAGTATTGAAGGCCCACAACGTAAAACCACTAAGAAAACAGACCGGGTCCATTTTTTTAGAATGACGTCCAAAGATACGTCAACAATAAGTTTAAAAAACACCTGCTGTTTTCGAGCGAATACATGTAGCTATCATCCAGTCTGATCATGCGTAACGCGACAAAATGCGTTTTTTGTTTCAAGCTTGAAAAACTTCCACTAAAAGTATACGTGACACATGAGGAATATCAAATAAATTCGAATATTGGTTTAAAAAGTCAGTTATAGTCTAGTTTAATTTAACAAAAATTGGACTGTAGAGTTTATGAGTCAGTGTCACACAACGCAACTTGCCATTAAATGCATATCGCGTTTAAATTGAATATAGATTTAAGTAGAACAGACAGAGTATCAGTGTGATGCAACAATGAGCAACGATAAACACTCTTAGCACCACCAACTTTTAAAATACAGTACCCAATGAGTGCACGAATATGACGCGGTCCACAACCACATAATAATGGCAAACTCTTAAACAATAGCTTGCGGCCCACAAAAATGGCTCAAAGGCCCACATTCTGACCCCAAGTCTGCCACAGGCTAAAAAAGAACCGGTGCTCTAGAGCAGTGTTTCTTAATCAGGTGAATGATTCACCCCAGGGTGAGTAAAATTTTTGCAGGGGTGAACCAACCGAAAGGGGGTGAATAAGGGTGAACCGTCAGAAATGGACGATAGCTTGCAAACAGGGCTGATATTCCGGGTGTTCAACCTGTTCAGTGAACAGGTTTTCCAAAAAAAATCAATTCTAATTTTTTAAGGGTGAATGAAATCTGGAGATAAATGCTAGGAGCGAACAAAACTAAAAAAGTTTAAGAAGCGATGCTCTATAGAGGCTTGCAACCTTGGATCATGTGCTCGCATATTTCGACTCACCCAAATGCGGAGGACTTTTGCTCATCGGGACGTAAATCAATGACCCGGAACGACCTTCGCCCGGACACTTGAGGTCAGGGGTCACGACCTTTGTGACGTCATCGCAAGGTGCGTAGACCGAAATGACGAGGGATCCGGGACACTTGACGATCTCCTATAAAAATACGACAATGATTTGAATTAAACCATTTTTCTTGCTCACAAATTATCGTGTAGACAAATAAACAAATAAAACAGTTAATTGTGTAAAAATCAAAAATAGGATATGAAATAGGAAAAAACAGGATTTCAGTCATTACTGGAATTATTAGGATTATTCAACGTTGATTATTTTGGCCGTACAGAAATTTTACGTAAATATGTGTAATAAAAAAAATAATTTTAAACTAACAAGAGTCCTCTTTTTTACCACCGTGGCATATACTGGTATTAAAATAAGATATACACTACATAACACATGCTTATCTAAAGAAAGGCTAAACCTAAACAGTTTACAAATAAGCAACAATTTAAAACTTAAATTTGAAATTTAGGTCGAGTTATAAAAACGAAAACAAGAGAGCTCCACAAAACTTTTCATCTCAAAGAAATGCAAAAATCGAAAATGTTACAAGGCAAATCGGATAACGGGGAAACCCCATTTACCCCCACGTGTACCCACCTCACCCACGGTCGCAGCCATGCTCAGCGAATCTTTGCCCCCGTCGACCGCCACCCCCAGCTCCTTCATGACGTCACACATAGCCTCGCACGCGCTGTGCAGCCTGGCACCCTCGCCTTTAAAAAGAAAGTAGAACAAGATTGTCAACATTTATATGAAAAAGAGGAAACATGAACTGCATTGAAAGAAATATACGAATATATTAAATTATAGAAACAAAAAGGTGTACTTATAAACTTGGCACTCAAGAAATGGTTTGCGCAGCATTTTCTACCTTAAATGTAAACTTATTTAGAGAACAGTAGATTGACAATTAAACAAACAATAACTTTAATACGTTTTAATTTCCCCAAATTTGCTTATTTGACAAGAATAATGACGTCATTTGGTCTCAGACCGGATCGCGATACGTTTCACGCAAAAAAATATATTGTCAATTATCCCATATCTCGGTATTAAAACATGTCAATTTTAAACAATTTTGCCCTAAAATTATGTAGGTTTACCCTTAAAACTGCTTGCGAGATCACCAGCTGGAAACCACGATTTTAAACAACGTAACACGCGATTTTGAGGTACCCTTCATCGACCAAAACCACTGACCTGTAAGTTTTGCCGGCCACATCCAGTTAGCGCTGCATTTGACGTCACGGAGTGAGGAGACGGGAGCAAAGATGAGATTAGTGAGAGCTTCTCCGACCGCCAAACGTGCTCCACTTCTCTCGTCAGCTAGCATCTTGATCTACGGTTGGCAAGTAGGTTTAAAACTCCGAATAATTTAAGGTCAAAAAAGGTTTTATTTTAAGGTTTGGTTTGGGTGACCGACCGCTAAGTAGTTTTAAGAGACCGCAAGTGTTTCATTTAAATACCAAAAAGTTGCAAGTCCAAAATTGGGGAAACCGCTGGAGAAATTTGAAAAACACCTTAAAAAAACACTGGTCAAAAGTACCTTTATGAGAATACAATGCCTGCTGTCTGATCCTCTGTATTAAGTGTTGTTCATTTTTAGATTTCATTTTTATTTCAAGAAAATTTTAAAAAAGATTAGTGTTTAAAAAATAGTTTTCGAGGGAGGGGGTATGTTTTCGTTAGGTTTTAATTGACGTGTATTTATTGTTTTGCATCACTTTTTAGGAAATTGGAGATGCTCCTTGTAAAACATTTTATCAAGCAACTGACTTTGTTTAGGCTCCAGTTTAGTGCGACTGATTAGAAATAGGCGTTTTTTCCAACCTATATAAACCGCTACGTGTATCTAAACTAATAGGTTCACCAACATAGTTTTTGATGGCTGCACATTAAATTTAAAAGTTATTGGAAAACCTAAAACCGTCAACGGACTGCAATATCCGTAACATTGATTGCTATGAGTTTGGGTGCATGAGCCTGTTGGACTGATTTTGTCTTATTTGTTTGTGACATTCCATGATGAGGCACTAGTTTTTTTGCAATTCGTTTTATAGTTTAAATTGTAGAATAAATGACAATGGATAGAATTGAATCAGAAGCATTACCAAAGACAAAATTGGCAAAACGTTTACAACACTGCACAACAATTCTACATTTAATTTTTTAAAAATGATAAGTTTACAAAAATTATTTTTTGGTAATTTTATTATATATTTTTTCTATTCTTTTTACTACTTACCGGTTGCTCGCCGATGGCTGTGGCGCACCCTCTAGTGGTGAAGTGTGAGAGGGCGGTGACCGCCACATCGGCCAGGGGAGTGTGCAGGGGGCCAACGCACTGTTGCTGGGCAACCAGACCACTAACCGACCGGTCCACCTGGCAATGAAAACAATCGATTTTTTAACCCACCATTAACAACATTTAAAAAAAATGGAAAATTACATTTGCTGTGAGATCTGCGGTGTAAACAAAAAACGTTCTTTTCTGCGAACCCTTATCGTCTAAATGTGAAGTTTTTTAAGTTAGGTTTCTGATATTTTTTTCGCTGTCGCTCGTGCAATAAAAAAACTTACTTTACCCAATGACAAATCAATTTATAAAAAAAACATATAGAACTACAGTTTTCAAACGCTTCCAACAAAAAAATTTTTTTTTAGACAAATTAAAAAATGATTTTCCAAATCAATCATGCGTATAATTACGCCCTAGATTACAATGGTAGATATAAATTAATCTTAAAATCCAACAATCAATGCAAGGCATAAAATAAAATAAAATATTTAGTTGGTCAACCGAAACTGGTTAGTACAATCACCATCATACACAAATGCTTTTTGTCGAAGGCCAATGGGCTGCCATAATTTGAGATATTCTTCGAAGAAGAATTGATCAGTGATTTTATTGAAAAAAGCGTGCTTGGCTAAAATAGGATAAGTTAACCTGTATTTGGCAATATTAATACAGATTTTTTGACAACTAACGTTTACCTTGTTGGTGAGAAATCGCTTGCTGCCGACTGAAGGAAGACGAAGTACTCTGTCCAATGCTTCATCGAATTTAATCTGAAGGAAAAAGAAAGTATATATAACAAAGTTTAAAGACCAAAAGTTTACAGTTTTAGCTCTCATTATATGACTATTTCAGATAATTATATATTTAGCCTTTTACAAACAGATTTTTATTCAAAAAGATATACTATAACCAGGAAATTTGTATTTCAAACGTCAAACATTTAAAAATATGTCAATTTTAAAATTTAGCCCACATTTTCGGTCGAAAAAGGAACAAGTTTTCGTTCTATCCACGTCAGTTGATAGAGCTTCTGCGGCATTTTTCCCAACACAAGATCCAACTCTAAATCCACAGGGTGGCGCACGTGAGCGTCCGTGTTGAGACGAGGAAGTTTGGCCGGTGAGGGCGAATCTATCTCTGGAAACCGAAATCGCGGTTAAATCATTAAGCCAAATTGGTCGAGTAAATCGACATCATCTTAATAATGTCATCGTTTTAGTGAGTATCGAAAAGTCTTTAAATAAGTCGATTTATTCGTCTATTTGTCTCTGACATATATTTTCAAGCGACTAAAATCCAGTTATCTAATAATTAAAGGTTTTAGTTAAAAAACAGTGGTCAATTAAATTTAAGTCAAGTCATTGACTTAATAGCAATTACAACACTGCTCAACAGTGAGTCTTCTTTAACGTTGGCAATTTAGTAGATAAAACTCATTTGTAAAGAAAAGGGAAAAAGTGGCTATTTACTAGCAAGGATTTTAGCCTGAAAAACATAGAAGCAAAGTATTACACAAGTATATTGCTTTCTTAGAAATATAGGGCGTCAATAAATAAGTCATCCAGACACATTACATGGTTGAAAAAGATTTCCTGATATGCTTTTCCACAATTTAAAGTTTGCGGCTATCAGTTTCGAAAATTGTAACTGCGCATGCGCACGTCGGACTCAGGAATCGGGAAGTTTTACGTATTACTTTACCGAGTCCGACTCCAGCAAAACAAACCGATTCCGCAGCCCTGGTGAAACCACTCTGTACAAACGAAAAATGGTATCACCACACCTTGTTCGCTTAGCACAACACGCCCGCTTCCGTTCAACTCTCCGACGACGTCTAGCGGACAGCGTTCCCGCTTGCAGATCCGCCGGAGGGAGTCGAGAGCGCTTCGATCGAGCAAGATTGCGTCGGATTCCTGGTACTCTGCCGTCCAAAGTTCGAGCGAATTAAGGCTCTTATCACCCAGTGTGAAAGCCTTGGTGTAGAAAACTGCCCCTGATGGCTCGACCATTTCTTTCAGGACGTTGCCTGAAAAAGTGCGGCTTTAAAGAGTTTGTGGAAAAGAGTGTTTTTTTTGGTTATTCGTTACTGAATTTCGTATTTTATTTCGATTCTAATATATATTTTTTCGAAACACTGCCTTACACATATAGGTAAGAGCATTTGGAAAGTAAATTACACCAAGATTTACTAAATACGCTTTGTGGCATAATAGATAAAGTTTTTAACTAGTAAAATCTTAAATCCAATATAGAAGCACGCAGCAGTTTTAACGCTTTTAATATATCTTTTATTCAGTTTCAACATCACATATTATTCGAAACGTTCACAAAATGCTACTTACTTCTGTATGGTCTTTGACATTCTTACTACGAATAAATCAAGTTACATAAACCACAGCTTAAAACAATTAAAAAAAAACTGTCAACAAACTAAAAAACCGTCCCTTACCGTTGCCCCCGGCGCCCTGGTCGTGAATCGACAGGATGGGGTTCTGCATCCCCATTTCTGCGCATGCGCGAATCGCCCGCTGAAGCTTCTGTTGCATCTCGGCGTCTCCTCGTTGTACTGCGTCAAAGTCGCGCTCTGATTGGTTGGCGCCGTGCATGAGCGACGAAGCGGAACCACCACCAACGCCGATCCTACAAATTGGACGTTTTATGCGTTATACGTGCTGGCAAATTTGAGAGAAAGAGAAGGTTGGCACTAGGGATGTCCGATAATAGCGGATCGGAGCCGGTATGCGATGTCAAGTCGAAGTATCGTTGCCTGTTCGATACTAGATCCTGTGAGTTAGGCGTTTTATGCGCTATACGCTGGCAACATAATCGTTAAAAACGACCAGCTGGTTTGATAAGAATTAATGTCCAGTCGTTACGCAATACAAGTGAGGATGCTGCAAATATTGTCCTTTAGGAACAAACCGGTTAAAAATGAACAACAAAACATTGGTTTACTTGAGCACCAGAGTTCGTACTCTAGCAAAGGTTTGCGACGTAACGCTGCGCTAAAACATTATTTTAGAAAACGATAAATAACAATAAAATGAAACTAAACCTCCTAAAAAAAGGTTTTGAAAATTTGAGCAATATTGTTTGTTAAGTTGTCAAAATTGTTTAAGTGATCTATGTTTTCCAAGTTCTCATGTGGTTTAATTTATGCGCGTGGACTCATTTTGTTTGGTTTGCGATTACTTTGTGTTTGTACTTCAAGCAGTAAGGAGTGTACCATACTGTAGTTTATAAATAATATATATACTTTTTTAATATAACATCATTGTTGTTTTATTCATTCGAATTAAGCATGTTACTGTGTGTTATAAGTTGATGTAATTCTAACAGATAATTGGCCTGTTTATGATTAAACTGGATTAAAATTGTTAATTAATATTGGTCCGGGCAGCCAAATACCGGACAACGACAAAAAGTTTAGTAAACAGAAGATCTATGTAGGTTACCGCATCCCAACCAACCTATAAGCTGGTCCTCCTATCTTTGCCACCAGCAAGTCCTTTGTGTCCCTTTCCAGCTTGACCTTGTCCACGTGAAGGTCACTCATGCTGCCCACTCCCCCACTGAACATGATCGGCTTTAACCATTCCCTCCTGTCATCCGGTGAAACCCTCATGCCGAATGAGCGGAAGAATCCTGTAGGAAAAACGTTACGAGTCAACAACGAGGCAAACTGAGCCCAACAAAGTTAAAGTAGTCTATATTCGTTTATAAGATAATCCATCTTTATGAAAACCTCCGAAAATAACAGACTATGATTAGATTAAAGTTCAGTTTTAAGGTGAACTGTTTATTGTCGAAAGAATTACTGCAAACATTTGTGTAGACACGCGTTGTTCGTTGTCTAAATTGGATGATTTGCAAAAGACAAGCAACAACACATTAAAAACTGTTCTTTACCGTTTTTTCGTAACCGCGTCAAAGTCTAAAAGAGCCGATTTTTTACGTTTTCGCCAGCCGAAACCTTACCTTATACCGATATTGATATTTTATACAACTGAAATATAGCAAAAATTTGAATGTATTGAAAAGAAAATCCAAATAACATTTTAGTTAACTGCCTATGTGTATTTAACTCCTATTTTGCATATTAACTTGAAGAAAAATGAGAAATTTGTTTAATTTTCAGGAAAAAACTATATAATAAACTCGAAGAGAAATATCAGCCTAATTATCGGACAAAATTTGCCAAAACCTATATTAATGGAAGCGAAACATCGGTAAACCGATATATATCGTTCCATCCATAATAACATAAACTTACCGCAAATCAGGGGCTCGCCGAACTGGTTGCCATAGTGACTGGCGCCGTTGCTAGCCTCGATGGCGATCTTGGACGCCGTTGCTAGGTTACGGCAGGTCGGCCAGGCGCCCCTGTCCTCCCAAGGAAGGGGGTGTTGAGGGAGGTTCAGGTTCCCGACGCAGTAGCCGGCCGTCCCGGCCACTACATGGGCGCCCCGGCCCACGGCGCCCTGGTCCCTCTGTCGGCCCCCGACCCCGGTTCCGGCGCCAGGATGGGGCGCCACCCCTGTTGGGAAGTTGTGGGTCTCGGCGGTCAGGGTGATGTGTCTAAAGGGTAAAAATTAAAACAAAATGATTTTTTTTAAATTGTTTCAAAAATGAAATTTCGAAATAAAAAAATGAAATTGATGAATTATTTTTTACTTAATTTTTTAATTTTGTTTTTACTAATTTGTTTTTTTAACCTCCTTCATTTTTGATATTCTGACCAGGCGAAAATTATAATATTAAAACTATAATTAGTTAAAAGTAAGTGAAGATATTTGGTTTATAAGTGATTCCGAGCAAAGAGCATTGCGTTTGGATCTCACAATAATTCGCAACCTCTTCTGTATTGTTGCTATAATTTGTGATTTGTTAAGGGGGACTCAAATCATTAACGAAAATGTTTTGTTGCAAAATGGCTGAAGGTTGTAGAGACGTAGTAAGAATATTAAACCCCATACTGACGTACGTAGCATTTTGTGAACGTTTCGAATAACTCTATTGATTTTCAACATCTGAAACGTTTAAACGGGTGACTTGACTGGGATTTGACTTTATATATATTCGAAAAGACTCGACTTGGACTTAAATTATTTTACAAATGACTTGACTTGGACTTAAGTTATTTCACAAATAATTTTACTTGGAACTTAAGTTATTAGACAAATGACTTGAATTGAACTTAGTTATTTCACAACTAATTTGACGGGGCTTGACATGACCAGGCACTTACCTAAGTTCAGTCGTCTTTGATAATATCGATGGTTTGCCGGGTTCTTGGGGTGCAAGAAGTTCGACCTTTGACCCCTTAATCGCGCTGCCATTGTCGTGGAACGCGATCACATTGTTCTCGTTGCTGCCCTCCAGTGTCGCCGTGACCATCTGGAAGAGCGAGAGAGGCTTGTCGACCCCGTCGACCCGGATTTTTGCCTTGAAGAACCAGTGGCGACTGTGCTCGCTGTCGGAGATAAATAGATGTGTTTTTTTTATCATTTTTTGCTAAAAACAAAAAAAGATGAAATAAAAGTTTTTCATTTTGTTAAAATTGTTTGATAAATACAATAAATGAAAATAAAAGTAATTTACTTTGCTTCAATTTTTTATAAATACAATAATTAAAACAAGCAAGTTCTAATTTCGGAAAAATCTTTGGTAAGCAAAATTTCTGCAAAAAAAATATTATTTTGGTTGAAATTTTTATACATTAAAATTGCTGAACAAAAAAACAACATTTTTATTCAAAAAATATTCGGTAAATAAAACAACCACCAAGTTATATAAAACACAACGACTGATGCGAAGTTATTTTGGTTTGTAAAATTCTCAAAAATTTTAATGTATTCTGAGTTGATTTATTGCACATTGTTGCAACCTGTTGGACTGGGCAAGGTCAAAGCATTCCACAGAGGTCGGGTTTCTCTGCAGTTCGTGACGGAAGAGGTTGGCGTAAAATTTGATGTCCCAGTCATCGAAAGCCAGCCCCAGTTCATCGCTGGCTGCCTGCATACAAAATTTAAAAAATATGCTAAATTTCCAATTAATGATGGAAATTTTCTTTTAGTACACTTGTATTCTGTAAAACAAAAAAACATGTTTAAATGTGGCCCAAATGGAACCAAAGTTAAACAAATTAGACAGCTATTTAAATAAATAATGTTGAAACTTTAAAAATAAAAATAAAATACTTTTTAAAAATAAGCGTTTTTCAACTGAATTGCTGTAGTTGTCAACCTGTAATGCTTTGCTTCTTCCTTTAATAACATCGATCTCATACCAATCTGTTTTCTTGACTGTACATTCCAACGTCTCCAACGGTCTATCATACCTAAAAAAAATAGAAAATCGTCCAAACAAACACAATCAAATTTATTAGAAAATAATAGCCTAGCAAGAAGTTTATCTTAATGTGAAATAAAACATGTTGAAGGGTTTACCTGCATTGTACCATTCTGTCATGTAAAATATCCAATATCGGTTTTTCAAATTTGTCAAACCCGCTGCAATTTAATGCATAGCGAAATGAAGCTTCAATGCCATGAACAAGCTCAAGTCCAATATTGGCACAAATGGAAGATGCGTTTGTGCAAAATGGCGTCCGCTGGTTCAACCTTGCAGAAAAATATTAAAGTTGCAAAACAGGTGCTCATTAAAATGCTTTAACATGATTCCAAACTTTACTTAGAACACTGGATAGGTTTATGCATTACATGAATATACATGTACTTCCACACTCAAATCATTTCCATGTATCAATATTCGCAAAATAAATTTTTATTGCGAATTTATTTTACATTGTACAGCCAATTATAATACGTAAGACAAGTCCGGCACAAATAATAAATGGATAAGTAACATTAAAAAGGATTTTAATTTACTTTTAAATTCAGGAGATTTTGTTTATTTGTTAAATGAAAGAAACGTTTATAAAATACCTTGGCCCAACTTCAATAAGAAATGTATCATCACTTTTAGACAAATATGGCTTTTCAAGTTGAAGATTCTTTGTTTCTCCAAACAACTTTAGCACCCACTCGAGGTTTCTATAATAAAAAAAAACTTTGCTGTAAAAAATTCCTCACAAAAGATAATGTTCTTGCAAAGGTAAGAAATAGCCTTTCTGACATTAAAAATTCTGTATACTTAATATATTAAAAAACACATCTGCAAAAAATTCAAGATTAAGCAATATGTTTGCAATGAAATATTTAAATAGAGGCACACTTAAGATAACAGCTGTATTGCCTACTAATAAACTGCAAATAAATGTTTTCTTACTGTTGCTCCTTTTCTGACAAATCTTTCTTTGAACCTTGCACAGAAACATTGTAGCAGACCTCTGCAGCACAAGTCTCCAAGTTTTTACCCAACAAATTATTTAACTTAGTTTTAATCACAGCAGGGCAATCTGCCAGTAACTGGTAATAATGCAAGACTACCATATCGCTGAAAAGAGAAAAATATATTTCTGTCTGAGATGGCATAGCAACATTAAGAAAGCACTTTTAAAAATTAAGAAGTACTTTTAAAGAATGCAGCAAACAGAAATGCTTTATACAAAAATAAATGACAAATATGGATTATTTAACATTTTTACATAGTTGAAATCGTACAAATTACAAATCAATAATTACATTCCGAAAACGTTTAAACGAGATAATCTTAACAAAATCTACTATTATTTAGAAACAAAGTTTAGCTAAGTAATGCAAACCCTACTAGCTTACACAGGGGTCTGTATTCAATGCAGACAGTTTCAACAGAAAAAATAAATAAAACTGTAAACTTCTACCATTGGCAGCATGAACACAAATGGTAGACAAACAACTTAAGACACTGTACAAATAAAAAAGGACTCAAAAAGTAGAACACGGCAGATTATAGCAGCTTTGTTTAAACTGGGTGTATATTTTTCTCTCTTGGCGATTGTTTATTAAAGATGCAGATTTTATATTAATGGAAATTTTACAAGAATACTAAAGACTCAAAGAGAAAAACTTTGCATTGTAGAAAACACCATTAAAAAATAGTAAATAATTGTTAAATTTGAAACTTTACAAAGGTAAGAAAAATCAAAAAAAGTAGAACAAGGCATCTTACAGTTGTATCTGTTAACTAGGCATTAACACTTTATTTAGCAATAAAAATCAAAGATTTCAAATTTTAATCCCTCAAAACTTCATCAAAAAATAATGGCCATATGTATTTTGGTGCAACTTATAGGACCCTTACACAACTGTGATTTTACCGCTTTGGATTTAAAAATACAGTTATTGGTTTTCAAACCCCGAAAACATTACAAAAACAGCAATAAAAATGATAAATATTCCATCATAACAATCGTCGTTTAAGTGTACATTTTCCCCGCAACAACTGAGAAACAAAAATGCGAATCTTCGAGCCGTCAGAAACTTTGCGGATCCATATTTCGCGCTCGGTAATGGCGGCAATCATTCCACTGATTCGCATTCCCTCTTTCTGATGGTCGAGGTAGATGGGCTGACCAGTGTGGTACCATTGCTTGTCGTACAGAAGTTTGCCGTTTTCAATCCTACATTCTCCTTGCTGGAGCGAGGTCATAGTCGGCGTTTCCATACCTACGTCCTTGATGGGCCGGTATATCTTGCCTTTGTTCAGAACCTGAAAAACAGAAGAGTTTATGCTGGAATAGCATTGAGTTCTAGGACTTTGCTAATACAGAAAATCATTGTATGCCAGGAATTTGGGGGCTTTGCCTTTGTTCAAAACCTGAAAACGAGAAGAATTCATGTGGAAATAGCATTGTGTTATAGGGGCTTGCTAATAAAGAAAATTAATGTATGCAAGGAATTTGGTTGTATTGCCAATTTTAACTTATTGTAAACTGTCTTTGTTTAAACCTGAAAACCACTAGAATTCGTGTGGAAATAGCAATGGACTCTAGAGACGTGATATTACAGAAAATCATTGTATGGGGGAAATTAGGAAGCCTTGCCAATTTAAAATTGTTGTTTACTCTTGTTTAATACCTTAATTAGTCCTTAAATGTTAGATTCACCAATCCTGAAAATACCTGGACGTTTAGATATAGTTAGTCATGCCTGTTCGTATTTATTTTTTAGCCTTAGATCCATTCATATTTTAACTAAAACAAAACTCGAAAAAGAAATAGTAAATTTTATGCTGAAAAAACAGGTGCCTTGCGTATTTACATTTTTCGGCACTTTGAAAAAAGCTTGCAGTAGAGACATGAAAAAAGGCCTTGAATTTTTGAATTACACATAAGAAAATTTTATGTCAACTTTTTAGCTTTGTACTATATTAATGCAAATACGATCACCTTACAGAAGTTGCAATAGCTTGATTTTTTGCATTTAAGTGAAGTAAATAAACTAGAGAAAGAAAAACTTTACTTTAAACTTTGGAAATATGGCCAAAAGTAATTTATTATGTGGTATTACATAGTAATAATCTATTTAAAACAAAATATTTAATATCACATGGCAAAAAACAGACCTTCAGATCATCATGAATTTCCTCTTCAGTAAGCGCAAACATGATTTGAGCTGGGCTTGCTTTTCTCCTTTTTTCTGTCAGCGCAGGGGCTGGTTCGTTAGCTCTGCGTCGCAGTTTTCTCGTCACTGTTTTTGTTTCCATCGCCGAGCTAAAGACACCTGTTAGCTCCATCGTGTGGCGCTCAGACTCAATTTGTTTCTTCTTGTCCTGAAATCATATAAAGGTTGATTATAACTAATTAGGTGTTTCCAATTGTAGTATCAAAAAATACTATGTAGCAAACACATAAATTTTTGTATAAGGAAAATTGAAAAAAAAATAATATACAAGCTAAACTACTTTATTGTAGTTAAAAGACGTGTAACTTTATTTTTCTACTATTATTGAATAGGCAATTAGGAAGTTTCCAAAGATGAAATTTAAAGTTGGTCTATTTTCACTTATATTGTGAAGTTTACCTCTAGCTCTGTGATTAAACTGTCCATAATTTCCACTTTTTTCAATTCAAATTCATTAATGATTTCTTTCTGCTCTCTCTGATATTCCTGCTCAACCTGAAATGCAAGATATTATGTTAAAAAGTAGACATCAATAAGATGAAATGTCACAAATGCCAATTAAGATTAAAAATATAGTTTAGAACTTATCAGCATTAAAAAACTAAACTTTATTTTTTGTGTTTAAATTTACATACAATATGTTCCAAAAATATGACATATGTAATATACCAAAGCCAAAAAAATAAAATCTTAACTAAATGAAAAACTAAAAATTATACAAATTTGACAAACCCAACCTTAGACATGAGATAATTGTGATAGTGCTGTATCTGTTTCTGTCGTTCTTTGAACGCTTGGTCCAGCTTCTTTTGTTTGCGACAGAACTCAGGCAGAGTGCCGGCGTGCAGATGTTCCACCTGCTGCTTGAGCTGGGCCAGCTTCTCACGGTACATTTGCTCCTTAATCTCCATCGCTTCCTCGCGACGAGCTCGGTCTGTTTCGCTTGCGTCGTCAGTATCTTCATCAAAGGACGCTACAAAAGCAAATGGCTCCTTTGTGTTGTGGTACATATAAGGATCAGAATTTCTTCCGATATACACTCGAGTCTTGAATGAGAATATGGGGCTAATAATAGTTACTCAGATATTGATTATGACATACTATGTAGCATTTATGGAGGTTGTAGTAAGGATATCAAACCCCTTACAGCAGTAGGTAGCATTTTGAATGTTTAGAATAACTTTTTATTTACTTTTTAACATCTTGATGGATTAGGATATACTTTGTTAGCTTTAAAAAAGTGTTACCCTTGTCATTTAAATAAACTAGAGTTGTATATGAACAATGAACATGCATATATAAATACAACATTATCAACATCACTTTGTGTGGAATACAATTTAAGTGATAATAGAGTTAGTACTTAGTGGCAACTTCTGCAATAATTTGACAAAACAAAAATAGACAATATATACTTAAAACTGCATTTTAATTTGAGTGAAACATTAGGTTTATTATATGAATTATTTACAAAAGTTCTACCTGGTTTCTTTACAGACCCATTTCCACCTTCATCAAAGCTGTCATAATCATCAACATCAGCCATTTATATAAATTACATATGTTATTATACTACACATAAACCCTTTACAGCAATTTAAAAAAATGTTAAACAGCTAATCCACAAATGTGAAAACAACAAATTCAACAAAACATTACAAATACAAAGTTAGGAACTTGAAATGCCAATCAGAATATTATTTATTTATTTGATGTGTACAACAACTTGTGTAGGGTAATCAGGTGGTATCGTATAAAGAAAAATTGCAGTGCCCTACTTTGACCTAATGAAGCATGTTGTGTAAAAGCTTTAGAGTTCTCAACCTTTTTTCTTTCGTCGTCCATTTACGTTGCAAAAAAATTCTGAGGCCCAATAGTTTTATGAAAGAAAAAAACTGTAAAATAGGTCTAGAAAAAAACACAGCTGCAGAACATATTTCAAAACAGATTATTTATTCAACCATGCATTAGTGAGATATTAAATATAGTGACACAAATGAAACTAAATCTAGCTTTTTTAAATTGGTCTGTGGCCCACCTCAAATGCTCTTATGGCCCACCAGTGAGCCATGGCCCACTGGTTAAGAAATGCTGCTTTAGAGTCAATATAATTTGTCTTTGAACAGTGCCACCTGATTATAGACAATATGGTAATTTATAAAAATCTTGCATAAAGTCCAGAAACACAACATCAGCTGTGTTTTGCTGAGGTCAGCAATCCCTGTATGACAACATTTGCATATTACCAAAGAAGTGAAGCAGTGCAGGGTTGGGATTTTACACTCTCCAATTTTAGTGCAATTTGCTCCCGTTGAGTGGGGATTGAAACCCACTCGACCGATTCGGCGAGCAACATAAGCAAAAATGTTTTTTTACCTACTGAAGGTCTTAGTTTGTATAATCTTTAACTTTAAAGACTTAAGGTCAATTATTATGTAAATTTCCAAAGATATACTTTTGCGAAACAACAACACTGAATTAAACAAGAACAAAGTACATGGGAAAAGTTCTACACATTTAATAATGCAGTAAACAAATCAGGCTGCCCATACAAGGATCATGTCAATGCACCAAAATAAAATGACAGGCAATTAAGAAAAACTATTCGGTAGGACTGAAATTCGCAGTTAACTTTCTGTCATTTTTAAAGAGTGGTATTTGACCAGACAGTGCTGATTGGTAGCCTAATTTTAATTCAGTATAGATAGTAGCACAGGGTTTCCCAAACTGTGGTACGTGGCGATATGACAAGAAATTAAAAAGTCACACATACGTTGTACAGTGCGTACCCTTTCAAAGATAATTGCCGTAGTTATTCACAACTTAATGATTTCAAAAGCTTTTGCTATCCAGTATCGTAAATCTTACTTGTTGCGCTTTGACTTACAAGTTTGCCTTTCAGAAATGACTCCGAGAATTGATGATTGATACAGAAAGAAGCAATTCCATCCGCCCTATTGATGTTGTCAGTTTTGTAAATTAATTAAATTCGGTTTTATTTATTTTTTGCTTCGTATTGCGGTCCGCAAAAAAACAGATTTAATAATAGTGGTCTGTGGTCCAAAAAAGTTTGGGAAACCCTGTGGTAGCATATGCTGAGAAATAGACACCAACATTATATCTGCACTCTACCTTGCACAGCGAAATCAACAACTAATTAATAAACAATAAATATAACACATTTAAATCTATCCACAATTTGATGTGATATTTAAAAAATTTCATGTAAGAAATTTGGGAAATTTTAATTTGCAATTAATTAAAGAAAAATGTTTGTGGAACAGAGATGCGATGACAAATGTGAATGTGGCATTACAAAATCTCAAAAAGAATCATCATATTGTTTATTAGGCTTTATTTGTTGACAGTAGATAAATTTCATTTAAAACATAAAATGTGTTAAAAAAAATATATTCCAGTACTTTGAAACATGAAAGTTTCAATAAACTTAAATAGAATTTTGTAGTCTTTATAAGTTCTTTAAGCATCGCAGCATCTAATAAATAATCCAGATTGGAAACTTTGGATATTGTCTGTTGGAGATGTTTAAGCAGTCGAAAACTTTTGGCTGTAATAAAATTCCAAAAATATTTTGCGCGTCGGCAAATGAATTACTACCAGAAACTATAAGTAAAAGTGAAGTTTTGTGCAAGGGGGCATAGAAACAGACTTTCTGCGGTACGGGGCCTTGTTCTTAGCCCTGTACCACCGCAAAATCTCACCCACAGATGTTGGGGTTGGGTTGGGTGGCATTACCTACTTGTAAAAAAAGGTCAGTTTTAAATTCGTGAAAAAATATTTTAGGATAACTTGTAAAATTCACAAGTTTGTGCAGGTTAACAAATTTCACTGTAAAATGTGTGGCTGCATAGGTGAAAAAATCCCCTGGACAGGCAAAACTTTCCAATCTGGTAAGTAATTTCCACAGAATTTAAACAACAAAAAATAAAAATGGAACGATGCCCTTCTCATCATCAACGACTCGGACAGCCCTGCAAATCGCACTGCAGGTTAATTCTAATTCTCCTGACCACCACACCAAGACCACACAGTTGGTGTCACATGAAATCATCAGAATCGTTCCCGTCTTGATTGCTCGTCATGTTATCGTCGTCGAACAAAGTGTTGTACGATCTCAACTCTGCCTCCTGTTTCCGTTTCTTCATTTCTTCTTTCTCAAGCATCCGCTGTTTGTTCATGAGCTTCTTGGCTTCGTTACGTTCCTGACGATCACGGTCCTCTTTTTCCTCTCTCAAGTCAGGCTGCTTTTCGACTTTTGTCTTGTTGAGTCGGTTCACGGTGTCGTTAATCCGCTTTTCGACGTGTACGCTCTTCACCTCCTTGGATTTAAAGAAGCCCACCTAGACGTTTTATATATTAGTACTTTTATGACGTTACTAACAGTTATATAGATAAGCGTGAGTTCTGACGTTAATGTTCTGCTCAGCTAAAGTTCTGTCGAATCTTATAACATAATATATATAAACTGTATTATTAATTTGTATATTTTGCGACCAACCTAACGGGTTAGCGAGTAAACTTGCAGACAACATAACAGTGCGGCACAGTAGTGGTTTCGAAGTAATGTAATTTACAGTATAATTTCAAGGCTTTTGGAAACTGCGATTTGCATTTGGGTCACGCCAGTCGTCATGGTGTCACACAACGTATAGTAAAATGTGGTTGGCGGAGATTAGAATGTGTGAAGAAGCATCATGCTAAGTTAATATGCAAAATAATAGTTAAATCAATTGAGGTATATAATGTAACACGGTATTTGGATTTTATTTTTAATTAATTTAAGTTTTGAAGATTTTCCAGGTATATAAAAAAAATCAGTATCGGTATAGCAGGGTATTGTTTGGCAAAAATGTATTAAAAAACGGGTAGCGGTCTAAAAAGTGATATCGGTCAATCTCCAGAAAATACGCTACAGCACCTGACCAACGGCCATGTCGCCGGTCTTCTTCAGGTTCGCCCACGGAGTGTAGACCACGTGGATGTTGTTCATCTTATTTCCTTGGATGCTGTTCGCTTTGACGAGCTGCGCACAGTCGGAGATCACTTCCTGGGGCAAGTCGTCGATGTTTTGGTTCTGCTTGCATCGGAGGTAAACGTGAGCGGACGAGACTTTGTCCACGTGGAACCAAACGTCCTCCGGCCACCCGTACTTGATCAGGTCTTCGTTTTCGTGTTTGTCGATTCCCATGTAGATGGTGTACGACTCACCCGATATGTTACTCACAAAGTAGAACACCATTTTTTCGCAGATTTGTCAAAAAAAATAAAAAGGGTCCTAATTCACACTCAAATTATCCGCAAACCAAATTACTTCCTATGGTGCTACCTGTATACAAAACAAAAGTTGTTTGTATGATTAGGAACTATATATAACAAACAAAAACATAATAAGAATATCAAAGCCCATACAGAAGTAGGTATCATTTTGAACGTTTCGAATAACTCTTTATTCATTTTCAACATCATGAAAATGATGTTGATGTTGAAAATGAATAAAGAGTTATTCGAAACGTTCAAAATGATACCTACTTCTGTATGGGCTTTGATATTCTTATTACGTCTTACTACAACCTCCAACCATTATGCTCCAAAACAAAAACATATAAATGAATTTCATTGTTGACAATTTGGTAATGTACTTAAGTTATATCTTAAGCCATAACAATCACTAAATCAGTAAATAGATTTTTCTACTAATTAAATAATGGCCTGGCATCCTAGTGACTAACAACAGTGACACACTTGGCATATCATTTTTGGGCGCTGGTCTAGAATCCTACCACAGCGTTGAAACAATTTGTTATTAAAACAACGCACATACCCGAAATAATGTTTGTTATGGTAGGATAGTAGACCAGCGCCTATTTGAATCATATCACTGTGGGGTCAATGTAAAACCTCTCATACATGATTAAAAGGGGGTGACTTACCCACCATCTTGGACATTATAGTTAAATTAGAAGTTGGCTATTTGACCAGATCGCTCTTTTACACTTGTACCAATATACAATCATTTAATAATTTGGGTAAGGGTTGGGGTAAGTGTGGGTAACACTAATTTACAGAATGATGAATGGTGGAAATGGTTGGAACGCTCACAGTATTCTTATTAAATATAATAACACTTGACCCACCTTCACCCAAACGCTAACCCCCACCCTAACCCAAATATTGTGCGTTGGTTTAATAATTGTTTTAATGGGGTAACACTTAAATTAGTAAGCGTTCCGACCATTCATCATTCTGTAAATTAGCATTACCCGTTAGTGTTTGGGTGGTGGTAGCATTAGATTTAATTTTCTGAGTTTTGCATAATTTGAATGCTTTACAACGCTTGTAAACATTAGTGATTATGTTCATTTCAACTACTTTTGTGTTCGGGTGAATAGCCCTATAGTTTTATAAGCTGTGTACTGCAACTCAAAGTATATTTCCGGTAACAATAATTAAAGTTAACTGGACAGAAAAACACTGACAAATATATCTCTACATTTAAATACAAGAAAGTGGTTTTCAAAGTGAGTGCCTCAAGAGGTTATTAAGTGTAGCGCATAATTCGCAATTTTGAAATTACTCAAATTACAAATCGGCATACACACTATAATGACTATATCCATTGGATACTTCATACAGTATTATGGTATTTTCCAGTGCCTTGCCATGTCGCATTGAAAACGGTTGCGTTCCAAAAAGACCACCCACGCGTACGTTTTCCAATAATCTTCAACCTAAAGAGCACGAAACTTAATTCGTACAACAAAAACACAATTTCCACATGCGACAAGGGTTTAAGTTGAACTTCTAATGTCCAAAAGCTTTTTAAAAACCCTGCCATACGATTTGGCCACTTGGAGGAGTAAAGGGCTTAAAACTACAACCGCCAGTGGGCGGCAAAGAGTAGTAATGCTTTGGTCAAAATGCAAGCTTGCATTAAATAAATGAGATAAACAAATAGATAAGTGTACAAGGGTTATCTGTTAAAGCTTTAGGTTTATAGAAGGTTTAGCAACAGTTTAGGTTTCTTAACTGGCGAAGGGAGGATTGTACCAAACAGATTTTGAACGGAAACTGTTTGCAAACATTTAAACGGCAGTTTTGAAAGAAACAACCTGTATTTTCAGCAGAACATTAGGGTGCAATGGCAATTATTCATAGACATATTTATTGAGATTTACCAGGTATAAGGTGTTTTGGTGGTTTGATTTTATATAAATGTTACTAGTCCTTATGTATTAGCTTGTAAAACTGTTAACATTAATGATTTACACTTGTCATAAGTTTTGTGCAGCACTTGATGTGCCACTGTGAAAATCATAAAGTACACCCATATATTTAAAAGTGCACCCATGATGCACTTTTTTACCTTTGTTGCACCCGGTCACCCGGATTTTTTCGGTTTGCACCTGCAAGATCTCATCGAGATCTGCCATACTTTCCAGACTGGTTGAAATATATTATATTAAAAATCATGCTTTAACATCATGCTTTTAGTTACAATTTCAACTTTGTAGCGTCATTTTTAATTGCTTTATGCGAACATTAATTACGAAAGGCGTTTTTTCAAATTTGGGCAGTTATTAATTTTCAAAGAAACAGTAAACACCCAGTCCGAATGAAATTAAACATGATTTATGTCTCATTTTAAAGGTGGTGCCTCCTAGTTTATATTGTTAAAATTTGAACTTGTTGGCTCAACAGTTAAGGGTTAATATCGCTGAATATTAATATTCATATTTTTGAATATTAATTTTTTTTTAATATTTTTTGCTAAAAGTGTGATTGCTGGAAAGATGTAACCAATACAAGGACTGTGTAAAAATTTCAACTTTGCAGCGTCATTTTTAATTGCTTTATGCAAACATTAATTACGAAAGGCGTTTTTTTCGAATTTGGGCAGTTATGAATTTTCAAAGAAACAGTAAACACCCAGTCCGAATGAATTTAAGCATGATTTATGTCTCATTTTGAAGGTGGTGCCTCCTAGTTTATATCGTTAAAATTTGAACTTGTTGGCTCAACAGTTAAGGGTTAATATCGCTGAATATTAATATTCTTATTTTTGAATATTAATTTTTTTTAAATATTTTTTGCTAAAATTGTGATTGCTGGAAAGATGTAACCAATACAAGGACTGTGTAAAAATTTCAACTCTGTATCGTCACAACTTTCGGAGATATTGCCCAAAACCTATTCCAGCGCGCCAAGTTCGCGCAGGTCCAAACTACGGCCCGCAGGCCATTCGGCCCATTGGTTAAATTTTTTCAGCCTGCAAGAGTTGTAACTAATGAAAACTACAAAAATCCAAAATTGAAAAAACAAACGTAATTTGAGCCTTGCTCGATTATTTTAATGTTATTTTAATAATAGACCGACAGTTTGATAAAAGCTTTATAAAGGCACACAGAGTTCTGTTAATATGTGATCTGTTATCGTTTTTCAGCAAGACTTCACAAAAACCAGAACACATGTGGAAAACAGAGGAACAAAGGTTATCGATAAAAGACTTGTTTATTGATTTACAACAAGTGATTTACGAATCCGTAAAACAAGGTTATCGATAAAATTTTAACAGGAACTGAAGAAACATTTCATAAAGGCCCGTTTACACTACAGCTGCACTGAGCGGAGCTGAGCTGCCTTGGGCGTGAAATTGTTTTCACTACAGCTGCACTGAGCTTCGCTTGGCGTAAAAATCGTTCCAAAACGTAACCAGTTTCTATAGCTGCCCTGGACTTGAGTTTAGCAAAACGTAAAAATCGCTCCAAAGCGTATTTTTTTCAGCTGCACGGGGCTTGAGTTTAGCAAAGCGTGAAACGCTCGCCACAATAGATTTTAAATGCAAATTACGCTATGCTCAGCTCAGTGCAGCTGTAATGCAAACAGGCCAATTAAGCTTACTATATATTTGAGTGAATAATTGTGTAAGTTTATTTTGTTGAATAATAATCAAGCCAACAGGTCAATACTAACATTTACAACTGGCCTGTATCTACAGTGATCCGTCCCTTTAGGAAAAAAGTTCAGCAACACACAATGTATATATTGTTTATTTTTAATAACTTATTTATATGCATGATTATTGATTCATGCCTATTCCCGTTAATAGCAGTACTTACCAGCTTATGTAATGACTTTCAAATAAGTCAAGCTCCTGTCAGCAACTGGCAGGCCTTAGACATAGGAAACTTTGATTTATGACAACATTGTGTGTGTTTTGTTCTGGGAAGTGTTACCTACTGTTTTGTGTCTGTAAGCAAGCCTTTGAATCTGCGTATAACAGATTCTACAATACTTTTTACAGGTAATTTTATTTGAAAACATAACTTGAAACAGATTCTATGTTGAAACTTGTGCTGTCTTGTTTAGTTGTTTTATAATTAATGACTTCAAATAAACTTAATTAATCCTACAAGTTAAAAGTTTAGCTAAAAGCGCAACTTTTTTTTTCACAGCCTGTCCATTATCTACCTTTTTAAATAAGTGTTACTGTAAGATCGTTTTGTGAAAAGTTGCCCAACCAGCGCCAACATGAAGTTCGGGACCAACTTACAGGCCCATCTCACGCCAGAATGGAGAAGCCAGTACATCGATTATGAGGTAACTTGGCATAAACATAGACTATCGATTAAGAGGTAACGCCCAAGTACTTTTAGGTCAATTACTTGCACTTTCAAACAAGTTTTTTTGTGGCAAAATGGCTTGATTTAACAAATGACAAGTCCTTCGGACAAATGGCTATACTTGATAGTCATTGTAGCTAAGGCTTGGCTTAGATTCAAGTGATTTTGACTTACTTTTTTTTAATTTATTAGTTTTTCACCGAAATTTCAGCTAAAAAAAGTTTGCTCATTAAGTGATATATTTTTTGTTTGCCAATTAAAATGTTGCCCGGGATTTACCAGTTTGAATAATTTAACAGTTTATGTTGATGCAAATTTGACTTACCTTGCTACAACATTGTCTTGAGATTTCGTTTAATTATTATAGGTTGTATTATAAATTACTTGGCTGCGACTTGAATTATTTTAAATTGACTTGTTTATAACACTGGTAACGCCACTCGCTAATGTTTATGTTACTTCAACTAAATATAGATACAACCCGATATGCATAAAGGTTTACAGTTTGGCCAACAAAGTGTGCAGAAAATCCCTTTAATTAATATTTTATGAATGTCTCCTTATCTAGGCCTAGCTTCTTTTTTTTTCTAGGCCTAGCTTTGTCAGCTTTTTTACTTTAAAAGAGAACATTTCCCTGCTATGATAAATGTTTTGCTTCAAATCAAATCAATAAACTTTTCATTAGTTTAAGATATAGTGCACTCAATTTATGTTTGTGTATGATAATATTTAATTGGGTAAAATAAATTCAATTATAAAAACATGTAGTCTACAGTCTACACAGGGTGACCATAGCATCCTAATATCTAAGACATTCTTTTTTAAAGAATTTTAAGTGACTTGCCCCTATTTTCTTAGTCGTCTTTTGGGGTAGAGTGATAGTAACCCATATCATCAGTATAGTTACAAATTAAGGCATCTCTAGTGTTAACTGATAGAACATTTTTATCCGAACATTAATAAAATCCTTGTTTTACAGGTTTTAAAGAACATGCTGTATGACTGCAAGGAAAATGCTCCCATTTCAAGTGGTATGATTCAAAGAGATAAATAATTAATTTAGTCTGTTCAATTTATTCACTCTCTTAGTTTTGTTGCAGTACAAAACGACGAGAACATCCAGCGACATTTTAAGCACTTTGAGGAACAGTTTTTTGCCGAATGCGACATGCAACTGACTAAAGTTAACACCTTCTTTGCTGGTAGGTGTTAATGTTCTCTGCCAATCATTAAATACCTATATAAGTTATAAGTTTAAAGCCGTGATTCTTCACCACAACTTTGATTACGGAAAATCATACAGAAACAATGTTACAACACCTACACAACAAAAAAAGAAAATAACACAACTGGTGCATCAAAAGTTTATTAAGCATGTGCTGTTATAGTTATTCAAAAGTTTAAAGTTCTACATGTATGTGTATAACTACTGCAATTACCGTTGACTGAACATCCCATTAAGGTACGGTAATAGTTTGGATAATAATCATAAGCTGCATAAATGTGGCCTTTTAAATAAGAGACATTTAACTGAACTAACTTAAAAATTAAAAAACGCTCTTTTGTTGTAAACGAAGTAAAAAACCGACGTTCTAGCAGCAGATGCCAGCTGACCTTATCAGGCTTAATAATAATAAAAACAGAACTATAAACATATAACTATTATAAATTAACAATTTGCTGAAGTTTGTGATAAGCTGTGATGCAACGGATTTATCCTTTGCAAACCAGCACCATCAAACAATGCTGCATTTATCAGCTGTGGCGTAATTTTAATTCCATGTATTTCACCAACCCTTTTTTTATTTCCTGTAGAAAAACTTGCAGAAGCCACAAGGCGATTTGCTTTGTTACAAAGCGAAGTCCAAGCACACAAACTCTCGCTCACACAACCACCCGATCAACCCAGGAATCGCTTACGAAGGAGAATGTCACAAGCCAAAGTTTTTCAAATGAAAAAGGCAAGTTTTTTGAAAGAATTGTACTAAGATTGGTTGCAATGTTGTCAATGTTAAAACTGGTTTGCATTATAGCTATGGCATTGCAAAGAAATACAAACCAAAGTTTTACTTTAATATCATACATAACTTATATTGTTATCAGTAAAAAAAATTGGAAGTATGTTGCAAACAATTTAAATTTTCAAACATTTTTGGATAATCCGAATTTAATAGTTTTACATAAAATTAAAAAAAAAAAAAAAATTTTAACAAATTTAAAATCTCGACATCGGGTAATAATTACTTTTAATTTTATCAATTTTTTGTGCTTTTTTATCATGTCTAGTACCGATTTACACTTTTACCCATTTTTTCAGGAAAAAGTTTTTATCAAAACTGTTAAGGATCTCAAACTTGCCTTCACAGAGTTTTATCTGAGTTTAATCCTTCTACAAAACTACCAGGTATGATGATTATGTTTTAAATTTAGTATGATCGCTAAATTTTATTCGGTGTCTTTCACCCTAAAGAATGGAATTCGAATAAGTTGCCAAAATGTTGGTTAACAACTAGAATTACCAGAAGAGCGTTTTTGCTTATTATAACTATGCCTGGTAGAAAAAATTTATTATATGTTTTTAAATTTGGTAAAACATTTTTTTTTTTAATAATTTTTTTGTCGGTAGGAACTGAACTTTACTGGCTTCAGAAAGATCCTCAAAAAGCATGACAAAATGCTTGAAACCAAGTCTGGCGGTATGTGGCATAAGAACTACGTACAAACAGCACCTTTCCACAAGGACAACTTTATTTCAGAGTACATCTTAAAAACAGAGGTAGGTTTTAAAGAAGTCAAAGACATATAGGACGAGTAAATAACTTTATCTTGGTGATACGTTTTGATGTGCACTTGTACGATCATCTAATAATAAAATTGACTCTGATTTTTTTACGAAAATAATAAAAATGACTCCGTTTCCTGCAAAATGCTTGACCCCCAAAGCTGTTACACCCAAGCCCTGATTGCAACGCCTACGTGCGTTGTTTCAATTTCCCAAGGTCACCTCACAATCATTCAGTTTTGTATCTAAACTTAATTACGGTAATAAATGATGCTTACAGTGTTACAGATATGATTATTCCCTAACATGAGCATTCTAGCTTATTGTTACTGATACACTGAAAGCCATTGCATACTCACCGAATCTGTCGATCAATGATGCAAGCAGAGCAGGCTAGAAAAACAACTAGCCTGCAGTGAGGTTCGAACTCACGACCTCCGGTCAAGCCGGCACCGTCGCTCTACCAACTGAGCTATGCAGGCTTAGATGGCTTTCAGTGTCTGCAATGGCTTTGAGAGTACTAATGATATGTAAGCTGTAATCATTGGTCAAAAAGCAACTTCAGAAGGGCTAGAGTTCAGTTGTCAGCACACATGTGTGTGTTCAGGTTACATTGAATTATTGTTACTGAAGTGTAAAATCAGCAGCAATTGATTTATGATTTTTCTAAACAAACAAGTAAATAAATTAGCTTCAGTATAAAAGTTGAGTAAAAATTAGGGAAATTCTAATAGGTGTTGCATTGCAAGTTCAACAAACGTTTTTTAAAGGCGTTGATAGAAAAGAGAGCTACTGCTTTATAGTATCAACATCTTAAATGTAAATAGTCATACTATTTACCAACTTATGTAATACATTGTTTCAGAATGTGTACATCAACGAACTTGAAAACGGTGACAGGTCAAAAGCCATGAAGCGTTTGCGTGTTCCACCACTTACAGAAACTGTAAGTATTCCCTTTTCAATAAAATTCACCACAACACTGACCATATATTGCATTGGCTCATTTAAATGCTTGTTAGCTGCATTTCATTCAACAGTGGATTACCAGCTGTGCTTCCTTAAAATATTGATTGTGTAAACCTTGTCTTTTGTCAGAGAAACTAACATTGTTTAGGTTACAGTACAAACCGTGGGTCGCAAACAAATTTGGACTTTTAACAACTTTCTGTGAGATGCAAGCTTTTTTTTTATTTATTCACTTTTATTATGTAGTTGTGGGCCATGTAATAATAATACATTCTTTGTGATTGGGGTATTGTTGCATTACAGGGTCACCAGGGCAGAGCACCCAGAAACTATACTTTTGTATAAGTTTGCCTAAAAATACAATTTTTATTGTGCAAGAACTTTTGTCCGTTTAAAAATACTTTTTTTAACCATATTGAAATCTTTGATGTGGCTCATGCGTCATGTTTTTCAAATCATTGAAGTTCAGCGAATGTAGTTTTTTTGTGCGAAGTGCAATTAGACTGGATATGAGCTGCAAGTTTGCGCACAAGTTCGCCCCATATAAGCAAATCTTGTAAAGATTAATTGTTTTATTAACTAACATTATGAAGTAACTTTGTGTCATTTTCATGCACGCCCCCCAAACAAAAATCCTGGATCCGCCCCTGTTTGTCCTTTAGAGGGTCTTGAAAGGGCATTTTGGACTGAATCAAAAATAGTTGCAGACCACTGCATTAAATAATATGAAGTTATAGTATTGCAAAGATGTTTCCTTTAAACTGATATTTGTTTAGCGGACATATCCGAAAGGAACAGTTTTTCGTGTCGGCCTGTTTCTTGGGATGTTTCTTGTGATGCTTGTTGTGATCATATTAGCCGCTGTTATCCTGCCAATCGACATTGACCCACATCTAACACTTGAGTATGCACCGTTTTTGTTTATTTATTCAAATAGCTGCAAGTTTAGCTTACTTTTTGTTCTATAAGCGTAATAAGTAACCTCTGATAACTAAATTTAATGACCATAGTGAAATTACTATGCTTTTTCAAAAAAAAAAACTTGACTTAGATTTCGGCAACTGAACTGGAATAAAATTAATTGTTTAAATTAAAGAATTATTTGGTAAAGTTATGTTTTTTAAGCAGAAAGCAGTTTAGTAAATCTTTGTCTAATTTTTAGTGGTTATACTTTGATAGTATGCAACGATTGTGAAATGGTACCAAATTTGAAAATTTATAGTAATTGTTAAAAAAGTCTTGGCTTTAACAGTCTATATAATAAGACTTGTTCACAACAATAAGCATAACCACTGATTAAAAACAACATACTATCGGCTAACCAATTTATTAATTGCAAAATACTATTTTTATCAAATTATTCATTTCCATGAACCTAAATATTTAATTTTTGTAGATGACTTAATCTTAATTTCTTTCATTGATAAAAAAATAACCATTTTGTGTGTAAAGCAAGACTTCTTTCTCTTTCTGTACAGACTTTATCGCTCGGGATTCCTTGTTTTTGTATTTATTGCATTCATGGGTTTCAACACTTGGGGGTGGCGGGCAGCGGGTGTCAATCACGTTTTGATCTTCGAAATCGACCCAAGACAACATTTATCTCATCAACATTTGTTCGAGGTCAGTTCTTAGATGTTTTTTTGTGTAAAAGTTGATTAATGGTATTCACAATTTTCACAAAAATTATTCTAGCAAGAAAGTCTTTGAGTCTTTAAAAAAATCTTTGATTGTCTTTAAAATGATTTGCATATAAAAAGCCTTTAAAAAAACGTATGTTTTTGAATTTTTTTCTGTCGAACTTAAGTTATATTTAAAAAAAATGTGTTTGTAAAACTATTTTTTTAACTATTTGTTGTTGGGTTGACCATGGAATTTATACGGGTTTGTTTTTTAATAAAAAAAATCTAAGCCGTACAATTTTAGGCTTTTGAAAAGCTATAAATTTTCTTTCTAATTTTTTTGTCTTTGAATTGTTTTCCAAAAATTGTGTGGCAAACCTGTCTGGGTAACATCGATTACATTTTTTGTTTCACAATTTGAATATTGCCAAAATAAACTATTTCCCTAATCACCCTAGGTATGTTTCACTGCATTTAGCATCTGGTAATATTTTTCTAGCAAAAAAATATTTTTATATGTATTTGTGTGTCATTAAATCTATTTTTCGTCTGCTATAAAAAGCTGCAACTTGATTCTGTGTCAAAAATAGAATTAACAGATTGGTAAAATGAATGATAAATTTCTTAAGCCGGTTTTGTGCCGTTTGCTCATTCAGCAGATTATTTAACGCGCAGGCCGACAATTCTGTCACTTTTTTGCGGATTATCCAAAGTGCAATCCGCCCACGCTCGAATACACAGCCTGGTTCACTGATTTTACCCAGTTGTGCGTGTTACAGCTAACCGGTACCACTTAGTTATTTTAGAGTGACGCGTCTTGTAACTCGCTGACTAAAATCGCCTTATTACTTTTGCTGTCTACCAACGATGATAAATAACGCACACGCAGTCGTCTTATCTTGTAATGTTTTGTGTCAGCGAAGCAACGTACAACATAATGAAATGTGTTTTACTTCGTTACAAATATGATTATCTAAAATCTTGCAATAAAATGACTTGCTATTAAAACGATCTCTATTGAATAGTTTGTAACAACAAAAACAGAAATAAATCGATGAACAAACTTGTCATACAAATACGTGTCAGAAATTATAAATTTCATAGAAATTTCTAACATGTTTTTGTTCAACTAAAACATACATATACCCTATGTGTATTCTGTGATCAAACCCTTCTGGGGTGGAACTGACAAACGACAACGGCACCCATTATATAGTACACAAGATGTCTTGAGAAAAGCTTACTGAAATTAATCAACCTGATTAGGATTATACTGTAGTGCCAACAAGGCCAGCATTCTTTAATTTATGGCTGATCGTCATATTAATATTTGCATTTGTATAAGATATGTTATACAGCAATTGTTATGGTCAACAACTAATAACACAGAAAAACAAAATTTAACAGGATGTCGTTCGGTAATGAAAATTTCCTGCGACCCACATAACAACACATCCGCCTAAAATCCGCTCCCTTATCAATATTTAACGTTTTAACATATTTTCCGCACAGGTTTCGGCCATGCTGTCTATAGTCTGGGCGCTCAGTATCATATCGTTTCTTTTCGGCAACCTGCCAGCATTAAGCAGCGTGATTCCTGCTTACCTGAACCCTGGCGTCATGTACGGAGCCTACTTTATATTCCTTTTCAATCCACTGCCCGTGCTCTTTCATAAAGCCAGATTCTGGCTGATTAAGCGGCTGGTAAGTTGCACTGAGAGCGCAATTGGGTTATAATTAAGGCGATTCTTTTTTTAACGCAAAAATTAGAATTTTGACAAAAATTATATATTATTGACAAAATGTTAACCTAGAAGAGTTAAATTAGTAAGTTGCCCTAAAGCCTATTAGGTTATAACTAGGGCGATTGTTTTTTACCGAAAAAATTAGAATTTCGACCTAAAAATAATTATTTTTGACAAAATTTTAACCTATTAGAAATGCATTAGTTTAAATGAAGCGGCTATAGTAAGTTGCCCTTAGGAAATGTGGATAAATCTTAATTTGCAGTTAGTGGCCCGCAACGTTGTTATAAAGTCGACATTTTGACAATTTAAGTCGATATTTTGACTTTAAAAACCAGTCAAAACATTAATTTAACGCTCGGCATTTTGTTGAGGACTTGAATTAAAACTAAGTTTAGACTATAAAAGTTGAGTTTAAAACGCAGTTTAGGTATGATTTAAGCCGACATCTTTACTTAAGTTTAGACTATAAACTAGGTAAAAATCTTAGGTTAGTACTTCACAATGAATTGACGCTCGGTATTTTTTTGAAAGTAGATGTCTTGACTTAAGTTTGAACCGCAGTGTAGTGATGACTTGAATAGAAACTCTAGTTTTAGAAAATTGCGTAAATCAATCAGAAAGTTTCGCTGAGATCCAGGCAGTTACTTCTTCCCAGAATAGTTTTAGAATTTTTTTTTTTTTTTTTTTTGTTAATAAAATAAATAGCGAAAAAAAAACGGCAAGAAAAACAAATCGTTTTAGAAAATTACTTAACACAATGTTATGTGTCTGGTACAGTGGCGCCTTCTAGCGGTTGGCTTTTACCCGGTCGAGTTCGCCGACTTCTGGCTTGCCGACCAACTCAGCAGCCTGACGACGATCTTCATCGATGCAGAGTTCATGATTTGCTTTTACGCGTACGAGAGCGACATTTGGACGGGAGGAATCGACAGTAAGTCACAATAAAGTATCTGTGTATCAAAATATGAGCGCCTCTGGTATTTATTAGATTCGTTCAGATTTCGTCCGTGGAATACTTTTAGGGGGTCCATGAAGGCCTTAATGAATATTGGTATATAGTTTGAAATATTTAAACAAAATTTAAGAAGAAAAGGGTTTAATTGAAAAAAAACGCATTTTTAAATTTGTCGTCATAAAAATTTGTGCCTTTCATTGATTATTCGCTGCGTAATTGAAACTCCGAAAATTAATTTGCTGTGGAATTGCATTTAATTAATTATTCATAATATCTTTTAATTATTTACAATCAAAAGGAATTTTAGAATAGCGTATGATTTTCAGACTGTTAGATTTATCTATAAGTCGATCTAAACAAAATGTATTAATGTAAATTCTTTTTTTTTGTCTGAGAGACTAAAAATGCCGTTGGACTAAGTAGCATTTTTGGTAAAAATTCAAAGTAGATTTGAACTACAATTGGAGCACACAAACAATTCACGAATTAAATTAGAATTAGTTGCATTTTGCTAAAATTAATTGAAGAAATTAGATAGTTGTGTAATTCTGACAGTAAAATTGAAATAATTGGCGAACACCAATAGCGAGAAAGGCAGCATGCTTGGAAGTTCTATAATTGCCCGCAGCCAAGGTTTAAGAAAACAATGAGGCTCTTAATGACGTCAAAGCATGGTAAATCGTCAAGAAACGCGTATTCCCGCAAGAGTTGATTTTGCATTGTCACGCTCGTAGTGGGAGCTATTTTACAGCCAAATGCCTGGTCTACAATGAGCGGCTTTTTTTAATAATAAGGTCGGAAGAAAACATTGCAGTCCAAGTCGTACCAATTTCACGGATTTTTTTAACCAAATCATACCAAACCTAGCTGGCAGGCTAAATGTAAAAAATAAACGAAAAAAAATGAAAAACCTTCTTTTCCAGACGGCGACGCTGCCATGTGCGGTTCTTACAAATACGGCGTACGTGCGATAATCGCCTGCTACCCTGCTTACATCCGCTTCATGCAATGCTTACGCCGATTCTACGACAGTCGCAAGTGGTTTCCTCACCTGGTCAACGCAGGAAAGTACTCCACCACCTTCTTCAAAGTCACCTTCTACGCCCTTTTTACTCTGCACGCAAGTAGGTTATAATTTTTTTCGGGACACATCTTGTTTTTGGTAACATTCTTTTTTGGTTAGGTTTGCTATGTTTTAGACCAGGGGTTCCCAACCTGTGGTACGCGTACTACTAGTGGTACGCGAAGGCTTTTCAGGTGGTACGCGAGTAGCTTTCGTTTTTTGTTTTTTTTTGACAAAACCCTGGATTCACAGCTTTTTACAAAATTTTCCGCCGAAGCCAATTCCAATTGTTACGTAACTATTCCTGTTGTTTCGAAACAATGCGATCTTTAAAATACAGGCCATGTCAATTGTCGTCGACACTTGACAAGGAGCACAGTTGCTTGTAAAGCGTACAGCGCTGTTGTAGATAAAAATATGATTGGATCAAATTAGTTGTTCTGCAAGAAGTGGTACGGTACAAGATCGTAAAAAGGTTGGGAATCCCTGTTTTAGACCGATATTTGTTACATTCAAGGCCACGTCGAGCGATCCAATTTTAAGGTTTAAAACCTATAAATTAAAACAAAAAAAGTATTTTAGTGCATTTTTAAAGTGATTTTTCAAAAATGTATGCCATCCATGTGACAGTTTTCCTACATTAAGGGCTGTAGTCGCCCTATACTAATTTATTTTGTGCTGTTCATTCGAAACACAAAAAGCGAAAACGCACACAAAAAAGAATACTGTTATAAGCGAGATCGAAATACTTTAAAAGTTCCATATTAAGTGTCAATCAAACGAACATTATTTGATTAAACGTTTTTATTATTCTAAAATTGATTTTTCATTAACCAGCCAAAAAATAACTAAATGAATATCCTTTAAATTAAAAAGCTGAAAAAATTTTCCCATTTACAGATCAGACGCAGGAGAAGCAGAGCGTTTATTTTTTCCTGTGGCTGGCCAGTCTGTTCGTCAGCAGCTGCTACAAGTTCGCCTGGGATATCAAGATGGACTGGGGATTTCTGGACAGCAATGCTGGCGAAAATAAGTTCCTACGCGAGGAAATAGTCTACCCTTACAAGGTACTTGAAGCCTGTAAACTTTACATGTTTATTTCGTGTCTCCAGAGAGCGTCACATATCGCGAACGTGACCAACTGCACTGTCAACAATCTTAATAACATTTATACTCAGACAAAAGAAGACAATTCGTCGAATAGCTTAGCTGAGCGCCACATTCATGTTGTGGAGGACACAATTGGTAGAATTTGATCAAAAGTTTTAATTTCTGTTTTTTTTTTCGAAAAAAAAGTAGGAATGTACAATACTTGACATTATATTCCGCTACCGATAAACGATAGTTTGGACATAAAGTTTACATGTTGATTTCTGTGATTACGCCCGTGCTTTATAATGGCAGCACGAAATAGCGATGCGCTACTCTTTATATTTTATTCCGATGATGATATTTGAAAATTTAGATAAGTATACGACCGGTCGGCCAAATGAACTCATTACTGTTACTAAACACCGAAATTAATGAAATCTTAATGCGCAAACGTTAGATTTTCACTTTGTAAAAAAGCTAACTATACTTTTGACTGTCAATTCGCAAAGGATAAAAACATTGCGGATATCCGCGATCCAATACCGAATTGTTTTGTGCAAAAAATTACTAACTTTAGTTATTTTATCACAGTAATGACATCATTTAGTATTGGATTGAATAGCCACTCTTTGGATAGCATAGCCGCCCTTTAAAAAAATCCGTTATTGATACCCGAATAAAACTCAAGTATCGAGAATCTCTAGTGGAAGTAATACATATCCCTCTTATAGCCTTACATAACATAACCTTCCCTTAATCCCGGTAGCTTACACAACACACAGCTGTGCGTCACACATCTTATTCGGGCTTGCAAAGTAGCACTTTGAACAGCCTCTATTTTTTGATGGACACGCCGACAACGTGACCGCGTATCACGCTTCACGTTTACGTTGGTCACGTTCGCGTTTTGTGACGTTTACTGTGGTCCGCGGACCATTGGTGGTCCGCGACGACTGCACAGGTGGTCCGTGGTGATATGACAAGAAATTAAAAAGTTACACATATATTTTGTACAGCAGGGGTCGACAACCTACGGCCCGCGGACCGGATCCGGCCCGGGAATGTAATTTATCTGTTTACAAACTAGACACGAGTCCATTTCTCATACTTTTTGACTATTTTACCTATGCAAGTGCAAAAAATTTTCGCCCGGACTTAAATACAGTACGTTAACAAACACTGAACTAGATTAACCATTAAGGTTATCGCGTTTTCTCAAAGTGGTTTTATTACACTTTTCAATATGAATAACGGCGTTGGGACTCGAATTTTGAACCTAACAAACGCTTTTTGTCCCGCTTTGCGCAAACACTTTACTGCCTCCTTAAAAGTAACTAAATACGATTTTAAGTGCAAAAACATATTCGAAGCCCGCCTGATTAACAGTTGTTCTAACATTTTAATAACATAATTCTTAGTAAACATTTTGTGCGGCCCGCAGGGACCTTTCTGAGTTTGGTTTTAACGCGCGACTACAAAAATTTGCCGACAACTGTTGTACGGTATGTGTACTCTTTCTTATTGATTTCGAAATCTTTTGCTATCCAGTATCGTAAATCTTACTTGTTGCGCTTTGAATTTATGATGAATTAATGATTTAAGCAGAGGGAAGCAATCCCATCGTCCTATTAATGTTGTCAGCTTTGTAAATATATAAATTTGGTTTTATTTATTTTTTGCTTTGTATTGCGGTCCGCCATAAAACAGATTCACAAATAGTGGTCCGTGGTCCAAAGAAGTTTGGGAAACCCTGCTCTAGAGACACGTCCCGACAAAAGGTGTTTGCGTGGCTTGCGTGGCTTGCGTGTCCGGTAACTAGATCGTGTTACGCAACCCACAAATACACAACGTTAAGAGAGGTTAATATTACGGGTTGGAAAGCTCTCTCTATACTTGGTTGAGAAAGGAGTACGACTGAAAACGAGTATCGCACTATTCTTATCGAGGGCTTGATTGAGTGTTGAATTTTAGCGCCATTGATAATTATTAATCTAGTTATTGCGATTACGAGTGTTGAGCTGTTCAACGTGCGGTTTTTATCAATAACAAAGTAATTCGTATAACTATTTCCGATTAATTTATTTTTATTTGAAGAAGTTTTGATAATAATATCTGGAAGCAGTTTATTATGCCGCAATTGAGTTTGAACACGAAACAAATTATTGTGTGGCGCCCTTGGAAAAAACGACTTACCAGGTGGTCGTGACGCGCAGTTTGAAAACCTTTCGCCCATGCTATAACCTATACCCAGTTTGGTTTGGATACTATTGTCATATTTGAATGAACAATGCACCCCGTTAATATTTATCAAATCTTTTTTGCTAAAAATTTATTTGTTTGTTTGCTGGATTGTTAAGGCTAACACAAGGTATGCGAACATTTATTAGCGGCACAATTTTCGGAGATACGACACTCTGAAAACAACCTTAACGCGCCAAGTTTGCCAATGTCTTATTTCCACTCTCTGTTATTATCAGGCCTTCTACTACTTTGCCATTATCGAAGACTTTCTGATCCGCTTCTCTTGGATCGCCAAAGTGAGCATGAGCCAAGTTGTGACGACACGAACCAGTGAGGTCACCGTCAACAACCTATTGATCTTCCTCGAGGTTTTAAGGTACTTCTGTCTATACAACTGGAATTTTTAAAATCTCGGTAAAACGCAGCGTAAGACGTTTGTTTACATCAGGGCTGCGGAGTCGGATTTGGAGTTGAGACTATTGACTAAACTGAGTCGGTTTATTTGCTGGAGTCGGACTAAGGACTCGAGTAAGACTGCCCGAGTGACAAGTTCGACGTGCGCATGGGAAAAATTTTAATAGGCCAAAAAAATGAAAAATTTTAATAGGCCAAAAAAATGAAAAACAATTAAAATCCACTAAACTCTAAAGTAAAACTAAAGTAAACAAAACAGCACATTTCTTAACAACTTTTTGATAAAAAAAACTTGTTTCTCTTACGACAGACGCTTCATTTGGAACTTTTTCCGTCTCGAAAACGAGCATCTCAACAACTGCGGCGAGTTCCGAGCGGTTCGTGACATTTCGATCGCTCCTCTTCAAGCTGACGACCTCGCCACCTTGGAGAAGATAATGGATGACCCGATCGGTGCCGACATCGTTCTACTCAAGCGACAGGTCGCGCAGGGGAAGAAGCTCCACAGTGGAAAGCCAGTGATTGGAGAACTTTCTAGGTAGGTTTATGGAGTTAGCTTTTGTCGATCGAATTTTACGCCTTTTATTTTCAATTTTAGTAAAAAAAATATTTAAAAATTATTACTATATTAAAATTTTTTGGTTTTTTCTTGTTCAATCAATTTATTTATTGTTTAATAATAATTGTATTATTTTTATTGTTTATACTAGGATCTATGTCTTTTTCTCTGTGTTTGCAATTTTTAAGCAGAAAGATGCCCTTTTGGCGTAACTGAAGAAATCTGTGTTTTAAATAAGTTTGTTGCTGACTTTTTTAACTTTTGAGGTTCTTTTGGAGATTAATCACCGATAGCAAAAAAAAAAACGCTATTTTTTTCTGATGTGAAAATGTCAAAAACAAATATGTCAAAAGCAACTTATTTTAATATCCTAAAAATGTAAACTTCAACAACTATCATTTGCTCGTGTTCTAAACCCATTCTAATCCATGTGCTGAGTTAATTTTGGACTAAATGTCTAAAAAGGTAATGCGATTCAAACTTTTACTTCTCGTTTTATCGGTTCTAAAAGTTGTGCATAACAAACTTGTCATTTAACATTTAAAAAATACTTTAAGCGGTAGCAGGAAAAGTGTCTTTGTTTATTCCTAATTGCTTTCTTAAGCATTTCTTTTACCGTGGTATGTCGTCAAAATCCTCCTAGTTAAATTGAGTTTTCATCTAAAGTTTTAGGGCCGTCATTAGCCCCTAAAACAAGAACATCAATTTCGTAAGTTGAAATAGCCTTATATCTTTGAACTTAAAAATATTTAAGTATATCTCTGAAACAAAAATCCATTCTAGGCGAAATTCGTCGACCGTGGTTCTATACGTTGGAGAATCCAGCGGATCTGTGAGCACTTCGGAAACACGGACTTGAGATTAACTAAAAAACTCTCAATCACAACACACCGGTGCTTTTCTCCCCAAACCACGATACAGTGAGCTTATCTGGTGCAATCGCCTCGACTGAGAAAAAAGCAAAGCCGTAAATTCCGCAGACTTCGGTGCCCTGTCCGTTTTTTTTAAAGTTTTTTTTTCAGAAGAATCCATTCTCAAGTAGCACTCTGTCTGTCTGTGTATCCTAAAGTGTTGTTCTAGCCGTTGTGTGTAATATAACAGAGGTTCTCAACCTTTTCCGGCCACGTACCACATCAGTGTTTCTTAACATTTTCTGGCTGTCTACCACGTCAGTGTTTCTTTTTTTTTACCTTTTTTGTGGCCACCTAAACAATAAGCAAAGCTTTATACTCAATTTCTTCACCCTTTGGCTCAATTTGTAACGTTTTGCAAGTGAATATTTTGACAAATTAATTTGATTTTAAATTTTTGAGCCATGTTATCGTATTTCCGAAGAGTTCTCTCAAATTTTGAAGGAGTACCGCTTAAAACTAATCTCAATAAATCTAACCATGCGAACTACTGCTGTACTCGGCGACCCAAATCAAACGGCCGCCCCAGTTTGAGTCAAAACTCGAGACCCACAGCATAAGAAACACTAACTTATTAATTTCAATAAAAATATCAAAGCCGTGATAGATTAGCTCTATAAACAATTCATTTTTCCCAATATACTTATATTTAATGAAGCCGTAAAGTGGCAGGTTAGGCAGCCGCGTTAATATTACGTGTTTCACATAAAACCTGAGAGCTGCACTAGTGGTACGGTGTGTACTTTGGGTTGAGAACCACTGGTTTATTCCTTCGTCGTCCAACCTGTGCTTTTTCCTTTTTGTTGCTTTTTCCTTTTTGTTTTTCTTTCATTCACTGTGAGTTGCGCTGTGGTCCTGTGCTCGTCTAGTACAATCCCATTTTGGCAATCGCCTGTCAAAAAATGTCCACCTAACAAATTCCAATTGCTACGAGCGAACGTCGCTTGTAAAAATGTAACGCAGTGCAACGTGGTGACCTAGGCAGTGTTGTAAACAAGTCATTTCGAAATAACTTAAGTCCCAGTCAAGTCATTTGAAAAATAACGTAAGTCCAAGTCAAGTCTTTTGCGAAAATAACAAGTCAAGTCCCAGTCCAAGTCATCGGTTGCCCAAGTCAAGTCCCAGTCAAGTCATTATGAGAGCAAGTCAATTTCAAGTCATGTCATTGACATAAAAGTAAATCGTTAAATTATTGAAATTGGTAAAATTGTCCGATCATAAGCAACAATTCAACTAAAAAACTAACACAAACGCAATATACATCACTTAAAGTGTTTAATGTGCAAAACTTGAAATAAATTTTAATGAAAAACACTTAATTTAATCCCTAGTTATTTGACATAATGACTTAAGTCCAAGTCAAGTCATTTGTCCAAAAGACTTAAGTCAAGTCAAGTCATTTGAAAACAGTGACTTAAGTCAAGTCGATGACTTAAGTCATTACAACACTTGACCTAGATCGTTTGAAACCGTGACTTAAGTCGATACATTGGCTCAAATTAGTGACTTAAGTCAGTGTAATATTGGCTAAATCAAAAACAGGGACTTAAGTGCACTAAAGTCGATACATTGACCCTGATTGGCGACTTAAGACATTGCAATACTGTCCAAATTCAAAATTGGTCCAAGTTAATGACTTAAGTCATTGCAACACTCGCTAATATCAATTGTATTTCATAAACTTGTTAATGAAAAGAAAGTGACCTAAGTGCACTTAAGTCAAGTCATTGGCTCGAGTAAGTCACTTAAGTGGTGGCCTAAGTGTACTTGAGTGGTTACACGTTACAACAATGGTTTATATCTGTAGGTTAACGTATGGTAAGGGTTGGGCGGGCAATTATACCTTTATACAAGCAAAATAATCACTACCGAAACCCTATTTTTTTAACCTGCCATTTTTGCCACTTGAGTAAAATAAGACCTTTTAAAAGCCAGCTAAATTTGCAACTATAAAAATAACGGTCGCGCTTTTGAAATGTTGAATGTTTTCGTGTGGGCTAACCACAAAATCCGTCTACTGGGCAATTTACTACTTGCCAAATCAAATAAAATATCGTAAATTTATACAAAAACAAATTTTCATGTCGTCCCTTATAATCCTCTTTGTTCGATTTTCGTTTTCGGCAGTTTTAGATCTTTATTCTTACGTTTTTAGAGCGCTGTCAATAAGACCGGAGTAACAGATTTTTCGAGTTACTTTGTCCGTGCAGTTCGATTACCTGCCAACTTCTGTTATTGCTACGATGTTAACTTCTAACTTAATATTAAACTCTTGCCTTTACGTTTTTGCCAGTGACGATTCTTCGGTGTTAAGTTTAAAGCAAGGCGGCACTTCGGCCGAATACTTCTCTTCAAAATTCCTCGCATATGTGCTGTTTATGTTTTCCTGTTGGTTTCTTCTTTCAAGCGGTGTCAACTTTAGAAAATCTTTGCAATATTTTCGTTAAACGTTTTACAGCAAATGAATATACTGTTGCTGCCAGGCATTGTATCCATTATAAAGGTGGTTCTACTGACAAATATGTAATCAGTGACGACGTTTCGATTGCCTATACGGGTAGTACATATACCTTTCTGTAAAGTTACAAGTTTATTGCCCTGAAGAAGATTACCCGTAGTAAAATACCCCTCTTTATAATTGATTTACAGGAAATCATACCAGAAAGCGTATCTTGGATTAACTAAAAAAATGCTCTTTAGTTAATTATTTTCTCTAACGTTTCAAGATGCCTTTAGGTATCCGAAAACGTTGGATCAAATAAATAAGTACCAGAAGAGTTTCTTTTTAGGATACTATGCCTGGTAGCAACAGCATAGGTGGATATTTTAGCCAAGCACAAATCCACTTACGTTTTAGTAGTTTATTTATTTTTATGAATAATTCATTGCAGTATTTATTCTGTTACGACATGTATTTTGTGCTTGAATATTCTGGCTACGACTAGTAAACCTTCTAACACTTTATTGACCCCTTTTTCTTGTCTGTTAGTTTATTATTGTCCTTCGCTTTTTAAATCATTTTTATTTTTGCCGTAATAACAAATCTAACATGCCATATTGGTTGTCAAGTCTTACCAAGCTTCGTTTTTTTTTTGTTAAATTAACCCGGATACAATTACTAGAACAAAGATCTTTTGGGACAGTTAGACGTAGAATGAACATCAAAGTCAGTACAGAAGTAGGTAGCATTTTTATGATTTCTAGCAAAATTGTTTTTGTTGGGCTTTATAACTACATTAATTATCTAGTTCGAGATTTACGTTTTTTGGCAAGCATAGATTTATCATGGTTTATTCGGCAATACGAACAAAAGCATAAGGAGCAACAAGTTTATGAAATACAATTTGTCTGCACATAAGCAATATTATGACACAGCGATAACCTCGTAAAACACTTATGGTTATCTAACTCGAAATACCAACAAAAATAATCTTAAGTAGACAATAAACAGCATTTTGCACAAACAGAGACACTTTATACACTGATATTCAAATTGCAAATGCCTAAATACAAAAGCATTAATACTTTTCAGCTGTCCTAGGTGAGTTAAAACTCATAGTCGACAACCTTTTCTATTTCCTTCATTACCCTCAAGCAAAGTTCGTCTTTCAAGGGTTTGGTAGAACACTGTACACCGACCGGCATTCCTTCGCTGTCTTTACACGCCTGATGAAAAAGAAGGAAATAGGTTAACTTGTGTTTTGTAACAGAGCTTCCCAAACTGTGGGTAGCGCGACTAGAATTCGGGATTAGTATGTCCGATCCTTTCGCCAAAAAATAAACGAAATAAAAAACGATTGAAGCTCATTTTTAATTTGCAAACTAAACGAAATAAAAACGTTTGAAGGTAATTTTTAGCCTGTTTTTAAACCCAAATTTGCTTGATTGTGAAGAAGTTTAATTACCTCCAGTTGTTAACCTACTATTTTCTGATCAGTTTACGTTTCTAGGTAGAATCGGTACGTTGGGTTGCAAATTATTTCTGAAAATCCTATATTAATTTGGCATCGGCAATGGTACCGCTCTAGTATATGATGAGTAGCCTACCGAAAAAAAAAAAAAAAATAGATGCATCGCATAGCTCTTTTAGTAGGTCAGATTAAATTGAATACAGCAGTGCTGACTTATGTCAATGACTTGTTTACAACACTGTAATACAAACAGTAACTCACATATTGCCGCCTTTTATCCCAGGGGTCTCCATAGTGACCTTGGTAGTCTTTAAGGGCATCGCAGTCGGCCTGGGTGGTTTTTGTCACAGGGACAACGCCAGAAGGACAGTCAAGGAGAACATACAACGACGAGTAATTGATCTTTTCTAAACAAGTTTTCAGTTTTTAATAACCTGGCGTACTCTGATAATCTCACCACTAATGGGGAATTCCCCGTTAGGGAAGTTTATGATTTTATTAGCGATTGTTGTTGAATGAATTATATATCGTCAGTGTATGTAGTAGTACCGAAAAATAACTAGTTAGTAGGACCAAACAGTACTTTACTCCGAACAGACATATAATCAAAACGGGTGCAAGTGTAAAAAATGATGCTGTCAAATAGCCAAAAAGCCCCTCCTGGGGTTATTAACCCAGCTAACAAAGTTATTTAAACCAATTTCCAAAAAAACATGAAAATTCTGCAAAACTCAGAAAATAAAGTCTAATACTACCGTCTACACCCAAACGCTTAATCCAAATCAATAAACCTCTATTGCCTATTGGTACAAGCATAAAAGAGAGATCCGGTCAAATAGCCACTTCCTAAATGTTACACTCACGCATAATATTAATGAAAAAATTGTTCTTATCTTAATGATTTTCATGCATTGTTTGTGTGAGCATTCGTTGTCAAACCTGAATAATGCAACTTGTATATGTCCTCAAAATAATAAAGAACAAATATAATTTCCGAATGAGTAATTTTTTAATTTTACAATTTTTATTTAGTTAATCTGTTTTATCCGAAAACCTTTTTAGTCATTTATCTGTGCAAAAAAAATACAAACCTGACCCATACCTAGGCCATTTCCAAGGAATTCGTTTGGACAAGCAACCAGGGGAAAAGGTGGACTAATAATTGCATCCAGACTTCCAATTTCAGTTTCCCATGCAGCAAAAAAATCAGCTTTATATAAAATACGCTCATGCTCAAGCTTCCATAATTGCTCGACGCCGATATCGCCTCTAGACAATATGTTGAACTCCTTTCCCATTCTTGGCCACTTAAAATGAAATTATTTGGGCAAACTATTAAAAACACAGTGCTTCAGTTTAAATTAACAGAAATTATTAAACGGCTAACAACACACTGTCCTAATAGCCTTAAAAAGGTGTTTGGCTGATAAAATACAAGATTTTCGTGGTTTTGCTGTCATATATAAGGGTAGCCTTTTTTTCTGTTTTTTATTTACTGGTACAAATTTTGTTGGTCATTGTGTCAAGAATGGAATGTTTAAGCAAGCTATTTGACAGCTAAAACAGCAAACCTTCAAATGTAGGACTTAACAATCTGCACAGTTTTAATTCAGCCTTCTTGAGCTGCAGCTATAAGTTTAAAGGCCCCAACAGCTTTTTATATATAATGACAGATAATAATAGTATTTAAATAATGTGTGCTATTCTTGTTATAGATGAGTATTTTTCACCAACAATTTTAGGCGAGTGAAACCCAGGTTGGAAAGTTAGGCTTTTCCCGCGGAGTTGCACTCTCAGTCGTATTATTCAATTTTGTGTAAAATTGCCATAAAATGTGTTCAGTCGCGAAAAGCCACTCAAAAGCGCAATAATTCCATCGCACTAACGGTATTCATTATAATATGTCATTTTTAGCCATCCAAATTTTAAAAATACTGTTAATCCAGCCGTACAGATTTCAGCAGAAAAATTTTATTCTAGCTGTTTATATTTATGATGTTAAAACGTATCACCCGCACAATATCAAAAGTTTTCATTTGGTTTGTATGCTTAGACCAGGGGTTCCCAACCTGTGGTACGGGTACCACTAGTGGTACGCGAGTAGGTTCCGTTTTTTTTGACAAAACCTTGTATTCAAAGCTTTGTATTTTGTTTATCTGGTTTTGTTTACAAAATTTTCCGCCGAAGCCTATTCCAATTGTTACGTAAGAAGCACAGTTGCTTGTAAAGCGTACAGCGCTGTTGGACAGTGGGGGTAATTATGTCAAATGATTGCTCTTGATAGGTATAATCTACAATTTTATAGCTTAAGCTAAAAATAGCGTTAAATAGTGCTAGTTGTAGGCTAAAATAGATAAAAATATGATTCAATCAAATTATTTTTCTTTAAGAAGTGGTTCCCGTCGCAGTACAGAGCGTCCAACTGGTACGAGATCGTGAAAAGGTTGGGAACACCTGCCTTAGACAGTATTGCCAAACTATAAGATTTAAACGATAACAATTCAAGTCGATCAAAAAATGATAAAGGCTTTTCGGAGCTAAATTGTTTTGAAAATAACTAATTTAGTTATTCAAAAATCTTACCATCCAGTTAAGATAGAACCCCACAATTTGCTTTATCACTGGTGGTAGATTTCGTGGCGCAACAAGCTTCTCAATGCACTTATCGACCGGGTCATCTTTTATTGATTTCCAGTGTGCATTTAGTCCATCAGCCACAATAACTTGAAAAGTAAAGTTTAAATTATTTTCAAATCAGGATAGCACTGAATATCCAAACATAATAGCTTTTCATTCAAGTAAAGTTAAGATTAAAGTTATGTCATTGACTAAAAATACTGCTGTCCAGAAAATGTTTTATTCACAATTTAGTTGCCAACAAGTTACATTTGGTAGGATTCTGTTGTTTTTTAAGTACTCGGTCAATGCAGTGTACTTTTTAAACATATATAATAATTTTGTAGGTGACTAAACATATTAGCTTTCATTAGAGTAAGTAGGATAAATAATTTACAATGTTTTAAATTATTCATGTCACTAAATGCTATCATAACATAATAGTTAATACCAGTGTTGTAATGACTTAAGTCAATGACTTGGCTTAAGTGCACTTAAGTCACTGTTTTTGAATGACTTGACTTGACTTGAGTCTTTTGGGCAAATGACTTGACTTGACTTAAGTCATTTGGACAAATGACTTGACTTGACTCGAGGCTTAAAATAAATTTGTTTTAAAATAAATTGTTTTAATTAAGCAATTAATTATAAAATTGCGTTATTTAGCCCAATCTTTGCACATAAAAGAATTTGCTTGTTATATGCTGCTTTTATGTTATTTTTGACTTGAGTTGCTCATAATAATCGAGGAGTTTGCCAGTTTTTATAATTTAAAGTTTAATTTTTTTGACAAGGGCTGGACTTGAAGTTGACTTGCTCTAATTATGACTTGACTGGGACTTGACTTGTTATTTATTCAAAAATACTTGACTTGTACTTAAGTTATTTTATGAATGACTTGACTGGGGCTTAAGTCATTTCAAAATGTGACTTGTTTACAACACTGGTTAATACATAATTTATTTTCATATGGCATACTTTAAATTTCTTTCCAAATATTTTTTTGGTCTTTTCACATTAATGTAATTATTGCACTGATTCTTTAAGTGTTTTTAAGGTAAAAAAAAAACTGTTCAAAGGGGGCTTTTTGCACCTTTCTTTTCCCTCTTGATTTACTAATGTAGCAGTTTAGTTTACTTTTATTTTATTTTGTTTCATTACAGAATGCAATAAAATTATTTGATCTAAAAGCACATACTTCATTAATTTCAACTAATCTTGGTTAAAAAGAACAATACCTTTAACAGTCAGGGTCAGCCACAGGCACTCCCTATCCAAGTGTTGTAAAGTCATTTCAAATTGACTAAAGTCCTAGTCAAGTCATATATAAAATAACTCAATTCCAAGTCAAGTCATTATTGGAGCTAGTCAAATAACTGATATCAAAATAAAACGATATATTTTAAAAATAGGTAAATTAGACCGATTTGAATCAATAATTCAACTAAAAAATAAATATTGAGATAAATAACACAATTTTATAACAAAATGTTTGATTCAATGACTTGAGTTTAAGTCAAGTCCTTGTCTAAATAAAGACTCCCAAAGTCAATTCATTTTACCAAAATAAATTAATTTGAAAGCTGTTTACTCATAGGCGAGGATAGAGCAGTGCTGTAAGTCAAGTCATTGGCTGAACTCATTACAACACTGCTCTATCCTCGCCTATGGGTAAACAGCCAATTATAAATTTTCTAACCCCCCTTTTTTTTTTGCTAACTAAAAGAAAGTAAGAGTAAAATAAGAGGTAAAGGGGTAAAATAAATGTTGAAATAAATAACACAATTTTATAACAAAATGTTTGATTCAATGACTTGAGTTTAAGTCAAGTCCTTGTCTAAATAAAGACTCCCAAAGTCAAATCATTTTACCAAAACAAATTAATTTGAAAGCTGTTTACTCATAGGCGAGGATAGAGCAGTGCTGTAAGTCAAGTCATTGGCTGAACTCATTACAACACTGCTCTGTCCTCGCCTATGGATAAACAGCCAATTATAAATTTTCTAACCCATGTTTTTTTTTGCTAACTATAAGAAAGTAAGAGTAAAATAAGAGGTAAAGGGGTAGTGGCTTTTTCTTCCCATTGGTCAAAAAGGAGGCCTGAAATGCTTGAAATGTCAGTATTGGTTCAGGTCCAGTCCTCAGGACAAGCATTCCCAAAGGGAGATGGTGCCGCCGCTTGGAGGTAGGGCCCGATTATAACTGCGCATCGGTAGAAGGTCAACATTTTCGCCTTTTTGTTTGGGTGTAGGTAATAGGTAATATAATTAGTTGTGTCAGTATTAGTAATAATTTTTGTTTTTATACTGGCCAAAAAAAAAAACGGTTTTACCCGGGGAAAAAAAAGCCAGGACACAAACCCCACAGTGATCCGGTTAAAGACCACCGTCAGGTAATTTTCTAACCCATTGCAGTTCCGAAACCTACTTGAGCAATATATTCGTAATGCATCTTCAATGCGTGGAACTTTAAACGGCACCAATGTATGTCCAGCTTTTTCCAGTGCCATTTTAGCTTTTAACACTGCCCTTTGCACAGCAGGAATAGGTTTGTTATAGCCGTCATCAGTGTAGTAGCCAATTTTTAATGGTTCTGTGGAACAATATACCTGCAAAAATAAAATTAGGTCCTTTGTTGTAAATATTTTTCTTTAATTAAAAAAGTATAATTTAAACCTAATTTTTCCACTATAATTTAAGATTTTCCACTTAATAGTGCGGAGTTATATACCTGCAGAAATAAAAATGGTCTTATATTGTGCATTTACCTTTTTTTTTAAAAAAAATTTATTTTCAAAAAACTTTAATTTCAGAATTTCATTTAAAAAGTACAAAATTTTTTTGGTTTATAACTATCTGGTGCACCTCTTCATTGAATGTCATTGGAAGCATATAAGGATCAAGTTCATTCATTAGAGGACACATCAATCCCCGCATTGCCAGCGCAAGTGTATCAACCTTCTTTGCCATCGGCCCATTGCAACAGCGCAGGTTTGTCACACCAATTTCTGGCGCTAAAATAACATGTTCATTTTACTTTAGCAGATCAAGGTTATAGTTCCTTGATATCTTACTAAGGCATTTTGAAAAATTAAAAAGTTTTTTTTAATTTTTTTATTTACTAACCAACTGCATGCTGTTTTTTTTTGTAGAATAAATGAAAAATATGTTTATGCTGATCGTAATTAAGTTAGGAGAACCTGATAAAATGACACTTCATCTTATCTGCTATTTTATTGGCATTTAAAAATTAAGTGGTCGGACCTGTAAATCTAGTTAAAATCAATATTTCATGTTCTAAATTGTATTTTGTTTAGCACGTTTTATGTTCAACTTTATTTTATGCAAATCGATATAGATTAAATAGTGAAATAAAATAAAAATATTTCCAATATGTGTTCCAATGTTATATTTGGAAGTATAATGGTTTGTCCAGTAGGTCTAGTTATAATCAAAATTTAAAAATTTTTCATGTTTTCAAATTTCATGTTTCATTCAGGGGTATAGCATATGAACTTCATGATTAGCAAATGAACCTAAAAAAAGTGTTTTTTAGAACAAATGTTTACATAGTTGTAAAAAATTACTTTAAAAAGTTATTAAGTTTGTCCGAACACCTACCATTACCCCCAACCATGCTTATTCGTTGGGGTGAAGGCTTTAAACCGGCGATGCCACACAAATGTGATGGGACCCTCACACTTCCGCCAATATCACTTCCAAATCCCAAAATCGAGGCCCCATCTCCTACTAATGCTGCTTCCCCGGAAGAAGAACCACCCGGACCGAATTTGAGATTTTGTGGGTGATGTGTTTCGCCAAAAATAGGATTGCTACTTCCATAGCTACGAAAATTATGAATTGAATAGAGGCATTTAAATAAGTAGCAGATTGAAATGCATTACTAATACATGTTTCTAACTACACTTTTTTTTATGCTTCTATTACTATTTAAAACTCCAAGTATAATATTAAAATTGTAACCAGCTACCAATTTAATAAAAAATATTTGGGGCATTTTAATCATGGGTTGCAATCCCAAGCATTTTTCACCCTGCAAATTTATGTTTTAAAAACCTAAAAAAAAACTTAAAAGCTGAAATTAAATGCTTTTTGGGTTAAAATATTGTCTCAGCTTAAAAACAAAAACACTACTTTAACAGCATTTTATTTTGAACATCGTAATGTTTGTGCCTAAAATATTGAGTAATAGTTTCGGAATAAAATTTTGGGTATATATCAGACACCACTTGGCCATATTTGGTTATATAAATATACTGGTCAATTGTACACAAAATATATAAAAAAAAAACTTTTTTATCTATGTTGCGAAAAACAAGTGATAAGCATTTTGTGGTACAACAAAGAAATGTGCCTTTAAATTGTAAAATGTTGTATTCTTACCTGTACATGGTTTGGGGCAAGTTAGTTCTAGCAAATGGAATGGCTCCTTGTGCTTTTAACACTTCTGCCATAACACAATCAAACGGCCAGGATTTATCAAACCACACAGAAGAACCAAATGTAGCATCTAGGCCCTAGAAAAAACACCATATTTGAGGCAATAAGTAAAAAACAAGTGTAACACACTATTGTAGTAAGAATATTAAAGCCCACAGAGAAGTAGGTATCATTTTGAACGTTTCGAATTACTCTTTGTTCATTTTTGCAACATAGTCAGAATGCACTGATTCTATATATACTGGTATATATACTGCTGAGGCAGACGACAGAAAAAAAGAAACAAGAAGAAATACACATTATAGTATTTTTTTTCAACATATCCAATGGATGTCTATAGTGTTTTAGAGAAGCTTTTATATATATTTTTCCATACCTTAATGGCATTAGCTTCCTTTATGCTGACTGGAAGTCCATAAAGTGGATAGGCTGAAGGGTCTTTAATTTTTTCCAGTTGCTTGGCATCATTTATTGCACTCGGGATCATTGATGTTATGCTGTTGGTTCGCTGAGTAGACTTCCCAGCCTAGAAAATAACTTTTTTATTTTCTGAAATGGTAAAATGTACTTTATGACAACTAAAATAACAACAGTTTTTTTTTCCAATTTTGTTGATTATATTATCCACAATACAAAATAAATAAAGAAAATAAGCAATTATTTAAACCTTTAGTTTTGCTTAACAAACTTAAATAATGGGTTAGGTTTTTAGGTATTTGCGAGCTAAAAAAGAAAAATTAAATATGACAGTTAATTATCAATAAAATGTTACCTTGTAAATATAAGACTTTACAATCTGCACCGGTTTAATTCGACCTTCCTGAGCTGCAGCTATAAGTTCTTCCGCAGACATTGAGAGAATCTCGTTTCTTTCATTCTCCTAAAACAACTTTAATTTTGTAAAGTAATCAAGAGCTTCTTTAAATTGTATGTTTTAGAGTAGAAGCAAAAACAGAATCCTGTTTCGCAAATTATAAAAGGGATAGATTTATGATAACACATGAAATGTGTTAAAATAAACCTTGGCTCCCATGGTTTTACAAACTTGAAAATATGGAACAAGCAATAAGTCATAAAATGTAAAAGCATATTTAAAAAAAAAACATAATATTTGAAAAGCACATTCTTGAAAATACTTGTTCTTAATTTGTTAAATTTTGGTTTAATAGTATGAAATTAGCTGTATAAGTAACGTATCTCAAAAATAGCATTCAGCTTACATCTTCATCCTGTAACTCGTCTAAAAGTTGTTGAATATAGGCTTGTTCTTTTTCTCGGCGTTTCTTGTACTTTGCCAACAAAATTTGCTTGCTCCTCCATTTTAGAAAAACATGAGCTGTCCCATATGCAGCACTTAACCCAACACAAGCAATCAATGCTGTTTTCGTTCGTCCATTTTCAATGGGAAAATTCAAAGCTTCTAGGCATTTGATCATAATTAACCCTAATAATTTAACAATTGTTATCAACAACCTATTTATTAAAGCCAAAAACACAAATTTTCAGCATTTATAATAAAAAACAATTTGTTTAAAAAAAATTGACATAACAAAAAGGTTTGCTATGGTTTAAATTCTAAACATACCTATAGCCTTAGTGTTCATTCTACCTATTTCACATGTCCTACGACATAAAGGCTGAAGTAGCTCTCTTACATTAAACCTGAAACTTTTAAATAAAGTATGCTTGAGAAATCCTCCGCTAAATCCCTGACAAAAAGCAACAACACACGCATTGTTTCCTGTAGAGAAAAGGCCAACGAGCTTAAGCTTTGCTAATTCAGTGTCACTCTCTATTTGCAGCATTTGCCCTTGGTAAACAACAGCACGTTAAATGGTGGGGAAGCCCCTTAATATGTTGTAGAGCAAAGTTGAATTAAGTTGCTGCATGGGATGTCATCTACATACACTTCCCTTTATTGAAATGGATGGAATACAATTAAACAGAAGTAAGCAACGTTTTTTGTTTATTAAAGCAAGCGCTTCATTTTGACAAATAATGTGTTGTGGCAATTATTAACACAGCAACCAACTCTTGAGGCAATTTTAATGTAAATAAGATGCTAAATGCATGACCTTTACTTTAAAAACTGAAAAACAAGATTCTTGTAAAAACAACATTAGGCACAAACTGTTTGTTTTCAATCAAACCTATGTTGTGGTATATGTATTATGTAATGCCCACGGGGCATGTGCTTAATTTATAACGTGTTCAGGAACCACAAACTAAGCTAAGCTGATAAACTTTTTTTAATTGTAATGAGGCTAGACATCAAACAAACAACATAGTTGTTAAATGAAAATTCACTGTGCATATTAAGCCTTAATACAAATATATGTTGATAAGAAAAAATCTTTGTAATATTTTTAATAAAAAACTCTTTATGCAAAATCAAGTTGCATAACATATTTTTGCATGCTGATTTGAATATTATTTACACTTTGTGGTGGTTCATAACCAGGTAGTTTGACAAAAAATATAAATTCTTTAAGGCACTAGAAACATTGTACAGCACATTAGTAGGAAAAACAATGTTATGCTATTTTTTAAACCTCCCCTACAATAAAACCGTTCCTTTAACAAAAGAAAATAAAAAGTTTTGAGCTAAGAAAAGCTTTGCAGAAACAAAGACGCTTTATATAATCACTTTCAGTAATACAATTCAGTCGCATAAACTTTTAATGTGTGCATAAAGTTTAAAACTTGTAGTTTTCTCTTTCTTTCATGAAGAATGAAAGTAAAAAGTCTTTAAGATATATGAAAAGCTTTGCAGAAACAAAGACAATTTACAGTTTGAGTGAGCCTGGGCACTTCAGTAGCATATATTTTTTAAAGTGTGCAAAAAGTTTAAAACTTGTAGTTGACACCTTTCTCTATTTCTTTCATGACCCTAAGACACAGTTCATCTTTCATGGGTTTGGCAACACACTGTACTCCAACCGGCATTCCAAAACTGTCTTTGCATGCCTGGTAATACAAGAAAGAAAAAAAGTTTACCTTTTCTGAAATTTATGCCATAACCAATAAAGCAGAGGTTAACATACATATTGCCGCTTTTTATCCCAAGGATCTCCATAGTGACCTTGAAAGGTCTTCAGTGCATCGCAGTCAGCCTGATTTGCTCTTGTCACAGGGACCACGCCGGCTGGACAGTCAAGGAGAACATACAACGCTGTGTAACTTGTCAGCTCTACAAGGTAAAAACAAAAGTACAAAATAGTTTTGTCCAAGATAACTAGATAAAAAATTGAAATTCAGAGATTTGGTTACTGAAAGTCAAGTTTAATGGTGTTCTAACTTTTTTATCCAGCCGCACACTTTTTACAAAATCTAACACTTAAACATAACAATCACCTAACTACTTGACAAGCATATGAGTAAATACAATATTCTTCTTAGGTATTCAATGTGTAACGATTCCAGTTTTGCATTGTTTTCTACATGCTGTAATACAATTATACCACAAAGATCATTAATTCTGAAACTAAGTGTCTTGACATATTTTAAGTGCAATAATTTTTATTTTTTTTAAAATAATCTATATGTATTACAAAATCATCTGCACAAATAAACCCTATAAATTAAAAAAAAATGCTAATATTAAGGCATTTATCTATTGCTTTATTAAAGGTAACCATCAAGGAATTCAATTGTGGTTTTGTTTAAAATATTTTGCGAATATGTAATTTAAAAAACACCAGTTTAGATAAAAGACTTACTTCTAAATCATTTAGATCACTGCAAACCAGTACATACCCAAGGCATTATTGAAGTATTCCTTTGGACAAGCAACGATTGGAAAAGGTGGGCATATAAGGGCGTCCAAATTTCCAATTTCAGTTTCCCATGCCGCAAAAAAGTCAGCTTTGTACATAATAACTTCATGTTCCAGTTTCCATAACTTCTCCACACCAAAGACATGTCCAGACATCATGTCAAAAAACTTTCCAAGTCTTGGCCACTTGAAATAAACTTGTATTAATATTAAAAAATAAGAGAATTTAAATCCTTTGCAAAAATTTTCCTAATTGCTTTTTGGCTAATTGAAATAAACTTGTATTAATATATTATTTAAAACATTAGAGATTTTGAAGTCTTATGAATTTTTTTCAATTGTTTGTAACCCCTTACAGGAATTCCTATTTAAAAAAAATATCATTGAAAGTCATACTGAATGATTTATATAGTTAAAAGCCTAAAACAAGATGAAAAATACTTTGGAGCATAATGGGAGAGGTTTCAGTTAAGCGTAGTAAGAATATTAAAATCCATTTTTGAAGTCAGTAACATTTTGAACATTTATAATATATATTTTTTTATAACATTCAAAATGTTGCCTACCTCAATATAGGCTTTAATATTTTTGCTATAATAAAAAGTTTTACTATTATTTTAGACCCAGTACTAAAAGTATAAACATAACAATTTCAAGAACATCCATACAAATTGATTTGAAAATATACCAAATGGGCCCATATTTGTTAGAACAATTATAGATAAATTGAACCCAAAATGTATTAAACAACATTAGGTTGATTAAATGAAAAAACAGCTTCTCTGGCAATTATTTAAGACACTTTCTTTGGGACGAATGACATAATGCAAATAAAAAAAAAAAAAAAAAAAAACGTGAGCATCAACATACAAAAAAATTGCGCTAAGGAATGACTGTAGCCTCTTTAAACAAGAGTCTGTAGCATGCTGATTAAGATTAGCTATTTCAGAATCTTACTATCTAATTAAAACAGAATCAAGTTGCTTGCTTCTATTCAAATTGATGTAAAATCTATTCAAATTGTTGTGAAAATCTATTTAAATTAATGTAAAAATATTTAAAGGGGCCAATGCTTAGTAGAATAATGTTAAAGAATTTTTATGTCAAAAATGTATTATATATGATTTAGATTAGTTATACAACAATCTTACCATCCAATTAAGATAGAGTCCAGTCGCTTGCTTTAACACAGGTGGGATAAGTCGTGGTGTAAAGACTTCTTTAATGCTGATATCAATCTGGTCATTTTTTACTGAATTCCAGACTGCATTCAATCCATCAGCCACCACAACTGGCAAAACACATTTTACTAATTTGTAACACATAGTTTTGAATTCAGTATATGCAGTACAATTCAAAGAGATTGTGTCACTGATTACTGAATATTTATTTATAGAGTCAAGTACAGTGGTTTTTCAACTTTTTTTAGGCGACTGTACTATAAAAAAATATTGAAAACTTTGTGGCACACTTTTTATAAAATCAAATGATTAATACATAACAATCAGCTTTACTAAATGGCAAGTCTGTAAATAAATACAATCATCTTGTTAGGTATGGGTGGTGAACATTCAAGTCCAGTATGGTTTTCTACATGCTATTTGTATTACAAATTTATTTATTTTTTTTGTATCGATCGCATAAACCAAACATTAGAGTTAGGTATACGCATGAAATTTAAGGTTAAACACAGGATACAGTATGTCTGACCAACTAAATGTGAATTTAGAGGTGCCACTTTTAAAAGTTTTGTTTTGAAACACTAAATTGATGCTCAATTATTTATTTAAAACAGCATTATCTAGCAAAATAGTGTCTCACAACAGTATTGACCATTTTAAGACATAAAATTGTCCAAAAATCTAAATTGGTCAGGTGTATTGCATGTCAAAGTTTATTGCAATCATGAGAAAACCTTACTTGATGAGAATAAATCTGTTGCATCTTCAATGCGTGGAACCTTAAATGGCACCAATGTATGTCCAGCTTTTTCCAGTGCCATTTTAGCTTTCAACACTGCCCTTTGCACAGCAGGAATCGGTTTGTTATAGCCGTCATCAGTGTAGTAGCCAATTTTTAATGGCCTGGTTGAGTTATATAACTGCAAAATAAATAATATTTTTAATTAAAAAAAATTTTGGTTGAGTTGCATAACTACAACAACATGAATTCAAATCCTACTTTATTATGCAATAAACATTTGTTGGAATCATTGGTATAAATCAAATGAAATGAGCACACTTTAGCTAACATAAAGCAATAAGCATTCTCACACATGACATAACATCGGATACAGAACAAATTCAAAATACACACCAATTGACAGTTTACAACACAATTATTATTTTTTTTTTGGTTAAATATATTTTCCTAAAAAAATATTTAATATATTTTTCCTGAAAGGGGACAAAAAAATGTTAATTGTTAGATTACTGGACCTCCTCATTGAAAGTTAGTGGGATTGTATAAGGATCAAGTTCGTTCATTAACGGACACATTAGTCCTTTCATTGCCAGTGCAAGTGTGTCAACCTTCCTTGCCATTGGCCCATTGCAAGCGTGGAGGTTTGTCATGCCAGGTTGTGGTGCTAGAACATAAGTTATTGAATAAAACATAAGTAATTAGATATTGATAATTGGCTTGTTAATCTACATATATTGAAGGGTTGAAAAGTTATAACAGGGTTTACAAGAGCAATCGCATCCCTTACAATAGTTATAGGTAACTAAAAGTTTCTAATAGTAATAAGGTTAAGAAAATTAAAGCAAAAAATGTAAAAATTTAAGCAAAAATGTAAAAAATAGTAAAACAAAAGCCTTTTTACTGAAATAGGCACTTTGTTTACCACTTTATTTCATATCCTATAGTTAGACTATATTTTAACTTGCATAAATTATTTTGCCCAAATTTTGTTTAGGGATATAACTAATGGATTGTTAAATGAAGTACTGCATTAGTGTTTTGGTGTCTTCAGTCACTTGCTTTGATTTTTTATTGACAATCAAGGGTAGAACACAATTTAAATAAATTTCTTGAAATGGTCAGTTGATATTTTTGGCATATCGATAAAAACAATGATTAAACACAAAAGAAAAACAAGGCCCTTGTTATTTGAGAAAATTGTTGGGTAACAGTTTAGTTGAAATATTAACTAAAAAAATTGCAAAAATGTACTCAGTCCTAGCATATGATCAACTTAGGAATTTGTTTACAATTTTTTATAACTTTGACCTAATGTGTAAATTTTTGGCAAAATTAGTTAGGAAAGAAAAATTATATATTTTTTCTTTTGTTTAGTTAATAAAACCAAAAAGGTATACAGCAGAAAAAAAAATCCATTTTACTCAAATAGGTACTTTATTGCTTTATATTATAACTTATATTACCTAAATAAAGTATTCCAAATGCTCAGTTTTCAAACCTACCATTACTGCCAGCCAAGCTTATCAGGCCAGATGTTGGTTTGAGTCCTGCGATGCCACAGAGGTGTGATGGAACCCTCACGCTTCCGCCAAGGTCACTTCCAAAACCTAAAATCGAGCCCACGTCACCCACTAATGCCCCCTCGCCAGATGATGATCCGCCCGGGGCAAAATCCAGATTGTGTGGGTTGTGTGTTTCACCATATATGGGATTGCTACATCCAAAGCTGCAAAACCATTTTATATTACTCATTTATTGATTGCTCATTTGAGCTTACCTGTTTGTCAAAGGCATACAAACAGATATCAATATAGTTTCTAAATGTATCACTTGATAAAAATATAAATACAGCATGTACATCAAAGCTTCTAAAAAAGTTGGTAGCAATTTTGATTGTTTTGAATATTACCTATTTATTCATTTTAACTAGTTTTTAAAATATCGAGCTAATTGTATTTGGGCCAAAATTCATATCTAAATTTAACCTAATGGAATAATGCCTTTAAATTACTTTCAAAAAAATATTTTTTTTTGTTTAAGGTTAAAAATATCTTGAATGGGAGGTTATTGTTTACATTTTAAATTCCTAAGGATAGTGGTTAATTCACTGACACATTCAAATACTACATGTTAAACTTCTAGTTTTGCAATTATTTTTAATTTTACCTGTACATGGTTTGGGGCAAGTTGGTTTTCGCAAATGGAATAGCTCCTTGTGCTTTTAACACTGTAACCATAGCACAATCTGAATCCCAAGGTTTGTCAAGCCAAAGCCCAGAACCAATAGTAGAATCTAGGCCCTTCAAAGAAGATAACACTTGAATTGTGACTAAGTAAAATATTATTCTCACAAATTTTAAACAAATAATTCAAAAGTGTAGTACAATTTGTGATTTTGTTTTTTATGTATTTTTTGTCCTTTGTGATATACTGGTGGTAAATAGGATTTTAAAACCAAAAATTTTGGATATACACAGCAAAAAACATTAAATGATACCTTAATGGCATTCGTATCCTTTATGCGAAACAAGAATAAATACACACTACTTTACTTTTTTCCTAACATATTAAATAAATTTCTATAGCAATATTTTAGTTTAGCTTTTATATTTATTTTCCCATACCTTTATGGCATTAGTTTCCTTTATGCTGACTGGAAGGCCATAAAGTGGATAAGCTGATGGGTTTTTAATGTTTTCCAGTTGCTTTGCATCATTTATTGCACTCGGGATCATTGATGTTATGCTGTTGGTTCGCTGAGTAGATTTTCCAGCCTAGAAAAAATTGCCTTATGCTAGAAGTCAGCGATTAATGTGATTTGATGGGTTGACTTCAGAGAAATTTAAAGGTAAATATAATTTGAATAAAAATAAATAAAACGATAATTTTTTTTCAAGATGGATTTATATATAATACAATAAATTTTGTGTTAAAAAATAAATTGGAGGATATAAGAAATATTATGTTCAGTCAACAGTGTTTTTCTATAAAAACCCTGCACATGCTAAAACCTAAAGAAAAGAAAATGTTACCTTGTAAATGTAGGACTTTACAATCTGCACAGGTTTAATTCGACCTTCCTGAGCTGCAGCTATAAGTTCTTCCGCTGACATTAAGAGAATTTTATTTCTTTCATCCTCCTAAAACAATGTGAGTTGTGTAATAAAAACGATAATTACATATTACTACTATTTTAGAATGTAGAGTGTTGGTTATTGTGAAAGAAGGATGTTAACATATGAAAGTTTCTGTCACTATTAAAACATTGTAGACAACTTACTTGAAGTTGCAAATTTTAGTTTTGTAAAACTAAGTGCAATAGTATGCGATAAGCTGTCGAGTCAGGTGTAACAAAATATAGTAACTAAAGCTTACATCTTCATCCTGTAACTCATCTAAAAGTTGTTGAATATAGGCTTGTTCTTTTTCTTGGCGTTTCTTGTACTTCGCCAACAAAATTTGCTTGTTCCTCCATTTTAGAAAAACATTAGCTGCCCCGTATGCAGCACCTAAGCCAACACAAGCAATCAGTGCTGTTTTCTTTTGTCTATTTCCAACAGGAAATTTCAAAGCGTCAAGGCATTTAATCATAATTCACCTTTTATCCTGGCTGAATAACTGGCTATGAATTACCTAAAATAAACTTTATTTTATAAATTTAGAAGTGAAATATTCCAAAGAATGACAAAATGTTTGCTGCATGGATCACCTCAATAATAAGACTAAACATAATAACTAACACTTTAGCTGAAAGTTTAAAGTACAATTTGTCTTCAACGACCCTTGTTTTTATATTTTTTTCTTAGAAAAATATGTGTATCAACCAAAATAGTTTTAGATAGTTGTTATAAACATTAAATTATATATTTAAACATTTCAGCTGCCTATTTTTTAATGAAATTAAGTTTATTTACCACTTTTTTAAAACTTTGTTATGCACTGTTCTTCCTAATTTAAAAAGTTGACTTATTTAAAAATATAAAGTATGTTCTCACTGAAAAAAAGTTAATATCCAGTCCACTGACAACAATACATAACTCATTTAACAATGTTAGATTAACTTTTAACAAAAATATGTTAATTTTAAACAAAACAATGCATATGTAAAATTCCTGACAAGTGACCACACACTGAATGCAGATAGTTCGTTTTCTGTATAACATGACCGAACTTGCTGCATCTAATTGAGGCTTGCATGCTTCAACAATCAACACACATTTTTGTGGTTACCACAAATCTCTTGTGTTACACAACATATATGGTTTCTGAAGGGTAAGTTTTCATATAACCTGTATGGCAATTGGCAAGATTATTTCAGTGGGTATAGTCAACAAACAATACTTATTATTGCCTTGACTAAAATTATAAACCTGATAAATAAACTGGTGCTATTAAATAAATTTAATGAAACATTTTGCCAATAGTTATGTGAAAGTTATACACAGAACAGAAATCAATTTAAAAGGAATTCAATTTTTTTACTTATAATTAAAGCATGAACTTTGTACTTTCAAGGTTGCAAAAAAATGAAATGTCATACGCTGTGTATTGCATCAGTTGAGTTATGGAATTTGTTAAAGTAGTTGCGATACACTCCAATTCCCCTGAGACATTTTGTAAAGCTCTACATTGTCTAAAAACCATAGATTAGATTACAGGTTAGAGTACAAGTTAAACTGCTTTCTTTAGTGTTGTAATAATGCTACTCCACACTAACATGTAATTTTAAACTTCATTTAGGGACAGCTTTTTTGACCGAACTGAATACAATTTTTTTTTATAAAATTTAAATTGACTTAATTTGAACGATGTCACATAGCATTTTCATCCTGGACTAGAAACATGAAATTTATTGCAGTTTTATGCATATGAACTATTCTAACAGCACATATCCAGCTTATTAATTGGTAATATTGACAGTGAATTAGTGAAAGGAAGTGCTATATTTAGTCATGTCATTTACCTTAATGCATAGTCTGGGATGTATCCTATTTAAAATAACAAAATTAAACCGTATTTCTTGTTAATATTTTGTTATATACTTAACTCACGCTTGCTTTCCAAGGTTTTGCTAAGATTTCTAATGAAACAAAAGAAAAAAGCATTATCATTATCATGAAACTTCATAATCATTTACAATCCTAGATTAATCATTGCCCGATAAGAGAAAAAATTGATGGCCAAGTAGCTTTAGAAATACATATAAAATAATAATCTCTGTGATAAAATAATCTTACCATTAAGTTAGGGCAGAAGCCCCAAATGTGCTTTATCACTGGTGGGATGCTTCATGGGTAAAACAGTTGTTTTATGCTTCCATCGATCTGATCGTTTTTCACCATGTCATAGACTGCATTCAGTCCATCAGCCAAAAGAACTTGCAAAATAAAGTTGGTTTATAAGTAAGAGAGTATTTATCTAGGTTTAACTAATGGTATAGCAAGCGACTGATCTAAATAAACTGCCTTAGGTAACTAAAAAGTTTTTTTGAACTATTTAGAATTAAATTATTGTTTTTTAAAAAAAATGTTTTCATGTAGAAATTCCAGCACTTTAAATTTAAAATTTCTAATTGCCTTATTTTACATTTAAAAAATATATATCGGTTTCTGGTCATTTTGAAACCTGCATGCCACTATAAAAAAGTTTATCCAGTTAGTTATCCAGAAATTGGCTTTGCTTTTGTGAACATTTATAGTTTTATCAAAACTCATATTTTCAATCCGTTTTTTCTGTTTTTGTAGGCAATAAAAGATAAGTAGTTAATTAATAAATGTGGTAGCCCAATAAATTCATATATAAAGCACCTACGTGATGAATATATTCGGTTGGCATCCTCAATGCGTGGAACTTTAAATGGCACCAATGTGTGTCCAGCTTTTTTCAGTCAAGTCAAGTCATTTTGCTCAAAAACCCTAAAATTGAGCCTCTGCCCCCCACTAACGCCCCCTCACCAGACGATGATCCCCCAGGGCAAAATCCAGATTGTGTGGGTTGTGTGATTCACCAAATATGGGATTGCTACATCCAAAGCTGCAGAAAAATGTAGTGTTATTGATTTAATATTTGTATAATAGCTTTATTGGGATAATGTTTGTCATTTAGACATCGCAGACTTGGTATTTATTAAAGCTATACCTGATTTGCAAAGTATCACTGAAAAACTATGTTTTGGCATCAATCTCGTTAAATGCTGGAGTCAATTGATGTTATTAGTTTGTTAACATTTTTAATTAAGTTTACAATGCATATAAAAAAATCTTTTAAGTGTAAATTTATAGTCCACATCCATATTTGATTATAAACCAAACAGTATGCCAAAATTTGTACACACTTTATGTATCTACAGACTTTCAAAAGCAATGTGGTTAAAGTTTTTCAAAATAAGCAAATATAGCTCCCTATATTAATGTTAATTGTAATACTGTTTTTTTTATAGCATGTCAATGTATGTTTAAAACCGGCTATTTGCTGTTTAAACTTATGGAGACTTATTTAAGTGCAAATTATATGTGTATTCAAACGCTCTTTGTTTTTAGCTATATCATAGTACAGTAAATCACAGAACAGTGTTAATTTAAGGCAAATTATCCCACCAATGGTAAAAATTTTGCTATGACTCAGCACCATTACCACTCATTTATCTTAAATTTCTAGAGAGTCAAGAGTAAATCCAAGCAAATATCGTTTGAGCTTTGATGCATATCCGACAGCACTCTTTTGAATGAATGCAATCATATTTAGTAAACTTGCACTTGATGCCATTTTCACATTTACTGTGCGATAGTAGTTTTTGTTTGACTTTTAAAGTATAAAAAGATATTACTGTTTTTTTATAAATAACAAAATTATTGCTGTTGGATTTGTTTTCAATTTACTTTACTGCTTATATGTCCTGTTTTAATCCATCCCTTTGTAAATAAAGAAGTGTATATTGGTTACCCTAAACCAGGGGTGTCCAACTGAAACATGCCGGCATGCCAATTTTTATCTTATAACTTCTTCCCGTGCCAAAGTTTAGCAACTATTTTTTTTAATAATAAAAGCGCTTTTATACAAAAAATAAAAACAGTATAGTGTTATAATATCACAAGTTATTGCTGCTTGGATTGTTTTGTATTGTGAATAAACAAAGCCAATTGGCTGTATAACAAATTTAGCTTTTTTGACAATTGGCTGTATTTTTTGGGGCTTGCGTGCCATTTTTTATAAGGTCGCATGCCACATTTGGCATGCGTGCCTCATGTTGGACACCCCTGCCCTAAACTAATATTTAACTACAAAATTGCTACACTGTCAATATGCTGACTAAAGGTCTTACCGATTATAAAAGTTGTCTGTGTTGACTTATGGTAATGTGAGCTGTCTGCATAAAGTAGTGCAGCCTGTCCAGAGCGAGTGGTCTCATTTAGTCTGCAGATAATTGTTTGTGAAGCATTCACCAAAGGATAGATTTATCATATTTCTGTTAAGCTGCACAGTTATAAGAATTTACAATCAATTCCTTTACTTCAAGAGTTTGTTTTTATATTTACCACATTTTTCAATCATGTTTTATAAATTAACCTCCTAATGGATGCAATAACATTAGTCAACAAGAGTGTAGTATTAAATGATATGTTCAGAATTCATTTCTTAAAGTATTAAAAAGTGTCTGTTGGATGAACCATGAATTAACATTTAACTTCAATTTCACAACACTGTTAATATCACTCCAAGGTACTCATGATTTTAGTCTTGTCTGTCTGTTTACCAAGGCTAAGTGGCTATAAAGAAAAACTAATGTTTCCCTACAGAATGTTCGATTTTATGCAAGACAAACCAACTGCAAAAAGAATGATATTCCTAAAAGTTTAAGGCTTTATTAGTATATATTTAAGATGTACAGTTTAACTAAAATACATTCTTGTGTTTATGGTTTTACCGTTTAAATGTTTTGTGTTATATTTTTGTCTACATTTTGTTTAAAGCAATTCTGAATTTGGTCTAATAGCATTAACAAGTGTATGTTAATTGCTTTAAACAGCATTTATCTAAAAAAAAAAAATATATATATATATATGATTACAGCAAAAATATGTTTTCAACAAATCATTTTTTTTTCAAGTCAGTTAGGAAATAACATTAGAACAGTTTGTAGCTAAAAAAAATGGCCGGGTACTTTGTTTTTGTTCTTTTATAGTTTGCCATTGGAAAAAAAATTCCCTTGAAAAACATTAGGGTTAATAATGATTAAATGCCTTGAATCTTTAAAATTTTCTGTTGGAAATAGACAAAACAAAACAGCATTGATTGCTTGTTTTGGCTTAGGTGCTGCATATGGCGCAGCACATGTTTTTCTAAAATGGAGGAACAAGCAAATTTTGTTGGCAAAGTACAAGAAACGACGAGAAAAAGAACAAGCCTACATTCAACAACTTTTAGATGAGTTACAGGATGAAGATGTAAGCTGATTTTGCGTTTTTTTAAGACAGAATATGCCTACTTTTTTAGTTTTGTGCTATTAATAACAAACTGAGTTTTTACATATGTTTCTTAACCTCCATTAAGTTCATTCCCTATTAGGAGGATGAAAGAAATAAAATTCTCTCAATGTCTGCGGAAGAACTTATAGCTGCAGCTCAGGAAGGTCGAATTAAACCTGTGCAGATTGTAAAGTCCTACATTTACAAGGTAAGATTTTACTTAAATCAGTGTATTATTGAATATTTAATATTTTTGAGTAAACATGTAAATTCCGAGTCACACAAGTAAGATGGATTTATTATATACTGAAGCAGTTCATTTTTATATTAAATTTTCTAAACTTTGTACTAGGATTTAAAAAGCACAAACTTTATCTGATTTCAAAACATAAAACTTTATGGTATAATTTTAGATGGTACCCACTAAAAAATGTCATTATTTAGGCTGGGAAGTCTACTCAGCGAACCAACAGCATAACATCAATGATCCCGAGTGCAATAAATGATGCCAAGCAACTGGAAAAAATCAAAGACCCTTCAGCCTATCCACTTTATGGTCTTCCAGTCAGCATAAAGGAAGCTAATAGCCTAAAAGTGAGAACAGAAGAATATTCTTCCTTGCTGTGTTCGGTGTTAATTTATGCACAAAGAGCATATAACTAAGACATTCTTTAAAAGTCTCATAATGTAAATTGATAGTTTTGAAGACTTATTTAACCTTTAAATGTCTAACTAAAACTATATTTCTTAGGGCCTAGATTCTACTATTGGTTCTGGGCTTTGGCTTGACAAACCTTGGGATTCAGATTGTGCTATGGTTGCAGTGTTAAAATCACAAGGAGCCATTCCATTTGCGAAAACTAACCTGCCACAAACCATGTACAGGTAGGAATACCCTGCTGGTATCAACGCCGATCCAATACCCAATTAGTTTGTGCATTATAGAATTTTGCAATACAATTTCGTTTTGTGCATTTCTACCAGTCAGTTATTCACAACAACTGATATCCTTTATTTTATTGTGTGTGTGTAAATTTTACTTCATAAAAATCTTACCATACCCCAAAACTGCTTTATGTTAGATGCTAGAGAGCAAAATCTTACAAGGATAGCTAATAATTAGGCCATTTGCGCCCCCTTTCCTTAGAAGACCCCTTAGGGGGCATTATGCCCTGGTCTAATAAAAAAACAAAAAATGCATAAAAATTGTTTACTTGGGCAACTGTAAATGCATTGCACCCACTGCTTTATGCGAATCAATCGCTAGCTTATATTTATGGTTTTTGGCCATACAAGTTAGTCTGTACATTACAGCCATGTTTGTAAACAATGTGGAGTTTTCTGCTTTAAAGGTAAATTTCTGGCATAAAAGCTATTTTAGATTAGAAAAAAACAATTATTGATTTATAATTGAAGATTTAAATAGGCTTCCTAATGGAAAAGCTAATTTTGACTAAATACCTTTTTTATTTTTCTTATTTTACCATTTTAATGACATCGTTGGTTACCTGAATGAAATGCTGGACTTTTTGCCCCAAATGTTGCATGTCGCTATTGGAATAAAATCCCAAATCTACCATCTCTCAATTGACAAAACTATATCCCAATAAAGCTATTTTACAAATATTAAATCAACAACACTACAGCTTTTTGCAGCTTTGGATGTAGCAATCCCATATTTGGTGAAACACACAACCCACACAATCTGGATTTTGCCCCAGGCGGATCATCGTCTGGTGAGGGGGCATTAGTGGGTGATGGGGGCTCAATTTTAGGTTTTGGAAGTGACCTGGGAGGAAGCGTAAGGGTTCCTTCACACATCTGTGGTATTGCTGGGTTAAAGCCGACATCAAAACGCATAAGCTTGGTTGGAAGCAATAGTAAGTTGCAGCGTTGTAATGACTAGTCAGTGCTTCCCAACCTTTTTCAGGTCGCGACCCACTTTTAATGCAAGTTTTATTGTGCCACCAACGATGAGATATAACCAAATGAATAAAGTTAAGCTGAAACAAGAGTTAATGCGGCAAAACACATCTAAGCATTACGTATTTGTATTATTGTTGCATAAATGTTATGTAATGATAATGCAATAATTTGCAGATTTAATAGAAAATTGTAACATTTAGACATTTTCGCGACCCACCTGAAATAGCTTTGCAACCCACCAATGGTCCGTGACCTACTGGTTGGGAAGCACTGACTTAAATGGCTTAACTTTAGTCTTTTGAGCAAAATGGCTGTACTTGACTTCAGTCTTTCAGACAAATGACTTGGTTAACATGAAGTGTTTTCATTAGGAATTATTTTAGTAAAACTAATTTGTTCGTGTAAAAAATTTTTCTTGCTAAATATTTCATTTTGTGTTATTTTTGTTGTTGAATATTTCTAATAATCGGCTAAGTTTACAAAATTATTTTAGTTCACTTTTAAATATTAATGATAAGGACTTGACTTGCTCTGATTACGACCTGACTGGGACTTGACTTGTCATTCATTTAAAATGACTTAAGTTGGATTTAAGTTGTATAACAAATGACTTGAAAATGACATGTTTATGACACAGGTAAATTGTAATAAAGCACTAATAGTCCACCAGGTACAATCAGCAGAATTTATTATAACCAGTCAACCTAACAAAGATTTTTTATAAAGACTGACAAAACTATATAGCTAGCCTGTAATAAGATTCCAAATCACAACTTGGCCAAAAAATACCTAATCTAATTATTAAGCTACACAACTTAGCATAAGTCAATAAACTATATCTCACTTAATTACTGTGCAGCTGACTGGAATGTTTATCTGGCCCATCTCTGCATTGGCCTATCGCACATAAATTTATTTTCTGTTTATACTTTGTATTTTTCCTAATGAAAAAAAAAAGTTTACTAAGTTTTGTTTTCAACAGATTCTCCCATCAGCGGGAACAGAAATAAACATTACTTACATGAATGCTAAAAACAAATTCATAAACATTTTCTTTTATTTAGTATAGTTGGATAGTGGTTAAATTTTCTTTTTTATATCAGGTTTACTGAATTTAGTTCATTTTTTTGTTTAATTGTTATTCAAGGTCCACAACCTGGCATGGCAAACCTGCACCCTTGTAATGGACCAATGTCAAGAAATGTTGATACACTTGCGCTGGCAATGCGGGGATTACTTTGCCCTTTGATGAACGAACTTGATCCTTATACGATCCCAATACCTTTTAATGAGGAGGTGTAGTCATCAGTTATTTAATCATCTTTTGAAAGCTTTAGATCAGTGTTTCTCAACCATATTTCATGGTGCCCAAAAATTAGGCGTAAGAATAAAAGAGAAGATTTAACCACCGTATTATCTTTTGTAAGTGAACACAATATAAGACACATAATATAAAGAAATTTAAATTTAATTAATATACGGCTTGTCTTCATATTTCTCTTGCAGTTTTCTAAAATTGTAAAAAATACATTGACCATCGAATCCCAATAAATTTAACCATTTACTACTGCAGTTGGCGGCCATAGGTTGAGAAACCCTGCTTTAGTTTCGCAAAATTAATTATTTTTTTTAATTCTAAATCTAAATTTATTGTTATAAATTTTTGTTATTTGAAAATATTATGTTTTTTGCAGTTATATAACTCAACCAGGCCATTAAAGATTGGTTACTACACTGATGACGGCTATAACAAACCTATTCCTGTTATACAAAGGGCAGTGTTAAAAGCTAAAATGGCACTGGAAAAAGCTGGACATACATTGGTGCCATTTAAAGTTCCACGCATTGAGGATGCCAACCGAATATTCTCATCGCGTAGGTGCTTTATATATGAATTTACTAATTAACTACTTATCCTTTATTGCAGTGTTTCTCAACCTATGGGTCGCGACCGTAAATTGGGTCGCCGATTGCGATATATTTGAATTTGCACTGATTCATGCTAATTTTTTATGTTTTAATCGCTGACAAAAAGTTCGGTACAGATAACTCGGCCGCCAAATGTTCGTTGTTGCATTTACGCTTAACATATTGGGTCGCTGCGAAAAAAGGTTGAGAAACACTGCAGCCTACAAAAACGGAATCAAAATGAAAATATATTGAAATTTGATTTTGATAAAATTATAAATGTTCACAAAATCAAAGCCAATTTCTGGATAACTAAATGGATAAACGTTTTTATATAGGCATGCATGTCTCAAAATGACCAGAAACCGATGTATATTTTTTTTTAAATATGAAAGAAGGCAATTAGAAATTTCAAATTTAAAGTGCTGAAATTTCTACATGCAAACATTTTTTTAAATGAACAATAATTTAATTGTAAATAATTAAAAGAACTTTTTAGTTACCTAAGTCAGTTTATTTAGATCAGTCGCTTGCTATGCCATTTTTTGAACCTAGATAAATATTTCTTTCTAATAAACCAACTTTATTTTGCAAGTTATTTTGGCTGATGGACTTAATGCAGTCTACGACATAGTGAAAAACGACCAGATCGATGGAAGCATAAAACAACTGTTTTACACACGAAGCATACCACCAGTGATAAAGCAAATTTGGGGCTTCTGCCTTAACTTAATGGTAAGATTATTATTATATCAGAAACTGTTATTTTATGTGTATTTTAAAAGCTACTTAGCCATCAGTGTTATCCTGTAAGATTACTATTAAATCAGAAGATTGTCATGTTAGATTTTTTCTAAAGTTGCTGATGCTGAGCCATAGATTTTAACCTGTAAATATATTTTAGGATAATAGTCGTTAGCAAATAAACTGAAGCACTGCGTTTTAATAGTTTGCATGTACAATTACATTTCAAGTGGCCGAGAATTGGAAAGGACTACCACTTGTTGGCAAGGGGTGAAATAGGAGTGGAGGAATTATGGAAGCTTGAGCATGAGGGTTTTTTATACAAAGCTGATTTCTTTGCTGCGTGGGAAAGTGAAATGGGAAGTCTGGATGCCCTCATATGTCCGCCTTATCCTCTTGTTGCTTGTCCAAAAGAGTACCTAAACTATGCCTTTGGTATGTCTTGCTGTTGCCTTGACTTAAATTTGTTTTTATACAAGTGTCTTTGCTAAATTAATTATCTGCAAATCGACATTTTGATATTTTTTTTACTTGTCCTAGTTTTTATATCAGAGTCTATAATTAGGACAAACCAATGGCTTTTGAGCAATTGTGGTAATTGGTGAAAACTTTATTCCTAGCACACCTCAAATAAATTAAATTGTTAAAGAAAACAGACGACTAAAACATTATTATACTTTATGTGTATAATCTGTGATCAAGCCATTATTTAGTCATTCTGGCCAATAATAGTGGCTCACATTGTATAGTATGTATACCAGCAAAATGCAGCTGGCAAGGGCTCTCTTGAAGCTTTGTAGCTCAGTCAGTAGAGGAAAGTTCCGATTGGAAGGAGGTTGTGAGTTCGAACCTCACCGTAGGCTAGTTGTTTTTTTCGGCTGGCTTGTTTGCACAAAAATGACTGATTTTGGTAAGTCATTTTAAAGGCGTCATGTATGCAGTAAAACAGGTTATAGTTGCTGTATTGCCCCCACAACTAAAGTCTTGTGCACATGATATATGAGATTTGAGACAATTTACAACTAGCAAATTATGCTGCAGTGTTGTTAATATTTTTGACTTCAAAATACACACATGATGCTTAACCAGCTCAAAGGACGTATGATGCAATTCTACTAATTTTAGGGAAATTAGTAGTTAATAATATGATTCCAACTATGTATTTAAGAAATGTCTCTTGCCAATTTCTGGATTTTGGCAAATTGAGTAGCAACACATTTGTAATAATGCCCAACAATGATTATTTTGGATGCTAACTGACCACTGCACTGTAACTCTGCGTTTCAATTTATAGAGCTGTTGAGTTACACCGCAATATATGTATTTCTCGACTGTCCTGCCGGAGTCGTCCCTGTAACGAAAACAACTCAAGCCGACTGCAATGCCCTCAAAACTTTTCAAGGTCACTATGGAGATCCATGGGATGAGAGGCGGAAAAAGGTAACTTGCTTTCCTCCATTAATACAACATTGAATAAACAAAATTATATCTCATTAGAGTAAGTAAGGTTGTATCTTGACTGGTTTAAGAATGTCAGATTGCAGCAAATACCTGATGTCAAGCGTTAGAATCTGTATTTAACAAATACAGCTGTGGTATCAGTTATAATCCGATACAAAACTAATTTAAATATTTAGCCATGAATTGTGATCGAGCTGACAGTTTTCACCTTTAAAACATAACTATTTTAGAAAAAAAGCATATTAACAATAAAGGGTAACTGCCATTCGCAGCGCTTAAACAAATTTTGGTTTAATAAGGTGGAAATTATTACACTTGATTGTCTAAATTTATCCAGTTTTGCTTATTTAATGTTTGTTATGAAGTCATTTAGTATGGAACAGCAGTACTTTTTACCTGAAGTATCAGTTATATTCATCAAAAAGAAAAAAAAAACATTATCCAATCTCAATTTTGTTTTAGGCATGCAAAGACAGCATTGGAATGCCCGCTGGAGTGCAATGCGTTGCTAAACCCATGAAAGATGAACTGTGCCTTCGGGTCATGAAGGAAATAGAGAAAGGTGTTAACTATGAGTTGTAAATTGCTTTCATCTGATGAAAGTTGATTATTCATAAATGCTCTTTTGCCATTAAATCATAGTTTGCAGGTATTTTTAATTTGCGCAAGTCAATATTTTAAGATATAAAGTGTTGTTACAGTGTGTAAAATATTGGTTTTGTCTATCTGTAAATTTGCTTTTGTTTATTAGGCTTTTAGTACCCTGTTAATGAGGTCAGTTTTATCTGAATATGCTGCTTTTTAAGTGATAAAATATATTCTTGTATTTACTTTAAACATGATTCTTTGATACAATTTATGCTTTTGCTTACATTACTGTGCTAACCTGAATAAACACAAGCTTGTAAACCTTTTGTCTGTAAAAATGTCGCAAAATAAGGCACATGTACAAAGATGGAAATACTCAACACCACAGAAATTTCCAACTGGTGTAATTTCTGTTTTTTGGTAAATTATAAGTTGCCTCTTATCAGGCAATGATTGATCTAGGACAGTGGTTCCCACACTTTTTTCTCTCAGGATGTACTGACAAAATCTTAACTATTTTGCGGCACACTTTTAACAGGGCAGCAATAGAGAAATTTTACCATCGCCCTTAGCAGACGACAAACCATATGTAAATGTCTCAAAATATTTAAGTCTAAATTGCGTGTATGCCTATTGGTAATACAAATAGTTTTTCCGAAATTGCAAATAGTTTCGGGAAATCACTGAAATCACGTTAGGGAATCACTGATCTAGGATGATAAACGAACATTAATCAAGTTTCATGATGATAATTAGGTTTTTGCTTTATTTCATTAAGTATCTGAGCAAAGCCTAGGAAAGCTAGCATGAGTTATATAAATAAGGTATATAAATAAAATATTAACCAGAAAATACTGTATCTTTCTGTTATTGACAAGGTGTAAAGTGTATTCACTTATTACTTTTATTTTGACTTTTAAAATTGCGCATTAAAGAAATATTAAAATAAATGTATTTTTTCCAGTGTTTAAATAGGATACAGCCCAGATTATGTATTAGTAAGTTAATTGAAGTGATGTTGTATGTTTGTATGTTGACAATTATCCACTGAAATGATTTTGCCATTCAGGTTATATGATGACTTACCCCTCATAAACCGTTAGTTGTTTATCGCAAGTAATTTGTGCTGACCACAAAAATGTGTGTTGATTGTTGAAGCATGCAAGCTCCAATTACATGCAGCGTTCAGCCATGTTATACAAAAAACATACAATCTGCATTTAATGTGTGGTCACTTGTCAGGAATTTTACATACGCATTGTTTTGTATAAAATTAACATATTTTTGTTAAAAGTTAATCTAACATTGTTAAATTAGTTATGTTGTTAAATTAGTTATGTATTGTTGTCAGTGGACTGGATAAAACATTTAAAAAAGTTAAAACATACTTTATATTTTTTCAAATACAACTATTTAGGAAGAACAGTGCATAACAAAGTGGTAAAAAATGGTCAAAAAACTTTATTTATTTAAAAAATGCTGAAAATGTTAAGGGTATAATTTAAAGTTTTTAGCAGCCACTTAAAACTATCTTGGTGGATACACATAAAAAAAACAAAAAAACAATAAAACCTACAGCTAAAGTGTTAGTCAATATGTTTAGTCTTATTTTGATAAATTATTCAGGTGATCCATGCAGCAAACATTTTGTCATTCTTTGGAATATTTTACTTCTAAATTTATGAAATAAATGTTATTTTAGGTAATTCATAGACAGTCATTAAGTCAGCTTCGGATTCAAATTATGATTAAATGCCTTGACGCTTTGAAATTTCCTTTTGGAAATAGACAAAAGAAAACAGCATTGATTGCTTGTGTTGGGTTAAGTGCTGCATACAGGGCAGGTAATGTTTTTCTAAAATGGAGGAACAATAAAAAATCAACTGGTGTTTTTTAAAGGGCCTAGATTCTACTATTGGTACTGTACTTTGGCTTAATAAACCTTGGAAATCAGATTGTGCTATGGTTGCAGTGTTAAAAGCACAAGGAGCTATTCCATTTGCGAAAACTAACTTACCCCAAACCATGTACAGGTAAAAATTAAAAATAAATTGCTAAACAAGCAGATGTAAAAAAATAACATTCTATTCAAGATATTTATAACCTTACACGAAAAAATCAGTATTTGAAAATAATAAAAGTAACTTTAATAATTCCTGTAGGTTGTAGTTAGACATAAAATTAATTTTAAAACCCATGCAGACGTAGCAAGCATATTTTAAAAATATATTTAAAATAAATATACAAATAATTTTTCTAAACATACAAAATATGCTGTCCACTTTTTTATAGTCTTTGATATATATTCTGCATTTACAACAATTTTTTTATCAGTGATCCATTTAAAAAATTAGCAAATCAATAAACGTATAACATGAAATGCTTTTTCAGCCTTGGGAGTGGCAATCCAATTTTCGGGGAAACGCACAACCCACACAATCTGGATTTTGCCCCAGGCGGATCATCGTCTGGCGAGGGGGCATTAGTGGGTGATGGGGGCTCAATATTAGGTTTTGGAAGTGACCTGGGTGGAAGTATAAGGATTCCGTGCCACCTCTGTGGTATCGCAGGACTTAAACCAACATCTGGCCTGATAAGCTTTGCTGGCAGTAATGGTAGGTTTAAAAAAAGCACGTGGCACACTTATTTTAGAAGTATAAGTTATAAAAATAAAGTGGAGAATAAAGTATCTATTTCAGCAAGTATACCTTTTTGCATTTAAAACTAAAGTAAACAAAAATATCTACATTTTTCCTAATTTTTTGACTTGTCAAATAAAGTAAAAATTTACATGTTAGGTCAAAATTTATTAAAAAAAATTAATATTTACAAATTCCTAATTTTTTACCTTATATTTCAACTAAACGTTACCCAACAATTTTCTTGAATAACAAGCTTCTTGTTTTTCTTTGGTATCTTTATAGGTGTTTGTCTTTCCGATATTCCAAAAATATCAAATGACCATTTCAAAAGATTAGCATAAACCCCCCCAAAATATTTAATTTGTGTTTTACCAGTTAGTAAACTATTATAAACAAATGACTGACAACCACAAAACACTAATGCAGTATATCATTTAACGATGCATTGCTTATACTTGGCTTGTACATTTAAACATATTGTAGGGTTGAAAATTTTTAACAGGGTTTATTAGTTATGTTTCATTTAATAACTTATGGACACAAGGTGAGTTTTTTTTGTTTAATTTTTATTTAAGGTCCACAACCTGGCATGACAAACCTTCATCCTTGTAAAGGACCAATGGCAAGGAAGGTTGATACACTTGCGCTGGCAATGCGGGGATTACTTTGCCGTTTGATGAATGAACTTGATCCTTATACGATTCCACTAACTTTCAAACAGGGGGTACATTAATCTAACAATTTTTTGTCCCCTTCTAGGAAAACTAAATTTGTTATTGATGAAAACAAATAAACAAAAAAATAAACAAATGGCGTTGTGAATGTTAAGCGGTGTGCATTTCAAATTTGTCTGCACCCAATGTTATGTCTTGTGCTAGAATGCTAATTGCATTATGTTATCTAAGATATGCTCATTATATTTGATTTATATCAATGATTCCACTTACATAGAGAAAGCAACAAAACAAATATTTTTTTTGAATAATTGGATAAGATTTAAATATATGTTGTAGTTATACAACTCAACCAGGCCATTAAAAATTGGCTACTACAGTGATGATGGCTATAACAAACCGATTCCTGCTGTGCAAAGGGCAGTGTTAAAAGCTAAAATGGCACTGGAAAAAGCTGGACACACATTGGTGCCATTTAAGGTTCCACGAATAGAACATGCAACAAATTTATTCTCGTCAAGTAAGTATTTTTTGATAATTTTATTAATCTATTACATTCAATATATCCCACCAATTTAGATTTTTGTATCCTGAAAAGGACAATACTGCTGTAAGATACTATATTTAAATAATGCTGTTTTTAATAATATTTATTGAGCATCAATTTCATTTTGTTCAAAGTAATTTTGCGGAATATAAATTTATGTGTAAAACTTTAGTTAGGGTGGTAAGTGCTTAACTATAAAATTGTTTTTTTTTAGTTATCATGTAGCCAAGCATACAAGACTGAAATTTTCACTACTTACCTACACACTTGCCAGGGTGATTGTTATGTGTTAGTTGTTTGATTTTGTAAGTGTGCTGCGAAGTTTTTACAATTTTGTATAGTGCAGCCACCTTAAAAAAAGATTAAAAACCACTGTACTTGACTCTGTAAATAAATACTTAGTAACACAACCTCTTTGGACTTCCTGTTACAATTTCCTAAAATATATTTTATCAGTTGCGGCGTCTGGTGGATTGAATGCAGTCCGGAATATAGTAAAAAATGACCGGATTGATAAGAGCATTAAAGAAATGTTTGCACCACGACTTATACCACCTGGGTTAAAGCAAGCGACTGGACTCTATCTTAAGTGGATGGTAAGATTCTGGAATAACTAATCTTAATGATATAAAATACATTTTTGGTGGTTAACAATATTCTAACAAGCATTTCCCCCTTGGAATATTTTCAAATCAATTAGAATAGCAGCAATGACTAGATTCTGTCTTAATTGGACCGTAAGATTCTGGAATAACTAAGCTAAAACAGCATGCTACAGACACCTCTTCTAATGATAAGAGGCCACAGTTATTCATTAGTGCATTTTTTCTTGTTTTTTTTTCCTTTTTAGTTTTCCATAAGTTGTACTACGAGCAGTCTGGGTCATTCACCCTGAAGAAGGTGACTCGAATAGGTTGCCGAAAGGTTGGAGACCGACATATAATTGTCAGAGAAACTGTTTTTTTTTTCAATTTTTTAATGTTAATGGAATATAATACATTTTGGCTTCAAAATGTATTTATCATCATTCTAACAAGCATTATTTTTATAGTTTTGGTACTGGGTATAAAATATATATATATATAACAAAAATAACTTTCAATATAGCAGGAATATCAAAGCCTATATCGAGGTAGGCAACATTTTGAATGTTTTAAACAAATAGATATTCTAAATGTTCAAAATGTTACCTACTTCTATATCGGCGTTGATATTCTTACTACGCTTAACTAAAACCCTCCTACCATTATTATACTTAATATTTTTCGCGTCTTGTTTTAGGCTTTCAACTACATAAATCATTCAGCACGAGTTGATGTTAACTTTTTTTAGACAAATAATTCATTTGACTAAGAGACTGTTGATGCCTTACTTTGTGGCGGAATATAGTTCTCTTTAAAATGATTAGAAGTTATTAATGAGTGACTTTAACTAAGACAGAAAATAATATTTTCTCCCATTTGAAGTCATTTTTACGTGTAAGGGGGAGGAGATATCTTCATATTTTACACATATTCGAGTTACAAAGCAATTAGAAATTTTGCGAAGGGTTTAAAATCCCTAATTGTTAATAAATTTATAAATACATTTATTTCAACTGGCCAAGATTTGGAAAGCGTTCGACTTTATGTCTGGACATGACTGTGGTGTGGAGAAGTTATGGAAACTGGAACATGAAGTTATTCTGTACAAAGTTGACTTTTTTGCGGCATTGGGAAACTAAAATTGGAAATTTGGACGCCCTTATATGTCCACCTCTTCCAATTGTTGCTTGTCCAAAAAAATACTTCAATAATGCCTTGGGTATGTACTGGTTTGCAGTGATCTAAATGATTTACAAGTCTTTTATCTAAACCAGTGGTTTTTAAATTATATATTAGCAAAACATTTAAAAAAAACATAATTCAATTCCATGATGGTTACCTTTAATGAATTAACAGATAAATGCCTTAATATTAGCAGTTTTTTACTAGATAAGGTTTATTTGTGCACATAATGTTCTAAGTCAAATAGATTATTTTTAAAAATAACCAAAAATGTATTGTGAAATATGTCAAGACACACAGTTTAAGAATTACTGAAACCAATGACAATGTTTCTCAGATGTCTAATTGTACCGGGAAATGTTTTTGTGATATATTTGTATTACAAATAGCAGTAACAAAGCATACAAAACTGGAATGTTCACTACCTATTGAATTCAAGATTTATTGTATTTACCTACATGCATGTCGGGTAGTTAGGGTGATTGTTATGTTTAAGTGTTAGATTTTGTGAAAAGTTGGTGGTCGTATAAAAAGTTTGAAAACCACTACACTTGACTCTCAGTAATCAAATCACTTAATTTTAATTTTCATGTATAATTGAACTGTAGTTCTGTTTTCAACTTTTAGAGCTAAGAAATTACACAGCATTGTACGTTCTCCTTGACTGTCCAGTTGGCGTGGTCCCTGTGACAAGAACAATCCAGGCCAACTGCGATGCCCTGAGGACCTTTCAAGGTCACTCTGGAGATCCTTGGGATAAAAAGCGGCAACATGTGTGTTGACCTCCATCTTTTATTGATTATAGCATAAATTTCAGAAAAGATAAACTTTTTTACTTGTATCACCAGGCGTGCAAAGACAGCGTAGGAATGCCGGTTGGAGTACAGTGCGTTGCCAAACCCATGAAAGATGAACTGTGTCTTAGGGTCATGAAGGAAATTGAGAAAGGTGTCAACTACAAGTTTTAAACTTTTTGCACACTTCAAAAAATATATGCTACTGAAGTGCCCAGACTCACTCAAACTGTAAATTGTCTTTGTTTCTGCACAGCTTTTAATATATCTTAAAGGCTTTTTACTTTTATTCTTCAAAGGAGCACTTATGTTGTAGTGGAGGTCTAGAAAAATAGCATATTAGTGTGTTTTCCACTAATGTGCTGTACAGTGTTTCTAATGCTTTGTATTTTTTAAGAATTTGTATTTTTTTTAAACTACCTGGTTATAAACCACTACAAAATGTAATGTATATACAAATCAGCATGCAAAAATATCATTATGCAATAAGATTTTTCTTTCAACATACATTTGTAAGGCTTCAAATGCATATAATGCAACTTGATTTTGCACAAAGAGTTTTTCAACAAATTTATTATAAGATTTTTCTTTTCAATATATATTTATATCAAGGTTTAATAATTTCGATCAAAGTGAATGTTTATTTTACAACTATGTTGTTTATTTGATGTCTAGCCTTATTGCAATCTATAAAGCCTATTAGCTTAGCTTAGTTTGTGGTTTCTGCACACGTTATAAATTAAGCACATGCCCCATGGGCATTACATATACCACAATGCATGTATGATTGAAGACATGCAGTTGGTGCTTAATGCGGTTCTTACAAGTTGGCTTGTTAGTTTTTAAAGTAAAAGTGGTGCATTGAGCTTCTTATGTGCATTAAAATTTAAAAGTGTTTTTCCCTTTTCATGGGATTTTGAATGTCTTCGAGTATTTGCAATGTTAGATTAGTTGTCTTGGTGATTTTTGTCCGGATAATTGCTACAACATTTTCTTTTGGCGCCTGTTTTAATCAAAACACATTGCCTTCTTTTGTTTAATTGTATTCCATCCCTTTCACCAAAGGGAAGTGTATATAGATGACATCCCTTGCAGCAACCTAATTCAACGTTGCTCTGCAAGTGAGACCATTTTAAGGGTATTCCCCGCCGTTTAATGTACTGTTGTTTACCAAGAGCAAATGCAAATAGAGAGTGACATAATTGAATTTGCAAACATCAAGCTTATTAGCCTTTTCACTGCTGAAAATACCGTTGTTATGCGTTTTTTTGGTGAAAAGTGTGAAATGCACCACACAAGTATAAAAGTGTTTTCAGTTTATTAAAACAAATTTACATTTAGCAATGATCAGGTTATACATGGAAAGAAAACAATTAGTTAACTTTATAAGCTAAAGGAATTCACTTGTTAAACTTTAAACTTTCGAAGTTGGCAGTAAAGAATAAAGCATAACGAATTCAAAATGGCCTAAAGTTCCAGTTGACCATAAAAAAGGAGTACAGTGTTATGTGTTATGCGCCACTGCTCACAGGGTATGTGCTTAGTCTAAAACTTCTCTCAAAACCACAAAACTTGACACCAAGCAGGTTTTGTCCTTTCAGCGTATGAATGCTGAATTTCAAACATGTGCAGTTTAAATTTCATTAAAATCACTCAGTACTTTAAATACCAGTTAACATTGATTTACATGCTGCAAAAGAACAGTAGTTACAATTTCTTTACAGTTAGAATTTGTACTACAGAAATGGAAAGCAAGCAATATATAATATTAACTGCGCATTAAAAGCCTAGCAGATAAAAGGTTAACAAATTAAAAACGGTAATTGACTCCATTCTCCACTTCTTTCATGACACGAAGGCACAATTCGTCTTGCCATGGCTTGGTTACACACTGAACTCCTGCCGGCATTCCTATGCTGCCTTTACATGCCTAAAAAAATAAAGTTATTTTCTAACACTAAACTGTAAAAATGTAGATTTAATTTGACATCAATTTACTTACAAACTAAAGGTTTTGTAATTTTAGTTACATGAAGTAACCAATAGTTTTGTTTTTGATAATGAATTTAAAAAAGTCAAAAAGACGTTTTTTAAAGCCAAAAAGACGTTTTTATACAAACTAGTATCATCTACAGATAATGTGATACAAGTTTGTAAACAACAAGTAAAAACATATAAAAAGGAGCTTTAAAGAAGCTTTATTTACTTATTTCTATAACAGAAAAATGTAAAAAAGCAGATTAAAATTTGAAATATTTTGCGACATATTACCTACAAACTAAAGATTTTTATATAAATATTTGACACTGTTTTAATGGTACAGTATATTTTGCGAATTAATAACTAATGGGTAAAGTTACAACCAATAAACAATATTTCTGTTTTTTCTCTTACATTTTTCACTCTGTCATCCCATGGATCTCCATAGTGGCCTGTATAGTACTTCAAAGCATCACAATCTGCTTGGGTGGTCTTTGTCACAGGCACCACACCGGCTGGGCAGTCAAGCATCACATACGGAGCCAGGTTCGACATCATTTCTATAACAGGTTTAGGCAAAGTAAAGTTCTTTGGTTTGCATTGATTTTTTAATAAGTTAGTTTTTCTACTTTGGGTAGGGTTGAAAAAACATTGTTGATACCTTATCTTAAACTTTAGACAATTGCTTATGTGGAACAAGGTTCTGAGATAAAAGTGTTTCTAGTATGGTACAGTTAAAAACTTTGAAACACTTTGTATTGATTTGTATCATTTAACTATTTTTATTATCTTTGCATTGCAATTTCTAAAAAAAATGTTTTTTGTTTAGTATTCAAATAATCCAGGATTAGTTGGAAAAACAGTAGAGTAACTTGTAACTTCCCCAAAGGTTTGCAACCTTGTAACGTGGAACCAGGATCTGGGATAAAAGTTTTGCTTGGACTGCAAAAAATATTCAATACCAATGGCAAGATAGTTTCATAGACCAAAATGATTCAGACAAACTGACTGTGTAAAATATATCTCCTTGCCCTTGCAGGTAATAAACATGAGAGTCGAAAAAATATTTACATTCAGACATTTTTAATTTTAAACAATCCCACTGTACCTGTCATGTAAAGAATGTTTTCTGGGGGACATGCAACCACAGAGTAAGGAGGGCATATGATTGCGTCTAGACTTCCGGCCTCTGTTTCCCAGCCAGCGTAAAACTCCTCTTGGTACTTATGCAGGTCAGCGATTAATTCACACACTTTTACAGCACTAATTGGACCCCCTGCGACTATGGAGAACATTTTCCCAATTCTTGGATACTAAAAACAGTATAGGCATTGTTTAAGGTGCGTGTGGTTCGTAAACTGGGAAAAACAATAAAAAAACTGTGTCAGAAAATTAAGATGTTTTTGCTTACATAAAATGCACAAAATACTACCTACCATCCAATTAAGGTAAAATTCTTTAATTTGCTTTACGACTGGCGGACAGGACAAGTAACTGTAATATTGTTTAATGGCCGAGGTAACTTCGATATCCTTCAGTTGCTTTATTACTTCGATTCCGCCTTCAGTATTAAGCACTGAAAAATATGCAGGCAATGTAAAATTGTTCACATAAAAAGCCAAAAAAATCAACATAGACGTACAGCTCATGTTCAAGCGCATAGCTTCTTCTGGGTTTGGAAATTTGAATGGCACCAAAGTATGTCCAGCTTTTTCAAGTGCCTTTTTGGCCTGCAACACTGCCCTTTGTATTACTGGAATGGGTTTGCTGTAGCCATTATCAACATAATAACCAATTCTAAGCGGTTTGGTAGAGCTATATACCTATTATGTTAATTTGCGTAAATTATATAGTTAAACCATAGAATAAACTTACTTTTTATTAATGTATTTTTTCTAGCACAAGTAAAAAACAACTTATAAATATTTCTATACAAAACCATAAAAAATAATTAAAATTACCTCTTCATTAAATGGCATTGGTGCGACATAAGGATCTAATTCAAACATCAATGGACAAAGGGTAGCCTTCATTGCCAGCACAAGTGCGTCAACTTTTTTTGCCATTGGCCCTGACGATGGAATAACACCAACAATGCCTTCGTTGGGACCTAAACAAGATTGGACAGAAAATGTAATATGCGAAAGTTTCAGTTATTTGACAATAATTTTTTTTGTGGTATATGTTTACTCAATATTTCTTGAATAATAGTGAGTTTAGAAGAATTATCTAAGGTATTTGAAAGCAGTTTGCTTCAGATTTTCCAAATAAAATATCAAATTAAAGTATTACTATTACTTTATTTGGTACTCTGATCAATATCTACGAATTAATTGACCTATTTGTGCAGTAACATCACTCGTTTCAACCTGTTTTATTCACCTAAAATCTTATAATCATATTAAAATTTTAAATTTCTTGACCATATACTATACACAATAAATTTATTTATCAGAACCCATCCCTAGTCCAACCACAGCATCACTGTCACAAGTTGCAAAAGATTGTGGGGTTTACCTCGTTGGACGTATAAAACTTTTTACTTGACAAGTTTTACCACAAAAATATTTTATTGTTCTGTTTTATGTTTATTCAGTTGTGTTTTTTTTCAAAAAGTTCCATAATGAAATAAGATTTTAATGACTTTTTAGTCAATTTTAAGTTTTTGTATAGGCATTCTGCATCACTTCAACCATTCTCAATCATCATTGCTTACCATGGACACCCACCAAGCTCCATCGATTAGATCCAGGTTTAAGACCAGAGATGCCGCACAAGTGGGCAGGGGCCCGTACACTGCCGGCAATATCATTTCCGATGCCTAAAATGGATCCTCCATCACCCACCAAAGCCCCTTCACCCGAAGAAGAACCGCCTGGGGCAAAATCCAGATTGTGCGGGTTCCGTGTTTCACCGAAAATTGGATTGTTATTTCCAAAGCTTAAAATGTAAAAATAAAGCAATCTCAAACGGCCAAACGGTACTTTTCTGCAAAACCAAGCAGGACTACAAATAATATTTATTAACCTAAATCTTACAATGAATATCAAAGAAGCCCATACAGAAGTAGGTATTTTTGTAAACGCTTTATATAAACATTTATTTAAAATGTTCACAAAATGTTACCCACTTGTGTATGGGATTTGCTATTCATCCTACATTTAATTATAACCAGTTGAATATAAATTGTGCTGCATGTTAAACTTTTCCACTCACCTATACAAAGTTTGAGGAAAGTTGGTTCTTGCATATATTATTGCACCTTGCGATTTTAAAACCTTTATTAAGTTGCAATCCTCTTTACACGGAATATCAATGCCCTTGGCAACCCCGTATGTAGTACACAATCCCTAAACATATCAGTTGGAATGTGTTATTAAGAACTGTTGGTAGAAACTAGCAGTTTTGTAAACAAATCAATTTTATGACTTGAGTGTACTCCAATTGTTTTTTTTTTAAAACTTGACTTGACTTTGGTATTTTGCCAAATGACATGACTTTTGTCATTTAGGTTTTTTTATTAAATATTTTTGTGTAAAATTTGCTGAGTTTTAACCAAAGTTTTGCTTGTGAAACCATTTGCTTGCAATCTTCATGTTTGTGCTTTTACTTAACAAAATATTGCTTTGGATTGAAAAGGTTAAAAAATGTAATAATTTCTTATTTTAATTTAAAAAAATTACTAGATTTGCTTTGACAATTCATGAAAATCATGCTACTTTAAACCAAAATGCTTTTAAATATATTGACAAACTAATTCTCACTTTTATGTCTAAGTTTTCTTTGACGCTTATTGGCAATCCAAACAATGGATAATCTTCTGGATTTTGAATTTTTTCCAATTGTTTTGCATCATTTATAGCATTGGGTAGAAGAGCTGTTATGCTATTCGTTCGTAGAGTAGACTTTGAACCCTTTACATAATCATATATCATTAAAAAGATTATACAATAAGAAATGCTGGATTAGAAGAATTATACTAGTGAGTTACACAACTTATACATTTTAGGTAACTCCTGAACAATGCATTAAACAAAGCAAGTCCAGTTTAATATATTTATATTTGTATGTCAACACAAAAATATATTCCTAAAACAAATTTACATTAAAGTTTTATTTAAATCAAAGGATTGGGCAAAGGTAAAACACCCCAGTACTAAATTTAAAAGTTTGTTTGTCTAGCAGATTTTAACCTGGTAAAGGTAGGCCTTCACTATTTTAACCGGACTTAGTTTTCTAGTCTGTGCAGCAGCGATCAGTTCTTGAACTGACATTGAAAGGATGTCATCTCTTTCGTCTTCCTAAACAAAATGTTTGACATGAAACAAATAAATAAATAAATAGGTGCAAGCACTGTTTTGAAAATGATGTAAAGCTTATTGTAAACTCCAAATAGCTAATAGGTTAATTATCCTTGGCTAGTTTAGCACAAATTAAAACTAATTAACTTACATCTTCATCTTGCAACTCATCCAAGGTTTGTTGGATGATGGCTTGTTCTTTATCTCTTATCTGTTTGCACCTTGCACGAAAAGAACTCTTCTTTTTCCATTTGTTGTAAATCTGGGCAGCTCCATATGCGACACTTAAACTAGCGCAAGCAATCAGTGCGGTTTTACCATGACCATTACGAAAGGGAATACGCAATTTATCAGCACAGGCTATCATGGCTAGAAGTGTTGGATTTCTTCAAAAATAAATCTTCTGTGTTTTCACACTTTGCAATGTAATAATTGCACTACTAAAATAAAGATTAACATACAAATAAAACTTAACCTTTCAATTATCCCTAATGCACATTTTAAAGTAGACTGACTTCCTACGAATTGAAACTATGCTGTTTTCTACGCAAACAAAATTTCTTACCGCCAATGAACTTAGTTAATCATTTGTGGAGGCTGAAGCCTTTCTGCAAGTTCAGCAAATTGTTACAGAGCATTTCTTAAAAACAGCTTTATATCTATTTCAACACTCCTAATAAAAATTGGTCAGAGATCTTTAAATTATATATATATGTACAGTACAACAAAAGTTCTGAAACATGTTCAAAGGTCGTGCAAATTTGTTACCGCTGATGAACTTAGTTATCCATTCATGGAAGCTAATGCCCTTTTACAAGCTCAGCAAATTGTTACAGAGAGCATTTCTTGAAAACTATCTATTTGAAAATTCCTAATAAAAAGTGGGGAGATAGTTCAATTAAATTTATCTGTACAGCAAAACAAAAGTTCTAAAACATGTTTAAATTTTGTGCAAAAATGTCTGCATAAGAGAAAAATATATTCCCAGACACAAAATGGCAGTAGATAACTATTTCCCAGGTTTCTACATTTCATGTATAATCAAATACCTTTTGGGGGCATGAATCATTATGCCCATCTTATTTTCAACACATAAATACTGATTTGGGTATAAAATGTAATAATAATTTTTCAAGTGAAATAGTCTACTAGCTTTTTGGAAAATGTTTCAAAAACCTGTCTATTTTCAATTCTCCTGCTTTTCACACCAAAATGTTGCATGTACATTTCTGTAATTTTTTTAAAGCATGGTATTACAAAGCTAACAAAGTACACCCGGAAAAGTATAACATTAATATGTCACTGGTGCACCTTAACAGGCAATAGGGCATACATTTTTAAAACTGCATAGTTCATTACCCTATTTTGATGATCTCATTTAAAATTGTTCTTCCGGCAATATTTTTTTATAAAATCTACCGATAATATGTCACATTAATATGTCACTGGTGCACCTTAACAGGCAATAGGGCATACATTTTTAAAACTGCATAGTGCATTACCCTATTTTGATACAGCAGAAATCATCACGAGTACAGACACTTAACAAACAAGTTACAAGACTGAGAAGTAGAAGAATTAGCTGTGAAACATCAAAACTAGATCAAAGGCACACAAACACTTATTAAAAGAACAAATTAGAATATTGAAATAGAGATGTTTAATTCACAGTAGAAAATATGTACAATTAAAAAATTATAGCAAACCTAAGTAAACCTAATGTAAATCCAGGGACACCAACATGCAACGATATAAAATTTTCACGGGCCGGATACAAAATTTTGTTTTGAAATTACTTGACTTTAAAAATATTAAAAGAAGGAGACATCAAAAAATATTTTCCAAAATATATAATTGGCCTCAGTGGTGGGATTCAATTTTTTTGTCAGCCGGTTCTACAACAAAAGTCATATTTATCAGCCGGTTCTGTTACAAAAAGTCATATTTTTTGGCAAATAAACTGATTATTTTTGATATGTGGCAGAATGTCGTTTTATGAAGATACATAGAGATTTAAAGTTTTCACAACGACAGGATGCAACCCCCGGGTCCAGGGAGTGGTGCGAACCGGCTATATCCCATAACTATAAAAAAGCAGCTGTTTTCTCATGACCTGTACTTATCACTTAACAATTTAATTGTCGGACAAACAACCACAAAATAAAATTACAACAATTATAAAAATTAACACAATGCATAACTGTTACGTGCAAACTTGATTATATTAAACATTAAACCAAAAAATAAGCTACTTACATATCAAAAATTGGTGTTTTGGATAAAGCAAAACAGTAACCAGTAATTCTAACTGGTTCGCTGATCTCATGAAATTTTGTGAGACGGTTCTATAGAACTGGTTCAAACCGGCTGAATCCCACCACTGATTGGCCATATAAAATAGCATTTAGTAAAAATTTTAATCAAAATTTAGCTAGAATTTGACAAATATTTTGATTATATAACTGTATTTTCGGATCACTAAGAAAATGTGCCACGGGTCGGATTCGGCAGTAGTTTAATGGACACTGGTGTAAATTATGTATATATATATATAACAATGTTAGCTCTCATAATTACATATTTTTCAACAAAATGTGCGCACAATAAATTGAAACTGCAAATCATTCACAACAAGACCCCGCAGTAAGTAGCCGTTATACAACATGGCAGCAAAAGCGAAAAGATTACACCTTGTCTTTTTTGCGAGTTCTACTTCTTTAGGGATAACTCAAGCTCGTGCATAATTTTCAGGCACATTTCGTCTCTCCATGGTTTTGCCACACACTGCACTCCAACTGGCATGTTAAGACTGTCTCTGCATGCCTTCGAGGAAAAATAAGTTGTTCTTATTAAATCAGCCCTGTGTTTATTTTAATTTTAAGCCCAATATTTCAGTCCTGGGGTTCTTTTAACCTTTTCATCAAAAAAACTATGATTGTAATCCTACAATACAGTGTTGTAATGACTTAAGTTAATTCCTTGTGTGCACTTAATGTGAACTTAAGGAACTGTTTTCAAATGACTTAACTAGGTTTTAATACCAGTGATGTGACTTGCTCTGTAACTTAGACTGGGACTTGACTTGTTATTTTTGAAAACATTGGACTTAAGTTAATTCAAAATGGCATGTTTACTTACAACACTGCTACAATATACCAGTCTTCAACATAAGATGCTTTATTTCAATTTTAAACCTAGCTTTTACAGTCATGTGTTTGGTTGTTAACTTATTTCGGCGTGTTTATTCATCTACAACTGTGCAGTAGGATTTATAAAATGTTCTTAATGCTACCATATATTTCAATCTCAATTATATAAGATGCAAACATATACACCTATTTTCGAGCTGGTTTTTTGAAAAAGATAAACATTATGTAAAAAGATAGCACTTTTTAACTGGAGTTTGTAGCATGCCTGTTTGCAAAGTAACAAAATTGTAAAATTATTTTGTTTGGCAATATTTTTTTTTGAAATGTACTGATGTTTTGATGGCCTATACCAGCAATCTTCATCGGGGTAATGATATGGTAATGTTACCCTGATAAACATTTCCGGTATAGGCTATCAAAACGTTGGTACATGTATTAAAAAAATATTGCCAGAAGAATAATTTTACAATTGTACAATGCATGGCGGCAACAGTATATACAAAGATTTAACTTGAAAAATAAAATAAAAGTTCAAAACAAGTGGAATAAACAACTTACCATCTTCAAGTTTTTGTCCCAAGGGTCATTGTAGTGGCCGGTATAACCTTGAAGAAGGTCAATGTCATTTTGTGTGACCTTGGTGACTGGCACTACTCCAGCGGGGCAGTTGGTCAGGTTGAACAGTGCAAGGTAGCTCATCGTTGCTGTGATATTGTGTAATATTTTTGAACTAAATTAAGTAATAGGGTGTAACCATTTTATGCATTCAATTTATAAATATTGTCCTTTGCAATTGAAAATTGTGGAAAGCATTGCCTTAGGGTTTAGAAAGCTTTTGTAAAAAAGCGCAGACAAAACCGGATTTGCATTTTTTTGGTTTAAAATTTTAGTTGAACACAATATAAAACCTTAAATTAGCAACCTTTGTAAAAAAACGTGTACAATAACGTGATTTGCATTTCTTTTGTCCAAATTTTTTGTTGAAAACAATATAAATCTCTAAAATAGAAACCTTTTGTAAAAAAGTACAAAAGCCTGATTTTTATTGTCAGATTTTTTTTACAAAACTTTAACTTTTATTAAAAAAAATAAAACCCTAACTTAGAAACCTTTACAAAAAAAATACGTACAATAATCTAATTTGCATTTTTTAGGCCCAAAAAAACCCTAAATTAGAAACATTTGTACCTGTCATGTTCTCAAAGTGTTTAAAAGGGGCGGCGACAATCGGATAAGGTGGACAAATTAGACCATCAAGTTCACCGTCCTGCGATTCCCAGCAATCAAAGAACTCAGCCTTGTAATTGCTTGTCTGGCTCTCCAAGTCCCAAAGGCGATCGACCGAATGGTCTTCCCCTCCGTGCAAATAAAAGTCCTGAGCAACCCTAGGCCACTAAAAGTAAAAAAAAAATATTTGGCTTTTTAAGACTAATTTCTATGATTCTTTTGAAACCTTAGTTTTAAATAAATTCGCTTGTCCCATAATGTAGGATCTGAGTCTATTACCCATTACAAGTCAAATTATTGTTAATATTATAATTTTTTAGTTATTGGTAGTCAATATTATTGGTACTTGTCCAAGATGGTAAAACAAATAGGATCACATTTTAGAAATCAAAATATTGAACAAATTAAATAAAACTGAAAAAAACATTTACTGAGTTTAATCCACTCTGTGAACATCCTTAGTTTCTTTTTTAGCCAGATTTTTTTAATTATAAAAAAAGTTTAATTGATGATAAGACAAACTTTTTTAACTGATAATGATGCAAGTACATATTGAAAAGTCTTCAAGATGATGTCGATTTAATTGAACTATTTGACTTTGAGATTCATCAACATCAAGCTACATTACAGATCCCTGCATAGTGTTATACGTTAATAAGATTGCGGTCAAATTAAAAGCTTCACAACTGCTGTTGGCGGTTCTCATACCACATGGATGTTAAATGCAGCGTGCTAATTTGTATAAATGTACCTTTAGTCCCATGAGACTAGATATAAGCCAGCGTAGAGAGGCCGGGTATTTCCACTTGTTGTAGAGTACTTTTAATTGTGGCTCTTCAATTTCGTTCTTCAAACTTTTCATCACTGTTGCACCACCATCAGCATACAAAGCTACAAAATAAAAACATCGATCTAAAAGCATATTTATTTTATTTTTAAATAAATGTGGTTTACTGCAGCTTTTGAATGATCACACATTTATCTAACATGGAAGTTTATTTTCATATATAACAGTAAAGTTACAATACCAAATTAGAATGCAACCATTTTTTTATTGTTAAAAAAAAACATAATCCTTTTTGGCATTGTGTTATTTACTTATTCTTAAAAACAATTCTTCTTAAAAAAAAATAATTTCGATAGAGATAAATTTAATAAAGGTTTTGCGTTAATCTAGTACTGCTTTTTAAACCATATATAAAAACTTATTTAGGCATTTCATGTTAATAAACAATATTTTGGTACGTCTTCTGTACTAGCACAGGAAATAAAAACATAAAAGAATACCCTTTGCATGAAATTAACAGACAGTTTTCAAAACAGGAAATGTGCTAATAGTTAAGTAATGTGTTTTAGACAGCAGCATAATAATGTGCTAATACAGCGGTACTTAACCTTTTAAGTGTTGTGAATCCTAAAAAAACACATTAAGGCATTTAATTAGGCCTTTTAAAAAATATATAAAGTTGCGTGTTGCAATCATCTAAAGAAATTTTGGAAAAATTGCAGAATATAACATATTCATTAAATTCTAATTGATTTATTCGATTCTTTACAACTTGTTTTTTTAATGTAAGTGAAAAGATTCGGGTCGTCAAGGCGTAACTATTATTTTTATGCAAAGTGTTTGGTTAGCAACAAAAACGTTGAGACCCACAGATGTAAAGAATAAACAACACCAGAATGAACCAACGATTTGCATTAAAAAAGAATATAAATATCTGACTGGCACTATTTTTTCCTATTATCAGAGATATCAATAAAATCAAAAGATAGAAATCCTAAATAGCAATGAAAAATTACCTCTTCTTTTTTGCATGAAAAACGAATTTCTTTATATTAGATATTCCACAGTTCTCTTTTAAAGGTTTAATTTGGTAGCTTGAGTATTAAATTTGGGTATAGCTTTAAGCGTGAAGGATAGATTCAAAATAATTTTCTAATTGACTTAAACCGCGACAAAATATCCTTTTATGGAAGGCCTTGTTTATTCAACTTTTACACATTGAATTTAGTGTAAACGTTCAAATACGGAAATCGCCAGGACGATCAACATGAAATGCGTGCGGCTTTATCTTGTATCATCTTCGTTTTATTATTAACAGATTAATAACCGCAGTGCAAATAGATAAATTAGAAAATTACCAGCAGTGTAAATTCTCATTGCTTCTGCAACCCTTGGAGGGCTGAACGGTACAAGTGTGTGACCTTGGGCCTCCAGTGACCTTCTTGCAATGTCAACAGCTCTCTTGATCGCTGGAATTGGCTCGTTGTAACCGTCGTCGTTGTAGAACCCAATTCTTAGCTTTCTTGTACTTTTAAAGACCTGAAGAATGAATGTTGCAGCATTGGTTTATTATTATAATGGTGTTTACTAATAGAATGGGTTTTGCTTCTAAAGAGTTCTGGCAGGATTTAAAAACAAAATTTTGAAAAATCATAATACCAGCTTTTTTGTATTTGATGACTGAAACTATAATACCTCTACTTCTTTAGGGAAACGTTGTGATACCATTTGGTAACTAGGTCTCTACTTGTATTTCAAAGCCACTATTTTGTGCTGTTATAAAAGACAGCTAAAACATCGTGGGATGTATTTCGTCACAACAAAAAAAAACAATACATATTAAATGTAAAGTGGCAATTTACAGTTGTCTAATATTTTGTGTGTCTGAGGACTAATTGTTTTGACAGGAATTTACATAAGGCACACTTAATATGTTTAAAAAGTTTGTCTGTTTATAGTATATCAACAAATCAGTTATGTTCCACCTCTGCCTCAAACAGATTTCGGCACATCTCGTTACTACTTAAATTTGTGAAAGAAAAGACACACAGCAAAATACCTACCCTAAAGTCAAAAGGCATGGGTGGAACATAAGGGTCAAGCTGAAACATCAAAGGACACAACAGTGCATCCATGGCTAAAACAAGGCTGGTAACATCTTTAGCCATCGGACCCACTGTGGAAGCAATTAGAGTTTGCCCTGGCAAGCCTCCTATAAACAAAATAGAATTGTTTAAATGTTTTTGGTGTGTAGTCTTTAGTTTTTGGCTGGATAAAAGTTTGGGATTTAGCAAGAGATTTTAATGGCGATCGATGTTCCACATAACTATGTACAACCTTTTCAGGAGTAAATAATTTCTTTAAAAGAGGGGTGGATATAAGTGTAAATCTAAGGGTGAAAAAATTGTACCTAACGTAAAAGAATCTACCAATGTTCATTTAGTTTGTAAACTTGTGCCCAGTACAACAGACCTAAATGAAAATGTAATGTATTATAAAAGGACTATTTTATAAAATGATACATTTTTGGTTTATGTAAGTTTGTATATTTTATAGGTTTTGCTTACATGAAGTATATACAAATTTGACAGATGTTAAAATATACTTCAAAAGAAATATATTTTTGAGTCCTGCAAGGCTGCAACATTCCAAAACATACAACCCTCAATTTAACAAAAATTGACTCTTATTTAATAATGTAGGATTGGCATTATTATATGTTGATCAGTGGTCAACTTAACTTCACATGTACAAATTGCCTGGACAGTTTGACCAAGTTTACCAAGCAGACTGAAGTATGCTTCTCCACATACCAACAATTCTGTTCTTGCTAATTCGGTTCTTGGTCAGTTTCAGGCCACAGATGCCACACAACAACCCTCAATTTTGCAAAAAAAGATTGCCTTTTTAAGAACTGTTGCACTGAATATGTTAAAAAGGAAATCACCTTGACCCTTGCAAGATAAATGTCGACCTTAATTCCTGATCAGTAACAGCAAAATAATCTAGCAAAGCTAGCAATTCAGGTCAGACACATTAACCAGATCTTAAAAGATATATATATTTCGCCAACTAAGGCATCGTCAGTATATCTTATTCAAATAGAATATATCTTATTCAAATAGAATTCTATTTGAATAAGATATACTGACGATGCCTTAGTTGGCGAAATATATATATCTTTTAAGATCTGGTTAATGTGTCTGACCTGAATTGCTAGCTTTGCTAGATTATTTTGCTGTTTTTAAGAACTGCATTATTATATATATGTTGATCGGTGGTTAAGTTAATGTAAGTTCAAAAGTACAAATTGCCTTGGCAGTTGGACCAAGTGTACCAACCACATATGCTTCTCCACATACCAATAATCCCGTTCTTGCTAATTCGGTTCTTGGTTGGTTTCAGTCCACAGATGCCACACAAGTGTGCCGGGTGCCGGATACTGCCGGCAATGTCGGTTCCAAAACCCAGCGGGGAAGCACCTCCCCCTACCAAGGCCCCTTCACCTGCTGACGATCCGCCGGGGGCAAAATCTTTCCGAAGGGGGTGAGATGTTTCGCCGAAGATTGGGTTGCAACCTGCCAAGCTGAATGACAAGAAATGTGATGTTAATAAGCAACCAAAAATATTCCTTAATCCTGGGGTTCTCATAGTGTATTTTTTTCCATTCATAGTGTATTTTTACAAGGGACTGCTAACTATTAAAATTGCAAGGTACTGTTATTTAAATTTTTTAATTTAATAAATTCATATATAAAGTAGCGTTGTTTGTGCTACCAATAGTTAATATCTGAGAACAATCAGGGTCAGATGTGATTGTTTTTACACATAATTATCCTTAGATGCAGTTATTTGTTTACCCAAATGTACACTGTACTTTTTTACGGGCTATGTGATAGTTCAATGTAAAATCCTAAACTAAACAAAATAAGGAGTTGAAAATCTTGAAGCATTTTTATATCATAATTGTTATTTTGACCAAATCTCCTTTTATATGTTTTGGACAACCGATACCCAATAACATTACCAAATTTTTAAATAGATATGCCCTGGATATGGTAAAAAAATAGGTAGATAAACTGAGTGCAAACAACACTCAGTTTATCGACCTATTTAATTATACAACTCCTATTTCGCATATTAATTTTCATGATGCTGAAAGTTGGAAACTTAAATATATAAATGTCAAACAAAGACAAATTTTGTATTTCAAAAAAAAATGTTTGTTTTCGGGGCATTTTGATAGTAAAATATCTGCCGAAATTTGCGGATACTAATATATTCGTATGAGACATATATCAGCCAATATATTTTGGTAATTCAATATCGGTCTATCTCTATTTAAAAATTTTACCTTAACATCAATTGTGGAATATTGGTCTTGACATAAGGAATCGCACCACAATGTTTTAGCACTTTAACAATCACAGCATCATCATTGGCAAAGTTTCCTAACCGTTTGGTCATTCCAAATGTACTTTCAAGTCCCTAAACAATGATACAGCTTGACATATAGACATTCTGATTATGGAAAAACAAATATATATTAACAAAAACAAACATATAGCAAGCTAATAAAAATAATAACAAAAACCAAACATATAGCAAGCCAATTGTTTTAGTGAAACAATTAACATAAATACTGCAAATTTTAACAAAAATGTCAATTTAAAACACTATTAAACTCAAAGACTTAAAATCCAACCCAAGTTATTTCTCCAAAAGATTTTAATCAAATTAAGTCTTTTTACCAAAACGACACAAATCAAGTTATTTAAAAACAGCGACTTAAGTGCACCAAACATAAATGCATGTGATGTATAGCATTAATTAATGCTGTATATTAATGTTGATTTTTAAGTATGAACAACCAAAATTAAGATTAAAATAACAAACAGTATAAAGCTATTTAACACAAAGAGCAGTAAAAGTACTGGCTATAATAAATAATAAATGGAAAATAATTTGATGCCTATAGTTGTGTTGAAGTATGTTTCGAATTCAGTTGTTGCATAATGTTAAATTTAGCCTAAATTTTAACCCAAAATTATAGTTAAAAGTAACTGATTTAAACGCAATATTTTTTTCAAAATAGGTATATTGTGTCTTTGGCGGCTAAAAGTAAGTTAAACAAGATATTGTTTATTTGAACACAAACAGATAAACGTAGTATCTAAAGATGCAACAAAACAATATAAAACAAAAGTTTTTTTTAAAGTGTGATAACCACAAATTTTCAATAACTAGTTCCAATTGTGAAATAAATACCTCAAAACTTGAAAAAATAGTGAAAATAAATACAAATACATAAAATATTTTTTATTAATTTTATGTATTTATTGATGAAATGCTATTGCAATTTTTCAGCTTGACTGCAGCACAATGAAACTAATTCATCATATATTCAGGTACAACACTTAAGATTATTTTTTTACCTTTGTTTGGATGCATTCCTTAAGACTGACAGGCAATCCATAAAGGGGCATTTCATGGGGTTTCTCGATGTAAGCCAGCTTCAAGGCTTGTTGCTTTGCATCTTCTAATACCCACGTAATACAATTTGTATCCTTGTCAAGAAGACAAGCCTATAAAGAAGAATTTATGAAGAAACAGATTTTTATAATTAAAAAAAAATCTTTTTTATAGTTAATAAATAGACAATAAAAAGTTAATTTTATTGTATTTAAATAACAAGTCTAAACCAAGTGTACAAAATTAAACTATATTTTTGTCAAGTAGTGTAAATTTAAAAAAAAAGTATATCAAGACAAGTTTAGATTTAATGAACGAATTTGTTTCAAAAACAATTAAATTTGTCAAAGAAAAAAATTTAAATGCACAAGCATAACATAAATCATCAAAAAAACATGAAAAGATGATAGAAATTACCTGAAATGTAATCACACCTTGTACATGAAAAGCTCAACAACTTTCAATGGATCCAACTTTCCCTCCTGGGCAGCTTTGATGATTTCTTCGGCGCTCATTTCTTCAATCTCTTCTTGATTCTTGCACTAAATGCAATTACATTTTTTATTAGAAGTAGAAATAAATTTGTGTTCTGTACATTGCATTTCATTCTGATAACGGTACCCAATAATTTAAAACAGCATGGCTGCCTGAACTAAAAAATACATTGATTATTACGGCCAAATAGACATGTTTGGTGCGAGAAAAATTGGTCACTTTTGCTTGATAATCTACAATTTTCTGTGAAATTTACGATTGAAGGTAGAATTACAGCATTAAAATGCAAACATTTGCAGAAATGCATAAATAAATAAAGTACCAGATAGGCACCAACCAGTCTGTATTGTGTGTCAGTGATAAGCAATTGGTGTGCACACTTGAATTAGTAACTTGCACCCAAATTAAAAAAAGGTTGAATTGTGTTTGATTCCTGAACTTCATAAAATCCCTGCACACCTCAAAATTTGGTGCTGGTGCTGCACACCCGACGTCTTGGCGTGAAGTGCCATTAAATGCAGACTGGGCACCTATAACATCTAATTATCTAAACAGTATACCGATTAATGAACATCCTGGGTAAATATATTTTAATTGACATCCCAAGTAAACACACACTGTATCGGATAATACTTACAGATTCTTTGAGCTGGTGAATTGTTTTCGATTTCAATTCGTTCAGCTCTCTGAGTTTTTGATTCACCTTGGCCATTGTCTGTCTGTATTTGACCCATTTGTAAACAAGAACCCCGCTTCCAATCAACACAACAGTGCCAAAGCATGACGCTTTTGCAGACCTAATGCCATACACTTCAATCATGCCCGGCATTCTATATGCAGTGCAATAAGAAAATTATTGTGGTTTATTCCTTTAACAAAATTCTGAAAGTAACAAAAGTCTAAAATTGTTATTGTGCTTTTTTAAAACTAGAATCAAAACATTCAATCAAAATATACACTGATTAAAGCAAATTTTAGTTGCAGAGCAATTAAAGACTATTGTTATAAACACAATGAAACTTCAAAATAAAACGTGGGCTACATAATCTGAAAACAGGACAGGCTGTTTATATAAGCTTGCATTTTATTCCTAGTCATATCCATCGTTTCCGCTACACGGTTTTAAATTTGCAGAAATTGCAAAGTCAGGGAATTGAGATTAGTTTATTTACCAACGGTTATTCCCCAGTTTTAATTCCTTGTGTCATTCAAAAATACAATACTGAATTTTAAAAAATAGCGAAAAAACACAACTGTTTACTTTAAAAGATACCCAATGCTTTTCAATTTAACTCATTCCAACGAACTGTCATTTTAAAGATTACTGGGTGCCTGCGTGCTTGCTTGCGATATTACGACTTTCTATACTTACATCAAATTATACGCCGCCCTGGAGCGTTCAAGCGTGAAAAGGTTTACACGTTTAGTGATTGAATAAAAGAAAAATCCGATTTGTCCCGGCAAAAAAGGTTTTTACGAACCAAGGCTTGGTGATATGTTCACTTGATTTTTCTCTCTGCGGAGGTGGTTGTGTGGGTCCTGGGTTAGGGACTTATGAGGCGTTAACTTAAAGCGTTCGGCGTTTAATCTTGTCAGTAAATTCATTTTTTTTTGAGTTTTTTTAGGTAGTGCTAATATCTCAATTTGAAGAGTAGTCATATCTCATTTTGAAGAGTAGAATCGTAGCTGTGAATGTCACAGAGGGCACATTTTAATTTTATGGCCGAATAATAGGACTGAATTTTATTATTTATAAATATGAAAATTTTTTTTTAAACAGTCTGATTGCTAGCTAAATTAGGTTGCTTTGAGTAATGTGTAAAAAATTCTGAACGATATCTGGTTTACTTCCGGAGATATTACGCAAAGGATTTCGAGCTGCGTGCTTCCGTACTTTGTAATTTTGGCGGCAGTTGTTCAATAATGTAGAGTTTTGTATATTTTTACATTAATCTTTAGCATTTTGATATGTTTTTATAAAGCTGTTTTTCTTCAAATGATATAGATTAAAAACGCACAATTGTTAGCTGAGGCAGTTGGTAGATTAGACTTAAAGTACTGCTGTTTAAATAGACAAATGTATGAAATGTGCACAGGCGTAAAGTTACAACTACATCAAAAAAGTTAAAGTTTCTGTTACTTTGGAAATTATAAATTACTAGTTACCATGATTTTTTATTTCTATTTTTTTAAACATTTTATTTCGTAGAATTACTACTAAAAATCATAAACATGTTGATATGTTTGAGTTGGTTTTGAGATTGTTATAAAAAATAAAATTCCAATTTTGTGTATGTTAATATACATAAAAATAATTCTGCTTGTTAAATTTAATCAGCTACTAACATTTACTTTTTTGTATTTTTACACTTTTATATTTATGATATCTTTTCCATTGTGATCAACATTGTTTTATGTTTTAAAAACATTTATTTGTCATTTATCACAGCTAGCTTAGCACAATGAGTGAATATATTTTAGTAACGGGGGGAGCAGGCTATATTGGCTGTCATACGGTTGTGGAACTCCTAGAAGACGGATACAAGCCTGTTGTCATCGACAATTGTTGCAACACAACTTGTTTAGAGGGAGCAAAGGTAATTGCACTTAATTTCTCATAAAACTAGACAAAATTCACAGGTTAAAAAGTTATCCACTCTCAGCTGCAGTTGCGCATTTAGTCGAAAATTCCTGCTTGCAGTTTTCAGTATAGTACTTCATTTCCAGCCGTGCGAATTTTAGAAATAATGTTTTTTCAACCTCACAAATTTTAGAAAATTTTTTTCAGCCTTGCATATTTAAGCTGCATAAACCTATCCTCTGTGCAATGTCCAAAGCTTCCAACCTGGCAAATTCTTATAACAAAACTAAAGTTGCTTTACAAAACTGAAACTTTTTTTAAAACTAATGTTGTTTAAAAACAATTCACAGCATTTCGTTGCAGTTTCACCAAAAATTAGAATTTTAATAAAATTAGTGTATCTTTTGCCTTCTATATCCAATAACAAGACCTAAAGAACGTTTGCCCTAGAAAACTGAAATATTGTATTACCTATCGAAATCTTACACTAATGTAGTTTTAACACAATTTACAGCGTTTCGTAGCAGTTTCACCAAGATATTTAATAAAAGTATTACATCTTATGATTTTTTTATTTTCCTTAAAATAAACCTCAATCATATTTTTTACAGAAGCCAGAGAGTCTGAAGCGTGTAAAGGAAATCACTGGAAAAGAGGTCATTTATCATAGAGTCGATTTGCTCAACAAAGATGATCTTGCCAGCATTTTCAAAAAGTACAAATTCTCGGCGGTCATGCATTTCGCCGGTTTAAAATCGGTCAACGAATCCATATCCAATCCAATGGACTACTATGAAGTAAATATCAGTGGTGAGTTTTCTGACTGAAATTTCGAATTTAAGGTGTCTTATTTTGTTCTTGTACAGATATATATTTATATATGGTAATCAGTTTTGCGCTATATAAAGGCAAATTGTGTTGTTTTATTCTCGACAAGCTTTTGTACAACCGTGCTTCACCAGGTCAAAGTAGAAAAAAGGCTAATTTTTTTCGGAAGAACAACCACCAAAACCAGTAAATTTATTTTTTACTTTGACCTGATGAAGCATGATTTTGCGACAAAACAATACAATTTGTCTTTATAAAGTGCCACATAATTACCCTATTTAGACTTAAGACAAATTACAAATATTTAATATCAGTTTTTAAGTCACTGTTTTAAATGACTTGACTTCTTTTTGGGGTAAATGACTTAACTTGGGCTCATTAAGTCCAATGACTTTTGTTGAAATACAGGGTTTTTTTAACACTTATGATAAAATGGAACGATTAACCTCAATTTTACACAAAGAAGGATTATATTGTTGCATGTTGTTTTTGTGTTATTTTTTACTCGAAAGTAATTGCTTATAATCTTGCAGATTTACCAATTCTAATCAAATACATTACATTTTGGTATTAGTGATTTGTAACACTGACTGGAGCTTGACTTGGCAACTGATGACTTGGACTAGGACCTTATTGTTTACAACAATGATATATTTGCATATATTATATCTAAAAAAATGCCAGGGATGTAAAAAATATGTAGATGTTAACAAATATTTGGTATTGGTTTAAAATTGAGTTACTGTTTTATCTGTAGGAACTATCAACCTCGTGGAATGTATGAATGAATTTAATGTCAAAAACATGGTGTTTAGCAGTTCCGCCACTGTTTATGGTAAGAAAGTTGCTTTTGCTTGTATTTTTTCTTATTTTCCTTGTTAATTTTTTAAAGTTTAATTTTTCAAGATATTTACCATATATCTTATCTTTTGTTTTGTAAACGTGTCATCACATTTTTCTGACGTATTATGTTTTAATTGCAAAACTTAAATTTAGCTATACGATGTACAAAGCTTTTGTGTTTTGCTGCCCTAACAGTTATAATAACTGGAACTGGATATTTTTGTAATTCCTTTAGCAAAAATTACTCTATTAGGATTGCCTTTTTATGCTCTCGATTGTCTTCAAATTGATTAGCTCATTAGCAGTTTGAAAAAAACTGAAAAACCTTAAGCTTTTGATAAAAAATCCTATGATTGTTAAGTATAAAAAAAATAATTATGTACATCTTAACTTATGTGATTGTATCATAGTAAAACTGTTTTTTCTAACTATTTGAATTTTGTTTAACAACATTTATTGAGGGATCCAATTTCAGAGCATGGTAAACCATTATGTTTTTTTAGAAAAATCATAAATGCTCTTAAATTTGTTTCAAAAAAATGTAAGGCAAACCTGTTTACCCTCGCCTAATACTGTTATTATATGCTTATTCAATTTATTTTCCTACTAAGGACCTCCAGTTAAGCTTCCTGTAGATGAAAGCCACCCAATTGGTAAGGGCCTCACGAACCCTTACGGCAAGACAAAGTTCTTTATCGAGGAAATATTCCGCGACCTTTCCAAGGCACAGAAGGGCTGGCGGATTATCCTGCTTCGTTATTTTAATCCGGTTGGCTCCCATATTTCCGGTTTGATAGGCGAAGACCCACAGGGCCCACCCGGAAATCTCATGCCCTACGTTGCACAGGTAAATTTGCAAACTACTAAATCTTGTCTAATTCTAAATAGGGTAATCCGGTAGCACTATAGTATATAAAGACAAATTGTGAATTCTCGACAACCTTTTGCACATCCAGGCTTCATGAGGTCAAAGTTCTACTTTTTTTAAGTTCTACCTTGTTCAATACAATTTGTCTGTATATTGTAACACCTAAATACCCTATTTACAAACTACTAGTTATCGTTTGGTAATGTTAAGAATTTGCTTACTTTCATAAACTTACATTCCTAATTTGTTTAGAAAGCGCTTTTGAAAAACCTAAAAATGCCTTTATACAGTTACACGCTATAGATTAGTAATGCACTAGCTATAGTTTGTTGATGCATTTGGAATTGTTATTTCATAGATACGACAAATTCACACTCCTTTGCCAATTCACTAATCAACTGTGTTGGTTTTGGGCAGAAAATGCAAAAATTGTGGTAGATTTCTCATAATGCTAATTCTTTATTATACATTGCCCTTTAAGAAAATAATAATTTGCTTCTTTTTAAAAACCTACATTATTTAGAAATCATCTTCAGAAAACTATGAAATCACCCTATTTAAATGTCATGTGTTGAAAACATTTTTTTATGTTATACCACTTTTATGACCTATCATGTATCACCACGGTCCGGATGTGCTTATTTTTATGTACAACTCATGGCATAAAGTGGCAATTGTGGTTGTGCCTTGTATCACACTCCCTGTTAATTACACACCAAGAGTACCTCACCATTATTTAAACTTGTATTGATTCTAATCACACTTACATTGTCACACCTGTAATGTTTCCACCAGAAACAGGTTCCACTTAATTTTTTTTTTCAGTTTTGTGTTCCACTGTTAAGGAAGTTTAGAATACTGCAACAATTTTATCGAAGTAACAGCTGTGAATTGTCGACTGTAGTTACAAAAGTACCTATATTGGAGAGACTAAATATGTATAACTGTTGCAGTCCTTCAAAGTACCATACACAAAAAACACTGGTAATGAATTACGTTTATGTAGCGAACAAATTGTTTTTATAGGTTGCAGTAGGCAGACTGCCCATTCTGAGTGTTTTCGGCAGCGATTACAAAACCCACGATGGAACGGGTGTCAGGGATTTCATTCACATTGTCGACCTGGCCCAAGGTCATATTGCTGCACTTAAAAAGATGGACAAGGTCGAAGGGTGCAAGGTAAAGAAAACATGATTACCATAAAAGTATTAATGATTAAACCATGTGTAAACATCGTTTTCTGTCATATGATTAGTTTATATTAATGTGGAACCTGTAAATGTACCATTTTTTTTATTTACAGTATATTTATAGCTAGAAATCAGGTGATACTGTACAACAACAAATTATATCACTTAAACAGGTTTTGATTTAGGCAAATAAATATATATATCAACAAGTATATCAAAGATTTTTGATTTTACAACTTCTCTAATCCAGTATAAGAGTTTTTATCTTGTTTATTACAAAAAAAAAGTTAAATTTGTATGTCGATTTGATTTGTTTTGGTAGTATGTTTTTAAATGCAGTCAATTTTGCGTTTTTGTTTAAAGTAACACTTTTACAAATTTTGAGTGATAAATACAGCACACAGCCACAATATCAGTATGAAGTGTTAAAACAAAAGACAAAGGCTCTTCGTATAAAGCGATATTTTGCACTATTGGAACGCTTATGGAATTGTTTAAACGTGATACAGAACTCATGACCTTAACTTGTAATCGCCCTGAGGCATTTAACTTATTGTAAGACACAGTTGTAATTTTTCAGACTATCTAACCATTTAAAAGCACTTTAATAAAAATTTTAGCAAGACTTCTTGGTTACAGATGTCGGTTCTGACAACAAATCAATTTCAATAAAATATTTTTTAACAGGCGATTAATTTGGGCACTGGCCAAGGCTATTCTGTTCTGGATGCTGTGAAAACCTTCGAGCAAGTATCGGGCAAACCTGTCCCATACAAACTTGCCCCAAGAAGACCAGGTTTGTGTTTAATGTGTTTAAAAAAAATCTTGGTAACTTTTAGTATGACATGTTCTGTTCAGGTTAAATTTTTTTCATTTTATTGGATAACAGCCACTTGTCAGTTTGTATGTGGGTGTTAACTTTCATACCTACTTAGTAGCAGAGATTGGCAACAGAGAAAATTTAAAGGGATGGTAAAAGTTACACATTTGTAGTTGCTAGACCTACTAGTTTTTGATTTCTTAATATTAACCCATCTTTTTCAATATCAATACATTAGTTCTGAAAATACCAGTAAGTTATAGTTTTATTCAACTAAAATGATTTTTGTATTGTCTTATCTCCAAATTCCTATACTGGAGAACAGGAAATCTAATATCAGGCTAGAGTTGCTTCAAAACTATATTTGCGTTAATAGAATCTTAAGTGCCTACGTAAGAGCGAAAATTTCAACGCCCTTTTGGCAAACAGAATTTTTAACGTAAAAACAGAACGCGTTATTGAGCTGTATCCTTGTTCGTATCAAGACGTGGAAACAGGACGTGAAACGTAGTATGTTGACACAAGGCCTCTTCACTGAAGCGTTTGTTGACTAAAAGGCGATTCCCAACAGGATGTGAATTTAGCCGAGTGATTTGGGCGTAATGTTTAAGATCAATTTCGCCGTAATTTGGAGACGTGAAAATGGAATTGGGATGGGCATCTTAAAGTAATATGCCAGCTCTTTCAAATAGAGTTGTTCAGCTCTTTCGATTTTTCAATGCGTCAAGTTAAAAACCTTGGGCCGAACTTGGACAAGTGGATAATTCGAGTTGGCGAATTTCATGAAAAATCCTGGGCGAAATGTTTAAGAGCGCTTATGCCAGCTCTTTCGGTTAGAATTGTTTTTAATGCGTCAAAATAAGCACCTTAGGCCGGACTTGGACGACTGGATAATTTAAGTTTGCTAATTCAAAAAAATTAGAGCAAAATGCGGCTAATTCTAGGGCGTAAGGTTTAAGATCATTTTCGCCGAGATGTGATGACGTCAAAATGCACTTAAAGGCACCTTCGGGCATATATGCCAGCTCTTTCGATTAGAGTTGTTTTTCAATGCGTCAAAATAGGAACCTTGTGTCGGACTTGACCATCTAGATATTCTAGTTGACTTTCGTCGAGATTTGGAGGCGTCAAAAAATTAATTACAGGTTCTATGGCGTCGTTGGCATAAAATTCGCCACAAGTTATTGAACTCTATGCGGCTCTAAATTAATTTACTGAATTTAAAACGTGTCGCGTGAAATAAAAGATTTACATATAACATGTATATAACAACAACTCTGCAGAAAAATGGAAGTAGCGAAATATGATTATCGATTATAACAACTCTTTCGTTACGAGTTGTTTTTTAATTCGATTTTACAAGTGATTTATTTTAACAGTTTTTTTTTTCGGTTTACTTCTATTGTCAACAAAAAATAGAAAACTGTTTTTACAAGCAATTTTTTTCACAAGTGAATTTTTTTATTGATTCACTACTACAGTGAACAGAAATACCAATCTTCTGCCTAAAAATCAAAAACTAAAATAAAAATTGTCGTTTTTTTGCAGGCGACTTGGGAAACGTGTACGCCGACGCAAGCCTGGCCGAAAGTTTTCTAGGCTGGAAAGCAACCAAGACCCTTGAAGACATGTGTACCGACCTTTGGCGCTGGCAGTCGCTAAACCCGAACGGTTACAGCTCTGAACGTGACGATTCAGCGTAGCCGGGGCATACCTGGGCTCCTGACGTTTTGCGTGGGCGTTTGTTTTTTTAATTAGTGCAATTTTACATTTTTGTGTTCATTTTTGGGGAATGACCCTGGGAAAATGTTCGTCTGTCGGTTTTCGAATTTGGTGAAATGTCAATTTGGTACTGATTCTCGGCTGCAAATACCCGCCAATAACGAAATATCAATTAGGGTTTTTTTACAATTATAATCATGTTAGTTTTTTCTAGATTGAGTCTGTGATATATGTGACCAAAATTTACAAATTACAGTGTCACATCTGCACTGATAGTCGGATACAAGTTTTAGATGAACAAAGACACCTCGTATAAAGCAATATCAATGTTATTTTAGCAATCTAGCTGGTCTGAAAGCTGGGCTTTTATCCCATACCTAAACATGACATTAGGTGCTATTTTCGCGTCTTGCTTACAATTAATTATTGTTTTTTGCTGTTTGTTTTAAAGCGATTAGTTATGCGGCACACTTAATACTTAGACATTTTTCTTATTATTATTGTTTAATCAGCATAGACCAGGGGCGGGCAACGTGCGGCCCTTCGCCTTCTTCCAGATATTTTTCGCTAAATAAGGGTAATTTGTGTGCACCAATGTTGGAAATTTTGCTCTTTCAGTTTCCTGTTTAAAAGTGCAATGTAACCCATAGGCTACCTACACCGCTAACCCACAATTACACTTGTCTGCTACGACTTTTGCCGCGCATATTGACTGAAATGTTATGTTTAACAGCTGGTTTTGAATTATTGCTGTTAAATAGTTTGCGTCTATGCACATGTGGCCTGGAACCAAACATTGACAAGTTGGTTCAAAATATCCAACATCAGCCTTCTCACTAACTTCTATTTGAACATCCACATGTGTGTCTGCTATGATATTTCATATTCGCTTGTACTTGTGTTTTTGTAGTAAAAGCTGAAAATATCAATTAGTTTATTTGATGTGCGGCCCTCCTGTAAGCATTAAATTTCCTAACTTGTGTTAAAAAGGTTGCCCGCCCCTGACATAGACAATGTTTGATTTCTTAATTCAATTGTATTCAGCAATACCTTACTGTCTGTTTACCAAAAACTCTTTTTTTTCCCGATAATCTATACACCGTATCTTTTTGGCTGTGTAATATTTTTGCGGTTAGATTGCTTTATTTAAATGAGATAATTTAATAGAATTTGACATATATTTTTTGCTGTGCCCAGATTTACCCTGGAGTCCGAGTTTGTGTGCTTTTAAATAATGCGACTTTCTAGCGTTGCAAAGATGATTCTACAATATACTTTGCAGTGTACACAGAAACCCGAAAAAAGAGAAAAAAACATGTAAAAACCGACCAAAGAGTACAAATTTGTTTGTACTTTTACGGTAATTCCCATTGCACCTGCATTTGTCCTTAGATCTTTTTTTACAATATTATAAATTAATTTAAGGAAAAATGTTGTATTGCATGTGTGTACGTCGTTTACAAAAAGTAAACCTAGACCTAGATATGGCGAAAACGGACAAAATGCGTATACTGTGGTCTGTGTTCTACAAGCTATGCAGATACTTCCTGCACCTCTTGTATTTCCTTTTTTCAAAAGGGTCTATATTTTGGGTTAATTGACAGCAATATAGTGTTTTTATTTTTGCATAACATGATTTGAATTGAAAAGTGTGTAGCATAATCGGGAATTACATGCGTCATGCTTGCTTGAAACATTTTTTTTGTCTCTTTGCTGTTTGTATTTCATATTGGTAAACCTCTATGGCAGTGATTTTAGACGAATGAAAGACCAACGCAAAATACATTGGAATCGCACTTGGAGCTGATTTTTCCGCATACAATTTTCCGTCCATATTTTTTTGTAAATTTTTAACTTATTTCTGAAGCCGTTGCTAAGTTACTTGATGTTTGTTTTTGCTTAAGTATAGGCTTATACGCCCTTCTATGGGTTATACATTATACGTTTTGAATTCTCGTAGCGACAATCGTTAGGCAACTGATTTTGTACTTTCGTGTTTTGCATTTAGCAAATATCTTGCATTCCTAGCGCAATAAAAGATTTTATACCCTGGGGCCTTGGTGTTCGATGTATTCAGATCCCGCAACTTTGTTTTGCCACTTTGTTTTTGCTACTAAAAAAGTAAAAAAATATTTAACAGTAACTTTTCGAGCAGTAGGCTACGGTCGCGAGACGAATACAATAAGAGCAGATAAACAAATACTTACAAGTTCTCTTTAAAGATAGACAGTTATTTGGCTTCGTGTGCTTTGTGTTGTCATTTTCCACGTTATATTTGTAAACAAGCTTGTATTTATCTGTATCCCCCGGGGCATTATTCCGGGGTTGTTTACCGCAATAATATAAGCTAGAGGTCGACCGATACCCAAAACCGATTTTTTATGTTTTTGCCAACCGATACCCGTTACAGATACCGATTTTTTTTTATAAACCTGGGATATGGTAATAAATTAAATTAATAAAAATTAAAATCCAAACAGCATTTGAAATGTTAAAACTATTGCCATGTGCATTTTTCACCACGCCATGCACATTTTACTGTGTTTGAAAAACAAAAGTTGTGCATATCAACTTACAGCCTACAAGAGGCGTTTCGTTTCCTGTAAATTGAAAAAAAACACAACATTAGATTGCAGTTTTGCCATATATAGAGATATAACCAGGGATCAGCATCCATTGACCAACTATGGTTCATCGAGCTTATTTTATTGTTTGCGAAAGTGCAGTGCAAGATAAAAATAATATCGCTCCAAGCGGTTTCTAATGAATCACCAACATGCCAATCTTTTTGAAAATTGTTTGGAGAGGCACTACATCACAACATCACTTATCTTAGCAAGTTTGTACATCACGACAATATAAAATACATCGCGGCCGAATAAGAAAAAAAGAGCAGACAATGCTATATTTATTCTGGATAATCGTTTTTTTAATAGTAGAAATGATTATTAGGTACTATATTAACAATAAAAGTTGTGTAGTCCCTCGATTTCGATGCAGGTAACAGGGAGTTCATCGTTAAAATAGCATTCTATGCTTAGAACCCTGTGATTGTTGATTACCGGCGTGCGTTAAAAACTACTAGGCAAAGAAAAAAAAATACCCAAATTGTCGTTATTTATAAAAGAATACATTAGCAAAATTCGATTACTTACCAAGCTTTGTTAAGAAAGTTCTAAAAGTTAAAAAATAGCGTTTGTGACAACCTCCTTGTACTTTGAGCGTATAGTTATTGTTTTGCAAAAATCGACACAGATTTATGACGTTCTATTCACCCAGTCGAATCTTCAAATTCTCTGTTTTGTAAAACTTTCGAAGCAGAGCATCTAATGTGATAAAAAACAATATTTCTGCAAACATTGTCACCACCAAGTTCCGACGATGGCTGGCGTTGACAGAGAGAAGATCTATCAGTGGATCAACGACCTGTCGAGTCTAGAAACACGGGAAACTGCTTTGTTAGAATTAAGTAAAAAGAGAGAAACGGTTCAAGACCTTGCTCCTATGCTGTGGCATTCGTTTGGAACAATCGCTGCTTTATTACAGGTTCTTGCCATTATTTTAAATGTATTTTGAAAGTTTGTGATAAATAACAATTGCAAATATTTTTTATTTATCTGGTTTGATGTTATTTATCACTAACTCCGGTGCCTGATTGCATTCCATAATTTGTGGCCGCCAAACATTTTTTGGCTGAAATCCTACGCCAAATTATTTGGGTAAATTCACTAGGCCGGCGATATTTCACGCCAAATGATGCCCCTGGCGTGATTTGGGGCAGGCATTCCCCCCTGCCAAAGATCTCTGGCGAAAAGGCAGTGGAATGCAATCAGGCTCTGGTGCTGCTCTAGAATCCTACCACTTTTTGGCCGGGGGTTTATACTGGTAACATTATTAGGGCAGAGTTAGCGTTTGGGTTTGGTTGGGTCAAGTATTATTATATTTATCCCATATTTATTTATTTATTGCAAATTCAATTTTGACTCGTTTAGTTTCCAGTGTAAAAAAAGTGTTCTAGACTCAGATCTTAAATCCTTGTTCCGTTAATAAGCTCCGAGTTAAACAACTTGAATCATTACAAAATTAAAAAGTTCTTGTTTTTGATATCTACAATATCATGTCCCTAAAGACTTTTTGTGTATTAACCTAAAATGATTACAACAGGGTGTCGAACCGTTTGACTTTTCAGGTTCGGTTCGGGTTCAAGGATTTTTTCGGAATACGGTTCAGTTCCGGTTTCGCTTCTGAACAATTTTAAAGTTCCGGTTCAGCTCCGGTTCGACCATCGTTATTTCAAAACCGGTTTATAAAGTTCTGGTTAAGTTGCGTTAAATCTAAATGTGGGTCAACAAATGAAATGTGGGTCAACAAATGTAGAGAATAATCTTTGAATAGTAAGTCATTCAATCAAAGTTACGTGACGTATTAAAAAAACAGCAACTCAATATTGAAATATCTAAAAAATCAACGTTTTTTAATCAATATTCAAATTAGTTCATAAAATTTTATACATTGCATAACTTGAGTCCTTAAAATACAAGTTGTGACGTCATGCTGGAATGAACCGCTTTTATTAACAGGTTAGGGTTCATGTTCTTTCAAATTTTTCGGTTCAGTTCTGGTTCGGCTCCTTAAAATCGTTCAAAACCGGTTCAGGTTCCGAAAAAATTGACCCGAAACCGGTTCATAAAGTTATGGTTCGGTTCCGGTTCGACTCCCTGGATTAAAAATGATTTGCAATATGCATATTTCAATATTCATATATAAATCTATTTGTGGCAACTCTGAACTGCTGCTTTTGTTTTCAGGAAATTGTCAACATTTATCCTTCTATAAACCCACCATCACTCACTGCACATCAATCAAACAGGTAAATATTAAAAATACAAGTATTGTTTTGTTTTTTGTGCTGCAAAATTCGTCCAACGCACAATGTGTATTTTGATGCTATGCAATTCAAATGCATTTTTTAGTAAAGACACTAAAATTGTTTAAGCGAGATTAGAATGTTTCAATATTGTGCACTGTGCAGGCAGAAGTAAACAGCTTGAAATTTGTATGGTCGTAATAATTTTACTTGCAAAACTCATGCGGCAACAATGCTAATTTGTACAAATGTAAATTTATTACAATCGGAAACTATTAGCTCACCTTAAGTTTTTCATGTTTTGCAGAATTTGGCCAACTGGATGTTTTGGTATCTTCTTTAGAGCAAATAGATATATATAACCAGGTGTTTTGGTATTGTACTGAAGTTAATTTAAAAAAAATTATCCCATATTGAAGGACCAGTAGTATTATACCCTACAAACACTGGACAAATAATGTGAGATTTTACCAATAAAAGCTCACATTTATTTGTAACTTAACCTTAAGTGATTTTCTATTTGAAAAACAACTTCTTACACTTTCGTTGATCGCAACTTGTAGAATTTGGTTGAGCTTGTTAAACTGGGAAAACTTACTAAAGATTTATTTTTTTGATGTAAAACGTGTAATGGTTTCCTTTCCTTGCAAAATGGTCCAGCACACTGAAATTGGATATATCTATTTTAATTTTTTTCAGAGTCTGCAATGCACTTGCCCTGCTGCAATGCGTTGCCTCTCACCCAGAGACGAGGACAGCATTTTTGTCGGCGCACATTCCACTGTTTCTTTACCCCTTCCTACACACCACAAGCAAGACAAGGCCTTTTGAATACCTGCGCCTTACCAGCCTTGGTGTAATAGGTGAGTCTTGCAAATATGTTAAAAATTAACAACAACAAAATTTATTTTTGTTTGTCGGTTTTCTTACAAACACATTTTTGATGATATTTAGGGCAATAAGATATTTTATTGAGGAACTTTAAAACACTTAAAAATATTTTATTTAATGCAACAAAACTGTAAACTCCAAGGGATTAATTTAAGCTAAAAAAAATATATTAACTTTAAATATTTGCAATCAAAAAAATAATATATTATTTTTTAACCTGTTTATTTACATACATTCCCCTTCTATGCATTTAGGTGCTTTGGTAAAAACCGACGAACAAGAAGTGATCACTTTTCTTCTCACAACCGAAATTATTCCTCTTTGTCTTCGCATAATGGAATCAGGAAGCGAACTTTCAAAGACCGTGAGCTGTTTAAATTATTTTTACTGTATGAAATATTTTTTACAGTATAAATTTTAAGCATAAATGGATGGAGGTTGTAGTAATACGTAGTAGGAATATAAAAGTCCATACAGAGGTAGGTATAGCATTTTAATTTTTTCGAATATCTCTTTATTCATTTTCAACCGAATAAATCTTTAAGACTGTTAGGTAAAAGTGCTTTAAAAGCATCATTTTGGTTTTATATTTTGAGAACAGAATGAATACTCACCAGATTAAAAATATTACCCTTCCTATAACATTTTTTTGTCAATTCAAGAATTTTAATGCTCAACTTTTTTCGTATTGTTTTACTTATAGGTCGCCACTTTTATTCTGCAAAAAATTTTGTTGGACGACACCGGCCTTGCCTATATTTGCCAAACCTACGAAAGATTTTCACACGTTGCTATGATTCTCGGCAAAATGGTCTTGGCCCTATCTAAGGATCCGTCTGCAAGATTGTTAAAGCACGTCGTCCGCTGTTATTTAAGGCTTTCAGACAACCCAAGGTATGTGAACTGATTTAATTCTGTACAAAGTATATACTTGTATTTCTTTACATTGTAAAAAGAGCGTTGTAAGGCCAGACAACACAAAGCATTTTCTGAAAAGTGTTCTTACCTCCATCATTCACCCAGTTCCAGTTGCACTAGAATTTCTGCTAACCCATTTTTCCACTGAACTGATTTCAATTAGGTACACTATGCACAGATCTGTAGTGTAGCTTGAAAATAAATTTCAAAGCCAAATAGATTGAGTAAATCGACATCTCCTTAATAACGACGTTTCGTTAAAGGTGCACATACATTAACTGATGACGATACTGGTGCATATCGAACTGTGCAAATCTGAATTGTAGGTCTTCGGTCTTCTACCATTTTGATAAAATTGTTTCAGCCCAAAGGTTTGGTTCGTCCAACCGCACCTTCTTAAATGAACAATTTTGCAACTTAAACACAATAAAAGGCGTTTTTTCCGCTTTGTGCGAATCAATAGCTTTTTTGTATTGTAGCTTTTGCATTAAAAGAAACACCTCTCCATTCTTAAACTTAAACAAAATAAACCGTCTGGATTTCTTAAGGTCACTTATTTATGACGCCACGTTTGGATGTAACTATGTGACGCCATCTATGAACATGAAAAGTCAATTATTTCTCCAAACAAAATCCTGGGCGCCTGCTTCCAGTATATAAACCAGTGTTTCTCAACACATGGAGATGGGACCAAAAATAGTTTATAGTTTACTATTTTTATCGACCAAAAAAAGTTTATATATATTAGTTTTTAGATAACTTCTGATATTTCCCGAAAATTTGGAACAAAGCAAAACGAAGAAATAGCTCATAGCAACATTTTAAATAAATTTGTGTTTGTTTAATTTTTTTGTCTCATATTTTTGTCGCTCGCAAACTGTTCAGTTAAGAGGTTTGGGTCGCCAAAGCTTCGTTGTTATAATTATCCTTAGTTTTTGAGTCACCACGAAAAAAACTATTTATAGTGATGTCTCGTGCATATTTTGAATTATTTAAAATACGAATATCTTATGGTTCGTTCATTTACAAAATGACGAAACCCTGGGGTACTGAGCTGATCAAACCCGTTGCTTGAATATCTTGGACGAGATATTGAATGCCTGAATATCTTGGACGGGATATTAACTTAAAAAATAGTTACCACTTAAGCGATATTTTAACTTAAAGTGGTTTCTCAAAAAGGGTTGTGAAACACTGATAAAAACGAATTCACCATTCTTTCCAACAGAGCCAAGGAAGCCTTACGTCAGTGCCTTCCCGACCAGCTCAAGGACACAACATTCGTGAACGTACTCAAGGACGACAGCACCACCAAGCGGTGGCTCTCACAGCTCATCAAAAACCTGCAGGAGACGGGAATGACCGACCCTCGTACTATACCACTGCCGCAGTGAAATTGCTGGTTTTGAGAGACAAGCTAGGCTTGCTGTGGATCTGCAAAGCCTGCTTGCTTTATTTCGTGATTTTGAGAGACAAGTCAGGATGTGGTTCGCTTTGCGAAGTCTGGTTGCTTTACTTTTTTTCTTGGTTGCTATTTTTTTACACTTTGCTGCGAGTTGGTCGTTATACTACGGGGCGTCTGTTGCGAGATACTATAGAATTTCTATTTGACAACGATAACTGATGTTTTAAGAACAAAGTTGCCCGTTAGATTTGACACCAATTATTTCATTGACAAGGTCAATTATTTTTTAATAGTTAAAGAGGGCATTATTCTATTGAGACATTTCCTTTTTTGTATCTTGTTTTTTCCTTTTTTGGTAACTTATCCTTTTTGGTATCAATTTGCCTTCAGTTATGTAAATGGAATTTATTATAACATAAAATCCAAACGGGATTGAAAACGAAAAACCTGGACTCGACAGAGTGTGTAAAAAAAGACTCTGGACTCCAGTAAAGTCCGGAGTCCGACGTGCGCATGTGCAGTATCAATTTTTTAAACTGATAAGACGTCAAACTGTAACTTGCAAAGGTTGAATGGCATATGGTGGAATTTTTCCACTCGTGTATTGTGTGTGGATGAGTTATATAACCTCCACATATATGGATTGCTGAAAATCCACCTTATTTTAGTTACGTAAATGGGTAAAGTACAAGCTGTAGAGTCGGAGCCGGGCTGGCGTCTCGACGAAATCGCACATTCAGCCGGAGTCGGACTCGGAAAGGGGAACTCGGGTTCATTCTATTGTCCGGAGTTGGACTCGGTAGTCGGTTAATTTTAGCCTGACACCGCATCCCTAATGCTTTAGTTGTGTACAACGAACATCATTTGCCATTACACGTTTATCGGTCAGTTACGATATTACGACACAGTATCTGTAATCGAGGGTTATCGAACAAGATATTTGCTTACAAAGATACAAAGCCAGATTTTTTCTATATCTATAGGCCTATATGTCTCAAAAAAACGAATTTTCGTATGTTAGTTTTGAAAGGCTCTTCGATCTCTGTGGCATTATTATTGACGTTGCGAAGTAAAAGATTTAGTTATCTTGGAGTGTTCAAAGATATGTTCCGCGCTGCTTTTCGAATACACGTAGATGCTGCTTTAAATCGTGTCCAGACCGAAATACAATAGCTCTGCTTCACCTTTTTGTTCATTATATGTACAGTTTACCGTTGCAACAGTGCCCAGGGTTAAGTCACTTTGGCCAAAAGTTGAACTTAAACCAGCCTTTTCAAATATTTACAGTCTAGTTCTACTTGATTCTTGCTGCTGCTTTTTGGGACGAAATGTGTAAACCTGTATTTTTGTTTCTGGTAACAAATGGAGCATCATTCCAAACTTTTGTCGGGCTTTAGTTATTTTGTCAAACTTATGCCGTGATCTCTTTAATGGCTTCTTAACAGTAACTGTACATGCTCTTTTTTGTTAAAATCCCAATTTTCAGTCTCTTTAATAAATAAAAAACACCAGAGTCCGATCGTTTTATTTTGCTCGTTACTGTTTCTGCAGGGATGACGGACGTTTTTATCGCGTGGGTCTCTAAAACGAAATCTTAATTTATGAAAAAGACATAAGTTGACCGAACATTATATATGATGTTAATAATAATGCAGAACTTGCGACTTCATGTTTTGAAATGATAACAATATTTCTATAAGTTTGTTGAGACGATTTAATTTCAGTCACTAAAAGAAGAACTCGCATAAAGTATGTATGTGTTCGTCATCTTGGATTTTATATAAATCACGGACCGGGCTTTTTTGACAACAAAAATATTTTTTAACGTGGCTGATGCTAGAAAAATCATTTGGCTTTTTGGCTTTTTTGTCGTTTTTATGGAGTCTAAAACTGTAAAGGCTAAAACTAATTAACATACAGAGGTTTTTTCGAAACCTTTCCTGCCTATATATCAAAATAATAAATTATTTCATTATGAGACATAATTTATCAACATGGTTTGCATGAAATTCTATTGCACTTTAAGGTAGGCACGAACGTGCTATGTAACTCATATGGCCACAACAAACTAGTGCATTTGCACATCATGAGAGCTCACTAATTGTGACATTTTATCATACCAATCAACCATGGAGTAGTAGCCAATATTAAAATGAAGGTAAATGTGTTTTAAATATAAAAAAAACATTTAATTATTTTTGACTTTTTACCACGTTTTAACGTACAGTTCGTGTTTAAACAAAATTTTGATCTGACAACCCTGTTACGGACCGGTAACCAACTCCTCGCGGACCGGCGTTTGCCGACCACTGATATAAATAACCAAATTTCTCAAAAATTATTTATAAAAAAACATAATTGCTACTCGAGTAATTTAACTCAATAACCCTCCCACCTAGATCCAAGTTAAGTGAGGTTATTTTGCCACCAAAAGGTGACTTTAGTCAAGTCATTTATTTATAACATTGCAACACTGATGAACACCTAGTTTTGAAAAAAATATAATTTTGTATCCACTAGGTGGCAGTGTGCGTCGCCCTTAGTCGTATTCCTCGTCAGGTGAGTTGAGCACAGTAGTAGCCTACCTCATTTACAAGTAATTGAAAGTCCAAGTTTGCACCATAGTCTTTTGCATAAGAGGAAAGTTTTAAGCTGTAGTGTAGATAAACACAAGCTACTTGTCAAGAATTGAATTAGCTAACACTGCAGTCGTTAGTAGTATACTTTGTCGCACACGAGTAGTCCACTGCAAGCCTACACTGCTTGTGTAATGGTTGCGGAACATTTTCCACAATTTTGAGAAACGGCGCGAGCTTTTAAAACGTCAGGACGTCGAATACAAACATCACGCATTGTTTAATTAAAAGCGTATTTAAGGCAAGTGTTATTAATATTAAAATTAGTTTTGAGTTATACTTAACGACATTTTATCTATATTATGTATTCATTACGTACCGGTACGTAGTGTGTAAACGGACCTTTACGATATAAAAGTCGCCTAGGTTTCAAAATTGGGGTAGGTTCCACTCAAAACACCCACCATTGGCCCAAGGGAGAAGTACGCAGCAGCAGCTCCAACAGGTCATCGTAAAGACAGTAGTTGTTTCTAGCGTTACTAGAAGGGCGAGGCGCCATAACACCGTATTGCCGCCAAGATGCAAGCTTCTCCGGTGCTGAATAATTAATACAGCGTCAGCTTTTCGCTCGCGCGCTCCCGTCAATATGTTTAACTTGCGAACACGATTGAGCGCGCCCCTCTCGTAAATACGCACGTCGCCCTTTTTGCGCGTGTTCTGCTGTTGCTGCGTCGTTTCAAGTTCGATTTCCGTTGTTATCAAGTTGGCCACCGCCTGGATACCGAGCGGACGCGTCTTGTTTCCGCTCGCGGCCGTAGCAGGCCGCCCCAAATCGGATTCTTTGCCGCAAATGGCAAGTCTTTCAGGCAAGGGGTCGCATTGATTTTGAGAATTGTTGTAGAGATGCGCGGCGTGCCTAATCCTGTCAAGGTGCGTCTGAGATTGTTTTCTGATGCACTGGTGTTTTTCTTCCTTCAAAGTTATTTTTTTAGGGAGCTAAGGTGCTGTTCGTGGTTTTAAAATAGTTTAAGTGTTTGCAGACTCGTATCAAACTGTTTTGCAAGACAATATATGAGCGTTTAATCTCCTAGGACAGACAATAATATATTTAAAGGGTGACAGAGAGACGTTTTAGGACAGGGGTTCTTAAACTTTTTTTACTGCGGACCCCTAAAATTTTCTTTCATATCGCGTGGACCACTTTAGGCAAAAAAATTAAAAAAATAACGTCATAAATTGACGTCACAGTACAAATAGACTTCATAAATTTGCTGATTTTGGTCCAAAAATGTGAAAGTGAAATGGAGTCTAAATACATTCAGTGCAAACCGTTTCATTTTTAATTAGATTGTTTTCTTTAATAAATTAATTACTTTTTAAATATACACTAATATTTTAATTAGACCTTCATGGACCCCCTAAAAGTAGTTCACGGACCCCCAAGGGGTCCATGGACCCCAGTTTAAGAACCCCTGTTTTGTCAGAATTATTACAAAATGTGAGTGGATTTTATTCAATTAAACAAAAGAGTCAATTAAAAATCAGTCTTAGATATGTTAAGGGCGTATTTTCTTCACCCCATTATTGTAAATATCAGTGTAGTTATGTCTTGAGGCAATGGCTGTGGGCTAGGTCACTGATTTTAAATCACTTAACTTTTCTTGAGTCGTTGGTGTAAATTGACTTTAACTGCTTAAGTCATTTGCAAAATGACTTGACTGGGACTTATAAGTCGTTTTAAAAACAGCTGTTTAAAACCGGCGTAATAATTCGATATTGCAATGAGTTTGATTGGGAAATTACTTATAGCGTGTAATACCCATGGCAGGAAATTTGATCTTAATGAGTCTTAACTTCAAAAAGGATGTAGGTTGATGAACAGAAAAAACTTTTATCAGTTATGACAATTTTCATTTTTTATCTATTAAAAAAAATGTGTTTTAACCTGCTATTTTGTTTTACAATTTTCTCCGGAAAAATGCACGTTAAGCTTGGGCGATACTATTTGCACGAGGTGGTATACATCGGCCAAAAACACGTAGGAAGAATAGCAAAGACATAGAGAAGTGGAATCATTCCAGAGAGAAGTGGCATCATAACGTTTCCAATAAGAAGGAGTATTAGAGACGTTCAAAATGCTACTTCTGTATGGGTTTTGATATTCTTACTGCAACCTCCAACCATTGTGCTTCAAATGCAAAGGAGTTTTGCCGATTGTAGCGAGTAACAGCATTTCGGGCAAATATGTAAATAATTAATTGCTCTTGGGAGATCCGTATGAGGATTGATTTAATGGCGCTAAGCCGCCGAATAAGAGGCTTGATGGCAGTTGGGCGCTTTTGGGCCGTTAAAAGGGGACACCTATAATCTCATGTCATTCGATGCTGTGTAATCCCTGTACCATTTCAGCAGGAGTGTCCTTGCGAAAAACACACGGCATAGATTAGGAAACTCTAAAATTATTTATCAAACTTAGAACGAATGCGAAAACCCATAACGAAGTCGTAAGTTTAATGGTGAAAATAACGGCCCAAATAGACGTAAAAAGCGACATGCTTTATTGTTCAAACGTTTCGGCAATTGCTCATGCCATCATCAGTGATTTGCCGAAACGTTTGAACAATAAAGCATGTCGCTCTTTACGTCTATTTGGGCCGTTATTTTCACCGTTAAACTTATGAACAGATCCGTATATAAGTGTTCCGAAGTCGTACATAAATAGAGATTTATTTGAATCGCTCACAAAAAATGAAACCTATTCTTCTGCAACCTATTATTTCTTTCTTCATTTTACTTATGTTTTTGGGTAATTTATTCAATAATATATTTTAAATTCAAGATAAAAAATAATGATTATGACATGTTTTTTTTTTTTACGAATAATTTTCAAAAAAAAACGATAGAGAAGTGTACCTAATATTTAAACTTTAAAAATACCTATCATTTGTTCCATTTTTTTTTAATTCAAGTTGTGGTCTCCAGAGCCCCCTCTTAACACCGTAGTAAAAAAAAACTTTTATATATTTTCCAAACTTTCTTCATCTATTATATTCCCAGTGTAAAAGTCACAATCAGAAATGCCATATAGCTTGTATAACGCATCGTCTTACACCAAATGCTCCAACCAATGCATTTTCAGCAGCTCGACCAGAAGTAATAACGCAGATTGGGGATTACTGTGGGGGGCACCACTCTCGGCATTAAGGGGGGCACGAGTGATGTCGCGATTGCTTCTCCAGGAGCTCGCGCGACACCAGATGCTAGCCACTATGACGTGTGGCGCGTCGCGACGTTGATTACGCTCGCGCACGCGTAATCGCCGTAAAGCTGAAAGATCGTCGACGCTCGGATCGGATTTGGCGCTATCGCGAAAAAAACGGGGCTTTTGTCGGAACAGAGAAAGGGTCGCTAAGCTGGAGTAAGGGAAGCATTTGTTTTTTGGCGAAATGTCGCAAGGTGACCAAGGCGGAAATGGATTTTTTACGCAGATTTCGGAAGTTAGGGTGTTTGAAAATATTTTTTTTTTCGATCCTGTTTGGGATTGGAAAATCAGGTGGCATTCTTCAAAGACAAATTGTATTATTTTTTGATAGGATTTCGCGCACTGTGCTTCATCAGGTCAGAGTAGAAGTTTTCAGGTTGATTTCCAGATTCAGAATTAGACAACTATACTGCTACTAACAAAGATATATTTCTAATTTTGAAAACTGGTTACATTCTTTAACGACAAGTTCTTGACCAGCTTTCTTACAACCGCGCTTCATCTGGGCAAAATAGACTTTTTTCCAGATTGATTTCCAGATTTAGAATTAAAGAAATGAGGCTACCAAACAAGGATTTATTTAGAATTTTGGAATCAGGTGGCATTCTTTAACGACAGATTGTATTATAAGTTTAATGGTGAAAATAACGGCCCAAATATACGTAAAAAGCGACATGCTTTATTGCTCAAACGTTTCGGCAAATGTTCATGCCATCAGATTGTTTAAAGTCTTAAAAAACTTTTGCACAACTTTTGCACATCAGGTCAAAATTGACTTTTTCCAGATTGATTTTGAGATTTATAATTATAGAGATACGGCTACTAACAAAGATTTGTTTAGAATTTTGAAATCAGGTGGCATTCTTCAACGACAGATTGTATTAAATCTCGACAAGAATTGCTAAAACCGTGCTTCATCTGGCCCAACTAGAAAATTGTAATTTTTTTCTTGTCACGAAAGAGTGCAACCTGATTTTTAGATTTAGATATAGAGAATTTAGATATAAGAAATACGGCTACAAACAAAGGTTTATTTAGAATTTTAAAATCAGGTGAACTTTTTTAACGACAGATTTTATTAATTTTTTATAAGCTTTTGCGCAACCATGCTTTATCAGGTCAATGTCGAAGTTTTAAGTTGATTTCTAGATTTAGAGAAATAAGGCTACCAACAAAGGTTTATTTAAAATTTTGAAATTTTGTGGCACACAATAACGACAAATTTTTTACTGTTCTTGAGCAAATGTCCTGGAGAGTTACTTTTTACCAATCAAATTATAATCATGTATTTATTTATTTATGTCCTTTATTCTTACCATGTTATGTACACTACTGTAGCGAATCAGCGCTACCATAGCCTTAACCACAGCCTTTAAAATTTAGATCGTAGTAAAATAGATGATTTTTAACGCAATGTCGTCGGTCTGAGACCAAGTCGAAAGAAAAGAAAATCTCGGATTATTTCCCGCTGACTTCGTTTTCTGTGGAAGTAATCTCACCCAGCTGACCCAGAGCCCCCAAAATGCCGGCCGGGTCGAAAAGGGGTCTGGTGGCCCCCCAAAACACCTTCCTCGAAAACATCATCCGGAAAACTAACCAGTTCGAAAACCGTGAGTGTACTGCCTCTCTTTAAACCTTCGTTGCTTAATTAATAATCGAGCTCGAAAAGGAACCTTATAGTTTTGAGGAGTATAGAAGAGTTAACAAGATTATTCTGTGTTAAGTAGCCATCTAGTTTATATTTTAAAACGTTCAAAACACGAAATAATAAACCATGTTTGAAAAGAAAGAAAGATGCATACACAATACACATGCGTGTACAACAATAGTGAACTATTCTTTCTTAAGAATTCGCTTTTTGACCAACGATAATGACTTACGTATTATATAATACACCGAAAGCCATACCAGGCTAACTGAATCTGTTGATCCATGATCCAAGCAAAGCAGGCTAGAAAAACATCTAGCCTGCAGTGAGGTTCGAACTCACGATCTTCGAACATACTGGAACCGTCGCTCTACCAACTGAGCTACACAGGCTCAGTGGGGAGCGAGTCTAGAAACAAAAATACTCCAATGCTTACTATAAGCTACTTCACATTGAAGGGGATTTACAGAACACGTCAAGTCAAATGAATGATACATTCACATGCGTGTACACTGTACATCAACTGTGATCTAGCCCTCCTGAAGTCGTTTTTGACCGACGATTACGTGTGTATGTTTAAAAAGGTCATTATAATATTTTAGTTAACTTTTATTTATTTCATAAACTTCATTATTTAAAACTTCACCATTTAAAGCACTATTGGGATGAAGCACGAGATTGTTTTGACAAAATTCGTCAAACATATAAAAAAAATGCAACTTTAAACAGTGGTTCTGAAAAAGAAAAGTCTGGTGAATGTTATGAAATGTTTTTTTCGAGGAACTTTAGCGTCGCGTGTTGCAGCTCCTATAGGGATGTCCGATAATATCGGATCGGAACCGATACTCGATGCCAAATCATGGTGTCGGTACTAGGGACGCCCGATACTTGAAATTCAAGCCCGATACCCGATATTTTGGACTAAAAGTATCGCGATCCGATCCGATACCTGATGACGTCATTTCTATGCCTAAATAAGCAAATAATAAAACTGGAACTTTTAGGGTAAAATTGGCTTTTGTTTAGTTTCCTTCAGTCGATAAACTACTATTTTCTAAAAAGTTAACCTTTTAAGGTCGGAATGCGTTGAAGCAAGTCATTTCTAATTTTTACATTTATAAGATTATAAGTTATCAGATCCAATACCACCCTATTATTATCGGACGAGTACCGATACTAACACTTTTAGAATTGGTTATCGGGTATCGACTCCAATCCGATATTATCGGACCTCCCTAGTCAATACTCGTCCGATACCAAATCGATTTGCGGGTTCCAGCCATTATTTTCGAACTAACTCAAAAGTTTCTGCTTGGACAGTTAGATTTATAAAAAATAGTTCGATAAAAACTAAACCCAACTAAAGGTTTTAGAGCGACACAAAATCTTGGCCTAATAACCAAGGTCAAGGTCATTTGTACGTAGGCTATTTATGTAAAAAAATCGCTTTGTTTCAATAAAGTAATAAATAAATTAGTAGGTATTATGTCCGACGGCTTGGATTTTCGTCCAAAACATCGGTATAATTGGTGTTGGAGTAAAAGGCAAGTATCGGATATTCCTCTAAGTTCACAATGAATTTAATTTAATAAAACAAACTACCTCGTTTTAAAAATGCTCTCAGCATTGCATAGTAGTCACGAAAACTGTTTATAGTCGTATCCGACAAAGCTTGCAGGTTGCAAAGCTGGGTATAGTGGCTACAAAACTTGGCCGACATCTGTCAGCGCAGTGCGTCGTTGCATTAATCCGGGCAGACTTTGGTTGTGCCGCGATTACGTCGAGGTTTTCCGGCGTCCGAAGCAAACGCGTTCCGGCATCTAGCCTTTCCAATCGAACCCAAATCGATCGGAATCGCGATTTGGTTTCGGGAGATGCCGCGTTATAAAAAATACGCAACTCGAATGCCGAATTAGGGGTAGAGCGTCACACAATGCCGTGTTAAAACAGAGCGAATTTTAATTTGCTTGAATTGCATCACCAAGTTTGAAAGTCAAATGTGAGTTGATGGGATGCTGGACTCCTTGCTTGTCAACGCAGTGGTACGATCTGTACGGCATCATGCCTTGAACACAAAACGATCGTTATCAGCATTTTATGGACACTGTAACTGGAATAACGAATTAAGGTTAGAGCGTTACACAATGCCGTGTTAAAATGAAGCACTTTGAACTCGAAATTGCCTGAGTTGCAACACCAAGTTTGAAAGCATAACTTTATTTCAATTTGAATTTAATTTGGTTGATAAAACAACCATTTTCAAAATAAAAAGTTAAAGTTTCACAACTTGCTGAATTGTTTCGGCTACACTGCTTTAGTCTAAGAAGCAAACAACACTTTTTTCGTTATTCGGAATATTTCTCCCTCATTTTTTATTGTATCAAGAAAGTTCGAAAACAAAGCGCTGTTCTTCATAAATATTTAGCCAAAGACTTTTCACTTAAATAGTATGTAAAATAAGATCAAGCGCACCCGTAACTAGTGTTAAGTCAAACTTTCGATAAACCAGGGGTTCTTAAACTTTTTTTACCGCGGATCCCTAAAATTTTCTTTGGCTTCGCGTGGACCACGATAGGCAAAAAAATTCAAAAAGTGACGTCATAAATTGACATCACATTACAAATAAACTTCATAAATCTGTTAATTTCGTTCTAAAAACTGTGAAAGTGAAATGAAGTTTTAATACAGTCAGTGCAAAACCTTTTTATTTTTAAATATATTGTTTTCTTTAATAAATTGATTAATGCTTAAATATACACTAATGTTTCAATTTGGCCTTCATGGACCCCCTAAAACTAATTCACGGACCCCCAAGTGGTCCATGGACCCCAGTTTAATAACCCCTGCGATAAACCAAATACTTATTAATATATTTTAAGCACTGCAGTTAAGTCGTCTGAAATACTAAAAACACCCATCTAACGCTTTTTTCAGCCAACGATGACATATTGCTTAAAAAATATTTTTACCCTTTTCGCTTTCCATCCTATATTCACCCAAAAAAATTAATTCAGTCAATGTACCCAGGTAAAATTATGAGCGACGGTTGGCGGAGTTATTAGAGGTTTTTAAAGGGCGACTGAACTCAATAAGCTTAACCTATTTATAGCGTTGCCTGGAAGATCTAAAGTGGTTAACGATAACACAGTTTAATCGCATGAGGGTTTAAAAAATTGTTTCAATCGTCAATTTTCTTTCATTACAAACATAAAAATAGATTATTTTTGCACATTTTTATGTCAACATTTTGCTTAAAAAGTTACTCAATGATCTTGTATAGGACCGAAACGCCATAGATTTTCCCAAAATATCAATGGCGAAATAAAATACAAAGTGATCCCTTCTATTGTTTTGTTTTAGTTAAAGAATTAATAGCTGACAACCACCCTAAGGGGTCTCTGCTGAAATAAAAACGTTTAAAATACCCCTAAATTATTTTTTTACCAAAACTTTAAATAATGTTGTTTTATACAAGAATAACTTTAGTCTGGATGACTTGCGAGCAGTGAGAACGGTATTCAAGTTGTTTAGCCAAAGTTAGCTTTGTTAGTTAAAATTGGGTTACTTTCGACAAAACTTTTTTCCTTAACAATACGTTGGGTTGGATGCACACCATGGTCAAAATACACAAATAAATTTGGCATTGGCTTGGCATTCGGACGAGTGCCGATCCGTTATTTTCGGACATGACATTTTGGAGACAGCCAGAAACAGTTGTATATATCAAATACTATTAGCTGGGGCAGTTTGTTTATATAAGATGGAAGAACTTTAAATGCAATCAACTTGTTTATAGACCTATAGCTATAGACCTGAAAAGTTCGTTAATATTTACACTTTTAATCATCCGAGAGTTCTAGACACACGCAACTAGTGTTAAAGAAGTCATTTTAAATTGACTTAAGTCCCAGTTAAGTCATTTGTAAAACAACTTAAGTCCAAGTTAAGTGTTTTTGAATAAATAACAAGTCAAGTCCCAGTCATCGGTTGCGCAAGTCAAGTCATAATTAGAGAAAGTCAACTTCAACTCATGTTCTTGTTAAAAAATAAAATTTTAAACTACTAAATTTTTTTAATTTGTATGATTATGAGCAATAACTGAACTAAAAAATAAGAAAAAACGCAACATATAGCAAGCAATTTGTTTTATGTGCTAAAATTTGGATAAATAGCTCAATTTTATAAAAAAAACTTGAAAAAAACGCTTCATTTTAACCCAAGTCATTTGTCCAAATGACTTAAGTCAAGTCAAGTCATTTGTCCGAAAGACTTAAGTCAGGTCAAGTCATTTTTCCCAAATGACTTAAGTCAAGTCAAGTCGTTTGAAAACAGTGACTTAAGTGCACAAGTCATTGACTTAAGTCATTACAACACTGCACGCAACTGATACAAAAAATGGCTTAAACTAGTTTAAAATCTCATTAGGGTAGTGGTTCTCAACCGGGATGCCGCTTCACCCTGGGGTGCTATTTCGAATTCTCAAGAGTGCCGAGAGAAATTTCAGAATCTTTAAGAATCTGATTTTTGCGTAACTACTACAAACTTTTGTGTACGATTAGAGTGGATTAAATACAATTGTAACTTCCTACCTTGTATAAAGTTAGTGTGTGTTGCTCCAGTTCCGTTTATTGTGTTATTCTAGTGAATTGCCCACGGAAAAACCTTACACGGGTGCCGTAATCTATTTATTATTGCTGAGGGAGCCACCAGCAATAAAAGGCTGAGAAAAACTGCATTGGGGCGTTAGAACATGACGTCACAATTGTGGGAGGGCGCTTTTAACCAGGTGACGTCATATCAGCCTGGGCGCAACGAAAAAAAGCAAAACCACTTAGACTGGAGCGTACAGGCTTAATATCGTTATAACGTAAGCGCAGTAGGGCTTAAGTTTGAAGAAGGCTGCGGGGCAAAGCCGGGGACGTAGGTTGGGTCGATGACTCGCGACATCGCGTCATGTCAAGTTCAATCGATTGATTTCGCGATAAGAAAACACGAGGAAATATTGAAGAAGTTTCACCCGGCACACGTCAGACGTCCGTCTAGCCTTGTCTGCCTTTTAATGGCTTATTTTTTCTGCCCATGGAAGCCCCAGTAGAGATTACTTGCTGGCTGTGTCTCTATGCTTACCGATTTGCTAAAAGTTTTTCCCTAAATAGGTGCCCAGGATTTTTTTTAAAGGAGGGCATCAAACATGTTTCAGGGATGACGTCTCAAATCTACGTCATTTTTTTTATATTAAAAACACAAAAAAATCTCGCGCGCAGCGTCAAAATTGCCGTTGTGTAGTTTAAGTTGCCTAAACTTCATGATGAGACACACAACGCCTTCCGGCTCAAATGGTTTTCTCACAATGGTTGAGACAAACTAGAAACATAACTTAGATTCGCTTTTTTGTAGTTACCTTGGTAAAATAGGCAAAAATACAGTTTTGTAGATGGAACAAGGCCGCGTGATTCACCCCTGCTCCTAAGGTACATTATTTTGATTGTAGTTAGTTTAACTATTTCTAACCAAGCCGGGATAAAACGCCCTCTTAGCTTTTGTTCAAGACCTTGACTAAGAAAACCTTGCTTAACGAAAGACTTTTGATTGACAAATTACTCGACTCCGACGTTCTTGTTAACTTTAATTTATTACCGGTACTAGTTTATCATTTAAATTACCTTGTAACACATCGAACTACTGTGACGTTTGGATTTCTGCAAATTAATAGTAATTGAAAGTGTATAGGCCTGTACTTGTGTAGTAACGAGCCTATATTAGGCTATAACTTATTCAAAATAAGCCAGAATTAACGTGATAATGCTTGTTGTATCACTAAATAGTCTCGTTATTCAAATATAGAAGAAGAGAAAACTTTGGCTCCCAGAAAGAAAGCCAAGTCCTTACCATTTCCTACTTATCAGTCTATTTACTCGCCACTTTTCCCAGTGTTTGTAACCACCTGTCGAACATAACGATGTTTTTGATAGCTTACTTCAACCATGTCTGGTTTACTGTATCCCCCATGAGTTTCCCCCAAAATTTAGTAAATTAAAATAGAAAAAAGCGTAAAGTTCAGCAGCCTAACGAATTGTGGGAAGTCATAAAGTCTATTTTTAGCACTTAATTTATTTTTATTAAATCTCTGTGTGCTACTGGATTACCAGCAGATATGGAAAGTCCCTTAGCCAACTATCTTTAGATAAATTACAATCCTATCATTTCCAAAAATATCGTTCGACACCCTTTACTGTTCAGTTATGTTTAATATTCCCTCGGCAGATTTTGGACGTAAATTTATTTGACCAGTCCTGAGTTTAAAGCTTTGCGTAAATGTAAAAAATAAAAAACAGTTTATTCTTACAGACAGCAACTTCCTGCTGGCCAACTCGCAGATCTGGGACTGGCCGATCGTGTACGCCAACGAGGGTTTCTGTCAGGTGACTGGCATCTCGAGGGCTGAGATGATCACACGCTCGTGTGTGTGCGAGTTCATGCACGGCCACCTCACCAACATGGACACAGTGGACAAGATGCGGGAAAGCCTGGAGAAACAGCTGCCGTCGCGTTATGAGCTGCTCCTTTACGATAAGAAAGGTGCTGGAGTTGCTTGTTTCTCATATTTTTGTACGTTAATCGGAGTTTTCGTCTGTACCGCCTGTCTTACTAATGCCGTCACATTACAATTAGACAACGAGCTGTTGTAGCGAATTCGGTTTTAAACTTAAATGTTATAATAATTTTTTATTGAAGTAAAAAAGCATTAAGTAATCTAACTTTTTAAGTATAGTCCACCTAATTTGGCTTATTATAAAATAGAAAGGTTTAAACCTGAAGATTTGAATTTTATTCTAAATTTACAAATCCTCGAATTTATTAAAATTCTGAAAATAAATAAATTTATTTCTACGCTAGGGAATTTCCCTTTTCTGTATCCAAACACAACTTGTTCATTTTGAAAATTAATTTAAGATTTAAAATCCTGCAAAATCAAGGTTTTGTCTCGACTTAAAATAAAAACTTTGTCCCAAATTGATTTTCTGCAAACCAAATAAACAAAAGGCATGCTAAATGGAGTCCAAACATGGGCAAATAGCACCCAGTGGGCTGAATTTTTCTTTGATAAAACGCAGGAAATCCGACCTGGTTTCTGGTACAAGTTGCTCCGGTCAAGAACGATGTTGATGTCAGCGTTCTGTTTCTTCTAACTTTCAAGGACATCTCGCACTTGAAGAATCCACTGCAAGGCGCCACGCCTAAACGTATGTACCAGTTACTCATTTGTATCTTTAACCAGTGTGGGTCCAACACCAGCAATTGCGGCGCTGGTCTAGAATCCTACCACATTTGTAGTAAGAAACGAGGGCGCTCTTTCACTATTGTACGTAAAAATTATTAAAAAAAAAAATTTCTTCAAATGCCGCTTACCACAACGCATATTGTTTGGGTTAGGGGGCGGGTTAGCGTTTGGTTGAGGGTAGGTCAAGTTATTATTAATAATAAACATAATATTACTTGACTCACCCAAACGCTAACCCGCACCCTAACCCAAACAATATGCATTGTGGTATGCGGTATTATTATTATTTTTCTTTGCATAACTTTTTACCTACAACAGTGAAAGAGCGCCGAAACGAGTTGTGATAAATGAAATGCAAGAAAAAAATATGGGAGAATGAATATAATAATAAAAATACTTGACCCACCCAAATCTTAACTCGCACCCTAACTTAAATATGTCAGGGCCTACCAATATAAACCCCCGGACGAAAATGTGGAAGGATTCTGGATCAGCGCCAAAAAAATAGAGGTTTCAAAATTAAAAATAACTTCCAACCAAAAGAAAACACGTAAAACAAAGTGTGGTAGGAATTTAAACCAGTGCCATACGTAACTAAAGAAAAAGAGTCGAAAAAAATCTATCTTCGACGATTATTAGGTTGGCCCATGCCAGCATTTTGCAATCGATTTTATTTGAAATGGAAATTACTTGTGAGTTATAAGTTTTGAAACCATTAGTGTTGTTAGCAACGATTTAGGACCCGGAAAATTTAATAGGAAACAAAATGTATTTGAACTTTATTATCGCGGTACGTAATACGTTGGTGCTTGTATTTAGTGGGCACGAGCAGGTTCACCAACTTCGTGAAGAATCTCCAACAGACCAAGGAAATGTTTATCGAGGAAGAACTGAAAACCTCAACGGAAACGACCGAGAAAAAGAGCAAGTTTACCGAGGTCTGTGTGTTTGTATACAGGTGCGGTAACAAATGCCGGCCAAACGACTTTAAAGCAGCTTTTAATAAGGTTTCAAAATTTAACATTTGCAATTGTTGGTCTTTTGCATTCTAGAGATTTAACAATATTTCTGCAAATGAATTTCTACAGTTTGCGTCAAAGCAGGCCAACATGTTTTTGTTTGGCAAAATTGCGCAAATATCTAAAATTATTGCGAGATCTTGGACGAGATATGTTTCTCTAAGTCTAGACAATCACGTCTAATATACACATATATCAAATAAATAGCCACCAGCAGATTCGCAATTCCATAAATAAAATAAAGAATTAGCTCCCATTAGTAAGCATTACTAAAAATTTCTGTTATAATCAAATCTTTTTTATAGGAAAAAATATATTTTTCGCCTAAAATAGCGTTATCAATCTCTGGAGAATATCAGCTATTTTTATGGTTTGTTTCTTATTTCAAAATTCACGATTTTCTAAATGTAAGAAACGCTTCACGATCGTTAACGCCCTTTTAACTACAACCACACGTAAAATCCCGCGGTTTTATTGAAAAAATTACCACAGCTTCCTCTTAACCTACAGATGTTGAGCCTGGGATCCGACATGCTGCCAAAGTACCACCACGAGGCGCCCAAGACGCCGTCGCACATTATCTTGCACTACTCCCTCTTCAAGACAGTCTGGGATTGGTTCATCCTCATTCTGACCTTCTACACAGCCGTGATAGTTCCCTACAACGTCGCATTCCAAGTCAAGGACAGGAGGCCCGAATGGCTTCTCTCCGACAGCACTGTTGTGAGTTTTTTTGGTCTTGATTTGTTTTTTATTTAATGATACTTGATAGACGGAAATTTCTGCTTCCCGACCGACGATTGTTTCCTTGCTCTATTTGGCTCCAGGTGCGGATCAAACTGTCGGTTTTTCCTAATTTAACTCCATCAATGCATTTTGACAAAATCGTTTTTTTTACTCCCGAAGGCGCCACACCTTTTAAATTTAAAGTTGGGGCAATTTAAACTATATGCAAAGGCTATTTTTCACGATGCACGCGAGTATTTTTAATACTAAAAATACAACCCTAACAACAAGTGTCATGCCCTCAAACAAAAATGTTTGGCCTTTATAACATATACACACGAATGTATTTATATTGGTAGTTAGGCATCTAAAGGTCTGTAGTTTCTATTGATATCTGCAGGCGCTTTAACAGTCACTCTGGCGCACCATAGTAACTTTAATGTTGGCCAAAACAAATTGGCATGTTTGCTTTCAAAATAATTTGGGATGCTTGATATCTATTCACCACTTCTAAAAAAACAGCGACGTCAATACGGCGCCCGATCGTCCTATACCGTATTCCTACTATTTAAGGATATTTCTACGACATTTATATCTTATTTTGATGGGGTTATTTTCATCCCGAAAGGTTTAGGCATTAGTCTGTCGTCGATATTACTGCGTCATTGGTTTTATTACGTCCTTTGGTCTTTATACTAATACACCGATAGCCATCGCAGACAACAAAAAACTAAGACGTAATCGTTGGTCAATAAGCAGAATCTGAAGGGCTAGATCACAGTTGGTAACACATATATATATATGTGTATCTGCATTACTACGGTACTATAAATAGTTAAAATATTATTTCTTTTTTTATTTGTTTGAATTTCAAGTTTAAATTTATGTTTGAATTGGTAAAAAGATTATCGATTAAAGTGATTAAAAAATAGAAGCGAATTTTTTAATGTCTTGGACATCATAACATCCATCCGACAAAACGATTAATGCTGCTGCGTTGTGATTAAATTAAAAGAAACAAAACAGCTTTCGGCTTTCAAAAAAATATGCAAGGAGTACTACCCTAATGAACTATTGCTCACTCGGGCACAAATAATGGTCTTGCATGTTTAATCCCGCCTTAACTCTTTAGGGCCGATTGACCCATATTTTCGATCGTTTTTTAGTGCTTTAAATCGAAGGTTTATGAACCGGTGGAGATTTAATTACACTTGAAAGCGACCGTTGTACGCGCTATTATTAATTATTCCCGTCGGTCGTTCCTGTGACAATCTGTTGTGCCAATCAGTTAGATGTCACGGAACATATAGTTCAAAGCATGCGAACCTTACAAGTGTGTTAAGAAACTTTACTTAAGGATGTTAAAACAAGTAATCTGGTGACAACTTTTTTACATTAACAAACGATTGAATTAAATTCAACTTTTCGACACTAACAAACGATTTATTTTAACTCCTCTTTTTGACACTTAAAAAGGCTTAAATTTAATTCAAATTTTTACATTAGCAAACGATTCAATTTAATTTAAATTTTTTACATTAACAGACGATTTAATTTGTCCTTAAAATGCAATTAGGTTATTAACATGGACAAACTATGGTTTGTAGACATGTCTTCGTCGAAAAACCACGATTTTTACCGCTATGGCAATAATGGCACACCAGCAATAAATATTTATCGATACGCCGTTCCGAACCATTTTGGCTTACTTTGGTAACTGCCATAAAAGTGTGATGAGTTATTAAAGTAGCACGACAGTTCGCAGACGCGTTTTCTTACGATAAAAACCGATATAATTTAACGAAACCCAAGTGGGACAATCTCATGCTGAAAGGTATCTTGGAACCTGCACTTAAAGTATTGTGAAACCCGACCGTAGTATTTCCCTGCATTATACATAGGGCTGGCTTGCCCATTTGGCCAAGTGGTCGAAAAAAATGCCGATCTCATCTCGGCAAAGTATAGTAACAGCAGCAACAGACCCAAGTTATTGCCGGGGCCAATTTCGCAAAATGGGTGACACACTTACACTTTGCGTCCCCGGGCCTTTTAAATATTCAAAAGGTGACGATTGGCTGGCGTTTTTACGAGCTCGTTCGCCCGCACATATCGACTGGACGGCCTTTCAGGGCAACACCGCATTTTTCAAAAAGCAATAAGGCGAACCCGCCTCATTGTGACGTCATTATTGCGCTTAACCGCAATTGTCATTGTAAGTGTGACTAGTAGGGCATCTGTTTTTGCCCGTGAAATGAACTGTAGTTGTACAAAGTATCTTTAAAATAATTGAAAAACGGCATTAAAAGAAAACTGTCCATTAAGATGAACGAAAACTTAAGAAAATGATTAATGTTTATCAACTACCTAATTTCTGTTGCGTGGTGAATAAAAACTTGTTACTTTCATTTTTTTATTTGTCTGGAATATGGGTTATACTTCCATTTTCAAAACAATGGAAGCAGTGGTTCTTGGTAAATGACAGCATACAAAAGAAAAACACAAAGAAAAACACCCCCTAACACATAAGACAAACAAACAAAAAACTCTTTAAAAAACAGTCCTAAATTTAGAAGAAACTGTCAATTCTTGCTTGTTGGCGACATATTCCAGCGTTTTTATGGATAACCCTATTGATTATGCATTTTATATCGCTCCCCGGATATTCATTTTATTTTAAATCCACTCCAAAATGTCCACGATCGATTTTCGACTTACACAATTGCTGTAAAAGCTACATGCGATCGTAATATCGACGACCTACTTAGATGTCACCATGAATATAAGGCATCGGGTCTAGACCTTTTAAGACCATTTTTAAATGGGTTATGTCGTTTTAAATTAACTGGCTACCGTACGATGTACGTTATTGGGTAAGTTAGGTACAGTATTGCTAGTATGCGGGGATAATATGTTCGCGAGATACACACAGTACGCCACATAAAGTAAGCAAGTTTTTTAAGTTTTCATTGGCAAAATAGTTGGCGCTGGTCTAAAATCCTACCACATTTTCGTCTCGGGGTTTATATTGCTAACAATATTTGGGTTAGGCTGAGAGTAGCGTTTTTTAAAAAAAACGAAGTCACCATCTTAAAAAGTTGCCGGTCATCTAGATTTTCAGCTGATGATGTGTTCTGCAAATTAGGATCAAGTCCTTGTATGTAATTGTAGGCGAGTAGAGAGAAACGGAGAGAGAAAAGGAAGAAGGCAAAGAAAGAGACTATTTACTGGTCATAAATTTTTAATGCATTTTATAGAGAACGAATGTCACTTTTTCACCTGCAATTGTTTGCCAAACTTCCAAACTGTACACGATCAATGGGTTAAAAGTGACCTCACCATAGGACATGGGTGCAATTTGACTTGACTATAAGTGGAACTTGAGTTTGGTTATGGGTGGAATTTAACTGGACCATGAGCTGAGTTGCACATGGCCATCGGTAGGATTCGACATGACCATTGAGGGAATTCAAGTGAATATATACTGGACCATGGGTGGAATTTGACTAGACCATATGTGGAATTAATTGAACCATGGGTTGAGTTTGAAAAGGCCATTATGTGAACTTAGCTTAGTTACGGGTTGGATTTTGCTGAACCAAGGGTGGAATTTGACCATAGGATAAATACAACTCAAATTTACTAGTGATGGAAATATACAATGACATAAGTGTAAAACTGTTCCAGGGGTGGTATTTAACTTGTTTAGGGGTGGAATTAAACCCCGTTAAAAGTGAAATTTAACATGACCATAGGTGGAACCGGACTGAACAATGAGTGGACAAAACACACAAAAAACTTTACGATAAAAAACAAAACGTAAACCTTGCTAAAACAGTTTTAAAACACGTGTCACATCTTTTAAAAAATTTATATTACTGGGAGCTTTCCAAAACCTTACGAGATAAACAAGCTTTTAAAAGACAGGATAAACAAGAGCTGTTCGTGGTTACTTTGTTAAGCCAGCCCTATACAGCAGCCAACATTGTTAGGAATTAATGTCGATATGGCATCCGTTTTGTCGCCATTAGCTCCACAGGTTCGCTGTTGTGAAACTTTCTTGGCCGGTTTAGCGTCGTACTGACAGCTGACGCGTTTTAGCGGCTTCGGCTTCAGCCTGCTGCTGGGCCCGTCGCCAAATTATGCCTGTTTTGTGCCAACGCGGCGAGTTCGAAAAAAATTGCCTGGTTTTTTTAGCTAAAGTAATCGAACCTGACCTTTTTCTCACTACTCTTGGCTGCCAGAAGAGGTTCTTAAAGTCATGATTATATTATTTTGACCTAATTGATCTTTACGGTTTTGCTTTCGGTACGAAGTTATTTTAGACGTAGAAGAAATATCAAAGCCCATACAGAAGCCGGTAGCGTTTTGAACGTTTCGAATAAATCTTATATAATGGCTGGAGGTTGTAGTTAGCCGTATAATAAATATTAAAGCCCAAACAGAAGTAGGAAGCATTTTGTGAACGTTTTGGATAAATCTTAAGATAATGGCTGGTTGTAGTTAGACAATATTGCGCTGCAACCCCTTAGTTAAGAAATCCTGTGTTAAGTTATCAATAACAGCCAATGTGTTAAACTCTTCCTCTTGTATCTTCCTCTTCCTTTAGGACCTGATCTTCCTGCTTGACATCGTCATCAACTTCCACACGACGTACGTGGGTCCGGGAGGAGAGGTGATATCCGATCCCAAGGTGATCCGGATGAACTACATCAAGAGCTGGTTCGTCATCGATCTTCTTTCCTGTCTTCCTTACGACATGGTCAACTTCCTCTTCTCACAGACCGATCACATTACTGATGAGGTATAGGGATTAAGATTTAATTTCAAAAGTACGGATTGAAGGTTAAAACCTCTTGACGCTGCATTAAGTGTTATAATGAACCGAGAAATGCCTTTAAACGCTGTATGGTTTGTGTCGGACAACGATGCTTTTCATCTGAAATATGTGGTATCAGTTTAGAAATAGATGTCAAGTGTCGAACATTCCTACTATTTATGTAAATATATTACTAGATTTTTTGGCTGATAGTAAACAACATTGTTTGTTTAAGCCAGTGATTTTCGACCAGTGTACCTGGAGTTTCTTAAATGCGCTACAAAACTTTTCTTAAATGCGATATATTTATGTTCACTTAGAAAAATCGTGATTTTTAAAGAACAAAAACAATGCAGAAAAAAAAATTGATTAGATAAATTTAATAAAAATACCGTGCACTTTTTTTAATCATTATAGAGAGAGCAGTTAGTGGATATGGAAAGTTTGAGGTAGTCCTACTTTCTTAAGCGGAAATGGCAATCAATCGATCATTTTCGACCTTTCTCTTGCAAAAACAACAAGATAGACCACTGCTATGGCCTTCATATATATTTAATTTCAAAACCGCCCCATGCGGTTCTGGCTTATACGGTTTAGTCGACCGTTTCTCGTTTTGCTGTCTTGAGAGAATTGGACGAACGACACTTCGCAAAGTTTTTTTGATCTTGCGCCACGATAACTGCGCCACTCAGTAAATGGCCAGTTTTAATTGTCTTTATAGTTTTAATGCTTTTAGCACCCGCTATTGTTTGCCACTTTCCTTTTCATGAGATAAAGTTAGATGATAACAGAAGTCTAAACGAAGTAACTTTCGAATATGAACTTTTAATGGATCTCTACTATCTCCCGTATTGATAATTAAGGGCGTTGCCTAGGTCAATTTCGAAACATATTTGGCCCCTTTTTTTCAAATTACCTTAACATTTTGTTCAGTTTAAATTGTTAAGTACGCTATGTCTAAACTTAGCAATCTTCTCATATTGATTAACTTTAGGAAAATCCAACGATTTGGGCAAAAAAAAAACGCTTTTCACCGCGGAAGGCTGGCAAAATTCTGACAGCTTGGTTAATAGAAAAAGATCAAAATAATGATCATCCACAATATTGTTAAAAAATTTGGCAACTTAAGTGCTCTTTTTTGGCCACTTTTCTTGTCACGAAATTAGGTAAATAGAGAACGGAAGTAAAAAGTGACCCTTTTTCGAAAGTAACTTTAGAGTAATAGATCCGAAGTGATACTTTCCTATCTCCCGCATTGATAATTTATAAGTACGTTGCATAAGTCCACTTATATTTGGCTATGTTTTTGCGTGAGCTTTAAAGCTTATTGCCTGGCCCATTTCCACTTTTAATAGGCCCTTTTCCAAGCAAAAAACTATTTCGTCTCCTTTAGGCAAAACCGCTTGCCATTGCCAAAAAATGGCTCTGATTACAATAGGTTGGTGTTCTTCTCCACGTGTTCGGCTTAACTGCAGTATTATGTAGTTTATTGTTTATCAACCTATAAATAGGGTTCTTGTGGATCTTACGATATGGATAAAAGATTAACAAATGGCTGTGTTGGGACAGGCGTAGATTCTCATATTATTGCTAACAACGTCCAGTCGTCCAAAAAATTTTGCCTTGCAATTGTCGATTTCAACTGACCAAGTTAAAATACGTGACGAAATGTTTAAAACATGCTCAATCTAAACTAAGCAAGGTATTAGAGTCGTTCGGACGCATGCTTGAAAAAGAAACACCCCAATGTTTGCTGTCATGTAAAATTTTGGAATTCCCCTAATTTTTTATTCCCACACGCGCCAAGATCAACAAGGAGGCCACAAAATACGTCATTGTTTATACTACGTATTTTGCCGATTTCCAATTTCAGAAATGCTCTTTTCACGATGACTCACTTGCTTTAGTAAAGTGATGTTTATGTGGATGTGCAATTGGGTATTCTTTCCTATTATTTAAAACTGAAACCTCGCTACAAAACACAATATATTTTTATTTAAATATTACAACTTTTTAAGTTTTATTGTTATTGCTACGAAAACGCGAAAAATTCGGAATATTAGAAATAAATGCAGGTCAAACATTTTTTTAAACAAAATAAGTTAGTGTGCAACGTTTTTCATGAAAACAAAGTATTAAAGCACACTACAGTATGTATGCGGGGTCAACTATGAAGAGTTCTGAATGCACATAATTTAACACCACGCCAATGCAATACAGTGTTGGCTCCGCTATTTGGCAAATCGATCGAAGAGCAAGTTAGCATTTATCAAATTTAATAATTTGGCATAAATACTAAATTTTACTAAAAAAGATTTAATTAAATTACCCTAACTTATGTCAAGTCATTTTTGTAAATAACCTAAATCTAAGTCAGTACTTTGTCTAAATGACTTAAGTAAAGTCATATTGCCCAAAAGAATTAAGTTAAGTCAAGTCATTTAAAAACTGTGACTTAAGTCTAAGTCCAGTCAACTGTCTAAATTACTTAAGTGAAGTCAAGTCATATTACTCAAAAGACTTAAGTCAAGTAATTTGAAAACAGTCACTTTAGTGCACTTAAGTCAAGTCATTACAACACTTCCATTTAGGTAAAACACACTTTATTTTTTGTCGCAGGGCATCAGCAGTCTCTTCAGCAGTCTCAAGGTCGCCAGACTGCTTCGGTTGGGTCGCGTAGCTCGAAAGCTCGACCACTACATTGAATACGGAGGCGCCATGCTTGTGCTGCTGGTAAGTTGACTTTGTGTTGTTACAGCCGTTCGTTAGGGGATTGAAATATTTTATAGGTAGCCAGGTATGGCCGAGGTCGGGAGTTCGCTTCGTACCGTTGTCGTGCTTGATCATTGACTTGTTACACCGACCGATGTCGAAAACAAAAATTAAAATATTGTCTGTAGCTTTCCGATTAAAATCTCACCGAATTCTTTGACTCTCTTGGCCAATTGGCGACTGACAACATATTTGTCACTTTGCCCAATTCGCGACATTTCACATATTTGTCACTTGAAAAAACATAAGCTACTTAATTAAAGTAAACAAATTAACGACTTATTTAAAGTCAAATCATTTTTTGGTAATTTCAAAAGTCATGTCATTTGAAAACTTTGACTGAAGTGCACTTAGTTTAAGTCACTGACCTAAGTCATTCCAACAATGATAATCACCACTGTTTAAGGGTTTACCCAGGAGCGCATCTAAAGTTTCAAATACAAAAAGCGTAAAAATGTATTGTTTTGTTCAAAATTGTGTTAAACTTTGTCAGCCCGTCTCCTCGTTAAACCCTCCACTTTTTTCCAGGTGTGTTTCTTCGGCTTGTCTGGCCACTGGCTTGCCTGCATTTGGTACAGCATCGGTTTTAACCAGATTGAGATCAACGGGACCATCGTACAACACAACTGGCTCGTTATACTGGGACACACAACAGGGAAACCATATTCATTCGGTGAGAAGAGTGTAAAGCAGTGGTTCCCAAATTGTTTTGAGTTCGACCTAAATTTCATTCTAGTAAAAATCTCGTAGTCAAAATTTTCAAAAGGTGTTTTTGTTTAAACACCAAGCCGTTTAGGGTCAAAAATGAACGACCAATACGATTCGAAACTACATCATAACTATTCAAATTAGAAATCTTGATAAAAATAAGCTAGACGTAATCGAGTTCAACAATTTATTGAAAATCTAATCAAAAAACAATCTTTGAAGATAACGTTTTTAACGTTCTATTTTCATTAACATTTCTTGTTCTGCTAGCAATGAAGTAATTCGGCATCGGATCAGGTCTCTGTTTATTTTGCCTGAGATTTCAGGCTTAGGTTTCTGGATAAAGTATTGGTCCACCTTTTTAAACCCATTGTAGTAGTGACTTTGTAGGTTTGTTTATAGCGGTTTATGTCTATACCCATTGAACCTCCTCTATTTGAGAGATATTGCCTTGGTCTCTTAGCCAGGCCACGAACCATCTCTGGTCTCCCTCTTTCCCTTCTACCCTGCGACCTTCTGTAATGGAATAAACTGAACAAGCCGCTCTTTCCCTTCTACCCTGCGACCTTCTGTAATGGAATAAACTTAACAAGCCGACTGTGCAATTAGTACAGTCGGCAATATATCTATAAGATACCTTACACTAGCAACTTAAACCTTATTTCACCGGCAGACGACAATGGTATTGTTATTGGGGGTCCGACCATCGGCGAAAGCTACATCGCTGCTCTTTATTTCACCATGACCAGTCTTACGTCGGTGGGATTCGGAAACGTGGCGGGAAATACGGAGAACGAACAAATCTTCTGCGTTATTATGCTCATCTTTGGCGGTAAGTGTCGGTTTGTGCGTTAAGCTGTTTTTATTTTAATTTATGAGCTGTATAGGCTTACTGGTTATAGTTTTTTCTTTAAAATGGCCTATAGTCGTTTGTTTTTTTAAATAAAAGCCGTTCGGTAAAATAGAACGAAAACTCAAGTAAGTCATCAAAATTTGTAATTTGAAATTTTTGTGAAGTTTTTTTTCTCTAAATTACTTAAAAAAATAGCTTTAGGAGATTAACATGCGTAACGTTTTTTGAAAAAAAAAAAACGGTTAAATTCTGAAAACATTGCGTTTAATCAATGTAGAGAATTTTGTTATGCTATTAATAAGTTAAGGGCGTTTTTGAAGAAATCCATCCAGAAAATTGTAGCATCGTTGATTACGTCGTATGTATAAATCACTCAACTGCCATCTTAGCAAGTTACAAGACAATTTCCAGAAAAGAATAAAATGCAGAGTTGTAAGCAAGTCATTTTGAACCGACTTTGATGCAGTCAAGTAATGTTTGAAAAAACTTATTTCAAGTCAGTAAGTCCCAGTCAAGTCATTATTGAAGCAAGTCAATTCCAAATCAAGTCATTTTAAAACAGTTGCTTAAGTGCACTCAAGTCAAGTCATTGACTTATGTCTTTACAACACTGATACATGTATTTAAATTTTACTTGTTAAAAGGACTTTATGCCAGTTAGCTTAATTTATGCAATCACTTCACCACTTGAAAATCCATATTTGAATGATACCGCCCCCAAAATAAAAATCAACAAAAAACTTGATATTTTCGCCTGATAAAATGATAAATATTTAACACTAAGCTGTTGATTTAAGATCTCAGACAACCTGGTAAATGTGTCGAGTAAAAATCCCAAAAGCATGTTTGCAAATAGGTTGCTTCCAATTCTGTCTGGAGGTGGCTTTTAAACTTTGTCAAAATTTGATCGCGCGAACTTGGACGCTTTGAGCAATGGTCGTTTCAACTTCAACCAGTTTGCGCGCCCCAAGGTAGTAAATAATTAAATATACACCCCTTCTGCATAATGCAAGGCCAAGACCATCCCGGTAAAAGTTCTAACCTGGCCGTCGCAATTTGAAACGCTTAAGTATATCTCTTGATCTGCGCAAAATTGCCCGCTGTTCGATTGAAGACGCGATGACATTTTCAAGTTTGACTACAATGATGTTTACCTATGGCGCTATACTACGTTTGTAATGATAAAGGTTTTGAAGGGTAAAACCTATTGGCCCGTTAACAAATTTATATTGTTTTTCATCATTCCTGCATGAACCAGAAAATAGTAAGCCAATATTGGTTCAAAGTTCATTTATTGTAAATCACTTTTGAATATTTTATTGAATTGTTTTAAACTTAAATGCAGCTTTTTTTAGAAAAGAGAATGTTAAACGGTAAAGTTCTTTGTATGGGATTTAGTTAAACGTTTCAGTCATTTTAGCACACCAAACAATGCTATATCTTTAAAATGCTGCCATTTTTCTCTGAAGTTAAAAAGCCTGAAGTTAAGTTTTAAGGTGAATACTTTATTTAAAAATTCTCTACCGACTTGAATGCTTTGTCCTTCATAGTTCAGTCTGCAGTTTCAAACCAACGTTTCCTAAAATGCAAACCCAGCCTTGAACCAATATGGTATTTTAGTTCGTATTACGTAACTTGTCAGTCAATGCCTCAATTCGATTTTCCGAATATCCTTTATTATTTATGACGCCCTTTTACTGCAAATCAAAAACTGCGCAAAGTGCATTGCGATGCTCAGTCTTGTTTAAAACTCTAATTTGTTGCCCTTTGATAAACTTTATGAGCAAATGGTCTTGTATTTTTAAAACCTAGATGTTATCCTGTTATACTGGGCCACAAAGTCTTTAAATGTCTTTAAATTAATTTGCGCATTAAAAAAACCCTAACCGTGTGTTTTTCCAAAAGTCAAACTTATTTTTATGAAAAAAGTTACTTGCCTTTAGTTGTTTAACCTACTTCATATTTTTTATTTTTGAAATCTTTAATTTTTTCTTTTCCAGCTAAAATTAGACTTCAGTCAATTGAAAATTTGATAAAGTTCTATTCCTCATTTTCTTGTAGCGGTACCTTTTAACAACTTCTAAAAATACCATAACGATGAACAAACGTTATATAGTATAGTTGCCTTCGGAGAGGCCTAATGCACATTGTTTATACGTATGTTTTAGTTGCTGAAATACAGGATGTTGATCCCTTTAGATTGATGCTGTATGTGCTAACAGGATGCAGCAGGCAATGATACTATTGTTGTTTCTCGACAGTTGGTAGAGCGACGGTCCCGGTATGACCGGAGGTCGTGAGTTCGAACCTCACCGCACGCAAGTTGTTTTGCTAGCCTGGCCTTGCTTGCACTACATTCCTGATCAGGTAGACTGATTTTGGTAGGTCTCTCCGAAGGTACCTTGTGTGTTTTAAAACAAATGAGAACTCTATATGTGCAGCAGGTAGTTTAATAGATCATCGCCGTTTCTTATCCCTACCTTTCTCATAAACACGCAGCTTTGCTTTACGCGACGATCTTCGGAAACGTGACGACGATCATCCAGCAGATGTACGCCGATACGAACCGCTACCACGACATGCTGAACAGTGTGAGAGAGTTCCTTAAGCTCTACCAGATCCCTGAGGGCCTCAGCGACCGTATCATGGACTACATCGTATCCACGTGGTCTATGAGCAAGGGAATTGACACTCAGAAGGTATGGGCTTCTGTGTTTTAGGACGTTAAGTGGATCTTGTTCTGGGTAGGAATGCAGAGTAGATAAAAATAACCCGAGTCTTAACTCCCGAGTCACGATTCCGCCCAAAACATAAAGTCGAGTTCGACTCGGCAAAATTTGAGTCCGATTAGGCTTGTATTCCACCCATTTACGTAACTTAATTATGTGGATATTCAGAATTCCACTTATTAGGGTGTCGCCTGTCACACAATTCACCCACCCACAATACAAAGTTGGAAAATATGCTATTCTACCTTTACGATTTACAGTTTTTATCGTTTTCGAAATTGATGATGCGGATCGTCGGACTCGGGAATTGAATTTCTTTTGTTTGGTTGAGCTATACGGAAAACGCACTTTTAACGTTGTTTTTATATGAAGGGTTTTCATTTAGGTACCACGGATCTGTAATGTAGCTTAGAAATAAATTTCGAAACCCTATGCGACATAAAAGAATAGAAAAGTGCAATTTTATTCCTGTTGAAAAAATATTAACAAGAGAAACACTTGAAAATTTCGTACCTAAAGTTAATTTTTTTTTAATCTTAAAGTTAACCAAAGACAAAAAGCACTTTGTTAACTGGTTGACCGAAAGGAGGCCTTAATAGCATAGTAAACAGTACTAAGAACTGACCAATTCGCTTAAATGCATACCTACGGTACAACACACACACTGATGTTTTCATTTTGTCCATGATGGCTTCACATTTGGCCTATGATGAGCAATTCTATAATCCTAGTCCGATTCGATTTGTAATCCCGAAATGGACATTTCACGTGCGCGCCAATCGATAAAGAATGAACGCTAAGCGGGAACGATCCAGGATTAATGACCCTCGGCTCATCGGACTTAAGTCCAGTCAAGCGCTTATATTCACTCGATTAAAGGGGGCCATTAAACTATGGAGCATAATGTTTGAAGGTTGTAGTGAGACGTAATAAGAATATCCAAACCCATACAGAATTAGGTAGCATTTTGTGAACGTTTCGAAAAACTGTTTAATTATTTTTAACATAGCTGTTAACCTGCTTTTGCAGCGCCGAATGTTACAGAATACAGGCATATATGATATTTATAGTTAAGAATCTTTTAACATGTCGTTCTCCTTTTGGTTTTTGTCTATCTTGCTGGAGAAAGTTACCGGCTTGACTACTAAAATACAGTCAGAAATGTTTCCCAAAAAGTCCTACTTTCTTCGGGTGTCAGGTATTAGATTAGAAAAACTAAAATAGATAGATTTGGTTTGTTTATCATTTGGTATTCGGGTTAAAATGTAGGTACAAGTTCAAAAAATGGATTCTGTACTAACGTCGGCTAATTGAACCTACAATTAAAATACACTCAGTTTATCTACGTATTTGATTCATCAATTTTATTCTGCATATTAACTTTGCATGATTAACCTCTAAAGCATAATGGTTGGAGGTTGTAGTAAGGTGTAATTAAAATTGTAATGCCCATACAGATAGTAGGTATCATTTTTAACGTTTCGAATAAGTCTTTATTCATTTTCAACCGATCAACATCCGTAATACCAGTATCTGTGATAATGTTACCGTCTTCTGTATGGGTTTTGATATTCCTAATATGTTAAATCATTCTGCGATAAAAAGCAAAACAAAGGATAAATTTGCAAGTTTAAAATTAGGAAATTCGAATAGTTCCAAGGATTTTGTACTGCGTATGCCCACGTCGGACTTAGGACTCTGGTAGTTTTACTCGAATCCCGAGTCCCGCGTCTGACTCCGACGCCCTGATTAGCCTTTTTACATTATAGTCTTACCGTAATCCTTGGCGGATCACCTTCTTTCGCGAGCACGCCGCGTCCGAGGTATACCACACACTTCCTTGCTGCACCGTTTATCTATAACTTGAGAATATATCATCACGTTTGGTAGCTGCACTCATATCACACAAGAGCACATATTGTCATGTAGTTGCTTGTCAGACCTACTGTACCAGGTCTTAATATTATCGCAAAGACGAGAATAAAAAAGAGTTGTGTGGTTTGTTCGTCGTGTTTTCGGATCACAAACACTTTTTATCCTTTCTCCACGTTTTGCAGTTCATTGATAAAACTACCAGTCTGTCTATAAGTATTTGGCAATTAAATGAAAATGTAAAATAGGAAAAACGACACCGAAGTTTAAGCTTTTGGTGACTTATTTTCCGAACTTTGGAAACAACACACGGACATTCTTGTAAAAAGAAAGCCTAAAGCCCCATACAGTTATTTTTTTAAGTTGTTTTGTTTGACGGTAGCGACCTATTAAACTTCTGTTTTTTTAGAAAATATTGTTTAAAATTATTCGACAGCAGTCTGTTGTTATTCTTTCCAATCATGCCAAATCTTCGAAGCTATTACAATTTAACCAAGATAGTTAAATCTGTGATTTTACCAGGTGCTGAACTACTGCCCGAAAGACATGAAGGCCGACATTTGCGTCCACCTTAATCGAAAGGTCTTCAACAAACACGCCGCATTTCGGTGAGTTGACGGGTGTCGGGTATGATTTGTTTAAATCAGCGTGGTCCAACTGCAGGCCCGCGGGGCAAAGTTGGCGTTTGGCCCGCAAGTCCAGCTTTTTTGGCCCGCGATCTGAGGGTCAGCTATACTTCAATCTAGCAATATCACTTCAATTTTTGTTTTTTTAATTTTTTGGTGTTGAAATTATTTCATAACTACCCTAACTGAACAAAGGTATACATTCCATAAAAGTTAGTATATACGCCATACTATGTATAATTTGCCAGCAATGAGCCTAAGAATCGCAATTTAAAAACATTGGCCCGCAAGATAAAATAAACCTTGTTTTGGCCAGCGAAGAAAAGAAGTTGGACCACCCTGGTTTAAATCACTGACATTTCACTTTTTAGCACAATGGTTTAAGTTAGCCGTAGTAGGATATCAAAGTCTATTTAGAAGTAGGTAACATTTTAAACGTTTCGAATAACTATTTATTTGTTTTCAACATGACCAAAATGAATAAAGAGATATTAAAACCGTTTACCACTTGTGTTGGACTCACTACCCGTCTTTTAATTCCTGTTTAGATTTGAGAGGCAAACTGTGCCGTACAGCCGATCACAAAACAAATTCACACACACACGTACAACAACAAAAGTGCAATAACTGTAGGAAAAACTATTAGTCACATTTTTCTAACCCCTAACCCCCGAATTGCTAATCTCGTTACCCATCCTCTACCCTTAGCCCCTAATTTGTTTCGACCTATCTACTTATATGACGAATTTCACCGACCCATCTACATTTCTGACTCATTTACCCCCTTTTCACCCCCAAATTGTTTGACCGGATTACTATTGTTTTTGACCAATTTAAATTCTCCTGGCCAACCCAACTAAAATTTTTGATTTAATAACTCCACTTTATTAACCCCTTTTTTATTTACCTGCATACTTACATTTTGACAAATTAAAATTGACCTACTCACACTGAACCAACCCATTTAAATTTCTGACTTATTTACCCCTATTTTATATACCCCCTTTTTACTCTCAATTATTGTTAGACGCGGTCACTTTTATTTGTGACCAATTTAACTATCCTGACCAACCCAACTAAAATTTTGGATATTTACCCCACTTTATATATATAACTCCTTTTATATTTTTTTCTCTTTTTTTTTAACTTCCTTTTTAACAATTTTAAATTGACTAACCCATTTAATTTCCTGACTCATTTACCCCCATTTTGGTAAACTGCTCGAAAAGTATTTGGGGTGAGGTAAATCAATCGAAAATTATATTTTGGTTGGTCAGGAGAATTTAAATTGAACAAAAATAAAACGAACTGGTTCTAAAAACATTGGGGGGCTAAAAGGGGTGTATATAGTGGGTCAAATGAGTCAGAAATTTAAATGGGTTGGCCTGGCGCAGGTTGGTCAATTTAAAATTTGTCTATATTTTAATTAATAGCTTGAGAAGCGCACCATTTTTATCAATAATCAGTCACAATACGGTAACTTGATGATGCCATTTATTTATAGGGCAATATGCATATTTATACTAAAAGATTTAGACCTTGGTAACTGACGTTTGTTCTCCAGCTATTGTTATCTTCGGCATTATGTGTTCTGTTGAAGGGCAAGATTGTGTTGTGGAAACACATACTAAGACACTTCAAATTACCCCCTATTTTACCCCGTTTTTCAGGTTGGCAAGCGACAGTTGCCTTCGCGCGCTTGCAATCGAGTTCACGACGACCCACAATGCACCGGGGGACATGATATACCACAAGGGGGAAAGTGTAGACGCCCTTAACTTCGTCATTTCCGGTTCGCTAGAGGTCATTCAGGATGATGAGGTCGTCGCCATTTTGAGTAAGATGGCATTTTTATTTTGCTTTTGTTTGTGGGTTTTTTTTTTTTGTGGATTTTGTTTGGCTTTTGTTTGTGGATTTTTTAGTTATTCAACTTGTCGTCTTTGCCCGGGTTGTCTTTGTTGAGCATTAATATTGACTAATTTGGGAAGTAAATTGAATTATGTTTTGAGAGATTGCAGCCATTTTAAGTAAGAGCTGCTTTTTCATGTAGAAAACTCAAATTTATTGATCAAGTCAATTTAAAAAAATCGATGCACAAAAACACGAAATCAAGTTAAAAAACACTGTTTTTGTAATGACTTAAAGTCAATGACAATTTTTTGCACATAACAATTTGATTGCTATACGTTACGTTTGTAACATTTTTTCCTTGACTTAATATTCATAATTGGACGAGTTTACCAGTTAACGTTTTATTTTTATGACAAGGACTTGACTTGAAGTTGACTTGTTTTACTAATGACTCGACTTGGACTTAAATCATTTCAAAATGACTTATTTACGGCACTGACAACCGATGACTTGAACTAGGACTTGACCTGTTATTTAGTGTTTAGTAGTTCAATTTGAATTTTGTGGCCTATATGGTTTATCAAAAACTCTAATTTTACACAAGGTTTCGTTATGTTTCAGGCAAAGGCGACGTATTCGGCGACGCGTTTTACGAGCACAACACGATCGGTCAGTCGGCTTCACACGTCAGGGCCCTGACGTACTGCGACCTGCACTCAATCAAGCGTGACGCCCTCCTCAGGATCCTCAAGTTCTATCAGGCCTTCGCCAACTCGTTTAGCCGCAAAATGGTGCTGACCTTTAACCTCAGGAAAAGGGTAAGATTAAGGGGAGATTTGAAAGTCGTTTTCCAATAATTCGTGTTTAATATAAAACCTATAGCAAGTGTTCTTAAACGTTTTTCACCGCGAACCCCTAATTTTTTTGCTTGGATCACGAGTGGCATGAAATTTTTAGAGATCGCGCCATAATTGCCATAATATTACAAATAGACTTCAGAAATTTGCTGAATTCAGTCCAAAAATGTGAAAGGGTAATAGAGTCTACATTCAGTACAAAACGTTCTTTTATTAAACTATTTTTTTTAAATTGAGTACTTCTTAAATATAGACTAATATTTGCAATAGGCGTGCATGGACCTCCTAAGACTAGCTCACGTACCCCAAAGGGGTCATGGACCCCAGTTTAAGAATCCCTGGGCCTATAGGTTTCTATGTGTAGTTTTTATCCTGTTGAAAACCGGGTCCAAAGAACAACTGTGATTAGTGAATTAGCTTTTGAGCCGGGTTGCTTATTATTATTTTACGTTTGTCTTTATGTTGTGACGTCTGTTTTTAGTTTTTTTTATTGCAAGAGGGGTGCTGCGAATAAGTCAGAAAAACAATTTGATGGGATCCGCCTGTTTTTTAGTTTTCAGAATTACGAACCTATAGGCTCTAGTCTAGAGTAGCGTTTTACCGGTCAGCCGCAGTATGACTTCAGTAAATGATTTTTTTGCTGAGACCTGTCTTATCTTTTGATTGCTTGGTAGTTCAGTTTTAGGTCCACATTTTTAAACAATATGATATTTTGTTGGATAAAGTTCCAAATTTATTTCAATGGGCTAATATATTACAATTAGAGATTTCTGCAATATTTAAGTATTTTTTTCGACTTAAATCATTTATGCATACATTGCTTGAAGTATAATGTAACTATATGAGTGTATCTAAACTGTCGGCATACATCCCCCAAACCCTCCTCTCATCTTTATCTTGTTCTTCCTCGTCTTAGTACTTGTTCCGGAAGACGTCGGACATCCGACGCGAGAAGGAAGAAGCTGAGAAGCGGAAGAACGATCCAACGTGGGAGGGAAACTTCCCGGAAGATCATCCCATCAGACTCCTCTTCAGGAGGTAAATACTACTCTGTTGCAAGTGTTGTGAACAAAAGGTCACAGTCGAGTCTTTTGCAAAAATGACAAGTCAAGTCCCAGTCAAAGTCCTCGATTGCCAAAGTCAATCCGAGTCAAGTCATTATGAGAGCAAGTCAATTTCAAGTCATACACTTTATTTTTAAACCAAGTCATTTGACTCATTAACCTATCCAAGTCAAGTCATTTTACAGAAAAGTCTTCGTTCATATTAAGTTATTTAAAACAGTGACTTAATTGCACTTACGTCAAGTCATGTGCTTAAGTTCTCACAACACTGCTAAACAGCAGCTTGTTTTTACTTGATCTTTCGTATTTTTGTTGATAATGTTTAAGTCAAGTACGGTAACGTTAATTTTTTAGGTGTGATTTCTAGAGCTTTTACAATTCCAACCATAAAGATCTATTGCTTTAATTTTTAATGTTATTATTTTTTCCCTGAACAGATTCAAGGAGCGGTACCGCGCCAGACACGAGCGAGCCATCGAAGCGGCCGGCGGTGGGCCTAGAAGGTCCGCGGAACCGCAGGCGCAATGCCCCCCACAACAGCCCGAAAAGAAGGACTCAGCAGGCGGGGGGAACTCCCTCGCACCCCCCGGAGGCGGTGGGTCAGCGGCGCCGTCGGACTCAGAGGACCCGGCGTCGCAGGGCCCCGGTATCAGTGAGGCCGACGCCGACTCTCTAGTGGCGACTGTAGATCGGGTGAAAAAAGACCTGACCGCGGGACTTCAGCGCCTCAATTCCCGCATGATGAAAATGGAAGAGAGCCTAATGCAAATCTCGACCATGCTTATTCAAAGGACCGCTTCTACCCCGTCCACATCAGCTGCTGGTACCTCTGGTAGTTCTGTAAACAGGAACAACAATAACTCCGGCGCCGACGCGCCCAAAAGCGCCGGGGAATTCCCACCAAAAAAGCCCGGCCTCGCTAAAAAGCCCAAGCGACACAAATGCTTGGGCGGGCTTTCGCGTAATCGCCAAGTTTCCTTTGTTGACGACAGCGTGGTCTACGCCAACGAGGTAACCAGCTCGCTCGAGGTCAAAGCAGGGTCAGCGAGAGGTCATGACCCCGTCGACCCCGGCAGCGTGCTGGTCTATGACCTTGAGGCGACCGACGCGACGTAGCGCGCCACCGTGTGGCGGTTTCGTGCGGAAAATGCGCCCCTGAATCTCGTGGTTCGAGGCGGCTGCTTCTGGTGGTTGGAGGCTGGAAGTTTGGAGACATTTCGATGCGGCATCTGCCAGGGATTTGAACTTGTCTGTGTGGGGCCTGAAAAAGTGTAATCGCGACGCCTGATTTGTCCCACGCCACTGAGACTAACTTGTCTTTGGCAAAATAAAAGTTTTGGTGGCCCATTGGAGGTACCGTAATAGGAAATTTATTTACTGACAGCATTCCTTTAGGTCAATTTTAGAGGCTCTATTAGGTTACTTTTTCCTTTGTCCACTAAAACTAGTTTGTAGTGGACTCACTTGGGCTAATTCACAGCAGGTTCTTATCAAACCTACTTGCCGTGGAATCACTTAAAAGTAACACAAAGTAATGATTTATTAACACACCCAAGTCCTAAGCGATGTTGACGACCCGCTGATCAGTATCAATTCCGGAATCTAAGTGACGAGCGCCGTTTTTGCTATGGTTCAAGAAGAGTTACCTTCTTAGACCTATAATCCAATACAGTAAATTTATAATCTATTGTTGCGTAACTAGATTAAAATTAAAACCAAGTCACGTTTAACGTGGTTATTTTGTTTCTACTCCTATCGAGTTTAACTCCTATTTCTATCAAGTCACGCCTGACGGCCTATTTACACTTCTCAAAGCTACGAACCAGTACACCGGAATCAATCGCAGACAAACCTATGTCGATCAATGATGCAAGCAAGGCAGGCTAGAAAAACAACTAGCTGTCAGTGAGGTTCGAACTAACGACCTCCGGCCATACCTGACCTTTAAACCTTTTACACTTCTGTCAACAAGAACTTTTACCGTTGTCATCAACTCCTGGTTGGGAGCAGATGCCAGTACACAAATCGCTGCGTCGTTTTTCGTATACTTCAGTTTATTTATTTGTTCTTATTCTTTTCTATTTGTCGAAAGTAGTAGGTTGACCTACATTTTTTTCGCATGGCGTGGTTAGCAGAGGAACAGCTGATTGGGTCGTTTGGAGTTAAACACTTTACATAGTAAAAGGTAGTATTTCAGGATGATCCTATATGTAAATGATTTAGTATGCTCGATTTGAAGTTCCATCTTAAACGTTTAATCCAATCGTAATCTATTGAATACAGTATTATCACTGGGTTGATCAATATATACCTAAACCTATATGTTTTTTAGGAAAACTTACAAAAACGTTTAGGCAGCAAGCTAGTTCTAACATTTGAGCCTGTTGTGCCAGAAAGGTTAATTGGGACACTGGAAATAAAACTTGTACTTTAGCCGTTAAATTTTACACGAAAATACTATAAAATAAACTTCTGTCAATGGATAGGGGACTGGAGTATTTTCCATTAAAATCGCATTTTTGATATAGAAGTGTTCCTCCTAACTACGATTTCTATACCTAGCCAATCTATTGTACCACATTATCTGTTTTCACTTTAAAAAATGGCCCCTATACGTTTCAATAGCCAGTTAAACAAGCTTAACATCCACTATCTGTGCGAACCTTTTATTGCCATTTGGTTAAACTTTTTTTTTATAAATCTGAAACATGTGCTACGAAACCAGACTGATCAAGTTGGTTTTAAACCTTGAAGTTTAATACAGTAGCTGGTGTACTGGGCAGCTAACTTGGAAGTCGACTGCCGTTTTACTCTGTTCATTGCCAAATAAAAAACTCCGTTTCGCAAAAGTTTCTAATTTATATGTTTACGAAGAGCAAATGTCGCGTCGAACTTACGAACAAGAGAAGTTGTTTCAAAGGCAAAAAGGTTAGAATTGGCAACACATCTATACTAGCCCAGTGGTTCTTAAATTGTGGTCCCTAGTAAATTTATAACCGATAAATCTTTTTCAGCAATACGTCTCATTAATATTTCTATTGTAACGCGTTTTTAGCCTTCCTTTTTATTTAAATTTATTTTAGAAATCAAAATAAAATTTAAATTTCTCATAGAAATCAAAAGTCTAGTCTGGTAAAACAGTTTGAAAACCACTGTAAAAGTCTAAATACTTGAATAGTACGCGCGACACCACTAGACTACAAACGTAGAAATAAAAATAAGTTGAACATGAGATTATAGAATGAAAAGGCAGTTTGGAAATATAATAAATTAATAATGTTTATAAAGATATGCATACAACATCAAATCTCTATCCCTGTGTTTGATAATACAAGGTGGCCGCACAATTACATGAAATAAATTCGATTTTCAAAGAAATATGTATAGGTTTTCCAACACACTTACACTTAGTAAGAAGTTATTTTAGTACGACACTTTCTAACACAAGCTGCACATAAATCAAATTTAAATAGTTTTTGCACACAACGGGGTCAAAGATTTTTTAATACTCCAATGAATTCACAGAATTTTGGAAAAAATAGGGTTTTGAAAAACTTTTGAATTCTGAAATAAATTTAAAGAATTTCGCAAAAAATAGGGTCTTCAGAGACTTTTCAATACTCCGATCAATCCAAGCACTTTGTGGCAACCCTGTAATAGCGGAACTTTCAACACAACACGCGGTTAAGGCCACAGCAGACTTTTTTTTGCGGGTTATTGTTCATTTTTGAAGCGCATTTACAACGACGCACCCTACACCTACCAAGCACCAACGAGTGTATACAGTTGCTAACCAGAAGCGATAACAATTGCACAAAAAAAGGTACGGAATCAGGTAAGAATCAGAACTTGGCAATATCAACTGAAATACTTAAGCTCTTAAATGAGGATTGTAAGTGAAGTGATGTTGATCAAAACAAACTCATCAAAAACGAAAAACTTTGAACTGTATTTCGGCTAAGTTGAACACAAAAAACATCAAAGAGCGTTAACAAAAGATGGTGTAAATGTTAAGAATAATGCTTTTCGTCAACAAAAAAACAAGTACTTTTAGTAACAGTGACGTGTTAGCCCAGTGGTTCTCAACCGGGGTGCCATTTTTAATGCTCAAGGCTGCTGAGAGATATTTGAGGATCTTTAAGAAGCTGATTTTTGTTCAAAACTTTTTGTGTACGATTAGAGTGGAATAAACCCTATTATAACTTCCAACGTTGAGTAGAGTTGATGTGTGTTTTTCCAGTTCCGTTTATTGTGACATTCTAGTGAATTAACTACGGAAAAATCTTGTAGGAGTGCCGCAATCTATTTATTATTTCTAAGGGATGCCGCTAACCATAAAAGGCTGAGAAACACTGTGTTAGCCTATAGAATATTGCGCGAAAAAGAAGTTGAACAGGCAACAGCAAATATATGACCAAATTAGTCAAAGTTGACATTTTTTTAGGGGGATGCATCTTATTTGCCGTGAAAATAAATATCACACAATAGTTGAAACAAAAAATAATATAGATATTGTTATAATCAAACAATCGAAGATTCTAACAAATACAATGTGCCATTTAACTGATTAAGCGGACACCTTGCTTCTTTTTTAGAACTTTTACGCAATAGTCAAAACAAGCGACACAACTTTACTTAAAAAAAACTTACCCTAACTGTCCGAAAAAATTGCGTGCTTTTTAAAGAAGGCTCTTACAACCCCAACAAGTTAAGGCTTTTGCGGTAGCCATTTTCATAATCCTAAAAAATCGTAATGTACAATAACTAAAAGTTGTCTATTGTACCAGCCAAGAAAAAATATCCTCTGACAACAGCGTATTGTTTTCAAACCAGTGGTTCATGACTTGTCCCGGTCGTTCTATCCCAATAGTGACAAAGGGTAACAGCACAGTCTTTTAGAAGGCTCTTTTAATGGCCAAATCGAGCAAAAAAACTTTAGTGACCTTAACAAAAAAATGCAAAAACATCGTGTAGTTTACCAAGCAGAATTTAAACCCAACGAGTGAATGGCGTTTCCACAGAATTCTCCAACGATAGCCTTAACAAGCGAAAGAAACTTTGGGTAGCTTTAAAAAAATCGTATGGTGCAAAAACTAAACGCTGTAATTTGTTTCAGTTTTATGGGAAAAAAGCTGTAATTTACAAAGTGCAACGTTATAGAAGGCTGTTTTGTTGGCCAAAACAAGCAAAAAACTTAAGTAACCTTAAACATACCAAACAACACAAAAATAGTGTAATTTAACAAGTAGAATTTTAACTTAACGATCGAATAGCGTTTTCACATAAGGCTCTTAAGTCATCTATAACAATCGAAATAAACATTTTTTCTCATAACTAAAAGCTATACATTGTTCGTGCCAAGAAAATATAGCTTCTGACAACAGCGTATTGTTTCCAAACCGGTGGCTTCACGACTTGTCCCATTTCTTCTGTTCCAATCGTGACCCCGGTTAGCGGCAGTGTTGTGTTAGCTTGTGTAGACTTGCCCGCCTCGCTGGAACCCGTCGTTGCCGTAGGTTTGGCCTCCGTGGCCGAAATACTGGTTGAAGGAACCACCGCTGTTGTTGTTCTGACCCCCTCCACCCCCGCGACCCCTACCCCAGCGACTTTGGCCCCCTAAAAAATAAATTAGTCACGTTTTTTCAAAGGGTTTCCATGGCTGGTAATCTTAAACTATAGGGTCGGTTGGCCCCTTGGGGGTATGCGAACTAGTTTTAGGGGGTACATGAAGGTCTAATCTAAATCTTAGTGAATTAAAAAAAAGAAATGAATTTTTTTTTTTTTTGAAAAGCATTGAGGCAAGATAAATATTTTTTTATATATTTCACAGCAAATATTTTTCGTAAAAGATAAAAGGCGAATTTGCTGATTTCAGTTACGTAAACAGGTGAAATAAAGCATGTGGAGTAGGACTCGACAAAATTGCACATTTGGCCTGAGTCTGATTCTGGATCATTTTTATACCCGCGACCCGTAAAACACATTGCATGAACCCTGCATGGGTAGCGACTCCCAGTTAGATACTCTATGCTTTAGAAGCCATGCTGTGTCTAGTTTTCAAAACATAATGTTGCAATAAACTCGTATACCTCTCCCCTGGTGTCCTCCCCTCCCGCTGTCCGGTCTCCTTTGGTGGTCGTGTCCTGCAAAGCACAAAGTCCAGGTCAGTCAAGTAAAAGGTCTTTTCGCGCCTACTAGGACAATGCTTTTTGACGGCCGAACAAAAAAACGAAATCACTTGATAAAAATAAGAACAATGACGAAAAACAATTGTTTTTATTTTACAAATAATTAAAACACAAAGAAAAACGTAAATAACAACAACATACAAAATAAGACAGTAAATGTCAGATTTGCACCGTTCATTGTTTAACTTTTGAAATTAAATCCAACCAAACTGTTTTGGCTTGTGGGACACTAAGTAAATCTTAAATATTTCGCGCCATACTTCGACCGGAACAACAATACAGTAAGTTTACAATCGCCCTTAACACACGACAAATATATAATGTGTAGATTTCCTAATAATTTTGATTTTGTAATAGATAGTGCGTGTTTAAGTCTGTGATGCTGTACATGCCTGTTTGTAATACAAATAACTTTTCTTTTCTTAAAAAAGCACACTTAACAATCTCTCCAGGACACAGTTTTAGAATTACTGCACTGTACAAAATAGTAAAATTAGCTTAGGTAGCGTTTTACTATTTTAAACCCACTCACCCTGTCTGTTGTGGTGGTTTTGTTGCTGGTTGTGGGAATCCCCTCTTCCACCGCCCCTTTGACCCCTTCCACCCCTGTAACCCCCGCCTCGACCCCCTAAAAACACACAACAAATGCCATGGTAAACCATATAAATAAATATAAAGGAGGAATTTTTAAAAACATGCTAGGTGCTAATAATACGTAACAAGTTTTGCGATAGGTCATCTATTTTTGGTTTCTATTAGACAAACGTAGTAGACGAAGTAAAACTTAAACGCCTAAAAATAAGTAAAATGTCAAATCCAGATTTACCTCAAAATGCTTAAAGACCATTTAAGCGTGTATTTCAGTAAAAAAAAACATTTTAAAGAATTTGTGAAAGTTTGTAGTCGCATATTATATATTGCGAAATGTCGTCGCATTTAGCTGGCAAAATTTACCATTTAAAATAGAAAAATTATCCTTATAAATAAATTTAGCGCTGCTGGTCTAGAATCCTACTTTACCCGGGGTTAATATATAACCGGGGTTTATATTGCAAACAATATTTGGGTAAGGTTGCAGGTAAGCGTTTGGGTGAGGGTAGGTAAAGTAATACTATTTAATAATATTGCTTAACCTACCCAAACCCAAACGCTAACCCGCACCCTAGCCTGAATAATGTTCGTTGTCGTAGGATTGTAGATCAACGCCATAAATTTAAGCCAAATTTATATAAGTAATGCTTTGCCAAAGGCTAAATTCGACGTGAATATCCACATCCGCAATCGTTGGTCAAATTATCAGCTTCAGAAGGGCTAGATCACAGTTGTTGAACACATGTGTGTGTATGTGTGGGTATCTTTCATTCAATGATGATATGCTACTGTAGATCCCTTTAAATTTGAAGTTGCTTGTACTAACAGAATGTAGCAAGCATTGGCTTATGGTTGTTCCTCGACTCGCTCCTCTCTGAGCCTGTGTAGCTCAGTTGACGGCCCAGGTATGGCCGAGGTCGTGAGTTCGAACCTCACTGCAGGCTAGTTGCTTTCTAGTCTGCCTTGCTTGTATCATTGATCGACAAATTCGGTGAGTCTGCGATGGCTTTTGGTGTATAAATATCCACAGTTATGCGTTAACGGAGTGTTGGTCGGTTTACCAACTACAACAAGGTTTTACAAATATCTAAATCATTTTTTCACAAACTCACTTCCACCGTCGTCCTGTCGTTTTTGCCACGAGGGCATTTCGGGGGGAGGGGCATCGACCTCGTCCGTACGACCTCCCCTGTCCGGCACCTGCACAGACAAACATGGATACAAACCGACAGACTAACGTATATGTAAAAATCAAGAGTTTTATGTTTGCTTCCGCATTTCAACGTTTTACGCTTTACTAACCATCATCAGAATAACACAACAAAAATAAGCTTTAACGGAAAACTGCTGGCACACAAATAATTAATATTAGGGTGGGCCATCAAGTTTCTACAATTATGATTGATAAATTAAATAACTCAAATTGCAAAAAAAAAAAACACACAAAAAAAAACAGATGTTGTCTGGTAGGTTTGTATTGAGCCAATATTGAAGAGCTATTACATATTTTAAGATGGTCAACAATATTTATAAAGGTTATATTTTCTAGATAATCAAGTATATTTATAGGGGTTAAACATTTTCTTGCTTGCCAAGGAAAATATAAGGATTATATTTTTTTGATAGTCAAGTATATCACATAAGGATTAAGCCAAGTATATTATTCATGCTTTTACCTTGCCAATGACGACTTTGTTGATAGCACAGGAATGCCTCGTGCTCCCCGAAGAGGTTTTGTAAATCTGAGAGAGGTCTATGAGAAAACACAGCATACTCTATTGCTATTGTTGAAAGAGCACATTATTTTTAGTGCATTTGCTTTTAGAGTGTCACTAGCCTTTCCACATGGCCGCTTCAAAGGTGGCTTTAAAGGTGGCCTGGCCACCTTTGCCTCCCAAAAAGCCACTTTTCCGCCAAAAAGGTGGCTTTTCGCTGGCCCTACTCCAGAGTAGGTCCAGGCCACTGTGGCTTTTGCGAAAGGTGGCTTTTGGGTGTGCGTATCGTAAGGTTTTCGGTTTGCCCAGTTCACCTTCTACCTAATTTCGGTTTATGTGTTGTTAAGTGACGATTTTTACGCAGCCATGTGTTCCATAGCGAAGGCAAGGTACATTTTAGTGACAAAAGGTGTATTGTAATTAAAATTTAGGCGCTCGTCTAGAATCCTACCACAACGAACATTATTTGGGTTAGGGTGCCGGTTAGCGTTTGGGTTTGGGTGAGTCCAGTAATAGTGTTAAACAATATTACTTGACCTACCCACACCCAAACACTAACCGACACCCTAACCCACATATTATGCATTGCTTAATAATCATTTCAACGTTGTGGTAGGATTCTAGCAGCGCCAAAATTTATTGTATAGTTAACGGTTTTAGAATACTGTGTGCTAGGTTCACCTTATTTTGTACTTTGCAACCACGTTGCTGTGATTTAAACGATCAGTTTTTTTGCGCGACAAAGCTATTTGCAGCTGCCACAACGTGTTTGGAGAGGTCAGCAGCACATGCCTTGTTATGGAAAAAATAATTTTGCTGAAGAACCCGCAGTGGCTTTAGAGCTAAATTGCAGTATGTTTATCTGTTTTTGGGGGGGTATTGTATATTTTCTAAATCACTTCGGTGAGTGTGTGATGCTATATTTTGCTAACAACTTACCAACAATATTTTTGGGTTGTTTTAGCAACTGTTCTGTATTTTAATTATCTTGTTACAAAACAAAAGTGTTTTATTTCCTAACTTTAATTCTCTTTAATAGCTTGCCATGAATTCTAGGGCAAAATGGTCAGAACAAGCAACCTGTAATCTTATAATTGTATTCAATAGAATAATTTGTTGGAAAAATGAATTTGAAAAATGTCCGATTTTTTGTTTGACGCAATTACAAAGGATATTCCTCCTCAAAGTAAGTGCATGAAGATTTTTCAATTTGTTTGCTTACTTATTCTAATGACAGTTCATCAAACAGGTTACGAACAAAATAACAAATGGAAACAAAATCAAGAAACTTGCAATGACCTTTGTGGTGGTTTAAATAACTTTGTCCTCATCAACCAAAGCAATGTCTCGACCATATTTCCAACTATTAAACAGAATATTAGCATCCTGTCCTAGCAGAATGGTACGTTTTATTGCAATTTTAATTATCAGGTAATATATTGCTAAATTATTTTCATCCTGCTGTTTTTTTGACAACTTTTGGGTATTTAAATATGTTCTATAATGTGAAAAGTTTAGCAGTGTCTTGCTGTCTTTAGGCATCCGCCAGTGAGGGTGTTGAATTGATACCAATTCAAACTCAGGAACATCAATTCTCATCTCAAGCTGTTGACAACTGATGAACCAGCACACCACAGCAGTCGCTGAGTCAGTTGGGGTAACAGGTAAAATTTGAGTTTTATTTGGTTTATTTAGTAAAACTCTTAGTTTTGTCCGCAACGACAAATTTACTTACTACTGAACTTCAAATCATTGTTTTTATATTGTATAGAAAATGAATCAGAAAAGTCTTTGGACGAAATGATAAAATTAATTGCTGATGAGGGTGAAAGGGATAGAGCAAAGATATCACAAGAAAATGGAAAGATGATCAATGCAATGGGAAAACAAAAACATTATTGATGCCCTCCCTTAAAGTAAATAACTTCCCATACTTTGGTAGCTTTAACTGAATTTGTTTATACCTTTCTTTTTAAATGGTTTTTAAAATCACTGTATGTCAACATATTAAAGAAATGTTTTTTCTTGTTCGTTTTTGTCATTCTGTTTTTTAAATGCACTGTACACGTTTTTTTTTTGTAATTTATTATCTTGCTATATCATTTTTGTTATTAACATTTGCTATACATTCTTGAGTTTTTATTTGAATAAACATTTAAAAATATCAAAATTGATAACTTGTTATCATTGCACAATTGTCAGCAAGATATTGACAGATGATGTTCCTCACTAAACTATCTCTGTTGAGCCTGTACCTTGTGGTATAATGGCAGGTAACCTTGTGGTATAATGGCAGGCTTAGATATATCTCTATAAAATATGGAAGGTCAGGGGTTCTTTTATGTTCACAAATATTATGCAAAATACAACAAATTGTGAAAATCCTTGGTGCATCTGAAACTTTGACAGCAATCCGCTTTTGCAAAATCATCTTTAATAGGAAAAAATGAGGATATAACAATTTGTAGTCAGCAACCGCCGTCTCTTTCTTACTTTTGGTTTCCAAATAAACTTGTCTCTTTTAGCTACTATTTCATATATCTCCAAAATACTACATCTTGGCAATAATTTTTCGGTCTGTTATCGCTTGTATACCCAAAGACAACCGTACGAATGATAGAAAACTCTGGCACAAACAGCGTTCACTTTATCTAAACGGCCATGTGAATTGACCGCTAAAAGTGGCCAAAAAAGCCACCTTTTTTAGCCGGCCACCTTTGAAAAAGCCACCTTTCAAGTTGGCCATGTGGAAAGGCTAACTGTATCACAGAGATAGATCATATAGAAGTTTAAGGCAAATAGCTTTATAAAATGAAATGATATATACCTTCTCTTGCTGCTAATAGTGAGGCAACTGTAATGCTTGGTTTTGAAGTCAGGGCATTTCTTCTTTTCTGGTACGCAGCCGCAATGTCATTCAACCGTTTCTAAAATAAACTTTATCAATTATTTACTACAATTGAAACATTTCTATCTTGTTTATAATTCCCTAATATGCTTAAAAGATTCGAAGTGCAGCGCAAAATTTTTTTTGCCAGCCTATTTTTTTTGTTTTAAAACTATTGTTTTAATTTTAAAATGAAGTCTACTTGTGTCATACGCATGCACTATTCTCAATATTTCAAAACAATTTATTTGTCGAGCTGGGTCCTAAATTCCAAATATAGCAGTGTTTCTCAATCTTTTTTCCATGGCAAACCAAAAACTAAAGCATAAGTACAACAGCAAGGCTTTGGCGAACCAATTGTTTTACTTTTGTAAGCGATAAAAAAAAATACGAAATTAGCATTATTCAGGACTTTTTTGGAAATAACCTAAATAAATAACAGACAAATCAAAGGCCACCCATTTTTTTTTCACTGCAAGCAATATAGTATTTTAGAAATTTATAATATTACAAACTAATTTGTACCTTGGCATTGTCAGACCAATTGAAAGAAGCAATAGTGACGTCGACACGCTTGAGAAGCATCATTCTCCTAGTTCCATATTCCTTGCACAAAGCGGCATTGAGGGTGTTTAGTTTCTCAAAGTGCATTGGCCCCATTTGCTGCTGTATCATTGGGGTGCTCCAGTCTATTTGCGGATATTTGCTTGCCTCCATAAGCTATGCAAGAAACAAATAAAATATTTGATCCAAGGAAGTTGTATATTTATTTTTCCTACTTTTCATCACACTTTTTTGAGGGGAAAACACCAATACTTAAATATTTTCTGCCACGTTAAACATTTTCTGTAATGGTTTTAAACTTTCGGCAAAAATAATGATTTTTTATATTTGTAATTTTTTTTTTGTTTTTTTTATGTAACATTTCATCATAGAAATAGTTTCAAAATAAATTTTCATCTAAAATAATGAAGTTTTCATCAACCGATAATAAGTTTGTAAGAGTACCTTGTTGGCTATTCCTTGAAAAAACTTTTCAACTGAAATGTCATTTGGCGGTTTGGACATTTTCAGAGACATGCAGATACTCTTCATCAGGTTAAAAATCTCCTTGCTTGCTGCGTCTTCCTAAAATATGTAATTTTTGTTTAATGTTGTAAGTTGCGATAATTATTTGCCTCATAATTATTTGGCACCAACACTTACAGTACTATTTTCGCCTGGACTTTCGTTTTCGTGGGTGGCAAAGTACATTTTAGCAGCTTGCAGTTCAGAAATCAGAAACACTGTAAAGAACACCAAGATTGTACAAAAGTGGAGCAATCATGAATTAATAAAATTTTTACCTGAGGGATAAACCATTCTCTGAATAGATAAACTTCATAATACTAGGCCATACTGATACATACAAAGAAAAAACAACATACATGCAAGCTTTGCACATTCTTCACTGCTCTGTAGCCTTTTTGTCAAATCACCAGAAGTCAGCGAGGTGTAGGGACATCCGTATTCTGCCAGAAAGCCACTGATCTCAAATAAGAAGCTCTCTGCGCCATTTTTGTCTATATGACAATTGAATTGTGATGGTTGGTATATGCTAATACGTACCTTAAATATGCATGCTACTTTTTAAAAAGCTATTTATACATAAGTCTAAGTCAGTGATTCCCAAACTGTGCGCCGCGACCTACTAGTGTGCCTCGAGAGATTGTCAAGTGTGCCACGAAACTTTATGTAATTTCGAAAAAGAAAGTATTCATATTACCAATAGCATACATGCAATTTTAGACTTGAATACACACTATTCATTAAACTTTAATTATTTTGAGACATTTACATATAGTTGTCGTGTGTCAAGGGTGATTGTAAAATTACTTAATTGTTGTTCTGTTAAAAGTGTGCCGCGACGTGGTTAAGATTTTCTTAGTGTGCCGCAAGCCCAAAAAGTTTGGGAAACACTGGTCTAAGTGGTTCACAGCCACACAAAATAGCAATATTGTGAACAAGATGTTTTGAAAACAAGTAATTGCCGGTCTATTGATTTGAATGAACTTTTTTAAGTTGCAGTCATTTTTAATTAATAGCAAGACAATTTCCATCAGAATTTGTAGCCATAGCTAGGTTTGGCATGAAATAACAAATGTTTTCTGAAAAGCAATCAGTATTTTCTCAAATGACCAAGTTCAAGTTAACCAAAAATATATGCTTAAACAACAGAAGTCAAGTTAAGTCATTACAACACTAACATGCCAACCTTTAACAGGATTTACAGTTTCTGTTAAGTTATAGATAGCACTCAGTTCTGAAGCCAGGTGTGCAATTAAAGTTGTGAATTTTAGTGAAGAAGGGCCAGTGTTGAGTTCTGTTTGTAAGCTCTCTTCAGTGAAGCCATCCTCATATCTGGAAAATAACAATTGTGTCACACATTTTTAATTGGGTAAACCTTATAAAAAGGTCAAAGCAGTTTGCTAGTTATGTGCAGAATTTATTTTGGATTTGAGGTACTGGTATAGTATAGCCACTGCTATACTGACGCAAATTAGTTACGTCTGGTAAATAATGATTTTTAACTAGATATACATTAAGATGGGTAAGTGTTGTGTAAATAAGGTGTTAAATAATAATGTATTTCATATTCGTTAGTGTAAAAGAGTTCAAGGATAGGCCACATCTTACAAAATTCTACATACCCAAGATCTTCCAGACTGTCCAAGATGTCGGCAACAAATGAATTTTGCATGTTTAACGTCAAATCACCCCTAAGTTCCAGTTTTAAGCAAACCCCCAACTTAAAAATTTATTTCACACACTCGTTCAGCACAATTGAACACCAACCAACCGGAACAATTGCTCATTCATGTTGAAATATCATAGAATACTAATCGACTTTATTCTTCAATAGTATAATTTTAAAAAGCAATATGGTCATTTGCAACATGATCTGTTGGGTATATTTTTTGAAATAAAAACCAGAATTTTGAAAACCACTTGATTTGCACTCCTTTCTGCAACTTATAGGTGTAAAAGTCCTTTTTCATTCGACTATAGAAGTCTTAATCTTTATACAGTATTTTTTAAAGTTTTACCATCGTCTTTACCAAGTTCCTGAATTTCCTATATTAACTTATCACCCGATCCGTCAGAAATCAGTGCATATCTAAGCAAAAAGGTCTATGACAATCAGCGCATCCTAAGGCAGAAAAGTCTAGACTTTTAGACCTTGAGGTCTTAGACAATGCACTGATTGTGAGCCCTATGCAGATTTGGTTTGTGAGCGTTCACCCCATCCGTCAGAAATCAGTGCAGTTCTAAGCAAAAAGGTATACGACAATCAGTGCATTCAAAGAATCAAAAAGTCCGACTTTTAGGTCTTGGACAATGCACTAATTTGCATTAACAAATGTGCATAAGAAGATTAAGTTTAACAATACTTGACCCAACCAAACCCAAACGCTAACCAGCGCCCTAACCCAAATAATGTGCGATAATTTAATAATTATAACGCTTCAGGCCCCAATACCTCAATTTGTGACGTAATAATCTTAAATGCAATTGACGAGAAACCATCTTATGCCCATCCGAGTTTGGGCTTTTTTCCCCAGCATTTAAAGAATTATTAAAATAACGCACATTATTTGGGTTAGGATTCGGGTTAGCGTTAGGGTTTAGGTGGGTCAAGTGTTATTAATCCTATCTCATACTTTTTGTTATCTTTTCTGAACTTTTAATGAATATTTTTAATTAATCTACGCCGGGAGTTTACCTAAAGGTCCAAATCAGTGCATTGCCAGGACCTCAAGGTCTAAAAGTCTAGACTTTTCTGCCATTGGATGCCCTGATTGTCGCAGACCTTTTTGCTTAGAAATGCACTGATTTCTAACGGATCGGGTGAACTTATACAGTATAAAAAATCAATTATTGTAAGTGAGTTAACTTCGGGGATGATTTACTTCGAAATATTGATAAATGAAGCGTAGTATTCTATGGCGAAGGCTGAAGAGTGACGATTTTATTGACAACAAACCTCAGCCAGTATTGAATTTAAACCAATCTACCGAACTGTTCTACTGCAAAGCGTGTTGCAATCGAAATAATCGTAAATATTTTTTCGTCGGTATACATAGGCTTTACGGTGAAGATACTACCGCATTTCATAAATGTTTTTCTAAAAAACATCATGGCCCTGGTCTAGAATCCTACCACAATTATTAAATCAGCGCACATTATTTGGGTTAGGCTGCGAGTTAGCATTTGGGCGTGGGTGGGTCAAGTATTATTACACTTGACCCACCCTAACCCAAAACGCTAACCCGCACCCTAACCCAAATAATGTGCGCTGTTGTAGGATTCTGGACCAGTGCCAAAATCATTTTTAGTCAAAGTGTAAAACGTTAAAATTTACGAAAGTAGTGTGCCGTGTAAAATTCTGCTTTTTTGGTTTCCAAAACGGAACAACCAACCAAAGGCAAACATGCAACTCGAAATTTCCCCTTATAATATTTCCGGAAGTAAATAAAATATTAACAAAAAATATTTGGCGCTCTTTAACTATTGTACGTGAAAAGTTATGCAAAAAAAAAATAATAATAATACTGCATACCATAACGCATATTGTTTGGGTTAGGGTGCGGGTTAGCGTTTGGGTGGGGGTGGGTCAAGTAATATTATGTTTATTATTAATAATAACTTGACCCACCCTCAACCAAACGCTAACCCGCACCCTAACCCAAACAATTTGTGTTATGGTATGCGGCATTTAAAGAAAAAAAATTTTTATTAATTTTTACGTACAATAGTGAAAGAGCGCCAAATATTTACCCATTACTTAAATCAGCCTAACTTAGTTGGCAATTCGACTTTAAAAAAAGAATAATATTAAAATATTAATATTCAGTCACTGGCCTGTGGCGAGGCTTGATAAAGCAAATCACAGTTGATGCACATGTGTGTGACAGTGTGTTTATGTATGTATACTTCATTGTTGCTTTATGTTTGCTACAGTGTTAAACTTAAAGGATGGCTAGTTTTGATGTTCCATATGCTTTTTCAGAAGAACTGTTTGTTGTGTAATTTTTGTTAAACAGTTTTTTAGTAATTGTGTAGTTTGCATGTTTAACATAAAAACAAAAATATGAGCGGAAAAACCTTTACTTCTCACTCACAATTTTCGGTCGCAAAATGTCCGTCCAACGAACTGTCGATGACCAATTGTGCAATTGTCCATCCAAGTGACCACAAAAACTTCAGGTAATTTGAAAAGACAAGAGTGAAAAGTTTAAAATTGTATTTTATCATTTTTTTGTTAAACCCCCAATTTTTTCGTTTGTTTTTTCTACTCACCATTGTTCTAAACAAGGTATGTGTTTAAAAATTAACTCAAGTTCAAGTCTAGTCTTTTGCAATAATACCTACTAGTCAAATGGCCTGAATTATATCATCCAATTTTTTTAATGTACATATGCTATTTATCATTTCTTTGGGTTTTATTACGCTTGTCAATAAAGTTCATCAAAAATTACTTATTGTGGTTGTAAACATAAAAGTCAAGAGTCAATTTTAGGAAGGTTTATGCTTTTTATTTTTCTTTGTTTTTTCACAAAAAATATGCTGTTGATTTTTGGCTTAAAATTTATCAAATGCTTTAATTGCAGATATCTAAAATCCATGTGTTGGAATTAAAAATTAAACGCATTTTTTTTACAAGCAGCCTTTACCTTTTTTTATTAAACACTTGAATTAATTGCTTTTATATTAAGGCAAATCATTGTCCAAAATGGCCGAAACCAGGAGTTCATATTTTCCACATTTCCCGATGAAAATGTTTCTCCGCAGAGCATTGGTTTCTCTGGAATACAGGTAATTGTCTCTTCAGTCGCTTTTTTGTTGTAACCTCATAACATTAGACAAATTAATATATTGTTTTTGTTTTTTAGAGAAAATGGGCATACCTTGGAATTGGACAAAAAGTAAATGGTAGGTTGCCCTAAAATTCGGAGTTGTTTTTAAAATGGTACTTTCTTGTCTTTTTCTGTTTGGGGAGGTTATTTATGGTGCCTTGTTAAAGAGTTTTTAACCATTACGTACAATCATACAGCCACAGGGTTGCCACAAAGTCTTTGATTTGATTTGTGGATTGAAAAGTCATATGTTTTGCAGCTTTTAATAGTCTTTGAATTATTTTTCTGTTTAGCTTAAAGTTATATGTTTAGAAAGTGCCATTGTAAAACCAATTTTTATTTGTTATTTTTTAGGGTCCATGTCATCTATACATTTTTTTCAATTATATACAAAAACGTCAAGCAATTTCAATAGTCAAAAGTCTTTGAATGTCTTTGGATATGTTTCATAAAATTGTGTGACACCGTTTAGCCAGTAACTGAACATTTTTTATAAAAAATAAAACTCCATGGACCTCACTTGCTAACCACAAAACTCAATTTCTGAAAACCAAACTTGCTATAATTTTTCTAGCTCATTAAACGATTTAGTGCTGCCCAAATTTTTCTATCCTCACTCCATTTTGAAATTTTGTAATTATGTTTTAACTAATCCAAAATTTAAAAAAATCTAAAGTTGAGGGTTATTTTATAATGCTTTATTACAGTGAACCCCCTTTCTGGATTTGAGCCTGCGTCAGAAATTGTCATTAATGTCAACTACTTTCGAAGTCAGCAAGCCAATAGTGGAGCATCTTTCAACTCTGATGATCTGGCAAAACGTATTCGCAAAGAGTTTGATACTTACAAATTGACAGCAATGGTTACTCAGCAGGTATATATCTACTATCTGTTCGTTTGGACATACTAAAAAAATAGTGTTTAAATCATGTACATAAATCAAAATCCAACTTATTTAAATTTATTTTCGACTGATTTGGATTTAATTTTTCTTTGTGCATTTTGCAAGCATTAAAAACAAAGAGCACAAAAACTAAAAAAAAACAATAGCGAAATAACCTTCTTACTGTCATTGAGTCAAGCTGTCCATTAAAATAAACATTAAATAAACAAATTTTAACTTTACTTGGAAATTGGAATATATTTTAATTTATTTGTTTGACGCAATTAATTTAACCACTGTTCTTATACTGCTTTGTTTTTAGTTTGAGACAATCTGCTTTATTTATGCTTTTATTAGCCTCAAACTGCGATAAATGACCATAATATATATAAAAGAAAACCATCAACTCAGCTTTAAATTAGCCTTCCTAAAAATTCTCTTATTTGTGAAAATAATGAACGTTCGAGTTTTAATGCAACAAATTTATATATCGCAAGCAAAATTTTTTCGTCAAACAGTTGCTGTACATCGAACACGGAGTTCATTTGCTTTTCACAATCGACGACATCAAGATTCCCAAGACTCGCCTGGATATGCGAGTAGCGTCCATCAACTCTTCAACTAAAATCATATTTGAAGCTGCACCTGAGTCTTCCATTATGCTCACAGGTAAGAGAATTCGGCCAAATTAAAAATGTAGGAATGCAAATAAGCACCTTGAAGATGCTTTAAAGAAAGAAAGTAACCTTGGTTAACAATTTTTGTTGAAAAAATAATAAAAGATGTATATTTTTGCAATACAAGTGTCACCACATTGACTTTCTTTAGGGTTCTATTTACTCATGGTCCGGTTGCATAAAACTATATATTTTTGAATATAGCTAGTTGGTAGAGCGGCCATCCTGGAATGGCAGGAGGTCATGAGTTTGAACCTCATTGCAGGCTAGTGGTGTCTCTAGCCTACCTTGCTTGTATCATTGATCCACAGATTCAGTTACTCTGCTATGACAGTGATCTCCAACCTTTTTAATAAGCGACCCCAATTTAAATAAAATGAAGTCAGAATTTACACTGCAACCCCCTTTTGTTTTCAGATTGAAATAAAAATATTTTAAATAATCCTTGAACAGTTTTTAGGATGCCCAGTATCAATTCTTGTGTTCCTAATTTTTTGCCTATTTTATCAACCCAAATGCAAAAATATTTCATGCTTCGCGCGAAACTCGTTTATCTCTACATTATGCTTTTTGAAAAATTGAGCGAATATGCGTAAATTATGCACATTTCCAGAGAATTGTGGCTACATATGTGCACCAAAATGATTTCTTTTAGCAAGTGTTATTTAAATTATGCCTTTGAATTTAGCACACAAACGAAAAAGTGACGTTATAAATTTATGTCACAATACAAATAGACTTCATAAATCTGCTGATTTCGGTCCAAAAATATGAAAGTTACATGGAGTCTTAATATGGTCAGTGCAAAATCGTTTTATTTTTAATTATACAGTTTTTTTTTGATAAATTCATTTACTTCTTAAATATACACTAATACTTCAATTAGGCCTTCATGGAACCCCTAAAACTATTTCACGGACCCCCAAGGGGTCTATGGGCCCCAGTTTAAGAACCCCTGATATAGAAGAAAAAAAAGCTTGTCTATGCTATGTACTCGGTCACGTTTATTGGTGTGACGTTGTTCTAAAAAAAAAGAACAAATACATAAATCGTACTAAAACAGCACAAATATGGTGAGTTATGGCGACCTCAGAAAAATTTCAGGCGACCCTACTTGGGTTCGCGACCCACAGGTTGGAGACCACTGTGCTATGATACGTAAGCTGTTATCGTTGGTCAAAAAGCTACTTTAGAAAAGCTAGATCACACTTGTTGAACACATATGATACGTGTGTATTTTGATTCTGTGTTGAAATTGTTCATTGCTTGCAGGGAAAAGTCGCAATCGCAAGGGAAGGAGCAACATCATCAACCCTGACTTTGATTTTCGAAAGCTGGGAGTTGGTGGCCTGGATGAGGAATTTAAGGAAATCTTCAGGTGAGTGACTCTTTCTTAAAAAAACTGAAAGCCAAGAATTTTAGTTAAGTTGTCATACTTATTTTTGTTTAAATATACCTCTTAAAAATTTACCTTGAATTAAATCAAATCGACTCCTTTAGGTATAATTTTACCTTTGTGGTTAGAAACTTATATTTATCAGCATTTCTTACACTTTTACCTGAACAAAGTAAAATTAATAGAAATATGGAAAATTCTTAAAGTATAGGTGCTGTGAATTCTCTTTTCGTTATGTACCTTGAAGGAAGTTTTATTATTTAGGCTTCACAAAGACAAGATTATCGTAGCATATAATAGTAGAAATTCATATACACTCAAAAGTTGACAGTTTAAATTTTCGTAAAACTAAATTGCTTTTCAGGCGAGCATTTGCGTCGCGAGTTCTGCCACCAGATGTCATCGAGCAGATGGGAGCCAAGCACGTCAAGGGTATTTTGCTTCACGGTCCACCGGGTTGCGGTAAAACCTTGATGGCTCGGCAGATTGGAAAGATGCTCAGCGCAAGAACTCCACAGGTCGGACTTTTTTGGTAGTTGGACTTATAGGTTTCAGATTACAATTTACGAAATGTGTTTTTTGTTATTAATGTTATAACCGCTTGTTATCTAGCTATGTTTTAAAACATGTGTCAAGTACTGTTGCTTTTATATAACCTTACAATCTTACATACTGTTCTATAAATCAGTGTCGCCAACAAGTCAATTTGAAATAACTTTGAGTCCCCGTCGATTTTTTTTACAAAAAATAACAAGTCAAGTTCCAGTCGAAGTCATAAAGTCAAGTCGTTTAGAGCAAGTCCATTTCAAGTCAAGTAATTGGCTTAACAATGAAACAGTAACTGTTAAAATTAATAAACTTTTCTGTGTATGAGCAATATCTCAACTAAAAAACAACAAACGCAATATACAACAACCAAATTATTTTACATGCAAAAAATTAATAAAAACGCTTATTTTCCCAAGTTATTTGAATCAATGACTTCCAAGTTAAGTCTCTTTTATAGTTGGACATAATAGGTTTTAGATTACAATTTACAAAATGGATTTTTAGGCTATTAATGTTGAAATCGCTTGTTAGTTACGTTTAATAGCATAAGTCATCTTCTTTTGCTTTCATCTAATGTACTATAAATCAGTGTTGTAAACAAGTCATTTTAAAAGTCCCAGTCCAGTCAGTAAAAAGTAACTTGTTTCAAGTGAAAGTCTTTTGCAAATTTGGTAAAGTAGTCCATGTACACGCAATATCTCAACTAAAAAACAACAAACGCAATATACAACAACCAAATTGTTTTACATGCAAAAAATTAATAAAAACGCTTATTTTCCCAAGTTATTTGACTCAATGACTTCCAAGTTAAGTCTCTTTTATAGTTGGACATAATAGGTTTTAGATTACAATTTACAAAATGGATTTTTAGGCTATTAATGTTGAAATCGCTTGTTAGTTACGTTTAATAGCATAAGTCATCTACTTTTGCTTTCATCTGATGTACTATAAATCAGTGTTGTAAACAAGTCATTTTAAAAGTCCCAGTCCAGTCAGTAAAACGTAACTTGTTTCAAGTGAAAGTCTTTTGCAAATTTGGTAAAGTAGTCCATGTACACGCAATATCATAACTAAAAAAATACAAAAACTCAATATATAACAAGTATATTGTTTTACATGCAAAAATTGAGACAAAATAACCCAATTTTATAAAAAAAATAATAAAAAAACTTAATTTCAACCAAGTTTATTCAGTCAAGTCAATGAACTAATTCTTTACACCAGCCATAAAAAATATGAGGTTTTATTTTATTGCTTAAAATATTTATTTTTAAGGTTATTTTTGATGCATTTTATCTCATCCATTTGTTTATGGTAATGTTAACCTAATAAAGATTATTTATTATTCCACAGATTGTTAATGGGCCTGAAATTCTGAACAAATATGTTGGAGAGTCGGAATCCAACATCAGAAAACTGTTTGAACCCGCTGAAGAGGAACAGAAAAAGGTAACTGTTGTTAAAACTTCATGAAGCAGTGTTGTAAATACTTTTTTGCATACAAATATATAGTTGTAATGGATAAATTGCCATAAGTTAATACTTTGACCAAGGTTGTCAGGTTTTAACAGTGAACTTGTACGTTGATATGTTTAAATCATTTTTTTGTTGGCATACAGTTTAAACTGTCATGTCCCATTAACAACTTGACATATTTTATCAGATTTTACCAATGTAGCAAAATTTTATTAGTAGAGGATGTTTATTATAGATCAGTGTTTAATTTTTGTGCCAACACAATAATAAAAAAAATTGCGCTTTTAAAGTACAATTTTTTCTTAACTGTTTCACATAATTTGCAGCTCCTCTAGTTTTTAGCCAGCCACTGCATAAAAAATTATGATTTTTTTCAATAAATACAGCTTGGAGCCAACAGTGGTCTCCACATAATCATATTTGACGAGCTGGATGCGATTTGCAAACAGAGGGGGAGCGTTGCTGGGGCGTCTGGGGTCCACGATACCGTTGTTAACCAACTTCTTTCCAAGATCGACGGCGTTGAGCCACTTAACAATATCCTTGTCATTGGTAAGTTGAACTAAATGCTAAAATTTGTAGGGATTGTAATTGTCTAAGCTTGCTTGAAATATATCAATATAAAAAATGATGTCAAAGGTAATATTAGGGGAGTCGGATCATTTCTAATCGGAGCTGATACCCAAGGTCAAGTGGTTTTATCGGTACTCATCTGATATTAAGGGACTGTGGTATCGATCATAAATGATAAAATTATTTAAAAAAGGTAAATCTTTTAAACAATCTAGTAAGGTAAAAACTGGAGGTGTAACTAAACTTTTAGCGTTAAAGCAAATTATGGCCTAATACTATTTTAATACAAATTTTGCTTGTTTAAGCATAGTTATCACTATTTGGTATTGAATCGGATGGCAACACTTTTTGCCAAAAATTCCGGGTGTCCTTATCATAATAAAATGACAAGTATTAGACATCCCTAATTAATATAGGCCTACATTTGTCCCTAAAAGTATTAACTGTGTTGTATTGTCTTTTTAATTTAAAAAAAGGTAAGCTAAATGTGTATAAAGCAAATTCACATAAAGACTGGGATGTTCTACTCTTATCTATGCCTAAGGATGTTTTACTTCAACGCCTTCTACAAATAGTAAGAAAATTAATTTTTCCAATGTTGCATAAAGGAATGACCAACAGACCAGATTTAATCGACGATGCATTGCTAAGACCGGGACGATTGGAGGTGAAAAAAGAAATCGGTGAGTTTGAACTGCAATAAATTTGCCTAACAAGGGTAGTTTTTTAAGATTTTGGGCTCTTCTATATTGTATTTAGAGGATTCAGGTGGCACTATATAAAGACAAATTGTATTGAGTGATCGACAAGCTTTCGCACAACTGTGCTTCATCAGGTCAAAGTAGAAGTGAAGATACTTTGTATTTAATAACTGAATTGCATTTTCAGAAAATGCTTTCACTAAATAAAATTACTTAACTTGAGTTTTAAAATAGGTATTTTACATTAAAGAGTTTTACAATATATTCTTTATTGCCAATGTTACTGAAAACTACATTGACACATCCACTTTTACAAATTACATTTAAATTAGCCAACAATATGCACATTGCACAACCATTGCTTCATAACTTATTCAGTACTCATTAGGGTTTGTCCTTTAGGCTTTCAATTGCATAGTGCTACAGCATGCAGTATTGATTTTCCCCAATCTGACAGGCATACACGAACCCTTGAATGTGGCTAATGTAATTAACTTTAGCATTGAAATTTCAACTGAATTCTTACTGTAAAATTGAAAGGTTTTAGACTAATTTTTTTCCACACATTATATAACTATATACCTACAACGGATTTTTTAAATGTTTTTAATAAGAACCAGAAGTACATACGGATAACACTAATTTTAAGACACTTTATTCAGCTATAACATAAAAAAAGCCTAAAGTCTTCGACAACAGAATTTTTACTCATTCTTACTATTAATATAATTTAGTGAATCGTGGTTGAGAAACAATAAATACAAGAAAAAACATAATTAATTAGTAAAAAAATTAACAAGGGTAGATTAAAGAGTGAATTTATGTCGAATTCACTAAGGCAGACTAGGATAAAAAATGTTTTATATTTAGCTTTCCAAACAGAAATACCGTATTTAATGCGGCTCATGTATTCTTCTTGCTACTAATAGAAATTTATTCAACACTTGTCACACATCTACTTAAAACTGCCAATTTAAACCTAATAAACGCAATTATTTTGCAACTGCTTGAATCAAATTTGACTCCTTTTCGAGAAGGCGCCAAACCGTGTTTTAAATAAAATTATTTACTTTTATTCCATTTTCAAGTTTTACACCAAGATTTTAATAGAGCTTTGATGTACGCCCTAAAACTAGTCCATCTACCCCACAAGGGGCGAACCTAAAAACCCCTAAAATTAACCCCACTTTCCCTCCCAAGGTCTCCCCGATGAAAAGGGTCGATTAGAAATCCTGAACATCCACTCTGAAAAGATGACGTCATCAGGCAAGCTGGGCAGTGACGTGGACATGGGGGAGATTGCGTCACTGACCAAGAACTTCAGCGGCGCCGAGTTGGCCGGTCTGGTCGGGGCGGCCCAGTCTTGTGCCTTCGTACGCCACACCAAGGTAACGACTTTAGCTGTTAGAATTTTTTTTGGCTATTTCAACATACATAACGTAATTAAGCATTTTTTTGCGCAAATCTTGTTCCTGCATTGAGTGCAATATAGAGTTAGATCCTTTTTAATTGCAAAATACCCTAATTTTATCCCTGATTAACAGTCGTTGCGGTTGTTGTAATACGATGCGTAAAGTCTACACAGTTCAAATTTGCAGAGACCTTTCTAAGTTTGGTTTTGGCCTGGGACTAAATAAGGTTGCCCACCCCTGGTATAAATTATAAACCATAGCAAGTAATTGTTTTCTTTGGTGAAACAAAAACTGTGTTGCGATTTGAACCATACGACTTATTGGCTGTCGCATAGTTGCTTTGGCTACAAAGGAAAAAAGTAAATATTTCAAAATTATAGATAGATATTGTTTAGATACTATTTATTTGCACGTTTGTAATGGTTTTCAAAAAAACAAACAAAGAAACGAAGAAGTTAACGTGCAGGGTGCCGAAAGACCTCAAGTTCACCATGTCAGCCACCCGTTAAAAACGATAGACTGTATAAGGTTTTACTGTATTGTTGCCCATCGTTAAAATTAAGTGTGTAGTCGCCATAACAGCGAAGCTTTAACGACCCAATTCTCTTCACTGTAATTAACAATTACATAACGTTCATATCTTTATATAATTGTTTTATATTGTGACAACAACCAGTATGAACGCTATCGGAAATGTAAAGAGCTTGTTTCGTGTTTTACAGGCGGGAAGTAAGGTTGAAGTTAACTTGGACACTATAGACGAGCTTCAAGTTTGTCGGAGAGACTTCCTGGCAAGTTTGCAAAACGACATCAAGCCAGTGAGTTCTTTTGTCAAATTTTTCTGTCATGGTATCGTCTCTTCACTGGGCTTGTAACATTGAAACGGGCCTACGAACGAGAAAATTTCTATTAAATACCTGCTGGGCATTATTTTCGGGTAAATGTTTGTTTTTACAAACATTTGTTTGTTTTCTACATTTTACAATTTTTTAGTCACCCGATATTTCGGACGAAAAGGTTTACGATTCGATCAATAACTAAATGAAGTATCGGACGAATACCTATCCTGACTTGGCATCCGGTATCGGCTCAGATCCGATGTTATCGAACATTTGCGTGGGACGTTTAATTATGTCTTTTTTGTACGAAATTCTGCGGACCTTATTGATCGATAGGAAATTTTTAAAGTTCCAAACCAATTATAGTCAAAGTGAACTATATATGTAACACTAGGGACTCGTTCCCTTCTGAGCCTGCATAGCTCAGTTGGTAGAGCGACAGTCCTGGCTTGACCGGAGGTTGTGACTTCGAACCTCACTGCAGGCTAGTTGTTTTTCTGGCTTGCTTTGCTTGCATCATAGATCAACAGATTTGGTGAGTCTGCGATGGCTTTCGGTGTACTAATTATACGTAAGCCGTAGTCGTTGGTCAAAAAGCAGCTTCGAAGGGCTAGATCTCAGTTATTAACACACATATGCGTGAATGTTTCATTGAATAAATGATATGGTACTGTGGATCCCCTTCTATGAGGTTGCTTGTACTAACAGATTGAGCAAGCATTGGCGTATGGCTGTTTCTCGACTCGTTCCCTTCTGAGCCTGCATAGCTCAGTTGTTAGAGCGACGGTCCCGGCTTGACCGGAGGTCGTGAGTTCGAACCTCACTGCAGGCTAGTTGTTTTTCTAGTCTGCTCTGCTTGCATCATAGATCAACAGATTTGGTGAGTCTGCGATGGCTTTCGGTGTACTAATTATACGTAAGCCGTAGTCGTTGGTCAAAAAGCAGCTTCGAAGGGCTAGATCTCAGTTATTAACACACATATGTGTGAATGTTTCATTGAATAAATGATATGGTACTGTGGATCCCCTTCTATGAGGTTGCTTGTACTAACAAATTGAGCAAGCATTGGCGCATGGCTGTTTCCCGACTCGTTCCCTTCTGAGCCTGCATAGCTCAGTTGGTAGAGCGACGCGCCCGGCTTGACCGGAGGTCGTGAGTTCGAACCTCACTGCAGGCTAGTTGTTTTTCTAGTCTGCTCTGCTTGCATCATAGATCAACAGATTCGATGAGTCTGCGATGGCTTTCGGTGTACTAACACTAGGGATGTCCGATTATATCGGATCAGAGCTGATACCCGATGCCAGTTAATGCAAAAAGTTCTGGGTTCTCCAAGTTCTGCTATCGGTACCGACCCGTTACTAGTGTGTGGTATCACTGCCGGTCCGATACCAAATTAACATCGGAGTATCAGCCTGGATTTCAACCAGCGATTTTTATCTTAGAAAACAAATTTATCAAATAATATTAGGCACAACTGCATGGACTAGGGTTTCTCTTTTTCCCGGATTTTTTTACTCATAGGAAACGGGATTGACAAATGAAACTTCCCGGGAATCCTGACGAAATTTTCGTGCCCTAATTACGTCATTACGATCTTTAAAATTACTTTATATTAGCTCCAAACGTTTAATTAAGCTTATTTATGTTCTGTAGTATTGCTTCTGCAATCTTACTAGACCTTCTCGTATTAAAGTCATCACCCTTATTTGTTTTTATTTAGAAAACACGCGCATAAAGATACAAGGCGAATTTTTATTGGTAAAATAAATTTGATTACGTTTTTCCGCTGGTAAGCCCAAAAAAAGCAACTCAGGGAACGACTTTAATAGGTTTGGCAACATTTTTTTCTTTATATTAATCAAAAACGACAATTTTTTTTATAGTTTTGCTATGTTGCCGAATACCCGGGATTATAAAAAAAAATTCCTGGGATTCGGGATCGTTATTTATCGGGAAATCCCGGAATTTCCCGTCGAAACATTCCCGGAGAGGAACCCTAAACTGGACCTAATAACACTAAAGCAAAATTCTACGTCTAACTACAACCTCCAGCCATAATCTTAAGACCAATTCGAAACGTTCATAAAATGCTATATACTTTTCTATAGGCTTTAATATTCATTCTGCGTCTAACTACAACCTCCAGCCATTATCAGCAGATTTATTATTAAAATAAATTTATCCGAAACGTTTGCAAAATGCTATCTACTTTTTATGGGCTTTGATCATTCTTTCACGTTTAACTACAACCTCAAGTAATTATGTTCCAAAATCAGCCGTTTTATTTGAGCTTCTTAATCTTGTTTTTTTTTTAGGCTTACGGCTCCAAAGAAGAAGACATGGAACGGTATATGAGGAACGGCATCCTTATGTGGGGAAACCCCGTCGAGGAAACCCTCAAGAGCGGCAGTCTGCTCGTCAACCAGGTAACCAACCGCATACGTCATGCTATCGTGACGTCATACACCCTCATCGCGTTAAGTTTGAGTGCTATCTGGCAGGTTTCGCTTGTTAAGTCATGTTATTATTAAAATTATTATAATTTTTCTAACATTTTAGAGAATTTTCTTTGGTTATGTTAAAATTTATTTTTATTCTAATTTTATTGTTGTTTGTTATTTAAAAAAAATATATTATTGTTGAAAGGTTTATGCTAGATTAATATGCTTATTTCAGGTTTTGATTGTTTTGTTTTATTGTCGTTTTCTAATAAAAATCGTTTTGTTCAACAGAAAATACGTATTTAAACACACGAAAACAGCTTTTTCACTAAGTGCCTTACGTTTTTCCCCCAAAATGATGAACTCTGATCTTGCTTGATAAAAATATATTTGTTTTAATGAGAACCAATTTAATCATTTCTGTATAATTTTTGTCGTTTTTCTCGCCAAAAAGTTTTCACGTTTTGAAGCAACTATCATAGCGTCGTAATTTCACCACCAGGACAAGATATTAATTTCAAGCCTAACTTAAAGTTTAATTAGAATATTTTCATCGTCGGAATAAAAAGCAGTTCGGAATAAGCTGAAAGTAGGAATACATTTTTTTACGATCTTAAAAAGCTACTTTTAAACTTTGAAGCAATTATGACATCGTCGTATTCCTACCACCAGGTGCGCAACAGCGACAAGACGCCCCTAGTGAGCGTACTGCTGACCGGCGCCGCCGGTTCCGGCAAGACTGCCCTGGCCACCCGCATCGCCGTCGACTCGGGATTCCCCTTCCTAAAGATTTGCTCCCCCGGAAGCCTGGTCGGATTCTCCGAGTCTGCAAAGTGTCAGCACCTGAAAAAGGTAAAGAGGTTTTTGCGATTTTTAGGGGTATTTAATTTTTACTCCTCACCTAAAATAAATTGGAGGTTTTTATTTTTGAGGTGGACTTCAGTTTTTATCACCTAAAAGAATTATTTTTTTTAACCTAAAATAGATAAAGTTGTTTTCATTGTTTAGTGATTATAATTCTTATATAATTATTACGAAAAACTTAAAAAAGGTAATGAATTTTTTTAGCTCACCACCTTAAGACTGTAAAAAATAGTTTTTTTTGTGAATCTATAGGTTTACTCATCACCTGAAAAACGTAAAGAGATTTTTTCGTTTTTAGAATTGTCTTTAGATTTAATCCATCATCCTGAAATAAGAGTTTTTTTCAATTATGTAAGGTTTTTAGGTTCTCAAACACCTAAAGAATGTAGAAAGATTGTTTTAGTTTTGAGGGGTTCTTTAGTTTTTTCCAAGCATTTTGGTTGTTTTTTTCCCTAATTTTGTCATTACTTTATTTTTTCTCATTAACTAGCAGTCTTACGAAGGTTTGAAATGTTTTGAACGTATTTTTATGCTTTAACAATTTATAAAAAAATAGATAGATTTGATTTACCTATGAATGATACAATCGATTACTTTTTTTAGCTTTTTTTTTTTAGTATTTTTATCAAGTAATGGTTTTAGAATGCCGTTTTATCAAAACGTTGTAATTTTCTGAAATATATGTTAAAATTACCTAATGCTCCGCACTACAAAATATATTTTCTATTTTGCACAGGTCAGCCTTGTCGCATTTCTAATTACCCGCCCGGCTGGTTTTTTGAACTCAATTCACCCGATACTTGCAATTAGACCCACTTCCATTATCCTTCAACGAAAATCGATTTGCAATCAATGCCAGAAGCCAAATACAAGCCACGCTTAAAGTCAAAAGTAGCAGCTTGCCGACTGCTGATTTTAATCCACCACTTTTAAACTAAAACCTCCTAACCGATTTCTATTCGGTGCTTTTTATTTTAGCTAGAGATGTCCGGTTACCCAGACTACTCATTTAGGACAGAAAGTACCGCTGTCCAGTACTAATTATGTTATTAAAGTAGACACATTCTTATAAAAGGTAAATTGATGACATAACCTAATTTATCTATGTTGCCACTGACTTTCTTTAGCGTAAAAAAATAAAAATTGTGTATTTCAAATTACATTTAACCTAATCCCGTGTGTTACGTTCAATAGTATCACCTGATAAGCGGTTTTCTGCTCTTGTATTATTTAACATTTCTAACATTTTAACCTTAATACATCCACTTTTTTAGGTTTTCGATGACGCGTACAAGTCGCAGTTGAGCTGCATTGTGGTCGACGACATAGAAAAACTGATTGGTGAGATTTTTGTTTACCTTTTTTCATAAAGTCTGATGGCATTTTTACAACAGACTTCTTTAAATGCAATTTTCATTTCGCGCACTTTTAATCGAAGACTTATTATAGTTTAATACAAACGTGATTGTTTCCATACGAAATAGTAAAAAAGATTTTTGATACCAAAACGATACGATTTCTGATGCAGCATTATCGCAAGACAATGTCCTGCATTTACAATGTTATGCCCAGTTAATATATCCATTACAAACGCAGACCCAATTCAACATTTTTTGGCTTTGCTGTAACCTTTTGTGGCAGTAATTAAGGTTTGAGACAGTGTTTATCAACCTTTCCTAAGTCGTGGCCCCCTTATATTGGCTCTCAACACTTCGCACTCCCCTGTTGTGTATTGGCGAATAAGCAAAAACCCGGGCGTCGAATTAGACTGGTTTAACCACATGCGATAAATGGGACTGGTTTAACCACATGCGATAAATTATTAAGGCGACTGTCGCCTATACGCAATAATATTTAAATCCCGAAAACACACCAAATAAGTCGTAAAGTACAAGAAAGCACGTGGATTGAGTGTGTGCTCAGAAATGTGTTACCGTTACTATTATCATTTATTGTAGCATCAATTCCTGTTACATTTTAACACAGTCAACTTTTGATATTTTTTTAAATCAAAATACCTTTTTTCTCGGCCACCCGAATACTTGGCGTTTGGTTTAATGGCGTTGGCGGTCCAATTCTTTTCACTGGGAAGTTTCGATTGCTCCTGTAACATTCTCAAGTTTTGAAGAAGAAATCTTGTTCAAAACCAATCTTAACAAATATAACCATACGACAACTGTACTCGGCGACCCAAGCAAATCAAACGCCAAGCCAATTTTATATAGCGACCAATAGGTTGAGAAACGACGCTGTCTTTGTAAGCGGTTCGTTGCGGCCTCATAAATTGTTTTGCGATCATCATAGCCGAACCTTGAAAAAAAAATGCTCAAACTGTTATTCTCTTGTGTTTTAGATTACAACCCGATCGGACCTCGCTTTTCCAACATCGTCACCCAAGCGCTAATGGTGCTCTGCAAGAACCTGCCGCCCCTGGTAAGTACGATTTATTTGCAATTATACAGTTGTACTTAAACGCAAGAAATGTGACTGGCTAACGAACTTCAAATTTTTTGATTAAATTTTCACTTTTTTCTAATTTGATTTGGCTTTATAACTATATTTTTTCTCCTTTTTAACTACAAATTTCAACTATAGCGTGCCACAAACGTTACTAAAACCTAATCAATAACCTAGTGTCAAATGATGTCTTGCTGCAGTTCAATAAAATGCAACTAATCAAAACTGCGCATCTTGTAAAAATTCCAAAGTCCTTAAACAATTATTTAAGCAGTTTTACGTTCCCATTCACATTTTAAAATATCCTTTAAGCGTACTTTCGTGTTAGCCAGCCAAAAAAATATTTTGTCTTTGGATAATTTGAGAAACAAACGAGGCGAAGATTATAACTTTTCAATCGGCGATCGGATTCAAACTCGTGATCAGGGCTATTTCCGTACATTGAGTTCATGAATTATAAATGCAATAGCGCGCGGTCAGTAAAATAGGCGCAATATGATGGGCCTATCCGTATGGATGTATCACGGGACTGATTCAGTGCTCAGCTAAACGGACACTGGAAACGACCTTTTGTATATATGACACGTTTTTTATGTTGATTTTCACTTGTGTTGCTTAAAAAACTTAAACGGTAGCAAATACGTCGGTTAGAAGGCTTTTTAATTTAATTAATCTTTGTATATGGCCGTATTTGTCTAATTCTAAATAGAGGAATCAGGTGGCACTGTATAAAGACAAATTGTATCTGATTCTCGATAAGCTTTCACACAACCGTGCTTCATCAGGTCAAAGTATAAGTATGTTATACTTTGACCTGATGAAGCACGGTTGTGCGAAAGCTTGTCGAGAATCTAATACAATTTGTCTTTATACAGTGCCACCTGATTCCTTAATTTAATTAGTTTATGTCATTCATTATAGTTCTAATCTAGTTTTGTTCTTTTTATCCAGTTTATTTAAACAACATTTTTCAAAAGGCAGTATACTGTATAACGCAAAATCAGGGCAAATTCTAATTCTTTCAAATACGAACCTAAACTGATTTTAAATTGATCTTAATTAGCTTAAATATGGTTTTAGTTGTTTTCAGTACTCGGTAATATTCTATTCTAATGTTGAAAAGCTCAAAAGCATTGGTTTAATTGTAATCTAATAAAGCGTTTGTGATAAAACCCAACCAAAGATATTTTCGATTTATCCAACCAGTTAGATGGCTTTTTCATTCTCAGTTGTTGAGTTGTTTACAAGCTTACATCGAACTAAAAAAGTCACCTCCTCCTCTTGGCATGCATTATGCAAGGACGAAAATAATCCGCCATCTAATATTGATGAGATGTCTTTACTTCGCTTGCTTGATCGCCTTTTAAAAAACAAGGCTGCTTAGAAGTAACATCATGACCCAAAACTTTATTTATACGATTTAGAATAAAAAAAAAATAATATTTAGTACAGTCAAACATGAGTTAGTTTTTGGTCATTGGATTATCAAAGTCGTATTTGTTTAGCTCTATTTGCACACATATATTTGATTTTAAACTTTAAATTCGGATTATTCGAAACGTCGGCACTTTTAGTAACGGGTTATTCTAAACGTCGTCAGATTTCCGTTAAACATTTTCTTCACTCGCCTTCTCCTTGCTCAGGGGCGCCGCCTGCTGGTGATCGCCACCTCAAGCAATCGTGACGTCATCCACGAGATGGGGATGCACAAGTCGTTCGACTCACACATCCACGTCAAGTGTCTTTCCAACGATGCGGAGGTCCTCAGCGCTTTGGAGGTGATTTGAAATATTTTTTGACTCGGGGTCGTTGTTTTTCGGGCAGTCTGACTGATTTTTAAAAATGCCGACAGTAGTTTTTCCGTTAAGTGTCTCTCTTACGACGCAGAGGTTCTCAGCGCCTTGGAGGTGATTTGAAAAAAAAAATTGACTTGGGGTTGTCGTTTTTTGTAAATGTGTTAAACAAAAGTTTAGTCACTATGACTGATTTTTAAAAGTGTTGAATATAAACTTATTTGTGAATTTAGCTTTGACTCGTAAAAAGCGATTCGTTTAACTTGTAAACTAGCAACGCCCGCAATATTCCCAGTATTTCAAGTATTGCCTTCGATGCAGTGTTATTTAACCTATTTAATTCACGAATGCATTAAACTAATTTTGCGGGACGCCAAACAAAATTTGATAGTATGCATTAAAATTAATAACGCAACAAATTTACCCACTTTCTCAGTGCTATATCTGGGCCTGTTTGAAACAACGAAAAAAGGTGTTAGGACTTTTTTGTACTTAAGTAACTACAGGCCCACGCAATTTTAATCCTATTACACAACGGGCTTATTGTTACACAACAATAAATTTAACCAATCACGAACTTTTAAACTGGTGACAGCTTTCATGAAGCAAAAGCTCATCACGTCAATTATGCTAAAACACTAATTTTCCCAAAACATTTGTAAATTAATTTTTTTTGCTGATCACATGGCGATCTTTTGCAGCATTTACGCAGAGCAGCGGTTGAAAATCACTGCTTAACGACCAATCGACAAAGCATATTTTTTTATTAATTGATTGATTTTAGAGATTAAACGATATTGAAAAAGTGCAAGCAATCGATTCTTTAAAACTCCATTACAAAATTACCAAAGTCGGTAGTTCGAATCCCGACCGAACCCTTAAGTACCCAAAGTCCTAATCTTCTTTCCTTCTGCAATTTTCAGTTACTTGACGCATTTACTCCTGAAGAGCGATCCTCCATCAAACGCTTCCTCTCGGGACGCAAGGTCTGGGTCGGGATCAAGTCCCTGATCCGGATGGTTGGGACAGCGGAACAAGCGGAAGATAGGATGCGAGTGGCGACCTTCATCGCTCTTCTTGAAGAGGAGGGAGGGTAAGTGTTTAGTGTGGTCAGTTTAAACCGAAGGTTGTTAAACTTTTTTTAACACATACCCCTAAAAAAATTATTTTTCTGCGCTTGGACCAGGGAAGGCAAGACATTTTTAGAGGTGACGTCATATAGTCTTCAGAAATTTGCTGTTTCCAGTCCAAAATATGTAAAAGTGAAATAGAGTCTAAATACATTATGTGCAAAAACGTTTTATTTTAAGTTAAATTATTTTCTTTGTAAAATTATACACTAATATTTCAATTAGGCCTTCGGCATTTTATTCACCCCGACGCCATAGTAGTTCAGTCACATATCTCCACTAACGGGTGCGTAAAAGAGCGATCCGGCCAGATTACCATAAGGCACTTCCTGAAGCTATTTACCCGGCTAACAAAGTAATTTAAATCAATTTCGGAGCAATCCTAAAAGTATGCAAACTATAGGAATCTAAAATCTAATATTACCGTCACCCAAACAATGAGTTAAAAATAGCAAATGATTTTTACCTGACTAACAAAGTAATTTAAATCAATTTCGGAATAATTCCTTGAAATTATCCAAAACTCGGGAAAAAATGGCGCCTTGGTGTTTACTCTCTTCAGTTTTACTTTTGTTTTACCGAAAACGGCAGGTTTTTAGTTTTAAGGGCTAACATTTTTGAGTTGATTTCTGATAAAAACACAAAAATGTTAACCTTGTTTTTTTTTATGATTTCTAGACTCCAGTGAAGATCCGCCAACCTTCGTGAACATTTTCCCCAACCTTACTTCATCAGTTTTGTGTTTTTGTCAACGGTTACAAAAAAAAATCACAAAAACATCGGAACCCCTCAAAAGCATCTAATCCATGTCGAACTGAAACTGAATATAAAAATCCCAAACCGTAAAAACATCCCTTTTTTGCCAAATTTCAACTTTTTAAATGATTTTTTTGTGTGCTGACGATTCACAATGCCTTGTCATTGTTTATTTTTTTTGTCATAATATACAAAATTTATTTCTTTTTGCAATTTATATATCAAATTATATCAAACATTCCATAATTAAAAATAAAAGGTCCGACAGTACCTTCATCAGTTGTAAAAGTCCCATACGTTGTTATACCCGAAAAATGACTATTTCTACACAGGTTAAAGATTTTCAACAAATGTTGAAAATGAATAAAGAGTAATTCGAAACGTTCAAGATGATACCTACTTCAGTATGGGCTTGGATATTCTTATTACGTCTTACTACAAACTCCAACCATTAGGCTCCAAGGTTAAAAACTTTCAGCATTAATCTATTTTTGTTCTGTTTAATCTCAACTCTTCTAATGGGTAATATCCGATACTTCACATTTAAGTCCAATACCGATACCCGATATTTAAAAAAAATATATCGCTGTCTGATTTGTTACGAAGTGACGTCATTATGATTCCTAAAAAAATGAATGTTATAGAAACGTTGAAGGTTTTTTTCCGAGTTATTTTGCCACAATTTGTTTTTAGCGATAATATCGGACGAGTACCGATACTACTACTTGGTATCAAGCTTCGATCCGATATTATCGGACATCATTTCTCATTATTTAAACAACAATACCATCGCATCCCCAAAAGCGGTATATCTTATTTTATTTCTGGTCCTTGGGTTTTACAAGCAAAGATACGTTATGAGTTCAAGGAAATATTTTGGGCGCTTTTGTGTCGAACGATTCAACTAAAAAACTTTTTTGCGTTTTTTTTTTTTATAATTTATAATGAAAGATATTTTTTGTGGGTGGGAAGGAATACCTACACTAATTTATAAACAAAAAATCGCTGGTTAAATTGTTGACAAATTTTCAGTTATCACTGTTCACTAATAATATTATAATTAAACAGGTTTTTGACACACCAACCCATTTTGTTTCACCTGACTGTCATTTTCTTGAAAAAAAACTGAATGTCATTTTTCCTGGCGCCTCGTTGTCTAATACTAAAGCTCTCTTATAAATTTCCCATAAGAAAAAAAAACGTTTTACCCTGTTCCTGTTTTCGTGTGTTATAATTAGCTAATTGTCAATGCCGAATTCCTAAATTGGTTCAAATTCGTCGCATCACAGAACCTCTGTATCCCAAACTGTTTATTAAAAAGGTCTTATGTATTTCAATAGTTGGTTACGTTGATGCATTGTACACCTGTTTCGAGTTTACTGTATTTATGTGCGTCCATGGTAGCTATAGTATTTTACGACTGTTGATTTTGTTGACTGTGCAATAAAGTAGTTTATTGTGTCACGCTGTGTTGTGCGTAAGGTTAAATCAGTGGTTTCCAAATCGGAATGACTTTTCTACTGCCCAAGGAGGGCGAGAGATAATTGGGAATCATTTAGAATTTAATTTTCACTCAGTTGGTAAGCCTTTAAAAAATTTTGGTGTACGATTAGAGTAGGCCTACAATAAATCAAATTATGGATAATTATAGATAGAGCTTGTAGCAGTAAGACGTAGTAGAAATATTAAGTTAATAAAATGTAATACTTAGTGGGAATATCAAAGCCCATATAGAAGTAGGTAGCGATTTGAATGTTTCAAATAAATCCTAGTAATGGTTGAAGGTTTTAGTAATACGTGGCAAGAATGTCAACGCCAGTACAGAAGTGGGTAGCATTTTGTGAACGTTTCGAATATATCCTTAATCATTTTCAACATAGCCATAGAGTTGTTCCAGTAACGTTCGTTGTAACTTTATGGGTGTCGCAATCTATTTATTTTTTTTATGTTCGAGGGCCCCTTTCAAGAATTTAAACAAGACAGACAAATATCGTTGGAGAAACCTAACATAACGTAATGTTTATTATTAAGATGTTGTATATTCTCTCAAGGCAAGAAAAAATACTTTTAATCGTTAAAGACGTCTTGGTATGACGTAGCTTGATATGTGTTGCGTTAAAAAATAGTCTACTTTATCCCTGTTTGATCGCCATTCTCTGGCTAATTTACGAACAGAAAATTCTGATTTTAATTATTTTAAAGTATACATGAAGTCGACAAATCACAATTTTTTTTATTACAACACAAAAACAATAGTTCATGCCTACATAAAAACAAGGTTCATCGCATTGCACAAAATACCGAAAACAAAATGTTGTTGCGCATATAAAGCAATACAAAATATGCGCGCATGACATTAAAAAACATTCAGCTCTACCTCAGGCCACTTATAATTACTAATCGATAAAATAACACCACAAGGTTTAACAAAAACAATATTCGATAACAAGCACTGAAAACAATGGTTCATTGTGCACACATACAATTAGGGTCCATTCATAAAAAAGACCGTTGTCCTTGTCCATGGAAGGCGATAATATTCTTATCGCTCAGACAAGTCAATCAGCTTTTAAACCGAAGGCAGTATCCAGCTGAATGGTTTGAGCTTGCACCGCAGCGCAACCGGTAAAACTCCACGGGCAAAATTTGCAGTTTGTCGCCTCATGGCTGCAGACTGCTGTAGTGGAAAAGGAGAAAAGGGCCTTGGTGTCGTTTCGATGCTATTCCAGCTGGTGACATTTCCGTGTGTTTGGGCTGAGTGAGACAGCAGTGCCAATCCCGGTTTGTTGTGCCACGGATGCTTTTATCGCTGCTGTGCTTGCTGGTTCACTATTGCAATTCGCTTATGTAGAATGTGGCAGTTAGTGCTAGGCTAGCGCATTCAGGCAACTTTATTGCTGATGTGACGCGGCGTTTTTAATTGGAAAGTAAAGCTACAGAGCCGAGTTTGTGCTAACAACAACAGGGCTGTAAACTAAAGCGTTTGTAATATGCACAACTACTATGCCTTGTTTGCATTTATAAATGTAATAAATGCAATCTTAAGAAAGTTATGTTGACGAATTTAACCGTATTCTAGCAGATTAGCATTTCTTTTTGGTTTTCGAAAAAAGCTGAATATTAGGTTTTAATAAGTTCGACAACAGCTAAATTTTAGAAATACAAAATTAAAATGTGGTCTGCGCCGTTGTAAGGGCAAAAATCCAGGGGCAGCTGTTTTACGCTTGTAGCGAGCGAGCCACACGCGTTCGTAGGTAAACAAAAATGAAATCGCCCTATTCTTCTATTTCCATATGTTCCATATGTACCAAAACCTTGCAATGCTTGGTTTACGAGCGTTTCTAGACATATTGAACAGTTTCAGATCAACCTTTTGAAAGATACGTCATGTTGATTGTAATTTGATATTTTCTCGTGTTCTAATCCATTTTCTGATTTTTACTAAAATGCTACTTTGTCCAACGTAATTTTTTTAGTTTCTCCGGTTAAGTTTCAGTCAGTTCTAATCTAATTTGATAAAATTCGTTTTAGAATTGTACCCAAGAAAGTGTATTATTATTATTTCCGTGCTATTTTACAAGTTTCAAATTTCACTTTCTAGTTACCGGTGTCTAGGCGAATGGCTAGCAGAAAGTGAAGTGCCGCTTACAGTGACGTCATAGACGATTACAGCGCAGACGCGAAATTTCTCACAAGACCGCGCGCAATCAAGCCAAGCACGGGACCCGCTGGTTTGAGGGGGTGGGCTTCATTCCACTTTCAGCAGCTATCTGGTGCAAAACTAGCGTAGCGCCCTGTCAATAAAACTGCTGTTTTTTGCTTGACTGGTTGAGTGTTGTTTATGTAAGCAGGCTGCCTCTCTGTCAGTCGGTCTGCGCTTTTAGAGAGCGGCGACTGAGAAACTGGCCGAAACTAAGCATGGCACCGTCGCAAAAGAACGGACAGCAAAAGTCCTTCAAGGAAACCAAGACCCTGGGTAAGTGACTTAAAATGGTTTGGCATACATTTTTGCCCCCGTTGGGGTTTTGCGGTTAATTAGGCTCTAATCAAACCATTTCAAAGTTTAGTTTACATGTCATCGTGACCAAATATTTGCATACTTAATGTAAATAGTTGACCTATTTTACCCTATAATAGCAATTTAAAAATTTACCCTAAAAATTTAGAACCAAGAAAGTCTACGTTTTGATTATATGGCACATTCAATACTGCCACGTTTAACATAGCTTAAGTATGTGTTGTTCACTTTCATAAATTAAAAATAAATTACTTTTAGCGTTTTATACCCAACCTAAGATATGTGATAGCAAATTCGATTTTGGCGTACAGTTAGATTTATCGTATCGGGTAACTTAAATCAAGTTGTTTTGACGGAAGACATTAGACAAATAAATAAAATTGCATGAGTATGAATTTCGTAAAAGCACGTGATTAACTGCCAGCAAATGGTTACAGCGAAGGCAGCTTTAGGCTACAAGCTAATCTAGCCCAAAACACGAATGATTTGTTGACTGGGTGACAGCTTGGGTTGTCTATTTCGTTTTAACTTCAGTCAACAATTCCGCTCGAATTCGAGTAGTCACGATCTCGATTTTAATAACAAAAGGCTGCGTTTTCCAGAAGGCTTAAAGCACGCTTTAAATAATTTATTTCTTACGCGTCCATTTCTTTCCTAAAGGCCAACGTTAAACCAAGGGCTAGGTGGCTTACGCAACAGGTTGTTTTAAAGTTTTAAAACATGTTGTTTCACAGTCACAAGGAAATTGGAAGTGAATGGAATAAGGGAAAAGTTTCCAACTAAAGTACCCGTAAGAGTTGCATGTATTGTATTTCATAAAAAAATAAGTAGAAAAGACCACTTTGTTTTATGTGCTATGTTTCAAATACAGATTTTACAGGAATTAAGTATGTGAAATGTTTTTAACCAATCATTGAGAAATTTACTTTTTGACAGCGAAAATGTGATGGGATTTTCGTTGCACACCATGTAGAACAAAAATTTGTCTTTATTTTTTCTATTTGCCGTGTCTGTGCACCCAAACACACACATTTATTTCCTTTTTAGCTTTTAGATGTCAAAGCAATATATCATTTTAACATTAGCTTAAAACGACCCCCTCTACTGCAGATTATCGTGGAACGTTACAGGAAAGAAAAGTACCTGCCAGTTTTGGACAAAACCAAGTATCTCGTTCCACAAGAAATGACCATGAGTCAGTTTGCAACGATTATCAGGTAAGGTTACAATATCATTCTGTAACGGATTTGTTTATACGTAAATATCGCAAGTGTTTTCGATAACAAACCATTTTAAGATGTTCCGATCGTCGTAATGACCAACAAATAAATCTTTGACTCGTGTAAAAGTTCCATACAGCACAGTCTGTTCCTAGAAGAGTTGTTTATTTCTTGCAACGACTGCCTTAAAGCCGCATGTAGTAAATTGTCAAAGGTAACACACATGCATGTTTGCACATGGACGCCAAGCTTTCACAAAAACAACGCCCTTGTTTAACTACTAGTCCAGTGCTTCCTAAAGAGCTTGCGCCAAGCCATCGTTCGGAAAATCAATTCTAACAATGCTGAGCAGGTGCAAAAAATGTGTTATCGGAAAGATTTGGTTTCGCAATGTTTAGCCGGTTAAACTTAGTGATACAGGATAGAGGCCCCATGAAACAATTTGAGCCAAATTGTATAATACTTTAGCTTATAACGCGCAATCCCGTAATCAATAAATCTCTAAGAATGAACTTCAACTTAATCACTGGTAATTCTTAAGACTATCAATTCCGCTAAAGATCATTCGTTTCTAAAAGAATGAAGTTGAATATGATTTGCTAAACGTTTAAATTAATTATTCCAAGGAATCGTTTAATGTTCCAGAAAAAAACTAAAACCTGCTGAAATAATTTTACTTAACACAAACTTGGGGAAGCGCCACTTTTCTTTTTAAATCACGTCCGTCGTCTACCCATTTATTAGGTTTTAACATGACTTTAACCACTCTCTTTCGGCCATGTTTGTCACCCTCAAATAGCCCCCACTTTAGACGCATAAACAAGAACAACCCAACAAAATGTATAACGTCATGTCGTGTAGAGTTGCACCACGTTGTTTGTTGCCGCCAGTAAACAATGACGTCATATTTCGTGACTCTGTCTATGGCGTTATTGCGGAGGTAAAGTGCGCAGTATTAGAAAGGCATTAAAAACAACGCGTGTTGAAAAGCTCGATTTTGTCTCGGCGAACGTTATTACTTCATGAAAGTTTAACGATGCTAATGAAGTTTCACTTTATGAATTTATCAAATGAGAAAACAAGAAGTTCTGTTAAAAATCCTATTTTAAGACAGGGCATGCCAGCTACGTGATATTATGTTTTAACACCGATATGAAAAATGCCGTCTCAGCGCAATTCTTAATTTTTTGTGTGTGTACAAAGTACAATTCATAAATACTGGATACAACCCCCAGTACAAAATAATCTGTCTGTCCATAAAATGGTAAAAATAAAAAGGGGACAAAAAGGGAACACAAAAACTAACAATGAATTGATTATTGGTGCGCCAAAAGCTATCGCAGACCGAATCTATCGATCAATAATGCAAGCAAGACAGGCTAGAAAAACAACTAGCCTGCAGTGGGGTTCGAACTCACGTCCTCCGGTCATACCGGGACCGTTGCTTTACCAACTGATTTAGAGCAGAGGGGGCGAGTTGAGAAACAAGTTGGCTATAGTTCCTTTCTAGTCTGCCCTGCTTGCATCATAGATCAACAGATTTGGTGAGTCTGCAATGGCTTTCGGTTTGCTGGATACGTAAGCCGTAATCGTTGGTCAAAAAGCAGCTTCAGAATACATTGATCACAGTTGTTAAACACGTTTGTGTATCTATGTTTGTGTATCTTTCATTGATTTATGATGTGGTACTGTAGATCCCTATGTAGCAAGCATTGGCGCATGGTTGTTTGTCTACTTGCTTTCCTTTGAAGATCACAGTGGTTGAACACATATTTGTGCGTATCTATCATTGAATTAATTCTTTATATTTTCTAAAATTAATCACTTCCCCTTTGCCTTACAGGAACCGTATGTGCGTTGGCTCTTCCCAGGCTGTCTACTTCACAGTCAGCAAGCGCCATATGCCAAGCATGTCGATGACCATGGCAGAGATCTACCACGACAATATGGACGAAGACGGCTTCCTCTACATGACCTACGCCTCACAGGAGATGTTTGGATGAACGACTGGCAACTATAGCTGTGCTGATTATAGTTACTATTAATGCTGTTGTTGTTGTATTGTCGGCGACTGAGCGATCTGTTTTAAAGTTTTCGAAGCAAGCGAGAAATCGCTATATTGGAGAACGAATTTTGTATTTATTTTTTGTTTAATATGCCTGTGATAAAGGATTAGTGACCCCGCTATGTAATCTTTATACTGGTCTAATGTTTGATTTAGCCAAATTGATTGGGCTTACTCGGGGCTTACTCTGAGTTAGTGAGTCCGTTCTTATTATTTTTTTTTAAATTCGTTACAAAAACTGCGAACGACGTACACATTCAAATCATGTTAGTTTTCCTACTTTTTTGTGCTTTTTGAATGTTACATGTGTTCACTGCTGTACCTTGATGTTTAGCCGGGTCTACAAGTGGGCAAAACGCAGATTTTACTGCGCGAATGTCCCGAGTATTGCTATACATTTGCATAGCGAAATGATGCTCCACTGTTCACAGATATTTTCAAACGTTTTTGGTGAATCGTGTGACCGCCAAACTGTGGATGTATTTTAATGCAAATTGCTTCAAAATTCCGGTAGTCTTGGCAAAAGAGCCAATCGGTTTTTCTATTGCTTTGTGGCTTTTTCACACTTGCAGTCGTAAACGCTACATTCCGTCTAAGAAAAACATACTGTTTGCTTAAAGACCGCACGGTTTTAAGAGAGCATTGCGCCTAAAATCAAGTCGGAAGTGAAACGTTATGTTAGAATTAAAGTAACACTGTGATTTTTCTTATTTCGGACGGCCTACAAAGCATGCATTCACATTGCGTTTTCATAATTCTGTTAACCTTCGACAATACACTGACGTCAATAAAATTATAATTCCCTTGCGTGATGTGCAATCTGACATACAGTTCGTAACTTGCTTTGTGACTTTTTAAGCACAGAAGAAGCCAGAGATAGTTTCCTCTCGAGAAGTATACAGACAAAAGCGGAAACCAGGAAAAGTAAATTGATTAGAATTATTTACGATTTTTGTTTTACGAATTTTTACTACCGCTAGGTGATGGTAGAGAAGTATGTGATTAATTACGTATTAAAGGCACTATTGCACCCTCGGGCCGTAAGTGTTAAGTTGAACCTTGCTTCTTTCAAAACGAGTTCACAAATTCACAATAACTAACGTGGATATAGTTGCAGACCTCTTAAAGAATAAAGTAAAGCAGCAAATAGCGTTACAGGCACATAACGTGTATCAGATACAATTTACAAATTGCTACTAATAGCACACCGAAAGTCATCGCGGACAAACCGAATCTTTTCATCAATGTTGCAAACAAGAGTGGATAGAAAACAACTAGCCTGCGGTTAGTTTAGAACTCACTACCTTCGGCCATAGCGGGACCGTCGCTTTACCAACTGAGCAACACAAGCTCCAAAGGAAGGCCACAGTTATTATGCGCGCCTTTAATTGAATAGTAAGGTACTGTAAATACCATTCAATATAAATTTTCTTGAAATAACAGAATGCATCAAGCATTAGCGTCACGTTTGTTTCTCGACCCCTCTGAGCCTCTGCTAGGACGCCACGTTTAGACGTAACTTTGTGACAAAAATCGCTGCGTTCCTGTAGAAAATTATTCTACTTTCATTTTTTCGATTTAAACTAGAAATATTAGTTTTTACTTTAAAATTTATCTAAGGGAAGTTTTCCTTGCTTGCCTTTTCGTATCTGAACCTCAGTTTTAAAGATACTAAATCTCTTTGCTCAGTTGTGTAAAAAAAATTCTTAACGCTATCTTTTAAGATTTCTATGAAAATATTTAACAACATTTATGATTTGGCGGGAATGAAAAATGTAAAGACATTTCGTTTTGTGATTGTGTGTTAAGTTAAAAGTAAGCAAAAGTTTTGGCGCTGGTACTACCACATTTTTGTCCAGGAATTGATATTGCCAACATTATTTGGGTTAGGGTGTGAGTTAGCATTTGGTTGTGGCTGGGGGTGTTTTATTATATTTATCAATTAATAATAATACTTGACTGACCGTCCTTAACCCATTACCCAAACGCTAAGACGCACCCTAACCCAAATATTGTTCGTTGTGCAAAAATTGTAGGCCAGCGCCAAAGCTTTTTTAGCGCTGCAAACTTATGATGTAATCTACCCTTTCCTTAACCATAGGAATACCACGTTTTGGGAACTAAAAATTGCGACATTTCTAATTCATTAGTCCATTCCTACTCCATTTCATAATTTGTGGTGCCGCAAGTTTGTTTGGCCGAAATCCCCATTGGACTATATAAAAATATATATATATATATATATATATATATATATATATATATACACTTTTTTTTTTTTAATTCACTAGACCGGGGGTGGTCTAGAATCAACAATTGTTATTGCTTAACGTACTCAAATGATAACCCTCACCCAAGTAATGTTTGTTGTTGTATAATTCTAGACTAGACCAACGCTGACCGCAGGAATCCTTTCACACCAAAAAACTTCACCAGCGCAGTAAAGTATTCCACACCAAAAACTTTGGCGGACAGGCAAATTGGGGCCAATTGGGTTGTGAATAATAAAAGATTTTGTAAACTGACAATGCCAGTGTGGTCATTCAATTTGAAAAAGCTGGCGAGTGTAGAAGAAATATAGGCGCTGGTCTAGAATCCTACCACAACGAAACACCATTTGGGTTAGGGTGCGGGTTAGCGTTTGGGTTAAGGTGGGTCAAGTATTATTATTAAACAAAGAATATAATAATACTTGACTCACCCACACCCGAACGCTAACCCACACCCTAACTCAAATTTTGTGCGTTGATTTTAGAACTGTGGTAGGATTCTAGACTAGCGCCGAAATATATATTCTCTGAGCAGTGTATACAAAATGTATATATTCCCCTGGCTTACTTACAAAAGTCTTATCCGATGTTTCTCTTGTTTCATAGAGTTGTTTTGTGTAGTTATATATTTTCTATTAAAATCGATCAATATGAGTCTTTGGGTGGACAAGCATCGGCCAAAATCTCTATCAAAGCTTGATTTCCACCTCAAGCAAGCTGAGAACCTGAAAAGACTCGTCAAAGTCGGTGATTTTCCACATCTCATGGTGTACGGCCCACCTGGAGCAGGTATGAATTTGTAAAATCTTTTTTTTCTACCACTTTTAGGATTTTTTGTAGGCTTTTTTTGGATTTTAAGCGGGTTACAGTTTAGGTTTGAGTGGCCAAAGTGTTAATATATCTATTTCCTCAGTTTGCAATATCATTTTTGACAACTGCTTTCGTTTACTGTATCTAAAGAAAAATTGGTAGAATTGTAGACCAACGCCCTTTTTTAAATATCTTTTATGTTCAGTTAGGTAGATGACTGCTTGATTTAAACTTTTTTTATGAAAATGTTTACGGGACCTGCTTTTTTAGCTACCCTTACGCCAGGTTGGAAAGTTTGGCCTGCGCGGGGGATTTATCCCCCACGCAGTGCACTTTCAACCGCGGTCACAGCCGCGCATTTTATAGAAAATGTGTTCAGGCGCGCAAATCTAGCTCGAGCAAACGCGCAAAACTTCAGCCGCGTGAACTTCTGTATGAAACTTAACAAGCACAAAAAAAATTGGCGGGCCGCATACCGAAGCTGCATAACATTTTTTAACGCTAGTCTATAAGACGTATATAATATAATGCATCATATAGAATCCCCTGCGAAACGCCAAAAAACGCACAGTTCGGCGTTTTGGTCATGCATCGGTGGACAACGGTCACGTACATACTGACGTCAAATTAGGCAATATCGAGTAATATTGCATATTAAATGCTACACTATCCAGCTTTTTAAATATTTACCTGCGCACTGCGCCCGCACACCAACCCAAAATTGCGCAGTGATTCAAGTATTCTATTAACGCTGTAAGTTTAATATAAATTCGCAATTTACAACTTTCAGTAGCCTAATGGTTTATTTTCAGCCGCGCAAGTTCAAGTCGAAATTTTATTTTCAGCCGCGCATCTTTTCAGCTGCAAAACATCTCCCCCGCGCAATATCCAAAGTTTCCAATCTGGCCCTTACGCTTTAAGTTTAGGTTGAAAAACTTCTGTACAGTTAGAGATAAAAATGTAATGACAATGATTTATTTTTGGTAGTGAAGGCAGTGGTTTTTAAACTTTTTTCTCTTGCTCATAGCAGAAAATAAAAATTAGTAGCTGTAGTTTTTTTATAACAGTAATTTTGAATGGGCATGTTAGAATAAAATATTATTATACAAGCATTCAAGTATACCAATTGAGCTTATATAGAAAATAGAATAATTGCTGGACGCTTTTGAAAATTAAAACAACACACCAGAGTGTTGCAACACACAGTTAGAGAATCTTTAATTAAAGGCAATAGAAAGCAGATGTTGATATATTGTTTTTATTTACAAACATTTGCACTTAATAAAATAGTTTCATTACTTGCTTTCTATTCATTCTAAAGCCTAACTTGTATTGTACCCAAAACCTTGTAAATGCTTTAGTAATATTATGGACTGTTGTTGACTGTTTTATTATCTAAAGGCCAACTGATTTTCAGGAAAGAAAACCAGAATCATGTGTCTGCTGAAAGAGTTATATGGCTCAGGGGTAGAAAGGCTGCGAATCGAAAAGCACACGTTTACAACCCCATCCAAAAAACGACTGGAAATAGCCACCCTGGCTAGCAACTATCATATTGAGGTCACACCAAGCGATGCAGGCTTTTATGATCGGTAAGTTTATAAAGTATAAAATTGTGGAAAATTCACAGTAAGACAATTATTTATTCACAGTAAATAAACAGTAATTCACTAATTTACTTCTGGAATATATCAGTAATATAGACTCTGTAGTGAAGAAAAATCTGACTTTTTAAAATATATATACAGTAATAATGATTGTCATTTTAGCGTAACTGGGCCCTTATGTAGCACACACTGATCAGATGGTGCCGGTTAATCTTTGGTAAAATACAGGCAAAACAACACTGTGAGAAAATTTATATTTAAAACATATTTTCAACTTATTTTTTGCAATTTTTCTGTCCTTTATTTAGAGTTGTAATTCAAGAACTTATAAAGACAGTTGCTCAATCAAATCCACTGGATTCTTCATCTCAGAAACATTTTAAGGTAACTATTGGTCGATTGCCAATGAAATATAGATAACTACAATTTGTGGTGTTTCAACACTGTCAATGGTTGAAATGCCTTATCTGACGCGCTTAGGATATACTACTACAGACAAAGCAAAAGTAATTTATGTACGCTAGCAATTATGTACTGATAAAAACATTTAATTATGCAGATCAGTGTGTTGTGTTAAATTTTGCATGATTACACTTATGTCACTTACCAGTAATTTTTATCTTCACAACTAAATTTTATATAAGCAAGCAGTGTGTTTTGTAATAATAAATTTTAATGGGGTCTTCATTTTTAAAAAGCCAGAGGGAAATACAATGCACTATGCTAACAGTTGGTAACAACATGTTTCAATACCTGGATTATAAGGGCCATCTGTATATCAAAATGATTAAATACTTTTAACATGCTTTCAGGTAATTATTCTGACTGAGGTTGATCGATTGACGCGAGATGCCCAACATGCTCTGAGAAGAACGATGGAAAAATACATAAACTCGTGTCGCCTCATACTTTATTGCAACTCTACCAGTAAGGTAGGTTAATAAATATTCTTCCAAACAATGTTTATTCTCCCAATCTCTTATTTGTATCTGTGGGTAACTGGTAACAGCAAAGTCTTTATATCATTGAAATTATATGTCTTAAAAATTGTCTTTGAATAGTTGTAGTAAGAATATCAAAGTTCATACAGAAGTTGGTATCATTTTGAACGTTTTGAATGATTTACCTTTCTTTTTTCTTTGAATAGTGTTTGAATTTATTTTATTTAGAAGTTATGTATCAGGGCAGTGCATTGAGAAAGAAACAATTTTAAACCTATTTTTAATCGTGTTGACCATAGCCCTAACATTTATACTTTTTTGTGTTCAAATTATATGTTATATTATCATGAGTGCCGCAAAATGTGTTCTTACTTTCAAAGGGAACCACAATATGAAAAAATTGAAAGTCAGTAACCATGACTTTGTAAAATTGCTTTAATTTGGCAATTAAGGTGATTCCGGCTATTCGAAGCAGATGCCTTGCTTTAAGAGTTCCCGCCCCTTCTGAAGAAGAAATAATCAAGATTCTGACTGCCGTTTGCAAAAAGAAGGGCATAAAATTGCCACCAGAGCTTGCAAAAAGGTTTCTGATTTACTTAGTCTAAGCTTGGGTTTCGTTACCAGCAAATGTATTTCTTCTTGTGTGCTTTGTAATTGAGTACTATCAGCAATCTTTCAATGCTAGGGTAGGTATCTTTGACGATTCGATACCAAATTAGTTTCAGTCATGGTTTGTGACCTAGATAGCATATACACCATAAAAAGTAAGTAAGTCATTGTTGGAATCGAACAAGCAAAATAAATGAATTCAAAATGTTTAAAGGTATTTTTTTAATTTGCTTAAGAAATTTTTGAGTTGTTAACCTACTATTTGCTGATAAATTCACCTTTTACAGAAAAAAATCACTGCATTGGATCCAAATCATGGCTAAAATTCTATATCAAATTGGTATCGGACCGGCACCGATACCACCCTTAGTATCGGAGTATCGGCTCCGATTTCATATTTTCGAACAACCGTTCGTTGTCTGACAACGTCTCATTCTCAAGAGTAATATATTTTTTTTCTGAAGGCTCGGTACCTCAGCGGCGGTAGGGTTAGCAATTTGCTAACCCTCCCTTTGGTGTGGGCTCATATTGCCCCGTTTGTTTGTTTATTTTATTAAACTGGTATAGAAGTTTAAACAATATTACGAATACGCCTAGTCGCCCTAGAGTATTTTCTCAGAGTAATAGTACTCTGCTCTAACTTTGTTTAGGATAACGACTGCCTCCAAGCGAAACTTACGACGCGCCCTTCTCATGTGTGAAACGTGCCGTGTGCAACAGTTTCCATTCACACCTGACCAAGTCATTATGGATCCAGATTGGGAGGTAACGTTTCATTTAGAAAGTTTTTTACGCGTCATGTAAGTCGAAACGTTGGTAGAAAATAATATATATTGCCAGAGGAACCTGTTTTAACTATACCCGATATTTTGAACAAAATGTATCGCCATCCGATACCAAATGACGTCATTTCTATGCTAAGACAAGCAAAATAATAAAGACAAGCAAAAATAACGGTATTTTTTTCCAGGTTTAACTAATTGAGTTTAGTTACCTCGAATTGTTTTTCATTAATTCTAGTATCAAAAGAGTATATGTTGTAGTCCTCCTCCTCTTGGCTCAACGTGTCGTTCGATGAATGTTAGAATTTACAGTCGGCGTAATTAGCAACCGGTGATAATTTTGTAGTGCTAATTAAGCACGTAACAGTATACTAACACCGATACTAACATTTGACATCGGTTTTCGACTCAAATGCACTTTCCGGACACCTCTACTAAAAAGTATAGCCCCATAACTTGAAAGCACCAGCCTCTTTTGTTACCAATTTTATTTATCTTATATTGACATATTACATTGTACCTCTATGCGGCTTTATAAGTGCTTAATAACACCTCTTGCCGAATTCTAGTGCTGATGATATTGTCCCTTGCTTACCTATTAGCGAGACCTCTCTTTCGTGAAATTTAGAGGTTTATGTTGTCTTTGATTTTTCCGAAAAGATCTACCTTCGAGAAACCGCCAACGCCATTGTTTCGGAACAAAGCCCGAAGCGCCTTCTCGAAGTTCGACAAAGACTCTACGAACTTTTGACCCGGTGCATTCCCGCCGACATTATTATGAAGGTACAAACCGAGTGCGATTTTGTACAGAGCACTAAGTTTAACTGAAAGCAAGTCGAAGTTTTTTTTTTAGTTTGAAATGTTTTTTATGGCGCAGTTTGACAAAAATTCCTTTATACATTTGTTTTAATTTTTGCCGTTTTTTATGTGCATTTCACTGCCAATTTGGATGGCGGATAGTATGAAAGCCTAGATTGCACACTGTGACGCATATATGGACCGGGTGTAGTTAGAAAAAGCGTGGAAACTCGATTATTTTGCCACAAAACCCGCTTATCGACAAACCACTCCGGATGAGAGCTTAGCTTCAGACAAGAGCATCCCCTTGAAGGGCTATATTAAATGGCCGGCTCCCTTTAAGGGCCTTTGTACTATAGTGAGAAACACGTTAGAATAACAAATCGATTGAACCCTATCATTTTTTAGGTTAAGGAACTTTAACGAACTCTGACAATATATATATATTTTATCTAAAAGGTAGTTGCCGTTGTTAGGTAAGAACTAAATTATACTACGATCAACGGGGTTATTGTATTAACTCAGAGCTTATAGCAATAATAAATTTAAAATACGGTTATTTAGAGTTATTCTAACAGAAATGTTTGCCGGATGAAAATCCGTCCGCCAATCGTAAATTGTATTCTTCGCGTTTTTTTAGAGGTTTACTGATAACTTTCGTAAGATGTCATACTTCGTACCATGTTAAATAACAAAAAAAACGCTTGTTAATTTTGCGGCCCACCCAGGGGATCTATACCGAGCTGATGCACAACTGCGACGGGACGGTGAAGACTCAAATCACGCAGCTGGTTGCAGAGTACGAACATCGAACGCACGTCGGACAGAAGCCCATCTACCACATCGAGGCATTCGTGGCCAAGTTTATGAGCGTATACAAGCAATTTATGGAAGAAGGGCTGGATGCTATGATGTTCTGATTCGACCGCTGACCCCCTGGATTTTTTTATTTTTTTTTGCGGAGTTGTTAATGCAGCCACAGAGAGTTCAGACCTCAATTTTTGGGAATTTTTTTAGGGGAATTTGTTTTCACGTTTTGAAAAGTCTTTGAAAAACCATATGTTGTTCCAAAATGTTTTAATATTTTTTTAAATTTATTCTATGTCCAGTTTAAGTTGTGTATCCAGAAAGAAAAAAAACCTACAAACTTTTAGAAAACCCTACAAACTTTGAAAACGTTGTAAGAATGTCAAAATGATGCCTACTTCTGTATGGGCTTTGATATTCTTACTACGTCTTTCTACGGCTTCCAGCCATTATGCTCCAAAGTTTCTGTGAAAAGTGTTTGAATGCCGCAGAGTTTTTTCATAAAACTGTCTGGCAACCCTGAAGAACTATGAAAGGATGGTTGATGGCTTTTTTCACTTTGTTTTTCAGCAGTTAACTTTTTCCGGGTACAAAATCCTAGATCAGAGAAAGTTCCGTTACCATGTATTAATTTTACAAAAGTACGCCAGTACTTTGCATGTCGACTTACACACATTAACTTTTGACCACGTTTCTATAGTTCATTGCTACTAGCCTACAATAGTATTTGCCAGTTCTTGTAATACATCTCAAAATGTATCTCAGCCCAGTTATTTGCTGTGTCTTGTCGTCGCGCAAAACACCCAGGTACATAACAATTTCATTTTCATGGCTTAAAAAATGCGTAGAGGCAAAAATAAGTGCAGTAGAGTATGGAGTTTTACGAACAACGCTCCTATCGTCGTTATTCATCTGACGAACTTTCCTCGGGCGGTGGCGGTAGAGGGTCGTTTCGTCGCGAACCTGCAAAAATGACGTCACGTCGTAAGAAACAAATTGTAAACGTCCTTCCTTCAAAAAGAACTAGGTTCTTTGTTTATGTTGTTTGCGGCTTTTGTGAATCCTGACTGCTTAGTATTGGTCAGTGATCATAAAATTAAGCTAATTATCCAGAAAGGTGTTGTAAACAAGGCTTTTTGAAATACCACAAGGCCTAGTCAAGTCATCAGTTGCCAAAGTTATTTAACACAATGACTTATGTTCAAATCAACATATTTATCCAAAAATCTAGTCATTTAAAAACAGTAACTTCAGTCATTACAAAACTGCTTTAAACGGCAAACTATCTTTAGTTTTTTTAAGAATTACCTGGAACGCCCGGTAGAAGGTCCCTGGGGTTCCGGCGGGCCGCCTTGGGTGCCCCAATGGACCATGTTTGGGAGGGTCCTGGGTTGGCGGGGGCCATCGGAAGGGGGTCGCTCCTTAGTCGCGTAGACCTGGACAAAATGAAATGTTAAGGATCTTTCTTTACAAAATTAAGATTTTGTAAACTGTCCAACAAGCCTAACCCACTTTTTCTACTTTTAGAAACGATTTTTCTCATATCCTTTGCTTTTATAGGCCTAATGAACATTAAAAAACGCCCGGGCTGCGTATTTTCTCTCTTAATAATCTGCGTATTTTTTTTAGTGGCATTTGCTAACATTTGTACATTCAAACAAACAAAGCTGCTTTGTTCAAAACATACAAACAGATTTTTAAAGACGCGTCGTTGGAAACTGCTGAGGAGTTGTAAAGGGTCGTAACTTTTTTAAGCTATAATTTATAGTACCTTTGGAAAAATTAGAGGGAATGTTTTGATATACGTAGTTAAAATAGCCCAATAGTAAGTAAAACGGTCACGTTTCTGATTTGTCAAAAATGCGCCCGTAGGTTGTCGAACCCTGGCCTTGATTACCTTTTCCAGCGCCCCTCCCTCAAACCGTCCAGGCTTGAGTTTTCCATGAAGCCCACGCAACCGTTTGACATGAGCGGGAACTTTTGTGCGTTGAAGCCGATCGGCATGCGTCGGTCATGCGTGAACTTTCGGTTGGTGGTGTCCATGTATTGGCTCCCCGGGTGCTGTTCGCCTGTAAGAAGGAAGAAAGGCTGATTTAAATTAGTTCAAGGGACTATGTAACCTAGCAATAGTAAGTTTGGAATCGATAAGGCGGTACATTATAAATCGTTAACATGGAATAACGTATGGTGGAATAGTTTATCCAACCACATTATTGTGGTGGTTGAGTTGTTAGACACCCATGGAAGGAGTTGATTGCTGTACTTTTATCATGTTTTGGACACACTCTGGCATGTTTAAACCGACTCTCCTCCCTAGACAAGCTATACTGTGTTCCAAAGAAAGTAATAGGATCTTATACACATATATATAGGCTACACTGCGTATCTCAACACAAAAACACATCATAAACGCCAGATAGATCAGACATACACATTATAATGCTGAAACCTACTAGTTACTTATACTTGATCACTTTGATATAACTATAGTAATTCAATAATGATACGTCAAGCTATCCATATAGAATTGGGTGTAAAAAGTCGCAGCAAAACAAGCACACAAAAGTCGTTACAACATAAAAAACGCTTTGTACATTGCCCACCTATGGTAACGCTGACGCTAACGAACTGCGCGTAGTAAATCTCATAAATGACGAAAAGCTTTTTAACATCTGCTAGCTCAGGTAAGCGCTTGTCCAGCACCAGCTTGCCCAGCTCCATGCTGAGCGACACATCATAGCACTCTGTACCCGAGACCTTAATCTTGATCGCCTTCTTGATGCCGTCTTGCATGCCCGAGATGCGGTAAACAAACCTTCGAAAGTGTATTGCAAAGTTAATAGAGGGTTTTGCCTTTAGGTAGGGTGTAGTGCTAAAAACGAAGTGTGTTAGCGCACATCTTCATAAATGGCAGCCAATTCGGGATGTGCCATGAACATTTTTTAGGCATACACATTTCAGATCTTCCCACTCAGACCGTTATTTTTTTTCTATTGTGTTAAGTTAAGGGTAGTGATTTCCGATTAAGGATAGAAATATAGTTATTGAAGTCAGGGCAAGTTGGAAAAAAAAGTTAGAACCACACTTTTTTTTTGCCAGAAAGGATATTGCTTGATTTAACTGCAGACTACAGTGTCATGGTAAAAAATAGGTAGCTCTAGTGTTTACAATGCCAGACTATAATAGGTTATTTTTAATCTGTAATGTTGAAATGCCTTTTTTAAATGTTAACGTCATCTTGTTTAAAAACCCTGGCACGGGCTTTTCGTAACTGTTATAGAAATAAACAGGGTTAGAGGCAATTTCGCTTTAACAACTCAGACGGCTATTTAAAAAAATATACTTCATGATTTAAAAAGCATTACTTTGACGCTCGTTTTCGAATAAAATATGTTGAAGTATTTTTTAGACAAGGCTCAACTCACTTTTCGTTAAATTGATAATCCGGAACCTTTTCCGGTTTCTGGTGGAACGGTGACTTGTCCACTTGCGGCGCTGTAATGCTCGACATAGATCCAACCACCGCGTAACTCGACTTTCCCGATCCGCTAGATGTCCCCACCGGGCCGTACGCCTGAAATCAATCAATGTATTTAAATATCATAATACTGCAGGTGAATTTTAAGCATGCACAAGCAGAAAACTTTAAATAAGCAATGTATCGTGAGACTGTATATATTTTAAGGTTTTAATCGATTGGTTTTGAATAATTAATCCGATCACTTTGTAGGAACAACTTATATTTACTTAAGAATTACAGTTAATCATTCTAAAATCATATTACTACGATTTATATCTAAAATGCAACCTTTATTTTCGTATTTCATAGGAAAATTTAGTTTGATACAACAATATTTTGTCGTCTAACCCAGTAGTTTGCCAATACAGATTACAATTCGTGCTAAGCTTTGCAATTTACAGCCTATACTAAGCCTCCTTACCGATTTCTTGCTTCTCTTAACGACCACACCAAACGGTACGAAGTGATATGCTTCGTCCAGAAAGGGGACGGTTGCAGGGTCACTACCAAGCAACTGGTAGCCGACATAATTCCTACCTCAAAATATATAACAATATCACTTTAAACTAAACCTTTGTTTTCCTTTTCTGGGTAAGTTAAGGATACGTTATTTAAATCACCCCCCAAAAATGATTTTTTGTACGCCGCTTGCTGATTTCTATACGAGTTAAGTTGAACTCTGGTTTATACATTTATATTAGCCAAAAAGAGTTTTTTTTTTCTAGAAATCAGGTCTAAAGGTTTAAAGGAAATAGAGGTTTAGAGTAGCAAGGGAAAATGGGGCCCCGATTAAAACATCTGTTTACCACCTCTATGAAGTATTTTTAAGTCACTCGATCGTATACTATGCACATTCTTTTAGAAGCGAAGGTAGATTTTTAATCTTTTTAGATATAAAAAGTTATTGCACTTAATCTAAAAGTAAAAATTGAACGGGGTTCTAATTATAAGCTTAAAATCAAGGTATTTTTAATCAAACTAAAAGCGGTTTAACAAAGTTTGACATTAGGCAAATATTTTAATGTACACAATGCGTAGAGCAAACATTGATTGAAAAACGATAAAAATATTTTATTTAGTTCTTTAGTTTGTTATAAACGGTCCTAAAATAGAAACATCTTACCTACATAGTTCCCAGGCTAATCCGGGGTCGCATGAGGTCAACTGACTGAAAATATGCGGCGACATTGGCTCTTCCAAAACCATTGCGCTCGGCTTTTCTTCACAGCGTTATTAACGATTGATTGATAGACTAAAAACTATATCTTTCATCGTAGAATAGATCTTCCAATTAAGTCGCTTCGTTCAGTTTTGGCCCCTTTTTGGAAAACATCTTTATACCTTTCTTGCTTTCCTTAAAAATATCAATCAATTTGTATTACTAGTTTTGTACTGTAATCTCAGTTTTTATTGTGATGTCACAGTGGGCCATTTATTATTCGTGTTGGCAAAACCTCCAAGTTATCTTGTAAAGGTAAAAGTTATGAGTTACAATTTCTAAGTACATTATTCTGATATAAAATGAACGCTTTGCTGTGCAGTTATATATTTAAACTTTATATTCATATAAATCAGGTCCAAATGCAGTTTATTTGTTTCAACTAAGATTAAACGAGCTTAGTAAAAAGTGGCTGTTGAATAAAACCAGCCTAAATTCAATACGTTGAATGTACATACATGGAGGAGTATTAAGCAAATATACAGTATAACAACATATAAACTTAAGCTTCGAGATGTTTTTGAAACAGCGTTGTTTTTACGTTTAATATCCTGCGTTTACCAGGAATCGAAATTGGTGTTACTGCTATAATTTAGGAGGATAAAACATGAAGGTCAGATTGCAAAAAACTAAAAAAAAAACGCTTGAGTCAGACTTATCGACACCGCTATGTAGTAATTCTACATTCTGGAAGCGGTTCAACCCATTTCAGGATTCCCACGAAGACTGGAAACGACTGTGACTGACGTTAAGCCAAGTGAGTGTTTACAGTACAGTGTCTTGTGGCCAACTTGAAAAGCGCCGTGTGTGTTAAAACAAGACGGCATATATTTGCGGCGGCTTGGCCTTTTCTGAGAAGGGCCTGTGCTCCTTTTTGTAGTTTTGTTTCTTTTCGTTTTGTTTCATTCTCAAGTGGAACTGATTTTGTACGCGTCTGTTAAGGCGTTGACTTTGCGGTCAAATTAGGCCTTCTCAGAATCGACTAAAATTTGTCTGCGGCGTTTTTTTGTGTACTGGGAAACTATATCAAAACTGTTGGGCTGCATGTTTGGATTTAGCCTTACACTCTCTGAATACTTAAATAAGTCCATAGCCAAATACAGTCATATTGCCTTATTTACTTACAGCAAACATCTAGAACAGTGTTTCTTCGAAATTTTTGAGGTGTAGCCTACCGGTATTTGCTTGCAATTTTTTGTTATATAGGTTTTCTAGTTGCATATCTTTAAAAGGACTCTACTATAGCCTTGAAAAAATTAAAATAAGAACAACAGCAACTTTGGAATAAAAGACAGTTAGAAAAAAGGAGAAAATAGGACTACATAATAGTATAATGCCTATAGAACCTCTTATCTAACCCAAGCCCCACCTAGAACTATCACCAACTCCCCTAATATTTTCAACCCTAACCCAATTGCTAACACCACAAACTACCCGCCCATAAGCCCAAACAGGGACAAAAAATCTAGGGCCAAAACAGCGGCCGCCAAATGTCGACAGCAAACGGTCAATGCCAGACAGGTGTCCCCCAATCATTCCATACCCTTTCCCTACAGTCTAGGAGTTAATGTTGTCCTTTTAAGTCTTTTTCTGATTAATTTTGGATTAATTTCGACATGTTTAGGATCTTATGTAGACTATTTTAGATCTTATTCTGTCGTGGTTATTACTACGAAGTTGGCGTTATTATGTCGGTGGTCTTAATACTGTGGTAGACCTATTATAGATTATCTGATTTAGATGCTGTTGCTTTGAAGGTCTTATTGTGTTTTCTACTTAAAAGTACTGTGGAATCAATGAGCTAAGTCTAATATGAAAGTAAAATATCACAATATTTTCCCTTTTGCTTGCGGCGCACCTGGCAACCTTTCATGGCACACCGGTTGAGAAGCGCTGATCCAGGATTACAAGTAATTAAATCTGAAAACTTATATATTTTTTAAAGAGAAATCTAGAAAATCATCTAGAAAGGACTTTTGAAAATATTCAATACATTTGTCAAAATAATAACACTATAAAGCCTAACATGTCGTGTAAAGTTGCATGAGGGCCTTGCTTAACCTTAGATCTAACATTTTCGTTTTCATAAAACATTTTACTGAACATGTTTAGTTATTGAAATCTCGATTTTATACTTTATTAATTAATTTAGAATTTGCGAAAATTTATACGTATTAAAATATTTATTGTCGATAGTGAATCTATCACTAATTTAAATAATAGCCTGCAATATTTTTTGTAATAATCTAAAAAAAATTAACACTTAGATTGTATAAACTTACATCTACAACCAAACCATTTTAGATATATAGTTAAAATCTAGAATGACAACTATGAATACAGCCATTGCCTAATCTTAACGCTGAACTCCTGGTTACAATAACAGCTTTAAATGTGCTTTTCTATTTTGATTATTTTTTGGTACCTTTTCTGCAAACCAGAGCCGCTTTTTTAAAGTAACTAAAACGCAGTTCGATGGTAAAGAAACGTTTATTAACAAGAAACGAGTAAAATAAAAACAAAAACACTCCGAAAAACACGCGTTAAAAGCAGTAGCGGAAGAAATTGCAGGAAAAGTGCATTACAAAAGGTAAAGCATAGATGCCAAAAAAGGTTAAATAATCCAGTTTGGATACTTTTTTAGGACGAAAATGTTCCCCAGCACAATTTGACGATTTAATTTTTAGATTGGTTTGAAGAAGCCAGCCACCAGCGAACAAGTACACTTTTTTACAAAAAGTATCAAGGCAAATGCATGGAATCTATAATGTTATACTACAGCTACCAGCCTTAATCGATTGCTTTTTGTTAGTGGTTAGTGGTTAGCCTAGCATTTGTAATCTAAAACGGTAAGACAAAGTGGTTAAAATAAAAGGCGCATTTCATTTTGTGAATCTTTAAATGGAGAGAAATAAAACAATATAAAGTCAAAATGTTGTAAACTATAAAATTTGACGAAATTTTATAAGTAAGAAAGGCTTAGTGTTTATAGGTCGGCTGTTTCAAAGTGAAGGATTCCGCAAAAAACAGTTTATTTTTTTAAGTTATAGGAAAAATATAACAACAGGAAAAAAGCGCAAACAACAAAAACAATGAAAACACTTGACAGGATAAACTAAGCAGCAAAAAAAAAGAAGAAAAACGCATCTCATATTTGCATTTATATAACGATTGAAGTAAAGTGCCATGCCAATCTGGCGAAGTGAAAATAATACTTTTTACACGACAGAATGTCGCAGGTACCATAGGGATGTCCGATACTTACTTAAGTTTATTCCGATAACCGATATTAGCGGCAAAATATCGCGATGTTAAACATGCAACATTCATTAAACTTCAAACGGTAATGAATTTCAGGTTATCATGGGCCGAAATTAGCTTTTGGTTTCGAAAGCTTATTTAGCTTGATTTATAATGTAAAATTTTATAAAAATATTACCTTGATAATATTTTTACCTTGATAATATTTTTCATAAAAATATTACCTTGATAAACTCTACAATTGATCGAAAACCATGACTAAAATGGTCAAATAAAGTTGGTATGTGAGTACCTATACTACCACTGGGTATCGGGTATCGGCTCCGATCCGATATTATCGGACATCCCTGTCGTTTACATTGCAAAATGATGGGGTGGGAACTCGGTGGGAAACGTGGAACTTGGCGGTGTGAAGCGCAAACTGCTCAAAAGTGGTTGTTATTTACATGATGCTGCAGCTGGCCTTGTCTGCTTTGGGGAAGGTGGGCGTGTGTTTGATGCCGACGATGTAAAAGTACTGGCCAGGCTTGTCCAGGTAAGCGCAGTGGATTGGGACAAGGCTGGTGTAGTGCTCCTGCAAATAAATTAAGTTTCTTTAAATGACAATTCCCCTTTCGCCGTTATTCGTTTTAGAAGCGTACTATTGCTAGGTGACCTTTAATCTATGTTACGCCAGTTAATCCAGTTTGAGTGCAAACGTTATATCCAAAAAATCGTAACCATATTTGGACAAAAATACTCAGTTTGCCATAAACAGATATGTCACATTTTTATGAAAAAAAACCTCAAAAAAAATCCCCGCTCTAAGAAATATGATTTAATAAACATCGACATATAATACCCCAAAACGTAAAAAATACACAATAAAAATGATTATCAAAATCTATAACTAGCAAATTGCTTTTCTCCTACCTGTCGGAACACCCGCCCTCGTACTGCCTTATGGGTGGCTAGTAGCTTCCGCGAGGAGGCCACGATGCCCTGGTCCACACATGTGTCCCGGTGCAGGGGGGCAAGGGCGCCGTCCTGGGCGCTTTCGGTGAAGTACCGGTGTCCCCCGGCCCGCTTCAATTTGGTTCGGTCCACATCTGGTGGAACCGTACAGCTGAATTCGTCGTCGACCGTTTTTGTACTGAAAGGGTTAAAGAGAGATGAGTTAGTTTGCGAAACGATTGATGTTGTCGACATTTTGGTTTGGTAAAATAGAAATATTGTTTGCGTCCCTTTACATGGGGTTCAACAAACTTTAGTAAATATCATTTTTTGAACGAAACTGTATCTTGTAAATCGTTGCAATGTTTGCAACTTCTATAAAACTATTTTTAACGTTTGCTTGTAATAGTCAAAAAATGAAGATGGCTAAGGTTTTCAGTGGTTTTAAAGACTCTATCTAAAATTCTAAAAAAAATTAGGTTTAAATGACAGATGGCAATTTTTGTTGATATTGACAAAATGTTTCGTTATTTCATTGAAAAAACAAAACAACTTTGCCGGGGGCTTAGGGCTGTTGTTTAGGATTCAGCAAAAGTCAATCAAATGTATAGGTTATTGGGTATACGTATCTCGGCCTGGCTGTTTTGACTTACATTTTAACGAGGACTTGCTCCCATTCGACCATGTGCTTCGCCCCTCCACAATTCCGACACTGAATGCGCCCCCTGCCTCCGCATCTATTGCACCTGGGAAAAATATCCGGTTATTCCGCTGTTTTTGCATAAATAGTTGTAGTAAAACATGTTGTATCTCTGATCGTATCTAAGATTATTTGGGGGCAAAAGCATTTTAAAAAATACTATAAAAAATGAAATTTATTGAAAAAAGAATTTATCAAAAAATATAGAAAAAAAAGTTTATTGAAAAAATTACTTAAAAAAGAAATTTATTGAAAACAAATATAAAAAAATGAAGTTTATTGAGAAAAAAATTAAAAAATAAACTTTATAAAAAAACAATTATAGAAAGAAATTTATAAAAAAGAAATTTATTAAAAAAATAAATAAAAAAATACATTTATTGAAAAATATGTATAAAAAAAAAGATTATTGAAAAAAATGAATATATAAAAAATAAATTTATTAAAAAAATTATAATTTTTTTACTTACTGCACTCTACCCTCGGCGTGGCAATAGTGGCAGGATTCGTACTTTATGTGCTGGGTCGTTCTGGGGGCATCCCCGTCCACATGGGTCTCTGTCCTCATTGTTCTTCCGCTTCCGTCACAATGGTAGCACGAAGTCTTGCCCCCGGTGCAACTGTGACAACAAGACGCACCCGAAGCACAACATCTAAAAAAAGCGAGAATTGATTAGTTAAAAGTAGGGAAATATTGACATAATTTTATCATTTGGTTTGGCCTTTAAAAAAAATAGACTATCTATTGAACAACTTGAAATTGCGATTTTTCCTAACTCGTCAATCTGCATGGATTTGCTAATACTACACTTTAGTATTAAACATTGGTACATATAGTTGTTGTCATTTTAGTCGCAGTTTTTCTTAATATTGTAAGCCCGAAGTTCTCTAGGAATAGCCAGGTTTAAATGTTTTGTACTAAACTGGAAACCAGTACTAACTGTTTTAAAAACATTTTTTTATTGAAATACTGATTCTAAACTGTGAATATAATTACACGGCGTTTCCTGTTCTTACTAAATGAATTACCCACTCATTATCAGATTAAGTTCGACTAAATTTTAAACCTAAAATTTTAAACTACTATTGATTTGTGTGCTGTGATTTGTGGTCATAACAACTTAAGAAGGATTATGTCGTATTTTTTTCTCATGTGTAAAAATGGTTTAGCTAAGTTGAAATTTGTTCGAGTATTTACTGTTTGAGCACAAGGTTTCTTGATCGCAAAACAATAAGGTCGACTTACTCTTTACAATCCACCTTGACTGTTGTGTTTGGAATAACGACCCTTTCGCCGTCGTTTAATTCGCACTCTACGTCCCATTTGTCAGGCACAGTGGCACGGGCGGAGATTTTCGGGATTCTTTCACCTAAAATCAAATCGGTTTTAACTTAAATTGCATGAAAATCCATATTTCTTTCTTCGGCTCGTTCAAAATGATACCTACTCTTGTATCGGCTTTAAAAAACTATGCTGTATTTTATTTTTTTAACAATTTTTATAAGATAGGCAGAGTAATTTTACCAGTGTTACGTTTTTTTTATCAACTAAGCTAAAAGCCCCCCACGTAAGGGCCGTAAAACGTGTTTTTACCAAGCGTTAACATACCTGCTTTGTAGGGTCTGCTTGCTCTTTCGACGGAGCGTTGCTGGGCGTAGGTGGTCAGGCAATACTGGAACAAAACATACACACGGCTTAGTTTAATGAACAAATATGAATGTTTTTAACCAAACCAAGTGGTTTGGTTTTTCGGCAATGTGACAACGGGAAAGCAAACAAGCCAAGCTTTTTTTGGCATAATAGCTGGAGGTTTTAGTTAGGCGTAGTAGGCCTAATAATAGCGCGGGTGGCATTTTAAACGCTTTCGAATAACTCTTTACATTGTAACAACTCTTTTTACATGCTCAAAAAAATACATATTTAAAACTCTGTTATATATTAAGCCTGGCAACAATAGCTTATTACATATTTAAAACGTTCAAAATGGTACCTATTCCATATATATATGCTTTGATATTTTTATTTCGTCTAACTAAAACCTCCATCCAATATAAATGAGGCGTATATATATACTCTGTTTCTGTTAGAAACGTCTTTTTAAGATAAATATTTTTAAAATTTTCTTTTTAAGATAAATATATATATTTTTTTTTTTTTTAAAATAGTTGACATAAAGTTTTATAACAGGGTAGCGTATCCTTCATTTATTGTGCTTCTTTTTTAAGTTATATATAGGTTTGCCACGAGCACAACAAAAAAGCGTTTCGCAAATATTAAGCTCAGCAAAAAATCGTATCATAGAACACGCTTTAGCTCAAAATTTTCCCTCGCTAAAAGATCCCGAGCAAACTAAAATACCCACGTGGAACGAGTGATGCGTGACGACTTGGTCGACGTTCCTCGACTTGGAGAAGATCTTCTTCATGGTATGACAGTTGCGGTATTCCTGGTAGATTTTCTGCGCTTGTTCAACCCCGATGTGGTCGACTCTGTAAACGAAAAAAAAATCGTGGTCATTTTAAAGGCGGTGGCTAAAAATTGGTGCAAAGTGTAAGGACGGTAAAATTTGAGCGGCAAAGGCATGCTTTTGAATTGGGTAAACTGTATAGCGAACGTGTACGAATGTTGCGGTTAGTTATGACAAATCGCGGCTTCGAATCGCGTTTTCTGGTTGCGAAAGTAGGCGGTTTGAATTAAATTGCTTGCGGTTAGTTGCTTGCTGAGCAACAGAAGCTTCATAGTGAATCCATACCAATATTGGTTATATGTAATTTTGTCAAAATCTGGCAAGACCAGTGCTTGTTGGCATTGTTTGGCTCCTTGGTAGGAATTTTCGCACAAAATTAGAACGTTTTTTGCCAGCCAAACACAAATACAAACAAGACATATTATAAAGAGTGTCAATTTTTCAGTAGAACATAAAACGATCGCCAAAACACATACTTGCCCCAAAAAGAGGTAAAACTTCTATTTTGGAAATTAAAGTTACCTTTTTGGTCAGAAAAACACAAAATGTATTTAAAAAAATGGATAAAAAAATAGTTTATTGACAGGACAAGCGAATCTAAACAAGTAGGAAATCGTCACGGCGCGCTAAAACCTCGTGCTTTCGAGAGAAGCGCACGAATCGTGAGAAAGCGGAAAGTCTGTCGATTGAAGCGTCGCAAGTAGTTTTCCGCACATAAACCATTCCCTCCCGCCTTCGCCGCAGTAAACTCGCAAAAAACCGCCACCACCAACGACTTTGGCGAATCGCCGGCATTTCCCGTTCAATCAAGTTCAATCCACTCGAAGCGATATCCACCCCCCCCCCTCGAACTTAAAATATGCATCCCCACCAAAAAAAAATTGTTTCGATCGTCATAAAAGTAAGGCAGTAAAACGATTACAAAAATTTCGAAATTTTCATAAGGTTTCAGTTTTCATAATTTTCATAGAAACCCCTTTGAAAAAAAAATCCTCTCGAACTTAAAATATGCACCCCCACAAAATTTGTTTTCGATCCTCATAAAACATGACTGTATGACGGTTGGAAAAATTTCGAAATTTTCATAATATTTTCATCGAACTGAAAATATGCAACCCCCACCAAAAACATTGAGCCTCATAAAAGCAAGGCTTTGCTTGCAAAAGTTCCGAAATTTTTGCAAAGTTGACATCATATTTTTTTTTCTTTAGTTTGGCGTCAGGATTATTTTTGTAAAGTTGTCATTTAGAATTGATGAAACTTCGCATCCGAATAATTTTACAAAGTTGTAATAATAACTTTTTAGAAAAATGGCATTTTAAAAACACAACAGGAACGCTTCGGCCCCCAATTCCAATCTCCATTAAAAAAAAGCACAACAACATGTGTTCAACTATTTGCTACCAGTGCACAGAAACAAAATCAAAGTTCATCCGAAGCGTGAGAGGCGCTGATTTAAAAACAACAACACACACAAAGTTCTCACGGCTTGTAGATAGCGCGAATTGCGAGGCACAACAAAGATAGAAGAAACGCATTGGTAAGTTCGCACAAGACACATATTGCCTCCCTTTGCGTTCAATGTGTTGATATCTGTTCATAAGGCCGTATATAGATGGTGGTATGTGTGGAGGCGGCCACACGTGATTTGAAAATTCAAAGAACGGCAAGCATTTTTTCCTGTGCCAAAGAAAAAACAGAAACCCGCTATCCTGATTAAGGAAAAAGGCACTTATAAATAGAAATACCATGCATTTTTTTTATACTCTTTGAGGTGGTCTTTTAAGATAATTTTTAGTGGGGTCGGGCATCGTTAAACATGGTTAAGAGGTGTTATCTATACAAACTTAAAAAAGTTAAAGAACCACTACTCCGAGTTACGGTTCAAAAACGCGTTTTAAGTGGTTAGCAGCTTCTGTAAAAGTCTGTATGCTAAAGTAGGGGTCGCCAAACTAGGGTCTGCGGGCCAAATCCGGCTCGCGGGTTTAACTCTTTCGGCCTGCGGGATATTTCCTAAAACAGGATTTTTAATAGTTTATTACCAAAAACTAAAGTTTATTTATTTTTTAAACAAAGCGACAATTTTACAAAGGTAAAATACAATTTTACAAAAGGTAATTTTTTATGTTTTGTTCGACTAGTAATAGTCAATCCGGTCAAATATAAGGTTGATGCAAAATGTTATATTCGACCCGCGAACTTAAATATTTACAGTTATACGGTGCGCCAAACCATCTACCGTCCTTTGCATCTTGTCACAGCCGTAACACTAAACAGGCGCAAGTCGGACTCTGGGAAACTTTCGAATAGCTTTTCTCACGGCGCCCGTAAACTTGGGAACGCTGGGCCCGGCGCCGGGATTTCGATGTACCAGAGAGGGGGTCTGATAATGGCGCCCAACAAGCAATGACGTCATACGCAGCCGAGTCGGTCTTGTTTTGATAGAGGCCCGCCGCCATTACTTATTTAACGGGAGGTATAGGCTGTGCGGTTTTTGAGAAGTTTTTCCTGGGATTTTTATACGTTTGACCGCGGCCCGGAACGGAAATGGTCTTTTTATTGCGTTTTCCAATTGGATTTTCCATTTACCAGTTTTGATTTCGTGTTTTACTACTTATGCGTCACATGTAGGCCAATCATTGGTTTCTAAATCTTTTTATAGCTTTTTACTTAAGATTCTTTTGATATTGTTTTAACGATTTGCGGTCATTGGCAATAAAGATAACTTTAAATAGAAAAAATTTCACCACATCAATTCCAGTGTGAAATGAGAAAAAATAATTAAAATGACTAACATATGGCGAAATTTATTCAAATTGGGTAAATGTGCTTGAATTTAATTCATTTAGCTATTTTGGGTTGGGTTTTAGAACGAAAACGTTTCATTCGCGAAGCTCTTTAAACTGCTTTACGGACGCGGACTCCATTTTAGGAATTACCAGGCTAGGACAACGTTATCTATAAACAGCAGATTACTTTCGCTTTATATATATTGTGATTTATTAAATCGCCCGGCGCAGACTTTGCTAATATTTGTTCGCGCGCCCTTAATTTCACTTTCATTTCGGCTCGTTTAGATTCGAAATCGATTAAAAGCATCGGGGCGTTACAATCTCTTTCGTTCCAGTAATCCCTCGTAAACGCCCTCTAAATTAAAAGTCCGCCCATAAACCGGGGACAATAGGATACGATGAGCTCTGGCGAACCTAATCGGATCTGTTGTGCAATTAGGAAAGCGTTGACAGCTCGTCAATACAACAGTAATTTCCTGTAATAGTTTCATTTCGTCACCTTACGCCGTTAAGCCGGTGTCAATTGGGTTTGCGATCAACAGCGAAATTGCAATATCAATATGCAAGTTTGTATTTATACATTTATACCAGTGTTGTAATGCCTCAAATCAATGAAATGACTTAAGTGAACTTAAGTGTTTGTTTCCAAATGACATGACCTGACTTAAGTCGTAATGGTAAAATAAATTGATTTCGTTCCAGTCTTTCGGACAAATGGCTTGGGTTGAAATGAAGTGTTTTTTTTATCAAGCAATTTGATAAGATTTGGCCATTTATCTTCATTTTTGCACGTAAAACAATCTACTTTTGCAATATTTTGCGTTTTTCATTTAGTTGAGTTTTTGCCATACTCGTACGAGTTTACCAAAATTACTTAAATTGTAATTTACTTGCATTAATTATGACTTGACTTGTTTCCCAAATGTATCCCAAAAGACTTGTCTTTGGACTTATTTTACAAATGACTCGAGTTGGACTTTAGTCATTTCAAAATGACTTGTTTACAACATTTATTTAAACTTCATGGCGTTGATATTAAACGGTGATATATCTATATTTAAGTTCGTACGCTACTTGTTCATCACGACTTGGGGTCACATGCGTTGTCGCTAATGGACGGGCGACGCTGTTTTGAACACACACACAACTATTTACGGCTCTACGAATTAGTCTCGGTGCTTTTTGGCTAATATGATTGCGCCTTTGTCGCTCGCTAACCGTTTGAGTGCTTTTATAAAGCGAAACATTTAGAGTCCTAGCTATTACAGTTTCGTATACACTGGCTACATGGTCTTTTTCCGTTGTGTGTGGGGTGACCTCATGATATCATTTTGGTGTTTAAAGAAACGTTAAAAAATTGTAAAAAATTGGAGTAAAATGTGTAACTTTGACGCTGTTGCCTTACGTTTTTCACTTTTATCACAAACAAACAAATACATTTTCTTTAAAACTCTTGCTTTATATGCTTAATGATCCTTGTTTGTGTATAACCTGTATTTAGCAAAATAAACAGGAGGGTTTACTGCTTTGCGATGGTAAGTTGTATTGCACGATTATGACGTCACTATTCGGTTAGTTTGAACAACAACAACCCTGAAAACAAGGCGCACCTCTGCGATTTCTTTCCCTCGAATGACGTTACAGACCCAAGAAACCGAGAAAATTTTCAGTAGGTGGGAGGGGGGTCAGAAGCAGTGACGTAGGTCGCCCCCAAAGGTGCCAGATGGGCCAGCGCGAAGACAGAATCGATTTCTAGACGCACGCCTAGGCGCCGATCAATTTTCGCCGATTCAATTTGTTTTAAGCATGCTCGATCGCGCATTGTATTAAGGGGTGGAAAGCAGGAATGAAAACAGGGCTGGTGTAACGGACTGTCAATTGCCTTGCTTGCTTTCGGCTACCGGGCGAATGGCATGACCTGCTGCTACTTTATTATTGCAAGGGAAGCGTTCGCGCTTTAATGCATGGCGGATTTGACAACAAGCTTAAGAAATCTGTTGGTCTAAGTTTTAGGGCTACACTTTAACACTAAAAACAGTCAAAGTTGAGTTACTTGTTTCGAAAATTACATAAAGGGCGTTTTTTTCTTCTTTCCCTATAAAAGTGGAAAAAGTGTAGTTGTGTATACCCATTGGGCTAAAAAACAAATTGTTATTTTTGTGGATTTATATACAGTCTTTTATCAGCATCAAACCCAACAGACACCTTCAAAAAATTAAACTCTAAATTGTTTGGTTGAACAAATAGTATATTTTATAGCTTGAAAAATAAATATAGCTTTGGAAAATTAAAAAGGTATTCAGTTCAGTTCATACTTTTATGTCAGTCTATAGCCCCCACAATCTAACCCGTTTACCCCAATAGCAGGACCCCGCCGGTGGGCTGTTTACCCCTGTTTTTCGGGGGTGATTACTTTGGGAATTTCGGAGCGGGCGTTGTCATGCAAGATTTCCAGACAATGGCCCGTTTTCGGTCGTGCATTTCGCCTTATGCAAACCCACTTGAAGGCTTTCTATCTTTCATTGCCAGGCGCCCAGACTGTAAAAGGGTCTTCTCCGGGCAAAGGGGGAACAAATCGATCGGAACAAAACAGTCGTAAAGGCTCGATCAGTCACGAAATTTCGGGCTGTAGGCGCATCTTTTAAAGCGTTTTTTTTTGGTATTTTTTATATGTGGAGCGGTCCTAGGGCCGGATGTCACATTCGTATCGCTTGGAAGCCATATTTGGATGGCCACTTAAACCCAGGGCGGTTCCTCGCCACTTTAAACTCGTAAAACAAAGGTCAGGCCAACGGCAAAGGGGTGAAAAAAATGGAAAACGCTTTAAAAGATGCGTCTAGCCTAAAATTGGTGGGAAAACAGTAAACAAATTGGTGAAAAAGAGTAAAACAATAGTAAACGTCGGAACACAAATACTATTTTCTATTTCACCCTTAACTCAACTTAACTACTAAGAAAGTTTTGCAGGATATATAGCTTAGAAAAACTCTAACAAGATAAAAGGAATTGCAAATCCAAAATGTCAGTACTAAAGATTGTACATGTTCGTATCAAAACGTCATAATCAAGATGATGTCGATCTACTCGGCCTTTGGGCTTTGAAATTAATTATCAAGGTACATTACAGGTCCTTGCATATTGTACTTAAGAAAACAGGATTGTTCCAACTTAATGCCCCAGTCGAATTGGTCTTGTAAAACTGTTACGTCAACACCTTTTAAATCGAAACAAGTTGAAAAACGCTAAAAAGCAACACTTTTACCTAAGTTTTTTAAGCGCTTCGTAGAAAAGGGTGTGAGGTAAATTAAACTTAACAAGGTTCACGCTTTCAAAGTTGAAAGAAAGTCCCGTTGGGAGTGTAAGCACGTGGTAAGTTGGTTCTCACACAGTCGCAGTTATGTTGCCAATAGAAAGTTGCTAACAAACAATGAGTAATTGCCTCGAGTTGATAAGGAGCCGACAGCTTGCTTCTCAAAGGCGTCAGACCACAACTGGACCCTTTAGGGCGGCATAATATAGCCCTGGTATGTTCCCCACGCAATGGGTGTAGATATGGCGTGGTGTACTTTGACAGCCAACACTAGGCCTGTATATAAAGTTATAGCTGGAAAAAAAGACCCGATATCCGCAACTTGAAAATGAAACTAACTGAAACACCACAAATTCGTAGACCACAACGATTACGCTTTATGCCTTTGTGCCCTTTCTAGCAATGTATGTACAATGTAGGGTCTGGTACATTCGCTTTAAACGGTACCGGTTGTTCTCTTTTTATCAAAAGGTACAAAAACAGCAAAACGAGCTCGGTTGTTTGAGGTGTGTCTGTATTACTGTGCCTTTTTAAACTGATAATCAACCCTTAAAAAATATTTTAGCGATTTTTTGTGCCTGGCCATTCGGTCTAAGAATAAAAGTGGCCGGTGAAATCCTTGTAAAACGGCCTAGGAGGTGGCTGGTTTCAAGTTAGCCACAAAATTCGGCCGCTACAGCATTCCACAAGTGGTCCTGGTGTAATCGACAAGCGTCGGTGTGTTACGAGATACAATGCGCATAGTAAAAGCGACGCCGATGCTGGAGATTGCTTACCGAATACGCGTTTGTTGTGAAATGCGATAAGGCCTATCGATTTACCCTTGTATAGTTGTAGCAAACGAGCAGCCATTCCGCTAATATCTGAAAGGCGTTTTAATCCGCATCGCACCCTTGTATATAGGTATTTCTGGACAAAGAACTTTGAATTGTAGCGAGATATCACGTTAGTTACAAAGGAACACATAAAATACACACCTTGTAATTCAATCGGGTAATGTTTAGGGCAGGCATTGCAAAGCCATGCATTTCAACTTTGTAAATTCTGGGACGCTGGATATGATCATAACGCCCAGTGGGACACTGTGCAAGATCACAGGGCCCAACAGGACGCACTATACAGGAGCAATTTTATCTCTGCGTCAATCAGATTCCGGGTTAACAAAGGCTTTCGCTCTACATTAAACGGAAAAACTTCAGCACATCGATCACGCTTTTGACATTGCGGTTTAGTGTATTCAAAAGCTATTGACGTGACCTGGGGCATCGATATTATGTTGTTTTCGCCACCCGAAAGCCCCATTAAAAATCCACGCAGGCAAAGGGGGCCATGTCACGGTTGGAAGCCACTCAATATCTGGCCTTATCACCCCTAGAGAAACTGCGATGCGTCGACATTAACCGACAAAGCCAAGAGCTGTAGGTTTTGTTGAAGACGGTCTATAGAACAAAATAACGCGGGGTCAATTGTGGGCTCAACCCGTCATAGACTAAGCCCTAATTGCTTCATGCAATATTTAACGTTTTAAAGCCGCCCTGCTTTTAAAAAGAGCGCTACACATCAAGCGTCGGCATTTTTTTCGTGTCGGGCTAATGCGCGTATATTTATGTGCACCCGCGACCTGACAAATTCGGCTTACATAGACAGCACGGTTTATCAGACGCTGCTACTACACTGGGGCCGTGTTTGAATATCTTTAAAATTTTGCCAACAAACCTCTTAAGGCAACATAGAAGACATTTAAATCTCTAAATACAGTACTCTATGCTAAGACAACATTTTAACAGTTAAATCGCCTATTCGGGTAGTTTACGGCCGTGCCTTAAGGATTGTTTTACAAGCTTCTAAATAAAGCCTGTGGATTCCTTAATACGCTTAGAAAAACAGAAAGTTTGCTAAAAGCGCTATAAAACAAAATTGTGACAGTTGGTGAAAACATTGTCAAATATTTTGCTATAGATTATTGACGTCATACAAAAGCTGATTACGCCATAAAAACGGCTTTTTTCCAATATGCAACCGTTGGCACCATTACAATGCCATCGAAAATGTACTTTAAAATCTTTTTAATTTAGCTCAAAGCGTCAGGCTGTGAAAAATTAGAACTTTAACAGTTAAACAGCCCACACGTGAAAAGCCAGCATGCCATATGGAATCAGTTTCAAAAGTGGCGCGCAAAGCCAAAAACGCCTACAGCAGTTTTTTAACACAATATTCTAATACTTAAACCTCCAGTTTGAGTAGAATAGGATCGCACGGAAACGATGTTTTACAACCTGTTACATTTGGTCAAAAGTGCGCTAATTTCGCTATAAATTATTACTGACGTCATACAAATCGCTGATTACGTCACAAGAACGGCTTTCAGTCAATTAAACGGTCGAATCTGACACAATGCGGCGATGCCGGTGAAAAACGTGCCTGTCAACCTTCTAAATTTAGCTCAAAGAATTAGGCTGTAAAAAATGAGCGTTTCAACAGTTAAACAGCCCACACATGAAAAGCCATGACATATGGAATCAGTTTCAAAAGCGGCGCGCAAAGCCAAAAAGTCACACACAGCAACTTACAAACAAAGCGGCCCGCAGCAAGACTTAGTTAGCATGCTCAACTATGTTATCATGATTCGTTTGTTGTGAAGCTTCGATGCACGACATGCAACATCCATCGGGCGTCACTTACACCAGGTAATCAAGGGTGTCCTGCTGCGCTGGAGCATCCTGCCTTAAGTACCTGAGCGCGTTCTCATCCCGGAAGAAAAAGGCTCCCTGACCATCATGGAGGTCCTCCGGATCAAACACGAACGGACTCGGACTCCCGCCGGAAGAGAGGACGCTATCGTTTCTCCTCATAATTCGCAAGTGCTCCGGACTCTGTCGACGTCTTCGCGAGGAAGATTGTGATCTCCTTCTGGTGGTGAAAACCTCCCCATCGCTCCCGGAGGACACGAAAGAAGACGTGGATGATGATGATGAGGACTTTACCGGATCAACGAGGCTGTAGGGAGGAGGAGGGTCCTCCCAGATGCGAGTGGAGTCGTCACACACCGATCCGGAGGTGCTACGATAGAGGACACGCTTTCGAAAGGTCATTTTTTTCGATGAGCAGGAGTGTAGGACTTTACACAGCAAAACAACAAGAACAAAACAACACACGCTGGTGAAGGAGATAAAACAAGTTCAGTACGCGTTCAAAATTTTCAGGTTCTCAAGCTCACTGAATATCTCTACAAGTTTTTGGGTTTTTTCTTACGATCCAGGCTGTCCAGATGTCAATAATACCACCTAGCTAATTCACTAGACTTTCGTCTGAAAAATGAATCTCGAAAAACATAAAGGGCGAAGGAAGAATATTTTGGTAATCAAAACTCTTTGCTGTTAAAGAAATCTTTAAATTATTGTATTCAATAAACAGTTCAAAGAGTCACTGAAAGAAACGCCAGACAACATTGTGGAAAACGATTTGACAGATTGAACGCCAAAGCCCGTATCTCCGTGTTTACGTTTCGGACAACACGATATTTTACAACACGATTCTGCTTTTCGAATTACTACTAACGCGAAAGAGTATCACGTTTTACGGACATGTCGCTGTATACAAAACTCTAACCTACTCTCAAACAAATAACACCCTTTTACGAAGAATGATTCTTAAAGCCCATATAGAGGTAGGTATAGCATTTTGTGAACGAGATGTTAAAAGTAAATATTAATCATGTCGAAACGTCCAAAAATGCTATTTATTTCTATGTGAGCTTAGTTATTCATTCTAAGTCTAACTACAACCTCCAGGCATTATCTTAACAATCATTCGAAAGGCTTACAAACTGCTACCTATACTTTTGTTTGGGCTTTGTATTTCATTTAACGTTTAACTGCAACCTTCGGCCGTTATCTAAGATATATTCAAAGCGTTCACAACCTGCTATACCTATACATCTGAATGGGCTTCGACATATTCATTCTACCTCCAACTACAACATCCAGCCAAATGCTCTAAGCCAGGATCCTTTTAATTTACATAAACAGCTGCTTTGCCAACTCCATCCAACTGCAAGAACGTACATGCAGATGCTCTAGCGTTCGCCGGTGCGACGCAATTAAGCCTAACGTTCTTGCAAATCGATAAAAGCCCTCGCTAAGCAGTGACGTCATCGGGCGCGGCGCGCGCGTCGATACCTTTCATACGTCACAATGCACGGCGGCTAACAAGGTCGCCTGCTGAATAAAACATGAGCTTGCCTCTGTGTACGCTGTACGGCACAATACACCGGCCACGCTAAATTAGCCCTGACAGTCGAACACCTGAACTACAGTGAACATGGCTTAGCTGGCCAGATTATGTGGCCATTTTACCAAAGGCCGGATCCAAATTATCACTGATTTTCCCTCCTCTTACAACCTCTTTTAAAAAGTATAAACGACTGTTTTTTTACATATACCCCGCTAAAGAAATGTTGATTTATAGGTTTAATTAACAGGTTTGAATTTTAAAATTTTGGTGTGTTTATAGCTTTTTTCGAAGATTTTACATCTTGTTTTAACATTTAAAGGATGGATTGTTTCAGCGGCATTTAAACAAACGCTGTCCATTTTCGACAGTGTTTTTGGTCAACGTATTATCGGTATTTGTAAGTTTACTATGACATTAGGGCGTCTTGTATTTAAAGCGTGAAATTGTTTTATAAACTCGCATAAACCCTATTAAAAAAAACAATTGATTCTGCCTCGCGTTTAATCGGCCACACAACCCGGCCAATCGGCCCGTTTCTTGAAGCGGCCGGTGGAAAAGTACCCGGCCTTTTCATAGGGATTCTATTGAAGTTGGACGGCGCGTTATTATCATTGTTCGCTTAGCATAAAAGGCAAGAGGGGCCAGCTGTATGCTATGTTACACTCCTATATCGCTTGTAGGCCCTCCTAGGTTGTATACGGTTGCGTTTTCGGCATACGGACAAAGCCACGAACAAAAACAACAAGATCCGCTACCACAAAGGCTACACTAGGGTCCGCTGCATTGAATTGTGTTACGGGAATCTTTCCTGTGTGGATTGGCGTTGTTGAACAACAATACAGCAACGCGTACATTAGTAACGAAGCCGGGCTGTAGAGTCAATGTTTTGACGTTTTTTTAAACCCCTTTCAATTTCGACACAGACTGTTTATTACCTGTGTAGCTTTAACCCTTCGTAAGTGACATTGGCCTGTTTTGATACGCGAGACTATTCTGTATGACCATGGTTTTGCGGGTGGATAACTTTCGCACTGTTTTGATGGCGATTTAAACATTTCTTAATGTTTTGGTTGAGACTTTTGAATGAACGCCACGATTGTTTACTTGTTTTTAAACGATTTTCGATACACCTAATGCGCAAGCTATTGAGCAATGTATCATTTTTAAAGACATTTAAAAGTATTTGTTTTAGTTTTTGTTACTGTTATGTTCGCATAAAACGATAAAATAGTGTTATTTTACTTCCAAATATGATCAATATGCGCAAGTTGTGCAGCCAAGTCATATTTTTTACAGCGAACAAGATCGCTGGGCAAATTTTCGCTACCAAACATAACAACCTGTACAACTCTGATGCAAAATACAACAAACCTAGTTTCTGGCTTGCCACGATAATAACCTTCCAAAATCACTTAAAATCGCCCTCACAGCATTAGCAACACGCAGCCCTTTAAAGCACTGGGCAGGCACGGACAAGGCCCCTCCAATTAAAGGCTCCTGCCGTCTACTAGAGTGCCATTACTTTTTGTTGGGGCTAGCCTGTCGACGCTATGTGGCTTGCGAATGCCAATGCCACCTGTCCCCTTATGCGCGCCGCCGCATTGCATTTGGATTCCAAAACAGCTGCTGAGCCGTACGCTGCTGCAGAGCGTATGCCATGTGCACTTGGCGTGTGGATGTGTCTGCGTGTGTGTGTGTGTGTGTGTGTGTGTGTGTGTGTTTGGAATCAGATCGAAACCGGGATTGTGTAATTGATCAGGTTTCTTACAGGCTGCGAAATTTGATTAAAACCGCAACTTTTTTTTTCAAAGTTTAACCTGATTTCTATAGTTAATCTCTATAATAAAGAAAAGTCATTGACTATGCAGTATGCCATTTTTTTGCTGGAAAATTTCGTTTAAACGGGACTTTGTTGTAAGCGTTGTGCGTTTTTTACAATATGTTCACAAAAAATAGGTCTATGGACATGCGGTTCCAACTGATAGGCTACAAAACCTGATCGGAAACCATTACTTTTATTCTCATAATTTGTAGCACTAGCGAAAAGATTACTTAGATAATTTACAACAGTCCTAAAACGATTTTCACGTTTTGGGCACTAGAGTTTACGTTTCAGTATCAAGTTCAAAGTAGCAATTGTGTTTTGTAATACAAAGGCTTAGAAATTAGCTTCTCTTTACAGCGCTACATCAGTTGCAACTATAGCCTACTGGCGCTATATTTTAGGCATTCAAAATATAGAACGGCAAAACTTTAGAACGTTTTACAATTACGCGAAAACGGATTAAGGTCGTTTTTCATCGAGCGTAGTGGCAATCGGACGCTGACTCTTCCGTTGTGCGAGCTAAACAACAGATTTCTGCAAAACGGCAAAAAGTTTCGCTTTTTTGCAGACGCGTGCAATAAACGCGGATCTATATGTTTCGCCGAAGCGCGAAAAATAACAACATTTTCCCGCAATTTCCTCAATAAACTTTTATTTCGTTTGCGCGTCCCAATAAATCGTTAATGTCTCTATTTCTCCGTAAAATCTTCGCCTCCTCTTGATTATTGTTGCGTTACACCCAAAGTCTTAACTGCCACGTGTTAAAAATGCAACCTAAACTAACTTTAGAGCACAAAGTCAATGGTTGGAGGTTAAGACGTAATAAGAACATCAAAGCCCATACAGAAGGCGATGAAAATGAATCAAACTTTATTAGAAACGTTTAAAATGAAACTACCTTTACTCTATGTACTTTACTAAAAGTCCTGCCTAAATACCTTCGTGGCCTTGTCTTTCCTTACAAATGAACTCGGCTGCCGTGTGCTTCAAGATCTAATGCATTATTCACAGCCTTCTTCCCCATTTAAAACACTTCGCAACGGCTATAGGGCTCAGGCCGCCAACGCGTGGCTACCTAAACGGCCAAAAAACAGTGCCAGGTCCAAAATAAAAAGGCCGGTACTCTAGGGCCACCTTTATAAACTATTAAGAATCAACGACTTAAAAATACACAGTGTTAATATGGGGTTTTGAACCGGCCCCGCTAGCGGCCAAGCTGTCTGGCTACCTAAACGGCCGAAAAAACAGGGCCAGGCCTCAAATAAGAAGGCCGATACTCTAGGGCCACTTTTATAAACGATTAAGAATCAACCACTCAAACATACAGGGTTAAAATGGGGGTTTTAATCCAGCCCCGCTAGCGGCCAAGCTGTCTGGCAGAAACGATACTTGAACCTATCTCTTTCGATGCCATAGCGACTGTGTTTACGTATTGTAAGCGAATAGACGCGATTGTCCTCGCTTCGCGCGCCCTCTCCCCCCCAAGAGAGTTCCTTCCTGAAAGCATCTCCCCTCGCTCAGCTTTCTCCGCTCCCGTTTCTTTGTTTTACCGCGACCGGAGTGCGTAGTGTTTTAGCCAGCGCCCTTAGATCGAACTATGCGAAAAGCCGATTTGTAAACTTTGCTAGTAATTAATTTCAAGCGCTTCGGCGAGATTTCGTGATGCATTTTCGGCGTGCGTTTTTTTATCGTTTACAAAACCAATGTTTAACATTTTTGAGCGTTTTTTTTTTAGATTTTTAGGGCGTAGTAAAAATATCAAACCCTTACTGAAGTAGGTAGCATTTGATGAACGTTTCGAATAACTCTTTATTAATTTATGTTAAAACGGAACAAAGAGTTATTCGAAACGTTCAAAATGATAACTACTTCTGTATAAGCTTTGATATTCTTACTGGAAGGTTAATACATTTTTCTTTCGCTTTTCACACATAAGAACGGATTGTAAGCGCAGTGTCTGTTATCGGCCAATTTGTTATCATAACCTTTTGCAAATGGGACAATAGATTGTTAAACCCTCCTGCAAGATACCCTTCAGTATTTTCAGCGTCCATGTTGTTTTTATTTTTACCAAACCAATGTTGAATACACTTTTCTTTCGCTTTGCGCGCAAACTAAATACGATTGATTGTGAGTGCAGTGTTTTGGTATTGGCCGTCTTGTTATTATAAACTTTTGCGAGGGACATAATTAAATTCCTCCGGCTTTAAAAGTATACCTGTTTAGTTTTTCTGGCGCCCTTCTCTTTTTTGTATTTCAAAAGACGAACGTTAAACAAATTTTACTCTAATTTTACATGCAAACTAAATATGACCAATCGATGCGAATATGGCAACATCTCTAGGAAAGCGTGACCCTTAAAATGAATCGGAAAAACAAATTTCAAGACATCAGTTTACCCGCCAATACATTTTGCTCACCCGAAGGCATTTTGCCCCATGTTCACTTAAAAACATCGGGATTTGTTTATTTTTGTTGTTGAAAACATTAAAGGCCTGTACCCGCTATAGTCGAGCTTTTGAAATAGCTCTGCAGCGCAAAGATGCAGGCTGTAACTGACACGCTTATAGCACCGGGTGCTTTTGGCATTGTCGTTAATGCGCAACATTGCAGCTGTTGCAATTGGGCCAGTGCTTGTGGCTAATCTGAAGCTGGCGAACGAATCTTTAATCACAGCAATGCGATGGGCCCCTTTCAATGCTAAGTTGGAAGTTTAACATTTCGAAATAATGGTAAAAGCGAAAAAACGTGGGTTCAAAATTACCGTCTTAAAATGATCATAATAAAGTAACTGTGCGTTGGACTACTGGAAAGAACGTGTATTGTAAGCCTAGCTTACGTCTCTAAAGAATTGCAGAAGTCATGCTTTCGTAACAACGTTAAAAAAACGCCATAGCCTCGTTTTTTAGGCTTTTTTTGTTTTCTTGTTTCACCGAATATTTAGCAGGGCCGTTTCCTTGAAAACAGAAAAAGCTAGGTACGTTTTTTGCGGGCGACATGTCTCTGTTTCACGCGCCTTACCATAAACGCTCAAATCAATCCATCGGCCAATTGACATGGGCAATCAAAGAAAGCACTTCGCCTAATTTTCCTCCCTCGTTTCACACCCTTTTTACCGATTTAAACAGAAACGTCCGCAACTTGAAAAAAGAGAGCCGGCCCGTTTGGAGCAGCCAATTTATCCGGCCAAATTCAATCAACTTCGTATGGGCGGCGCATTCCCATCGTTAGCCAAGCCTGGGCGGTTTTAATTTCGCCAACGCCGACGAGAGGCCATTAGTTAAATTGCGAGCGTAACTCAACCTCCCTTCGGAAATCGAATCGCTTAATTGCGGAATTCGGTAGGGAGATGCACTCGAGCGTATCAAATTGCCGCCGCGTTTCTACCGGCAATCTGGACGTACACAGCGACGTTTTCGAGATTGAGAAGAATTTTAATTTTTTTTTTTGGGGGGGGGGAGTTGTTGTCCGCCAAGGCCACGTGTGCGAGTAGAGTGATGGAATTTTTTTAGCAAAAAGTTTTTTTTTCTTTATTGCATGTGTGACTTTTTACTTATTTGTTTCAAGCGTTCTTTATTTTTTATTCGGTTAAGTTTTTCCTTTTTACCAAGCTATCCTTTTTTATTAAGTTTTCCTTTTTTAGAGTTTTTGCAGAATCTTTACGTCAAGAAACGAATTACCCCCGTTTACCAAAAAATAGTTATTGATTAACAAAATGACGTAGCATTTGTATCCAGACACCTTTACAATTCAAACAAATGTTTAATTTTTTAGTGTACATTCAGGTACAAATAATGGCGTAGATTTTTTAATGTTGCTTTATCCTAAATCAATTGCAAGTCACATTAACTAAACTTTTTAGTATGTTTTTTATGCCAGTAATTGAAAGCCACGAAGATTTGTTTGCAACAATAGCATACCGTTAAAAGCAACCAGTGTTGTAATGACTTTAGTCATTGACTTAACTTAGATCACTGTTTTTAAAATGTCTTGATTAGGACTTAAGTCATTTCAAAACATCTTGTTTACAACACTAGGAGCCACTATGGAAGGCTGTGAATCTTTTGAAATATCCAAATTCCTCCCGGGTATGGATTTGTTTGTACTTCTATACAAAAAAGGGAGTTTACTGCTTCCTTAAGTCGAATGATGTGGACATATTACGATTTCCCGTCGCCTCTTTCCAGAGAAATTCCACCCCTAGTATCGCATATCGTCACGTACGTCTATAAAGGCGCCGTTTCCTCAACTAAAACACCCGGCGTTTCCTCTGTGTACGACAAATAGGCAATTTGCGAATCCGAAACGCGGCGACCGTTAGTTCAAAGACACGATCACAGCGCTGCATTTATGACGTCATAATGGTTGATTGCATATCCGCTTTAAACGAAAGGCTTGTTTTATTTTTTCTGCTAAATTTTGTTTTATTTTTCGTCAAAGTTTTTTTTAATTTTGCTTGATAATGAATTGCGAAGCCAAAAAGGTCAAGCAGATCGACGTCACCTTGATTAAGACGTTTCGATACGGACTTGAATTAACTGAAGATGATACAAGCTCGTATCGAAACGTCTTAATCAAGATGACGTCGATCTACTCGACCTTTTTGGCATTACTTTCCTAATTTAGTTTTCGAACAATTGCTTCTGCAGCTTTTCAAAAGGCGGATATATTTTGTGGTTTTCGTGTACGCTTCACTAAGCCACGTGTTTACAGGCCCCGTGACCAGTTACGTGTAACGCGTGCGGAAACGAGATATGGCATTGATTTCGACGATTGCAAGACGTCCTGCTATTGTTAAGCCGACATTTCCGAATGCATTTGAAATTACAGCGTCCGCCTTTGTGGGGTTGCCCGAAACGCGTAACAATGCTATTCTGTTACGACAACAATGCGATTTTATTTCGGTCGCGCGAGCAATGGCGACATTGGACAAACAAATAGCGGGGTGCGACCCATGTTTTGTTAAGCAAGTTGTTTGGTCGGATTCGGAGATATAAAATACGCTTGCCGGAGCTCGTACGAGGGTACAGTGATATTTTTTATAATTTTTTTATAACCAATCTTGTAAATTGGCCCAAACTTACGCGTTAACGTATTTAAATCTGTTTGAATATATTGTTGCTATGCTAGGCATTGTATCCTTTGTAAATTTTTCGTGCAGTGATTTGCCTGTTGAAGATTTCCTGTGTATAGGTTTTCGAAACGTCGGTATATTTATTAAAAAAAATTGCCGGAAGAACAATTTTACAATTGATAAATTTGTATGTATTAAATACTGCCCACAATGGAACTGTTACAGCTTTTAAATTACATAAAGGGGTCTATAGATTACAATTTATACATAAAAAACAGCAGTTGGTGTACGGCGTGCTGGAGAGAGCAGGTTCGGTCCAATTTACTCATTATTTTCCCGGATTTTTTTACGGTTATTTTTCGCTATGATAAAAAATCTCATTTCGCCTATCCATAATCCAATTCGGGAGCGGGCAAAAATTGGTAAAACGCTCTCGTTTAAGTTATAACCGCGAGTCACCCGAAACCCTTCGCCTTAAATACATAACTCCATTAACATTACATTAGTTCAACGGTGCATTTCGCATCTCGCCCGCTCCAAAGATTATTTCCGGCTACGACCTTAGTGCGGTTTTCGTCTTTATAAGGCAACCATATTCGGCTTGGTGCGAATTTGCTGGCGAAAATCTGGTCACGTTGATTCAGTTTAAGGCGGCGAAGAATTTCCTAAGTCGCCTGTTTTTGTACCTTGACGAGTCGGCGCCGAAATAGCCTCATGGTTTTATTGCTGCACCAAATTTGCCAGTTGTTTCAAAACCCGTTTGGGAACGCTTTAAGGCCTATTTTCCAGCCAGTTAAAATTGGAAGCTAATAATGCAAAAATTGCACGAAAATTGGCCGAATGGGGTTACTTTTAAATCCAGCCTGTTAAACTGATAGCGTTTTTGTAGGCTATAGTCCGCCGACAGTGGTAAAATGTATAGCAGTGTTTTTTTGCTTGCCGAAAATTTGGTCGAAACACACTTTTTCGTTTGAACGTTTTGGTTTCCGTAGGAGTTTTAAATATAAGCAAAATATTTAAATAAAATCGACACTTTGTTCTGCTTTCAAACGTTTCGGCAACATCGTGCATTAGTTATAGCCGAAACGTTTGAAAATACAACTGCATGTTGATTCTATCGAATGGCCTGACTTTTATATATTTAATTTGGAACATTTTTAGCGATTTTTACCTCGCAAAAGTCGAACGCAATTTACGGGCAAAGTTATGGTCCTATGTTGAAACCTGTGCTTGTAAACAAGCGTACAGTTACACCTATATTTGGGTTATCACTTTCGTTCGTGATTCTGCCGTTTATACAGCCCTGCCCTAAATCACACAACAAAAGTTTTAACAGCAGTTTCAGAGCTACGCACAAATACGCATACTCAATAAACCACGGTGGCAAATTGCAATGCAAACTCTAGCGTAAAATTGCCTTGTTTACCAGTTCGTGTTCTCGGCTTTCGAAATTGAATTATATTGACTCGGCTTCGTGCTAAGCACACATCGCATGCTTTGTAATGCACTGACCTGAACCGTCGAATAGGCTAAAAACCTCCAGTAAAAATAACAGGTTTGGCTGTGACTGCTATGTCCACAAACGCTGCGCTATTTTAGGTTTTCGTTTGTTGTAGAATCCTACCACATTTTCGCACGGGGGGTTATATTGCCACTTTTGAACATTATTTCGGTTATGGTGTGAGCTAGCGTGTGGGTCTTATTTTATTTTATTTATTTATTCTCCCAAATTTCTACTCGTTTTTTTTCAATTTTTGACAATCTTTTTCAATTTTGACAACTCGTTTGGTTACTGCAAAAAAAGTGGTAGAATTTTAGACCAGCGCCTCGTTTTACTTCAGAAAGCTGATCATAAACCTTTTTTGGCCCCAACGCAATATCACGACCTTTTCTATTCGTGACATTTCTCTCGCCAAAGCCGCAACGGCATTTCCGCAACTCGCCCTAAACGCCAATGCCTTCCCTGCTAGTATTCAACAGCAGAAAAAACGCTCGCTCAATGACACAACCTGCTATCTGAGCACTTCCAAAACGCGCCTGTACTTCGTCACCTTCTCAACAGCGACAAAAGCAATTACCACGCTTTTCTCCATCAGCGTCAAAGCTAAAGACGCGCCCGGTCGTACAATCTTATCTACGCAAGTCCATTAGCTTTCAAGGCCCTCGAATGGACGCCGGGGCGCCAGCGGGCCCCTTTTTCCCCACGTGGGGTATTCGATACCACTCACCCCCAGCCCCCGAAAGCACCACGGGGTCAGTAAAAGGGGCACACTACACGTGGGGACATGTCACCCCTTTTGAATGTGCGAAAAGCGACGAAATTTGCCCGCGACTTTTGTAAGAAAAAGCGCGGTTTTAATTAAGCGCCCGTGATCCTATTCGAGAGGCTTGACTTATCGTTCAAAGTCTACTCGACAGTTTTTTCGCATCGTGTTTCAAGGTTGAGAGAAACGCTTTAGAATTTGCCTCGTGAGCGTGAGGCAGCTTCTTTTAGTTGCGGCACTCTTGTAGTAACACACCTCGTGCGAGACTGTAGGAAACTGCACGTGTTTGGTTTTGCGCGTGAGGCGACAAAAATGGCCTGATTTTTTTGGCTGGAATAGTGGAGATTTGGGAACTTAAGGAAAGCGATTTTTAGAGTTTGAGCCATGTTTATTATTAGCACCTAGTTCTGTGTTGATTTTCTTGTTTAATTATGCGTTTTTTTAATTAGCGTTGTTGGTTGAGACATATTTTCGTATGCAGCAGTTACCTTAAATTGAAAAAAATCAAGACAAAGAGCCGTCGCTCAAATCGTCCACAAAATGCAAACGTCTCAACGTTTTTTTTTTTTGGTTTACGTTTATCTATATACAAACTATTACATGCGAATTATTACACAAAAAAAACGAAAGCGATTGGTAAAGTTTGATCCGTGTTTATTATTGGCGCCTAATTATTTGTTGATTTTTTTGTTTTATTGTCGTTTTGCTCCTTAGACCCATTTTCGTATGCAGCAGCTAACTTCAAAAAATATTTAAAAAAACGCCGTTTCTCAAATCGTCCACGCAATGCAATCATCAAGATGTTTTTTTAACTCCACGCCTATCTATATACAAACCATTACACGCAAATTACCACATAAAACTTGCCTTAACGCCACAGCTGAAAATGCACTTCAGCGCACAAGAAAAAAATCACGGCAATCATTTCTCACCGAAATCGCGAAACGCCCAACTCAAATTCAGGCTAAAATCTCGACGGCTGTCGCTTTCATTTGCAGAGTGTCGAGCGAATGCCACCATCCCTCGCTTTTATGCGCATTTCGGTTTGCTCAAACTGAGAGGCGCTGCGGAAGCGAAAAAAAGGTCGCACGTTTAATTCACGTGCTTCTGTGGCTGAGCGGGGAAAACTCAAGGGGGAATCACCCGTTTGTGATTTTCCTTCTGAGCCGCGCGTGGTCTCTTTATGACGTCAGCGCCAGCTCGATGTTGCCACGGCGACCGCCCGACATTTTTTTCTCTTGCGTCGAACCGCGACCGAAATTGTCGGGATTAAACCGCGAAAAGAATTGCCCGGGGATTTAACCGTTGATTTCTTTTTCGTGCTTTTTTTTATGCGAACTGAAAATCTAATAACACTGAAAAAATCAAAACGGCTGGGGGTTGTGGTTAGGCGTAGAATAAATATCAAAACCCATAAAGAATTACGTGTAGCATATTTTGTGAACGTTTCGAATAATTCCTAATATAGAGTCTTTAGGTTGTAGTTAGAAATAAAGAAATATAGATCAAAGCCTATACAGAGGTAGGTAGCATTTTGTGAACTGTTCGAATAAATCTTAAGATAATTGCTGGAGGTCGTAGTTAAACTTACAATCAATATAAAAGCCCGTACACAAGTAGGTAAACTTCATTCGAAACAAAAAGCTAAACCTCCTTCCAATAGAGATTTGATGTTCATTCCACGTCTACTTACACTTACATAGCCGGTAATTGATTTGAATATAGGACTACGCAATCGCCCTTGTGAGAAAAATACACAAGCGTTGGATAACCTTTTCTGTTGTTTTATTGTTTTTTGCTAACTTGTAATCTTAGTAACGTACCACAGATCTTGCTAAATTGTCAAGTTTAGCAAACCTGTCTTTTTAAGGTAGGTTTAGGTGACCGCTAAGAAACCTTAAAGAACGCAACAGCCCACTTATAAAAGCCATCTTCTAATCGTCTGCTGTAGTTTACAGACCTAGGCTACTTTGGGAGACCGTTTAGGTCCCTAAAACACATTAAAAAACCTATATGAACTTGCAATCTCAACAAACTACAATCCTAAAAGTTTGACACAATATCCCAATTGCTAGCCATGTTCTTCTCTCTGGCAAAGCACAGGTTTATCAACGCAGTTTGTCGTTTACCAACGTTTTTCACCCGATTATGCATTCTCGGCATTCTCTGTTCGTTGAAGATTGACTAGCCTTGAACTTTGCACAAAGCGTAAACTCTTTGCCGTTTGTTTTACGGAATTAGCGTGAAATTAAAAATAAGCAATGTATCCCTTTTACACGATTGACAACCACGTTTGAACTTTGCTATTTTGAATCCATGATGTTCGTCACCGTTTTTGCAGCAAAACGGCAGAAAAAGCGTCGACCAGCTAAATTCCTCAGCTGTGTTCTGTTGATTGCTTCGAGGCCCGAACAGGGATCAGCCGAAACAGACGCCCAAACATAAATATTACCCAATCTGTACTTCTTTCATATCTTTTTAACTTTTTATTCATTTTAAACTAAATTAAATTAAGTACTTAGTAAACCGAAAATCAGTTTCTTTGGTCGTTTAATGATAAATATATTTCGCTACTAAAAGCATCATCAGTATGAGAATAAGAATCTTTATCATTAACGTGCAACCAGAATCGTTTGTTTTCACCATTCGGATTCAGGCAGATTGCGTTATTCCAAAGAAATTTCTGATTATTACTTTGCTATGTATATGTATTTTACTTTACTTATAGGAACTGGCGATGCCAGTATAGGCGAAATATATATTCCTTTAAAAAATGTTTGGTCCTGGTTTAATTAGGGTTGTTAGTTTTATTGTTTGTTTAGTGAGTAAAGATTACCTAATACCTCCTAAACGGCACGAAATTGCGAATAAAGATTAGTCACCACCTCGCTTGCTATTTGTGAGCGAAACTTCAAATTCTGATATGGATGATCTCATGGGTTCCACGCGGCGATAAAAGCACAGGTTGTTTTGATTGCTTTGGCCACAAATGGCTAGTTAAATTTACTAGAAGAAAATCACTATGCATCCTTTTTAAATGTAGCTTGATAATGAATTGCAAAGCCAAAAAGGTCGAGTAGATCGACATTATCTTGATTTAAGACGTTTCGATACGAACTTGTAAGTGATGCTTCAGTTTACTTCTCAGTCACATTAACTGAAGATGATACAAGCTCGTATTGGGGGGTTCTTAATCAAGATGATGTCGATCTACCCGACCTTTTTGGCTTTGCAATTCATCAAGTTTTTTTAACATGTTTTGCGCATTAAAAAATACTTGGGGAGGAAATCAATCCTATTGATTATAAGCGACCATGTTATGCTGAAATTTCGGGGAATTTCTCCCGTTGTGCAACTCGTCCTTCCGTTTGTTCGGTAGTTTTTTCGAGGTGACGCGATTCCGGCTTTGCAAGTTTTCGGCGATAAAACGCTGCCCGTGTTTGCCGAAGATTATTGCACCACACTTGTGAAAATCGCGCAGGCCTACTGTTGGTTACTAGCACTTAGGCCTCCGCCATTTTATGCTGAAATTCCACAATGATGAGCAATTTTTGCTATACACTATGCACGGATATGTAATATAGCTGGAAAATGAATTGCAAAGCGAAAAAAGATGGAGTAGATCAACATCATCTATGATTAAGACGTTTCGATACGAACTTGTATCATCTTCAGTTGATTTTAATTGAAGAATTCATTATGAGCTATTTTGCTTGATGAATACGCTTAAAAAATAACCAAAGGCAACGCAAATTATTCACCCGACTGGTTTACGGTTAACGTTACGCCTGTATGACATGAAGTCTGTGATGGCAGCCTTGTGTAGCCAGGGAGCCTGCAGTTATGCGCCTAACTTACATCTTTAAACTTCCAAAACTTTGCTTTATGTTCGGCTTTTTATTTATGTTGTGTTCGTTAAATATTTTAGAGAAATAAGATTTTTCCAGCGCCCTCCTGTTTACGGTTCAATTTTTGATACCCATATTTGTGCGAAAATTAGTTATTTTCAGCCGCTGAAAATAAATTACGTGAGCCTACATAGGGTATTTTAGTTTGTTAAAGTGGAAAGACTAATTGATGCAATTCGTATGCACGTTTTTTGCGCTGTTTCTATTTAAAGAACTATGGCAGTGATTTTATGACATCGCTGTAAAGTGATTGTTGGGAAACCATTATTTCTGTATTTACTTCAAAAGCAATATTAGCGTAATAGCTTAAATAAAACCATTTTCTCTCATATTATATATCCAAAGCAAGAGATTTGGTCGTCAAGTTACTCTTTCATACAAACATAGCCAAGGCAAAGGGTTTTGTAAACAATCACAAGTTATTTATTACATCATTAAAGCTTAGGAGAAAGGTGATTAATGTTTAAGCCACCCTTAGCATGTAAAGCTTGGAGGTTGGTAGTATCAACAACATAATATGTACAGATGAAGGTAACATTGGTCCACCAATTACCAAAAAAATCGTTTAGGGTTTAATGTTTAATCCAACTCTATGGAAACATCCCAAAGGGTGCCTGTAGCTAGCAATGCAAAGCGAATAGCGGCCAAAACACGGGTTCAACTTGTGATTTACGGCCTTGGTAAACATTTAAGCCTTTAACGACGTATCAGAACTATTTCAATTAAATGGTTTTGTCCGCAGTCAAACACAACCTCTTTAAATCATCGTGTGAACCAGTAAAATGCAGTATTGTGCGACCACGAGGATTTCAGTGTTTGTTGTGACCTTGACACGCATTCTTGGGTTTGTTGTGACCTAGACAACTTTCTCAGGTTGTGAAATTAAAATATTTTGTTGTGTTAGTTGAACTGCGTGTCTCATCACTAGTGTTATAGTTAAGGCGGGCTATTGTTATGCCACCATTTTTGTGCTAAAACAACAACAGACACAATGTTAAAGCATGCTACAATGTACCTAACTGTATAGTAGTCCATCACATATCACAAAACCGTTTGTTTAGGTATTGAACCAAACCACATAGCCATGGGCACCGCGACAACAGTATCTTTGGTTTAGTTATTCTAACTCAGAAATGACAAAAATGCCCATTTTATGCTTTAAAAATACCATGTACCACTACTGGAGAATCATACACGTTGCTAGATGTTTTGTGTTTATTTCTTATTTTTTTACGTATACTGTGCACGGATCTGAAATGCAGCTTGAAAATAAATGACAAATCCAAATAGGTTGAGTAAATCGACATCATCTTAAAAAATACATTTTAATACGCACTTGTATCATTATCAGTTAAAAACATTACCATTCGGTTTTAAAGACAGTTTACTTTTTTAAGTTGCGCTAACTAATTCTACAACCAGTGGCACACCCTTTGAAACCACTTTAAAAGAAGAACGTTTCATGGACTTGGAGCGTTTCTAAAGCGAAACCAAAGTCGCCGTTGATTTAGTAGGCTTATAGAAGAGAACCCACATCAAACACCAAATACACCGGTGGCGCGTACATACACGCACGATACTGTAGGTCCACACCCGACACAAACGCACTATGCGGCCCATTGTAACAAGTATCATCCCATCTTGCAATCGAGCCTCGTTATTCGTTATTCACAGCAGGTGCCTAAACCAACTCAAATCTCCCGGTTAATGTAACCGACCCACGTAGAACCTGCGTCTGCGCTATCGTTTATGACGTCACACTACGTCATAATCCGCGGGGCGACAAGTGGCGATGCGACGTTAAAATTTGCCCTGTGTAAACCTTGTGTTTCGTGTATCGTGTATTGTCCAGTGCTGCATCCCAGTGTTTACTGAAATGTCACGAGTTTGTAAAGCGACGCCATCTTGAATTGTCACCTGCTTTTTTAAATCCTTTTATGCTAAAATGATTTTGGTACTTCGCATCTTTTGAGGCGGTGGCACACCCTTGATCTCTTGTCTTATCGTCTCACTAAGGTTTGCCACTCTCTTCAGGTATCTTATAATATCCTTCTTCCGATTTATCATAAATATGACTTATGCCCTTTCTTTGTTTGATTTATAACAATGACACAATTATAAAAAAATTCCCATTTTATAATCATTTTGCTGAAATTATTTTAGGGTTGTTCACTACGAAAAACATATTTTTCCAGGCGTACTTGTTTTGGGTTGTGGATGGCTTAGCCTTGAAAAATCAGCAATTGGTCGTTCACAGCGATGCTCATAGCAATGTCCTTACAACCTTTGTTATTTGGCTCATTTTGGAAAACCACCCGTCCAATGGCACATAAAGGTTAACGGTGCTTGTTGTGCAGTATACGCTTCCGTTAGCGAAACTCGTAAATCGGCGACGTGTTGCCAGCTTGGGTGTGTTTTGCGAGCACCAGTAGGTAAAGCCTGACCGGGCCGCATACGGAAGAGACTTTTAAGAGTTGGGCCCAGCATTAAAAGTAAGCCGGCGCAAAATAATTGCCGCCAAACCGATAGAATAACTTTAGCTGTTACGCCGTACCTGTAAAAAAGTTTTTTAGGGCCATATCCCCTTTTTACAAGGCCACCTCGCCGTCTCCTTGAATGCATTTAAACTAGGATTTCAGTTGCATATTTGTGCACTACATCGAACGATAACCTATAAGATTCCGAAGATTTCCTAATTTAGAGGCCTCGTTGTGACGTCACGTTGTGATGTAATTTCAAAAATAGTCTTGTGTTCCGGTACGAATTTTTCATATACCTATAGCACCTGGAGCAGTTATAATAGAGAAAATTCTGTCCGAATTTTTTGTTTGTCACGGTAATAAAGATCGGAAGTTTCAAATGGCGTTTTTAAAAAAAAAAAGATTTCACCAAACAAAAATGTTTGCGAAGGACTGCACTGGAAACGGTCAATGTAAAGCTATACATGCAATTCAATTTAGAAACGCTTATAACATTATGCAACCAAAGCTGTGCGAAAAAGTAGGACGTCGGCTACAATCTGCATCTGTGAGAAAGTCAGCGCGGTCACGCGTGACGAGGGTACGTCATTTTGTCACGCTTCGTTGGCTACGTATAACCACTTGGCCAAATGCCTATAGGACCTAAGCAGTTATAATAGAGAAGATTTTGTCTGTATGGCAGCTTCGTGGAAAAGTTCGGGCAAAATCCGCACACACCCCCGACACGCCCCCTCGGGAAATAATGCGATTGTTAGCGCACGCGATTCTTTGTCCGTCGCGTTTGTTTGGCGTAGGCGACAACACCACGGCTCCGAACGCGTTATTTTTCGCGCTTTACGAGAAGGACGTTTTACGACATTTGAAACGGTTTGCTTTCGTTGTGTTCTGCTGGCAATGTTGTTGTTTCTAGCTTAAATATTCACAATCGCTTGGTCGTGAAATCTCACAGGTCGCGGTTTTGGCGAAGCACGAAATATTATGCTAAATCATTGCAATTGCCGATGCCTTCTTTTGGGCAATGATTAACACGTTGCATTACAGACTTGCGGTAAAAAACAGAGTTATGCTTGTAAAACTCTGTATGTTTAATTCGGCTTTAAACTTCCTTTTACTAGCTTTATTTTCTTATTTTGTAGGCAAAAAAGCGGCCTTATATCAAAAGCATTTGTCGCTTGCGTGTGAAAAGACGCCATGCTGCGCTTCGCTATTCATATCCCTTATTTATGGGAAGGCAAAGCACTAATCTTTCGTGGTGCGTTTATGAATCAATCGTTAAAAAGTCCAAAATCGTTACATTTAACTGTTATGTGAGAGTTTAACAAGGTAAGGAAAATTGAAATTTAACCTGGATTACACAGATGTAAAAAAATAATGTGCTGTCACCCAAATAAATATATGAAAATAAGTTTTAAGGTGATCTATTCTTTTCTGTCCTTTTGTATAACTCATGTATACTAAACAAACACTTTACATTTAAAATAATTCTCAATTCGCTCATGATCGGTCAAAAGAGCAAAGGACGAGAGTTCCGGGGTCGAGGGTTCGAATCCCGAAGCTTTTAGCTCAGAAAACCCACTGTGCAAGATCACGCATTCTAGGCGTGACAATCACTTCAAGATTGTGGAATGAAGTGTTCAACGCAAATTAGCGAAATCCTGTTTTCTAAAAGGGGGAATGCCAACTTCGTGTGTAGACTGAACCACTTGGACTGTGAATGGCCCTCGAGTCGTGCTGTTAGTGGCTTTTCCCTGGCGCAATCTGCTATTTAAAGTGCCTTTGTAATATGTTCGACATGCAATACCCAAGTTTTGTGCATGACAAACATGTTACACTTGGCAACAAGTACTACTAGTTTTCTCTTGGTGAATATAGTCAAGAGATATAATAGTTCAAAGGAGGGGTGAAAATAGAACCATTTTTTACCGAAACGATGACCATTTTGCTAGATGACGTCACTAAGTTGCGTCATAACGGAACTTTGTTGTCGTTCAAATGCATTACTGCAACAGAAATCTTAGTTTAAATACATTAAAGAAAATGGTGGAACGGCCTGATGAAAAGAACATTTTTAGCGGTACGACGTATCCGCAAAAAATATTTCACCGGAACGTCGTTACCGGCTTAATTTTACTATTGGTGCAAATAAATATCTATGTTGTTGTTGATTTTTAATTCATTTTAAACGAATCAAATGTTGATAATCAATAGATCATTGTTCGAAATGTTTCAAATATGCTAAAAAAATCGGTTTGGGCGTTGGAATTCTTACTACTTCTAACCCTAATGGTAAGCAGTGTGCTGTCATAATTGTGTACAGACCAAAAAACTGAACCAGCAAGCACATTTTTTTTATGTGCAATTACACAGTTTTAATTAGCTTAGATTGTTTTAAATTAATTAGGACATTTCCCCAAACAATATGACGTCATGCAGCGCCATAATAGAAATCATGTTAGTTTAAGCGAAAAATCGGTTGGACAAATTTTTAAAGTTTGACTAGTTTGCAAAAACGCACCATTTTGTAAAAATGTTGCGTCATTCGCATTCGCGGCAAATAATAACACACGAAACTAAATCAGCGCAACCGCTTTACGAAAGCAGTAAAAAGCCTAGAAATATTTGCCGAAAGTTTTTAGCAGACAGACACGCAAACAGCAGGGGAAGCCCCCAAAGGAGTATCACCGATTTTGAGGAGGGGCGTGGCGTGGGCGGGTCCGCTGCTGGAAAGAGGAAATTTACAGAAATTCTCACGGCGCCGAAAACTGTATCTTTCGTGACGTCATAGTTCGAAGAACCTAGAAACTTATTTTACTCCTTCAAGAAGTTTCGGTGTGACGTCACAAAATAGTTCCTTACATCTTAATTATCTGGTTTCGGTTCTGGGTAATTAGCCCCCCCCCCCTTCTTTTAAAGCTAGGTGGTTTTCAAAAGTCCCCTTTAGGCTGAGAGGTTTACAATGTTTTACATATGTGCAAGAACTTAATGTAGGCTATTTTTGTCGCTTTCGTATTGTCTTGCTCTTACAACGTTAATTTATTTTGAAAATAGGCAAGTCACAAATGCGGGAAAACATTGTATCAACGTTTCTAACAAAATTATGTTTAATACTGCAATGTTCAATTCTGATGACCTATATTTAACCTGCCATTTTGTCGGGTGTTTGCCAAATTACTTCTTTTAAAGTTAGAAATTAACCAAGTGGTGTATTTTTGCCATTCGCGACTATAAAAATATTACACTCACATATACTCAGAGATAAATGCCAGCCGGTTAAGCCAATAATAACCAATACATTTTTTGAAGCATAATGGTTTGGGGATTTATTTAGACGTAGAAAGAGTATAAAAGCAGGTATACGGAAGTTGGTATAGCATTTTGTACATTTCAAGAATATACCTTTATTCATTTTCACAATTTTCATTTTTGATGTTGAAAATAAATAAAGAGATATTTAAAACGGACTCAATGGCTACTTTTATATGGCCTTGACATCAATTTTTCTTATTGTTTACATTCAAAACGCTCGTTATTACAGAAAGGGCAGTTTTACACGATTTCAACAACGCGAGCCTTCAAAGGCCGAACCGAAATTACACAGTTTTAATTAACTTGAATTGTTTTAAATTAAAAAAAAAATTAGAACATTTACCCAAACAATATGCCGTCATACAGCGCCATAATAGAAATCATGTTAGTTTAAGCGAAAAAACGGTTAGACAAATTTTTAAAGTTTTACTAGTTTGCGAAAACGCACCATTTTGTGAAAATGTTGCGTCATTCGCATTCGCGGCAAATAATAACACACGAAACTAAATCAGCGCAACCGCTTTACGAAAGCAGTAAAAAGCCTAGAAATATTTGCCGAAAGTTTTTAGCAGACAGACACGCAAACAGCAGGGGAAGCCCCCAAAGGAGTATCACCGCTTTTGAGGAGGTGGCGTGGCGTGGGCGGGTCCGCTGCTGGAAAGAGGAAATTTACAGAAATTCTCACGGCGCCGAAAACTGTATCTTTCGTGACGTCATAGTTCGAAGAACCTAGAAACCTATTTTACTCCTTCAAGGCGTTTCGGTGTGACGTCACAAAATAGTTCCTTACATCTTAATTATCTGGTTTCGGTTCTGGGTAATTAGCCCCCCCCCCCCTTCTTTTAAAGCTAGGTGGTTTTCAAAAGTCCCCTTTAGGCTGAGAGTTTTACAATGTTTTACCTATGTGCAAGAACTTAATGTAGGCTATTTTTGTCGCTTTCGTATTGTCTTGCTGTTACAACGTTAATTTATTTTGAAAATAGGCAAGTCACAAATGCGGGGAAACATATATTGTATCAACGTTTCTAACAAAATTATGTTTAATACTGCAATGTTCAAGTCTGATGACCTGTATTTAACCTGCCATATTGTCAGGTGTTTGCCAAATTACTTCTTTTAAAGTTAGAAATTAACCAAGTGGTGTATTTTTGCCATTCGCGACTATAAAAATATTACACTCACATATACTCAGAGATAAATGCCATCCGGTTAAGCCAATAATAACCAATCCATTTTTTGAAGCATAATGGTTTGGGGATTTATTTAGACGTAGAAAGAGTATAAAAGCAGGTATATGGAAGGAGCAAGGTGGTAGGCATTTTGAACATTTCAAGAATATACCTTTATTCATTTTCACAATTTTCATTTTTGATGTTGAAAATAAATAAAGAGATATTTAAAACGGACTCAATGGCTACTTTTATATGGCCTTGACATCAATTTTTCTTATTGTTTACATTTAAAACGCTCGTTACTACAGAAAGGGCAGTTTTACACGATTTCAACAACGCGAGCCTTCAAAGGCCGAACCGAAAAATCTTATGAAGGAGTTAGATTTAAATTCGCAAAACCGCAATGATCCGAAGCAAATATTTTAGTTGGACTTCCTCCTCCAAAGGAGTGCCTCGTAGTTGCGGCGTCGCGTTATCTCAAATAAACTCTCCGAGCAGTTTTGCCGCTCTATGCCGCAAACGCGAAAGCCGCAAGTCGCAATTTGCACCCACGCGAGTCACATGCCGTTACCGTATAGCGATATCCTTCACTCCCGCGTAAATACCATTACCATAGTGCTTACGTAATGCCTAATGCTTGAGCCTGTCTTAGACGGTTTCTAGTACCCATCAGGTTGGCCAGGGTTTCTCAGCTGTTGCTTTAAACGTAAGTATAACAGCCAAGTTTTGCGGCCATATTAGCTCGAATTTAACTAATACGATCTATTGCTTGTACAGTTTTCAACAATTTTGGAGCAATCTTGTTCAGAACAAATCAGAATAATACTTGACAAGTGTGCACCCCAATTTAAACACTGAGTTGGGCAGATTGTGTGTTGGTTTCCTAATACTAAATCACGCTTGCGAATTCGCAAAGGCGCAAAGGGCAAAGCTTCCTTACCGAGTTGAACTTTTGCATTTCGCGGGGAATTTTAACTGAGTAAACATTAAGTCACCGTGATCCTGTGGTATTTCACAAAAACCTCGCATGTTCTTTCTGGACACATGCAATGCATCTAAAGGCCTCCAGCAGCCATTAGTACCTTTTAACTAAAACGTGTTAAGTTTTTTCTCATAATCTAAAATGAAAAAAAAATCATTTGGTACATTGCTAAAAGTGTTGCAAATTGCAACTGGGGTACCTATGGATGGTACTTTAATTGCAACAATTAAATGAAAAGAAGTTTACAACAACCTTTAGTAGGATTCGTGACGTCAAACAGATATATGCCGTGTAAGAATTGTGACGTCACACCCTAAACCATTCGCCCTACACCCCTGGATACCATCTTTAACAACAAATCGACGCATTGCGTTGCGCGACATTTAGCAAATCGCCAACTTTTTCCTGAAACTTTCCGCTACGGCATTTATATTTAGACGCGCTCATGGCGTTTTGCTCAAGTGGATTCTTCAATAGCAGACCGCGCCTTTTTCCCCTGAACTGAGTGAAATGTGCGACAATAGAGAGAGCGTGTTGTTATTGAAGCGGCCATTTAAACCGACCTAAAGCAAAAAGCGGCACCTTTTGGATTTTGCCGCTATTTTTACAGGGTTTGTTAAATTAGGTTAAAAAAGTGCACTTTAAAAGTTAAAAAAATTCAGTTTAAAGGTTAAAAAAGTTCACTTTAAAAGCTAAAAAGTTAATTTTAAAAGCTAAAAAGTTCACTTTGAAAAAGCTTGTTTAACACTTAAATTGAAAAAAGGGACTTCTGTTTTCATAGGATCCAAACAGTACTAAAAAAGGAACTTCAGGGCATGTTTAACAATAAACCAAGAACTAAAAAACGTCACTTTTAAAGAACCAAAATGCACGGTGCGTTTGGATGTAAACCGCAGCTTTAAATGCACATTTAATAAGTAACCTTGCGGTTTTTAAAGTGGCCAAGAGCAAAACGACTGGAGCTCGCAGCAGATCACGTGGTCATGACGTCACGACGACGCGAATCATTAACCACAGTGTTGTCATGGAAACGCTATTCGACCGACAGCGAGCAAGTGCGGTGACGTAAACGGCCCAGCGACGTTGAAATATTATTATTGTCTGTTGGCGGCGCGGATCGGAAAATTACGAGTTTTAGCCCCAACCCTCTTGCGGACAAGCAACGGTCACGTTCCAGGGGTTGCGTAGAAATATTTATAAAGGGGGTAAAATAACAGAACATTAGAAATAACACTTCATAACGCATATCACACAGTTTTTTTTTGGTTTACGACTTTAGTAGACCTAAAAAACGCACGAAGTTGGGCAGTGTTTTGCAGCGGTGCTGATGAACTTTTGATACAAGTTTATTTATTTTTTAGAACAAACAAATAATCTAGCATCAGGAACTATCTTCACTGGTCAGTGTATACAAATACTTTTTTATGGTCGGTAACACTGGTTTTTCGTAACTTACATTTATCAGTTCTCTAATAGTTTAAATGTTTTATAAGATAGAGTTTTTATTACGGGATTCTAGATATTATAGAGCCCGCTTAATATGTAACCAATCTGAACTCAAATTTAGTATGAAAGCAACCTAAAAATGTAATTTAAACCACTGAAATTTCAGTGTTTTCAAACATTACCCTGGGGGTGAAATCGTACCTTATTTTCCCTTGCGGTTACCCCCGTGTAGGGACCATCGCAGCATCGCAACCTTTATTGTGCGCGGTTTATTGTCCGCATCGTTTGTACAACGGCGTATAGAGGCTTTTCAGTAGATTTAGACTTGTGGGTGCGTTACGTTGACTTTTGCCAACAATGGCACCTTGCCTTATCACGGGGCGCTTTATTTTGGTTCGTTCACTTCGTTTACTACGTGATGTGTGGTGCAATAGTTGTTATGCCGCCCAAAGCGGAACTCGAAACCCTTTAAACCTGCTTTTTGACGCTAGTCCTACTGCGCTGCTAGAGCAGACGCCTTGTGTTCGTAAAATATATATATATAATTCCGCCTAGTTGGGTTAGAGTGCAATATTTTGTGTCTTATTCCAAAATTCGACATTTTGTGCGTATTGCCAGCCGATCTGATACTAAATGACGTCATTACTGTTACAACGTTACCGAATTGTTGCAACTAAATCTCGCAAAGCAATATTTTTTTAACATGGGCCAAAATTTGCTTTGTGATTCATTATCAAGCTACATTAGGTAATTCGTTACATTCCAGTAAGTTTGCCCACTTTACTCAAAATTTGCACTATTTTGTCAACGACGGCGTGTTTTACACCATTGCCACTTAATGTATTTCACATAGAACCATGTTAGTTAATTTTATTTTTTTATTTTTTGAGATATGGTATTGCAGGGCTTCAATCGCAATGACATTTCTTATTACTTTGTTGCACCACTTTTTTAATATATGCTGTAATATTAAATGATTCCTTTACGGACCGCTTAATTCGTTTGCCCGCCAACGGAAATTTACAGAGGAGAAAAAGCACATGGCCGAAATAATGTGACCCGGAGTAACCCAGGCTATGCTTGAAGTCCCTTCGTACACGCCCCCATCGTACACACCCCCTATCATAAACTTGTTTGTTCCCCACTTACCAAAAACGCTTCGTAATTACTTAAATCTCAAGGGGATAAGGCTGTTTGCATGGTTAAGTTTGTTTTTAGTAAAAACTGTAAGCCCAAATATTAATTTGAGGCCATATTTTTGGTATTCTTTTCAGGCCATTTTTCCAACCTTTGGTCTATAATTTGTTTGCCGATATAAAAAAATGCGGATAATTTTTTAATAAATGCTAGATTGGACTGATTTTAAATCGGAAATATTGATTTTAGCTAAAGGGTATAAAAGAGCACAGAAGTGATTGACTTAAAAATGTAGCCTTGGGTATTTTCGATGTGTAAATTAGCCCCAACGCTCTTAACCTTTTCACTAGATAGCTTCTCTACGATGTTGGGAGTAAATCAATAACTAATTGCAATTCAAATTATCATCTCACCGAGTTGAACCGTTAACAAGAACTTTAAAGCAAACAATTGTTTTGCCCACCCCCCAAATAGTGTCAGAAAGTCGTCCTTTTTTGTATCATACGCTGTTGTAACGCAAACCTGCTCCAAGCCTGTCAATCTACTATGTTGACTAATATTACACCCACACAGCGCACACTTTATAACGCTATGAAATTCAGACAAATTGTTGCATTAAAACACTGTGCTTGACCTCCATTTGATGCTAGCTGATTGTTTTTTTAGCTAAAAGGTTATATATCCTTATTGACGTCTATTAATTTGTATCAAGTTTACGGCGTGACAAATTGTTTTTACTTATTTGGTAATATAAAAAAACGTAGCTGCAAAAGAGTGTAGGCTCAAAATGACACAAACTGACTTGTTCAGATAGTTTTATATATACATATTGTTTTAAGTTAGTAATCGGTGACATGTTTTATATGATTGATTTCATTTGTCATTTACCAAGTTAACGTAGTTTGTTTTGACGAAATGCGGCCAATTTTTGTCGTCGCATCATTGCGCCACCAGGCGGTGAAGTGTCAACTTATGAAATAGAGATTTCAAACAAAAATTCCACAAACCGCTTACAAGTATACCGCAATTTTAAATCGTTTTGATTTGTTTTAAAGTAATCTTTCACTTCATTCGTTTCTATTGCCTTTCCAATTTTGCGTTTTTACTTATCAGCACTAATTGTTTTACGCTTTTGTTTTAATGCCAATGGGGATTGCTTTTGTTTTTGCAACTGCTGAATCAATTTAACCCTAGCAGCCTTGTCTGTGGCGTGGTGTGATATAGTCGGTTTTTAAGAGCAAACGAGCTATAGCGTACGCGCAAGTCGCTTCACTAATTATTAAGCTTCTAGTGCTGGCGCCAAGCTAACGCGGCCATTCTGTCATTAAAGAATAATAAAATGAATTTGAGTGCGGCATCCCATCGTTAGACAGGAAACATAAAAAGTGGCTTGAATTAACAACTAACCATAAAAACAGCATAATATAGATTTTTATTATTTCTTTCCGATAAGTCGAGTTAACGTCTCATTTGTCGCACCTACCTCAAAATTCTTTAAAAAGTGTGAAGTTCGACAAATCTAACGTTTTGTGAAATCAAGTTATGTTACCGGCATTCAACTGCAACTTTGATTAAACACGAAAGTTTAAAACTTAAATGAATATACGTAGATGAATTCCATAGCCCATACAAAAGCACATTCCATTGTGTAAAATGTTCAAACAAAACTAGATTCATTTTAAGCGGAGGTTGCAATTAGCTTTCACTGGAATTGGCGAAACAAATATTTAATATTTATTTTACATCTGAATACAGTCTCAGCAAAACAACAATTAAGGGTTCGTGGGGACATAGGCGGTCGGCAGCGTCAAGGAACTGTGTGCTTTAAAGGGTGTATGTAAATGAAGGCGAAGTGGAATGTCGAATGGTGCAATGGCGACATTATTAAGTTGTTAAATGCCAGAGGAACCGATATAAACGTGTTTGTGCGCTTTGGCGTCCAAATACTTTTTGACAGGTTTCAATTTGTACTTCTTTGCATTAAAAAAGAATATATTTGCTCCATACTAAGGCCTTATAAATGTTTCGTTAACAGTTATTTGATACCCCAAGAGAAATAAACCACTTGGTTACCACTTTGGTGAGGCGGTTAACTACATAATTATGAACATCATGCAAATTCTGACAAAATATACTTTTTCTTTGCGGCAAAACACGAGTCTATTCGTATCACTTGTTATTTTCGACCCAAATTTGTTTAAAGTAAAATTCACTTAAATAATTCGCATTTACCAAAAAGCGCCTATTTTAATTAGTTCTACGTTAAACATATTCGAAGTGAAATTGGACTGATGTACTAAAGAACAAGATCTTCGTGAGAAATGTTGGTGGTACATAAAATATTTTTGTTGTACGTAAACCTGTATTACCCAGGGAAATTTATTTGGTCGTAATTGACGTCTTTTTCGTTAATATTTGTTCAACTGTTCAATTGTGCTGCTTTACGCCATGTTGTCTGAAAGCGTTTAATCGCACATAAAGCTGAATGGTGTGACTTTAAGTTATCGCACCATTGCGAACCAAACAATCTCAGCCTTTTCTCCATTAGGCATTTACATGTGTTGATGGGAGTTTAATAACAACAGTTTATCGCCGACAATACAATCTCTTATCTCCAACCTGGAGCCATATGAATCTTTTAAGGCCGCAAATGTACAAATTGTGTTTACCTTAGCACTTTGCAACAGAGTAAACACAAGACTTACACTTGGGAAATCGTAAGCAGAAACTCCACCCACTTAAAACACTGTGCTGAAACGCAATGAGGTTCTAAATTTTTGACGTTGAATAAAATACGTTAAGCAAGTTGCCCTAGATTTGAAAGAGTTTCAAAAAATCCAGTGGCGCAATTCGGTTAATAGACTAAAAGGGCAAAAAGCAGGTCCAAACACGCCTGTGATTAGGATTTTAGCCGGTCCAATTGCTCTCAGTTTTCTGGTACCATTGAAATTATGTGGGTCACGTATCAACAAAGTCGGCCGGCAAATTGTCGGCTTTGCGTCGCGATTTGCGATCGAAGTGCGATTGTGACGTCAAACTACGTCACAGGCGTGACCTGTGACCCGAGGCGCGAACTGTACGGGTTTTGGGTGCGTCGTACCGCATGTGTGGGCCACTTGGTATACACTGCAGCTGCGTCAAGTAATATTTACATGGCATTTGACGCGCGGTTTAATGTACAAATCAAAGGCTGGCGTTGAAGTAAAATGTTGGTCATGTGAGTGCGAGATTGACAGCCATCGCAATATCCAAGTTCTGCTCTTTTTTGACTGAATCTATAGGTTAAAGCAGCGTTTCTCAACCGGTGCGCCATGGATTATTGCCAGGTGCGTTGCGGGCAAAGCAAAAACAAAATTGTTATATTTAAAACATATGTCTTTACTTTCGTTTTCGCCTTAGCTCATCGATCCTCAGTATTTTTAAAAAAGATAATCAATATGAGGAAAAATTGTGTAATTCTACACGTGTGCCCTACAGTGAAAAATGGTTAAGAAACGTAGTGTTTTACGATTGCAGAACTACAAGCGACTAAATGTTTTTCCTCCCCAAAACGCGGTGTTCTAAACCTCAATCCAAGAACACAATCTGAAAATTGCGCTTTGACCTTTTCCGAAACTGCGTTGGGTTACTCGTGACTTCAAAGGCCCACTTTATAATATTTAAAGTCATGTGATGTGTGGTAGTGTCAAGCGTTCGAATGTTGCCAAACGAACAAAATTGTTTTTTGCCGTTTGTAAGCGAACTAATAGCTTTTGTTCTTGTCATCTTTACTTCTATTCACAGGCTTCACTTAAAATCGAGTAGAATATATCACACAAGAAATAACATCACGGTTCACAAGGACGTGGTAAGAATATCAAATCCCATACAGAAGTAGGTATACTTTTGAACGTTTGGAATAACTCTTTATTCATTTTGCAACACCATTATTCATTTTCAGATGTTGAAAATGTTTAAAGAGTTATTCGAAACGTTCAAAATGTTACCTACTTCTGTATGGGTTTTAATATTCTTACCACGTCTTACTACAACCTCCAACCAGCATGCTTTAAGTTCACAAAGCGTGGTTTTATTTCTATATTTTCTTATATGTAGAGTATGTAGACGCTGCAGTATCCGTGAAATTCGCAGCCGTTACCAGCAAAGGTTGTTCGGGTTGTGACGTCACAAGCTGTGACGTAATTGCCTCGCCCGCGGGCGAAACACTCCCCGTTTCCCGAACTACGTCGCCTTTGCGCAAAAAAAGAAATATCGAACTTCTTTCGAGCTCAATCGCCCACGCAAAACCTCGGGTAAGGTCAGGTCTGCAGCCGCCGTGAGATTTTCTGTAATTTTCCCGCTGCCCCGCCCACCACACACCCACTCGAGGCGAACTTCGCTACACAGGGAACCCCCGAAAACTGTCAGCTAAGATTTTCACCAGAAAAATACCCGCTCGGTTGTGACTGCAAAAGCGCAGAGATTGCAGAATTAGCAAAGAGTTCTGCTTTTGTGCTGAAATCATGTTGACATTGACTCATGGGATCGAAACTGCGCGTTCGAGAGCAGGGTTTTTTTTAAGGTGCGCAGACGTGCAACTGCGCAGCACCAATCTGATTGTCGCGCAGAATTTGAAATCTTTATCAAGATTTACTGAAAACCAGAGAGTGAATAAACATTGGAATAGCAAACAAAAGAAAATATGAAAACGCCATGTGAACTAAAAGGCAATGTGAATTAAAACGCCTTTAACCAAATCAATTTCTACTGTGCTCTCTTAGCATTCACTAAATTCTAATTAAGCCTCTCACGCACAATTTGTCATCTTTGTCAAGATTTACTTTTAAGCCAGAAAACCAGAACAAAGTGTATAAACATCGGGAAAGAATAAAAGTAGAAAAACGTCGTGTGAAGTAAAAAACGAATTACTTTCTTAACATTCTGTGCACCAATGTCAGTAATTCACACATCTTTCAGTTTGTTCGAGACTCAAAAATAAAATGCTTTGGATGGTTTGAAAATGTCTATAAACCGCGAGACTTGAAGGGCGAAATTAGTCGATCAATTACGGATTTCGTGCAAGCAAGGACAGGTCACACAACAAGTATAGCTTTCACGACATAAGCCTAAGGCCACGGAGCAGTTTTCGGGGATTACAAGAATAACTTATTTTAATAATAAGCCAGTCGAACTCAAATTTCCGGTTTCAATAAGGACTTCAGCGTTCTTCTTTGTGACATGCCATGACGTATTTTCTGATACGTGGTCAGGGGCTACAAGTTTGAGAATCCTTGCTTTTGAGAGGTTCCTCATTCTGCACTGTTGAAGACTGTTAAAGAGCACAGCAAACGCAGAATACAATCGCCAACCGTTCTTGACGACACCTGATTGGTTGAACCGTGTTGAATCAGACAACACCCCTTTTTGAAGAGCACGCCCCTCGCAGCCAACGGACAAACAAAATTGAAGCTTTATCAAAGAGAGAAATTTTGGCCGACTCTTCTTTTATTCGTCTAACCATCGTTTTATCGCAGAGCTAACATCCCCTGCAGCGCGTTCCCTGAAAATCGATTCATAGCGGGGAAGTTGCGAGGCAAGGAAATTAGAATATTGCGCCACTTCTCATTCGCTGTCTCGTCCCATTTGAATACTGGAATTTTATTTATATACGGCGGATTTAAAATATGATTTTGAACTTCATTCTATAAATGCAGTGTTTTTTTATAAATATGGCGTTTTAAAATGTTTTTTCATTACACAACAACTTATTTACTTTTCTCAAATAGTTTGCTATTTTGAGCAAAATTTAGCATTCAAATATTTTTGTCAGATTAAATTGTCAGTTTTATTTCATTTCATGTGACTTATTATCAAGCCATTTATCCCGTTTACCAAAGAAAAAATCATATTTTTATTTTGTGGCCTGATGTTTAATTGATTGGTAATACCCCTTAGATCTCCAGATATTTGGCTCGTAAATTAAGCACGTGAGAAGCAAACAACTTAGCTTGTCAATGTTTTATGGCTGAACATAGAAACCTAAAACAGTCTGAAAAGAGAGCGCACTAAACTCACGCTTGGTATGATCTTTTATAACACATTTAAAAAAAAAAAAACAGCATAAAAACACTTACATTGTCTTATCGTGAAAACGCGAAGTTGTCAATATAATTATTGATTTATAGTTTTCGCAATGTTTTTTATATTAACTTTATAGTTGAAGTACATTTTGAAAGACACTATAAAAATCATTCCGTCTTGGTGAGACAATGTTAACGGACTTTAAAAAACAAAAATATCAACTTTATCAGACTTAGTTATTATCTATTCAGTTTGCAAATTTCCAAAGGACGGCTGAAAACTTACTTTCTCGCAACTAAAAATTTAACAGTTTATTGAAAAGCTATAAGCACTCAATATACAGAGTGACGCCCTAATATTTTCAACTGTTAGTTTGGCAAGGAATTGTAGCGTATGTAACTTATCACAAGTACACCAAGATTAATCTTAATTTATAACAATTTACCTTGGCATATTAATTGTCGATCCTTCCATTTTTATTCGGTGAATTTCCTCTTCAACTGTATTGAACAACTTACTTAATTGTCCAGTTAAACCGCGCTGCGCAAGTGTAGCAAAACGAATGTGGCTTTAACCGAATTAACCGCATATTTATGTCGACTATTATTCTTTTGTTTTTCCAGGAAACGTTGCATACAGTCAGTGCAAGTGATTCGCCACGAAACCTCGGTTTTCCATCGGGGGAATTGCAAATCTTTTAGAAGTAAAATACACAGAATGGGAAAATAAGAACGTTATTATTTCGGGAAATTTTTTCGTTTTTTAAAATCGCATTGGGGGCTTTTGATATTGAACAAATTTATCATAGTTAACCGCTCACTTTCTAAAAATAATAATGCTTTTTCCCAGGAAAAATTTTCAACTGCAAAATTTAGTTTGGCACTAATGGACTAAATATTCCTGCGTGGTTTAAGGAACTAACAAACTGTTGAAGCCTGTTCACTGATCACAGAGGTTAAAAATGTTTCATGCTTTTATTAACAAATCGATCAATTTACAAAATAATCTTTTTAGTGATTCGAAGCAATTGCTATTTGTTCGTGCACTAAACTAAATAATTTTACGCCAAGCATTTTATCACAGGTATTTTTAAGTTAGGAAGAACTTCACATGGTTGGCATATCAGTTTTGAAAGTGTTTCCAAACAGAATAAAATTGTTTTTTGAAAGTACTGGTTATACGACTTAGATCGCACGCATTCCTAAGAGATGTTTTTGTTCCTCTATTGTGATCCTGGTTTTGGCGGAGGGCATCCAACGTTTAAGGAAAATGTCATCAAACAAATAATCTTAAAAAAAAAACGGTAGTTAAGTTTACTTGGTGAAGTTTTGCTTTACTAAAATTATTCATGGAATTATTTGCTGCAATGCTTCTAGCATTTGTTTGTGTTTTGTCGTAACATTGTAGGCACTAGTTCCTGTTTTTTATAGCCTTTGAATTGATTTTACAAGCGTGTCAATGTCTCTGGTTTGAAAGAAACACTTTGCCGGAGCAAGGTTTAATTGCGCCTAATAAAAAACGATCATTGAAGAACTGAAAAACAAGCCTTTGAAATGGCCTGACAATGACTGCGCATTTAAATTTTACCTTATATTCAAAATTCGTTAAAGAAAGGACGCGCTGTGACGTCATCGAGTTCCGCATTTTTAAAAAGGCGCAACTGCCCGCAAAACTTCGAGTCAATATGAATTTCGATTTTAAATCGCTGCAACAAAAGCCTATAAATAGCCCACAGTTCCCTGTTGGATCTGTACGGAAAATATTTGGGGGGATTACCGCGTAGGACTGCGACGGCCCTGTATAAGCGGCAAAGAGGAAATTTACAGGAACTTTTGCCTCGAGTAGAATTCCTTGGCCAAAAGGCAAATTCGCTAAACTCGAAGAGCGATTTTTTTGCAGCATTCAGAAGCACTACGTCAATATTTGCTTGTCTAAAACTTTTTAATGAATATTTTGTGAATTTTTTATACTGATATCAGTCGCAACGCCCGATCCCGCCTTTCTGTACATCTCTTGATTTGTTTTATAGGACCCTATTTAGAGTTGCTAACACTGAGAAAAGTAGGTTGTTTTAATAAGACGTCATATGCATTTTACTTTATGGTAAATCGTTATTTTTTCTGCCAAAAAAATCGTATTGACCACGTATCTGTTTAAATCAGAATCGTTTTAAAACCAATTCAACTTGCAAAAACGGCTGCAACTGCCTGCTATACCCCCAGTGATAAAATAGTCTTTTTTATCCTTTAAACTTCTTAGATTTACTTGATCTAGGCCAGTGTTGAGCTATTAACATTTTGTGCCCCCCTGGTCACTTTAGGGAAATATACGCCACGAAACGTCACAAAGGACATCTGGGAACTCATAAAGAAAGCCACATATTTTAGTTTACTGACAAATAATTATTAAATGATAAATAGTATCTTTCCGTGGCCATTATGTGCGCATTTTGAAAGCTAGCAAATTATTTTCCTAGCCTTTTTCAAGCATTAGCATATAGTTGGGTAATGGGTATACTAGTAGATCTTGTTTGTTTACATTAATGTTTGCTAAAAACCCAACCGTCAACCATGTATCGCGTTGCCAATGGCACCAATGACGCAAAACCCTTATCAATGTGTTAAGTCGCCACATACATTTATTAAGCTACTTGAACTGAAATTGTTTTTTTTACAGCATCTTATGTAACGAGCGACGAGCGTGCTTCCGGGCGTGTGTTACGAAACAATGGGCCCTTTGTGAATAAAGAATGTTGGACATTGGACTAGTTTCATCAATTCATTATCTTAAAACTACAATGCAAAGCTATGACTTAATGGGTTTGGGGTTAAGTAAATGATCTGTAGTCATGCAATGTTTGACAACTACATATGTCCTCTTATTGAAGTACAGCAAACAACTAAACCACCATAAACTGTTTAAAAGTTAAGGGTAGGTAGGACAAGTTCCACGTGATCTACGTAATATTGTTTCGCAGTTATATTATGCTTTAACTAAAATTCGCTTGAATGAAACAAAATTATGGTAACTGGGCTCTATTTTAAAGAATAAGTGTTTGGTGAATATTTTTTATACTTGTGTTTTTTAGTTTTAAAAGAATAAGACGCAAAGCCGACTAAGCCAAAAAGGGTCATTAAACTTAGTTAATAAACAGCTGAACAACTGCAGTGTGTGCAACAGATCCCAGACCGCAAGGATTTTTTTTCAACAAACAACTTCAAATAACCTTTAAATTCACCTGCATTTGACTCGGCCAGTTGAAAATCGCAAACCAGACTTCCGTAAACATTTAATATTATTAATTGGAAATGTTGCAAAGGAGAAGGGAAAGCTGCACAAGGCCAGTGAAATTCCACTAACACCCACGCCCCCAATTTGCGTGCTTAATGACTTTAATCTGTCCGAAGTCCAAATGGGGTGTGGGGGGAGCACTTAGAACGGGTTGCTTGTGACAAACAGCCTTGACTGCTTTTCCGGGGATTGAAGTAGATAGCCGGAATTACGAAGGCTGTGAGAGCTATTTGTTAAATACTGAGCAGACGCCGAAAATTAAACGATATGGCTTGTGATTTTTTGTGTTGTTTAACACTGCATTTTTAATTAAGCCATTAGGCCCCATGCTTTTTTAACTTTAAGTAGAATAATTTTCTTGCCAGAACGCGTAAAAAAATTCAGAGATTACGTCACAAAATTACGTCATAACGTGATGTCTAAAGCAAGTATCCTAAAGAAACCTCGTATAATACCGTGAGTGTCGTGAAATCCCAGTTTTAATACAGTTAGGAAGATGGCGGAATGACCGTGTAACAAAACGACTGGTAACATGTAAAAATCTCTAAATGTCCACTTTCACTGTACGCTTTTTAATTTTCTATTTCTTTTTTAGTTTACAGAGTCACTTCGTAAAAATAGATTTAGTATTCGACCAAAAATGAACCACCATCTTCAAGAATCATAATATATGTAAATCTTAACACTCATACCACCCACAAAGGACCGCCCCAAATGTATGGACGCGATAGCTTATCTGTATTATCGCACACATATATCCCGGCTTGCTTAAGGCCAAACTGAGATGCTTAAACAAGAAGTGTTTGCTAGACATGAATAACTCACCGCCGTTAAATTACCTTTTAAGTCGACAAGACACGTTACTGTGCATAGTAGTGTGTACCTATCAGTCAAGTTTAGCGTTGATTAGGGTCTTACTATCTCGGGTAAATCCAAATCATCAATCTCCCGTCTCAAAGATTTTGTCTTACGGCGCCAGCAGTTTACTAGCCGATAAATTAACCCGCAATTTGAAATCTGCATTCATAACCCCGCCGTATAATATATGAATCAAAAGTGGTAAATACATTTTTAAATACATTTTTTATAATATATAAACTACAACTTTGGGTTTTCGGTTCAAAACGTCAATCGTTTAGGCTGCATTTTTTTCCGAAACGTGAAATCTTTTACGACAGCTTTGTAATATTGTTCTTCGTGGTTCGTGATTTAAGTAGTAGAAATAAAAAGAAACTGCTTCAGAAAGTGGCAATTTACTGTTAAAAATTTCTTTAAAAAACATCCTAACTTAACGGTGGTTTTGGAAAATTTGTGAAAATGATTGCCGCATAACCATGCAATGTGCTCAAGTTACCACAAAGAGATAAATAGCAGGACCCTTTTCAACTTACACATTTTGAGCATGGAAAACTCATAATTTGTAAGTGCAAAGTGTTGATAGTTAAATATACACTCTTGCTCTTAAAACGGGTCAATACCTTCCCCTTTGTACTTGACTATGACAATACTTTTTGTATATACGTGGCTTCGAGCATCGGGAGAAATACAGGAAAATAAAACAATGAGTTAAATGTCAAATCTACTGTATTGGATTCAAACCCAACCTTTACGAAATTACGTAACACAGAAGTACCATCATGTCGGCGCGCATTTGAGATTCCACATTAAGTGTTGTTTATGTTAGGCTTGTGTGGTTAGATATTCTATCAGCATAAGTGTAACGTACAGTCTAAAGTCAACATTATTACTTTCAAAATCAAACTTCAAGAAATCGAAACAAATGAGTTTTTAAGGAATAGAATCACATGACACCACGGTGTAAAGGTCAGACGCAAGATAGTGAGAGTTTGGTCATAGCGGCGCACATTTAAGATTCCACATTAAGTGTTGTTTATGTTAGGCTGGTGCGATTAGAACGTTAGATGCTCTATCAGCAAATGTAAGGTACATTCTAACTCTAAAGTCAACATTATTACTTCTAAAATCATCGAAATTGAATCACACCACGACCAGCCAGCGTTGACGCAAAATTGACGGGCGTCTAGCCTATGACGTAGTAAAGTGCGTCACTAATCTGATGGGAGTCAAGCTGCACATGTCGCGAAATTATCCTCGCAAATCTCGAGATGTTTCGTCGTGGAAATACGCGTGGGTGAAATTTCGGTAAAATGTCGCGACAAATTATTACCGCCATAAGGAGCATATGTCGCAATGAATGGGATTTTTGCGATTACATTCTTGCATTCACTTATGTCTTGGAATAATTGTTTCACTCCCACTCGTTTTTTTTTAAGGCGTATAGTGGTAAGACAGTGGTTCTCAAACTTTTACGCTGCGACCCGTACACTAAGCGTCAGTACAACAACTCAGCTTTGGCGGCGCATTTCTAATCGCTAACTTTTCGTAAGCGAACAAAAAATAAGAGGTTAGCTTAAATAAGTTCTAATTTCATTGATATGAGCCATGTCTTGGTATTGTAAAAGAAAAAGAAAACTTGAGATCATTCGTTCGTTATGTTGTTAGTTGGTTGGTTTATCATTTCACGATTTGTAAGAAAAAGATCATTTATCCGGTGTAAATTTCATCTAATAAGAACAAGCCTAAGTTAAGATTTTTGTGATATTAACTTTATAATCCCATCAGTATATTCTGCTCCTGTCAATTCAGACGTTAGAAAAAATAATAATATTAAACAAATATAGAACGTCGGAACATCAACAATATATATAATTTTAGTAAAAAATATTTAGGTCGTTAATGAAAGGAAACACGTTTCATATACATAATATGTTAGGTGGATTCCAATGTATTAATTTAGGTGGTAAACTCACCATTAAAAAGCGGCAATTAGCCTTTAAGTCGGGAAAAACCCTTCAAGACAAGTGATTCTTAAGTGATAAAACAATTCTCAGACATGATTGCACCGTACGCTGCATTTGCGGTAGGGTAATTCCCCCTTTTCGGTTCCGCTTCACCGATAACCGCCAACAAAAAGCGACGTCTCGAAAACCGGTCATTTTCGTTGAAATTTAAAGTGCTTGAAACTTGCTCGAGTGAACTTGGAGGCGAAACGTTTAAATGCGCGAGCACCGGGGGAACCACCGCGGGGATTCACCGAACTGGCAAGCACCGCGAAACTCTCAAGGGAAGTTGACGTTTCACAGCGAAACAACCATTGCCTGAAGGCGTTCCTAGTGCTTTCAATGCAATATAAATTATAACAGTATGTTGAGAGTGCATAAAGAGATATTCGAAACGTTCAAAATGCTTCCTACTTCTGTATGGGATTTGATATTGTTGCTACGTCTTACTACAACCTCCAACCATTATCTTAAACTTTATTCGAAACCTTCACAATATGCTACCCACTTCCGTATGGGCTATGATATGCATTATACGTCAATCTTCAACCTCCAGCCATTATCTTAAGCGTAATTCGAAACGTTCAAAATGCTACCTACATCTGTATGGGCTTTGATATTCTTACTACGTCCGAATAGTGAAACTATACAACCTCCAATCATTCTTAAAAATAAATAGTGTACATCAAGTCTTTTATCCTCTTTTCTTCTAAAATGAACAGATTGTTTTAAAAAATCACATGCAAATTATTGACTTTTACGTGTTTGTTTAAACAAATCTTATTTCCAAACAAAGCACAAATGCCTTAAAATCAATCCAAGTTTCCATTTTTTTCATTTAAGTTAAAAAAACGGTAACGAACGTCTTTATAGCGACCACACTTTGCAAAGAGCTAAAAATCGTGTAAATTCATGGGTGTAAATCGAGCGAGCTATTTTTGAATAAATTTTTTTAATACAGAAAATACAAAAAAAATTGAAACAAAAGTATTGTTTACATTACAAAGAGAGTATATTGCCCTTCAAAGGGGGTCTAAACTTAAGGAAAACAGAGATTTGATTAAAAGTTGAGCTTTGAATTTCCAGAAGAACTGGTACTTAACCTATCGAGTAGTTCCTGTTTACTGTTCACCCATCACTTCACTTTTCGCTTACGTCATTCTGACTTACGAGGTCCTTGTTTTGCGAGCGCCTTACAAAGCTGCAAAACTTGTTTTCGCGTCTGCAAAAAGTGCATGTCGCAATCGAAAGCATTTGGTTCGCGGGGATGCGCGATTTCGGTTGACTCTTTTAAGTCAATCACGTGATACAATTTAGGGCGTCATGTGACATTTAGGCTACTGTCAAATTCAGCACAGCCGTTTCACATCTACCTTTGATTTTATAACTGATGACCTACGGTGATAAAAAGGCCGTGTTGTGGTTCTAGTCTAGTTCATCAATGATGAGGTCAAATTACTAATCTAGATTAATTGTATAGAAGTCATTTTCCCCGGAATGAAGTCACTATTTGCTTTTACCCTTTTATAAGTAAAAAGACCAACTTCATTAAAGTTTTTCTTTGGCCACTGTTTGAATTAGATTTATATTTGGGTCTCTTTGTTACATTTTGTGCAACATCGTGGCTATTCGCTCCATACCTACTATACATTTTTGTCAAATAAACAAGTTGGTTAAAATACTTGTAAATGTCCCGTTGATCTCGAAACAAATTAATCTATTTTTTTTTTTAATTTTTTTGAATTTATAAGAATTGTTGTCTGACTTTAAACAATTTAACTGAAACTGAAAAAAAATTACGAATGCTTTAGGAACCTCGTTACTTGGTTCTAGATACCTACAGTTTGTAACCTACTATTTTTGGAAAAAAATTCTTTTCAAGGTTAAATCGCTCGGTTGAATCATCAATCAAGGAATAAGTTCCTGTGTTAATTTGATATTGGATCGGCACCGATACCACCCTGGTATCGGTCGAGTGCCGATACCAGCCTAGTATCGGACAAGTACCGATACCACCCTAGTATCGGACGAGTACCGATACCACCCTAGTATCGCACGGTTTTCGATACCACCCTAATATCGGACGAGTACCGATACCACCCTAGTATCGGACGAGTACCGATACCACCCTAGTATCGCACGGTTTTCGATACCACCCTAATATCGGACGAGTACCGATACCACCCTAGTATCGGACGAGTACCGATACCACCCTAGTATCATACGAGTACCGATACCACCCTAGTATCGGACGAGTACCGATACCACCCTAGTATCGGACGAGTACCGATACCACCCTAGTATCGGACGAGTACCGATACCACCCTAGTATCGGACGAGTACCGATACCACCCTAGTATCGGACGAGTACCGATACCACCCTAGTATCGCACGGTTTTCGATACCACCCTAATATCGGACGAGTACCGATACCACCCTAGTATCGCACGGTTTTCGATACCACCCTAATATCGGACGAGTACCGATACCACCCTAGTATCGGACGAGTACCGATACCACCCTAGTATCATACGAGTACCGATACCACCCTAGTATCGGACGAGTACCGATACCACCCTAGTATCGGACGAGTACCGATACCACCCTAGTATCGGACGAGTACCGATACCACCCTAGTATCGGACGAGTACCGATACCACCCTAGTATCGGACGAGTACCGAAACCACCCTAGTATCGGACGAATACCGATACCACCCTAGTATCGGACGAGTGCCGATACCACCTTAGTATCGGACGAGTACCGATACCACCCTAGTATCGGACGAGTACCGATACCACCCGAGTATCGGACGAGTACCGATACCACCCTAGTATCGGAGGAGTACCGATACCACCCTAGTATCGGACGAGTGCCGATACCACCCTAGTATCGGACGAGTACCGATACCAGCCTAGTATCGGACGAGTACCGATACCACCCTAGTATCGGACGAGTACCGATACCACCCTAGTATCGGACGAGTACCGAAACCACCCTAGTATCGGACGAATACCGATACCACCCTAGTATCGGACGAGTGCCGATACCACCTTAGTATCGGACGAGTACCGATACCACCCTAGTATCGGACGAGTACCGATACCACCCGAGTATCGGACGAGTACCGATACCACCCTAGTATCGGAGGAGTACCGATACCACCCTAGTATCGGACGAGTGCCGATACCACCCTAGTATCGGACGAGTACCGATACCAGCCTAGTATCGGACGAGTACCAATACTCTACCGATTGGCATCGGATATTATGGGATATTTTCTGTAGTTTTAACAATCATGTTTTAAAGGTCCTCAATGATGTAAGGACAATTAATTATTATCGAACAACAAATGTTTGGGCGACAATTCGTTACCAGTTGAACTTTGCAATGTTTTTCTTGCGGCGCCAAATCGCATGTAACGACCTTATCGGCGCAAATTTGCAAAACAACCGCACTCAACCCGCAAATGCGTCGACGTCATTATTTCGCGCATTCGTCTCTTTAAAGATGTTTGTTCATGTCATGCAAACACTGAAAGCGCCACTCTGCCGAAGCGATAAGTGTTTGCAGACTTTAAAGCGTGCATGAAATTATCCTAATAAATCACGCTAACGTAAAGTATGGAGAAATGAAGCGGCGCAGAAGTCCAGGAAGATTCATGCAGCATTTGTGAAAATTTTGAATGTTTCAATAAAGGTACTAAATCCATTAGATTCGATAAAATCGATAGAATATATTAGCTTTAGTATTTTGTTGAAATTACTAAAAAAACGTATATTGTGTTCCAAAATTTTAAATATTTCATAAGATATAATTGCTGTAGGTTGTAGTTAGACCTAAAATGGTATCAAATCCCACACAAAAATAGGTATTTTTTAAAAATATATTTAGACGCAGAATGAATGTCAAAGCCCAAACAAGGGCAGTTGTATTTGTAAACATTGGAAAATAATCTTTTTGCACTTTTCGGAATTACGCAAAAAGTTAAAAATATTCTACACACTTCTATATGGGCTTATGATTTTCATTCTACGCACATCTACAAACTCCAAAACCTCTGTATGTTTGCCGCTGCGGTCTGTCAAATAGGCGAACGCTCGTTAAACTATTGCGAAGTCCAATCGTAAAGTAGATTGGCAAACACGTTGCAGCCTTATCGAGGAAAAACTCGACCTTAAACAAACAACACTTAATTTGCGCTACGATTACATTTGCATTTTAAACTGGGAGTCAACTTCGTGGTTAAAATACGCTATTTACAAGATAGCAATGAGAAAACGTATACCGCAAGATCACGTAGCAATGTGTGTAAGTGTATATTTGTGGAAAGTCTGCTGGGGCCAACATGTTACTAATTTATTTTTATATTGAGTTGAACTAATGTACCGCCTTGTGTGTCATACGTGTTATTTCAAAGGTTGTTTCTTGTGTGCATTCTGAACAACTAACATGCGGCTAACCTTTACGTTGTTGTAGCATATCTAACTGATTTATATTAATACAAGCTGCTTGAGAGTATACTCTTGGTGTATATTCCATGTGTTATTTTTCGAATTCTGTTTCTAAACGTTACAACACAACAAAGTAAACATAAGACGAACTAATAACTATTGTTTTTCCTTTGGGTAATCACATCCAAAGATTTTTTGTAACTCGGAATTTGGCATTTGAAATTTTGAAACTTGGTATTCAGTACTTAAGAAGCGATGGAAATAATTTACTAGTTCTTCAGTGCTCGACGTTCAGGCTTTCAAATACGTCACGAATATTTCATTTGTCGTAATGCGCCACGTCAGTTGTTGTCAGATCAAAAATTAAAAGTCAAATAAATTCTGCACTGAGTGTCTGCCCGAAAAAGTTACTGCAATTGACACAACAATGGTCAACGCCATTTCAAAGAGAGGCAATCGAGAGAATGATTGCTGACAAAAGTGATTTTGAAAATGCTGACTTGTATTTATAATCACGTCAGCCTTAAACTAACTGCCGTCGTTAAGGTTGCTTCGTTTTGCCTTGGAAGTCAAAAACTCCAATAATTCCTTCTCAAGTCAACCAAAATCTAGGTATTATCAACACAACTCTCTTACAATGCTCATAATATACTACAGGCCCAACTAGGGCATGGACGATACTTGGATTGCCATAGCTGATATTTTGGACGAACATTTCGCCTTATGATCTCATAGCAAACAACGTCATTACTATGGTCATGTGAGCGAAATTCCCAAATTGTACAAATCATTGGTAACTCTATTTATCTTCAATTTTTAATGGATTATTTACTTAGAAACCTACACCTCACAAACTAGAAAACTATTTGTTTGATCACAAAACAAGTCTGTAGCCTATTGCACAAATTAATTTGGTATTGCATGGGCACCGATACCATCCCAATATCGGACAAGTTCCAATACTATCGCTTGGCGTCGGGTATCGGCTACGATATTATCGGACATCCATAGGCCCAACTACTGCGAGTAAAATTAAGTAGAGTAAATGTCTTTACAGCAATAGCTTGACATCTGACGACAAAGAGAAAACTAGCAAATCGTGTGTTTCCAATTTAACGACATTCAGTAGAGTTGTATTAACTTGTTTACTTCGTCAAGCGCATTTTGTTCTTTAAAAGTGTTTCATCCTTAGTGATATCATCTGTACCAAGCCACTGTTAACTTGTAGAACCCAACAGATTCTACATTTATCGAACAATATTTATTCGTGAATATTTAACGAAATCGTTGATTAACTGTCACCGTATTAAGTTAATGGAAGTTTAAAGCGTTTTTTCTCTTTTACAGAATATTCTGTTAAGAAGGCGACCATTTACTATATTTACCGCACATTTAACACCATGCGCGTGCTTTCCTGCACTTCACTTGACTATTTCTGGAAAATCAGCAAATCGGCTTACTACCGCCACCTCGTGAAAATACACTTATGGCCGCATAGCGCCTCTTGTGGTTACCTTACTGCACAGGTCATTTCCAGACTTCGGTTTTCTGCTGTGTGTTGCGAATTTTCATCTGAAAATAAGTTGTTGTTAGTTGTTGTTCTTGCAGATTTAACGAATAACAGAGGAATTCTAGCTAACCTGGCTCCTCGTCTTTTGCTGTTGATTGTAGACCAGAATTTCTTGGCAATCTAATAAAACATCACACGTCTTAGTCGAAATTAAATCGGGGCCAAAATATCGTTGCAATGTGACAAATTTTAATAAAGTCAATAATAAACAGTTTATTTGCGATTGAATTAGGCAGAATCGGTAAAAGTATAGTTGTTTATACCGAAAGAAATTCCACGTTTTTGTTTAAAAAATGTGATTTACAATTTTTTGTGTTTAGCTCTAATGCCTGGTGCATCTTGGGCACCACCATGTGGTTGTTTTTGTGCATATCCTTCGCTCGGTTTTCGTGCAAAGCATAATTAAACAGGTTACCTCGACAAAGTAGAATTCGATCTTTCTTTTCTGCTTGCGTTTGCTGTTAGGGTAGTTCCACCTAAATGAAAATACAGTTAATTTAACACTTACACTGCAAACCAGCCTTCCTAATATAAAAAGAAAAAATAACAAATTTAAGTCGAGTTACCTCTGACATTGTTGGAATTAGATGAAGCGCCATCATTTTGCGAGGACCTAAAGCTCTTCAAAAAAAAATATAGTGTTTACTTAGTAATGTCGTATATGGGTCGAGTTTTCCTAGTATAAGGTGCTATCGAAAATAGATTTCTCAAATACGCTTTAATGAATAAGACTATGGAAGTGTTGGGACTTAAGTCACGGTTATCAAGTGACTTGACTTGACTCAAGAATTTTAAACGAATGATTTGGGTGGAAATAAAGTGTTTTCAATAGGATTTTTTTAAAATCGGATTATTTATCTGAAGTTTTGCACGTAAAACAATTTGCTTGCTATATGCTGCGTTTTGTGTTATTTTTACGTTAACTCATTGCTTATAATCGGACGAGTTTACCAGTTTTAATACTTTAACGTTTATATTTTTAGGACAACGTGACTTGGAAATGACTTGGTCTAATTATGACTGGAACTTTACTATTAATTCAAAAATACTTTACTCGGTCTTAAGTTATTTTAGAAATGACTTGACCGGGACTTAAGTTATTTTACAAATGACTTGACTAGGACGTAAGTCTGTTCAAAATGACTTATTTACAACGCTGGGCTACGGTGTCGGGTATGCAACGCTAAAAGGAAATATATTTTGTTTGCTAAACCTAATAAGGTAAAGTGTGTTACCTCATGGGCAGCAGTAACTTGTTCACCCTCTCTGGAAAGCAAAGCTGGAAACCCGGTGTTCAGTGAAGATCTGCAAATAAACGGTTAAAACAAAATATGTAAAATTACTCACGTTTACTGAATTTATATCAAACTGGTATGACATTGAAAATAAAAGGAACAGAATTTCTTACTAACCTTTCGTTTGGAACTTCTCCGCCGTTTGAATATTCCGGTATTGTCATTTTTCATTTCACCTTTCGTACAGCTTTATTTTGTACAATTTAAGGCTGCATTTTTTCCATCCAGGTTGTAAATTGCCAGCAATATGTTGCCTAACTCTGAAACGCTGTACATAGACAACAGCTTAACGGACAATAATCTTGCACACGTCAAATTTTCTAAAATTTTTCTAAATTTGGCTGATTTGCCACACCTAAAGTACACTAGTGCATGTTCAAACATTCAATATTTGGGTTAATAAGTATTAAAAAAAAATCGCACCTGCGAAAACGAATGAAAGTTAGAAACTTTGTATAGTTTGTGTTGAAAGAAAGATTGTTTTTTTCCAGCAAAATCATTAATGCCATGCTATATGCGACGCCTAGCTCTTCAACGCTGTTAAAACCACGCAAAGTCTCATATTGTTCAGCTGTCTTATCATAACAATAAAAAGAGGAGTACATACATAAATATAATCAATTGCAAAATGTGAAAAAAACAATACTTCGCAATCACAATTAAAAAGCAGTAAGAACCAAACTTTAAATTGCACATTCAGCCAAACGACTAATGTCCATAATACCAAAAATCTACCAAAGCCATGTCCTTTGCTTTGTAACTGCGACTGTGTCCGGCTGAAGAGCCCTCGAAATTCATTTTTCGTCACGATGTACCGGCACCAGCTATAGCTAATGCGAGCCTCGATTTTGAGAGAACGATTGTCAACAAGCCCCTTAAACCTGCCCATGCCACAAGAAAGGCCGTGGCCACTTTAAAATCGGCCCATGATTTTGTACCTCACTTTAGTGATATCCCATACTGGAGGGGGGATATTTGCCGAGCATTTTGAGTAAAATCAATCGTATTTTTCTAACTTATTGTGTAAAAATTAAGACATGAGAAATGTGCGGATTACCTATCAAATTGTTCGTTTGACAAAAATTCGTCATAAGTGATATATTCAGGTAATCTTCATCAGGGCACTGAACCAGCAACTTAGCGAAAAAAAAAATATAAAAGCAGCCAAACAATAAAACACGGAGACAATTTTTTTTCCGTCAAAAAGTTGGCATATGTAACAAATCCTGGTAGGACGGACGAACAATTTTATATTTGATATAATTTCTGTTAGCAACAGTAAATACAAAAAAGATATGGAAATGGTAAATTTATACACATGCTAAAGCGCAATAAACTTTTTGTTAAATAATGTCTCGTTTTGCATTGCATGGAGAACAGCGATTCAAAGCATCCAACTGTTTTACCAGGGGTAAAAAATCAAAACCCTTCCTTTAAATCGTACGTGTTGGCCAGTACAACTGAGCTATCCTGTAATGACACTTGACTGGGGGAAATCTACTTATGATTGCGGCTAGTTCCAGCCCTCCAATGCTATTCGACAGGCACTCCAAAAGTGGGGAAATAGAATTATCCTGGTGCCAGATTGAATTTGCACTTCATATTATATCGGAGCCTGTTTACCAGCAAAAATGCAATAGCTGTGCCTTCCAAACGTGCGTGATTTCTTATAAAAAGGTGCCGTCATTGTCGATCAATGTTCCGCTGACGCATTTGTAAAAAGTAAAACTCAAAGTTTACGTATTAAGTTAGGTCTAGTCCTGCTTTTTACCCAAGATTTTAAATCTTAAGCTTCACTTTTTGACTCTTATAAGATTTTACAATACGTAAACTGCAGTCGCTGATCCACGATTTTTGTTCGGGCAGGGCAGTGAACTTTTTTAGACGCGACGTCACAAAGTTACAACTAAACGTGGCGTTATAAATTAGTAACCTTAAGAAGGCCGCGCATTTCTTTTTAACTTGGTAAACTTTCAGGTTAGAGAGATGATACTTTCAATTTAAATGTTATCGATTCGCGCAAAGCCTCTAAATCGTTTAAATCGATAAAACATTCATTTTGGAGGGTGCGACTATTAACATATTGTGCTTTCACATACTGAACACATAATAGCAATTCGCGGTTAGTGCAAATACATTTTTGCATTTACGTATAGTTAAAATGGACAGAAAATCCCGTTTTGGGGGAGGGGGTCATGGCCACGTGCAATTTTCATGCAAGTCTAACTCGTGTAAAGACTACGGCTCGTACAATCTCTATAGAGCAGTGGTTCTTTACCTTTTTAGTGCTTTATCAATAAAGCACCTAATAGATATGAACTGTGAGTTTTCAAATAAAGCTAAAAATTACCAAGTCAAGTTCCTCTCGGCATGGAATTTTTTTGACATGCTGGTTAAACTTGACAGCCGCTTAATTAAAATTTTTCAGAATAACACTCGTTCTTCTAAAGCTTACACTAAACACCTGCTTGTTGAGCGCATTCGTCGCATATTAAATGTCAGGAATGCTTTCTCCACTGGTTTGGAACGTCGTGTAAGAAAACACGCCAGTCTGAGTGTCTCTCCGTAATGATTTGCAAAATTTTATTGCGGGAGAGAAGTTTCGCACTCACGTAAGCAAAACGAAAAGGAATCTTGCTAGGCCAAAATATTAGTAAAATTCCAAAGGATGCACATTGTAAATAGGTTGAATTACGCGCTTGGCTGACATTTAGTGATTATGTGCTAACTTTTTAGAAAATGCAAATTGCATTCTTTTCCGGTAGGTGTTAAAGATCTACTTAGGTTTACATGTTAATGGGCTATGTATGGCCCACAAAATGCATTATGTGTACTCTTACTTGAACTTTCAAGAGTATTTACGATAAGACAGAAATGATGAGCAGTGTAAAAACTTTGGTATCCAATTTCTATGTTTAAATGTGTGTTCGTAAATAAGGTTAGTTTTCACGTTTTTTTTTTAATAATTTTCTGCCTATACAATGACCTTTTAAAACAATGTTTCTTAACCTATGGGCCGCGACCCCAAAATGCATCCCTGCTAAATTCGGCTGGTTTGCCGATTGCAGTTGTTCACATAATTAGATCTATAAAGATTTGTTCTGATCATTGCGAAAGTAATACGACTTATATTTTATTTAATTACATTTCAATATTTAATTACATTTTTTACTAATGCTATTATCTTATCAAGTTTGTAGAGCTCTTCTGGCAAATGTAATTTTTTATTCCGACTTTTCGACGTCTTATACAGGTCGTCTTCATCAGGGTAAATGCTTGCGTTCCATTATTTTTCCTTTTTTTTTTTCTTTTTTCCTTTGTTTATCGTGCACTGTACTAGTCGCATTCAGTGTGATTTACCCTGATGAAGACGACCTGTATAGGACGTCGAAACGTCGGGATAAAAATTACATTTGCCAGAAGAGCTCTACAAACTTGATATTATGCCTGGCAGCAATAGCTTAGCTATTATTTTATGTTTTGTTAAATTTAAGCTTATAAATAGTTCACCTAGGAGATTTGAGCTGCTTGAGTTTCGCTGGTCGATTCATGCCTTATGTTTGCGCCGGTGCAAAATGGCAAAATGAGATCTGTTTGTTACCAAGAAACAAATGATCCATACCTACTTTGAAAAACACGGTTACGTTGCCAGGGTTAAACTTTTTAAACGACTGTCTTTATGATTGGGAAACTCTGGTTACTAAACTTCTTGAAAATTGTTTTTGCGGGGGTGTGAAGGATTTCGCCTAAAAACTTGGATAAAAAAACGAAAAAATGTCCCAGGATTTAAAGGGCTTGTGAACGCCTATATACTAGCTTGGCTTCGCTAAGCCGTTTTCACTCTCTCGCGCCCTTGTGGCTAAACACCCTTTCAAGCGTAAACTCTGCTTGCTTACACCCGAGCAATGGGGTAAAGGTTCCTGTGGTGGTTTAGCGACGTATTGTAGGCCAAAGACTGGACTACCGGTAATGGATTTCCTTAATCCTGTGGTCTTTATATGTCCCCACGCTTAGATTTTCGCACTTAAAGGGTTCAAATGCGTTTGCTGTACATTGGTAAAAAAAGCCGGAGTTTTCTGTCGAAATTATTCCATCGCTTATGATGAAAATATGATGAACTATGGTGATTGATAAAGAACTTGACCCCAACATTTTTTTAATGTATATTTCTGTCTTTCTAGCTTTTTACCAAATAAGGTTTTCTAGCCTCTTACAAGGTAGGCTAATTTCTTATTAGGTCTCCGAAACCTGTTTCAACAAATATAACCGCAAAAAACGCTTGTTTTTCCAGTCTGTAGTTTTCTATAAACAAACCTTGACCAGCCTAACGGAATTAGGCAAAATGGTTAACTGAAACAAAAACGAGCACGTCTAATCTACACTCTTAAATCTCCAAAACAAATTTTACCGACGAAAAAACCAAGGACTAGCGAAAAAATCGAGTAACACTGACTCTCCAATTTTTATAGAAACGGTTGAAAATTGCTGATTCGCCTGACTTATGTGACTATTATTTCCTTAACAGATTCAAAGATATTGCCTGAACACAAACGGCTTCTAACGGTTAGCCCGAATTCTAGCTTCAAATTTCCGGTTAAACTCCCCTAAAAGGAAAAATCAAGTTCACGGAATCTGGTGGACTCGATAAATTCAATATTTAAATTGAACTTGAAAAAGGAAGTTTTAAACTCAGCCGACACAATATAAATTAGTAGAATAGAATCGCGAAACCTCACTCTGCAAACTGGTGCAACCCTAACTGCAGGTAACCGGTTTATTTACAAATGCACCAACCCTTGTGGTTTGCTGAAAAAATGCCCAAAAAATGCTGACGCTATGAAAGGATTTTCCCGGCGACAGGCGGCGCAAAAAACATGGGCAAGTCGCAAAAACTGCCAACAGCGTCGGGTTTTTGCGCTTGAGCGCCTCTCCAGGGAAAGGGGAAGCCAAAGCCGAAGCCTAAATTGAATTGCCGAGAATAAATGGGAAGGGAATGGATCTTGTTGACGCCGGTCATCGATCACTGACCATGCGAGAAAATTACCGGCGACCTGTTGACCTGTTGTTATTGTAGTTGTTGCTGACGGCTATTTTAACCCTGGAAATTCGTGTTTTTGGCAGCTTTTGTTTTTGTTGAATCTTAAACATGCCTTAAAATCCATGTTACTGTCGTGAAATACCAAGCATCAGAATTTTTAGCCTATTAAGTAACGAGGTTATAATCGCTTCACTGTATATCAGGGGCTGTCAAACCGGGGTCCATGGGTCCCTTGGGGGTATGTGAACTAGTTTTAGGGGGGTCCATGAAAGCCTTATTAAAATGTTGGTGGACTATTAAAATGTTGGTGAAAAAAATAAAAAAAAACGTTTAAGAAGATCTGAATGTATTTAGACTCCATTTCAGTTTGGACCGAAAACTGCAGGTTTCCCAGATATACTTGTTTATATCGTCCATTTATGACGTCAACTCTAAAAATTTTAAGTCGGCCTTTGATCCACGCTAAACATTATTTTAAGTGTTTTCGTATACATTGAAATTAAATGAACGGTACTTCGAAACGTTTAAAATATAATGTCTACTTTTTTATGGCTTTTATATTCCTTTTAGGACTTTATTGAAAACTTGTTTCAATTTTAACAAGGGCATATACTTTAAAAGATCGTTCCTAGCAAAAAATCATGCCTACACAAGTATATTGAATATCAGCGTAGAAAATTTGCAAATATTTCGTACAATATAAAAAATCAATCTTTCAGTGTTTTTTGTTGTTGTAGTGTTGTTTATTTTACCTTTAGCATAAAGTCGTTTTTAAATATGCTTCAAAAAAGGTTTCAAACAATAAATAATATACGAGTCAAATTGCATCGTAGTTTTATTTTAAACACGAAAAATGCAACTCCACGAAACAATACAAGCTGTTAGCTCTTTAGCGCTTTTACCGGCAAGATTTTCACAAATTTTTTCTCACTTGTGCTTTACGTTCTGTATCCCTTTGTAAAAAGAAAAAAAAGCCTTTATATCAAACACTAAACAATATATTGAAAGCAAGTAAGCCAAAGCGTGTAGGTACATGACTTGAACAACGAGTTTCGCATTGCGTCACAATAACCTTCTATGACGTCATACACATCGACCACCGATCGAAAGCAATGAATAGACAAAGGAATGTTTTGTATGCAGCGATAAGAAATGTGATACTTTCAAGGTACAGCCCCACTTACTGGACACAAATAACACAAAAACGATGTATTAATTATTTTAACAAAAATATAATTCTACGCGATATTTTGCGAAAAAAAATGTGGTTTAAAAACTTGTAAATGGAAAAAAGTTTTAAAAGGTGTCGATTTCATTGATTAGAAATGAGTATTTTTATTAGTAACTTATTGTATGTTTAATAAGGAAACAGTTGTAACTACTCATAACCCTTAACGATTGGGTCTTAACCCGCAGCAGACGTAGCACTATGTCTTAAGCAAGTGTTTTTTTATTTATAAACCAGCAAGCTTCTAGCAAAACCTAATTACCAGATGAGCAATTTTTATATTATTAATGCGGCTGGTTGTAGTAATACGGTTTATGCGCAGGTTTTATTATTTTGACAAGCTTTCGCAGCCCGTGCTTTCATCAGGTCAATTAAAATGAACGAAGTAGAAGCACAAGCCCGAGAAAAGGGCAGTAAGGTGTAACAAGTCTAATATTTCCCACACGCTCGCAGATTCGTGGACTAACGCAAAAACAAGCGGAAAACCACTTCGAAATTTGCGCCTAACCCTCAGTTATGTGTAATGACTTGACTTGAGTATAGTTAAGTCACTGTTTTCAAATGACGTTACTTGACTGAAGTTATTTAGACAAATGACTTGATATGCTAAGGTGCTTCAATTAAATATTTTTTTTTATTTTTTTTTTATCACGCGGCCTCTTGTCAAAAATAATTGCACACCCTGCTATAAAGCATAACATGCCACAAAACTCGTATTTTAGTGGTACTGTAGCGTGTGTATTAATTCATTTAACCTGGATTTGCAATTCTGCAAAAAAAATGTTTTGTAAATGGTTTGATATTACGTAATTAACCATTTCAGTTATTGACCGAAAATCCTCATTTTCGGATCGGCCTTGTATGGTATTGCACATATGTACGTCGTATGACGCATTTGGCGGCTGGCAAAATATTTCCAAATCAAAGCGACTCCATAAAGGGTTGACGGTCCTTTCCAATCAACCAAAATGAACGAGAACAGTCGTCGGTCATAGTAGCTCGCAGGACGGGAATCAGCGTAACAGAATGCGACTGCAAAATAAGGTTTTCGATGTTAGATATTCATCAATACTAATCATAGGTAGGCTACGTACTACTTCTCGGTATGTCCTTTAATGTACGAAATAATGTCTTTACGCGTCAAAAGTTTGTAGTTTTTGTCTTAATTCGAAGGGGGGTTTTAATCTCGATTGTATATCGAGATGTAGAAATTTGCCTAAATAACATTGGTTTGCAAAAAAAATGTATGATTTTTACAAAAATATAACTTATTTTGATTGATTTTGGGATGCAGATTTCGAAAATGGTCTTAGATCTTTTCTATCACGTTTACTTTTTTCACAATCCAATGGTGTGACTTCCACATTAAAAGATATTTACAAAATCGTTTCCTAATGCCAAGTCAAATTATGGGTCAATATTGTGGCAACATGGCCGAGTGTGCATTTAATTTGTAATCTTTCGTAAATAAGTTCATAAAGTGCTTAGAATCAGACTACATTTCTTGTCAGCACGTAGAGGCAGCAACACAGTGGCGTGCAAAATTTAAAGCGATGCCTAAGGGTATATTTGCATTTATCAATGCGAAGTTGTAGCTAAATCGAAACTATCAGCACGGACAAACGAAATGCGCGTTTTAAAGCCACTCTATATTTTCCTTCCAGCTTTTTTAATGTTTCTTTTATGTAAAATGTCATATTATCGACCTTTTTATGTTGAATTCTTGTGAATTTAAAGAAAGAAAAAAAGTTGTGCGTCTTAACTCTCAAAGTTACTCAAAAACCAGTCATTAAAAGTGAACCAGGTCGTATACCAAAAGTAAGCATGTTATTTCCGAAAAACAAACAAAGCATGTCTGGAAAATTAGAGACTGAGACAACATCAATCAAGCTAACGCCTGGTGCTTAACCTTGCTTTGATGATTTTAATCAAGGACAACTTAAAAGGGCACAGACTGTGAATCATACCGAGGCCAGTCTCGCCCTTGTGGCGATAAGGTTCTCAATTTTTAATTTGGTTGGTGCGTTGTTAAATGTGATACAGACAATAACTAAAAGTTGAAAAGTCCGATTAAAACGCATGATCCGGTTGTTTTGAGGAAAATTTTTTCTGGCTAAGCGGCATCATCAGTTCATAATTTAGATCAAACTTAATGTTGTACTATTGTCTGGTTTCTGAATTAGACGAAAACAAGTGTAGGTAAAAAAAACTCAAACGTAGTATTCAAACTTGACACGAAACACACAGAAACACGGTAAAATGACGTCTTTGGTAACGCTATACATTAGTCCACGGGCAAACTACGACCTGTGGGTCGTAAAAGAATAATCTGACCAGTGGCTTATTTTCTATGAAAAATAATCAGAAAATAAAAATAGTTAAAACGTTTTTATTTTGGTTTTAGAACATGCTATTGACTAAATCACAGCGGAATAGTTACTCTATACGTTTCCTTCCCAGTTTGATATTATATTGCTTTTTACATCTTTTTTGAAAAAATTGCACTTTCATGTTGTGTATTTTAGATCCTATTTTGTTACACAGGTCTTTAAGACATTTTCTTATTCAAACGCGGTCTTTGGCAAACACAATTGGCTATCCTTGCTCTACAGGTCACCACTACAGTAAAAAAATCTTTTTTGAAGGAAATATCTGAGCTGCCGGGTAACTGAAAAGCAGTCAGACGTAAACACGGTATCGTGACAAAGTCGGTTCAAGTTATCGAAGAACTATGTGATCCTTAACATTGCGATGCGTGGCCACGATAAGAAGGCGTAATCCTTTTATCGCGACGACTCAGTCGATATTTATCGCATTTGATTGAGTCCTTATCTCAACTATGGGCGAAAAATTAAGTTCCTGCCACACGTACGCTTATATGGGGTAAAGAAAGGTTTTTATGTTGTATGACGGAAGGTTTTTCAAGTTGTTGGATCATCGATTTATCGCGAAAATGAGATTGCATCACTGTTTACATGTGCATATAGCTGTTTCTTGCACGAATATTTTTCGAAAACTGAACTGAATTTTTGTAGCGAGATATTCTCTATCATATTTTCCTAGCGTCCTTCACATAATGCCGGCAAATTTACAGAAGTGAATTGGCAAAAAAACTAAAGTTACGTCAGATTTTACCCCGAACGTCATTGACGCTACATTTAGTTTTGTAAATTCTCGCTTAAAGATATCATTTTGTCAAGTGATTATTTACCCACAACGTCTCATTTAACAGACCACCTACACGTTTTTGGCGCATTGCTACTTCTTTTAATCGCAATAATTTTTACAAATAGACCTTTTGCTAGCGAGTCATTTTGATATGACTTAAGTCCCATTCGAGACATTTGTAAAATAACTCAAGTCTGAGTCAAGTCTTTTCAATGTCAATTAAAAGCTATTCCATTCGTAGGCACTTGAACATTTGTACAAACAGGGTGCAGTTCGGCATCGGATTGAAAAGTTAGTTATCCGACAACCCCACTCCCCAGATAGATGGCTTTTATTTTCTGGAACCGAAACAACCAGGACGCAGTACAAAGTCACAAAGAAAATGACAGTTGTTTGTTCCAGGATGCAGCGTCAACTGCACCCTGTTTGTACAAATGTTCAAGTGCCTACGAATGGAATAGCTTTTAATTGACATTGAAAAGACTTGACTTGGACTTGAGTTATTTTACGAATGACTCGAATGGGATTTAAGTCATTTCAAAATGACTCACTAGCAAACGGTCTATTTGTAAAATGTATTGCCATTAAGAGAAATAACAAAACGCCCTAAACGTGTTTGGTCAAATATCATGTATCGGTATCAAGTTAAAATATCAAGTACCGGACATCACTAAGTAAACCTCAACTAAAAATCTCTTACCTGTCTAATAATCTTGCCTCGGTTCCGGTGACTGCGCACCAAGTGGTTCGATGCGTTGATGACGTCCTGATTGATGACGTCATGCTCGGTGACTGGGTTGACGCGCGATCGCTTCTCGTGGAAGACCGAGTAGCCCTTGGCGTGTTTGAGCTTGTTCTGACTGAGTCCTTCAACAACGGTGTGGTAGTAGTGCTTGATTTTCGTGCTGGGAGATAAAAGTTCGATGCTTAGTTTGGCGAATTAAGCTTAATTGGTTTAAATTACGTCACGCTCATAACGTAAGTGCCTAAGTCATTTTTCCAGATTTTTATATTTTTTGCCTAAGTCACTACTTGTTACCATCCCAATCCATAGAAAAAGTGGCTCGGTCATTTTTTTGCACATGCGCATGCGAAATGACCTGAAAATGGCAATGGCCCCTGAACTTTCAATGTATAAAAACGTACATCGTTTATCGCAAGCATTCGATTGGCCAAATGCACAGAAGCTTGACAGGAGATAAATAACTCACCGCTGCACGCGTTCCACCTCAAATTCGACGTAATATCCGCTACCGCAGCATTTTGAGCAGAAAGCAATACGTTTGCTGCCGTTCTGACATGCCCTGGAATTACACAAAAAGTTAGTTAATTTCAATTAATTTTCGGGCAATATATAAGGTTATTAATTTGGCAATGCGTATGCTGTTGTTTAAAAATGTAATTGCCATAGTTCCAAAAAAATACAGCAGATAGTTCATGTTAACTATTATTTGTAATTCTGTTGTCAAAATAATAAGTGAACTTTTCAAATCTATGAAAGCCCATATATAAGTAGGTTTTCAGATTTTATTTTAATATGTTACCTACTTTTATATTGGTATTGTTATTCCTACTAACTTATTTTCAAAACTACCACCAGTACTTTAAAATGGGTAAAAATGTCCTTTACTTCATTTCTTTATTTAAAAAATACAGTATGTGACAGCATAATATGTTCATTGTGCAAGCAAACGGTTTCCACTTTAAAGCAATTTTTTAACCTCCTTACGTGCTGCACTTGATCTTTTTCGAGGTGTTCGGAATCCTAACGCATACGCCGCTCTGTTCGTCGCAAGAAATCGAGCATAAGGCGGCCGAGCCAAACACTTCATCCTGTTCGAGACTTTCTCCTGTTAGAAACCAGTAATCGACGTTATTGTCGAAATCCAAAGGACTGTAAGAGTGCCCCATATAATCGATATTAGATCGAATCGATAACGAAGCGGCGCAGATGATTTTATCTTTCAATGGAGCGGAAGATTATTAACTTGGCTTAAAGTTAAGAATGTATAAAGATTATACAAAAGCAAATTTTTAACTAAAGTCCGTTTGCTAGAAAAGGGTTTCTGATTATTAATATTTAAAAGCATTATCACAGTATAAAAAATACAACTGTAAAGCAAAAACCACAACAAAATGCTGTTTAATCCGATATGAGAATTTTCTAAGTGAACACGTCTCCTATGACTAAGATGCTGTACCAAATGAGCAAAAAAGGCGACTCTTTTTATGTTGGCAAAACATTACTTTTTACCCGTACCTGGTTGGTAAGGTTCAGTTCTTGCAAATGTTTCCCGGTCTTCTAGTGACGACTTGAGACAGTACTGAAACGAGAGTTGTTATTTACAAAAATGATAATCAACAGTCTACATTACTAACCACTTAAAATTTTAACGTAGAATTAATATCAAAGCACATCGATAAGTAGGTAACATATTTAAAAGTTTCTAATAAATGCACGAATATTTTTCGAAAACTGAACTGAATTTTTGTAGCGAGATATTCTTTATCATAATTTCCTAGCGTCCTTCACATAATGCCGGCAAATTTACAAAAGTGAATTGGCAGAAAAACTAAAGTTACGTCAGATTTTACCCCGAACGTCATTGACGCTACATTTAGTTTTGTAAATTTCTGTTGTTAATACACATACAAAGTTTCTAATAAATCTTAATTTATTTTTAAGGTCCAAATATTCTATCTTATACTCTGATTGGCTTTAATATATTCAGTCTACGCGTAACTGCAAACTCCACTTGCTATTCTACAAGATTACAAAATAATATATTTCAAATTTACCCAAAGCCAGCAAACAATCTATGAATCATTTTTTCATTTAATTTCAAAATATATTGAGAAAAAAGCACACACACTTACCCGTGTTAGGCAATTTCAAGTAAGTTGCTGAACAACGAAATATTAGATTTTTGGGCATTTTAAAACTTTGACTTAAATGTCTTGTAAGTTTGGCAATTGCAAATTGCAATAGTTATTAGCATCGTCAGCCAAATTGTCATGCCTGAGTGAGCATAAGGAATTATGTTGCTGACGTGGTTGAAGTTTATTGCAAAACAGTCTGGGATTAATAGGCAGCGCACAGTAGTATAGGCAAGTCTATATTAAGTAATCAATAAAGTGTCTCTTACCTTGTAAGCGTATAAAGCAGTTATGTTTTTGACAGTTATGTCTCTCGGGCTATATTGTCCGTCGTTTTCAGCAGTTCGACATCTTTTGTAAATACGTTCGATTTCTTTTTTTGATATTGCTGGAAATCTGTTACAAAATAATTTTTATTTTTTTAAGGAAATTTCGAGTAACTTAAGCTTAACAGAAAGTTTAATGTTGCGCGGAATTTAGGTGTTGTTATGTCTGTTACAGTCCGATATAATCATTTATTTGTACTAATTTAGAACAGAATTGTTACTTTTCATATTAAAGTATGATGATTCATATAGCTTTTCAAAGCGGCAAAAGATTCACTGTGAAATTTTAAAGATAAAAGCACGATTACAGACTAAATTATGGTATTAGTAAATTATATGCCTAAATTATTTTTAATAACAAACGCTATTTGGGTAAGGTAATTTCCTTACTTTTATATCTGCGAAGAACCTTTTTTATACTTGGCTATTTAAAATAGAAAAATTCTATATTTAATATTTACATACAGAAAATTCAAAACGTTTACCACAGAATTTAAAACTCGCCTAAAAATTCCAAAAAAAATAAACATATAATTTAACTTTTCATAAGGTTAGTTGGTCCCCTCTATATACTCAGCTATCTGCCAGCTGCGTAAAATTATCAACTGCAAGATCAGCCGTACAGTTAATAAAATCCATATCTCACATTATCCAGGTCCTATCACCCGATCACTGTTTTATCTAATCTACATCCACTGCCCCTCTATCTATTGTAGTTGTACTTGATCAATATTTGTAAACAGACTCTTCGTATTCAAAAAACGAAATTCGACTTGCAAAAATTAAAAACTGCACTTTAAACTTTTATATTTGTTTGTCTATTAGATTTCACTTTATTGTGCCTTAACCTATTAATACCGCAAGTTACCTGTACTAAATCCTGTCAAAAAGACCTCAAATGCAACATATGCTTAAGTTCGACTTTCCAAGTAAAAACTGTTTGTCAAAAGCCCCTTAATCTGCTTAGTTTGGGCCAACAATTGGTTTTATTATTCGACAAACATAAACATTGTGAGCTAATCAATTGCAAACGCTTATGGCAATGTTTGACCCCTTTGGGGGTACATCGACAAGCCTAATGTGGTCCATGAAAGGCGTTATTAAAATCATGGTGAATAATTTAAAAGTAAAAAAAAATTATTTTAAAGGGGTCCGCGTTAAAAAAAGTTTAAAACCCCTTGGCTTAAGTTAATACTTAAAGTACTAGACTACTCACACTCCAACCGTTATGCTTCAAAGTAATGTATATAGTAGAATTCATGGCTAACTCACACGAGGTACTCTAGCGTCGCGTCTGGCGCATTCCTCCTTATGTACTTGACGTCGCGCGATCCACGCTGCTCCTCCGCGGTGGAAGACGAAGAAGATCCAGCGACCTCCGAGAGGCAGGAGCGAATCTCCTCCTCGTCAATTTCAAACGCTTCAATCCTTGCGTTCCAGAGTCCTCTACGCGCCAAGCGGTCGTTTGTCTCCATGATGGAAAACACAGAGCTCTCGCTAACGCAGGTCGAAGTGCGACTGGAAAGCAGCGACCTACTACAACTGCTGGTAGACCGCGACGAATTCGGCGGGGTTTCGGAACTCGAAAGCCCGCGGATCGATGAGCTGCTGTCCCGGGGTTCGGCCGGGTTTACTTCGCTGTAGGGCGGCGGAGGCGCAGGTGGGTAGTACTCCGTAGAGCCCAGCGGCCAGCAGTACCAGTCCGACTCGAAGGGCGGGGCGCTGGGCGCTGGCGACTCCATTTTTGGTCCCGTTTGTTTAGGGGTCGGATCAGCTAAGCTGCGCTTCTAAACCTATAGCTGTATAGTTTCGTCTGCGATGGAAATATTTATGTGTTAAACCTTTCTTAGCCTGTCTTTCACAGGTACCCTAGTTTAAAAAAAGTGATAAAAGTCCAAAAATACTCATTTTATATATTTTTCGAACACACCTGCGTGTTTATAATAGTTAACCTTGGCTGTTTTCTCCTCAGCTGGGTTCTAATTTTCTTTGTTGCTTATAGTTAAACCAAAATATTACTACGGTTCTAATCTCATTTTCATTAATAAGTAGTGTTTGACTTTGATTGTTTCGACCTTAAACATGGTATGGCGGAAAAAACTCGCTGTCGGCAAATAGGCCGTAACAAGCAATTATAACTGACTGCTAATTATTCACACTGTTTAGTTTTCAAAACTGATTTTGTTTTCGAATTAGGTATGGTATTATTCCTTATTCTGATTTGCAGATAAATTTTTCATTCATTGACTTACTGCAGCAACGGAGAATGTTTTGCCTTACACCCAGTTTTCAAAGTGAATTTGCCCATCGGTCGCTCGCCTTTGATATTTTACCCTAAGCTCAATTACAACATTCGCGCAATTGGACAATTTCTCTTTTGGCGACGAAGGTGTCCAATAACTGAACGCAAAGCGAACGTTTGAAGTAAACCCGTCTTCGCTAATTGGACGTCCCGCAATTTTCCCGATATGCCGTCTATTGTTCGTTTAACGTCAATTAGGCTACATTTTTGATGGATGTTAACAGGTTTTCGAATTAACGCTCATTAAAAATCCGCCCTAATGTTTTAATTACTTGTGTGTGCCTTTTTTGCTGAAAAAGTTTAATTGACTAGGCCAAAAGTTTTCAGACTGTGCGTTGCGCCGCCCTGGTGCGTCGTTTTAACTTTCGGAGGGCGTCGCAATATGATTCATTTCGTATCTAATCAATTTAAATAATAAAGTTCTATAAGTACTAATGGTTATCAGCCCTGATATGTGCATTTTAAATCATTGTTACAAGGAACTACAGTAATTGATTACTATTTTGTGATATAAAAAATTAGTAAATAATAATTAAAAATTCAGTAGAATTCCAATTTCTAGGGAACCAAATTTTTTAAAGGTCGCAAGAAAAAGAGTTTTAGAACCACTGAACTAGACTAATTTTTTCCCTTTCGCTATAGCTTTACCTTACTGCTGCTTAAAAATCTCAAATTCCCACGAAAATTAAGTACACCAGGTTAGCTACTATCTGCGCTAAGTTCCCCGCTAAAGAAACAGCCACACAGTCATTAAAATCTATATCTCACATTATCGGTAACCCCGATCAAACGTGTTTATCTTATCTGCCGTCTTTCTTTTATCGCCTGGACGTGCGACATGTGTGAAGCGAGTCATACCTTGTTTGTATTCCGTGGCACGCTTCCTATAGCCCAATAGATGGGCGTTTTGGGGTGGGCTGGTTAAAAATTGAAATCGGATGTTATCGATTAAAGTGAATTTCACCCATTTAGCCATTTTTGTCAAAAGAAACCGAATTTTCCTTGCTCATGGGTTTATATGCAGGTTATTGTAGTAATTGTAAAGGTTGCTTACTATTATAAAACATTATAATGTCTAGTTTGCAATACGATGCCAGTATATCTTCAAAGCGCCTTACGATTTCTATTACTCAATTTTGCTGATCAAGTATAATGTTACATCAGAAATAAAACACGCTTGTCCTTAACTTAGCGCAAAATATTATGCGATTAAAACAGCATCTTCCTTTTTGCAACTTAAACTTTTATCTAACTGCTTCCAAATAATCTCAAACGCATATAACACTCGGCTTAATTAACTCCAAAAAAACGCTTTCCAAATCCAAGACCTGGATCAAATGCACGCAAAAAAACTGAGTTCGAAGTCGGGAGACTTATCCTCGCCTCATCTCATCTCGATCAGATAACGGATGAGCGCGCTGCTAATCTTCATCAGTCATCTATTTGCCCGAACACGAGCCTCCAGGAAAATCCGAAGGATCTGATGGTTCGTAAAGCCACCGCCACATTATTCTGATGATGCTGATGCTGATGCTTGTGGCATCTGATCGTGGATCATACCTTATCCCGTGTAACGAGATCTTGTCTGAAACAACACGTCTTCTGTGTGCGAAGGGCAAGGGGGGGGGGGGGGGGGGGGGGGGAGGGTTTGACGGACTTGGTGGGCGATTTTTTCGAGAGGGGTTTTTCAGGCGTGCTTGTGAATGCTTGAGCTTTGTTTTCTTGGTGTTTTTACGCAATAATTTGAATGTTGTTATAAGATAACGTGTGCCAAGTGTCATTTATGTTTTTTTTTGTTGGTACTTTTATATTTCGTACAAAGCTTGTGTGTAAAAGGGTTGTGTGTTTGTAGAAAGCGTTTTTTCTTTATATTTTAAATGTTCCTTTAGTAAGGTAGTGTATTTTTACACTAAAAATGTTTTTCTTTTACATATTGTGTTTGCAATTGGTATTGATTTATCACACATTTCAAGTGTTTGACGTCGTTCCTATCTGTAAAACACTTTTTTATCAGGAAAATTACGCGAAACGTTTCAAAAAAAGTAGAAAAGATAAAATATAGGACACGCAATACCATTTAGATTTAGAAGAATAGAAATCTTAAAATTAATTTCTTTATATTATTTTGTTCCCATGAACTCTGTTAAAATAGGACTAACTAGGTTAAACTGAAAGGTTTGCAAGAAAAAAATATATGTTTCTCATTTCGTAAAAAAATATTTTTTTGAACTGTCTAATAAAATTAAGGCATGCTGCTAACAGTTGGGACTCTTTTCAATAATAAAAATAAAAAACAACAAAAGTTTACCCTCTCCGGTCGGCAACCATATACGAACCCAAATCTCGGCTTAAATCCCGAAATCTTACCTGGAAAGTTTGCCACCTACGAGAGATTTTTTGGCGAGGAGGAAATTGACTCAGTGACCGATGGGCGGACGATAAGAGGCCGACGGCTTACCGAGATAAGAAAATAGACTGTTTATCTCTGATCGTTCGTGACCAGACCGTGTATTACTGGGACCTATAGGGTCTCTATAACAGACTTGGACAACTATAGATTTATTTTCGCTTTTTTAAATTAGATTGGTATTAAAATTGGAGCATTGCAGTTTTTCTTAATTAGATTAGAATTAGATCATTTTTGTTCTCCAATTAGAATTATGGAATTCTTTAAAACCAAAATTTAAACTAGAATTAAAAAAATAATCAATTACCTTCCAGTCGTTACGACCAAAGTGTATCAATTTACATTCTTTATTTCGACTGAGGGACTAAAAATACTATTTGACAAAGTAGCATTTTTGAAAAAATCCGAAATTAGATTAGAATTAGGGCTCATAAGTAATGCACGAACTTGATTAGAATTAGAATTAGCCGCATTTCGATCTGATTCATTGAGTTAGAAAACCAGAATTATTTTGTTGTCCAAGTCTGGTCTCCAGGCCATGACCTAACCGGGACCTGGGCGTGTTTGTGTCTGACCTGTCTCATCGCAATTCTATCTCGGCACTTTATCAAGTCTCCTATCACTGATTGGATCGGAACGGAGGGTAATTATCTGGATTTTTTTCAAAAGAGATAATGGAGAGAAGAGGGCGAACTTAATAAAGTTCGAACGGCGATTTTATCTGGGAAAAGGATGTAAAAGCCGAGATGACATTCTTCATGCCTTAATTAAGTCAAGTCAACGGTGTTGTTCTTCAGTCATTTTTTTTTATTCTATGTATTTAGTGTATCACATATTTGGATTATTGTTGTATATAATGTAAATAAAGTAGAGCTTATCTTGGAAAAATATATGAAACTATTCTTTATGCCCTAATTAGGCAAGAACAACACATGTTTCCTAAAAAATGTCGTTTGTATGTTTTAATAAATTAATTAAAAATCTCAGGCTTTAGATTCTGCCTAACAACCACATTTTTCGTGGATATCTGAATATTTAGGTCGTTTTTAGATTTATTGTATATATACCATGGGTTTTATTTGTCATTGAGTATAAGACAAAGATAATAACGATATGAGTGGTATACAGTGCATATCGCCGTTGATTAATGATAATCTGATCAACTATCTTACCACTTGTTTAATCTTAAGCTGAATCGTGTCGATTTCAGACATGTTAACACCTGACCACAAAAATGTACCGGTAATAAAACTTTTATTTTAAACTAATCCACCAAAATGTTACTTTAAGTAAATTTTCTACAGGTATTTTATTTTAATTTATTCAATAGGACGATTTAGTGTACCACGTATTTATTTTTTGAGATACATAATGTACTCTAGTTTTAGATTATCTTCTACATGGCTCGGAACAACAAGTTTATCTTTTTTACGCCCCAATTACCTTATTTATAATATGTTTTTTAAATCAGTTGTTGTGTATGGGATATTTAAACTATTTTAATTTTATAATTTAACTCCATGTTAACCATTAAATATAATGGGGTATTTAACTGTCATTTTAAAGACCTACAGCTCATTTGAGATTGCTGTTTTGATTTCTGCCCACGAGTAGAAGAAGGATAAGATATGAATGATATGCATCACATAAAGTGCAGATAACTGGTGATTTTTATTGATAATCAGCTGAATAATCTAACCAAAAAGTTACCCTTGTACAATCTTAGAGAGAGAAAGATAGAGTGCATAACGGCGAATTTAGAAACGGTAACACCTAAACAACATCAGCAAATCTTAACAGTATTGTAAATCAGGCAGAAGAGCAAAATAACAAAAACTTCCATGCAATACAAAATTTCAACCAAATTCACCTAATCCTCCTCGTAAAAATTTCTTGACAAATATCTACTATATAACGCAAAATTCGTAACCCGGGTAACTTAATTGATTTTTTATCACCCGATCGATCAGACGAACTAAATGCGTCATCGGTCAGAAATGTCTGTCACAGTTTGTCCGCGCGGTGGAGATAAAGATCACAAAACGCTGACGTGTACGATGCCGATTTTGATGGGGAATAACCGAAGTCGAGTAAATACGTTTAGGAATGTTGCAATTTGTTTAACGTGAGTAATTGCCCTAAATCCGGGATGAGCAACCTACATAGTACTGCGGATTACATATATTTGATGAGTGTTATAGGTTACAAATTTAACAAGTGCTGTATATTTAACAATTGGAAGTTTCGGTGAAAATGATAATGTTGAAATAATAAGGTAATGGTTCTTAACTTGTGGATAAGTACTGCCAAAGTGGTAATGTCGTAATTTTAAAGAGTTACTTTAGTTTTAAAAATTATATGAGATGCTATATTTGTCACCTAAAAAGCTTAAAGTACTGTTGGATCTTTCAAACGCTTTAATTTTGTATTTCACCTAAGTGTGTAAGTTTATTCTTTAATTTATGGCAGTTCATACATTTCTACTTTTTAAGTGGTAGGTGAAATCCTTTAATTTTTTCTCAGAGATACCGAATCTAAACAGGTTAAGAAGAACTGGTCTATAAAGTTAAACACAATGCTATACCATCAATAAGATACACCACAATATTTAACCTTAAATTTTCTTCATAAAACGTTTCCAGAAATAGCAGTTGTCCATTTGTGAGTTCCGGGTTTGGTGGCACGTGACGATGGCTGTGACGTCACAATAATATCGCACGTGATTTTCTGTGAAAAACTGGGTTTGTTGCTTTTGTCCGTTGTCAGCAACTACTGGCTCTAAACAGCTGAAGGCTCCATTTTCAGAACGACTCAGTGTCTATTTTTAGCTTTTAAGTGACAGTTTACTCTACTTTATAGGTTAATTGGGTTCGTAAGTTTCTAGTTGCTTTAAGATTAGCAGGATTCCAATGTCTTTTATTTAAATTGTGTATAAACAGCACAAAAATTAGGCAAAAAGTTGGCCAGGCCCTTTAAATGTTGGCCGATTAAACTGGCCCGGTAAATTGCGTCAGAGTCACAAGTTTTACAAGAGGGGATTGAAGAGGCTTGAGGGCAAGTTGACAACGTTTTGAAACACGCCTAGCTATGACGAATAGCGCAGCACTTGCCTTTATGTTACTGCTGATTCTGTAGTTCAGGGTTCAGCCAGCCTGCGACAATAGTTACAAATTTTTATGCGACCATTGCGTTTTTATTAAATTTGTGTTGATCTTTTGGGATGTATAGTGTCGATTTGTTTTTTGGTTTGCCAGCTATTAACACTTTATGTAGAATTTTAGCACTTTTATTTTTAGATACTTTAATAGCGCGATTCCTTTTTTTTATTAAGGCCCCGTTGTAAACATTCTAATAAATCGCGTTATTGTGGACTATTTCATCTATAAGTACAGTTGCTAAAACTGGTGTAGTTACAGACGTAGGACATGTTTTAAAAGATCTTAGGAGAAATTTAAGATACCGTTTCAGTTCCTAAAACAATTTTTTGTTGGCGTGACTCACAAAAATCTAGCTGAGCCAAAGTATGTAACTATGGAAAGGGGATTATATTAATTTCGGTGCACAACGTAATGTATGGCTGCGGTTAACGCAGTAAGCTCGAGTAAAACACATGTTTGTCCAAATTATGTACCCGTTATAAAACCTGACGTTCGATGCAGTGAACAAATTTTCAACTAAAATATTAGTTTAAATACATACAAGAAGATGGTCTGGCCTGGTCAAAAAACGACAAGGTCTGGTTAGAAAAAACATTTTGTACCGAAACCTTTTACCTTCAAAACATTATTTACCTTGAATCTTGAACGTTCCGGATTATTTTCACCACTGGAATAAGGTTCTGTTATTTGACTATAGTTGCCACCCCTTCTGTAGTTTCAGTTTGACAAAGGCTGCTAACAAGCCTAAAGGTCGTTCGTGTATTTATTTCGTGACTTTCAGCAGACGATTTAAATACATCAGTTTGATTTCGTTGGCCATTGATCGATGGGGCGTCAGTGACTATAGTCTGTGGTTCGTGCTAATTGAGTAACATCCTATTTTAAATGGATATTTGGATGCTGATTACTGGAGTTTTGGGTGGATTTCGTGTAGTGAATGGTTAAGCTGAAATTTGTTAATCAAAATGTAAAAACTTGAACAAAAGTGAACTTCTAATGATTTCTAGTTTTTTAGGCTTTAACTGAATGGCGCAAATAATAATTATCGCTCTTAAAAAACGCAAAAATAACTAAAAGCATGTTTATTTTGATTGAAAGTTAGTAGGTCTATTGATAAAGTACACAAAATTATAAGATAAAAACAGTAACTAATTGTTTTCTGTAGAACCTATAGATGAAAAACTTAAAATCAGGAAATTAAACAACGTAAAACATGACGTGCCAAAACAGAACCAATTTCCGTAAATCACTCGCAAAATCAGTCGGCCACTAGTTGCTTCCCCAGCTCAAGAAATCAAGGCAGTCACACGAACAAACCAGCAGCAGCAGCAGCAGCAGCAGCAGCAGCAGCAGCAGCAGCAGCAGCAGTAGTAGCAGCGGACGCCGGTTCTTCGCTTGTTGATTTCCCTTTCCGGAATACGCCAGGCAATTGCGCCCAAGCCTAGATGACAGAGCGTCACATAGCACGCTTGTGGCGCCCAATTAGGCCGCACTCTACTCACTACAGCTTTTTTGCTATTCGTGAAGGCTGGCCTTGATTACCGTACAGCTGGGCTTGGCTTTATTTGTGAATAGTGGGTGCTGGATTTGTGTTTTTTCCGAGAAATTTTAGGCGAGTGTTAGGGATTTGTTGTTGTACGGGGAGAGAAGTTCATGCTGAACTGAATGCTGTACAGTTTTGGGAGATTAAACGTCGCCCTATAGTTGTGTCAGTTGTTTAGTTAAACCTAGCATTATCTTCAAAGGTGTAACTGTAGTTTTGTAGTTAGTAACGTCTTACAAAAGGAAGTAAGTTCTTAGAAATGCACTATTTCGAATAACTTTGTAGATAAGTTGTTTTACTAAAAAGGGCAGCTTCGGACCTAATTTGTATTTTGCTGTTTTTTCTTTAAGGGTTGTTTATTTGGCGCTCATCTAGGATCCCAACACAACGAACATTCTTTGGGTTTGGGCTAGCGTTTGGGTTTGGGTTGGTTAAGCAATATTATTAAATAATTATACTTGAACCTTCCTCACCCAAACACTAACCGGCAACCTAACCCAAATTTTGTGGGTTGCTCTAATAATTGTTTCAACGCTGTGGTAGAATTCTCGACCAGCGCCGTTTATTTTGTTGTTTAACAGTGACAAAAACGGCATGTCAGAATTCCACAATTACGTTATTTTGCCCAAACTTACAGTTATGTAGTTTGACTGAAAAATAGGAGTAACTAACTCTAAAAGTATTTTCTTGTTTTCATTAAGGTGCAGGTTTATTCTGTTGTTAAATAGTACTTTTACACATCCTAAAACAAAACACTAAAGCCGCCAAAATGAATTGTGGAATGAAATTCATAAAGTACCTTCTGTTCGCATTCAACCTAATCTTTTTCGTAAGTACAATTTGCCTAAACTACTTGCGTGTACAATCGTACAACTCCATTTGCTTGATTTCTATGCTATAAAGGTTTTACCAAACATCGTACTAAAGGTTTTACCAACATCAGTAAGGCATTTATAAATTACCTGTTATAAACATTTCCATTTAATTGCGCGATTACGGCACTAATTGCTTGGGACGCAATACTAGAGCCAACTTTTGAATCCTAATTCGCTTAATACCACGTTGAGAACTAGTAATCGACAAACGGATACGAAATCGGTTTAAAATGATATTTTTAACTCAATAAATAAATCAAGCAAATTTTTGCTTTTAAAATCGCTACTGTAAATCCCACTATATTACCAAAGTCTTATTTCTCTGAATAACTCAACCCATATTGCTTAAGTTCCATTTTATGACTTGGCCTTATTTTTTTCTCCCAACCCCCTCAAATATCCGATATGCATCTCAAAACTAAACTATCGCCTTGTTTCATCTCAAACCGATATGCCTTTGATTCAGCCATATTTTAGGATATTTGTTGTGTATGCTGTATGACGTTTAATATGACGCTATCTGAAACCTAGCGAAACATTTTAACTTTCCATAAATTAGCTTGGTCCCTTAAAAGTTACTTAAATTCCCATTTTATAAATGTACAGCGACGTAAAACGCTTATTAATTGTGAGACTAGTCAAGGTCAACACCATTCTTTGAAAAGTGTTTCGGAAAAAGGGTATAGTTCACCTTCATACGCAGTTTCTCGACACATCATAGCTCAAAACAGGCGTTGTGTTTGTTGTTGGTCGTTTAAATGCGATGTCCTCTATTCTAAAAACATAACAAAACATTTCACCTTTCTATAAGTTAACTCAGTCTATTAAAAGGTATTTAGATTTCCATTTTATAAATGTACAATCAGCGATTTTAAACGCCCATTAAATGTGGAACTTACTAAACAACGTCGTGATTTCCCTTTTAAAAGTGTTGGTAAAGCAAGAAAGTTCACCTGTATAGGTCGTTTCTCATGTTATAATTGTATAAGTAAAACGCACCTTAAATGTGAACTGCCTAATAATGGTGCATATACGGAGAGCGATAAATCTGGTAATAAATACACTGTTAAACTCCAAAGTGATATCCCTATGTGGTGCTAAAATGTCGGTAAGGCAAGAAAATTTACCCGCGTAGGCAGTTTCTGATCCTCAAATACCCGATATCTCCCTATACGTATCTCAAAATCATCGGCCTTTCGTATCTCAGATTTTCGGCATAGCGATGATAGCAATCGGTGCCGCTGTGGAGATTAAGTACAGGAGCTTGGTTGCTCTCACTGGAAGCGCTCTTTCCGCAGCTCCCATCCTTGTCATATGCATTGGAGTCTTCATCTTTATGATCGGTAAGCGCTAGACCAGAGATCACCGAACTACGACCGCCCGCGGCACATTTCAGTAATAAAAATAAAGTACTATGTCTATGTTGAAAATGAATAAAGAGTTCTTCGAAACCATCAAAATGATACCTACTTCTGTATGGGCTTTGATATTCTTATTCCGTCTTACTACAACCTCCGACCATTGAAGTACATTTAAAATGTTGTTGAATGCAATTTTCAATACTCTTGTATTAATAAAGGGATATTCGAAACTTTCCAAATAACGCCTACTTGTGTATGGGCTTTTTATATTCTTACAACGTCTTACTGCAATTTCAAACCATTATGTCCATTATATAACAAATTCTTGTGATTGCAAATGCTATCAGTTATCCGGCCCGCGATGGTCAGGCCTTATGATTTATCTGGTCTTTCATGAGAAAAGTTTGTGAACCCTGCTCAACGCATGGTGTTAACTGTGGGATTAACAATTTGTAAGCATTTCTTTAAAGAGATATTCGAAACGTTGGAAATATGCAACCTTCGTCTGTATGATAATACTTCTATACGCCCATCTTTCACAGTTTCCACAATTATTCGACCCATCGAAGCAATATACAGAGAAGTAATGCACTTTAGCCACGCCCAAGAGTACTTAAGCCGGACTTGTCGCATCTCTATAGCGTGTTTATTGTTTACCCTTTGGCCTCTACAAAGTGCACATTTGAATGCAATAAAGCCGATCTGCATACGCCGGTTGACAGTCCGCCCTTTGTATGCAAGTGCATTGGACCTAGTTAGGAGTCAAATGGCGTGTTTGTGTATACATAGGCGGCGAACTTTCAAAATTATACGGCGTTAGTTTCTAACCAGTGTAAAATTGCCTATTAATTACAAAATGTGAGCTCTTATAGGTAACAGCTTTGAGCTGTTGCATGTTATCACTAAAACAAATTATTTCTTCTTTTATACCTTTCTTATAGCGCTTTGAGCTAAAAAAGTTTCCGATTAAATGGGCGATTACATTGAAAAAAAAAAAACATTGCATTTACGTTAATTTAAAAACGTACTTTGGGGTTCTACAGCCTCCTACCCATATGATAATTCAGGAAAGTTTTAAACACTTTTGGTGAACTGAAACTGTTCTACAGGAATTAATTTTGCTTATTTATTAATAACTTTGTCGAATCCCAGTGCGTTTAGACGCCCTGTTAAAAATTCAGCAGGTACTGAAAAACGCTTTGCATACTCACGTTCGGCCCTGTGTACGGCCTGTCGTGGAGGTTGCCTGCTTGTTGATTTTGGAGCGGTTGGCATTTCCTGGTGCCGGCAGTGAGGACTTATGAGCAGAGGCGTGACCGCAGATTAATTGTACACAGTCACACACCTTTGATAAACAATTGTACCATAAACTTGCCTAACTATCGGTATTGTTTATTTTTTATTAAGCTAACCAATGGCGGAGTCTTTAGAGCATATTTTTAAAAACTATTATTGAATTATTTGAACAGTGATGAATTTTTTAAAAGAAAAAAAAATTAATCAAAAAACCAAACCTTTTTAGCACTGGACATATTTATACTCCATTACAATTTCACATTTTTTGTATCGAAAACACCAGGTTTTCCTCGTCTGCTTGTTTTTTAACGTCAATTTATGACGTCAGCTTTAACGAAATCATGGCGATTCCAGTAAACGCGAACAAAAAGAAATGGGCGTCATTTTCTTAACCTGATATTATAGCCGTTGTAGCTGAAATTAGGACAATTTCAGGTGTTTTTTCGGTGTTACAACATTACTATTTCCTCGTATTTTATTGCCTTGCTTTTTGTGCCAAAGCAGCGTTCGCTAATGTTCGTCAGAACCCCAGTACAACTACAATTTGTATTCCAGGCTTCTTTGGATGCTGTGGTGCCTACAAGGAAAACTACTGCATGGTCACCACTGTAAGTAGAACAGCTATATTACCTATACAAATACGAGAAAATATAACGTGTAAATCTCTCTCCTTTTTTACTAAAAAAATTGAGAACGAAACTATTATGCATACTCTCATTTTGCCTGTTGAGGAAAATTACATTTCTGTATTTACAGTTTCTTATAAACAATAAAGAAAGGGAATATTGTTGTATATTATGACACTTTTTAATTTCCATTTAATTACTATATGCCTCTTCCTATATATTTGTTTGGCCGATGCCTCGATAGTTTCTTTTACAAGTTTTTTTATGTTTAGCGAATTTGTCTGGCGTTTAAAACTTTATAGGGTTGGTATTTGGAAAGTTGAGTATTTTATGGTATTTTTCTCATACCCTTTAAAGTAAAATGTTAACTTTGAGCATGTATGACTTGATGTGTGAATTGTGCACTTACTCACAAAATGATACAAGTTTTGTTACAACTCTCATGGCTAAAGTCGTTATAACGTTTAAAAAATATTTCTTTCTTCAGTTTGCTGCCTTGATGGTCTTCATCTTGATTTTGGAATTTGCTGCCACCATTTCTGCCTACGTTCTCCGTGCTAAGGTAAAGCAAATATGCATCTTTTTATTTAAGATTTCTGATAATGTCGGTTTGGGCCGATACCCGATGCCAAGTGGTAGTATCGGTATTCGTCCGATACTAGAGTATCGGTGCCGACCCGATACCTAAGAAATTAGGTATAGTTTCGGGTACGTATGACGTCACGTATCGATTTTACTTTAAATCGTTCATATTTTGATTAGCAGAAATACCTATGTATGATGTATATTGTACAAAAGCAATATAACTTTTTATCAGGGGCAATTGATATCCACGAGATCTTATCACATAACCTAAAGTTCTGTTAACAAACGTAGCTATTACTCTTAAAAAGAGATTTTCATTGCTATAGTTAGTAGGTAACCTAATGTTGTACGAAAACCCTCATGCAAGTTTTTACACGTCAGACAGATGTTTATCACAGAAGTTCATTTAGATTTGAAAAGATATTTAAAAAAATATCAAAAAGTTCGGTTTGCAAGAACAGGCATCGGCCATCTTATCGGACTTCTCGCAAAGTAAGCATCTTCTAATTTGAACTTCGATTTTACTTTCCAGGTTGAGCATTACTTGGCCAAGTCGATCATGAAGTCCATCACAGAATACAAGTCTGAGACGAAAGGAGCTTTCGACTTTATCCAGAAACAAGTAAGTTTCCCAAAGTGGTTTGATTTTTGGTCACCTGCTCAGTCGGGAAATATAACTATACGAAATCGAACGATTTAAGACAAAAATATTTAGCATATCCTCATGGAATTAAACAAGTTGTTTTCAGGATTTATTGTGCAGACCAGTCGTTCTCCACCTTTTGCAACCGCGTACCACATAGTGGAATATACCGTCGCTGCGTACCCCCCATAGTTCCTTAAGAAATTATTGTTTTTAAAGTTTCTTGATGCCTGACTCGGATCTAGGGCTTTTCTTTGGTATGGGGAGGATCACAAAGCTTACAAAACACTATAGCAAATCACGACGTTAAAACCTAAAAACAAAACTTTTTAAATTTGTAATTTTGCCAATGTTGCCAATTTTGCTTATGTCACTATAGCAATGACGTAATTTGGTCTCGGGTCAGGCGGAGGTACTTATCATCCAAAATATCAATCTACAAAATACCTGGCATCAGTATTGTGAGAGAAGTGCTACAGACAGCGTTAAAACTGCAATTCGTCTTGGCGCTTTATAAATCACTCAGCTGCTTGGCGCGTATGACAAAGCGGCTGCAAATAACTCCGGCTTCCGCGTATGTCCCGGATTTGTGTGGGCGACTGCTTTTAGCTCTATACCAACACTGACTATTTGTTATCCACCGGCAAAATCTTGTTTCCTCGTTCGGCCGAATTTTGACACTTCGTGCCTTTTAATGTCGAAATTCCACACCCGACAATGCCTAAAAAATTGGCAATAAGATTGCCATGAACCGATAATAATTCACTCGGCAATGTTTTACTAGTTTATTTTTGTCAAGAGGAACAAAAGTAAAGAAGTTTGTGGCCTCGTATTTTTCCAAATGCACTCTGGAATGTTTGCCATTGTAAACTCTGATCATTTTCAACTCAACAGAATTAAATAAATAATGAGTTATTTGAAACGTTCAAAATGATACCTACTTCTGTATGGGCTTTGATAGTCTTATTATGTCTTACAGGCTTTCTAATTTATCTTTCAGTTCAAATGCTGCGGATCCCTGAACTACACTGACTGGAATTCAAGTGCTGTCTTTCAGAAAGACGCCAAGACTGAAATCACGAAACTAAACGTGACATCTCGTGAGTGGCTTTAGTTTATTTATTGTTTTGTAAAGGTTTGACTTACTCAGGTCTAAATCAAACCTTTTATTTAGAACCACAACTTAACTCTACTGTAGTTTAAAACAAACTTTTTGATTTTGTTATCATTAATAGGCCTGAATTACTGACAATTTGTCAGACATCAAACTTTTGCTTAGAACCACAACTTGTGGTAGTTTGCTATATATTTACGACAAAAACAGTTATCAAGAACATAAATTAGTCGCAATTCTTTGCCTGTATGTGAGTACTAAATTAGCCATATTCCATAACTTACCTTAATCAATGGTGGAAAATTACACAGAAATAATTGCTAAAAAAGAGCATTTGAAAATAGGGAATTATCTTTAACAAAAGCAAGATGAAAAGCATTAACTCTATTGTAGCTAGACACAAATTTTGTCGTCATTGATAAACTTTTATACAAAGGCTACAATTAGCTGAAATTTGTCAAACCCCCAATAGTTTAAAGTTTGCAGTTGATACAACAAGTTGTTGTGACCGCAGTTTAAGGTGCTGATGTGTGTAAATTTTCTAAGTACAAGACCAGTTTATTATATACTACAGAAACTAGGGGGTAAAGTACACAATACACACACTACAGCGATTCATTTACCCGCCGTCGTTAATTAGGTTGATAGTTCCCTGCTGTTGGCTTGACTGATGGGCATCCGGCCAATCTGGTTGTCAACTTTGTTAAGAGCTTATTATAGCACTCGACCAGGAATTAGGCGGGCCTGTGATGTGCTATGCATTCCAGGCATTTCCAGACTTCCGGCTGGCAAAACCATTTTTTGACCCTTTAGGCTTAAAAAATAAAACTATTCACGGCCTTGGCCTGTACACATTTGTGGCAGCAATGCACCACCCCGTTCGGCTTGCGTCATTTTTAAAATTATTTTTGACATATCTATATTAAATTAAAAAGTTCTATACTGAAAATAGGTTTTTATTGTATTTAACCAGAATAACTTATTTTCTGTATATACTATACCTGTTAGCAACAACATATGTTTAAAAAAGACTATTTAATATGACGTAATAAGAATATCAAAGCCCATGCAGAAGTAGGTATCATTTTGAACGTTTCGAATAACTCTCTATTCATTTTCAACATAGAGAGAAGGCACTGATAGTAAGTGTATACCGCTGAGGGTGACGTCTGAAAGTGCCTGAGGTGGACGTACTATCAGTGCCTTCTCTCTATGTTGAAAATGAATATAGAGTTATTCGAAACGTTCACAAATGCAATCTTTACTTTTGCATGGGCTTTGATATTCTTATTACGTCTTACTACAACCTCCAACCATTATGCTCCACTAGTTAATATGTATAATCAAAACATCCCTATTTGTTTAAAAAGGTATTTAAATACTGAATTTTTTAGTAATTTGAACATTGGAGTCCATTTTGAAAGTTTCGAATATCTCTATATGTATATCTCTAATCAAAAGGGTCCATAGACCTCAGTTAAAGAACCCCTGCCTTACAGTGTTAATGTTCTTATAGCGATGAAAATAATATTTTAGCTTGACCTAATGAAGTTGAGATTGCTGACAACTGTTTTTTGTTTTTCTAGCGGCCCCGATTCCGGTGCCCGACAGTTGCTGTGTTAAAGAAGTAAAGAACTGCGGTTTGATGAGCACAAGGACAATCAACACCAACGTAAGTCGTAGGGTGCATTTTCCTGAATTTTCAAACAGTGTTTTTTTGTAAATCAGCTGTAAATGCTGAAAGCCAAGTGCCAAAATTGTAACACGTTTTTTCAAAACCGCAAGTTTCATTTTATCATTGATAGTGTTGTGTTTTAATTTATGTACTTCCTGTATACCACCTTCTAAGATGAAAAAGTTACATCTAAAAGCTTGGGTTTTAGACGACCTAGAGGGTGTTACGAATTTCGTTTTCATAAAATATATCCTATACAGTTGTGTCTCCGATAATATCGGATTAGGGCCGATACCCGCTGCCTAGTAGTATCGGCATGGTAATCATCCGATACCAAAGTAGTATAGGAATTTTAAAAGGTACTTATCAAAAAACTCTAGGTTAACAACTGGGTGCATTTTTTCCTTTTAGCACTCAAGCAAATTTCGGCCGAATAACCTGAAAAAAATACCTTTGAACGTTTCAATTCTCTATGTTCCCTTGTTGAAGCAGAGTTACGACGTCATTTGGTTTCGGATCGCAATACTTTTTGTCCAAAGTATCGTGTATCGGTATCGGAATAAGGTGTCAAGTATCGGGCATCACTACGTTCTGTGACTACAGCAGAAAATAGCCAAGTTGTTCGTGGTGTGAAGTTGCGGTTTTTTAATATTACTTATAGCGGACACCAGAAGCTTACCACATAAGAATAGCTGTGTATAGTATATATAGTTACTTAAACAGACTTGTCGTTTTTCCAGGGTTGTGTCCCGACAATTGAGACTCTGTTCAAGAAGAACATCGTCGTTGTGGGCGGCGTCGGAATCGCAATCATCTTTATTCAGGTAAGTCCACTCATATCGGCGAATAAGTATAAGTGGCCAAAACATACGGGTCACCCCAATGTTTCAACTAGCAACCGACACGCTTCAAAACATGCCAAAGGCTTGGCGAAACCATTAGCACGGATAGTGCTTTCTTAAGGAAGTTTTGATACTGGGCTGTTCGTTATATAGAGCATGATTTTTTTTGTGGTCAAGTAAGCAGAGTCCTTAATGACCCACAAACTTGTGTAAATTAGTGTAAATGTTTTCTACGAATCTTCACATTGAAGTTACTTAGTTTCTCTACTTTTTGTGCGTTTTTGATGGTTATACATTTTCCGGGGTTAATTGCAAAACCTGTATAGATAAAGTGTTCTGCGAGTGTTTTACTGCTAAAAAACATTTCTTACAAACACTTAAATGCAACAAATCAAGTCCTTGTCATATAAAAAAATTCTTCATGTGCAGAATTAAGATAAAAAGTTAATAAATAAAAAACTTAACTTTAACCTGTCATTTGTCCTAAAGTCAGTCAAGCCAAGTCATTTTACCCAAAATACTCAAGTCAATTCAAGTCATTTAAAAGCAGTGACTTAAGTGCACTTAGGTCCAGTCACTAACTTAAGTGATTACAGCAGTGCATATTGGACTTTACCAAATCAGTGGACATGACAACAAGTCAAGTTATTTACAAATAGTGACTAAAATGGCTTAAGTTAAGTAACTGACTAAAGTCATTATACCACTTCCATTTAGGACTTAACCAAAGCTGTAACAATTACAACAAAGTCGGTTTCGTACTTGGGTGATTTACCAAAAAGACTTATGCCAAGTCAAGGTATTTAAAAACAGCGACTTAAATGAACTTAAGTCAAGTCATTGACTTGAAGTCGTTACAACACTGCATATTGTACTTAACCAAAGCTGTGGCATCAACAACACAACCGGTGCGTGGGCGACTTAATTAGCATTGATCACTACAGGAATCTTCAAATTACATTCCGCTGCCAAACAAAAGCGCTAATATGGAATATAAATAATGTCACGCCGCATAACAAATACGCTTCCATACAGCAGCGGCCTACGTTCCCGGCGCCTCCATATGACATAAAGGAAACGCACCAGCGCCTTCCAAACTACTAAATGCGAAGCAAATAATATTAAGGAAGGCGCCTGTCGTATCCACAAAGAGTGTTCGACTGATGGCTTGTATTCATAAGTGCATGGAATCCAGTTATTGTGTATTGCTCTCTGTGTGCGACCGTTGAGCCTTCAGCGCCATATTGCCTCCTATCCGGTTCATTAGTTTAAGCCTTTGGCGGGAAACTACAGCCTGACAACTAAAGTAGGATATGAACTATGGATAAATATGCCAATACTTTACTATCCAAAATAAGGACGATTTTAGGAAACTTTGATTTTTCAGCGAACTGTCCCTTGACATTTAACATAACACAAATGGATTTACATTTACAGTTGTTGTTGTTTTTTTTAAATCCGACAAAATAAAGACATATCTCACACTTCTTTAAACGAGAACATTGTTTAAGAAATTATAGACCTTGAAAATCTTGACAAATGTTAGATATAAGGGCGGCATGACAGCATATAGCTATGAAACGCTTTATCATATCATTTTCTGTGAAAATATGTATACGAGGCATCGGATGACCAGAACTGTTGTTTTAAAGTTATAATTGATGTGTGAATATCTTAAAAAGCACTTTGTAAGGATTCGGATTCAAAACTAAAATTTTTCTACGGAGCTAACGGGTCTACATTTTCAAGTTTTTTAATACGCGTTTTATTCACCCGTTCTTAAAAGCTCGATCTTACAAGCGTATTTTATCCCTTTGAAACTTTGAACGCCGTTGAATGCCAAGTTACAGCTGTTTCAAGTCACATGCTCAATTTTCGGGTCACATGATTTGCGCCGTGCTTTAATCACTTGATTAGCTAAACTGAACTCTGGTGTCAAACGCTCGTTTCAGAAATCTTAGTTTGAACTCTTGACAAATTGCGAAATCGAAACCGGCCATATTCTATGGCAAAGGGCTTCTGCGAAATCAGGCGACATAAAAACAAAACGGGCCCCATAAAACCGAATACATTGTAACGATGGTAATATAAACGTAATATATGTCTCTCTTTATCTCCTAAAATGACTGAATTTGATTCGGCCAATAATCTGAAGGATATTTTCTATTATTCGAAGTTTTTTTGTCGCCATGCACTTTGCAAGACAAATGGCCAAGAAGCAAAAAGTTAGACTTACAGCCTTTCAGTATTGAATAAAACATGCTAAACCGTAATAGATTTTAACTGTTTTAATACGAAGAGTATAATCGCGGATTTGACATTTTACACAAGGGGCTATATTCGTTTTGCATCAGAATAAAACGACAAGGTAAATTGCACGTTTGCTGTATCTGTAAAGCATATAGTTTCGCAAGCATCGTTTACGACCATTTACCCCATATAATATTCAGTCCGTAAACAGATAATTACCTCCGGACCGTTCATGAGTCACTAGCATGTGATTTGCTTTAATTACCCGGACGCCGGTATAATACACGCACTAGGGTGGCAATTCGCATTACGCTATTTAGAAGTACACCAGACATATGCAACAGGCCACGCCGGTTTACTATATAGCTAGTATATAGACCGTTTTGGCTGGTATTTCCCGTTACGAACTGCTGTCTTAACTACCGGTTAAATACGTGACACTGCTAATGTTGTGGTAAAATATGAGTGACCGGTTTGTGCTGGTTGGAGCCTTTAAAGGAAAATGTGCTGACCTGTGCCATGGCGGCCGTCTAGAAACGTCAGCACTTAACATGCAAAGTTGCTAATACCGCCAACACAGCGGTAGGGTATCATGAATTGCTGAAGACTACCAAGTACAGCTTGTTTAATGCTGCGACAATTCAAATGGGCCCCAAATTTAAGTTGCCAAATGCTTTGTAAATCCGAAACTTTTTGACGCTTTTAAGGTTCTATTGAGCTCATTTGTTGAAAGCTGTTAGTTTACCCAGCCCAAAGAGGCGTCAAACTGCTTTTAAACTTGCGAGACTAAATCCATTGTCATTCGGTACATAGAACCATTCGGCAAGTGTTTGATCTTTTAAAACTTAATGATATAAAAAGTGGGGCGTAGTACCGTTCAAGGCAAATGCACCCTAACATAATCACGTTTCATCAAATCACCTTGCACCAAATCACATTTAAAGTTTTTATCATCGTACTTTTAGAAGATTCAAGCAAAGTATTGATAGCCTTACGAGTAGATTTTGTTTTTAGGGTTTGTAATAAGTATGATTGTAACTGGATGACAAAAAGCCATTAGCCCTGAAAGTTAAAAAATTAAACATCAAACTAGCCATTTGTACTCCAATCTTCAGCGTAAAATAAATATCGATCAAAGAGTCATAATTCCAAATACTATGCTTAAATATTTATTGTTGTTAAAGTTAAATTTGCTCAGTTATCCTAACGTGTGAGTATTTTATTTTTTAGATTATCGGAATCGTTTTCGCTTGCCTTCTAATGCGAACCATAAAAGCACAGTACGAGGTGGTCTAAAAAGCAAACAACGATTTCTCCGACTTCCCATCCTGGTTTTGTTCAGTAGAAATCTTCTCAGATCCGGGTTCCCATCCGCCTTATTAACCTTTCTCAATTTTAACCAAAAAAAAAAAAAATCGAATCGTGGACAAATGTTTGTTTGAAACGCGGCTTTCCAAACTGCCTTTTTTGTGTTGCCTTAAGTGTTTTGCCCTTTTCGAGCAGTTTCTTGTTTAAACTTTTTAGCTTAAAAAAATAGAGTATAATTTCAAAGGCTGTTAAAATGCCGACGTTAGAATTGAACCGGTGACAATTTTAGCGTTCCCCTAAATTTAGTTTCGCACCAATTTGTTTGCACAAGCGATGTTTTGCGATTGTGCCTATAGAGAGAAAACTCTACTCGGTCAGTCAGGCTGAAAGTAACCGCGTTTTGTGATTGAATGCGCTGTTCAGTCGATTGTTTTCATTTCTGTTTTCTGAAGAGCGACTGTCACGAGTTTTTCAAGTACCATTGTGAACTTACAGCGCACATGTGTTAGGCCTATTCGTCTTTCCCCTTTTCAACATTTTTTTGAACTTTTTTACACATTGGAATTTTGGAATTGTTTAAAAGTGAATTGCTTGAAATGGACAAAAGGAAACTAAATTCACCGATTTCTGTTTTTCAAACTTGGCAAGTTTTTTTAGAAAACTTAGAGACACACAAAATGTTAAAGCGTACAGTGCTTTTTACATGGTACACTTACAATAAATTAACACTTGTGAAACTATAGGGTCGCGGTGTTGGCATTTTTAACCTTTGGATTTATTGGATAGCGACCCACATATCTAAAAAAAAAACTGTTCACAATTACCACACTTGGCTGTTAACAGCGGTTACTTTAGTTGTTGGCACAGGCGTTTTTACCCTATGCTATTTTTTCGTTCTTATTCGGGAACATTATGCGCTGCTGCTAGAAGCTTAAAACTCCTTATGTCGCTTGTCCAAAAGACTTACGTCAAGTTAAGTCAGTTTGCTCAAAAGACTCAAGTCATTTTAAAACATTGACTTTTGCTCACTTAGGCCAAGTCACTCACTTAAGTCTTGCAACACTGATATGGGTCTTTCATGTTTAATTTTTATTTAAACAAATTGTTTTGGGTGATTCTCTTGTTGGTTATCTATTTACTAATTTTCGTGGATAACAACTTCACAACCACTATTGAATTGTACAGACCTGGCATCATTTACAACCAAAAACACATCCTTTCCAGCTTTTACTTTGTGGGTTTTTACGTTTTAACTTATTCGCCTTTTTCTTTATCGATTTCGTCAACGGAAAGTACCGAACCGTGCAATATTCCGCTTCCGTTGTTTTGCCTTTGTGACGCGTCAGATGACGTCACCGGTCGCGTTTTTTCCTGTTTTAACACGTCATTATTTGTAACGTCATGTTTTAGTATAGCAAACAAGAGGCTAACCCCTTTAAACCACAAATTCTCACGACATGCACATTTTTCTTTCGTTATATTTTGAATTGATATATATTTTGAAAACTACTATAAAATGCATAGGCTTAAAAATTGTATTTTTAAAACAACTGAAAAATGCATTAATACTTTTGCTCACGAAATATTTTACCTGACGAGACGATTTCTTATCAGCTATTACACAATTTGAGTAATCTTTCATACTGCGGCTATTTTCCCTTGTGCTATAAGTATACGGTAACCTTAAGACAACTACACCTTTTTGTATATAAATGTCAACAACAAACGACTGGCCAATAATGTATCATTTTCTGTAATGTAATATAAAAAACTGTTAGTTAAATAGTAGTTAATAGTTTTTGTTAACAGACTGTAAAAATGCGACTTAGAGAAACTTTTCTAGATTCCTATATTACTGTAAAAATAGTTGTGTTACCCATTGGTGAAGGAAATATTTTGGTGTTTATAATTTCACTCATGGCCTTCTGTTTTATGTTTTACATCTGCTACACGTTACGTTGCTGTAAATAGTTTTCACCCTCAAGTTTTCCCTGTGGAAATGCCAGTTGAATTTTCGCGTCGTTTCGCCGCTTTTTCGTCGTATTCGGAAAATCGTGTAGGGAATAAAGTTGCCTTTCGCCATTTCTCACAAGTTTGCTTGCGCTGCATGTGAAACAATCATGTCAGGGACAGGGCTGCTGAGTAGTGTGTTTTGCTGGAGTCGGACTCGAGTCCCGAGTCCGACGTGCGCATGCGCAGTACCAAATCTCGAAATGAAAATTGCCGCCAACTGTAAATTGTGAAGGTGGATTCGCATAATGGTGGATATTTTCCAACCACTTGCTGTAAGTGCATGAACTATGTGACAGTCATATGACTGGATTGCTGAATATCCACCGTATTTAGCCGCGTAGATAGGCGGAATACAGGCTGAAGAATCTTGAGCCAGACACGGGACTCGACGAAATCGCATATTTGGCCGGGGTCGGACCCGGGTTAATTTTTTTTTGCCGGAGTCGGACTCAATTGATTGTTTTGCCGGAGTCGGATTCTGGTTATTTTAAACCGACTACGCAGTCCTGGTCAGAGGAAAATTTGGATTTCAAACTTTCTCGAAAATTTGTGAGCTTTATCGGTGAAATTAAAGTAGAATGTTACACGTTAATTCTGAACAAATAGGGTTGTGCGAAGTAATCTTTTAGCTATTTATTTCTGTGCTTAATTTGAATTTAAACTGCAGAAAAACAGTTAAGGCGAAATAAATTTGAATACAGCAATGCACTGATACGGTTCAAAGTTTGGCATAGTGAACTCACTTTGCTAAAGTTTGCCTACAAACTGCCCTTTTATTCAATCCTTACCAAATTAAACGCAGATGAACCTTTTTTTTTCTACAAGCCTTTAGCGAAACAGTGGATAGAAGTGGCCAGACTTAGCGAAAAGCCAATACGAAAAGGCAAGACAATTAACAACAGTTTCGTCGCCTGCTGGTAGCCTTTCTGGAAAGTTCGGGGAAGATATTGGCGCTCAATAATCGGAAGGATTGGCCTGCCAATCGGCCAATAAGCTTTGTTAAGTCAGCTAGCAAGGGTTTGGCATTTTGATGAGGCCCATTCTGCTGCCAATCTATTCAAACACATTTAGCGCCACACTTAACAATGCGAAACTGCGGCTGCCGACTCTTGGTTGCTTATGTGCATTGTATTAGTTCAGCGCAATGGAATAAGCAATCCAAACGAAATTGTTAATGTATCGGCATATGGCGCTTTCCTGCTTCTGTGTATTTTTTTGGCCTCACGAAAACATACAATGTAAATTTCAGATAGTAGTGCAGTTTTTTAAAAATCGGGACTCGATTAAGAGAACGTAAAACTACTCGAGTCCGATGTGCGCATGCGCGGTACCAAACTTCGCATCTGATAAGGCAGCAAACTGTAAATTGTAAAGGTGGAATGGCATGTGGTTATAATATTTTCTAACAATGTATTGTGGATGGATGTATTATATTACACCCCTATGAGTGGATTTCTGAATATCCTCCTTATTTTACTTTAGTAAATAGGTGAAATACAGGCTGTAGAGTCGGAGCCGGACTCGGGACTTGACGAATTTGTCTATTTGGCTGGACTCGGACTTAGTTAATTAGCAGGCATCTCTAATTCCGGTGCAAATCTACTTTGACATAAGTCCACACAAGAAAGGACAACCCTTCAGTTGAAAGTGTATATTGAACAAAACATGCGCGTCAAACGTTTTCCAACACCGTCTAACGAGATCACAAGACTTGGAAAGTCGAACGCTACTCTGCGGCGATAGTATTTGCTATTTGATAGCTGAGGCCACCTTGCGGCCGTTGGTTAACGGTCCATCAACGGCGAGGTGGCGGTGCGGAGTTGAACAGCCAAATAGGTCGATTTGTGCGCAGTTGGTAGGCGTCGATTCCGAAAAGAACGGCCGCCACGAATCCGCAAATGTCAGCTGAAATTGCATTAGAGATGGTATATTAATGCACAAGTTGGGGAATCATAAATAGTTTAATTTTAATTAATTTCTGCTGCCAAAGAGTGGGTTGATTAAAAATGACCGAAATATAAATGGAATAAAACAAATTGATAGGTATATTGCCTGTAAAAGCGTCCTAATTCAGTTGAATATTAATAACATTACTTTTCTGATTCACATGCAAAAGTTACAGTTACAAGTAATCAACAACAAATTAAATGTTCGTCAAAACCTTGACTTAGGTTTGCAAGTTAAAGAAAAGCGTAAAAAATTATGATTTCATTTCATTTAAAAAAAATATATATAGCGTGTTATCCACAGTCCTTGTTTATAATTATGGCTAAATCACACGTTAAAATGGATTTACACATTTTTTATGTGTTTTGCTACCAGTTTTAAACAGGGTTAGGTTAGGTAAGCAACTGTCCCACATGCTATTGACATTTCTCGAAAAACTATTCTATCCCCCGAAAACCATCAAATAACATACCGGCCAGTCTAGCTCTGCAGGTGTATCCTCTGAACGAGGTACAGTCGAGAAACCCGGCGTAGACGCAAGCTCCCAGCAAGTAAAGGAGACAGGAGAAAGACGCCCAGAAGAACTCGATAGCACCAAAGCGCATTCGACCGTCAACCGACTGCAAAGAAAGGGTGGTTATTCAATATAAAATCAAATCTGTTGTTTGGTTTAAGTCTAAGGGTATTAGGAGTAGGGTTGTCTGATAATTTAGATCGGAGCCGATACCCGGTGACAAGTGTTAGTATCGGAACTCGTCCGATACTAGGGTGGTATCGGTGCCGATCCGATTCACAATTTACACAGGAATTTCAAGCTTGATTTGTGACTCAACTCAGAAATTTCTGCCTTTAAGGGTAAATTTATGTAATAATGGTAGGTTAACAACTGGAGGTAAGTAAGCTTGACGCCAAAGCAAATTTCGGCTTAATAACATGAAATTATTACATTTGAATATTTCAGTTTATCTGTTTGGCATATTTAAGCATTTCAATGACGTCATTTTGGGGATCAATGACGTCATTTGGTATCGGATCGAAACGCTATACAAAATATAGTGTATCGGAATAGGGAAAATGTCAAGTATCGAACATTCTTATTAGCAGTTTAGGTTTCTCGTGAATTTTAAACTGGGGAAAGGCCATATGCCAAACTAAAGTGCTTCGTTTTGCACGTTTATTACAACTTTACATGAACGGTTTGAGTTCATTTTGTAATTACGTTGGCAACCTTGGAATCAACGTTAAAACCATAAAAGTTTTGCGTGTTCGTCATATACCAGCAAATGCGAATTTTGAATGAGTTTTTGTAGCTCGGATAACTAGCTAAGGGCAATACCGTTACTTGCAATGACTCCTTTCAAATTGACTCACTACTTTATTGGAAAGAATGAAAGACACATACACACATATGTGTTTAATAACATCTGTGATCTAGCCCCTCGGAGGCTGCTTTATGACCAACGATTACGGCTTCAGTATCAATAGTAAACCGAAAAGCCATCGCAGACTCGACGAATCTGTCGATCTATGTTTATTGGAAAGAGTTATACTCGGTTGGGTTAAACGCCAACAAAACAAAAACTTTTACTTAATGCTTACCACTTTTGAGCTGAAATTACAGATGTGGAAAAGGTACAACAGACAGGAGAATCCCCAAGCTGTACACCAAGCTATCAGGACGAACAAGCGGGCCTGACTGCATCTGCAATAAGACATTATGTGGTGGCATCAAGATAACATTAAAAGACAAAACTTTTTAACGAAATTTAAACAAAATGAGAAGAATATCGATTCAGGATTTTTCCAAGCTACAGAACACAAAGTCAAACAAATGCAGTAAACATTGCCTGAACGTTTCAATAAAGTAACCCGATGTTATTGGACATCCTATAGTTAGGGGTGTAAACCACAGAATATATTTACCCGGTTTTTGCGCCTCGCCGACAAACGTAGCTGGTTTCGATGAGCAGGCCGAAAGCACATCCTCCGATCACTAAGATAATCATTCTCCACAATCCACGCCATGACGTGCCGTAACCTGATTGGTCGATTAAAAGTATAAGTGTTAGAGTTCAGCTAGTGTTATGATGCTATGCACAGAAATGTCTACATGGAAATATTTTTTTAAATGCGAAAAACGGACAAACAAAGAAGCCGTTTTTAGAAAAAAAAAAATCAGTGTAGTTTTAAAAAAATCTTAATTAATATACTGTACTGCAATAATGGTATTTTATTTTGCAATTAAACCTTTCTAGTTTAATTGGTTTCAAATAATATCGCCAATAAACTTAAATACGGCTTTAAAACAAAACAAAAAAACAAAGGTTGACAGGCTATCTATATTCATAGCGTATATGTCGAAATACATTAACGCCTACAGAAGCATTTAATGCCTGGCTATTTTCATTGGGGGCTTCCCCTACAGGAAACAATACCCGGCACGCCCATTGTTTGATAACAATGCGACATTTCTATTGTGTGAAAGTATTTCCGGATAGTCTTTAGAAGTTACTGATTCCAGCTAAAAACACACATGATGTACGTACACGTACGGTTAATATTGCTATTGTTACTCATATTAAATATAAATTAAAACAAAGGAAAGTTGAAATTGTGTCCAGTTAGGGTAGTTTTTTCATAAGGCACTGTTAAAGTAGCGATGCTCATAGAACAGTTAATTAATATGTTATATGATTTACAAACGTTTATTGAGCAGTGGACAAAATTTTCTACAGGGTGAGGGTGAGTCTTGTAGGCTACTTTTGGTGAGCTACTTAATTTAGTCATTGCAAATAGAAGTTAAATTAATCTGCTGGAGTATATAGGACCTTTTTTGGTGTGATTTAAAAAATCGATTGTCCCCAATGGCTGCATCCCAAAAGTCCTATTAGTGTTGGAGATCTGCCGGTTTAGAAATAAGTTTACATGTATTTTTGGCGGAAATTGTTTTTTGAACCGCCCTTAAACAGATTCACTAAAGTTTGACCAAACAGAACGAAATTATGGTAAAAGTTGCCTGAGACATAAAAAGGTACTGGTCTATTAGAACCAGACTTGGACAACTACAGATAATTCTAGTTTTCTAATTCACCGAATTAAAGCAAAATGGGGCTAATTTTAATTCTAATAGAAGTTTTGACTGGCCCGTATGTTCAAATTCCAATTCTAATCTAATTCGAGTTTTATCAAAAGTGTTACTTTGTCCACAGGCATTTTTTGTCCTTCACTTTGACCAGATAATTTTAATGACTTAACAGTCATTGACTACATGCCAAAACGTACCAACTCACAAATCTTTGCCATTCACATTTGTTATAAGAATCAATTGCGATGTAATTTAAATTGATAGTGACTTGAATAAATATAAACTACAAAAAAACTGAAACGATCATATTTTGATTCTAATCTTATTTGAATAACGCAAAGAATATAGTTGCCCCAGTCTGATAAAAACATATATAGTGTTATAAAATCAGATTTCCAGCGATAAAGTTTGCCCACCTGTTCCAACTGGAGCATAAAGGCGTAGATTCTGGGCTTCGAGAATGTAGAAAACTGCCGTCACCATTCCGGCAAATATGGTTGTTAGTTGCTTAGCGCAAGAACAAAATCTGTTCGAAAAGAGAGCGTGTCAAACACTGATTACGTCATTGGTGACGTCAAAGCACTAGGCACTAGGCTACTGCCATTCGCTAAAAGGGGCTGCTAATTTGTTCAAGTTGGGAAAAAGCCTTATGTTCCGATTTTAAAAAAAGAGCTGTAATGCAAAAAGCGACCCTTAAAGATGGTGAAACTGAACAAAGTATTATGTTATACTTTTAAGGTAGTTTCACAATGATTTATTTTGCATTGATTAAAACCGACATTCGGTCAAAAAAGCAATAATAAGTGATAACCGTTTTTTAGATGTGTTACGGACATATGCAGCAGGTAGGATAAGTTAAACCGGCGGGCAAAACCTGGCAAATTAGGGGCGGGTAATAGTTGGGGTTCGAAATTGGGTTAGCGTTGAAGTTCTTAGGGTATTTTGTGATGAAGTTAGGGATGGGGTTCATGTAAAATGTTGTGCCTTATTCTGGTCGTTTAGGACTTATTCCGACGGATTTAGGACTTAATTCTGTTGAGACGTTATTAAGGCTATTAGGTATTAGTAATTTTTTGGCCTTGATCCGATCTGTGTTTTATTCCGACCTTGATGTTGTTCTAATTTCAGTTTTATGATTGGAGTCCGTTGTAGGTCGTCCTGGTATCGCTTTTTTGGCTAGTCGTTTTGCTTGTGGTTAAGGGTGGCAGTTCGCTTTGTCGCAGCTAGGTGAAATGGTGGGTTGGGGGGTATTTAGGGACTTACCCCCCCCCCTACAGCCGGGGTCACAATAATTGATACTGAGCTTTATGAAATGGTCATTTAGTTTAAAATGTCAAGAAAATTTAGCGAAGGTTTACTATTAAGCCGGCGGCAAAGGATTTGGTTAAGGGCCATAGTTTTGATGTCCCATGGTATAGGGTTTGGGGCATTGAGCGGTTGCTTGCTCATATTAGGGGTTGTTGTTGTGGGGGTTGGGAGTATTTAGGGACTTACCCGGCGCCCCTACACCCGGGGTCACAGTTCCCGAAGAAGCAAGCGAGAAGGACGGACATCGATACGAAGTTGACGCAGGAAATCCACGACCAGAAGTAGTCGAAAGAGTCGAACGACATTAGGGAGGTGCTTAAGTGGATGAAGAGGCCTGTAACAAAGTTAAAAAGAAATTGTGTCAAATAATATAGGCAGGGGTAGGGCTGTGGAATCGATTAAAACAACCCGGATCTGAGTCCGGCCAACATAATCAACTCGCGTAAAATACTACGGCTGGGGTGTTATTCTACCTCGACCAAGAGATTGGTATTATTTTGATGGGAAAAATTGGTATTATTTGAGTTGTGAAGTATTGACGTAGATTGAAACAGTATTGCAGGCAGGGATTTCATTTAAAATCCGTTCTTAAGATATGTTTGTGAGAAAATCAGAAATTCAAACTCAGTCAATGACGTTACTTGCTTTACGCACGCCCCTCACGCGTTCAGCGCATGATTTCGCGCCAAAACGACGCTGTGCGGAACGCCCTTCCGCCTTTGACGTAATCTGTTGACGTAACACGGCAAAGCCGAACGCTGGGCGATAAGCCAGGCTGAACTTTAGCGTTGGCTGGAAAGACGCACACAAAAGGTCAAACAAGAGTTTTTGAGTAAAACCGGTTTTACATGTGAAACATCATCAGTAAAAGACAACGAATTACCAAGCAAGGAAAGTATTTCAGCTTTTGTCCACACCCAACTGCGTGAATGCGCATATTCATCTACAATGACATTTTTTCTAAGACGTCAAGTTGATGCACAGATAAGAAAATAAAGTTGGAGCACTGTAACTATACTCCTCGATTTTTTGTGAAAATGATGCATTTAAATGCTAAAGCATATTGTTAATCAGGATAGCCCGACATTGACAGCATATTTAGCCAGAATATTGTAAATATTTGCATTTTTAACGGGCCACATACAATAGGCTTTAACTCCCTTATTTATATTTGTTTAATATTCGTTTAATTGTTTAAACGTTATTTTATATTATTGTCTATTTTTAGGAATTGAAGATAAAGTTGCTCCCCAAACACTGAATCAAAACCTACAAATAGTCAACGAACATAGTCAATTTAGGCAACACTGTATTGAAAAATGTTCCAGGGGGTACAGACAATAATGGGACAGTGGTTATTATATTGTCGTGATTGACGGAAATATGCGTCGAATTATACCTACTCAAAACTGGTAACCCTAAGCTGGGCATAAGTGAAGGCAGTGCTCTTGGCACCCCGGTGTGACATTGACATCCGCTTTGCTGTTTGAATAAGGAAGCTGGCTTAAACGACCCGCAGACATAAAAGTACTTGCAGTTGAAATCAGACTCTCAAAACGTTTCTTGACGCTTCAAGGTGATACAAAACCTTCCTGCATTGAATAATTGACGAGAGTTTGCGCGCCGACTGTGTGTGAATAAAACATGAATGGCATTTTAGGATCTAACCGCCCGCAGCGTTTGCCTGTGCGCATTGAAACGACGCTATACGGAGAGAAATTCTTGGCCTGGCTCTGGCGTTTTGAGCAACTGTCAGGAAATTACGTCACTTGACATGCTGGATTTCTAGGCATGGCTGGTTTGGTTGGGAGTAACGCCCTTTTTGAAACCTGAACCAAACAAATCCATAATGACATGAAGAATCCTTTGAAATACCTAAGTTGCTATGATGTGAATTTGTAACAAATAGTAGGTACACATTGAGATAAAGTTAAGTTTAATTAGGCGGATTTAAAAATTAGGCGGATTTAAAAGCTTAATCAAATGCTGTGTCTTAGAAGATTAATTCCCTACATATTATTAAACAAATGTAAAACAATGTCAATAAACTTTTCCCCCTTGTTTATGGCTTGGTGTAACTCTTTTTGTTATTACCACATGGTTTTCCTTTGTTTACATTCGAATTTCCTTTCGTTTGTGACGTAAACAATGCCGTCCAACTTACCGGTTATGCGAAAAAAGTAGAGCATCAAACTTATGCCCCAGGAAATGATGTAGGCGGCCAGAATGAAGGTCTTGGTGCGAGATTCAAGGTATTTCTGGCTGTCTGCGTATATAGCGAACGTTGCACAGCCGAACAGCAGCACCAGAAACTTCCATAAGCCAGCCTTGGAGCATACATATCCCCCACATGACGAAGTTGTCTCAGGCATACTCGATTCGATTAGCTAAATTCGATTAAGCGCACCTTAATGGACTAGAAAGGTAAAAATAGCCAGGTCGTGGTTTCGGCTATAGATTTCGTTATGGAACACTACTTTCTCACACAGTACGGTAAAGTACTTGTTTCAAACTACAAGTTTAATTAGGTCATATATATATTTCACAGTATGATGATTGAACTTAATCAAAACAAGCTTATGATATTCATAAAACTGATAAGCATGTCTGGCTGTATCGGTACGACTACGAGAAAACTTGCTGAAGTGTCTAATGTGCTGTTAATTTGGACACTTGTACAAAAATAGTACTGTTTTAAAGTAAAATTAATTACTAGCGTAGGGAAATATATTTTTGTCTTCAAACAGCTAACACTGAACTCTAAATTTCGTCTACCTGAAAACTGCCTGAAGCTTATACACAACCTGCCTTGTGCCTAATTTGTCGGCGAACAGCTCAGACCGGCTTACTCTGTCGTGTTTGCAGCATGCTGCTTGCAGACAGTCTACAACTGCGTAGTAAGCCTAAAGGCGACTCCCAGCCAATCCGAAAGAACCATTTTTTCTGCGTTGCCTTTTGCACTTTTCGTGACCTTTAGCTTGACTAGTTTTAACTTAACTGCGTTAGTTTTTTTCTATATTATTTTGTATCTACTATTATATATGTTTCTAAACTTTGCATAAATTTATCTTTAGTGACTAATTTTTCGCAATGTTTAGCAGGGTATAATTATTTTTCAACTTGTTATATGTTATATAATTCATCAATTGTACTTTGCAAGAATTATAACCGCAGGACGACAGGAGTATCCTTAAACGACCATCCTTTTTAAACTGATTAATTCACAAAAAAATAGTCAAAAACATTAGAGCCGGCCTTCCTTTAATTGGCCTTAAAAATGGGCCGTTTCACACCCGCGGCAATTGTCAATCACGTGGGCTAACTGCTGACTGAACGGAGCAGGACAGTGCAGCAATCAACTGGGCTGCTAAAACTTCTGAAATAGTGCATTGTTTTGTGTCATAGACTGCATGAAAGGAAATGGAATTAAGGTCAAGTCGGTTTCTAAGAAACGGCTAGGAGTCTGTCATATGCGGAAGAATGTCCATCCCTAATGTGGTGCACAACTGGTAAGTGTCATTTGTGTTTACATGTCTTAAAGCTTGTTGATCACTTTTTGAAATGCAATGTATAACTGGTAACATGTCAAAATTTAGCTCAAAATCAAGGGATGTTTTGTGGTTTAAATTCATATTATGGGGGCTTATTGGCCCTTTTAAAGTTAAGAACAATATAAAAATCACTAAGTTGTTTACACCTGTGAACTGTGCTTTGTACGAACAATATATATTTTGCTCTCAATGTTTCAAAGAAAGCAATTTATCTGTCTATCTATTCAAGGGTAGAATTTGGCATATCCTAGCAAAATATAATGACTTAGCTGGATAAGTCCCTAGTTTTTGTGACTTTGGATTAAGTTTAATCCTAAACAATCAATTTAATATTAAGAGTTATTAGTTACCTTAAATGCGATTGGACAAATCCAACTGGTACAGTGCGTATACGTTACAAGCAGTACGTAATAAGTCCCTCACGTGTTTAGTGGACCCATTAGTAAATGGAAATTACCCTACAACTTTGATTTATGAAAACTTTAATTTGAAAATGCAGCCTTAGCACCTTGTTTACTCAAACATATTTTAAATCAAAAAAGAATGTTTGGAAAACCGTGGCAATATGTTATGCGCTGATAAATAACACTTTCTAAATCGCTATGTCGGGTTTTATGTCTATTAATTTGGCCAGTTGTTGACTTTTTGTGTGAGAGTCGCTCAGCGGGATTTTCTTGTAGAAGCAAAATGTATGGGAATAAATCCGTTCTTGGCAGTTTTGTGTCGATGACATGTAAAAAGGAACTAAGTTTTTGCAATGTAATAAATGCAATTTCTAGATAACATGTCGTTAGAGCTTTAGAATACCTTTTTTCGTGAAAATTTGACTTTGCCAACTTCCACGTTCAAAGCGCTCTGTTGAAAAATATTTACCAGCTATATTGAAATAAAAGGGAGCAAATCACACGCAACACTAATTGAAACACGTAAATTTCATTTCTTTGGCGCGTATATAAAGGCACTTGCCTAAATTTGTTGTTTATTCTGAACTAAGGCCGAGACACGAGTCCAACTCCCACCTAAATAGTAAACTCGAGTTTTGAGAGCGATTCCGATTTTGCAGGATTCTGGTTGTTCCAAATTAACTAGTTCCCCGCTGCTTTTTCACATTGATGAGTACTCGGTAGGTATATGTACTCCAAAACCGATACTTTATATTTTGTAAACAGTGTCGCTAATGGAGCAGAAATGTTTAGAGGTAATTTTTCCAGGTTGTTAAGATTAATTACCACGAGTTGTTGACCTTCTATGTTTTGATATTTTACCTGCCAAGGTGGAATCGCTGTTTTGTATCGTAAATCATGACGGAAACTCGTATATTAAATTGGATTGGTATTGCACCCTAGTATCGGACAAGTTCCGATATTATCACTTGGTATCGGGTTTCGGTTCCGATCCAATATTATCGGACAAACCTATATACCACCCTAGTTTAGGACGAGTTACGATATTATCACTTGGTATCGGCTCAACCCTATATACAGTAACACCCTAGTATCGGACAAGTTCCGATATTATCACTTGGTATCGGGTACCAGAAGCGATCCGATATTATCGGACATAGCTATTGGTGAGAGATATGTTTATCTTTTTCAACAACACAGACATACTCGTAATTGACTGGCGGTCATTTATTTGTACAAAGCATTTGCAAAGCATTTCTAACAACACGATATCGACAGCATTGCACACATTAAGGCTACATTTTGAAACACAGTAAAACCAGCGGAACTGTTGCGATAAGTAGAAAAAGTGGAAAACGGAAAGAAAGGTAATTCGTCTTTGTACAAAGGTATAGCAACAACTGCACTCGACTGTGCACGCCATTAATGAATCGAAAAAATGTGCAAAGAATAACGCATATAGTTCAAAAACAGAGACAAGGAAGCGGGATTTCGAAGGGAGTGTTTTCCAACACGCTTTTACATATAAATGTTTCTTTCAAACATTCAAAGATTTAAAAGTTTGATTCTCTAAAAAAATCGCACTTTTGTCAAATTTGAAGGTTGCTTATTCAGACAAGAAGGTTACCTTAACCAATACACTATTCTCAAACCTAAAAGGTTTCCTGAAGAAATAAAGGATTCTCAAAAAGCATGAGGTTATTTCAAGGAATGCACGATTCACAAAGTGTAAAAGTTCTTTGTTTTAGGGTTTTTTAAGCAATACACTATTCTGAAAGCTTAGGGCTTCTATCAAGCAAGGTTTAAAGTTTTGTTTCAAACATTGAGTGACCGTTACATTTAAAAGGTACAAGCCATGCACTATTACAAAAGTTTAAACAATTTCTCTCCAGCATTGCACTATTCGCAAGCTTTTCTGACTTTCTCTCAAAAAAGCACGATTCTCAATTCCCAAGTCTTCCCAAAAATCCTTCACAATTTTCCCTCGTCTAGTATTTCAACTCCTTCGTCGACGCGAACACTTAAAGAAGCGATTTCCCTGTTTGCGTTGTTGTCCTGGCAACAGCCGTTCTTTCGCTCCGCCGCCTTTTTCTCTTCTTCTCTCGCGCTGCTCTTTCTCCCGTTTCTCTCACTCTTCTCCGGCTCCTCCGAGGTGCCTCCTCGTCCTGAGATGCAGGCGAGGTGGTTTCCCAACCACGAGTTGACCGTGTTGGTTCGCTTCAGTTCGCTCGGTTCGTGGTGTTGCTCGCAAGCTGAGGTAAACAAGTTATTTTGAGTGTTGTATACAAATTTTGAGTGTTGCAAACCGAAGTCATTTTGAAATGACTCAAGTGGCATTTGTGAAATAACTTAAGTTCAAGTCAAGTGATTTGTGAAATAACTTCAGTCCGAATCAAGCAATTTATAAAATAACTTAATCTAAATCAAGTCATTTGTAAAAAAAACTTAAGCATAAGTTGTAAAAATAAGTAAAATCAAGTCGTTTGTAAAATAACTTCAGTCTCAGTCAGGTTATTTGTAAAATAACGTAAGTCTGTTAAAAGTTTTAAAAAAAGTTTGATTTTTGTTAATATGTCTGAAAAAGGTTGCACCTTCAGAAAAAGCCGAACGGTTATCAAAAAAGACTATCTTAGTAATATACATTAGTTCAACGATCAAGTTTCATTATATATATCTACGGCGTAGACTTTTTCTTAAAAGTTCGAGTTTTACTATATTTTTTCAAAATTTAATAAGGAACAAACAAAATTACAGCAAAATTACCTTTCACACTAAAAACACGTCATAAAAAACTCGCGCGTGGTGGCGCTAGAGGATACTTTCAACCCTGTTTGTTTTAACTCAATAAATTAAAATAAACAGAGGCCGTAACGTACCACTGCTGCTGCTGAAGTCCTTGGAGGAAGCTTGCGAGCGAAACTGGGATGCACGGATGCTCGTTTTACCGTTTTCCTCTCGTACGCCGTTGGTTGTCTGTTAAGTAAGCGTATGTTTGGTCACTTGCTTGCAGGCGAAGTCGGATTTGGGGCCCGACCGAGTCGGTTTATTTTGTTTGACTCAGATTTGGGGCTCGCGACTTGACGGAGTCGGTTTATTTTGATGGAGTTGAACTCGGGACTCGAGAAAGACTACATAAAATTTCCCGAGTCCCGAGTCTTGTATATAATATTATATATAATATTCAAACTGTTGTTGCAAAAATAATCAACAATAGAAGGTGTTGCAAACGCTTTTGCTTCTTAAAATGTGTTTCTTCATATCTTGTTTAGATGGGCAGTCGTGTTTACTAAGAAATTTAGTGACGTCAGACTATGTTAAAAATCAATAAAGATCTATTCGAAACGTTCTAAGGTGGTACCTACTTCTGTATGGGATTTGATATTCTTACTACGTCTAACTACAACCTCCAGTCATTATGCACTATTGACGTTTGTTTGTCAACTGTCAATCACCTTCGCCATCCCGTTCTTTACTCCGATCGGCTTCCCGTTGGCGTAATGTCCTCTTCTCGCCGTGAAGCTCCTCCTGCTCCCATCCGTGCTCGTTTCCTCCGATCCCCTGGAGCAGGGACACAGGTATCGTCGCATCCGCGGGATTCGGGCCGCGTAGATGATCGGGTTGCACAGGGAATTAAGGATTGCGGGGCTCTGAAGATAAACGACGTATGAGTGTAAATGATGTCCTATGCAGGGTTGACATTTCGCATTTGTGTAATTCAGGGCGAGTGGTGATTGACGTTATCTTGTCTAACTGGCGAATATAAATTTTAAATTTGTTTTGCAGTTTTATAATGACTTAAGTCAATGACGTTACTACTTGACTTAGTGCACTTAATTTGCGTTTTTTAAATGACTTGACTAGACTTAAGTCTTTTTTGACAAAATTACTTGACTTTAATCAAATCTTTCGGACAAACGACTTGACTTAAATAAGTCTTTTCACCTTTTGTGCTGTAATAGCATAGAAAACATTGTGTCCATTTTGTTTGTTTGAGTCTAGTAACGACGTTACGAACTTATTGGTAACATTGCGTGGTTTAGGGTGACGCCGGCGGAAAAACTACCGTAAACAGCTGATGAGTCTACTGCTGGGAAATTTGAAGGAAGTCTGTCACTGTCGCATTATGACAAATAGTTGTGCGTGATTTATTGTTTTTTGCTGTGAACCATGGCCGAAACGTCTGCTCAATGGCGATGTAGTTTTGGTAGCTATATTTTAAAGTAGAATAAGTACTTTTTTTACCTGAACAGAGTTACACCTAACTGTGAACACCTTTACATAACAAAAATTGAATAAAAATGACATGGCGCAACCATTTTACGCATAAAAAGGTTTTTATGCTCCAGTCAAACCACTTCTTTAATCCAGAAGTTCATTAACTGTGTTTTACACCATCCCATCTAGCCCACTATGTCTGAAGAGCGTAAAGCCAGTTTTGCAGGACACTTTTGACAAGAACAAATAAAAGAAAAATATGTGGTTTTAAAAAAAATCGGAAACATTTTTTCACCATATGCTACTCGACCTTTACAATATACTGCTTGCGCCTTATCAATTCCGAGTCCGACTCCGACTCCCCAGCCCTGCTTTTTGGTCTCGCATACTCAACTGTACGCAATTACACGAAACCGGTTATTTTTTCAAAACTACAAACTTACGCGGTGAATTAAACAGCAATCAACTTTGGTGATTCCACTATCCTTACCCACAAACTACATACCATTATAAAGTAATGGTTGATTAACTTTTTGCAGTACACTTTTGATAATAACAATTCGGTAAATGCCATTATATTACTGTCAGTGATCCAATGCTTTGTTCTTCGAACGGTTTCACCTTAGACTCGTTTGGTTCCTTGTGATAGGAGGCACCCACAGGTAGTTAAACGAGCGACCTACACTGTACACTTACTGTTATATCTTCTATTATTATTAAAATTCAGCGATAAAAGAATGTGCTCCGGAAGTATAATTTTGTTACAGCGAAATTCAAAGATGAACGCGGACCCATCCGCAGATCTGACCTGGAAGTCTCGCATACTTGAATAACTGTATCATACATTTATCACACGAATAACTTACTTCTACTCTTCTACTAAACCTCCTTACCATGAGCGCGAAGGTGAAGTTCTCATTCAACTCGAAACTGTCGGGAGTTGCAAAGTCGACGACGTAGAAGAGCAGAAGGGGAGTCCAACAGCAGAAGAAGACAGCCACCACGATCCCTAGGGTCCTCGCGAGACGGAACTCCCGCTTCATGTTGTTGCTCTTGCTCCTCTTGGAGGACACCACCAAGCTCCGGACCTTGCTCGCGTGACGACGCACCTGGAGGAGAGGAGAAGAGTGGGAGGATTAAAGATAAGAAGGATAAAAGTGGGAGAATTGAGAAGAACTAATAGAAGGGGCAGAATTTTGCCTGCTAACCAAGAATGCAGTCGGTTTAAACCAGGGATTCTTAAACTGGGGTTCATGGGCCTAATTGAAACGTTAGTGTATGTTTAAGAAGTAATCAATTTTTCAAAAAAAAAAAAGAGTTTACTTAGAAGTTAAACGGTTTTGAACTGAATGTATTTAGACTCCATTTCAGTTTCACATTTTTTGGACCGGTATATTTTGTATTTTTACGTCAATGTGTGACGTCATTTCTGAAAATTTCATGCCTGCCGTGGTCTACGCAAAGCAAACAAAAATTAGGGTTCCGCAGTAAAAAACGTTCAAGAAACCCCCGTTTAAACAAATGCCGCAAAAACATGGAAAGAGTTTTTTTTTTGAAAATCAGATAAGGGTGTTGTGAGTTTACAATGACATGATAAAAAGGCGGTAGACATATTTTAACTTAACTGTAATGAAATAGTTCTGTCCAGCTTTCGGACTGTGGTGCAACCGACAAAGCGAATTGCGAGACACATACATGTGGAATCGGTGTATATCTGAGATTTAGCCATTTAAAAATCGGTTCGCCCAAAAATTTCACATATTGCTATAGTTACAGTTCGTCGCGAATTTTACCGGTGCGAATATCGAAGCTAACACCTTTTCACGAAACTATTATTCATACAGCCCTATATAGCTGTTCGGAATGCCTATAAAAAAATAAAAACTATGAAGGTTATTTGCATTGAGAGCAAACGTATGGCGTTTTATTTCGTCGGATTATTGTTGAAATTAGCCAAATTAGCTTGTCGTGACGCAGTGTACGTTGCAACTATATCCCTAGTTAAACCTGGAAATGAAGAACAACTTGCTCACGTTTATGTGCTACAAAGCCCAGGGCGGAAACAACAGAAACGCACCGTGATCATTTTTTGCTGTATTTGTTAACAGCTTACGTATACAGGGCGCGCGAAATTTCGCAGACTTTTAACGGTCGTTTATTAACACGCGTTAGGGCGATGTGATGCGAAAAATCCCCCGGAAGGTACAGAGCCAGCGGTTGGTGTAACTAACAGGTAATTATGCCACCACGCAGTTGCACGGTTATGCTTTGGTTGATGCGTATCACGATTTTACCGAGTATCTAAAACCTGGAATGACACCACAACGCCCTAATTAGAAAAACTAATCATTTAGACCCTTTATGACCACCCATATTAATTTGCTGAAAAATGCCTTTTGATCTTTAAGCCGCAATGTTGTAAACAAGTCATTTTGAAATGACTTAAGTTATTCTAAGTCAAATCTATATAAAAAATAATAATTCATGACTAATCCAAGTAGTCAGTTAAGTCCAAGTCAAGTCCCAGTTAAGTCATTATTAGAAGAAGTGAACTCATTTGTGGTCAATTTATGAGCAATAACTTAACTAAAAAATACAAAAACTCAACATATAGCAAGCAAATTGTGCAAAAATTGGCAAATAACCCAATTTATTAAAAACGAATATAGATAGAGCCACTCAATTTTAACCCAAGTCATATGACTGAATGACTTAAGCCTAAGCCAAGTTATTTGTCCAAGCGTCTGAAATCAAGTCAAGTAGTTTAAAACAAGTGACTTAAGTGAAGTCATTGACTTAAGTTTTGGGTGACACATGAACAAAACAACAAACTTAGCCTTAAAATTTGAAACAAATTTGGAACAAACTTACCCTTAAATAGTTATATTCTAAACAAAGCGTCTAAATATGTTCATTTTTTAGTAAAAGTCATTTTATCTGTACAGTTGATGCAATCAATCTTGGTTTGTAAGCTTTGTTGCCTAAACAACGAATGGGTTGATATGTTACCCACATTTTAATGAACTGTTCGTAATCTCTTACCTTTGAAAACAAAATGTAGTAAATCACCCCGATCGAGATCAACATGAAGAGAAAGTAGAAAAAAAGGCCAAACAGAAAGTTTTTCTTGAAACCTGCAAAAATATAGTGGTGTTGCATAAAGTTTGAATGTTGGCAATTGCGCAAAAACACATTGTTTTTGGCGTACAAAAGCAGCCCTAAACTTTGCAATTAGGCATTTTCCCCACAATTTAAAAATTACCTTTTAGGCCTAGTTAAGAGTTTAGCACTTTCCATAGAGCTCATCTGTTAATTTCCAGTTTTATTTGGTCCCGTATAGCAAACACAATCAAGGTAATTGTTGTTTATAAAAAGTTTTTAAAGTAATACTTGGGAATTAAAGAATAACTGCAATGTTATAACTATAAGGCGAATATTTTTTTACTTGTTAAAAAAAGTCAAAAGTTTTATTTGTCAAATATTTGCAAAGTCAAAATAAAAAAAATGAACATAAATCGCAGTGTTAGCATTTTCAATATTAAAAAAAAACGTGTTTTGGGATGCAGTGTATTTATACGAGCCGTGCCATATCACATTCCATACTTTTTGCCAGAAACGATCTTCTCTAGCCATTTGTCAAGGTTTATGGTTTGTTTTTTGGTCTACTCCTGTTAATGTTGCTTAAAGAACGCTATTTTAAAATTCCGACACATAACGCGATCGACCAGGTGAAATGTGGCGATCAAACGGCGCGATTGAAGTGTTGGCCACCCCTGCTTATAGCTTTACTGATTTAATCGAAGTGTCGACTGCACTGCACCCATTTCCCCATTATCAACCACCTCGGTAAATAACAACTAGGTTTATGATTATTGTTACATTCTGATAGACGCCTTGATGTAAACCAACCTTTACAAAACTTGTTTTGATTTAGAAATAATCAAATTCCATTCAGAAGTAGTTATCATTTTGAACGCTTCAAATAACTTTACAAAATTAAAAAAAAATATATAGTCAGCTTTTTGAAATTCGTCGTTCAGTTGTTTTGAAATTTATTTTTCAATTTTATCAAAAAAAATTAGTTTTGATTTGTGTTCAAAGTCATTTTAACCGTATTATATCTTTATTAGAGCAATATACGGAATAAAAAACGCGTGATTAACGACGCCTAGCTCATTTAAATCAATGTATTTCTATCAGGTCAAAATTTTGTCAAAATAATTTTTAGCTTAAAATTTGTCAAAATTTTAATTTTTCAGGTCAAAATTTCCTATTTTTTAGGTCAAAATTTCCTATTTTTTAGGTCAAAATTTCCTATTTTTTAGGTCAAAAAATATTCGGGACTTTGTGTCTGGTTTCTAATTATCGTTACAGAGGGTGAAACAAATCTTGTCGTTCCAGCAGTCGAGTTTCTGAACCGAGTTAGTACGAACTACTCGCTGTTAGTTAGTTCCACACTACTCGTTGTTTTACCTGGCTTTAACTCGAAGCACTCCAAATACTCATTAAGTCTGGACTCGTTACTGGATCTATTTGATATTTTTGCAGAGTAAATAACGTTAACGACTGTGTAGTCCTTTTTAACGTCATAACCGAGCACTTATCGAGTCACGAATTGAATTGCTATATTCATTGCTCGCTACCCGATTTTTGTTCTAACCGGTTGTCTTGCGAGCAGGCGAGTTTATATCCCGAGTTAAAACTCACTTCTCGCTACTCGCTATTTTTGTTTAAAATGGTGCATCGCCCTGATGTTTAAGCATCAAAATCGGCGCTGACCGAGTACTTAATGAGTCAAGACTCGTTACTCGAGCTACTCGTTTTGTATCGAGTTTCTGACTTGAGTAAATAGTAAATACTCACTACTCGCTACTCGCTATTTTTGTTTAAAAGGGCGAACCGTCGTAGAGTTTAAGCTTCAAACTCGATAATAACCGAGTACTTTTTGAGTCACAAATTGCTACTAACTGTAACCTGCTCGATTTTTGCAGAGTACCCACCGTTGACGACTGTGGAGCAAGTCTTGTCATGCGAGCAGTCGAGTCTCTGACCCGAGTAGCACTTGCACTTTCCCACACACGACCCTTCTCCATTGATTAGCATCGGAAGCACTGGGATAAGCGCAACTGTCCAGCACAGCACAATCAGGATCCAAACACGACGCTTCGTCATTATGTTGCTGTATCTGTTGAAGAGTGAAACAACAAAGCACCTATATTAGCACCTATGGTAAGCGTTTTCGGTATATTTGCCAGGTCCTCTAAAACAGCGGTTCTTAACCAGGGGTACACTGTAGCCCTTGGTTGTACGAAGCACCAAAGCAGGGGGTACGACAAGCAGTGTGAAATTGTGCGTTATTTAGGCATATTTGTGATGAATGCGTAATTTACGAAAAGCAACAACAAAAAAGTCATTAGTAAATTGACTGACTGTTCGTTGTAAATATTGTTGAACATATTAAAATGTCAAACATCTATAATGATTGTTATTAGGCGGCGTTTGGTCGTGATTTTGTAGTATATCTGTTGGTCAGTATACAAAAAATAATGTTCTTTTTATTTTGGAAGTCTCAGTTTTATAACTCTTTATATTATACGCCCCTTTCACTGTGTATTTATTAGCAAGCGCGATGCCTGTACCACAACGATACCACTGGGTAAGAGTTTTTGCTATTTTTAGCAAGATACTCTATTAAGAACTTGAATTCTACGCCTCGGTTAAAATTCAATCTGGAACCGAGCTACTTAGGTCAAATCTGCAAAATCGATTAAATTGAAATGTGCAATAGGAATTATTTTCGGGTTATTAGGACGAGATCTGCTTTTGTGCAAACTAGCTTTGTTTATTTTAGAACGTGTTTTTTAGAAAAACATATCAAAAAATGCAACTTGGTTTTGCAATGTCGGAAAGTGTTATATTAATTCGGCATTAGATTGGCACCACTATTCTGTTAACAAGGAATACAACGACTACAGGTTTTATTCTTTGAAACAATTTCAGTCAACCTTTCCAAGTTTTTCTTCTCAAAGCTGTGCTTCCGCAACTATAAGAAACGTGACTTGTAAAAGGTAAAACAAAAACACCTGTATCCGGCAAGGGCATTTAAAGCGATAAAGGATCGTTTGGTGGAAACACCCGCCTAGGGGCTTCGCACGTGTGCGTGATTATTACGTCACAAGAGGCGCAGCGATCGCTCACTGTTTCTATTTGCCTTCCCCTGCTGTCAAATCATAAGAGATTCGGTCTCCTGGCAGTGTTAAAAATACTACATTACATAACGCTGTAAAGCGGGTGTGCGTGTTTGGCTGGGCGACAAAAACAAACTTAAAACGTGGAAGATTGATGGTGGCTGTGTGCCAAAGCAATGTGTGACGTTAGTTTGTTGCTTATACTACCTATATACCAGTAATTTGCCAAAGAGATATTTAGGAACCAAGAGATATTTAGGAACCTTTTGAGTCAAATTCTTTCTCTATTGGTAACTCTTTGTTTAAGATGAGAGCAGGTTTTTCTTTAAGGTTTGGTTTGGGTGACCGCTAAGTAGTTTTAAGAGACCGCAAGTGTTTCATTTCAATACCAAAAAGTTGCAAGTCCAAAATTTGGGAAACCGCTGGAGAAATATGGGGGACCGTTTCGGCCACCTTAAAAAAAAACACTGGATGAGAGTACGGTGAATGAACTGATACTTTCCTGTCTTTTGTGGAGTTGATTATTGTTGTTTTTAAATACATTACAGCAAACCACTTCACAAAAATGCAAAAAGTGGTGCAGCCATATTTTTTTTTAATTCTGGGGGGTGCCGTAAGTCATGTTGGAAACTCTTGGCCTATACAATCTTTTCGAATTTTGTTTTGATTTTAATATTCTCCAATTCAAACGATGACGTCATCGAACTGCCGTCACGTCTTAGAATGTCCGATACGGTATTGTAGTTATTCTTTGTTGACAAAACATCCCAATCGATGCTAAATGACGTTGTTACTATGGTTTAATAGCAAAATTGTTCAAATTACAACGTGCATACCAATACAACACCAGAATCATTACCGTTACCTCGTTAGAATGAACCGAAATCACCCAAGTATCATTTAAACCCCGATACTATAACTTGCTACTAAATATGGGCTGCGAATTGATATTACCAAGCATCCATAGTAACCCTTCGTGATCAAACGGACTGATTGACCTCTTAAGAGTTTATCGAACCTATGCCGATCAGGCACCTTCATTAAGGGCCTAATCGTTTTTAAATGCATTCTCGTGCAAAAAGGTTGATGAAATTCCGCTTAAAGCGTAGGAACCGATTATGTTTTTGTTTTTTTTGATTGCTGCGGGCGTCTTAAGAACTGACTTGCTTTGTTATTGTCATAAACTCAATAAATTTAGGCTTGATTTTTTAGGTTGAAGCGAAACTAGCTATATCTGGCATCCTTTTTGAATTGAAACAAAACAATATAAAAATGCCAACTTAGCAACAATAAATTAAGTCACAACAATATATTTCTGTAAAAAAGGGGTGCGTAAATAACTGATAATGCTGCTATGTTATAACTAAAAAAATCTATGATCTTAATGTCTTTTGTAAAAGATCATGCAAAACCGTGAGTTAAGTGAACTTAAGTCAATTATTTTACTTAGGTCATTGCAACACTGGTATGCGGAACTTTTCACGCGTTACACGACTAACCTTTAGGTTTTCTGTGAAACCACCAATTATTTTGCGTCTAACAAAGGCTAAAAGTAGCATTGTCGTTTGGAGTTCCCCTCTTTAGTAGTCTTATCTGGTCGCTGGAGTTTAAAATTATTAATTAAAGAAATCGTTTTCGTGCCAGTCAACCCTGAAATGGTTTGGGCTGTTTGGCCTCAAGGGGTTGTTCTTCGTTAGGTTTTACCAATTGGAAAGTTTTTTGAATAACGAATTTATAGTTTTCGTGAAGCGTGTGTTAAGCGTAAATTTTTTCGGCACCTTCACAAAAGCAAGCTTTCATTAAAATGATGCTTAAATAATTTTGGATGCGTTGCTACCTTACCCTTACAAACGCTGAGAAGAAAGAACAAATAATTGCTGGAGAATTCACGAACTTCGAACACATGGTAACAACACCGCAAATGTTATCAAAGCGGCATCCATGTTTAAAACTACTGTTGTTTAGTACCTTTAAATGGGTTCCCAACTCTTTACAGTTGATTTGTTATGGTTTATGCAAAAACAACGTTAGTCTGCTAGCTGCAAATCCTGCAACAAGCAAGTGCAGGATTTTAAGCAGAAAATAAAACCCGGTTGTGATATCAATTGTCGCTTAGTGCGCCAGCCGATGAAATATCCGACATTTAAATCGAACAGATAGGACATAGCTTCCCGTCTTGCAACATTACTCTTATTGTTGTTGCTGCTTTTTGCGGCGTCTTGCCTATCGGAAGCTGGCAATCAGCCAAGCTCATCAAACGCCATTTACCACCGGTAAACACAGCTCTAAATAATGATAAATGTTGACCAGAAAACACACCAGCCCACAGCTTTCGAGCTGTTGGCTTTCTGTGGCTTTCAAGCAAATATCCCATGCTTAGGATGGCATTAGGAAACCAATACCAGATATTATGGGCAATAAATGTACGGTTCTTGCTGCAACACCAATTGGTTAAGTTACTTTTTTTTGACGAATTCTGTTTCAGGTGGAAATTACTGTGTTGAGGCGCAAGCCTAGGAGTCTACAACGCCTTACTTATTTTATTGTTGGATTGGCACCGATACCGCATATAGTATCGATATTCGTCCGATACTATGCATCACTTGGTATCGTGTCCGAGCTGATAATGTTAGGCACCTTTAGCTCAGTTTACCTCGGGTCATAACTGTAGATGCCTTTTGTCTTCTAGCCTAAATATTCTGAAATATTTTTACCCGGCGGTAAAGCTAATCATTTTAACTCTAAATCAAGTTATGACACAATAACCTTGAAAAACCGCACATGGAAGTTTTAATTTCATGTATTTTACTTGTTAGAGCCTTGTGATGACATCAGTTAGTATCATGAAAGCAAAAATTCTGACTAAAATATCGGGCCGATGAGATGTAAAGTATCGGATATCACTTTTGATTCTAGTTAACCACACTAGTTAACAATTTGAATAAATTAAGCTCATCCTACCAAATTACCTTACTTTCTGTTGTATCCAACACTTACTTTCTGTTGTATCCAACACTTACTTTCTGTTGTATCCAATAAAGCATAGGCGGTCGGCTGCAATGACCAGTAGAAAGTTGACCGACGCGTTGAAACACACGCTGGTGCTGGCAGTCAGTATGACCCAGGCATGGGTGGTCAGCTGGTACTGACCAATGCTGACCGCACTAAAGGCCAACAGAGCCAGGGCTAATAGTATGTCGCAAGAAGCAAGGCTGGCGATGAAAACGAAGGCTGGCTTGCGGTAGGTGGACTTGGGGCCTAAGAAAAAAGAGATACAAAGTGTTGGTAGAGTTTGTCGTGATATTGATTGACAGTTGGGCTGGACTGTGGGTTCAGAGTTGGGACTGGGGACTCGACGGAGTCTGTTAAATTTGCTGGAGTCGGACTCGGGACTCGGAACTCCAGTAAACCTACTCGGATCACAGTTCGATGTGCGCCTGCGCAGTATCAAATTCCACAATTAATAAAACTTCCAATCTTGTTAGCGTAAAGGTTAACTGTGGAGTTGATGAATGAATTGTATGACACTCATATGGGTGGATTGTTGAATATTCACCTTCTTTTAGTTACGTAAATGGGTGAACACAGGCAGTAGAGTCGGACTCGCACATTTAGCCGGAGTCAACCTCGGGAGTTGGACTGTTTTTTTTAACCGATTTCGCAGCCCTACAGCTGGCTACTGTGAGCGGCTTGTAATACAATTATACCGGCACCTTGAAGGATTTCTTTTGTAATTATATCATTAGTTTGTAATGTCAGTTGGTTTACGAAATGTCCATTTAATTATATGCAGTGTTTTAGGCGACACGTGACCAAGTCAAGTCATTTGTAGATTAAGAAGAGAAAAAAATACAGAGGGGCGTTTGAGGTATTGTTGTTCTTGAAGTTCTGCGAAAGGCTTTACCAAGGCAAGATTTTGTATATAATGTAACCAGACAAAAAAGTTGATATATGCATTCACAAAACTACTTTAAAATGGTTTTACAAAAAAAGGCTATAGATAACAGTTGTGCACATATTTGTTTGAACGTTTCAAGTTTAAGTAAATTGTTTTTTCGATACGACCAATTGTCTCGCGTAGACGCGTATCCACCAAAATTGCACTACAAAATTATCACCGGTTGCTAATTAAGCACGTAACACCAACTGTACGAAATATCCCAAACAATAAAAATCAACGAACGAAAACCGATTCGTCCTTAGTAAAATCAAAGGTAAAAACACGAAATCGAACAGAAATGTTTTTTTTCTGACGTGAGCGCGCGTATTAATCATATACAAGACAATAGAGCATTGTGACGCAAAGTCGAATCACAGGTTTTTTTTTGGGGGGGGGGGGGGAGTGACGTGTACAAACCCTCCCTTCCCCAGAATCAAGCGGAAATAAAAAAAAAACAAAAAAAACGAAAGCTTATGAACCACACGATTGCAACGGTTACAAATGTTTTGCAGCCTTCATCGGGGTAATTGGGGTATTTTGCTTGTGACGTCACGTGATTTTGTGACGTAGGGCAACGCGTGTTTGTGTCACGTGGTTGACCGGCTGGTCTTTCGTCGTGCTTGTATGTAAACAAACATTGTAAACATTTGTTGTATTTAAAGCAACGTGTAACGTCGCTATGATGAGCGCTTAGCTGATTTTGTATTGTTTTAACTGTTCGACACAGATCGGATACTTTAATCTGATATTCTGTCCTTTTTTATTCTATCTAGACCCTAGACACTAGTTGCCCAAGTCAAGTCTCCGTCAAGTCATTATTAGCGCAATATAACTTCAAGTCAAGTCATTGACTAAAAATAAGAACGTTAAATTATTAAAATTGGTAAAACCTTATAAACTTTATACTCATATATATGATTTACCCTGTATTTCCGTTATGGGGCACTCCCGACTTTTTTTCGCCCAGCATCAAAAAATAAATAAATAAATAAAAGTATGATCTATATAAATAAAAGTAAGTCCGACATATACACCACAAACAAAATATAAAGTTAGTTTCCATTTAAATATAGCCTATATACTCATTTAAAAGATTAACCTAGACCTTCCGTTATACAGCACTCCAGACAGATTTATTCGCATGGTATTAATTAGCAAAAACAACAAAATAACTCCACTTACCACCAACAACCACTGACACCACTATTGAGTTGAGTAAGAGTATCAGAACGGCCATTATGAACTGGATTGCGATGGCGCCTGCCGAGTTCTCGAAGTTGAAGCAAATGCCTTCGGTTGAATTGGACGGGAAAGTTCCGTTCCGCATCAAATCTAAGGACGACATCAGAGACGTGTTAATGTATATAACATATAAAAAAACAACAACAAAAAAAAAAAATCTCTGCTGTTCTAATTGATATGCTCCGGCCATATTGCACATGGATTTGTTTCTTCTTATACTTTGTGTATTTTAATATCAGCGAAAAAATAAACAATACTTACTTCCTTAGACAACACCGCTTTTTAAATCTCATCTAAATAAGAAGTTAATATTATGTTTTAAAATATATAATCTTCAGAAAAACTAATTCAGATGAAACCGCTTGAAATCAAATCTCAATACGGAATATACGAATTTTTTTTAATTGTACCTTTTTATTGTTGGATCAGATCGAAGCCAATACACTTTTAGTCATACAGTATCGATAGGCGTCTGATATGGATTGCATCGGTGACAATTTGATACGAATTTGTTTTCGGGTTTTAAGTCACAATTTGAACGCGGTCATTTCTTCGTTGATATCTATTTTACTAAAATCACAACTCAATTGACTTAATGGATTAATCACCATGACTACCATGGGTACTATAGTGGATTGGTAATTAAAAGATTTTGTAGAACAATCTAATTTTGTACAGCGTCAAGTGTTTTTCGCAAGCTTTACATCTTTCAAAAACATTTAGATCCATTTTAGGGGGAAAACTATTTTACATGAATCTAAATGGATCGGCATGTCACTGTATAGCAGTAACATTGTTTACAAATTGCATCATACGGACCTATCACGATAAAAGATAAATACGTTATAATTAAACAGGTCAGCAAAGCAGATGGGTACATTGCAATAAAAATACTTTGCACAGCTGCACCTACCGTCCATTACGCTGTTCATTTCCGGCGTCTCAGTCATTTTGCTCGTTCGTATACGTTTCGTATAGGCTACGTTTGGTTTCTTGTTTGAAGCAATTTATGTCCAGCACCAACAAAAAAACGCATCAACAGCAATCAGCGGCTAACGCGTCTTTCCCTAGATTTTCTGCGAAGCAAAGCAAGGTGTGATGATCGGTTTATTGAGCGAGCGAAGTCCGGTTAATCATCGCTGGGCGTGTGTTTTGCGATTAAGCGGTTATGAGGGGGTAGGGGGGGGTGACTGACGTGTGTTTTCGATTCGTACATACAGTATGTGAGCTGAGTCATACCGAAAACAAAAGGCCTGCTCAAAGGGATTGTACACCCCTCAAAGTCGGTCGTTACAACAAAAGGGTCATAAAACATACAAATTTGAAAAAAAAAATCTCGGAAATTCAGTTTTGAAAATTAACACAGTAACCTCATAAATGTTTTTACAAATTGGCCTCGAGTACACAATACGGTCAAAATATTTCATGCTGAAATGCGCATCGAATAATCAAGCCCTTTAAAAACAACTGAAAAAGTTTCCACAAAATATGACCTTCATAATGGAGGCCTAATTAAGCTGCCCTAATTAATCAACCTTTATGACAAAAAATACCAATACATTTTCGCCTTATACGCGCACATAAAGCAATTGGTTGTCTGCGAATCGCCCAATATCGGTTTACCATTTAATTGGGCTGCCCACTTAATTGGCGTTTGAAAACAATAGGCGCATAAAAGGGTCAAAGTGGTTAAACACCAGGATTTGGCAGAATTTATCGCCAACGGGACACAACCACGAACGGAAAATAATTGACCAAATGTTGAGACCAAGGTGGGATAAGGCATGACGTAATGCTCAGTGCAGCTACTAGCAACGATAAAAAAATATTTTATGTATTTTTTAGACATGTATTGACCTAAGGGGAATAAGTATAATATTACTGGACCCGTACCCTAACTCATATAAATTGCTGCAGTTAACATTACGTCATGGCTTATCCTGCCGGGGACATACTTTCAATTACCTTATCCTGCCTAACATTTGGTCAAAAGTATTTACCATGAAAAACAAACCATATTTAAAAAAAGCAGTAAGGTTTGGTTTTAACATAAACAAAGCTATTTGGCCTTGTCAATTCAAAAATAATCTAAAATTTTAAATGATTTTAACTTGCACTTACCACTGGCTAACTCAATCTTTCAAGTTATTTAAAAAAACACCTTTTTTTTAAAAAGCTTACTATTTGTAGCTAATACGCTGTACTGTGACCTAGGCGCTAAAACAAATTTCGACATTTTTTACTTCTACCCAAGGATCATAAACTTTGACTTAACATTTTTAGCTTCCGATCTTTTTCACAACCGGGGCGTTTTAGATATTAGGTCGTCCTCTGCATTTAAATTTGTCGCTCAAAACTCTCTTTAAGTAACTGCAACCTGCCTTACCGCTGTAGTGACTCTATAGGTCTGTTTATAGCGATAATATTCTAGTTATATTCTAAACGCGCCTTCTTCCCGTGCTCGTATCATTTGTACTTCCTCTTTTTGTCAGATACAGCCCTGTCTCTCGCTAACGCCAGAACTATCCTCTCTGGTCCTCTTGCTTCCGTTCAATTCTGCGGCTTTTTATATGAAATAAACAAGCTAACAGTACACTTTGTAATTTTAATCAACAGCTTACTGGAAATTGTAATTCTTAACCATCGTTTTGACAACCTATGCAAATCGCATCTTTCATGTGATACCAGAGGAGCTGTTTTTGATTGATGTTACAATGCTTGGTAGCAAGTCTATATGTAATACACTTAGTGATATTATTCAAACACAGCCCCTCTGGTATTTGTAATTCATAACCAACGTTCCGACAACCTATGCAGACCTTTGTCAGGGTGAATGACACCGAAAGCTCGTATTAATATTACTATGCTTGGTAGCAACACTTGATATATATGATACACTTAGTAGTCGGCAATCCACATATAAGATCCCCACACCGCTACCTAAAAGGAATTACAGCCACCTTTTACGCCGCCTTATAAAGGCTGAGAAAAAGGTGCTCGCCTATATCTTGCAAGACTGCCCTGGGTCGGTTATTTTGGACGGGGAACGTTGGCCCCACTAAACAACAGCAAAAGCGCCCGGCCGTGTCACAAATTGTCGTTTTGCGCACTTCCGCGCCAAAGCAGAATGATGCCCCTCGACTTTGCACGACTAAACAACACGATTGAAATCTTTACTCTCATTTTTTTTGCAAAATCCCCACAAAATGTAGCCTATACTTGTGTAACAGGTACCCACAGGGAAGATTTAGCGGTTGTAAGCGATTCCTTGCTTTGTCTTCAAATATCGGTGGTCACCAAGGTTTAACCTTAAAACATCTTGCAATAACTGTATAGTGAGATGTTATTATCATCACACTTGTTTTTAAGTCGCTGCTGCGAGTTAAAGTTAGTTTAAGTTAAATCAGAGCTAATTATTTTGTCGATACAAAGAAAAGTGTGTGAAAGCTTATTTCGTTTGACGTTGTTCGAAAGATTGTTTCGTTTAAGAATATCAAAGCCCATTCAGAAGTAGGTAGCATTTTTAAGGTTTCGAATATATCTTTAATAATGTTCAAAATATATTGGAAACGTTCAAAATGCTACCTACTTTTATGTGGACTTCATTATTCATACTACGTCTATAACTACAACCTCCAACTAATATGTTCCATTTATTTTTGTTTGATTTTTGGCACTGATCACCCGAGCAAATTTTCATGTTTATCCCCAAAACACGTTTTTAAAGTTGTCCCTGCAAACTGTCATTTCCGTTTACGTTTCATCGCTCTCGCAAAAGGCTGGATGCCTATATTTAACTAACTCCGTTGGCTCAATTTTCTGTCTTTGTTCAATAAATTTGATTTGCTGGCGGCTAACTTTTTATTATCCGTGATTTGACTAAAGAAACTTTTAAGTGATATGACTAATTGCGTTGGGGAGATGTTTATGAAATGGCTTGACTTGACTCTTTGTTCAACTTCAATGAGATCTAGAAATCGAAGTGCAAAACAAATTCGGTTCATTATATGTCTTGACGTTGAAATGACACTTTTAAAATATCGTCGAGCTAAAAGCAAACAGAATTTATTCGATCATTTCGATTTTAATTACGTTTTAGTTCTATAATGAATTACAAAGCCAAAAATGTCAAGTAGTTCGACATCATCTCGATTAAGAAGTTTCGAAACGAGCTTGTATCATCTTTAGTTAATGTTATATATTACAAGTTCGTATCGAAACGTCTTAATCAAGATGGTGTCGATCTACTCTTTTTGGCGTAGATATTCATTATGAAGCTACATTAGAAATCCGTGCATAGTGTGTTTGTTCATATAACTAAACTTGAAAATACAAAATCTACATGTTTTTTGATTAAGGGCATGAGTAGCCAAATAAAACTGATCAGGCTAATAAACGAAATAGGTTTCGTTATAAATTGCATTTCTGACTACGACTGTTTCACAAAATCCGAACTGTTGCAAATTACTAATACCGATTGCAAAAGAGAAAAAGGAATTTTTACAAGATTTTAGCTCAAAACCTCCTCAAATTGGTAAAAAGTAATAAGTCACATGAAAAATGCGACGTTGTAAAGCAAGTGTTTCAGGAAATCCGCAAATAGAATAGCATTTACGACTGACATCTAGTTTTTCGTTAGCTTATCAGGGCTAAAACGCACATCTGCTGTATTTTGCTGCTCAGCCAAACACCACACCTGGATAACAATTAAGCAGCCGTGCTTGGGCTTCTGAGCGATTTTTCTTCCGGACAAAGTTGGACAACTATCGTTAAATATGTAAACATCAGGTCATTTGACGTTAGTCACGTTGCGGCGGTAATCCGTTGGGCAGCTGTAACAACACGAACGCATTTTATCCGGTTTACCTCATAAACTTTACGTGGCCTACATTGGTTAGGTTCGATGCGCAACTATAGACCGGTACAAGTGCGAAATGGCCAGAGTAACAATCAACATATTGGGGCAATTTTATTTCTTTAGTAGCTAAAACTATGCTGCGTTACGAAACGACGTTAACTATATTTTAAAAACTAACAAAAGTTAAAGCCATATTAGCTTAAGTATTAGTACGAAGTACGCAAGTACTAACTAAGCACGCCCAGCTTTCGAAGTAACCATAGCATTGTTTAACTGGAAGAAATTTTAAAGCTTATTGTGCGATGCACTATATAGTTACGTTACAAACGTGCCTAATTTTAAAAGCAACGATAAAAAGGTTTTTTAATGATTTCTATAGGCTAAAATATATCTCAGCCAATTGATTGCCATCGAATATAGGCAGGTACGGCATGAAACTTGCTAAATTTACAAGTACGTTAAGCATGCCTCACTTTTCAATAGTACAAATAAATATATAAAAAGAGGAACATATAAATGCCCAACATGGTAGGCTCTACATATAAGTGCAATGTAGTTATAGCAACCTTTTTAATAATTCTTTTAAGGCTGTAGTACCCGTATTATTCCTGCAAATGACTATAGCCTCTGTATCGTACAGTATTGACCAGCGCTTTAACCGTGTTAGGCACAACTTATATTTGCATTTTAACTTGAACGACGCAAACTTATTGCCTAATCACAGACGACTTAAATTACGTAGCAACGTACGTTAAACACCGCCATTCAGACCATATAGAGTAACTTTAATATTTGCATATAAAATTTTGAAGGACAAAGCCGTTGCTAATTAACGGCGAAGGCTGCAATTAATCGAGTCTCAATCAAGTGTATCTTGCCAGACTCTTCCGTCCTTTTAATATTAATCTCACGACCCAAGAGTTTGTCTAAGTTTCACGTATACCGCTCTATAGGCCTATTCCAGTTGTTCTTGAACTCAGCTATTTCTGCTAATTTTCATCACGCGGTCCGTCGCCATATCTCATCTTCCGTCCTTTTAATATTAATCTGACGACCAAAGTCTGTATACCATTTGTTATCAAACTCAAGGCTCCCGCTGACGTTTTTCTGCTAATTTTAATCGAGCGGCCCGTCTCGTTTAGATCACTATTTATAGGCTTTGTGTCCCAGACTAGTTTTTAGTTGTGTAACGCCATCTAATTAATTAAAGTTTTCCCTTCAGCCTTGGCAATTATAAACAACATTTTGTTTTGTCCGCTGTAAGGGTTCGTTAAGCAACGGAGTAAAAGTGTGTTTTTTTTAGATTAGTTGTGACATTGCATTTTGATTTTTTTTTCTAAACTGATTTACTTAAACCTTCAGGGTCAACTGACTCGATGACCATTTCGCGTTTCTTCGTTAATCCTTTGCTACTCTGTTCGCGTTGATAGCAACAACTAAAACAGTTATCTTATCGAGAAAAAACGTTTTATAAATAATTGTCCGGCAATAGAAAGCAACTTGATGACACAGCAATGGTTTGACGATGAAATAAACTGCTGACGAACGTAATGGTTTGAAAGAATTTCAATGCAGATTATTCGATTTTCAATGGTGACTTTTTTGCAGCTAATAAGAATTACCGTTTTTATCACCAGCGTGAAAATACTCGCTGATGATTCGAGTAAAGTTATTATTTACATACGTTGGCATTAAAATCAATTCACTGTTTACCGATTGTAGTGGTTTTGTTCGTTTTAAAGCTATACTTGATCTATTTTCGTTTCATGGTCGCTTATAACAGTGCATCCAAGCAAAAAAACGCAAAAAACGATACTGGCGAAGCTTTGGCGACCCATTTATTTTAAGTAGACGTTTGTCAGTGAACAAAACATAAGACAAATAATCGAAAAAAAATCAAATTTAATATTGGAATCACAGTTATAAGGTGTGTGAATAATAAAAAAAAGAAATTGGGATTTTTAGATTGTTTTTTGTTTTTCTGGTTTACAGTTGAACAAAAATTGTAAAAATGTAGGTGTTTTTTAAAAAAAAAAGCGACTGAACGACCGAAATTATCATCATTCCACAATAGCGCATTAGAGCAATGAAGCAAAGGACAACCAACTTTTTTTAGGGAAACGGTATTACTTTGAGGTTCAAATTTATTGCCACTTTTTTACATGTTCAAAACCATAGCTACCACAATATAACTCTTGTGTAAATATTTTTCAAATTTTATCTTGTTTTGTTAATATTCACTCCTGAAACTTTAAACATTTTAAATAACAAAGAAAAAAAAATCAAATTTAATAAATAGGATCTAGTCTTTGCATTTCTCCCACAGTTTGTTTTTCGAATTTCGAAAATCTGTCTTAACTATGTTAACAATACAATCGCCGATACGTAAGTTGCGAAACACTAATTATATTGCTACATGTTGTTGTTTTCTTATTATTTTCATAGTTTACTTATTGCTTTAAATCGGACGAGTTTACTAATTTTAAAGGTTTATTGTTTTGTTTTGGTATCGGTGATTTGACTTGGGGATAACTTGCATAATAATGACTTGACTTGGACTTAAGTTATTTCAAAATGAAGTGTTTAGACCACTGTTACTACCTTAAAGAGTTGATAAAAGTGTGTTAAAACCTTCGTGTCTTTAACACACGCTTGCTCAATTTACCCCCAACAAATTCTGCCCTATCTTTTCAAACCTATAACCAAAGCGCAAAAGTTCGACCTGTTCCTCACTTACATTAACCTTTGCTACCAGGCATAATATTGATCAAAAAAGCTCCTCTGGTAGTTGTTATTGTTAACACTCGTTTCGATAACCTATTTGAGTCTTCTTCTTCAGGGTGAAAAGAAACTTGAATCATTAAATTTCATCCTCTAAACTTAACAAATCGTCAAATTTGGCGTTACTCAAGACATAGGTTACTTGAACATCGTTATGGCTGTTTAGACGAAGATATAATCATTGCTTTGAAACTTGTACATTCAACCTATTTAAGTCGCCTTTTTTAGGGTGAAAGACGACTTGTATAGGTTGCCGAAACGTTGGTTAAAAATAACAATTACCAGATGAGCTGTTTTTGATCTGTAACTCACTAACACGACGCAATCAATTCGTGCTTCGTATCTAAACAACAACAACAACAGCAGAAGCATTAAACACCAGCAACAAAAACCCGCTAACACTGGGGCCTGCTATACGCGTCAAATATACGCAGATTATCTTAGGCCCCGCGAGAGGTAGGCACGCGTACATATATAACGAGATCAGTTTCCGGCACAGTTCTACCGAAGCCTTAAACCGCCGCTTAATGGCCCTTGTATTTTTCTACATAACATTAGATAATGACTGCTGCACGTCAATGCGTTGCATAAAGCGGGTTGGGTTTTGTTTCTCTTTTTTGCCGCTATATGCACAGACGCATGCGGCCCTGCGTATTTCTGCGTAAAGCGTATTGTTGCAACATACGGCGTCGCGAGGGGCACAACACACTTTAAGTTAGAGAAAAAGGCAGCGTTTCAATTGTGTTTGTTCGCAGTCCAGCGTGTTTTTAACATTGCTGGTTGAATGCGTTTTTTTTGCAGTTTATGCTTTAAATTGTATTTTTTCGTTTGCAGTTCAAAAACAACAAAATAAACGATGAAGGGGATTTTCTATGTAAGTTTCTAAATGCTAGTGAAACTAATTAATACAAAAAACTCGAGAGCCATGGTAGGCAAAATATTGAAACGATGCACATTATGCATTACAAAGCATTGCTGTATGTCAGGTTAATGGTTTATATTTACTGTGCAGCATTTAAAGCAATTACTCTCTTTGTATCTTTGTAGTTGGGAAAAGCCGAATTTGACGTTTTCCTAGGTTTCGCGAATAAAATATGATGAAACGGTATAAATAAAGTGAACTATCTGAATCCGCACGATTTAAGAAGTCTTCCTTGCCGCCAGATAATTTTATAATTTGGTAACCGGTGTGTTAAACGTAGGAATTAACGCGAAGAATAGTGAATTTCACGGCTAAAAGAAGTATTAATTTACATGCAAGTTTAACCTCTCCTGTGTGAAATGAAATCATGAAACAAATTAAAATCCAATTCCACAAGCTTTATTTTGTTACAAATATAGACGCTTCAATTCGGCATGAAGCAAGACTTCCTTCATACGAAACCCCACATATGCATTTCCCCCTCTGTTCGACAGCCCGTCAATCCGTCACTGCATTTAAAAGGCTTTAAAAAGCGCAAGGTGTTAAGATAAATGAAGGGTCAATGCGGTTCGGATTCCTGCCTGACCGCAAGGAAGATGTGTGATGTGCGCACATGTTCCGTTGTTCATTGTATCTTCAGATTATGCAACGCAAGCAATCCCTTGTGTGGTTATTTCGTCATGGCATTGGTCCTTCCATACGTAAATTGATGCCTTGATTTAAACAATAAGAAAAATAAGCACGTGCTGCTTAGGGCACCAAAGAAAAGTGCACTACACAATTCTCCATGGCCGAATTTTCAATGGCGGCTTAGTGTTTAATCTAATAATTCGAGTTGGTCAGAAGATTCAGACCTTATTAGTGGCCCGGTCGAAATAAATCGTTGCATATCTTTCCTTCCAAAGTATCACCCAACACCTCGGAAAAAGTTTGAGAACCGCTCTTTTACAAAATAGTTGAAGATCACTGCTTTAGACGAATTAAATTAGAAAACAAACTATATTCACCAGGAAAAATAACGGATGTAATTTAAGATTCACAGCTTTATAAGGAAACGTTTTTTCTGTATAGTGTCTTAAATGTTGTACTGTAATCAGTCTGTGTGTTAATAAAGTCTTTTGCTATTCTTTGAATTTTATTGGGTACAGTATGCACGGAACTGTAATGTAAATTGATTTAAATTACAAATCCAAAGTCCTAATCAAGATCATGTTGATCTACTCGACTTTTTTGGCAGTTCTAATTTTGTATAGTAGTAAAGTTTTTGACTGATCTTCTCATTAACAGCTGTGACGGAGCCAGATAAAGCAGACACAAATGCCAAATATTGCAATCCATGCCTTGGTAACACTGTGTGTTCCACTTTTTGACACAACCTGGCAGTTTTGCGGTTTCCAGCAAAGGAAATCCCTCAATTGATTCACAAAGCGTTTTGCGTCGGAAATCGAACCTACAGCTGTAAGCCATTTACGCACAAACGCTATAGTCTAAAGCAGTGATTCCCAAACTTTTTTTCTCGCGTACCATTTTCAGCTTTTGCACAGTGTTCGTGTACCACCTAAGAACAGGTTAGAAATACATTGATTTAAATAGCTTATTGTTGTTTGAAGCACTGCATTAGTGTTTTGAGGTCTTTAACCACATGATTCCCAACACAAATCAGTATATTTTTCGGGTTTAAGTAAAACTCAAAAAAATACTTACAACAACTATAAAAATGTGAAAGAAAACAAGACGATGGTTATTTTAGAAAAAAATGTGATGTAAACGGTTGAAATGCAACGTAAAAATAATTGCAGAAAATTAACAAAGACTTTTTTTTTGAAATAGGAAATGGATTAATTGCAAATTAGAAGCAGAAAAAGACAACAAACTGTTCAATCCGTTTGTCCAAATCAGAGAGGCCTGGTTAATTTGTAAACGATTTACTTCTCATATGTTATACCAGCTAACAATTGGCGTTTTATTATTTTGAACAAGATAAGTGTTACGTCAGAAACGTGCGAAACCTCAAATTAAAGGTAACTAAAACGCAACATGGCAAATTACCCAATCTGAAAGTTTTAAAAGTTGGGAGTTTTCGCAAATTTATACGTATGCTGAAGTTCGTCGCGTACCACCTGAAAGACTCTCGCGTACCACCAGTGGTACGCGTACCACAGTTTGGGAACCACTGGTCTAAAGCTTGTGTGGGGAAAATTCGACTTGCAATAGCAGACACGAAGAAATTATTACAATGTGCATGGTTTGGTTATTTTGCGGCATAGCTTATGAAAACAAGGTTAAAAAAAGTGAAAAAGGATTTTTGAGAATAGATGATAATTTAGAATTTTGCGTTCATAAAGTCACGCTGCATATACGTCATAGGGCTGGCAATAATAATAGACATGCGCATTGTTGAAAACCGTAACATTGTTCTCGTTGTACTTAAGCTGTCGCATTGCATTAATTAAACTCATTATTTTACAATGTTGTCAAAAAATCTCAAAGTCAAGTGTCATAATAGACCATTGAAGTTAAACGTATTTTGATTCAACAGTTATTTAAGCTAATTTAAATCTATGATAAAACTAATTTATACTTTACAATCACATACAAAGCCATCGTGAAGTGCCGAACTGACAAATCGTTGCTCGTTTTTTTTATAATTTAGAACTACTTATAAATGTTAAAACTATATTTTACCTTGTTCGAAATGGCAGGCCGATTCAAAGCATCGAACACCATTAAATAACACACCTTTTCTACCCCTCAATCAATTAAATTCTACAGAATTTTTTTCAAAAAAACCTTGACAGCGTATAATACAAGATGTACCTTTTCTACCCCTCAATCAATTAAATTCTACAGAATTTTTTTCAAAAAAACCTTGACAGCGTATAATATAAGATGTACCTTTTCTACCCCTCAATCATTTAAATTCTACAGAATTTTTTTCAAAAAAACCTTGACAGCGTATAATACAAGATGTACCTTTTCTACCCCTCAATCATTTAAATTCTACAGAATTTTTTTCAAAAAAACCTTGACAGCGTATAATACAAGATGTACCTTTTCTACCCCTCAATCATTTAAATTCTACAGAATTTTTTTCAAAAAAACCTTGACAGCGTATAATACAAGATGTTACCATTACAACAAAAGGCTCGGTACTAATTAGGTTAAAGTGACAAGGTTTCGGCGACAAATTACTAGTTTCGCCCATAATTGCCTCCTGTTAAATAGGTTTAGCTGAAGTAAGGTCAATCACAATAGCTTATGCTTACACTTCGATAAGTTGGCGACTGGATTTCGCGTTTTAGTCGATAATCAGGTTTGGGAATCCTAAACTAACCCTTAATGAAAATCCTGTCACATCCTTACTGTGTATCTAAACTTGTCAAAAACTCTGATAATGTAAAATTAATTGTTTTTATCAAACTCCGGTTAATGAGGTTGCCAGACGCTCGCAATCCAGGGCCAACAGTTCACTCCTTTAAACCCTTTCATCCTAATTATACAATTTCTTACTGGAACGAATGACAATTTTAAGAGATAAAGTCACAAAGTAACGTTACAACGGGTCTTTAAGACATTTAAAGGTTATTATTCGAATGTAGCGAACAAAGATGCAACCGAAATCTTAGGAGATGGCGGAGAAGAAAAGTGAACATTTTTTTTTAAGCGGTACCGTACGACGTATCTGCAAAATTTATTTTACTGTAAGTTTCGGCTTACTTTCAGTACTGCCCAAATGACGCTGTACAAAGGCCTACTATGTCATGCTGCATATGTTAGAGTTTTAAATGTGCTAAATCATAAGCAAGACTAAAGGCCCGTTTACACTTCAGCTGCGCTGGGCGTTGAATTTTTTTCACTGCAGCTGCACTCAGCTGCGCTGGGCGTAAAAATCGCTCCAAACGTAACGTTTTTCTATAGCTGCACAGGGCTTGAGTTTAGCAAAGCGTAAAAATCGCTCCAAAGCGTATTTTTAAGCTAGCTGCAGCTGCTGCACGGGGCTTGAGTTTAGCAAAGCGTGAAAATCGCTCAAAAGCGTAGTTTTAAGCTAGCTGCAATTGCTGCACGGGGCTTGAGTTTAGCAAAGCGTGAAACGCTCGCCACAATAGAATTTAAATGCAAATTACGCCCAGCGCAGCTCAGTGCAGCTGTTGTGTAAACGGGCCTTAAGTAACATAGGTTATCACTCGACCACTTTCGATCCTCAAAAGTTTATTACGTACCAAACTAAAACTCAAAAGAGTAAACGAAGCAACAACGAAAATACAAAAGTTCTCTAGTGTGAAATCGCTGCCTTCATCGCGTACCATCACTATAAGACACTGGAATCTGTGTAGGCTAACAAAAACAATAGATTTCGAGTGACACACAAATATTTTTGCTAAACATATGGTAAACGCTTTTTCTATTTTTTTTATATGTTTAAACTTGCGGTTGCTCAAAACGTTGTATAACAGACACCGAAATCGAATATCTGCAAACACTTTGAAACCTTACAAAGTAGCGACTATTTCAACAGTGTACAGGCCATATAATGATGTATATGGCTATAGTTATTAAACGCTTCGCGACAATCTAGTTTGCGTTTGAGATATTTTTTATCCGACCGCGGAACTTCTTTGTATTGCTATACGATTTACAAATCATCATGCAAGAAAACATGCGAAACCTAATTGTTATTAGAAAACTGATAAATGTTTGATATTACCCAATGATTTGCTGTGTGTTAAAGGAGTTTGTCAAGCTATGATATTATTATTCTTCACGAAGTGTGTCTCGGAGCTTTTAATTTGCCCCAAGTGCAAGAGAGTCATTGATAAAATGTCAAAAGTGTGGTTAGATAATGAGATGAGCGATTTCCAAATGTCATCCTAAAGGTGGAACTCGGTGTGTCTGACATAAATAATGTAGATAAAATACCCACTTAATTGTGGAACATATCAGTATAGGTACCCGTTTAGTAAAGGGTTTCCCCAACTGTGGTCCGCGGACCATTGGTGGTCCGCGACGACTGCAAATGTGGTCTGTGGCGATATGACAAGAAATTAAAGAGTCACACATTAAGATACAGTAATTGCCGCAGTTATTCACAACTGAATGATTTCGAAAGCTTTTGCTATCCAGTATCGTAAATCTTGTTGCGCCTTCGTTGTGGTCAAAAACTTGTTTACGAAAAATTCTCGTATTCCTTGACCATATCTGGTAATAACATATTCTTATCGCCATCCGGAAAAATATAGGTCCAGACTTTCCGTGGACTCTGACTTGGGAGTTTGCCTTTCACAAACAACTCCGAGAATTGATAATTTATGCAGAAAGAAGCAATGCCATCCGTCTCATTAATGTTAGTTTTTTGTGTTATTTTTTTGCTTTGTATTGCGGTCCGCGAAATACCAGATTCACAAATAGTGATCCGTGGTCCCATCTGTCGAGTAGCACAACTATACGCCTTGATATCGATATTTCTCGTCACGATTCGATATTATCGAATGTCCCCGATTCAGTGAAGTGTTGCTGGCGTAGCGGGTTGGAAAGAAAAAGCGAGTTGGTCATCATTCGAGTTTGTGGACTCCAGGCTTCCGTAACTCGACACCGAGTATGCGGACGAGTAGTCGAGTAGTTGAGGCTGGTGAGTAGAACTTGGTTCGGAATTCGTAAAGCATGCGGGGTCGTCGGGGTTAACGGGAAAGCCCCCCAACTGGTAGGGGGCAGCGTTGCCAGGGACCATCATGGAAAGGTCCTGGAGGTCGTGTTGTGGATCAAAGTTGGAAGTTGGAACCTTGAATTAATATATATTCAATACTTGTCTTCAGTGTTGTAAACAAGTCATTTTGAAATGACTTTAATCCCAGTCAAGACAGTCGTAAAATAACAGTCCAAGTCAAGTCGTTTTGAAGATAAATAACCCAATTTTTGTAAATAATTGCTTTATGTAAACAATCTATTTTAACCAAAGTCATTTGTCCAAAGTCAAGTTAAGTCATTTTGCCCCAAAGACTCCAGTCAAGTCATTTAAAAACAGTAACTTAAGTACTCTTAAATCAGGTCATCGACTTAAGTCATTACAGCACTGCTTGTATAACTAGAAGGAATGTTGGGTAACGCAGCAGTTAATTATATTCTTTAAAACGTATTACTTTTACAAGAGTAATGTTTAACGAATAGTAGGTCAACTTTGATTTGAGTTAACGATCTTCTTAGCCAGAGTTTCTCAACCTTTTTTAAAAAAATAAAATTTATTGGACATTCCTATCTCCCATTATGCCACTTGTCATAAATTTGAAGCTTTACACGAAATTATTTCACACTTGATGTTCAGTTTCTTACATTCAACAATGAAGAGCGTACAAGTTTCTGCTCAGGTTCGTAAAGATCGCGTTGATTGAAATCTTCAGGAACTGGAATCGTTTGGTAGTTTGACATGAAAACGTGGTTTGAACTTGGCGAAACGGAATGTTCTGGAAAGCATAAATACACTTGTTGAACATTCGTGTATTCTGAAGTGCGGTATCTGGCAACATACGGACACTGGACAGTCTCGTATATTTAAAGTGTATGATCTGTCTTAATTAGAACCCCTAAGAGACTTCATATGTTTAGGGATGTTCGATAGCCCGAAGTCTAGTATGATGTCGGCGCCGATACGATAACAAATTTGTTTGTGCGTTTTTGTAATGGTTATGCAATCAAGCGAAGTGTTTACTGCCTTTAGAGGTAATGTTTGTGGAAAATAGTTATTAACAACGGAAAATAATTATGTTTTTTTCTAGTCAAGCCAGACCTTGCAAAACGCTTTAAAGGTGGAATGTTATCGATTTTGTGTTTGGCTATTATAATGACGTCATATAAAATCGGTGTGTACATCAGTAGGCTAAAACAAAATCGTATATGGTTAATTTAGCGTACCTACAGTAATATGTTACCAAAAAACACTCAAATCTTTGTTTTATTTATAGCAAGAAGACTTATTTCGTAGACGGTTAGTTTCCTTGATTATTAGAACTCAGCTGTGTCAGGACCTATACTTATATTGCAAAAAACGTGTTTAAGATGATCAATGCATGGCAAACTACTACCAACGTTTGACGACATTAACACTAAAGAAGGCGATTGGAATGAATAAACTTTGAAAAAAAATAATTACAAGAGGAGCTGTACTGAAAATAAGTTCTTCCGGTGCTTATTGTTGCTAACATATAACTACGAACAAATTAGTAGCGGAAGAACTTCTTTTTAGTATATACTATGCCTGGTAGCAACAGCATGTTTACCAGAGGAGCTGTTTTTTTAGTATTATTCCCTGTAGTAAAGTTTATATATACCTGCTCTTGTTGGTGTGTTTGTGTTGTTTTGTACAGAGGCTTGATGATCTCCATTCCAAGTCCTTTTCAGTTTGTTTTCGTCGCTTGCTGGTTTAGGTTTCCAGTTCTTGCTGTTATCTCTGAATCCTAGAAGAAATTCCAATTTGCACATTTGATTACATGTGCTGCTGGTTTGTTTATACGCTCTGCTGTTGAACTTCTTTTATTTTGAACTACAATTTTTAACAAGCTAAACTTCGATTAAAAGTGTCTTTAATATGATTTTAATCCCATTCAATTCTTTTTAGCAAATAGGAAACACCAAACACCATGATAATTCGAATTAAATGTTACTGATCAGGAATTGAGGTCGACATTTATCTTGCAATGGTCAAGGTGATTTCCAATAACACATATTCAGTGCAGAAATGTACAAGCTGTGAGGTGAAAGATTAAGAAACACTAGTAGCGCTGGTCGCCAATATCATCTCAGGAGGTACAGCCAGTGCTGCGAAGTCGGTTAAAAATAACTCGAGTCCAAATTCGCTCTAAAATAACTGTCCTTTAAATGATGATTTCACATTTTAACCCAAGACCCACTGGTTGGGAAGCACGGGTCTCAGCATAACAATCCTTTACCTTTTGCAAACGGGTTCCTGTCAATCTTCAGCTTGGTGATCTGCTGGTTCTGGTAGGCGGTCACCGTCGTGAAGGCGCACTCGGGAAACACTGTGGTCGTGACGTCATTGCGGGTGACGTCATCCACGCGGCGGTTGGGCGCCACCAAGTGCTCGAGCTCGCTGTGCCGCGTAATGGCGCACTCGATCACGTGGACACGTGGTTGATATTTGTGCATGGAATGGAGGATGACCTTGGAACCATATCTCAAGGTCATGGTGTTGTTAATCGAGAATTTAAAAAAAATAAATTTTGACAAAATAATTTTTGGTACTGCGAATGTGCACGTCGGACTCGAAAACTCGGGTAGTTTTACATGTTTTTGTGTCTCGAGTCCCGAGTCCTACTCTGCAAAAAATTAAAACCGAGTCCGACTCCGGCCAAATGTTCCGATTAAAAAAATTAAAATGATATCGGGACTCGGGTAGTTTTACGTAGTATTCGTAGTATTACTCGAGTCCCGAGTCGGACTTCAGCAAAATAAACTGATTTCACCGATTCCTCAGTCCGACCCTGCAGCTCTATCGAAACCAATCCGATGTTATCGTATATCGTTACACTGGACAGTGTTTCGCAAACTTTTTTGGCTTGTGGCACCCTACAGAAATTATAAATGGTTCGCGGCATCCTTGCTCGTATTTTAGCTTAGTGGCTAACTACAAGATGTAGCGCCAATCTTCGAAAAAAGGTTGTAGAACCCTGTTTTAGTCATTTGCTTTCCTCAAATGATCAGAATTGCAGTTTGATGATATAAACCTTTTTGTGAACGAAAAAAAAAACGATGGAAATTTGTTAAAAAGTCCATTATCATCACAATTCGAGATTAAAACAGCACATTAACTGTGCAACAAGGTTGAAAAAAATCTTTTTGATGTTTGCAACTTTTATAGTTCACAAAAAATTGTATCAAGAAACCTACCAAAACAGCGAAAATATTGGAATCCTAAAGAATTTGAAATATCTCTCGGCACCCTGGAGCGTTAAAAATGGCACCCTAGAGTGCCGTGGAACCCCGATTGAGAACAACTGTACTTGACTCACGTGTCCCTTCCTGTTCATCTCGTGGTTTGTGAGCTTCAGTTTGTCGAAGCTGATTGCTTGCTGCATCCACACATCTCCTCGTGCCGGCGAATCCGGGTGGAAGTAGGTGCAAGGGGCGGCTGAGGCCTCGGTGGTCCCGGCGGCCATCCACTGCGAACTGTGGTAGACGTACCTAAAATACATTAGGATAATTTTTAGATTATTTGGACGTTTTTAATAATTAAAAAAAAAAATTTTTTAGACAATTTGTTTTTTTTTTGACAATTTTTTTTTAAATTTATTTTTTATTAATTTTTTTGGGTAATTTTTTTTTGACAATTTTTTGACTGATTATCACCAACAAGATGTGGGATGCGTGAGAGCATAAAGCGCACAAAGCCAACAATCTTTTCTTCCAATCGGATTTTTTCCCCTATTTCCAAGGGCGACATTTTGTGACGTAGCAACACAAATGTGATTATTTAATGGGGATAGAATGTTTATATCAGGTAATTTAGCTTTGCAACGCAAGAGCTTGCAGGCGTGATAGGTTTAGGAACTTTAGAAACTTGTATAACGTGTATTTTCCTGTACTTGGTTTATAAGTAAAACTTCTAGATTCTAAAGTGATTTAGTGTAAAGGTTACACTTATTAGTAAATTGTAATAGTTTGTGATGGAAAGAAAATTGTTGTTATGTAAGAGTTGATGTTTTGTTTATAATGCTTTAAATGCAAATGCTATTGATTCTTATGTTGCTTTGAGAAAAATGTTATGTTGGGATCGTTTGACCTTTTAAAATTGCAAAAATTGAATAATACCGCTTTTTGGTTTAGAAATATTTTCTTAAAGATCCGTAAGACAATAATACCTGTATCTGTTGTTGTCAACCGGTAGGATGTCAATTGCCAGGGCGTAGTTTTTGTTCGGGTCCAAGTTTTTTATGCTGAGTTTAACAGCGGGAAACATTCGCCTGCGACAAACAAGCAATTTAATCAGTGACAAGGCTTCGATGTTGTACACTACAGAACGAACCTTTTTATCTTCGTTTATGTTTATGTTAATTGAACAAGAAAGATATCTGCAATATAATTCTCGACAAGCTTTCGCACAACCGTGCTTAATCAGGTCAAAGCCTTTGACCAGGATCCAATCCAATTTGTCTTTATACATTGTCACCTGATTCCTCTATTTAGAATTAGACAAATACGGCCATATACAAAGATTGCAAGATAATTGAATGTCTAATTAATATATTTTTAAAGTGATAAGCTAACTTAGAGCGGTGTTACAATGGGTATCACCACACAATAAAAAAACATCCCGGTTAACAGCGCCTGCGATTGAAGTCTGTAAAGGTACTCATTATAGTGTTTACGTATCAGCTAGTGATCCGATTCAATTATCCTTAAGTCAAGCTTTTTTGTAGCAATTGAATGGCAAAATAAATACTGTTGAATTTATTAAAGCTGTTCTTTTAGGATATTTCTATGTGCCTTTAAGAAAGTAATACAGGTTTTATGGTGAAAATAACGGCCCAAATAGACATAAAAAGCGACATGCTTGATGACATGGCATTATGATTGCATGAGCATTTGCCGAAACGTTTGAATAATAAAGCATGTCGCTTTTTATGTCTATTTGGGCCGTTATTTTCACCATTAAACTTGTGAGCAGATCCGTATATAGTGTTCCAAAATACATTTTTTTTGTTAACGCAATACAGAAAGTGATTAGTAAGGGTGCTCTATTAGCGCTATTTTGTAATGAAGAAGTGAACGGATGTAACTATTTAATCAACCTGGTCACCATAGAACTTATCTCGTAAAAAACGGTCGTCTTTTTATCTTATCGATTCAACAACTGTTTAGCTTAACCTCATACTGACCTCCCAGCCTTGGTGATGATCATTTCAGTTCCAATCTCAAAAAACTTCATCCAGAGATCTCGATTGGTGAGCTTAACTTGTGGAACGCTTTGTGGGTGCTTTTCAAATCGAACTGGACCTATGACAAAACAATGTGTTATTTAGGTTTAGCGGACGCTTTCGGAACGGCTGACTTACAACACTAGATTAGGCCAAAATAATATTGTAGCCATACATGCAAAAAGGCAGGGCTAGAACTAACTATTAACTAGCCCGTGAATAATTAGACGCAACTTTTTATATCGTCTGATGATAAGTAATTTCAATAAAATGCAAATAAAATGTAGGTTTTCAATGATTAAATGCTATTTTTAGTGTCCCAGATTCCACATTATAAAACATCCGAGGACAAAAAAATGTTAGGTCTTTGAAAAGACTTAAAACACTAGGCTGATATATTTTAGCCATACATGCAAACAATGGAAGGCTATAACTAACTAGTAGCTATACTGCTGTAAGTTTTTACGCGCAATTCTTCATAACGACTGGTTTTAGATAACATTTTAAAAGGCACGATCTATGGCTGCCCGTGCTGTTATTCATTTTCAGTGCGACTTCAAGAGCTACTAACGTTATAAAAATATTAACAAATTGTTTAGCCGTGGGTATATGTTTTAAATAATTGCCGCCAAATGCGTATGGTTGTTTTTTCAGGGCACTTTTTCTTTTCTGGGTTCGGCAGACGTAACCCTATTTATAATTCTAATTTCATTTAAAGTTGCGTAAAACAAAATATAATTTTGTCAATCAATTAACTCTTCTAAAAAGCGACCATTTTTATATTTTGGTTTGATTTTTGCCTATAGAGAGCTGAAGAAACTCACCAAAAGTGATCTGTAAAATCGATCTAATCTAATCCCCCAGTTTTGCTTGACTCACCTGGGTTAAACAAACTTGGTACCGCGAGGGAAACATCAGAAGTCGCCGGTTCGTTTGTAGCTACTTCTTGAATGATTTCAGCGCTTAAAATTGTTGCTTCTAAATCGCAACCGTCTCCTGTTTGTACATTAGCGCTCTCGACCGAACTTAGCGGAAGCTGAAATTTCGGCCAGTCATGTATAAACTCTTCATTCGAAGCTAATTGCTGTGATTGCTCAGGGTACGATGTAGGGTAATATTGCTTGGGGTTGTCGATGTTTTGCTGTTGCGTAAAAGGAAAGTGGCCGAGAAGTGTTTGGTTGTCCTTTTCGACTTGGTAATATTGCGTCACTGGTGCACAGCCTTCGAAAGTTTGGAAAGGGAAGATTTCCTCCGAATTTTGAGCAATATTCTGCGGCGGATTCTGCTGATGTTGAATTGGATGTTGATCAATACTGAAGTTTAGATCAGAATCGCGATCTTCCGATGGAAAGTCATCGGTGCTTTCAGTTAGATCTATCACCGTATTTTCGTGATGCAATGGCACAAGCTCTGAAACATTTAGAAAACTGTATTTAGATACTAAAAGTTAAGGTGCAAATTCTTTAGGCTTGGTTGGTTTAAAACAATCGGAAGTCTGTATTAGATAACAGTCTAAAAATAAATATAAATGTTTTAGTGGTGGAGACTAAAATGTGTGAACAAACGTACACAAGATAGACCCGATCTCCGATTGAATAGAGATTGTGAACATATTCTTTTCAACTAAGATTATACATATATTCTTTTCAATATCAATTATGTACATATTCCTTTTAATAACAATTTTAGCACATTCTCTTTTTAATCAAGGTTATTCACATATTTTTTAACGAAGAAATGTTAAATAAATGATTTTTTTTAGAGTAACACAATCGAAGAGAGCTGTAGTGTTTTGTTTTGCTTAAGACTCAAACGGCAGTATATTGATTTAATATTTTTAGCATAAAATTGCTTTTGCAACAGTATATTCCACTCTTGCAACAAATTCAAGCAAAATGCGTTGTATCGACACAGAAATAGTTAGTTAGTTCACACACAAACATGCGTGAAAATTGCAAAATACTTAAAAAATATCAAACTGGCTTCAAGAAACACGAACAGACAATCTCGTCGGAAATAACAAGTCACATGGCAGTAATTACCTTCCCGGGATTGATTGACAGGGTTCTGCATATCGCTACAGAAACGGCACATAAACAAAGTTGAATATTTGCGGTCACATAAGCGCCACGTATACACACTTTCACACATGAAATATAGTGAAATAAGCTACCTGCAAACCACACTTATGAGTACGAAACCTTGGTCGTAGGGATTAACTGGCCAAACTTAAAATATCTTTATATAAATTATTCAAAAACTTTTTTTTTAGTCCCATAATTTGCACTCCTGCCAAAGTTTTTTAATGGCCCCAAACCTTACCTTGACAACCGAACATCTGCTTGCAGTGGTTTGAGATTCAATGTTAAAATTAAGCGACATAAATGTGTGTATGAGGCTCATTTTGCATGGTATTGCTCACAAACTCTATAAAAACTTATTATAAGAACATTAACAATCGGTATTTTTAAATCCTTTGTCGACAGTGATCGACAAACAGAAACCTGCTGCCAAAGTTTTGGAATTCCATAAAGATACGTTTTATATATATATATATATATATATACATAAAAAACAGTGTTCTTTCAAAAATGATCTAATTGTTTCGATACACTTCGCTGTAAAAACACTTTAGCAGTCAACAAAAACAAAGACTTACCATCTTTCCATGTTGAAGAGCTGTTCTTCACAATTGACTTGCCAAGGGGTTGGGCGCCAAATAGAACCCTGGTCCGTGGTAGTCACCACAGAAGAAGAGGAAGTCTCCGGAATGAGACGAGTGTATGCCGGATCAAAAGTGGATGACGTAAGGAGCGCGGATAGCTCCGTGTTTTGCCGCTGATAGTTTACGGACTCGCCTTGTTCCGCGATTTGCCCGTAACCGACAACAGGAACTTGGCAAGTTGTAAAACGCGGATCATAGGTTGGACACGGACTTTCAGCGGAGTTTATAGAGTTTGCGGAGCTTATTATGTTTTCACAGTTTATAGAGTTTGCGGCATTAGCGGTAGCTGGGATACTATCCAGTCCCTGGAGAAGTCCTCCATCACTCAGGTCCGCAAAGAGTCCGTGGTGGTCGTCCGCTACGTCATTAGTGATGACGTCAATCTCGGGGCTATCTTCGAATCCCTCAAACTCGGGACCCATTGACGACGGAGACGCGCTTTCGAGCGACGATTGTAGCTCGTCGTCATTGGCATTATGACGTAACAGTACGACGTCGCGTGATGCTTCCATGTTCTCCTCGAGTTCGCACGCCCCCTGGTGGTGGTTGTTCGGCAAGAATGACATCTTTCGAATGTTTTTTGGATTGAAACAGAGTAAGGAGAGCAGCGCCTATTAAAAGTGTGACGTCATGAGATGTTTTATGGGGGTGTTTTGTGGAAAGTTACGTCACAAAGCGTTGGCAAGACAAGCTTCCACGAAATTGACGTTTTGTCATTCCGAAATCATATTTGATATTTTGGAAACCGAGATCTTGGATATTTACCTTACAAAACATCTATGAAACAAGTCAAATATATGTATAGAAATTAGGGCCAAGCTTTAGGTATGATATTAGTTTTCATATAATGTTTTTCATCCGAAAAATGTTTTCCGCAGACCATATATATTTAAGAGATATATGGTAACAAAATAAGATTACTCTTTTTAATGACGAGGCCTGCTTAAAATAGCGAAATGTATAAAAAATGAAATGGTTATTGTCGGTAACGTATTTTATTAACCAGTTTAAATTGTCAGAAGTATATTGATTTTATATGGGCTTTAAATTTTGTCTAAATCTTGAAAAGAAAATAGTTTTTCAAACCAGATAAAAGGCATAAATAGCGGCTATCAAATAACTTATATGCAGACAATCAAATCTTAGACCTAGAGAATTGATTTGTACTTTTGGAAGCTATTTATAAGCTGTAGCTGGACTACAGGGATATGTGTCGGAATGGAATGTGTTCACATTTTTAGAAGTTTAATATTAGTTTTCTATGCCAAATGCTGTGTCTTGAAATTGACTTGCGTAACAAATGCCTTGGACTGGGACTTGACTTGCTATTTGCTGTAAATGACTTGATTTGGAAACGATTTTGCAAATGACTTGACTATGACTGTATTCAAATTTAAATGACTCGTTTACAATACTGGGATGAGACACAGAATTATTTTATTTAGTAATGGTATAGAGTGAAACAATCTTTAAACCGTTCAGCCTTTATCATAAGAAAAGCTTAATAAGGCATGCATTGGACATCTCTAATAGAATGTCGTTGCTTTATTTGTCTAATTTTGCTGATATGCTGTGTTAATTTTGCTGTGTTGTATAATTTGGAAATCTTTAAACCGTATAGCCTATATTCTAAGAAAAGCTTGGGAAGGCATGCATTGAACATCTCTATCTAGTAGCAAAGTGTTGCTTTATTTCTGTCTAATTTTGTTGTTACTCTGTTTAAATTTTTCTGTGTTGTATATTAAATTACCCTTGACCTTCAGCATCTTACCTTGTAATGCAACACCCTCTTTTTGGCACCTCGAGGAATCAACAAAGAAAGAGGCACTTGTCGCCTTGAGTGTCAAAACCGAACAAGATTTGTCGACTTTTCAAAATCTCAACTCCCAAAAAACCTGACAAAATCTCTCTAGGCTCGATAATTTCTCCGTCAGCAACTCGCAAAGCCGGCACTCGGGGTTAACACTGGTGACGAATGCTGGCCGAACTTGGTGCTAACGTCCTGTCATCAGGAGAGCTCTTGACGATGACGTCATCAATACGGGCTACCTTCTTTGCTTCTTTGCTTATTTGTTGTTTGCGGGAAGGTATATAATGGGTATATCAAGAGGGGGTGTAAATGTTTACTAAAATACGTTTACAATTTTAATATCTCGATTATGAAATTTGACCTTTTAAAAATGAATTCGCTAGGTACAATCACTAATTTAGAGATGGTTCTGCTTTACTACGTTTGTTCAATATTTATGTCTCTAAATTTAAGTTTACCGCACGAATCATATCTGGTAAATTCTCATTTAGGCCGGTCAAATATTAATGTTCGACAAAGGGATTCAAAAATCGCTAAGGAAAATCATGCTCGTAGGAGACCCAATTTTGTTTAAATAAAGTGTATTCAACCCAAAAGGTATGTATACTTTAACATGATGGCAATGTGTGAACTTATAAACTTTACAAAGAACCATTTTTACCCAATTAGACAAAAATTACATCTAGCTATATTCCAATCGTTTTTATGTGCCAAGTGCGCAACGCTTTCTTTTAATTTAAAAGTTTCACCACCTTAAACCACACAAATGTCATTTTTTTCACAAAAAGCTGGATTTTAGCTACAAATTTGCGCAGCAGACATGTATTTTTGGATAGATCGTTTATGGATGTCAACTTGCTTAAACCCTTTCATAATTCCCAAACAAAAATCGTGCCGCCGGTTGACAACCACTGTAAAACAGCAATGGGTAGCGCGTTACAATAGGTGAACATCTGTTCTGAGTCTTCAATGTCTAAACCAGGTTATTTCACGACCTTGCGTAACTGCGTAAGGTCAACTGGCGACTTAATAGGCGACGTGGAATAAACGGCTGTCCGCGCTGTACATTATGGTGGACGAAATCAACAGCCGCGTTTTATGCAGACACGTACATGTATATCGTGGAAATTTACTATCGAAGGGTTGTTTTAAAACAGAACTAACTGTATGCAGTTATTATTTTTATTAAATTGTTTGCCAATTTGTCAAAATCACGTAGCCGTGTCTACATGTTTTTAACACATACCTTTTTTATACAAATCAATTGTATTTGTTTTTTTCTGCATTCCGCAGTTTACCACGCTACAGTAACATTCCATACCTAAAATGCTTTAATGTGGGGGTTCGTTATAATACACTGGTAGGGATTTAACATTTTTGATCTTTTAAAGTTTAAACAAATCATATTTTTTGGGCCCAAAAGGGACAAACAGAGTAGAAATGCGACAAATCGACCAAACAGAATAAACAATTAAAAGACACAAGTTAAGTTTGCTCTAATTAATCTACAGCACGTTAATAGGTTGAAAGATAAACAAAAAATGGGGGAATAACCGAAACATCTAAGTTACGTCATCAAATTAAAAATACGTCACCAAAGACATCACGGTAAACATTTTTTAAAAAACAAAAAGTATATAAGTGGGGCATAAGCGAAACATCAAAGTCACGTTTTTAAAATTAAAAAAATTATGGCACCAGGTAAATATACGCCAGTCAGTAAACATACACGTCACATAGTAAAATCAAACATCACCGAAATTGCGCTTCTTAGAAATGCATTTTAAGCAGTATTTCTGCACAAAATTGCCTTTTTCCAAACTGGCCCTTTTTTTGCATATGGCGAGATACGCCCTTATGAAAACAACTGGCGTTAAAAAGGCGGCAAAAGTCACACAGGGGAATCCAAGAATGATCGCAAATTATGGAAAGACTTCCTATGCTTCGGCATTGCGCGCCACCCACGGAATATGAGAAGCGGAATTTCATGAATGCGCTTCTCTTCGATTCCCCTGACAGTGATTCTTATGTTTCTAATCGCGTACATTAGTGTTTTGCTACTACAGCACACATACGACCTGCATAAAATATTGTACCTAAACTAATAGATAAAACACAGCAAAACGTTAACAAAACTCGATATAGCGCATTGCGCGAAATAAGATAACTGATCGATACGTTAATGCAGACACATACAGCTGTAGTATATTTATAATACATGAATTATTAGTTTAAACTTGGCACCTGGCTTAGTAACTGTTAGCGTACAGCTGAAAGCCCTTTGACCCAAAGTGGTAAGGTACCACAGGTTAAAAATCCCTACTTCCCTACACCCAACCAGTCGTATCCTGGTTAAGTTTTAAAGGATTTTTCGAGCCCTTAGCTCGTTATTACGAGTTAATTGCAATATAAAACAATCACGCGTGATCCACGGCATTAAGTGGAATTAAAAGCAATAAGGCGTTCCGTGCACATATTCAAGTTAATTTGCTGTTCAAGAAAATTGACTTTGTAATACAAGGCATCATCACAAAATCAGTATAAAGTTTTGTTTTAAGAAGTTCACATATTGAGTATATTTAGGGAAAGCGCCAAATCACATTATTAGGTTTATCAAATTGAAGACCACAAGAGTTATTGAAAAAGAGGAGTTGCGCGTATTACAATGTCCAGTCAATGCAATATGTTTAGAACGTTAAACATTTTATTGTTTTTTTGAATCTTTTAACTGGAACTTTTTGTTGAACACAATGCATGGGTTTTCGTTGTAATTTTAATAAAACTGCAAAATATTGGACATTTGATGAAATCAATGTATAGAACGTTATTGCTTTTTTTGTTATTTTAAAAATCTACTTGTCCAAGTCTGGTTTGTGCCTCCTTTGGAAGGCCCTTAACACTTGCTTCCTGCTAAAATTAAAATGCACATTCTTATATCTCACCAACTTGAAGACCACCCAGCATTATTGCAAAGCATGAGTTGCGCGTTTTACAATGTGGAGGGCAATACAAGTGGCATTGCCGCATACGCTGCACATAATACCCTGGGGGCAAATACACGTCAGCATTACAAAGAACGTGCCGCGCAACGTGTACATCGTAACTGTTTTCTTAACAAAGCAAGGCGGTAAATTAATGTTATAGTCAGGTTTCTTTCAAGGTTTGTCTTCAGTTACCACTGACTGATAATTCCCTGATTCATTGCTACAAACTAGGCCTTTAAGGGGCTGTTTCGGTTATTTAAAACATCTGAAAAAAGCACTGTTTTCTATCTGTCCTGCATTAAGGCTTTTTATATTGATAAGAAGTTGTGAGGTTTCCGGTTTAAACTAGAAGTGCCCTGATTGTCTTTGTCGATTTGCCCACTTGTACAGCCAGTAATAAACAGTCATAGTCCGCAACAAAGTTAGGTGAGGTATTTTAACAACAAAACAATTGAACGAAAATGAGATACAGTCTTCCAAAGCGGAATAAAACGTATTTCTGATTTAAAGTTTTAGATTAGTTTTTGGATAGACAACAATTTTCCTGTCAATTATGTGTGTGATTTCGAACGAAGTAATCGGTATTTTGAACATAATTTAATTCTGTATGTCAGGTTGACACCTGTTATAACCAAACCAAATTGAACGTTTCGAACATCTCTTTATTCGTTTTCAACATCTTCATTTTTAAGATGCATTTTGCTCCAAGCGTAATACGTTGTTTATAAGCTGTTTCTAAACTGGAAAAATAAAATACCAATCAAACTAAACGCCAATCCCGCTTTTTTAAGAATATAATACTATTCCACTCGGGAAATAATAATTCAATTCGTAGAAATATGACAATTCAATTGAGTGGGCATGATCTATTCAGCTCGAGTTTCCTTAAATCTCGACAATTGGCGTCCCAAGCAAATGCAGTCCTTGCAAAGAATAGACGTGTCGTCTTATCCAGGAAGTCTTTGGTTCTTATACGAGCTATTACGGAAATGTGCGTTTTGTCCGTCTGTTTGTGCAGCCAAATACTCGAGTGTTGGTGCCTTTTTGTGCGTAGATCATGGATTAGCAAATGCGTATAGTTGGTTGCTGGTAGTTGTAGACAGACTTGTACATCTAAACAAGTGTTTTAATATTGTAGAACGTAGAGCAGTAGTTCCTAATGTGGGGTCTGCGGGCCCATTTGGGTCTATGAGAAAGTTTGAAGGGGTCCGCATAGCATGTAGTATTTTATACGGTGATAAATTATATCACTCGGGGAATATTTTCCTTATTGAATGTTAACGTTGATAAATCATTCCCCTCTAATTAAGGATACCTGAACACAACAGTTCCTACTTAACTTTTCTAATTCGTTTCAATAAGCCGAAAAAATTCTAGTTGTCCAAATATTGCTTGGAGGCTTCATACAGATGCAGAAAGCACGTGTTTCTTGCTGTTTGGTTCGGTTTTGTATTGCTTCCGGCAAGCTGACAGCATCCAGTTGTTCATTGGACTATTACGAGTGCGCAATTTGTCCATGTTTTCCCAAGCGCCATTTTCAACGGTCTTTGACAATTTTGTATGTGATCTTTATGTCAGAATTACACGATTTGAAATTCGTGGAGTGCATTTGTTAGATTGATTCTAGGTTCGTTTGCCTAGTATTTCTACTCAGTAATATATGTTTTGTTTATGTTTCAGCAAAAAATGCGATCTGTATGTTAATTCCTAAGTTTTAAAATACAATATATTTCTTTGAATTGAATAAGTTTGTTTTAAATTCTTATCTTCTGAAGTCACTTACCTTACAACGTAGACTTTGTGTTCCTAATACCTTGTTTGCGCCATTATTTAAAACTGACTTGATTTCCTTTTTTAATCGAATTACGATTGCTTGTTTAAAGACACAGTTTTTTTTAAGAAATTGAAAAACCTAGCATTAAAGTTTCAGTGAATGAGTTGAGCTTAGTAACAAAATGGAATGTGCAGTTCTATAGAGTTTGATACAAAGCTAGCCGATTTTCACAGCCCTATTTTACCACGATTGTAAAATGTGTTGCGTTGTATGCTGGGCCGTACGATGCCAAGCACTTGCGACATTGGTGCCCTATATGTGTAATTGAAAATATAAACCACAATGAACAAAACAAGATACTTGTCATCGAAAATGTAGAGAGGATAAAGAATATACATGAGAAAAAAATCTATTGAGGTCTACGTCGTCTGACCAACTCGAATTATTTCATTAAACAACGAGGTACAATTGTAAATTCGGCTATGGAAATTTCTGTTGTACCCCCTTCCGCACGTGTGGCCTATAGTTTTCCTTATGGTTAAATACAACCCTGACTGTGTGGAGTTGGTTAAAACCCAAAGTTCCGTAATTGACCAGTCCGAAGTCCGAAAACACTGCCGCCAGAAAACGAAGGTATAAGTTTGATTCAGCTGCCGTGTTACCAGGCTACGGTAAACCCTTCGTTTTTCTCAAGTCTTAGAAGCCCTGCTTGAGAGTGCTGGTCAAGGATCCACTTATGCTGGCTCACTGGAGCGGGCCTGTCGGGAATAGAGCGTGGAAGATAAACACTTAAGGACCAATTAAACTGCAGCGCCTATCGCAAGGGACCAAGTTACGTTCCACGATTCAATAGAGGCTAATTCCCAATTTCAGTATTGTGCTAACGCAGTATTTCCCAACCTGGTGCTGTTTCTTATGCTTCAACAGTGTTTGAACAACTTAGGTGAATGACTAGACTTAGTTCAGTCACTTTTTTTTTACGCCAACTTACTTGACTTGGACTTAAGTTATTTTGTCAGATTTGTTTACAACGGTTTGCCAAAGGTTGCAGAGAGAGACTTTAGATTTATTAGATATAAGTTTTTGCTGGATTGCTGCCCTTCTTGGTCTGTGTACGCCATGGTTGTAGTGCAATAAATTAGAAACAATTTAGTACAGTGGACGCAGTTGATGTATGTTGTATGTTTCGTGCATTGTAAAATTACTGTAAACGACCAAGTAAAAATGCAGGCAATTGTGCCGCAATCTACATATCTTTTGTGTAAGGCGTCCAAATCCGAAAGTGGCTGAGAATCACTGCGTTTTGTTACTTGAATAATAATTTAATTCGTGTTTCTTGTAAGACTGTATCTTTCATTGTTTTGGTACAAGTGGTAATGACATTACTCGGAAAATATACGAAGAGCGGTTTAAGCTGCCTTTGAAGAAGTGGTTGTTTTTCAACAGACAGTGCCTTTGCGTCTTCTAGTAGTATGCGAAAGATTCCGGTTTAATTATCATGAACAAGGCGGGATTTCAAAGTGAGAAGGTGCAGTGGCGTAGTTAGTCTAACGTTTCCACATGCTACATGCTGATTATGCAGACGTGCTGCTGCGTATGCTGCTGTATTTTGCCGATCAACTGTAGTTATAAATTCGCGCAATCAGTCAGCAGTCTTAGAGTGATTGTAAAGCATAGGCTATTGTTTTTAAATGAACTGTTTTTTGACATTTAACTTGGCAAGTTTAGGGATTTTTTAGATAGGCCAACTCTTTGTAAGACTGTCTTGTTCGCCTTATAAGTGCTTCACAAGTAAAATGGTTTGCTAAATTTTTAGCCTAAATAGTTTGCGACGTGAAGTTTTGCTCTTAATTTATTAGGTTTAATGCAAAGGGCAAATGCAAAGGCTTTTTGACTAATTGTGATAAAAAAGCTTGATTGCACTTTTCACTGTTGTCTTTGTCACCTCAGGCGGTGGTGTAACTGGGAGTACGTCAGTACGTGTTTATGAATAATGAGATATTCAAAACGTTCAAAATGATACCTGCTTATGCATGGGTTTTGATATTCTTACTATGAGTGTTTTTATGCATTTTGGACAAGCGAAAGATTTGTGCATCGGTCAACTTATATCCAACTAATAAGATTTTTTTAGGTTTAAAAAAAAAACATTTTCTAAATTAGGTCGTATAAGTGACAAAATAAAAACAGCCTTAAAAATCAAATAAATTACAGTTCGAGTATTTTATGTCTTCTTTTTGTGCCGTTTCCTTTTACTTAAAAACATAACCAACCATAGACATAGAGCAAACGCGCGAAAAGCCTTAAACTCGTTAAAGGCGACGCTTAAGCTGCGAAAAGGGCTTTCAAGCAAGTTTATGTTGCCACGAGGTGCCGCCTAAAGCTAAGGAATGCGCGCGATAAAATACCAGCAACAGCAGGCCCGGTGGGAGGTGGAATTATCCAGCGATGCCCGGCCTTTTTAGCAATAAAAGTTCTATTTAAAGCTCGGCGAATAACTAGAGCAAACTGGCTCAAGTTTAGTGTTTGAAGCATTTTCATTATTGAATAAGACAAACACGACTATCAACCAAGATGGATATAATCCGTTGTAAATAATTATCATTTTTATTTTTACGATTTATTGTTTAGCCTCTGAATTTAAAAGTGACTCAATAAATAACACACAAAAAAATGTAAAACAAAACAGTTGTGCACTTTGTATTTGTAAATCAAGGGAGTTTTTCTTTTTGTGATACCGTAATAGTGAAAACCAAGTTAAACAAAGTGGTGTTCAGGCTGCTTTTTTGCCAAAGTAAAACCAGTTTGCTTGCTTGTTTTCAACGGTTTACTGGGATCTCAGGGCTGTGATTTCTATTATGTTAAAACGCGCTGGGCAAATACTGTAGCAAATCGGATTCCGGCGCAATAACAACGGATGTAATGCCAACGTTATCCTCTTTTGACTCATCGCTAAGCATCGGCCCAACAGAGTTGTACAAAGCAGTGATTCTTAAACTTCGGTTGATTGCTTACCCCATTCCCCATAAATGAAAACAAGTTGCGGCAACCTTGCAAAAATTTTCGAAATGTGGTTTACCGCAATCTCACTATAAATGGAACTCAAACAACTCAATCAACTCGACATATGTACGAAATTCATTGTTTTATTTTAGTATCGTCCAAACTAGGGTTGTTCAAAGTAGAATATCGAATCCAATTCTGCCGTTTATTTCGGGTAATTGGAAACGATATAATTTAATGTTTTACCGCCGATTGTGGCCCAATTGTACAAACGTGTGGTAAGTTGGCATGTCGCGGCGGCGACCAATTTATAGTGCTTGCTTTAAATGTAACCTGGTAGTGCACGTTGTAAAACGTGCTGGCCGTCTACAAAAGGCGCTATAGGGTTACTTAAGGTCAACTTTAGGCCAATATTCAGCGAGGTTATGCAGTTATGCACAGCAAAATTGTCAAGAATTCGTTATGTCAATAGTAGCTTTGTATTCTTTGCAGTACACTATTTGACTGCATAACAGATCATGTTAGTCAAAAAAGAAGCACTAAAGCCCAATAATGCTTTAAAAAACAGGACCGAATTGCTTAAGACTTCTGTGTGCAGTGTTTTATTGTACTCACTATTGGCAAAAATATAAGTTTTGGCAACAACCTGGACAGTTGACATATTACAGTTTACAGAACTGCTTCAAATGACAGTTTTTAAGAATGTTAAACATATGGAAGATTTTTGTATTATAATATACACATGTCAGCAAACTGTTTGGGCGATTTATTGCTGTGATTGTGGGCCCTGTGGGGTAGATTAAGATTAATCCCTTCCCCAAACAAAACCAAGGTTAAATAATTTAATAAAAATATACTAGGATTCGCTATTCTGGATTCGTTATTCTAGATTCGAAACCTACTATTCTAGAATACCTTGGGATTCTACTTTGAACATCCCTAGGCCCAACAGAGTTGTACAGAACAGAGATTCTCAAATTTGTTTCAACAAGCCCAACTTTTGTTTAAAAAAAATTCCAAGAACCAGGCCAAGTCATACAAATATGCTTTTAGTCTGTCGCTACAAAATATCCATGGCCCGCCAAAATGAATAAACCAGCATCAACTAGATATTGATGAAGGTTTCACTGCGTGGGCGCGACGAATAAATATCTACTCGCCTTTTCAAAACCTTTGCAGTATTTAAAACATTTCTCCTAAATTAAAAGCAAAAAACACTGAAATACGTAGCCTGGCGTTGTTTTCGGCAAGCTTCTGCGTGGGAGGTGATATGTCAAAACTTTTTAAGTGACCTTGTATTGAACTACTCGCTGTATCTCGTTCCCAGATCGAAACTAGAAGGCGAAAGTGCCTCGGGAATCTTTTAAGCTCGGAATGTCGTTCTTCGAGCAAAAGGTCGCATAGCTGGTAACTCCTTGACTGGGAGAGACGCATTTCGTCGAATTTTTGATTTGAAGTGTAAGGGTTTGCAGTAGTAACACGTGGCAGTTATGGGTGTGATGCCGACTGCTTTATTTTTAGTTTTGTTTGGGTGAAGACCTGATTGTCCAGAAAGAAAGTTTAGATACCTATGGTAACAGTCGCACTTAGCATTTTACGACGTTTTTTACCTCTGTGCAAAGATAAATTGTTTAGCTTCGATTGCTCTATTTCGTGTGCGCAAAATTACATTTTGTGTTAAGTTAAAATTACATTTTGTGTTAACGTGAAATATTGCATAACTTTTTTATTTAATAACGACCCCTTCCGCCATTATTTAAACCACTGATTGCTGAAAGATCGTAAGTTCGTGTTTTGATGCCTAATTTGTGCTATTCCCTGTATTGTTAGGTGCACTTTTCACAAATGTTTAATTGAGCTTGAAAATGAATGACAAAGCCAATTTAGTCGAGTAAATCTTCCTAATAGACGTTTAGATGCGCACTTGTATCGTTATCGGTTAATGACTCAATTCAACCCTCAATCAAAAAAGGTGTAACCCCAGTGTTGTAAACAAGTCATTTTGAAATGACTTAAGTCCAATTCAAGTCATTTGTAAACACCTGGTGTACAACAGTATTAACATTGATAAAATCGTTTTTATTGTGTTTAAAGTCAAATGACATATATAACCCAGTTTTACAAAACAATTGTCAACTGAGTCAATTCAAGTCATTTTGCCTAAAGGACCAAATTTAAGTCATTAAAAACATTAACTTAAGTGGACTTAAGATTGACGTAAGTCATTACATCTCTGTAGATCGCAATTCTTATCGCCGTAGCACGTATCAATCATCACCTTTAGGTGTATCCCTGTATTTCGTTTCGCTATCGTAGTCCAAATCGGGCTCTTTCAGCCTCTTCAAAATACATCCGACCTTTGCTTTACGTGCCACATGCTTTCCCTCCGCCCATTTCCAAACGCCGGCGGTTGATTGGATTAGGATCGAGCTAAGGCGTTTCAGGCGGCTTTGTGAAAAGGAAGTCGATCAGATGTGTCATTTCACGGGCTACACTATAATGCTGGGATTTTTCCCGGCGCCGTTTGCTGCGTAGGAAGCTGTTTATTTAATGTGCACCACAGCGCTTTCATAATCTGCACCTTTTTGTACGTAGGTAGGCTGCGATTGTCATTATAGGCTCGGAATGTACAGTAGCGAAAAAAGCAGTTACATTAAAAGCAATGTACGTTCGACGACAGGAATTTGTTAATACTCGATTTTTTTTGCCGAGTTCTTTTAAGTTTTTAATCTTATTGGTAAGCTGGACCGTGAAAAATCTGTTACTCTGTTATCTTTATATGTTAAGTATGCAGAAGAAAGAGCATTTGCGTTAACAGTAACAAATGTTGATGCTACGTGCTGATGTTTTTTAAACCTTACGCTATTTGTACTAATGTTAGTTTAAGACTTGACTTTGGACACTTTTAGAGTTCTGTTACCTTTGATGCAAAACCGGCTGTTATGATCCCCATGCGTTGAGTCTACGCAGATACCAAAATAGTTGCAGCAACAGAAATAGTCTTGGGCTAGTTTGCGAAGTCTTGCGCCTTTTTTGAGCAAAGGTTGTTTGCGATTTTGAATTGTATGGTTCGGGACATTTTAAATTATGGCCTACCTTTGATTTTAATGTGTTTCGTTTAATTTGCTCGCACAAAACAGCGGTTGCAGCCTTTTAGTAACAAATATACACGTTACGAAAATAAATAGTTTTTCAAACCGTACACTGTTCTTATTTTTTATATTCCATTGTATTGCTGTGCACGACAATATTTCTTGTAAATTTGACGCGAATGTGTGGAAACTTACCTATGTATGATGGGGACAAATCAGGTAGGGTAGGTACACCAACAGCGGCATACGCTTTGAGACAGCGGCTTCTTTGTCGCGGCCTTTTAGGTGGTATTCATGGACATCAGGAATACGTCACGGATTGTGCATGTTTAGAGCGTGTCAGCTTGTTTTATCGTCGCGAATGCGAAGTCATACAAGGACAAAATGTGACGTGCACAACATTTTGTTGCGGCCTGCCTCATTATAAGCTATCCATTTTTAACAGTTAGTTGTTTTTTGTTATTTATGTGTATAAAGAGGGTAGAATCTCTCTTTGTTTATTTTGTTAAAGTTGTAGGTTGGAGAGGTGTTACTCTTTATCCAAAAGGTAAATTACAGTACGAAAATGTTATCGATTCGCGCAAAGCGAAAAAAACGCTTTTATATTGTCTAAGTTGCAAAAACTTTCATTTTCTATTGTGCGATGGACGTACGAAGGCATTCTGCAAACATAACTTTGATTCGCGCAAAGTGAGAAAAATTTTGCATTTGAGTAGTTAAAAGGACAAAAATACAGTTTTGGGAGGGGTATGACAACGTGTCCCCAGCCTGGAGCCACCCTTGCATGGCATCGGTTATGGGATATCGGCTTTTATTCGATATGATCCAACATCGTTATAATCAAATGATGTCGTTTTATGCGACCGTAGGTTATCTGGCTCATTTCACGTTTCCAAAACGTGCCTCTGATGCACGCCTTTGGAGTAGGCGATATCCGGCGCAAGCAAATGCAAGCTGTTATTCGTGGACGAAACTTTAGTTTCGCCAAAATAAACGTGCGCTGCGCTCCAAAACGTCACACACAGCTTTGGTAGCAAGCCTTTCTCTACGCGAAGAGAAAAAATTTGAAGGAACCTATACTCTCGAAGTGCGCATCTGCTGTTGTTGATTGCAGGTATAGGCTCGAAAATTGTCAGTCAGGGTCAATGTTTTTACTTGGTATTTTCACGCAAAGGCATTTAAAAAAAAAATTAATGAAAGCACTTCATTTTAAACCAAGTCATTTGTCCGAAATACTTAAGTCAAGTCAATTTGGGTCAAGTCGAGTCATTTTGCCCAAAAGACTTTAGTCAGTCAAGTGATTGTCCAAAAGACTTAGGTTAAGTCCAGTCAACTTAAGTCATTTGTCCGAAACACTTAGCCCAAACGACAAATCATTTAAAAACATTGGGAACATTGGGGTTTTGACCCTAGTCATTACAACACTGAAAGACTAGCCAGGATATGTAGGTGTGATAAATCCCCGTTGGACATTTTCTCACCTCTGTTTATTTCCCATCTTTCAGTTAATACACCTCCGCCCACTATCCCATGATAACAAGCCGGTAGAAAAATGTTTGCATTTGTCAGTCCTATAGCAGTGGTAGGCAAACTGTAGGCCGCGACCCAAATATGGGCCTTTTAGCCATTTCTAGTGGGCCGTAAACTATTTCTTTATAGCAATATTCCAATATCTTTCATATGACTCATGTGTCACGCATCCTTTATATTTTGTAAGGTAAAAACAAATTCTCTCAATTTTTCAAACTACGCGCGACAAGAATGGATTTTAGGTGCATATATGCGCGCGAGTTCGCTCGAGAACAACAGATGCTTTTCAGATTAATTGTATTGTGACCTAACTTTGTGACGTCATTCTAACAATTTGTATAGTCTATCCTAACGAAAATCCTCGAACCGCCCCTGCTTGTTGCGGTTTTTCAAGTAGTGGGCTTTCAAAAGCTTTGGGAAGAGTGTTTTGGGCCGCGATAAAAAGGTTTGCCAACCTCTGTCCTATAGTGTTACCACAGCAGCCTACAGCGTCAAATCCGGTTGTTTTATCCGTTCCCTTGGGCGCTTTGGGTGATGAACGACACAAAGACGGAAATACGAAGCAACGTAGTAGTTTGTGTTGTGGAAGCTAGCGTAGGTACGCTAACGACCCTTTGACGTGAAACTCGATCATCGTTGTTTTTGGCAATTGAGATGTGGAAATGTGGAGTGACGTATTTTTCCGCTGACGCCAGCTTTGAATTGCTGTGGTTCTACACCACTTTTTAGAAGAGATTTGAGTTATGCAGTGAATGTGTAAAGCGGAAAATCCAGTAAAGTTTTGAAATTCTATGAGTTTTGAATTTAAACCACTACTTTGTGATGAAATTACGTTTCAAAGTAAAAATGTTGATTGCGATATTAATTTGGTATCGGATCGGCACCGATACCACCTTCATATCGGTATCGTTACTACTACTTGTCATCGCTAGACTTTCTGTGACAGAATTGCTAAGTTGATGAAATCAAACCGTTAACGTTCAATGTTTTCAGATGGTTAGTCGACATTTGCCTTGTTACGAGGATTAAAAGCCCTAAGAAAGGCTTGAAAGCCCTTTCGTGCAAAGTAGGTTTAACACTACAAGTTTAAGTTTAACTGAAAAAATTGAAAATAGTGACAACATGCTCGATTGCTCGTGGTCCCTTAATGACAGCTCCGTGCCCCCCCCCCCTGGGCGAAGGCCACGGTTGAGAAACCCTGTACTATTGTCCACAACACATATGAACGTATAGGAATTAGCGATCTTTGAAAAGGGAAGGCTAAGCTAGTTTGTCAGAATTCGTTTTATCGCTATCCATTAACTCAATTTCAACTTCAAGCTCGGATTCACGTCGATTGAGCGAGAAAACGGCTTCTCTAGTGAGTTGTAGGGATGGGTTTGGTCCGTATAGTTCCTGGTTAGGCCAGCCGATGTGCTTAATCGCCTGCGGAGAGGCCTGGCTTTTATCAACGGGGAGTCCATACATTGGGGAACAGTCGTGCGGCCACTCCACCTTTCACGGTATGTGAAGTGTCCTAAACAAGAAATGCAGCCGCAAAGGCTGGTGTTCTAGTTGCTGTACAGTTTAACGTCTATTATCGGACACTATGACATTGGTGCAGATCTCTAGCTGAAGATAACCTTTGCATTTTTAAGGTCTGCAGATCAGAAACTAATTTTCGATTTTGTTAATCATGAACCGAGTGCACAGCGAGTAGTTACGCGTTATTTGTTCAAACAGAGTATTTGGAAAACTTAATCTCCAGTTAACAGCATTGTACTTAATTTTTTTCAGCATTCGTTCTCCAAACTTTAGGCAAAAGTAAAAGTTAAATTCCTTGCGTTTTTATTGCTTATTTATTGATGCGGATCTATAGCAGAATATTGTTTTGCATTTTTAAAGGTTAAACGTGGAACAATAATGCAGTTCAGAAGATTTTTTTTCGAAAATTAAAATTACAAGTTTAGGCACTATACTGTTGATTGTTCTTTTTTGTGAAGTCATTTTCGGCGTTTTCGCGCGATATATAATTTTTTAAAGATATTTTTTTTTTATAAAATTTTAGAGATTTATAACTTTAAACAATGGCGCACGAGTTCATACGAAAGCAGCGGGTGTTTTTAAGAAAGATGTTTTTGAGCGTCACAAGTTATGGCATAACCTATGACGTCATCTTCTAATCACCCCATCCCAACCCCAAACTAAAATCGTTAATCCGTCTCTGCTAGGCCCCCGAACCAAAATAGGGCCGTTTTCCGTAAATACTCTTAGCATCAAGGTCGTCACACTTTAAAGGGAAGGGCGTAAAGCCACTCAAGCGTAAATATAAAAGCGTCCCACTGCGCTTTTACGCGGATCCTTACAAAAAGTTGGCGCACGAGTTCATACGAGAAGGCGGGTGTTCTCAATATTAGTTGTTTTTAGGCGTCATACGATATGGTATAACCTATGACGTCATCTTCTTATCATGTCCCCCAAATCAAAATCCGGGGTCCGCCTCTTTCGGGATCCGAACGAACGCAGAACCGTTTTCCGTAAATACATTTGGCATCCAAACAGTCGCAGGCTAAAAGGCAGGGCGCGAAGCAAGTCAAGCGCAAATAAAAACAACCAACTGCGATATTTCGCGCCAGCAAAACGTTTGGACCAATACACGGCGTAACCTTATACGCACCGAGGCCTGGCTGTTTTGCATTTCCGCATCAGTGTGCTATAGTAGTAGTAGTGGAATTGCGTTTGCTGCCTACGACGTGCCAACGTAAATACAGGATTAGATAGAACCTGTGCTTCGCGTGACTTAATCAATGTACAAGGTTTTTTGTAAATTTGATGTTGCGTTATTGCCAAGTGTCCATTTCTTTAAAGAGTTCGCACGATTATTCCTAGATTTTTAATTTTTTTTAAATATTCTGTAAAGTTTTAGAGGATCATACATTTTAAAACATGACGCACGAGTTCATACGAGAAGAGCGGGTGTTTCTAATGTTAGGTGTTTTTAGGCGTGATACGATCTGGTATAACTTATGACGTCATCTTTTAATCAAGCCCCCCACCAAATTAAAATCCCGGATTCGTGCTGCCAAATCACACGATCTAGCAGACGGCGTAACCCCATACGCACCGAGGCCTGGTCTGTTTGCGTTTTCCGACTCAGTAGTAGTGGATTTGCGTTTTCTGATTGCTGCCTACGACGTGCCAACGTAAACACAGGATATTATTATAGTACGTGTGTCGTGTGCATTGCTTGACAGAAATCAATCCTTTATGTATAAGGTTTGTAAACTTTGATGTTGCGTTATTGCCAAGTGCCGTTTCTTTAAAGAGTTCGCACGATTATTCCTAGATTTATAATTTTTTTAAAAGATTTTGTAAAGTTTTAGCCGATCATACTGTAAAAATCTTGTAATCAAGCCCCCCACCAAACTAAAATCCTGGATTCGTGCTGCCAAATCACACAATCTAGCACACGGCGTAACCTCATACGCACCGAGGCCTGGTCTGTTTGCGTTTCCGACTCAGTTTGCCTGCTAGTAGTAGTAGTGGATTTGCGTTTTCTAAATCGGCTGCTGCCAAGGACGCTAACGTAAATGCAGGCTCGGATAGTACGTAATTTCATCATTTAGGTGCCTACTCACATTTGCATACCTTTTTGGGATCAATAAGCTATCGATGTGTTCGCCTAATTTCAAGTAAAATTGAGTTTATACTGGATTTATTCAATTCTTTATGAATAAGGTTTGCACAAAAAGGGTGTTGCGTTATATTGTCGGGTGTCATTTTTTTCGAAAACGTGAAATGTCCAAATGTAGTGGATAGGGAGGGGTAAGGTGGTAAAATATATGATGACACTATTGGTAATGCAGAAAGCACTATTCTGATTGTTTCAATATTTCGCACAGGTTTTATTTGTTTAATCTTTATTTTACGCTGTATTTGTCACGGCATAACGACAAATTGTATTGAAATCTTGACAAGCTTCCGTTGAACCGTGCTTCATCAGGAAAAGCTTTGTTTGTGGTTTTAAATGCAAATCAAGGAAAACAAAAAATCTGTCGCCTTTTTTACTAAAAGAATGTCAATGATATTACAAAAATAGGTTTACAAAAATAGTCGCTTTTGATCAGGCCTTTCTTAAATTAACAAATAATAAATGCCTAAACAGATCGCAGAATATGTAAATATTTTTTTAGGAGCGAAAATAAGCATTTAAAAAAGCTCGCTTTCTTTCTATAGCTTTGTCGTCGGACGGGAATACTTCAGAAGGTCACAATTAAAATATGAAATAGTTTAATTGCTAAGAATTGGTTGAACTTTTAAACTCCACTAAAATAGTTGGATAATCCAGTGATGAGTTGAAATAATTAATGGCTCTGTATTTATTGCAATAAAGTTGTTCTTTTAATAGATAGATTTGCCATCTGGTATATAAACGAAATTATAAACCGACGTTTTGGCAGCAAATATCAGCTGACCTCATCAGAGTTATAAACACTAGACAACAAATTGTTGTTAATCTCACTTTTTTAGTTGATTGATATGTATTTGGGGCCTCCGGTTGCAAATCTGATGTTATTTTTTAAATAATTGCAAAAATGTATTTTCCAAATTTAAACAAAATTTGGAGCATCACAAAGGTTGGAGGTTGTAGTAAGACGTAGTACGAATATCAAAGCCCATACAGAATTCTTACTACATCTTAAACAAATTTTGTTATTTAGCTGCGATGTTGAATGTTTCCTTAACTTTTTAAAGACCAGCAATTATTGCAAATCAGAGCGTTTTTAAACGAGAATACGTTAGTCAGCGTACATACTGAAAATGTATAAAAATACTGTAAATTAACCAATAAATCTGGACGTCGCTGAAGTATAGAATACTGCCTGGTGGGGGAATCTTGTTTCAAGTTATACCCTCAGTACAGTAATGACGTCACTTTTATAGCATTACGTCATCCAATTTTGCCGCGTGCCGCAAAGAAGGGCTGCAGCCATTTTTAGTTTGCAAACCAGAATCGATTTAAAAAAGGCGGTAAAGTAATAGCTTCTCCATTTTTTAAAGCAGGAAAAAATGTGTCCGCCCTAAGCTGTTTCGGCTTGTTGTAGGTGGACGAAATGCGTTGGGAATCCTACGTTGTTATTTGCATAGATCCATGAATATTTTATACGGCGACGCTCTCGTTCACTCACACTTTAAATATTTATGCGCAGGTGGAATTTTTGTGAGTGTTTAAGCAAACTTGTTGCATTCGACGTCGTGTTTTTGCAATTTTGCACGTGCTTTGAAGAAAAGAAACGGAAATAAATCACAGGTAACTAATTAGTTCGACATCGAAAAAAAATAAAAAAATAAATTGAAGAAAGTTTATTTTGATTTTCTGTTGTTGGCATAACATATCTTCTTGTTTAATGACGGTGTATATGTTATGACTTATGACATCGTTAATATTTTCTGTATATTAGCCTTGAGATAAATTGTCTACTAACAAAGTCAAGTATCGAAATAGCGTTTTAAAACGGAAGAAGTTTTTTCATGGGGAAATATTCTATTTCAACTGTTGTTTCTTATATTCAGTGCACTACATTTTTGGATATTTAAATTTTAAAACACTTCTAAAACTTTACATTGGCGGAATTGGGTTCTATGACCGTGGGGTGTAAACATGCGGTTTGCGTTATTGGTGCGACCCGTAGGGATGCTCAAAGTAGAATATCGAATCCTTGGATTCGAATCCAGATGGGATTCGAATCCAATTCTGCCATTTATTTCGGGTAATTGGAACCGATATAATTTAATGTTTTACCGCGGATTGTTGCGCCTAATTGCACAAACGTGTGTGGTAAGTTGGCCTTTCGCCGAGGCGGCCAATTTATAGTGCTTGCTTTAAATGTAACCAGTGTCAGCGTTATTTCGGGCGACCAATTACCGCGTCTCGCGATAACGTTCGTCTAATAATTAAGTGTCAATCAAGCATTATTGGGAGAGCGGCTAACGTGTAATGTCTGGTGTGGAGTTCGCAATTTCCCTAAATGCGTTAAGTTGCAAAAGTAACATAGCGTTGCAAAACGTGCTGGCCTCCACCAAATGTGCTATGGGGTTACTTAAGGTCAACTTTAGGCCAATATTCAGGGAAGTTATGCAGTTATGCACAACGTAATTGTCAAGAATTCGTTATGTCAATATTAACTTTGTATTCTTTGCAGTACATTATTTGACTGCATAGCAGATCATGTTAGTCAAAAAAGAAGCAATAAGACTTAACAATGCTTTCAAAATCAGGACCGAATTGCTTAAGACTTCTATGTGCAGTGTTGCATTTGCTCACTTTTGGCAAAAATATAAGTTTTGGACACAACCTGTACAGTTGACATATTACAGTTTACAGAACGGACGGCTTCAGATGACAGAACTTTGTTAAGAATGTTAAACATATGAGAGTTTTTTTATTATAATGTACTTGTTAGAAAATTGTTTGGGCGATTTATTGCTATGATTGTGGGCCCTGTAGGGTAGATTAAGATTAATCCCTTCCCCAAGCAAAATCGAGGTTAAATAATTTAATAAAAATATACTAGGATTCGCTATTCTGGATTCGTTATTCTAGATTCGAAACCTATTATTCTAGAATACCTTGGGATTCTACTTTGAACATCCCTAGCGACCCGCTGGTTTACTCGGTTATCGCATGCGGCCCTAACTGCGACTTGAGTGTGACACCTGTGTAGTTTAGCTCAATGGACGGCAACCGTCGGTCCGTGAGGAGTTCGTCACCGGTCCGTAGCAGGGTTGCCAGATTCAAATTTGGATTTGAAGACAAACATGAAATAAGTCAAAATTAAAATTAAATTTAGTTTTCTATTCAAAACACATTAACTTTCGTTTAAACATACTCCATGGTTGATTGATATAATAAAAATCTCTATTAGCATTAAGCACTCGTGAGGTTCAAAATAAACCAGTGTGCAGTGGCCCTATGAATTGCATTGCAAAATGATTTATTATTTTGATATTCAGGTAGGAAGGTTTTTGAAACAAACGTATACATTTTAATTGGTTCATTGAAAAAAAGTTGTAATACATTAACTTTACTGAACATTTGTTGTTTTTCAAAGCCGGTCCGCGGAAAAATTTTAGTCTCAAACCGGTCCGTAGGGCCAAAAAGGTCGCCGACCCCTGGTTTAGCTGACATCTGAACACGTTAAATAAAAGGCCGCGTTCAAATTAATAACAAAAATCCCTGGTAGATTTTTTATCCACCCAAGTACTAAGCGTAAACGGCGAACCTTTGGCGAACCAATTTTATTTGTGCACTTGTAGTGAGCTAACAAACATAAGGCATCATCGACAAAAATAAGATTGAACTTAATTAGTACGAGCAACGTTTTTGTATTTATCCCACAGTTTTTTTCAAATTTCCAAAAAATCCTAATCAATCTCAAGTTATTTAACCATATGAACTACTGCAGTCGGCTACCTAAACAAATTAAACGGAGACATAATTTCTGGCCACGACTCATAGGTTAGGAAACACTGTCTCAAGCCAGGATCACTGAACTACGGCCATCAGGCGAAATCCCGCCCAAGTCGTTTAGTACGACCCACGGCATATGTTTTTATTGGAGACAAAGTACAGTGGAAATGTTGTCGAATGCTTTCAAAAATAATTTTTAATTGACATTTTTAACTGTGCAATGAAACCTGAACACACATATGTGTGTTTACAACTGAAATCTAGCCCTTCTGAAGCTGATTTTTGACCAACGATTACGGCTTACATATCATTAGTATACCGAAAGCCATTGCAGACTCTTCACCGAATCTGTCCATCAATGATGCAGGCAGGGCAAGCCGGGACCGTCGCTATACCAACTGAGTTATGCATGACTTTCGGTATACATTTTTAACTGTACAAGAATTTTATAAAGGCACACTACAGTTGTTAAATAATTAAGTTGAAAAGGTTTAACATTTTTTTTATTCGGCCCGCGATGGTCAGGAGTTACAGTTATCGACCCCTTAATGAGTTCGGTTAGCCCTGTCTTAAGGGAACGGCCATGTTGACTTTTTTCCTGCTTTTTGATTCGCTTCTCTGTCTGTTCTAAATTTGCTATTTTTGCTTTCTTGCCTTTTTCTTTTTTCTCTCTAACCCTCCTCTCTCGTTTGTGCGCAGATATGGCTCAGCAGCAAGTCCAGTATAATGCCGGTTACCAGCCGGCTCCCCAAGTGGTCGTCCAGCAGCCGACGTCGACGGTGACCACGGTTGTGACCCAGCAGCCGGCCGGAATGCAGGGGTGGAACTCTGGAATGTGCGACTGCTTCGCCGACGTTAAAAGCTGTAGGTTGAGTCAAGCTGTGTGTTATAGAACTTTGGACCAACAGGAATGCCTGTTCATACATAAGGTTCTTAAAGTCTGAAGATTGACGTTAGAAATGTAACGTGGATCTAGGGGCTGTAATAGGGAATACACGATAATATCGGATCGAAGTCGATACTCGACGCCTGGTGAAAAAAAAAAATAATAATCGTCAATTAGGAGGTCGCTCGATAAACGCACAAGCAAATTTTGGCCTAATAACCGGAAAACTTTTGTTTGAACGTTTCAATTTCATTTTTTTGCTTGTTTGAGATTTTACCTTTAGAACGCTGCTAGTGGGACAACCCGTCTGGTTAGCTTTTTTACTTAAATCTTCGTTTTAATTTACCAATTGCTTGCGTTTGTACAGGCTTGTGCGCCTTCTTCCTTTGTGGCTGTGTAGCTTCAAATTACAAAAAAAGTGAAGTGTGTTTTTCATGCAATGTATCGGCAATATGATCTTGAATTGTAAAGATGCTGTACCTTTTAGAACGCTTCTAGAGTTTTAATTTACTTTGCCTGCTTATGTACAGGCTTGTGCGCCTTCTTCTGTGGGAACTTCTACTACGCCACAATAGCGACAAGGATGGGTGAAAATTGTTGCGTGGGGTGCTCGGGATACGCACAGGGGTGCGTCCCAGGGGGGCACTTGGCCATGAGGTCCAGGTTCCGAGGAACCCACAATATTCAGGTATGTAAAAACTTGTTCAAGTTGCTAATAACCAAGACATCCGGCAATGTTCCGTGTTGTAATGACTTTTAGTTAATGACTTGACTTGACCTGGACTTATGTGATTTTATGAAGGACTTGACTGGGTATTAATTTTGGCATCACAAATGTTTGTTTTTTTCACTGCTTTTGAATGGCTTGACTTAGCTTAATCGTTTTGGTAAAATGACTTGACTTGATTTAAGTCTTTGAGACAAATAAAGTGAGTTAGACTTAAGTCATTGAGTCAAATGACTTGGGTTGAAATTTAACGTTTCATTTGATTTTTTTTTAAATTGAGCTACTTATTTCAAGTTTTGAACGTAAAGCGATTATATTGCTATATTGTTTTTTCTGGTAATTTTTAACAATTTTAATTGTTTATCGAATTATTATTATATTAGTAGTTTGACTTGGAGATGACTTACTAATAATAATGACTTGACTGGGACTTGACTTGGGCAACTGATGACTTGGACTGCCACTTGACTTTTGAAAAGACTAGACTTAGAATTAAGTTGTTTTGCAACTGACTTCAGTGGGAGTCCATCATGTCCAAATAACTTGTCTACAACACTTAAGTGACCACCTGTTTGTTTTGGCAGGGCTCTATTTGCGACGACTGCGTGGTGTCCACCTTCTGCTTGCCTTGCTCAATGTGCCAGCTTTCGCGTGAGATGGACCGTCTTGGCTACGGGCCAAACTGCTGAATTACGTCACAAAAACAGGCCCCCAAAAATCATTGGGCGCACTGCATAAACTCCCTTAACCCATTTGATCTAATACCACTGACTCGTATTTCTTGTTGTCTGCATATCGGGCGTTTTTTTAACGGCTGGTCTTTTTTTTAAAGCTTGTTTTTTTGCCTAATGAATAACACCTGTTTTTTGTAGTAGGGATGGTCTTTGGTTTTACAACATATCGTTTTCTGTCGGAATACTCAGTAACTTAAATCACATACGACAATTCGGAGCGCCTTCAGCTTTTGACAAGTTGTTTGGTTGTCATTTATCTGCCAAAATGATAAATTTGACGACTTTTTTACCCCTTCTTTTAAGAAATCTCCATTATCAAAGATTGCTTTTGATGTTGTGTATATCGGTTGAATGCTTCCTTTGAAGCACACACTAGTTTTTAGTGAAAAAAAACGCTAGGATTAGCTTGAATATACCTACTCATCAAACCACAAACTGCTTTTTTATTTTGCATTCAACCCTAATGATTATAATGTTGGCGAAATTCTTCGTTGTTGAAATGATTCGGGGATTCACGGCTCATGGTATTTCCAAGTTGCTCAAATGTTTCATACTGTTTACCTTTTTGTAACGAGCTAATTACATGTCCACACCAGGCGCTGGTTTAGGAGTTTCGTTTGGGGAGTCACGATATTTTTTTCGAGATGACCTCACAAAGTTACGTTAAAATGTGACGTCACATAGTTACCTAAGCATACCGCCATAAAAGTATAACCTTATATACACAACACAGTTCTTAGTTTTTTTTTAATCTCTTACTTTTTAATACTTTATATTTTTCTGAGGAATACTGGACAAATTAGGAAAAAATACCTATTAATGCAATAGGGAAATTTTCCATAGACTCAGGATTTTTGTTCATATCTATTGCATATCACCAAGATGCCGTCCTTAATTTAGCCACACACCTGTATATTGCTTTTTCGGAATAATTTCCGACTCATTACACCACCTAATAAAACTTACTGCTGTAACATAGGCAGGCTTTTTTCGATTTTACGTTACGAAGTTTCAGTCCGGCTGCCCTGGGTTAAATTTAACTTTGTCCGCTGGAGGAGGTAGGGCGGTAAATAGCGTGACCGTTGGGTAGCGGTAGAGAACACCGAGTTACCGTGGAAAAGTAAAATAGTTAAAGAGCTTGCTAGCTTCTTTGTTTCATATGTGACTTTGGCGGAATTACTTACCAGCAAAAATAATTTTCTGTGTTTTGGTAGCTTAACTCGATGACTTGATTTTAGTGGACTTAAGTCACTGGTTTCAAATGAGCTGACTTCATTTGAATTTTGGGCAAAATTACTTGACTTGACTTAAGTTATTTCAAAAAATGACTTCAATTGAAATTAATTGTTTTTATTAAGCACTTTATATGGTTGTATTACTTTCTTGGATTCGAAGCATTTTGTTTAGGGTAACTCAATTAAATTTGCGTTTGTAATAATTGATTTAGCTTACATATATCTAAACAAATCTACCGAAGTTTTGTGTGGCTTAGTATAAACTTCAGGTTTATTTGATCATAAGAATTCGGGCTGTATAGCTTGAATTGTAAATTATTGTTTTTTAGGGCGGTTAATTGTTTTCAACCCTACACAGCACATAATTGGCGAACAAACGCCATTTTAATTTCCACCGGCCAACCCGTAACAGTTCTGCAAACCTGATTTCTCAAAAAAAAAAAAAAAAAAAAAAAACGAAACCCGTTAAAGCTAACGAGTTGGTGCGCGGCCGAATTTTATTAAAGTTTAAATAGGCATGTGGCGTCGTAAAGCCAATCGCTGGTTACGAGTCGGAAACGGTCGTAACACGACGTCGCGGTCGCTATAAGTCGAAAAGCAAAGCCACACAACGGACAGTTTTGAAACTAGCTGAAACGACTGAAAACGACTTGTTTTGAAGAGGCCAACATTCGGCGGACAATGGCCGAGCAGCTCTGCGACGACTTTCAAATATTCCCAGGCCAATAAATTCATTTTATCGCCCGTGTGCTCGCATGTAAGGCATGTTGTTTACCGCGGCCGAGAGTTAAGTTTGCTTCGTTCAGCTTAGGCGTGCACGAGAGCGTGATTTACCGAATGTTTGTGCGTGACCCTGGCTACGTTTGCGCTTCGCCTAAATCGCCCATATAGCCCGCTGGTATGGTCGTTGAAGAACGTCATTAAGGTCGTCTCGAGTGCACCGACATTTTTCAGGCCGCTTTGCCGTTGTTTGACCACTATAGTGCAACACCAGTTTTGTAATGACTTTAATCAATGACTTGACTTAAGTGCACTTAAGTCGCTGTTTTCAAATGACTTGTCTCGACTCAAGTCTTTCGTGCAAAATGACTTGACTCACCTCAGTCGTTTGGAAAATGACTTGACTTGACTTAAGTATTTTTGACAAATGACTAGACTTGAATTAAGTCGTTTGGAAAATGAATTAACTTGACTTAAGTCGTTTGAACAAATGACTTGACTTGGCTTGAGCCTTTTTGACAAATGACTTGACTTGACTTAAGTCTTTTGGCAAATGACACTTAAGTGTTTTGGAAAAAGACTTGGGTTGAAATGAAGTGTGTTCAGTAAACACTTTTTATAAAATTGGGTATTTATATTAAGTTTTGCACATCAAACTGTTTGCTTGCTCTGTGTTGCGTTTCGGGTTATTTTTTTTAGCTAAGTTAATTCTCATAATCGGAAGAATTTATTAATTTGCCTAGTTTAACGTTTGTTTTTTCGTTTAAGGCCACAAAACTTGGGGTCGTAACCCATAGGTTAAGAAACACTAGTTTTAAAATAGATATTGGACATACATAACTTTTAATAGGAATTTATCTGTCGTTATAATTGACTCAACGTAAGAATATTCCAGGAACTGCCAAGAGTTATTTGCATTGGTTTAGGAGCGTCACGTCAAGTTAGCCAACACTGTAAAACAAACTTGACTTTGCACCAATGCAAATACGAGGTTGGCAAACTTGAAGAGCACTTTTAACCCGCACGTAGGAACACGATAGGGCTACACCCTAACATGAAAACCTGTTTCACAAAACAACGTTCGATAAACTTGTAGGCACACATTTCAAAGTCAAACAATCTTCTATTTATATGTGTTTTGGTGCATGACGCAACGTGATATCAACTCAAGGGATGTAAAACAAAATTGGCTTTGTAACTCAAGCAAATAAACTTAAAAACGTTTAAATTGTTTTTTAAAGTAGAAGAAACTATTTGGCCACACCTTACGACAAGGTTTCATAAACTATTTTACCTATTCTGTTGACCTTTAAAAAGTGGAGCGCGAAAATGTCTATCTCGACATTTTTGACTAAAGTAGGCAAGTTTTTTTTTACATGGGCCTTATGTCGTTATAATATAGTATTAGGCCTGCTCAATGAGATAAACTAAATCTATAAAATAAAATATTTGAAAACATTCGTTTTTTTCCTGTGGCGCTACCACCAATTGCGCACCAGTTAAGCAACGCTGCCCTTTGATATAGAACCAGCAGGGTAAAAAGCTTATGGCCTTGTAGGTATTTTTATTCAAATCAAAACTCTTGGTTTGGGATGTAATAAAAGTTATATGTTATCAAATTGTCAACCAATTTAAAATTTCGTCAAAATTTGGTTTAGTTTTGTGTTTGACAAACATTTAAGGAAGAAATAGCTCTGTCGTTGTTTAGCACCTGCTGTGTTAGTAAAAATTTAGTTTAATCGAACACAAGTGCCATATTGTAGCCATTTTCGGCAACGATTACAACATGATTTACGTCATATGACGTCACTTGCAAGCCTAGACGGTTAAAATCTTTCAAGTATTATAGTTGCAACGAATACACAACGTAAGGGGTTCGTGTCATAGTTTACTCGAGGGCCCCAAAATTTGTTTATATTTGTGCTGAAACTAACTAGTAGCAACGCAAGAACTGTTAAGTACCTTGTCTTGCCCTGGCGAAAATACGAGGTAGGCTACAGTAATCTTAAAAACCGGTAAAATGCTTGTTGAACAAAATACACGTTTTGGCTACAAAAAAAATGTGAACTACAGGTAAAAAAAAACAAGGTCGGTAACCTTGTGAAACCATTTTTTAATGAATCAAATCTCTGGTCAGAGGGGTTTCGGGACTTCCAAAATTGATATCTAGCGGTATACACGGACACAACATTTCGTAGTAAAATAAGAGTATAGCAAAATGTAAGCATTTTAGGTCTGCATATCTAAGTTGTAAAGTCGTTTATTTGGTTGCTAATAGGGAAATACTGTTGCAGTCTGATAATATTTGTGTACGGAACGTTTTACCGAATGCGCGTTATGTATGTGTCATGGTATTAACACATCGCTGTCTACATCGTTTTGTCGGGCTTAAACTGATACGACGCCAAGTAACATAAAACAACCTTCGATTTGTGCAAATGCAAAGGTGATGTGTCAAACCTCGAAACTATAGTTGAATGCTTTTCTTACATAGGACAAGGTACGACCCCACCCTTAAACACGGGACAAGGGCAGTAAGGAAAAACGAAGTTCACTGCCTGTGACACTTGTATACACAGTATATCTATTACTGTAGTTTTGGTACTTTCCTGAAAAGAATACAATGTTCGCAGTAACACATTAATCTGTAAACGTTTTTTGACGCCGAAGGAATTGAACATGAGCAAGGCCGAAACCACAGTATTGTAACAAGTCATTTTGTTAGTTAAGTTTACTCTGTTTTACATTTATTTTAAGTACAAACGTTTTAAAGTAGGAATTGTGGCATCTTTGTTGGCACAGTAAGAAACTACATGTTAAACATCAAGTTAAAAGTAAGTCGGCCCGCCATTTGTTTGCCGTCTTGTCTGTCAGCCTTTAAAAACTGCAGAAAAATAAATGTGGAATAAAAAATCCTAAAATAATTGTAGAATAAAGCCTCTTGATGCAGAGAGAATTCTCCACATTCAAACATCAGCGTAAAAAGAAACTTTAAAGTTTCGTCTTTGCGGGAACTTCTTTAATGACGTATGTTGTGACGTGATTCAGCAGCAATTTTTCCTATAGCAAGTGCCGTAAGGCCGCCTCTGCTGAACGACTGTGGGTTAATTTATAAATAACTTCTCATTTCAAAATTGTACGTTTGCTTTATTATAGGAATTTTTGCCCTGCGGATTCGAATTCTTTCAAAGCAATGTCTAATTCACTTGGAATGCTAAACGCGCAGAAATCGTAATATACGCTGGACAGTAAACGCAACGGTCACACATAGGTCAAATACTCGAGTCGCGACGTCCTGAAATAGTCCAAGTTATGTCAAAACATTTGCTATGTAAAACGCACAGAAATCCTAAAATACGCTGGACACTTGGACAGTGAACGGAATGGCACCACATAGGTGAAATATTCGACGTCCAAAAATAGTCCGAGTTATGTCGAAAACATTTCCACAAAGAACCTTTACTACCCATCTGGGCGGAAATGGGCGGAGAACTTTAAATGCGGACTTACAATAAAGTGATTAAAACAAACAGCTTTGATTTTCTCCCGACCTATCGCGCGATGGGTCAGGCAGGTTGAAGCTATTTTTAGTTGTTTACGCCGAGTGCTGACTGTAGGGATTCATCAAGTCAATATTGCTGTCTGCTGAATTGTGGTGGTCCCCAGCCGCAATTTCAACAAGTTCCTCGTCATATTATGTCACATGTATGCCTATAGACTAGGGGCGGGCAACTTTGCCAGTCGGCGGGCTCGATATGGGAAAATGAAGTACTTGGCGGGTAGTATTACTGAAACGATACGTTAATCGTGTATTCATCCGCCTATACAAGGAATAAATCGTATTTTGTTGTTCTTTTCAAACAGGTTAACACTTTCATTGCACAGAAAACACACTGCTTTCTTGCCGACTTGAGTAAAAAAGTACTTGGACATTCAAATTGTTAAATTCGCAACACTCCTTGTCAACTTTACGTTTCTTAGCAAAATTTATGGGAAAATATTTTTGGAAATTCTAAATCTAATTTTAACCCAAAGCAAAGAACTGAAGAATAACTAAAACTCACTATTATTTGACGCAGTAAGCAAAGAGTAGTGGGGGATTGCGTCAGACTGTTGCCGCGGGCCACACGAAATCTGTCTGCAGGCCGCTTAAAATCCCGTCGCGGGCCGTATATTGCCCGCCCCTGCTTTAGACGGCTTGGTCGATTGATTCAAGTGTTACGGTGGGATAACAGTAAGAGTTAAACACATACACAATGTTCACAGATTAGGAATAAATGTTTTCACAAAAAAGTCCAACACCGGTGTCGGCCTGTTTGTTTTAATACGCAATGTTTGTTTCAACACACAGCGCGTCACATGATGTCACTTGTATGCCTAGAAAGTTAGTCTGGCTGATTTAAGTTTTATTGCAGGGGCTACAAAAGTTTTTATATGAATGGCGGAATAATAGTAAGAACTGAAGATTTTTGGCTGGGTATATACTTTGTAAGCTAGATTGTCGTTAAACGAAAGAAACGTGAAAAAAAGGAAAAACAACTAAATTTACAATAATTTTTATTTAATTGTCTTACAATTAAAACTTTCTTAAAATTTTGTTTGGAAACGCAACACTATTTTATAATTTAATAAGAATATCAAAACTCAATAGAAGTAGGTATCATTTTGAATGTTTCGAATAAAATTTTATTTATTTTAACATAATGAAAAGGCACTGATCACTAATTATTTTATCATGAGTCAAAAAGCCGAGGGCCGGAAAAACTAACCCCGTCGTTGTTTGGTTATAGAAAACTAGTTTAAACGAATACACAACTTGATTACTTCGAATAAATAGGTCAAACCCCATTACGTGCGTAACTGTAAAAATTTCCGGCCACAATTTCTACCAGATTTACGTCATAATACGTCACTTGCATGCTCCGACGGTTAGACCGACTGTCTGAAGTGTTCGTTAAATCGAATATACTCAACCGACAAATAAAACACTTGAATAATATTACGTTTATTTGCGATGATTCAGAACTGTGTCCCACTTCCTTTATTCGCAATAGGCAAATATTTGGAGCTGGCACTTTCCGGAATAATTTGAAGTCTGTTGATCAGCATCGGTATCCAGAATTAAACATTCGAACTCCATATATTCGGTTTCCAAGTAGCAATTCATAACAAGTGTACATTGTGAATTAATCAACTCGTGCGCTGTTTAATCACAGCGGGTGATTTTTCTTTTAATCAGAAAAAATAATTAATTATCAAACTGTGATATTTGCCAAACGGTGACCAAAATAATTAAGACCCGTGTATGCATCTCCCTGATAGCGATATTTTACAACGCAAAAATAATACTTCGCCAAACTTAGTATGCTATTTAATCAGAACGGAGGGTTGTTCCTTTGAAAACCACACACATATCAACTTTAAAAGATTCGACGTTTTGCATTTCAAACTTTGTAAATGGCCGTATTTTGTGTAATTCTACATGGTAATAAAGTGGTACTATATGAAGCACGGTTGTGCGAAAGCCTGTCGAGAATTCAATACAATTTGTCTGTACATAGTGCCACCTGGTTAACCTTTACATTTTAAAAAACTCTTCTCCACTCTACTTAAAAAATGTGGCTAAATTGTGGCACTCAGACTTCATCCTTTCCTTGTAGAAATGGACGACGCGCCGTGTAAATTAGTCAAATTTGAGTACTCTAGATCGAGTAGAGATCAATTAGTTTGGTCTTAAAGCACATAGTGAGGTTTTAAAGTTTTTTTCATCGATGTGTTAGATTTGCCAGAAACGATTTACGCTGTTAAGAAAAAAATGGCAAAAAAGTAAAATTCAAACCGCCTTGTTTCTGCGGTACAATTGATAAGACCGTTTGCGTGTAAATTAGTCAACTCTAAATGATATTTAATCGGAACAAGTGTTTTCGAAATTAAACAGCACACAAAGTGGAGATGATACTGTTTTTAATCAAAGTGATATATTAGCAAGGAATGCGTGAGGCCTGTTTTAAAAAAAAGTTGTTAATGTTCTTTTAGGACTACACTTATAAAACTCCTGGTAGCAATGGATCATACCCTTATGCTGTAAATTAGTCATTCCTAATTGGTATTTCATTATAATGGCCGACTTGAAACAGCGCACAAAACCCAAATTATCGAAATAAATCATTGTAAAGTGCTGCTCAACGTGCCTTCTAAATAAACGAGTTTGATTTTGCGTTCTTCTGTCGAGACTAACCAGAAGCAGTTACCGCTTGTTGATAGAAACAGTTGCCACATTGTAAACCCCGCTAACGTTTTTATACGCCCATCAGTAGACCAGATAATGATTTAAACCCTGTGTAAATTAGTCACCACTGTGCAATCGCTGTTTAACCAGCTCGTTTGACTTTTAAAGGCAAACAAAAGGATACCTTCAAAGCGTGACGCTTCCTCAGTGCTAAGGTGTAAGAAATTGTCATTTTTGTTTTACAACTTTTTCAAAATCATGTTTTCGCCAACCCACCTAATTCGCCAACTGGAGTTGCATGATTCACGAGGTTTTTCTATGGTTGAATTTTCTTTGTAAGTTATTCAACTTTGGGTTGATTATTATTTGTCGAACTTCTAATGCGTTTTATATAAGTTAAAAGAAGTTAGAAGTGAAATTATAACGTTTCAACTTGAAAAAAAAAGTAGAAATAATACAACGTTTTAACTATAAGCTACAACGCAAAGTTTGGTTTAAGAGGGCAGCAAGCGAGGGCAGGTACATACAAAATATGAATACGTAATATAAATACACATTTAATTCAAATTCTTCTTTCCGACTACGGGATTAAAAAATGCCGTTGGACAAAGTAGCATTTTTTGTAGAGCTTGAATTAGATTAAAACTAGAATTAGACCGCGCAAGACATTCACAAATCAGATTAGAATTTTGCTCAAATTGTTTATTTATACTAGAAAACTGATATCATCTATAGTTGTGAAGTCTGGTTTTAGTTGCACGTCATCTGGTTCCAAAATGCGAAAATAGCAAGAGTATATAAATACACATCGAACAATATTCAGTCTTTAATTGCCTTTGCTTATTATTTCTTTCTGTTGGGTTTGTTGTTCTATGGGTTTTTCCGGCTTTTTGCTTATACTTCAGTTGAACCCGGGTAACCCGTTTTGTCTGCGGTTTTGTGTGTTGCTTGTAAGCACATCAGTAAACACCAAGGCCCGTTAAGCCTTTGAACCTTTCGAACGTAATGTGCCGCAGTGTACCGGTGGACTTCGATACATTCGACCCTATAGGTTTATGGTTCGACGTCGAAATGCGGCATATCGTCGTAAATCGATCGGATTTGATGGAGACAGCGAACGTGCAAAACCAACAAGTGCAGAATGTAGTTTAACACACCGTTAAGTGTTACAAGATAGGATACAGCTTTGGGGCATTCAGAAACCCTCTATTTTGTAAACCGCCTGGGGAAAAGCATTTGCGGTTAAATGTAGTTCACTCATTTCAATACCTCTGTTGTTTTGTCTTAAACGCCAAATTGATATTCTGAAAAACACGTTTAGTCAAGACGTTCAAACTATTTTACACGGGCTTTGCTATTTATTTTACGACGTAATTGTTGTCGCCTATTAATATATCCTTGCGTAATCTTTTAATAAGAGTTACAACTAAGGAATTGTTAATTTTATTTTCAGCTTTATGGGGGTACAGCGTTCAAAAGGTGGCGAACCTAAATCGTTTATAGGTTAATGTTAAAAAGAAAACATGCCGCGTTTCCATAAGGGCCTAAAAACTATATTGATATACGCTAATTTTCTGGCATGCCACTGGCGATATGTTTTAACAAAATAGGAGGTATTTTCTCTTGTAATGGCTTAAGCCAATAGCTTGAAGTCACTGTTTATAACCAACTTGACATGATAAGTCGTTTGGGCAAATTACACGAATTGACTTAAGTCTTTTGAACAAATGTTTTTGGTTGAAATGAAGTGTTTTTATTATGCATTATTTTTGTAAAATTAGGTCCTTTTGACACACATATATGTGCTTAACAATTGTGATCTAGCTCTTCTGAAGCTGTTGTCCCGGTACGGCCCCGGTATGGAGGAGATAGTGAGTTCAAACCTCACCGCATGCTATGGTTTTTTTTCTAGCTTGCCTTGCTTTCGTCTTTAATCGGCTGATTTGGTTAGCCTGCGATGGCTTCGGTGTTCATTCAATGTTGTTTCAACCGTTCCAAAGATTGATAGGCATGACGTCACGCGTACACATAGCTGTCGGATAATTCACGACTTCGCGAAAAAATGCAGTATCTGTTTGACCGACCGTGTTGCAAGTTTGTCGACCGCCCGACTGATTTACGGCCGCAGGAATACTCTAGTTGCGACCTTCACATGAAGAATGCTAAATAGGCCGCTTTGAAACGGCCCGGCCTAGTTTTCCGGGCCAATTTCCAAATCAGACTTTTCAATGCTGTTCGACTGTGAGAAGTCCTAGGATATTGTAAGCATGGGTACACTATATATGAACGGATCTGCAATGTATTTGATAATGAATTTCAATGCCAAAAAGGTTGAGTTAATTCACATTATCTTGATTACATTATACAAGTTCGTTTTTATCGTCCCAGTGTGTTCAAGTACATATGTTACGGGATAATAATGGCTATAAGCGTTTTATTTACGCAATTGAGGTTAGATACAAAACAGGATCATTCTGCGACGCCATTGAAAAATGATACGTCACACAGTTTGAATATTATCGCAAAAAAACAATAGATAAAACAAAAACAGATGGCGTTAAAAATAAAATACACAGTTTAAATAAACCTAACCTAAAAAATAGCTAAAAAATAAATAAAACGAGGTCTTCTGTTTAATATATTTGCCTAAAATAATTAAATAAAAAAAATAAATAAATAAAGAGAACCTTTGTTAAATAAGTTTGTCTGAAAAATTAAATAAAAAATAATCAAAAAGAGGATCTCTGTTGAAATGTATGATTTCACGTCAACGACCATTTCAACTGACCATCACGTATACGTTTTCCGGAATGCGTTGATTTACGGGCGACGAAAGATCGCATGAGTTTGTTTCGACGTTGTCGTCTCATCCGTCGTCGTTGCCATAAGGACGCTTGGGCAAAAAATGCGGACAGAAATCAAGTCTGAAGGCAAACATGGACACGGCCGGTTCTTTCTCTTTTCGTGTCGGAGCCATTCGATTGCTACAGTTGCGCTTCAAAACGAAAAACAAGAGCTGGTCCTTTACAACTTGAGCAAACATAAGCGCTGCTCGGTACATTGGGCAAACAAAGGGCGCGCGTGGTAGCCCTATAAAGCCCGAGATCGTCACATAGCGCACTTTATAACCAACTTAAGAAGCGCCGAGATCTGTCTCAACTTTCCTGTCTCGACGCGACTAATTCTCTCTTCAAAAACTGAAACTTGAAATAAGAAGAAAAACGAGATTTTTTGCTGCGAAATGATCGTAAGAGTAGCGGTGGCAATTTTGGGCCTTGGCCTTTTGCTGGCCTCGGCCCAAGCGAAACCCCTTGATGTTGGGGATGTTATGGACGAAGCGGATGCGGTAAGATGGCTGCTGGACTTCTGATTTTTACTCGAGTGTCTTATTTGTTTTCCGGGTTGTGGCCTGCGCGCTAAAGGCGTCGGTCGCAATTTTTTTGTAGTTTGATAGGTATGCTTTGAATTGGTGTTGTTGTAAATTGCAAGTCGTACGAGATTCGTTTGATGTCCGATTCGGGAAGTTATACAAACAGCGTAAACGTATTTAAAACAACAGAATATCTCGTGTAGTTTTTTTGATAAAATCGCTGAAAATATTCAACAAACTTTCTTTAAACTACGAAAATAAACTACCCTGATCGCATAAACTGACTTGTTAATGGTTAAAATTGTATAGAAACTGTATAAAAAAAATGTAAAAAAAAACGTTGTTCTTAAATGTTAGCCATATTAAAACGCGATTATTATCATGATGTTTAGGAACTTTTACCACAAATATAATTTTCAATGTTAAATTTTTGCAAATGGTAATAAAGGAAATCTAGCGGAGATTCTTTATTTGAAATAATTTTAAATCACACTGTTTAAACATATTTCTACGATAATAAATGTAAAGGTTCAACAGCACTTGATTCTTTTTTAATCCAAATAAACAAAACCTAAATAAAAGAAAAAAAAAATATTTACTTACACGGGAATTTGTATTTTACTTTTTTTAATTCCAGATAATTGAAGAATATCACTTGAATTCTCTGAAGGCAAGACAACGAAGGGCTGTATCACTGGACAGTAAGTCGATGCTATATTTTATCTTAATCGGTTTTAGGTTATAAGTTAAACAAGTGATGCACTAATGTCTTGCGGACGTGATAAGCAGATATCACGATGCCATTTCCTGTAAGAAATGAAAGGATGTTTAGCAAATTTCCGGCTTCTGTTCGCAAACAAAAAAGCAACCCACAACATAATTTAAAATAATTACATTGTTTGTGTACTTATATAACTGGCATAAGTCACAATCATACTTTAAGTAATACAATCCATTGCAACTTGAGTATTTAAGGGTTTTTTTTCGTTTAATAGTTAGGGTTTCCGGCAAACAACAACTGGGTGATCCATACTCTCACTTCAAAATTGTCAAATAAATTCAAAGCGCATTAGTTTTATTTTATTGCATTTTAATATCTAAGAAATAATAATTTTTAATTTGCTTTGGGATGGAGTATCATTTAAATTTTATCTGATTCAAAGCTGTCATACTTAGTGCTGTTAATGTAAAGTTTTGACTTTCAAGTGTATGTTTTTTCCCTTAGGTCGGTGTCACAACGGAACGCATTACGTGAGTTCTGACCCATTCCAAAAGCCCGGAGACTGTGATCATTATTACCAAGTACGTATGTGATATTGGCTAACTTTTCGTTTTTTATCGTTTTGTTGTCGGCCAAAATGACTTTTTCCGTGTTGAAGAAATCATAACTTTTTTATTACCATGAAAACTCAGCAATAAATTGGGTAATTTCTAATTTTTAAATGTTGTTATTAAAGGTTATTTCTTTAAAGATTTGGAAAAATTCGTTTAGTTATGGTTTTATGTTTGTCTTTTTTTTAAATGTGTTATTTGTCTATCTCTGGCAGTTTTTATTTTTTAATTAAAACAAAATGAAGTAAGACGTCAAAAAGGTGTCTACACTTACAACAAATTTCACTTTCTTGTTTGATGCACAAAATAACAGGTTGCTGCGATTAAGGTTGTGATTTTAGAATTCAAGTTAACTAACATCTGGGATAGCGGTTTATTAATGCAGTTTCATTGTGTACTTGGCGGAAAGGTGATACAGATTCGGCTTAAACACTTGCGGAGTGCTGTTAAACTTTCAAGTTATCAGACACACGACATGACGCAACTGCAAACTAAATAATGACGTCATTCTTTCAGTAAGCGCAAATCTCGCTTAGACCAACTCGCCACTATGGGAAGAGGGCACACACAAGTCACCAAAAGTTTAAGCCATTTGTAAAACACACAGGTCACAAAAATTTAAGTCATTTATCATCGTGGCCACGCCTGGAATTTGTCGTCCGAGCTTTTCTTTTGATTTTTTGCCCGGCCTTGCGTCAAAGGGCTGATTTCGCGCAAACGGAACCCGCGTCGTTGGTTCATGCAGTCGCGTTTAACGGTTCGCGGCAAACAGTCGTTAAAGCTGTGGCCTTGCGTCTGACGTCAATCGCGCGTTTCTCGGCCAGGGCGAAAAAAGAAGGTTGCGCAAGACTGTTGGTTCCCAAACTTTTGTTAACACGCGGCTCACTAAAGAAAATATTAAATATTTCGCGGCACACTTTTAACAGAACAACAATAGAGTAATTTTACAATCGCCCTCAATACGACAAGCTGTATGTAAATGTCTCAACATTATTGCTTTTCAATGGATAGTGCGTATTTAAGTCTGAAATGCTTGCGTGTATGCCTATTGGTAACACAAATTAAATTCTTTTCTAAAATTACCAAGAGGTTCGCGGCACACTTGCAAATCACCAAGCAAGCTTTTGGACCAAAAGTGGCATTTTTTTCGTTTTAGTCGTTAAAAAATTTACTAAAGGATGCTTGAATTTTGTAATTTTGGATACACTATGCATGAATTTGTAATGTAGCCTGATAATGAAAAAAAGGGTCGAGTGAATGGACATCATCTTGAAAAGACGTTCAAAACGAACTTGTATCATCTTTGTATGAAGTGCGTTCCACCTTTTATACGCTGGATTTGCATATATTTCAGTCGCATTATTTTATCGTTTATTCATAATTCATTTGAAAAGTGATAAAGTCAAGTTAAGTTATTGACTAAAGCCATTACAGCACTGTAAAGAGTTGCGAAGAGTAGTTTTAGATCGGCAACAAAACAAATACGATTTTTGGCTGGCGAATTTAGTCCTTATTACGTTTAGGACAATTTCCAATTTACCATTTCGAAACACATTTTTCTCCACCAACTGGAAATAACGAATCTATGTAATTTTTGAGAGTGTTCCAACGGCATCTGCACGCGATGCCATGTGCAACTAGAATCAGCCACTTAAGATTAACTTAAAGACACAGTGTTTGCTTTCTCTTATATTGATTAAAACACATTTCGCGCATACTGAAAGAATGACGTCACTATTTAGTTTGCAGTTGCGTCATGTCGTGTGTTTGATAACTTGAAAGTTTAACAGCTCTCCGCAAGTGTTTAAGCCGAATCTGTATCACCTTTCCGCCAAGTACACAATGAAATTGCATTAATAAACCGCTATCCCAGATGATAGTTAACTTGGATTCTAAAATCACAACCTTAATCGCAGCAACCTGTTATTTTGTGCATCAAACAAGAAAGTGAAATTTGTTGTAAGTGTATAAGACGCCTTTTTGACGTCTTACTTCATTTTGTTTTAATTAAAAAATAAGAACTGCCAGAGATAGACAAATAACATTTTAACATTCTATCAATGCAGATTTTTTTGCGGTATAAGATATTAGGTTGATCTAGTTTTAATTTGCGGAGGCAAAGGGTCAGGGTTTAAAATTTTCCCTGAGCAGTTTTTTTAAGTTTGTCGATGTTTTGCGTTGTTTACAGTGTTCAAACGGCTACCTGTACACGATGCCCTGTGCGCCAGGAACAGCATTTAACCCCGACATCGGGGTGTGCGATTTCCCCCAGAATGTGGTCGGATGTGGGGCTACAGTACCCCCAACTACAACCCCAGCACCGACCCCTCCACCCTTTGACGGTAAGAAGCAATTTCTTTTTTGAATCACTTACTCGCCTGACTTAGGCCTAGTGCAGGGGTGGGAAAATGTATGCAATAGAAGAGCCATAGGTGCATGATGAGGCTAACAGCCTTAATCTGTGTTTCCAAATAAAGTCATGTTTGGGTTTTGAACACGCAACCTCGTGAAGCTGTAAGCTGAAGCATGCAAAGTTAAATAATGTCAACAATTTTAACAACTTATTGCTCAATTTTGTTTTGCTTCCTGACGGCTTAATTTGGCTCGGGTTCTAAACAGCTTTTGCACGAATGTTATATTGTTGCCAGGAAAAAACAAAAATCACCCTTGAAATTGTTTCGAAAAAAAAAATACTTCAATAGTAAACTATAGACAAATTATAACCTTTAATTTAAACCAAAAAATACGCTTTCAATTGAGACGCATTGTTGAATAATTTTTACCCTAAAATAATGCAAACGGTTTTAGTCTTATTATTACCAAATTGCAGCCATATTTTTTTTAACTTAAATACAAGCTTGTTTAACAAATAAAAGTCACCGATTTTTATGTATGTTCTTTTATAAAAATGGCAGACTAGAGCTTAAGAATATTATTTAACACCAATTTAAAACACACATTATTTATAAAAAATTCTTCGTATTTGAAATCGGAAGTCAAACTGATATCTGCATTTTAACTTCGAATGTTACTTTATATCTTTTACCGCTTAATTGCCCTAAAAATAGACTATAGTTTGTAGATTTTTTGCTTCTAATCTAAAAAGATATAGCCAAACGAAAAATATAAATATCATCGTTAACAGTAGTTCAAAAATCATAATTGCTTCTGTGAATAAGATTAATTTGAACTGTAAGTCTTATTAGTTGCATTATATTATAACCGCTCGTCTCATATTTTAAGTTTGTTGATCAGGTAGCTTTCATAACAAAATTTCAATTTAAGTATCAATTCTTTTCCAGCATTATGCCTTGATGGCAGTGGCAATCCAGTCAGTGGAGATCCGTTTGAAAAGCCAGGAGAGTGCGACTACTTCTATCAGGTATGCTTAACTCGTTTAGAAGAATCTCACAAATCGGAAATTTTCCTTCGTATTAAAATCATCATACAAATTTATACCGAATTTGGAGTTTTATTGCGTTCGAAAATCAAAACAACATTGAAAGACGATTTTGTGGCTGCGATTCATTTTTTTATTTTAAGTTTTATTTTTGGTATGAGGTATGGTCGTATGAATTTTTTGGGGGTATCTACTCTTAGGGGTATGTTATTGGAAAATAGGACAACTGGGCCGAATTGTGATGCAATACGTACATTGATATAAAACGGTTGGTGACATTAACTTCATTGAAACAAAAATGCAAAAAAAACGGCACTAATTTGGTTAATTTTTGTACTTTTAGTGTTCCAACGGCTACTTACACACGATGCCATGTCCGGATGGAACCGTGTTTAACCCACCGATCAAAGTTTGCGACCATCCCTACAACGTACCAGGTTGTGGCGGAACCGTTGCACCAACTGTACCACCAACCACCACAGCAAATGTACCAGAATTTGATGGTAAGTCTAGTTCTGCTTCATATGCATTTAATACCATCTCTGTTTGTCCTTACGTATTTTTATTTATTGAAAGAAACAAGTTTTGAAATATATTCTGATTTCAAGGAAATAGTATTGGTTCCTCAATTCATTTGCGCTGTTAGTCCTTATTTTTACAAAAATGTAAACTTGTAGTTTAAGTAGTACACCGAAAGCCATCGCAGAATCACCGAATCTGGTGATCTATGATGCAAGCAGAGCAGACTACAAAAACAACTAGCCTGCAGTGAGGTTCGAACTCACGACCTCCGGTCAAGCCGGGACTGTCGCTCTACCGACTGAGCTATGCAGGCTCAGAAGGGAACGAGTCGAGAAACAACCATGCGCCAATGCTTGCTCAATCTGTTAGTACAAGCAACCTCATAGAAGGGGATCCACAGTACCATATCATATATTCCCTTGTAGCTTAAGTATAGATTTATGTGCTTTCTTTAATTCAATGGAGTTTGGATTAACTGATACTAATCAACTGGCTATAAACTCAAATTAATAATAATCTGTTAAAAATACCCTACGATAAAGTTTAAATAGACCTCAAATAGAAATAGAAAGTAGGCTACTAAACAATCGTTGTAAATTAATCTCCGAAAGGCTACGACGGCATTATCGTGCGAAATCAATATAAACAGAGCTATGTAAGTTGCTTGAAATGCTGAGATACTAACAGTGTTTTAATGCCATAAGTTTTGAAAAAAGTCAGTCACTTAAAAAAAGTCAATTACTTAACTTAGTGCACTTTAGTCACTGTTTTCAAATGACTTGACTAGACTTAAATTTTTTTGCCAAATGACTTGAATTGGGGGTTAAATGAGATGTTTTTATTGAGAATTTGTTTATAAAATTCATTTTTTTATCCTAAGCTACTTAAAACAATTTGCTTGCGTTTTTGGTATTTTTAGTTGAGCTACAGGAACGTGCAATTTTTATGACAAGGATTTGACTTTCTTCAATTATGACTTGACTGGGACTGGTATTGTTATTTATTTGAAAAGACCTGACTTCAAATAAAGTTTTTTTTACAAATCACTTGACTTGGATTTTAAAATCACTTGCTTACACCACTTGATACTAAGCAACACGAAAATACATTATGCTTGATTTTATTTTTCAGCGGAATGCTTGGACACCAATGGCAACCCAGAAAGTGGAGATCCGTTTGAAAAACCAGGGGACTGCGACAACTTCTACCAGGTTTGTGGTGAAAACAGTTCTTTTCTGAACTGTTTAAAGTGGACAAATTACAACATTTTATTTGTCACACTTGCTAGAGCCTTGTGTTTTGATAAAGTCATTTTCTTCAAAAAAAAAAACGTATTTAGGTACAATATATTCACGGATCTGTAATGTAGCTTGATAATAAATCTCAAACCCAAAAACGATCAAATACATATTAACCAATGATGGCATAGAACGTATAGAAACATTTTACCAAGAAGATTTACACTTACTCGACCCTTTGGATTTGAGATTTATTATCAAGTAATTTATGCTTATTTGGTAAACAATAAATTGTTGTACAGGTTCAATAATAAAAATAAGCTAATACGCTAACAAAATATGTTTTTCACAGTGTTCAAATGGCTACCTGCACACGATGCCATGTGCGGATGGAACAGCGTTTAACCCCGACATCGGAGTTTGTGATTGGCCCTACAACGTACCAGGCTGTGGCGGAACAGTACCACCAACTGTACCACCAACTACAACGGTCACTCTACCAGCACCTGATGGTAAGTATTGATCAGGCTCGTATCCATTTTAGTAATAGACTATCTCTGTTTGTCCCTACTGGTTTTCATTTTAAAAAAAACATTGACTTACGAAGAAAGATAAATTTTCAAAATAAGTCGTATTTCAAGTAAATACGTTTGGCTCCACCATTGCTTTGTCCAGCTTTTATAAAAATGTGACTTTTAACTTAAATATAGCTCTTTTGTGCTTTGTTTTTTTTTAAACATTGGGGTTTGTGTCAGACTATGTTACTTACCAAGTGGTAATAGACTCAAATTAATAATAACCTGTTAAAAATACTCGATATAAAAAGTAAAGAATAACCCTCAAATAGGAATAAAAAGTATTAGATAAAATTTACCTTCACTACGACGAGATTACCGTAAGAAATATCATCAATAACCAAATCTATGTAAAATGCTTGGCATGATCAAAAACTCACAGTGTTTTTATGACATAAATCACTGTAAATTTAGGTTACTGTTTTCGAATAACTTGCCTTGACTATGGTCTATTACACAAATGACTTTGGGTCAAATAAAATATCTTCATTAAGCATTTTTTTGATAAAATTTATTTAGTTAATTTGATTATTTGCACATAGAACAATTTGCTTGCTGTACATTGCCTTTTCAGTATTTTTTTAGTTGAGATATTACTCACAATCGGACGAGAACGTGCAATTATTATGACAAGGGTTTGACTTGTAACTGACTTTTTTTGTTTATGACTTGACTGGGATTTGACTTGTTATTTATTTAAAACAGCTTGACTTGGAAAGAAGTTATTTTACAATAGACTTGATTGGGAATCAAGTCATTTCAAAATCACTTGTGTACAACACTGTACACTAAAGCGACGCGAAATTTCATTATTTTACTTAATAGCGGAATGCCTGGACACCAATGGCAACCCAGAAAGTACAGATCCGTTTGAAAAACCAGGAGACTGCGATCACTACTATCAGGTTTGTAGTGATAACAGTTTTTTTCTTCGCTGTTTATAGTTGAAAAATTATAAAATTCTATTCGGCACACTTTGTCACGCTTTATGTTTTGATGAAGACGTTTATCGACAAACTGATTTATGACTATTGGTACACTAGGCACGCATTTGAATGTAGCTTGACAATAAATCTCAGACCCAAAAAAGGTCGACAAAATGCTTACTTGTATTGTACAGTAACTGATGATGGTCCAACAACGTGCAGCAACCTTTTATCTAGGCTTTTTTGGCCTTGAGATTCATTATCAAGTTTTTGACGCTTATTTAGTAAAATAATAAACTATTGTTCAGGTTCAATAACAGAATAAGCAAATATGCGACAAATGTTTATACAGTGCTCCAACGGCTACCTACACACGAGGCCATGTGCGCCTGGAACCGTGTTTAACCCCGACATCGGAGTTTGCGACCATCCCTACAACGTACCAGGCTGTGGCGGAACCATTGCACCAACTGTACCACCAACCACAACCACAACTACACCAGAATTCGATGGTAAGTCTTTACCAGCTTTATTTTGCCGCATTTAAATTATCTCATGTTGGTCGTTAGTTATTTTAAATTTGTAAAGCTATAAGTTTGATTAGGTATACGAAATATATATCTAAAATTTAGGTTGCAAAAACTATTGCGTTGACCAAAATTGCTCTATTCTGTGTTTCTATTGTGTGTTTTGTTGGTTAGCGTTTCATTTTTTTTTGTCGAAAACAAATTTGATTTTGAATGTTACCCCAATATTGTAAAGTACCATTTTAATTATCTCGCTGCTCTAAATTAAGTTATCCAGAGCAACAATAGAAACAACAAAACCACAAAGGTTGTAAAAAAGATCTAAAATAACTTTGTTATACGTAATAAGAATATCAAAGCCCATACAGAAGTAGGTATCATTTTGAACGTTTCGAAATTATCCTTACTGCTGTATGGGCTTTGATATTCTTATTACGTCTTACTACAACCTCCAACCATTATGCTCCAAAGATGTTGAAAATGAATAAAGAGTTATTCGAAATGTTCAAAATAATACCTACTTCTGTATGGGCTTTGATATTCTTATTACGTCTTACTACAACCTCCAACCATTATGCTCCAAAGATGTTGAAAATGAATAAAGAGTTATTCGAAATGTTCAAAATAATACCTACTTCTGTATGGGCTTTGATATTCTTATTACGTCTTACTACAACCTCCAACCATTATGCTCCAAACTTTATTACACAAAAGCAGAATACTATATTACGCAAAAAGCATCATCCGTTCTGCTAATTTCTTATTCAAATAGAAATCATACGACAAGGAAAAAATATCAATAACTAGAAAAGTCGGAGCAGGCTTAGATCCCCAAATTAACAAATAGAAACAACAGTACTTCTAAAAAAAAATAACAACAGTACTTAAAAAAAATAAATAGCTGGTTATTGTTGCAAGAAATAAATTTGATATAACGAGTTATAAAAAACTAACTTATGCCTATCGTTATTTTGTAGTGGAGTGCCTGGATGGAAGTGGCAACCCAGTGAGTGGAGATCCGTTTGAAAAACCAGGAGATTGCGATAATTTCTATCAGGTTTGTAAGATACAGTGCAAATGTTTTTATAACTGTTAAAAAAATAACCACGCACATTTAGCACCCTTTGTACAGCATGCTTTCAAGATTTTTCGTTTTAACCAAACTGTTTTACGCCTAGTCTGTAATTTTTCCATTTAATTGATTCTGTACTAAAAAGTCTACCAATTTAGTCAAACAATAATAAAAACATTCGCGAAATCAGAATAAGTTTAAAAATTAAGCTAAAATTTTAATTTACGACTAAATTGTTTTGCAGTGTTCCAATGGTTACCGGTACACGATGCCATGTGCGGATGGAACAGCGTTTAACCCCGACATCGGAGTTTGCGACCATCCCTACAACGTACCAGGCTGTGGCGGAACCATTGCACCAACCACAACTGTGGCACCAGATACACCAACAACAGTTACCAGCAAACCATTCGATGGTAAAAATTGCATTTTTTTTGTGGTATTTAATGGCATAAGTTTTGAATGTTTGTTGCTAGTTGGAGGTAAAGTATTAAACTTTTATACCATTTTTTCGTAAGTGAGACCAAATCCAAAAACCGTTAATTAAAAATTATTTTTCAGCCGAATGTGTGGATTCCTCTGGAAGACCATTGAGTGGAGATCCATTCGAAAAACCAGGCGATTGCGATAGTTTCTACCAGGTAGGAAGCATACACAATTAAACAAAACATAATTGGCGTTTTTGATTTTTTAATCTAGAATGGTTTATTAAGTTTATTGAAGTCTAGCTGGTCATTAAAAAAATGTTTTGAATGCAGTGTTCCAACGGGTACTTACACACGATGCCATGTCCGGATGGAACCGCGTTTAACCCAGCGATTAAAGTTTGCGATTGGCCTTACAACGTACCAGGCTGTGGTGGTGGAAGTGGTTCTGGTCCAACCACAACTGTGGCACCAGATACAGCACCAACAGTTACCACCAAACCGTTTGATGGTATGATTCCATATTTCTATTTCAACTTAATGAAATAATGGAAAACAAAGCTATATAAACTTCCCCTTTCTTTTAACATGTAGATCGAGGACCATTGTTTTTGATAAAGTGAAAAGTTAACTATTTTAACGAAAGCTATGTTTTCAGGTGAATGCTTGAACCCCGCTGGAAAGCCAATCAGCGGAGATCCATTCGAGAAACCTGGAGATTGCGATCATTTTTATCAGGTAAAAGTCAGGCGTGGATTAATTACATTTCTAATTTACCTGTCATGACAATATTTGTGCAAGAAATTGCAATAATTTATCTAAACATAAATTTAAGTGGAAATAATCATAAGGTGAAAAACTCCAAAATCAAGATTACAACACTGAAATCAAAAAAATGATGAATCGTTTGCGCAAAGCGTAATGTAATGACTTGTTTATCTATTGATATTGGGGATAAATTAATTTTGGAAACTATCATTGAAATAAGGGCTTGGAAATATGAAAATATCATAGTTAGTCGCAATATGGCCGTACAAAAAACACTTTCGACTTCGTTTTGCAATGTTTCGTAGGTTTCAGGTGATATTTTGTTCCAATTAAAAACCGCTGGCTCACCAAATGTTCAGGTATAAGTTATGGTCATATTGATTGTCTATCCCTAGTGGTCTTTCAGTCACAAATGAGGCAGTTAGCCCCAAATTTCTCGCAATCCTTAAGATAAAACGGTTGGTGACATCAATTTCAAGAAATCGGATTTATACAAAATCACCTTATTTAGGTTAATTTTTGGTACTTTTTTAGTGTTCAAACGGCTACCTGTACACGAAGTCATGTCCGGATGGAACCGTGTTTAACCCAGATATCGGAGTTTGCGACCATCCCTACAACGTACCAGGCTGTGGTGGAACCATTGCACCAACCACAACTGTGCCACCAGATACAGCACCAACAGCTACCAACAAACCGTTTGATGGTAAGATGCCTGGTTTCATTAACGTTTGATATTACACGACAGCAAGAATGTTTTTAAATTTTCCGTTTTTAACAAACATGTTGGCTTAATTTCGAAGCATAATGGTTGGAGGTTCTAGTAGACCTAAGAATAATATTAAAGCACATACAAAAGTAGGTATCATTTTTAACATTGTCAACTATGAACGTCTTACTGTGGTTTGGATAAAAGGCATCAATAAAACACCTTAACAAAGAATGTTTTCAGCTGATTGCTTGGACGCAGATGGAAATCCAATCAGTGGAGATCCATTCGAGAAACCAGGAGATTGCGATCATTTCTACCAGGTAGTTGAAACCTATTTTTCTAGAATAAAAGCAATTCAAGGGGGCAATTAGAAGCAAAAAAGTTTTTCGGTAAAATTGGAAAATTTGGCAAGGCTATAGCCTTGGTGTTTTTTCGATTTTTGACGATTTTCAGTAAATCCAATTTTTATGTGGAATTTACCGGAATTTCTAACAAAAACCGGTTAGAACCGCCTTAAACTGGTTTAATCAAGAATTTGGGGCCATTAGAAGCAAAAAAGTTTTTCGGTAAAATTGGAAAATTTGGCAAGGCTAGCCTTGGTGTTTTTTCGATTTTTAACGATTTTCAGTAAATCCAATTTTTATGTGGAATTTAACGGAATTTTTAACAAAAACCGGTTAGAACCGCCTTAAACTGGTTTAATCAAAAATTTGGGGCAATTAGAAGCAAAAAACTTTTTCGGTAAAATTGGCAAGGCTATTGCCTTGGTGTTTTTTTCGATTTTTGACGATTTTCAGTAAATCCAATTTTTATGTGGAATTTACCGGAATTTTTAACAAAAACCGGTTAGAACCGCCTTAAACTGGTTTAATCAAGAATTTGGGGCCATTAGAAGCAAAAAAGTTTTTCGGTAAAATTGGAAAATTTGGCAAGGCTATAGCCTTGGTGTTTTTTCGATTTTTGACGATTTTCATTAAAACCAATTTTTATGTGGAATTTAACGGAATTTTTAACAAAAACCGGTTAGAACCGCCTTAAACTGGTTTAATCAAGAATTTGGGGCCATTAGAAGCAAAAAGGTTTTTCGGTAAAATTGGAAAATTTGGCAAGGCTATATAGCCTTGGTGTTTTTTCGATTTTTGACGATTTTCATTAAATCCAATTTATATGTGGAATTTAACGGAATTTTTAACAAAAACCGGTTAGAACCGCCTTAAACTGGTTTAATCAAGAATTTGGGGCCATTAGAAGCAAAAAGGTTTTTCGGTAAAATTGGAAAATTTGGCAAGGCTATAGCCTTGGTGTTTTTTCGATTTTTGACGATTTTCAGTAAATCCAATTTTTATGTGGAATTTAACGGAATTTTTAACAAAAACCGGTTAGAACCGCCTTAAACTGGTTTAATCAAAAATTTGGGGCCATTAGAAGCAAAAAAGTTTTTCGGTAAAATTGGAAAATTTGGCAAGGCTATAGCCTTGGTGTTTTTTCGATTTTTGACGATTTTCAGTAAATCCAATTTATATGTGGAATTTAACGGAATTTTTTAACAAAAACCGGTTAGAACCGCCTTAAACTGGTTTAATCAAGAATTTGGGGCCATTAGAAGCAAAAAGGTTTTTCGGTAAAATTGGAAAATTTGGCAAGGCTATAGCCTTGGTGTTTTTTCGATTTTTGACGATTTTCAGTAAATCCAATTTTTATGTGGAATTTAACGGAATTTTTAACAAAAACCGGTTAGAACCGCCTTAAACTGGTTTAATCAAAAATTTGGGGCCATTAGAAGCAAAAAAGTTTTTCGGTAAAATTGGAAAATTTGGCAAGGCTATAGCCTTGGTGTTTTTTCGATTTTTGACGATTTTCAGTAAATCCAATTTTTATGTGGAATTTAACGGAATTTTTAACAAAAACCGGTTAGAACCGCCTTAAACTGGTTTAATCAAGAATTTGGAGCCATTAGAAGCAAAAAAGTTTTTCGGTAAAATTGGAAAATTTGGCAAGGCTATAGCCTTGGTGTTTTTTCGATTTTTGACGATTTTCAGTAAATCCAATTTTTATGTGGAATTTAACGGAATTTTTAACAAAAACCGGTTAGAACCGCCTTAAACTTGTTTAATCAAGAATTTGGGGCCATTAGAAGCAAAAAAGTTTTTCGGTAAAATTGGAAAATTTGGCAAGGCTATAGCCTTGGTGTTTTTTCGATTTTTGGCGATTTTCAGTAAATCCAATTTTTATGTGGAATTTACCGGAATTTTTAACAAAAACCGGTTAGAACCGCCTTAAACTGGTTTAATCAAGAATTTGGGGCCATTAGAAGCAAAAAAGTTTTTCGGTAAAATTGGAAAATTTGGCAAAGCTATAGCCTTGGTGTTTTTTCGATTTTTGACGATTTTCATTAAATCCAATTTTTATGTGGAATTTAACGGAATTTTTAACAAAAACTGGTTAGAACCGCCTTAAACTGGTTTAATCAAGAATTTGGGGCCATTAGAAGCAAAAAGGTTTTTCGGTAAAATTGGAAAATTTGGCAAGATTTTTGACGATTTTCATTAAATCCAATTTTTATGTGAAATTTAACGGAATTTTTAACAAAAACCGGTTAGAACCGCCTTAAACTGGTTTAATCAAGAATTTGGGGCAATTAGAAGCAAAAAAGTTTTTCGGTAAAATTGGCAAGGCTATATTGCCTTGGTGTTTTTTTCGATTTTTGACGATTTTCAGTAAATCCAATTTTTATGTGGAATTTACCGGAATTTCTAACAAAAACCGGTTAGAACCGCCTTAAACTGGTTTAATCAAGAATTTGGGGCCATTAGAAGCAAAAAAGTTTTTCGGTAAAATTGGAAAATTTGGCAAGGCTATAGCCTTCGTGTTTTTTCGATTTTTGACGATTTTCAGTAAATCCAATTTTTATGTGGAATTTAACGGAATTTTTAGCAAAAACCGGTTAGAACCGCCTTAAACTGGTTTAATCAAAAATTTGGGGCAATTAGAAGCAAAAAACTTTTTCGGTAAAATTGGCAAGGCTATTGCCTTGGTGTTTTTTTCGATTTTTGACGATTTTCAGTAAATCCAATTTTTATGTGGAATTTACCGGAATTTCTAACAAAAACCGGTTAGAACCGCCTTAAACTGGTTTAATCAAGAATTTGGGGCCATTAGAAGCAAAAAAGTTTTTCGGTAAAATTGGAAAATTTGGCAAGGCTATAGCCTTGGTGTTTTTTCGATTTTTGGCGATTTTCAGTAAATCCAATTTTTATGTGGAATTTACCGAAATTTTTAACAAAAACCGGTTAGAACCGCCTTAAACTGGTTTAATCAAGAATTTGGGGCCATTAGAAGCAAAAAAGTTTTTCGGTAAAATTGGAAAATTTGGCAAGGCTATATAGCCTTGGTGTTTTTTCGATTTTTGACGATTTTCAGTAAATCCAATTTTTATGTGGAATTTAACGGAATTTTTAACAAAAACCGGTTAGAACCGCCTTAAACTGGTTTAATCAAGAATTTGGGGCCATTAGAAGCAAAAAAGTTTTTCGGTAAAATTGGAAAATTTGGCAAGGCTATAGCCTTGGTGTTTTTTCGATTTTTGACGATTTTCAGTAAATCCAATTTTTATGTGGAATTTAACGGAATTTTTAACAAAAACCGGTTAGAACCGCCTTAAACTGGTTTAATCAAGAATTTGGGGCCATTAGAAGCAAAAAGGTTTTTCGGTAAAATTGGAAAATTTGGCAAGGCTATAGCCTTGGTGTTTTTTCGATTTTTGACGATTTTCAGTAAATCCAATTTTTATGTGGAATTTACCGGAATTTTTAACAAAAACCGGTTAGAACCGCCTTAAACTGGTTTAATCAAGAATTTGGGGCCATTAGAAGCAAAAAAGTTTTTCGGTAAAATTGGAAAATTTGGCAAGGCTATAGCCTTGGTGTTTTTTCGATTTTTGACGATTTTCAGTAAATCCAATTTTTATGTGGAATTTAACGGAATTTCTAACAAAAACCGGTTAGAACCGCCTTAAACTGGTTTAATCAAGAATTTGGGGCCATTAGAAGCAAAAAAGTTTTTCGGTAAAATTGGAAAATTTGGCAAGGCTATAGCCTTGGTGTTTTTTCGATTTTTGACGATTTTCAGTAAATCCAATTTTTATGTGGAATTTACCGAAATTTCTAAAAAAAAACCGGGTTAGAACCGCCTTAAACTGGTTTAATCAAGAATTTGGGGCCATTAGAAGCAAAAAAGTTTTTCGGTAAAATTGGAAAATTTGGCAAGGCTATAGCCTTGGTGTTTTTTCGATTTTTGACGATTTTCAGTAAATCCAATTTTTAGGTGGAATTTACCGGAACTTTTAACAAAAACCGGTTAGAACCGCCTTAAACTGGTTTAATCAAGAATTTGGGGCCATTAGAAGCAAAAAAGTTTTTCGGTAAAATTGGAAAATTTGGCAAGGCTATAGCCTTGGTGTTTTTTCGATTTTTGACGAATTTCATTAAATCCAATTTTTATGTAGAATTTACCGGAACTTTTAACAAAAACCGGTTAGAACCGCCTTAAACTGGTTTAATCAAGAATTTGGGGCCATTAGAAGCAAAAAAGTTTTTCGGTAAAATTGGAAAATTTGGCAAGGCTATAGCCTTGGTGTTTTTTCGATTTTTGGCGATTTTCAGTAAATCCAATTTTTATGTGGAATTTACCGGAATTTTTAACAAAAACCGGTTAGAACCGCCTTAAACTGGTTTAATCAAGAATTTGGGGCCATTAGAAGCAAAAAAGTTTTTCGGTAAAATTGGAAAATTTGGCAAGGCTATAGCCTTGGTGTTTTTTCGATTTTTGACGATTTTCAGTAAATCCAATTTTTATGTGGAATTTACCGGAATTTTTAACAAAAACCGGTTAGAACCGCCTTAAACTGGTTTAATCAAGAATTTGGGGCCATTAGAAGCAAAAAAGTTTTTCGGTAAAATTGGAAAATTTGGCAAGGCTATAGCCTTGGTGTTTTTTCGATTTTTGACGATTTTCAGTAAATCCAATTTTTATGTGGAATTTAACGGAATTTTTAACAAAAACCGGTTAGAACCGCCTTAAACTGGTTTAATCAAGAATTTGGGGCCATTAGAAGCAAAAAGTTTTTTCGGTAAAATTGGAAAATTTGGCAAGGCTATAGCCTTGGTGTTTTTTCGATTTTTGACGATTTTCAGTAAATCCAATTTTTATGTGGAATTTACCGGAATTTTTAACAAAAACCGGTTAGAACCGCCTTAAACTGGTTTAATCAAGAATTTGGGGCCATTAGAAGCAAAAAAGTTTTTCGGTAAAATTGGAAAATTTGGCAAGGCTATAAGCCTTGGTGTTTTTTCGATTTTTGACGATTTTCAGTAAATCCAATTTTTATGTGGAATTTACCGAAATTTCTAAAAAAAAAAACGGGTTAGAACCGCCTTAAACTGGTTTAATCAAGAATTTGGGGCCATTAGAAGCAAAAAAGTTTTTCGGTAAAATTGAAAAATTTGGCAAGGCTATAGCCTTGGTGTTTTTTCGATTTTTGACGATTTTCAGTAAATCCAATTTTTAGGTGGAATTTACCGGAACTTTTAACAAAAACCGGTTAGAACCGCCTTAAACTGGTTTAATCAAGAATTTGGGGCCATTAGAAGCAAAAAGGTTTTTCGGTAAAATTGGAAAATTTGGCAAGATTTTTGACGATTTTCATTAAATCCAATTTTTATGTGGAATTTAACGGAATTTTTAACAAAAACCGGTTAGAACCGCCTTAAACTGGTTTAATCAAGAATTTGGGGCAATTAGAAGCAAAAAAGTTTTTCTGTAAAATTGGCAAGGCTATATTGCCTTGGTGTTTTTTTCGATTTTTGACGATTTTCAGTAAATCCAATTTTTATGTGGAATTTACCGGAATTTCTAACAAAAACCGGTTGGAACCGCCTTAAACTGGTTTAATCAAGAATTTGGGGCCATTAGAAGCAAAAAAGTTTTTCGGTAAAATTGGAAAATTTGGCAAGGCTATAGCTTTGGTGTTTTTTCGATTTTTGACGATTTTCATTAAATCCAATTTTTATGTGGAATTTACCGGAACTTTTAACAAAAACCGGTTAGAACCGCCTTAAACTGGTTTAATCAAGAATTTGGGGCCATTAGAAGCAAAAAAGTTTTTCGGTAAAATTGGAAAATTTGGCAAGGCTATAGCCTTCGTGTTTTTTCGATTTTTGACGATTTTCAGTAAATCCAATTTTTATGTGGAATTTAACGGAATTTTTAGCAAAAACCGGTTAGAACCGCCTTAAACTGGTTTAATCAAAAATTTGGGCAATTAGAAGCAAAAAACTTTTTCGGTAAAATTGGCAAGGCTATTGCCTTGGTGTTTTTTTCGATTTTTGGCGATTTTCAGTAAATCCAATTTTTATGTGGAATTTACCGAAATTTTTAACAAAAACCGGTTAGAACCGCCTTAAACTGGTTTAATCAAGAATTTGGGGCCATTAGAAGCAAAAAAGTTTTTCGGTAAAATTGGAAAATTTGGCAAGGCTATATAGCCTTGGTGTTTTTTCGATTTTTGACGATTTTCAGTAAATCCAATTTTTATGTGGAATTTAACGGAATTTTTAACAAAAACCGGTTAGAACCGCCTTAAACTGGTTTAATCAAGAATTTGGGGCCATTAGAAGCAAAAAAGTTTTTCGGTAAAATTGGAAAATTTGGCAAGGCTATAGCCTTGGTGTTTTTTCGATTTTTGACGATTTTCAGTAAATCCAATTTTTATGTGGAATTTAACGGAATTTTTAACAAAAACCGGTTAGAACCGCCTTAAACTGGTTTAATCAAGAATTTGGGGCCATTAGAAGCAAAAAGGTTTTTCGGTAAAATTGGAAAATTTGGCAAGGCTATAGCCTTGGTGTTTTTTCGATTTTTGACGATTTTCAGTAAATCCAATTTTTATGTGGAATTTAACGGAATTTTTAACAAAAACCGGTTAGAACCGCCTTAAACTGGTTTAATCAAGAATTTGGGGCCATTAGAAGCAAAAAAGTTTTTCGGTAAAATTGGAAAATTTGGCAAGGCTATAGCCTTGGTGTTTTTTCGATTTTTGACGATTTTCAGTAAATCCAATTTTTATGTGGAATTTACCGAAATTTCTAAAAAAAAAACGGGTTAGAACCGCCTTAAACTGGTTTAATCAAGAATTTGGGGCCATTAGAAGCAAAAAAGTTTTTCGGTAAAATTGGAAAATTTGGCAAGGCTATAGCCTTGGTGTTTTTTTCGATTTTTGACGATTTTCAGTAAATCCAATTTTTAGGTGGAATTTACCGGAACTTTTAACAAAAACCGGTTAGAACCGCCTTAAACTGGTTTAATCAAGAATTTGGGGCCATTAGAAGCAAAAAAGTTTTTCGGTAAAATTGGAAAATTTGGCAAGGCTATAGCCTTGGTGTTTTTTCGATTTTTGACGAATTTCATTAAATCCAATTTTTATGTAGAATTTACCGGAACTTTTAACAAAAACCGGTTAGAACCGCCTTAAACTGGTTTAATCAAGAATTTGGGGCCATTAGAAGCAAAAAAGTTTTTCGGTAAAATTGGAAAATTTGGCAAGGCTATAGCCTTGGTGTTTTTTCGATTTTTGGCGATTTTCAGTAAATCCAATTTTTATGTGGAATTTACCGGAATTTTTAACAAAAACCGGTTAGAACCGCCTTAAACTGGTTTAATCAAGAATTTGGGGCCATTAGAAGCAAAAAAGTTTTTCGGTAAAATTGGAAAATTTGGCAAGGCTATAGCCTTGGTGTTTTTTCGATTTTTGACGATTTTCAGTAAATCCAATTTTTATGTGGAATTTACCGGAATTTTTAACAAAAACCGGTTAGAACCGCCTTAAACTGGTTTAATCAAGAATTTGGGGCCATTAGAAGCAAAAAAGTTTTTCGGTAAAATTGGAAAATTTGGCAAGGCTATAGCCTTGGTGTTTTTTCGATTTTTGACGATTTTCAGTAAATCCAATTTTTATGTGGAATTTAACGGAATTTTTAACAAAAACCGGTTAGAACCGCCTTAAACTGGTTTAATCAAGAATTTGGGGCCATTAGAAGCAAAAAGTTTTTTCGGTAAAATTGGAAAATTTGGCAAGGCTATTAGCCTTGGTGTTTTTTCGATTTTTGACGATTTTCAGTAAATCCAATTTTTATGTGGAATTTACCGGAATTTTTAACAAAAACCGGTTAGAACCGCCTTAAACTGGTTTAATCAAGAATTTGGGGCCATTAGAAGCAAAAAAGTTTTTCGGTAAAATTGGAAAATTTGGCAAGGCTATAGCCTTGGTGTTTTTTCGATTTTTGACGATTTTCAGTAAATCCAATTTTTATGTGGAATTTACCGAAATTTCTAAAAAAAAACGGGTTAGAACCGCCTTAAACTGGTTTAATCAAGAATTTGGGGCCATTAGAAGCAAAAAAGTTTTTCGGTAAAATTGGAAAATTTGGCAAGGCTATAGCCTTGGTGTTTTTTCGATTTTGACGATTTTCAGTAAATCCAATTTTTAGGTGGAATTTACCGGAACTTTTAACAAAAACCGGTTAGAACCGCCTTAAACTGGTTTAATCAAGAATTTGGGGCCATTAGAAGCAAAAAAGTTTTTCGGTAAAATTGGAAAATTTGGCAAGGCTATAGCCTTGGTGTTTTTTCGATTTTTGACGAATTTCATTAAATCCAATTTTTATGTAGAATTTACCGGAACTTTTAACAAAAACCGGTTAGAACCGCCTTAAACTGGTTTAATCAAGAATTTGGGGCCATTAGAAGCAAAAAAGTTTTTCGGTAAAATTGGAAAATTTGGCAAGGCTATAGCCTTGGTGTTTTTTCGATTTTTGACGATTTTCAGTAAATCCAATTTTTATGTGGAATTTACCGAAATTTCTAAAAAAAAACGGGTTAGAACCGCCTTAAACTGGTTTAATCAAGAATTTGGGGCCATTAGAAGCAAAAAAGTTTTTCGGTAAAATTGGAAAATTTGGCAAGGCTATAGCCTTGGTGTTTTTTCGATTTTTGACGATTTTCAGTAAATCCAATTTTTAGGTGGAATTTACCGGAACTTTTAACAAAAACCGGTTAGAACCGCCTTAAACTGGTTTAATCAAGAATTTGGGGCCATTAGAAGCAAAAAAGTTTTTCGGTAAAATTGGAAAATTTGGCAAGGCTATAGCCTTGGTGTTTTTTCGATTTTTGACGATTTTCAGTAAATCCAATTTTTATGTGGAATTTAACGGAATTTTTAACAAAAACCGGTTAGAACCGCCTTAAACTGGTTTAATCAAGAATTTGGGGCCATTAGAAGCAAAAAGTTTTTTCGGTAAAATTGGAAAATTTGGCAAGGCTATAGCCTTGGTGTTTTTTCGATTTTTGACGATTTTCAGTAAATCCAATTTTTATGTGGAATTTACCGGAATTTTTAACAAAAACCGGTTAGAACCGCCTTAAACTGGTTTAATCAAGAATTTGGGGCCATTAGAAGCAAAAAAGTTTTTCGGTAAAATTGGAAAATTTGGCAAGGCTATAGCCTTGGTGTTTTTTCGATTTTTGACGATTTTCAGTAAATCCAATTTTTATGTGGAATTTACCGAAATTTCTAAAAAAAAAACGGGTTAGAACCGCCTTAAACTGGTTTAATCAAGAATTTGGGGCCATTAGAAGCAAAAAAGTTTTTCGGTAAAATTGGAAAATTTGGCAAGGCTATAGCCTTGGTGTTTTTTCGATTTTTGACGATTTTCAGTAAATCCAATTTTTAGGTGGAATTTACCGGAACTTTTAACAAAAACCGGTTAGAACCGCCTTAAACTGGTTTAATCAAGAATTTGGGGCCATTAGAAGCAAAAAAGTTTTTCGGTAAAATTGGAAAATTTGGCAAGGCTATAGCCTTGGTGTTTTTTCGATTTTTGACGAATTTCATTAAATCCAATTTTTATGTAGAATTTACCGGAACTTTTAACAAAAACCGGTTAGAACCGCCTTAAACTGGTTTAATCAAGAATTTGGGGCCATTAGAAGCAAAAAAGTTTTTCGGTAAAATTGGAAAATTTGGCAAGGCTTATAGCCTTGGTGTTTTTTCGATTTTTGACGATTTTCAGTAAATCCAATTTTTATGTGGAATTTACCGGAATTTTTAACAAAAACCGGTTAGAACCGCCTTAAACTGGTTTAATCAAGAATTTGGGGCCATTAGAAGCAAAAAAGTTTTTCGGTAAAATTGGAAAATTTGGCAAGGCTATAGCCTTGGTGTTTTTTCGATTTTTGACGATTTTCAGTAAATCCAATTTTTATGTGGAATTTAACGGAATTTTTAACAAAAACCGGTTAGAACCGCCTTAAACTGGTTTAATCAAGAATTTGGGGCCATTAGAAGCAAAAAGTTTTTTCGGTAAAATTGGAAAATTTGGCAAGGCTATAGCCTTGGTGTTTTTTCGATTTTTGACGATTTTCAGTAAATCCAATTTTTATGTGGAATTTACCGGAATTTTTAACAAAAACCGGTTAGAACCGCCTTAAACTGGTTTAATCAAGAATTTGGGGCCATTAGAAGCAAAAAAGTTTTTCGGTAAAATTGGAAAATTTGGCAAGGCTATAGCCTTGGTGTTTTTTCGATTTTTGACGATTTTCAGTAAATCCAATTTTTATGTGGAATTTACCGAAATTTCTAAAAAAAAACGGGTTAGAACCGCCTTAAACTGGTTTAATCAAGAATTTGGGGCCATTAGAAGCAAAAAAGTTTTTCGGTAAAATTGGAAAATTTGGCAAGGCTATAGCCTTGGTGTTTTTTCGATTTTTGACGATTTTCAGTAAATCCAATTTTTAGGTGGAATTTACCGGAACTTTTAACAAAAACCGGTTAGAACCGCCTTAAACTGGTTTAATCAAGAATTTGGGGCCATTAGAAGCAAAAAAGTTTTTCGGTAAAATTGGAAAATTTGGCAAGGCTATAGCCTTGGTGTTTTTTCGATTTTTGACGAATTTCATTAAATCCAATTTTTATGTAGAATTTACCGGAACTTTTAACAAAAACCGGTTAGAACCGCCTTAAACTGGTTTAATCAAGAATTTGGGGCCATTAGAAGCAAAAAAGTTTTTCGGTAAAATTGGAAAATTTGGCAAGGCTATAGCCTTGGTGTTTTTTCGATTTTTGACGATTTTCAGTAAATCCAATTTTTATGTGGAATTTACCGAAATTTCTAAAAAAAAAACGGGTTAGAACCGCCTTAAACTGGTTTAATCAAGAATTTGGGGCCATTAGAAGCAAAAAAGTTTTTCGGTAAAATTGGAAAATTTGGCAAGGCTATAGCCTTGGTGTTTTTTCGATTTTTGACGATTTTCAGTAAATCCAATTTTTAGGTGGAATTTACCGGAACTTTTAACAAAAACCGGTTAGAACCGCCTTAAACTGGTTTAATCAAGAATTTGGGGCCATTAGAAGCAAAAAAGTTTTTCGGTAAAATTGGAAAATTTGGCAAGGCTATAGCCTTGGTGTTTTTTCGATTTTTGACGATTTTCAGTAAATCCAATTTTTATGTGGAATTTAACGGAATTTTTAACAAAAACCGGTTAGAACCGCCTTAAACTGGTTTAATCAAGAATTTGGGGCCATTAGAAGCAAAAAGTTTTTTCGGTAAAATTGGAAAATTTGGCAAGGCTATAGCCTTGGTGTTTTTTCGATTTTTGACGATTTTCAGTAAATCCAATTTTTATGTGGAATTTACCGGAATTTTTAACAAAAACCGGTTAGAACCGCCTTAAACTGGTTTAATCAAGAATTTGGGGCCATTAGAAGCAAAAAAGTTTTTCGGTAAAATTGGAAAATTTGGCAAGGCTATAGCCTTGGTGTTTTTTCGATTTTTGACGATTTTCAGTAAATCCAATTTTTATGTGGAATTTACCGAAATTTCTAAAAAAAAAACGGGTTAGAACCGCCTTAAACTGGTTTAATCAAGAATTTGGGGCCATTAGAAGCAAAAAAGTTTTTCGGTAAAATTGGAAAATTTGGCAAGGCTATAGCCTTGGTGTTTTTTCGATTTTTGACGATTTTCAGTAAATCCAATTTTTAGGTGGAATTTACCGGAACTTTTAACAAAAACCGGTTAGAACCGCCTTAAACTGGTTTAATCAAGAATTTGGGGCCATTAGAAGCAAAAAAGTTTTTCGGTAAAATTGGAAAATTTGGCAAGGCTATAGCCTTGGTGTTTTTTCGATTTTTGACGAATTTCATTAAATCCAATTTTTATGTAGAATTTACCGGAACTTTTAACAAAAACCGGTTAGAACCGCCTTAAACTGGTTTAATCAAGAATTTGGGGCCATTAGAAGCAAAAAAGTTTTTCGGTAAAATTGGAAAATTTGGCAAGGCTATAGCCTTGGTGTTTTTTCGATTTTTGACGATTTTCAGTAAATCCAATTTTTATGTGGAATTTAACGGAATTTTTAGCAAAAACCGGTTAGAACCGCCTTAAACTGGTTTAATCAAAAATTTGGGGCAATTAGAAGCAAAAAGGTTTTTCGGTAAAATTGGAAAATTTGGCAAGATTTTTGACGATTTTCATTAAATCCAATTTTTATGTGGAATTTAACGGAATTTTTAACAAAAACCGGTTAGAACCGCCTTAAACTGGTTTAATCAAGAATTTGGGGCCATTAGAAGCAAAAAGGTTTTTCGGTAAAATTGGAAAATTTGGCAAGATTTTTGACGATTTTCATTAAATCCAATTTTTATGTGGAATTTAACGGAATTTTTAACAAAAACCGGTTAGAACCGCCTTAAACTGGTTTAATCAAGAATTTGGGGCAATTAGAAGCAAAAAAGTTTTTCGGTAAAATTGGCAAGGCTATATTGCCTTGGTGTTTTTTTCGATTTTTGACGATTTTCAGTAAATCCAATTTTTATGTGGAATTTACCGGAATTTCTAACAAAAACCGGTTAGAACCGCCTTAAACTGGTTTAATCAAGAATTTGGGGCCATTAGAAGCAAAAAAGTTTTTCGGTAAAATTGGAAAATTTGGCAAGGTGTTTTTTCGATTTTTGACGATTTTCAGTAAATCCAATTTTTATGTGGAATTTAACGGAATTTTTAACAAAAACCGGTTAGAACCGCCTTAAACTGGTTTAATCAAGAATTTGGGGCCATTAGAAGCAAAAAAGTTTTTCGGTAAAATTGGAAAATTTGGCAAGGCTTATCCCCTTGGTGTTTTTTCGATTTTTGGCGATTTTCAGTAAATCTAATTTTTATGTGGAATTTACCGGAATTTCTAACAAAAACCGGTTAGAACCGCCTTAAACTGGTTTAATCAAGAATTTGGGGCCATTAGAAGCAAAAAAGTTTTTCGGTAAAATTGGAAAATTTGGCAAGGCTAGCCTTGGTGTTTTTTCGATTTTTGACGATTTTCAGTAAATCCAATTTTTATGTGGAATTTAACGGAATTTTTAACAAAAACCGGTTAGAACCGCCTTAAACTGGTTTAATCAAAAATTTGGGGCAATTAGAAGCAAAAAACTTTTTCGGTAAAATTGGCAAGGCTATTGCCTTGGTGTTTTTTTCGATTTTTGACGATTTTCAGTAAATCCAATTTTTATGTGGAATTTGCCGGAATTTCTAACAAAAACCGGTTAGAACCGCCTTAAACTGGTTTAATCAAGAATTTGGGGCCATTAGAAGCAAAAAAGTTTTTCGGTAAAATTGGAAAATTTGGCAAGGCTATAGCCTTGGTGTTTTTTTCGATTTTTGACGAATTTCATTAAATCCAATTTTTATGTGGAATTTAACGGAATTTTTAACAAAAACCGGTTAGAACCGCCTTAAACTGGTTTAATCAAGAATTTGGGGCCATTAGAAGCAAAAAGGTTTTTCGGTAAAATTGGAAAATTTGGCAAGGCTATAGCCTTGGTGTTTTTTCGATTTTTGACGATTTTCAGTAAATCCAATTTTTATGTGGAATTTACCGGAATTTCTAACAAAAACCGGTTAGAACCGCCTTAAACTGGTTTAATCAAGAATTTGGGGCCATTAGAAGCAAAAAAGTTTTTCGGTAAAATTGGAAAATTTGGCAAGGCTAGCCTTGGTGTTTTTTCGATTTTTGACAATTTTCAGTAAATCCAATTTTTATGTGGAATTTAACGGAATTTTTAACAAAAACCGGTTAGAACCGCCTTAAACTGGTTTAATCAAGAATTTGGGGCCATTAGAAGCAAAAAGGTTTTTCGGTAAAATTGGAAAATTTGGCAAGGCTATAGCCTTGGTGTTTTTTCGATTTTTGACGATTTTCAGTAAATCCAATTTTTAGGTGGAATTTACCGGAATTTTTAACAAAAACCGGTTAGAACCGCCTTAAACTGGTTTAATCAAGGATTTGGGGCCATTAGAAGCAAAAAAGTTTTTCGGTAAAATTGGAAAATTTGGCAAGGCTATATAGCCTTGGTGTTTTTTCGATTTTTGGCGATTTTCAGTAAATCCAATTTTTATGTGGAATTTAACGGAATTTCTAACAAAAAACGGTTAGAACCGCCTTAAACTGGTTTAATCAAGAATTTGGGGCCATTAGAAGCAAAAAAGTTTTTCGGTAAAATTGGAAAATTTGGCAAATAGCCTTGGCGTTTTATTAAGTTTTGACGTTTTTTTGACGAAATAATTCTTTTTCTTTTGTGATTGAGGGAATTAAAAAAAAATAAATTGCTTTGAATGCAGTGTTCCAACGGCTACCGGTACACAAAACCATGTGCGGATGGAACTGCGTTTAACCCCGACATCGGAGTTTGCGATTGGCCTTACAACGTACCAGGCTGTGGTGGTGGAAGTGGTTCTGGTCCGTCCACAACTGGGGCACCAGATACAGCACCAACAACTACAACCAAACCATTTGATGGTAAGATGCCTTTCTATTCAATTTGACAATACAAGATAGCCAGGATGTTCGATCAAACTCTTACACGTACAGATAATACTTTATTTCGCCAAAGTGCATAAAAGATAAATATTTAACAAAATATTGGTTTAGGTGATTGCTTAAACCCTGCTGGGAAGCCAATCAGTGGAGACCCATTCGAGAAACCAGGAGATTGCGACCATTTCTACCAGGTAATTAAAACACAAGTTTTATAAGCTATTTCTTTAAATTCGTTTTTACCTAATAGGGTGACTCAATGACTCAATATCACACGTGTATGTCTGTGATTTATTCCTTTACGGTTTAATACTGAAAAACGATAACGCCACATTTGGTAACTTCACGACATTTAGGCGAGATCACAATATTATATACACTTGACGATAAAACTGTACAGTTACTATTTGTGCATTGTGCTTAATAGTTCGTACTTTGTTTCATTTAGTTAATGTCCGCATAAAAGTAGAACATAGTAGGCAAAATTGATTTTCTTGGTCCTTCATAGCTCATTTTATATTGCGACCGGTTCCCTTTCACTGTAGTTGGCATCTTCATTTATCTTTTTTCCTGAAAAGAATGCAAGAATATAAATTGGCCCAGTTGTTGTTTATGGACTTGTTTTATTAATGAGCTGTTTAAATTTATTGATATAGCCACGTCCCGGTATATAGCTCAGAAAAGTGTTTATCAACCGTGGTATGACGGGCACGGAGCAGTCTTCGGGGGCTACAAGGATACATTATTATTATTATTTGCCCGTTACGTAGAACTAAGATTTTCAATAGGACTTCAGAGACCTTTCTTGTGACTTTACATTTTTTCAAAATATGAAAAGTGACCATAAATAATTAAAATACTATGCAAGAGGTTCACCACTCGTAAAAGGTTGAATCACTGGTCTAGATCATGAGTTGGATCCAATCAAAAGCATTACAAAAAATTCTTAACCGGCTGGTTTAACTTTTATATGGCCATCCAATACACTGGCTTAACATGATAATGTTTACAGTGTTCCAACGGCTACCGGTACACGATGCCATGTCCGGATGGAACCGCGTTTAACCCCGACATCGGAGTTTGCGACCATCCCTACAACGTACCAGGCTGTGGTGGTGGAAGTGGTTCTGGTCCGACCACAACTGTGGCACCAGATACAGCACCAACAGTTACCAGCAAACCATTTGATGGTATGATTCCCTATTTGTATTACAACTTAATGATAATGGAAAACATAACTTTATAAACTGCCCTTTCTTTTAACACTTATGTTGTGGACCATGCTTTTTGATTGATTCAAGTCATGGGTATATACATACACTCTTTAACGATAGCTATGTTTTCAGGTGAATGCTTGAACCCTGCTGGAAAGCCAATCAGCGGACATCCTTTCGAGAAACCAGGAGATTGCGATCATTTTTACCTGGTAATAAAAAAACAAGTTTGAAAGGCTATTATGGTCTTCGACTAAATAGGACTGAACCAATTAATATATATACGTGTATGCTGTTAAACACAAAATGAACTCCAGTTTAGGTGTGCAACTATCTACTTGGTTTGAAAGACTTACCAAGAGCAACATCACGGGAATACAAGCCTGCAATAAATTTACAAAATAGTTTAATTCTACGAAATATACTTTAATAAAGCCAAAAATACAATTAAATAAAGTAGACATCGTTACCCTGCTTAATTTTAATGACTCATCAAAAGACCGGTATGGCCGAGGTCTTGAGCCTGAATTTCCCCAAGATCAGTTTCGCGAAGAGTATATGAAGGTTACAACGGCGCCGTGTTTGATTCATAACTTTATTTATTACTGCGTAGCTCAGTTGATATAGTTGCGGTCTTGGTTTCGCATCTCTCTAAACCAGTGAACCTTTGGCAACCTGTCAAACCCCTATGTTATTCTGCAAGCTTTTGTCGTACCCTAAATTTTCGCTCAATATTCGTTTCTTCCTCCTATCAGTTGCAACTGGGCATATGCACATTATAAACTTGCATTAATATAGGTTAAATTGGCCAAATTTGAATGTAAAACGTTACATGACACCTTGGAACATAAAATAGATTCGGAATTAGCTTGAAATAACAGCATCTATGTTTCAGAGGACGTTCTCGCCGAACCCTTGAAACAGTTTCGTCCAACCCCAAGGATTTCAATTGAACCCTGGTTATGAACCACTGCTCTAAAGATTAATTTCATGAACATAATGCAACAGGCATATCGGGGTTGCGCTAGTTTTTTTTGGCAGGCATCACCTAAGGAAGGAGGTGTTAATTAGTTTGTGAAGAGACATTTCCAGTATTGCGTCAATAGTGAGGTGGTTTCCAATGGAAAGATACTTCTTTTCACCATGATTAACAAGCATGAAAAAATTATTTACCGTGTAATTTCAGTTTAGCCCACGACAAAATACATATTTTCTTTACAGTGTTCCAACGGCTACCTGCATGTGATGCCATGTGCGCCTGGAACCGCGTTTAACCCCGACATCGGAGTTTGCGATTGGCCCAGCAATGTACCAGGCTGTGGTGGTGGAAGTGGTTCTGGTCCGACAACAACTGTGGCACCAGATACAGCACCAACAGTTACCACCAAACCGTTTGATGGTATGATTCCCTATTTGTATTACAACTTAATGAAAATGGAAAACATAACTTTATAAACTGCCCTTTCTTGTAACACTTATATTGTGGACCAGGGTTTTTGATAAAGGCATAAGTATGTATACCCTTTAACGAAATCAATGTTTTCAGATGAGTGCTTGAACCCTGCTGGAAAGCCAATCAGTGGACATCCTTTCGAGAAACCAGGAGATTGCGATCATTTTTACCTGGTAATAAAAAAACAAGTTTGAAAAGCTTTTCTTTTTAAAATAGTCTTCGACTAAATAGGACTGAACCAATCATTATATTTAAGTGTATATCCGCGATTTAGGCCTTCTGCTGTTAAACATAAGAAAGATAACGTCATACTTTGTAATAAAAATAAACACAAAATGTCTCCAAAAAGCTAACTCCAGTTTAGGTGTGCAACTATCTACTTGGTTTGTAGGACTTACCAAATTCAAAAGTTACTTTAATTTTACGGAATATACTTTAATAAAGTCGAAAATAAAATGTCGTTGCCATGCTTTATTTCCAATGTACCTTCTTACCCTTCACCTTTAATAGTTTATTGATTCAACAAAACCCGGTATGAAACACTAGTTTAGCAAACAGCATAACATGACACTTGCAATAGCAATATATTTGATTTATGACTTTATTTATTACTGAGCAGCTTAGTTGATATAGTTGCGGTCCCGGGTTCGCATCCCTCTGAAGATCAATTTCAAGAATAGGATGTAAAAGTAGCCTATTTATTACTTTCATCACCAAAGAGAAGTGTTGATTAGTTGGCGAAGCGAAGTTACCAGTATTGCGTCAATATTGAGGTGGATTCCAAAAAAATATATCTCTTCTCACCGTGATTAACATGCATGAAATCCTTTCCTGTCCAATTTCAGTTTAGCCTACGACAAAATATATATTTTCTTTACAGTGTTCCAACGGCTACCTGCATGTGATGCCATGTGCGCCTGGAACCGCGTTTAACCCCGACATCGGAGTTTGCGATTGGCCTAGCAATGTACCAGGTTGTGGTGGTGGAAGTGGTTCTGGTCCGACAACAACTGTGGCACCAGATACAGCACCAACAGTTACCACCAAACCGTTTGATGGTAAGATGTCTTATTCGTATTGCAACCTAATAATAATAAATAATGGAAAACATAACTTTATAAATAATGGAGTGTCGCTCTTCCAGCAGTACATATAATAGATCGACGTTTCGACGTGCTGTACAGAACGTCTTCATCAGGATACTGACGTATCATGTAAAACAAGATTCCTTATAAATCGACAAGTAAAAAAAGGTTAGTTATCAAAAGACGTTCTGTACAGCACGTCGAAACGTCGATTATATATACTGCTGGAAGAGCGACACTCCATTATATATTATGCCTGGCAGCAATAGCTTATTTCATAACTTTATATGTTTTTGATAAAGTCAAAAGTAAACTATTTAACGAAAGCAATGTTTGCAGGTGAATGCTTGAACCCTGCTGGAAATCCAATCAGTGGAGATCCATTCGAGAAACCAGGAGATTGCGATCATTTTTACCAGGTAATTAAAATCCAAGTTTCAGAATCTATTCTTTTTTAATTATATATACGTGTATATCTGCGATAACGTTACACATACCAACCTAAAACGTCTCCAAAACACGCAACTCAAAATTACGTGAGCAACCATAGTTGGTTTGTAAGACTTACCAAGAGCAACTTCACGGGTATGCAAGCTTGTAATAAGTTCATTCGAAAATCGAATTAAAACAAAGCCGACATCGTTACCATGTTAATGTACCTCACCCTTCACAATTCGTAGTTTATTGATTCAAAGGCCCGGTATTGCCGAGGCCGTGAGCTTAAATTTCCCCAAACACCAGTTTAGCGAACAGATTATTGGCAATTTAGAACGGCGCCATGGTGATTCATGGCTTGATGTTATTACTGCGTAGCTCAGTTGATATAGTTGCGATCCCGTTTTCGCATCTCTCTAAAGATTAATTTCACTAACAGGATGCATGTTTAAATAGTTGGTGGAGCGACGTTCACAGTATTAAAGGTTGAATCTAATAGAAGGACAGCCCTTCTTACCTGGATTGGCATGCATGAAATACTTTCCCGCCTAACTTCAGTTTTTTCTTTAAAGTGTTCGAACGGGTACTTACACACAAAGCCATGTCCGGATGGAACTGTGTTTAACCCAGCGATCAAAGTTTGCGATTGGCCAAGCAACGTACCAGGTTGTGGCGGAACCATTGCACCAACCACAACTGTGGCACCAGCACCAACAACTACCCAACCACAATTTGATGGTAAGATTCTTTTTTTAATAACAATAATTTACATTTAAAAAAATAACAGTTTTAATGACAGTTTATTTTTAAATTTGTATGAAAAAATAATTGTAAGCTTTTATTGTTTTCAGATGATTGTTTGGATGCAAGTGGAAATCCAATTAGTGGGGAACCATTTGAGAAGCCAGGAGATTGTGACCATTTTTACCAGGTTAATATGAAACTATAATGCCCTGAATAGTATAGAACTGTTTGGTAAATTAGCTAGAAATATACAGTTATAAATTGCTTTCAAATAATTGTTTTTATTTATTAAGTTTTTCGTTACTGTTTTCAGTGTTCGAACGGCTACTTACACACGATGCCATGTCCGGACGGAACTGTATTTAACCCAGCGATCAAAGTTTGCGATTGGCCCAGCAACGTACCAGGTTGTGGCGGAACCATTGCACCAACTACAACTGTGGCACCAGCACCAACAACTACCAAAACACCATTTGATGGTAAGATGGCAAAAGTCCATTTTTGGTTCTTTGTAAACTTTGTATTAGATATCATACCACAGAATGGTCTATCGCGTGTAGAAATTTAAACGCACGCAAACAGATTTTTAGTAACCATGTAAAGATACAATTGGCTTTGAATTGAAAATTAAGCCCCCAAAAAATGTAAACAAAGCATTAAGAAAATTTCAGCGCGCTTAAAATGGCTAAAAAAACAAAAAAAAAAAGCTTTTAGACCAGAGTATTGTAATGTTTACAAACTATAGATTATTACTTGATTTCTATGTAAACAGTGTATTACGTGACTGTGTTGAGTATTATTATGTATCACGTATTAATTCGGATAAGCACGAGCAATAGCGAAAGCAATTAAGCAAACCACGTTGTGTTATCTAGTCTTTGACACAGAACTAGGCAGCGGGACACTGTATATATTTCTTTTTCCTGGCATATTTACGTTTCAGCTGAATGCGTGGACATCAACGGATACCCAATTAGCAGTGATCCTTTTGAAGCGCCGGGAGATTGCAACCACTTTCACCAGGTTTGCATCCACACTCATACATTTAACTATAGGGATTATTTTTGTTGGGCATAAATTATACATTTATCACCTGATGCCGTGTTTTTTTTTTTAATTCTTGTGTTAAAGCAACCCATTTAGTTGTCTACTTTAACTTACAGAAGTTAAGGACCGAAATAAGATTATCTAGAGTTGTGAATGCAACTAGGAATTTATTTTAATTGATGTTTTTTATATCAACTTTGCTTTGCTGTATATTGATAGTAAATTTGGAACAATTCCAAGCGAGTTGCGACAACTTCGATTTAATTGCAAAACGTTTTTAACTAAAGTAAGCCATACAAAGCTTAGCGGAAATTCGTAAAAAAAAGGATAGGGACTGTACGTTTTACAACATTAATTTTGGAATTCCAAATACGAATTCGATAAAAGCGAAAATACCACATTTTATTTAACAACATTTAAGGAACGCGGCTCTTACTAAAAAGCTCTTGTATGGTTAATCTAATTTTCTTCCGTTTTGAAAGTGTTCCAATGGCTACTTATATCTGATGCCATGTGCCGATGGAACCGTGTTTAACCCAGCGATCGGGGTTTGCGATTGGCCCCGCAACGTACCAGGCTGTGGCGGAACCGTGGCACCAACTGTACCACCAACCACAACCACCACAAAGAAACCACACGATGGTAAGTTTTACCAGTAACTGTGACACTCTCAGCGAATTAGCATTTATCCCTAAGAGTATACGGTTTTATTTTATTTAGTCGGAGCCAAAATATATATTGTTAAACGTGCTTGTGCTGCAGCATGATGATAATAAAAAGGACAACAAGGTCAACCGCCCAAATTTATAATTTGGCTTTACACGACAAAAGCTATAACTTTAATTTTGTTTCAGCATTATGTTTGGACACTAATGGCAACCCAGTCAGCGGAGATCCATTTGAAAAGCCAGGTGATTGCGACCATTTCTACCAGGTAAAATGCTTAAGGCATAACCCAAAAGCAATTTTTCAATATGTTGAATATGATTTTAATGTATCACTACAAGCCAAGTTAGAAAACAAGATTTAATCTTGTGATAAAATAATTTTGCCAAATTGCCGTATAGATATCACAGAAACTTTAGTTGAATTTGGGCCTTTGTTTAGTGTTCAAACGGCTACTTGCACACTATGCCATGTGCGGATGGAACCGTGTTTAACCCAGCGATCGGAGTTTGCGACTGGCCCCGGAACGTACCAGGCTGTGGCGGAACCGTGGCACCAACTGTGCCACCAACTACAACCACCACAAAGAAACCACACGATGGTAAGCTGACCTGAATCTTGTAAATCTAATCAAGTTGTTTTTACACATTTTTACTTGAAATAATGAAGAACCTCAGAACTTAGGAGGACTTACCAAATTTCTGTACAGTTACTCTAAGGTAGTTATCAATACGATTAGCTATATTTAAAGTGCTTTAGCTATAATGAATTTAGTCAGTTAATAATTTGTTATAAAATTGGCGAGAATTCCTTTAACTAACACCCAGTGGTTAACCTACTTGAGAAATGCTGATCCATTTATCTTAACACTTTAAAAGTACTAGACTGGCAGTTAACAAGCTGCAAATATTAAAACCCTATAATATTTTGTAGCTGAATGCTTGGACACTAATGGCAACCCAGTCAGTGGAGATCCATTTGAAAAGCCAGGAGATTGCGATAATTTCTATCAGGTAATTTTTATAAAATATGCCAACAAGTATATATTTTACAATATCGATTGACCAGAATAACTCAAAGATCATTTTGATAGTGCTCCAACGGCTACCGGTACACTATGCCATGTGCGGATGGAACCGTGTTTAACCCAGCGATCGGAGTTTGCGACTGGCCCCGGAATGTACCAGGCTGTGGTGGAACCGTTGCACCAACTGTACCACCAACTACGACAACTACTGCACCAGCATTTGATGGTACGTTGTGTAACAAGCAATTCTAAACTTCTTGACTGTGTTGCTATAGTGTTGTGAAAGTATTTAATTAAAGAAATGTTGACAAGTTGTTTTAAAAAACCTAATGGTTCGTTTTAATGACATGCATAAACCTTTTCAAGATTGCAAAATTTATTAAGTTTTCTACTAAAAAATTAAATTGAATTTTATCCTTTTTACGGTTCAGTCAATTGCGAATAATTAGGAATATGAAATCGCTACAGAACTAATGTATTGCAAATATTATAGAAACTATTTGTTAGATATATTTTTTTGAACATTACTGGTTTTACAACGTGAGAGCCATGGTCAAAGTAAATTCGAAATCAACAGAATATTTATGTAAAAGCAAGTCTAAAATGGATTTCTAACAAACTCAATAAATAACATAATTATAGTATGCCGAAACAGAATATAGCTGCTATATTTGCCATAACCAAATTGGAAATACCTCAATATGATTTGCACGACCCTCCTGGAAAAGCTTCATGGTATATCTGCTGAAAGGCGCTCTTTAAAGGCAAAAGTCCAACATCGATATTCTTTAGTAACTTTATTGACTTAATACAAAATATGTTTCAGTTCAGTGCTTGGACACTAATGGCAACCCAGTCAGTGGAGATCCTTTTGAAAAGCCGGGAGATTGCGACCATTTCTACCAGGTAAATAACACACTGAAAGGTAAAATTGGATTTTTAACAAATTTCAAAGCGTTATAGAAAGTTTTTATTTAACGCATTTGTGTTTTTAACTTTTCATAAGCCATAAAAATGCACTGATTTGTTCTAAACATAGTTTTTACTAATCCAACGCAATCTCCGCTGTTAAATTAACATAATGTTAACCTCTTTTTGTGATTGTTGTTGAAACAAATTAGACCTTTTTAGCATTCCATCGACTAGAGTAATAATATAACTCTCTTGCTTAAATGTTTGATGATTTTAAGCTTATACAATTTGCTTATAGTGTTCCAACGGCTACCTACACACGATGCCATGTGCGGATGGAACCGTGTTTAACCCAGCAATCGGAGTTTGTGACCATCCATATAATGTACCAGGCTGTGGCGGAACCGTTGCACCAACTGTACCACCAACCACAACCAAAGACACGTCCCATCATTGTAAGTCTAATGTTATATGCAACTCTTCGGCACAAAGCAACTAAATTAGAACTGTGAAAATCATACTAGAACCATAAAACTTATGAACATTTATTCCTTTAAAGAGAAACAGCAAAATTTGTTTAACTATCCAAGCCTTTATGGGATTTGTCCTGCTAAACCAGGGCTTTTTAAATTGGGGTCCATAGACCCCCTGGGGGTCGTCCGTGAACTAGTTTTAGGGGGTTCACGAAGGCCTAGTTAAACAACTAGTGTATAGTAATTATTTTTTAAAAGAAAACACTTTAATTAAAAATTGAACGGTTTTGGACTGAATGTATAGTTCGACTCCACTTACCTTTCACATTTTTCGGACTGAAATAACAGAGTCATGAAGTCTATTTGTTTTGTGACGTCAATTTATGACGTCATTTTGGAGCATTTCTTGTCTACTGGGGTCCATGCAAAGAAAAAAAAAATTAGGGGTGCGCGGTAAAAAAAGTTTAAGAACCCCTGTGCTAAACTGATGTAACTTACGGTTTAGTCATTTATCCTTACGTATCTTTACGGTATGTTACTTTGTCATTGCATCTCATAAAAGCAAACATTCCTAACCAAATTTTCCTCACCTTAATTTTTGCAGCAAGTTGTGTGGACAGCGCAGGCAACCCAATCAGCGGAGATCCCTTTCAGAATCCATCAAGTTGCGACACATTCTATCAGGTACTTGCCAATCTGCACGGCGTGTCAAAAATTAAATGTACTTGAAACAATATATGTTTTTAAGTGCTCAAATGGACATTTGTACGAGATGCCATGTGCGCCTGGAACCGTGTTTAACCCAGCTATCGGAGTTTGTGATTATCCCTACAACGTACCAGGCTGTGGCGGAACCGTTACACCGACTGTACCGCCAACTACAACCACAACACCAAAACCATTAGATGGTACGGGATAAAGCCCATATACATGCAGCTTTGTTTTATCATAGCAGTATTTAAAACAGTGGTACTAAATATACCAAGAATTTCTTGGCTTTTTTGTCAACTTTTAACGGCCTTTATTATTTATAACCTCGTATTGAGGTTGCCTTCATCGGGAAAAATTAGGACACAGCTCGAAACACGAGAAACGACGTTCTGCGGCTTTAACCCTAAATGGTTGCTACCTAAATATAATGTAAACATTTAAATAAAACAAACGTTTTACCCAAACCTTGTGCTTAGATATTTAGTTTTTGAATATAAACGGTTTTAAAATAGCCACCTTTTGATTTAAAAATGTTGGTACATTGGGGCGGTATAATAGATATCTTAGTAGGCTACTAGCATTCATAAAATATCTGCATCTCGACCAAATTGAGTTATTGCAAAATACCAATACTTGGAACAATAATCCAAACAGCTGTAAGTACGCATAACCCGGCTAAATAAAAATACAAAAGGCGACCAACCAAATGTAAAGTAAGCATAGATAGTTTTTAATCAACTTAACTATGTGTTGCATGTTCTTTTTAGCTGATTGTATCGACACTGCTGGTTATCCCATCAGTTCGGCTCCCTTTGAAAAGCCAGGCGATTGCGACCACTTTTATCAGGTATGCGTTATTGTGTTTACTTGAGACGATGTTTTTTTTTCGTTTAATCGTTTTATCGTCAAACTTTACCTGGAGAGTATATGAGTTGTTCATCAGCATCGGAACGGAGCCTAAGCGATACCAAATTAATTATTTTTATAATATAGTTTGCAACTATAGGGATGCCTGATACATGAGAGCATAATAGTTGGAGGTTGTAGTAAGACCTAATAAGAATATCAAAGCCCATACAGAAGTCAAGATGATACCTACTTCTGTATGGGCTTTGATATTCTTATTACGTCTGATACTTCACATTTTAAACCTATAAACCTACCGATACCAATGACGTCATTACTATGGTCAAACAAACAAAATGGAGTAAATTAAAACGTCAACATATAGTTTTTATCAGGTTATTAAGGTGAAATTCACTTAGCGTGTAGAAATTAAATTACTAGATTAAAGTACCTTTAATAATTTAGTATCGTAACGGCACCTATACTACTCTATTATCACAAGTGTAATGATACTATGGGTATCGGCTCCGATCCGATCGGAAACCTTATTTCCAACCAACATTTGTCTTACAATCCCTTAGTGTTCCAACGGATACCGCTACACGATGCCATGTGCCCCCGGGACCGCTTTTAACCCCAACATCGGAGTTTGCGATCACCCTTACAATGTACCCGGATGTGGGGCCTCACCGGGTAAGGGTCCGAGGGAATTTCCCAGTTCGCAGCCTAAAAAATTCAAACAAAGTTAAACTATACGAATTGTCTTTCACTTAAGACTGGTCCTTTTAAAACTTTTTTGTTTATCGTTACCTTTAGAAACGCTAGGATTTGATTAACAAATGTTTCGCAATACTTAACCTAAGTTTGTTTTATTAAAAAATCTATACACAATTTTGCAGCGTAATGTCACGTAAAGCGTTTTAAATGGATGTACGTACGCGTACGTATAGTACCGTATCTGTAATCTGTCTGATTAATGATGCCCATTTCACCGGTTGTTCTCTAAACATTAAAGTGTTCAATTTGCTGACTTTGTTAAAAACAAGTTTTACTATGTAATGCGGCCACCTTCTTTGGCCCGAACTTTTTTCTCGCATCCCCTTTCCCTACTAACCTCACCCAATAGTCCGCTGACGTCATCAAAATCTTTCCACGTCATCCGAACGTCATCACAACTAATCGAGCTGACGCCGACAGCTGAAAGGTATACCAGAGTGCCAAGGGATGGATACGACCACGCCCACATCGCTTTGTCCAATCAGAGTGGCCGCTCGTAATTCGTCGTCCATCTTGTATTGCTTGTCATCCATTTTGAATTGTTTTAATTGCTGGTGTTTTGTGGCATTTTGTTTTGCATTTTTGTTGGTCAGTTCACAAAAATGTATCATTTTCTTGGGATTTGAGAGTAACTACATCCTGGAAAACTTTTACATATCAATTTACCTGCGCCTTTGACGAAACAAAGCTTATAAATCCAAAACCTTACAATATCTGAAATTTATGAACTAATTCAATCATTTGCTTACATATAGCATTACATTTTGCCAATATAAATTATCTTATTTTAATATTTCACACAATTTAGGAAATATTTTCAAGTTTTTTTTTATGGGTAGAGCTGAACTTTAATTTATGTGGTGTCTTATCAATAAATTAAGGATGTTTAAACTCGATGTTTTGCAATGCCGATTTAATTGTTATAATTTAGTTTTGATAATACGCCCATGCATAATATGGAACAACTTGTTTTCAAATTACTGTGACGTCATATGGCTTTATTAATCAGTTTGAATTTTTAGTGTAATCATTCATCATGTGCAGTCATTCTTTATTCATACTTCATTGTAATTTTTCATTATCTTAATTTATTTTTGTTGCCGCATTGTACAACAAGCGATTACCTTAATCTTACAACTTATATTTATCATTATTTGCCGGCTACCTAATATTTTTTTATTAGTTGAGCAAACATTTATAATTCTAATCTTTTTCATGTATAACTGGAATTGGTAATGGCTGTGGTGTTTTCATTTGGCTTTGAATAAAATGTTGCTTTGCCAACGCAATGTTTTGCAATTAAAAAGCTATTGAATGTTCGGAAACTATTTCGTCGACTTTTAAAAATACGTGGAAATATGTATTTGCATATTATAATATATTGTCTTTTTTGACTATCGTCATCCTTATATATCAATTACTATCATTACAAGCTTCATTTTTTAAATTTATTATCATTGCAAAATGTGAATGTAAACATGTTCATCGGGTGCAGTCATTTTTAATTCATTCATTACAATAATTTATTCATTACTTCCATAATGCCATATTTTAATTGTTTTCTATAGTTAAAATAATGTGAGTTTAAAAATGCGTTATCTTTAGTACGAGTTACCCCGTTTTGGAATTTAGACTGGAACCATTAAAATGGCGTATGTGTGTAGATATATGCTACGCGTAGGTTAGCAATTCGCGATTGGGTCATAAGCTGTTTACTATTTTGAACATTGCCATTTACAAGACCTTCTATGTCCCTATTTTGGTTCTAAATTCACAAAAAAAACATTTAATAAAGATCCAAAATATTAAAAAAAACTCGAAACGTTTTGGTAACTTTTCAGTTAATATTTGGCAAACTTATGTATTTATTATCAGAAACAAGGGTAGCTGAATAATTAAAATTATGCATCCATATATAAATACATAAGTATATTGTAAAATTACGTCTCAATTTCCCTAAAAACGAAGTAAATCGGCTAAGCCAATTACACAATGTCTGCCAAAAAGCCAAAACGTTATAACAAAACGACTGTCCATTTTTTCAGAAGACAGTTGTCCTGGCAAATGGTCCTACTGGTACAACATGCACCACCCTTCAGCCGCTATAACGTCAGGCGACTACGAATCGGTGACCCACATAGAAAGCTTACATGGCGCCATATGCAAAGAAAAGGGCCAGACTATAAGCAAGGCATTGTGCGCGTGCTCTGATGGCGGGGACCTTTGGAACACGACTGGGGATATCATGGTGAGAGATTTAATTGATATAATTCGCTGTACAGGATTTGGATTGTTCAGAAGTGTGTTATTTGCGTTTTGGACATGATGTTAACCATAGGGTTAAGTGTTGTGGGGAGACAGGGTAAATAAATTTCGAAACAAATAATAAAAAATTATGTTTTCGTTTACGTGAAAACGATTATTTGGTTTTTGATATATAGTTGTTTCAGTTTAAAAAATCTATTAAAGTCCCAACAACAAAATATACAAATTTCCCAAAAACCATTCAGTTTTGCTAAAATGTATTGAAAAATCAATTCATCCTGCAGTAGTTATGTCAATGTTTTAAGTCATTTGTCGATCTTAAGAAAGGAACATTTTAGGATAGAAACAATTTCACCCTGTAATGGCTAAAATATATAACTGTTTAACTTTAATTACGTTTTTTTGGAAAATATCTGTCGTTATTATGAAACCAACGATGTAGGCTGACACAATGTAACCAACATGAGATTGACTAAAGTAAAATAATCACGGGTACCAAAGCCCAATAAAACCCTTACAATATTTTCTCCAACCTTCGTATTTCTTTCTGCAGACTTGTACCACAAAGGGACTCGTGTGTCACAACAAAGACCAGGTCAGCGGATACGCGTGTCTCGACTACAAGATCAAGTTCCTTTGTTCCGGAGGTTGCGCGGATGCTCCGGACACAGATGGTTCATCATTTTGTTCCCTTTTTGCTCATCAAACCCCTTTCCTTTCCTTCTTGTCTAAAACTCCCTAAACAGTAGTGGTTTGCGTTAGAAGAGAACCTTACATTGCTTTTGTTTTGTTTTAGTGCCTACCTGCAATGGACCTAACGGTGAACCAATAAGTGGCGCACCCTTCGTAAAGCCCGGAGACTGCGATAAGTTCTACCAGTGCGGAGCAGGTGAGCCTATAGTTCTGTGTGAAATTTTGCGCATATTCTTTGCCCGCTTTTAATTTGGACTGTCTGAAACTGTATTCTGCTTTAAACACTACTAATCGAAATTTTACGTAGATAAAACTTCCTGTGAAAAAGGGGAATTTAGGTGAATTGGAAACACTTAGGTACTGAGTATAAATAACAAGGCCGAATATGTCAATAAATCGGCGTCATGTTTAGGAAGACGTTTCGATTTTTGATTCTACCCGGTGTAGGTAGGCTAGGTATCGACACTTAGTGAGTCTTGTTAGCCATGTTCATGAAACGTAGCCATTGAACCCGCTGAAGTCGTGCTGACCAACAATTACGGCATACTCATAATATTATACTGGGTGCCTTCGAAAAGGCTTACCGACATCAATCACATCTATTTTATCTTGCTATTCATGTTCATGAAAACTTAGTTTTGGAAATACAACGGTAGTAATGGTTGTATTGCATAGCATTGTAACAGCAACTATTGTCAACGTCTTTTTTATCTATAAATCGCTATATGTCCATGTCCAGTGAATCGGTTTTGAAACAACTGCTTTTGCTATTACCCACTTTTACACTAAGCTTTCTATCACGAAGAAAAAAACGAGGAACCGTTAGTTAATTGGTTGCTTTCTTTCCAGGAATACTCTACACTCGGTCTTGTGCTCCGGGTACAGCTTTCAACCCAGCTATCGGCTTGTGCGATTGGCCGTACAACGTACCGGGATGTTAGCACTTCGTTTCATCGTACAACTGCAATCGTAAGTTCATTCCTTGTTTGTACGTTCTTTTCTTAAATTAAGCTGAACATACGAGGTCTCCTTAGGCCAGGTTCTTAAACCTTTTTTACCGAGGACCCCTAAATTTTTTTTTTGCTTTACACGGACCCCGGTAGACAGGAAATGCTCCAAAATAACGTCGTCATAAATTGACGTCACAAAACAAATAGACTTCATGACTCTGTTATTTCGGTCCGAAAAATGTGAAAGTTGAATGGAGTCGAACTATACATTCATTCCAAAACCGTTTAATTTTAAATTATAGTGTTTTCTAAATAAACATACACTATTTTTTTAACTAGGCCTTCATGGACCCCCTAAAACTATTCCATGGACCCAAGTTTAAGAACCCCTGACTTAGGCTTAAGGTTTTTTATTTTTGTCAAATATCGATTTGTAAATTAAATTGCTGCTGCAAGTGTGTAATTAAAAAGGCTTGGGACAGACAAACCTTCTTCTGTCAAAATAACAACGAAACCTTATTTTTTGTGCAGGAATAATCATCGTCGACGTCATTCACCGAACGCAATCGATATTTTACACGCCATATAGTTCAAAGCCTTTCTGTATTCACAATCCTCACATTTTGTTTCTTTTTCTTTGCACAAAACCGAACAAACCGTGGATTGCGTGCAATAATTACGTGTGCGTGCCTTCTCATTAGTCGCCCTTCAATTCTCCATATACGTTCATATATTCTTCGCCATATTTATTCTCTCTACTTTATTCAATATATAGCGCTTTCAACTTCGCTCGTTTTGTTTTCGGTGACACGGCGCAACCTATTATGCTTTATTTGGAAATAAAGTGGTGTTTTTTGGTAAATTTCAAGACTGGTTTTGCCGAGAAAAATCAGGGCGTTCTGCCTTCGTTGCGCTGTGTCATTAGAGCAAGTAATTATTATCGACAGATTTTCAGGGTTGTGCTTTTTTGTGTTAAAATTTCTGTATAAGTGTTTTTTTAAACTGTGAGTAAATCTAGTTTTTCATTCATAGAAAAACGTTGATGTTTTTTTAATTTTTCCATCACTACATGATATCAGAAAATGATATCAGTCATAAAAAAACTTGTTTTCCGATAACGTTTCGAAAAAGTTATATACCAATTATCACTAAATCTCTACTTAGTTATTATTTATGACACCAGTAATAATAAAACTTGTACCGAACATAGAACAAAATAAACCCTAAAGCTTTTCTTGGTAACGCTTACTCAAAGTGAAATAATCTCAGCTTTCTGTAATTGGCCTCAAGCAACCCTTTTTGTATTAAACACAAAACAAGCCAACCCTGCCATTTTTTCTGCATCATTAGCTAACAGCCCGACGACCAAATCTGTATAGTTATTGGTGTCTTGTTGGTGCGCCTCAAAACACATCACAGATCGCTGAAAAATTACTCGAATTTCGGTCGTCGTGACAAAGTAAACTCCCGTGCTATTTTTTTATTATACCACGTGTTTCTCAAGGTCAACCATTCATCGCGCAATTTTTCACATGTTATTCTCTCTCTTGCGTTAGACTTATAGTTCCCTTAATTGATTCAATACACCATTTCACCTCGTTAAAATGTAATCGTTGCTGTTTTGTATAAACATTTAAGCTATATAAAGAGTCAGTTGTGTGTGAAAACTTAATTTTTTGTCTGGTTTTCACTTTGAATCTGAAAAATGCCTATTTTTTAAGCTCTATCTATTTAGTGTAACTATTGGGGTACAATTCTTAATAAGATGTTTTGTATGGTACTTATCAAATTATAAGTGGCTTGTCCGAGTGTTAGTACAACGCAATGTCATCTAATAGGTTTAAAATCAGCGTTACTCAACCGTTTTTCGATACGACACAAATATTAAACGTATAGAGTAAGACAATAAAGCTTTGGTGACTCAGACAAAACATAAGGTATTAGCACAAAAAAAAGTTTAAATTAAATTAACATGAGCTATGTCTTATTTCTTGCTCAGCTTTGTTTAATTTAGGAGAAATCTTTCTCAGAACCAATCTCAACGAATCTAACCATATACAAAACTACCTCAGAGTCAGTCGACTTATTTTTTCAGTTTGCATAAATCAGGCACAGTCAAAAAGGTCAAAGTTCATTGGCGAAACGTTGCTTTGGAATTTGAACATATAGAGTCTATTATACGCTGTAATGTAGGTGTTTTTTGTGCGAGTCCCTAAGGTATAATTTTAGATGCAGCCTGTAAATAAAAATTGTGACACATTTTGTCTCGCGCAAAGTCAGCTTAAAGAAATTCCGCTTTCCGGCCATTAGCATAGTAAGCATTCGCGACGGGACGAAAGACAAACACTTGACAAACGCTTAAAGTGGATCGCGCAATTGTTTAAGGGCAGTAACCGATGCATAGGACACCCTAAGTAGTCCTTGAGCGAAAATATTGACCTCTTTTATACCCTTCAGTTTGCGACCTTTGATTTGCAAAAGGTCGGTGATGGCATTTTGGCTTGTAAACACCAGGACCAACCCCAGGCGATGTAAAATTATTAATGGCGAATGTAACGCGTTAAGTCTTGAGAAATTAGGTCATAGTTCAATTTGCGACAAAGAGCCTTTCATTTTTGCCCTGGTCGGTAAGTCGCAAAAAAATTAGTACAAATGTACGCGATAGGGCTTAAAATGGAATTTAAATGTAATTTGTTCGAATACGTAGCAATGGCAAACTTAGCAAAAACTATTACTTTATTGCTATAAACATATAAAATACAACTTTCGTTTTGATTTATTTGCCTGAAAATTCCGTTTTTGGGTTGTAAAGTTAGAAGAATAGATTATAATCTAAACTATTGATACACCCTTGTCCAGGGCTGGCCAACATTTTGTTAATATGCTCGAATTCGTTTTGCCTCTTATTAAAATGCCCCAGGTAAATTTTCAGAGGCGCGTTGTTGCTATGTTGGGATTAAAATTAATACAAGTAAAACACGGAATGTATAGCTACAAGTTCCTAAAAGTGCTGTTTGAGTCTTTTTCTAGAAACGGGATATTATTGTTTGTGCTATCTCCGGTGTATATTGCGCCACATGTAATCGTGGAATGCAAATACATATGCTTTCCCCCAATATGTTTACCACCCTTGTCCTGTAGCCTGTTACAGCAGTCACGTACTGTTTGTTCTGGGGCGGCATTATGAACACACCTCGCTAAGTTGAGCGAGCTCGCTAACGACGCACGAGCTCGCTAAGTCGACTTTTGGTATTACGAACCCACTTCTCGTTACCAAAATCTCGCTAAACTCCTCGCTAACTAACGAGCGGCTCAGACCACTCGGTAACGCCTAATTTGTGTTCTAAAAACCTAACTGCTGTTAAAATAATCATTTTTTTTTATCAGTAAACGTTTATAATAATGCCGACAACTAATGGATGTCATAAATCATTTGTGGATTTCTCACCAAAACGGCGTGAAATATGGATTTAGGCGATCTCCTACCTACACAATATGAAGTTTGAGGTGCTTACGGCGCCAATAACATTCCCAGTGAAGACTTCTACGCCACCCTCCCCCCCCTAAAAAAAAATCAATGATAACTATTTCTTTATATTTTTGTTGATGCCTACAACTTGAGTTACTATTTTACACATATTCCGGCAGTTAGTCAATTTTATTGACCTTAAAATACATTTTAACTCTTTTACCACTCTGCATGTAAACTTATATTTTTAGTGGACATTTTGTGACGTCATACTTGGCACAAATTTTCGCACACCTGTCAAAAAAGTCGGCGTCTATGCTACACACTGATTTAAAACCAACTTCACTTTAAACGTTTTTTTATTCAACCAATTAAGAATTTACAAAAGCAGCATATTTATGCCATGACTTATTTTATTGGTGCTGTTGAGTCAGTTTATTAAACACATATATTCAGTAATAATCAACTAATGCAAAAATGTGAACATTTTTTTTATAACAAATAGGTAATTTTTAGCAATTGATATTCATACATGTATATTTTGCATCAAAAGAGTATTTTTGTATGAGGTATTATAATACCATGGTGTACCAGTGGTCCAGCATCTGTCATGATTCATTCATTATACAATAAACAAGAGCTTCAAAAGTGAAGATAAACTTTATAAAACTTATGTTATTTTAGGAACAAAATAGTTTTGTATTAAATAATCCAAAGAAACCCTTGAGCCAGAAGTGTAATTAGAATCACAAACACAATTTACTATTGTTTAAAAAATATGCTGTTGCATGTAAGCTTATGAAGTATTTTTGAGTCACAAAAACATATAATAGAATATAAAAAGAGAAAATAATATACTTTCAGTTGAACGAAATAAGTTATGCTAAAGCATTATTTTAGCAAGCCCAAAAATTTCACACAGCAAAATATTTAGGCAATACAATTGTAAATTATATTACCAAATATAAAGGGTTAAACTGCAGCCCAATTCATTTATTTTTATACAAAGAAATTTGCTTTTACCAAAGTTCACAGCTGACATTGTATGATAGCTATTTTTGGGAACTAGAAGAAAACAATATTTGTGCACAAACTGCAAACCGACTATTCCATTGTCTCGCTCTTTGAAAGTAAGATGATTCAAGACTTATTTGTGTTTTTCCAAATTGTATTGATCTATACAAAGTTGTAGGTGGTTCTCATGCTGCTCTTCTGCTACAACTTATCGGTGGTTCAGGAATGTCCAAATTGGACTGCTTTTTTCAGTGTCTCCCAAGTTTTATTATTTTTTTGGTAAACTAGTAACACATGGTTTTTCAAACTTAGAAGTGAATATAAATGTCTTTCTTCTTTTGAAGTGAATATAAACTTTACACACATATATAAACGTTGGGTGCTAGAATCCTTCCACAATTGTTAAATAGGGTGCGAGTTAGCGTTTGTAACAGTCATTATTTAATATTAATACTTGACCCACCCTAACCCTAACGCTAACTCGCACCCTAACCCAAATATTATGCGTTGTGGTAGGATTATAGACCCGCACCAAACGTTGTTTCCCAAAACCGTTTTCTATAATCGACTAATTAGGAATAAAATTCATGCGGTTCACCTGAAAATTGTTTCATAACAAATTTAACATTCAAAAGCAGCTAACAATTTCCAAAACAAAGCGCCAAACGACGTTTCTGCAGCAATTTTGCTGAGTCAGTCGTCCTTTTTCTTATGATTTTGACGCATTCTCTCGCGCGTGCGTCTCGTTATAGCGAGGTGTTGGCGAGGACCGTTCGTAATACCAAATGCGTTTGCGAGTTTCTCGCTCGCTCATCCCTCGCTAAAACGAGCTCGGTAACTTAGCGAGCGAGGAACTGTTCATAATGCCGCCCCTGACCGATCGGAGAAATACTCTCTCCCAAAGAAATCGACGCAAACTGTGTTAGAATGACCTTTGGATTATTAGTACGTGCTGTGGCTGGCGTTGGTAAACCTTATGCCAATAAATCATGTATGGCATGACTATGAGACAAAGACAATGCTTGTCTTTAGGGATTGGTTACGGCTAGTTTTAGAAAGATGCACTATTTGATTGCAGACAACAAAACTCCAAAAACCCGAGTAAAACCAGGATCAGACTTTTTATTAATGAACATGTATTTCGCCTATTATACTTACATCGTCAGTTCCTATATGTCATAATATACAAAGCAAAGTAACAATAAAATTAATAAAACGACTGATCCTGGTTTTACTCGGGTTTTTCAAACTTTGAGTTTTATTATCAATATACGCGTCAACGGAACATCGACAAGCAGAAGCCTTCTGCCAATGGCTTTGGATTACATAAAGATACGCCATTTTATGCATATTGTGTAGATTTAGGTTTTATCTTTGGCGATAATTTTATAATTTTTCAAATATTCTTTTGTTTTCCCATGGCACACATATTTCCCAAAAGTTACGACAGCTAATGCAAACTAAAAACTATTAGCGAAAAGACTTTATTAACGAAAGTCAGTTCAAAATACATTCTTACGTTTCAGTAATATGAAGCTCAAAAGAAGAGTAATTTATCAAAAAAACATTTTGTTAAGCAACACGCAAGATAACTGTTCGGTCGTGCTGTGTGTACCAAGTCAATATAGCCACAACACAGTTTATATTTCATTTATTGCCAGGAACAAAATAATCAATCCCACCTATTAAAAGTTAGTCACATTCACAGTTGTTAAACACATTTATATTTGTATCTTTCATTTAACCGTCAACACCGTTTGAATTTGTTGTAGGAGAATACGTGTTATAAACAAGTCATTTGAAAATGACTTAAGTCCCAGTCAAGTTGTTTGTAAAACAACTTAAGTTGCAGTCAAGTCATAACTAGAGTCATAAAAATAAAACGCCAAATTATTCGAAATTCTTGAACGATTATGAGCAATTACTTAACTAAAAAATAAGCAAAACTCAACATTTAGCAAGCAAATTGTTTTATGTGCATAAACGTGGATAAATAAACCCAATTTTATAAAAAAAACACTTAATTTCAACTCAAGTAATTTGTCCAAAATAACTTAAGAAAAGTCAATTCAGTTGAAAAAAGTGACTTCATCAACTTAAGTCATTACAACACTGGGAAAATAACATTGAAGAGAAACATTGTATTGACATAATATGTTATTTGATCGCCAATCTATCGAAAACAAACTTTACAAGAAAAATTTAGGTCGACAAAACTTTTTCTCCAGCATGACGCATATTTATGGACCTCGGCGAACATGTTACCTGGGGTTTTCCGCATTCTCAATACTTGCTACTCAGACGAACTTCCCAGGAAATTACGCCCAGTACCCTAGTCGTGGCTGTGACGCAATCTATTCGAGCAAACATGGAATCGATACGTCTGCAGACCGGGACAGGGTCGCCAAAAGTCACGACTTTGAAACTAAAGTAGTAAAACTCTTTAACACATGTTTTTGTACATGGAAACCCAATGGCCACTCTGCAGGGAAATCCTAATGCAGGCACTTTTTGTGCTCGTGATTGGAAAATTTGCACTATAGAAGAATGGACTTTGGCCTTTTTTGCCTCGATTTGAAAAAACTAATGTTGCAAAAAGAGTAGTTTGTGGCCTAATTTTGAGTGGTCGGTTCTTCCAAAGTATGTCGTAATTGTTTTTTACGAACATAAGTTTCTTGGTTTGTAGATGAGTTTCAAATTCTTTGACAAGCCATGATGGAAGAATTACATATTTTATAACTTAATAGCCATTGTATTAGACAAGAGAAAACGTTTTCATATTTTTCAAACCAATATTAACTGCCAAGTCAGGATTTCAAAATGATTTGCACAACATTTGTACATAACATACTTGAGCGGCAAAACACTATCATATAGTATTTTACCTTATTTTTTGAGCGTGTGAAACCGAAAATTGCAGACCACTGGATAGCCCCACTGCTTTGTTTCCACGGCGCTAACTAGCCTCAAAGTAAAGCTGACGACATCACGCCACCACCCTTAGCTAGGCAAACAAGCGAATCATTGATAAGAACCTGATGACAAACAAACTACTGAGATGTCGTCCCACCTCGAGAGAAACCAGAAAAACAGCAGCGGGCTCCTATATAAGAGCAGGCGGGCGGCTAAAAACTTCACACTACAAGTTACTACCGACCGGAGAAGAGACTGAAAAAACTAACCTACGAAGAAGTAAGAGTCGAACTACCGAACTGCGAAATGGTTTCGCTTGGAGCAGTGACGATTTTGAGCTTGGCTGTGCTGGCGTTTGCTGATGCCAGTCCAATGGCTGTGTTGGAACCTGGTTTTAATCAGGCGGTAAGCAAATTGTGTGTTTTTGTAAGATGAAGCGTGGCTATTACTACAGTAAAGCTAATGATTTCTGTGTGGTCTGGACTGCGTTATCTTGAATTCGTCGCAAAGCTGTAAAAAGAAACATCACTTCGAGTTTCGCGAATGGTTATATAACTATCCAACCAAATATTTTTCATACTTGAAACTTTATTTAAAGCGCCTTGGAGGTCTATAGTTAGATAAGTTAAACTGACAAGAAGTGTGGCTTTATTAACTTAAGTTTTGTATTATTTAAAATTACGCGAAACTTTAGTTTTACTTATACTTGAGTTAAAAAACATTATGCGCCAAGTTATTCTGTGGAAGCAAGTGAAATTATTATTTTTAATTAAAGAGACTCAAGTTGTATAAATCGAAAGTTAAAGCGTATGATGTTTAATTGTGTTTTAAAACAGGCCGGTGAGGTGTACGATTCTGCTGGCAGAGAACGTCGGTCCGTTTCCCTGGATGGTAAGTATATAATCTTGTGTATTAACAAAAGGGTTCCTTGAAAGGCGCCTTAAAACAATCGAGAATGCAAGCGAAAATGCTTTACAGCTGAAACTTACTGCTTTACTGCTCGTAAGTAACAGGGGTGTCCGAAAATATCGGATCGAAGCCGATACCCGATGCCAAGTGGTAGTATCGGAACTCGTCCGATACTAGGGTGGTATCGGAACTCGTCCGATACTAGGGTGGTATCGGAACTCGTCCGATACTAGGGTGGTATCGGAACTCGTCCGATACTAGGGTGGTATCGGAACTCGTCCGATACTAGGGTGGTATCGGAACTCGTCCGATACTAGGGTGGTATCGGAACTCGTCCGATACTAGGGTGGTATCGGAACTCGTCCGATACTAGGGTGGTATCGGAACTCGTCCGATACTAGGGTGGTATCGGAACTCGTCCGATACTAGGGTGGTATCGGAACTCGTCCGATACTAGGGTGGTATCGATACTCGTCCGATACTAGGGTGGTATCGATACTCGTCCGATACTAGGGTGGTATCGGAACTCGTCCGATACTAGGGTGGTATCGGAACTCGTCCGATACTAGGGTGGTATCGGAACTCGTCCGATACTAGGGTGGTATCGGAACTCGTCCGATACTAGGGTGGTATCGGAACTCGTCCGATACTAGGGTGGTATCGGAACTCGTCCGATACTAGGATGGTATCGGTACTCGTCCGATATTAGGGTGGTATCGGAACTCGTCCGATACTAGGGTGGTATCGGAACTCGTCCGATACTAGGGTGGTATCGGAACTCGTCCGATATTAGGGTGGTATCGGAACTCGTCCGATACTAGGGTGGTATCGGAACTCGTCCGATACTAGGATGGTATCGGTACTCGTCCGATATTAGGGTGGTATCGGAACTCGTCCGATACTAGGGTGGTATCGGAACTCGTCCGATATTAGGGTGGTATCGGTGCCGATCTGATACCAAATTAATACTTAAGCAACTTAAACCGTGATTTGGGATTAACCAAAGTTATTCTACCTTGAAAATTAAAAAAAAAATTAATTTATTAAACTTTTAAACAAGAGCAAATTATGGCCGTATTACATAGGAAATACGGTGTTTAAACGTTTAAATTTAACAAGTTTTGGATTTTTAACGCCATGGAATAATGGAATTTTGGTATCAGATCGGACCCCGATACTTTTCGTCCAAACTATCGGTTATCGGTTATCGGAATGAAATATGAAGCACCAACATCCCTACAAATAATCAATTGATGTTTCTGTACGCACTACAATGGTTATCCGTAAAAACTATACACAGTTTAATTATTACAAATATTTTTTAAGTGTCTTACTTGAAGAAATAGGCCTACAGTGGTTTCATAAGTGCCTTAAAGGTTTACTGGCCCAAATAAGATGAACAACCATATCATAAGGACCATATAGTGATTGTAAAGAACAACATAGATCGCAGTTTGACTTTTTTGACACCCTTTTTTATTTTTAGATCGATGCCACTCATCCAGTGGTCATCCAGTCAGTGGTGATCCCTTTGAAAAACCCGGAGACTGCGACAATTTCTACCAGGTGACATGCTCTTTAGACTCTAGAGCAGGGCTTTTTTATGTCAAAATTATGAACTGTATAAGGATGCAGACGAATAGTTATGCAAAAATGTCATGTCAAAATAACTCGTGTTTTGTTTCCTATAATGAAATTTTCTTACGGGTGTTCGAATGGATAGTTGCACCATGCCATGTACGCCTATCAAAATAATACGACAATTTTTCCAATTGGCTTTTAAAATGTACCCTGTCAAGCATACCACTGCGAAGTGAAAAACTCGCAGCTAACAATGTGAAAACTATAAAAAATATTTTAACGCAGTGTTCAAACGGCTACCTGTACACGATGCCATGTGCGCCAGGAACCGTGTTTAACCCAGCGATTGGAGTTTGCGACCATCCCTACAACGTACCAGGCTGTGGCGGAACCGTTGCACCAACTGTACCACCAACTGCACCAGTATTTGATGGTACGTGTGGTTTATTTGTATACACACTACAGCTGCTAAAGGTGTGTAAAAAAGTTGAAGTAGATTATCTTATAAATTCGCAATTTTATTAAAAATAAAAGAGGCATAATATTCTATAAAATACAAACGTTTCGGCTATACCTAGCTTATGCCATCATTAGTGTTATAATTCACGTGAAAATAAAGTGATAAAACACAATATAAATAAATTATAGGTTCTAAAATTACGACTTACAGTATAAAGTCAATTTAATTAATTATTCGAATGCCAGCTGAGTGCATGGATAGCGATGGCCAACCGGTCAGTGGGCATCCCTTTGAAAAACCCGGAGACTGCGATCACTTTTATCAGGTATAAATTTTAATTTAATTTAATGTGGCCTCTATATTTCTTGTGACAGGCAGTAAATTATAATGGGAAGAATGCTAATTTTTGTTTTGAGATATCACCTATATCGAGTTTATAAAACAGTAATCGCTGCACGGTTTTTAAAGATTATCTAAACTAAAATGATTTAAAATTATGGATGATTTTTAAATCTTTCACATGAGAAAAAAAATGTGCGATTATTGTTTCACCTATAGTTTTTAATAGTTTTAAAAGCGCCACATTTGACAAATATTTTTATTGACTGCCATGATGTAAACAAGGCTACAGAGTCGGTTTGTTTTGCTGGAGTCGGACTCGGGACTCGATTAAGACCACATGTAAAACTACCAGAGTCCCGAGTCCGACGTGCGCATGCACAATTCCAAATTTAAAAACTGATATTGACGCCAGCTTTAAATCGTGAAAGTAAAGTAACAAATGGTTGATATTTTCAAACAACGTATTGTGGGTGGATTAAATATATGACACCCCTGTGAGGGGATTGCTGAAAATCGACCTTAATTGCGTTACGTCAATTTGTAAAATAAATGCTGTAGAGTCTAAGCCTGATTCGGGGCTAGATGAAATCGTACATTTGGCCGGAGTCGGACTCGGGACTCGGGAGTCGGACTAGGATTAATTTTAATCGACTCCGCAGCCCTGATAAAAACTAAGATGATTAATATTTTTACAGTGTTCAAACGGCTACCTGCACACGATGCCATGTGCCCCTGGAACCGCCTTTAACCCAGCCATTGGAGTTTGCGACCATCCCTACAACGTACCAGGCTGTGGCGGAACCGCTGCACCACCAACAACACCAGTTGATCGTAAGTATACAAGTTGGTTTGTTTATGTTCTATTACATCTCACACAAAGTAAGCAACACCCGTTTGGGTTACACTACGTTAAAATTTAACAGATAATATTGTCAGTCATACGACTTAAACTTAGTTGTTTCTTATGGTCACTTCTCTTTGAATTTAGATTAAAATATCCATGTGCAGTGGATCTCATAGAGAAAAAGACTACAGAAAAAATCAGCTTTTTAAAACAGATTTCAACCAAATTATCAAAACCTTGTTAAAAATTTTTCATCTTAATAAATTATATGTGGATGTGCAAACCCTAATATAAATAACAAGATTTTATCAATTTAACCTTTTTTTAATTTTGCAACAGCTAAGTGTGTGGATAGCGATGGCAATCCTACCAGTGGACATCCTTTCGAGAAACCTGGAGACTGCGATCACTTTTACCAGGTAAGCTTAAACTATCTGCATTTTGTTGTAAAATCGTTAAAGGTAATGTTAAAGTGGTGTAACTTAAGAAAATTCTCTATCAATAAGTATTTAACAATGAATTGGATAAAGTTATGAAGTACGAAAAAAGTAACATTACAGCAATGTTTTGTCATATACTACGCGCCTAATGTTACTCTGCCACAATATTCCCTTTTATTATTTCCCGATGAAAACAACTGCAGTAAATATGCGCGACTATTCATTTTGAACAGTTCTAACTATAATAGAATAACTACATATATTCGCTAACATGTACCAAGGAGTAAAATAACACGAATATATCAATGTAGTGTTCTAACGGCCACGTACACACAATGCCATGTGCCCCTGGAACCGTGTTTAACCCAGCGATTGGAGTTTGCGATTGGCCCCGCAACGTACCAGGCTGTGGTGGAACCGTGGCACCAACCACAACTGTGGCACCAGCACCAACAACTACCATCAAACCATTTGATCGTAAGTACAGACAAGTTGTTTTGTTTATGCTTTTTAATATCTCGTACAAAGTCAGCCAAACCACTTTCACATTTCTTTACAGTTGTGTTTTCACAAGCAACATTGTCAACCATATAACCACTTAATTTTTGCGGTTATTTTGGAGAGTTCTTTTTGCTAGTATTCTGGTAATTTAGATTGAAATATGTGAAGTAGATCTTACAAAAAACAACAGAATATAGCAAAACGCAACATCATTTTTTCGATATAAATTTTAACCAAATTTTAGCCATACCACGTTGAAACTCTTTATTTTAACATAGCATAAGTCCTTATCGTAATAAAATTATCAGGATTTTTTCAAGTTAAGTATTTTTTATGACAGCTAAGTGTGTGGATAGCGCTGGAAATCCTGTCAGTGGGCATCCTTTCGAGAAACCCGGAGACTGTGATCATTTCTACCAGGTAAAACTATGTGGAGTTGGATGCTTTTTTTATGGCAAGCAATTGTATTAGAAAATTGTAGGTAGGTAAAACATTAAAAAACATTGTGGAAACATCAGTAAGCAACAACGTAAATGACTGTCGCCTAATTAATTTATAACAAATAGAAGCAGAAATATATCAAACATTCAACGTAAGGAATCATTGATTGGGTATTATTTTCATTCATCTTAATTTTATTTTTTTTTTAGGTTGAAAACACGTAAATGACTCATTCTTGTTTTTTGACAAATATTCTAACACCAATAAAACTGTTCATATTTAGGACGTGTTAATAGCTAACATGTGACAACTACTACGAAACAAAATAATTTAAATGCAGTGTTCAAACGGCTACCTGCACACAATGCCATGTGCACCTGGAACCGCCTTTAACCCAGCCATTGGAGTCTGCGATTGGCCTTACAACGTACCAGGCTGTGGCGGAACCGCTGCACCACCAACAACACCAGTTGATCGTAAGTATACAAGTTGGTTTGTCTGTTGCAATACATCTCACACAAAGTAAGCAACACCCGTTTGGGTTACACTTCGTTAAAGTGATTGAGAATATTGTCAGTCATACCACATAAGCTTTTTTGTTGTTTCTTTTGGTCAGTCGTCTTTGACATTTAGATTAAAATATGTGCAGTAAATCTCATAAAGAACCAGAGTAAAGCAAAAATCAGTTTTTTTTCGAGATTTTAACTAAATTATAGCCCAAACCTTGTTGAAATTTGTCATCTTAATATAGCATATGTGGATGAGCTAACCTTAACATAAATAACAGGATTTTATCAACTTAAATTCATTTTTTAATTTAATGACAGCTAATTGCGTGGATAGCGACGGCAATCCTATTAGTGGTCATCCTTTTGAGAAACCCGGGGACTGCGATCACTTTTATCAGGTAAACTTAAACTATCGAAGTGTGTTACCTTTGTTCTGCATTTTGTTAAAAAATCGTTATAGCAAATGTTAAAGCGGTGTAACTTAAGAAAAAATTTCTAACAATAAATATTTAACAATGTAAGTGGATAAAGTTTAATCACCACTTTATGAAATACCGAAAAAGTAACATCACTGCAATGTTTTCTCCTACACTACGCGTCTAATGTTTCTCTGTCACAATATTCCACATTCATTATAGCTTAACCTCAGTAAATATGCAAGAATATTTCGTTGAACAATTCTAACTATAATACAATAGCTACATATATTCGCTAACATGTTAGAAGGAGTAAAAAACGCATATATCAATACAGTGTTCCAACGGCCATGTGCACACGATGCCATGTGCCCCTGGAACCGCGTTTAACCCAGCGATCGGAGTTTGCGACTTTCCCTACAACGTACCAGGCTGTGGAGGAACAAAACCTCCCGTTCCTCCAGTTAGCTGTACGTATAAAATTCATTTCTTTTTTCCTCATGCGTTTATTTTCCACGAAATCGCAATTTTAATAAAAAGTTGGCTACTAATTGTGCACTATTCTTTTAAATATACGACCTCAATGTGCGAAAATAGCTTTTCGTATAGTTGTCGATAAAATGTGTTCTAAAAAAAAATTATATGTTGAAAATTTTTTTGTATGTTGTTCATATAATGTGTTCTGTTGGAGGGCACAATTCTGTTGTTAAAAAGCATAACAAGCTTACCTAAAAACCTGTTTTTAACTCGCCTTACCTTACATTTTTAAGGTTTGTGCTTCGACAAAGATTTAAAACCGATTAGCACAGGCCCGTTTGAAAAGCCAGGAGACTGCGAACATTTCTACCAGGTAACCTGCTGAAATTATTTCTTGAAATTTTTACTGATTGATATAGCAGCACACGTATAATCGTATATGACCTTCAATACCTTCTATAGCTTTTATGTATATGATGTAGATTAAACCAAGTACAATATTTTCCCGAAATTGATTTGTTTAAAATTTAGATGTTACACCACAAATATATTTAAATCTTGTGAACGCCACCCGTATCTTTATTTGAATGAATTTGTCCTTCTATCTATATAGTAATAAAAATTCATAAAAGTATTAAACAATATGACATAACGCTACCTCAACAAATAAAACTCAAATTCTGTACTACGTGTCGTATCGTTGATTGACAGGCCAGTGGTTTAATATTTCACACACAAAAATCCCAATCGTATGCCATTCGCAATATCCAAGCATTATTATCGCAGATTTTGCCAAATTTGGGGGTTGCTAGCATAGACCAAAAAAAGAGGCGTTACATCTCTAATATAGTTAAACTTTTTCTTTTGAAATTGAAAAATTAGTCGAAAACGCAATTGAATTAAAGTACACATTAAACTACATACTAAAACACATATGCCATAGGTTCCGACTACTTCCAAACGTATAGGACTGCGCATAAATTAAACATCTTGGTAAGCTAAAACCACACTTTTTGTTTACAGTGTTCCAACGGCTACCTGCACACAATGCCATGTGCACCTGGAACCGCCTTTAACCCAGCAATCAAAGTTTGCGACTGGCATTACAACGTACCAGGATGTAGCGGTGGTACGTCACACCCTCCATCAGGTATGTTAGTAGGTTGCTGCTAATTAACGAAATACAAACGCAAACCTATGCAGTATGTGTATCTGGCAATAAGACACGCATTCCAGTAACTTAGCCCGGTATAAAAAAATGCAAATGATTATGCCGATTCTTTACCTTTAATACCAATGTTGCTTGAGTAAATACCAATATTTTAACTGAGTTTGTAGTCAACTTTGCTGTCTATGTGCGTTCATTTTAACTGTTTTGATATTTTTCTTTAATATCCCCAGAAGATTTATATATATATATACATATATATCTTGTTTGCCGTTCGTGGTAACTACCTTCAGGGGCGGACCCAGTGGGCTTACACGATTTCAGGATCTCAGTTGGCCATTTTCGACTAAGAACAGGATATTTTCTTCGCCTTATTTGTTTTATAGCGGGTCACGACGTTTCTTAGGACAAACGTTGCTAATTTCCCAAACTATTTTTGTTAAAAGAATACTTTTGCGATAGAAATTACTGCATCGGGTGACAAATCATCGCTAAAATACCCATATTAAGTTTGTTTTGGATAGACACCGATACCACCCTATTATCGGACGAGTACCGATACTAACACTTGGCATCTAGTATCGGCTCCGTTTCGACATTATACGATATCTCTAGTGATAAGGATGTGTACTTTAAATTACCAAAGCGTTTTATTTTTAGATTCTTCTATGTGCAAGGGCGGCAACGGAGAACCCTTAAGTACAATCCCGTTCGAAAAACCAGGATCGTGCCACGAGTTTTACCAGTGTGGTGCCGGTAAGGATTCAAAGTTTTTCTTTATCGGTTTGTTCTGGTCCACCTAAGTCCGTGCTTCTCAACCCATATACCACGACCATTGTTTGGTTGACGTTTAATTTGATTGACTCGCCTACTGGATTAATTTATTGGTATTGGTTATCAGCAAGATTTCTTCAAATTTAAAAAACAAAACTGCGTAAGTAATGAAATGACTAATACAATATAAATTCGATATTCTTTATGCTATTCGATTATTTGTGGGTTGCTCAATTTTCTTAACAAACAGTTCGATGAAGAAAATCTTTGCTGTTAAGCTTCTAGTATTTCGGTCGTCGCGAAAAAAGTCAAGCACTGGCCTATTGTAAGATTCAAAGTTAAACACCTTAAAAGCAGGAAATAACAACATTTTTTTGGTGTTTTTCTTCCTTCTAGGAATTCTCTACACCCACAGTTGTCCGCCTGGCCTTGTATTCAATCCATCGATCAAAGTGTGCGACTGGCCATTAAAAGTTCCGGGTTGTTAGGGCCTCGCTTTTCTGCATACCGGTACTTCAAATGTAAGTTACTGCAGTTATTAAGTTTACCAGTGTTGTAATGAGTTAAGTTGACTCGACCTAAGTCTACTTAAGTCACTATTTTTAAATGACTTGACTAAACTTAAGTCTTTTGGACAATCAACTTGACTTGGACTTAAGTCAAATTGGACCTATTACTCAAAACAAAATTTAACAATTTATACGGCATAATCTATAAATCAATATGACCCAAAATACTTGTTTTAAAGACAAATTTAGGAATCGTTACACTGGCGAAAAATTTACTTTCAAACATACCAGCCTCAATATAAAAAATACCTTTTTGCTACTGAATTCCATCTTTAAAATAAAATGGAAATTACAAGTTTACTTTACATGTACAGAAAATGTAATGTGTGAAAGCCCAACATAAAGTACGCTAATACCTCATTTTATCTCTCGCAGAAACAGCAATCTACGCCAATTCTATTACGCAAGAGAAACATCATGATGTCTTCTTCGAAAATGTCAAACTGTAGTCTTGATTTGCAAAACGTGTACCATTGATTAACTTTAAGTGAAATTACTGTATGCAAGCTTTATTTGTGCTTCAAATTCTTGGAGTTGATTTTTAACCTATATGTAACCATACAATCGATAGAGAATGTTTTACTTTCTACAAACGCGCCTAATTTGCCCGAAACAGTACCTTTAATCGCAGTTCCACCAAAACAGCACTTTTATAGTAATATCATAAATTATTTTCCATTTTCCTGATTGTATGTGCTTTTAAGTTGTTTACTACTTCAATAAATCAGTCGCTCCGTGAAACAATTTTAGCGATAAATACATTTTAATGATTGCAAACTATGTAGATCTCATCCTATATGCTCTTGTTTTTACGTTTAGAGCTGAACTTCCTGTATTTTCATTTTCGTAAATGTAGCATAAATGTTTAAGTGTATGTGTAATTAAATGAGACTTAAAAATTAGGCAATTTAATTAACACCAATTGACCGCGACTTTTTTGTTAAATTATAGGAACCGCACATTTAAGTCATAGCATAACGTAACATTTAAAGGTGTAGAATGTTGCGAATTACAACCAAAAACGTGTATCCAAAATAAAACAACGTGTATACCGCGTGAAGTAAAAAAAACACATTAAGCCTATTCCTAAAGATTTGCGTTTTTATAAAGCAGCTATACAAATGTCATTGAAAAGGCGTGTTTCCCATGGTGATTTTTAACCGTGCTAAGATTGAAAACATAACTATATATGACGAGAGGAGAATTGTCGCACTATAGTTTAAGTTGCCAAACAAGCCAACTTGCAAAGGACTAGTCGTGATTTAATTAAATGTGTTTTTACACTTCAATCTCACAACTTGGTTAGTAAAACCAGCGATGTATTTCAGTTGAAAATGCCATTATTTCCGGTGTTCATGCAAAATTTCTAAAACTAATAAATTTCTCGGGAACATCCGACAATTGTTCAGGGAACACTAGTGTACTGCGGAACACCGGTTAAAAATCACTGCTATATAATTTTTAAAATTCAACAAGTATTTTATTTTTTTTGTATTGCCACGTAAGTACCTAGTGATTTGTGGTTAAATTTCTCTCTATCCAAAGTTTAGTTTAGTGATGTAATATCTTCATATATATAAGTATGTATGTATACCTACGCTAGAATCGTCATTGGCTTCAGAAAACAGCAGTCTCTTATTTAGTGTTGTTAACTTTAACTTAAAATATATAAAGTCCAAGCCGTGAATAGCTAGTTAAGTCAATGCTTTATTGTTTATTTCTACTAATATAACAATCAAGCCCAATAAGGTCCGCTTGGTACAAAATAGCATGGTTTCCGTTAAAATTGTAATTTATTTGACCTTTTTGTAGCGCCACTTTGTGTAAGTGTAAGTCGAACTTTGAACAAACATCTGTTAAGGCCGTTAACCCGCCAGCTCATAAGTGTAGGCATAAAATTTCGTCTTCCTCCATTTGAATAGGCCTACGGTAAACATTGTCACGCCATATTAAGCGCATTTAACGGGTAGTTTAAATTTAAGACTTTTTTTGTGTGTTGCCCTTTGAGCTACAGGGAAAATGTTGTTGATTGGAATTGCTACTTTGAAATGAACTTTGATTTTTGCAAAACGTGATCAACGACATTTACATTCTGTCTCGAACTGGGGTGATTATATTGTAATTTACGAGATCTGCCGTAAGCTCAAAGTAAAAACAGGGTTGTTCCTAAGCAAAAATTTACACTCGCCAGTTGGGCGAGCGGTAATCAATCAGCACTCGCCCGGACGAAATACCACTCGCCAAAAATATGCGGTTATTTCTTGGGTTATCGTTAACCTGACTTATGGTTTCTATACGTAAACATTAGTTTTTATAAAAGTCTGGTCGTTTATTTCCATGCATGGATAAATACATTAATGACCCATAAAGCAGTTTACGCTTAAAACAATGTTTTTTAGCGAAATATTCGCAATCTTTAGTGAAAAAATAACGCCATTTTTCTAAAAATGCTCCCGTGCGCGCTCTCGTTTTTTCATATTGTGACATTTATTTGCTTGAAGGACGTTTCACCGTAGGTTGCTTCGCGCCACAAACAAAACGCAACATTTTGCCTAACACTATAGTTACTGGTTGAACAGAAAACACTGACAAAATTGTCAAATTTACATCTAAACCATTCATTCGAAAAAAAAAAAAGAAAGAAAAGTTAAAAACCACATGCACCAGAGGTTCTGTGCTGCGCGACGCCCTATAGTGGGTCGTTTCAATTTTTTAAGGGTCTCCGCAATGGTTCGGTTGTATCTTAACGTAATTCCAATAAAAAATATTTTATCTCATAAAAAAATGTTATTTTTTAAGCTTTGGCTTGGTTGACCGCTATTAAATTAAAAGATCGCAACACATACTTACGTAGACTAATTGCTAATTATCAGCTGTAGTTACACAAGTAGGCGACACAACATGGCGTCTTTGATTGTTTGCCGGTAAACGACTTTTTGAAAACGGGACAAAGCGTCTTTATTACGAGCTTCAAACGTGACTTCGATTAACTTTATTATTTGTGTAGTGTTGAATGTATTTGCGTCTTAGTGATTAAGGAAATAACTGGCGCTAAGTAATATTTCGCTTAGTAGTGGTGCTTAACACAAGTTGTCCTACACTATAGCAACTAATTAATTTTTTAGCCGAAGCCACTCGCCAGTCGGGCGAGTGGTTGTCATTCAGCACTCGCCAGGAGCGATTTGCACTCGCATTGGCGAGCGGGCGAGTGCTTAAGGCCAACCCTGAAAAATATAATGTTTTAAATAAACTTTTGCTAAAGGATTTGGTGGAAAAAGAAAAAAAATATTGACGATCGTATATGACCGACTTGATCTGTTCTTGATTTTTGAGACTTGGCATATGATAACAATCGCTGGCCCGGAAATTATTTTAATTTGAAAAGTTTTGAAAATTAATCCTGATTTTCGGAATGTGTCCCACAGAGGAATTAATTTTCATTTGAACTCGTTGATTGTAGAGTGCCTTTAAAAGTAGAATGCCTTTAACGGATAATACATTAATCGCAATGGCTAAGTTAGGAATAATCTTTTTTTTTGCAAACATTTGAAACAGCAAAAAACATTTTGAATTGATCTCGTTAACTTATAAATAATTAGTTCTATTAGAGTTTTGAAGGAATAATATCCTCAATCCAAATTGCTAAATTTCAAATAAATTACAAATATGTGCAAAGCAGGGTTAGTGGTGATTTCAATTACCATCGAACATGTTAAATACGAGAGTGGTATGCGGAAAATACAGTTTGAAAACTTGGGATAGCAACTTATTCAAGACAAATATATATATATTTTTTTTTTGGAGGGGGGGGGGGGGCTTTAATTGAAACTGCGATTGCCTCCCGTTCGATTTTTGCAAACTGTGATAATCGGCAACAAAGTAGCAAATATTGTTGATTGTAATTTTTCCAAACTCTTAGCAGGATGATTGATGAGCAACAATTATATTTTTAACTATGAGCTCGATTATTTACGTCAAACGTTGCTCTTGAAGATTAGAGGGAAAATATTGTTCAACAGAATTATTAATTCGGTATAGTGTCTTTGTTTTTTTGTGAAGTGAAATAAAGAAAATGTCGCTTAAAGTTGTCGATTTACAGCAACAATTGGACTTTGAGCTTTAAAGGGAAACTACATTTTGCATCGAAGCAGGATAATTGACGAAAATCGTCCTTTGAGATTGATCAATTTTCCTAATGTGGGAATGACCTTGATATTTTGGCACAACGTGTTAAAGGGCACTAAATTGTGGCTTCAACTTCGTTAACAATTTACGGCAGCGCTATTAATAGACACGAAGGTCGCAAATTGAAAATCTCCGCTAGTTTGTTCAGTGTCACTTGAAGTTATTGCGACTAACAAAGGCCTTTACGACGGCCTACGGATGATGTAATAATCTTATTACGAAAAACAAACTCTTGATAAGGGCAAAAGGTTACTGTGCGATTGTAATAGGGGTTTGTTTCCAAGTACTTAGCTCCAAAATTATTAAGTTTTGCTGCTAGGTAACATTTTGGTCGATCAACATAATTTTTTTTTTATTTAAAGTATAAACAAACAACACATAATATAAAAATTTCGGTCTTCCGAAAAATATTGTATCACGTTTGTGTTTCATTACTTCACAACTTTCGAACACGAAGGTTAGGTTACCGGGATTTTTAGGCTGAAAAAAATAAACCCCGTGGAAAAGGTATTTTTTAAGTGGCAACGATTCTGCTATAATTGCAAATTTTAATTAAGGTAATACAACTTTAAGGCAGTCGAAAAAGTAATAAAAAACGGGTTTCACATTACATTACCTTAAGTTTATGGAACTTTTTAGGCCTGAAATGATAATAACTTTATTGGTTAACTTTTGTGACTAAGTTAAATTTAGCAAATGTGAAGTCATACGCTTGGCAATTGAACCTGTTGAGTTAGTAGAGGGCAATCAATTGCGCACTATTTATCGGTGGGCGGTTTAAGCGCAGCTCGAACAAAGAGTCGCAATTAAAACATACCGCTACCATCGTGTATAAGAGAATTCTTGTTAATATTTTGAACCGCGTATTGCGGAGGCGAGAAATCTTTATATAAAAAGAACAAATAAAACCTTTGATTTTAAAACGTTTTCGACCTTTGTATGGATGTAGGGCTCCAATTTTAACAACACAAATCGCGCAATGTTTATTAACCCAGAGTTATCAGCTTATTAGCTCCTACCTTATTTGCATGCAGCGTATTAAGCCATTAGACGACCAGCAAACACTTAACTTTTGCTCAAGAGTTTCGCGCTACCATTCGAGTGCATTACCTCATCATCAAAAGTCCTCGGGAAAAAACATTCAAAGGTGGCCAAGGGCAAACACATTTCGAAAACTCGGAAAGTATTTCATTGAAGAGAAATTGTTTATTTGAACCTTTAATTGAAATACTTTAAGTGCGATTGCTTACTTAGGAATGTTGTTCAATTTTATTTTGACGATAGAACTTCTTAATTCACAACAACATGTTCATTTGAACTTCAATTTGAAGCAAAAATTGCTGGTTGTAATTTTCGACGAAAATTACTAATTCGGTCATCAGATGCACTTTGAGCCTTAAAGGGCAACTACATTTTGCATCGAACCAGGATAATTGACGACAATCGTCGCCCTTTGAGTATCAGGGTAAAAGTATTATTGATCGACTTTCCTAATGTGGGAATGACCTTGATATTTTGGCACAACGTGTCAAAGGGCAATAAATTGTTTTATGACAGCTCAATTAATATACAGGAAGGTCGAAAATTGAAAAAACACGGCTAGTTTATTTAGTGTCAGGTGAAGTTATTGACTGACAACGATTTTTACGACGGCCTACGGATGATGTCAGAATCTTATTACGGAAAAATACTGGTGTAAAGGTCACTGTGCGATTGTATGAGGGAATGACAACTGATTCCTTTTCTTGATTTTTATGAATCTTTCTCGACACTCGAGGTTTAAAATAATTCAGTTTTGCTGCTAGGTAACATTTTTACCGACCAACATATTTTTTTAGTTTGAAGTATATAAGCAAACAACACATAACATACAATTGCGGTCAACACATAATATAGAAAAATATTGTATCACGTTTCATATCTATATACTACACAACTTTCTAATATGTAGGTTAGGTTACGGGGACTTTTATTGCACAAAATCGAAATCCTGCAGCAAGTTTTTTTTTTTAAATTACCAACGTTTCTAAAATAAATGCAAATTTCGTGCAAGGTGAAACAGCTATAAAACAGTCGCAAAAATAAAACGAAACATGTTTGAAATATATTATTTAAGATTCATGCGAAAGTGAAATAATATACGTTACATTGATTTACGCCTGAAATTATGTCCATTTTATTGAATGACTTTGAGACAAAGTTAAATTTAGCAAATCTGAAATGGGCCATTGATTCTGTTATTCTTTGGTAAAGAGTCAATTGACCATTATTCGGTAAGAACGTTTTGCCCGCAGCTATTGCGAAGAATCGCAATTTAAAAATACTGTTAGCATCGTTCATAAGTGAAATCTGGTTAATAGTTTTAACGGCGTTTTTTAAACGAGAATTCGCTTAAAGGATAAAAAGGTAAAACTGTTGTGTTTTTAACCTTTGTTTTCCCAAAAGTTGCCCAAAAAACCTAAAGTTAGGTGCATGAGCATCAATAAGCGATTAGTCGCGTAATTTAAATTGCGATACAATAAATAATTATGAACATGTGACTAAAGCACGCGGCTCAGGGACTGCGTGATCACTCCATGACAAAAACTTTTGATTTTAAAACGACGTTTGCGACCTTTGTGCCGATGTTAGGACTCCGAATTTCAACAACCCAAACCGTGCGATATTGATTGACCCTTAGTCATCAGCTAATTAGCCCCTACCTCATTTGCATGCAGCATATTTCGCCATTAGACGGCCTGCCAACACGTAACTCGCGCTCAAGGAGTTTTGCGCAATTATTCAAGTACATTTCCACTTTATCCGACGAAACATGATTGACCTTTGCTTTTTCGTAGGCCATGGAGGTGCGACAAGGCGCCATTTTTACATCGAAACATCACGTTCAATTTTCAAGGTCAAATATAATGTAGAAGGTCAATTCTCAACCAAGCGTCGTGATGGGGCAAGGGCGATGGTTAGGTCATGCCATTGAATTGCGATATGAGCGTAGTTTTACATGGAATTGCGATATGACCGAAGTTTTACATAGAATACATCTCGTTCGATTTTCGTGGTGGAAGTCCTAATGTATAACAGGCGTTTTTAAACTGGGATTCTCGGACACATTTAGGGTTGCTGGACTAGTTTTAAGGGGTCTATAAATGCCTAATTGAAATTTTAGTGTTTAAACTAAAAAAATGAAAAAACTGGTAGGGTTAATAGGGTTTAATGTATTGCTTTAATAATCGCTTTATAGGAACCAAAAAGTATTATTTTGGGCAAAAAATAATATCTTAGGCAAAAAATAATCTCTTAGGCAAAAATAACCACTTCTAAAGCTAAATTCGTGCCAACCAAGCTATAGTATAACGTTATAAATTGAAAGTTGGGCCAATTTAACCTATATAAATGCAATATTTGATTATGCCCGGTTTCAGCTGCTAGGAGGAAGAAACGAACACTGACGAGCGAAAATTCGGGGGTACGAACGCTTGCAGAATAACATGGGGGTTCGACAGGTTACCAAATGTTAAGAACCATTGATCTAGCAAAAAGACAGCTTAAAAGGGGTTTTCAAGGGCAAGTTGTTGCTCCCCTGACGGCGACCTTTGGAATATCGCTTACGTGCTCCGGTCCATGATATTCAGGCCCCACCGTAAATTCAAATGCGCTCAACAAAGACCCCTTGTGTTTTGCGTTGTGTGTTTTAGGTTTTTCGTGCCGTTTCGTCCGCGGGACCAGGCGGGTGTTACTCGGGCAGCGGAAAATAACAGACACACCCCTCTCGATATCACATGATGGAAAGTTTGAGCAAGGAAGGTGACAAACATGTATGGCCAGCGACTCTGAAATAAGACCCCAAAGTACAAGCAGTATACCCACCATTGAAACATACAAAACCCACATTGTATATCATTTTTTGGTCGCTGAGGTACACTTTATTTCAGTTAATCTTATGGAAGAAATAAAAGTGAAAAAGCTATAAGGAGATGTGGGTTATATTAAAATAAGTGACCGTAACTTTCTCATTTTTTATTAGTTCAGGCCATTTTGTCAGCAATCTTTTACAATAAAGATACAGATGCCGGCTCGACGAATGGCCTGAAATATTAAACAGCCCATGTTAAAAGGTTAATATTCTTCCTTTTTTGTGTGTAGTATTAGGGGTAGTGGAAAGTGCCAGTTAGCAAATACTTGGTATTTTTTTCCGACACCAATACCAAATGACGTCCTTTTTATGATCCAAAAAGCAAAACAGATAAAATGCAATGCTTAAAGGTAATTTTTTTCAGGGCATTAAGAAAAAATATGTTTTTGTACAAAGCAAAAATTTGCTTTATTGTAAACATTTTTTTCTAGATGCCACTTTTTTTTAATTTTCCTTTCAAGGTAAAAAAACACAACGCTGCTTTGGCGCAAATCACAGCCAAATACCAAATTAATCTCGTTTCGGATCGGCACCAAAACCAACCTAGTATCGGTATAGTAGCGATACTACCGTGGGTATCGGATTGCGGCACCAACCCAATGTTATCAGACATCCCTTGTATATAGTGGTAATTAGGATCGAACTTTTGCGCCCCTTTCTCACTCCAAAAACAGCTTCTGCTTAAAAAAAGCGATTCACCCCAATTAGGCAAACATCGTATGAAACTGACTTTATTCAAATTGATTATTTTCCGCGTAAGATAAACAACAATTATTTAAAAAAAAAAACAATATTTTTTAAAGACCATTTTGTTACACGATTAGAGCGATACTTAACCTTGAACTTGTCGAAAAAAGCCAAGTTCGTAAAGTGGAGAAAAATTGTTTTACAAATTTTAAGTACGGGTGAAATAAAAAAATATTTTCCTATAATACTATATAACTACGAGGTGACGTCGAAGAGATATCTCAACTTAATTCCAGTTTTTTAGGTCTATTTGTTATTAGACACTTTACATATTTTCTAAACAACACTATTTAGTTTTTACAGCAATATTTAATTTACTTCTGATTGTTAGTAATCTACAACTCCTGAATCAAATTATTTATATTTTTATATTTCGAGGGCGGACGCTCTCATTTGTTGTACCCCGGTTATGGAAAATTAATTATTTTCAGGGTGCTGGTACGATGATGTCATTCAGTTTGTCAGAGAATCATTACCAGAAGTTAAAAATCGCCCCATCAGCAAAAAATCGAAATTTTCCCCGCGACATCGCAACTAGACAAACAATGGCGCCACCTTGCACAAGACAAACAAGTCAAAGTTCCTCTTGCGATCGATACCAAGCAAAAAAACAACTTCAGGCGTCTATAAAAGACGGTTACCCACGAGATTTTCTTCACACTTCAAGCTACAACTTGAGAAGGAATCTTGCAGCAAAAGAAGAATTTTGAAAAAAACGACTCGACGAATATTTTCCGAAATGTTTTTGCGTGGAACGGTGACATTTTTGGGCTTGGCTCTTCTGGTTTTTGCAGAGGCCATTCCTATGGAGATTGAGGCGGTAAGATAAATCAATAGACTTTAAATTGAATATAGACTTTGATTTTGCTTAGTGTTTTATATTTCATATACTTCAGATAACAAATCCTTTTTTCCTTAGGAACAGTTCTCTTTTATGTCAAAAAATGCGCAAATTGTTTATGAAACTCATTATTTTAAGTGATAAAAATTCTGCTTTTCTTTTGTAAGGCCAATAACTTCGCATAATACGTATCCCTGCATTTGTTTTATTTATTTAAACTTGTGCGCAGCAAAAACACAAAGTTCTCCCTTTACGTCAAAAAATGCGCAAATCGTTTACGAAATTCAATATTTTTAAGACAAAATTTGCATTTCTTTCGTAAGGATAACAGAATTGCATAGAACAGATAAACGTAGCACTCATTTTTTTTCTAAATTGTGTTTGCAAACAGGCTTCGGAAGAACAAGCTTCAAGACAGAAAAGAGCCGCTTTGAGTGGTAGGTCTAGCATAAAAGATAAAACATTTACGGACGTTAACTCTTCAACTTTTTAAAACATATTTTCGCATTATTTTGTTGCAGATTTATGCCATGACTCTAGCGGAAAGCCAATCAGCGGTCCACCGTTTGAAAAACCTGGAGACTGTGACCACTTCTACCAGGTTTTTGCACTTTTTTACACTTCACATTTTTCCGCCTTTTCTTGCTATATACTTAAATGCAAAAAAACACACTGTGAATCTCAATTATGCGTCTAGTATATGTCGTTTTGCTTTCTAGTAAGCCTGTTTTGATAAAAAAGCGTTTCAGTCTGAAGCGTATCACCCTCATTTTTTTTCCTCTTAAATTAAACCACTAACAAATAAAAAAAATTGTATAAAGTAGATCTTCACGACGCTTGTTTTAGATGTAACTTCGTGACGTCACACTTTGAAGTAAATTTGTGACGTCAACCTACGACGTAATTTTGTGACGGCATCGTAAAAAAAATGCATATCCACGAACAAAATGCTGCCTGGCATATGTATATCAACACCTGGAATCAGCCACTTCGTAAATTAACTGGAAAAACACAGTGCTTGCTTACTCATATATAGGTTAAAACACCCTTTGACATTCCATCAATGTGGCTTCGGTTGCTTTGCAAAACATTAGGTTGATATTTAGGACTTAGCCTAATTGCCAGTTTTTATTTGCCAGGGTAAATGTAACAGATTGGAACATTTCCCTTTAGAACAGTTTTTAAGTTGTCGATGTTTTGGGTTGTTTTCAGTGTTCAAACGGCTACTTGTATGTGATGCCATGTGCGCCTGGAACCGCGTTTAACCCCGACATCGGTGTGTGCGACTGGCCTTACAACGTAGAAGGCTGTGGAACCGGTGGTGATCCAGTCCCGCCAGTCAGTTGTACGTATACAGTTTAGTTTTCTGCGGTAATCTGTCTTTCTGGCGCAAGTTAAACACAGTTTGCAATTGCTATAGTCTGCATAAGATTTTTTTGGCTACCCTCCAGTTCATATAACCAGTTGCAAATATGGGCAAGGCTTAAAATAAAATACTTTTCATATTTAAACAGGCATGTAAATTTTTGGTGATGACGTCATAAAGTTTCTAGGCATCACCTACATTTTTGATAATGTTTAAGCAAAACAGATAAACAAAATAACGTTCTATCTAACGAAAAAAAGGAAATTAAATTTGCGATTTTGAAATTGATTTGTTTTCGCGGAACGAAACTGGGAACAATAATGGAAACATAATGCAAATTATGAAATTTTCCAGGGAGATAATCTTACCTACTATGTTTCCGTGAAAAAACGAATACAGGTTCGTAGTTTTCAATTGGCGACAAAATACCATTTCTCTGTTTTATTTAAGGTTTGTGCTACGACAGCGACTTGAAACCAGTGACGAAGGGACCGTTCGAAAAACCAGGCGATTGCAACAACTTTTATCACGTAAGTCTTTTGGGTTTTTTTTGAGCAGGGGTGGATCCAGGGAGGCACGTAGCCATTACCCTCCCCCCCCCAAAAAAATAAAAATTATATATATATTGTATTACAAATAGGTATACAATTTGTTTTAAAAAAAAAAAAATATATATATATAATATAACTATGTTTTTAAAGTTATATACAAAGGCATTTTTTCACGCTGCACGCGATTGTTTTTCGTCTTTCCAATATTAAAAATATGCCACGTTTTAACGTAACGATGCCACGTTTTAACGTAACGATATGACGTAATTTGTGCTGTCACGTTTTGACGTAACTCTGACTTCAAATTGAAACTTTTTTCATATCGCCTACATACGAAAACCAACCCTTGCGTACCCATACTTCAAACACGCTAACTTATATATTACATTTGTACAGTGCGTAGATGGGAAATTGGAAACCCACTCATGTCCGTCAGGTCTTGCCTTCAACCCTGACACCAAAATGTGCGATCACCCACACAACGTTCCAGGTTGTGGGGCGCCACCAGTTTGTACGTACTTGTTTATATTGCAGTTTAATACCGTTTATCGAATTAACAGTGTTGTAAACAAGCAATTTTGAAATGATTCACGTCCCAATCAATAGATTAGTATAATTACCTAAGTCCAAGATAATTATTAATGCAAAAAAAAATTCAATAAAAATTTGGATCAACACCGATACTGCAACTTGACATCGGATATTGGTTCCGATTCAAAATTATCAGATATCCCTGTAGCTAAGTTTATAATTAGCGTTGTATGTGTGCTTCCAAAAGGTATGTGCTTTAACGAGGACATGGAACCAATCAGCACAGGCCCATTTGAAAAGGCGGGCGACTGCGACAACTACTACAAGGTAACCGTTTTGACAAATTCAATTTACTACTTATTCATTTTAAAACAATGCTTTCAAATATTTTTTGGCTTACAGCATCATATGGAATATACATCGCACACTTCCTAGCATTTAATTTGTTTAGTATCAAGTTAGCAAAATTTAAGAACACGCATCAACAATGTTGGAGGCCATTTTTTTCATAGTCTACCTTGTAAAGTCAAATAATTCCATTAATAACCTTACTGAAAGAACAGTATTGGCAAAGCAGTGGCTCGAGACCCGCAAGCGTATGATGTTTGTAATGTTAGATATATAGTGAACAATATGGTATGCCAATTTGCCTAAAGTTACAAATTGAATTGGGCAGTTACTCAAATCCTTATCTATAATTTTAAGCATGATCTATATTAAACGCGTTAACAGGGTGATTGCATGGAGGTCTTGGATATTTTTAATCAATACATATTGTATGCGTAGTCTACTTATTATTGATGTTGTGTACCGTTTCCAACAAATCTGACTATATATGTGTAAGTGAGGATGAAACGATTATGTTCTGACCATGTGTCAGGGGTTGCTCTTCTTGGGTAACACAGTACGCTTGAGTCGCACTCGAGACTCAACAAAGTCGGTTTATTACGCTGGAGTCGGATTCGGGGCTCGATTAAGACTTACGTAAGACTGCCGATTCCCGAGTCCAACGTGCGCATGCGCAGTACCAAATTTTTAAACCGATGGCAGCAAACTGTGAATTGAAAAGGTAGAACATTTTGAAATATTTTCCAACCATGTGTTATGGGTGGGTGAGTTATATCAAACCCAGCTAAGTGGATTGCTGTATATACACCGCATTTTTGTTACGTAAATGGGTGGAATATAGGCTGCAAAGTCCTAATAGGAAAAGAGGCTCTACGAAGTTGGCAATTTGGCTAGAGTTAGAATCGACTTTATTTATTAGGAGGAATTCGTGCTCGGAAGTGGGCTATTAACAGACCCACAACCCTGGTCTCTAGATATCATTTAACATTCAGAGCGGCAACCCGGTTCGATGAACATAGCATTTAAACTAACCAAAAAAACAACGTTTTTAAAAGTGTATCGACGGCAACTTGCACACGATTGCATGCGATCCTGGAACCGCTTTTAACCCTGCAACCTCATCATGCGGCAGCCCAAGCAGCGTACCAGGCTGTGGACCGGTCAGTGGAACAACACCTGGACCATCAGGCAAGCCAAACTAGTTCAAAACTACTTATATTATGACTGATGGACTGTTGATGTGCGCCGACACATTTTAAGGTTTATACCAGAGGTTTTTAAACTGTGCGTCGCGACGCCCTGGTGAGTTGTTTCAATTTTCTAAAAAAAGAACGTCGCACACTATTTGCGTTTTGTATGTATACTCGAAGGATCACTAATTAATTGCATAACTGTAAACAGAAAAAGTAATTTAAAGCCCATGTTATTCGATTTGCTAGTATTATATCGTAATGAAAAATGGTAAGGGTTCCAAATACAGAACCGGATTGTGACGTATTAAAACTGTGCGTCGCGACGCGATGGTGCGTCTTTTCAATATAATTGCCTTACACGCGCGATTAAACTCATTGTGACCGAAATAATGCAGCAACCTATTATAATTCTAAGATACAACAAACAAATAATAAATCAATAAAGATAGATTTCTATCGCTTGGTTCGTCGCAAGACCAACAAACTTTTCCAATTGAGTCGCACGAAAAAAAGTTTGACAACCACTGGTTTGTATTATATAGAAACTCCGCATTAAAGCTTGTTTGCGACAACAACTTGTACATAACTGAACTCGTATCAAGGGGATTTTATTTCAGCCAAAGTTACGAAATTTCTTCACCTGTTTGCTAGTTTGTTAGGCGTTTGATTGGCGGATTATTAATTTTAATATTGTTAGTAGAAGTAGTAATTTGAAGCCAGTTTTATCACGTCTGCTAATGTTGTGTCGTAATAAAAAAAGTAAAGGTTCCAAGTTTCCAACTCTAAAGAACCGGTATGTCACCCCATGTACATATTGTCTGGCACTTATTACTGCGGCCGATTCAGAAGCTACAGTCAATGCTCTATATGGAGTTGATAGAAACTTTATTCTGGTACTGTGTGGCACATGAGGGCTTGACAAAGATTTGACAATTAATGTGGGTTGTATACAGGACCATCATGCAAAGGACCGAACGGCGAACCTTTGAGCACAGAACCCTTTGAAAAGCCCGGCTCTTGCACACAGTTCTACCAATGCGGAGCAGGTAAGACTTTGATTCCAAGCCATAAAGGAATCAGGTGGCAGTATATAAAGACAATTTTTATTGATTCTCGACAAGCTTTTGCCCAAAACAATTTGACCTGACATATGCGCCCCCTGATTACCCTATTTAGAATTAGACAAATACGGCCATTCACAAAGGTTTTAAGTAATGTTTCTTAACCTATTTAGGCGCCTTTACCCATGAAAAGAGCTTGTTGGGTTTAAACAGGTACTTTAAATAATGCAAAACTGCAGCCTGATCTAAAATGTTGAATAAACAACTTCGGAACGACATATTAACAAAATAGGGATTACAAACGTAAACAAATGGATCGCTGAAGACTACTTCTTTCAGCTGTTCAAATACAGCATCTTACATCACTGTTTATTCAAAGATTAATATAAAAAACAATTGCCAGCCCAAGTAAACAGTACAGTGGTTCGCATTACGCCACACTAGTTTATTGTGCATTCAGTAACTTGTGACTTTAGCTAATGACATGAATTGACAAACGTTTTATCAGTTTGATTGCACTTGTTTATTCAAATGGTGGTTGTAACGCTCCGAGTGAAGTTAGTTAATTCTTGTTTCGCATTTGTATTTACATGTAATACTAATTATAATGACTTGGATTGATCAAAGAATGACTTATCAAGGACTAAAGTTATTTATAAAAAGAATTGACTGGAACTTATCATGGAGAACAACCGGTTTTTAACACTGCTTATCATATGACCTCGCCCATTTGAAATAAAATATACTTTAAATAGTAAATTTTCGTTTTAAAAAGTAGTGAAAGAGTTTGTCATTTTTATTTCCAGGTATCCTTTACACCCACAACTGTCCCGCAACTCTGGTCTTCAATCCAGATCTTAAAGTTTGCGACTATTCTTACAACGTGGCAGGGTGTTAGTGTTTTACTCTGTAGCGCTACTCATCTGTAAGTTATGATGTTTTATGACTAAACCTTTAATTTCGCATAAATGTCAAAGGGTGCAATTTTAAAATCAATAGGACAAAACTACTAAGATTAAAGTAAGAAATTAATTTATAATAATTTTTTTACACGCATCTCAAAAGAGGCTGACATAAGCCTTTATAAAAGTTATAATATGCTCTTAAGCAAAATCTCTACCGAAATTAACTGCAGCAAAAACGTCACAATATCTTTTAACGTAAAGTTGGGAAAATTTATGTGACTTGACAAGTTGGGTTTATACGTTGATTACTTTTTCTTTCAGACAATAATCATCAATGCAAATCCAATCACGCAATTACATATCACGCGCAATGATGTACATCAGGGGTCTTCATCAATCAACCTCTCACGTATACAACATGTATGGCTATACAATTAAACGGTATAGTTGTCCACTGACAGTATAGTCCAATTCATCACAGACTTTTGACTGCTTTTATACATATCCATACTTGTTTAAGACTGTCAACTCCGAAATTTAACATGCAGAATTACTCTAACTTGTTTAAGCGTTCACTTTTAATATTAAACCACAGTGTATTAAGAGGTTATTAACTGTTCCCCACTGTAAAATCGTGCGATTACACTTATATACGCTTTCGCAATCTTTAATAAAGCATACAATCAATGAAACATGTTGTGTGATGTAATACGTAGCAATGCGTCACTTAGATGGTGTCAGAAAGACCGTACAGATGCCGCAACTGTTAGCAATCTTCAACATTAAAGCGCATTATTAGACCCACTTAACGCTTTTAATCTTGTGCATTTCATTGGTTTGAAACTAAAAGAAAGTACATCAAAATTAAAGGTAAAAGTACTACCAAAAGGTGTCACTTTCATATCATGGATTATTATAAATTACACATTAATTGTTTATCTTAATATTGCAAAATCATAAACACGCATACTGAAATGTTTTTGACGAAATTTTAAAAACTTTATAACTGCTAGCGGTGCTAAAGAGCAAACTAACATACGGTGCTCTTTAAAAAATAAAAACGAAACAGTAAGTGTGTTTTCCAAGACTCTATTACGTCGAGTTCTTGTTAAGCAGTTTTAAGGCAACCGGTCAAACAAACTTATTTAGTGCTTTCTATAGTTTTCACAACCGTTGTGCAACTTAAAAAAAAATTCCCCATAGTTTTGATAGTGTTTTGCAAGTTACGATGCAAGTCACAGTTTGTTTGGAAAAATTGTACAACAAAAGTAAAAAAACTGCGATGATCAAATTTCTGCAACGTAACAAACAAACTAACTAACGATTTAAAAACACGGGTAGAAACGTTTTTGTTATTCTTATGGGTAAAACCTTTTTTGTTTTATCGTGCGGCATGTGTGTTGTTTCGATTTTAATTCTTCTGCGCTTTTAGCCAAAAAACAACGTTTTTTATCACTGGTCAATTTGACAAAGGTATGCTAGATTCTATTATGCTTTCACGGAATAAGAGTATTTAAATTTTATTATTTTGTTAACGGTTTATGATATTTTAAGTCTTCGCCTTGGGCTCACTCAAGTAATCCAATTTAATTTGTTTGACATCACGTTGTTTGTTTGTGCAAACATTTTGGCCGACAGTTTTCTCCCATTGTGTTTTTTAATGTTGCAAATATGCTCTGAACATTGATACGACTGCTGAATACCAAAACAATAACAAAAACCCGGCCAGTTTGAGTGGAAATCTTTTACATTTTTTTAGATTGTAGACTCTTCTTACATATACGAAAAAATTATCTAACTATTGTATGAAATCCACTTAGCCAGTGCTTTTCAACTTTTTGTTGTTCGCGACACACTATTTTTACCAGTTATAATTCAAATTGTTGTATAGTTATTACATTAAGACAATGTAAGAATGTATCGATCGAATAGAAAACTATAACATAATAAAATGCCTCGCTGCTTGTTGAAATAACGTTAAGACACGCTAATCGGTACCGAAGCTGTCCTTCCCAAACATCAGTTACAACCATCAGTTTTTACAAAAATACAAATTTTGCGGTATGTAAGTTTTCGTTTAATCTGTAACGCTTTCAATTCAGCAGTTTCAAGCGTTTAAAATCTTAAAAGGTTAATGAATTGCGAGCCACAAAAACTGTAATTCCTTCAGACACTTAACACCTTCCTAAACAAGCACCCGTGACCAGTAAAGTGTCTACACTGCGTTGTAGGTTACTTGACAAATACTGCCGTAGACGTATTACAATATTCCTACACTGTTCTCGAATTTGTCCTAAGAGTCAAAGTTAGTGATTCATGACTTGTGTGCGTTAAGAGATTCTCAAGGAATGCACAGAACCCTTTTTTGTAGAAAAAAATATTCGTATTAGATTAACGTATAGGCAAGAAAACCGATAATATTCATATTTACCTATTGTCTTGCAGTCTAGTTAGGGTAATTTTCAGGTTTTCAAAACACTGTTTTGCAGAAAGCTTGTCGCGATTTATTTTTTGATTTTCCGTTTGTGCTGCAAGCCAAAGGTTGACACTGGAATACGTAAATATATAAGTAACAAGATTTTTTTAATCAATTTGTTGTATTATACAAATACTTGACACATTAACCCAAATTAAATAACAGCATTTGAGAGGGAAACATTCGCAAACAACGCAAAGTATTCATAGGTTTAAAAAGCAGACAAAGCACTCGAATATGTAGGGCCTTTTGAAAGACTCCTGCAGTAAGACCAAATTAGAATAATATCATCGTCAAAATAAAACACATATCGGTATGAACCAAATAAGGACTAGCCGTAATAACGTCTAAATTAGAACTTGACCTTATGCTTTCTGAATAAGTCCAAAAAAGCCAGAATAAGACCGGGACAACTTTTCTTTTACATTCCTAACTTCAATACAAACTCCACTAATAATTTCAACCCTAACCCAATTGATAACCCGAACCATTGCTGCAAACAAGACCAAGCCGTTCAAACTACGGCGCCAAAAGTCGGTGTAAAAACGGCTGATTGCTGAACTGAGGCGCCCAATCTTTCCAACCCCTCTTCCTATACAGTTTTAGGTGCTGTTTTTTTCCACTTAGTTCTTATTCCGATGAGTTTAGGACTTATTCCAACAAGTTGGTCTTGTTTCCATGACAATTTAAGAAGTTTGTCATTTACTTAGTTAAAATAGGCAAAATACAGTTTTGGGGGGCATGGCCACGCGTATCATGCTTTTAAGTGTTTTAGGGTTTCAAACGATTTACCACACAAACACCGTAAAAATCTGCCCTTTGTTGTATTCCTCTTACCTACACAACAATGCCTTCACACGACCCACCGGAATAAAGCTCTCGAGTTGTAGCACCAAACAGAGAAAAAGAACCTTAACCAGGTCAACCAGCGATCGTCGGTCTGTTTTGTAAGTTTGATTTCTTGGTCTCCAAAGCTTCGAAAAAACAACAACAGCGCAGAAAATACTCGAGACTGCATGATTAGTAAGTCACTCGGTCAGTCAGGTGCGTGTATCGACGGTGCGGGTGGAAATACGGCAAATCGGTTGCGTGACGTGTTATTATTTGTCCCCCGAATTTTGTAAGGCGGTCGGCTTAGTGACGACATAGCGAAAGCGAAGAGTGCTGAGTAAGGCTTTTGTGGCAAGAGAAAGGACGCACTGTCTATTAAGGTTTCGAACAGCAAGCTGTTGTTTGGCGCTGCAGCCGGTGTGAGTCAGGGGTTGTTGTTTATTATTCAGGAAAAATAAGGGGTCAAAAACACTAGCGTTCGCAAATTCAGCTGAGATAATGCTAAGTTGATGTTGCGTCTATTCGAATACACGTTTTATGTTAAAAATGCTTAAAGAGTTATTCGAAACGTTTAAAATGCTGCCTACTTTTGTATGGGCTTGGATATTTATTCTACGTCTAACTACAACCCCCAGCCATTATCTTAATATTTATTCAATACGTTCACATAATGCTATCTACTGCTGTGTGGGCTTTGATATTGTTACTTCGTCACATGTGTTAGTATTTTCGGTTGTTTATGCCAAGTTCATCGGTTAAGATGTCTTAGTCTTTTCTAAATGTAAGATTAAATTCATATCAAAATTGATGTAGATTCGTTTAAAACTTTTGCCAGTTCGAACGAACAGTTTAGGCAAGTTTGAGTTAAACAATTTCATGTAACCTTTACAGACGAGCGCATTCAAGGCCCACTCGCCCGGCGCCAATTTCCTGCCTTAGAAAAAAGGCGAGACCTTGCACAGCATGAACAGACACTTTCAATGCGGCTCTTTCTTGAATACGTGGATGCAACGCGTCTAGTCTGGCGGCAATCGTTTCCTTGCATTCAGTTTGAAGACGGCGCTCTTAAAAGGATTAAAACCGAAGGCCAAATTCACTTCCTCGTAATTCGTCACTAAACCTTTCCTTTCAAGGCCCTTTTTTGCGTTTTTTGTCATAACAGGCAATGTTGGCCTGTTGCTTTTAATATCGATTCAGAAACGCTTTACACATTGTGACGTCACCCAATGTCGCCTCGTGACGTCATATCAAATTCGCAAACCTAAAAAACTCGCGACGAATTGCCCTAAGTGGATCTATCTTGTCGCCTTGTCTAGGGTTTGCTTTTGCGGTGATAAACAAACCAAGGATAAGAGGTACACAAACATAGCACACCCCTTCGTTAACGGCAAAGTCAAATTTGCAAACTACAGGTTTCACTCAAAGCAAACGAACGATAAAACCTACTTGAAAAACCAACCACCAATCCTCAACTCATGTACACAATAGTTTTCTCTTTTGACGATTCTCGTATGTCATCACAGTGTTAAATGTTTGTAAAGCAAAGGCATAGAGGCTAGTATATATAGGTATATATTAAACAGGCTTTTGTTTTTCCAGAGATGCACTGCAGCATTACAGCCAAAGTTGCAAAGTTTGAAAGGTATTTGAGATTTTTTTTTAAATTAGGAGAGATAAAAATTAACGAATTTGCGATTTTTAAAACTCAATTTGGCGATTAGTGTTAAAGTAGTCTTAACTTAGTGATGTGATGTTGGAAATATTGGGCTGGCTATATAATCTTGTTGGAAGAGTGACAAAATCGATAAAAGCAAAAATCAAACCTTTGAACAAATTAAATTCTAGTTAAAATTGTTCAAAAATCAGCTACAATTTGCCGCACCATATAATAAATATCAGTGCACTGCTTTAATTAGAGGCACAATAGAATCTATCAAAGTCGATTATATGTTGACATGAATTGTCTTGTTTTTCGAGTCTGGCTGTGTGCCCTGATATGCGCGTTGCTGAGTCTGCACACCGCACAGCGTACGCCTTGTTTTTGCATGCCTTGCACGACTGCACGTGTTGTTACAAGTTTGCACACCGTCTGAACTGCCACGACGGCTGGCCCGCAGTTAAGTAGGCCCCCTACGAAGTAGGGCCGTTTTATTTTGCACGCAAAAACTTGGGGCTTTTCCTTTGTAAAATCTGATTACCAATGAAAAATCGGTCAAATTTACACTGAAAAATCCGTCAAAATACCACTAAAAATCGGCCAAGTTTGCAATGAAAAATTCCAACAAAAAACAACTGAAATTCGGTCAAATTAGCACTAAAAATCCAACGAATGTGCACTAAAATATCCGTCAAAATACCACTAAAAATCGCTCAAATTTGCAATGAAAAATCCGTTAAAATACAACTTAAAAATCCGTCAAATTAGCACAAAAAATCCGTCAAAATTCCACTTACCAATTGGTCAAAATACCACGGAACAATTGGTCAAAACAAATCGGTAAGATATTAGATAGACGCAGGATTTACCCAAAATATATTTCATTCGCCGTTGAAGTAATATCACATAAAAGAAAGGTAATCTGTTCTTAAAGATTTTACCGTGTCCATTAGGGAAAACAGATTGGGCCATTCTTGACAGCACTAAAACATATCGAAATAAAATCGGTAAGTCATTGGTAAAGTAGGGTGGACAAGAGAGTAATCTTGTCTTAAGGTGTTAAAAAATACCATCGCTCGATTTAAAACTCGTAACAGGATAGTCAGGATAGTCACAAAGTAGTTACATTATATAAGCAGAATCGCAGCATAAATGTGGCCTCTATTTAAAGCTGTCAAAAAGAAGCCCTAACACGGCTCGTTCCGGCCTTGTTCACCTGTGCAACGATGCAAATGATTTGAGAAAAAAACGAAGCTGTCTAAGCACCCCGCAAAACCACCTGCTTTAAAGTAGGGCGCCGGTAACCCGCTGTTTCAGACACCGAGGGTTATTGCTCGAAGCACTTTGGGTCGCGTGTTAAAAAAGGCTTAGGCATAAGTGTTTTTATGTTGCTGTCAAAAGAGATTTTCGAAGGATGGTTTGGTTTCAAATTTTTAAGAATAAACCGTCCTTATTTCTAGGATTTGTCTTTGTCTTCCAGAACTTCACTTTGAAATTATAGTTCTTATTTGTAAGAAATGTGACACAAGTCCTTATTTTGCAGGATTGTTCACAAACTATTGTAAATGCAAACCTGTCTATACCATCCTAAATTTCAATAGATTTTACGATGAGAATTATATTTATTTTATTTTATTGTGGTAAACTGATAATTTCGCTACTAAATCGGTGTTTCGCATAACAATAGAGTTAACTTGCTAAAATACGACAAAACGGAGACAAAAATTTTAGCTAGGATTATATGTTTGGAGAAAACGTGAAAATAACTTTATTTTTCTGTTCTTTGGTAGGTTTAACTAAACTGATTCATCCGGTAATTAAAAACCTTTCGTTTTACTTTTGCTAACGACACGTGTCACCGAGGAATCGCCACGGCAGATTGAGAGTTCAGACGACCTTGCCAGAGCGTTTGCCGACTATAGGCTCGCAAAACTGAAAACATGGGCGTTCTTACGCTTTTGCTCGTTGCGTCTGCTGCATCGATGGCTGCCAGCATGCCAGGTAAGTCTAATTGGTCCCGGTATTTCAGGTCTGCTAATATACTAGGAATCTCAACATATATTTTAACATGAGCATCGCAACTGCTGGCGATTATAACGATTTTGGATGAAATGCCCAGAAAACCAAGACGACAATTAGTATTACTGTAATGTTTGCTCTAAGTATAACTTTTAGGAATTTTCAATCGAGGGCTGGATATAAAACTACGCGTTAAACTTTTACATGATTGAGAAGTAAACATCATTGAACTAAAACATATAGTAACCTCTGTAAAACTGTCATGATAGTTTAAGGTTTATCACATATGTAATTATCCGGCAAATATTTTTTATTAAATGTACCGACACTTTGATAACCTTTTCAGAAAATTTTCATCAGGGCTATGATATTGCAAACTGGAAAAGCATATATAGCAGTCAAACAATAAAGAACACAATGGAATACGTTTAAACATCGTCACATTTAATAAAAAAAGTATCTGTCAAGGGAACAATTTTACAATTGATACAATGCCTGGCAGCAACAGTATATTCATTTAACTTATATTTGCATTCGACAACATTTTTCACATCTGAGATTTAGTTTGGTGATTTCTGACTGACAATGTCAATAAAACGACCATAATGATTGCTCTCGCTTTGTGTTCAAGGCATGATGCCGTACAGGTCGTACCACTGCGTTGACAAGCAAGGAATCCAGCATCCCATCAACTCGCATTTTACCCGGGCCGACGGCTGGAAGTGCCGTTGCGAGTTGGATGGGACGGTTACTCGACTCTCCTGCCAGTCGCCGCTTCTCACAAACTACCCAACGCGCAACAGAAACATGGGCTACGGTGACACCTCGCGTCTCGCCTACAACCAGCGCATACAGCCTTTAGGTTTGTGCCACAAGTTTTTTTTTGTTTTTTTATACTGTATAGCAGTTTGGTTTTCAACATATCTGTCACACTGCATTAGGTTTCTATCGCTTGTTTCTGTTACAAATTTTCACCGAGTTTGTTTTGATTATATTGTTTTAGCTTTTATCACACAACGTTTTAATTGTAGGCTTCTAAGTTTTTGGAATATATTAAAGAATATATTTAAGAGGGATATTAAATCGCAATGTTTTATCTTTTTGGGAACTCATTACAACTTTTGCCTAATTTACAGACGTTTAAGCCTTAGGGTTTGTTTTGTACGATTTTTAACACATTTTTAAAGGTTGGTGTTAGAAGGTTTATTTTCATAAGTTGTTATCATCGAATTTAGGTTGTTATGACCTATATTTATGTTTATACCTATATATGTACCTATATTTATGTTTATGACACTTGCATATAGGTATTTCATATTTGCTAGAAGTTTATTTTGAGTTTTATCATTTTAGGTTTGTCTCAAAACTTTCTGTATAAAGAACTACAAAAATGATTTTAACACCTGATTAACACAAAATAGGTTAAACAAAAGTTGTTTCTTACCTGAACATAGTCTGTCATGTGAAAATAAATTCTTTTTAGCCGTGTGTGTGGCGAACGGTCAGGAATATGCAGTTGGACAAACTTGGATGATGAATGGCATGTCTTGTGTTTGCAACGAAAATTCGTACTACAGATGCAAAAGTGGACTCCTGCCAGTAAGTTAACAATCTGTGTTATCAGATATTTAATTAACCTAAAGAAATGAACATTTTACTTACCAGTCCGAAAACAGAATAGACTTTTCCGTGTACAATAGATTTCTTCGTGTTTGTCACAGACAGTTAATTTGCTTTAAAATTCCGACACAACAATGTAACCTAAAAACAGCAGATTTAGTATTTAATTTAGCAAAAATCTAGGAAAAAAGACTGCTTTACAAAGACATTCCCGCGTGATTTCAGTACTGTGACGTAACAATGTTGCTCAGCCCAAGTAAAAACAGCCAGTAAAGAAAAAAACTGTTGTTTATTAGGGTTTTTACTTAGGCTAATCGGGTTTTGCAAAGTAAACCATCTTTGAAGTTAAATCTGGGTTATTTGCGCATTGTTGCAAAACTGCTTTAAGAAAGGACTTAACAGTTACTGGTGTCTGCTCTGCTTTTAATTAGGTAAACACCAGTTCGGATTTTATAGTTAGCCGCTACCTAAATTTGCTAAAATAAACAGGTTTAGATTTGTAAATCCCATGGCTATTTAAACCAACACAGCAAATTCGTTTAAATATTTGCCGTCTTGGCAAAACTTGTTTAATATTGCTTAAAGTTCCATGTTTAAATTTTAAAACTAATTGTATCGTTTGTTGTTCAGGGTCAAAAACACCGTGCAGGTCATTAGTAAGCAAATATTCTTCGGAATTTAGCGTACACTTGCTGAAAGCTGTTTCAAATACCTATATTATTATGGAAGGCTTCGTATTCATGCAATGTTGTTCAAACTTAGGCTGGCTACAATCCCAGCCTTGTACAGCGTACCATAGACCCGGCAGATGACAGGTGCAGGAGCAGGGCTTTTCGGAACACGGAGAGATTCGCAGTCCAACAGCCCGGCGGATTCTTCTCTATTTGCTCTTGTGTGGGCACCGTTGCCAACTGCGAAGGTATGCTGTCGTATAGGGTTAGTTAAATAATAAGGCGCTTATCAATTAATGAAAATTTAGAAGTGCAAAATGCAATGCGGTTATATCAGTGTTTGTTTCAACCTTCGCGACCTAAAGATGGGTTGTTTGATTTGGTTGGTTCGCCGACTGTAGTAGTTCACATGGGTAGATTTATTGAGATTGGTTCTAATCAACATGGCCTCAAAATTTGGGATAATTGCCGAAGCAATGTTTGCGTTTTCTTCACAGTAATTTGGCACAACTTTGAATTGTTAGCCATCAATTGAAATGTAATGCCTTAATGGTAACGCTGATTTCTTGTAAGCTATCCAGCGCTTGTATTGAGTGTAAACACTACAGAATATATGCCAATAAAAGGGTATTTATTTTTTTATATAACATGTTGCTACTAGGCATAATATATATTCTTAGTGACAATATAGACCAAATTTTAAGCTATACTCAACAACGAATTTCTGAGGCGTATTTTTGCGCCAAAATAACATAAAACGTTATCGCGAATGAAACAAAAAAAAACGTCGTTTTAAAACATCCCCCCTATCCCCTGTGTTGCCTGCAGTGCCAACCACTTCAAGTGATATGTGCCAGTTTCCGTTTTTGTACAACGGCGAGGTCTTCTCGACCTGCACAAGTCAGCAGGTGGGTCAAGCACCAATCTGCGTAACCAGCCCGGCGTCGGCGGCAAGGCAGACCATTTCAAGCTGCATCACCAACATACAGGGTAAGACTAGACGCCGTTACGCCTGTAATTGGGGTTTGTCGGATGGGTTAATAGGGGGACGGGGTTCGAAGAGTGTTTGCAACCATGCACAGCGCTTTTTGCTGCTAATTGCCTTTCGCGTTGATAGTTGAGAGGGATTTACAGTGAGTTTTAGCGGGTTGACAAATTTGAAGTGTGATTGCACACTGATTTGCATAATACGCCACGAATTACTTTGTGGAAATATACATTAAAAAACATTTCACGTAGAACGAGCATCTAACATATTTTGAACGTTTGGAATAATAATTTTCAACACGCATTTGTGAAAATGAATATAATGATCATGCTGAAAATGAATAAAGTATTATTCGAAACGTTAAAAATATGCTACCTACTTGAGTATGGGCTTTGATATTCGGTATACGTCTAACTACAACCTCGATCTATTTAGCTCCAAAAACATTTTAGTTAATTACTTGAGTACACCTAAAAATCGCAACTTATAGTAACAATATGGTATAGGTCAGGTCACGGATTATTATAAAATCCAATAGCTATGCTTTTTAGTCGGATGTATTAGGTAAAAACGTAATTCAGGCGAATTTCGTACACCCGCATTTTGCCGGCACCTATCATGAATTGCGCTTTTTGTATAGAATTAGAATTGCCCCCCGACCGATAAAAAGGTTGTGGCAACGTAATCGACATCATGCCTGCGTGTAGCGCTCCTTACGTCGACTGTAGGGTCCTGGCGTGCTCGCCAATTTGTTGCGCCAAAAATGCTGGATCCTCTACTTAATGGCCTGTCGGTTGCCTGAACGCTACACGAGGCTGATAATATAATTGTTATAAATGCAGTCTAAATACATGCTAATGCGAAAGGCGTAAAACGATATGCGGCCATAGACACAAAGAGGGCTTGAACATTTAATTGCAATTTCAAATCGGTCTCCCAGCCTGCCCAAACCTGATTGCCAACTGAAACACAATCTTTACCAAAAGTCTGGGTGATGAGAAAAAGGTGTGAGTGCAGAAGGTGACCAATGATAAAAAGGTGCCAGTGTAAAGCGTGGAAAGATAAGAAATAAAACTTCCGTGTAACAGAATTACTCCGTGACAGACGCATATTAATATTTTTTTGTAAAAAATAGTGGTTTTCAAGTAAGATTCCCGATATTTATGTTCTTAGTTTACTGAAACGTATATTTATTGTTCATAGAGAAGCCTGTTTTCGCCAAAATCAGTATTTTAATAAAATTAGTCTTTATTATATTTTTTCTTTTTTACATAAGGGCGGCTTAAAATATAATTTTGGATAAAAAAATATTCGTACGGCTTTGAAAAAAAGTTTTTTTCTCGCAGACCTGGACAGATACTACGGCTTCGTTTTCACCCACGGGGGTAACGCCAATGGGGCTAAATGTCACTTTCCCTTCACCCTTGGTGGACAGCAGCACTACAGCTGCGTAACGGAACTGAACAGACCAAGCTGGTGCGCTACTACGGCGAACTACGACGTGGATGGAAGATACGGATACTGCCGCGGTAAGTTATTGAGAATTATTAGAAGCTGTGAAAAGAGCAGAGGTCGTGATTAGAGATACCCGGTACGTCTTTCACTCCGATGGCAATACTCAACAGCAGTCTTTTAAAACGAAAATTTCAATTTCCAAACGCACCGTACGCGATTTTTTCGAGCTCTTTGTGTACTGGGTGTTTCAATATTTATGTTGCGATGTTTTGATAAATATTTCATTTCGATTCACCTTTACCCCTTAAATATTCAACCTTTGAGTCCTATAGTTGCAATGTTTTTTTCCTTTTGTAATTTTAAGTGTAATCCTTCCAGAAAATTATGTATTTTTTTTAGTAATGACTTTCTTCTATTTCTAAACCTGCCCTAAAACACACAGTCTTGCTAATTTGGCAGTCTTGCGCAAAACTCCCCTAAACTCCCAATAACTCTCATACTTTTGCTCCCCATTTCTCCATTCAAGTTGGATGTGTTTTGATGAATGTCCCATTTTGATTTACCCTTTATCCCTTAAATGTTTAACCTTTTAGTTTGCGTAGTTCCATTATATTTTTCCATTTGTAATTCTAGCATAGTTCAACCAGAAAAACGAATTAAATGCAACGCAACAAACTTGCATTATACAGCTTCCCCTAAAACATTGTAGCACTGTCAATTTTGCAGCCTTGCGCCAAAATCCCTCCCAAACTCCCACTCTCACTTTTTCGCTGCTCATTGCTCCTCTTGCTCCGTGCAGCTCGTCGCAGTTCTGGCACCGTGTTCAACAGACTGGGCGAAAACGTCACGCTCGAGTGCCGATACGATGACGTACGGGGAGAGACGCCGAACATCAAGTGGTACAAGCTGACCGGCGACCATCGCCAGCACATCTACACCTATAACGGCGCCACACAGTCCGGAGAACCCGTGAGTGTTAAACTGTTATCCCAGTGGTTCTCAACAATTTTCCTCCCGTTGATCATAAAACTCAATTTCGCCATAAGAAAATCAGCACTTGTGAATTTGTCAATATACGAAGATACTCTTAAAAACCTTAAGTTCTTGCGTACTAAATTATTAGTAATTTACTTAAATCTCTTTAAAATCTATTAGTTTAAGCTCTTGCGTACCAACTTTCTGGGAATCACCTTAAAAAATAACTCCTAATTACGGACCCCCGTGAGTTTTTAACTGTTAGCCTAGTCCCAGTGGTTTCTTACCGTTTTTACCCCGTCGACTATTTTAACCGCTTTTCAAAACTCAATTCTCATTTGAGAAAAAAAAAACTGATAAAGTTGTGCGTTCTTAGACGGTCTCCAGCTATAGGACCGAAATAAGAACAACATCAACAACGAACTAAAACACAAAAAAGACCAGAATATGACAGAATAAGTCGTAATAACGTCTAAATCACAATAAGTCCTAAATCGACCGGAATAACACCGAAATGGCCAGACACCAAAACGGCCAATGCCACGCTGATGACCCCGTTCGCCCCACACCCTCTCCCTGCAGTTCCAGGCGTTATTTTGGCTTTTAGGCATTTCCGATAAATTTAGAACTTATTCAGACGATTACTGGGTATTTGGCTTTATTATGTCGTCGGTTAATACTACATGGTTTTATAGATTGTTCTGCTTTAGTTATTATTGCTCTTTGGGTTTTATTGCGTGTTTCCTCTTAGACTGCCACTGCCGGATTCTACCGCACCCGTATCTCGATGCCCAACTCCCGCCAGCTGCAAATTGTCAACATGAGGATTGAAGACGCCGGTACCTTTGAGTGCGACGTGCATTTTCCTGGACGACAGGACGCAGTACAGTTGACTGAAGTCAGTGTGGTGAGTGCCGTGTCTTGATCAGTTTTGTTTTTCGTTTAGGTTTAGGGAGTACGGCGACGGCGAAAATTGCCAAATTTTCACGGCGAAAATTGCCAATTTGGTGGCTCAACTATCTCGCTTTTGTGAATGGAGCGGATAAAACAAAGCGGCAACATTGTGAATCCGCTTGGGCCTTTAAACAACTTTTTTGGGTTAAATTAGGGTAGATATACGCTTGAACATTTAGTGGAATTTTCAAATCGGTCACTCATTTCAATAAAATTATGCTTCCTTGAAATATTACAGGAAGAGATTAATTTAAAAAAAGCACAGAAATCTGGGAACGAGATGTTTCTCTGCCTTTATTGGGGTGGAATATGGGAATCTCACCCTTCGCGTGAGAATCCCTCACAAACACAGTTACTCAACTTACATCCCTGTCGCCGAGCATATATGTTGCAACTACGCGAGTTCGTCAAAACAGCGTAAAAAAGCGCACGTCATTTCGGCAGGTCGTTGCCCTGTGTGACGTCACAGTCAGTCGAGCGTGGCGACGCCGGTTGTTTTTCGGTGTTTGGGGTTAAGGGACCCCCTGGGGTTGTTGACAAGGGGTTCGCAACTTCTCACGATATTTTGCTGCTTCGCCAAGAAGCGACAAAACATTTCGTTTGATTCACCCTTAAAGGCCTGTTTACACTACAGCTGCACTGGGCGTGAAATTATTTTCACTGCAGCTGCAGTGAGCTGCGCTGGGCGTAAAAATCGCTCCAAACGTAACGTTTTACTATTGCTGCACTGGGCTTGAGTTTAGCAAAGCGTGGAAATCGCTCCAAAGCGTATTTTTTCCAGCTGCACGGGGCTTGAGTTTAGCAAAGCGTAACTTTAAGCTAGCTGCAGCTGCTGCACGGGGCTTCAGTTTAGCAAAGCGTGAAACGCTCGCCACAATAGAATTTAAATGCAAATTACGCTTTGCTCAGCTCAGTGCAGCTGTAGTGTAAACGGGCCTTAAGTCAGCAAATCGCCTTTGATTGTGTAAGTGATAAAAAAGAAAATCCGCTAACTTTCAACCATATTGGTTGAAGGTTTTAGTTAACTTATGGAAGGAAAATCGAATCCCATACAGAAGTGCGTAACATTTTAAACGTTTTTCGACTATCTCTTTATACATTTTCAACCATGTTGATATACTTCTGTTAGGCTTTGATATTCCTAGAACACGTAAAAATCGCTGGCATATATATATGTATATCGGTTGCTTGTTTGTCAATTGTTCGAGTTTAATTTTAAAAGTTCAAATTATTAAAGCAAACGGCATTTTGTTGCAGTTTGGGGATTTTTACTAGGCTCTGTAGTGTCAGTTGTAACTTCAATTATGAACAACTATGGCGATTTAGGGTTATAGGTCATGTTAATTGGTCATTGTAGAGTGGAAATTATGCATTTCGAATTAGATATTTTGAATTAGTCTTTCTTCGGCATTTTTCGTTTTAATCTAGCTTTGATCATTTCTTGAATTATTCTGTACACGTTGGTGGTATAGCGACTATTTGTCAATCTGGTTTAATGCTGTACAGTATACATGTTCGTCTAGCTTCGGTGTTTTTTACGCCATACTGTTTTCGAAATTATAGTGTTTATCAATTTTTTGTGTTTAACCGCAAACAGCGTTTAAAAGAGGTAAAAACGTATTAATATCAAACCATTAGCCAAACCCAAATTCTTACTTTTTTGTCCAGGACTCCTCCCCATCAAACTTGTACTACGAGTACATCCCCAGGAACAGCAGTGTTATATTTCACTGGACGAATCCGACAGAGCAGTTTGATTCAGTGCGGCTCGAATATCAAAAGGTATATCGGGGAAAAGGATAATTATTTCTCCTAATGTGTAATTTTTTTTTTTTAAGTTTCGTTTTGACTACGTGGTTTTAAACCAGGGAGTCGAACCGTTTGACTTTTTCGGTTCAGGTTCGGTTCGGGTTCAAGGATTTTTTCGGAATCCTGTTCAGTTCCGGTTCGGTTCGGTTCGGTTCGGTTCGGTTCGGAGCATTTTAAAAGTTCCGGTTCGACAATCGTTATTTCAAAACCGGTTCATAAAGTTCCGGTTCGGATACGATATAAGTTGCGTTAAATCTAAAAATATGGGGCAATAAATGTAGAGAATAATCTTTGAATTGTAAGTCATTTAATCTAAGTTACGTGACGTATTACAAAAACAGCAACTCATTATTGAAATGTCTGAAAAATAAAAATCAACGTTTTTTTAATCAATATTCTTATTTTTTTTTATAAAATTTCAAACTTAGCATAACTTGACTCTATAAAATACAAGTTGTGACGTCATGCTGGAGAGAACCGCTTTTGTTGACAGGTTCGGTTCAGTTCCGATTAGGCTCCACGGTTCGGGTTCGTTTACGGTTCGGAAAAAAATTATCCCAAAACCGGTTCATAAAGTTCCGGTTCGACTTCCTGTTTCAAACAGGGCGCAGCCATTAATTTGTTTTACATCGGTGATATTTATTTGCTATCAAATCATGACCGTCAACTATAGTCAAAGAAAACGCACCCGTAGATTGAATTATAAATGTGTGCCAAAATAAATTTAAATACCTAAAAGTCTGACACCACTTTTGCTGTTAGGTATAGTTAATGTAGTCTTGTCTTACTAAAGTTTACTAAAGGTCAAATTCTGGAATAATTAAGCGCACTTTATAAAGCTATTGATAAGAAAATAAAAAGTAAATTTAACGTGGTTTTAAAGTCGTTTAAATAATGATTACTAAGTTCATTTAAAAAAAAATCTGTACAACCCAATTCTAATTTATAAGCCTTATTATTTTTTGTGCTGCAATAAAAACTAACACGGCTTGGTTTTATTATATGGTTTTGCTCACAGACAATTGATTTTTTCATAAACAACAACAGGTTGTAACTGAGTCAGTAACCCCAACGATACAGACTTATCCCGTTTCGACACACACTTCATCAGCTAATGTGACCGAAATAAATTCAAATAAGAACAATATTAAAAAAAAAAAAAAAAAAAAATGTCGACGCTAAAAATAGGACAATTAGAAATAAGGACGCTTTTTAAATACACCAGAGGTATCAAAAACATTAGTTCACAAGCATATCTCAAAATACAGTACTTTACTTTTTCTCAGGTCCGGAGCACACAATGGCGTCGTGTAACCTTGGGTCGGAACCAGCAGATGTTGGTGGTCTACGGTCGTTTCAGACCCGGAACCCCCTACCAAGTGCGGGTAATCACCCGAACAGGGGGCCGCGACTCTCAACCCGCCTCCCTACTTTTCACCCTGCCCCGGATCGAGTACTCGGGTACTTGTTTTTGACGTTCAAGGCTTGTACACGTGAATCCCTCCAAGCAGTGCTGTAATGACTTACGCGATGCCTTGGTTTTAGATTGACAAGTCCTTTGAGTAAAACGACTTAAGTTTTTTGGCTTAAATAACTAAGGGGTAAAATAACTTGAATTTTATTGGTAAACTTGACTTGGACTTAAGTCATTTAGGCAAATGACTTACATCAATATTAAATAAATAACTGCCAACTCAGTTATAGACAGACTTGCACAACTAGATAATTGTGTTGTAGTTCGGCGAATTAGATCAATTTGTTGCTAGTTCCAAAACTAATCTGATTTGTAAATTGTTCAATTACACTTAAAATGCGGTTGTTATTAGTTGATTAAGAAATGTTTGTCAGAATCAAACGCAAACAATTTTTTTAGAAAGTTTTGCAATTTCACAGTTCGAAAGTTGTAAATCATAATCTTTAAAGGTTCTGCGTTGAATAACATTCAATGCAAAAAAGCTCGACAAAAAATGTTTTATAAAAAATTATTGAAAAAGTAAGCTCTATCCGTTATCATTGGTCAAAAAACAGCTTCAGAAGGACTAGATCACAGTTGTTGAACATATATGTGTGTGTAGGTGTATCTTTCATTGAACTCTACACATTTATGAAAACAATGTCATTTACGTTATAAACGTCGCCGTAATTTTGCTTCCTACAGGCAGAAGAGTGACAGGCCAAGGCGGTCAAACCATTCCCACGGCCGACAACCCTCTGGCGCCACCAGGTGTTAGCGAAGACCAGATAACGCTCAACTGGTACGGCTCCCCTATCCCCGACACACAAGTCGACGGTAAGCTACATTTTTGGCGCTGTCATTATAGCCAGACGAAATGGCCATTTTTTGTTAAGCTGTCTGTTCGATGTAAGTAAATTTTGCTGAAACACTTTTTTTTATAATTTTTTGAGTGCGTTATTAATGACTGAGATATATATGTTGATGGAAAATAATGAAAACGATGGGGGGGGGCACGGTGTAAAAAAGGTTAGGAACCCCTGTTTTAAGCAATACTTAAAAACTGCAAATACAACGAAAATACAAAAAAATCTATTTCGCAACGCATTTATTTTGCGTAACTATATAGTGATCTGCCCTTTTTGAAAAAAAATTTGTTTAGTTGCTTTCGAGATTTTACTCAAATTCGTTTCTACTCAGGTTGGATCGTTGTGTACGAGGACACGCAAACGGGGGTTTCCCAAAGCGTGCCGCTGACGTCAGGAGTGACGTCATACACGGTGCGTGACCTCGAATCGAACACGAGATATCGCGTCACCCTGTTTGCCCTGGTTGGCGAAAATCGGATTGAGGTGGATATATTCATTATTGTTTTTTATTTTTGTTACTATAGGGTGGTTATTAACCTTTAGGTAATTAATCCCCACTTAGGGGTATTTTAAAGTTTTTACTTGTTAATTTTAACCGTGATTTGGGATGCTGGTTTTTGCCAATAGAAAAATAGTTGTATTAGCTTGTCGTTAGTTTACATGATTTAATATTTGTCCGAATTGTCATTATTGGGTCGTTCTAGCTCCTCAATCGGATTGAAGGTCAATTTTTTTTAATTTTTTTTATATATGGTCACTAAAAATGAAAATTATTTTTAATTTCATTTTGTTTTGTTGCATACTGAGTGATTTATAACAAGTTCATTATTCTAAACGATTTTATCGAAATGCCTAAAAGATAAATTGTTCAGTTTAATGAGGCCTAAATGATATTTACAGAATAAGTTATTCTTAATTGCCTGATAAAAGTATATATTTTGGAAGCATATATGCCTTTTTCCTGAAATTAACTTTGATTAAAAAATACTTAAAAATAGTTGTGCAAGTCTTAGTCTTTTGAAATAATTTTAAATTCATAATTTTGAATCGTAAGTCAAACCAAAATGTGTTCGCTTTTTATTTAATCATTTCACAATAACGCAAATTTTTCTCGACGTAAGTTGTAGCATTGCTTTCAGATCGGCTCTACCGAAACGACCACCGAGTACACGCCGGCCGAGCTTCCGTCATCAATACGTACCGATGACGTCACCGACCATAGCGTGACGTTGACCTGGGAGGCGCCAGAGAGTCCAGTGACCGGATACGAAGTTGCGTATAGGTCAGTGAATGGTCATGTATCCTTTATGCAGGGTTGTGGAGTCGGTTAAAAATAACCCGAGTCTGACTCCCCAGTTCCGAGTCCGAACCAAATATGCGATTTCGTCGAGTCCAGAGTCAGGCTCAGACTCTCCACAGCCTGTATTCCTCCACTAAGCGTAACTAAATAAGGTGGATATTCAGCAATCCACTTCTAGGGGCTTCATATAATTCATCCACTCACACAACTTGGTGGAAAATATTCACCATATGCTGTTCCACCTTTACAATTTACAGTTTGACAATCTCCTAGATGTAGGAACACAAAACCAAGTAAAAATAAACCCGTGTAAAAATGCACCTTAAAAGGCACATAAAAGGACATATTGCTCAAAATTACGTCATTTAGGTTATAGGGTAAATCAGTTGTTCTCAACCGTGGTCCCGCGGCACTCTAGGATGTCATTTTTAACGCTAAAGGGTGCCGAGAGTTTTTTCAAATAAATTTTCAAACGAAATTTGACATTTCAAAACAATTTTCGTATACGATAAAAGTGCCAATCATTAAAAAGGTTTTACCAACCTTGTTACACAGATAATGCTGTTTCAATCTAGTTTATAGCAACGTTACAGTTAACCACTCAGCAAAAATACGAGCAAGGGTGCCGCGAACGATTTGTGATTTCTGCAGGGTGCAGCAAGCCAAAAAAAATTGCGAAACACTGGCCTACATCAACAAAAATAAACCTTGCCGCTGTTTCATCTGCCGCTGTTTCATCTGCCGCCCTAGGGGGAATTAGTGAAACAACCCGGGCACAAAATAACAACACTTTGTTTTTGCACCGACGCAGAGACGTAAGCTCAACCAACAATCGATGGAGAAAGGTGCGCGTTCCAGCAAGTCGTCAACCCGAAATAACGCTGCAGAACCTTATGCCGTCCAAGATATACGACGTCCACGTCACTCCCATAACGTAAGGCTTGAGTATTTTTAGATGACACTGAACTGTTTAGCGGGCCGACAAAAACAAAGCCAAAAATATTGTACGAAGGAGGACAACGGAAATGACAATTGGATAATTTTCCATTCTGATGTATTGTTTTTGGATTGAAAATAACTTTCCCTAGATATATAACAAAGCTATTTTAGTTAAGTCTTTCCGGCATGTAACGCCCTTGTACAGATTATATTCCAAACGTTTTTTCTTTATTTTTTTTCTTATTGATTTAGTTTTCAGAACATAGCGTATATTCCAAACCTGCTACACGCCATTAACATTCTAAAAATGACGGACACCAACTTTTTGTTGTTCTTTACGACCCTTAAGCTTAAATTATTCTCGTATTTTCGTAACATATCGATTTGACCTAATTTCCTTCTTGACTTTTGTCTGAAAAACAAAACTCAATTGAAATTTAAAAAATCCAACCCGAAAAAATTGTACAACACAGGAACGGACAGCGTGGCGTTTACACCCCCGTCACAGTTTCAACCCCCGACGCCGCCCCAGTACAGCCCCCCGCCAATCTGGTGTTCGAAGATATCAGGAAATCGTCGGCCACGGTAGTTTGGGACGCTCCTCTGGTTGGGGATGTCAAACACTACGTGTGAGTAAAGGTTTTTTTCTTTTGGACAGAAGGCCCAATTTTTGGCGCTCTTTCACTATTGTACGTAAAAAAAAAAAAAAAAAATGTTCTTCAAATGCCGCATACCACAAAGACATATTGTTTGGTTTAGGGTGCGGGTTAGCGTTTGGTTGAGGGTGGGTCAAGTTATTATTAATAATAAACATAATATTACTTGACCCACCCTCACCCAAAAGCTACCCTTTTTTTTGCATAACTTTTCACGTACAATAGTGAAAGAGCGCCCAATTTTTTACTGCATTTTCCATTACTGTGCAAGGAAACTGAACCGGGTTAAAGTAACAATCCTCGCTTACAAAAAACATGTTTTTTAATTTTTAATTTTTTGACACATGGCTTTTTTGCTGAAAAAAACGACACACCCGTAAATATATGTGCGAGATGTTGCTTTGTCGGCCTTATGCCCGATCATGCGAACCAAGCGATTCCCGTTAAACACTACATGCAAGTGAAAGTTTTTTTTTTATATGAAAATTATTTTTTTATGGAAATGTAATGGTTATGTTATTCTATTTTTCTGCTGTCCAATAAAGTGTAATAGCTAATATGGGATAATTAGAGAAATTTACTGGAAATCAGTTTGGAATGTTCGGATGTTCAAGACTAACTTTAAAAAATGCAAAAAATATACACTTACAGTTTGCCAGTTGCTGCGAATTATTTTTGGGTACAATTTATTTTTAATTTGCACAATCTGGTTAATTGGTTACCGGAACGAATGTTTTGTGGCTTAAGTTGTTATTTTGATATTTGCACTTTTCTATAAATGTTTTAAAATGACATCTTACACGAATTGGCCGTTTTCGCTTTAAATGGTAGCTAAGTTTTTTAATCTAAATTTACAAATAAAATTTGATTACCTTTCTTACTTTTTTTGTCCCTGTTTCGGGTTAGGTGTGGCTAATGGGTTGGGTTAGAAATTGGGGTTAGGTTGAGGATAAAGTTAGGGGTTACGTTTGGGGTCCGATGTTTATGTTGTTTAAATTTCAATCTTACGGCTGGATTCCGTTAAGGTTAAAATATAGGCATAACAGAAAAAAAAATCAACATTGCCCCCTTCAACAAACGACCTTTCTTGGCAGGGTGGAATTCGAGCCGCTGCCCAAGACGGAAAACAGTATTCCATACAGAACGATCGCCTACCAACCGATCTACTACCTCAGTGGCCTCCTGAGAGGCAAGCCCTACACATTCTCAGTCAAGACTGTAGCTCCCGATGATACTGAAAGTGAACCACTAACTGGTCGCTTTACCACAGGTGAGAATAGCCCTGTCGCTTTTACGTTGTTCGAAAAGTTTAGCAAATAGGATACACAGGGGTAGACAGGGACGGACTAAGGGTACTGTAGGCCTAAGACTGTTTGCTAGAGAAGGGCCTAGTTTTGCAAACCATAGCTACAAAAAGGAATAAAATTACATACATGAAAAATTAAAATTATACAATAATGAAACTGTGAGATAAATGATTAAATGATTAAACAATAAATGAGTTTTTTCTATGTGATACAGAGACAAGACAGCATAAATGGAACGATTTGTTTATCTACTCACACACAAGGCACATATTGACTCGACTTAGTCATTCGTTTTTACGCAAAAACTTGTAGTTGCACCTGTACTGGATCTGTATCACCATCAGCCTTGCACAAATTTAACCTTATTGAGGGCCGAATTGTTCCAGGGCTTAAGGCTATAACCATAGTGGCCTAATGGTTAATCTGGCACTGGATACTAGTAGATCAACTTTAAATACTAGTAAATCAACTCACAGGGATAATTGGAAGTGCTGTGATGACTTAAGCCTTGACCCAAAAAGTGCACTTATATCACTGTTTTCAAATGACTTCACTTGAACTTTTGGACATAATATTTTCTGCATATCTAACTTTTTTGGCCATAATAACTTTACTGGAGGTATTTTTTACATTACCAAAACTCGGCAAGTTTTAGTTTTAGTAGTTCAATGTTTAATTTTTGTGTCAGTTACAGGACTCGAGTGTAGTTGATTTAATAAAGTCTCGACTTGGATTTGACTTGATTTTTTTTAAATATTGACTTGTTTAAGACGCTGTTAACTGGCAATAATTGCTTCAGACGAGCGAGCGAGCGCGCGGAAAATCCCAACCCTGCGTTTTTTGAACGACGCGTGTTCCACAAACGCGACAATCGCCCCAATGTATACGTAACAAATGTTGCATTTTCCCTGTAGAGAACAAGGTGTGTCAGGTCGACGGGAGATGGCGAGGACATGAGGAGAAGTTCTACAAGCTTAATCCTGCCGGTTACATGCAGAACTGCACTTGCACCAGACTGCCTAGCGGGGGTGGACGTTGGACATGCGATCCTATCGGTAAGAGTTCATTCACATGTGGTTTAGTGCTCTTTTAGGTGTAAAAATTCTGCAAATTTAAAATTGAAAAAATAGAGTCTAAATACATTTACAGAGTAGACAAAACCTTTTTGTTTAAATTGTACAATACGACATCACTGAGGTCTCATAGACCGCATAAAGTCTACCTAGCACCAAGGGTTTAACGGAAACCATGTTAAGAACGCCTTGACTAGACTGAAAGACCTCGACAGATAAAGAAAATCAGTCGATCAAAAAGCAAAACAGTTTGAATCTCAACTCAGGCTAGTTGTTTTTTAACTTGCCTTGCATGCATCTTGATTGACAGGTTTGGGTAATCTGTCGAAGGCTTTCCGTGAATTATGAAACATAAGCCGTTTCCGTTGTTCGAAAAACGACTTCCGAAGAGCTATCTCAGTTGTTCTACGCGCATGTGAATGTATCTTCATTGGCTGAATGTGATTGTGTACTATAGACCATCTTAAATATAAATTTTATGCAGCAAGCAATTGTGTCACAGTTGCTTGTCGACTCGCTCTCCTCTGAGCCCTGTATAGATACAGTGGTTGTAATGTCCACGCATCTTTTATCCCTTGATTACGATATTAACATTTTCAATGCAATTCTATATAGTCTGCCTACACAACGGCATACAGCACGCGGTTGGCCAAACCTGGACCCAGCTTTCAAACGACGGAAATTACAACCAGGAGTGCACTTGCCTCAAGCGCGGCTGGAGATGTGTAGGAACTGGTGAGTTCGCTATGTAAAGGGTTCACAAAAATCCGCAGTAGTATAGTTCATTGTGCCCTGTTGGACGTTTCGAACTTTTATGTACGTTTCGCTGGAGTGATTTAATTTGACCCATTTTTAGAAAGTTTAATTAGAATTGGAATCTAAAGCTTTGAAAAGCGTTTCATACTTTTTAACGTATTTTAAACGGTAGTCTAGCTTCCAACTGAGGTATATACTTGACTATACCTTTCTAAAGATATTTAAAGTTGAAAAAAACTACAATAATAAACGGCTCTGTATTTTTGATTACGGCCAATATAACAGTTGGCCAATTGAACGTAACCATTTTAAAATTTGACCGTGTTTGTCCTATTTTTGTTCGACTTTCTAACCGCCAACGTTTGTTTAACAATGTTTATGAAGAATGAATTGCAAAAGCCAAATAGGTCGAACAGATCGACATCATCTTGATGACGTTACGTCTTCATCAAGATGATGTCGATATACGCGACGTTTTTTTGCTTTGCAATTCATTATGAAGAAAAAACTGCTGATTAAATTGTGTATTGTACCCGTTTTTTAACTTATTGCGTACAGGTCCGGCTGGTTTTCCGCAAGGCGATCTCTTGCGCCACCCAGAGGGCGGTCGACTGACGCTATCGTGTCCGCACGAGGTCACTGGCGACTTCCGCCCCACGATCAAATGGTACAAGCTAAATGGCGACGTGCGCACACTGCTGTACACTTATCACGGCCAGGGCGGTTTCGGCCACCAGGTAAATGGAACTATACGACGTATTTTGTGAGGTTTAACGGCGCTTTGGAACAAATTCTAAAACACGGTTTTTTAACTTTTTTTCGCGGAGCCCAAATACTAAGCTCAAGTTAAGCAGCGAATCTCTGGCACCAAATAGACTTTTTGTAAGGCTTACTAAGAAATAATTTCGCAACACTGGTATTTTGGAAATCCCTACAGGCTTTCGCACAACCGCGCTTCATCAGGTCGAAGTATAAAACTTTATATCTATATAGCCTATCTTACTTACAGTGTAGGGCGGAAAGGGCGCGTCGTATTCCTGATATTCAAGCACGTATCGCGACACCCCCTCGATGTTACTTGGTTGGTCCCACTCTACGGTGGCTTCGGTGGCTCTGACGAGTAGAAATGAAAGAAATTAAAATGATTTAAATATGCTTTCATTTATACATTGACCTAATGAAGCACAGTTATGCAAAAGCTTGTCGAGAATTCTATACAATTTGTCTATATATAGTGCCACCTGATTCCTCTATTTAGAATTAGACAAATACGGTCATTTAGAAAGATCATAACTCAGAATTCAGGTTCATAAAAATTTCGTCCCACATTTTATAAGTCAATTACTTTCTCATTACATTAACAGTCGATTACTTCTCAAGTCTCATTAAAGATAGTAAAAGTTCGTATCACAACGTCTTGATCAAGATGATATCGATCTATTCGACCTTTTTTGCTTTGCAATTCATTTTCGAACTACAAAGATTATTATTTTTAAATTTCTCCAACAATATTTTAAAACATGTGCAAATTCTTGAAAGAAAATCCAAAATTTCTACAAAACCGCTTTCAGGAAACGACGGCTGGCGACCTTTCGGGAAGGATGGACATGCCTAATGAGATAGAGCTGGAAATTAACCCGGTCCGTTTGTCCGACTCTGGTCGTTACGAGTGCGTGGTAACCTACAGAGGCCACTCTAGTGCTCCGGTCACCCACAGGGCAAGAATATTGGCGGTGAGTAGCGATGTCCGATAATATCGGATCGGAGCCGATACCCGATGCCGAGTTAGAGTATCGATACTCGAACGATAATTGGGCGGTATCGATAAATGCCCGATACTTTGCTGATATCGCCAATCGTCCGATACTATGCTGGTATCGGTAATCGTCTCATAAGAGCTGTAGTTGTATGATCTAAATCTCGTTTAAAAGTGCCACCCGATATACAGACAATCAACTACTTCTGATGAATAAATTACTATTCAAACCGACAACCAACGAGCAAATTTGACGAATTTTAAAATACCTGACTGTTAAAACTGCTTTTAACTTGGTTACAATGAAAGATACGCACTCATACGTGTTTAACAACTGTGATAAATGCCTTCTAAAATCCCTTTTTGATTAACGATAATGGCCTACGTATCATAGTACACCAAAAGCCATTGCAGACTCACCGAATCAGTTGATCAATGTGAAAGCAAGGTAGGCTAAAGAGAGCCTCTAGGGTGGTGGAGCTCCCCTGGGCCGGACTTGACTCCACGCCTTTCCCGGGGTTCATGGCCACAACGTCGACGTAGTAGAGTGTGTCAGGGAAAAGGTCTGAGTCAGAGGATAGGTTAATTTATTTATAAGTAAGTTGAAAAGTTAGTTTAGTTTTTAATGATTGGATCGTTTTGAAGTTCGCGGGAACGAGGGATTATTGGATCATGGTTTTTTTCGAGGCCGTCCGGAGGTCGTGAGTTCGAACCTCGGTGCAGGCTAGTTGTTTTTCTAGCCTACCTTGCTTGCATCATTGATCGAACGATTCAGTGAGTCTGCTATGGCTTCCGATGTACACCTTACAAAGTTGAAGTTTAACCTCGTTTTGTTGCACACAGACCTACAACTTGGGCGAGTGGATTCCAGCGCCGCAAGTGACCAACTCTCAAACCGACACAGTCGAACTCACGTGGGACGCACCTGACGAAAGAGTAACTGAATACATCGTGAAGTACACGTAAGTAGAACAGGCCTTATGGATGCTCGATTATTTAATTGCGACACCGATACCCGATATATTTTGGACAAAACGTATGGCGATCCGATACCAAATGACGTCATTCATATGCTCCAACAAGCCAAATAGGTTAAATTTAAACGTTCAAACGCTTTTTTTCATGTTATTTGGCCCAAATTTGCTTTAAAGTCAAAAAGTTTAGTTACCTCCTGTTGTTAACCTCGGCTACTATCATTTTCCATAACTTTACCTTTCAAGTTTGAATCGGTGCGTTGGATCTCGCCTTGAAGGTTTGAAGCGAATTAGGTTTTAAGAACTAGGAATGTCCGATAATATCGGATCGGGTTCGATACCCGATGCCAAGTGCTAGTATCGGTACTCGTCCGATAATATCGGATCGGAGCCGAAACCCGATGCCAAGTGCTAGTATCGGCACTCGTCCGATACTAGGGTGATATCGGTGCCGATTCGATACTAAATTAACATAGGTATTTTGACTTTGTCACCCAATGCAGGAATTTCTACGTTAAATAGTATATTCTCAAAAAAACTAGGCCAACAACTGATGGTGGTTAAATTATTTCAAACTATCAAAGATGTTGGCCATACAACCTAAGAAAATTAACCTTAAACGTTTTAATTAAAACTATTTTGTTTATTTAGGCATAGTTGTGACGTCATTGGTATATGGTAGGTGGCACTATATAAAGACAAAATTGTAAAAGCTTTCGCACAACCGTGCCTCATCTGGTCAAAGTGATAATTTGTCTTTATATAGTGCCACCTGATTCCTCTATTTAGATTTGGACAAATACGGCCATTTACAAAGATCACTTTATGTTCGTTCACGTTTATATTTTTACCAGCAACGTGGATCGTGAAAACGAGGAGCACACAGTCACAGTGAAGAACCCCTCGGTCGAACTCGACCAGCTTTCGCCTTCAGCCACCTACCGCATCACCGTCATACCTGTCGTGTGAGTTTTCGGGCTTTTGGTGGTGTAGACGTGCGGGAACGGCGTTTGCGCACCGCATTTTGCCATCGCTTTCTACTAATGCTTGACACGCGGTACAAAACTTGACGTCATATTAAAAAAAACGCTTTGCCACAACTGAGTATACCAATATTTTAAAGCAAGTAATATACCTATTTCAATACGATTGAATTTTTAACATCGAATATTGAAAATCAAAATCCAATGAACTAAGTGATTTGGGATAAACTTAATTCTTGTTGAATAAAAGCAACAACGGTTGTGTTTATAAGATATTCCCAAAATGGCATAAATGTACTCGCTTGATAAGAAATATTTTCAAATTTTAAGGTAAAACAATTCAATTGCCATTAAACTTAATGGCTTATTTTATATCACGACCGTAACGTTTTTAAAGTATTTTTTTACTTATAGCGAGCCACTTTTACTGTTAGTGGCAACTCGAATACATCCGAATATAAAATTTTAGTATTTTTTTAAATAGCCTCATGGACAACTTACTACAATGAACCCGTGGCCAATTAATTAGCCTTGAACTGTTTTCTAAAGCCAACCAAAGACCTAACTTTAACCTAACCCTTCACAAGGGACGGAACACAAGGCGAATCCACCACATTCGAAGTTATCAGGGGTCAGGACGGTCAGTCGGTCATTGGTCAGGTTCCAGGGGGTCCAGGCCCACTCGGGGACGACGAACCTCTCTTCACAACAGCCCCCCAGGCCACGACGGCCCCAACCGCGGCCCCTCTCGTGGCCCCAAGACCCCCTTCCCGGCTCCAGTTTGAATCGAAGGGTACAACATCGGTCACTGCAAGGTGGACAACACTTTTCGGACCAACGGTGGACAGTTACAGGTTGGTTGGTTGGTTGTGGTAATGACTTATGCCAATGTCATATAAGTCAATGACAATGAGTGACTTGATTCAAGTGCACTTATGTCGCTATTTTTAAATAACTTGACTTGACTTATGATAGAAAAAATCGATAAAAACTCAATGATTATGTTAAAAGATTTAAATATCTATAAAGTTTCTTAAAGCAAAGTTGTAAACCTATGTTATTTTTTCGAACAGAGTGGAATACAAGCCGGTAGGTTCTCTCGAAGCACCTACAACACTAAGAACACGGAACAACTACTTGCGAGTGACGAACCTGGAGCCTGGTGAAAACTACACTTTCAGTGTTCGTTCGATTCAAGACGGTCTCGAAAGCATTCCTATCACTGCGATAGTCTCTCCGTGTAAGAACCAGATCAATAACCCACTTAATAATGTTTGTCAGAGTTATTTTTTATTAGGTCTGAGTCCGTTGAAAACAACCCGAGTCCAACTCCGGGAAAATATTTAAACTCGAGTCCGAATCCCGACTACAACTCGACAGCTTGTATTCCACTGATTAACGCAACTAAAATAGAGTTAATATACAGTAATTCCAATAAAGAGGTCGTCATAAAACTCACTCACATATAGTTGGAAAAACATTTAACTATTTGCTATTCAACTTTTACAACTTGCAATTTGCGGCAGCCATACTTTCAAGTAATGGGATTTGCATAAGCCTTGGTCTTTATTTGATGCAAAGTTTTCGTTGTATTTTTTTGAGTCTACGAAACCAATCTTTATAGTGTAGAAGTCGGCTGATTATGAGTTCTCATTAATACCTTGTTGCCCCGATCAATCACCTAACTTCTACAATGGGTAAACGGGTATACATAAAAGTGTAAAAAGTTTTTTATCAATATACCAAATTGTAAACAATGGTTTTACGATTTATCTGTCACTAACAGTCGGCGTAAATGTCATGCCAAACTGTCAATAGACATGTCTTTCATCATATTGAGCTCTGAAACCACCAACGACATTTCCAATTTACGACAAAACCTGCACTGGCCACTTGCCATCCACCTAAACACCAACTGTTCATGGCTAAATCGGAACTCGGTTTTATTTTGCCTTCCATTACATAAAAAGCAAATAATGTTTGCAAATTAAAAAAAAATAGTTTTTTTTTCTAACATCATTTCTCCAAACTGCCCAAAAAACATTTATTTTCTTATACTTAACACTGAAACCCACAATAAAATTTAACAATTACTACAATTGGCTACTCGCTATCTACCTAAAAGATAACCATTCATATCAAAATCGGAATCTCGATTTTGTTTTGCTCTCCATTCTATAAAGTACATAATATAGATGATTTAGAAATGTTTAGAAACTGTGTTTTCCTCCAACAAAATTTAACTCAGTTCTAGAATGCTACCACTTTTATACAATAGCGAAAACAAGTTGTTCAAAATGAAATTGCAAGAAATAAGCAAACATTGGGAAATAAATATAATAATAATACCGGACCCACACAAACCTAAACGCTAACTCTCACCCTAACCCACATATTGTTATCAATATAAACCCCCGGACAAAAATATGGTAGGATTCTCAGTAAAGTACCCAAATATTGTTCCATACACATACCGCATCGGAAGCATACTGGCTTCTGGCTATCTACCTAAAAGCAAACCATTAGTGGCAAAAATCGGAATCACAATTTTTTTTAGCTCTCCACTTCCAACAACATTTAGCGCTGTTGAAGAATCCTACCACTTTTTCTAGAGTAACGAAACGAGTTGTCAAAAAAGAAATTGCAAATACTTGCCCCAGCCAACCCAAACCCTTGCTCGCACTATATCCCAAATATGGTTAGCAATATAAACCCGGATAAAACGGGGTAGGATACTAGACCAGCGCTAAATGTTGTTGAAGGAAGACACATTTTATAAACATTTCTAAGTCATCTATAACATTTCTCCTACGCAGATCGCATCGGTAGCATTTTGGTGCAAGTAGAGAAGAATCGACGTCATTACGAGGTCGGCGACGACGCCACGCTTCAGTGCCGATATGACGTCGATACGCCAGGCAAGGCTGTGATCACGTGGTACAAGCTGGGAGTCGGTCAAGCCAAGGACCTGATAATGACATACGACACTGCAACAGGGGCTCAAGTAAGTGTTGATCTTTGTTTGATCTTGATCGTTGTTTTTGAGTGCAGACACTCAGGAAAATTGTTGTATTTATTCCAATGCCAATGAAGGATTCCTACACATACGTGTACAACGACTGTGATCTCGACTCCCGGGTCCAGAGTCTTACACCGGCCAAATGTGCAAGTTCGTCGAGTCCCAGTTGGGCTCAGACTCTCAAATCTGTACGACATGACGAAAATCTTTAAAACGATTTGCGCATTGAAATGTTTTTTAATAATTTTTAAATTTGTTTGTGTTTTAAAAAGTCACGAAAGTCAAGAAATAAAACAATTTAGTATTTTTTTTTGTGTTGGCCCTGGCACTTGTGGAGTTTTGTTTTCAAATTACCTTCGAAAGAAAGTCGAGTGGTCTTATTTGAGGGTTCAAAACCCGTTTTTTTTATAAAGTGTGTCGCAACCCTGTTGCTATCGCATTTCCCATATTTCGTGTTTATCTCTTAAACCAACATTTCTCTCCATACTTTATTCACATTTTAAACACAGACGGTGGAGCCAGGGGAATTCCGGGGTCGAGTGACGTCATCTGACGGCAGGGACTTCCGCATCGCCGACCTGGGGCCGACCGACGGGGGCACCTACGAGTGTAAGGTGACTTACCCCACAGGAGGGGGCTCGGGACGCACCGATGTCGTCTTGACCGGGAGACCTTATCCAGTAAGTGCAATGTAGGGTAAAAACACAAGTTTATTTCGATGTACTTTTAAGTGAAACTTTGAAGTCCAAAAAGTTGCAATTTCCAAAAAGCAAATGCAATATTTGCTTAAAACAGCGTTTCTACACAGTCTTTGAATCTTCAGAAGTCTTTCTATGTTTTAATTGATTTCTGAAAAGACTTTAAAAAAGGGTTTGGAGAACCCTACATTTTTTCAAAATATTTTGATTTCATTTTTTCGTGTAGCTTCAAGTTATGTGTTAAGTAAGTGCGTTTCTGAAACAACTTTTTAACTTTGTTTTATTCTGCTGACCATGGCATTTTTACTGTTTTGCTTTTTAATTATACTAAAAAACGTCGAACGATCCTATTTTAGTTCTTCGAAAGTTTTTGAACGACAATTATTTTCATAAAACTGCTTGGCAACCTGTTAAATCGGTCGTTCAAATTTACCATTTTCTTGCATTCGTGGGATAAACATATAAATACGGCATAGTATCTGCTAAGTATGATTACAGCAGAATGAACCTTCGGATTTATTTTCCTTGTAAACTTGTGCATTTAGTGAGAGTAAGCGACTTTGTTTGTTGTTCAGGTGATCTACACTTCGTCCAATTACAGCGACTGGCAATCGAACTACACACTTTCGTGGAGAACTGTTGGACCCACTCCCGACAGTTTTATACTCCAAATCAGAAGGGTAAGCACAACACCAAACGACGTCTTTTTCATAATCTTGTAAGCAAATATTGTTTATATTTAAACGTAAAAGAATAATATTGTTAGTCCACAATTGCGTTTCAAGCACGGTTATTTTCATTTTATTAGTGTTTAAACTATGGTACAAAAAAGAAATTGTCACTTGTTGTAAACAATAATCAAAGTTGTCTTTGGAATAACAAAATTTGCCTGAATCCGAATGGTGAAAACAAAGAATTTTGGTGGCATATCAATGAGAAAGATTAAACTAAGTTCTGTAATTTGTTGCAAACAAGTTATGAAAGGACTGAAGTCCCAGACAAATCATTTGCAAAATACCTTAAATCAAGTTCAAGTCATTCTCGAGAATTAGATAGTCAGAAAATTGATAAACTCACCCAATCATCAGCGTTATTTGACGCAGAACCCCCCAAACTAAACAAATATTGCAGCAAAGTGTTTTACGCAAAATAAAAAGAAACTTAAGTCAAGAAAATTCATTTGAAAACAGTGTCTTAATTGCATGTAAGCCAAGGCATTTGAAAACAGTGACTTAAGTCAAGAAAAATCATTTGAAAAGAGTGACTTAAGTGCATTTAAGTCAAGTCATTGGAACACAGAAACTTAAGTGCACTTAATTTGAGTTAAGTCATTCGAAAACAGTGACTTAAGTCATTACAACACTTATCCCAACATTACTTTTTTCTGTTTCCAGCGTGGATCAAGCAGTGGAAAGTACACGACCTTCAGACCTCCAGGTCGGGCTTCGTCCTTTTTATTCCGTGGCCTGAAGCCAGGACGTACGTACGAGGGCAATATGGTGGCGGTAAAAGGAAGACATCAGTCACAACCTTCCGACTTTCACTTCACCACAGCGGCATCGGTACGTAAATGGCAATATGCTTCTTTTTTGCGGTTAACTATTATAAAATATGACTACGCAAGTGACTTGTGAAATAAGTTAAGAAGTCCAAGTCACGAGTTGCAAGTCCCAATTACTATTTCAAAAAATCTGACTATGCAAATTGTGCGGTTTTTATAAATTAGTAGTGAAGGAACATTTATTAAGCCAACAACTAAAGATGTAACATTTCTAGTAGATCATCTTCGTTTTTTTCAACAAAAGATCTTGCTTCAAAATTAATACCAGAACCCAATAGTTCCAGTGAATCGACCTTATCTTAATGAAAACTATAGCGATTTAAATCATCATGGCTGAAATCACTTGTTCTAATACAAACTCAACAACCGTTACGTTTGCGATTGGCTACTAACGGAACGTTTATTAGGCAACATTACTGCCATGCAAGATCACAATCAATTATTTCATTTTATTCAAGGGGCTACCGCACCCACCAACCGGTGTGAAATTGTCCGGTGCTTCCCCGAATCAAGTGAGCGTGACGGTTTATGGCCCAAGGCAAATATTCGACTACTACAGGATCCGATATGGCCCTAAGACCCCGGTGCCAGGCGTACCAGATAGAGTAAGTATAAGTAGTTAAATATTGAAGCACATTAGCATATAAGGGATCTCCGGCGGACAAAAATATTTATAAAAAGATGTTCACTTTACAAATCGGTTAGTAAAAATCAGGTACAAGAGTACTGTATCAAATCATTTTTTAGATTAGAGATAGGTGAAACATCATATTCGTTTAACTAAAAATCGCGCAAAAAAAAAAAAAAGGATTTTTTACATCGATTATAACAAATCAGATACAAGAGCATGAAATAATTTCTTATAGTTTACTTGGCAACTACAGATACGTGAAACACATTCGTATAAAGTAATCTCTTGTGGAGACAAAAAAAGAAAGATTTTCACTTTTATGAATCCAATTGCATTACAAGGGTCAACCTACCAGCATAAACAAGTAAAATGTTAAAAGACAAAATTAATAGTGCGTTTGAGTAAATTAATAGTTAGGGAAATTTTGTTAAAACGTTTAGACAATTTTGTTCAACTATTTCCAGCTTAAAACTGCGTTTTTAAGAAAAAAAAAGCTATCTTATTTGGCATCGGTTTCGCACCGATACAGCCCTAGTATAGGACAGGAAACGATAACAATAACAACTGATTTTGTTTGTCTGTATAAAAAAAAGAAAAGACGACCCTGTACTATATGTCATCCATTTTTTCGCAAGCTTGCTAATTTTGATAAAGTTTCAAAAGCCAATGTTTTAATTTGTGATAAAAGAATAGAATTCGCCCGAACTCCAAAGTAGTGCAAATCAACATATAAACATCAAGGGGTGCAAGCAAAAAACAGCATTCCGGCCAAATAGCCTATAGGCACCGCCTGAGGCTATTTACCCGGCTAACAAAGTATTTTAAATCAATTTTCGAAAAAACATCGAAATTATGCTAACACGAAAGATTAAATCTAACACTATCATCACCCAAACTCCAACCCTAACCCAAATCACATAAAAAGTTACAAATTGGTGCAAGCGTAATGCAACGATTCGGTCAAATAGCTTCTCAAAAAATGTTATATTCCAGGTTGTACAAGGCAGGAACCCTTCGGACATTCTGACCTTGGACAACATGCTCCCCGACACCCAATACGTCATCGATGTGACTACAGTACGCGGCAACGAAGAATCGGAACCCTACAGAGGAGCCCTGACTACACCGAAGGTATAAATTGACTTTGAAACTGTTAAAACAATACAACTCAAAGTTTAAAAAACAGAGTAAAATCAGGATCAGACATTTTTTTAAAAGGAATATATATTTCGCCAATACTGGCATCGTCAGTTCCTTAATTCGAATGAAAACGTCTGATCTTGATTTTACTCTGGTTTTTAAACTTTGAGTTTTATTGTTTATATACGCGTCAGCGGAACAGTGATCGACAAGCAGAAACCTCCTGCCAATGATTTTGGATTCCATAACGAAACGCCCTTCCATAACGATAAATATAGTTTTGTAACAAGTCTGATAAACTGCTTGTCTGTTGGATTTTTTTATTTGGTTTAAAACAGTGCTTCTCAACCTTTTAACCCCCTCAGAAATAACAAATAGATTGCGGCACCCCTACAAGATTTTCCGTAGGTAATTTACTAGAATGTCACAATAAACGGAACTGGAACAGCATCAACTCTACACAACCTAGGAAGTTATTATTGGATTTATTCCACTCTAATTTTACAAAAAAAGTTGTAAGAGTAAGGCAAAGTTCAGATTCTTAAAGATTCTCAAATATCTCTCGGCAGCCTTGAGCATTAAAAATGGCACCTAGGGTACTGCGGAACCCCGGTAGAGAACCACTGGATTATTTTTTTAAAACGTTTTACGTTAACGCCAGGCGCGTCTAGTGTGAAACAACCTTAAACTTTTCAAGAACATCACGTTAACGTCGAGGTTATTATTTTTCTTGTTATTCACTAGGTTGATTTTACAATTCATTAATCTGTGCGACTATCGATTTTTTCCGGAAGATTTATCATTAATTTGGGGGGCTGAGGGGGCTGAGGGCCCTAAGTTTTCGCTAGGGATACTCGGAGCACCCCGAATTCGGCGTCCATTTTCAAAACTTTTTGGTAAAATATGAAAACTTATAATTTACGAATTCAACATAAATCCTTTGTTTTCGGATGAAATTGAAACAATTTAGTTGTAAGAATTTTCGATCGGCACCATAGTAAATTATACGGAAGACAATAAAGTATTTAATAACCTTTAAACTGCGATAAAGGACTTGAAAACGTTCGGCCATGGTTTGTAAATGCAAAGCGTTTTTTACTCTCCAACACAACGCCTTATATATTTTATTTTCTTGTTAGCCTCGACCAGCCGCTCCAACCAACCTTAACATTGTTCAACTCGAGCCGAGGGAAATCACCTTTGACGTCACTGGGCAGCAAGATGACGACACAGAGTATGAGATTAAGTATCGACCAACCACCGGCATTACCGAAGAAGTAATAACTGTAGGGTTATTCTTTTTTCAACTAAAAATGAGAAATTTTGATCTAAAAATTGAAACTTATTCCGATGGGACATGCACACATATGTGTGTTAATAACTGAGATCTAGCCCTTCTGAATTTTCTTTGTGACCAACGATTACGGCTTACGTATAATTAGTACACCGAAAGCCTACACTAGCCTGCCCTGCTTGCATCATAGATCAACAGATTTGGTGAGTCTGCAATGGCTTTCGGTGTACTTATTCCGATAGGTTTAGATTCTACTCTGTCATGGTTATTACTGCGTATTTGGTTTGGTATGTCGTTGATCCTTATACTATGTTATAATAGACAGTGTTTTAATGACTTAGTCAATGCATTCAAATAACGGCTTTTAAATGACTTGACTTAAGTCTTGGTAAAATTTCTTGACCTGATGACTTTAGTCTTTTGGACAAATGGCTTGGGTTGAAATGAAATGTTTTCATTGTACATTTCATTCTAAATTTGTATTTATCTCAAGTTTTGCATGCAAAACGATTAGATTGTTACATTTTGTTGTTGTTTTTTTAGTTGAATAACTGCTTATGATTGAACGATATTAAAAATTTCAATGGTTTGTCGGCCTATTATTATATATCAGTGATTTGACTTGAAAATGACTTGCTCTAATTATGACTTGACTGGGACTTGACTTGGGCAACTGATGACTTGACTGGGACTTGACTTGTTATTTTTTCAAAAACTTCACTTGGACTTAAGTTAATTCATAAATGACTTGGCTGGGACTTAAGTAAATTCAAAATGACTTGTTTACAACACCGAGTGTAGGTCCTAATGCAATGGTATTATATTATAATATATGTTGTTCCTTTGTAGGTATTTTACATTGTTTATGCTTGTGTGTGTTGCAGCAAACCTACAGGACTGCGCCTGGCGTGAACAGAGTGGTTCTCAACCTGGAGCCGGACACTCAGTACCGAGTTACAGTACAGGCTGTGTCCGACGGTGGTCAAAGATCCCCTATTCTAAGCACCTTCATCGAAACGCCCCCTGTAAGTAAAGCATAGCTTTGAAGGGGACATTTTTATACCAGCGCTTTCCCACCGACGACTTAAATATCTAGCATTGAGCGAGAATTGATCTCAAACTGATCACAGATGTTCATTTCACCTTTGTCGGAAAATCCTATAGGATGTTAGGCTTTTTTCAGCCTTTGACATTTTGCTGTTGCCGTAAGGTTTGACTAATACTTTTTGTTTCAATAGAACGCTTTTTTAGTCATATGATTTTTCCTTTACTAGAAAGGCAAATTAATGAATAGTTTAAGGAGAGTATATTAATGACTTTAACAGCACAATGAAACTGATTACGTTCAAATATCGTAGAATTTACGACCTACCCGCTTTTTTAATGTTTCAAACAGTGAAACAGCCTTGGGTCTTTAGGCAAACTTTAGAAATATTATGGGAGAAGTGTAATATGACAACACTGAAAGTATTTACCGATGGGCAAATTTCACCCGCTTACGCTGTGCACGTTCGAAAATTATATAAGTGGAGTTATCTTTGACACACTATTCGGTATTCACGAAATTGTAATGAACAAACACATTTTGGCAAACAACTAAAGATCTAACATTTCTAATTGGCCTTATTATTTTCTAATAAGGTTAATTCTAGCTTAAAAATGAATACCAGAAACCAATAGATGGAATAAATCGAAATCATCTTAATGAAGACGTTTCGATAGGTTCCGATATGTAAACAGCTTGGCTTTGGCGACCTAATGCTACTCACTGAAATTTTTGTAGGCTTAAAATAAACTATAGCAAGATAGTAGCATTAATAAATTAAATTTTAATCAACAGAAACCCATCTCTTCATACTGCTTCCACAATTTTATTCAAATTTTAAAGACATCTTGCTTAAACCAATTTTAATGAATCTAACCATGTAAAACTACCACAGTCGGCGACCCAACCAAATCAAAAGGCCGTCCAATTTTTTGTCGCGACCTCTTGGTTCAGAAGCACTGCTATAAGTCAAAAAACCTTTCAGTCGTCCCGCGGTCAAAAAAGATTTACCAAAAACTCTCTGTCAAACTCTCAAAGGATGTTACACTCTTACAAGCTTGAATAGTTTGTTGTTTACCTCAGTGTTTCGCAACCTTTTTTGGTTTGCTGCACCCTACATAATTTATAAATAGTTTGCGGCACCCTTGCTCGTGATTTTGTTGAGTGGTTAAGTGTAACGTTACAATGAACGAGATTGAAACAGCACACTAACTGTGCAACAAGGTTGATCCAACAAATATGCTGTTGCTACCAGGCATAGTATATTTAAAACAGGTTCCTCTGGCAATATATATTTAAAACAGGTTCCTCTGGCAATATATAGATCCAACCTTATAATTATTGTCACTTTTATTGTACCAAAAAAATTGTATCAAGAAGCTTACCAATAGAGCTAAAATTGGAATCCTAAAGAATTTAAAATATCTCTCGGCACCTTTGAGCGTTAAAAATGTCACCCAGAGTGCCGCAGCATCCCGGTTAAGAACCACTGGTCTACCTCAAAAAAGTTGAAATTAAATGTGCGTTTTTTTAACTTATAGGAAGAACGCCCACCTTCCAGGCCGACCGACCTCACCATTAGCGAACCTGGAGTAAACAGCGTACGACTCAGCTGGGGCGGCTACACCTCGAATGTGCAGTACTATAACATCGAATACAAGCTGGGGTCTGACACCAGGCCCACGGTAAGCTTGTAGTCGTAGAGACCAGTGTTGTAATGACTTAAGTCAATGATATGAGTTAAATGTACTTAAGTCACTGCTTTGAAATGACTAAACGTGACTTAAGTCGTACTTAAAACTAAACTCAATGTTTCCAAATGACTTGACTTGACTTAAGTCGGTCTTAAAACTAAAGTCATTGTTTTCAAATTACTTGACTTAACGTAAGTCGTTTTGGCGAAATGACTTGAGTTGACTTAAGCCTTTGGTCAAATGCCTTGGGTTGAAATATTATGTCTTCATTAAGCATTTTTTATATAAAATTGGGTTATCTATCTTAATTTTTGCACATAAAACAATTTGCTTAAGGACTTAACTTGAAGTTGACTTGCTTTAATTATAACTGGACTGGCTCTTTATTTAAAAATACTTGACTTGGACTTAAGGTATTTTACGAATGTCTTGACTGGGACTTGTTTTGTATCATATGATACTTTAGCCGTAATCGTTGGTCAAAAAGCAGCTTCAGAATACATAGATCACAGTTTGTTGATATGTGTGTGTATGTTTATTGTTTAAACCCATTTTCATTTTACCAAACAAAATCAGAGTCAAGATACGCCAGGTGTGCAGCAGTCTGCTGTAATCAATGGACTTCTGCCAGACAGCGATTACACCATTTCAGTGAAGGCTGTCGGACAAGGAGGTCATTCGCCTAAGGTGGTCGGCACCTTCCATACACGGGTAAGTTGGCCTTGTGTTATTGTGTATATTGCGCTAACTGATTTTATAGCTTTAAACGAAAAACGTCAAAATTTGCAAAAACTAAATAGCTTATTGTGTATAGCATCTCAAACTAGAAGCTTTGAATGGGTTTGGGAGCTGTGACAAAAAAAACAATTTTCAAAAATAACGGTTTAGAACAGATAGAGCATATCAGATACCCGGTTGTGGCACCGGTACGTTTTTTTTTTGTTTTTTTGTTCGTAATAGAATACAATTTGTCATTTTTTCATCAAAATGGCCCAAGTTTTTATAATAAGGGTTTGGGGCACTGGCTGATGGAAACTATTCCGCGTTTAGTTTCGAACTTGAACCTTAACATTAGTCGACATTCGTCCACGCGAAGGGTCCTCGGTTAAAAAAAGTTTAGGAACCCATGCTTTATCGACTGAGCTAAACAGGTTAGAAGCGCCCGGAACATATGCACGCCACTTTTGTCCGCTGCATTTTGTGAATAGTATTATGGCAATCCAATAAACCAGTGCTTTATAACCTGTGGGAAGGTACCAACTTGTGTGGATGAAAACAATTATAATGCGGATGACATTATGTGTCATATTAACATGTATTACAGTTATAAAATAAGCTTGTGCGCCCACTACAGCTAAAGCAATATAGTCTCTCAGTGGTTCATTGCAGCTTAAACTATCTATTCGTATTTTTTACTTTACTTTTAACGCGTGTGTGTGTTTTGCAGCCCGAAGAGATTGTTCTCGACGAAGAAGAAGTGCAGATTTTCGGCAGCACACCCAATGACGTCACATTCCAAGTGCCAGAGGCGGACTACTACATTGTCAGATATCAAGGCGAAGGAGATACCACGGTCAGTTAAAATTCGCTCAACAATCTCTAGTTTTCGTTTTATAAGCAAAAAACAAAAATATCTGTACAACAAGCAATGTGTTTGGCTGGTAAGCTTAAAAACGCAATTGCAGAGACATGGAAAGTTACAACTCATTTTTACATTTATTGATATTCTTAAAATAGGGTGGTCATCAAAAAGGGCTTTGTCTTTTTCGTCTTTTGTGTATAATCAAAGATTAAGTACTTTAGTTCAACACAACTGGCTTTAAACTTAGGTTATATTGCAATTAAATTTAGATAAATTTAGCTATTTTTTAAAATTATTTTGCAAATGACTTAGTTGAATTTAAGCTATTTTCCAAATTACTTCACTTCACTTTATGCAAATGACTTAAATTGGCTTTAGGTTTAATTGCAAATCACTTGCCTTCAAAGAAGAAACAAATTGACTAAATTAAATCGGTTCAAAATGGCGCTCAGCCAACCGTTATCTAGAAGTCAGCATTTTCATCAAAATATAGCCACCGAAATTCCACGAAAATCTTTCAACCAGGCAATCACATCGAGTTTTCTATCGATAAGACACGGAATTGATCGAACACGTGTTAAATATGAGCTATATTGCGAATAACTGGAGATGAATTTAATTTATCAGTTTCCTTCACTTTATGTTATTTGCAATTGCTCGAATTGTCTTTAAGCCTAATTTCAAATCATTTTCCTTGAAAGAAGAACCAAATTGACTAAATTAAATCGTTTCAAAATGGCGCTTAGCCAACCGATATCCAGAAATCAGAATTTTCCTCAAAATAATCGATGAAATCTTACAGTAATCTTTCAACCAGAATGCAGAATATTTATCATAAAATAATCGATGAAGTTTCGCGGAAATCTTTCAACCAGAATTCAGAATATTTATCATAAAATAATTAATCGATGAAATTTCACGGGAGTCTTTCAACGCGGCAATTAAACCGAGTTCTATTTCGACAGGAAACGCAGTTAATCGAATACGGGACCGTGATCACCCTCACGGACCTCACACCCGGCACTCGATACCGCGTCACACTTATCGCCGTCAAGGACAACATCGAATCGCGGCCCATTGTCAAGCAGATCGCGACACCCCAGGAGGTCAGTTGTGACGTCATAGTTGATTTTTGTGTGTTTTAATGCTGTCGAAACAGATATACGCGAGTATGTTTGAGTCTGCGTTTTTGAAGATTGTCGGTTTTATCTGTTATTTCGATGTTGTTTTAACTCAGTGTTGTAATGACAATGACTAGCTTAAGTGCACTTAAGTCGTTGGTTTTAAATAACTTCACTTGCGATAAATTTTTGAACAATATTACTTGACTAGAATTAAATCTTTTCGACAAATGACTTGAAACTTGACTAGGGCTTAAATCACTTTAAATAACCTGTTTTCAACATTATATAAACTATAGACCTACAGCTGTCTATGCCGCGTTACTATAGATACTAACCTTAAAATACAGAAAATATCTTGCAGAATAATTTTCAAAATAAATCTGATGGACAAATTTATGACGTAGTGCAGCAACGTTACGCTGCCTCTAGTTCAACATATTTCACAAAAGAGTCGGATTTTAAAATAAGATTTTATCAAAAACGTAGATCTGAAAAACGGACAAAAGCTAATATGAACAACAATAAACTGCTATATTTTGGAGAATATAATATAGTCAACCCTATAACAGTTTTATCAGGAATTACGACATTAAAAAATCCAAAAGCCACGGAAATAATAGATAAACGAACTACGGGATGAAAATTATTGAAACTTTACCGCGAGAGATCACTTGACTAAAACATATATAAAATTGTGGGGGAAATAAAATATATATAAAAATCGCAGGCACAACTACCGCTCGTTGAAAACCTACCTATGCTACACTTCATACATTTGCTTTTTTAGGCGCCTGAGCCGATAAAAGTCGCGGACATTAACTTGATTGAGGAGAAACCAGACGGCTTCACATTGACGGTTCCACCAGCTGATTACTACTTCGTTTCCTATCGAACTCCCGACGGCACTTTGGTGGTAAGTAAATGGAGAAATATACAAACTGTTGCTTCTAGGCATAATAATAACATTAAAAAACAGCTTCTTCTGGTAATTGAAATGGAGGAATGTCGATATTTTGCATTTCGTGCGCTAATATTAGTTGGTTGCGGTAAAAAACGATAATAGTCACAAAAAATGTTATGCGATCTGATTACAAGGGTTAACAAATTGATAGCAAACGGTTTGGTCAGTTATAGCCTTTCGTTTAAAAAGTTTCGAAAAAGGTGAAAAAAGTTTCGAAAAGGTGGAACGTTCAATGGTTTTCTTTGCAAACACGAAAGATAACTTTATGTTTATTGGGGTAAGCAGATGGAAAACGTTTTTTTTGGCATTATGTTTTTTTGGGAAAATTACGCTCATCGAAATTTGGCCGTAATTGAGGGCCGAGGTTAAATTACAAACAATATTATTTTTTTTATTATTTTAGTGAAAGGTTATTTAAAATGTTGGGCACAACAAGAATTGTGTTAACCTTTTGATGTCTGATTTAAAATTTTTCATAAATCCATATGGTGTTTAAGGAAAACGGTGAAGTTTAACTTTAAAATTTTTTCCCCAGAATGTTTACAATGCTTTTTTTCTGGATAATGGCTTAAGATTGTAGTAAGGCGTAGACCGAATATCAAAACGTTTACAAAATGCTATAAAAACTTCTGCAAAGGAAAGTTAATTTTTGTTTGAACAGTCTATCCTTCAGTCATCGGCTGAAAACACTTTTCTATATTTCAAAAATTTTCCCTTTCAACTTTACTATATATATTGCACTTGCATTAGTTTGCCAGCCTATAAATAAGTATTTCTCGCTAAAAGTTTTTGCTGATGATGCTTTAAGTGCGACTGAATATCGGTTTACTAAGTGCTGTACTTAGCTTTATTTTTATCATTGATGTGCAACCAGTGTCGTTTGTTTTCCACCATTCTTTTTACAAACAAAAAAAAATTCTTATTAGCAAAACATTAACGTCGTTTTTCTGCCCACAAAAAACAAAACAATTGCCAGCATAAAAAAAAAAAAAAAAACGCGCTGGTCTGTAGAAGCCTACCAGAACGCACCATATGCGGGTTAGGGTTATAGCGTTTTGGGTATAGGTTAAGCAAAATGAAATAATAAGTATGATAAAAACAGTGCCAACAAAACTAGTTGTTATTTACAGGGCGACCGAATCATAAAGTACGGGCCTACCTTTACATTGGACGAACTCACACCAAGCACCGATTACACTATAACCCTTACCGCCGTGCGAAACGGTGTGAGATCGAACCCAGTCGAGATTTTGCTGACAACACCTGAAGAGGTAAGTTAAGCATATTTTCTTTTTGATTTATATGACTTCATTTCATTTCACATTTTTGAACGTCAGTAGGTTAATATAAGTTTTTTAAATTTGCATGATTTCATTTCAGTTTCACATTTTTTGGACCGAGAACAGCAAGTTTCTTAGGTTTATTGGTTTTATAACGTCCATTTATGACGTCACAATAAAAAAAAAAAAATTCGAGATTTTAAATTTCCCAAAAAATATTAATTGTTTTTTGAGTAAAACGCAAAGGGTATAGGACGATAGGACCTATACCTATGCTATAGGTACACTATACACCGATCTGTAATGTTACTTAATAATGAATATTAAAGTCAAAAAGTCGAGTAAATTAACATCATGATGGCTCTTAAACAAAAATTAAACGCAAAAAGCTTTCCAACTGATTAAACGCCTATAAATTGGAAACAAAATATGACAGAAAAATGTTTATGTTGCAAAACGTTTAAAATAGAGGTATAAAATAAGTATTAAAAAACAGCTTTTTTTTGGCATATTGAAGCTTGACCACAAGAGTTTCCGTATTACTATGCATCTCAGAATTGGATCCGTTTTTTTGATGAATTTTTCCTTTAATAACAAACAAAATGAACAGAAACAACTCTTTAAAAGACAATATGCCTTATATTTAAACTCTCGTTATTTCGCCAGGTACCTAACGTGGGGCCGTCACAGCCGACCGGTTTAAGTCTTCTGGGAAAAAGTCCGACTGAAGCCAACTTCGAAGTGCTGGGTCCGACCGACCACGTGGACTTCTACCACATCGAATGGAAACCAGTGTCGCAGTTCGGACCGCCCCGTGTAAGAACACTTTCAACATTAGTGGGAATACTAAGCTCATATAGAAGTAGCTGAAACGTAAATATGAACAATGTGTATTCTGTGATCAAGCCCTTCTTGAGACAAAAAAAAGCAGTTTCCCAATTCGGACCACCGCGTGTAAGAACACTTTTATCGTTAGTGGGAATATCAAGCTCATATTAGAGAAGCAACTTTAACATACGTATACACAATGTGTGTTCCCGTGCATTTTAATTGCTTTGACTTCTACATTGACCTGATGAAGCAAGGTTGTGGTAAAGCTTGTCGAGAATTCAATGCACTTAAGAATTAAACAAATATGGCCATTTACAACGAAGTATATTCTGTTATCGAGATCGTCTTCTTACTGGCCAAGGACCCATTATATAGTACACAAGATACATTCGGATAAGTTGATCAGTCAGCCTGCTAATCAGGGTTCAAGCAAGGCCAGGCTGAAAAACAACTATAGCCTGTGGTGGGGTTCGAACTCACGACCTCCGGTCATTCCGGGACCCTAGTTCCTCAACTGAGCTACATATAGGTTCAAAGGGACGTCGAGAAACAACCCTAGCACCATTGCATATAGTAGGTAACACTTAGAACGTTAGGAAAACTCTTTATTTATCTTCAACCTGCTATATGGGCTTCGATATTTTAACTACCTCGAACAAAAATCTCAAACTTTTAACATTCATATGTGTGGCTGCGCGCGAATTTTTTCACATTTCGTGAATGTGGATCAACTATATGGGCATTAAGACGGCAATTGCTGTCCAACACCTTACTGCAACCTCGAAACATTATGACAAAATCTTGCTGTGATTAAAATAAAATCCCAAAATTGTCAAGCGAGGAAACATTTGTTAAGATATAACAGAAACATCTAACGGAAGTGTTAAACGTCTTTATACTACAAAACTTAAGGCCAAACAGCAAATGAGATAGAGAGCGATGTTCAAGTGAAGATAGAACACAAAGCAACCACAAAAATGTAATATTTATATCCATATTTTACCCCGGTAACGGCAAAAACGTTGAAGAAAAGAGGAAACGTTTGAAAAAAAGAGTGGAAACAAGATCTTTCCTTCTTGTCAAATATTCCAGCTGAACTTTATTATTTTCATCATCTAAATTTGCAATGATTGTGAAAATGAATAAAGAGTTGTTTTCAAAACGATCAAAATGATAGCTAATTTCTGGGCTTTGGTATTCTTACTACGTCTTCCTAAAACCTCCAACCATTATACTCCAAAGTTATTCTTTAAAAAAAGTTGTTCCATTACTTTTCGTATTTTTTTCGGATTTCTTTTTAATCACGTCGACTTTGTAATGTGATTTAGACCCGGGACACCGTTAATTCGAGAAACGAGATTCTGCTCACCCAGCTGATTCCATCGACAAGATACAGGATCCTTGTGAAGGCGGTGAAGAACAACATAGACTCGCAGCCCGTTACGGAATACTTCGTCACCAAGAGGGTAAAAATCACTTTTTTTGTTCGGCTTTGCTGTTATTTGGTTATAATTGATAAACATTTTCCACGAAAAAGATATAATTTAATAAAAATTTTCCACAAAAATGTTATAATTTAATAAAAAAAATCCAAGAAATGGTTAAAAATGACAAAACAATTTTTTTTTTTCGGAGAAAAAATATCCGATCTGCAAAGTATTAAGTCCGATATTTTTACAGCTTCCGTCTGACGTGGAGTCCATCACCCCTAGCAACCTGCGGACTACTGACGTCAGACCCACCCAAGCCACCGTAGAGTGGGACCAACCAAGTAACCTCGACGGGGTGTCGCGATACGTGCTCGAATATCGAATTGATAATCCCTTCCAGCCCTACATTGTAAGTGATATATATATACAAAAACTATTGGACTTGTTTACAATACTAAAAGTTTTGAAACTTTGAGTTTTTTTGTTTCTAAGTGAAATGTAAATATATAAAGGCGTATCTTTTGGAATCCAACCCATTTGCAGCAGGTTTCTGCTTGTCGATCACTGCTCTGCGTAGATAAAAAAAGTAAAACTCAAAGTGAAACACAGAATCAGACATTTTTAAATGGGTTTTTAAAACTTTGAGTTTTTTGTTGTTTGTAAGTGAGATGTATATAAGGGTGTATCTTTATGGAATCCGAAACCGTTGGCAGCATGTTTCTGCTTGTCAATCATTGTTTTTGTTTTGTTTGTAAGTAGTCGATATTGTGCGGTGATTGTCAAACTACAGGTTCTTCACAATTTTTTGGGCTAGTTTTGACGCAGTTGTTGATTTTGCGTGACCCCCTATAGCAAAAAATAACCTAAAAATCACGCATTGGTAAGGTTTTCTTTAAAAAGACACTTGAATGCCAAATATCATGTTGTTGTTCCGTTGTTTTATCGTCAGTTGATTTAATGTGGTATTTTTTTCTCTTATTTTAGTATTCATAAAAAAATGTCGTAAATTATTATTTTCTTAAATAATAATTTAAAACATTAGTTTGGTCATTATGCGAGAATTTAATTGTCGCAGTTAGTTCTAAATAAAAAAAAAATGCAAAAAAACACAAAGCAAGACACAAGAAAATCTGTAAAAGGTTGAAGACATATATCGATGTCGTGCGTTTTTACACTGCCTAAAGTGCACTTAAGTCAAGTCATAATCAAGTCATTGTCTTAAGTCATTACCACACTTGTTTTAAATGATTAAGAATTGGAACACAAAACTAGATACAAGAAAATCGGTAAAGACATATATCGATGTCGTACATTTTTACAGTGCCTAAAGTACACTTAAATCAAGTCATGATCAAGTCATTGTCTTAAGTCATTACCACACTTGTTTTAAATGATTAAGAATTGGAACACAAAACTAGATACAAGAAAATCGGTAAAGACATATATCGATGTCGTGCGTTTTTACAGTGCCTAAAGTACACTTAAATCAAGTCATGATCAAGTCATTTTCTTAAGTCATTACCACACTTGTTTTAAATGGTAAAGAATTACAAAGCAAAACCAGACAATCTCCCAAACGGAGTCGTACGTTTTTGGAGTCGATTTTAACTCGACATTTCATTTCAACAGCGGAAGACCATTCATTCCTCCAACACTCACTCTGTCCTGACCCGGCTTCAACCGGGAACCACCTACACCGTTAAACTGTCCCCGATCAAGGGAGGAAGAAAAATACCCGACGCCATCAACGCCACTTTCACAACGGTTCGTGTCATTTTTTTCAAGTTTTTTTAAACGGGGTGTGGTGATTTTGTCGCGCTTTTCTGTATTGTGTCCTTTGATGGGCGGAAACAGCTTAATCACAAACAAACAGAAGTCATTATCTGTTGTGATTGCGTAGACTCACACCCAGGCTGGCAGAATCTTGCCAGCCTTCTGGTGACAAGCATTTTGGGCGAAAATTCTGTGGTTTTTGGTCGCGCCCCTAAACTTAAATGATGTGTTCGCCAAAGGAATGTATGAACCTTGCCATGTTTTGGCGATAAACAAGGCTATTAATAATAAAATTAGACAAGAAAACGTAGCGCCGAAGGCGCAAAAAATTTTGTGACATGAAGTCATTAACAAATACATAAGGGACATGTGAAGGTACAACCTGGGGCCTGGGGATGTACGTACATGTCTGCTTTTCTTGCTTTAAAAGTGTTACATAGATAAGCTGTTTTCAGGCAAACTTGTGTGAAAACGTGCTGCTCAAAACCAGATTAAAAAGCACGAAAAAATATTCTTTGGCTAAATTTCCAATTTATATTGCTCAAAATAATGATATTTATAATAAAATGTAATAGAAATTGTCACAGTCACATTGCAACGTGCCCCATAGTATGCATATTACCTTTGGGATAGATTTGTTGAAAACAAAGACACATAAACGTAAAAAAACCAGGCTAAAGATTTTTGCATTTGCATAATTAAACAACCAAAAATATACTTTAGGCCTTAGGGGGAGAAGCATAGCCTGGTACATCCTTAATATGCCGATGCGAATGTTATACCTGTACATTTAACAGAAATGGGGAATTCAACTCAATATACAGGAAATCAACTAAATATAGCAGTACTTGCCAATTCAAAGTAAAACTGCCAACACGTAACAATTGTATGATCAAAAATGTGTACTTTTTAAAATAATAAACAGTCTATATGCCTTACACTGGCTTTTTCTCACTTCACACTACCTTAACTTTTTTCAAAATGACACAACAAAATTAATTTCTGCCCATTGTAGTGTGTAATGTTATTACTTATTACATATTTCCGCTTTTCAAAAATATATGTGATTAAATATGTGTGGAAACAACCACAAGGTATTTTGAAAATTGGATGTTGAAAAAAACTTCAAAAAAAAAACTTCCGAAAAAAAAAGAAAAATTTTTTTTTTTTTTTTTTTTTTAAATTTTTCTTTTTTACTTGAATTTTTTTTTTGTACCAATTTCTTCAGTTTTCTGGCTGATTCTTTGGCCGACATAGTCGCCAAGTCGCCAGCATTCTGCCATACTGCTCACACCACTAATCAACACTCAATTTACTGTTTCCTATGTTTAAATTGATTTAGGCTGATTTTAATGTGCTGAATCCAAAAATAACATTGGTTTTGCTTTATTAGGTCAAATTTTTTTACCTTCAACATTTATTTTATTTATTTTTTTCTATTCAAAAGTGTTTAACACTTTTCAATTGATTCAGAATGATTTTGGTGTGAGGAAATTAAAAACAAGAATGACTTTCTTTTTTTGAGTTTTTCATTTTTAGATTCTGAACATATCACATTTTTTTCCCTTTTTTGAAGGTTAAAAGTAATAAAAGACTCATTAGTATATGTAAGCAACTAATAACAAGCTATAGTGCAATAGCTAGGGCTCCTTGATGCTTGAATTACAAACACAAAGTGAGGATGAAACACGATCAAAATCACCTGGACCAACAGACGAGTTAAAGCACATGAGTACGAGGAAAGCATGTAACAGTTGTAAGTGTTCAAAATGGCACCTACTTCGGTATGGGCTTGGATATTTCTACAACGTCACAGCCATTATGCTCCAAAATTTATCAACAACCTTTTGCCATTTTTTTTCTTGCAGTCATCGCTATTACTGGTATACTTTTGAACATTTCGAAAATCTCTATATTCATTAAAATCGTCAACATTAATAAAGAGATATTTGAAGCGTTAAAAAACTGAGCATTTCTGTATGGACTTTGATATATTCTTTCTACGTCCTATTACAACCTCCAACCATTATGCTTCAAAACTTATCAACAACATTTTGCCAATCTTTCTTTCTCGCAGCCATCGCGCCATTACTAATATACTATTGAACATTTCGAATATCTGTTTATTCATTAAAATGGTCAAAGTGAGTAAAGAAATATGCAAATCTTCAAAATCCTAAGCACTTCTGTATGGGATTTATATCTTTACTACGTCCTACTACAACATCAAATCATTATTTTACACAATGTTCCTTTCTTACAGCCATCCCGCCAATACGAGCCAGTTCCTCCTGAGGAAACAACAGCAGCTCCACAGCAACAGCAACCCACTACAATGGTAACAACGCCACAGCAAGTGAGAGAGGTTTTTATAAGAAGTGCATCGGGAACCTTGGCGGGGTTAACAAAAATCAGTCGACCCAGGGTTTTAATGCAAGATTGGGCAAAAATTGTCCATTTATATTTTGGTCGAAATGGCGGGATCGCAGTTGCATAATGCATACGTTTGCAATGTGCATTATTTTTGGCGCAGTATTTCACAAAAATGTACAAGAAAATCGTTTCATTTGTTAAAAATGCATAATTTAACAAAATATTCCCAAGTAAAAGAGAAAATTTAATAAAATTCTTTCCACTGAAAAGAGAAAATATTTTTTATTAGGAAAAACATTATTTTTTTCCGAACTACAAAATATTAAGTCAGATCTTCCAACAGCCTTCGACTGACGTGGATTCCATCACCCCTAGCAACCTGCGGACTACTGACGTCAGACCCACGCAAGCCACCGTCGAATGGGACCAACCAAGTAACATCGAGGGGGTGTCGCGATACGTGTTCGAGTACCAGGAATACGACAAGCCCCTCTTGCCCTTCATTGTAAGTGTTTTATATATATACATAAAAGAGAGTATTTTTTATGGAACCCAAAACCATTGGCAGCAGGTTTCTGCTTGTCGACCACTTTCCCGCGTTTATAAAAACAATATAAAAGTCAAGTCATTTAAATCAAGTCAGTACAAAACTGGTTTTAATTGATAAAAAATTGCAAAACTAAATTATACATCTAATAAACGATATAAAGGGTAAAGACCTAGAACGATATACTAATTGAAGACCTATATCAGGAGTGACCAGCCAGAGACCAATCGTCGCATTGGTTACCTGGTTAACCGCACAGAGCCCCAGAGACCAATCGTTGCATTGGTTACCTGGTTAACCGCACAGAGCCCCAGAGACCAATCGTCGCATTGGTTACCTGGTTAACCGCACAGAGCCACAACTTATACATAAATATCACCCTGTTTCTTTCTCACGTACGCAAGTACCTTCGCTTAGCTAGATTTATTTGAAATGTTGCACACTAACAGTATTGCGTGAGCTACATTGAGGGATTTTTATTCACACTGAAGGACTTCCCAAGTAAATGCCACCTCTCTGTCAAACTTTCCAAACCTGTTGACTTGATTTTACAAATAAGCAGAGCAGGGATGGATCCCGTAATTTTGTTTAAGGAGGAGGGTAAAAACTTAACGTTATAACATGAGGCTCGTTTGAAATTAGGCAACGAAAAATACAGCGCATTTATTAAGACATACCGTATACTGTAAAAGATAAACGAGTTTAGCGCGAAGCGCGTAAGTTTTTTTTCACTAAATATTGAAACCTAAATACAACTTGTACGTTAGAGCCGCATGAAACTGGTTGAAAAGTCTCATGTTGGCCATCCCTAATCTATATCATTGATCTAAACTTAAATTTAAACCCGCTATTTGGGAATGTTTTGAAATTGTATTTTTGGAAGAGTCGCCTATGAGTCAATTGGATTTTAGCGAAGCCAAATGGTTAAAAATAACAAATGCCACTATAGACACACAAAAAATGATTTTACCTCGCATAAGATAACCTTTTTACGCAATATATGCCGTAAGCACTTCTCTTTTTTATTCTTTTTGTCTTTCTATCGCGACTTGTCCTTATCGAGTGTGACGTCATGTTTTGTCTGTGCGGTACAGCTTGATGTTTTGTTTTTAAACTTTCTACTTAACCTATACTGATTTCGCATGTTTTTGACTTTTTTATTAACTTTATTATTACTTTGTATATTATGTATTTTACTTTACTTTTAGGAACTGACGATGCCAGTATGGCGAAATATATATTCCTTTAAAAAATGTCTGATCCTGATTTTACTCTTGAGTTTTATTGTCTATATCAATGACTTACATTTTCAACAACAGCGGAAGAACCTTCTTTATTCCACGACCCATTCGGTCCTTACCCGCCTTCGCCCGGCAACCACCTACATCGTTAAACTCACCCCCATTGGCCGCGGAAGACAAAGACCCGAAACTCTCGTCACCTATTTCTCAACGGTCGGTCAATTTGTAGAGTGTTTTTAAACGGATTGGGGCGATTTTTGTGGCGTTCTTGAAATGGTCTCTTTAATGGCGGATTTAGAATTCGGAATCGCAATAAAAATTTTTGCAGTAAAATACAATGTTGGAATTTTTCCAAAAATACCTTGCAGGTTGCGATTTGGATTTCTGTATCTCAATCGTTTTTTTACGTATTTAATTCTTTAATTGGAATTCTGATTGTTTTCACACGATCTCATTATAACGCTCAACAAAACTTATCAACACCCTTTTGTCAATGTTCCTTCTTACAGCCATCGCGCCAATACGAGCCCGTTCCTGTCGAGGAGACAACAGCAGCTCCACAGCAACAGCAACCCTCTACAATGGTAACAACGTCACAGCAAGTAATAGAGTCAACAACGGCACCAGCTCCCATCATAAGGCCTTCAATGCCGACCATTCTAAGTCGACCTGCAAGCAGTGCGCCTCAACCGCTCGAGCCCGCCCCTAGGGAAATGACGACGAGTGAACCGCAGCCGCTAGAGGGACCCCGAGGCCTGGTTGTGGACCGAAGAGGAGTAAAGGATGCTGACGTGAGGTGGAACCCGGTGGTTGACGAGGACATCGACGGGTTTATCGTCGAGTACGAGCCCACCTTTAACCGACACGGAGTTCCCAAGGTTAGGAGGATTTACGGATTTCTTGTGTCGTAATTTGGAGTAAATACAGCTGTATAGAGTTAAAAACGCGACCAACACATTTCTTCTGTAAGCAAGATTTAAAACCGAGTTAAGCACGCGACTAACAGATTCGTCCCCTCAAAAATCAAGATTTAACTGTTGCATTTTACTGATTCAAAATACTGATGATTCTCCTAAAATAATGATCCTAACATCGAAACAAATTGATTTTGGGTTTCTAAGTTTTGTTCTTCGTTTAATCCCAATTACCTGATGTACTTTAAAAACCTTAACCATTCGCATTCAAGCAAACTCTTTGATTTGAAAGATATTGCTTTCCTTTAATAATAAGAGCTATAATAATAAATTGCAAAGCCAAAAGGACCAGCGCCCTAGTTTGTTGGATTACAACAACAACTTACAGCAGGGCGGAACGCAAACTAGAGATCCTTATTTTTCAAATAAAACACTTGAAAGGCAGAGCTACCAAGTCAAACAATTACACTATCTTCTAGGTATTGACAGAAAAAAACCTTTAAACTCGTAAACAAAAGTCGTGATTGGTTTCTAGAAAACATGTGAAACAACTGAAATCAAAAAAGCTGAAGATACTGGTTTAAAAGCTAAGGAAATAACGATTTTAAATTTAGTTAGAAAATTGAGCTATAATAAAAAAATCGCCTTTGCGCCTGAATCTCTCAATATCTACTTACTTCAATAGCAAATTTTAACGATATATTTTATGCTTATTTACACATGTTTTCATATTGTTTCCGAGGGTTAGGGTGCAGGTTAGTGTTTGGGTGGGTTGAGCGGTATTTTTAAATAATAATACTTGACCCAACCCACCTCCCAAATTTTTTCAATGCTTAAATTATCGTGGTTATAATACAAAATTTTGCCTAACTCCTTTCCAGACCGTCCAACTTCCAAGCACGGCCACCGAGGCCAACCTGCCAGACCTGGTTCCTGGAACCGAATACCAAGTGCGCGTTTATACCACTAGAGGGGGCCAGCAATCACCCCCCACCGAAGCAACGTTCATCAGCGAGGTGATTCCCCTTTCGTATGCAAATTAATAAAGTGTTCGTAAAGTGCTACCGTCGTCTTTTCGGTTTTGAAAATATTTCCGCTTTTTTGCAAATCATAAACACGCTTGTCAGACTCCCGTACTTGGAAAACACAAGATAGAATGAATGAATATACTGTTGCTGCCAGGCATTGCATTATTGTAAAATTGTTCTACCAACATTATTTTTACTTAATGTACTGATTTTGATACCCTTAACAGGAAATCTTCATCAGGGTAATGATATTGCAACTGGGAGAAAAAGCGTATTTCGCAATTATGTTTTTTATAGCAGTCATGTTATTCAGTCATGATTTTTTTTACATATATACCAGTCATGTTTTTTCGCCCAGTTGCAATATCATTCGGTGATGAAGATTTCCTGTTAGGGTTACCAAAACGTCGGTACATTTATTAAAACAAAATATTTGCGAGGAGAACAATTTTCCTGTTAATACAATGCCAGGCAGCAACAGTATATTCATTTTGCTCAATTGCAATATCATTGTCCTGGTGAAGATTTCCTGTTAAGGTTATCAAATCTTTGGTTCACTTATAATTTGCTGGAAGAACAATTTTACAACTGATAAGATAGTATGTAAAAAAAAACGCTAACAAAACGTCCTTATTAAACATATTTGACATCCAACTAACAATTCGTTTTCTTTTCAGCTTGATTCACCCACCAATGTTCGGGCAATCCCCCAAGACGATCGCATTGTGATCACTTGGGAAAACCCCGAAGGCAATATCACCGGAACACGGTTGGAATACAAGAAGGTTGGAAATACGCTCCAAAGTAGAAAATGCTAAAACAAATACTAAACTTCTGAATTCAATTTTTAAACTTTCTGTGTTACTGATTAATATTATATGACTTGTTGGCAAAACATATTAGTTTTTTAAAATGACAAAATTATATACTTGATAAACATGGGAAATACGCCCAAATGGAAAATAGCTGAAACAAATGATAGATTTTTAATTTTAATTCTTTAACTTTCTGCGTTGCTAATAAAATCAATCATTGGCAAAACATATCGTATTTTAAATATGGAAAAAAGAAAGTTAGGAACGGACTATACTTCTAAGAGTTATTGTAAACGTGAAAAAAATGACCTGTTTGGAGAAAGGGCTCTGAATATCAAATCCTTTGCCGCTTAAAAATTTATAAAACTCGGCTTACGATACGGCGGTATTTTTTCGTTTAGTTTGATTTTCTATTTTTTTTTTCAGTATTTGTTTTACGCTATGCAGCATGCTTGAACGTTTTCCTACACAAAAACCTACTAACATAAAACTTTGAAAGGAAAAGTCCTTGCTTTCAGGCTAATAGATCAGCGGCAGTTTATAAAAAACAAGAAAATGTGTATATCCATCGTTTTACAAATGTTCCAATTTTAGATAGTTATGCGTAAAGCATGGGTAGCTAACTTTAAAATTAAAAAAATATTTATTGGAAGCGTTAAAAAATGTCGCCTGCTTATGTATTGGCTTTGACATGCACGAAAAACGTAAACTTTGATAAAGTTAGGAACAGACTAAACTTCAAAAAGAAATTGTAAACGTGAAAACGTGACATATTTAGAGTAAGAGCCCTAAATACCGGATCCGATTTGCGGTTTTGGAGTATTTATATCATGGTATGCAGCATGCTTGAACGTACACAACAAACCTACCATCAAAAAACTGAAATTTAAAAGGAAAAATCCTTGCTTTAAAGGCTAATAGATTCGTGGCAGTTAGACGTTAGATAGTTAGAAGTATGTTAGAAACGGTATTTTTTTGAAAACGAAAAACAAAATCGAAACACTTTTTTTTTTTTAAACAAAAATAAATTCAAATAGTTTATTTTTTTTTAAAACGAAAAAAAAAATTCGAAAAGTTTTTTTTAAAAAACGAAAAAACGTCTTTCCGTAATTTATTACTGTAAAATAAAATTCTGTTTTAAAAACGATTTCTTTTTTTTCTGCTTTCTGCAGCCCGACCAAAGATGGCGAACGCGCATTTTCTCTCCTGACGTCACGCAATACGTCATGCCCCTCTCGCCCGACGACTACCAGTATCGGGTGAGGGTAACCACCATCGGCAAGACGATAGAATCGCTCCCGACCGAAGTAACGATTGTGGTGAAAACCCCAAGTACGTCATACGTATAGCGATAAGTCGACGGTATGACCAAGTGAACAAGTCACTTGTATACCTGAGAAGTTTTGCGATAGACGCACCATTTGTGTTTGTGTGTGTGTGTGTGTGTAGCATTTTGAAATGACTTAAGTCCCAGTCAAGGTATTTGTGATATAACTTAAGTTCAAGTTATATCTTCAAAAATTAACGAGTTATTTTCCAGTCTATAAGTCATCTTAGTCATCTCCAAGTCAAATTAGTAATATCAAAATAAAACAATAAACCATTAAAATTAGTAAACCCACACGATTATGAGCAATAAGCCAACTTAAAATGCCCCCCCAAAAATGTAGCATTCTAATTGATTCAAGAGCAAAACTTAAGATAAAAAGCTCAAATTCATAAAATAAGGTTAAATGAAAACACTTGTTTTAAACGCAAGTCGTTTGACTCAATGACTTAAGTCCAAGTCAACTAATTTTACCAGAACGACTGAAGTCAAGTCAAGTAATTTAATAGCAATGACTTCAGTGCACTTAAGTCAAGTTATCGTTGACTTAAGTCATTACAACACTGTGTCTGTGTGTATTACGAAACTATGATTGCGAGGCAACCAATATAAAGCTGTTTACCCAGAGACATTCTAACTTAAAATTCTAGCGAAATTTTAGCTGTTAAAATCCCAGATTTCTAAATTACCGTTGTTATAAGAAAAAACGCACCTTTTGTTTGACCGGAATCTGTTAAACTTAATAAAATGCAAAGTTGTTTGAACTGATTTTTTCAAACGCCATAATTCTCATTTATTCAACCTGTTTTGATTTAACAGTCTACAATGCATCTGTATCAACAAAAAAGGAGTTTGTTGCAAACTTCAGGTATTAAACAATAGACCATTGATAGTTTGTTTGGTAGGTAAAATTGTGGCCAAACTTGATGATTGCTATATGTTTTTGCTACATATTGTAGTTGCCACCATATCAAATAAAACACGAGTTTGTTGAGGACTTTAGGATTCAAACAAAAAAAGCACTGACAGTTTATTTCGGAGTTAAAAGTGTTGCCAAACTTAAATTGTTGATACACGATATTTGCTACGATTTGTTGACTTCAACGGGGGAAACAAATATACACTAAAACTGAAAACAAGTGTCACTATTGAAAATTGTTTGGTTAAGTTGACGATCTCTACAATATGTCAACAGTGCAACTTGTTTTCAGTTTTTGAATAAGATAAATACGGCCATAACCCAAGATAAACATACACCATTGGCTTTTCGTTACACTTGCAATAAAACCAAGCTTGTGTTCGTGGTTGCAGAAGAAGATGACATCATCGGATCACCACTGGAGGTTGATGACGTCACGGATATGGATGCCTACATTGTGATCGACGATCATGTCGTGCCAGAAACAGGTGTGTATTTATCAGTTAGTATTCTTTATAGTTTTTTTTTCAAACATGTTTACAAAAAAATAAGTCGCAATTAAAGTCATTAGTCAAGTCAAATCTTTGCCATAAAAAGCCAAATTTTTTGAGTAATAAATTCACCACTTTCAAGCAATGTTTTGCAGTTTAATTATCCGGAAAAACAACAAATCGGGAAAGTAAACTTATTTACGTCGAAAATTTGCCCAAAACACTGCACAAGTCAAGTCATTAAATTAAAACATTCCAGCTTTTCCAACTATTATTTTCCCCATCTTCATTTAAATGTAGTTCAACCAAGTCATGTATTTCGGCCGTAATGCATACTCAAGAAATTTTCATTCTTACTCAATAACTTTTCATTCCGTTATATTTCACGGCATTTCCCTTTCATCGAGGCAAAATCAGCAATGGTGTCGTCCACGTCTCAAAATATATATTTTAATAGGTAACATTTTCTCTACAACTTTTTAGAGACAATCTTAATCTCTTTGTTTAAACTTTTAATTTCACTGCGGGCCATTGCAACTCCAATTAAACAACAACTATCTTCTTTAAAACATTACTTTCTCCCGTTCAAGGCTGGATCCTGCGTATTGAAGACGAAGAAGGAATAGTGGGGAATCCCCTGCTGATGCCGGGCAGTGCCACCAGCTATCCACTGACCAACCTGAAGCCCGGACACCGCTACAAAGTCAAGGCACTGCACAAGAACGGAACAGAGGTATGGGAAGTATATGAAAACTTTTGTGTCGAACTTTGAGTCGCAGTTGGTTTAGGAAACTTGTGTTTGAAAACTATTTGCTCGCCAAACTCTTAGGGAAGTGATTCTTAACCGGTATGCCAATAAATTGCTTATTGGTGTATCTTGATACAAATCTTGGTGTATCTTGATACAATTCAATGTATAATGAGAACGTATGTCTTTTTAGTCATTACCGCTTGAAATATGCGTTTACTAAAGTCCCAAGTAGTGCTTTCCAACCGGGGTGTCGTATCTCATGTTTAATGGTGCCCAGATAACTGTTGGTTTATTTAAGACGAATTGTGCTCTTTGATACGCCTATTAATACAAATATCGTGTACGTGCACTGGAATAAAGGATATTTACCTACAATGTTCACAGGTGGCTGCAAACTATTTATCTTTCTTGAATGGTGGCTTAAGCCACAAAGTTAAAGATCACCGCACTGTTAATTGAATTAGTTCCTGTAGGATAAACCATCGTTAGATAAAAACTCCAACAAATTGGTTACAGCAAACCTAAATAACATTTTTTGCACAAATAATACTTATACGCATATCTGCAATTTGGCTTTTCTCAAGTCGCCCTGATTTCAGTACACACGTCACACTTTTTTAAGTTTTCCTAGTCTTACCGGAATTCCTAAACATTACACTGAAATTCCTCGCAGACATAATCGTTCGATCAGTGATGCAAGCAAGGCAGGTTAGAAAAACAACTGACCTGTAGTGAGGTTGCAACTCAAGACCTCATACCTCATATGGACCGTATACTAAACAGACTTGTCCGATCTTTTCATGCCTGTTTGTATTTTTTACAAGCAATTAAAAACACTATTTTCTTTCAGATCGCCAAAAAAGATTTCACGACCAAAGCTGACAAGCCGAAGCACATCGGGGCACCCGACGTTACGCCAACCAGTGTGACTCTAACCTGGGAAGAGCCAGACTCGCCCATTGACGGATACACGATCAAATACAGGTGAGAGTCAATCTCAAAAAACTAATTACACAAAACTATTTCATAAAAAGCTATTTCACGCGAACCAAGTAAATCAAACGGCGTGGTTCCCCATTGCTTGCGTAATCAATGGCACCGCGCGTTTGCTCATTATTACGTCACAGTGCGAAGGGTTGCGTAGGGCGAGTGTGGCGAGAGCAGACAAGCTGGTTCGCAGATCTGCGGGTGAAGAGTGGGTTTAAACTGTTGGTGCTATAGGTTGTATGTTTATGCTGGAATTCATTAGTACTCAATCATATCCTATTTTTGGCCTCGGCACATGGGTGGAGAAACACTATTCTATGAAGTAACGTCCCAAAAATATCGACGACACACTAATCATATATAACCCTGATTTCATGCATGTTGAAAACGTGCTTGTAGCCAATTTATTTGTCTTTAGACCTGTCGGTAGCCAAGCCGATTGGGAGGAGGTGCATTTGAATCCTGACGTCACGGGTCATACCCTCACCCACCTGACCCCCCAGACCCCCTACGAGGTCGACATCGCCCCCACCTACGAAGACAAGGTCACAGAGTAAGTGGCTCTCTAAATTAAATTGTTAGATTTTTAAGGTTGATTTTTCGTGTTTTTCAGATATGAAACGATAGGCTATACAAGGAGTTCTTAAACTTTTTTTTACCCGGAAATCGAAATCCTTATTGCAGAAATTATAACTTTGACGTGGCATATTATCTTTTTTATTTTCAGGCCACGTTATTTGATACTCAGGCCTAAAATTTACATTTTGTCTTAGTCCAGGATCGCACTTGTTTTCTTAAATTGTTTTTGCTTGACACTAGCTTACAGATTTTGCCAAATTAACCGATAAGCGTCGCAAATCGCCATGGCGGGGAATCGAGCCCAGTACCGAAGACTTTTGGCCTGAGAGCTCAACTGCCTAACTATTAAAACCAGCTTTCTTCAAATCATTAAGTTTAAAGTTCCCGGCCACACAGATCGTTCAAGGAATCGAACCCTGTACCGAAGAATCTCGACTTGACATCTTTGCCACCTAACAAATACAAAGTCAGGTTAGCACAAGATTCCATGACAGCAAGTATTAGAGTTCCCGGCCAGACAGTTTGTTCCTCCAGCCGGGAATCGAACCCGGTTCCTAAAATTCTCGACAGCTTAGCCACTTCGCAAATGAAAAGTCAGGGTAACACGATCTTCCATTAAAGCGTTAAGTTTAAAGTCCACGGTTGCACAGTGTGTTGTTCTAGTGGGGATCGAACCCTGTACCGAAGATTCCCGACCTCAACAAATTCACTCAGGCACATTTCGGTTAAAGCAATCTCCCCTCTCTTTTGTTGCAGTGAGAAGAAAAAGGCCGGCGTTTCCTCCGTGTTCCGCTTCGCCACTCCTGCAAGCGAGGAGGAGGAGCCCACTCCCTCTCCTCTTCTCCCACGAGCTCCATCGAGAGTTCGTTTCAGCAGCGTGTCACCGACCAGCATCAGTGTACGATGGGTGCCTTCGGACGACACCGACGTCGATTATAACAAGTGGGTTTATTGAATATACTGTTGCTACCAGGCATAGAGTATATACTACTAAACAGTGTTGTAAACAAGTCATGAAATGACTCAAGTCCCAATGAAGTCATTTGTAAAATAACTAGCTCTTTTCAAATAATATCAGAATCAAGTCCTACTCAAGTCTAGCAAATCAACTTCAAGTCAATTCCTTGCCATATAAATAAAACATTCAACTTTTAAAATTGGTAAACTCGTATGATTATGAGCAATAACTCAAATAAAAAATATAACATATCGGCCCAGCCAACAAATTGCTTTACGTTCGCAATATGAAAAATTGTCCAATGAAAACATTTCATTTTAACCCAAGTCAAAGTATACCAGAAAGAAGCTCTTCACATACCTATTTATTTTACCGGACGTTCGGGCTGCCTATAACAAACTAGGTAGCTTAAAAGCACTATAGTCAAAAAGGTCGACTAAATCGACATCATCTTAAGAAGTTTCGATACACACTTGTATCATCATCAGTTAATGTGACTGAATTGCGTTCCAGCCTTTACAGGTGAGGTTTGAATATATTTCAGTGACGTTAATTGATGTAATGGATGATTATTCAAGAGCGTATCGAAACATCTTTATTGCGATGACGTCGGTTTAGCCGAAGATTTTTGCTTTTCGATTTGTTTTCAATCACCGTTTATTACATTTGAACAGTGTGTTATTAAAAACCTGCCTATACAGGATGATTTTATCGTGAATGCAACAACGCTCAACATCACGCACAGTACAACGAGACACAAAAGGCAATAAAAATGCTCCTCAATACAGTGGCTCTTTATTAAACTGTACTGAACTTAAAATGCGGCTGGCAAGCAAAGTAACTTTTTATCTATTGAGTTTTCATGGTGAGCCGTTAACCTTTCCTTACCGAAGCTTGGCACATTACAGAGTCCTGTTGAAACTGACCAGCGACGGCAGCCGAGTGGTGTCAAGCAACATCCCAACTTCCTACGCCATCTTCAGCCAACTGAAGCCCGACACCTACTACGACGTAGAGGTCACTGCTGTGAGGGGAGACCAGGAAAGTAGGCCTGCTACTGGGAGGGTATTTACAGGTCGGTATTAAAATTAAACCGTATATGCTCGCTGTAGGAAAGACCGATACTAGAAATTGTATTACGATTAGAGATCGACCGATATCACTTTTCTTTACCGATACCCGATACCCGATTTTTTACAATTTTGTCAACCGATATTCGATACCGATTTTTTATTTACGTAGGAAATGTTAAAAACTTGAATTTATCAAAATAAAATCCAAATAATGTTTTCGTTTATATACCTTTATTAATTATTAAACTATTGTTTTGCATATTAACTTGGTGTGATGCAATACACCATTTTTTTTCCTCAAAAAATGGGTAAATTGTTTGTTGTACAGGAAAAATTATATCATATTTTCGTACTAAAATATCGGCCAAAGTATCGGCCTACATTTACCGATATCGATATATCGGTAGGAGGCAAATATCGGCCGATATTATCGGTAAACCGGTAATTATCGGTCTATCTCTAATTACGATACCGATACCCGATATTCTGGACAATTATCGCAACCCGATACGATACCAATGACGTCATAACCATCGTCAACAAGCAAAACAGTAGAAATTGGGTATTTACAGGTCGACTGAAACTAAAGTCTATGCTCGCTGTAGGAAAGTCCGATGCTACAAATTTATTCCGATACCGAATATTCTGGACAAAAAATATCGCGATCCGATACAAAATGACGTCATTACTATTGTCAAACAAGCAAAATGGATGAAACTAAAACATGTGAAGGATTTTTTTTAGCATCGAAACGTCTGACATTTTTTTATCGGTATTCGCCCGATCCTATGGTGGTATCGATAAAAAAAAATTAATTGCTTGGGGCGTTTTCAATTTTAGCTAGCCGTTGTCGAAATACTTTTAATTTTTAACAAGTAAAACTCATAGTTAAAAACATGACTCATAGTTAAAAACATGAGCTGTTATATACGCGTCAGCGGAGCAGTGATCGACTGGCTAAAACCTGACGCCGATGGTTTTGGATTCTATAAAGATACACCCTATTGTCTAATTTTTAAAATGCGCTTCATAATATTACTAGTAATGGAAGAAGTAAAGGCGCCTACAAAAATACGAATCTTGGATTGCTTAAATCTTGATGATTATAGGTAATCGTTTTAATTTACGATCGCACCACAATACACCATATACTGAAATGCCATTACATAGTAGCTCCGAAACAGGTTTAAATTAAAATAAAAACTCTAAACTCTGACGTCAACAGGAGCGAACGCCCCTCATGACCTGACCATCGACGATACGACACCGAATGGCGTCACGCTGTCATGGCAACCAGAACCTGGCAACTCGCTGGTAACCGGCTACACGGTGAAGGTCCGCAAACAAGACTCGAACCAACCGCCTACTACAACTGTGTACCCAGCCAACACAACAACTGCGGTAAGGTCTTCCTTATTTACAAATAGTACACGTAAAGCCTTCGAAGACAAACCGAATCTGTCGATCTATGATGCAATCAAGGCAGACTGGAAAAACAACTAGCCAACTTGTTTCTTGACTCGCTACTCGGTTACCCATAGTACGAAAGATATAATCACATACGTGGACTGTACAACAATCTAGTCCTTCTAAAGTCACTTGTTAATCAACGATAACGACTTACTTATCAATAGTACATTGCAAACCATCGCAGACTAGCCGAGTCTGTCGATCAATGATGTGAGGCGAGAGAAACAACTAGCCTAAAGTGAGGTTCGAACTCACGACCTCCGGCCATACCGGTACCGTCGCTCTACCAACTGAGCTACAAAGGCTCAGAGGGGAGCGAGGCGAGAAACAACCATACGCCAATGCTTGCTGCATTCTGTTAGTACAAGCAACTTCACATTAAAGGGGATCTGCAGTACAATGTCATCATTCAATGAACGATACACACATTTGTGTTCAACAACTGTGATCTATTCCTTCTGAAGCTGCTGACCAACGGTAACGACTTCCTCATCACTAGTTCTCTTGTCGAGAACTCAACACAAATTGTCGCTATTTTGTGCAACTGATTATCCTGTTAAGAATAAGACAAATACGGCCATTTACAAAGATTACTCTTTATCCCTATCTCTCTATGTTGAAAATGAATAAAGAGTTATTCGAAACGTTCAAAATGCTGCCAACTTCTGTATGGGCTTTGATATTCTTACTACGTCTAACTACAACCTACAACCATTATCTTATGAGTTATTCGAAACGTTCGAAATAATACCAACTTCTGTATGGGCTTTCATATTCTTACTACGTCATACTTTCACCTCGAGCCATTATGCTCCAAATAAGGAATTTACATTTAGCATATCCAAAATTACTAATAAAATTTAAACTATTCTTTCCTTATACCGAACGTTTTATTCTCGCAGACTCTTGGCCATTTGAGCCCGGGAACCCCCTATGAGGTCTCGGTGACGTCAAACATCGATTACGTCACAACGACGCCGGTGACGACACGATTCGAGACGACCGTCCCGGATGTGAGAAACGTGAGGTTTGGCGAGATCACTGAGAACAACATCCCTGTGATGTGGGATCAACCGGATTCTGACGTTCATGGTAAGAGATGCACGACGAATTGCTTTTTGTGTTTATTATTATTATTTTTTGTTAATTCAATTATTAAATGGCTTGAAAAAATCTAAAATTTTGCTTATTTTTTTTCGCGTAAAAATTTTGGTATTTTTATTTTTACGCTTTCAAAAATGTTTATTTATTTTTTATTTTTTTAGTATTTTAATGCATTTAGCCTTTTATTTTTAAAGCCCTCCTGAAATTCCACCAAAACGTTTTTGCTTTACCCTAAATGAAGAACTCGAATGTGTAAACCTAAAAAACAATGCTTTTTTAAACCTTGGAAAATATATTTTAAGTTCCAGGCAATACTGCGCAATTGATACAAAAAAAACATTGTTTTGCAGTAAAATAGGCTTTACGGCAAAATTACAAGCTTCATTTTATCCGTTGCCACAGAGTATCTCATCGACTACTGGGTGGTGGGCAACCCCGATGCCCAGCGCGTCCGGATCAGAGAGGACACGAATGTGACCTTGGACAACCTCGTGCCAGACACCAGCTACACGATCGCAATCCACTCGGTGCACAACAGAAGGCTGAGCAATGGAATCAGGGTCGTGCAAGCCACAAACCATGATCTTGGTAGGCAATTTTTGATTGAAACCAAAAACAAAACGAAAATTTTCGTAGTATTACAAAAAATCGGAAATTTTCAAAGTCAAGCTCAGTGCTAGACTTTGAGAACAAGTTGTTGGATTTTGTGTCTGACATTTCCAAAGTTGTTCTTCCAGCAAAGATTTTTTATTAAATGTACATTGTCCTGATGAAGATTTCCTGTATAGGTTATCGAAACGTCGTTACATTTATTAAAAGTCATTTCGAAGTCTTGTGTACAAAATCGGTCACGTCTATGACTTTGTTTGCGTTTGACGTTTTTTATGTTTAAATTGCCAAGTAAAAAGTCGAAAGAAATGACTAACAAAAAAAATGTTGTTGGGCGCACGAAGAGGAAAATATATCATTGTGATTTTCGGGAGTATCTTTCCGGCAAAGCAAACATCGCGTTTGTGAAGCCTAGTTTTAATTAATAACTGTTACTTGATCGTTTATGAAATAATGGGGATCGCTTTAGACGGCCGTTGTCCATTTAGAAAGTATCAGATATTTGAATCGGAAAAATACAGAAAATTACCAGATAACGCTCATTGCATAATCGAACCTTACATTTCCGCTATTTTCACTTGGATAACAAAATTTGTTTTTCCGGAAAGTTAAACCGTTGGTTTCAAAATAAAACTCTAAAGTATTTGTAAACCTTACAACTAGAATAAACAGATATAACACAAAAATTTAGGTTATGAAATATGTGTAAAATACATTTAACTGTTTTTTATATCATTTCTAACCGTTTGGGTTTTCTAATTTTGGAACTATAATCTTGCACTGAATATGTGATATTGAACATCACCTTGACCCTTGCAAGATAAATGTCGACCTTAATTCCTAATCAGCAGCAGCAAAATAGTGTCTTATCTAAATTGCTAGCGTTGCTAGATTGTTCTGCTATTTGCAACTAATGTTTTGATTTTTACCGACTGAAATAGACCATCGGAATATATCGAGATAAAAATAGAAGCATCGGACATCCATTGAATAGAATACATCACTTTATTCTCAGTGTCAATTGGCTTCAATATGGTTTACGTTTTTTCTCGAAATACCGCTTATCTGTATAAAATTTAACTCACAGCGTATATGTCAGCCCTTTAACAGCCAATGTATACGCAATCGTGAACAAGTAGATCGACATCATCTTGATTAAGACGTTTTGATACGAACTTGTATCATATTCAGTTAATATAATGTCAATCCACCTTTTTTGGCTTTGAAATTCATTATCAAGCTACAATACAGATCCGTGTACAGTACACTGTAAGTGTAAGTGTACTGTACAGTGTATAACCATTTACCAAGTTACAAGCATTGCTATCAAACTAAAACACAAAAGTATCTGTGAACCTAATAACAGCCAACGTCTGCCTTGCAATCGTCAGGTGCACCGTTAAACGTAGTAGCCGAAGACGTAAGCGACACGACGATGTACGTTTACTGGCAACCGTTCGACGAGACCTACCGACACAAGATCACTATCTACTCGCCAAATCGACGACCGGTGAGTTCTGGATTAACAGGAGCGGAGGTTCTTCAACTTTTTTTACCGCAGCCCCCTAAAAATATTTTTGCTTCGTGCGGACCAGTGTAGACAAGGAATTTTAGAGATGACGTCATGAATTGACGTCAAAATACAAGTAGACTTCAAAAATCTCATGTTTCTGGTTCAAAAATGTAAAAGCGTAATGGAGCACATACATGCTGTTCAAAACATTCTATTTTTAATCCAACAATTTTCTTTAAAAAATATGATTTTTTCAAATATAAACTAAAATTTCAATTAGTGTTTAATGGGCCCCCTAAAACTAGTCCACCTAACCCCAAGGGGTCAATGGATCCCAGTTGAAGAACCGCTGACCTAGAGTTTCACAGCTAAGAAATAAGCGTTCATGTAAATATGACACCGGAAGCCTTCTACAGACTATTTATTTCTTCACTCATATTTCTCAACCTTGATTCAGTTAGTTAGTCTGTTTAAGGCTTATGGCGTATACGTAAGTCGTACCCTTGGTCAAAAGCGACTTCGTTGGTCAAAGGGCTAGATTTTAGTTTTTCTACACGCATGTGTAATGTATTTTTCATTCTTGTAAATTGAAGACTGAAAGCCTTCTACAAACTAATAATTTCTTCACTCACATATGTGAATCTTTAATTCGGTTAGTCTGTCGAAGGTTTTCGGTGTACTGTAATACGTATGCCGTTCTCCTTGGTCAAAAGCGACTTCAATGTGTTTGTGCATTTAAATCTTGTGAATAGTTTACAGATAAACAAACCAATCTATACATATCATAATTGAAACTGTGTTTAGGCGTTAAACGTTTAGTCTTTAAAATGTTTTATAAAAACAAAAACTAAATCAGTTTATGTAGTTCTTTTTCATGGTTAAGCAAAACACGTTTAACTTATCAAACTGCCATCTTAAGTATTGTAACAAACTAGTATTCTAGTGTTAACACATTGGTTTAAAGTCAAATAAATAACCGAATACACGAGTATGGTGGCACGTTTCAAATTACTATTACAAAGTTAAAAACCTGTAAGCACAGATTAGCAACAGTCTCCAATTTAAATAAATTTCTTGATACATAAATAGTAACTTCCGTACAGTAACACTTATCAGCAATTACCGAAAGTATGGTTGTCTTAAATCTTACAACAAGTCTAACACCAAGCATTCAGCAACTGCTGTATCTCGCTCTAATTCCTTAATTAAACCTTAAAGTATCATCCGAACTTCATAACTTAGCAAAAAGCTGTTTTGCTGTAATCTAATGCTTCCAAACCATATGACAAAAGCAGTCCTTTAGCTACTGCTAAACTTGAAATAAATAAAACAGAAATAAACTGTTTTAACGCCTACGCAAACTCAAATTGCACCCTTAGCAATCCATAATAATCAATCACAGCTGTACTTTCACGAATTTAACTGAATTTAACGCAACAGAAAAAACAAGCATTACCGTAAATTGATTTCCTTTGTAGAACGGTCGAGTCTCGCATATTGTGGAGCCTGGGGTAAACAGCTACGACGTCCATGACCTTCGACCTTCCACCGATTACAACGTCATCGTCAGCTCACTGGCGCCACATAGTGACTCGATGAGGAACGCCGCACCAATCCGTGTCACTGTAAGTCGTTTCAAAATGTCAACGAAAGTAAGAGAAAAATTTTAATGTCTTAAATGACTTTTTAGACGGTTAGCAATTCAGTCTGCGAAGTAGATTTCATTTTAGTTTAAATCCACTAAATTTATTACTTAATAAGCATTGTAAAAATAGAACCAATTCAAGTCCACCCTATAATCAATAGTAAAATAAAACAAAAATTTCCCTAAAACGCATTGTAACAGTCAAAATTTCTAAATCACTTTTGTTGCCAAAAATATCTTTTTTTCTTACATAGCAAACGTTTTCAAAAAGGCAGAAATCTGTCTGCGTAATGGACTATAAGTCATATTGACTAGGCTAACTATAAAGATAAGAGTATCAGTTGTTCATAATTTATGTTCCAGTATATAGCACTCCTAAATATGTCTCCTAACTATGTTTTGCTGATTAAACACTATATACTTGTGTAGTTATGTCTATATTTCAGCTGGTACTTATGGTTTTTAATATACCACGTTTCTCATGCAGACCAAACCCAAGACCCCTACCAGGTTGCAAGTTGTCCGTAGGGGCCCAACTAGCCTGGTTATCGAGTGGCGACCAGTCGGAACTCGTGGTAAGTATTCGAAGCGGTTTGAGAGCGTACAGAACAAACCAATGCCAAAGTAAAAGCGTCCTTTATTTAATTTAACAGCGTAGTGGAAGCAAACGAGTTATAAAAATGAACTTCGAAAAGAAGAGATATGGCCGTATTTTTTAACGTGCGTTTTGGTCAAATCCATGTAACTTTACTCCAGCCCAGAAAAAGTTTAATTATCTATTTAACCTTCGTTGAACTTTTGTTCCACATATTCGAAAATCTAGATTTGCATCTTAAAGCTAGCTCCTTCTTTTCATTGTCACTCATGTAAAAAAAATATTATTTAAAAGACAGTTCAGTTTCAAAAATGGCAACTTAATACAGAAACAACCTTATTTATTTATACTAAAATAACCTTATCTATTCGACTAAAGGTCTTTTATTGCCTAAAAACCTCATGCGACTTTAAACTTTTACGCAGACGCAGCCACTAAATACAGAATCAACCTTATTTATATATATAAGTAATATAACCTTATATATTCCACTACATGTATTTTAAGGCGCAAAAATCTCAAATAGCTTGAGATTTTTACACAGACGAAGCCATTGAATTCAGAAAGTACTGAAGCATCCTTTTCTATTCGACCAAATCGTCTTTTTAGTTCTATAAATATTCCAATGGCTTAAAATTGTCACGCAGAATACGTAGTGACGTACGTGCCAGAAATAGGCGGTCAGCCTGGAATGATTACGACCACTAACAACAACGCAACACTGACGAACCTGCAACCCAACACTATGTACGTGCTCACTGTCCAGTCAGTGGGCAGGGACAACGTACGCAGCAGTCCGGCGGTCAAGAGTGCCTGGACAGACGAAGGTAGGTGGAGTTAAGTTTCGCCTCAAACGGTTACTGATATTATTAGGAATGCCTGATAATTGGGGCCGATACTTTGTTGTAGTATCGGTACACGTCCGATACATGGGTTTATATCGATACCAAAATAATTTTCGCATTACAGTCGTGTTTTAAGATCCGAGGTAGATTTTTTAATTTAAATGGTAAACTTCTGAGATAGTATTTTATTAAAGATCTAATAGGTTTGTAACCAAACCAAATTTAGGCCAAATACTCTGGAAATCTTTAGCATTGCACTTATCAATTGGATCAATTTCACTTATTTGACCATACTGAGTTATGACGTCATTTAGTATCGGCTCGAAACGCGATAGTTTTTTGTCAAATATTTTAAGTTTCAGTATCGAAACAAAATATCAATTGTCGGTCATCCCTGGATTATATCAGGCGGTGAAAATAGTTTTGAGTATTTGTAAAAGTAATTCGAATGAATCTATTAGTTATATATTTATCCGAATATGGTCTCAAAAGTATTGGTAACGCATTTTAAGATACTGTTAATGCTTTTAATAGCGAAATATATTCATCATATAACATCCAAACAAACGGATTTTTACTTTACAAAGTTTTGTAACTTGGGAGCATAACGGTTTGAGGTTTTAGTAAGACGTAATAAAAATATCAAAGCCCAAACAGAAGTAGGTATCATTTTGAACGTTTCGAAAAAATCACACATATTGATGTTGAAAATGAATAAAGAGTTATTCGAAACGTTCAAAATGATACCTATCTTTGTATGGGCTTTGATATTCTTATTACGTTTTGTAACTTAATTTTTTACATTTTAAGCTACAAAACATCAATATTTTGAGCTACATTGCATTTTTGTCGTACAGCCGTCCCGCTTTCAATGCCTGAAAATATCAACGTGGAACGAGCGCCAACTCGTGGTGATAATGATGGTTACCAGATCACATGGACTCTTCCCCAAGGAGCGCCCGACCTCGCATATAACGTGAGATCTCGTTTGGCCACCTTTGTTGAAACTGATTTAAACTTTTGGCTTTTATTTTTTGTGTTTCATACATGTGCAAGGTTTATATAATCTGTTCCTACTAGGCATAATATTAATCGAAAACAGCTCTGATAATTGTATTTGTTAACCGAGGTTTCGGCAACCTATTCAAGTCGCCTTCTTCAGGGTGAATGACGCCGAACGCTCGTATAATGATTGGAAACAATTTATTTTATTTTATTTGTTCTTACTCTGTAAATTTATTGTAAATTATTAACCTCTCAAATGAAGACATTTGAAGAATGACAAGGCACACCGTTTCCTCATACAAGTATTGTGGATTTCGTTCGGGTTGTTAATTTAGATCCTTATCAGTTTTGCTAAATTACGTTTTATTACAAGTTTTTTTTTCCCAATTATAAAGCACGTTCTAAAAAGGATGTATAATTACCAAAAAACCTCTTGGTTTATTTAACCTAGTGTTTCTCAACCTTTTCACACATAACGCGTTGCCAGCTTTAACGGCAAATTTCTCGCTTCTAACCGAAATCGTCAAAGTTGAAATATTTCAACTTTCCGCAACCGAAAGCGTTTTTAAAAAACGTTTTACGTTAACGCTAGACGCGTCTGGTGTGAACCAGCCTTAAGTGTAACAGCGGATCTTTAGCCACCCAATTCTCTTCGCTGAAATTTTTGTAAGCGAACAGAGTATAAAAAAACTAGCATTAAAGAGTTGAAATTTATTTGATATGACCCGTTTCGTTGTATTTCTTCCGCATTGTTTCAAATTTTGCAGTAAACTTGCTCAAAATTAGTCAAGAAATCTAACGATATAAAACTGCTGCAGTCGGCTATCCAGTATCTAACCAAATTAACGGCGACCTATATTTGGGTCGCGACCCTAAGGATGAGAAACACTTATTTAACATTTGAACCGTACTTCCAGCGGCAAAAAATAACCAAAAACACCCGAAGACACTCCGGCGCTCTTTCACTATTGTACGTAAAAATTAATAAAAAAAAAATTTCTTCAAATGCCTTATACCACAACGCATATTGTTTGGGTTAGGGTGCGGGTTAGCGTTTGGTTGAGGGTGGGTCAAGTTATTATTAATGATAAACATAATATTACTTGACCCACCCTCACCCAAACGCTAACCCGCACCCTAACCCAAACAATATGCGTTGTGGTATGCGGTATTATTTTGTTTTGTTTTTTGCATAACTTTTCACGTACATAAGTGAAAGAGCGCCGACATTCCTAACCGATTTTCTGTCCTGGCTATTTTAAACAGGCGCAAACTTATTTATTAGACTTACCTAGAGCCTTGTATTTCCAGATATCCTACTCTCCAGTTTCCAACATAAACGACGTCACGTATGTCGTATCCCGTCCCGGTTCAACATCACGCAATATTCCAAACCTCCAACCAGGCGTGGAGTATGTCGTGCGAATAGTACCGGTCGGTGAATCCCCGACCTCCGACAACACCATTGAGAGAATTTTCACAACAGGTGGGTGCATTGCTATATAGACTACTATGCACTTGCAAAGTTTACATAGGAATTCTCTGCTAAAAAACAACATGATTAAACGTAGCTTTCATAGGTTATTCAGAATAAAACATGCACTTTTACCAAAGATAGTACTCGCAGTTGTGAGTGTGATTGTGGGTGTAAAGGATTGTGGACTAATTTCATTAAGGATTATACCTGCATTTTAAGTTCTCTGTAATGAGTCTTTTCTGCATTTCAACCCACTTCTGACCCAACTTTCGACAAAATTAGTGAAGTAAACCTTAATCCTTATTTCAAACACTTGCCATTTACTAAATGTTGCAACCAAAATAAATAAAATACATCTAAATAAAGAAAACCAAACATAGAAAAATTCTACTTATCTAACAGCCTAAATTATTACCACACATCATTTTGGGCTCTGGATATCTTTAGTTTAAAACTCAAAAACATCCAGTTAATATTGAGAACAACAAAAGCTGTTTAAAATCAACTATCATTCTCATGTTTACAAAACATTAACGATAATAACTGGCTGCCGCGATATAAAAAGGTATTTCATGGTAACTGAAATGGCAAACTTCCATATAAAACGCGTTTCGATTATCAAACTGTCTAAACAAAGCCTGTTAGTTGTACTGCGGCTTACCTACAACAGTAAAGGATCGGCAGAGAGCCTATTGCAAACTTTTGCGCAATCATTACAACCCGCTTTTGCCTGCGGGAAACGGCCTCTAGTTAATTGCGCAAAACTAAAACGAAAAAGGGCTTTGTACCAACTGATATATGTTAGTGGCATTTTTGTGTTTATATGACCTATTTCAAAGTCGTGTATTTTTTTAACTCTTTAAAGTATTTTTTGAAGCTTTCTTTCGTTTTTCGATTTCACACTCTGTTTTTGCTTAGTTTTTCATTATCCCATTATTCACTAATGTTTTGGCTAGTTCAGCGATTTTTTTAATCCTTTACCAATTTTTATTATTATTATTTTTCTCTGCTATTTGTAGCTTTTTACTCCGCTAATATGTTTTGGATATTTCAAATTCGTTTTGATCTCAATTATTATTTAAAATTTTATCTTTTTATTATTTTTTTAGTTTAGTATTGATTTTCAACGGTTCAACTATTCTAAGTTTTCAATTTTTATAAGTTAAACGAAAATTGTCGAATTCTTTACCGATTACCTTTTTTTCTTTTTCTTTACCGATTGTTTTTGTAATTTTTTTCCGATTCTTCACCAATTTTTGTCAAAATCCTCCATTTTTTTAATTGTTTGCCAATTTTCTTAAAGTTCTTTAATTTTGTCAAATGCTTCACAAATTCATTTAATATCTCCAAATGTTTTCAATTTTTTTACAAATAATTATTTCAGATTTATTCAATTTAAACAAATTTTTATACAAGTTATCTAACTTTTTACCAATTTTTATTTAAGTTCTTCAATGTTTTCAAATTCTTCACTAATTGTATTAAATTCCTACATTTCAATTCTTCACCAATCTTTCCAAAGTTGTCTAACTATTTCCAATATATACCAATATATTTTTTCAGTTCTTCCGCAACCGGAGAACGTGCACGCGTCGGAGGTGACCGATCGTGACGTGGTGGTGGAGTGGGACGCACCGATCAGAAAGGACATCTACTACACAGTGAGGATCTTCGAGCCAGGACACGAGGACGAAGCCATAGTGGGAAGAGTGGACTCAACCTCACCGAACCTACACACCTTCACAGGTTCGCCGATTCAGTTTGAATGACCGGGATCTGAACCCGGTACCCAAAGATGAAATAATGGTCCTGAATACCTTGAATAAAGTCGATTGCGGGGTACATCAAATAACGCTGAAAATTGATCGAATTTAAGTTTTCCAGCCAGACAAACTTCTACCTTTATTTCAAAAAATCAAAAATTGTGCCTTTGAAAACATATTTGAGTATTTTATCCTTAGAATCCGGTGTTAAAAGCTGTTTTTCCTTGAATTGCTGTGTAACGGCCACCTAAAAGTTTAAACCAGGGCGCACCGACAACTACGGCCTACATTTTTATAAAAATAAAGTTGGCACAAACACGTTATTTTTGGCCTGAGATCGTCAGGCCTTACCGTTTTTGGCTTGAAAACGTTTTGTTATCCCTTGTACAAACAAGTTCACATACCTGAAAATGGTCCCACGCGCCATTGACCAGTTAAAACAAGACGAAATAATTCGTTGAGAATTTAGAGCACCACATTTATAAATCGCGATAACCAACGTAGTTTTTTCAAGTAAAAATAGATTTTATGAGGTTATTTTCAAACATTCTGATATTATTTGTACTAATTAGTTGCTAGAATATAATAATTTTTACATCGAGTCTTATAATAAATACTATACCAATAACGAATAAATAACATTATTTCAGTAGTTATTAGCTTCCGGTTATCATTTCTTGATAGTAAGATCTCTTAGTTACCTATTTATGAACAATAAAACACATCCAGAAGTTCCAATTGCGTAAATTCCTCTGCAACGTTATTTTACCCATTCTTTCCAACAGGTCTGCACCCGGGTCGTGTCTACGAGGTTGATGTGACGTCACACAGTGACGCAGCCACAAGTTCGCCAGCTCTGACGTCAGTCACGACACGTAAGAGTTTTTACTCGGGCTATTTTTGTAAACTCGGCACTAGTATTGCTACTTTATACTTACCAAAATAATAAATATACTGTTTTAAACTAACAATATATCACGGGGCGTAGTAGCAATGTGAGTAAAAATTAAAGTCAAAATTAAATCAAAAATAAAATAAATTATTCTGACTTTCGAATTTGTATTGAAACATTGTATAAACAGTATAAAAAGACTTTTAACATAAAAAACACTCTCGATATACCAACATCACCACCTTTTCAATAAAAATTGTTCAATTAAAAGTTTAAAGTGTAAAATTTAATCACATATTTTTGAATTCGTTCAGAAATCGAGAAGCCGAGAAACGTGAACGCCCGGGTCTTCTACAGACAGGTGATCGTCAGGTGGGACGCCCCCCACAATGACGTCACGAAGTATCGCGTCACGCTGCGACCTTCGAATGACCTTACCGACGCCCAGACTGTCTACACGAACCATCCAAAGACCAGCCACGTATTTAACGCTATTTCTGGTGAGTTAATTTATGTGTCTAGTAAGTCGCGTATGTAATGAAAAAAAAACGCTGTAAGACCTACAAAACAACATTATCTGAAGCGGATTTAACTATATTACCATAGTATTACCACCAACTACATCACAAAGCCAAACACGCAGTAATACCAACTTCACATTCAAGGGGATCTACAGTGCCATATCATTCAACTAATGATACACACATATACGTGTTCTGTGATCTAGCCCTTCTGAAGCTGCTTTTAGACCAACGCTAAAAGCTTACGTATCATAGTACACCGAAAGCCATCGCAGACTAACCGAATCTGTCGATCAATGATGCAAAAAGGGCGGGCCAAAAAAACAACTAACCTGCGGTGAGGTTCGAACTCACGACCTCCGGCCAAGCCGAGACCTTCGCTCTACCAAATGAGCTGCCCAGTAGGGGAGAGAGTCGGGAAACTCATAGGGGAGAGAGTCGGGAAACAACTGGGACACAAAGCTTGCTTCATAGTGTTAGTAAAAGCAACCTTAAATTAAAGGGGATCCACAGGACCATATCATTCAATGAAAGATATACTGTTACACACATTATGTGTTTATCAACTGTGACCTAGCCCTTCTGAAGCTGATTTTTGGCCAAACATATCATAGTACACCGAAAGCCATCGCATACTAACCGAATTTGCCGATCTATGATGCAAGCAAGGCAGGCTAGAAAAACAACTAGCCTGAAGTGTGGTTCGAACTCACGACCTCTGGACGGCCTCGAAAAAACATGATCCAATAATCGCTCGTTCCCGCGAACTTCAAAACGGTCCAATCATTACAAACTAAATTAACTTCTCAACTTACTTATACTCAGACCTTTTCCCCGACACACTCTACTACGTCGACGTTGTGGCCATGAACCCCGGGAGGGGCCTGGAGTCAAGTCCGGCCCAGGGGAGCTTCACCACCCTGCCCCAGACCACGACCCCGCGCCCTGTTGCCGCCACAACGGCACCGCGGGCCCCAGTGAGTGCTCCCAGGCCCGGACCCCGTTCCGACGACACCCCGGCGCCTATCGCTTCTGACCAAGTTGACGAGGGTGCTTATAATGTGAGCTGGCGACCTCCTACCACTGGCGTGGTTCAGTATTACCGCGTGGTGCAGAGGTCCCCAAACGGACTAACAACACAGGTGAAGTGCGGAATGTTTATATTGAAAAGTGGTTGCCAACATTTAATGACTTACGGCATCCCACATATATAATAATAAATTGCGGCAACCCTGCTTGAATTTTTGTAAACTAGTTTGCCGTAATGTCACTGTAAATGGAAAATTCATCATTTGACTTATTGTACTATAATCGTACACAAACAGTTGTATTCAGGGGCAACAATCTGATTTTTAAAGATCCTATAACCCCACTCGAGACCTTTAAGCATTAAAAACGTAACCCCATGGTGCCGCGGCACCTAGGTTGGGAACCAGTGATATAGAGACTCGAAAGGTGAATTACAGGTGCAATTTGTCGCTCGTGGGCCACACACTAAACTTGACCTTTAATTTTGTATTGCAAATTAAACGACAGTAAATGTGCAACTAAATAACAGTAAAAACTAAATGTTGTGAACGAAACGTTCACTTGGACTTTAGTTATTTTGAAAAGACTTGTGTACAACCCTGGCGTGCGATTACCACAGCGTGTATTTACCTTCACAGGCTTCTGTTCCGGCCCACCTCACCAACTTGCGACTGAACAACTTGTCACCCAACTCGGAATACACGGTCACTGTTACAGCGGTGCTCGAAGGAGGTCAAGAACAGTCTGTAGGAGTTCTTAACTTGGAAAGTAAGTGATATACGTTTTTGGTATTGTACTATGTTGCATGAATGCAACAAATATTGTAGTTTCAAGATATAACAGCGATTTTCACTTGATTTTTACACTGATGATGGCATGAGTTATTGCTGAAACGTCTGTAATTTGCGAAATGTCGGTTTTAGCTATATCATTGTTTTTTTACAACTCTTATAGTTTTTGCATAGGTATAACGAAGATGGCACCTTCTCAAAAGTTTTTTCATCTTTTATAACGAATATTCTTACACTTTTCTGTCGTAATCTAGCCAGTCATTGATTATTTTGAATAAGAAGTCTAAAAAGGTGCCTCATTGGTGCAATAAGTTTCGCTTTACAACGAACGACTAACTTTGATAACGACTGAAAACTGAAGAAAATTTCCTTCAATTGAAGTCGTTGCCTTCACTATCTTGCAAGGGAAAGGGTATATCTTGTTTGGAAACATTGAATTTACCATAATTTATTTTCCAAATTTATCGTGTGGATGAATTTATCCTCCTCAGCCTATAGTACTTTTTTATAGTACAATTGCATCAAATATTTGTCGGATGGAGATAGGGGTTTTAATTGTAAAAAAAACATTACAGTCGAAACCAAAATGTTACAACAATTCCGCGCCGAAAATTGCGCAATTTTTAACGGATTTTTAAATAAAATACCTAACTTAATCTACCCATATATCAGCGGCTAATATTTAAAACAAAATTAGCTGGATAATGAACTGCTTTGACGATTGATATATGCTTACGTAAAAAATACGACTGCACTGCCCGGGAATCGAACCCTGGGCGCAAGAATGGGAATCTTGCATGTTACCACTACACTAGCAGTGCTGATGAACAACAAAGGACTGATGGACTTTTAATTACTTCTAAGGTGTCTGTCTACTCTTATTTAAACAAATGGAGTAAAGTGCTTCATATTGATTGCACCACGTCCCTCTTGATCTTGACTTTATTACACGAAGGTTTAAAACAATCTGAAATTTAACAGAAAATAAGTCCCCAAAATTCAACTCTTCTAATAGTTAACAAGTCTTTTATAAAAAAAAAAATTGATTCTTGTATCGAACTATTGTGCAAAAATAATTGTGCACTGCCCGGGAATCGAACCCGGGGCGCAAGAATGGGAATCTTGCATGTTACCACTACACTAGCAGTGCTTGTCAACAAAACTTTATAAATAACGTCTTATTTTAACAGCAACTGCCCCATCGAGCGACAGAACAGTGACAATTGAGTGGAACGAACAAGGAACGCCTTACGAGTCGTACAGGATTATCGCCGAACCCGATGAAGTAAAGCCGGTAAGCAAATTACGTGTCGAAAAGATTTAGAAACAAAACAGCTACCTTGGTCTAGTTTTAATCAAACCACCAATTACTGCCTATGACCTAAAGTACGGATGTTAATAAAACTAGAGTTTTGCACTGATAAGGTAAAACTTTAGATTTGAATGAAACTGCACCAAAACACTTAAGTATAGATAATTAGATTGGCTCTTTTCAGTGTCATTACATAGTTACTAACTCTCGGGAGTAACTACTCAGTACTATGCTAGTAATAGGGTTCGTAATCCTACTGGGACTTAAGTCTGTTCGAAAATGACTTGACTGGGACCTAATTTCTCAATTTCATTTAAAAAAATGATCCAATTTGGAAAAAAAAAATATTATCCAAAAACAAATTATCCAATTGGCACGATGAAACTCGCTTTTACAGCACGCGAAGACCCGTTCAAAAATGTTATACACTTCTATAAATCTATATGGGCTTCAATTTTCCTACTATCCGCCTAAGCAGTCATTCCCAAACTGTGTGCCGCGGCACACTAGTGCGCCTCGGGAGATTGTCAAGTGTGCCGCGAAACCTTTGTAATTTTGAAAAATAACTTATTTGAATTACCGATACACGCAAGCATTTTAGACTTAAATACGCACTATCCATTACGAATTATTCATATTGAGACTTTTACATTTAGTTTGTCGAATGTTACGGGCGATTGTAAAGTTACCACATTGTTGTTCTGTCAATAGTGTGCCGCAAAGTATTTAAGAGTTTTTTAGTGTGCCGCAAGCTAAAACGTTTGAAACCACTGGTCTAAACCTCCAACCATTATACTTCATAGGTTAGCCATATATTTACCCAATTAACACGAAGAAACCGACACTTTTTCAGGACGTGAAGACCCTAATGTGGACCAAGACGGCCACCGACAACCACGCGTGGTTGAACGGACTGCACCCCGGTACCACTTACACTATTCGTGTGCAGGGAATCCATAACGGGAGATATACAACAGTGTCGGAAAGCACGATCACAACTGGTGGGTGAAGAGAACTAAATCGTCGAGTGTAGGAATAGGCTTGAATTGAAGTATGACATTTTAAACAAATGACCTGAATCTAATCCTAATTGTTTTAATTGAAAATAGTTTTCGTGAAAAAGAAATTTTTCAAATTTTAGCAGTAAAATAGCATGCTACGTCTTTTTTGTGTTTGCTTAGCGAAATATAGCTTGCAGTGGAATGAATTGACTAATTTTATTACCTGAACATTTATACTTAATGACGATCACTTACACTACTACGGTACAGGCTTATTTCTACTTTCCTTGGGTAACTTATGACTTAAACAGGACATGGCCTGTAACTTAGGATTGATTACTTATTACATTGACTGGACATGACTTGTTATTTATCAAAAAAATACCTATATTAAACAAAGGTTATTTTGCAATGACTGACTTGTTCACATACTGACTTAACTTAATTTTCAACTAGAATACCAGAAGTGGTAAGCGTGCAGCAAGTGAAGAAATACCGAGTTAGTCGTCTAACAAACGTAGGCGACAGCTTTATACAGCTTGTGTGGTGTTTCCAGGCATCGATTCGCCCGCCAACCTCACAGTGTTGAGAGCGAAGCCGACCAAGATAGTTGTGACCTGGGATAAACCGAAGGCTGACATCGACACTTACGGCCTCACCTACCAATGTAAGTATCATATTGTCGTCAACGAACGGTATTTTGGGTGGTTTACCGGCTTGGTAGCACCCACTTTAATTGTAGCCACTTCAATGAAAATAAGTTCTTTCGGTACTTATTTGCTGACCTGACGTTTCGGCTACCTATCCATTCATCAGGAGAACAGCCGGAACGGTGGACAAACGAATAAATACCATAAGAACTTATTTTCAGTATATACTACGCCTGGTAGCAACAGCATATTTATGGTAGCCAGTTTACTCTTGTTTTTGCTTTTGAGGTAAGCTATACAGTATGTACAGATCTGTCATGTAACTTGATAATAAATGTCAAAGCCAATGAGGTCGAGTAAACTTAAATCATCTTGATTAAGACGTTTTGATACTCACTTGTATTGAAACGTATTTATTAAGAGTGTCTTTTGGCTTAGGTATTCATTTTTACTTTTAATTTTGCAATTTCAAGTAATTTTCATAATCAACGAAAATAAATAGGTTATATGAAACGTTCTTTATAATCGATGATATATTCCGACTACGGCTACCAACTTGAGTAATACACCTTTGGATTCAATAACTACTTACCTTTAAAATTCAACTTTTAAATCCAAAGGAACTTAGTTTTTTTTTAGTATACCTGTTTATATATCGATACTTTATAAAGCTTTACAAATCATTCTCGCGAAAATTGTTTAGCGCCCGTGTAATACCAGACCTCTTATTAAAGGCTGAGAACCACTGGTCGTATGGCAAATCTAATCTCACCATTGACATAAAAAATAACAACAACAAAACACACTTTTTTCAGACGGAACCGGTCCCGAAGTAACACTAAAGACCATCACCAAGAAGCATAGGAAAGCCACGATTCGAGGTCTTAAACCCGGAAGAGATTACGTCATTCGTCTGTACGCACGCTCCCGTAAAGGGGAAAGTCCCCCGGCGATATTGCGCGCTCGAACGCCTCAGGTAAGTTAGAAATTAATTGCTGGTAGACAAGTTGTGGGAAAAGGGGCTTGAACCTTGGGAAGTTTGATGCTTCATAGTTTATGTCTATAGGAAACCTTCCTTAGCTTTTATTTCTATGCAGATTTTCGCGTTATGTCCATTGCGATGCAGATATTCTTTATTAATTTATATAATAGATACAATAGATTGCAAAAGACATAGCGGGCCACAATTGATTTACCTCGTCGGGCCGTAGTTTACGAAACCCTGGACTATGCCAATCAACAGTGTTTTAACGACTTAGTCAATGACTTGACTTAAGTGCACTTAAGTAACTGTTTTAAATGACTTGACTGAAGTCATTTGGACAAAAGACTTGACTTGGACTTAAGTTATTGAGTCACATGGCCTTGGGTAAAAACAAGTGTTTTCATTTAACTTTTACGTTTTTTTTTACGTTTTTTTTTCTTTTTTTATCGTATGACATTGCACTATTTATCTCAGTTTTGCACTTGGATCGATTAAAACTCTACACGTTTTTTTAGTATTTTTTTGGTGTCTTATTGCTACTATAATCGAACAAGTTTAGCAATTTCAATAGTTTATCCTTTCATTTTGATATTAGTGATTTTACTTGGAAATGACTTGGGCAACTGATGACCAGGGCTGGAACTTGACTTGTTATTTCATTAAAAGACTTGACTTGGACTTCAATCATTTTAAATTGACTTGTTTGCAAACTGTCAATCAATATTTGTGATTTCAGAGCCCAGTTGTAACGGCCAGTTTTACCTTTCTTGTTTTAAATTCCATTGTGATACCGATTAAACATTGTTCCAATAACGACATACTGTCCATCCACCAATCAACCTGTTTGCTTTCAGATACCATTTGTAACGGTCAGTTTCACCTTAATTGTTTTGAATTACATTGTGATACCGATTATAAAAATGCTTTAATAACGACATATTTTCAGTCTACTAACCCAATTTGTCAAAACAAGTAAATAATACAAAAAATGGCCCCGTGCCCGATTTGTGAACGGTTGGCGGGCCGGATAATTTTAATCGGCGGGCCTTAGTTTTTCCATCCTTGATCTATGCAAATCAATCCCCTTTCAGAGCCCAGTAGTGACAACCAGTCCCAACTAACTTATTTCGAATTCCATTGTGATACCGATTAAACAATGTTCCGATAACGACTTACTGTCAGTCCACCAATCAATCTTTGTGATTCTAGAGCCCAGTTCTAACGGACATAATGACATACTATCAGTCCACCAACCAATCTTTGTACTTTCAGAGTCCAGTGGTGACTGCCAGTTCCACTCCACGTCAGGATAGCGGAGTACTGGTGAAGTGGAGGAGCCACTCGCGCACTGTCCAGGGTTGGAGGATCTTGGTGGAACCTCAAGACGGCTCCGAGCCCTGGAACGTTACCACGAGCAGACTGCTCAAGAGGTATGAGTCAACTGAAATTGCGGTTCCAAAAGCGTTTTTAAACGACACACGCTACCTAGTGTTTTAAAGTGTACAATGCTTGGAGCAGTGTTTCCCGATCATTGGCTTAGACCTTGGGCCACCAAACGACGGTAGAGTTAATTTGCGGCAGAAATATGGCAGTGTTAATTCTACCGGCCGCGACCTTTTTTTCTTGATTAGAATAATAAAGTACAGTTGAAAATTGAAATGTTCTCAAATGCGATTCCAAAGTACTTTTCTAAACATTATCGGATTGCGATATTTTCTGTCTAAAACATCTGGTATCGGTATAAGATTAAAATGTCAAATATCGGACATCATACTAGAGACCAGGGCTGCAGAGTCGTTTAAACAAGAGTCCGATTCCCGATTCCCGATTCTCCGGCTCCGGTTTTACCGCCAGTACTCAACCCATTTAAGTACTTTTAAAAGGATGGATAAATCCACTCATAGGGGTGGCGTATCACTTAAATCAAACACAATACTGGCTTGAAAAATATTCCACAATCTGCTATTCCGCGTTTATAATTTATATTTTGCGACTTAACAGTTTCGAAATTCATCTCGGGACTCGGATAGTTTTACGTAGTCTTACTCAGGTCCCAAACCAGACTCAGACTCCCCTCACACTCCTGATAAAGTGTTAAAATGTACCACAGGTTGGAAACAGCTCCTGCTTTACACTCTTATACCTTTCTTACTTTTTCGTCAGGTACCAGCTGGAAAACCTTAAGAGTGACGTGGGTTACACCGTCACAGTTTACCCCCATTTCGGGGGCAGCAACTACGGCACCCCCTCGGTGGTGCACATCCCCGCCTCGACCCGCCGGGGATTCATCGGAACCCACCGGGTCACCGGCGCCATCAACGCCGACGTGGGGGCTTTCCCTTGGGAACTTAGTGTGCCCCTGGCCCAGGCGAATGGCGTCACTCTACATTGGAACCAGCCCTGGTTTAATGTGCTCGGTAAAGGGGAAAATTATTTTTTATGTTTTTTCAAGGGAAAAAATGACTTTTTTTCACTTTGACAATCTAAACTGGGCGTACCGCTGTAATTCGGCTATAATTTTCAGTATTTTTATTCTTTTGTAACTATATTGAGCCAGCCCTGGTTTAATGTACTCGGTAAAGGGCAAAAATATTTTTATGGATTTTGATTTAAAAAAAACATTTATTAATTATTTTTATGTTTTTTTGGGCAATAATGGTGACGTTTTATCGAACTAAGGACGCAATTTAAACAAATTTTTTTTTAACAATATAACCTGTGTTAATCGCTATGTTTATGGCTATAATTTTCGGTAAACTATAAAGATGGTTTATATCGTTGTAACATTGATTTAATGACAATCAAGTGGCAGTCTTTCGATTGTAGAATTATGCTTTTTGTCGTGACACCATTTACAGCGAGTAACGCACAATCTTCCGAAACAACACTTTGCCAATAACTCAATAGTGTAGACAAGGAAGAATGTAACATTAAAACCTACTAGAAGTGAGTTTTTTCATTGTCGGTTTTCTGCTAATTTTACTTACGGTTTACCAAAAAAACGCTCTTGTTCAAAATATTGCATTTTTCACGAAAGACTCATGTCCAAATTACACCTAACTTAAATTGCAAAATTTAAGTATATTCTTGTTTTTCCCAACCATTCAGTTCTCAAGAGATTCAAAGTGAATTATAATATTGTTATCAAAATAATTTCAATTCAAAACCGTGCACAAAGTGCACAAAATCGTTAGCATAAATCTGAAAAAAAATTACTGATTTGCGTTTCACCGGTCGTCAAAAAAATAAAAAAAACGTCGAAATTTTGTCAAAAATACAGTTTTATTTTATTGGTCGAAAATTAATCGCCCTAGTCATTATGAAATTGTCTAACGCGGCCTCGTTTTTTTATTTCAGCCTATTCTCTTTACTACAAGCGTCGCGACGACCCTAACAGCGCCTACGTTCAAGTGATACCAGGACCTTTACCCGGAGATACTTCAGCCACCATTCCTGGACTACAGGCCGGAGAGGCATACAGCATCCAGCTTAACGCTACAAGTGGTAGGACTATGTAGAATGATGCCTGTCAGTTAACTAATTTGGAGCCTTGTCGGTCGTTCTGGATTTAAAAATCGACACCTAAAAGATACGATTTGAATGATTTCTTGATTTTTCCGATTTGTCTAGCTAAAATTTAGAGTGGACTTAACAATTTTTAATTTTGAAGCATAATGTTTGGAGCTTGTAGTAAGACGTAATAATAATATCAAAGCCGTTGACATATGTTGAAAATGAATAAAGAGTTATTCGAAACGTTCAAAATGTACCTACTTCTGTATGGGCTTTGATATTCTTATTAATTTGTTTGTAGAAAATGAAAATGTTTTTTGTAGAAAAAGGAAAAGTTTACAATATGTCATAACACGGAAATTGCTGAGTTTATTAATTTAACTTACTGTTTTGCTATTAATTTTTCAAAAGTTTTCGCCTGGTTGGTGTTGTCACAATTAGTTATGTCCGATAGTATTATTAGGTATCGAATCCGCCAAAGCTTAGCTGTTTTATAGACATAGACTCAGTGTTTTAGGGGCCGCGAAAAAAAATTTCAAAAACCGTGACGCATAACTGCTTAAAATCGGAAGCACCCTCGCAAACGAATAACTCGGAAGTTCCAAGGGTCGAGCGGTCAAATCCCATTTCGCCAATTTGGCTTGCACCTCGTTTCTTAAGTTGGCGAACTTGCCCGAATCAACCCTAACATGGCAATCAAACTGCTATTGCAAACCCGATTGCTGTTTTTCAAAATTAAAGGCACAACATTAAATTACTACCGCCAAATGTAACAACGTTTTTCGCGACGACAAAAATGGTAAGCATATGCCTCTAACAGGACGCTTGTAATTTTTATACAGCTGACCGACACGGCAAACTGGTGAGCACTGTGACCATGAACGTGGCGACTCTACTGCCTGAAGTGTCAGGAGTCAACATACAGAGCATCGCTGATGGTCAGATACGGCTAAGTTGGCAACCGGTGACCGGGGTATGTGTTTGAAAAGATATTTTAAACATTTTTTTAACGTTGAATTATTTTATTAAAAAAAATTCTGACTATTTTTTTTTCATTGTACTTGCGTATCTCGACACATTCTATTTAATTTTAAGTTAATTTTTCTCGATAAATTTGCGCTTTAAGAAATGATGATAATTTATAATTTTCAAACAATTTCCTCTATCCGAATGTAAATGTGTATTAATTCGGGTAAATACGCTCTCAAATCTATCTCAAACTATCTGCGCTCTCAAAAATAACATGTATTTTGAAAAATTAACGCCCTTAGAACTTTTTCTCAGATATCTCATTTCACTAGCGGAAGTGTTAAGTGATTTATCCTCGTACATTATAGGCATTTAGTAATAGAAATATTATTTATACACCTCTTTCAAAAAACGCTCTCAATTACTGATCCTATATGTCTCAATATATAACCGGCAAAAAAATACAGTGTGAAAAGTGTCCTCTTAACTCATTCATTTTCACTGCAAGATATGTATGAATTCATATTTATTGATACCAAATATACTTTTTTGTGGAATATTCAAAGGCAACCGGCTTATGAAAGGTTTAGCACATTTTTATTTTGCCTATTATGGCATTATTAGTATCTTTTCTCATTTTTTTTTACATCATCTAAAATAACTAACTTAAATATTACGCCACAATGACAGGCAAAGCATATTTTTTTTCATTTATAATAATTTTCGTTATTTCCTCGCAAGGGTGAGGCGATAACTTAGAAAAACATTAATAAATACGAAAAAAATCATATATAAATTATTTTTGTCGACAATTATAGATAGTCGTTTGGAAGTCGCAAATTTCAGTTCTCTTTTTTAACCTTTAACCTTTCGCCAGATCTCCAATTACGTCATAATAACAAAGGAGCGTGGCCAGCCCGGCAACACCACCCAGCGGTTGCTCCCCTCGACCAGCAGCTACACTCTCCCCTCCGTAACCCCGGGTAAGCCCCTTTGGTTAAGTCACAATGACGCTTTGTTCGTTTTTTTGCAAAGGACAGAAGTCCTACGACACTGGGTTATGTGTTTTTTGGTGTTTTTTTGGCAAAATGACCAAAAAAATATGTTTTTTGCGAAAGCCTTTGAATAGTATTTAAATTGTTTTAAAAAGTGCCGTTAAAAAACAATTATAAATAAATGGTAATTGTCTTGACCATGCACTTATGCTGTTTTATTTGCTAATTATATTAAAAAACAAACGTCATGCGATACAATTTTAGTTTTTTTTTTCTTTAAAAACCGACAAATTTTCGTTGAAACGTTTTTGAATGTCCAAACCTTTTCATAAAATTGTGATGCAACCCTGTAGCATTTTAAGTCTATTGAAATTTAATAATTTTCAACCGTTTTTGGTCAATGGTAAGATAAAGACATCGCCTTTTTTAAATAATACAACGTCGCTTTTACACGTGTAGTGGTAAAGAAGTGTTGGCTACAATATCAATAAAAATGAATTTAAACAAAAGCGGAAAACAAAATTAGCTTTTTTCGTAAAGAGGACAAAATCCCAACATTACCTCTTCGCCTTTTTTAATAGTTAATTTTCATCATATCTTTTTAATTCGCACTAAGTCATGCTTTTTTCGTGTAACACAGATAGTAGCGCAGCATGAGTTGTCGGAGAAATGTTTGCAGGGCGATATGTATTTGTTAAATTTATATATATATTTAAACTATATAAAAGTTAACTTTAAACATTTTTGTCCAAGTAGGGATATTCGACATCACTTATTTCCTTCGCAGGTTCAAAATACGAAATCCACTTCTACACTGAGAAGGGTGAATTTCGCAGCAACGTGCTCGTATTTACCATTACCGTGCCCGAAGCACCGCCTCAAGTTTGCACAGACAAGGCAACGCAGCGAGTTTATCCCGTCGGCGCTGTGAGTAAACAATCAAGTACTTTTGCCTTTTAACAGGGAGATATTTAACAACACAGTATTCGGCGGATTTTTTGTGTGGGGGGCATGTAAATTGTAAGGGATGACGTCACATAGTTAAAAAAATGGTGCAGTACCAACAGGGGCGGATCCAGAATTTTTTTTTTTTGGGGGGGGAGGCATATACTTTATTAGAGATGACGTCATATAATTGTAAAAAAATGGAATACAACAGGGGTTGTGTAGATAAAGCAACGCAGAATGTCTATTCCGTCGGCGCCGTAAGTAAAACAATTTTGTAGTTCATCAGGGAGATATCTACGAACGCAGTATTCGGCGGATTCAGGATTTTGTTTAAAGTTTTAAAGGGGGGCATGTAAATTTTCAGGAATGACGTCACATATTTGTGTAACATGGCACAGTATGGTGTGGGTTCAGTATTTTTTTTTTTTTGAGGAGTTATGTAAAAATGTCGTCCTAAGTTACGTAACAAGCTGCCCAAGTCCAGTAAAATTACGCGTATAGCGACAAAATGGGCATCCGCCTTTATTATTTACTAGCTCCCTACTTTAAAAAAATGCTTTGAACCTAAATAACTGCTATGGGCACAAATATTGTTCCACATTTATCAATAAGAAAAACTACTAAATAATTTATAGAAAAAATACTACAGGAAAAAAACAACTTTTGTAAAAAAAAAGTTTAGAAACTTTCTATCGTACGTCATGCTGTTAAAAAGAATAAAAAAAAACTTGCTGCGAACATAAAAGCCCTTTTCCTAAAGTAAATGCTGTTAATGGGAAATCGCGCACATATGTCTACCTTGATCAGAAATTGGACAACGAAGACAAAAAAATCTTCAAAACCGTAACGAAAACCCCGTTTTTATCGACTCGCTCACAGGAGTGGGAATCGACCGCTTATTGTTTTCACCTATAGGCAAATATATAATTTGAGGAGTATCTGCTGCCCAAAAACACACTATACGTACAAAACAACTTGCTCTTGTTATAAAGTAAATGTTTTTAATGAGGAACCGCGCAGATATAATGAAAAAAAGTAACGAAAAATCTCATTTTATTTTTTAGTCTACTTTTTTTTTATTATGAAGAACTAGAATCGCGAAAAAAACACAAGGAAAAAATTACAATAGAAAAGCTTTTAGGCAGCTAACGGCCATTTCGTTTTGTGTATTGCCATGCTTTTTCTTTTTAAAGCCAAATATAGCTCGAAATTCGCACAGAAGATAGCATTGCGAAAAAGCGTAGCATAGTCGGGGCACTTAATTATAAAGGGGTTCTTCTGACTAATATCTATTCCAGCGTAATCGAAACGTCGGCGCGGAACACATATTTGTCAGAAGAACCTTCTTATAATTAATACAATGCCTGGCAGCAACAGTATATTCATAGTCGGTAGAACTTTCGGCACATTTACATTGAAAAATGACATCCTTACACACTAAAGGACAAAAAAAGCTTATTTTTTTTTATTATTAGTAATAAATAAAATGTCAAAAAAGCACAAGGAAAACAAATTACAATAAAAAAGCTTTTATGCAGCTAACGACCATTTACTTAAAGAAAGTTTTCACCAAAACTTGGAAAAGACGGTCGTTCTTTGGCCGGACTCCAGCCATAAGACCGAGATAAGAACAACCTCAACGTCAGAACAAAACACAATTCGGAATAAGGCCAAAATAGGACAAATACCTAATGGTATTACTAACGTCTAAATCGGAATAAGTCATAAATCCGTCAGAATAAGACCTAAAAGGTCAGAATCAGGCCTAAATAACACTTTAACTAACCCCGAACCCCACCCCTAAGTACATCACTAACTCCCCTAATAATTTCAACACTAACCCATTTTCAAACCCCACCCATTACCCACCAATAACCCCAAACAGGACCGAAAATCCGTTGCCAAAACAGCGGCGCCCTGACGGCGCCGGCCAGACTATGGCGTCCAAACCTTGGAACCAAAACGGCCGATGCCAGACCAATGGCCCCCGATCGTCCCATACCCTCTACCCACAGATTCTGGCGTTATTATGGCCATTTAGGTATTCTTGCGAAGAATTTAGGCCTTATTCTGATGAATTTAGGACTTATTCCGATGAATTTAGGCCTTATTCCGATGGATTTAGGACTTATTTCAATGAATTTAGGCCTTATTCCGATAAATTTAGGACTAATTCCGATGAATTTAGGCTTTATTCCGATGAATTTAGGCTTTATTCCGATGAATTTAGACCTTACTCCGACAGATTTAGGTCTTATTCAGACGTTTTTGTACTTATGCTGTACGGGATATTACTCAGTAATTGGCTGTATTATGTCGTTGGTCTTAATACTATGGTTTTATAGATTTTTCTGTTCTAGGTATTTTGGCTTTTTGGATCTTATTGTGTGTTCCCCTTTGGCCATGAGGTGGCACCAGTCATCATTAAGCGATGAAAAATTATTTTAGGGGGAAATGTTCATTAGAAACTGTAGCGCACGTGTTTTATTTTTGTACCAAAGTAGTAACTTTCTGGGAAGTAGTAACTGCCTGGATCTCGGCGAAACTTCTGATTGATTTACGCCCTAACCCTGTTCATATGTTGTTTGGTGTTGTGGCAGATCAATCTGAAATCCTTTTGAATTGTTTGTTGTTGTGTGCGCGTTTTGTAATTTATCGCTGTAAGTACGCCGAATCCGTGCCGAATTTCAATATGTTCCTAAATATGGTTAAATCTGTTCAGAAATCGGAACATCTTATCGCCATTCGGAATTATAAAATTAACGACTTTCTTTGCAAGTGGCAAGGGCTATTTTAACGCTCACTACATGTTACTCCGAATCCCCAACTGTATTTTAATGCCTTCCTGCTAATTCGTCGCTTTCTGACATGTGTTTTATCTCGCCTCTTTTTTTTCTTTCGCACTCGCTTTGTTGTGTCGCTATATCATAATAAAACTTGTCCAAAAAAAAAAAAAAAAATAGGGAGAAATGTTTTGAAAAATGACATAACTTGCACAAAAAAGGAGAAAAAAGCTCATTTTAATCTACTCGCTCACAGAATTGGGAATCAACCGCCGACGGCTTCCGGGTAATTTGCCACTGCTCAGCGCCAGAGAGCTACGAGTGCAACACGGGCCAATGGTGCCACGCCGACGAGGGGGTGTTCGGGCCAGGGGACACTTGGCGCCGTCAGGGCCAAGGGAACACCTGGGAGGAATGCGTTTGCAACGGAAAGGACGGCTTCACTTGTGTAGAAGAACTTCCGCCGCAAGTTAGAAGTAAGTTTGTTGGTTATTAACTAGAAAGCTCCGATAATATCGGATCGGTACCGATATCACAATATTATCGGACTAGTATCAACTAGGGATGTCCGATAATATCGGATCGGAGCCGATACCCGATGCCAAGTGGTAGTATCGGTCGGTGTTTCAATTAAGTCATTTTGAAAAGTCCCAGTCAAGTCGTTTGTAAAATAACTTAAGTCCAAGTCAAGTCTTTTCAATAAATCACAAGTCAAGTCGCAGTCAGGTCATAAAAACAAAAGGTGGAGATCTACTTGGATCTGAAGTGGTCGATCAAATGACAATATCTTAAAACTATATCACAACTCATGCCGCCTTATTTGCTCGGCATCGTATACTTGTATTGTGTGGATTACTGTCAATTTTTGTTAGTTATGGGGCATGTAATATGGTAATTTTCATTTTCTGTAATTCCACGTTTTTAGTTACCAGTTTTGTCAGCCAGTCTGTTTCATTGTCAGTTCTATACATAAAACGATATAAAATATGACCTATTTATATACAATCACTAAAATTTCTGATTTTGAAAATTAATAAAGAGATATTCGAAAAGTTCATCTTTCTTCGCTTACGCTTCTTCTTCCACTTTCCGCGCATCGCTTTGGTTTCAAAACGACGCAGGATTTAAAAAAAAACATTATATTGGTGAAGTTGTCCGACTTGTTTGCAACGGTGCTATATGAAAGCTTTGCTCATCTGCGGAAACATGAAGTTTTATGCCTAGTCGCATATGTCTTGGCATAAGCCAGTTATATTATATCTATGTCGTATAGTTTTTTTATAATTTTGTTGACAGTTACCAGGTTCATTTAGACGAGCTTTATTTATTGTTCGCGGGTGATTCATAAATTTTCGTTGAAGTGTGATTCGAACAGAACCTCTTATACCAGGGGTCGGCAACCTTTTTCTAGTCGCGGGCCAGAAGCAAACTCAGAAAGGTCTCTGCGGGCGGCACAAAATGTTAGCTAAGAATTGTGTTATTAAAATGTTAGAACAGCTGTGAATCAGGCGGGCCTCGGATCTTTTTTTGCACATTCAGACGCATTTAACTACGTTTAAACAGGCAGTAAAGCGCAAAGCGAAAAAAAAGCGTTTGTTTGGTTTAAAATTCGAGTTCACACGTTATAATCCATACTATTAATGAAAAGTGTAATAGGACTCTTTTGTGGGAAACGCGATAACATATAAAGCTAATCTATGTAATCTGGTTAAGCTATTTAAGTCCGGACGCACTTGGCGAGCGAAGCGAGCGCGATTTTTTTGGCGGTATATCGGCATTTCTTTTAAATTTCTTGAAAGTTTCTATTACATTGCCGAAAATAAAAATAAAAGAAATGTTAAAAAATACATGTGCAATGTTTTTGAACACGTTTTCAACTTTTCCGTGACACACTTGGTAGCCTTGCACGGCGCAACAATAAACAAGCGCTGATTTGGTTGAAAAGACAGCATAAAAACTTAAACAAACCGGACATATAAAAATAATTCGCGCCAAGCGCGAAAATTTTTCGAACTTACGTAGTTAAAATAGTCAAAAAGTATTTGAAACGTACTCGTGTCTAATTTGTCAAAGAGGCGGCGGGCCGGATGAATTACATCGGCGGGCTGGATCCGGCTTGCGGGCCATAGGTTGCCGACCCCCGTCTTATACCCTTTAGTAATTATACCTTCATAAAAAAAACATTTTCGTTAAAGCTCACATTTCAGACCAATTTGATCACCGACGCTTTTTCACAGTAAATTTAAAATTTAGGCTTGTATTGGCACAATCTATTAAATTCAGTGCGATTCCATGATTACGTTACCCCCAAATTATTTCAGCTGAAATTATAATACACATAATTTATTATAATGGATTATAACTAAAATATCCTGTTTTTTACTCCAACTTGCACATTTTGACAATTGCTAACAACCTTACATAGTAGAACAAGTCCGGGTTAAAGCGCCTAAATATTACTGCGTCTGACGTCCCCTTGTGTGCATTTTTTTTGCCAGGATGTAACCACGAGGGGCGCTGGCACGGCATAGGCAGCTCCTGGACTTCTACAGTGGGCGGTGAGACGGTTACGTGCGAATGCAGATGCACAATATTCCAATGTAACGTTAACTGCATCCCACCCAACTTCGAGGTAAGAAAACCGACTGATTGTGGTTTGTTAGTTGAATAAACGAAAGACGCGCGCGTTTCAATTTTCAGTTGGACAGTGCTGCCTAATGAATAGTAATATACAATTTTTTTTAATTGTGAAAATATAAATTATAGACCATTCCTATTTTTTTTATTGAAATTTTATTTTTAAATTTAGGGCAAATATGTTTATTTTTCCGTTACTTTTTTTTTCCAGAAATGTTTTGTGTTGGGTAGCTTCTGGTTTAACCGCGGTTATGAAAACAGATTTTAATTACGGACATTATAAAAGCATTTTTAAAAAACAAAGAAAATGAAAACATGTCATTGTTATATTAGCTGGCAAGTAGAATAATAAAGACTTTTTTTAAGAAACGTAGCATTTGCGCAGTGGCCATTTCAAACTATGCCTAGTGTATCTTGACATTGCTAGACCGAAAAGAAGGAAAAATGTCTTGCCTAGGAAAATAACTCGCCTTTTCAATGCGCCATGTTTTACTACGTTTATGATTTTTGCAAACTATTGTGTACAGAAAAGTCCGCTCTTCATACACTCGATTTGGCCGTATAATGAGAAATAAAGAAGTAAACACTCTAGATTGAAATAACTGGCTTTATAACTTTAAAACTGGTCCCGTAATTTCACGTCATAAAACAAGTAGATAAAAGAAACCGGCTGTCTTCCGTCCAAATAATGTGAAATTTAAAGGAGAAGGCCCCCAAGCGTTTATTTCAATTAAACTAATTTTGTTTTTTAATTCATTCCTTTTTTTAATTGTACTCTAAGATTTCAATAAAGCCCTTATGGACCCCCTAAAACTAGTTTACGTACCCCCAAGAGGACCATGGATCCAGTTTAAGAACCCCTGCTCTAAAGGTTAAACCGTTAACCAATTATACACTAAGGTTTAGATTAGACCTTCATAGACCCGCTAAAACTTGTTCACGTACCCAAAGGGTTGATGAACCCCAGTTTAAGAACCCCTGCTTATTAATAATACCCTAAAATTTCCATTAGTCATTCAAGTACCCCCTAAATCTAGTCCACGTACCCCAAAGGGTTGAAGAACCCCAGTTCAGGAACCCCTGCCTTAATGCATGAACAACCAAACAATGAAAACCGCTATACTGCCAGAAATAAAGCACCTCAACAGTTACGCACAGCGACCTGCGATCAATAGATCGACCTTAATAATTAATTAATCGCCCTTATTTCCTTCACAGGAGGAAACTGAAAGGGCAAGACGTGAATCGGGAAGTCGTGGTGACGCCAAGTGAAAACGGGGCTTTCCCGCCTCGGACTTTCCCGCACTACGCTCTGAAATATCGTTTTTGCTTCTTTAGATTTCCTTGTCGCCGCTGTTTTACGGTTGCCGCTCGTACAATGCTTTTCTGTGTCGTATTTCTTTAGGTTATATAAGAAGCGGCTGCGTTTTTTTTTCGAGAATGTACAATGTATAGTTATTAGATGTTAGCTTTTCGTACAAATTCAAAATCTCTTTTTCGTTCAAATTTAAAATACCCTTTCTTTTGTGATTTGGTTCAATTCGAAATCTCCTAATCGGGTGGCACTCCTAAAAAATAAGTTGTACTAGTAAAATCGTAAAGCTTATAAATATATATAAAGAAAAACAAAATAGTGACACAAGTAATGTCAATGTAAAGCATTTTATACTTGTTTTAAGACTGTAGTTATCAAGCTTTAATGCCAAAGAGTTGGTACACATTAGACAAAAATACGTCAACGACCTTCACAAGAAAGGTCCCTGAGGTAATATTGAAGCAAACTTGATTTAAACTGACAAATAATTAAAACAATATTGTATACTCGTGGCCTCGAAGACTGTTTTGTGACCCCCAAAACGCTATACTTTTCAACCACAGCCATTGACAGGTTAATTTTCTTGTAAATTTAACAAGCGATAGTGTTGGAAGCTTGTGTAATGCTCGCTTGCTTGTTTATTTCGCATCATTCGTCCTATAGGTGTATTACGTCATTAACCGAATCGCTGTATAGTGCTTATCGTTGTGTTTTGCAATGAAAGATTTGCAAAATTCGTTCCATAGGTCACAAAATCGGGCCGGATAACTGTAAACATCGATGATCGCGAGCCCCAAACCGATTTGGTGCATTGTTACTTCACCACATGTGCCTTGTAGCGATAGTTATATAGTGCTCTGAAATTTGTAAACCATGCGATTTTGATTATTTTTTTCAGTGGAATTTTCCAATAATCGTTTAGCTTAATGTTTTAGTGGCGTCAATGTGAATATTTGCTCGCTAATTTTCGAGATATTGATCTTCCTGTTGCTTTTCCGTTGTTAAGCTTTCTAACTATAACTTGACCCGAGCCGAGAAAGACCTGCGCGTTTTTAGCGTAATAAAATAGAAATGTAAGATTTGCAATTTGGCATTCGTCGTGTAAATGAGCAGTAGTTGAAAAGTAAAGGAGAAAATAAAAATTTGAAGTTTAGAAAAATGTTCTCACATTAAAAAAATAAAAATGTTAACATCTGAAAAACCTGTGCTAGAACAAAAAGGAAATAAAAAAGGGGGGCATTTTTAGAATCAGCGCCGAAAAACTTTAAGAATCGATCTATCACATCTCCGTTTAAAATTTACTGTTGACCAGTGTCATTCAACATGGAAGGTTAAATTGACCCAACCCTAAACGATATTTTAGTTACGAAAAGAATGAAATTTTACTAAAGATATTTTTTAAACTAAAGCTCAAGTCAAGTCATTCGTCCATAAGATTAAGTCAAGTCAACTAAAAAAAAACTCAGGTCTTTTGAAATCGTAAAATTGAGGGATACTTAAGTCATTGGAACACTAAAATTTTCTTGCGCGTTCAACGCTTAGGAAGTTATTAATCGCGTTTAATTATTTACAATTGCTAGGAGCACAGACCATCTGCAAGGCGTTATATCGACCTAATTAATCCGTGACTATTGGTCGGCCAAATTGCTTGCATTTAGGGCGACAAGCATGAAATCGCTAATAGAACCCAGTTTTGCCATATTAGCACTATTTGTATTTAGTGTGATTGAGTGGTTATTACTTAAGCTTTAATAACACACTAACCTCGAAATTAAAAAAATCTTACATTGGCTGCAAATAGTGTAATCAATATTATTGGATAAGATATCTGTTCATCTTACAGCTAAAGATGGCATCTGTCTTAAAATGTTCAAAATTTAACTGGCCAACAACTGCAATACATTGCTTTAAAGTTGTGGTAAAAATCACCAAATTGGAGCACATTAAAGCTAATATACACAAGTACATTTTACCAACCAGGATCGTACTGTCTAACAATAGTTAAACCGCTCCGTATCATTTGTACACCGTATTGCTTAACGAAGAACTTATATTCTCTACTTTTGACTTAGAGTAAGTTTACCAACAAAATGCAAAGAGAAACAACAATAAAGTGCACAGACAGCTCACGACATAGTTCGGAGTGTAAAGGTATGTAAAATATCTATCTTAAAAGAGTTTCTTAACCTATAGGTCGCCACCTGTTTGATTTGGTTGGTTCGCCGACTGTAATAGTTCATATGATGGTTGGATTTATGGAGATTGGTTCTGAGCAATATTGCTCCAAAATTTAAGAAAATTCGGATGCAGTACAAAGACATGGCTAATGTTTGTTAGATTTGGTTTTATTTATGCTATTGTCTTATTTGTGTTATGTCCATTTCAGGGTTACAAATTTTTTAGTAAATAAAATTGAGTCGCCGAAGTTTAGATGCAACTTTTTGCACTTTGTGGCAAATTACCAAAACTTACCGCAACTTTAAATACAACTTACCACCTTTTGCCGCAAGTTACCACAAACTACCGCTGGTTGTCACAACTTACCGCAACTTTAATGCAAATTACCAAAACTTACCGCAAGTTACCACAACTTACCGCAACTTTATTGCAAATTATCACAACTTTCCGCAAGTTACCTCAGGTCGTGGTTAATTCGCGTTTGTTTGTTTTACTTTTCTGCATTATAATGCGGTAAATTGCGGTAAAGCAGTACTTCCGTGATTCTATTTGGGTTGCCGATGAAATAGGTCGAAAAAACACTGACACAGAGGTTGCGTTTAAAGTGATGCCGAGTGCAGAAAAAATGCAAACGCACAGAACATAGCGCTTATGTAAAGTCACGACTCCCGGTAGTGAGGTATACTTTCGAAACGCGCTGGATGCTGTTTGGTCGTCAGCGATATTTTGTGTTTCTAATCCGTTCCGAAACATCCAGGGTGTCACGCGTTACATGGACCCTTTTAAACCAATGCGAACGGGTTTAAGTTTCCAGCGTTATCCAATCGAATTTCAAAGATGTGCCTCGTCAGAAAAAAGTCCATTGAAAAGTTTGCATTAGGTTGTAAGTTTGGGGTTACTTTGTTTTATTTTGATATTTAAGACAAAACCTTACATATTATACTCTAGTTCACAAGTCTCATAAATGTTTTTATATGTATTTTTGGAGAATGAGTTGATTTTAGGCGCATTATTTATATACCGCATAATACAAGGTATGTGCCACCAAAACATGCTACCCATTATAAAGGGTAACGGTGTTGAACGGGAGAAACTCAACAATAAAGTATTGATGTCCTTAACATGTATACAGGAGGTATAGCACCTTTTCAAGGCGTAAAGGTATTTAAAAATAGAACGCACCTATAAAGTATTGATTCCCTTATGTATTTTTTTTATTATTTGTTGCAACCTTCACGCCGATACAAAAACACGTTGCACTTGTGGCCTTAAATATATTAGGTTTTACGTCTATTTTGAATTGTTCCGATTAACAAAGTTCAACTCAAAAACAACCAACGTATTTTGTGAAAAAAATGCAGAACATGTCTGCAGATGCGAGAAATAGTTAAAGACTCATTGCAATGTCCCATTTCAAGGAAATCTTTAGTAAAAGGCGAACGATTTACATTTACACGGTGTGAAATGAGACCAGAGTCCTTAACATGTATACAGGAGGTATAGCCCCCTTTTAAAGCGTAAATGTATTTAACAATAGAAACGCAGCAATAAAGCGTTGCTGTCCTTAACTTAACATGTATACAGTAGGTATAGCCTCACCGGCAATTGACTGTTGACGCTTTCACAACAGCGAACGAAAATCCCCCTTCGCTACGCACATCGGATGACGCAAAACCAAACAACCAAAAGTTTTAACGGACCAGGTCAGAAAATGAAAGCCCGATCGCGCATTCAAACCACGACAAGGAAGTTTTCTTACGGCGTTCGAGCGCGCACAGGAAAGTAAGTGATGATTGCAACCGATAACCAACTAAAAAATAAAGTAAGGCCTCGTGACAAGCGGTTGCCGTCCGCAAGAAACCGGTGCGTGCTTTATGACGTAATAGGGAGTAGCGCGCGGCGTTTCCCCAACTCTCATAGCACGCAGCCGGCCGGCTTATTATAAAGTTTCGAGGCAAACGGTTGTAAGGGTTGAGTTTTATCTGAGCTTAAGTGCGACAAGCAACTTAAAAATGAATCTGGTGGCACTTAACTGCGAATTGTATTAAAATCTTGACAAGTTTTCGCACAATCGACAACCGTGCTTCATCAGGTCAAACTAGCTGCGATTTGAATACATTTTGTGGTCCAACAAAGATTTATTTAGAATTTTAAAATCAGGTGGCACTCATTACCGACAAATTATAGTAAAATTTTGAAAACCTTTCGCACAACCATGCTATATCAGGTCAAAGGACAGCTACGATTTAAATTGGATTTGTCGCCAAACAAATAAGGCTACAAACAAAGCAAATTTCGATAACAAAGAAATGGGGAAAGTAATAGGTTACAGTTGTAGCAATGAAACTGCAATGTTACTAAGTTAAAAAATTTACAACAGTTGCATTCCCTTTTTTGCGAGGTTACCTAACATGTTACTAAAATCCGATTTACCACCGAAATTGCGACACTACAGTCGTACAACGATTGCAGGAAAACATTCTAAACGGCAAAGTTTGCCAAATTTGCTAGGTTAACGTTTTAGTTTAAGTTGGTAGTTAAACAATTGCAACAAAATTTAATGTGGCAAACTTTTGATCGGGAAAATTGGACGATTTGCGTTGGACAATAACTTTGCAAGCGGAAAGTCAACGTTTCAAAAATGAAATGTTTATTTCACTACAAAGAGGGTAGAAATAAGTCAAAAAAGTCACACAATTGTCTGAGTTTTCAACCCTGGTGATCTAAAAAGAAAAAGCTTAACTAAGCAATGGTAAAAAAGAATTGCAGAGGCAAAAAGGTCGAGTAGATCGACATTACCTTGATCAATACGTTTCGATACGATGCGCGTCACAAAAACTGAGGATGATGCAAGTTCGTATCGAAACGTCTTAAACAAGTAATGTCAATCTACTGGACCTTTTTGCCTCTGCAATGTATTATCGAGCTGCATTACAGACCCGTGCATAGTGTTGCCAAATGGTGAAAAACAATGCCAAATGCGATTTTCGGTTTTCTACTTTGACGTGAAAGCCTCGTGGACAACAAAGGGTTATTAGGGCGTTCAATAAAAGCATGACGTCAAGTTTTATTCCGCATATTCACGAGCACGCAATAAGTTTCACCACACCAATAGGAAACTTTGCAAGCCAACTCCTAATTAGGAAAATATGAATACGTTTAAAGCACTATACAGCCCCTATTCTAAGCAACAAAAGCATTAGAATAGACACTTAGATTGAGCGAGTGTTTTGTTTATTAAGTACTGAACAGCTTTAAGCTAACATGAGATCTGCTTTGATTAAACCAAACTATGCATTTTGCACAAGCCTGCGTTACTTTTAATTTTGCCTCAGCTTGTTGAGTTTATAAAATGATTTTTTGTACACTTAGTACCTTAGAACAGGGTTTCCCAAACTGTGGTCCGCGGATATAGGCTACGTACCTTTTTAATAGTGGCCGCAGTTATTCTTACTTGTTGCGCGAAGATTAGTGAGTAAAAAGTTGTGAGGCAGATATGAGAAACGAAGTGCGGTTATAGGATAAGTTAATTGTGTAATTATACTGCCATTAAATTAGTTGTTAACTTCAGTAACTTAACTTTAATTGTATTGCGGTCCGCGAAAACACAGATTTACAAATAGTGGTCCATGGTCCAAAAAAGTTTGGGAAACCCTGCCTTAGAAATAGATAATACAGAATTTAGTTGGCTTTATTAGAATTGACTCCGCCCTTGTCTCACTTCAAATGTGTTTGAATATTAATTTACCTGCACTATAGGTTAGACGGCCACCAATTATAAACACTACTATGTTCTACAAACGAAAACAAATCCTATATTTCTTCAAGATAGATACCGGCAGACCTCATTAGGATAAATAATTCAAGCGATAATAGGTTGACCAACTTATTTAGTTCCAGCATAGGGGAGCGATTGTAATCGATTGGAGGAGAACATTGTTGAACGAACGCATTGCCACGTCCTTCAAAATGCATTGCAAAGGTTATGAGGTTTTACCAGCTGCGACGTATTATAGAGCAACCGGTGGTAATCTATGGTATTCAGACTTATGTTATCGCATTAACTATGGAAATCAGATATTTTTTTAAGGATACTGTTTTTCGATAATGCAAAGTTTTGCGGTAGCCAAAAAAGTAGTGAATCTTTGAGTAAAACTGTGTAAATCAGAAGAAGGGGCTTGGTGTAATTAATGTTCAAGTCAAATGGGTCGAGTAAATCGACATCGCATTAAAAAAGACGTTTCGATATGATGCACTTATTTAATACGCGTGTATAATCATCAAGTATCTGTTTAAACCTTACTTAGGGTGCACATTAATGCGCTCAACACAATTTTAGAAACTCGAATGATAAGAAATGCGTCCCACCTTTTGTAAGTAAGGTTTAAATAGAATTCACTCACATTACCTGATGAAGTGCCTATCCAAAAGTTTCGTTTTTAAGATGTTGTCAATTTGTTCGACCTATTTGGCATTGGCATTCATTTTCACGCGACATTACAGATTCCTGCATAGTGTACCTAAGAAAATGTACGTTACACAATACCTATGGTTCCTTCACGGAACCTTAAGGTATCTTCAAGGAAATCTAACAATAAACTGACAAACTTTTTTCAGGTTTTATAGAAATCAGTTTGTGGCATTGAATAAAAGGCATTGGAGTCATTAGCCAAGATTGTGATTAACAACTGAGCTTTCAAGTATTCAGGTAAGAGCTAAGAATATCTTTTATTTAAAAACATACGAAATTCTTGTATTGCTTGACGCTGTTTTATCATACGAAACTTTTTGCGGTCATGTGATTTTAATTCTTCCAACTATAGCCGAACCGAGCGCAACGTATAGTCAGGTTTTGACTACGTGACCCGCAACCACGAGTCATTTTGTTTCACCATTGAAATATTGAACGCATTAAAGATTGCAGTGCATTAGATAGTGCACTTATTTCCGTTTAAACCGAAAGCATATGACAAAAGGCTGTCTAAAGTGGAGTAGAAGAAGCAAAACTGACTTATGTAAAACACGGTTTGTCTATTTAGATTAGAAAAAATATGTATTGCCTATATAGATCTCTATATGTGGAATGGCTAATATTGTTCACGATATTTGTGTTCGAAATTTTCATAACTCATCCGTCTACTCCGAAGAGTTTTACCTGGCAAATACTTCCTATAAATCTGTCACGATATTATATAGTTTAGCCACCAGCGCCGTATATGCATATACGTTACTTAAAAAGTTTTTCCTACTCTTTTAGAATTGAAGCCAGCAGTCAGAGAAAATGGATGTGATTTCAACTGAAACAACCAGTTTTATGAACGAGAGTACCACGAATGCTTTGTAAGTTTAGCCCAATACTTTGAAATATAAAACGTACATTGTTTAAAATTCTATATAAATACATACTATGCCAGAGGTTGTGCGTTCACACCTCACCGAAGGCTAGATTTTTTAGCCAATGGCAAAAATTAACTTCCACAGTGCTTTGCCAAAATTCGCTAAGATGTGCTCTACTTATCATATTGGTTGCAAAAAAGAACAAAAATCAAACCAATGTATAATGCTATTAAAGTTTAACCTACATTATCTTGTATACTGGACCCGTTTGTATTAGAAATCTGTGTTGTAATGCCTTAACTCAGTGTTTCAAAGACCAATTTTAACAGTTCAACGTTTTATGTTTTATGTCAATGATTTGACTGAGACTTGACTTGGGCAAATGATTTCTTGGAATGAGGTTTGACTTGTTATTTTTTTCAAAATCCTTTTTTCCTAGACTGGGACATAGTCATTGCAAAATGCACCGTTAAAAATAACTATAAACACTTGCAAAGCAGACCCACAGACAAGTAGTACAATTTCCGTAATAATATGCGTAAGCATAGCATACATTTCTCTCAATAAGCTATTTTTTCAGTGTGTACACACCACCTTTCGACCATCTAGGAATTGTCGTCAACTGCGTTATTCTTATTCCGTTGGCAGCGTTCGGAATATTCGGCAACGTTCTTACCATCCTGGTCATCACAAAGACACCAAAGCTGTTGTAAGTCTGCTACACTACATAATGTACATTAGTAGACAATGATTTCTAAACTTTTTACTCTAACGCACCCCAAACGCTGCTTTCGAAGTTTCACATGATAATTTTGCGAATTCCTTTTAAAAGCAAATAGAAGGTTCAAAATATTTAACTGCAATGAAATTGTATCAAGCTTAAGGCCTCTATAGAAAAGCAGAAACAAAAAAATGAAAAATATTTTAAGGCATGATTTACTCAAGGCCAATAAGGGTTTTTACCTTACTTTGCTTCCACAATATAAGATTTGAATCACTACCCGAACACAAAACAGATAAATTTAATTCCTAATTGATTTTGACTGATGTTAAGTAATAACGACAACGTAAAAAGAAAGCAATTGTTTTCGTATAACCGTCTAAAAACTACACGCTTACCGTAAAAAAGTGAAAAATTCTATATTTTTTACTCCAAACAGGTATAAATCTATCCACATTAAGTGAGTAAATTGACGGTTGAGAACCCCTGTCACATACGGTTGTCAACTCATGTAAAGTCAAACACGTAGCAGGCGAGCTGTAATTAATATATGAAACACAGACCATACAAAATTCGCTATAATTGTGTGTTAAGGCACGTGTACATATGCGGGTGGTTCCCAACTGGGTGCCACTTTTAACGCCTAAAGATGCCGAGAGATACTTCAATTTGTTTTCTTTATCAGTAAGCTTCTTGATACAATCTTTGTGTACTATTAGACTGCAAGAAATCGAGAAGGTTTTTCCAAACTTTTGCAAAGTTTATGTGTACTGTTCAATCTCGTTATATTGTGACGTCATAGTAAACGCATAGCGAAAATACTAGTAAGGGTGCCGCAAGCTATTTACAGTTTTCGTGGAGTACCAAAAGTCAAAAGGTTGGGAACCACTAAAATACGCAAACAACCTAAAATTACGCGCCAACCTTCGATACGAATATACCAATTTGAATAATAACAAAACAGAGCGCAATGCAACACTTTATATACAGTATTCAAATTCAAATGACCTCCCTTATATTTCTGCGTAGCAATTCCGTGTTCAACCGCTTCATACTGAGCCTGTGCTTTTCTGACCTTACTTCGGCCGTCATCAGCCCATTATTTCTCTACAGACGAACTTATGGCTTCACCGTTTGGGAGTGGCCTGACATCTTGTGTAAGGTAAGGCCAATTAATCATTCTTTCAAATACGCGTAAGAAGCAGTTCGTTCGTACTGAAGATAGGAAGCGAGAGCGTTAATAGCACAAGGTTCACTATATCGGATAACCGCTTTTTTTGACAGTCATTTTGATTCGATTGAACTTTGTGCGACACGATACATGTTTGACAGCGATAAACACATATTTTATTTCTCGTTTTCTGCTTTTATTGTACAACATTATTGGGAATCATGTTATGCGTTTGTAGTAATATTTTCGCCTTACAAGTCCGAAAAAGAACAATTTGTATCACTGTGGTATGGCTTTCGGTGTACTATGATACGAAACCCGTAATCGTTGGTGAAAAAGCAGTTTATTAACTTCCCATGACCGGATACCAGAAACCATCAAGGTAAATAGGCTTTCTCTCTGTACTTTTGTGTTTTTTTGTAATCATGTGGACGTTTTTGCATCACTAACACGGGTGATGATTTACGAAGTGGTCACGTTGATATAAAAAAAGTTACACATCTACCTTGGGTAAATTATGCAACACTAAGATCGTTACCTTCAGTTTATCTTAGTTACAAACTTACAACAAGAATTAAAAATAACTCTAAAAGTTAGGAATGGCGAAACAGTTTTACTTTAAACATATATAGTACTCTAGGTGTACGTCAAAGAACAAAGGCTTGATAAAAAGTCTAATCCAAATAAAATGGCTGGTTTATTTAAGTAGTTAAGTTCTGAGATTTAAACAGAGTATATTTTAACTAACCAAATGCTTATTTCTTATAACGAGCCTATATGCAAGTCTTCAGGCAACATTAATGTATAAATGTATTACGAAATTTTGATGCCTTCTTAGCTAGCGGTTTTACAATTTAGCGTACTTTGCAATGGGGAATTCCCAAAACATATCCTTTGTGACGCAACACCACGCGGTTTCTAAGGTGTGACGTCACGCTTTCAGTATGAGGTCAAGTTTCGAGGTTTCACAACTTGACATAGATATATGTTGAATACACAGCACGGATATTTTGCGTTGATTGCTGGTATTCACGGCAACGTTATAACACAGATATAATAATGCCATGTCAACAAATTTACAAACTATAGTGAAATATTGTCTATTCGGCAATGATCAAACAGTGTTGTAAACAAGTAATTTTGGAATGACTGAAGTCCAAGTCAAGTCTTGTCCAGTAAATGTCATAATACGAGCATGTCAATTCCAAGTCCTTTATTAAAATTAAAAGACTATTAAAGTTGACTCAACTACAAAATAACACAAAACTCAACATATAGCAAGCTTATTGTTTAACATGCACAAGTTGATATATAGCCAAACTTTATAAAAATAATGCCTAACGTGTAGATATAGAAATACACTATCTAAACCGGGGTAGATAGAGCGTCTGACTCAGCAGAATATATATACTTCGAATTATGGCCTTTTACTATGTTAAAAATGAATAAAAAGTTTTTCGAAACGTTCAAAATGCTATACTTCTGTATGGGCTTTGTTAAGTTTACTTAAATCGAGCTATTTTAGTTAATTGCAATTGCGTGATTTTAGGCAAAATGTCTCAATATTTCACGCTTCACTCAAACGACGTCATTTATTGATTCATTAAAACTGCTGCAAAATAACAAATTAAATAATCGTATTCATAATTTGTAACAAAATACATTAGAAAGGAAAATTTGTCCTATTTTTTGACCCAATACTCAAATCCGGCCTAAATAGCCTTGACCAGACCTGAGTAATGAGAATTACTATATCCTTACATATATAGCTATTAACATACAGAGTGCCGCCGGCTTGAAAAGGTCGGGAACCACTGCCATAGCAAATGAAGCAAGTTAACTGTCAATTTTTTTCCTTTGTTTAGTTTGCTTTCGGCTTGGACAACTGGACGTCGTTTGTGACTTCTGCCCACATTTTACTCTTCACCTCTCTAAGGTTTACCTCGGTCTACTGGCCAATCAAGTTTAAAGCTTTCAAGCTTCGACACACAAAGGTAAACTATACTACACCAATCGTAAACTGCACCCCAATAATAATACTCGATGGTTTTGTCGTATATAACATTTTCCGACAGTTATATGTTTGATTACAGTGTTATTTTATGTTTTGATTATAGTATAGATATTGCAAATCACCTTGACCCTTGCAAGATAAATGTATAATTCAGGTCAGCCACTATATATAGATTTGCGAGTATATATCGTTTGCATTGTTTTCGATTCATATGCTCAAGTTTCAAGAGATATCGAGCCATTTTTTCAATACTAGATTTGCTAGACTATTCTGCTGTTTGAACAGAAACATACACCTATATAGAAAACTCAAAATATCAACAACAAAAAAACAGAAAACGTTAGGCTATTACATTTGCAACAGCAGCGTTACTTGATGACATTTTATGCTTGAGCTGTGTCGATGGGCCGCCTATGTACGACAAGCCTTTATGGGCGTTGTATTTCTTACTAATTAATTATGACAAAAAAACCCACACAAAGTATTTCTTAGACTTCCAATTATTTGAACAATTTGTTAATGAACATACAAAGTCTTCTTAAACTTTATATTATACGCATTTTAAGGTAGGCTACCTACTATAATGCAGACAGAAATTCGTAGGCTACACTCAAAAGGTCTAGGCCACATACTATAACGAAACTAACATATCCTAAAGGCAGTGCATCAAATCTACGACAATTGGTATTCCTAGGCGGTCACCCAAGTACTAAGTGCATCAAAAATTAAGTCAATTTAATTAAATATCGTTTTGTTTACAGGTAACCTGCGTACTTATCTGGTTTATTTCCTTTGCGATTGGCTTTATTCCGTTCGTCTTGTTCACCGGATCTGAAGTTAGGGATAGGAGCCTTCCTACTATTCAGTCCAAGTGGCCTTCTTGCACTATACAAGGCGACTGGTAAGCACAATGCACTAGGAACTGTATTTTTGTTAAGTTTTACTACCGAGCTCATATTGCCTGTAGCATTTGCTGTTTTGGTGTCACACCTAGAGGCAGTAATTCCAATTATAGCCGTGGAACCAAGATTTAACCAGGTGAAAACCTACACAAAACAACGGCATTTATATTCTTATTTACCGGAAATTGCACTTTATAGAGTCTATAAGTCACACGGCGCAACATGCCATAGTATGCAACTGAATAAATATCCGGGAAACAAAATTTAAAAATTCTTGTATTTTAATGATAAAAGTTGGTTAAAATATAGTTATTTTGGAGGCGCCTTTTCATTTAGCACAATAGCTTTCCCTTTGCTTCAAAACACAGCATGAAATACAATTCTGTTATATGTAGGATTAACTCCTTCAAGATGTACATCTACGTGGCTCACTCGATTATGTTCTACATTCCAATTCCACTGATCGCAGTCTTATCGATGATGATCGCGTACAAAATAAGAACCATGCGAAAGAAAAGAAACCAAGGTATTAACGAGACTCCATCTTTTCGACACTTTCAGACTACGACGTCATTAAAATTTCTTTGGTTTCTAATGCTTTTATTGATACTGTGCTAAGACACAAAATTTACAAGATTTAAAAAGTCTTTAATACAACGTTCACTATTTTAGATTTTTTCTACTATAAATTTAAAGGCTTAATAATGAATGTCAAAGCCCAATAGGTGGAGCAGGTCGACATCGTCTAGATCAAAACGTTTTGATATGCACTTGTATCAATTAAAATTAGTTCGCTTTAATGATACAAGTTCGTGTCGAAACGTCTTTATCAAGATCATGTCTATTTAATCGAACGTTTTGACTTTGACATCCTTTATAAAGCTACATTACAGATCCGTGCTTATTGCAACTAATTTGTAAGGCTATTTATACCAATTATTCCATTTAGTTGAAATTAATAAACCAAAAAGACGAAATATGTTCGATTTTTTTAAGTTCCTTGTAAACTTTTTGTAAAGGCCGTCGCTCGGATACAACTCTGGCAGGCGAAATACGAAGAACTCGAAAGGAACGATTCATTCTTTTGCAGCTCAGTTTGATCGTAGGATCTTTTCTCTTGGGATACATTCCGCTCACAGGTTAGATAAATTTATTTGCTCACTGAATGAATCTTATATTCAAGAGGGGATTGTGTTATACCCCTTGATTTCAGCAATTGTAATGTGCGACCACGATATAGTAAAAATTGCTTACTGAAAGATTACCCATTCACTATAAACCAGGGGTAATAGTAGAATAAATTTCTGACAGGAGGGATAAAATATTTTTTCTGAAACGCATAAATATTTTCAGATATTATGTCACAAAATTACGTCATAGCGTGACTTGTAAAAGAAGTAGCCTGTAAGAAAACCTGAGGTTATCGTTCAATGTAGTGCACAAATATGTAACTGGTGAAAACAGGACATTTTCTTACCAATTCCGGATCAAAACAAAATTCTTACAAAAAAGCATAAATCTTTTCATAAATGACGTCACAAAATTACGTTATAGCGGAACGTCTAAAAAGATACCCTATATTATAAGAAAACCTGAGGTAATCGTTCGCACAAATATGGAATTAAATTATAATTTAAATACATTCAAGGTAACGGTGGGCTGTCGTAGTGAAAAACGAACACTTTCTTACCAATTCCATCTCTATTTCAAAAATATTATTTTATTGCAACGCTGTTCCGGACCGGTCCGGCTTACTTTGAACATTGCTTTATGAAGCGCCTATTTTTTTTCAAAAAGTTTTATATCTGGCCTGTCGAACAGGGTGAATACAGGATTTCCGTTTTTGTCGCGGCCTTTCATGGCATTTTCACGTTTTGATTTAATAAATACTTTACCGTTCACAGTAATTACGTTATTCGGCATCACATCGGATGGCCGTACTTTTCGCAAAAAAATGTCGAGAATCAAAAAAACATTTTTTTTTGTTTTAAAAAAACATTTTTTTTGTTATGTAAAACATTACGGGAGCTGCCGATATCCTAACGGTCTTTTACTGCTCGAATCTTCTTCGCAAACAATAAACATCTATCTATCGCAAAAAATATCGGGAATCGTAAAAATCGGGATAAAATGCGGAGTATCGGCCATCCCATTGTGCTTCCACGTCTCAGTCGTAATGCGTTGTGTTTTACTTTAGTGTACTACACCTACACGACAAACTACAAGGCGACCACAGATAAAGACGCAGCTTTCGATTGGTTGTTCGGTTGCACAGCCTACATCGCCCTGAGATTCAGTGAAACCCTGAACCCCGTCTTCTACAATGTTGCCTCGACGTATGTAATAGCTTTACACCCATGCGTACATTTATTGTGTGGAAACAATTCTGCTGCGTTTCTATTAAGAGGAACTCAGGTCAAGATTTTCACACACTTCTGGGCATTTTTTAATGTAGAAAAATATTTTTTTTAAATAAGAAAAAGACAGCCTTCGACTGCGCATATGGACAAATGTTGAGTATAAAACCATTCAAAAGACGTCTTAAAATGCTTATTTGAAATCCACAAAAGCGTTGATAATAAACGTGCAGGTTTGTTACTGTCATGTTACAGTTTGCACGAAACCTAATGTAAACGTTTCGTCTACTTTCGATTAAATATTGCTAACTTGACCTTGTTAATGACGTCATTTGTTATTATTTTTTGTGAAAATATAACGGATATCGGTGTCACAATATAATACCAAAGCCCGGGTTTCTCTATTTACCTTGAAATGAATATCAAAGGAAATGCAGAAGCAGGCATAACTTATCAGAATGTTTTGAAATGAGAAACTCACAAAATCCTATATACCTACTTCTGTATGGGCTTTAATTTGATATTAGCTTTACAGCGATCTACAACCCCCAGTAGGTAGCCAAAATAGGTAGCCCAATTTATGCTTTAAAGCAGTGGTTCTTAACCGGGGTGCCGGGAAGTATTTCAAATTCTTTAGGATTCCAATTTTTGCTCTATCGGTAAGTTTCTTGATACAATTTTTTGTGTGCGATCAAAGTGCCAATAAAATTTTTTTTTAACCTTTCCACATTTAATGTGCTATTTCAATCTCGTTTATTGTAACCTTACAGTTACCCACTCAGCAAAAATACGAGCAAGGGTGCCGCTAACTGTTTACAATTTCTGTATGGTGCCGCAAGCAAAAAAGGTTGCGAAACACTGCTTTATAGTCTATTAACCCTGTATTTTTATGAGCAGCACGATGCGTAATCAGTCCAAGGAGTGCCTGCAATCGTGCACATGCAACATTTGCTCTTCATGCAAGGAACCACAAGGCATAAGACCGAAGTCGAGCTCAGAACCCACAAGCACAAGGAACGAAACCACCAAGATGGTCAGTTCAAAGGCCGCGATCATATAAACTCGTTTCAACCAGGAATCTGCTAAGGGTGTGTAAGGGATAGCAGACTGACATTTGCGCGTATCTTCGATATATGGAGATTTATCATGATGTCGAATGGTTTGAAGCTTAATAGTGTGTTGACGTTCAACTGAACAATTGGTATAACTAAACAGAAAAAAAAATTACTTTTGAGGCTACGATTTATCCACAGCTTTAAATAGAAAATTACTGTATAGTTATGATGGTGCTGCGGGCCAGACAATCGAACAACATTTACAGTTTTTATTAAAAAAAACGTGAAATAATAATATATATACAAAACACTCCACCCATAAAGTAAGATCATGTCACTGAAATCATTACCAGCAGACCAAGGCGGTTTTACTACAATGCACACTATGACGCAATAATGGAGATTCCGTCAGTGTGACGTAATACAAATTGAAAAATACCAACGATTCCGTTACAAAAATAACTTATTAAAAAAAGAAAAGTATTAAAAATGAATGGGCTACTTGACGGATTCTGTGCGGGCCACGTAAAAAGGTAGCGCGGGCCGTGCTGTGGCCCGCGGGCCTTATGTTGCACGCCTCTGATCTAAACCGTTTAAAGGGGAAAGCGAAACTCCAGGGTCGCAACAGAAATGATGTATCACGGAAGTGGTTCGGAGTATAACAAGCGCCTAATCATCACCCAGCTTCCTTTAACGAAAGTGTTTAGTCATCGACCAAAGTCGAAACTCGGGGGGCTAACCGGTTTCTCACGAGCCACGTGTAGATCTGGATGCGTTTTTTTTTCGGCTCACACGTTCATGTCATAATTGTGTATTTTTAATATGAAGTGTCGGTTTAAATGGAAAATTGGCTAATTTTCACGGATTAGATATAATTATTTTTTTGCAAACTGGATATTTGATAATTGCAGTGCAATGTTCTCACAGGGGTTCCCAAACGTTTTTGGTCTGTGGTCCAAATGTCTATTTAATAGCGATTCGTGGCTCACCACGTGCTCTAAATTTGGACACAAACATTTTGCATGAAAATTTAACTCAAAAACAGGCGAAATAGTTTCTAGCAATTTATTTGTAATGAGATACATGCTCCTGAAATTTGGCTACGAGATTCTGAATACTTAGCTCTATTGATGACAGAGCACAGCGAATATCTTGCTCATCTTCAAGACAGTTACGCTGCATGGAGTTTGGACTTCATATTTACAAGTACTGCTATCTCAGCAGCTAAAACCCTTTGTTAGGAGACAATGACCTTTCTTGCTAAATAATTATTGTTTTTCAAAACAAAGCGCATAAGATCTACAGTATAACAAAACAGTAGAATCTGTTAAAATGGCTCTGTGGCCCATTGAAAATGTCTTGGTGGCCTAGTGCTGGGCCTTAGCCCACAGTTTGGGAACCACTGTTCTATCAAATAATCTATGGTAGATAATACTTCACGTTTATGTAGCCTATACCGCTTATTGTTTGAGTGTATCAGTAATGTTAAAAAAACTGAGCAACATGTAATTTAAGTGCGAAAGAAACATGTTGATTTATGCTGCTCTTTGTGGGTAACACAGCAAATTAGTGTCATGAATGTGAGCCTGTGTCTCTGACATGCTGGCCACCCCTGCTCTATAGCCACTGTGAATATTTAAGTGGGTATAAGTGGTAAACTGCGTTTAGCACAATTATGCACTTTTTTATATTACACCATAAAAGACAATATTGTATAGTGAACGGATTAATTATCGTTTAATCGTTTAATTTAATAATTTTTCAATTGTAACGGTCTCAAAATTTATTATATTTCATACCGTGTTTTACCCCGTAAGTGTAATATGACATTTCTGTTTCAATCCAAGTGTTTTGAATAGAATCTGTGTAAAATCTGATCGCCCTTTTGAGTATTATTGTCAATGTTTCTTACTTTGAACAGATTTATATTTTGATTGCTACGCGTTTTCAATATATCAACTGTACCGAAATAGTTATATTTCAAATGCTGAAACATTTGCTATCGCACTTTCCCTTCTATAATATTGTAATTGATGTTTCTAGATTTTTGTTTCTTTTTAAATTGATTTTAATTAATTTTGTTATGGTTGAAACAATATATATATCCATTCAAGTCAAGTGACTGTTTTAAAAAGTCTAAGTCAATTCAGGTCTTTTACTCGGGTTCTGCTGCATTTCACTATGATTCACATGTTATCTTTCCTGTGGCACTCTATCCCAACAAACACTGGCAATGTGCTATTCAAATTCTCACATTATAGAAGGTGGCTGGCATCCTACAGACATGTCAGCGGCGCGAAGATTTCAACCGCTGACACAAACTATAATAAAACGTTAACGCCTTGTGTTGCCTACCGATGTAAAGCCTTTAAAAAATTGATATAAAGTCTTGTAAAGTGGCTACAAGTTTCATGTTGACTTCGTTTTGCTGCTATGTTGTAAAATGTGGGTATCTGTATACAATACAACCAACATACTATCGATGTAAGCGTATTTTATTTCTAAACAACCTTAAACAGCTAAACAAACATAGCAAAAAAACAAAGCACAGTGTAGGACTAAACAGAACGAGCAAAATCGCGAACGTGGCAAGTTTTTAAGGGGCAAGGTGGGTGGTTGCCCATAATGTAACACTTTACAAAAATATAGGTTTGCGGTGATTGTAGCTGTTAAAAAAGAACGCCCCTTAAGTTCCGTAATTGTCACTCCCATAGTACATCATGGTAATGCCGTATTTGTCAACTTAACGCTTTAAATTCAATCGTCCACTGTTGACAGACAGTTGTCTATTTTAACACATTAGACCTAAAGCAACTTTATTAGTTCTGATGCCGTTTTCGGCGTAACTGCAGTATTCTCGCTTTTAATAAAGTTATTTTTAGACCTTTTTTAAGCTTTGTGGTTGAATACTTGAGTTCTTAATGAGTTTTCTAATTTTTGTCGACAAGAAATTTTTGATCGTGGATACCATGTGTTGAAATTGTTTAGTTTAAACGCATAATGGATACTCGCCCATACTTAACTTGACCGGGCTCTACAATTTAGAAATAGTACTCGTTTCGCGTCCGAGTACTCGAGTTGGAACTCGTCGCATCAAAGTTTCGCGAAACTACACCATCACAGCACACTAAGCTGCGTCCGACGTCATCATCCAACAACTGACGTCATCGTCATCTGACGTCATACCATACGGTTGAACTCGTCGCATCGCAGCAGCTAAACTACTTAGCGATTTCGATGGAAGTTTCGATAACCTACACTGTGGTCACGCTCGGCTGCATCGCAGTGGCTGACGTCATGCGCTCCCCACTCTCCTCCTTGGAGGAGGCGCAGGAGCAAGAGTGAGAGGAGTGGGAGCAGGAGGAGAAAGAGTCGTGAAGCGGGGTGAAGCAAGAACTCATAGTTTTAAGTGATTCCGCTCGCATCGCACTGAAAGCAATAGAAGATGTGTGTTTTTTTAATTAAGAAATAAATACGTTGACTATGTTGAAAAGAAATACAGAATTTCGAATAGTGTAAAATGCTATACCTACTTCTGCATGGGTTTGATATTATTACTACCTTTAACTACAACGTCCATCCATTATACGGTATTAAGATTTACTTGAAACGTTTAAAATGATAGATACTTCTGTATGATCTTTGACGTTTAATCTACGATTTAACTACAACCTCCAGCCGTTATCTTAAGATTTATTTGAAAGGTTCAAAATGAAACCTTCTTCTGTATGGGCTTTCTTATTTTTACTACGTCTTGCTACCAGGGACTTGAACTCGTGACTCCAGTAAGATCATGGAAAACTACTCGAGTCTCGAGTCCGATGTGCGCATGCGCAAGAGCAAATTATGAAACTGTTAAGGCCGCAAACTGTAAATTCTAAAAGTGTAATGGCATATGGTGGAATATTTGCCAACCATGTATTGTGTGTTGGATGAATTATAAATGACACTCCTATGAGTGAATTGCTGAATTTTAGTTTTGTAAATGTTTGAAATACAGGCGGTAGAGTCAGAGCTGACCCTTGACTCGACGAAATCGCACATTTGGCCGGAGTCGGACTCGGGACACGGTATCGGGCTTGGGTTAATTTAAACCAGGGTAAATTTATTGTTTCGATCGTCGAAGTGTTGCAAGACTTACTTCAAATATTTCTGAACGTTGATGAATAAATTTATAGCTATAAGAAACCCATTATAACATAGGGTCTAGTTAACAATTCAGGCTTAACTAGCAAATTGTTTAATCAGTCGTTCAAATTGAAAATGCATCATTCTAGAAAATATCCAAAATTTAGCCGTTTTAAATTAAAAGTCTCCAAGATCGTCTTAAAGTCTTTCTATTGTGTATTACCTTGAGGCAACGTTGTAGAAGACTGGGTTCAGACATTCGCTTACTCTCAGTGAAATGTAGGCGGCGCATCCAAACAACCAATCAGTTCTCATGTGCTCCTCGGTCACTGAGTAGTTGTTCAGCGTGTAGGTAAATCGAACTAAACATATAACACGTTTTGGAAATATATTACCAAGAACGGTGGTACCAATACCGCAACTAGGCATCGGATGATACTATATTGTCATCAGGCACCTTTAGGTATCCCACTTTTAATAGATGTACAAGAAGTGTGGTAATACGGATAACGGTTTCTATTGTAATAAGAACTTCAAAGCCCATACAGAAGTAGATATCATTTTGAACGTTTCGAATAAGTCTTTATTCATTTTCGGAAAATTTTATATAATGCTGTTCTTCTCAACCTTTTCAACGTCGCAGCCCACTTTAACATCGTTTCTCGCATCGCAGGTTACGGGTAAATTTACAAAAATCCTTTCACGAACCGGTTTCTGGAATTCTAAAAGTATGGCTTTTTACTTTTTTTTTTACTAACATTTTGCTAAACGACTGGACTCCGTCAAATAAATGCTGATGATTGTGCTGAGGATCTTTACGTTTCAGTCTATCGCGACATTTATACTTAAATCAGGAATCACTTACTAGTCATAGGGATGTAACCCAGCAAAAAAGAGCCGACGATAAGAACAAGCTGAACCAGAATCATTCTTTCCTTTCGACGTCGTTTTATTTCGATCTGCGACAGCGTTTTGGACCTTTTTCGATCTGAAAATATTCAAAACAACTTCGGTATAGACAGTAGTGTAATGACTAAAGTCCATGACTTTATTGTTTCGACTTGACGTAAGTGACTCTTTTAAAAGACTTGACTTGACTTAATTTGTTTCGGAAAAATGATTTGACCTGACTTAAGTCTTCGAAAAATGACTTCACCTTTAAGTCATTGTGTCAAATGACTTCGGTTAAAATTAGGTGTTTTTATTTAAATTTTGTATTTTAAGGTGAAATATTTTTATTTTTATATCAGTGATTTGACTTGGAGTTGACTTTCTCTAATAATGACTTGACTGGGACTTGAGTCATTTCAAAATGACTTTTTTGCAATACTGGGTATAGAGACGTAAGTTTTTGAACAAATGTTTTGTTAATATATAGCCCTCTTAAAACCGCACTTTTAAGTAGTTCTCAACTTGCGTTACACGTATCACGTTTAGTTTTTTTTTCAGGTGATAAGTACGGACTTCTGGCCAATACAAAATGACGTAATTACTTTGTTTAAAAACAAAATTAAATACGTGAATTTAAAACGTAAGATAATGTAATGTTTTTTACACACAAGAACACGTTTCAAGTAGCCTACTTTAAAAGTAATACGTTTTCCTTAATTTTGTCTTAACGTTAAAACCTACACGATCCGATCTTGCTCGTTCTTCGTTTTTGCAGCCGTTTAATCTTGATGGCGATCATGAAAGAGAGAGCAATGATGAGTGTGATCGGGATGTAGAACATTATCGTGTAAGCCACGTAGACGTACATCTCGAAAATCGGGATCCTGTGATTGAAAAAAACGGTTACAATATGACTTGAAAAAACGGTTCAAATATGAATGATGTTTCGGGCACCACGCACCTACATCAAACGAACCTACAACAGTGGTCAAATAAGCAAAATTAATAAAAAAATGTAAATACAACAGTATTCTTTTCTTGGTTAACATTCCAAAGTTTGATTTTGAGGTAGAAAAGGCATTTTTTATCTTAATTTTCTTTTGGACCATTTTTCACAAAACTACATTTTAAGGTATAAAAGTTTATATTGGAATGCAAAAAAGGCTGAACTGCATAGGTTTTTATTTAGAAAAGTTAATTTAGAAATCACGAACATGTATATACACATTAGCGTTGTAGCTTATGTTTTATTCGGATAATGTATTGGCATGAAATTGCAAGTTATACTACAGGCCTCGGTGTATTTTGGAAGGTGGAACTAACACTACTATAGAAAAAAGTCTACATGGCCTTGCTTGACAGTGAGGACATGTTTAAGGGAAAAAGGGGAACGATGTTAGACTTGATTATATAGCACAGGCATCAATATTTTGTTACATCTGCGCAAATTGTAGTTACAGGGAGCGGTCAATTCCCTTTCCACAACTGGTATGTACATGTTTCATGGCAAACGAGACTTTTTGGGAAACAAGCCACAACTGAACTGCACTCAGTATTTTGGCTCTTAGTCGATACCGATACTATCGTGGTTTCGAGCGAGAATCAAAAATATATACTTGGAATTGGGTATTGCCTACGTTCCAGTTTCACCAAATTCTACACAGCTAAGCTGCAAAAATGAAATGTATTACTGGCCTAAGAAAAATTGCGGTTTTTACCAACCCTACCATTTTTTCGAAATGCTGCAAGAAGGCCATCTCGCCTCTGGTGTTTCCGACGTTCGGTTGATGACGTTTGCATCCGACCAGATCACCATGGGAACGAAGCTGGTGACGAAACTGGAAATCCACAACGTCCAAATCACAACCTGTAAGGGAGACCGTTAACATGCAGTGTTGTAAACAAGTGATTTTGAAACTTAATGTAGATCTTAGTTAAGTCATTCGTAAAATAACTTAATTCCTAGTCAGGTCTATTCGAATAAAATGATAAGTCAAATGCCAGCCCAAGTCGTCGGTTTCTTAAGTCAAGTCGTGTATAGTTAAGTCACCAGTGGCTGCTGCATCTCCGAAGCAAGTCTTAAAATGAGTAATTGTGTTTTTGACAATGCTAAACGCATGTCATCTTTGCGAACTATAGCATAAAACCAAAAATCCAGTATATGTGAACTGTTGTAATGCTGCCTTCCATTTTACAAGTTACGTCACACTCAATGCGATTTACAACATTTTAAAATGGGATTTGATCCATTAACAAGATTATGATTAAGCATGTTTACAAACGTTAATTAATTTAATAAAGATATATATAAAGTTTTTGCGGACCCTCTGGAACGTTTTGCGGACGCCCGGTTGAAAAGCACTGTATTAAAAGTCTGTATGTTTGTGACTCTGCGCATGTCTGTAAGCTTGTTTATAAGTTTTACCAACCTTTGCATGACTGATCTTTATGCTCCTGAAGCGGTGTGGCCACTGGATGGAGATAAAGCGCAGCAGGGTGAACACGAGAATGTGGGCGGAAGTCACCGAAGAAGTCCAGTTGTCCAGCCCCCAAATCGTCTGTGACGTAACAATAAAAAGCACAGTAATAATGGGATACAGGAAATGGCAATCTTTAAACCATTTAGTCATGAACTCTTTCGAAACAACATCGGTTTTATGTAACGCTGAATATTTCAAATAGGACTGATCAATAACTTTGCGAAACTACGCCTATGTATGAATAACATCAAACTATAAACGCAATATTGTAGTCAATTTGAAATACTAAAATATGCCCAAGCACATTTTTTTTTTTACATTTAATTACTGTTGCCTTACATTAAAAAAATGTTATTTTTATTAAAAAAAAACTCGCATAGTAATTTTCACTGACCACTTATGGCCCTTTACAAATCCCTAGGGGTCTTGACCACGGGCTGGGAACCACAGGTGCAGTCTACAACTAAACATTCTAAAACAGGTGTGACATCACAAGCCGTTTTAGCCGCGAACTGTTGCGTCACAATGAAAGCACAAGCGGCCTCCAGGTGTATGTCGCGTGTTTCCGTAACGACATCACTGTTATTATTACGTTCTTTACAATCGCGTTTTTTGGGTTTTGTGTTTCTTTCGTCTGACAAAAATTATCCAAGCCTTGATTACTTTGGCATATTCGATCAGAAACTTTGCACAAGTTAGTTATAAAATGCTTTACTGCAATATGTACTAATAGCAGTTGTATGGATTTAGGTTGTCGCCATTTGTTTTACCTTAGGACAAAATTGGAAGAAAATGTACAAACAAGCATGGTCAAACTATACACAACAACCCGAAATCAAATGTATTCAAAATTCAAATATTAAATATACAAGTTATTTTTTGTTTAAAAGATTGAAAATAGTTTTCAAGATTATTTTATAATCAAGTTTGTAGAGCTCTTCTGGCAAATGTAATTTTTATTCCGACTTTTCGACGTCTATACAGGTCGTCTTCATCAGGGTAAATAACACTGAATGCGACTAGTACAGTGCACGACAAACAAAGGAAAAACAGGAAAAAAGAATGGAACGCAAGCACGTTACAACGCAACGAAAACGCGATAACGAATGATTGGGCCTCTAATCTTTAAGCAGGTGCCTGACGGTCGCATTCAGTGTGATTTACCCTGATGAAGACGACCTGTATAGGACGTCGAAACGTCAGAATAAAAATTACATTTGCCAGAAGAGCTCTACAAACGTGATATTATGCCTGGCAGCAATAGCTTATATATTATTTTATAATGTAAAATAAATCCATCAAAACAATTTTTTGCCTCGCTTTTGTTCCTAATCAATGAAAACTAAAATTTTACGTAAAAAATGGGCCGTTTTTATCGACTAGTTTCAATCCTTTCAAAGGACTTGCAACGGTCTTACTATAAAATTTTACAATTTTGTAATGTATCAGAGGCGAGACAGCAGAACACCGATTCAGAACCCCAGCCTTGAAAAGAAATTGTTTACGGGCGCGTGACATTCATAAACTGCGCTCTGTTGAAAGATCTATGTTGCAGAACATTTCGATTAACATCTTAATAAAATAAAACCCGGGTCTTGTACGCAAAGCCAGTTTATGAATTATTAAACGCCTCCCGGGACAAAGAGCAACAATGTTAAACTGGGGCGTACCATGATAATTTCCTGTTTCAGACATTTGTTGTCTTCGCCGATTTGAGCTTTGGATAAAAAAACAACACAGACAAAAATTGAACTACACTATTTAAAAATATAAAACTTAAGGTTAATAGTATGCCTGTTAAACGTACTCTTAATTACAAATATAGCTTCTTTTTTTAGCCACTTATTATTAGTATATTAATTAAATACACCGGCTAAATACTACTACGTTCCTTCACGACGTTGTGGCATAAATATTTAATGGGACGGCCGGCAATGTTTTATCAGTTGTTGTGTTACGGATGATCATTGATCATGTTAGGGCGCAAATGACTGACAATAGAAACAGGCCAATGCCCTTCTAAGGTTCGACGACCAACGATAGCGACACATTTGGTATCCTACAACTGAAACACACAAGCCGCTGTTCATCGGGTAATGTTTGAGTTTACGACTTCAACTGGTTACTAAATAAAGCGAACACTTAGAACAGTGGTTCTCAACCTTTTTTTGTTCGTGGCCTATTTTCGTTGCACAAAAATTTTGTGGCCCAATACATTTTTAGGAAAGAAGAAACTATAACAAAGATTTAGAACAAAAAATAGCAGAGCATTTATCAAAACAGATTTATTCAACTGTGAGGTATTCCTTCTCAATTCCTCACCAAGCCATTATTTCTGTAAAATTAGGTATAGTGACACAAATGAAACTCAATTCTTCAATAAATCTAGCTTTGTTTAAATTGGTCTGTGGCCCACCTAAATAGTTTCCATGCCCACTGGTTAAGAACCGCTTAGAACAAAAAATACTTCACCACTAGGGATGTCCGATAGTAATATCGGTTTGGAAGCGATACCCGATGTCAAGTGGAAGTATCGGTACTTGTCCGATACTAGGGCGGTATCGGTGCCGATCCGGTAGCAAATTATTATTGAAATTGCATACATTATTTGCAATAAATCGCAGCAATTTATCGATAACAGTAAGATTTCAACTGTATAGGTCATTAAACTTTTAACCGTTAAAGCAAATTTTAGCATGTATTTAAAAAATGATTATTTTTCTGGCTATGTTGAAAATGAATAAAGAGTTATTCGAAACGTTCAAAATGATACCTACTTCTGTATGGGCTTTGATACTCTTATAACGTATTACTCATCTACTTAGGTAATTCGAGCATAACAATGACGTCATTTTGGAGCATAATGGTTGGAGGTTGTAGTAAGACGTAATAAGAATGACGTCATTAGTATCGGATCGGATCGCGATACTCTTTGTCCAAAATATCGGTTATCGGTTATCGGTTATCGGAATAAGATGTCCATCCCTATTCACCACATCTATTTAATTGTACACCGGTCCTTCTGGAGTGGCACTATTCAACTATACCAGCATATGTCGATCATAAACAGGGGAATTTGGAAAGGTTTACCAAAAGACTAGGCATGTACGATAAAATCGGATCGCGACCGATAACCGATCACAAAGGGGGTATCGGCACTCGTACAAAAGTGGTATCGGTGCCGATCCGACTCCGCATTAAATTAAGCATTTGAAACAGAGTGTGGCATCTAACTCAGCGTTTTCCACTTTGGAAGGTAATTATCATTTTAAAATATCTTATTAACAATAAATAATGTCAATTTTGAGCGCTAAAGCAACATTAGTTTCATATGTTGGATGCAATTTAAGTCTGCATGATTCAATATTTAAAGTTTTGTCTGTTTCGCCATAGCAAATACGTTGTATGGATTGGATCGCAGTATTTTTGCCCATAATATCAGGTATTATTGTATAGTAATAAACGCAATTAACGTATCACAGATCCCTACAAAATGCGAAACAAGGAAAAGCAACTGATCGTTCCGAAACACCTTCAAGTACAAAATGGTAGAATACGTGATTACAGTGTAAACCCTCTAGCTGTTTCCACTGCCCATCTAGATGATTTTCTGTGTTTTCGCCGTGCAATGTATTACATGGTATGATGCATTTTATAGGGCGACTTGCGTGGGTAGTCAAAACACGTGGAAAACAAATGAGCAGCTATAGTTTTGATTGATATATGCCTGCTAATAACAGTTCATACATCAAGGTCAGCATATTTGTTCATACCTTGCACAGGAAGGCAGGCAAGCGCCAGAGTACGAAGCCGAAAGTTCGTCTGTAGAGAAACAATGGGCTGATGACGGCCGAAGTAAGGTCGGAAAAGCACAGGCTCAGTATGAAGCGGTTGAACACCGACGACCTGCAAAGCACTAAGATATTTATTCCGAACGCTTCAAACTGTGACGTCACGAGAACTGGAATGAACCTGTCGCCCACCCAAAAAATTACATTCTGGGGAAAAAAATACAATTTTGGTGATGAATTTACGTAAGGAAAGCAGTGGGGAAAATGATGCCTAAGAGGTGTTTTACCCAAAAGCAGACGCTTTCCCCTAAAAAAAACAAAAAAAACTTTACATTCTTGGCAAAATTGAATTAAATAAAGCCATGGGTTTTCTAAGTTGGTGAATTTTGTGGCGTAATTACTTTAGGAAACCAGTTGGGTAAATATTACCTAAAAGTGTCAAAGAGTGCAAATATACGAAAAGTTTCCGACTTATACTATTAATTCCGCCATGGCACGAAAATTATGAAACGAATTAATGATATTGCTTCGGCAATTAAACCAATTCATTCCTTATTTTGTGAAACCAACCTGTAAAATCTTTCTGTGAAACATAAGCAATGATGGAAGAAAAGTTTGCAAGAGTTTGTAAAGACTCAAAGTCATTGTATTTTTACCAGGTTTTAAAAGACTCAAGTCACTGTTTTTTTTTCAAACAACTTGACTTGACTTTAGAGTTTTGGGCAAAATGATTTGACTATTACTTGATAAATTTGGGCGAATTACTTAAAATTGTCTTAAATATTTTAATTTAAATCGTCTTTTATGGAAAATGGGTTATTTGCCTTAATTTTAAACTTACACTAATTGGTTAAAATTCGTTTCTCTTTCCGTGTTTGCTGTACAAAATATTGTATTTTGTGAAATAAATTAACTTTAGGTATATTCTAGCATTTATTTTTGAAGCTAATGATTTGGCTTGCAATTGACTTGCTATGGCAACGGCTTTTACTGGACATGGACTGGTATTTATTGTAGATGACGTGAGTTGGATTTAGGGTATTCTGCATATGAGTTGTGGGGATAAATTGTTTACAAAACTGAAATACGCTGCAGACTGTAGTTCCGAAGTACTGCAAAAAATAAAAAATCTCGATGGGTTCAACGAATGTGTTGACCTCCGGTATCAGCAAACCGATTTTTAAACGTCACAAAATGTCACTCGCGGTTGTCAGTCTGAACCGCCACTTCCGTTCATTTTGCTCAGTACTGAGAATTGTGTCGCTTATAGGCTGTATGCAATTTCAACGCACCTAGAGGTGAAAAGGCCAGTCCTTTGCTAATTTTAGCATTGTCCGTAGAGCTGATTTAAATTAGAAAGATGATTAAGCACCTATGTCGGTCATCATGCAAAAACGCCAAAATTATGTGTGACATAATACCGGCTGAATTTCCCCTATTAAACTGAATAGATATCGTTAAAAATAAACAGAGGACCACACAATAAATCTTTAAATTTGACAAAGTATTGCTATTTAAAGCGTTGTTTTAAAAACAATTCAAGTTTATTAAATTTAAAGGTCTTTGTTTAAGATGATGTCTCTTTACTGGCCCTATTTGACTTTGACTTCGTTTTCAGCTACATCACAGATCCATGCATAGTGTACCTAGTAATACAAATATTTATTGCAGGCGTAATTCAGAGACAAATGCATTTTACGGCGGTCCGCCAAGTTTCTATTTCTCACGCGGCCCCCGTCAAAAATAATTTCCTAGTTGTAATGGGAAATTTCCCAGGGTCACTACTAGGGGTATTATTCATTCTGATACCGATACTTGATTTTTTCGACAAAAAGTATTGCGCTCTCATCCGAAACCAAATGACGTCACACTTATACTTAAACAAACAAAAAAGATGAAATTGAAACATTTTAGGGTAGTTCGTTTTAGGTTGTTAGGCTTAAATTTGCTTAGCGTAAGAAGGTTTAGTTACCTCCAGTTCCTACTAATTTCGGATAAATTTAACTTTCAAGGTGGAATCGCTTTTTTGAATCGCAAATTATGGCTGAAAAATATAAATTTGATTCCGGGTCGGCACCGATACCAGTATCTGACGAGTACCGATACCACCCTAGTATCGGACGAGCACCGATACCAACCTAGTATCGGACGAGTACCGATACCACCCTAGTATCGGACGAGTACCGATACCAACCTAGTATCAGACGAGTACCGATACTACCCTAGTATCGGACGAGTGCCGATACCACCCTAGTATCGGACGAGTACCGATACCACCCTAGTATCGGAGGAGTACCGATACTATCCTAGTATCGGGCGAGTACAGATACCCCCCCTAGTATCGGACGAGTACCGATACCACCCTAGTATCGGATGAGTACAGATACCCCCCTAGTATCGGACGAGTACCGATACCACCCTAGTACCGGACGAGTACGGATACCACCCTAGTATCGGAGGAGTACCGATACTACCCTAGTATCGGACGAGTACCGATACCACCCTAGTATCGGACGAGTACCGATACCACCCTAGTATCGGACGAGTACCGATACCAACCTAGTATCTGACGAGTACCGATACCACCCTAGTATCGGACGAGTACCGATACCAACCTAGTATCAGACGAGTACCGATACCACCCTAGTATCGGACGAGTACCGATACCACCTTAGTATCGGACGAGTGCCGATACCACCCTAGCATCGGACGAGTACCGATACCACCCTAGTATCGGACGAGTACAGATACCCCCCTAGTATCGGACGAGTACCGACACTACAAAAGTATCGGACGAGTACCGATACCACCTAGTATCGGACTAATGCCGATACTACCCTAGCATCGGACGAGTACCGATACCACCCTAGTATCGGACGAGTATCGATACTACCCTAGTATCGGACGAGTACCGATACCACCCTAGTATCGGACGAGTACCGATACCACCCTAGTATCGGACGAGTATCGATACTACCCTAGTATCGGACGAGTACCGATACCACCATAGTATCGGACGAGTACCGATACCACCCTAGTATCGGACGAGTTCCGATACCACCCTAGTATCGGACGAGTACCGATACCACCCTAGTATCGGACGAGTACCGATACCACCCTAGTATCGGACGAGTACCGATACCACCCTAGTATCGGACGAGTACCGATACTACCACGGCTCCGATCCAATATTATCGGACAATCCTTAGTCCCTACCTAAGAGCAGGAGTCCTGGTGATGACCACTACTGTGAGGATGTTGGCGAAAAGTCCGAACACAGCAAGAGGAAGAAGAATGATCGCGTTCACCAACGTACCTATGGATCCAAACGGAGCCTCTTCAAAGCTGCACAAAACATCGCACTTTAAGCCAAAGAAAACCATATACATGATAATTTTTTTTTTTTTTTTTTAACAAGAAAATATATATTTTAAAATTACAGCTCACTATCCAGTTGTCCTTCATTAGAATTAAGTGTATAAAAGTGTTACTCAGCCTATTTTTCGTGCCCACCCAAAGTGCTAAGCTTACGTATAACAATAAGTTCATTTTTTTGTTTTTTTGAACAAGAAAATGTATATATTTTATAAGAAAATATATATATATTATATATTTTTTTGAGTGTAAGTAAGGGTTTCTCAGCCTATTTGTCGTACCCACGCATGTGCTAATGTAGCCTACAGTATAACAACGACTCTTTGGTGAACCAACTTCTTAGCACAATTTTTTTAAATTTGCAACTTAGTTGTTGATGATACGCTTGCAATTTCAGTTTTTGCATATCGTCGTAAAAAAACAAAACACAACACACATGGCACATGCGTCTAACAATTTGATTAAAATTATTTTGGTATACTCGCGATCCATAAAACTACTTTGGAGTTCTTTGCATGTTTATAGACCAACAGCTGACCCAATTGGAACAACTTTATATCGGCGGGTTTAAAAGTTTCTCGAAATGAGAAGGCTATGTCATCTTTAAAAAGGAAGGGCGAGTCAAGGAAGCACGTGCTTTAGGGCTATCGACAGGAAGCATTTGATGACGAAATGTGGCCGTTTAACTCCAGGGCAAATTAAACTTGTAAACAACTTTTTCGAGAAAGCACTGCTATCTGATTCGACCATATGTTCGCATATGTTTGGCAAACTCAAAGTATTTTAAAAGGCGTAAAATGTCTCTAAATATTATAAAGTAAAAACTTTTTTTTACTTTCTATATAAAAAGGTCAGTGATTCTATGAGGTGTAGAAGAGACCGATAGCTGTCGTTACATTTTATGCAATACGTGTAAAACGTTCTTAAATCACCAGGTGTTCAAGTGTGGTCTTGGGCCCCTTTTTCAGTACGTGGATTAGTAATATTTAGGTGTCCATAAAGGCCTAAAAAAATTAAGTCTAATTTAAGCGTTCTTGCTATCTCTGTTGCACTGAATATGTGAAAAATAGAAATCACCTTGATCCTTGCAAGATAAATGTCGACCTTAATTCCTGATCAGTAACAGCAAAATAATCTTGCTAGATTATTTTTCTGTTCTTGCTATCTCCCCTTAAATATATTTAAACTTGATTTAAGTTCGAAATTTAAGCAAGTCCACTTGGTTTGTGACGTCATCTCTAATAAACTTTACGAACCAAATAGATTTGGGGGGGGGGGGGTTCCGCGTTAAACAGTTTAAGAACCCTTGTCATAATGTTAAGACTGTTTATAAAACACGTATAAAACATCAAATCATTTTTTAACAATGTCGTTGTAAACAGTCTTAACATAATCTGATACGAGAGGAAGAATCTTTCTTTCAACTTTATTGTCTGCGGGAGTTCCCTACTTCGGAAGGTGTTTCACCCCACCCATATATATGTTTATTCGGTATAGAGACGGTAAAATTACTTGTCTTGTGTAGTGATGTCCAAATGATTTGACTCCATTTCTTCCAGTGATCACTATATTGGCACAAATTTTACAAAAGCTATTTTTAAAGAATAGCACTAACTTTAAGGAAATAAACAAAAATCCAAGGTTAACATTACTGAGAGAGCACTCAATTGTTTAAAAGTTTCGTTAATTACTAGCGTGAATTACGTCATACAACACCGCAGTTTCAATTCCAAACTTTACATTACCGTTTCTCACAAAATAGCCACTTAATTACAATTTTTTAGCCATAAAAACACTGTGCACCGGGCCAGGCATTGTAATGTTTTAAAAGCGCTATTATAGTTAATAAAAGTACTACCAACTGACGAAATGTCACATTCGAAGAAACTTTTACTACTAAAATCTTATGTTTGAGATCCTGCAATATACATAAACAAAGTCGATTTAAAAACTTCTGTAAGTCTGCTATATACAGTAAAATTTCTGTTATTAAGAAAATCAACGAACTCCTTTATTTGTCACATTCTACGTGCAACAATGTAACGAACGAACTACGTAACAATAGTTATATATCCGAGTATACTTAACGAGTAATTGCGCAAGACGTTTTACTCGGCCGATTCGGGCATCTGGAAATTCACATCTTTAATCTTATCTTTTTCGTACGAGCAAAAGTGTAAATGGATTTTAATGAGCCATATTAAATAATAGAGAAAAAGGTACAGAGGCATAATTAGAAACGACATTTTAAGGAAGAAATTTAAAAAAGCCCATACGTTAAAACATGTTGGACAATCAATCTTAGGCGCTTGTCTAGAATCCTACCACAGTTATGAAATCAAGGCACAAAATTGAGTTAGGTTGCGGGTTAGCGTTTGGGTGTCGGTGGGTCAAGTATTATTATATTCTTTATTTAATAGTAATACTTGACCCACCTTAACCCAAACGCTAACCCGCAACCTAACCCAAATAATGCGCGTTGTGGTAGGATTCTAGACCAGCGCCCAATCTAAATCTATGCATTTGTCCCTGATAAAAAAACTGATAATACCTTGAGAAAGTTCGCCTAAAAATGGTAAGATTTTCACACTCGATTTTTAACTGAATTCAATTACCTCTATTTATTTGCCCATACGTTAAATACGCGATTTAACTGAGTTCGGCTAAAGCTGTAAAACTCAATGGTTGCCACCGACTTAAGGCAGTCGACTGCCTTCACGTGCAACCCATGTGTGGCGCCTCTGTTATAAGTGACCTTTCTCGAAGCCGCGATGTCGCAGTGCGTTTTGGTGGGGCGGAAACGCACCACAATACTTCGCGCTGAAACGAGATTCCATCCTGGCCCATTGCGCACTCACCTTCTTCCCACAGTTATTTCATCTCATCGGGTAAAAATACCCAGAAAAAAGACTAAGGAGAAGTGGGGTAGTCTCAAAGGTAAATGGACTTTATTTTTTGCTGCACCCAATCTGTGGCGTGAGCTTATCGTGTCGTGAGCTTATTTTCCCTTTTTATTGAAAACATATTTTAAGTGTAAGAAAAAAATGCACAAAAAGCGACATTTTTATTATGTTTTACTGCTGCTCTAAAAGTGCTTTTTAAATGGAGCTACTGTGAAAACGTTATAGCCTATATGTTTTTGTTAATTGAATGGTTAACTTTGTTTAAATAAAAACATAGATTGTGACTGTAAAACTGTTAACCGGTTAACATTTTTTCCAAATCAATGTTAAAAGCGGAAACGAAACCATGTTGAACTCACCACAAATAACTACCAAAATATTTTTTTTCTAAACACAAATAAGTATTTTTCAAATAGTATATTCATTATTATTAGAACAGCACATAGGAGAGGTTCAAAGGCAAGATAACCACTGTTTTTTTTTTCAGCTCAGTTTTTTCAATTCCGGTTTGAATATACCCAGCAAAATACATCAACGTCCTCCTTTAAAAGGACATCACATATGCGAACAGCAAAATTTAAGTAATTCAACAAATTTCTCCGGTAACATTTCTTATAAAACGCCATTTGGACACTTGATCTTTATAAGAAATATAAATAAAGCGAAGTATTTTAAATTAATTGCTACACAGTGATGTTAAATTGGGCATCTATAAATTAATTGAATGGTTTCATTTGAATACTGGACAATGGAAGCTTATTTAAAAGCGGCTAATTATATAAATATTATTGTTGCAATGTTTTATAAAGATGTTCTGATTATAACATTGTATGCAACGTATTGCACCATATTCTTAACAACAGGATACGGCATACTGTAAGGTACTAAATACGAATATACTGTACTATATTGCTAGGCCAACTGTAACACTTTAGAGTGGAAGGTATAAACGGTCAACGAGCCTATTGAAGCCTAATTACATTTTCTGTTGTTCAGTATTTTCGGACGAGCAAAGTGTTCGACCTTGCAAATCGAAAATAGCACATAAGGTAACAAAAAACATCTCCTTTTTCAATGTTACTCAACTGTTTTTGGTGGCGACCAAATTATAAGCGCAAGTATACTGTAACAGCGTAGCTTTGGCGAGAAATTCAATTAACTTTTTGTAAGTGAAAGTAGCACAGGACATTCATCATTCATCAAAAAATTTGTCCCATACTTTTCAAGTATAACAGCGTAGCTTACGTCGAATTACAACATCTAGCCATTATCTTTGGATGTATTCCAAACCTTCAAAAAACATGCTACCTATCTTAGATTTCTTCAAAACGTTTAAAGTATCCTACGTTATTCTATATAGACTTTGGTGTTCATTCAACTTATAACTACAACCTCCAGACCGGCGCAGACATTATATAACGATATAAGCATGAAACGTTCACAAAATGCTAGCTATACTTCTGTATGGGCTTAAATAATCATTTTGCATTATGATATACAACCTCCAGCCATTATGCTCCATAGTATTTATCGAGTTGTTATTTAACCTACTTTTTTTTCGTTGCAGAGCATACGGCTATCAGATAATTCAGCTTTTGCACAGGAAAGCGCTCATTTATTTCGTCTCTCCAAATGTCGGGCAAAAATTCCAATCGCGGTGCAACAGACAGTCACAGTTTCGTTCATCATATATAAACTCTCTGTACGTTGTGCTCGTATCATGTGAACCACTGATCACCTTCACAGCCCAGTGGTTGTAAACCATCAAATAACGCATACAACCATAGTGGCGTTTACTGTCAAAAAAAAAAACATTTTGCCTATTTATGTTTATTAAAAGCAAAATACTATTAAAACAATCTCACTGACTAAGCTCGCCGCAGATGTTATAATATGGTGTGATTCGATACGGCAAATGGTAAGTATAACCGCAGTAATATTATAGTTGGGTTCAGTTACAAAACCACCGCTTAACACTGAAAAGCTGCCTGCGTATACGACGTGAAAAGCTTTCGCATCCACTGGTGTTAGGTTCGACAACCAATGCTTTAGGCAAATTGGCAATTTGTCATTTTAAAACAGGCAAGAACGCTAATTGATTAGGCGAGGTTTTACGGTACCTTCCAGCTTGTTATCTTGGTAAGGGATAAATTAGTTGATAGTTTGTTCAAACAGTTCAACGCAAAACTGCAGACCTTTACTTTCCAATCTATACTAACTGTATACATTGCATTTATTGTCATCAGTATAGCGTCTAATGTACAACGGAAAACAAAAAACAGAAATAAAGGCAATGGGAAAACTATTAGGTCAGGAAGCTCTGTGGTTCAGCAAACGTCCGATCATTATGCCTTTAATTGAACTGTGTCGTAAAGGCTCAGGGCTTTCTTAATATCCTTGTCCTCGTCGCACGCCTTCTTGAAAGAATCAAGATCGATGTTGCCGTAGTCGTCCTTGAAGAAAAAAGGAGTATATTTTGTGCGTTAGTGTTCTACAAAATTATAGGATAGTATTGTAGAGGTATAGAGATCCAATGTCAAGTAAAACAAATCCTTTCGACTGTTATTATTTCGCATCAACAAAACCTTTAAAATTAAGCTGCTGACTATTTACTGCTGACTTTATTGCATATTTTTATTAAAAATGTTCATTGAAAACACCTTTGGGCAATAAGTTTAACGCTTGGTATAAAATACTGAATTTAAGTTTAACTGCAAATAAGGCCAAGAACCTATTTTTTTCTGATTTTTCTATTATTGTGAAAACTAAAGCAGTACAAAATCCCAGACTGAGTCAGACATTGCTTACACAAATGCGCGTGCATATACAAAATTAGGATTCTGGATTCTGTTTGTTACTTTTCTGTTTGTTACTTTTAAACGTAAAGGGTCTCGTGTGCTATTGCAGGGCAGCAAATAGAGAAACCCATCTTTCAATGCGCACAGTTGTTTTTCGTTATTTGTGAAATTTGTTTAAACCACCATCCTAATATACCAGCAAGGGTACCTCAAACTGTTTATGCTTTATTAAGGTTGCCGTAAGCTAAGAGGTTGAGAACAACCGAGCAGGCGAAAAAGTTTAGGAAGCACTGGTGTAAGGCCTTGGGCAAAAAGTCCAGCAGCGCTTGGATTTTCAACTTGCGCAAAAAATACTCACAGTCTCCATGAGAGCGAACAACTTCTCAGTCCTTTTGGCTGGAGTGTCCTCGTCGTCTGGTAGAGGAACGTGATCAGCCTACAGTAAAACAAAAAAAACGTTATTGTCTAACTCGTGAGTGCTATTTACATGACTTTAGATCATCGTGCATTCACAATTATCGTGAACAGAAAGGGTAACTTCTAAAAATATATATTTTTTTGCAATCGAACTAACCTAGCGTTCTAACGCTTATGCATAACTGTATTCCAACAACAAGCGAAAGCGACGCGTTTATCGTGTTCGTGAGGGCTTTTCATGTGACTCGAGCTTCTCACGGACTCACGATCATCATGAATAGAAAGGGTAATTCCAAAACACATTCATAAGCAATAGAATTAACCTAAAGCAAAGGCGAAGCGTTTACAATGTTCGTGAGGTTATTTATGTGATTCGAGCCTCTCATTGACTCACGATCATCGTGAACAAAAAGGTGAATTTCTAAAACTATTTTCATTACTAATCGGTAATTGAGCTTCCTAACGTACTGCTACTTAAAAAAGGCAAACTGCCACTTAACACGGAGCAAATGTAAAGCGTTTATCGTGTTAATGAGGGTTATTCATATGATTTGAGCCTGTCTTGCACTCATGAATTTCTAAAACATATCCATAAACAATTGGTAGCTAGGCTTCCTGTCGCTTATGTAAACTGCTAACTAATAATTAGCAAAGGCGATGCGTTCATCGTGCCCGTGAGAGTGCTATTCACATGATTTGTTCCTCTCATGTACTCACGATCATGGTGAAGAGGGCGTCGTCGATCATGCGAAGCTTGTCCTTCGTGAGCTTGCCGGAGTGATCTACGTCACGAAGGTGGAAAGCCCCTAAATAGCGAAGGTAAACCAGCGCTCGTTATGGACGATTAACTTGGCAAAAGTAAATATTTTGTCGAATTAGGCTTCAGTTAGATTTTTGACAATATTTTTTATTTTTTTTTTTTCAGTTAGATTTTGACAATATATTTTTTTTTTTTTTTTTTTTTTTTATGCGTTTTAGTATGTTATGATGAAAAGTGACGTAGGCCAATGCATCACAATAAATATGCAAGGAAATTGTGTTACAAACAGTTTTGGGTGGTTGTTTCTTATCACAGTGTCAAACTAGTAATTTTTGTATGTCTAGGTTAAAAACTAAAAGTGGCATTTAGGCGTTTTGCATTTTTTGTTTGGGGAGTAGAACATTTAACGCATTAGAAATCAGTTTTTAAATAGACCAAATTACTCTGTCCACTGTCCGTTCCTAAGTTTATAATGGTTGGAGGTTGTAGAAAGACGTAGGCTAGTAAGAATTTCAAATCCCATACAGAAGTATAGGCATTATTTTAAACGTTTCAAATAACTGTTTATCCATTTTCAACATCAAGATGTCAAGATGTTAAAGATTTTGAGATATTGAAAATGAATAAAGAGTTATTCGAAACGTTAAAAATGCCACCTACTTCGGTATGGGCTTTGCTGCTCTTACTACGTCTTACTAAATCCTTTAACCATTATGCTCTATAGGTTGATTTTTTCTCTATAGGTTTGATGAGTTGAGGTTTCTGTTGTTTTACGGGGTATAAACGGTAGAAAGAGTTATTTTGTCTATCTCCATTCTAAATGATTTCTAATAAATCAAAAGTTGAGCTCACTAAAATAATGAAAACGCATATAATTGTCACTTTCGATCCAGACTTAAATAATACTTTTTATTCTATATTCTTGTTCTATATTTTTGTTCAAAATCAACCTACATCTCTGCTTCTCTTCCAGCGATCCACGTGATGCCATGCTCATGAACTTGATGAAGCTCTCGAAGTTGAGCGACGCCGAGTCGTCCAGTTGCAGCGAGTTGAAGACGTAACGCGAGAAGTTCTCAGCCTGGCCGTTTGGGAAGAAGGCCTGGCACACCTGGGTGTAATCCTGCATGGTCATACGGCCGCTCGGGCAGTCCGACATGAAGCCGGCGTACCACTGGGCCACTTCTGCCTCTGTGTCTGCGAAAAATTACATCTGAGCGATAAAAGTTTAGAAACACACAACAAGAACTACGTAGCAATAATACCTAAAGCAGAAAAACCTATAATGCCATAGTATTAAGACCAACGACATAAATAAGACCTAATTAGTCGAACTAACGCCTGCAACTGTAAGGAGGGGTACGATTGGGGGACACTGGTCTGGTATTGACCGTTTTGGTTTCAACATTGGGGCCTCCAAATTCTGAGCATTTAAGTTTTATTCCGACGGGTTTAAGTCTTATTCCGATTTATACGTTATTACGACTTTTAGGTATTGGTCCTATTTTGGTATTGTCTCACGGATGGAGCCCAAATGTTTATCACTAGGTTAAGCAGTTTGCCTCGGGCAAGAGATAGTGATGTTGCTAGCCACGAGTGACATGCGGCCGGGGTCCGGACCCACTTGCATAAGATACATATTTTTTTATCGTTAATCAGTATGATTTAGGATGGGCTAGATTACAGTGGTACACGCACAGATGTAAATAAACGTTTTAGTATTATGGTAATAATTATTAGTTTTGATTAACGCCAAGAAAAAAAAGGTATGATGTCCATCCTGTGAAGAAAGGGCTTATATAGACTCGGCAAAACAATGAAGAAAATATAAAGGGCACGCCTACTGTTATGATTACGATTTAGAGAGGTCAATTTACCGCAAAGGTCTTAGCCTATTTGTGCAGCACACTATATAATTAAAAAATAGAAAATTGCGTTTACATTTAGATTCTTCGCTTAAGCGCCTCAATTCTTCATCTGGAAGTTTGCTGGAGTTTCCACCCATCTTTGTAATTCGAATGAAATTATTTACCCGCTGCCAAAATGTGCTTTAAACTGTAGCTGTCGATGCAATAGCTCGCTGCGGCGACTGTTCTTGTCAACTAACAATAACACCATTGATGTATTCGATAGCATTCGATATGCAGCAATGAAGCGTATTTTCCTGTTTGGGGAAGACAAAACGGTATAGCGCTCGATTTCCGTTTATTTTTATCGCACAGTTATTTGCTGTTTACGGTTACTGGCGCTGCAAAAAACGCTTGAATGTATATTTAGTGAAATCATTCGAATGGTGTATTCGTATAAATTTAAAATCCCAAATTTAGGAGACACGATTAAACCACAAATTTTGTAACTGGCAACAACATTTTGAAAACTCTATACAGTTAATTCAATTGCTTTTGCTCTTAGTTTGCCTGATGAAGTACATTTGTGCGCAAGCTTTTCAATACTATAATGCATTTGTTATTCAATAGTCACCTAAGTTTTAAATTTTTTACCTAAGTTTTACATTTTCACCTAAGTTTTACATTTTTCACCTAAATTTTACATTTTTTACCTAAGTTTTACATTTTTTACCTAAGTTTTAAATGTTTTACCTAAGTTTTACATTTTTTACCTAAGTTTTAATTTTTTTTACCTAAGTTTTAATTTTTTACCTAAGTTTTAAATTTTTCAGTTAAGTTTCAAATTGTTTACCCAAGTTTTAAATTTTTCACCTAAGTTTTAAATTTTTCACCTAAGTTTTAAAATTTTCACCTAAGTTTTAAATTTTTTACCCAAGTTTTAAATTTTTTACCCAAGTTTTAAATTTTTTACCCAAGTTTTAAATTTTTTACCTAAGTTTTACATTTTTCACCTAAGTTTTAAATTTTTTACCTAAGTTTTAAATTTTTCACCTAAGTTTTAAATTTCTTACCTAAGTTTAAAATTTCTTAGCTAAGTTTTAATTTTTTTCAATTCCACTTGAAAGGCAAAACTGCAAGCTAATCATGTAACTTAGGTATGAACCAATCACGTTACGGCAGTTAATTGTTTAAACTCAAAACCAAATTTTTGTATCGAATAATTGTAAGGCTTCAAAACAGAACTTCTCAAAAATGGATTTTTTTAATATATGTGCTATATTTGATCGCAATCAAACTTAACAGCTTTTCAATTTTATAAAGTTAGTTGCAGTTTAATCAAAGAGTCAATTTTAGAAAACCGAAGTTTTTTTTATATACATTTTGACCTACATGAAAATGCACTTACTATTTTTATTCAAAAAACAGTTTATCAAAATAGCATCATGCTAAGGTCCCAAAAATTTGGAACTTTTCCAATTTGATTTATATTTACAGTACCCTTATTTTAATTAAGTGAAAAATATTGATAATTATGCAAGACACAAGCCAGCTAAATAAATATTAACGCGAGGTAGTACGCAGTTTGTTTACAATGAGCATTTTTTTAGTTTATTTTATTAAAATGATTAATTTTATTAGAAATTAAGGTTACGCACAAAAAATACTAAACAATCGGCACGCGAGTCGAAAAATCAGCAAGTACAGCGTTACGTCGCCGCCCTTTACAAAGGAAACGTTGAAATACGGGCAGGGAAAGAATTCCCGTAAAGGAATGTTTTCGCACAGAATTGAAGCTGACAGTATTGTCTATACAGGCGTGCTAAGCGAGGGTCGTGTACAGGCAAAAAATATACAAGCCGTTCACCTTCGTGACATTGCAAAGAATGGCTAAAAAGCACTGGCAATTTAAAAGGATAGGAAATTTCATGTGAGATTTTAACCACTTTTCGTCTGTTCTTTGCAAAATGCACAAAATGTAAACCACTTGTGTGTAGTTCAGTGAAAAGAGCTCATTTTCGTATCGATCGCACCCATTACAGTTCACTGTCTATTAGTGGAGGATATATTAACAAAAAAGCAGTCGCACGGTGGCGCTAAAGTGAAAAAAAGCACGAAATTAATACGCACACAAAAACAATAAAAACGCGGAATAAAGTTTAAAAACATTAACCAACGGATAATGCGTCGTTTTTTTTATATTGTTTTTGACGTGGTCGAGAAATGTTAGAGTAGTAAGAATATCAAAGCCCATACAGAACTACTTCTGTATAGGTAGGCTTTGAGTGCGTCTAACTACAACCTTCAACCATTATTCTGTTTGCCTTTGAGGTTTCATACAAATTTTACCGACACTATTGGGATTTATCACATCACCGTTGGAAAGCTGTGATGCATTTAAGACTTACAAAGGGTAAAAATGTCGGGGTAAACCATTTTTTGTTGAGCTCGTTTACAGGGGTAAACCAGAAATAATGGATTAGGTATGGGTTAATTGTTTTCTGAATAAAAGCACGTTGCGATAGAAATATCGTAGAACGACGCCAGTCCAACATAAGGATAATGGTTAAAAAGAAACAAAGACATGTTTAAGAGCGAATCGAATTTTGTATGAAAGGGGAGGGGGAATACTAGGTACATAAAAATTATTCAAATGTGTATGCAAACGAAATTAAAAGCGACCTTACAAAATGCATGGATTCGTTAGCAATTTTAAGCTACAAATTCCAAAGCGGCAAGTTGATTTCCACAGGTTGCTAAAATTGGGAAAAAGACGGTTAAAAAGGCCAAGAAGGTGTGGCGTTGCATGAAGGGGGCGTGGCATTGACTCCAGGTCGTTGGTTTAATTACAACGCGCAATAACCTAGCCTTGTTTACAGACACTAATCAACAGCATTATCAGCTTACGCGCCTGATTAACAGTCTCTTGTAACGGTCGAAAAATCGAAGTACCTTGCGATGAAGATTTGTTGAGTAAGGCATGTTAAATGGGTAAGGTATTCTTGAAATTGTTTCGTCCGTTAAGGGGCGTATAATTGATAAGTTAAACGACATTTTTGGGTTATTTTTTTCACCGTGGGTTCGTTTTTTTTTAACAGGTGCACGGAATAGTGTATTGGGCGTTCGAAAATTTCATACTCAAGTTGTGGATTTTGTTGTTGAGAAATTAAACGAGACCAAATATGTGATTGTACAATGAAAAGTGATAATACTAATATAAAACTTTTTTAATAAAATTTATAACTTTTTAACGACCTAAAATAGGATCGCTCGACGTATTCAATATTACTTCAAAACCAAAACAGCATAAATATAGTTTAAACAATAAAAAATAGTTTAACGCACTTTCTTTAAAAAAATCTCAACGCACTTTCTTAATATGTACCTCGGGATAACCATAAAATAAAGTCAAAAATATTCAAAGAAGGTTGGAAAACATCAAGTTGAAAAATAAATAATGCGCAAATCAATTCTAAGACGTTAAAAGACTTTCAAGAGTTTTACAAATTTTGTGGCAACCCTGAATAACGTCACGTTTCCCAACGATTACCAAATGCAAAAGCCCGAACACAAAAGCGCTTTTTAAAATCCTCACAAGCACGAACAACTGTAAGCGCAATGGGTAGAGTTAATCACAATAAATGGCGCCGTAAAGTTTAAACGCAGCTTTAATGGGTGTGTGTACCATCATAGAGTTTCAGTTAAAAACACAAATCACGGAACTGTCGCTCTCTAATTGGGCTGCGACAAGCAATAAACACACGCAAGTCGCGTTTTAAGTTACAACATCCCAGCTACAGTTTTGAGTGGTTTAACAGGTTCTTGTACAATATGCTTGACTTGCCGTAAACCTTGAAGGCCTCGTTTAGCGTTTCCTTTACATAAATTCTACCTGTACAAGTGCATGTTTCAATGAGCGTGACTGTTTTTGAAGGCTTGGCTGCAGTTTTCCCATGCCAATTACAAAGTTTAATTAGTGAGATTGGTAAACCGTTTATTTTCTTCCAAAAATACGTATGAATCCACATTTTTTAAAATAGCTTCTCCTTAGGCTTGTGTTTCTAAATGTTAAAATGCTTCGTCCATTTTTTTGCAAGTCAACAAATCACCAGAAAGCCAAATTTCTTGACTTTTGAAACAATATATCCCATTTTTACTTCGGCCTGATAAAGCACGGTTCAGCGAAAGCTTATCAAGATTTTAAAACAGTTTGTTTTTCTATAGTGCCACTTGATTACCCCTATTTAGAATTACAAACTACGGCCATTTACGAAGACTAATACAAGCGTAACTCATATACACCGTCAATTTACACGAAACATTTCTTTTCTTACAAAGTGTCTCAAGAATTCGTAGGAAAATGTGCTTCCAGCAACAGAGCAAAAACGCTGCTAATTAACTCAAAGGTTCAACCATCAACAGCTAAAGGCCCCGCTAATTGAAATGGACGCTTAAAAGCTTCGTGTCAATTTCTTGTCGCATATTTAAGACGTTAGGAAAACAATAAATTTAGACTTATAGCTGTCAGGTACCCGATTATGAGAAGCGCGATAAGCATTTTGTTAACTTGAATTTGTTTCAACCAATTAGTTAATTTAAAACAATCATTTTTTATTAAATTACCACTTTTGGGGAAGTCGCAAAATATGGACGCATATTTAAGACATTAGGAAAACAATAAGTTTAGACTGGTGCATGTTAGGTACCCGATCATAAAAAAAGCAAAAAACGCATTTTCAACTTGGTTTTGTTTTAACCACTTGGCGGCCATTTTAAAACACCAAATAAAAACAGTCGAATCTTGTCCAATCTACCGTTTCAAAGGCAGTCGCATATAGGTCATATACTGCCTTAGGTAAAGCAAAAGGTAAAGAGCCTGATAAGGCTCTGCATACCTTGTATGGCAAACGTTTGAGATTTTTTTAAGGCAACACACAGCGCACATACACTGCGCTTGTTTTTGGAAAAGCTATACAAACAAACGTGCATTTCGCAGATGCGCCAGTGGAACATTTCCAGCATAACGTCGATACGCGCAGAGAAAGCAAACAAGCAAATACCCGGGGACCTTTGGGTGTTTTTTGTCAGCGCCGGAATACGCAGTTTCGTGGAGAAAAATCGAAACCTCGAAAGTCTATTTTAAGCGTTATATTTTAGTACGAAAACGCTGAGCGAGGCATTTTACTTAACAGCAGCCCTTTAAAAGGCGTTTTTTTCAAAAATTGTCCAAAAACCCATTGCAATTTTCTTTTTTCAAGAAAAAAGGGACCATTTGAATGCATTTTTCGGTAGTTTTGTCGGTTCAGGTAATGTAACAAAATGTTTAACGAAACAGTAAACTTGAAAAATAACAAAACAGGCCGATATACAAGGCTTTCAAAAATGCTTTTAAAATTGTCCCCACTGTACGAGTTAAAATGGCACCAAGATATAGCAGATAACACACATATGCGCAGAGACACAGTTAGGTTTTTAAGTACGTTCTAGAGACAACATTCGACGTCAGAGAAGCGCTAATGATGTTGTGTGATCGCAAAGCTATAACAATTAACATTTGCACAACTAAAAGAGGTTGACTCAAGTTTAAGACAGAAAATAATTATAATTGACCATAAAAAAACGCAAACTGCTTTTGCCAGTAAAGCCCAACAAACTAAAGCAATTTGAAATGCGACGAAATTTGGCCGCAAAAATGTAAGCCTTTATACAAACGGATTTACATATGCGTCACTATATAGGTGTCTACATAACGGGCAACATTGTGTTGTCTTTTTGAGTGTGTCATGTTTTACAGGCGATCGTCCATGAAAAATTCAAAACAGGAATCAAACCAAACGGGTGCAAATTTACGGGAGCGAAACACGGCGTCGGCCAATTCAATTGATCAAATATGCGCAAACGATTTTTCAGCTTGTGGTCTATTGAAAACCTGTCCGATTTTTTTTTACCTAATACGCGTCAAGGGGGGCGTAACGATTTATTGCTTTTTGAAGGGCAGGTCATTTTTTGTTTACAGTGTTTCGTTGTGATTAGCGTTATAGTTTAGAAATACTGGGAAAATAATTTTGGTCCGGATGAATAATTTAAGACTGACGTAAAAAAGTTTCAGTGAATTACTAATGTGTGAATAATTAGCACAGTGTTATCAAGATAAAATACAAGACACATCTTATAATATAGCTCCAATTTTTTGTCCAATATTATTATTTGTTTTAACTTTTTTATAGTGTGTATGGTTGCCGCATGATTTTATGAAAAAAAATCATTCAAATTTGTAGGTTAAGACCTAAAATTGGATCGCTCAACGATTTTGGAATGTAATTCTAATTATTTGGAATATAATTGTATAAATGTCATGTTCAACATTTTTAACACGATTTTTTAAACGGCAATTTCAAATATATACCTTGCTGGACATAACATAAGCGTAAAGACTACTCAAAGACTTTCATATGTAAATCATTTAAAGACTGTGAGGCTACCCCGAGTTTATTGTTGAATTTGTCTTTAAATTCAAATAATGTGAGCAAAATATAACTGCACGAATTGTCTGATCGGTGCTACACAGTTCGCACCTTCGACTGAACATTGCTTGATAAATACGGTTTGACGTTTCGCGTCGACTGAAAACGGATTATTCCAATAATGCGTTAGCCTAGAATTGGCCGTTTTCAATGACGAATTGAATTGAGGTGCGTGCGTAAATCGCAGCACGCCAGAATCAATAGCTATTTATTATTTAGGCCTTTCCTGCTTTCAGACGTTCGAAAATGGGCCTGAATGCGCAAGCGTCGAATTAGACTGAGCCGTCATTCAATTCTGCGACGCGTCGCATTCTTAACGCAACTGGCAAGGCGTGAACACCGATAAACAGCCTTTAGCTTGAAAGGGGAGAAAATAAGCCTTTGATTTGCCTTGCAAAAACGCCACAGGGTAAAAATACTGTCTTCTTGATATTGGCGTACAATGATAAGCATTTGTTTCCGAGAACCGCCGGGTTTTTCAGACAGTTGGCCACAAATGAAATTGGTTTGTTTCTCTTGAAACACATTTCTTAAAAACAAAAACAATTTAGTATTTAAAATGCTGATACACGCGTTTCAAAATATTCGGCCTTAAAATTTTATCCCAGATAAAATAAATTCCAGACATTTTCAGCCAACAAAAAAAATGTTACCGATTAGCGGTTCCTAAAATCCGCGCAGCCACTAAAAACCCAAAGAGTCAAAAGATAACATTTCTTTCGTATATCACTGGTGGAAAGTACAGGACCCTTCAACATAACAAAAACCAACACAACATGGCGACTTCCACGTCAAAAAATGACAAGTCGTAATCTCACACATACAAAGCTTATAGAGGGCACGTTTGACGCTCGAAAGCCAATTGACGTTTTATTCGCTGAGTTGGTGAAATGGGAAACTTCCCGAATTTCGTGACGCATCTAATTGAGGTGGTGGAGGTTTGAAGGAAAAGCAAAGACCGTTGTCTTGAGCGGTTTTAAGGGCAATTTGTGTGATTGCTCAGTCTATGTTTGCTTATGTTAAAGCGTCGTTAAATGTTACTGAAAATATTTTTTTTTCAAATGTCCATAGACCGTAACAAGCCATTGATAACAGCTTAATCTCGGCTTAGTTACAGAATTAGGCTAAATTTTTCCCGATTTTGGTAGTTTTTTTTACACACAGAATTTGTTATAAATGTTTTACCACAGCGATTAAAGAAAAACCTTCCAAAAGTGAGTTTGCCACCACTTTGGACTCAACAAAGCTTTTTACAGCCACCCGTGGTAATTTCGCGAAATTAAAAGGTCTGACAAAAAGAAATAAACAAACAGCCTTAACAAAAGTAAATCAAAGAATTCGCATTCCGAATCAAAAACTCTGACGCATTGGAGGCAACAAACATAGGCTAAGGTAGAATTACCAGCGGTGAAAATGACGATACAAGAAAATGCGCTTTGATTTCATTGCACTTCTCGCAAATGTTTAAAACCGACGATACGACAGATCTCGTAATCAAGTTATTTTTTAGGAAAATCTGAACGTAAAAACGGCAAGCCATTGAGCGCACATTTTTTAAAAAATTGTTGGATTTTTTGCAGTCGTACAACAAAAATAAGGTTAAATTTGCTTTTTTTTATTTTTGAATTTTTGGAAAAGTATTGTCAGTTTGTTTTGTTAGAATGAAGGTTTGGAGCGAAAAAAAAAATTCTGGTAGTTTTAGCTCGAAAGCCTAATGATATTTTATCAGGGCACCTACGAAAACTAAAAAACGCCACGCTAATTTATACTTTTACACAAATGGTATGAGTCCACCAATAATTTAGTTAAACAAAACACATCTGTCAAGTTCCATACAGGTTGAACATACAATACCTGATGTTATGTTATAGGTGAACCAATTGAGACGTAATCATAATTTTTTTAACGCAATACTTTTAAGAACCACATCGGTTACATACAGTGCTAACGAATTCTTGTTAAAAAAAACAGATTAATGATACCCAGTGATGGGCGTACACAAGTGTATAGGGTCCCGTTCAATATTAAAACGTGTATCGTCAGCGCATCATACCTCAAATACGTACAGTGCGTTGACTCGGCAAAACGGTGTCAGACAAGATAGCCAAGATAACACAACGCATGGCCGACTCGTGTCCGTTAATAATTAATCGCGCTAGGGCTTTATGGCCGCCTACAGACGCCACATTGTCGTTCATTGCTGTCACATGAATAAGCAATGAAGGCGAAGTGGCAAAGAGCCTCTAATTCAAAGGGAAGGTTCAAAACTTGAATGAGACAAAAACTAGAGTTTCTACACATATTTTAAAAATAGTTAACAGCTGAAAAGCAATGGGAAATACATTATTTTCGACTGGGCCGTATGGCATTTATATTCACCAACGGTTCACTTCAAAATATGTCATGGATTCCTGTAATTTGGGGCATATATAGCACAGTGATTTTAACAGACACCATTTCAGGAATGTTTGATAAACCAATAGTGTCATTTACATGAAAGCCAGTATAATAAGCAAAATCCGTCCGATCAAATAGATTTCCATAAAGCCTAGTGTAAGCTGCCATTGCAACAATAGTTCAAAGAAAATCTCAACCAACACCACATTTTCGCATATTAGTACATATACATGTAGGTTTAAAAGTTGTCAAAAGAAAGGGCTGGTAAGAACTCTATCTTAACCGCACAAGTAAATAAATTTCATAGGCATCGCTCTAGCCAAAGGTTCAACTAAAACTAGAAAATAAACTGCACAAGGCAAAAGCGAAATTAAAAGTTAAAATTTACAGGGCATAAACAGCTCTGCCACGGATACTATGCAATTAAAAAAATCAAACTTTTGCGACGTTATACTGTGGTGAAAAAAGAACGCTAAGGAAATAGATCTCTTTAGGAAAGTAGTACAGCCTCTTGATATGAATATAAAAAAAACGAAAAAAAATGGACGGAAATACTGAATAAATCCACCGGCTTCTTTGGGGGTGCGTGGACAACGAATCCAAAAAACTGGGGGTATTTTTCCGAGAATACCTCACACCAGACCATCGTAAATGGACAGCGCTTGCACGATCGAGGGGTCGCCTTTGGCGCCGATCAGAAATTCGTCCCTGGTCAGACGACCGTCGTGGTTCTAAAATTAATCGATAGTTAAATAGACTTATGCAAATACATCGAAAAAATAATACCTTAAAAGTTGTTAACAAAACACAGCGATAAGACCAAAATAGGACTAATGCCTAATAGTCAAATTAAAATCAATATTAAAACGAAATTGAATCAGTCTCTTACCTAAACACAAATCGAACAACTAACTCTAACAATAACTCCATCCCTAACTTAAATCTAGCCCCATCCCTAACCTACATAAGGGCGAACAGAGCCCACACTTTAATTCCAATACGACGGCGACCAAGCGTCCAATACACTTACGCTAATGTAGATTTCAGCCGTTTATATGCTGTTCCGATTGGTTTGGGATTTATTCTGACGCATTTAGGTATTATCTTGTTATAGGTATATTTGGTTTGATTAGGGTTTTGGTTCTAAAACTAGGGTATTATAGATAATTCGCTGTAGATATGATTGCTTTAAGGACATATGTGCAATAAGAATATCAAAGCCCATACATAAGTAGGTAGCATTTTGAACGTTTCGAATAACTCTTTATTCATTTTCAGCGTCTACTTCTGTATGGGCTTTGGTATTCTTATTACGTCTTACCACAACCTCCAACATATTATGTGTTTTCAAACTAGTAGCACAAGCGACTCCTTTTGGTGACAAGTAGGGATGTCTGAAACTTTTGTTTTTTTATTTTACTGTCCGACAAGCAATATTTTGTGGAAAACTGTTGCCGATCCAATTAGACACCAAAAGTGGTCTTTGCTAAATAGTCCATGTTGATTCAATTGAACTATTTGAATACAATCTTTCTCGAGTTGTTAAGCAAAAGCACTAGAAAACTTAGTTGTCCTAATTCTTCATATGCCATTTTTCTAAATAAATATATAACTTTTAAAGTGGAACCTGCTCAGATAAAAAAACATGGCACACTACTACTTGGTGGTATGAGCTGTGATGCGCTTTTGTTGGGCATCCCTGTTCAAAAGATTTGGGAAAAAACAATATTATTGTTGGGCTTTGGTCTAGCCCTTAACAATGCCAGTTGTTGATTTTATCCACAGGTCAAAAGGTCCTAAAATGAGTCACAAAAAAGCGCAATCTTGAGATGTAACATTTAAAGTAGAGATAGACCAATATTTGGCTTCTACCGATATATTGATATCGGTAAATGTAGGCCGATACTTTGACCGATACTTTAATATGAAAATATGATATAATTTTCCTGTACAACAAGCAATTTACCCACTTTTTGAATTAAAAAATTTTGAGTTTTAGCGACACGCCAAATTAAAATGCAAAATAATTGTTTAATAATTAATAAAGGTATATAAACTAAAACGTTATTTGGATTTTATTTTTAATTAAATCGAGTTTTCAACATTTACCAGGTATATAAAAAAAATCGGTATCGGCTAACAAAATTGTAAAAAATCGGGTATCGGTATCGGTCCAAAAAATTGATATCGGTCGATCTCTAATTTAAAGTTGCTTCAATCTTATAAGGCAGAGATAACCAAACTACAGCCTAACTAATGAAGATGAAGTACAGCTAAATGGTGGCCGAATGAAATTTAAAACTAAATTTGGCTGAAATTTTAAACCTTTAGACAATTTATTTAAGCTAACTACAGATTTGTTGCATAGTCATTTATATTTCCTTCATATAATGTTACTTAAAAATGTATATCTGGCCTATGATCCTAAATGCTAACAGTTATCCAGCCCAGGATGGTCAGGCCTTTGAAAAATAAGTGAAAAAATGTGTTGACTTCTGTTTTAAGGCAAGGCATGTGGGCTTCATTCAAACGTTCACAAAATGCTGCATACTTCTGTATGGGAATTACAGTAAGTAGTTTTGTCTATAGGTGAACAAACCTTGTCCATCCTTTGGAAAATCTTCTCCACTCGCTTCTGAGGAGTGTTTTCTTCTTCTGGCAGATTCACCGCATCGCCCTTTGCAACGAAATACAATCATTTTTATGTAATTAACAGGTAAAATATTGCAACCACTACATCTAATTGTGCTACACTTGGATTTTTCAGTTTTTTTTGCATTACCCTTTGCAACAAACACAGTCATATTTAAATAACTAGTAAATTATTCCAATGGAAACATTTGATACAGATAATTTCACATAAACAAAACACTGTACATATTTTTTGGTGGTGCTGATAAATTGTTGTATGGAAAAACGGAAGTGCAGCCTATTTTGATAGAAATTAGTACACAACATTTTACATTCTATATTCGACAATTACATAAAATCTGTTTTTTTTAAGTTAGGCAAAATTCAATTAATTTTTTTATAAGTGTAATATTTTATATATTAATATTCATCAGCATAATATTTTTTTTGCTACCAACAACCAAAGTTGTGTAATAAAACAAATAGATATACACAGATTTTTGTGGACTGCTTTGAACCAATATTAAATGTAGAACAGAACATGAAAATAGACAGCAGTGCAAAACACTGTCATTTAAACTGGAATGCTCTGAACTGATTCTAATGTAATCCAAGCTATACACAGAACATTGCAAAATACTAACCATCATCATTTAAAAAACAAAAAGTTTAAACAGTGCCCGCTATATTAATTAGTTTCAATTCACTGTCCAAAATAGCAACCAATTGTGTGGTATATTCCATTTGATTGCTACCCTGTGTCACTTACCACCATTGAGAAAATTGCTTCCACTATATTTAGCATTTCTTGCTTAGTTATAAATCCATCATTGTCCAAATCGTAGAGTTGAAAAGCCCCTTTAAAAAAAACATTTAAAGTTAACGCTCAAATATAAACAACATAAAACAGTAACCAAATGTAAAATTATATGTTTTTCCTATAGTCCATTGTCACCAAATTTAAAAGGTCTTTGTTTTTCAGTCACCAAATATAAAAGTATTCATGTTTTTCCTAAAAGGTTTATGATTTCCCTACAGTCTATTGTGGTTTGAATTGTGGCTTAAGTGGTTACCTTGAATCTTACTGTCGCCCTGAATGCAAAACATAAATACACCTCGTTAATTTGCTTCTGATCTTGATTTAAAAAACATAAAAAAATGTTAATAAAAAACATTCCAAGTTGTAAAAAAGTAAAATGGATGAAAAAATTGACACCTAACTAAACTATAACTCGTTTTAAAAATAAAAATAAAATAGGATTTTTAAAAAATTGTGCACAACACAAAAACACTAAAAAAAATTGCAACCTAAATTTGATACTATATTTTGACTGATTGTTAATAATTGTTTGCAAAACAAAACAAAAAAAACTTGAATCCTAAATTTGCGGAAATTTTGTCACTTACAGTTTAATTTTTCATCCAAAGTTCCCCTTGATGTCACGCTAAGTGCCATAATGAACTCTTCAAATTCCACAGTGCCATCTTTGTTGTCATCGAACGTTGTAAAAACAAACTTTGCAAAGTTTGCCGAGTTTCCCTAACAAAAAAAGTGTTTTTACAAATCACAACCAAACGGAAACCTTGAAAAAATAAATTGAATAGAAACAGTACATATATGAAAGTATAGCGCTTTTTAACTATCTTGAATTTTCTTTAATAAAAATTGAATCCTGGCTTCAAATTAGACATACAAACACAATGAGATGTTTGTGAATAATAAGCAGTGCAAAATTTGGTATTATACTAAAATCATTCCATTAAACTACTTTTAAATAAGGTATAATCTCAGCAATTTATGGTTATGTAAAAATTCACAATTTTATAACTGAAATCAACAGTATATTAATATTATTTTAAAAACAGAAAAATTAGTGAAGTAAACTTTTCACTTTAAAGTTTACAAGTGCTCCAGATCAAATAATTTCTTGATTTTGTCTTAGTAAAAGTTGGTGTCACCCAATATGGTAAATCCTTAAGCTTAATATTCTAGACAAATTCCAACATTATCGCCTAACAAGTTATTGAAATTTCCTGTTACACAGTTTGAGTAATGTTTTTCTATTAACAAAAATTTATAACTTGCTGAAGTTTAGAATATAATATTAAGTTTGGTCTTTTAAGGACAATTAAAATAGATTACGGCAGCGGAATATAAACATAAATTTGATTCCACATACTAATGGAGATAACTGCGTGGTTTAAAAAAACACCAACAATCTATAAACAGCATGTGTATACATTCATTGTTTTTGTTTCGCGAAACTGAAAACTCAACAGTCACACGTCATGTCAATTAAGGATGTGAGTCAGAACCTATTGAGAAAAAAAAAACCTAGAAAATATTATTCTATCTAGTTCAGTGTCCAAAAAAATCAGTAAGATATTGATCGTTTAAGTTTACTAAGAAAGGTCCCTGTTTTGGGGTTTAGTCTATTGTCACCACCTCATAAATAGCTATCAACATATGACGTCATTTAAATAAATTGTTCATTATGAGGATTGTTTAAAAATAAAGTATGCAACCACGAATGTTGACATATTTTTAATATGCGATTTATTAAATTGTAAACTTTCTATTATTATCACGCTCCAAAATATGTTAACACGCTAGTTAAAACTTGCAAATGATCCAACTTGAATCGCAAACTTCCAATTTTCCAGCCAGAAAATACTTTAAAACATTCTAGTTATAAGTATGTGAAACAACAAAACAATCTAGATTGTAAGTTTGGTTATTTACATGTGGAAAGAATTGCTTATATATCCCTTGAAACTCGTCGAAAGTCAGTTTTCCTGTGGGGCAGTCATGCAGGAAACCTTTATGCCATTGATGAAGTTCACTCTCAGTAACTGCACATAAATTTGCAAGTTGAATAAACGTTTATAACGGAAAACATTTAAGACACTCTCACTTGTATCTTACATTTGGTTTCTTTTTTCAACTTATCCATTATTTCCGGCCTTAATTTGCTTTTTCGGTTTCCCATTTCTGCTTCTGTTTTATTTGCACACTTTTAAAAATAAAAACAGCTAAATAATAATAAAAAAGGTTAGACTTTTTCTTAACTTTTATTGCATATGACAAATTAAATATACGTTAAATTGTGTTCGATTATATGAATTAAACACTACAGTTTGTAACTTCATTTTTCGTTTTTGTTTTAAAACTTTATATTGATTTAGAAAAAGAAACAGTAAAACCATGCAAACATTTATAAGATATCCATTGATGGATAACCAACAAAGACAGCTTTAACCAAACAAAGACAGTTGGTTGGATGTGTTTTCGTTTTTTTGTGCAAAAAATATTGATTCATATAGATGTGTTATCAGGTGTATGAAAGGTTTATCACAGTTTTCATGATTAATTGTATTGGCAATCCAGTTTGTATAGTTTGTTTGGTACACAGCTTATTCAAATTGTGTGTACAACACACTCTAATTAGTACATTACATACCAAAGTTTTGGAAACTTTGGATTTTACGCGGGCGAGATGATTTTGCAGCTTAAAATTGCGCGGCTGTAATAACGTTATTTGTGAAATTTTCATGGCTGAAAATGGAGTACTGTACTGAAACCCCTTAGCGTGACGTAAGTTTTGCGCGTTTGAGCAGTTTTTTGCGGCTGAATGCATTTTCTGTGGGTTTTACTGGAAATGCGCGGCTATGACAGCGGCCGAGCACTATACTTTCCAACCTGGGCATGATTTTGAACCCTAATGTGTTATGCACACTTGCACACCTGGAAATTAGGTGCTGCATATCAAAATATAAATAACTGCAAGGTGTTTTTCTATAAAGTATCAACATTGAATTATATACTGAAAAATATAACTAGCATAACCTAACTTCTACAATGTGGCTGCAGTGGCACATTTTCAGGTGTGTAATCACGGTTTCATGCACACTGAAATTTCGGAATCTTACAACAACTCGAACAATTTCAGAATTTAGGAGTGCAACCTTTTAGATTAAGGTTACTGCAAAAACAAAAAATAGTAGGATTCTAGACCAATGCCGCAATCTGTGTTATACAAACGATTTGAAACCAACATGAATCACAGGCTTTTTGCTGTTAACATTTCGACAAACAAAGTTGAAGCTCATGTTACGATCACTCTAGCACATTAACATAAACCAAAGATTCTTTACCGTCAACATTTTACATACAAAGTCAAGGTAACAACTAACAATCAACGTTTTTACGATCACTCTAGCAACTGAAAACAAACCGAAAAAATGAAAAGCCTCGCGATTTGCTTGAACGCCTTCTTCGATATATAACATAGAATACTAAAACGATAGGTAAAAGCATTTATCTTCGGTCTCTTTGGTTATCCGAAACTTTATGAGAAAAGCTTTCGTGAACCTCGAACCGAAATGCATTAAATTGGATAAGCTGTTAACAAATAAGTAATTTTTTGTTGTAAAATGGTTTCGCACAGCTGGCGGTAACAGGTCACTGTTAAGACTTAAATTAAGTATACAATTTAATAATTTTATCAATCAACGAGTTTTTTAAATTAAAAACTTTTAAACTTTAAACAAAAAGTTCAGCAGATTAATGCCCCACAACGTTATTTACCCTTTTACGCCCGACAAATGGGTTAATGCAGTGCTTCCCAGCCAGTGGGTCGCAACCCATTGGTGGGTGGCAAAGCTATTTCAGGTGGGTCGCGAAGCGTTTCTAAATGTTACAGTTTTCTATTAGATCGGAAATTCTTGCATTATTTCGTTACATTTACGCAACAATGTAATAAATACGTACAAATCCAGTGTTGCGTCGAATTAGCTATTTTAGTAGACTCCAAGAAGGGTTTTATGTATAGCTTTATTTGTTTGGTAATATTTCATTGTGGGTCGCACAATAAAACTTTGCGTTAAAAGTGGGTCGCGAACTGAAAAAGGTTGCGAAGTACTGGGTTAATGTATAACCTACATCTATAGGCCAAGGATTCGGACTTACTTGTCCGGGGCTTAAAAAGAGCCCTGCTTGCAGAGAAAGTCATTTATTTTATTATTTTTAGTGGCGATAAGATGTTCCGATTTGACCATACTGAGGAACATATTTAAATTCGGCACGGATTCAGCGTACTTACAACGGTAAATAACAAAACGCGCACACAACAACAAACAATTTGAAAGGGTTTCGGAATGATCCGCCACAATATCAAACAACATATGAACATAGGCGTAGCCAGGGGGGGTCTGAGGGGCCATGGCTCCCCCCAAAATTTATAAATATTTTACTCTTAATACTTTGTTTTTTTAGCATTTGTGAGCAGTACCACAACAGTCGATCACAGGCATGCCACACCTTCAATTGTCATGCACTGTTACGTCACAAACGATGTAGTTAATATTAGATTTGCTATACATTAATGTAGTTTTACTACTTAAAAGTCAGTTTTTGTTGTTTGAATGGTTTTCTTGGAAATGGAGTATTGCGTTAACACTCAGTCAGTTGCTGCTCGAAACGGTTTGCTAACATTGTTATTGGGTTCGTTACGGCGGTAAATATAATGACAAAAGCTAAACAAAAAGTTCAAACTTTTTGGCCCTCCCCAAAATTTTCGGCTGGCTACGCCACTGCTTATGAACAGGATGACGGACTAAGTTTATCAGTTACCTCTTTCCAGAAAGTTACTACTTTTCTACAAAAATAAAACACGTGCGCTACAGTTTGACAGGGGTCATTGGTCACGATGAATCTAATCCAGTGGTTCTCAATCAGTGGGCCATGGCTCACTAGTGGGCCATGGGAATATTTTGAGTAGGCCACAGACCAATTTGATAAAGATAGATTTAATGAAGAATTAAGTTATAGTTGTGTCACCATTTTACAGAAATAATGGCTTGGGGAGGAATTTAGAAGGAATGTAAATTTATTGTTCAGCAGCAAGTATCTCACTAATGCGCGGTTAAAGAAATAAATTGGTTTGGAAACATGTTCTGCTGTGTTTTCTTGTAACCTATTTCATAGTTGTTTTTTTTATAAACATTTATTGGGCCACAGAATTTTGTGCAACGAAAATGGGCCACGAAAGAAAAAAGGTTGAGAACCACTGCTCTAATCTAAGGTTTAGTTTTAACTAAAAATCTTCTAGGTTTGTTTTCCACGGTACAGTAGTAGGTAATTTGGTAAAGCTCACCCGTCTATGCGTAATCACGATGAAAGAACCCCGTCTTTTTATATATATATATATAACGACGCAACAAAGCGAGTGCGAAAGGAAAAAATGAGGCGAGATAAAACAAATGTCAGAAAGCGGCGAATTAGGAGGGAGGCATTAAAATACAATTGGCGATTCGGGGTAACTTGTAGGGAGTTTAAAATAGCCCTTGCCACTTGCAAAGAAAGTCATTAATTTTATAATTCTTAATGGCGATAAGATGTTCCAATTTCTGAAGCGATTTGACCATATGAAAGAACCCCGTCGGGAAAAGGATACCAATAATCGAATGCTTAGTGCCACCTGGCGGAAACACGAAAAGTTCCGAATAGTAGACAAAATGTAGGAGCACCTATCTATATGTACTACGTGGTAACTGAAAATGTACAATAGTTTTTTTATGTAGGTGTCAAATGCTCCTGCAAAATATTTAATTGAAAGGGTTCGTCCAACAAAAGATGGAAGTTTGTCATTTGTCTTAAAGTGAAATGAAAAATATTTTATTTTATATTTTCATAGGACCGAGACCACTTTTTCTTTTTTTTTAAGGTTTGAAAAATATTACGCTTATGTGGAATATTTTTAAACCATGACAATAACCGTCACTAACGTAAACAATGTCGGCCGGCCTTCAAAAATTAAATAGAAATTATTGGGAAATTAGTTTTACCGATTGGGTTGGTTAAAATTATTTCAACTAGTTTGTTCACCAAAAAGGTAATTAAACGATCTCAAAATGTTTCAGCTAAAAATATGTTAAAATCAACGGCGTTCATCATACGAAAGTGACAACCGTTGTTTCTATGAAAATTTTGACACAAGCTGAATTGAGTTAAATTGAACTATAAGGTGATAAAAAATATTGATTTTGCAAACTGCTTTCTGGTGTTTGATGTTTACAGTAATCCAATGAAGAGCTTTGTCGATTTTTAAGCCGGCTGCTCCTTTGCCTGCTATAATCTCAATTGTAAACGGCTTTGAAACAGCTGCTTTTCTCCCACAAAAAATGTAAAAAGGTATAAAAAGAAAACCCTATACCCCTTTATGACGATCTGTTTTAAAATTTAAGAACGAAAATTATTATTTACATTTTCATTTGAGGTATACTTTAAAATCGCTATATTGTGTTATTTTGTTCATTTATTTATTTACCTTTTTTAAATTGGCAAATCTTACTGTATTATTAGGCTACTTTTAAATATAATTTTATTATCTGCCAAACGACGGTTTTTAGGATAAAAAAAATAAAAAAACTGAAACGTAGTACGTACAGAAAGCCGAAGTAAAGATTACACTTATTCATGATTTTTGTTGCTTTGTGTGTAATCATTCTTCTAGTTGCGCTACAAGCGTTTGAGAAATTGATTGGAGTCTAGTTGAAATAAACCTAAAAAAACAAAAAAAAATGACAAATATCTGTACAGGATTATTTGGACAAAGTCACTACTCGTTATCATATTTTATCGTGTGTTTTTTTCCCCAAAGTACTATATTATTTGTTAAAATACAGCACTATTGTTTAACTTGCGACTTATAGTGTTCATCTACGCCCGTTTTATGTTCAATTAGTGTTAGTTTTATTTTTCAAGGGTAACTCGACACGAAGACTGATAGATCTTTTCGCTGTTCTTGTGCTATTTAATGTCATTAACAAGTTAATGGGTCCCGTCGGTTGGCGGCATTCCAGTTTCGTGAATAAACGTTCCCGTATAGATGCGCTTTTGTTTGTATGAAATATCATCAACATATATACACTTATCGTATATATTGAAGATCTTTATTTTGATGGTCAGATCGACTCGATGACCGTTCTATCTTTTCGCTGTTCTTGTGCTATTTTTTATGCGCTCTTTTTTTCAATGTTTGTAAATATGCACAAAACTAAATTGAACCTTGAACCTTTCAACGCCCACAGATGTACACCTTTTTTTCTTGTTGTTGCGACAGGTCTCGGAAATGCAGTGACGTCACTTGTGCTGACGTACATCCACACGTCACTCAACGGGCTGCAGGGAATTGCAATCTTCATCGTCTATTGCATCCGAAACAGCGTGATCGTCAAGAAACTGAAGTGCTGTCAAAACCGCCCACAACCCCCCATTCCTGTGGGGCAGAATCGTCTTGACGCGGCACAAAACACCAGAACCCAGTCTACAAATATGTATATTAAATACCTTTTTTTTAATTTGCTATGGTTAAGATTATTTAAAAATTGTCGTTTGATAATGAATTGCAAAAAAAAAAACTCCAAAAAGGTCGACGTTAACTGAAGATGATACAAACTCGTATCGAAACGTCTCAATCAAGATGATGTCGTTCTACTCGACCTTTTTGGATTTGCAATTTATTATCAAGGTATACATTACAGATCCGTGCGTAGTGTACCCTACCCACAAATTGTCGCGTTTCCTTATTACATCAAACGTTCGTGTTCCATCCTACACAAAAGGTCGCCATAAAAGAATTGAACAAAAATCTGAAACGATTCGGAGCTGATTAAAAGTTCTGTTAATTGAACGGGCGAAAAAACTTTTTCTTATTGATTAAGCAAAATACCACAAATGTTGTGAAAGTTTCGCGCTTTACTTCCAAGCATTTGGTGCCACTTTAAATTCAGTTCGGCATCACTTGGTACTTTCAATTCGCCCGGCGGCCGGCGGCATTTCAGCTTCGCAAAAAACGTACCCCATATAAGTGTGTCTACCCTCCATCCCCCCACATACACACTCACCATTTTAATAGATCGGTGCGGCGGTATTAATTATTCATCGAAGCGATTTTCTCGCTTGTTTGGGACACGGCATCAGCGATGCGGTTAAAAATGCATGCGGAACAATAATGATGATCTGTCCTCGTCCCGCGCGTCCATGATTTTTGATGTGTCGTGGGAATTCCAGCTCGATTTTGGAATAACAAATATCACGTCGCAAAGGCCCGTGGGTTGTTTTGTGACGAAATTCACAAATAGAATGACTGACGTAAGTCTAGATGCGTTTATTTTCGTGCGTCAATATTGCGCAACTCAGTGAAAAGTGTGATTTATCGAAATAAATTCAATGAACATTTCGTTAATGAAACACGAGTCATTCCATATGGTACATATCGAGTACATTATTCAGAGAAAAAATATCTTGATTCGAAATTTTTATTTGCTGTCACATGCCCGAAACCGGGTTTTGAAATTTAACCGCGAATTGCAATCACTAATATACAATTTAGTTTGTATGAAATATCATTACCATATATATCTACTTTTAGTTTATATTAACGAAAATAAAATGTAAATGAACGATTCTTGCAGGGGTTCGTAAACTTTTTTTAACGAGGAACCCGGCAATTGAAGTACATTTAAGGAGAAAGGCGCCAAAGCGTTTTTTTTGTTGATTTAATTTTAGGGGTGAAAGTTATTCTTTTTTTTTATTATTAAACTAAGATTTTCAAATAGGCCTCCCAAAACTAGTCCACGTATAGCCCAGGGGATTAATGGACCCCAGTTGAGGAACCCCTACATTAAATCATTAGACCAGCGGTTCTCAACCACTGGGCCATGGCTCACTGGTGGGCCATAAGAACATTTCAGGTGAGCCACAGAACAATTTAAAAAATCTAGATTTAGTTTCATTTGTGTCACTATATTTATTATTTTAGGAATAATGGATTGTTCTGCTGTGTTTTGTTCTAAACCTATTGTACAGTTTTTTTTTCATAAAACTATTGGCCACAGAATTTTTTTTCAACGTAAATGGGCCACGAAAGAAAAAAAGGTTGAGAACCACTGCATTAGACAAACAAATGGTTTAAAGGTAGTTCTTTTTAAATGGTTTAAAGGTAGCAAAATTTGTTTTTGTTCAGACACAAAATAAATAAAAACAATAACTAATCTGAAAAAATGTGTGTTGATGTAATATTGCACACGTTAAAAAAAATGCGTGCCGAATAGTTTCTACAGAAGAGTATACCACTGCACTGTGAATGGTTGGCAAGGTTAAACAGGGTCGCACCTTCACACGACGTTCAGCAGTCGTAAACGAATCAAAACGGGCGCTGTGCATTCGACTGCAAAAGAAAAACGAAATCGATTCGAGTTACGTAAGTTCGGGAATACCGTTGCTCAACAAACAGACATGCGACGTCAAAATTCCAGAGATCGTGCTTCCCTTGGGGGAATTTGCACAGATGCATATATATTAATGGACTGAAAAATAATAAACACAATTATCTACTTAACAAACTACAATTAGGAAAAAAAAATTGCGATCATTTTATGGATTATAAAAGTTTTTTACCGGCTTATGCAGTCCCATTCGTTTTATTACGCCCGCTTTGTGACGTAATTTCGTGATTTAATAAGCCATTAGGTAAATACGTCATTCCGGTATTTTTCTCGCCATAGTTCGGGGAAATATCGGATAAGGATTTCAGTATTAAATTTTTCATCTTAGCTTGAGAAAAGTTTTAAATAATTAATAACACCATGTTTGCCAAATAGCGAAAGTAATTTGCACCATATAAAGCTATTTAATTTAAACATTATCTTCAAGGAAATATTAATTTGAAAGCAGTATTTACGTGAAAAACACTTGGTAATGTAAAAAGAAAACATTGTAAGTATATGCCTAAATAAACTCAAGATTAAGATATTGTTTGTTTTTTTAATTTTGTTTCGGGCGTTTTTCGTTATTTTGTACCCACGAAACAATTAATTTTTTCGATTTTTAATTTTGGGTTGCACGCGGTTAGAGCATAGTTGTATCTCCGAAAAAAGTAGCCAGAGACTAGACTTGATTTGTTAACGGTTCGAACTCAACATTTATGCTTGAAGTAGCGAAGACGTGACTTTACGTTTCAAATGCCAATTAATTTTACATGAATATTTACTTAAAACGCTCCCCAATCTGTGAAGAAACGTTCAATTTAGATGTCTAAATAGATAACCAATGGATATATATTTAAAAAAATCGTTTTGAAGGGCATCTTCGTTTAGTACATATAAATGAGATTCTAATATCCATGATAATTTTTTTTTTAAGTTTTTCCCCCAAATATATAGCTTCAATGTTCCGAGAACCGTATTAAAATGATTTGTGTATAGTCAGTGAATGGATTTGTTGTGGTAAAGACTTTGAATAGAAATTTACTTGAGAAAGCGACGTTATTCCAATGCTTTAGTTAAACCCGTTTCACTCCAAAACGCCTTGTTTTGCAAAACGCGCAACAATGTCTCATCGTACGGCGCACAAATAACCTGTTATTTGCCTGTGCCACTTTCTCCACTTGAAGCATTTGTTTGGCGAAATGAAACGATAGCCCACTTTCGAAAAGCGACTGTGATCCATCTAGATTTACAAGACTCCGCATTTCGGTTTCGAGTGACCGCAAATCGACTGCTGGTTTAGCGCGGCCCGTCTGGGGTCAAACACCCCCGTGCCAGGGGCGACGCTTGGTTGAAATTCAAGCTCGAAAAAAGAAACCGCGGTAGGGTTATTGTCGGCGCATTTTCTACAAGAAAAGGAACGCGACAATTATATAGTGGCGGGTTGGATTTCCTGTTGATTTTGGGTTTTTTTGCTTAAAATCAGCTATATTGCGGTTTGTGAAAAAATGGTGGTATTGTCATGACTTTGGTTAACGATTTTATTTACAACCCACACGCCTTTATACCTTACCTTATTATTTATTTGGACTAATTACATTACTGGTATTTAAATGTTTATTTTATGGTATTGTGTTAAATTGTTGATTTCATGCTGTTTTTTTTCTTTTATGCTTTGTTTTGAATGCCGATATTTTTTTCTTACATTGACTTTCGGTGACTACATAAAACTTAGGGAAAACTTGTAGGATTTAAATTGTTTTTTGTTTTTTTTATAGAAAACCACTTGATTTGTACAAATGGGACAATCGAGGGCCATCGGTCTGGCGTCGGCCGTTTTGGTGTCGAAGTGTGGACGGCGCCGTTAGGGCGCATTGTTTGGCCCTGTTTGTGATTATTGGTGGGTAATGGTTAGGGTTAGAAAATGAATTAGGGTTAAAATTATTAGAGGAGTTAGTTATGTACTTAGGGTTAGGGTTTGATGAAATGTTGTATAGGCCTGATTCCGGCCATTTAGGTCCTACTCTGACGGTACTAGGACTTATTCCGATTAATACGTTACTACGACTATTAGGCATTAGTCCTATTTTGGTCTTATTCCGAACTGTGTTTTACACGACGTTGATGTTGTTCCTGTTTCGATCTTAAGGTTGGAGTCCACTAAGTCAAGAAAGAGTTTAAACCAGTTTCTCGTAAATCCTTTTGAAAAAATCGAATAAAAAAATCGATTAAGTCGCACTGCATGCGCTGCTCAAGTTATTACGAAAGAAAACTGAGCTAAAGCCACAAGTTTGATGGTAGTATCTGTGTATTCAATGGACTCACAGCGTTGCATGCGCGGCTTTAAAGGAGTAAGACACGGTAAGAGAAATCAAACCACTCAGTATTGATTGAACGTCCAATCATTAGGTGCTAAAGTTATAAGAAACGTATACGAACAGACTAAGCTAAGTTCATGAGCTGAATTGTTTTGAAAGTCTGTGTGCCTACAGCGCAACATGTGTTTTTAAAAAGATGAAGAATACAACTTAAGAAATTTAATTGCCCGTGTAATCACATGTTGTATCGTTCGCCAAAACAGCTATGAGCAATGTTTACTTACAACTGTAGCTATAAGTTCAACTGCGGAATGGTTTGTAAATAGCTTAATATGCTCATCCGGAACTAGCCGGGTTTACAACTAAACAATGAGCATTATTCCACTTTAGGAATTTAGATAATGATGTAACAATTTGACCTCAAATGTTTGGATACAAAAGTTATCAGAATCAGAAACCTATTCAGCTTTTGCGGTAGTTGAAAAACGAGCTTCATTTGTGAATTTTTTGATACTTTGGCCGTAGTTAAAATGGAGCTTTATGTGTTGTATTTTTGATTGCTTAGAGAAGGCTAGTTTATGTGCTCACAGTGTTGCATGTTTGTCCATATAAAAAGCAAAAAAATTAGTAATTAAAATGAACATTAAAAGGTTCACCTCGTATCATGTGCTACTAATGGTATTAACATAGCGATTAAACCGCCTAAGCAGAGTAAACAGCCATGTGAGATCGTGGAATTCGCCAGACAGGTAGCGTAAGCCTCCTTACGGTGTGTGACATGTTTGTTAAAAACACGGGCGCCAAAGAAGGGTTTATATCGCGCTTGACGCTAAGTCGAACCTGCTGTCAATATCACTTCCTTAGGCTCAAGCTACGTTTAACCGTCTCAATGCCAGCAAGTGACAGTTTCCTTGTCAGTTTAGCAGAATTTTGGCGGAAATCGCACTTTGAGTTGCTAGCCTGCTGTCAAGCTTAAACAAGTTTAAAAGTGCTCAAAAAGTTCGCCTAGTCATTTTCGATCCAAAAATACGACTGGCGAAAGTTATACTTAGCATTTCAGGTGGGAAGTATGTATTTCGAAATGCCGCAGTCAATATAGTTTTGAATCTGCTGGATTTAAAAGTTTCGCTGATATTTTCACCGCCATGTTTCTTTTTGCAACCGCGATCGTAAAATGTACACCTTTCATGAACTTTCAAGTTAATGATTTATCGGCAACTATGTGCTTGCGTATCGAGAAAAGTCACCTTCTTGTCATTTTGGTTGAGTGAATCAACGCATTAGGATATTAATGAAGACTAATAAAATGTATTAAAAATTCGGATTAAAAGTACGCTTATTCATATTTAAATTCAGTTTCTTAAGACACAAATTTGGTGATTCATAAACTGCAGTGCCCCACGTCAAATTCAATATAATTGTACATTTAGGCAATTTGTACATATTTACATTCTAGGGTGCAGGTAAAACATCGCAGGGGTGTGACAGTTTGACGTCATTTAGTTACATACGCCACTTAACTTGTTGACATACATTTTTCATAAAATACCTACTATGAAATAAGCTGCTGCAAATAAAAGTGAATCTTCCAAAGCCTGTCAACCAGAAAGTAGCAATAAACCCTTGCACATATCAGCTTTTTGTCACAAGAATACTAGGCACCAATACCGCGTTATACCGAAAAAACAACAATAACACGTTATTCAAAACTCATTTGTAAAGAGTGGTATAGGCCCAAGAGGTTGGCCCTTGGGTCGATCGTGCTGTACTCTGTGCTTTAATGCCCTCGTTGAAAGGACTTGTTGAAAACGGCCGGCGAGTATAACTTGTCATTGTGCACTAGTGCCTCAAAATCAACAGTTCGCCATTGGAGTGGCCAAATGCAAAGGGGGGATGTGCTGCAGATTAACGGCGGTCGCTAGCCACTAATATACCAGAACGCAGAGCAGAAAATACATCAGCACGCCAGTCAGCAGCAGCCGAGAAGCGCTATCAAAGGCACCGCGAGATCTCGGTGATTAGAATTTGCGAGGTGGGGTCAAGTTAGGTAAAGTAGCATCGATTATTGGCGTATATCCACTCAGTTAGCGCGAGCGGCGACGGCGTACTGAACCCATTTGTAATTATTTGAATCGATTTTAGCGCGAGCGCGGGTCCGCCCCAACTGTAAGGTGTTGCAATCGGCTTCCAGACCAGATGCAGTCGCGATAAGAAGGCCTAAGAGACAGGGGTGACTAACCTATGGCTCGTGAGCCAAGAGTGACGCATTGAGGGGTACAAGTGACGCTTTCCAACCCAGAGATAACGTAACAAAAAGCATGTATGCTCGTCAAAATTACACCAGCCAAGTTTTTAGAAAAGGACAACAGGAGTTTTGAGAACCTATGACCAGTGTTGTAAACAATTTACTTTGATATTACTGAAGTCATAATGGCCCATCAGAACAAGGAGTTAAAAAAGGTGCATGTAAACAAAATGTTTGTCACTTCTCACCCCAAAGATCCAATATAGCAGTAGTCTCCAACCTGTGGGTATAAAAGACTGCATAAAAAATTAGTGCGTTTAGCTCCTAAGAGCTGCCAGGTTTCAAAGGTTTAAGCACATATTTACTTCTGGACTTCGATGCAATCGATATACCCGACTGTGTTCAGTTTTGTGAATTAGCTACCCTTTATGGCCTTGGAAAGCGGAATTCGGCGCACTGAGCATATTAAAAACGAAACAACAGCATATTATGCTTATTCAAGCGGGGCCGCGTTTGCAAAAACTAGTGGATACTGTACATGCGCACCGTCGCACTGAGGAGCCACTAAATTGTTATAATTTACGCGGATTCGCTAGTGTTACGTAGTTCTAGCATTCTGATTTCATTTTATTTAAACTCGTGTCGTCTATTAAAAAGGTTGGAGACCCCTGCAATATAGGCCGCGGGGCCAATACATTACCTTCATAGAGCGTATAAGTCTTTGGTCGCTGTGCCAATACCCAGGCGAAAAAAACGCATTTTTTCAATAAGCCTTTTACGCGTTCGCGGCTGAGGCAATCGCATTGCAGCTGTGCTAGATCTGAAGTGCAGAGCTCTATGGTGTGCGAGCGATTTATAATCCCTGCTTGATATCGAAGGTCTGACGCACGCTTGCTATAGCATGAGCCCCTTGCTTGTGCAGAAAAACAGCTTATACGGCTACGCTCTAAGTTGAGCGTTCGCTTGGAGCGAGAGAGACACAGGTTGCTGCAAGGTTGCCACGAAGTTTTTGAAGTTTTAAAAGTCTGTGCATATTCTTGAATTGATTTGTGTATATAAAACTCAAAAGTCCTTGAAAAATCCTATTTCTTAATTCTTTTTATGCGCAGCTTATGTGTTTAGAAAGTGCCGTATTGAAACAATTTAGTGAAGCTATTTGTTTATTGTGTTGTACATGGAATTTATATTGTTTACCTATAGAATTATTTTTAACACACGTCTGATTTGGGTTTTCCAAAACAAATCTTAGAAATTTGAAATGAAAATATATTTTATAGATAATGTGTCAGCCTAGTGGTGCCTTTAGGATCGCGGTTGGATCATTTAATGCTCAGTTTTCCAAGGTACTTCTTTCAAGATTAAAGGAAAATCGTTAAAAAAGTACTTTAAATAGCATTGATCCTTGGTTCTTTGCCAGGTTACGCGTATTTACTTTTATTTCCTGGCTTTCAGGGAGGCACGACTTTAGCCGCGCTGCCCAATGTGTCGCGGTTATTGCTGCATTAGCACCGCTGTCGTTTGTACGACGCGTGTTGCGCTCAAATAACCGCGCAAGACAAGATGCAGTCGGCAAAACCACCGAACTTGTTAAGTGGGTGTTTTCTATTATGCTGTCGTACAACAGAGTAAGTTTGCAGGAACGTGAGTTTAAAGTTTAGAAATAAAGGTTGACGTGGCTTCTACAAGGTATATTATGAGCCTAACCTTCCTATCTTTTCCGACATCTTGCCAACGCACTGGCCCCCGGTCGCCAAAAGGATTGTTAGGGATACTTAAATACGCCATCCGACAACAATTAGAACAAGAGTTTATGCAACGAACTTCGTTATTTTTAAACAAAACCTTAACTACGAATATAACAGAAACAGCAAATATTTGTAGAAGAAAATAGTCAGTTGTCCCAAAAGAAAAGTAGATTTTCTTTTAAAAAAAGTTGCAATCAATTTAAAGTTTTCCAATGTAGTAAAGAAACTAAAACTTTTGTTTTTTTAGCTACTCACTACAAACGCCTATAGCCAAATAGGACAAATTTTCCCGAAACTGAAATCACAAAAAGCGCTCATTAAAAAAAGCGCCCGAAGTACGTCACAAAGGCGCCAGCAGAAATGGCGCAGGTGACCCTGACCCTCACGGGCCCCCAGTGCAACTCCTCGTCACCCTTCCAGGCAAACTGCAGCGACCCCGCCCCCGACCCGCCCCTTTTCGCAGCCCTGGGGTCCACAGATCTGCATGAGAAACAAGAAGGCATTTCGGACCTTTCACTGGTCATCTGCTTTGTGGCTTCACTGGTCAGTGTGGCCACTTTCGTGGGCAATTTCATGGTCATCGCGGCATTCCAGCGTAATAAGCGACTTCAGACGCTCACGAACTACTTCATCGTGAGCCTGGCGTGCGCCGATGCCCTCATTGGACTTGTGTCCATGAACCTCTTCACCATCTACATCGTCCAGGTGAGTTAGTCTGTGATTTTGTAACTCTGTGTCTCTGTGTGTGCCTGTAGCGCTGAACAAGGTGGGATTTTTTCAGGTGAATAAGTTTTAGTACAAGGTAGAAATTGAAATGAAATCTTGTTAGACGTAATAAGAACATCAAAGGCCATACAGAAGTAGAATCATTATAAACGTTTCGCATCAATCTTTATTCATTTTCAACATCAAAAACTTGTTACTGTTATGTGTCTGAAACAAATGATCTCAGAACAGGCGAATGGGCGACAGCTCGCAAGAGTTTGTCCGGACAACTTTAATCGATTCAAACCACGCCATTTTATTGGGATGCAAGTATATTTTGGAGCATAATGGTTGGAGGTATTAGTTAGACGTAGTAAAAATATCAAAGCCCATATAAATGTGGGTAGCATTTTAAACATTTTTTTAATAGTTTGGGAGGACAACTTCACTTAATTAAAAACACGTTTTTTCGTTAAAAAAATGTTTGCTCTTTGGTTTTGCACTTTATTAGTTTTTTGCGCCTCCAACCCTTTGAAGATGTTAAGAACCGCCGGTGATGTCAATTCCGAATTTTCAACTTGATATGTTTAACGACTGTGGCCTAACGGGCGCCTTTTGCAAATAAAGGGCGGCAATAAATCCGAATTAAAAGCAGTTACTTTTTTGTTCGAACTAAAATTTATAAAATTAGCCGTTTTACTAGATGGTTAAAATTTAAAGAGATATATATATTTCGCCATAAAACGTCATAAGAAGAATCGTTTTATTGGAATACTAGTCACTCAATTAAATGGCATGGCGAAACATATAGCTACTTACAACAACTCTTAAATTGCTCGACTTTGATTCGGGTTTTAGTTTGTTCAGTCCGGTCTATAACTTGCCAGGTCTACATTGCGCTATACATACACATGGAACTTGTCTAGACTGAAGACATAACACATCCTTCGTTTGTGAATTGATGTGTTCTTTGTCAGTCGCATGCTAAGTTGGCCAGAATAATCATTACCAAATAGGCATTCACCTGTGAAAGGTTCAGCGTTGATTTTGCCACACGAAATATATGCAGCTTTCAACAAATTACAAATTAGTGCCTTGAGGCTTTCAAATTTTAAGCAAGCAATCTTAGGTAAAAAGCAAAAAACATGTTGGCATTTCGCAAAAGTAAATACCCCAAACTGTATTTCTTGCCTCTTTGTAACTCCCCCCCCCCCCCGAACAGTCATACGGTGTCGTAAGATTAATTGATTAGACTTCCTGTTATGACGTAACTGGTGACGTCATCTATGAAAGTTTTCATGCGACTTCCGAGGGGCTAGATCACAGATGTTATTAAACACATGTTTGTGTGTGTCTTTCATTCATTTTCATGCGATACGATTAAATTTGTTTTCAGGGTTGCTAATTAATTCTCCGGCTATATGGAAAACTTAGATTAATAACAATTGCGCCCCACCTTTTATAAATGATTCTTGAATTACTTCTCCTTTACATTAACTGAAGATGATACGAGCTCGTTTCAAAGCGTCTTATTTAAGTGATGTCGATCTATTCGACTCTGAGGCTTTGCAATTCATTATCAAGCTACATTACCGATCCGTGCGTATTTAACATACATTTGTAAAATATTCAACCTTAGTTACTTCAGGAAACGAGAAGGTTTCAATGATACATTAGGACATCCAACTGCGTCTATTAACTTTTCTATTGATTCGCTTTTAATGACTCCGAAAGGCCATTAAATCCCACATCCACAGGTAACCGTGGTCGCGGGCGCCAAATATGTGACAATAAGGATCAATTCGCTTTAAAACACTTACCGCGTTCTGGCAGTGTTTGATTAGTTTGATTTTTGAAACGTTTGCTAATGCATCAGGCATCTATAAACCATTAGACCGAGGCAGTCGTATTAAGTCTGCTCATTATACAACGGATGAGTAGGTTCAAAGGTCAACGATGTAAAGGTCAAAGGGGCAATGATCAAAGACCAACTGGGTTTAACTCGATCATCAACTCATTAAACCAACAGTTCGTTTGGTAAGTTGAGTTGGTCTGCGTTTAATTGCATTATGGAATGACGTGGAATGGTGATCACTATGTTAGTTCGCTTTTCAAATTTCGTCATAACATTACAGTTTATTTGATACGACATGTTTCAGTTTGAATAAAGGTTTTATCTGCTAAAAAGAAGTTCTTCTGGTACTGACGTATATGTTGCAATCTGAAGCAATTTCCCTTAAATGTAATTTTTTTGAGTTGTGATGGAAAAACTTTACCGAAGATAATACAGCGTTATCAAACGAATCTTTATTTGTTTTGCTTAATTAATGGACACTTTTTTTAATTATTTGTGCCGCACTTAATGTATTTCCATCATGGTTGATGCCATAAAACCTAAATAAACGTGGCACTAATGACAAATCGTATTTCACTGTTGACAAGCTTTCGCACAACCGTGCTTCATCAGGCCAGAGAAAGAATACCATATTTTCTGTGAACATAAAACGATTTTAAGTAACTAAGACCATTAAATTAAACGCAGATTTGAAGTACAAACTTTAAAGCGTTCTTACCAAGTGTGTAATCAATATTCGCGCTTTACTCCGTAAAATCAACAAGCAAAACATGATATCCGATCGACATTTCGCTCTTAGGGGAACACAGTTTTAATTATTCCTGACAAGGTTAGAGTCAAGCCGTTTGGCCCGCGCCATAATCTCAAGATTTGTTTTTTTTTGTAATTATCGTTACCTTAGGCTCGTCAGTGCAGCAATCAGCTTTGGCGATAATCTTGATGCGTAGGAATTGTGCCTATGCCTGTTGTTAAGCATATTGTAACAAGTGAGCCAGTATTCTAGGTTTGAAGTTGGTGACTGATTAAAAATTTAGCGGTTAATTTGCTAAAAAATAGGTTCAGTTTTCGGCATACAATAACAAATTCTTTGCTATTTAGTAATTTTGCTGATATTTCAAGAAGATCATACAAAAAAGAAGTAGCCTTTTAGTCATCAATATAATTCAATACCTCAAAATATGCTGAAAATGAATAGAAAGATATTCGAAACGTTCAAAATGCTACAACTATACTTCTATATGGTCTGATATTCTCACTACGTCTTACTGTAACTTCCAATCATTATGCTTCATAATATGTTTCGGAATTGAAATATTATTTTTGCGTTTAATGCAGTTAAGAAAAAATTGGGTGTGTGTCTATTTATTAAAGAAATACGAAAAAACTATTACGTGACAGTCAACTGTTTAATGTTCCTTGACCAGCTTTCAACGGTCTATTTCAGCCTCGTTGGTTTTTTGAACCTCACGTATTGTTTTTGAACCTAGGTATGCGATAAAGTACAATACATGTCAAACACAAAAAATCGAAACACTTAAAAAGTCTAGTGGCTTCATGGACGGGCGTTGCTCACCCAAATAAGCCACAAGCAATTGGTTCGACTTCTTTCGAGCCAATCACAGCCAAAACCAAAACACGTCGCGAATGATTAGGCGCGGGGGCAAAATCGACCTTATTGATCAGTGGGAGCAAGCAGCAATCGAAAAATGTCCGCAAAATGAAAACGGTTTCCATCAAGGAACCAGTATATTTAACAAGGCAATTTTGAAATGACAAAATTCCCAGTCAAGTCATTTGCAAAATAACTTAATTCCAATAAGTTAAGTCTTTTTGAACATGATAAGTCAAGTCACACTCACGTTATTTGCCAAATAACTTAAGTCCATGTCAAGTCGGTAGTCCAAAAGACTTAAATCAAGTCAATTCATTTACCAAAAATACTTAAGTCAAGTCAAGTCATTTTATCATAACTACTTAAGTCAAGTCAAGTCAAGTCATTTTACTAAAACTACTTAAGTCAAGTCAATTCATTAGAAAAACAGTGATTTAAGTGCACTTAAGTCAAGTCATCATTGAATTAAGTCATTACAACAATGGGAGTAAGCATCACCAAATGCAAACAACCGAACCCTCTATAATTATTTCCTCAGGGTGAATGGACGCTCGGACCTGTGTTGTGTGATATCTGGTTGTGCGTCGACTACGTTTCCAGCAATGCATCGGTCCTTAACCTGGTCGCAATCTGCCTGGACCGCTACTTTGCCCTGTCCCGGCCCTTCAGTTATCGTGTCAGACGCACCAAGAAACGTTGCTGTGCCATGATCGCTTCGGCTTGGCTCGTCAGTCTTGTGCTGTGGGTGCCTGCAATCCTGCTCTGGCCTATTGTTGAGGGTAGGTGTAATTTATCTGACTCTTTATTCTGCCAATTTTGGCTTGGTAGGCAACGCGGAGGTTAAGTGTAATTTATCGGTGATTTGCACCTTTTTTATTAATTTTCGCCAGTTAGGCAACGCGTATGGTGCTCGTATTGTAAAGATGTACTCTTGCGTATGTCGAACATAGGCGTGATTTATTGGTGTTTTAAACCCTTTTTTCTATCAATTTCGGGCAGTTAGGCAACGCGGTTTGTACGGTTTAAATAAATGCGCTGGCCTATTTTCTAAGGATATAGGTGTCGCAGCCGGTAAACGTTTTGTCGTTTGTCGAATTTTTTAGTTTATTTTAAATTTAATAAGAATAAATTAACAAGCGTTTAATTACTTCGATTTAATTTGGATACAAAATACAATTATTGTACGACGCTCTTAAAAAACCCAAACGACGCACCAGGGCATAGGAACGCACAGATTAAAAAACCCTGGGCTAGAGGTTAAATGCGAGTTGTTTTGCGAATCCTGTGCCCTTCGAGTCGTTTAGGTAATGTTTTCGAAAAGCAGCTTGTTGACTTTGCATTTTCAGCGATTTTAAACACGCGTAGCATCTTTAGTTTCGCCTGGTTGCTCGCGTGTTATTTGCTTAAACTTTCGGCGCACGCAATCTACCTGAAAAAAGAGCGATGGTGCTTGATCGATTTTCGAACCGCGATATTGTTTGAAGTGGCCGAGGTACTTAATCAGGAGAGCATAGCACATCTTTTATTTCGTATAAATACTGCAGTTGACGCCGCAAAATACGTTGTCACCAACCATATGCCTATAAGCTGTCGAGTTTTTAGCATTTAGAGCAAACTCATTTTAACGCGCCCAATGAATAGATTTTTGGTTTTGGCTTGCAGGGTCCAAGGTCAGCATAATTTTTTTAAAGATAACGTCATAAATTGACGTCGTAAAATAAAAAAGTGGCTCCCCAAAAACTAGTCGATGTCCTACCAAAGGGGCCACGAACCCCAGTTTAAGAACACTTGCATCAAAAGCTATATGAACAGGGGGTTCGATTGAAGCCAATAGTCCCTCTCTAAATGGCTTTTATTTGGAAAAATAGGGTTACAAACTTGCATTATATCCACTAAAATGAAATGAACAGGTCTTTGTCGTGATTAAAAAGTACTTCCGTTTTTAATCAATACGCAACACTAGTGTTTCTCTAAGATGCAAACCTGCGCAAATCAGCATCACTAGACCATTTATGCAGCTAATTCAGTGTGCGCCTTGTTCGGAATTTGACGGATTTATTTTTAATTTACTAAATGGCAGACACTCTTCAGCCTGAGCTTCAAACAATTTACGCCAAACATTTGACATGTATGAAAATTAATAAGAGGGAACACTAAACATTACATGAAATATAATGTGAAAGTTTTTCAAAGCTTAAAAACCTATATAGACACTCTTAAGTATGTTAAAAGTTTGAACCCTAAACAGTTTTTGTTGCCAGATTAACAATAAGTTGACCTGCTAAAAATTAAATCGTCGCCATTCTCACTTAACAAATGCAAATTCTTTGATGCAATGGGTTCAATTATAGACGTGCCAGTACTTATAAACGGCAAATCAACTTTAATTGTAAACCATGCCCCTGGGTGTTCTACGTTTTTTTCACTTGAGCTCTTTCTGGTTTTCCGAATAAGTATTGATCATCGCTTCGCTTTATCGTAAGCAAACGTTCTAAATCAGTGCTTCCCAACCAGTATATCGCAACCCAATGGTGGGTCGCGAAGCTATTTCAGGTGGGTCGCGAAGCATTTTGAAATGTTACAATTTTGTTATTTCGGGAAATTAATGGACTATGACAACGTAACATTTATGCAACAATGTAACAAATACGTAACAATTAGATGTTTTGTGCCGCATTAACTATTTCAATATATACGCCAATAGTAAAGATCCAGGTTTTATGTAAATGTTAATCTCATTTCCTCATTAAGTTGTTTTTTATTCGTTTGGTAATATCTCATTGTGGGTCGCACAATAAAACTTGCATTAAAGGTGGGTCTCGAACTGAAAAAAATTTGGAAAGCACTGCTCTAAACGATGGTGGTGCTTATATTGTGTTAAGAAGTGCTTCGATATTGTGAAATGGACATAGTTCCAAAGTAATACACAGTTAGTGGTCAATAGGCACAAGTTTTCCGATACCGACATCCGATATTTTGGACACAAGTATCGCGCTTTAATGAGATACGAAATCATTTCATAACTACATTGTCAAAAAAAAAAAAAAAAAAAAACTATATTGTCAAACAAGCAAAACTGATAAATTGCTACTAGAAATACCTTGTCCGGGTTATTTAGCCAAATATGCTTCAGCGTTAACCAACTATTTTTCGAAAAAATACCCTTTAAGGTAAAAATCGCATCATTTGATCGCAAATCATGGCTGAGATCCACTAACTTATTGGTATTAGGTCGGCAGCCATACGTTTCTAGTATCAGAGTAGTACCGATAAAGCCGCTTGGCCTGGGGTATCGGCTCCGATCACTTACCTAGTGGTGGAGTTATCGTTGAATATTGGCCGTTAATTTAATTTCAGTTGGTTTAGGCGTGCTTGTTTTCAAAGCGTGTTTTATGCTGCACTGGTTCTGGACACCTTCGAAATCGTTGCCTGATAAAATGAGTTCTTAAAGATGTGGCAACTCCCTTTGTTTGAGTTTTAGTAATATAAATAATTTTGAGGGCTTGTGTACTAGTTGATATTATCGTACAGATTGGATTGTTGGAATAATATTGTAGGACATATTCTTATTAATTTCATTGTGATAAAATACTGATTTTTGGTTATTTATTTTTATTATGTTATATATTCTGTTTGATTGAAATTGATTTCTAACAAGCAAAGAGGTTGAGCCAAGTAAACTTATTGCATATTTGTTGCTCTATTGCACATTGTAAGAGACACAGATTTTGTGAAAACATGGTAGTGTTAAAAACAACTTGGTTACCAGCATAAGATAAGCCCGCACGCCCCACACGGTTCACAAAGGTTCAATGTTCGCACCTGATTAATTACTCGGTTGTCCAAACGACACTTGTACCACAATCGAGTGGCCAGCTTACGTTTTTGGATCCTTTGAACATCAGTAGCAACTAGCAATCCAATCGCGCCAGAAATCGAAACACGTAAATCGTAAGCCACTGAGGGTGGATTAAGATTTTTCAAAAACTGAAGAGGGCATAATTAATTTTCTTTCATCATCATTTGCATATATTTTTATCGTGTTATACATTTTGCTTAGGGCGGACTCAGGATTTTTTAGAGGGGGAGGGGCGAAAAGTCAGCTTGGTGGACTGTGGCTCTTATCCCAAACTTTAAAAAAAAAGGTCAACAAAGATCTAAAAACAACTGTGTTAAAACACAGAATTTTGCATTAACGTCCAAATCGCCATCAACCGTTGAAAAAATACAAATACGGCTTTACACAAAACAACACTTTGCACTATAGCTGCACTGAGCTGAGCAAAGGTTAACTTGCATTTAAACTCTATTGTTTCGAGCTTTTCAAGCTTTGCTAAACTCAAGCCCCGTGCAGCTGGAAAAAAATACGCTTTGCTAAACTCAAGCCCAGTGCAGCTATAGAAAAACGTTACGTTTTGGAGCAATTCTTACGCCTAGCTCAGCGCAGCTGTGGTGTAAACGGGCCTTAAATTTCGACTTTTGCTGGTTAATGTATCAAATAGCATTTCGGGCGACTTTTACTTTACGCAGTACAGTTCTAAAAATATGTCACTTCAAGGAATTGCCTGAATAGACAAGATAGTTCGCGGACAGAAACTAGTTTGGGGAACCCTGAACTATAGTATTTCCGCTGTTGGCGTTCATCCGTCGGCATTGACGTTCGAATATGAGTAGCACCGAACAGGGGTTGAATGGATTCAATCTTTTCAAAAATGAGATACGTGCTCCTTTCGGCGGAAACGAATCTGAATCAAGTCAGTTGGCGCCATTTATGCAGGCGGCACGTTTATGCGCGCGAAATTAGGAAAGAATTCAACGAACGGCCTGCATTACGTTTGTATGGGTGTCGGAGACGCTGGTGTCGAACTAACTGACGGATATTGCTGGTCAATAACTTGTTTCGAAATTTTTAGAAATACAAAAATCAATCGAATCGGATTGAATAACTGTAAACTGAGTTGAGCCACATTACAAAAGTTTCCCTTTTTAATTTTTAATAAGATGCTTTACATTTTATTTCGATTTAAGTTTGGATAATATATAAGGTGAGTACCTGTGAAATATTATTAATAATAGAGTAAGAGAAAGGGAAATTACCAAAAAAAAAAAAAAAAAAATACCATTCTTTATATTGCTTTCTCTAAAGTAACCAAGATCATTGTCAACAACAAAACCGAATAATTTATCTGGAGACAAAACCGAATAATTTATCTGGCATTTTAAATTGTGATTTTAATTAATAACACAAAATCTTTGAATCTTTAAAAGTACTTTAATGTCTTTGAATCTTTCATACTTTCATATTGAAAAGTCTCTGAAAAGCCCTATGTTTTATTAGAAGACGTTGAATAGTTTTTGATTTATTTTTTATATGTCCAACTTAAGTTGTGCGTATAGAAAGTGCCGTGGAAAACCCAAAGTTGACCATGGCAAAAAACAAATACCAATCTTTATACTGCTGTCTCCAAGTAACTAAAAGCATTATTAACAACAAAACTGAATCATTTATTTGGAGTCTGGACATGTGCCTGGCATTTTAAATTGCGATTTTAATTAATAACACTAAGTCGTTGTATTTCTTGAACTTGAATGTCTTTGAATTTACTTGCATATTGAAAAGTCTTTGAATATTTTTTTTTTAATAATTTTTATGTCTAACTTAATGTTTAGAAAGTGACGTCAAAAAAACAAAGTTCACTATGACAGTAATACTGTTTTGTTTTTAAATTATAAGAAATAAACGTCGATCAAACCTTTTTTAATGTCCAAAAACAATTTTTTTAATTAATTAAAGTCTTTAAATGTGTTTGAATATCGATCTGTGTGGCAAACCTATAATAGTTGTTGGACCAATCCCATTTATTATAAAAACGCATTAATTCGACAAATGAAATATTTTCGAGATTACACCAAATCCGTTCAAAACTCGAACCGATCATCTCCCAATTTCTTAAACTATATTTGTTTTTCCAGGCAAGCGAACGGTGAAGTCGAACGAGTGCTATATCCAGTTCATCGAGTCGAACCCGATCATAACGATATGCACAACGATGGTTGCCTTCTATATACCGGTCGTACTCATGGGAATCCTAAGCTTCAAGATCAACGCTGTGGGAAAGAGAAGCACAAAGTATTCGAGAAGATTCCGCAACGTTCGAAGGCACTCGTCGGCCAGTCGAGACTCGGTGAGTAATCAAGTAGGAAAACTCTACTCGTTCGAAAAAAAAAATTAAAAAAAAATTAAATTTTTTTTCGGAAAAATTTTTTTTTCTTATTAAGACCTACTTGCAGTTTCAATTTGGTGATTTTTTGCCAAATATTTACGTCGGCCAGTTGCGACTCGGTGAGTAAGCGAGTAGGAAAAAAAACTCGTTCAACTCAGCAAAAAAATTGTTCTTATTAGACCTACTGGCTTAATTTGGTAAATTGCGACAAATATGTTACACGCTGAAAACAGAAAACCATATATAAATATTTCAATTTTCAAAAAGCGTTCATTCTTTAAATTTTGCGTCTTATGGGCTTTGATACTCTTAAAGTCATTGATTTGACTTAAGTCCGCTTAAGTCACTTTTTTTAAATGACCTTAAGACTTGAATTAAGTCTTTTGACCAAAATGACGTGATTTGACTTATGTCTTTTGGACAAATGACTTGGCTTGTGACAAGTCATTTTGTCACATAACTTTAATTAAGTCAAATAACTTAATTAAATGAAGTGTTTTTTATTAAAATTTATCTCAAGTTTTGCACATTAAACTCTTTTATTGCTTTATTTTGCGTTTGTGTTACAAGTTTACCAAATTTAATAGTTTAACAGTTTACTTTTATGTCAATAATATGACTTGAAATTGACTTGCTCTCATAAAGATGGACTGGGACTTGACTTGGGCAACGACTTGGACGTAAGTTATTTTTCAAATGACTTGACTGGGACTTAAGTCATTTCAAAATGACTTGTTTACAACACTGCTACGTAAAATAGATGTTTTGCCTTGAGCAGTGTCCAGTCATCTAAATTAGCTTATCATACAGATGGCCGAGGATTCGCGAACCGTTCCAAGGGCGGACGAGATGCAGACGGCCAGTACATTGGGCGGGACTCGTCGAAACAGCTGCAACGACCTGCCATCCCTACACTGCCAGCTCCATCGCAACATCCTCAGCACATTGAACGCGGTGGGAAGAAAACGGATAACCGCCCGAGCTGGAAGACAGAAGACCACCAGGCTCCTCCTGGTCATTTTCCTAGTCTTTGCGGTCACCTGGGCTCCCTACAATGTCCTGGTGGTGCTATCGTCACTTTGTAGCAGCAGCTGCGTTAACAAGACACTCTGGAAGCTCTCATACTGGTTGTGTTACCTTAACTCGACCATTAACCCGGCCTGCTACGCCTGCTGTAGCCCAGAGTTCCGCAAGACTTTTCGCCAGTTCTGCTGCAGATGCTGTGCGTTTACCAGCCGCTCCAGGGAAACTGAGACGAGGTGACCGGCAAATGTTTTTTTCTCCGCGCTTTCGCTGTTATTTTGCCGCGACTACGATTGAATTAGTTCGGCTTTGACTCAAACTAAAGCAACGGCGGGGATTCGGGAGCCAAAAGCCGGCGGAAAAGGTCGCACGCGCCAAAGCTTGTCGATAATGTTTGAATGAGATTTTTTTTTAACTTATTTGCGGCAAATTTGAATGTGGCTTCGTGCGCTTACAGTTGCCCTCATACAACTTGGGTTTGGTTTGGGGTATGGGGCTCTGACAAAAATAGGGCAGAAGCCGTGCAATAAATCGAAATATCACGGAATGGATCTCATTATAGAGATTAAAATGACTATTCTGTGATTTTTACTACTTAATCTACGTATAACGATATGAACACCAACGTCCAACGGTGATCATCAAATTTAAAATTAAGTTTTTCAAATCAAAGTTTACAGAAAGCTAGAATATCACAAAGGTGACCAATACCAATAAATATTCCATGATTTTACTGTTTAATCTGCGTATACCATGCGTATGGCGAAAGTGGGATTAGCAAATTAAAAATATGTTTTAGATCGTAATAGTATAGTTATCAACATAAGCAATGCCATATTAAACGCTTGTGGTTTTAAAAATTGTCTGACAATAGTTTGAAAGAATATGTACAGCTGTGGCAGAATTCATAGATTTGTTACTGAATTTATAGCGTCCATTTCATTCGTTGCGCTTATGTTGTTTTTTGAGTACTTTTGTCCAAAATTTCGAAACGGGGAAGTTTTTTTTTTAATTCGTTTGATTTGCAATAATTTTGGGTATAAAGATCGAAAATAACCGGACACGTGTACGAAAGAAAATTATGGGCTCAAAACTAAATATATAGCTGCTTTAAAATACCAACCTGTAGAGTTATAGTTATAAATATGGTTTTAAATAGATATTTATTTAGATGTTTATGCGATAAAAATTTTGTTCTTGCCCTAAATTTTCGAAAATGTTTCGAGTAAAATCACTTGCGCTCGTCCATTTCGAAAACAATTGAATGGGTGTCGTCTTTAAAAGAAAATTCCTTTGCGGTCTATAAAGCAGTTTCCAACCAGTAAGACGCCTACCACTAGTGGTGTGAGACGGCTTTTGCGTGGTTTTAGGTTTTATGCCAAGCTCAAATAAACTAACGATAGTGGATTAAGATTGCGGTCGCAAACAGTAAAAAAAATATTTTTTTGCCAATTTTAATCGACATCTGCGTGAACCTTTAGGGGAATTTTTCTATTAACTTTTTGTAAAACAAAGTTAAACACAAAATGGTCACTTTTAAATCAGATTGAGTTCGACGTTTATCTGGCAAGGGTCAAGGTTATTTCCAATATAATACATTCAGTATAACATTCTAAACCTGGTGATATACACAATGGCGGCATCACGCCACCAATTGGTACTAGACCAGAAAGGTTAAGTACCAGAATATAAATGTATACCAACACTACGCAGGAATATAACTCTATGAAATGCGATTTAGGCGCCCAAGCTACGTTTCCGTTTACTTGCAATCCCGAAGCGTGTATACTTAAAGCCTTAAGGCGCACACTTGGACAAATCCGATCGATGGTTGGGCGCCTGGGTTGCTTACAATCCCAGGATTAATTTTGGATGGGCAACTTGTACGAGCTGCTTGTAACGCAAGCTACACGGAAGCGCAATTACCGGCCTGCAGCAGTTTTCGTCAATAAACAATAGAGTTGTCCGATAGTAGGGTTGTATCGGTGCCGATCCAATACAAGATTAGTTTAAAAGTTTTAGCCATGGTTTGCAATCTAACTTAAGGTTTTTGCTATAGGTATTTTCAAATAAAATTGGACTTTAACAATATAGGTAACTATATTTTTTTAGCGTTAAAACACTTGTTTGTTTAACAACCTTCTAGCATTACGTTGGCATGTTTTAATTTGCCTGATTTTGCCTAGTTAATCACAGTAATGACATTTAGTAGCGGATCAAACCAGGGGTAACAATGCTACAAATATCGAGACGTCAACATTTTGGGTAACTTTTGCTCATCAAACCCGCTAAACATTGGTTTTGTTGGCCTGTATAACGTATGACATTAAAACATGGGGCTGTATAACATTCAGTTTGGGGACACCTTTTTTCGTTTTAAAGCGTATATGTGATTTGTCGTCGGTAAATATATTGCTTTATTTGTTAAGTCCATGACCAGCATTCAAAGGTTTGAAAACGCCCAAGCGATTTTATCTAACCATTTCATTTAAACATTCTTTCAGTTTATCGATAAAAACCTAAGCTTACTGCGCTAAATCATTTGGTGAGCTGTTCCCTTGTATGTTTGCCTATTTTGTGGACATATCTAAACGCCCTGAACTTATTAGTTAAAATACCCTAGAAGCATTTTGGAATGCGGGGGTTCGTTGCAATTTTAATTAACATTTAAAAGCATGAAATTGTAAAATGCGATAAAAATCAACGTACTTTTCCTTTTTGAAAATTCGACAATATTTTAAGCCATTAATAGTGTAACTTAAAATAAACATGTCTAATTCATCAAATACTCGAAATTTTGTATTTTAATAAAATGCTCGAGAGTAGTATTTTGTATTACAACACTCGCCAAATGTACGGTTTGTCCTACTGTATACATAAACGCCAGCCTTGTTGTACAAGGTCTTTTTACACAGCTCTTATTACGCACGCCACATACACTTACCGCAAGCTGGCTCCTATCCCTACCGCAATAAATATACCACAAGTCAGCAGACAGATTTTTATTGTTCACTCTTTCTTCAACCGTGTTTTCTCGTCGGAGCTTTACCCGTTTTTTCAATCTTCAAACGAAATCTATTTCGTCTTACACTTGTAATTTATTTTGTTCATTTTATTTTTATTTTACGTTCTTTCTCTCAGTATCTCTGTACATCTCAACCCATTTTATAAATAAAATATATTATAAGAAAGCTATTGTTGTGATATTGCCACGCCCAAGTTAAAAAAAAAGTACATATAAATACCTCTTCAGGAAATTAATTTCCAATAAAATTTAATCTTGACTGGTGAGGCCCTATTTTTATTATTTAAATGTTATGCGAAGAAACTATATTGGTCGTATTACGTGTTGCATGTTATAAATTCAAATAAATTAGGAATTTACAGGGCGAATCAATGTATAAGCGAGACAAGATGGATATTTTCAGACCCGACTTGTCTTCGTTATTTATAATCGAGCTATATATAAAGCATCCCTTGGCTTAGACAAGCAACCAACTCAATTCCCGTTTGACAAATTGACAAGCAACTTCCAGCTTTACAAATGCCACTTCCCTTTACTGAAGCTTCGAGGACATTTATTTAACCCTAACCAAGGTTGTCATACTCGCCTTATTTCAACGGATTGGCCCAATCCACTGGTTCTTAACCTTCGCGTCCCTGTCGAACCCTCGTTTGTACGCGCTATGCGCAAAATCGAATGATTTCTAACTCTCTAGCAAAATAAATGCACTGCTGATTTTAGAGTTATCTGTAACTATGGGTTTATAGTCATCCCCAACTGTTCAACGTTTAGTCATTAATAGCTGCTACATTAAGGTAAAAAAAACGCCGAATTTTAATACTTTAACTTATACCAGTCAAAACAAGAAAAACGCAATTGTTTTTGAGCATAATGATTGGAGGTTGTAGTAAGACGTAATAAGAATGTCAAAGCACATACAGAAGTAGGTGGCATTTTGAACGTTTCGAATAACACTTTATTCATTAGTTTTTTTTATTTGGCGCTCTCATTATTAATTAAGGTTACTTTTTTGACATCACGTTATCGGCTACGTTCTGGTAACTCCAAAAAATTATGCTTGAAACACCACTTAACGTTTAATTAGTTCCATTTTGTCTCTTAACCTTTGCTACCATGTCAAACCCCTGTATATTATTCTGCCAGCTTTCGTTAAATCCTTAAATTTCGCTCAGTATCTGTTTCTTTTTCCCAGGTTGTCTTCATAGCGGGGCGTACACCATATGATATTTCTTTAGGACTCAAGGATTGACTGAAAGATTTACAATTATATAGGGTGTCATTAAAGACTGGATCGAAATCGCTAGCGGACAGAAAATCGTGGTTATAGTAATTATAATCCCGTTCAATTTCGGGTATTTTCTTTTAAAAACAAGTTTAGTCCATTGCAATACAGTTGCAAAATCTTCTGTTTTTTACAGCTCTCGTCCGACAAACAGCGACGAGAATATTTTAATTATATGGGCCGAAAATTTATTTTCGGGACATATCCGACGAGAATATTTTAATTTTTTTTATTTTAGTTTTTTGAAAATTGCAGAACGTGTCTGCAAATAAAAAAATATTTAAAGACTCATTGCAATGCCCTACTTCACCGAAATCTTAGTAAAAGGCAAAATATTTACACGTTGTGAAATGAGACCAGAGCGCCTAGTGGCTTGGTATAAAAAACGAATGCGACATCATGCGGCAACTTGCTGTGTTGCATACCAGCCACTAAGTGGTGCTAAATATTCGCTCAGCAGCTAAAAGTGGCTTGCGCGAGTACATCGCAAAAAAATCGTGTGAATAGATATTTAGCCTCTGACCGTATCAAGAAGACCTTGTTGAATGTTTTTTATCATATTATAAATAGACGTTTCGATACAAACTTGTATCATGAGAAGTAATTCAAGCATCTCTTATAAAATGTTGGACGCGTCTTTGATTTAGACATTTCCACTGTACTTCATATGCAAGAATACATGCCTGAATTCACTCTGCGGGCTGTAGTTTGGTGCCCCTGGGTTACCATTTCCTTCCTAATCCTTCGGCATAGCCCCTAAAACAGTTCGTACACCCCGTTGATCAGCCATGGGGTAAATCAGCAGGGAAACGCAGCATTTCACGCAAATGGATAAACAGCGATCCACTCGTGTAGTCACGCAAATGGTTTAAGACACGGCCAAAGATGAGTCATTTATGGGTTTATATTGCATGATCGCTAGCCAGGGCTGCGGAGTCGATTTAAAACAACTCGAGTCAAAATATTAAAGTCGAGTCCGACTTGGGACCAGGATATAGACGGATAACCAAGTTAATATACTTTGGAGTATAATGGTTGGAGGTTGAAGTAAGACGTAATAAGAATATCACAGCCCATACAGAAGTAGGCAGCTATGTTGAAAATGAATAAAGAGTTATTCGAAACGTTCAAAATGATACCTACTTCTGCATGGGCTTTGATATTCTTATTACAAGTTAATATAGAATAAAAATGTATATATAAATATGCAAGCAGCTTTCTTGGAATGAATAAACAGCGATCCACTCGTGTAGCCTACTTGACACACAACTCGTCCATTCACAGTTCAATGAACGATTCACACACATATGTGTTTAACAAATGTGAATTAGTCCTTCTGGAACTGCTTTTTGGCCAACGATTACCGCTTACGTATCATTAGAACACCGAATGCCATCGCAGACTCATCGAATCTGCCTTGCTTGCATCATCATTGATCGGCAGATTCGGTGATAACATCCACCGTTTTCATAAATAAATAGTGATAAATAAGGCGATCGTTTTTCGACCTAAAAATGAGAAAATGTGAACTATGCTATAAAAAGTTTGACAAGTTTTGAGCTATAGAAATGCATTGATTGGAACGACGCTTTGTTGTATGAAGTACGGCTTTAGTATCTTGGCGTTGTCAGTCACTTGTTTCTAAATTTTCACTGACAACTGGTGAAACACAAATCAGCTATTTTTTTTCTTTTTATGCAAAACTTTTACAAATGCTTAGTGGATATTTTTGGCCAAAAACAAGCTATAAAAAGTCAAAAAACAAGACGCTGAATCGCTAAATACTAAAAAATAGTGTAGTACACAGTTTAGTTGAAATGGAAGCTAAACAATTGAAACAAATTAACAAAGACCTAGCACATTTACAAAAAATAAATAAGTAGGATAATTCTAAATCAGCACCGAATAAAGACACCACCATGGACACAAATGTTTGATTGTGAATGGTTCACCCATGGGAGAACAACATTTTTGCAGGGGTGAACCAACCAAAAGGGGTGATTAAGGGTGAACCGTCAGAAATGGATGATAGCTTGCGAGCAGGGCGGATATTCCGGGTGTTCAACCTGTTCAGTGAACAGGTGAGAATTTCCAAAAACAAAATCAAAAGTTGTTTCACAAGGGTGAATGAAATCTGGAGATAGATGTCTAACTGCGTTTCGATGAACAAATGTTGAATAGATAACAATAAAACTTAACAACATTTTGAATCGACTATAAATAGTCCACAACAATACAGTAACTAATCGGAACATGTGACATCAGTTGATTCGAATGAACGCTATCAATAGGTATAATAATATTAACTAGCAAAGAAAGGCGTTAAATTGCCTGTCGTGCTGTCGATAATAATTATAATTAACATTAAATGATGGTAAATATAAAGTATACTACTTTTGAAACGGCTATAAAGTTTTGCGGTACGTATAATAAGATAAAACGTTATGGAAAACAAAACCTTTTGATGTGCAACTGTAGCATATGTACACACAAAGTGTATTCTGTAATCAAGCCCTTCTAAAGTCTTTGCCAACAATAACGGCACCCATTATATAGTACACAAGATGCCTGAAAAGATGCTTTTGGTGAGTGTTGCAATGACTTAAGTCAATGACTTGACTTAAGTGTACTTAGGTCACTGTTTTCAAATGACTTGATTTGACTTAAGTGTTTTGGACAAAAATACTTGACTTGACATAAGTCTTTTGGACAATGACTTAGGTTAAAATGAAGTGTTTTCATAAGGCATTTTTCATTATAAAAATTGGTTCTTCATTTTAAGTTTAGTACATAAAACAATTTGTTTGCTATATGATGCTTTTTGTGTTATTTTTGAGGTAATTTTCTGCTCATAATAATACTAGTTGACCAATTTTAATAGTTTAACGATTAATTTTAATGACAAGGACTTGACTTAAAATTGACTTGCTCTAATTATGACTTGACTGGAACTTGTCTTGTTATTTATTCAAAATTACTTAACTTGAACTTAAGTTCTTTCAAAAATGACTTGACTTAGCGTAAAGTTTTTTACAAATGACTTGACTGGGACTCAAGTCGTTTCAAAATGTTTTGTTTACAACACTGATTTGGGTACACAAGATGCCTTTTGATTAGCTTAAATAAACAGGTAATAATTAAGCATGCCGAAAACTATGCATAATTCCGACTCAACCAAACAAGAAATACAAGCCGTGTATCATTAAGAGTTAAGAAGGTTTCATTCGTTCCAAAGAAAAGTCATCGATTTCTAAATAATTAACGCCGATGGCTGACCGGCTGCTGATTGGACCAGCTGTCGAGCACGCAAGTCAGCACGCGCTGACCTCAAGGTGACCACGTGGACAGCGCGTGGTCAGAAAGCACGTGTACCGGACGTTAGCCGACCGGCGCTTGCATTGTTGCTGCTATCGAGTCACGCATCGCACTGACTAAATGACAAAACCTAAACACAAACGCGTTTTGCTGTGTTTTGCCTAAATGACGTAAAACCTTGTGTAATCTATTGCGCCTGCTGATTTAGATTTTAAAATCCAGTGTAAGATGGGGGATTTAAACGCATTATAATCCAAGCACAGTTAATGAACAGTTGACAGCAGAAAATGCAAAACATTGTAAATGTGTATATAAACGTAAAAAATCATAACTGGTTACAAACAATTTATAGCACAAGTGCTAAATATTTTAATAACATTAACTGCGAAACATCATAATTTGTTATAATATTGTTGTAAGTAGTTTTTACCGGTGATTTCACGTTTTTAGCCTCTAAAAAACAGTTTTCCTTTGGAGGTTCTATATTTAAATCGATGTTGCAAAGATTTTAAGATTACTCACAAAAAGTAAAGCGTGATTTTCCAGTCCACAAACCAGTTTTACAAATTATTGAAAGTAAAATCCCGTAAATTGCAAAAAGAACACTGCTGCATTGATTCAAACATTACCCTGAAAAACTAAGATAAACAGTCGTGTTTTTCACCTATCAACTGATTTTGAGCTATAATTAAAACACCTGGGAGGTTATGGCAGTGCTGCTTAACCTGGGAAAGAACTACAGTACATGAGTCCAACGCTAATTACTGGTATTAGAAAAGCAATTCGTGGAAACACTTAGGACATTACTAGGTATTCCATGGTTATAAACTGGGAATTTTTTATGTTGTTCAGTGACGGGATAAGGAACATTTGGTAGAATATAAACCGCGTTTGTTGGATCGTCGATAGGGAGAAAATCACCCGGTAGGAAGAAAATCAACTTAACCCATAGTGTGCGATTGTACTTGTTTTGAGTTGATTGAGGCCACAAAAGTACAGAATTTTTGAGGCCATAAAAGTACAGAATTATGACTGTAACAAAGCAACACCCTTCCACAATTGTAAGTGTAGGAAAACCAACCTTTGAACCGGAATGCTTATCCTTATTTATGATTCAGCAACTCTTGAAGGAAAACGCATGAAGTTAGGTGTCCTGCTGGGAGATTAAAGAATAGCACATAAGGCTTTCTTATTGAAATTAAGCCATTAACGAAATGCTTCGTCTGCTAAATATTCCCCATCGGTTCATAGTCCTGTTAGTGGATCTTGGATAACAAGAACGATGAAATATTTGACGAAAGGGAAAGCAATCGAAGCTAGGTCTGCGATGTGAAATTAAATACCATATCAGGCGTCATTGTTTGATATTTATGCAGGACTTCAAACTTCTACCATAAAACGTTGGGCAAAACAAGCCGTTGAACTGAAATCCTGCCCTATTTTGGGATGTACAAATTAGATCTCTCGTTAAGAGATAAAGAGATATTAAATACCTGTCAGCATTCGTGAAGTCGAGAAAATGATTAATGGCTTCCTTCACTTATTATTTCCCTTTTGTAAATGCCTCGGAGTAGAAAGTTGATTAAAAGAATGGAATTAATGTTTTGCTAATAAGCAATCAAAGCCAAGCCATTGTACGTTATTTCGACTAACGAAAGCACTAAAAGTCGCGATTTTACAAATTAAGTAAAACAAGTAACCCCTAAAATGGAAAGTTAGAGTTTACTTTAAAAGATAAAAAATAAGCATGAATAAGCGCAAACGTTGCTGATATTTGAACTAGATTTAAGCAACTAATCAGTCACTACCCTTAGTTAAAATGCCTGTTAATAGAACGTTGATTAAAACACGTAAATATTTGGCCAACAAGGCGTCTCAAGCAAGATAATATAAATTAAGCTTCGAAGATACCGATCCACGCGATTTCCAATAAAATAATACCGATAAAAAAAAATCTGGGACAACTCAACCTTCAACTAAATTCCCACCCTATTTTGAGATGTATATCAGCTCCTAAACGGGGAAAGGTTTCCAATCTTATTTTGACATCAAGTCTTGAAGGTAGGAGGGGATTTAAACCTCCTGATGTGAGATAAAGAGAGGGTCAACTGTCAGCATTCGAAGTGAAATTAAAGGAATGATACATCGCATACTATACTTATTGTTTCCCTTAAGGCAAACGCATAACATTGGAACAAGGATTTAAAACTCGCCCGAATATTTTTCAACTTTTGAAAATTAAATTGCAGGTCAAACTACAACCTCCAGCCATTATCTTAACATTTATTCGAAACGTTCACAAAATGCTATCCCTTAGAAATGATGACAAGCCAAATGACCAAGCCTTGATCCGAATCCGCCAACTATTTTGCGAAAGGTGGTATTCTTAAAAGGAAGGGTTACATCTCCTGTTAAAAGAATCGACTGTTAGCATTCGAAGTGGAATTATTGAGGGACTGATTTATTGCGTTCTTTACATATTGCTTCCCTTGAGGCAAACGCAAATCAAGGGAACACGGGTTGAAAACTTGCGTTAATATTTTTTCGACGAGGAACCTACCAGTAGTTTCAACATTTCCACTTTCCAAATTATTAAAGTGCTGGTCAAACTACAGCCTACACCCATTATCTTAAGATTTATTCAAAACGTTTCAAAATGCTGTACTTAGTTTTGTACGGGCTTTGATATTCATATCTACAACCTCAGTAATTTACGTTCCAAAATAGATGTTGTTTGTAACAACACAAGGAAGTAACGTTAGCGGCAACTTTGCGTATATTAACCCTTTGAAATGAAGCGAGATGACCAAACATTGAACCAATCCGCTAATTTGGGAAATGTGGCATTCTTAAAAGGATGTGTTGGGTCTGTTGAGAGAATCGACTGTCATCATTTTAAGTGGAATTAAGCGAATGATAAAACGCCTCCAAACCCTTGAACCGAATCGGCAATCTATTTTGGGAAAGGTGGCATTCTTGAAAAGAAGAGTTAGATCTCCTTCTGAAAGAAGCGACTGTCAGCATTCGAAGTGGAATTAAGCGAATGATCTAACGCTTCCCCCTACTTATTATTTCCCCTCTGTGCAAACGTCGATCGTCTATCACTTATAGTCTTTGTGCGGGCGCAATAGCGACTGAGCAGCAACAGCTTTAGCAATCGGCGTCCCCTTTCCGCTGTACGGGTCACCCGAGTTCGTTTAACACGTGACAGCGCCATGCATCAACATGTTGTTGGCCGGCCCGGGTGCGTGTGATTTAAGCGAGAGCTATATGGGCGCAAAAATATTTTGTCGCGATTTGTAATTTAGGTTGCCATTGTTTTGCGACGCCGTTCTTTTGTTACGTAACCGCCGACAATTGTTTTGGTGTTTGACGCGATAAACCCGCGCGCCCGCTCTATGGGAAAGAACTGAAAAACACTCTCAATTTTAGAACCTTTGTACCGCAATACCAGCTTGTAAACGCATTTTAAAACTAATTTCGACCCAGAATACATTACAGTTGGTTGAGTTGTAAGATTTTTGTGAATTGTAAGATTTTTGGTGAATTGATTTATATTCTTTAAAAAACAAGGGATTATTATTGAACAACACATTTTTAAACAACGGTTTAAAGTTTTTTAATCTATCTTTCCACAGGGCCTGAATGTAGCGATTTGTTTGGTGTAGAAAATCACCAAACATTTATAAAATAACACAAAAACATATAGCATATACAAAACGACATCATAATGTTTTGAAAATTTAGAAACATACCCGGATATTTAAAACGCAATCTATATACCAAGACAAAGAGCAAAAAGTCACGAGAGTGTTGTAACTAATTAGACATCTGCAAGAAAGCAGTGTAATTACATATAGTTTTCGGTCGTAGCAGGCCACCATATGGTGACCAGAGAGATCAATTTAATCGATAGATGCAAAGCACTCGTGTGCTAGTCCAACAAGGTATATATCGTCAAGTGAACTGTTACATAATATCAACGGACCGACAAATTAAGCTGTCGTTTCGTTAGATTAGGCTGTCGTTTTCGGAAATTCGACATTTAAAACACGTGGCTTAAAAAATTACAAGGATGCTATTGGATGAATCTCGAAAAAACTTCCATGTTATATCAACAGGAAAATAAAATCAATCGACTTTCACGAAAGGAAAAGTCGTATTTTTCCTGTGGCATTAATAGTTTACGAAGACCAATTTCCTAACGTAGGTAAAAATATTATGAAGTTCAGAATTCTTCACTGCAGGTTATCTTTAACTTTAAAGCAATTCTTTAGTTTGATAATAAATTGCAAAGCCAAAAAGGTCGAGTAGATCGACATCATCTTGATTAAGACGTTTTAATACGAGCTTGTTTCATATTCAGTTAAATAATCTCGTATCGAAACGTCTTAATCAAGATGGTGTCGATCTACTCGACCTTTTTGGCTTTGTAATTTATTATCAAGCTACATTACAGTGTGCATAGTGTACCCAATTCTTCAGTTTTTGTTGTAATTTTTTCTTTATTTTTTTGTTTAATTTTTACCGTGACGCAAAATAAATGTATTTAGGTGTCAGCCTACTAGGTGGCCACTCTTTGACCTTTCGCTAGCTCCTATAACCACTTGAATTCTCATTTTGTGAATTCTTGTATGTGTACAAGTGTTTTTGTTTGGAAAATTCGTGGAAAATAAATAAATTACATTATATTCCATTACTTCTTCGTAGTCATATTGTCTCAAACTAAGAAGTAACTCTTTGTTCCGTTGAAAGGCGGTCGCTCAAACAAGTTTAACAAGGGGTTCTTTCATGGAATATTAAAAACTTTATGGTCGAAGCTGCGTGCTAAAAGTCAATGATTGATTTCGCGGTGAAGGCCAAGCAACAGATTGTTTAGCAAGCAAATGGAACACATTATTACCAAAAGTAGTGCAACAATGCATGTATTTCGTAGGTATATCAATACAGAAAATCTATTGTTATTTGTTTACATGTTAAGGCATCAAAATACAACCCAGGACTTAAACGTATGCAAACACTAAAATTATATAGTATGTTTTGTAAAGGTTTGTCCCATATAAAGACATCACAAGAATTTTCCAAATAAGAACAATGCAAAAATCCTATATTTCATTGTGTATTTTGCTAAACTTTTTTAGCATATAATGTAATTTATTAAAGTTTTCTAGCATATACTGTAAAGTTGATGTACTTGGCAATAGTGAAAAGACTATTTTTTTTCATATGGCAATTTTGATTTTACCTCACAATTCAAAGCATCACAAATCTACTGTTAGTTACGCAAAAACCGAAATTCTTGTAATTTTCCTAAAATTCAGTGTAATTTTTCTAATATTTATCCATCACAAATGGCATCGCATCGCATACAACATCCAGCTGCAGTTCAGCTCTAACGCGTTAATTCTCTGACGCAGCACTCTTATTGCGTAACAATCGATATATCGGCGAAGAAACGCGTGCTGACCGCGTGGCCATAGGCGTGCAACGCAAAAAGAGCTCTGTTTATGTTATGCGTGGTGATGTCATCGGGCTATTACTGAAAGCACAATCAACAACAAAAGTTATCCGGGTCGGTTCGATCATATGTACGCCATAAACGCAATGGTGACGAGTCGCCAATGTATGCTTCCGTTTACAAGACAGGCCGATTCGGCCCTTCTAGGAATACGTTGCGATCTTTAATATTCAATCCGAACAATTTCGAGCCTTTATCGAGATACTTTAAAAGAACCATTTTGGGGTGATTAACAAACATTAGGCCTATTACAGATTTCTATTTAAGCAAAGGAGTGGTAAAAAATAGCATGAAAATCAACGAAATACATTTAAATATAACATGAAAATTTCGTAGATTTAAAAAAAAAATCGATTTGAAACCACATATTTGGTCAAAACACGTTTGGCGTATAAAACAAGTATTCAAATAGGCACAGAATTCTACTTTGACACTACTAAATGATTTTATTAGAAACTGTACTTCGACATAATTACTGCTCTGTTTAACCTGCTGATACCCGATACCGATAGTGGTGGTATCACTGTGTAACAGTGATGCAAAACTAAAGCTTAGTCACCCGAAAATCACTACTTTGGTACGAGTATAGGCTTTTCTTATTTATTTTATTCTAGTGCAATAATGACTTTGGTATAGGAACGCGGAATCGTACCTTTTGCCCGAAAAATGTTGTGTCGGGTCTGGAATAAAATACGCAGTGTATAGGACTTCAATATTATTACGCAATGTTTTTATTTTAACCAGAGTATTTGTGACACAACGACTTAAGTCAAAGTCAAGTCATTTTGGTCAAACAGCTTGAATTATTTCAAGTCATTTGGAAACAGTGAATTAAGTGCACTTAAGTCAAGTTATTGATACAAGTAATTACAACAAGGTTATCTACATGTGATTTAAATGGTGACCTGATGGCCACCTACAGTATTTGAGTGCCGTTTGTCGAAATTAAAAAAAAAAATGGACAACTCCGCTTGTCATGTCGCAACGTCTATCCTATTGCGTTTGCAAAATCCCCGATTGCAAAATAATCTACCTTGAATCAACACTACGTAACCCGTTACCTCAGTGGGCGTATTTTAACGACGAGAGGTCACGCGTTGGCAGCGTGATCACATCAAGTACAACTCAATCGCGTGTCGCAATACAAATGGTCAAAAATAGAAAAATATTTAAAATAAAGTTTTGACGTTAACCTAGGATGTTCAACACGTGGCACGCGTGCCAAATGTGACACGCAACCTATTAGAAAAAGGCACGCAAGCCCCCAAAATACTTTTGTTATTCAGTCAATTGTCAAAAAATACTAAATTCGTTGTACAGCCGATTTCCATTGTTTATTTACAATATAAAACAATGGCGGCGATTACGAAAACTAACAATTAGTTCTGATAAAATAATTATAACATTATACTGTAGTTGAGGCTAGTATTCGTATATCTATACAGCTTTGTGTGAAGAAGCAAATATCATCTCACCGACGGATACTTATATGCAGTAATGCGCCTTACTGCTAAACAGCTTAAGGCCAATATTTGGAGTTATAGTTTAGGTGCTGAAAAAAAGGTCGTCTGGTATTTATATGTTTTATTCGCTGTTTTGGCTATCTATACATGATGCCTTCACAAGGGATTTTAGCAATACCACGCAAAATAAAACGACACAAAAAAAGAAGATAAAAATGCGCTATCCAACATCCAAAATAACAGACTTATTATTTTACCGTAATTTTTAAGATTTTTAATTTGTTACAAAATTAAAGGGCCCGGCTATTATTTTGAAAGCGATATAAAACCGCCAAAATAAAATAAAGTTGCATTGCCAAATTTTTAAATTGCTAAAAAAATAAAATAAAACCTCTTTGCATTGCAAAACGCCAGCAAAAAGCATGCAAGCGCCTTCGCGTTGCAAAGCAAGAGTCGGCATAAGGCTGACACGCGGCCGACGCGTGATTACCACGTGTCAGGTGCGTGCTCGGAAAACGCGTGTTGCAACAGGCGAGCGTCTCCGGGCTTCAGCAATCGGGCCGAAAGAGATCATTTGCCGGCGGTGGGCGAGGGTGAGGGTCGAAAAAGCGGAAAAAAGAGATGGAGGCGATAATTTAGCGGCATTTTATTGGAGAGGGGCATTCGAGTTTTTTTTTAGAGCGAGAAAACAACATGTTTGTTTTTTTGCTCCATAAAAGGCGAGCCCAATCGTTTCGGGGAGGGTGTATACGTGCGTTTGCTGCCGCGACACTTTAGAAGCAAGGATTTCGTAAAAAGAGGAATAGTTTTGGACAAATTTTGCGGCATCTCTTTTGCAAATTGAGCTGCAAAATTTCGGCGCGGTTGTTTTATTTTGTTTTGTGGTTAAAAAACGACCAGGTTTCACGTTAGACGACCCAATCAAGAAGTTACCCAATACAACAAATCCTGTTTACTTGGGACGTGATCGCCTCGGCGCGCGAAAAACCGCGAACTTGTACGAACGGCCGCGAACTATTTGTCGTGTTGTTGCAAAACGTTCGGCAACAACAAAACGAGAAAGAAGGTTGGCGGTGTCAAGTGTAAGACTCCGGGTCACGTGACCCCAGCAATGACGTCATAAAAGTCGTCAACAAGCCGTGACGTCATATCGGCCCACACGAGAAACTTCTCGGCCTTTCCGCTATAAATGACCCGGGCGAGTGCAAGAAAGCATGGCAGTCGGTTTAACGGCTTGAATCATAAAGAGCTGGTAAGCTGATTCGTTGTTATTGGACACGCGCTGCGAAGCTGGTGTGCGCCTGCGAATGATATCTCCTGTTTTCGCTGTTTTTTCTCAGTTTTTTGAGGGTTTTATTTTAATTTCGGCATTTTCCCATTTGAAATGGTATTTAAACGCCCACCGCTATGGTTTCTTACTTTTAATGGCGTTTTCTTTAAAGCCGTTGATTCTCATTTCGCACGCCGACGTTTTCGAAACCGCATTCGCTTGTTATTTACACGCAGCAATTTAACGCGTTGATGTTGTTCGTTAACTCACCCCGGGATTCCGTTTTGTGCTTAAAAGCAATACATTACTTGAATGCGCTCGGCGAATTTTATCTTTTCCCTTTCAAACTAGGTTTTGCTTTTAGAGCGGCCGCGAATTTCAAACCGTTTTTGCAGATTTGTTTTGATTTTAAATCGCTTGTTTTAGCCCTAGCAGTTTAAACGCTGAAAACACTGCTATTTTTTTAAAAGCAAAACACAAAGGGATGCACGCAGCTCGAAATTTTGTCGCGTAATATCCCCGCAAGTAAACAAGATACTCGTTCAGAAATTTTAAAACACATCACTCAAAGCAATCTAACTTAGCCAGCAGTCAGCTTTTAACGAAAAAAATATTTTTTTTGGTTCGCTGAACAGCCAGTTTGCACAATTCCGCAACTATCGGCGACGAAAATAGGTCGAGGCAAAAAACTCATTTCAGATATACAGACAGCGGCGATTTCGCAACTCAACAAAATCGGGAAGCCGTGAAAAAGGCGGGTTGGGAGAAACTAAAGTGCGGGTCGGCTTGGAACATAAGCGCTTAGTCGAGTGCACAGTGCCGCGGTTTGTTGTTATTTGGCCTTTTTCAACTCGACATGAACGCTAGCAGGTCGCGCGGTCTTGTTTTCCAAATGCATGGCTCAACAGTGGAGATTTACGTGCGATTCGCGGCGTAAGCATTAGCATGAAAACAACTCGACCAATCAACACCCTTGCGTATAAAACCAACGCGTTTTGCTTGGGAAGGCACTTTTCATTTTTGTCGCATTTTGGAAGTGACCTTGTATATTTGTTAGCCTTGACTGTCGCTTTAGCATAGCACGTGGACATGTGTGTAGCGTCTAGGCCATTAGTGATTTGAAAAGACCCAAGTCCTTTTCAATTAGCAATTGTAGGACAGTGTTATTAGGACAAGGGCAGAAATGCAAGTAATGTGTTGTGTGCAATCATTGCAACAAGCATGCAGTATAGATAAAAGGGAATCTAGGGTATATCAACGAGTAATTCGGCCCCAAGATTCTGCAGGCCATTTTCAGAAAGTGCTTGATTTTTGTTCAACGCTGACCAACAATTTTCGCCGTATATACGTCTAGAATTAACCAAGCTGCCTTATGTTTTCCAGATATAAGTTCAGAAAAAAAAAATTCTGTTTATTTACTCGTGTTGCTAGAAATCGAAAAGAAGCAAGCATGGCTGTGGACCTGAATAACAACAGCAGCAAAAATAGCAACAACAACAACAATGGCGGAAGCAATTCCAAGGTAAGGGGATTTTTTTTTCGCTTTTCAAACAAATGGCGCTTAGATCAGAGTTTCTTAAACTGGGGTCCATGGACCCCTTGGGTGTCTATGAATTAGTTTTAGGGAGTCTGTGAGGGTCAAATTCAAATATTAGTCTATGCTTAAGAAGTAAACAAATTTTTTAAGGAAAGAGTTGATTAAAAATAAAACGCTTTTGCACTGAATATATTTAGACTCAATTTTCCTTTCACATTGTGTGGACCGAAAACTGCACATTTCTTAACTACATTTGTATTGTGACGTGAATTTTATGTCGTCATTTTTGAAAGTTTCTTGCTTACCGTGGTCTACGCAAAGCAAATACAAAGTTTTAGGGGTCCGGGGTGAAAAAAGTTCAAGAACCCCTGGCTTAGATGCTTAACGCGACAAAGCGATTCTGCGTTGCGGTTTAAAAGCGGTCGTTTTGTCAGCGAACGAACCTGAATAACCTTTCAAAACGCCAAGAGCAGCTTAACCCACATTCGAAAAAGCGAAAGGAAACAACTAGGCGGCTCGGTTTTCGTTCGGTGATCGATGTTATACGCAACACTATAAAGAGCAACAACGCCGTCGCTGCGAGTTTGCCGTTAGCAGAGCGTCGAAAACTGGGACAGCAGCAAAGGCTTTTAACGGCGTTCGCTGTGGTCTGCGGTTTTGGCAGCTAGGTCCCAGCCAAGCGAGTCGGCTGAACCGGCAGACGACCGCTGAAACAAGTTCGCCGATGACGCTAGAGCCTTTTATTGCCCCGCTTTTGATCGCAGCGCTGCTGTGTCTCGTTTCCTGAAGCGCTCTGAACGATTTCGACGGCGCGCTGTGAGGGAAACAGTTGGCAGCGGTTACAATTTTAAAACCCATACAGAAGTTCGAACACGTTCAAAATGTTACTTAATTCTGCATGGCTTTATTATTACTTCTACGTCTTACTACAACCCCTAGCCATTATCTTAAGATTTATTTGAATGAAACGTTCACAAAATGCTACCTACTTCTGTATGGGCTTTGTTGTACTCATTACGACTTATTGCAACCCCCAACCATCATGCTTCAAAGTTGGAAGCGAGTTTTTGGTGTTTGTTGTTCTACTTTAAGACCACCAAGGTCGTAAAGCGTTGTTTGTTCACTTTCGCTTGATGATTTAAGTGTTGTTTATCTGCCAATAACATTGCTCTTAAAAGTTTATGAATTCAAAACAACGTTTCTCCACATTTTTTTGCGGCGGCCCGAATGTTACACGTAAATATGACATAAAATAAAATTCAAAAACTGTGATTTTTCACTTGTCTCTACAACCAACAAAATACTAGATTGCGTAATCCAACTTCATAATCGCGCAATCTTACACACAAGAAAATTGTCTATATTGAATTTTAATTTTTTTAATTTAACAGAAAAAATCGGGAATTCCGTATTGTATTCACAATTTAGACGGAAAATATTTTTGCAACTCGTAAAATATTAAAAGCGCGATTTTTAACCAGTTGCTTACCCACAACTCAAAAATCGAGATTGCGTAATACAACGTTAAAATTGCGCAATCTTACAAACAAGCAATAAAAATGTCCACTTAAACTTCAATTTCTTTTTTCGATTTAGCAAAAATATAAATATATATAATTATATATAGACGTTTCAATGTCGAGATTGCGTAATCGAGCCCCGAAATTGCGCAACACAACTCAACAACAACCTTTCCAATCACAGATCAGCAAGAAGCCGAGTTTTGGAATCATGTTCGACATCGACGGCGTTCTCCTTCGCGGGAAAACCCCCATTCCGTCGGCGGCCGAGGCGATGCGCTCACTGATGAGCAAAGATCAACGCGAATTCGAGGTTCCCTGCGTGTTTTGCACCAACGGGTTCGGATTGCGTGAGGTCAAGGCTTCAACGCTGTCGGAGAGGCTGGGAGTACAGGTCGGTGATTTTTTGACGTTGAAGTTTTATTTGCAATTTTGTTTGCGTTGGTATTGGAAACAGAAATTTTTTACCAGGAAAGGAAATTTTTTTTTTACCTTTTTAACTTTGTTACCTCTTGTTCTCTTGTTTTTTATGTGAATTCATTTTTAGTGAGTAAATCGTTTTGAAGCAAGTAGGGTAATTAAAATTTAAATTCCTGTAAATTTTGGATTTTACGCAGAACTTTTTCTAGTGATAAAAAAACTTATCTTTTTTTTCTGTGATATTAAGGATTCTCCCCGATCGTTCTTGTTCTAGGATTGAAACTTTGAATAATTTTAATTTGTCAATCCTTATGTTTTTACATGCCTGCCGCTTCAATTCATTGAGCTCCAAAACCCTAGCAGAGCTGTTTTGAATATAGCCGACAGCAAAAGTTTATGTTTAACTTTTACTTAAAACAGATCAGCAACTGTTCGATCTCAAAAAAATCAGTAGAAAAAAAAAATTCCGAGGATCAACGAAACTTAAAGTCCAACTCTTTTCGTTCAGATCAACCCGGACCAGATTGTGATGTCACAAACGCCGCTCGAGATGTTCCATGAGTTCCACGACAAGTGGTGCCTGGTATCCGGTCCCGAGCATGACGGGGGGAGCCTCAAGGTGGCCGAGAGGTAAGAAGTGACGTCATTATTTTACTCAGGGTGTGAGTACCGCAATACCCGACGTTGTAAAAAGTTTTTCCGTCCAACAAATCTTATTTAAATTACGTTAAAGATTCTATGTTTTGTTTAAACGGAATTATTTTAGTCAAATTTTACTCCGATTTTTTCCACGTAAAATAATTCACAGAGTCAAATTTACGTTTAAACTCCTCCCATAAATAACAAAGGTTTTTCGCTCTAATATAACGCTTATGTTCAACAGCAGTGCTTCTTAATCGAGTTAATTGTGTGTGGCTTTAAAGTTTAAACAAAACTTTACGAATTTTGAAAACAACACAAACCCATGTTTTTTATTAATTCGAAATTTTGTATTAAACTTTTTGTCTTTCTTTCTAAAGGCTTAAGCGAACATAGGCCTATCAATTTGCTCCTCAACTTATTTTTTGTTTACTTCAGCCATACAAACAGTTGAAAAAAATTAATATGTTTGCCTAAACTTATAAATTACTCTTAACATGTAAGCCACAAAAATGGTTTAAAAGTGCTGATTTACAATATAAACTGACTAGATCTCTATGAAGTTTTAAATGCAGCCATTGTGACGCAATGGCGAGCAATTGGTGACATTCTGCAACAATTAAAGCGAACGTGCAAGTCCCAAGTAATAACTGTATCTAGGTCATTGAAATCCTGTTTAACACTAAACTTGAACGTCAATACATAAAATTCCCGCCCATAGGTCTCGTTCTATTTGACTTGGTTGACCCAGTAAACAAGCACGAAAAATCAGCAACAAAATTGAACCTTGGTGGGTTACACGAACTTGGACGCTTTCACGCAGTTTAAATTGTTGCTTTGAAAAGGCATAACAAGCCTGCTTCATCCTCGCCTGCTTGTCTGCTTTGTATTGATATGCGTGTTTCAATGTTTGCACGCCAGTGTAGAACATCTTTTCGGCAGTTGAATCGTAGGTCTGTTAAACAGGTTGCGTGAACCTGGCATACTTTGTTTGACTGCATTTCAAAGACACAAGTGATTTGGGGTCTGATTACTTAGTGCTAGCGGCCAGGGCTTTTAAAATTTGTTAGGCACAGCTTCAATTTTTGTATTTTCTTAACTAGTGCAGGTCGATTTTTGGATTTTCTTAACTAGTGCAGGTAAAGTAATTGCGTTAAACGTCAAGTATAACTTGTTTACGTCGTAAATGAACCACATACAGAAATTTAGGAAACGGTATATATAGGGTACACTGCATCGCGCTTAGTAAATAAACCATAATATGCATTATTTCATATATAAAAAATTCGTACAAAATCGACTGTAGCAAAGGTCTTTTCAGTCAGTTTTACGCCGACTAATTTGGATCAGATTTATTTTCAGCCAATGTATTTTACAAAGAGTTTTAATTGCTTTTCAGCCTTGGATTCCGTAAAATCGTGACCATCGAACAGCTGAGGTCAGCCTACCCTTATTTGGACTGGGTGGACAGGACCAGATGGCCATCTGCCCAGGTAGAAGATGACCATAGTTTCCCAACTATCGAGGCGATCGTTATGCTCGGCGAACCAATCAGGTAAGTTGAGACTGAAAACGAAGAATATGAGTAATTTTGCGTGGCGGTTGTTTAATGATTCGCCGTCCGTTGCAATAATTACAACTTGAAATAATAAAGTCACTACTCTAAAGATCAATGCAAAATGTATAAGAAGCCCATTAAAATGGAAATATTCTCTTATTGGAATTTGCATTATGTTCCTATTATTGTTACGAATTAAGCGGAGTTTTAATAATATTAAAGGTCACTTATCCCCTAAAACAATTCGCAAAAAGTATAAGAAATGGTCCAAGCTTTTAAACTGTTTCGCATCAAAGCAATTTATGGCCTTTTATTCGTAAAACCAAGTGGCATTTTTTGGACAAACAGTATAAATGTATTGTGTGCTTCACTTTCATAAAAAACAGAAATGATTAATGGATTGTCCAAAGGCACCCTATATTTAAGCATAAATCTCAATAAAATTCAATTAGTGTTTCTGTCAAAAAATAGATTATGCATTTTACTCGCATGAACGCACAATTCATTGAAATATTTCGCTCAAAATTACTGCTCAAAGTAAAAAAAAAAATTTCATGTAAATTCAATTATTTTTCAGTCAGAAATCACATTTTGAGTTTCAGATATCGTTCTGCATTTTTATCTTAAAACTTACCAAACGATTATTGAATTGTGCGTTTTGACCTTCCACGAAAAACCACGATTTATCAAATTAAAATTGTGCAAAGGCACTGTTTTAATTTTTAAGCAGAAATTGCCTCAAAAATGCAATTATTTCTTCTGGCTCAGGTGGGAAACCAACCTCCAGCTAATCATCGACGTGCTGGTGACCAGCGGCAAGCCAAATCAATCTCCCAAGTTCGACTGCAAGCAGCTTCCTGTGCTGGCAGTCAACATGGACTTGCAATGGATGGCAAAAGCCAATATACCGAGGTAATTCGACTCGATTGATCTTGCCCTTTTAAATGTCGCCTGGTTTTAATCCGACTTGGGTCTGCGTCAGTAAAGTGATTGACATCCGGATTGAGCGTTTCGCCAATCTTTTTTGTTAAATTACTGCGTCGCTGCTGAATTGTGCACCTTTGTGCATTTCCGTTGCATGAAGCGCCTAAATTTCGAGCAATTCTTTGCGTTATTTTGCCAAAGATGGCGATATCCTTAGCTAATGAAAGTGAAAAAGTGGCGATAAAAACACACATGTGCTTTAATTTGTTATGTCTTAAAATTGATTTTTTTACAGGAACAACATTTCATAAACATTTGTACACAGCGATAATTTAAGTTAGGTTAGTTTAAAAATCAAAACCGTTATTTCGATTTGGTTAAAAACACAAAAGAGTTATTCAGATTTTGCTAAAAGAACATAAATTCCAATTAAAAACAAATTCAGTCGAAAACTAAGCCGAAAAGCTATTTTTTTTTTCAAAAACCTAACTTGGTATTTGATAAAAACATAAAAAATAGTAGTATTTTTACTCTGATGATGGCATGAGGTATTGCCGAAACGTTTGTACGCAACGAAATGACGTACTTATCGAATATAATTGCTTTAGCAGTTTCATTTAAACTTTGCACTTGTTTAGATTCGGTCACGGTGCCTTTCTGGTGTGCCTTGAAAACCTGTACAAGAAGATTACCGGGCGAGATCTCCAGTACACTGCCCTGGTTGGAAAACCGAGCGAGATAACCTACGAGTTCTCGCAAAAACTCATCGAGGAAATTGCAACCTCGCTAAATATTCCGCAGCTCGACACGGTCTACGCTATTGGGTGAGTTACTCAATTGTTTGCATTATAAGCAGTATTGTAAACAAGTCGTTTTGATATCACGTAAATCCCAGTCAAGACATTCGTAAATTAACTTAATTGCAACTTAAGTCCAAAAGACTTAAGTCAAGTCAAGTAATTTTGCCCAAAATACTTAAGTCAAGTCAGGTCATTTGAAAACAGTGACTTAAGTACTTCAGTCAAGTCATTGACTTTAGTCATTACAACACTAATTATAAGTTTTAAAGGTATTGGATTCTGCTGTTTCTAGGTTTGTTTTTAAACACGTTTAATGGTCGAATGTTGTTCACAATTAAAACCCAATTTTTGAAAATGTTTGACACGTGTTGTTTTGACTGTATTTTTACTTGAACTCGGGATTCAAGTGCAACTTGTTCCAGACAGCTTAGTTTGTACCTAATTTTATTGATAACGTTATGATTTCAACTTTAAAAATAAACAAGCTACTCGCTTTTTTGTGAATGACGCCGCCTTTACTTTTGTACTGTGTGCACTTTTCAAAAGAAAAGAAAAAACATATTCAGTTTGGTCGCTTTAATAGAACATACCTTATACAATAAGTTAAAAACAAATTTGTAAAAATAAATGTTTTAACTAAAAACAGACACCTACGGCATAATTTAAATTCGTGTTTTTTGTGTAATACGGTATACATTTTAATCTTTGGTGTCTTATGGTGTCTTATGAGTGTCTTATGAGTAATACGACATATTTTAATTGTTTTCTTGTGTGTGTCTTTTGTATTACTCTGTAATAATCCTCTACTTGTTTTACTCCTGCGCAGTGACAACCCACTGACCGACATTTACGGAGCAAACATGTTCAACTTGTACCTCGACAAAAAGAAGGCAGAAATCGAAAAGCAGAATCTCGAGCACCAAAAAACAATGTAAGCCTCTTCGGGAGATTTGTCCAGTTACCAGATAAAAAATATGGCCTAAATTAAGAAATATCCTCAGAAAAAAATTCAAGGCCCATATTACCACAAATCGAACAATTTTTTTTTTAAATTTTTTTTTCGATTTGTTTTAATTCCTTTGGTTTACCTAAATTAAAGCTATAATATTTTATAATAATAATAATATAATATATTTAATAATATTTGAGCTTTACTTGAATTTTTACACTGGTGGTGAAATGAGGTATTAACGAAACGTTCGCAAACAACAATATCGCTTTATTATTTCATTAAAATTATGCTAAATTTATGCAATTTTATTTTTTCTAACAATTTATTCAGTTTTGCTTGTAAATGTAAGTTTCATGCATTTTCACCTTCGTTTTTTTCCAAATTACTTCGTTTATTTTCAATTGCCTATTTTAAATTTTTGTGTCTTTTTAATTAAGTTTTACCCATTTTTTTACTTTTTAACAACTGCTTCACCTGTAATAACACTCCGCCTTGCAACAATAGGTCGCCGCTGATCGCGCGTCGTCCACGTGACAACGAAAGCGCCGCGGAGGAACACAAAAACGCGACCGGATCGCACCTCTCGATGCATGGTGACATCACAAACGTGCGCGGAATCAAAAGGTGAGGATCGAACAACTTTCGAGATTTTGATAAAATAACTGATTGATTTATGCGGCCTTGCGGTTTTACCGACACAACTTTTAATGCACTTAAAAACGTTTAGATATATTTTTAACATTTTTTCACCTTGCGGGCTATTTCAAGGGTGAACATTGCTAACGTTGTACCATAACAAAGTTAAGATCGAGACAGTTGCAAAACTGTTAGTTTCAAATTAAAATCAACTTGTTTCGTCGTAACAAATTATATATTTTAGTGAAATATCCGCCTCACAAAACACATGCGATATTGTAAAAAACGTTTTTTTTCTAGTATCCGCTCGATATATTAAAGCGAACACAACAAGACCTATATACGAACACCAATATATAACGCCGAGCAACAATATCTAAAGCAAAATAAATGATAGAACCAGCAAAGTATTAAGACCAACGACAAAAATCAAACACGTTGTTGGAATTACTTCGATTTAGACCCCCTTCTTACTGTTTAGTATCAGTCCTATTTTTAACCCCCGTTTAAGAACTCTGCTCTACATTTATACATAGGGCGCACCCATTTCGCTGCAATTTGCAATCAAATATTCGAAAAGATGGCAAAGCGTTGTTTTGTGAAGCCCCTTTCTTTTAGAAAAGCATTCTATTTTAAGTTACACACTAAGATTCCATTGGGTTTTTCATGGACCCCTATAGTCCACGTACCCCAAAGGGCCCCAGGACCGCAATTTAAGAACCCCTGATATAAGTGTATACGTACTGCGCACCCATCTATCGTTGCAATCACGAGACGATGCAGCTGTACTTGCGCGACCCAAAATATGGCTGTCGCAAAACAAGAAAACCCAGTTATTGGGGCAAGCATACAAGCAGGGTCCATGTGTGCTATTCCTATAAAAAGAACCGGCAACCACTCAAATGGCCGGGCCGAGCAAATACGAAGCAGTTAGCTGTCGGCACGCGAGGTGGTTAACTTGGGTCATTAACAATCGCGGGTTCAGTAAACCCGCAATCGTGTATGCCTATCGGTTAGGAAGGGTGGTTGTTGTTTTTCTGCTAACTGGATAAAGGGCACTTACGGTATGATGCAATTTGTTATGTTTGTCGAAACTGTTTCTCATTAAGAACCTTGGGTGTGTCCTAACCCGTTTGTTCATTGATATGTTGCGCAATATGCCCCATGTACTGATCACACCATTTGCCATAGCAAACTAATCGGTTCGACAAAAATAGTTTCTCTCAGAATTGCAAGAATCAATCAGTGAGACGAAATTCATTCAAGACAAACGTTTCAAAATTATTTGACCTCACTAAAGGTCTCGTTTCTCATTAAGAACCTTGCGCCCTAACCCGTTTGTTTATTGATATGTTGCGCATTACGCCTCAAATTGCCCCATGTACTGATCACACCATTCGTCAAAGCCAACTAGGTACGACAAAATTGGTTTCTCTCAATAATTGCAAGAATCTATTAGTGAGACGAAATTCATTAAAGACGAGTGTTTCAAAATTATTTGAACTTCCCGTTTCTCATCGAGAACGTGGGTCCTATAACCTTTTGTTTATTGATATGTTGCGCAATATGCCCCAATACTCCACACTTTGCCATAGCCAACTATAGTCACGACAAAGTTGGTTTCTCTCGATATTGTAAGAATCTATCAGTGAAACAAAATTCATTGACGACGAGCGTTTCGAAATGACATGACGTCAATAAAGGTATCCAGTTCCGCAACGGAACGATCAAATTTCGCTACCGTGTGATTTTAATTGATATCTCCTATAGCGTTTGTTTTATGCCGAGCCAGCGATTAATTTTCCGATTCGGTGACCCCTATTTCATTGTGTACCCAATGTAAGCTCAACTTCTGTAGCCTACGTGACCGTTTATCCAGTTCTCGCAAAACCTCCGCGACCTGCAATAACCCTGGCGGTTTGACGAACTTGCAAGCGAATTGCGTTTGCTCGATAAACACAGTCAAGGGCGAGTGCTGTTTTAGGCTCAAGGGAGCTTTGTTAGCAAAGGTAAACGAACCATAAAAAGCTGTGTGTGCCTTTTAAACGGTCTTTGCTCTTCTTGTTTAAGCTTAGCAACCAAAAGTAGGTCAACCGGGGTTGTGTAATATGGTTAAGGGCGGGCGACCGGGCGTGTTAAAAAATGTAGAGGTAAAAAATATGACCATTTGTATACAAATCCACGAGTAGAAAATATTTTAATTATTCTCCAGGTAAACTCAAGTTTTTTTGGTTTTAATATGACCCTAGAAACCACCCTTGGGACTAGGGATGCCAGATACTTGATATTTTATTCCCATAATGATATCTGATAATTTAAACAAAATGTATGGCCATCCGAACCGGTACTAAAGAGTGCGGTACCGAAGAGTAAACTGTTGAACACATAGTTATTATGGCTTGCCCATCATTAGGACCATCAATATAAACTTTCATGCTATTTGTTGGTTAGTTCCAGATTCTTTCGCGGCTAATGTATATACTCTTGTGTGGTGAATGTGTTTCTAAGTAACTCTAAGTTTCGCGTCTAACTCTTGTGTATTTTTCGCGCAGGTGTTCATCCCTCCTGGTCTGCACCGGCGTTTACCAGCCGACTCTGCCTGTACCGATCAAGCCGACTGTCGAGAAAGAACCATTGGAGGCCAGCATTTCGCCCCTACCGGTTCAAATGAGCGACCAAAGCGATGTCGTGATCGACCACGGTCATCGGGACCTTCCCTACACCGAGGAAATGACCAAATCGGACCACATTGTCTATGATGTCAAGGCTGCCATTGATAAGATTTTTGAGGTCGAGCGGTGGTCCCCCGAGCACTAAAAAACTGAAAAAAACAGACTGAATCGGTGTGAGATTGCGCCGCCCGCCGATTTCAAGAGCTTCCGTGAAGTTCTGCTTCTTGTGTTTCGTTTCGCCTATTTCAGTGGTTCCTAACTTTGTTTTGGTGACGTCACCCCTGAAATGCGCCCGACAGATATTAATTACCTCAATTTGGAAATTGTTAGGTGATGTTCTCCAATAAAATATTGATAAAATAACACTAGAATAACGGAAAAATTCTAGTGAACATTTAAAAACGATTAAAAGGCTATTACTGCTTTTTGCTAGTTTGCTATAAGCGTGAATGTAGCATTTAATGTCTCTGTCAAAATAATTCCCTTGACAATTGCCAAATTACCTCTCAGGGGATGATTACCCTCAGGTTAAGAACCACTGCTCTGTTTCTTTTCTGCGTTCAAGTTTGTTCGACATACGTATTTAAAAGTCGCGTTATTTCTTTGGCGACTGCGGCAATGATACATGAGACACCAACGCGTATACATACGTCAGTGTGTTGCAAATATAATTCCTCGTCTGAACTGTAAAAACGACGGCAAAAAGCCTTTCGCTGCGTCGAAAACTGTTGACTCTGCAACTTATTTTCGCCTTTTTTACGCCTTTGTGGCTTTTCGGGTGGCCTGCTTTCAAATTTCGTTCGCGTTTTTGGTTTAAAACCCGGTGTTGCGTAAATGTAGAGTTTCCGAGGCTGTGTGTGGTATTTTCTTTCCGAGTTTTTCTTTTGTGCGTATATATAGTGTTAGGCCGGGCGATTCCGCATTTTTTTCCTTTTTTTCGACATACAGCTTCATTCTGTTTGCTCAAACACAATGCTAATAAAAAGCCATCAAAAAATGAACACGTCTATTATGTTGTGCACTATTTGGTAGTAACACAGTTGTTTGCTTACACAATTTCTATCACTTGGAGACATTTTAGTGGTTTGAGTCAGTCAATTCTTTCACTACACGTTCGATAAATATCTCTGGTTTGCATTAACGGCCGAATCTGCGTCTAATAAAAGTGCATAGAACGAAAAAATAAAAACAACATCAAAATAAAAAAAAACAGAAAAGCCTCCAGGAGGGCTAGATCACAGTTGTTGAACACGTATAAGTGTGTATCTTTTATTGAATGTACATTAAACATTGCAATTTGAATTTTACACTCCAAACCTCTCTGTTATATTTATTAGTAACGTTTTGTATCTGTGGCAAACGTATAAAAAGAAAAGTGGTGCTTCCCCAACTACAGATTAACCCAGCTGGACTCCATATTCAATGTGGTACAGTTTGCAAAGCGGAAGATATTTTCCTTTAAGAGCCGACAAAACAACGTTGTTCGCTCGATTCTTATCTAAACGAGTTCAATTCTGACTCGCTAAAAACGTGGTTAAATTTGAAGCATATTTTTAGTGTTGTAAACCAGTCGAAATAACTAAAGTCAAGTCAAGTCATTAGCAAAAAAATTCAGCAGTTATCCGAGTTGACTCAACAAGTTTGTAGAGCTCTTCTGGCAAATGTAATTTTTATTCCGACGTTTTGACTCCCTATACGGGTGGTCTTCATCAGGGTGAATAACACTGAATGCGACTAGTACAGTGCACGATAAACAAAGGAAAAAAAATATGGAACGCAAGCACGCTACAACGCAACGAAAACAACACGCGATAACGAATGATTGGGCCTCTAATCTTTAAGCAGGTGCCTGTAGCACGCTGAAAGCATCACGTATGTTTTGATGTTCATTGTGTTGCCACGTTGGTGAATATTCCATGACTCAAGAAATAGTCTTTTCCTGTAGTCAGATTCCCGGGCGACAACAGACGCCGCATTGAAATCAATACGGTGGCCTTGTGACATCGCGTGATTGGAGAGGGCCGACTTTTTCGCTTCACTGTTGGCAACATCCCGTTGATGTTCTACAGGTGATGTTTACTTAGTGTTCGTCGAAAGAAACACTACCAATAACTTATACTTAACACGAATAAAATGGGAAAGCGAGCTGCACGAAAAACATACAAGCTAAACCTATAGTGGTAAGTATTATAACATGACAACCTCATTGTTGAAGTAGTATCAATAAACAGGCATCCCTCGTGAGAGAAAGATATTTTTTATAATAGGTTAAGCTAAAATGTTGAAACATTTTTGGAAAACATGTAGGGACTCCCAATTACTGTACAGAAAACCTGTTTCTGAATCAAACTAAATGAAGCAGATAACTCTTGGTTAATTGGACAATTAGCGACTGAGTTTTTTGAAACTCGACAACCTTTTACAAACAAGTAAAGGTAAAGCTAAAAATTACACCAGGGAAAAAGAGTAAATAAGAAAATCCGACATGAGTTACTAAAACGCAGAGAACAAGAAGCTTTAAAAATCTAGAACTAAACCGTACTTAAATAGGGGATAGTATGCCGATTAGGTAAATTAATCTTAAACTAAATTCCATGAAGAGAAAACAAACGACCACAAAAATGTGGAATTACATGTACAAAGCGCGAACATATTAAACGTCAATAGACAAACACGACCGCCATAGTGAAGTTTCATCAAAAAAATACCTAACAAAAATGGCGTGAGAATCATTTCAAATGTGCGCACACGAACAGCACTTGGAGCATTTCATCATTAAACCAATGCTTCGGCAAACGAGCTGACGTAGATTGCTGTGCTTAACTCTGCAGCGTCAGCAGTGTTTAGTCAATGTTTGAGCGCAAGGCTCGTTCGAGTGCCGGCCAAAGCAAACATTCTAACATCAAGTTTGCAAAGCCTCCGCTCGGCAATGTTGTATCGCGGCGGGTTTAGCTCGGAACGTATGACCTCAGTTTACCTCAAAAGTAGAGCTTTGCAAAATGGGGGTCGCGACCAGGGACATAGTATGGCTACTGTAGGCCTAAGGCTGTTTACTGGAGAAGGGCCTACCTTTGCAAACCAAGTTATAAAAAGTAATAAAAATATTTGGGTACACTATGCACGGATCTGTAAAGTAGCTTGATAATAAATTGCAAAGCCAAGAAGGTCGAGTAGATCGACATCATCTTGATTATTAACTCTAAATCACATTGAAGCGTCTTAATAATCAAGATGATGTCGATCTACTCGACCATTTTGGCTTTGCAATTTATTATTAAGGTAATAAAAATATATACATAAAAAGTTTGAATTATTTACTGCAGGGCCCTATTTTTCCAGGACCTTAGGCTATAGCAGTGGTTCTTAACCTTTTTAGCTTGCGGCACCCCTCAGAGATAATAATAAATTGCGGCACCCCTACAAGATTTTTCCTTAGGTAATTCACTAGTATGTCACAATAAATGGAACTGGGACAACACACATCAACTCTACACAACGTAGGAAGTTATAAATGAATTTATTCCACTCTAATCCCTAACAAAAAATTGTAAAAGTTAAGCAAAAATCAGGTTTTTAAAAATTCTTAAATTTTTCGCGGCACCCTTAGGCATTAAAAATGGCACCCCAGGGTGCCGCGGCACCCCGGTTGAGAACCACTGGACTATAGCCTTAGTAACCTAATGGTTAATCCGGCACTTGTCGCGATATTGCAGATGGTCGCTCGGCAAGTTTTAGGGTGCGCTGGCGAGGGATGGTCTCTCATGGGAATAGCATTGCGTTCCCATTAATGTTCTCAATTTCGTTAGGTACATTATTTTTCACGAAGTATTTTATTGATAAACTGCAGGGAACCCGACGGCATTCCATAATTTCTGGCCCACGAAGTTTGCCAAAAATTTTGTCCCCATTCTACGACATAATCTGCAATGTATATATACCACAAAGGTTTATGAATTTAATTGTAAATTTGACAGGCCGGTGACATTTAATTTCAAATGACTTTACCGGCATGATTTTGGCAAGCTTTTTTCTCTTTTACTAAGCGCGTGGCAAAACGGATCCAAAGCAAAAACCTAAAAGTATACGCTACTTACGACAACCTATAAATGTCTTAAAACATCAAATCTTCTCGCGCTTTCAGGTAAAGGACGACAATAACTTTATATTGAACCGGAAAAAATAGAAAACCCTATTCTTGCACTTTCAGAACCAGCTATTTCAAACACATTGGCGAAGTCGTTGGAAAAAATAAGTCATATGTGAATAAAACAGGTGCTAAGTTTGTAGTTTTTATATTCACCGCCTCTACTCTGCACCAGTTTCGCGCCCGACTTTTACAGGCAACGAAGGGACGTTAAACCTTCAGCTAAACTGGGTCACAGCTACAGATAATTTGTCACGCAGGTTTGGTGAACATTGTGGTTTCGGAACATTTACCAGATAAGCAATATCGTGCGATTACATGGGATGTCTTCGGTCATCAATAAATAGATGATATGTTACCCTATTTTATAGCCAACCTTTGTCGGCTTACGGCACCCTTTATAAAATATAAATAGTTAGAGGCACCCTTACTTGCATTTTCGCCAACTAGTCAACTGTGATGACATAATAATCTAACGTAAACCAGTACACACTAGCTGTACAGTAGGTAAAAGAAACATAAAAAAAATCTACAAGAAATTAAAAATATCCCTTGACACCCTTGTACGTTAACAACGACACTCTGATTGGGAATCACTGCAATACTAGTTCATAACTGTGAAGGGCTGCTTTTGGTATACGTTTCAAAGTAACAAAGATGCTATGTTTCGGTGCCTTTGGTTTTAACATAAAACTGCTTTCAAAACACAAACCCAAAGTCATTACATACTTAAAGTATTGTAGGTGGGAATATGTAGCGTTTATTGCAAACCTTATGCGTGTTACAATAGGGTCAGTCACGCAGCAGCTATCAACAAACTAAAACAACAACCATGACCGGCGCAAAGTAAATAATTGTTAAACTAAGTAAAAATAAAATATTATCGGTACCGGTAAATATAATGCAATTTTTTTAAGGTACATTTTTCCTAATTTAGTCACACATATGTGCACAACATTAAACGTTAGGTCTAGCTTTTTTGGATGCATTCTTTGCGATGTCCCTTTATCACGTTACTTTCTGATGTTATCCCTAAAATGTTTCATGCGCTTTGGTAATACATTTTTTCATCGTTATTCCGGATAGAAAATTAATCTACTTTCACCCCAGCTTGCGACACTTTCAAAGTCGAAGAAAAAAAATCGGTTGATTGCTAGCTTGAAATGAATAGTCCATTTAAGTTGATATTTTTACGTGTTTTCTGGTATCAAGTTTTGGTCACAAAAACGATACGGTTTGACTTTTTACAGAAATTTTTGTATTGATTTTTAAGAAAACGCAAATGGAGCAATATTGGCCGACAGCGACGTCTTGTGGACAAAGTTTCACCACATAGCTGACACTAAAAACATTAGACAGAACAACTTAGGATTAAACTGCGAAGGGAATACAATAGTATTGTAGTTGTGTTGTTAAATGTGTTTTGTTTATAAATTAATAGCCTACGTATGTAAATAAGAGATCGATCTTTAAAAGTTTCCCGCTGAAAATTCACACAGCAATTTCACCCATTACTAGAAGTAAGTGCAAAATACAAAAATGCAGTGAGTCGTACAACATTACTTACTGCATTAACGTTTTGTCATCAGACTCATAGCGGAAAAAACATTTGACTCATTAGCCGTGACACTCATGTGCGTCCCGGCCCAAACCTTTCTTCCGGGGACTTTCGTAGAACAGGGGAAGTCATACCAAGTTATAACTGACAACAAAGCACGCATTTCCAAATACGGCTTTGTCGATTTTTGACTCTGGGGAGCAGTTGTATTTTTGTTTTTTAGACTGCGAGGCACTAATAAACATTGCTGCACACTTACCAGTGTTGTGAACAAGACATTTTAAAATGAGCCCCCTTTGCAAGCCCAGCCCCCTTTGCAAAAAAAGTCAAATCCCAGTCCAAGTTGACTTTCAAGTTTTCAAGTCCTTGTCATAAAAATGAATCGTTAAAGTATTGAAGAGTAAACTCGTCCGTATATGAGCAATAATGACTCAAGTAAAAACTAACATAATTGCAACACAGAGAAAGCAAATTGCTCTAGGTGCATGAAATTTAGATAAATAACCCAAGCTTATAAAAAATGATCAATGAAAAAACTTTATTTTAACCAAATTAATTTTGCCCAGAAGACTAGCAAAACCGCAGAGGACATATTGAAAGTATTTTTTTCTATTGGCCTTGCAACGCCACCATATCGTTAAATCTCTTCAAGTAGGCATAGGGCGCGATTTTTAAACCAGTCGCGCTGCTGCCACGAAAGCCAAGATTGACTCTATTCAGCTCATGCCGAGTCAGACATCCTTCCGCTGTTTTGACTGATCTCCGCTGCGCATGGCCAGGGAAAGGCAAATGTGAGACGCAAACACATAGAGCTAACAGGCGTTTAGGTATAGTGGGTTTGGTTTAGAGCAGTAATCCGCAACCGGTGTGCCGCAACTTACTGGAGGTGTTCTACTTATAGGCCACTTTTTAATTTTGAGTAGAATTAATACGAAAAAAAATGGCAAATCAAGGCAGCCAGTTTGACATTATGTAAAAATTATAGTCATTATGCAATACATGCAATAACAAAATTAAACCACAAACTCATAGCGCAGGGAACTGTTAGGTATATGGTGGAATGATTTAGGGGAGTAATTCTCAACCGTTGGCAGTTGCGGATCCAAACCGGTATACGTGGCATCAACTGCAATTTTTGCCTATTTCAGCTGATTTCCAAATACAAAAAAATTCTAGCTTTGTGCAAATCTGAATGGTAGTTCTACAATGTCTTAGCCCATTTTGGAAATTGTGCTTAGTTTTTGACTTTCGATTGCGATTCTCCGTAAAATCTAGCTCTAACTTGGGTCTACTTCCTGTGGACTCTTGGGTGTGTACTTCGTAGTTTGACTGAAGTTTAAATGAAAAAAACTGATATTGCATTGCGACAAAAATCGTTTTCACATTACTTGACTTGTCACTTTAACCTATGCCCGTATATAATTTCGATAGGGGTAAATAGAAACCTGTTCAAACAAAACTTCAATTCGTTTTATATGATTTGGCCGATGTGAATCAATCGTGCCGATGAGTGCATACCGGAAACGTTGTCATTCTTTTTAAACAGGTGCCGGTTTGACATTACAAATGAATTTCATTATCTTTTTGGTGTAATGGTTTGGCCGTCGCGCTTGTGAATAAACAAGAAGGCAGCATAAGTTAAGATAAGGGAAATAAAAGTTAGTAAAAAGGGACAAAAAGGTGGTAAGCGAAGTGAGACTGAATAATGCATTGGTATAAGCCTAGGGCTACAGGGAAACAGCAACGTTTGCACCTCCTAAGCAAAGGCACTAGCCTAAATGTGACAGTGGTCTAGAATCCTACCACTTTTTTTAGTAACGAAATGAGTTGTGAAAATTTGTATTGCATAAAAAAATAAATATGAAAGATTTATTACAATAACAATAATGTTACTTTACCCACCCAAACCCAAACGCCAACGCTAGCTCAACATAAACCACTGGACGCAAATGTAGTTGATTTCTACACCAGCGCCCTAAATTTATGTTAACAGGTTAAATCTGCATAACTAGAGATATTTTAAATTGTCTGGTTCCACAAAATAGAGCGCAATGGCTAAGATATCATTTCGAGCCAGTAATTGTTGAGGTTTTGCTTTAAGTTCAGTTTAACTCGAATACAAAGTTACCGCGCCACAAAGAGTGAGCTTTTGGCAGTATTGTGCCTTGAATGCAATGTCACTGTGTTCAAATGCCTTGGCTTGACTTTTTGGATGAATGACTTAACTTAGACTTAATTCATTGAGTCAAAAGCTTGGGTTAAAATTAAGTGCTTTCATTTTACATTATATTATAAAATTGAGCTATTTATCTCAAGTTTTGCAAGTAAAACGATTAGATTGCTTCCTGTTTATTTTTTTATTTTTTTGTTGAATTTCTGCTCATTAAATCTATACGTTTACCAATTTCAAAGGTTGGTCGTTTTATTATTATTTACCGCCGAGATGACTTGCTCTAATAATCACTTGACTGGGACTAGAATTGGGCAATTGATGACCTGGACTGGGACTTGACTTATTTTTTTATACTTGACTGGGACTTAAGTTATTTCACAAATGACTTGTCTTGGACTTAAGTTATTCACAAATGACTGGACTGGGAATCATTTTAAATAGTCTTGTTGACAAGATTGGTATTTCGCATCTGCAGTAGTTAATCAGCACAGGTCTTTCTTATTAAGAGATCAATCTTTGATACTAATATTGCGGAAGCGTCGCCTGATGTGAGGTAATCAGTGACGCACAACGGGTTTTTGATCGTACAAGCACAATGGTTTATTTATATCAGTGATACGCAGAACACATCTCAGAACAGGGGTTCTTAAACACAGATCCGCGAGAAGGTTTCAAAGGGTCTGTGCAACTATACGCTTATTTTACTTTTTTTATTTGGTTGATGTAATTTATATCGGGGGTGGGTGGCATTTTTCTAGTCACGGGTGAAAACCAAACTCAGAAAGGTCTCTGCGGGCCGTTAAATTTTAACTGTGTGGATTTTACGCATCTTTTAATTACCGCAACGCCTGATAATCAGGGATAAAACTAGGGGTATTTTGCAACTTACACTCAATGTAGGAACAGATTTACGCAAAGCACAAAAGTAATTTGCTGATACGTAGATGAAATAATAAAAAAATATATGAGGAATCGCCTCGTGATAAATCGCGGGGCGGCACGATTTGTGTGGCGGACGGATCTGGCCCATGGGTAGTAGGTTGTCCACAGCTGATTTGTGTGAATCGAACCATGCCCTTTTTTAATTGGAATAATCAAAGCATGTCCTTTTTCTAAATGACATATCTTGACAGGCTGGTGTTCTGAAAGTAGTCTAAAGAGTAGAGAACTAAATCTTGGTAATATGTGAAGAAAAAAGGGGACACGCCATGATAAATAGTTTGGGAACCGCTGTTAGAGGATCTCTACTAGCACACAGTGATGTTTCTTCAGAACTTTCTTGTCTTATAGACCACTCGGTATTTTTGCAGCTTAGCGTAGTTGTAGCAAAGCTGTTTTTAACACATACTGCCTTCTTTAGTTTTGCAGCCCGCTTTGGTAACCGTACACTTGCTTTTGAAAGAAATACGATACTTAAATCACTTGTTTTTTTACATGGCTGACAGCACATAATCACATAGTTAAATCAGTAAACATGCGTGCAAAGTTCATGATAATAATGTGAATGTTATTTTCATTGTGATTGTAAGTCAGTAGCGTCATTAAGTATATCCTAACTACAGCCGGTTAAATTAACTAGGTGTTGATTTCGACAGCTAACCTAACCTAACGCAATTCAGTTGGAGTGACCTAAGGTGATTGATTATATGCGGTTTTAACGCCCACAAAATACAAGCAATTACGGTTAAGGCAGCAATAAATGATTTATGTCTTGATCAACGCACTCCAATTAGCGCGTATATGATTCCAAACTATTCAGTTGGTTCCTTATGTTGGGACAATGTGTTGTTAAAAACTGTTAAAACAGTTTTGAAAATTAATTGTAGCTTTTCCATAACCCGAAATCTACATATAGCAAGACAATCGATCAAAACTCATGCGAGAAGAATAACATATTTCTTAAGAAAACAAACGTATTTCGCCTATGAACATATGCGTTATATATACGAGTAGTAGCTAGCAAAGGCCCTGCTATACAAGGGCGCAGTTCCCTTGCCAAATACTTAGTACAACCTTTGCAAAACAGCAGTCAACTATTTCCTGCCTAACTTCTGCGAGCAAGGCAAGCCCTGTAGTACATTATTTATGCGCTTATGTAAGCCACATATTGATGCCTATTGATGCATATTGCCTATATGCACGCAAATGCAGGCGACTAGAGAATATAAGTTGCGGTTTTGCAGTTGTTTGATATTGCTGCGGCAAGTCATTGGTGTATATAGACTCAAATGCTTTGTTAATCGTTTTTGCCTATCTATTTATTAATCACCGTAGTTTTGAGAAAACGGCTGAGGGTTCTGGATGTATGATTTTATTATTTTACGGGAATTCGTTAGATTCCCAAATGAAACACACGTGAATTAATAAAATTAGGATTAAAGTTTATCAAAGCATAGCACTATTAATCTTTGAGAGAATGTTTGAGGGTTTTAGTTGTATGATTTCTTTATTTTAAGGCTGATTTGGTATTAGAATAAACGCTTATCAAGTAAACCACCAGTCTTAGAAAAATGACCGATGGTTCTAGTTGTTTGGTTTTATTATCTTAAGGCCGATTTGGTAGATTCCTAAATGAAATATACGTGAATTAATAAAATTAAGTTGAAATTCTATCAAACCATATACGAACAAAGTACACAATTATTTCATAGACTTTTTGATTTTATGCCCTCTAATTTATGGGGAAGTTGATGGTCTACTGGGGTAATGCGCAATTGCGTAATTGCGCACCTTATAGAAAAAACACTGTATGACCACAGCATATTATGCAGTAGGCTATAAACAAGGTTACCATCTGCTAAGAGTGAGACCAAAGATAAGCACGCTGCTCTGTTATGACGTATGGTTTGCCAACCACATTGTTTAGTGCAGTATTTTACGTGGTCAGTTTAAGTATTATCTATAGTCATATAGGTTTATTATTTAGGCTTATCAAGATAAGTAGTTGTCGAAAAACATTCTTGCCTGTCGAAAAACATTCTTCGCTCCCAAATCTTAGAGAGATGCAAATAAGCATGAATTGTTAACCCCGAGTATAATCTCCTATAGTTATAGTATAGTTGGCTCTTTCCCCAGTATTCTCTTTTTGTCGGGTGCTATAGGTAACGTGTTAAATTGACAAGGGTAACCCAACCGAAAAACAAATTTCAGAAAAGAAAGTCGGATATGGGGCCCTTAGAAATTTTACTCCGAAGATTTTAGACGCTTCTGCGCCATGCAAGCCGTTTAATGAAAAAAACAGCCATATCTAAACTCTATATAGTTAAGCATCTAACAGAAGATTTATGAATGAAATCTAAAATGTAATGCGAATGCGAAAGTCACAACAAGTGTGCACATGGGACTGGGTACGCTATGCTCTCTGTCATGTAACTTGATAATGATTTTCAAAGCCAAAAAAGGTCGACATTATCTTGAGTAAGACGTTTTGATATGAACTTGTATCATCTTTAGTTAATGTTCTCGTTTTAACGTTTTAATCGAGATGATGTTGAACCACTCGACCTTTGTGGCCTTGTAATTAATTATCAAGTAAAGATATTTTGCCAAACAAAAGCATATTTTCCTCAACGGGCGAACAAAAAAGTAATAGGTTGTCAGGCACTGGCGTACGTCTTGTCACGACCATCTTCAAATAAGGCATAAGTGCGTTGAGAGCCAAAGGGTATTTCAAGCAAGATATGCAAGATGGAACGCTCGGAAGTCATTAGGTAACTTCCCATCACGTTTATTTGCACCACGCACACTTTTGTTTTTAGCTGAATCGGATAAAGTCGCGCAAGCAATGCGAAGCCATGTATCTTATTTTTAGGTAATTTATTTATGCTTTTTGTCTAAGGTTTTGTTCACGCTCGCTTTTGCTTTTTGCTCAATTGGGGCATCAGCATAAAGCAGTGATGCCCACCTATGGATATTTGGTTGGCCGTTTAATTTGGTTGGGTGGCTGTCTTCAGAAGTTTTACATGGTTAGTTTTATAGAGATTGGTTCTGTTGAATATTTTTCGAAAATTTTAAAAAGTTGTGGTAGCAATGTGAAGACATATCAATAGTTAGATTGGAAGGTTTTGTTCACTCACAAAAAACGCAGTGAAGAGAGTTGGCTTGCCACAGTTTCGCTGTTATACTTAAGGAATTTGGCCCGCGGCTATAAAAGGTTGAGAGACTTTGGTATAAAGGAAGACAGTTGTGTGTTTGTGCTCTTTGGCAGAGCTTTTTAGGTGGGAAGGTTTGCTATGCGGCGCAAATTATTGGAAACTGTTACGCAGGGTTTTAAGGTTTGATTTTGATGAGCGCTGAAGACCTAAGTATTTTAAAAAACTATAGCTGCCCAAATTGTCTTATCTTCAGTAGGCAGCTATATTTTACCGCTGGACAAGTTAAGATACGGTTCTGGTCCAGTAACAGTTTTTTTCTTGGGTTTTGTTCTGCTTTGTCTATAAAAGTCAGGCATATTTCCCGGCTAGCATTATTTCTTTAAAAGGGCGTATCTTTATGGAATTCAAAACCAATATATGCAGGTTTCTGCTTGTCGATTACTGTTCCGGGGTTCATAAACTATTGTTACCACAGCACCCTCAAAAATATTTTGCTTCGCGTGGTTGAGTGTAGGTAAGGAATTTTAAAGATAACGACATAGATTTATGTCACAATACAAAAAAACTAAAAAAAATCGAAAAGTTGAAGAGTCTAAATATATATTCAGTGCAAAAACGTTTTATTTCTGATTCAAACACTTTTCTTTAAAAAAACGACTACTTTTCAAATATACAGTGATATTTCAATTAGGGCCTAATTGCCCTTAAACTAGTCCACGTACCCCCAAGGGGTTCATGTACCCCAATTTAAGAACCCCTGGTTTAAATTAATTTCCAGATCCATTTTAGTCGGATGCATAAGATGTGCATATTTTCTTTGTATAATATTTGCATCTTTGCTTTGTATAATATCTGCATCTTTTTTTGTGTATTATTTGCATCATTTTGCCATCTTTTTTGTGTATTATTTGCGCCATTTCTTTGTTTGATTTTTTTGCTGTGGAAAGTGGTTACATCAGACGACTTCGGGCGTGGCCCGGCAGTCGACACGAGCTTGGCTGTTTGCCAGTTGTGCTGACGCTGTGATACGACGGAAAGCACGATTGTTGTTGGCATTGGGCGACCAAGTTTAAACCATAATTTCTCCTGAATTTAATGCAAGCGTGTTGAACGGCGGTTGCATAAAATACCTATACGGGCGATTGCAAATGGTGGATGGCTGTGTACTTCCTTGTTTAAAGATGCATTTTAAAGAAAAAGTGTTGCGGCATAGGTTATAAAGGTTTGCATGTAATTTTTAGATGGACTACAAAATACTGCGCTCGAATCTCTAATTTTAACGTTGGCGTTTATACAGTCCAACTGGTTTGTATGTAATATAGAAACAAATCTGTTAACTTATACTTTTAAACGTTTTCCATGTCCAACATTACAGTAAAAAAAAAAGGGGTTGAACAAATTTTAAAAAGCAAAACCGCTATAAATTTCTAAAATATTTCAATTCTAGTGGATTACGAATCAACGTGATTAAAAACCATAGATATATCTGGAAACTTAACTGTTGGAGATTATGATTAGACAACATATTCGATGCCCCAAGGGCATAAGTGCGCTCTACGTAAGACCAATGTACACCTCTCGAACATAATTAGGCCAAACGTGCCGATGTAACTTTGCTGAAGGAGCTGACCAAGGTTTAAGATGTAATTTATGTATTTGTTAACAATACAGCAACAACTCGTAACAGAAAATAATACAAAAGTGATTTGAAGATGATGCACAAGAGTGTTGCAATCACTTAAGTCAATGACTTTTATTTGCAAATAGAACAAGTAGTTTGCTATATGTTGCGTTTTTTGTTTTTTAGTTTAGTTATTGCTCATAATCGTAGGCGTTCAACAATTTTAATAGTTTAACGTTTTATTTGCATGACAAGTACGCGACTTGAAATTGACTTGCTTTAACTATGATTAGACTGACTTGCGCAACTTATGACCTGGACTAGGATTAGTATTTAGTCAAAAAGTCTTGGTTTAAATCAAATGATTATACAAATGAAATGGTGTTGTTTGTATAATGTATCCAGAAATCTGCCGTCAATGGTTTCGTGTTTCACAAAGCTTACTATTGTCGCTGTATACAGCTGGATATGTGACGTGAAACACAGGAAACACAAGACAGCTCTCAGCTGACAATCTAAATGCGCCAATATGCGTTTGTTCATTACAATGCAAAACCTGCTCATCCCGTGACGCGACTATAGCGCCCAGGCACGCGAAGCAAGATTAAACAAAGGTAGTTTACTCTCGGAAACATGTGACTGGGTATTTTTCTAAGAGTGGGATGGAGCGTTGTGACCCCTTTGTTGCACCACGCAATTAACCAACCGGAAATTACGTGATCGAAAGTGGAGAGCATAATGGTTAGAGCCTGTTGTAACACGCAGGTAGAATTTGAAAAGCCCATACAGAAGTAGGTAGCATTTTGAACGTTTGGAATAACTCTTTATTCATGAAATAAAGAAATATTTGAAACCTAATTTAAGGTACAAAAAGAATTGGGAACAACAGGGCTAGAGTTTCCGAATAGCAACCTAGAAAGTAGCGCACAATGGTTGGAGGTTGTAGTTAGACGCAGTAAGAATATCAAAGCCCATACATAATTACCGGTAACATTTTAAACGTTTCGAACAATATCATGAATAAACTGAAACGTTCAAAATGCTATTACGGTACCTACTTCTGTATGGGCTTTGATATTCTTACTGGTCAAAACACGGGTGTTCCGATTTGCCCAATGATCCACCGATGCAAGCGGCACTTACAGTCCGGTATAAAGATTTAATTTATTGGAATTAAAAGGAGTTCTGTGTTTTTCACGTACTTGAACTGACCAGGTTATGAAACCAACAACAGTGTTATTTTGAAAGTCTGCAGCACCATAAGACTATTTAGGCCGAAAAATGCGCTTCTTTTTCAGAATCTGTTAGCATTCAAAAATAAAAAAAATCTCCGTAAAAAAAAGAAACATCATGTAGAAAACAATGGACTGTGCTAAATCAACTTTAACATGTTTTTGCCGACCAATGCAACATCAACTCAGTATGAAAACCTTTACAGAGGTAGTTACGCATTAAAAAAATCTTTTTTTTTTTCAGAAATCGGCGCTAGATCGGGCAAACTAGGAAACTGAAAATTTTTAAACTTAAATTAGAAATAAGGAAAATGTCGCCCTGTCTTATTTACCGCGCAAGGCTCCTGGCTGTCGTGACGTTATGTTTCTTCGCTGGGGCGCAGGCTTACCCCTCTGGGGCCCCCGTTGCAGCGTGTATGACCATGGACCCACAACATTCCCAACCCGTGCTTGATCTAGCTGGAAGTCCCTACAGCATTTCGGTTGACAAACAGACTGTGGAGCCCGGTGGTAAAGTAACAGGTGAGAAGTGTTAGCTATATGTGCTTACTTATAGGGCGCAATAACTTAGTGGATGACTTGAAATTTGGTTGCTGTTTTAATATGGCTTGGTTTATATTGTGGGCCTACGTTTCGGTTAGAATGGCTTGAACGAAAATAATTTATTTAAAAATTGACAATTTTCAAGATAGTTTCTAGAAGCTTATTTATCTCTTTTCTCGTTTATCATATTAGATTAGCAAATTCACTAAAGTTGGTAAAGATATTTAAAAGAATGGAATCTATTAATTTGAACGTGCCTTGCTATTTTTAAGTTTGTTACTATTCACGTGAAATTTAGTTACTGTTTTAACATGGCCTGGTTCATTGTATTACAATCACAATTCTACATTTTAATGGCAAATTAGCTTGGTTTACCTTTTTGGGGCGAATTTGACATCTACTTTAGTCATTTGTCCTATGACATATCTACCTTTAAGTGTTTTGACTCAATTTAGTTTAATTTTTTTGTACAAGGTGGCTTGCTTTACATTTTGGTCACTGCTTCTTTGAAATGACTCATATTATCTTAAGTTCTTTTTCGATCAAATAAGTTTTACTTGCAGTTAAGTCATTTGTGTGGAATGATTATATTGATCTTTTTAAGGCAAAATGACTTGCCTTTTCTTTAGTCAAAGATCTTAACCGACCATAGCTTTAAATCAATCGTAATAATAAGAGTCGCCAAAGCTTTGATGTTATATTTACGCTTAACATTCAAGTGGCCGCGAAAAAACGTCAAGAAACATAGCTTTATGGGTGTTATTGTGTGTCCCCCCGAAAAACTAAACATTTTGCATCCTTCCAAGCTAACATCGTCTTTTTCGGCAAATCACGTTGTTTTTTACCCACAGTGACAATAACAGCGACCGCCGGGTCTCCATTCAAGGGCATTCTGCTACAGGGCAGACTCTCGGGGGGCAACAAGCCCGTGGGTGTCTGGGGAATTCCCTCGGCCGACTACCAGCACCTGGACTGCTCGGGGGCCCAGGCTGCCCTGACCCACACCAACAATACCCAGAAACCACTGGTGACCACTTTCATCTGGACTGCTCCGTCGCCGGCCAATTCGAACCACGTCATTTAGTGAGTTTTGGTTGTAATTGAAGACAATAGTGTTGTAAACAAATCATTTTAGAATGATTTTAGTCCAAGTCCAAGTTAAGTCATTGGCAAAAAAAGTCCCAGTCAAGTCATTTGTATACTTAGGTTCAAGTCAAGTCATTCGTAAATTAACTTGAGTCCAAGTAAAGCCTTTATAGTTTATTCAGCATAGGATCTAGTTAACAATTGACAAACGACGAAAACCCCGAAAAACAATAAAGTAAACCAACAAATGGAAATACAAATCAAGCGATTTATTCACTTTCTAGCTTTTTGTCAGTATCACCGATTGTTGTAATTGTTTGCAGTGCAACCATAGTTAAAGAGACGCGGACTGTCTATCTCAAGCAATCGTCTCCAACAATTTTCGTTGGAACGCCGACTACAGCGTAAGGAATTTATTTTACATTTTACAAGCAATTATTTATATATTTTGTAGCTTGACAATGAAATTCAAAGCGAAAAAGGCGAGGAAATCGACATCATCTTTATAATTACGTTTCCATACGCACTTGTATCAAATTTTTAAGATGATTTCGATTTACTAGACCATTTCGGCTGTAAGTTTTACTATCAAGCTACTTTACTGATCAGTGGATAGTGAAATTAGGTTATCTTTTTCATTTTTTCAACCCTATTTAATTTTACCATGCTGCCTAAAGATCGTTTCAAAATCAGCGTTTTACAATCACAGTAACTTTGGTTTTTAAACAATACTGGTTATAGGACAATCTGCAAAGTTTGAAAAGCAGCAAACTATACTTTTAAGTCATAAGACATTTTTTCTACTTTTTGACACCAGTGGTGAGGTTTTCAGTTCTTAACTGGTGATTGCCTTTTCTTTGCTTGTTAAAACGTTTCATACAACCGCAGCAAAAATAAACCTGGTGCAAGTACACCATCAGTTTTGTAAATTTGCCTCAAAAAACTATTTTGAAAAAACTCAAAATGGTCTAATTCTAATTCTAATATAATTTCGGAAGACTAAAATAAATCTTTGGAGCATAATGGTTGGAAATTGAAGTAAAACGTAATAAGAATATCAAAGCCCATACAGAAGGTATCATTTTAAAATAAAAATCTAAAATAAATCTAGTTGTCCAAGTCTGTCTTACGTAGATCCACAACTACAATGACAATGTCCGCATCTGCAACGACCAGCAACCAAACCACAACACCCAACAATGGTATGATGACCAGTATGTCCAGTATGGCATCCAGCGCCCCTAGCGGAAGTTCGACAGCGACACCAGCCAGCTCTGGCACGCCCACTGCCGGCTCGAACAACAACACACCACTCACCACTATAACGTCCACCAGTGGCGCTGCGGAGCTAGTCGGAGCTTGGTGGCAAATGTTCGCTTTGTCGCTGTGCCAGCTTGTTCTAGCTCGACTTGCTTAGGTTATTCGTCGCCGTGTTTGTGGAATAATTGAAGATTTGCTATTATCATTGTTGGTTGGCTGTCGTAACATTAATTTTTTAAATTTTGCTGAAAAAACGACATCGATACCACACAAGTATCCTACAAGTACCGATACTAACACTTGGCATCGGGTATCGGCTCCGATCCGATATTATCGTATATCCCTAATAATCATAATGCAAAAAATGTAAAACTAAGACTTTGTCATGGCTTCTAACTTGCCCTCCAACGTTCGCACTAACCAAAAGCTGCTTGTGTCAGTTGTGTGCCATGTGAAATTTACTAGTTCGTGTAATGCAGTATTACCATTGTATACAGGCCTATTACTGCCGAGGTTTTTCGTTTTTACCAGCCAATATTTATCCTTTTAATATTACTGACGGAACGCAGAATCATTTAGCACAGACTGTTGCTGTGGGTAACACAGCCGAGGTTTATTTGCTTTCGTTTTAGTCAACATTATAAGCACGACTTGTAAACTTATTTTCTTATGATCTGTAAATTTAATTTCCTTTTGCATATAGGTATAATTTGTGAGGTTATGTCGCCGGTAATAAGTATTTTTCACATACGATTAAAGGATCGAGCTAAAAAAAAAAAGTGCAAGAGCTTCATAAGGTAATTTGGAAAAATCTAAACCTCTGCAGGTTGATTAGTTGTTCGGGAAAATTATATTTAAACTTCACGACGTAGTAAAATGCCGTCTCATTTAGCCGCCCGAAATGCATTGCTATATCCTAGACCTGGGCAAACTACAGCCCTTCAAGTTTAATCCGGCATGAGGCTTACTTTCCATAAAACTTTATTAAACAAAAATAAGCTTTTGCGTTTTTTACCTTGATTGTTGAATATGTTATTGATGAATTACACTTGCAAGGTATCCTCATCTATCCCTACTCTTACCAGCTCGTCAAATTAAGGATATCGAGAGCTTTAGTTTGAAAAATAATCACATTTTATATTATGTGTATTTCAGACACCCTTTTTGACCCGGCCTTAATTGCCCACCCCTGTCAAAAATAGTTGCCCACCCCTGTCAAAAGTAGTTGCCCACCCCTGCTATACCCTGTAACACTTTTGTATTGCGTTCCGAATACTGTTTTAGTTTAGATTGTAAATCGCTTTAAAGTAGTTGTTAAACTGAACTATATTTTTCGGATTGATTGGCGACGATTAACTTTTTATTACTTGATTCGTTTATGTGTAGAAACCTATATATATACATATACCTATATATATATGTCCGTAACTAGTTGATTGTAAAAATTTGTTGCCGATTTTGAACATTGTCGACGCTACACAAATCCACGTTTACTATATATCAAGAATGAATTCAATAAGTTAAAGGTTCGCCAAGTACATTGAAGATATTAACAGCTCAAGCAACCTTCATAAATTAAACAAAATACACAACGCAAATTTCTGCATGACAAGAACGCATAATATGTTGTAAGAATTACAGATGTTTTTCATTAAAATCCTTTTTACCCAGTTTATCATTATTGCGTGTAAAAATATTTAAATCATATTGTAATACAGTTGACCAATTAATAATGCAATAAGGGAAAAAGTCCAAGATTTAACGTATATTTCAAAGTCACCATTTAGGCAATAACAAAGATATTTCGAAACAGTCATTTCGTATTTTTAAATCAGTTTTGGAATAAATGATGTGATATGATGATGTGGTATATGTAGTGTTCTAAACAAGTCATGTTGCAATGACTTTAGGCCCAGTCAAGGTATTTGTGAAATAACGTAAGCCCAAGCCAAGTTATTTTTTAAAGAACTTAAGTCCTGGTCAAGTCTTTTTTAATAACAAGCAGTCATAATTATATTAAGTTAATTCCAAGTCCTTGTCAAAAATTAAATGTTAAACTTTTAAAAATGGTAAACTTGTCCGATTATGGTCAATAGCTTAACTAAAACATAACACAAACGCAATATACTACAAAAAGAGTGTTTAATGTGCAAAACTTGAGATAAACATTAATGAAAAAAAAGTTTTTTTATTTAATAAGAAAAAGGCGATTATTAGGACGTTCAAAGTTTTGCTAAATCTTTCCAAATTCTTAATACAGCGTAACAACAAGTCAAAACTCGTTTATAAAACAGCAGTCAAATGCATATCCACGTTAACCAACTATCGCGGCCTCTTTTGTTGCAAATTGCTCACTCTGTAGGCATAATTTAAAGCAATGCACTTGAAAAAAAAACCAGATCATGCAATTGTAAAGCTTTTGCATTTTGCACTCGAAATCGCAGGAAATAAACCTGATTTCCGCTTGAAAAGTTCACAAAAAATACATACATCTCGCTAGCGGCGGTAAGTTCGTTAGTGTTTAGTGTTCAGCGTCATCTAGTCTATACTGCTATACTTTGAATAATACACTGTTTTTACGTTGGCTTTAATTTAGCAGTTCCAATAAGCCAGCTAAAATGTTTTGGAAACTTTTGCAATTATAGGTACACAGGCGTCGACAACTAACATTAATAGAAATAATTTTCATTTCGGGGAATATTTAGAATGACCTGACGAAATTAAGTCATAATTTAGTGTCATATATAATATTCCTGGTGAACTGTGCGCTTTTAGTTCGATAGAACTGCCCTTACGTTTGAAGTTGCATTTTTGTCTGAAGCCCGACTCAGCTATAGTCTTTACAGACACGACGAAAAGGTGTAATGATAATACTTTTAGAAGGCGGAGGCAGTTATAACCGTTATGCCATATCGCTTCAGAATTACTGTCGTAAAATTTCAGTTGCTGTATTTATCAAGTTTATAGCTTCGCATAAAATTCAATATACGCAAGACATTCAGCATGACAGCTTCGACACTACGGTTAATAAACAAAGACCCGGTTTCTAAATACGGAATACATTTTTCTTGCTAGTTTTTTTGGCATGCTGACAAATAAACCCCCTATATTTCGCCCCTACAGATATAGCGCGCTCTTTTGGAAATACTTGTCGATTAGTGTACTGCCATAAATTCACACAAATAATAAACTGGACAGCTGAATACAACTTGTAAACTGATTGAATTTAGTAAACACTTAGGCCAAAGGTTTTTAACCTGGTGTCCATGGACCCATTTGGGGGTACGTGGACTATTTTATAGGCTCCATGATGCCTAACCGAAATATTCATGTGTATTTTAACAAACCTTAAGGAATTAACGAAATAAATCTCCTCAAAATCGCAGTTTAAGATTTTCGGCAACACGACATTTATAAGACACAGCGAAAATATATAGGCTACACATTTTGTTTGAACCTTTTTCGACGTGCGTTTCCAATCAACGTGATTAGTTACGGTTCGGTTGATAACCGACTCCAGCGTTCAGTTGTTGTAAGAGTCCAGCGTTCAGTAACTCTTTGGGTGAACAGTTAATCTTTAAAGCAAAATTGGTGCGATGTGTGTTAAACTGCGCGTAAGCAGTTTAATCAGTTATGTGCTGCGACGAAATAGGATGCCTGATTAAAGCCTAATAGAAAAATATATTGTCTGTAACCATAAAGGCAATTTGTTTTCTGCGTATAACCTCGAACCAAGTTGTTTCTTTAGCTAGAAAAAATTGCAGGGATAAACTAAAGGGATTTTTAACCATTGTCCTGTTCAAGATTTAAGAATTTAATGCATTTGAGAAGTAGTTTTGCAAAAGAGACATATAGGTCCCGAAATAGCGCAAGAAAAGTTAGGCTGCTACAACAACGAAACTATATAACAATTTGCACTATATAAAGACAAATTGTATTGTATTCTCGACAAGCTTTCGCAGAACCGTGCTTCATCAGATCAAAGTAGAACGTTTTTGACCTGATGAAGCACGGTTGTGCAAAAGCTTGTCTTTTTACATAGTGCCACCTGGTTACCCTATTTAAAATTAGTGAAAAACGGTGATTTACAAAGCTTAATAACAGTTGTCGCCGAAGGTTTTATACGGTTTATCAAAACGTACGATCATGAAACTGATTTTAGCGGGAATGTCCAAGACGGGCACAAAGTCGATCGCAAGGGCGATGAAAATCCTCGGCTACGAAGTGCACGACACTATGGAACATTTCGGCCAACACAGGCAGGTAAGTGCAGTCGGTTTGTGTTACAACTAAGCGTATGATTCAAATAAAAACGGAATTAATTTGTAACTTCGGAGAATGATGGTTGAAGGTTGTAGTAAGACGTTAGTAAGAATATCAAAACGCATACAGAAGTAGAGATAGTATTTTGTGATTGTTTCGAATAAATCTTAAGATAATTGTTAAAGATTGTTTAAAAAAGTGTAGGTTAAGTAACAAAACTTCTTTCTTTACGTAAAGCAAAATTTTGATGTTTAAATTTAATATTTTGCTCGTGTGAGCACCGACATGACGTCATTTAGTATCGGATCGGATCGCGATAATTTATTCAGAAATATCGGGAATCGGAATAAACTGCCCGGTATCGACATATCTAAACACAATGAATGAAAAACACATCAATCGACACATTCGGCGAGTCTGCGATGGCTTTTCGGTGAACCACCTAAATACATCAATGAGTTGTGTTTGCACCTTTAATCTTTTATCATTGCTAAAGTTTCCGAAGTGTATCATATAATGTTCGTTTCCTTAGTTTCAGTTTTCTCGTTGCAAAACAGCTTCGGTTGCAGATTTTATCTTTTTTGCGCTTATCCCTAGAGGCCGGAGATTCCACATTAGTGCCACGGCTAAAAGATTAAATAAGTAGGCTACTCTAGGTTTTTTCCATCCATAATTTTTTGCAATGCTTTTTTATCGCGCAAAACAGGTTTGGTACGATTATCTAGAAGACAAAGCGGGCACCGAGGACATTAGGAAGTCATATGAGGGAGTGGATGTTGTTACTGACATACCAACATATTACTTTTGGGAGCAACTCCTTCAGGCCTTTCCAGAATCAAAGGTAACTCTTAACAGGACTAAAAACAAAAAGTCGGTTAAAAACAACCCGAGTCCTACTTTCGCCAAAAACAAAGTACCCGAGTACGACTGCCGAGTGCAGACTCCGGCCTAATGTGTGATTATTACGAGTCAAGAGTCCAATTCTACAACCTGTATTACACTTCTTTAGTAACTAGACTAAGGTGGATGTTTAAAAACCCACTCATAGGGGTGTTTCCATGTTTAATTGGGTGCATTTTTTGGTCGTTCTACTGTTGATCTTGATAAATTAATTGCAAGGTATAGCCTTATAGTTTTAAATGGGATAATTGAACGAAATAAAGACCTCTCAGGGATGAAGGCACTTAACAGAGTTAAGAACAACTGATGTAGAACTTTATAGTAAGACAAATTTGCCTATTTTAAGGATTATATCATTAACCGGTCTGGTGTGAACTTATAAACGTAAGAATTTAAACTAGCGCTAAATAGGGTTGCTATAGTAATAGTCTTTATAAGCGCATTAGAATAGCCTACAGAATATTTATGTCTTAATTTGTTGCATGTTACAGTTTTGTATATCTGGCATTTTCAAGGCTTTTTATATGAACGACACATACCATGAAGTGTCCATTTGTTACCTCCATTAAAATATAAAAAAGTCTGTTTACTCTATTAAGATCCTCCTAACCACCCGGGAAGAAGACAGCTGGACAAAAAGTGCGATCAACCAAAACAAGATGATGGAAAACAACAAATATCTGAATCTTCTAATGTCTCTTTCGCCGACCGGATGGCAGTACTTTTACTTTTTGAGGAGATATTGTAAGAATAACGGCTTAGATCAGGGATAGGCAATTATTTGTAACCGCGGGCCGCATGAGAAATGTTGTGGCGGGCCGGGTCAAAAATGGGATCTCAAATACACGCGCGAAAAAATTGCCACTATATTTGTTATAAAATGCCAACTTTAATTTAGAATTAGAAAGGAATGTGACGCATTGAGCACAGATGAAAAAATATACATATTTTGCTGGTATATTGGCACTTATCTAGTGGTGGGCGCGTTAAACCAAAAGTTAAGATTAAAATGCGTAAAAATGTCTCACTAAAAACTTGTTTTTGTTTTGCTTTTTGAGGCTTTAAGTTACCGATATGTTATTTGCGGTAGAACCGTATGTTGCCCAGGACTAGCTTAGCTTATGCATCACCAATAGGGATTTTCGATATTACTGGATCGACGCCCATACCAGATACCGAGTGCTAGTATCGGTACTCGTTCGATACTAGCTTGTTATCGATTGCCATCCGATACCAACTTAATATGGAAGTTTTAGCCATGATTTGCGATTTACTGCAACGATTCTACCTTAAAAGCTAAGTTTATCAAAATATATTAGTAGTGGAAACTAAATTCGTAACGCTACGGCAAGTTTTTTTTTTTTTTTTTTTTTTTTTTTTTTTAACAGATTTCAAAAAGGCCTTATGAACGTTTTAATTTGATTAATTTTGCTTGTTCAAGGACCGTAAAGACATCATTTGGTATTAGGTCGGATCGCCATTATTTTTGCCAAAGGACTTAAGTCTTAAGTCTTTTTTGCCTAATTACAGCTATTTCAACGGCTTGTCATTTACTAATTGTTTATTAAATTGTTTAATGTGCGAAAATAAAATAAATAACTTAATTTGATAAAAAAGCCTAATGGAAAGACTTTATTTTAACCCAAAGTCATTTTTCCTAAAGACTTGAGTCAAGTCAAGTCATTTCGCCAAAAAGACATAAGTAAAGTAAAGTCATTTCGCCAAAAAGACTTAAGTCAAGTCAAGTCATTTCGCCAAAAAGACTTAAGTCAAGTTAGGTCAATTAAAAACAAAGACTTAATTAATTGACTTACATCATTACAATACTGGTTGATACTATTGACGACATGTTTTATTCTTACAGTGGGCCTTATATTTGATTGTGGATTGACGCTACCTTTCATGAGATGGACTGACTCCAGAAACATGAGACTAATGGCCTTAAGACGACATAACGCACACGTACTCACGGTATTGTTTGACTTTTGGTGTTGCAAGGGCATTGTTTATAACTAGGAATATGCGATAATTGTTTTGGATCCGATACCTGATACCAAGCGGTATAGAATAGGTACACGACTATGGAACTGTCGGTACCTGGGATGCGACTTTACAGCCCGGATAGGTACCCAGGGCACAGAGTCGGATTGGTACCCAGGGGTACAGAGTCGGATAGGTACCCAGGGGTACAGAGTCGGATAGGTACCCAGGGGTACAGAGTCGGATAGGTACCCAGGGGTACAGAGTCGGATAGGTACCCAGGGGTACAGAGTCGGATAGGTACCCAGGGGCACAGAGTCGGATTGGTACCCAGGGGTACAGAGTCGGATAGGTACCCAGGGGTACAGAGTCGGATAGGTACCCAGGGGTACTGAGTCGGATAGGTACCCAGGGGTACAGAGTCGGATAGGTACCCAGGGGTACAGAGTCGGATAGGTACCCAGGGGCACAGAGTCGGATAGTTACCCAGGGGCACAGAGTCGGATAGTTACCCAGGGGTACAGAGTCGGATAGGTACCCAGGGGTACAGAGTCGGATAGGTACCCAGGGGTACAGAGTCGGATAGGTACCCAGGGGTACAGAGTCGGATAGGTACCCAGGGGCACAGAGTCGGATAGGTACCCAGGGGTACAGAGTCGGATAGGTACCCAGGGGCACAAAGTCGGATAGGTACCCAGGGGTACAGAGTCGGATAGGTACCCAGGGGTACAGAGTCGGATAGGTACCCAGGGGTACAGAGTCGGATAGGTACCCAGGGGCACAGAGTCGGATAGTTACCCAGGGGCACAGAGTCGGATAGTTACCCAGGGGTACAGAGTCGGATAGGTACCCAGGGGTACAGAGTCGGATAGGTACCCAGGGGTACAGAGTCGGATAGGTACCCAGGGGTACAGAGTCGGATAGGTACCCAGGGGTACAGAGTCGGATAGGTACCCAGGGGTACAGAGTCGGATAGGTACCCAGGGGTACAGAGTCGGATAGGTACCCAGGGGTACAGAGTCGGATAGGTACCCAGAGGTACAGAGTCGGATAGGTACCCAGGGGTACAGAGTCGGATAGGTACCCAGGGGTACAGAGTCGGATAGGTACCCAGGGGTACAGAGTCGGATAGATACCCAGGGGTACTGAGTCGGATAGGTACCCAGGGGTACAGAGTCGGATAGGTACCCAGAGGTACAGAGTCGGATAGGTACCCAGGGGTACAGAGTCGGATAGGTACCCAGGGGTACAGAGTCGGATAGGTACCCAGGGGTACAGAGTCGGATAGGTACCCAGGGGTACAGAGTCGGATAGGTAGCCAGGGGTACAGAGTCGGATAGGTACCCAGGGGTACAGAGTCGGATAGGTACCCAGGGGTACAGAGTCGGATAGGTACCCAGGGGTACAGAGTCGGATAGGTACCCAGGGGTACAGAGTCGGATAGATACCCAGAGGTACAGAGTTGGATAGGTAGCCAGGGGTACAGAGTCGGATAGGTACCCAGGGGTACAGAGTCGGATAGGTACCCAGGGGTACAGAGTCGGATAGGTACCCAGGGGTACAGAGTCGGATAGGTACCCAGGGGTACAGAGTCGGATAGGTACCCAGGGGTACAGAGTCGGATAGGTACCCAGGGGTACAGAGTCGGATAGGTACCCAGGGGTACAGAGTCGGATAGGTACCCAGGGGTACAGAGTCGGATAGGTACCCAGGGGTACAGAGTCGGATAGGTACCCAGGGGTACAGAGTCGAATAGATACCCAGGGGTACAGAGTCGGATAGGTACCCAGGGGTACAGAGTCGGATAGGTACCCATGGGTACTGAGTCGGATAGGTACCCAGGGGTACAGAGTCGGATAGGTACCCATGGGTACAGAGTCGGATAGGTAGCCAGGGGTACAGAGTCGGATAGGTACCCAGGGGTACAGAGTCGGATAGGTACCCAGGTGTACAGAGTCGGATAGGTTCCCAGGGGTAAATAGTCGGATAGGTACCCAGGGGTACAGAGTCGGATAGGTACCCAGGGGTACTGAGTCGGATAGGTACCCAGGGGTACTGAGTCGGTAAAAAACAACCAGAGTCAAATCCGGTTAAATGTGCGATTCCGTCGAGTCTCGAGTCCGGCTCCGACTCTACAATGTGTATTCTACCAATTTACGCAACTGAAGTAAAGGGGGGAAATACAGCATTCCACTCATAAGGATGTCGTATAACTCATCCATCCACGTACATGGCTCGAAAACGTTCTATAATAGCCTCTGCTATTACACCTTTACAATTTACAGTTTGCGGCCTTTTCGCTTTTGAAGTTAGTAAAGCGCATTCGAACGTCGGGCTCCGGTAGTCTTACTCTAGTCACGAGCCCGACACCTTGACTAAGCAAAAAAAAAACGTTTCTTTCATGCGCTTTACCATTGAATGACAGTTCTCTTTCGCCCAAAAGCAAATTACTTAGACAATCTTACATTAAGCGTGCTGTTGTTGCATTCCCTGATGAAGGCATCATGTATAAATAGTCGAAATAAGTACTGAAAGAGCGTCCTTTTAGTGTAATATTGCCTAGTGGCAACTGCACATTTTTTTAATCTTACATAAAATACGCTCGAGAAACTTTGAGCCAAGTACAAGGCATTTTTCCCTGTATACAGCGCATTTGAAAGTTATTTTGATCTTTAGAACGCGCCCAAAGACAAGTTGCTGGTTTACAGCGTGAAGCAAGGCTGGGGGCCCTTATGCGACTTTTTGGGGGTCGAAGTGCCCCAAGCTCCATTTCCCCACCAGAACGTGGGTGGAAATATTTTCGAAGAACGACTCAAGTCGGATCCAACGATGCAGCGAATGAAGCGGGAAGCCTGTCTTACCGTCTCTATACTTTTTCTGTTGCTTACTCTAGCCGGATACTACTTGATGCTGCTGTGAACTGTATTGCGCGAAATATTACTACTTGACATAATGAAATGTGCTGATATAATGAAATGCTTCAACCTCAGTTTTTATAACTTTTCGAACAAAATGACGTTCTGGTTATGTCAATATCAAAAAATATCTGCAAAGTTTTTCTATTGCCTGCGGTAGCCGCATACTGTACTTTGGTGGTCGGCAAACTGTTGGCCGTGGCCCAAATGTGAGCCTTTTAGCCATTTTTAGTGGGTTGCGAGCTATTTTTAATAGATTATTTTGTCGTGTAGTTGTGGGCCGCGTGATAGCCGTACAGTCATTGTACCTTTTTTAATTTGGTGTGGCTGAGAGTTTTATCGTGGCTCATTGTTGCATACATAACCTCCAGGCCATGGCCTCCCCAAACTATATTTTTAACCAAGTTTAACTATAAACATATTCAACTTTTGTCGGTTTTACTTAAATCTATTTAGCCACAAAGGCGCTATGCATACTATGGCATCTTGCGTCGTGTGACTTACACTCGACAGTCCAATTATCGTTGAATTATACTGTACCTGAAATTCAGTTATTTCAAGCAATATTAGAACATATTTGATGTACCTCATGCGTCAATTTTAATTAAAATTTTACCAACAATCAAGAAATAAACGTACTTTTTCGCGCTACGCACGACTATAGACTGCTGTAAGCTGCATATTTGCGCACGAGTTCGCTCGAAACAACAGGTATTTTAAAGTTATTTTTATTATGACGTAATTTTCTAACGATTTTCTAAAAATTTGCTTCCCACACCCCCCAAAAATTCTGGATCCTTCCCTGTTTTTGTAGTGGTTTTACGTAGTGGGCTTTCAATAGATCTCGAAGAAGTATTGTGGGCCGCAGCAAAACAAGTTTGCCGAACACTGCTATACTTCATACTGCTGTAACTGAGTTCCGTCAAATATTCCAACTTGAAAAACACAACCCTATAGATTTAATAGTTTGTGGCTTCGTGCATTTAACAACTTATTCCACAAAAATTTTCAGCATTTGGAGAGTCTCTGTAAATCGGAAGCGTATAGTTTCATGTTGGGAACAATTCTAAACCTTGATACCCTCTGAGGTCATATTACAGTTTCAATTGTTACTGAGGCTTAACCCGCACGATTATCACGCTTATGCAAGTGAAAATGAAACATTGCAAACGATTTTTTCTTATACTCCACAAGTTAAAAGGCTTGATTATCACATGGAACTGAATTTGAGAATTCGCCTGTTGGCTTCGTGACAGTTAACCAGAGTTATCCAGTTGAACTTGTCTATAAGAAGTTCATTTGCGGCGAACACAGTGTTATATAGCCAGGGAGTTAAACACGGAGGGCAGTATTATCAAACGTTTTTTAGTTAATAATTATGACTCGAAGCTGTCTGCTAGAAAAGGGCGTTCGGAACGTGAAAACAGTTGATATGACCACGTTTCCCACCTCAAATCTTGATCTGCCGTTGAACGTTCGTGTTGTCATGGATTTAACGTTGAACGCGTGACATTTACTTTGGTTTGAGCATGAATGCGACGTCAGACATTGATTACTATTCCGTGCGTCTTACTTCCCGCGTGTTTTGCGAAAAAATAGCTTAGTATGTCCTTTAAATGCGTTCACTAAGGTTAAGTTGTTAGCAGATATTTTAATGAAAATACACGTCTACTTTGATTTTAAAAATATCTGGCAACGTTAACTAGGAAATATTTTGATTTTTCAGTAAGACTTTGACACCTTTGCAAAATAGGTTTGCCACCTAAGTTTAGTGATGAAGGTAATTGTGGCTGGAATGTCCAAGACTGGCACAAAGTCGATCGCCAAAGCAATGAAGATTCTTGGTTACGAGGTGCACGACACCATGGAACACTTTAGATACCATAGACAGGTTTGCCTGAAAGGTTAAAGCGTTGTATACATTTATAAAGTTATAGGTTACCGTTAAAAATGCAAAACTTTATGTCATTAGTCTCGTCAGTTACTAAAGGCAACTTCCAGTCCCTGGTCATTACTCTATCATGTTAATCCAAGTCAAATAATTGGCTTTAAAATTTACTGGTTAACCATGAAAATCTGCAAATTGAGGTAAATAACCACATTTCAACGTGAAAAGTTTTTTTTAGGAAAACACTTAATATTAATGTTGACGATTCAGTTGCCTAAATCAGTGCTCTTCCACCTTGTTTGGTTTTGTGAACCCTTAAAGTTGTTGTGACGAACTCATGCACTCTGTTTATTTAAAAGGTAAACTGAGGTAAAAATCGTTATGCATATCAATATCCTCATGTCAATTAAACCGAGCGCAGCTGCCGAAGTTTTACAAACTGTCGTTAAGAGTTCAATTATGGCGGCCGGCTGCCTGTGAGTGCAATTGCATGTCATAAAGCAGCATTCAAACGTTACACAAATAACAGGAACTTTGACAGTCAGGCAAAAAAGAAAAACCGCATGTCTCAGAAAGTTAGTTCACAACGATTACAGCACAATTGTCTCATAGAAATCGGTAATTACTGTCAAATACGATGTAACAATAATGGTTCATTAAAAGTTTGTGAAACATCCTTGTATACCTTTTTATACTGGTGCAGCCCATGCATATTTTGGTGCACCCTAGGTTGCCCCGTGCACACCGGTTGAAGAGCACTGGCTAAATGACTTAAGTCAAGTCCAGTCATTTATAAACATTACATTGAGTGCCGGTAAGCCAAGTTGTTTAAATTAAGGCATTGTAAGGGCAAATCATTACGAACATTTTGCAAGCACTAATGTGCCAATGGAAATATTAAAAACAAGAAGCTTGATGTTCCGTCACATTATCACGGCCTATTACGTAACTTAAGAGAACAAAGGAAAACATCACAAGCGCCGCGAAAACATATTAAGAAATACATGACCCTTTGATTCTTAGGTCTGGTACGACTTTTTAGACGACAAAGCGGGCATTGAAGATATCAGAAAGTCTTATGAAGGAGTGGACGTTGTTACAGATATGCCGGTATACTACTTTTGGGAACAACTTCATGAAGCCTATCCGGAAGCCAAGGTAAGCTTGTTAATGGCAAAAAATGTGAAATAGTTATACCAGGGGTTCTTGAACTGGGGTCAATAAACCCCTTGGGGTCCGTGAACTCGTTATAGGGGGTGCATGGAAGCTTTATTGGAAAATGTATGTATATTCAAGAAGTAATCAATTGTTCAAAGAAAACAGTTTTACTAAAAATAAAACGGTTTTGCACTGAATTTATTTAGACTTCATTTCACATTCACATTTTTGGAGCGAAATCAGCAGATTTATAAAGTCTAATTGTATTGTGACTTCAATTTATGACGACCCTTTTTTTAATTTTCTTGCCTAGCTGGTGCACGCGAAGCAAAATAAAATTTGAGGGGTCTGTTGTAAAAAAAGTTTAGGAGCCGCTGTGTTATACGTATAGGGAATGAAATCACAGTTTGCGCCAAAATAAATTCTACCAATTCTATCAAGGGAGCATCCCCGTACATCTATATTTCTAGATACTGTTCACTACACGGGACGAAATGTCTTGGATTAAAAGCGCTGTCAACCAACGCAAGAAGATAGAAAGCGATAAGTACTTGAATATGCTCATGACACTCTCTCCGACTGGCTGGCAATTATTTTCCTTCTATCAAACGGTTGGTGGGTTACATTTGTTTATTCAAAGATGCCGCGCTGGTTCCGTTTTAAAAGTACTCCTTTGTTTGTGACTCCAATTTGTTATGTCCGTTTCAATTTGCTTACTACACATGAATTTTTTTGCCTCGTGAAGTACCCGTGGCAAGGCCTAGGCCTATACCTTTGAGTTACCTTTCTCGAATACAGTGAAAGGACGATAGGGCAAATATTTACCTGTTAACGCCTTTATTTAGCAGTAATATAAGTCTTAAATAAGATTTCTATGCAAATCAGTAAAGTTAAATTTACCCCACAAAGCCGGGTTGTTTTTAATAGGTTGTCACATATTTTGTGGCCCATGACCATCGCTTATCTTTTGGTGTAAAAAGTGTCAAATACTTTGAAGTGTGAATTCAAATCATCCAAAATCTTTTTTGTTGCGAATATTTTTGTCAATACCTTACTGAACAGTAAATGTGATGGCAAAATCATAAAAAGCTTAGGAAACATTGCCAATTTAAAATATTTAATTATTGACAATCTAACTTTTGTTTATTTTTTTACTATAGCTAAGTTGGTTTTAGGCGCTAGGCGGCCAATCCTACCCTTTCTAAGTGAAAAAATCAGAAGAAACGTTCGCCTCTCTAACTTCAGGAGACAGAACGCTCATGTCCTCATGGTAAGGGATTACGCAGTGGAGTAACGTAAAATGAAATTTACATAAAAAATACCAAGCCATGAATCCCAAATAATCTTTTTGGTTTGTCCAAAGCGACGAAATCAGTACAAGAACTTAGAATTTACTATTTTTTAAAAGATTTGTTTAGCAGAAAGGAAAAGCATCTGACAATTGTAACAACCGATAGCTGTACCATAAGTCTGTATGTATCGCCCCTTACAACTATACAGCATGCAATGAAATGCATTTTTATGCTACTGTATGTAGAACATTACAACTGTAAAACCAGAATTTCTTTACTACAGAAGTTGGCCTAACGCAGGTTTAAACGAAGTTATGCTATTCTAAGGTGTGAAAATGTAGTTCTTTTCGGGTTTCAGTCTACTTCAAAGAATAACTGCTCTTATTTGATGTTTTCGTCGCTATCAAATTTTTCGTAAATTGTCAAGTTATAACTAGTTTAGTTTTTCGACCTGTTTAGTGCTGATCTGAAACGGGATGTCGCGTGGAATGTTTAAGAGGGCCGAGAGAGACATTTTCACTCGTTTATTGTTCTAATTTTTGCTCTATTCGTAAGCTTACTGGGACGATAGTTTGTGGGCTTAAATGCGATAACCCGAGAGATATTTCATATAGTGTGTATAGTTATGTCAGTTGTTATATATCATTGTGATAATACAGTAAGCAAAAATGATAGTAAGTATACCGCAGTAACGTGAACCAAAAAAGTTATAACTATTGGTTTATACCAAATACTTAGGTCCATTATTAAATGAAAACAGGTTGAAATTATCTAGTAGTTGATAACATTTAAAAAAAATATTTTTTTTTGTTTCGTATTACTTTCGCAGAACGCGCCCAAAGACAAGTTGCTTGTGTACAGCGTGAAGCAAGGCTGGGGGCCCTTGTGCGAGTTTCTGGGGGTCGAAATGCCCCAAGTTCCATTTCCCCATCAGAATGTGAGAGGGAATCTGTTCGAAGAACGACTCCAGTCGGATCCAACGATACAGCGTATGAAGCGGGAAGCCTGTCTTACCGTCTCTATACTTTTTCTGTTGCTTACTGTAGCCGGATATTACTTGATGCTGCTGTGAACTGTATTGCGCGAAATATTACTACTTGACAATTGACAAAATGAAATGCGCTGATACATTGAAATGCCCAACTTCAGTTTTAATAATTTTTCGAACAGAATGTCGCCCGCGTTCTGGTTGTGTGAATCTAGTAAAATGTCTATATATTTTTTCTGTTGCTTGCATTAGCCGCATACTATACTTGGTGTGAGGCCGTGGCTCAAATGTGGACATTTTAGCCATTTTTAGTAGGCCGCGAGCTATTTTTAATGGATAGTTTTATTGTATGTTGTGGGCCGCGTGATAGCCGTACAGTCATTGCACTGTATTTTAAAATTTGGTGTGGCTGAGAGTTTTATATCGGCCTATTGTTGCATCACAGGACCTCCAGGCCATGGCGTTTCTAAACTATACTTTTACCCAAGTTGAACTATAAACATATCAAACTTTAAATCGTTTTACTTAAATCTATTTAGCCCAAAGTGATATGCATTCTATGGCTTCTTTTGTCGTATGAGTCACACTTGACAGTCCAATTGCTGTTAATTTAGGGGGTCTATAAGGCCCTAATTGAAATATTAGCTTATATTAAACAATTAAACATTTTTTAAAAGAAAGGCTTGAATTAAAAATAAAACGTTTTTGAACTGAGTGTATATTTAGACACAATTGAGCTTTCATATGTTTTAGAACTGGAAACCGCAGTTTATTGAACTCTTTTTGTATTGTGACATTAATTTATGACGTCATCACTAAATTTCCTTTGCCGCGAAGCAAAGATATGTTTTATGGGTCTGCGGTAAAAAAAGTTTAAGAACTCCTGAATAAGACTCTAAACGCAGTTATTTCAAGTAATATTAGAACATATTTTATATGCCTATGCGCGTAAATATTACAACTTGAAGTAATAAAATGTGAAACCATATAGATTTAATAGTTTTTGGCATCGTGTCCTTAACAACTTATTCCACAAAAATTTTCAGCATTTGGAGAGTCTCTGTAAATCGGAAGCGTATAGTTTCATGTTGGGAACAATTCTAAACCTTGATACCCTCTGAGGCCATATTACAATTTCAATTGTTACTGAGGCTTAACCCGCACGATTATCACGCTTATGCAAGTGAAAATGAAACATTGCAAACGATTTTTTCTTATACTCCACAAGTTAAGAAGGCTTGAGAACCACTGCTTAAGCTTAACATGTGAAGCTTGATTTGAAAATTCGCCTGTTTGTTTCGTGACGGTAAACCAGAGTTATCCAGTTGAACTTGTCCATAAGAAGTTAATTTGCGACCAGTTTAACCGAAGGGGGATTTCACAAGGAGTGTAGTAGAATCAAACGTTTTTTTACCAATAATTATGACTCGAAACTGTCTGCTGGAAAATGGCGTTCGAAACACGAAAACAGTTGATATGGTCACGTTCCCCACCTCAAATCTTGATCCGCGGTTTGATGTTCGTGTTGTCATGGATTTAACGTTGAACGTGTGACATTTACTTTGGTTTGAGCGTGCATGCAACGTCAGACATTGATTACTATTCCGTGCGTCTTACTTCCGTGTGTTTTGTGGCAAAGTAGCTTTAGCAAGACCTTTAAATACATTTACTGTGGTTGAGTAATGAGTTGTTAGCAAATATTTCAAAGAAACTACACGTCTACGTCTATTCTGAAAGCATCTAGTAACGTTAAAACTAGAACATATTTTTATTTTTTCAGTAAGACTTTGACACCTTTGCAAAATAGGTTTGCCACTCAAGTTTAGTGATGAAGTTGATTTTGGCAGGAATGTCCAAGACTGGGACAAAGTCGATCGCCAAAGCAATGAGGATTCTTGGCTACGAAGTGCACGACACCATGGAACACTTTAGATACCATAGAAAGGTTTGTTTGAAAGGTTAAGGCGTTGTCCACATTTGAAGTGGTATAGATTACCGTTAAAAAAGAAGACCTGTAGATATCAGTCTGATGTTCTCAAGTACAAGTCGTTAGTTACCAAAGGCAATATGAATGTTGGTTAAGCCAGCTGGCTAAATTACTCGAGTCAAATCCAGTCATTAGACATTAAACTAAGAGAACCTAGGTCATCTCGTTTGAATTAAGGCATTGTAAGGTTAAGTCATTACAACAGCGACGCACACATTTGCAAGAACGCCTGTACTTAACCCAGTGGTTCTCAACCTTTTATGGTTTGCGGCACGCCTCAGAAATAATAAATAGATTGTGGCATCCCTACAAGATTTTTTCGTGGGAAAATCACTAGAATATCACAATAAACGGAACTGAAACAACACACAACTCTGCACAACGTAGAAAGTTATAACTGGTGTTTATTTAATCTTACACAAAAATTCGTAAGAGTTGAGAAAAAATCAAATTCTTAAATATTCTAGAAATGGCACCCCAGGGTGCCACGCAATCCCGGTTGAAAACCACTGACCACACCAATAGAAATATTAAAAACGGAAAGTTTGACGTCAAATTATCACGAACTATTACGTAACTAAAGAAAACAAAGGAAACATCGCGAGCGCCGCGAAAACATAAGAAATGCCTGACCCTTTGATTCTTAGGTCTGGTACGACTTTTTAGATGACAAAGCGGGCATTGAAGATATCAGAAAGTCTTATGAAGGAGTGGACGTTGTTACAGATATGCCGGTATACTACTTTTGGGAACAACTTCATGAAGCCTATCCGGAAGCCAAGGTAAGCTTGTTAATGGCAGAAAATGTGAAATAGTTATACGGGCGGGGGTTCTTAAACTGGGGTCAATAAACCCCTTGGGGTCCGTGAACTCGTTATTGGGGGTGCATGGAAGCTTTATTGGAAAATGTATGTATATTTAAGAAGTAATCAATTGTTCAAAGAAAACAGTTCAACTAAAAATAAAACGGTTTTGCACTGAATGTATTTAGACTTCATTTCACTTTCACACTTTTGGAGCAAAATCAGCAGATTTATAAAGTCTAATTGTATTGTGACTTCAATTTATGACGACCCTTTTTTAAATTTTCTAGCCTACCATGGTGCAAGCAAAATAAAATTTGAGGGGTCTGTTGCAAAAAAGTTTAGGAGTCTCTGTGAGTACAGGGAATGATATCACAATTTGCGCCAAAATAAATTCTACCAACTCTATCAAGGGAGCAACTTGCGCACATTTATATTTCTAGATACTGCTCACTACACGGGACGAGATGTCTTGGATTAGAAGCCTTGTCAACCAACGCAAGAAGATAGAAAACAATAAGTATCTGAATTTGCTCATGTCACTCTCTCCGACAGGCTGGCAATTCTTTTGCTTCTACGAAACGGTTGGTGAGTTATATTTGTTTATTCAAAGATGCCGGGCTGGTTTCGTTTTAAAAGACTCCTTTGTTTGTGAATCGCATAGATGAAAATCCGGCTTTGTTCAGGTTAAATAGAGCATTTTCGAGTTTAATTCTAACTGATAAGGACTAATGCATAGTTGTACCGGCTACGTAAACTAATTACGCCTGGAATAATCGCGATAATTTGCGAGTTTTGTGTGTTTAAATAAAATCCTTCATGCTGTGTGGGCTCTTCATCGTTATTGCATATTACGTTATTCTCGGGTGGGCTTGATAAAGAGGCTGTAACGGAAACGGCCTTCAACGTATATTGCCCTTAAAGCAACATAAACCATAGAGATAAAGCCGCTTATCGTAAGCCAACGTAGCATTTAAACGAGACAAAATATGTTTTTCTTATAATTTCTCTTGAAAAGCCACAATTTACAATCCAATACGCAAATTTACTGATTTCATTCAGTATGTATAGAAAACACTGAGCATAAAGCCTTAACATTACAACGGCGATGACTTTAATTAGATTTTTACGAATACGCAAAAGCTGCGCCCCACGTTAAGCAAACCCGTAACTTATTTAAAATATACATTGCTTACTGTTCAAACAGCGACAATAAACGCTACATTTTGCGAACCATCCCTACATTTTGCGTGGTTAAACAAACTGCAACCTGATAAACCTAAAAGTATTAATATAAATCAAAAACAGCTTCTCTGGTAATTGTAATTGTTAACCAACGTTTAAAAGTATTAACTTGGAAAGTTGCACTACTGGCGCTGCACGCTCGGTAAATATATATTTTTTTCAATATGTGATGCATACAACGTAAAAATACTCCCGTTTAAAAACAAAAATCGCTTTCTGTTTCAACCGCTGCAAAAAATGCAGTATTTATCAGTTTAATTCTACCTGACAAAGCAATACCGACGTTCATCCGGTGATGTAAATCAATAAGAACTGCAATAAGCCTAACAGTTTGCATTAATCTAAATTTTGCCTGGTTATACAAAATGAAAAAGTTTGTTATGCTGTCAGCTACTATCACTATTGCATATTACGTTGTAACATGGCCGTGTAAAATCGCGTAACGATTCATTAAAATTTGTTTTCCTCGTAGAGCACCCGTGGCAAACCCAATGAATACAGTGAAATAACGATAGGACAAGGATTATCTGTTTACGCCATTGTTTAGTAGTAAAATAAGTTCTAACCAGAGTACATTCGAGATTGGTGAATAAGATTTCTATGTAAATCAGTGGAGTTAAATTTACGCCACAAAGCTGATGTGTTGTTTATAGGTTAATTGTCACGCAATTCGTGGCCCATGACTACGGCTTATCTCGGGTATATAAGTTGTCAATTCAAATTATCCAATACAAGAATTTTTCAGTTTTGAATATATTTTTCAATGCCTTACTGAACAGTAAAGGTGGCGGTAAAATCATAAAAAGCTTAGGAAACATTGAAAAATATATTTAACTGGACAATCTAACTTTTGTTTATTTTTGGACTAAGTAAAGTTGGTTTTGGGCGATGGGCGGCAAATTCTACCCTTTCTAAGTAAGAAAATCAGAAGAAACATTTGCCTCTCTAAGTTCAGGAGACAGAACTCTCATGTTCTCATGGTAAGGCATTATAAGCAGTGGAGTAACATAAAATGCTACATACAAATATCAAGCTACGAACCCCAAACAATCTTTGTAGTTTGTCCAAATCGACGAAATCAGCAGAAGAACTTTGAATTTATTATTTTTTTAGAACGTTTTTTTAACAAAATGGAAAAACATATGCCAATTCTAACAAATAATGCCTGTACCATAAGCCTGTATGGATCGCCCCTTATAACTAGAGTTTGCAGTTTCATGTATTTTATGTTACTGTTCGTAGAACAGTACAACTGTAAAACCAGAAACTCCTTATTAGAGAGGCTCGGCTATTACGTATTTTAATATTTTCTTGAGACTGATAATAATACAATGCAATTTGGGTGTATATTTGTCACCTGACTTTTGATTTAACGACTGACATTTGGTAGTTTCAGTATACTTCAAAGAACAACTGATTTCATTTTAAATTTTCGCCATTATTAATTTTTTTGGAAATTGCCACTATTTTAGTTTTCATACTTGCTTAGAGGGGACACACAATAAGACCTTAAAAGTAACAATACCTAAATGAGACCTGTCGGGATACATCCTGTTTATCGGAATAAGGCCTAAATGGCCTAAATAACGCCTGAAATTGTAGGTAGAGAGAGATGTTTCAATCCTGTTTGGGGTTATTGGTGGGTAATGGGTTAGATTTAAAAAATGGTTGACATTGTTAGGGGATTTGTTATGAACTTATGTAACGTTTAGAGCAGGGCTGTCACGTGTAATGTTTAAGAGGGCCGAGAGAGATATTTGCACTCTTAGGCTTATTGAGACGATAATTTGTGTACGGCTTAAATGCGACAACCCGATAAATATATTTATATACTGTGCATAGTTATGTCAGTTGTTATGTATCATTGTGGTGATACAGTAAGCGAAAATGATAGTAAAGATACTATAGTAACGTGATCCAAAATAGGTTAGACAACCACTGGTTTATACCATACAGATAAGTCCATTCTAACTAAACACAGGCAGGATTACATTGAAAAAATCCTTTTTTTGTTCCAAAATACTCTTGCAGAACGCTCCTAAAGACAAGTTGTTGGTGTACAGCGTGAAGCAAGGCTGGGGGCCCCTGTGCGAGTTTTTGGGGGTCGAAGTGCCCCAAGTTCCATTTCCCCACCAGAACGTGAGAGGGAATCTGTTCGAAGAACGACTAAAGTCGGATCCGACGATGCAGCGAATGAAGCGGGAAGCCTGTCTTACCGTCTCCGTGCTATTACTTTTGGTTGCAATGCTCGTATGTTACGTGCTTATGTAATTTTCGTTTTGGATAGTGTCCGTTTGGAATTGCGTTTTTATCTGATTCTAAGCAACTGAATGTTCTGTATGCGACAAACATTTAGCGTAAGTAAAATAATCAGCTCTTTTGTTCGAATATGTTCATCAGGCAAACGACAGACAACCAAACACTCTGATAAAACCTTTAACATGAAAGAGTTGGGAGGTCACTTATTGTTCTATCCATAATACAAACGTAAAAGCTTACCCCAACCACCACTTATAGGCACACACCCCCAAAAATGCCGAAATCGTAAATCTAATAGTGCGGTTCACAAACTTCTTGGTTTAAGGAATCCTACGAAAACCTTACTTGCAATACGCCGAGCGATCTAGTGTAATGTCACAATAAAAGAAATGGAAGCACTAAATATCAACTGCATGAGCACAATGAAAATGTTGTCGTATTTGTTAATCTTACAAGCAATTGTGTTAAGAAGAATACAGACAGCTCATAAAAAAAGAGTCCTATAATTTGAAATAATTTTAGATATCCTTGAGCAATATAAACAGCACCCCCTAATAACGAGTTAGTTAGAATTTTACCAAAGATTCATTGGGAGTTAGTAAGCAATCTGTATTTAAATATAACGGAAATTTAGTTTTATAATGGTGCTTTGGAGCATAAATAACGCCATGGTCCCCGCCTTTTATGCCACTGTTATGATTTAGTGGGTTAAACATACGATCCACCATATGACCTATAGTGGAACCTCATAACAAACATGTTTTAATTTCCGGCTAATGCAAAAATAGCGTTGATTATACACTGCGAACGATTGACGAAGCTTTTTGTGGAAATTTTGTTACACTGGTTTGTTTGCAGCGTGTTTATATAGATACGTGGTAAGGTGGGACACAACGTTTTTGTTGATAATCGGAGTATATGAGTCATTCCTATGGTACATTTAATTAACTAACAAGTAAAACTCATAGTTAAAAACATGAGTAAAAACAGGATCAGACGTTGATAAATGAGTAGGCGACGCAAATAAGTGAAGGAAGGGGAAAAAATACATATGAGCAGTGCGAGATGCTAGACGGTAAAATGCGGCTCGAATGGGTATCGATCTAGCATCTCGCACTGCTCATATGTATTTTTTCCCCTTCCTCCACTTATTTGCGTCGCCTACTCATTTATCCCAGTCGTGTTGGCTGTAGTGCTTTTCATTGCGTTTTTAGTCTATTATAATGTTTTAATATTTTATTGTTTACTTTTATTGGTTTGTTGATGGCTGCGCTCTGATTTTATTTATTTGTACTTACAGGAACTGATGATGCCACTTTGGCGAAATATATTTTCCTTTAAACAAAACGTCTGATCCTGTTTTTACTCATGTTCTTAACTATGAGTTTTACTTGTTAATATACGCGTCAGCGGAGCAGTGATCGACTGGCTAAAACCTGCCGCCGATGGTTTTCGATTCTACAAAGATACACCCTATTGTTTAATTAACTAGGTCGGTCTGTCTGTTGCATTGCAGTATATCAAGGCTTAGATTTATCATTGATTGTAGGCCAGTCTATTTCTGTACATCAACGTTTTTTATTTACTAAAAAGGCAAGTAGAACCCATACATTTTGTACAGTAAGACCCTTATTCGCTGGAAATTAGTGAAAACTTATAAAAGGTTAACTTAGTTCAGAATATGTAGTCAAATTAAAACGTGAGATGACAAAAAACACGTGCGTTTTACTTTGTATGTATATGTTTTAAATCTGCCGGAAAAAACTCTCGTACCTTACAGTGGCTAAAATATCTGCAAACTCAAACATTTTTTTAATTTTAAAATGAAAATGAATCTATTCCTTGTACTGATGTCCTGTTGTATGACAGTCAACAGCAGCCTTTTTGACCCTATAGAAGGTCAGTTAAAAATACTTTTTAACGCAAGGTTTATATTTTAATTTTTTATATATATATATATATATTTTTACTTTTTATCAGCTTAGCTCCACCTGGCAAAGGAATACCGGCCTTCATCAACAATGTAAATCAATAACAACTGAATTAGGCGTAACAGTTTGCACGAATTTAAATTTTGCGCGCTTATACATAATGAAAAAGTTTGTTATGCTGTCAGCTACTACCACTATTGCATATTACGTTGTAACATGGCCGTGTAAAATCGCGTAACGATTCATTAAAATTTGTTTTCCTCGTAGAGCACCCATTGCAAACCCAATGAATACAATGAAATAACGATAGGACAAGGATTTATCTGTTTACGCCTTTGTATATATTTTATAAACAAATATTATTTTGTATTTATAATTTATTGATATTGAGATCTATGCCTGATCTGTCGCTGTTAATTAATTGCTGCTATTTTCTCCGAATCGTAAAATCCTAAAAACACCAATAAAGTCAAAATATATATATATATATAAACCACTTTACTAGATACAGATTGCTGGAGTAACACTAAAAACTATAGTAATGGAGTTTTTTTTTTCTGGATTTGAGTTTTGCTCTAGCAGAACTGATGATGCCGTTTTACGCGTTGCAACAAGATTCTGAATTTAAAATCAGTTTCAGAATATTTTTAACCTTTGTGGTTCGACATTTTAATAATATTTAAGTTGTTTTATGAGGGCAAATAAAAACCAAGCATATCCGCATATTTATACGCAAATGCTATCAACTATAAGATACATCTTAATGGCAAGGGTACCCATTTTCAGTTGAATGTAACTGGAAGTTTTCGAAACTAACCAACGGGATATCGGTCGTCAAATGCAAACCAGGATGCAAAGATGTCGGTGAGGTGGAGGACTGTGACAATCAAATCTACAGCCAGAACAGTAATATCTGCAAAGCTGCAATTCAATCAGAGCGGATACTAGGTATCGACCATGTGCCATTATTAAGACTATTATTAATATTATTATTATTTATGATATATGACAACAATTTTCGCCGAGTTTAGTTGTTGCTATCCCCGCTACGCACTAAATGACAACAATTAACACTTTATAACACTTCTATAAATTTAAAAATACACACCCCTATTAAGACAGAAATACGCAACAAGTTATGTCCGATGGTGAAGGATAAGCCACAATGCCAGTATCGGCGCTCGCGTGATACTATATACGATGAATATCGTTGCAGATTCAAAACCCAATTAATTTGTTCAGCACAATCATGATTTGCAAAAAAATACGTTTTCCCTTTCAACTAAAAACTTACAATATATTACATAAAAACAGAAGATAAATGAGCTTCCTAACGCAAAAGCAAACTTCGGTCTATTTTTTCCGAAAATCATTATAATTTTACTTCAAAATTGATCAATTTTGCTTTATGACGACCAGGTACGGATATAGCAATGAAATGCCAAGTACCGGACACCCCTAGATAGAACCAAACAAAATGAAATATTTGCGGGTTAAATCATACCCATATACAGCGCTATTCAAAAATATATAATAGAATGCTTCAAGTCTTAAGAACTGAAACACAGCTTGCGGAATACAACCATCTTGCAATGAATTACATCCTCTACAAACCAAAAAAAAACACCTAATTACGTGCCCACTTACTTAACCACACCAAAATAACTAGCCATAAAATTTAACCGAGACCAGTGAAATAATTATACCCTTACCCTAACATACTAAAACTCATTTTAAAATAAACTCATGAAATGCAATTTAAAGGGTAAACACTCCATGTAATATTTAAATACGTTAGATATTAATCGTAAGCAGTGTTCCCTCTAAGGTGCGCAACTGCGCAGCAAAATCAGACAAATTGCGCTTTTGCGCCATTACATCATTCTCAAATTAAAACTAAAATATTTTCACATTTTTACCACAACAGTGTGAGCATTTCACATTGGCCATTTTTTTGTTGATGTTTGTAGCTAAAAGCAAGTAAACAAATCAAATCCGCATTGACGTTTGTGACGTAAAAAATTAATTTTTCTAATTGTCTTTTATCATCCATGCTATGTATGTTGTTGTTATCTCGCGTAGAGTTAAATGTCTACTCAGGAAAATCAAGCTTAAAGAAAAAAATAAGTTTAGAACAGAGCCGAACACAGCAGTGGAGTGTTCGACAATAATTCGGGATTATGAAACCGAAATGCATTTTTGTGGACGTAAATTTTTAACACAATTGCAGTTTTTACACGATTTTTGTGCAGATACAGCTGTAGGGTGAATAATGGCCCTCATAAATTGACAAAATCATCTTATTAAACACAAAGCGAATAGTTCGTGGTTCTTGATTTTGCGCTAAAGGCATCACGCATTGTATTTTAAAAAATTAGAATTTTTTTCAATTGAATCCAAATATTCGGTTCTTTTATCGCGCGATCGCTTTGTTGCCATATTCTTGAACATATTTAACTCGATTGCAGTTGCACATGCACTTTATTAATTATAAATATGTGTTTCGTGACGTCACGTTTTGTACGTCATCTTTAAAATTTTCACGCCTCGCCACAATACAAAAAACATTGATCTGTCGCGGGCCCCTGCCAACGCAGCCTTCAAATATTCTTGCGCACTATAAAAAATATTTGCGCAGTAGAAAATTTCCTTAGAGGGAACATTGATCGTTAGGCTTCTTTAGATAACCACCCAGTAATTTGTATAACAATTAATCGACACGGCCCGACATCCCATATTATGACATCTTTGAATTATTGTATTTTTATAAATAACGCGTTTAGGCTTTGTGCTTACGTTAAGATGTGTTTTACTTCTTTTGCACCAGCTATAAAAATTCATAAATTCGGACCATCCTACGCGGCAGCGTATTTGGACTGCATGTGTTCATAACAATCAGAAGCGTTGCCTTGTGTTTTAAGGAAGTGGCGGAGAGGTTGCAGTGCTCCGCAAGGAGAACTCCGAACTGGATAACGAGCATATCGACGACTGTGATATCAGCGGGAGATACTACCAGTTCCTGCGTGAGTTTAAACCTTTGAAATTTTGCGTTAACGAGTAAAAACTTCCAAGTTTTACACTACGTTCGCGCGTTTAAGCATAAAGCAAATAATAAAGTATGACAGACTTGATGAGAGCTCGAAACACTAGGGATGTATTACTCTCCAAATACTCGGATCGGGCCGAGTCACGAGTGTCACGCGATTACTCATCAAGTGCTTGGCCACCCATTAAGATGCAGTTGATATAAAAGCAATTGTTTAAATTCTTCCCGTTGCATGTATACTGTAACAATTTGCCGTCATTTCAGCAAAAAAATTCAAAAGCAATTGCTTTGCGTTTATTGTAACAGATAACACGCTACTAGCGTGGTGAACTGAAGATACTCGCAACCTAATTAGTGCACATACTCTACTTGGGCGAGTAGTAAAAACAATATTAGTTGGCAGATTTCAAATGTCTTCGGGTTGAATCTGTCGCATCCCTATACTAAATGCTACTTCATATAGTTTTTTCTTGCTGCATATATCGTTTTAAGAACGAAACATACACTATGTGTGATATTTTTACTACAATCGCCAACCATTATGCTTCCAGGGTATTAGTACTACATTAACGGGAATGTTTGCCAAATGCACCAAGCTAATTTTTATAAAAAATTAAACTAAACGACATTTACAAATCCTTACTGCATATTGAATAGGCAACATATATAATGTTTTCTTATTTTAATATTTATTAAGTCAAATTAGTCCAATGCAAAATTATATTTTCGGTCCGGTGTCTTTAAACGTTACAGTAATCCGGTCCACGATATCCAATCCTTACATTCATCCCTTTATTTAAAAAGTTTGCTGACGCTGATCTTTTACACTTCTTTCAATTTTTAGCAAACGGTTGAATAGTGTACTTTGAGGATGCCACTTTTTCAGGTATAACCAACTATTCGTTTTCACCAAAATTTTACCAAGCTGGCATTTCACGATTCCCGTCTTTTTCATTGTCGCGTCACTGAATATATAGTGCTTTTATGACGTTACACAACAAAACGCGGACAAGCAGCGTCGCGCGTTTAGTTAAACAACAACCAACAAACCGATTTGATTCTGGAGCATAATGGTTGGAGGTTGTAGTAAGACGTAATAAGAATATCAAAGCCCACACAGAAGTAGGTATCATTTTGAACGTTTCGAATAACTCCTTATTCATTTTCAACATGAATAAAGAGTTATTCGAAACGTATGAGCTTTGATATTCTTATCGTTGCGATTTGATGCTGTTAATACAACTTTTTTGAATTGCAGCTTAAAGTTATTGATCTGAGTTTTAGCAACATAATTTAAAAAAAATACATAACAATGCGCTTATTGTTGTTATGTAGCAGGGGTGGACAACCATTCACCAGTCTATTTATTACTCACTCCACAAAACGATCACGCGAAGCGCGAATAAAGAGCCTATATTTAGTTCAATAGACAAAATTTTAATTTAGAAGGAGCAGCGCATATTGAATACAAATTTCTCGATATAATACAGTAAATCAATATCATTTGGGCACAGTTTTTGCGTTTATCTAGTTTCAAAAGTGTTACTATAAATACAATGGTCTTGGGCGAGTCGAAACCGACAATAATTCAAAACTTACCTAAAGGAAATCGAAACCAAATCAAAAGTGCAACATGAACGTAAGAGCCGCATATAACTGGGTGAAGAGTCGCATGCGGCTCGCATGCTTGTTGGCCACCCCTGTTATATACGTTAAAGGAAACATGTATTGTTAAGCAATGTTATGCTCACTATATGCCTGATGATAACGTTTCCTTTGCTTACTGTACAAAAGCATATAACAACAGCACTGCAATGTTCTTGTTTTAGAGAGCAAAAAGGTTACCAGAACTTTTGCAAGCAATCAGGTGTCGGAAACTAAATGCGGTAAGTGAAACAAAAGCAAATACTTTTTTGCATAAACATGAATAGTTTTATCGATAATGATTTTTAACATTTTTGTGATAAATAAAAAAATGAGCTTGCAAATGTGTTTTTAGTCTCATCTATTTGTTTCAGCATTAACCAGCTACAAAATTAACATCCATATGTTATGTATCTAATCGTGTTTGTTTTTTAGTTATAAGGCATGTTTTCGCCATTTATATAACAGAACCTGGCTATTTAATTTAACTGACAATAGAATATTGTTCAAGTTACGTATTTAATTAATTATTCTAGGTTGTGCTGTAGTTTCATTGAAACTGTTCATTGCCAATTTCCTGTCATGCTTCCTATTTCATTTTGCACTTTAGAAAACCCAAGCCTAAGTATGCTTACCGAGAATTGCAATGCTGGAGTCAAAGATGAAAGAGTGACAGACTTACAGATGCAAGCTTCGAGTAGCGCTGACAACGGCCAAAAGCGTGTTGCAAGCGACGGCCGACTTGATGGTGAAAAGTGCTGGGAACCAGGGGGTGAGTTTTTGTTTTACAAGAAATGCTTTATCATTTTTCGTGGCAATCTAAATATACTATTTTTAGAGTCAGATTTGATTGAGGGTTGGCTTCAAGTTGACTTCGGGGACCCCAAAAAGATCTATGGAGTTGTAACCCAGGTAATTTACAGTGACATAGGAGGTGTTATTATGACGTCATGTCTTTAGGGCGGACCTATTAGTAGTCGGTCGTGAAACGAAGTGATTTTTGATACATACCAAAAATCAACGAAAAAACGCTTGCATATAACTTTAATATATTTTCAACATAAGTTTAATAAATTTTCGACAGTCAATATTGAAAAAAATTATTGAAAAAAAATTAAAAAAAAAATTCGCTGGGCTAAGAGATGAACTTATCACAGAGTGTTTATAGTTTACCGCAGAGCAAACATTTTAAGCCCTAAAACTTAAACTTGAATTGTGCATTTACAATATAAATTTTAATGAATCACGAGCGATGATTTCGTACCTAAAAAAATATAATCACTTCTTCAAATAGCTTTCGACAGCCAGTAACCGAATTTTAATATTCAACTTCAAATACAAAACATTGATGATATCATTCATTTATCTGGCGAAATGCATATTATTTAAATTAAAAGACTTAGACCTTCCTGACTGATTTTTGTTCGAAGCGGTGCACTTCACGGGCTATTTAAAATTTTGGGAACTTTTATCGTCGGCATTAAGTGTTCTGTTAAGTTTAATATAGGTTTAGCATCGAGCATTTTTTAAATCGAATTAAACTAGCCTCATGAAAACATTTTTCTCCAAGGGTGGAAGAAATGATATCCGCGTTGGAGGATGGGTGACCAAGTTTGAAATAAAGTACGGCAACGCCCTGAACAATCTCGAATATATTAAAGGTTCCAACGGAAAGGTTTGATTTTTTTTCACCTTTAATCAATACTCTTAGTGCTAGTGTTACAGTTACTAAATACACATGAGAGAACTAAGTCGTTCAAAGTTTGAATTTCCCGATGGTTTTAGTTACTTGTTTTAATCGCAGGTTCGAAAAAAACTACCTCTGCTATATTATTCCACCAGTAAATGTCTACTATAGACGACAGTGTTATAATGACTTCAGTCAATGACTTGATCAGTGCACTTAAGTTACTGTTTTCAAATGACTTAACTTGATTAAATTCGTTTTGGTAAAAATGACTAGACTTGGCTAAGTCTTTCAGACAAATGACTTGACTTAAATCTTTAGGACAAATGACTTGATGTGGACTTAAGTCTTTGAGTCAAATGATTTGAGTTGAAATTAAAGTTTTCATTTAACATTTTTTTATAATGGTTTATCGCATTATTATAAAAGTGGTTTGACGTTGAGATGACTTGTTGTAATAATGACTTGACTGAGACTTGACTTGGGCAACTAATAACTTGGACTGGGACTTGCTATTTTCTGAAAACGACTAGATTTGGGTTAAGTTATTTTACAAATGTTTTTACTGGGACTTAAGTGATTTCAAAGTGACTTGTTTATAAGACTGGCTATACCACTTCGCACTGGCTATACCACTTTTCTTAAAACACTGGCTATACCACTTTTCTTAAAACACTGGCTATACCACTTTTCTTAAAACACTGGCTATACCACTTTTCTTAAAACACTGGCTATACCACTTTTCTTAAAACACTGGCTATACCACTTTTCTTAAAACACTGGCTATACCACTTTTCTTAAAACACTGGCTATACCACTTTTCTTAAAATTACTACGCCCTAAGGCCTAAGGATACGCGTTTAAAGCAACTGTAGCAATCCAAAGTACATTTATACTAAAATTGCTTTAAAACGGATTCGTAAAAAATTCACCAACACCAACGCCATCTAAAATTCAAAAAAAAACTCCTAAAAAACATTACGTGTCCAGTAGTTTCACAACAAACAAAGAAGGTTTCTATTGTTCGAGAGGGGGAATAGCCATTACACGAAAGTTTTGCGCGACGTGCTTAATATTTTCAATTTTAGGCAGAATTGGGCAACAAATTAAAAATCAAGTAATTAGGCCATTGGGGACAAGGCCTTTATAGGCCCGTATCACCAAACTTCTATGCAACGAATATATATTTTAAGCCAGTTTCGCGGGTTCGGGATTAAGTGAGGTGTAAGTGTAGCGATGTATCAAATGGCCCATACCGTATGGTAGAATCTCGGAGATTATGTCGGCCAAAGAATCAGTGACAAAAAAACAAAAAATTGTTTGTTGATTTTTCAAGATCCATTTCCCGAAAATCCTTGTTGTTGATTTCACGCATATTCAATTTAACATTATTTTTTAAAGCAAGAATTGGAAGGAATACTCCGCACTAGAGTTGGCTGGATTGATTTTGCCATTCTAAAAAAAGTAAAAGTACTTATTTTGATCATAGAATTGTGTGCTTATACATTCGTGATTCAAAAAAACAAAGATTTGGGCTCCAAATGCTTGTTGCCAGAAGCCCATGCCCATCCGGTGTTTAAGCTTCTATAGGCACACTCGGTTTCATTCGGCGTCGTTCGGGCCATTTGGTAGCCATTGGGAGCATTCAGGGCCATTCGTAGCATTTAGGGCCATTTGGGGCCATTGGGAGGCAATGGGGCCATTAGTGGCCGTTCGGGGTTATCAGATACATTATATAATTATGATTCTACGGGTGATAAACCGATCAACTCATGAGTTGGTTAGAAATTGAACTCACGTACTTAGGTACATGCACCTAGCACTTAAGTATAGAGCATTTACGACTTAAGTAAACGTACTCAACACCCGAGTACTTACTACTTACAATTAGTACCTAAGTACCTCTTACAAATTATGCGCACTCAGCTATATACAAGTTATCTGTATTCCTGCAAATTTCCAGTTTTGTCGGGGCATATAGCTTGATATATTATTTTTTTTTAAAGACAAGCTAAAACATATCAACACCTTTAAGTTTGTAACAAATAGCTCAACACATTTAAGTTTGTAACGGGTATCAGTCACTTGAGTGATTATGATGGATTTTTCATGGCCTCATATAATGACAGGAATTCGAAGGCAACGTGGACGAAGATACTCACAAGGTCAACCGCTTCCCGCATGCATTTACAGCGCGATACTTTCGACTGATTGTGCTTGCTTATAACGGCACAAACATCAAGAGGCCACGTCTTAGATTGGAATATCAGACATGCTGAGAAGCTTTTATAACGAGACTGAAGAATACTGGTAGCGGATTCATCAGTAAATGTACTCAACAGGAGAAACTATGTTATAAAGTATATTAATCGGCCTGTCTATTTTTTCGTTACACGTGATTTATTTTAGCTCTTGTTTAAGCCAGGGAGTCGAACCGGACGCCAACCGGAACTTTATAAACTGTTTTTTGTCCAATTTTTCCCATACCGTAACCAAACCCGAACCCATACCGGGTTTTAAAAACTTGTAAAGCGCCGAACCGGAACTGAACCGATTATTTTGAAAAAACCTGAACCATAACAGAAGCCCAACCTACCACAAAAAGCATTTCACTTATGCATGACGTCACAACATGTGCTTCACAAGTTATGCCATGATCGAAATTTTATGAAAAAATATAAATATTTAATAAATAAAACGTTTCATTTCATTTTTCAGGTATTTTAATAATGATATGCATGTTTTTTAATACTTCACGAAACTTAACATTAAATGCGAGTAACAATTCGATAATTTTGTCTACATTTACTGACCCATATTTTGGGTCCAACGCATTTAAAATTGTATCCAACATTATAAACCTGTTTTAAAAATAAACTTAGTAGAACCGTAGGTGAATCGGAACTTTTGAATCGAAACTGAACCGGAAAATTCAAGCGGTTCGACTCCATGGTTTAAACATATTAGCAAACATGTAATCGTTTAAGTTTTTGTCGTTTAAAGCCTTAGAACTACATTTTACGATGCATTGCACCCACAGTTAAAATATATCAACAATGGAGCCAGAATTACAAAGAAATCCTTAAACCAGGGGTGTCCAACATGAGACACGCGTGCCAAATGTGGCACGCAAGCCCCCTCAAAACACAGCTAATTGTCAAACAAGCTAAATTTGTTATACAGCCAATGGCCATTTTTATTCACAATACAAAACAACCCAAGCAATTACGACAACAAACAATTACTTGGCATGTTTGAGTTAGATCCCTGCCTTAAACGCATTCGGGGAAAATATGCCAAGGCAAAAATACGTGGACGAAACCTGTACTTTTTGGTTAATGTTTAAGTTTCGTAGAAACACAGCAAACTCTAGTTGCAAAAGTCGCCTTTCGTCTGATCAAAGTAAAACATTGAGTCTGTAATTCCTTATACTAAGTCAAATGTACAAGTTTTTTCGAAGAATGGTTTCTTTATATTAATCTTTATTCGTATTATTATTACGTAATTTTGTTAATGTTTTAAAGGAATAGAAAAAAAAAACAGTATAGGCTTATTGATATCACCGTTAGACGTAATGACACATTGCCAACCAGACATTATTCGAACGAAATAAAAATATAATTGGATTTTCGGTCAAACCAAATAAAAAAGTTTGTAATTTCGACAAATTTACGTTTGTAAACCTTCCTGCGTAATTTATGCAGCAACGTGTAATGGAAGCAGCTGTAAAGCAGTTCAATTTTAATTAATGCAGTAAAATCGGCAAAGATGTCTTGTTTGTTTTTTTAACCATCGCGTAAATTTAACCTGGCGTAACAATTTTACTAACCGTTGGTTAAAACTTAATAAACAAAACTGAGATTTGCTTTAAACGCCTCGATAGCTTTAACTATTTAGTTTCTAAGTAAAACTGCAGGGTAATGTTGACACACCATCCCTGTATAGAATCCACCAGTTCACATTTTGACAGCGGATCGGGGAGTAGCCAATTGTTCCTCGCCACGTCATACCACTGGCTTCTGACGTCACTTTCAAATATTGCTCGAAATTATTATTACCCTGTTTTATCCTTACTTTAGTACATAACCTTTTTCTTTCCGCCGTTTGTTGTTGAAGGGGGCGATTATGATGTACAGATTGCAATAAAGGGGACGACGGTGCATATATAGGTTTGAGAACCACTCGTCTAAACCGCCTTCGACTCTTTAAATAGTTTCATGCGGGTTTTAAGTTCAGATTGTGTTTGTGTTTTTAGGATGCCCAGTGTCAATTTTCGTGTGATTTTTTGGCTATTTTTAACGACTTTAAATAGTTTTTCGTGCTTCGCGCGAAACTGCCTTTAATTTCCAATACGTCAAATTTTGAGGAATTTTGTCAGCATAAAAAACGCTGTGCCTCTCGACGCAGTCTGCCTTCGTCTAAGGTCAACACATATTTAAGAAAACTCGATAGCGTAATGGCATTAATTTAAATAATCTTGAAAATCGAAACAAGGTTTGCTTCAATCTGCAGCTTCAAAATTGCGCAATGTTGTCGGTGTGCTACAGCTGAACTATTGTGTGTACAGTACACGTATAACAAGTAAGAAACAGAGTCGTATTCAATTCTACCCCTATGTAAGCCCTTTGTGGTTAACTAAGTAAGAAATGTAGCTCTTGGTGTCTTACTGGTTGGCCACCCCTGGTCTGGAGGTATCATACAAGCAAAGCCGAATAAAGGTGTTGACATTGTTACGGCAAATGCCAAACCGTATCAAGGGAATTGAACACAAAAAAGGTCCAACGTTCAAACAAAAATTACTAAAAAAAGCGATTTTTTAATATAAAAAATTTGCGAAAACAATATAGTTTGTGATGTTTATTGGTTATATAAATAAACAATTATTAATGAAATAAAATATTTTAAAACCAATTCTATACGTGAAACTATAGAGCAACTAAAAGTCCAACCTTTTAGTATACAGTGCAATTTCCCTTTCAAATATCGTTGGTTTTGTATGGCGAAATTACGGAACTCAAAAAATGCAATATGCTTGGCTTAACATATTTATTGAGCTGAACCATGTATCCAAGCCTATAGCAATTTACGCCCGAATAGAAGCGAGTCAAGCAAATCCGCACCTGAAGAATTTTAGTTTTTGCCACTGAGCAGCAAGAAACGTGTACAGCAGAATTAAAAACCATACGTTTTTGACCTTGTGTGGCAAAACCTGAAATGCTACACGTGGCGTCGTGGCATGATCTAGAACAGTGGAAATTGACAAACTCTGTATAAATTATGACCAAAAATTAAGGCGAAGCGATATTTTTCATGCTACTAATTTCTCTTAACTGGAAAATTGATTTTAAAACAAGTTAGGGCGCAAGTTTTGTTAGACATGTAAAAGGGAGCATGTCTCAAAAAGGGCAAAAACCACTGATCTAAAATCTTTTAGAATTTCGATAGTGAGGCAGTTTGGTTTAAACCAGGGATGTCCAACCTGCGGCCCGTATGAATTTTTTGTGCGGCCCGCTAGTCATTTTTACTCCCTAGTAGTATTTTAATTACTCCCTAGTACATTTTTTAGCCTAATTAAAATGTACCAGTCAGCTTTTAGGGGCGAACTAATAGTATAGTATGGGTAAAAATATATATATATAACTCTAAAGGCCCGTTATAACCCTGAAGGCCAATACTTAATCTTGAAACTTAATAGGTTCTGCGGCCCATTAAATTTTTTCAAGTGTCAATGCGGCCCACTATAATAAAATGTTGGACATCCCTGGTTTAAACATTAGTGTTGCCAATAGATGGAAGGGCAATAGCGCGACGATATCAAGCTGGACTTCGTTCGCAAGAGTGCGAAATGATATATTGATTACAATTCCGTGTGTCAAAGCGTCTATAATTTTACTCTAAAAGGGTCTGCAATATTAGAAATAGGAAAGAGATTTGCAAAGTAGGTTTGTCACCCAGGGACTTAGTCATGGAGTCATAGTGGTGGGAATTACCATTGTCAATAGATCGAACAACTATAGCGCGAAGACATTAAGTTTGGCTTCCTTCGCCAGAGCACGGAGTGATAGATTAATTGCAATTCATTTGTTCTTCTACCTACGGAGTGATAGATTAATTGCAATTCATTTGTTCTTCTACCTACAACGGGTCTGCAACATTGAAACTAGGAATGCTTTTAAGCGGTTCGCAATGCAGGACTAAGTCGTGAAGTTAATAGTGTCAGGAACTAGCGTTGTCAATAGATTGAACAACACTCGGTTAGTTTGGCTTCGTTCGGAAGAGTGCAGAATGTTAGATTGATTACCACTTCGTGTGTTTTTCGACAAAAAAACTTGGCACGTCCGATTCATTAACTTTGACTAACTAAATAGCAGATATTTTAAAGAAACTACACGTCTACTTCTACTCTAAAAGCATGTGCAACATCAGAGTAGTAAATACCATTTGTAAGATTTTCACAGATCGTCAAAATAGGTTTACTTCCCAGTCTTAAGGGCTTAGTCATGAAGTTGATTTTGGCAGGAATGTCCAAGACTGGGACAAAGTCGATCGCCAAAGCAATGAGGATTCTTGGCTACGAAGTGCACGACACCATGGAACACTTTAGATACCATAGAAAGGTTTGTTTACCCATAATAATGTTCTACTCAGCTAGTCTTTTGCAAAATAGCTGAAGCAAACGTCAAACCAATTGCAATGAATAACTAGTCGAGTCACAGTACAAGTTATTACAATACCGAAGTAAATTTAATGTCACGGCATTACAATGAGAAGTCAATTTTATGTCACGGCATTACAATGAGAAGTCAATTTTATGTCACGGCATTACAATGAGAAGTCAATTTTATATCATGCCATTACAAAGAAATGTCAATTTTATGTCATGTCGTTCCAATGAGAAGTCAATTTTATATCATGCCATTACAAAGAAATGTCAATTTTATGTCATGTCGTTACAATGAGAAGTCAATTTTATGTCATGTCGTTACAATGAGAAGTCAATTTTATGTCATGTCGTTACAATGAGAAGTCAATTTTATATCATGTCATTACAATGAGAAGTCAATTTTATGTCATGTCGTTACAATGAGAAGTCAATTTTATATCATGTCGTTACAATGAAATGTCAATTTTATGTCATGTCGTTACAATGAGAAGTCAATTTTATGTCATGTCGTTACAATGAGAAGTCAATTTTATGTCATGTCGTTATAAAGAAATATCAATTTTATATCATGCCATTACAATGAGAAGTCAATTTTATGTCATGTCGTTACAATGAGAAGTCAATTTTATATCATGTCATTACAATGAGAAGTCAATTTTATGTCATGTCGTTACAATGAGAAGTCAATTTTATGTCATGTCGTTACAAAGAAATGTCAATTTTATATCATGTCGTTACAATGAGAAGTCAATTTTATGTCATGTCGTTACAATGAGAAGTCAATTTTATGTCATGTCGTTACAATGAGAAGTCAATTTTATGTCATGTCGTTACAATGAGAAGTCAATTTTATGTCATGTCGTTACAAAGAAATGTCAATTTTATATCATGTCGTTACAAAGAAATGTCAATTTTATATCATGTCGTTACAATGAAATGTCAATTTTATATCATGTCGTTACAATGAAATGTCAATTTTATATCATGTCGTTACAATGAAATGTCAATTTTATGTCATGTCGTTACAATGAGAAGTCAATTTTATGTCATGTCGTTACAAAGAAATGTCAATTTTATATCATGTCGTTACAATGAAATGTCAATTTTATATCATGTCGTTACAATGAAATGTCAATTTTATGTCATGTCGTTACAATGAGAAGTCAATTTTATGTCATGTCGTTACAAAGAAATGTCAATTTTATATCATGTCGTTACAATGAAATGTCAATTTTATATCATGTCGTTACAATGAAATGTCAATTTTATGTCATGTCGTTACAATGAGAAGTCAATTTTATGTCATGTCGTTACAAAGAAATGTCAATTTTATGTCATGTCGTTACAATGAAATGTCAATTTTATATCATGTCGTTACAATGAAATGTCAATTTTATGTCATGTCGTTACAATGAGAAGTCAATTTTATGTCATGTCGTTACAATGAAATGTCAATTTTATATCATGTCGTTACAATGAAATGTCAATTTTATGTCATGTCGTTACAATGAGAAGTCAATTTTATGTCATGTCGTTACAATGAGAAGTCAATTTTATGTCATGTCGTTACAATGAGAAGTCAATTTTATGTCATGTCGTTACAAAGAAATGTCAATTTTATGTCATGTCGTTACAATGAAATGTCAATTTTATGTCATGTCGTTACAATGAAAAGTCAATTTTATGTCATGTCGTTACAAAGAAATGTCAATTTTATGTCATGTCGTTACAAAGAAATGTCAATTTTATGTCATGTCGTTACAATGAAATGTCAATTTTATATCATGTCGTTACAATGAAATGTCAATTTTATGTCATGTCGTTACAATGAGAAGTCAATTTTATGTCATGTCGTTACAAAGAAATGTCAATTTTATATCATGTCGTTACAATGAAATGTCAATTTTATATCATGTCGTTACAATGAAATGTCAATTTTATGTCATGTCGTTACAATGAGAAGTCAATTTTATGTCATGTCGTTACAATGAGAAGTCAATTTTATGTCATGTCGTTACAATGAGAAGTCAATTTTATGTCATGTCGTTACAATGAGAAGTCAATTTTATGTCATGTCGTTACAAAGAAATGTCAATTTTATGTCATGTCGTTACAATGAAATGTCAATTTTATATCATGTCGTTACAATGAAATGTCAATTTTATGTCATGTCGTTACAATGAGAAGTCAATTTTATGTCATGTCGTTACAATGAAATGTCAATTTTATATCATGTCGTTACAATGAAATGTCAATTTTATGTCATGTCGTTACAATGAGAAGTCAATTTTATGTCATGTCGTTACAAAGAAATGTCAATTTTATATCATGTCGTTACAATGAAATGTCAATTTTATATCATGTCGTTACAATGAAATGTCAATTTTATGTCATGTCGTTACAATGAGAAGTCAATTTTATGTCATGTCGTTACAATGAGAAGTCAATTTTATGTCATGTCGTTACAATGAGAAGTCAATTTTATATCATGTCGTTACAATGAAATGTCAATTTTATGTCATGTCGTTACAATGAGAAGTCAATTTTATGTCATGTCGTTACAATGAGAAGTCAATTTTATATCATGTCGTTACAATAAGAAGTCAATTTTATGTCATGTCGTTACAATGAGAAGTCAATTTTATGTCATGTCGTTACAATGAGAAGTCAATTTTATGTCATGTCGTTACAATGAGAAGTCAATTTTATATCATGTCATTACAATGAGAAGTCAATTTTATGTCATGTCGTTATAAAGAAATATCAATTTTATATCATGCCATTACAATGAGAAGTCAATTTTATGTCATGTCGTTACAATGAGAAGTCAATTTTATGTCATGTCGTTACAATGAGAAGTCAATTTTATGTCAAGTCATTGGCATCAAATTGAAATAATTAGGACACTTACAATTAAAAGTTAAAGTTAAAACACTACGATTAAAAGAACAAGTCATTTTCAAATATCTAAGTCAAGTCACTGTCCAAAAGACTTGAGTCTAGTCATTTGAAAACAGTGACTTTAGTCTACTTTTATATTAGTAAAACAATACACCTTGCGATACTTAGAGACAGCCACCTGGAATAAAATTATGTCCACACAATATCCAAATAATAGAAATATTAGGAATGAAAAGAATAAAATTACGTAATCGATAAATCTACTTTACTAAAAGAAAACGAAAGCATCACCAACTCCACAAAAATGTATGGAACGCCTTTCCCATGCACACCTTAATGCGTTACACTAATGCCTACAGTATTATTTTTCTTTTCAGGTATGGTGCGACTTTTTAGACGACAAAGCGGGCATTGAAGATATCAGAAAGTCTTATGAAGGAGTAGACGCCGTAACAGATATGCCGGTATATTACTTTTGGGAACAACTTCATGAGGCCTTTCCCAAGGCCAAAGTAAGTTTGCGAACTTCGAAGTATGTTGTACATAGCAACTGAAACCTGAACTCCGCCTAAGTGTAGCACAAAAACTCGAAGACAAAACAAAAACACAGAGAAAGTAGTAGCGCGGCCTAACTGTTATTTTACCTAACTGTCGATATTTACCGATCTCATTAACCTCCCAATGTTTTCTACCTATAGCGACAAAGCTGCGTAGCCAGACTCGGTACTATGGGCACTCAGTAAAGATTAAGAACACGGCTTGAGTGCAGGGTTCATGTGCGCTTTCGCTGTAGCAAGTTATTGAGGGTACAGGAGTCGTGGATAGCTGCAGTGTTGAACCTGTTTTATTACGTGGATGTGGCATACAGAGCTGCGAAGACGGTCTGAATTATAAATAGATAGATTCGAACTTGGAAGTCTGACTTGAGTTTATTTTGTAGACCTCAGGTCGGAGTAATTTCAAACTGACTCCGCGGGCCAGTCAAGCAGTAAACTTTACTAACTTTTACATTCCAGATACTGTTTGCCACGCGGGACGACGAGTCCTGGGTTAAGAGTTCTACCAACCACAGCAAAATGATAGAAAACGACAAGTTTCTGAATTTGCTAATGCTACTCTCCCCGACGGGCTGGAGATTCTTCTACTTCTTCAAAAAGTTCAGTGAGTTACATCGTTTCGTAAAATACTGCACACAGGTTATTTTTTAATACTTTTTGCCAAGGTAGTTCTGATAAGTTTTAACTACACTTGAATATTTTTTGACTAGTATACTTGTCTTTTGGAAGTGGTCCAATACTTCCATTTTCAAGTTGGGGAGCCAAAAAAAACATTCACTTGCATAATTTCAGGAGACAGAACGCTCACGTCTTAATGGTAAGTGATTATGCAGTTGACTAATCTTTTAATGTAGTTAGAATCTAATTACCCATATAATTAAACATATGTACTTCAAAAATAGCTATACACATTGTGCGTATTCTGTAATCAAGCTCTTTTGGAGTCTTACTGGCCAGCGATAGCTGCACCCATATGTAATACAAAATATGCCAGAGATGCTTAACGAATAGCCTGTGGTGAGGTTCGAACTCACGACCCCCGGTCTTACCGAGACCGTCGCTCTACCAACAGAGCTACGCAGACTCAAAACGGAGCGAGTCGAGAAACAATTGAAACACCATCGTAGTTTCACCGTTTGATGAACATTAAAACTGCTATAGTCAACAGTCAAAAGTTTATATTATTAGATAGTTAAAATAGTTCGACGCCAACTAAGTACGCAAGAGTTTTGTTTCTAAGGAAGCTGGTCGTTCACATTATACTATTCATATATTCACTTTTCCAGAACGCTCCCAAAGACAAATTGCTGGTGTACAGCGTGAAGCAAGGCTGGGGGCCCCTTTGCGAATTTTTGGGGGTCGAAGTGCCCCAAGTTCCATTTCCTCACCAGAACGTGAGTGGAAATATTTTCGAAGAACGATTAAAGTCGGATCCAACGATGCAGCAAATGAAGCGGGAAGCCTGTCTTACCGTCTCTATATTTTTTCTGTTGCTTATTGTAGCCGGATACTACTTGGTGCTTTTGTAATTGTGTTATGTACGGTTTGGCACAACGAAATGCGTTTCACAATTTGTTAAACTTTAAATTAAAAAAAAATAGAAATAGCCCACATATTGTTTCAAATAACTGAAAAAGATATTTCCCAAAAAAACGTTTGGAGTCATTAGAAGCCCAAGTTTATTTTTGATTACTTTTGATAAACCCGTGTGGACTGAAAACTTTTTTTTTAAACTAGTAATAGTTGTATATATTTATTTAACTTGTCGATGATATTTAAATCAAACAATTAACACACACTATTAATAAAAAAACACCAATACACGACTTTTTAATTTCTTCCAATTCTATACAAGTAGAAACAAATTGAGAACAAATGCTTTGAAAAGTTTAAGCCTGCTTTGCACATTCGCTCGTAGGCTTTCCAACAGTAAACAAAACCCAAGTCGAACTAATCGAGAAAACTCTCGAACTAGAAAGATTTATTGCTGCGGTAAACAAAGGTTGCAGTGCAAGGAAATTGAACACGGAGGGTGTAACAGGGTCATTAGGTAGACCAACAAATTTGCCGAAAATGCTGTTTTGTCTTCTTAATAAGCACATTTCGAGGTTTCAAAATACCCTCATTAGGCAACGAATAATTTACTTTGGAGTGTAATGCGAACCGTGAAATCTTAGAACAACTGACACGCTCTCTGCGCAACCATTGCAGCAAGCTAATGCTACTTTTTAACGTAACGCTCGTTTTTTTGAGAAGGTTAGTTAAGTGCGACAATAAAGTAACTGCATTTCGACCAACAGTTTAAGTATGATATTTCGAAAATTTAACTGTTTCCTTTGAGCCTACGCCAATTTTTCTAGTTAGTTAGTAGTTTGGAGCCACATTATACACACAGGCTTTAATGAAATGTTACCTGTTTTTTTATTTAACTCAAACACATGCTTTTCTAAGCTAGACTTCTTGGAGATATTGCGGACTAATAATATTCAGTAGGTTACGTTAACGCGAATTGTTAGTTGCACTGGTCAATTTGTTAGATTTTTTGCTAAATAAACACGCCGCCACAGATTAAAAAATATGTTGACTTTACTCTGCAAAAATTGACAGGAATTGAACCGTGAGGCATTAGTATTCAAATTAAGCAATCCAAACCAACACTGAACATCCTAAAAGCTCAAATATACAACATGAATGTAAGAGACGTGGGTTGGCCAGTCCTGATATTCACTATGGTATCTCGCAAGCATTGGTTGTCCTTACTTGAATTTTGTCATGTGTAGTTCAATGTTAAGTGCAATTCATAACTTTTATAAAAAAAAACACTATTAAGGTTGTGCACTATAATACCTGTCCTTAAAGTAGGGATTCTTAAACTGGGTCCATCGCCCCTTGGGGGTCCTTAAACTAGTTTTAGGGTTTCCATGAAGGTCTAAGTGAAAGTTTAGTGTAAGAAGTAATCAATTTTTCTAAGAAAACGGTTTAATTAAAAATAAATCGTTTTTGCACTGAATGTATTTAGACTCTATTTCACTTTTACATTTTTGGACCGAAATGAACAGATTTATAAAGTCTATTTGTATTGTGACGTCAATTTATGCCGTCATTTTTTCAATTTTCTTGCCTACTGTGGTCAACAAAAACGGAAAAAAAATTAGGGGCCCGCTGTAAAAAGTTTAAGAACTCCCTACTTAAAGCATAAGAGACGAGAACGAGAACACTTTAACCAATTCTAGATCGCGCATTAGTCTCATTAGTAAGTCAGAAAATGTTCGCCGAAGAAAAGCTTCCTAAACTCCGCAGAAATGTATGGAAAGCTTCTTCTCTATATACGTGTTCATTTTGTGCAGTGTTTTGTTTTCTTAGCGAGCCAAATACTAAGCGAAAGTTTAACAGCGGTGCTTAATTCTTTGACTTGTTGTAAGCTAATGTAAACAAAGCAAAAATAAGGAATTATAAAAATAAATTTGAATACCAATAATATAAGGCGATCAAAAGGCTTGCTGTTTTTTGCAATATTTTGCTTAGAACCAAACTGATTCTATTGCGCCGATTATCATTTGTGTGTGCGTTATTGTTTCTTAGCTTTATCGTTTAAACGCGTGTTTTCGTTTTCCTCTTTCTTTCTCACTCACGTAAATTATATCGCTTTTCAATTTTTGCACCTCACCTTTCACGCTTTATTTCTTATCTTATCGCGTTTTCCGTTGGTACCTAATAATTACTTACAGTTGACACTTACACCATTTTTCCCTTTCGTTATGATGATTGGCCTACCTCAAAACCGATGGTGGCAGTCGGGCTTTGGGCGAGCTTGGGAAACATTTAAAACCTAGAAAATTGACGTTTCTGTCACCTTTTTAGGCGTTGGCCGCTTTTAGTTGTTTTACCGTTTATATAGTTTTACTTGTCGCTTATTTTAATACAGTTAAAAGACACGTAGTGTAGCGTTTGGCATCCGACAGGCCGTTAAGTAGAGATCCTGCAGTTTGGCGCAACAATTCAAACTAACCGGTTATACTACAGCAATCGGCGAACCAAACCAAACGGCCACCAGATTTCGGGTCGTGACACATGGGTTAAGGCAAGAAACAGTCTGATTTTATGCGATTCAGAAATGCGTACGCTAGTTTTTCTCTTTAGGTCTGGAACGACAACAATACAGGCTATCAGAAAGTCTTATTCAGGAGTGGATGTTGTTACAAATATGTCGGCATACTACTTTTGGGAACAACTTCATCAGGCCTATACTGAAGACAAGGTACGCCTGTCAATTGTGAAGATTTTAAAAAGATACAGAAAAAGAATAAATTTCGGCACCCTTGCTTGCATTTTGCTGAGTGATTTAGTTAAATGCCACGATAAACTGTATTGAAACAAGAAACATCAAATATTTTTTTCAATGTGCTTACAAATGGGGCAAACATAGAAATCCTAAGGCATGTGAAATGTCTCACGAAACCAAAAAAACAACAAAACGCGGTAATTACAATGGCAGCAAAGCATCGTTTGCGTCATGAAAGCCTTCTCAATTTTAATAACACGTTTTGGATCAACTGTTGGTGTGATTATGGATTATGATGCTTAATAACAACAAATGTAGCGCCCTTTAATTTTCTTCTTACTCGAATTACGCCCTGACACCATCCATTCGAACCACCGTTACGATTTCATGGGTTAAACTCACGACCCACCATACGACGTAAGCCGACACCTTTCGATAAACATGCTTTAATTTCCGGCGAAGGCATAAATAGCGTTTATGGCGCCAATGATACACTCCGAACGTTTGGCGCAGCATTTTTAGGAAATATTTCAGCACTGGTTGGTTTACAACGTGTTTATGTGCATACGTGGTAAGGTGGATACAGCGTTATTTTACAAATTTGTTTTTGTTTTTTTGAGCCATTCCTATGGTATCATACAGTTAACTTGGTCAGTCTGGGTGTGAGGTATTGCAGTTAGCTGAAGGCTTAAGATATATCGCTGATTTTAGGTCAGCATTGCACCATTTTATATTTGTAGTGGAACTTATCAAAGCAAATTTAACCACTTATTTCTTCTGATGAATAAAGTCGTATTAAAGACCTTCATTAGTTTAAAGATGTTTCAAAACTTTTTTTGAAATGCTAGTGAAAATTGTATGTAATATACAGCCATAAGATGAAGCGCATATAGCGTCAACGCTTTACATTCAAGAACGTTTAAATGTAATCTGTCGAACAGTAATACTGATTGTACTATTTAGTTCACAGTGGCCGAAATACTTACGATATAACTATAAACGTTTTTTTAGTTTAAAAAGAAAAATGAATGTATTTCTTTTACTGGTTTTCTGTTGTATGTCAGTCAACAGCAGCCCTTTCGAACCCAAGGAAGGTAAGTTGAAAATTATTTTGTTAAGCCAGGTAACCAAATGACCTCAAAAATAGATAGGATGATATTCCAACCCAGTAAAACGTTAGCCTATAGGGAACATTAAATTATGCCGTATTACATTATAATCCATAGCTGTATGGATCAATATTCTAAGGTTTTAAAAGAAAGTTGGTATTTAGCGCAAATGAAAGCTACGCATGTCCTATAGTATTTATATACTCAATACTTTTAGCTAGGGCACAGTTAGGGAACCCCAATAAGAATCACAAAACAATATTATCTACGTGGGACAATTTATGCCATCATAAAATATTAATGCTAACGAAATAATACCACCAAATGCGCCATATTATCTACAACGAAAGAATCCCTAAACCCGTCAAATAAGGCCTAAGTCGCCGAAAAAACATCTACACCGTATATATAGGGATGGGCAGTTGGGAGCGGTCGTTTAGGCACCGGTCATTTTGTCATCGCCGTTTAAACACCTGCGCGAACTTGGCGCGCTGGAATAGGTTTTGGGCAATATCTCCGAAAGTTGTGACGATACAGAGTTGAAATTTTTTTTAACTGTTGAGCCAACAAGTTCAAATTTTAACGAATACAAGAACTGTGTAAAAACTTCAACTTTGTAGCGTCATTTTTAATTGCTTTATGCGAACATTAATTACGAAAGGCGTTTTTTCGAATTTGGGCAGTTATGAATTTTCGAAGAAACAGTAAACACCCAGTCCGAATGAATTTAAACATGATTTATGTCTCATTTTGAAGGTGGTGCCTCCTAGTTTATATCTTAAAAAAAATTTGTACTTGTTGGCTCAACAGCTGTGTAAAAATGTCAACTCTGTATCGTCACAACTTTCGGAGATATTGCCCAAAACGTATTCCAGCGCGCAAAGTTCGCGCAGGTCGTTTAAACGCCCCTCTTGAGAAGTCGCGTTTTTGGCAACCGTAATTTTTGGTTTTTGGTTTTGCTTAGGGGTGCGATATGGGCAAGGTTAGAATTTAGGTTAAGGCTGAAGGTATTGTTTGAACTTTAACTGCAGTAGGGGTTGGGTTTAGGATTAAATCTTATTTTTTACAGGATTTTCGTTGTTAGTCTTATTTTGTATTGTTATGAATTCGTTTTCATTCTGAAGTTAATTTAATTTTAATTTAGATCTTATCGTTGGAGTTTCGTATTTTCATGCGCGATTTTTTTCAGTTACATGCGACGACACGTTTTCTGAATTGAAACTGCACGGCGAAATATCACTCGTCAAATGCCCATCGGGATGCAAAGATGACAATCAAGTGGAGGAATGTGGCAATCAATTATACAGCGAGAAAATAAAAATCTGCAAAGCTGCAATCCACTCAGGACATATAACAGGTATAAAGACCAAGTCGTAATATATTATTGTTTTACGAACGAAATGTGCCGATCAAATATACAGCAAGAACAGTAACATTTTGCAAAGATGCATTCTGTCCAGGTCAAATACAAGGTACAAGATGTAGAAACAACTACAAAGTCCCAAAAGAACTATAGGTAGCATTTTGGCCGTTTCGAATAACTCTTTATCCATTTTCAACAGATGTTAGTGTTAAAAAAGAATAAGAGGTATTCGAAACGTTTAAAATGATACCATCTTCTGTATGGGATTTGATATTTTTATTACGTCTTACTACAACCTCCAAACATTATGCTACAAGGTAGACCGGTTACATAACGGTATTCATATTTTGTTTACTAACAATACAAAACCTTTTCAGCGGATTTAAAGTGCTTATAGCACCGCTATAACGAACACCATGACACACCACGAAACACTGCTGAACTCATGAAGAAAAAACAGAAATACACACCGAAACGCTAAAACAAACTCTTACAAAATGAAACACTCTACAGTCTACATCGTAAAACATATCTCCTATAAACTCGAAATACCGACGGCATCACTTATTGCAAACACTGTACTACACTACACTACTTACTGCTACTATCAAGTACAAAAAAATACTTTCTGTAATAGATCAAAGAGTAAACGGTTTGATAGAGCACACTATGGTTTTGTTGACGTTGAAAAACGTGGTAAGAAACTTATATTTAACGTTTTAGTTGTATTGATTTTTCGGTGATCTGGCATAGAAAGGGTCCAGCCAAATCAAACACGCAAACAAAAAAGTTCTTATGGTATTTATTTGCTTACCGACGTTTCGGCTTCCTGTCCAGGACGCGTTCATTAGGGAATGTGACAACACCACGCAAAGTAAATAATTTTTTACCTTTTCCTGCAGTCTGCTCCGTTGCCAATCTCGTTGGAGGCGAGTGTTTTCCAGATTGCTGTATGAGGCATCTCCTTGCTAATGTTGATGCTGCCAGGGTCTGCAGGGCTGTACTAGGAGAGGGTTAATAAATATGCTGCTGCTACAAGGCATAGTATATTAAAAATAAGCTCTCCCGGCACTTTTTTTTTGTTTCTTTAATGTTTCGGATACCTACCCTGGACGCGTTCATCAGGTAATGTGACAACACCACGCAAAGTAAAACGACACAAAAATGGGGGATAACAATTGCTTTTGGCGTGGTGTTTTTGCATTACCCGATGAGGGCGATTTAAATAGGTTGCCCAAACGTAGGTAAACAAATAAAAACGATTTTTCCAGAATATATACTATATATGCCTGGTAGCAACAGCATATTCACGTAACCTATCAAACGGGCTGCGTAGCCTCTAATACCGTATAAGATACAAATTTATAACTATAGATGAAACGATTATGCTTTGTTTTCAGACAGAGGTGGTGAAGTTGGAGTGGTACGAAGCGACACGACCGAGGGTTGTTCCAACAACAATGGGCCATACTACGAGTTTCTGCGTAAGTATTTACTCCCGAGGTTGTGCGTTTTCAGCTCAATTTCAAGCTTATGTGTGTGCATATAGATATAAACTGTTAATGCCACGCATAATGCCAAACAGCCCACCTGCTATTTTGTTTGAACAGCTCACCTGCTATTCTGTTTGTGCTTTCACGCGTTGCTGTCCTTATATAGGTGTTTTGATTTATGCGTATTCGTTTCACGCGTATAGTTTCAGCGAAAAATATCATTAACGACAAAAATAACGCTGGAATGTTGGAGGCCCGTAACACTGGGGATGGAATTATTTAAGCACGCCATTTAACTGAGTCATTAGTTTTTACTTGAAAGTCGTTTGTCTAGTAATTTCGACAAAAAGTAAATAGAACAAAGAAGTTTATTCGTGGTTAACTCGTCTATTTTCCTTATCTACCAAAAATAAATGCTTATTATTTAAAATATGAGTTTATACCATTAGTGTGCTTTATACGCGCACAACACCAAAATACTCTACTTAGCCACGCAGTAAAACATTTAGAATTTTAGATAATGGTGAAGTCTGATCCCTCGTGTTAAACTTATTGCATTTTTTTTGGCAAATGCATCTTTTCATTACCTATAAATTTTAGCACCATTTGGCCCAACCTAAAATTTCGCATTCGGTCTCGTGTCAGTTCGCGTCACCGGACGTCATGTTTTATGACGTCACACTGAAAGCGTGGACAAACAACGTCGCGCGTATATAGATAAGCAACTAACGCTATGGTTCTGGTTCAAGCCCCAGCTAACATTGTTGGACCACCAAACAGGGCCGGAACCAGGATTTTGGTTTAAGGGGTTGCATGACTTGTTTAGAGACTACGTCATAACGTGCTGAGGTCATAAAACATGTAATCTAAACAAATTAACGTAGCGCGTTTGTTTGGTTTTCAATTAGGAAAACATTAAAAATAAAACGTTATTGGCGCATTATGCACCTAAAAGAGATCACATTAAACTAAAATTTAATGACCCTGGATCCGCACCTGTCACCAACAATATACTAGCTGTAAATCTCTGGTAACTAACGAATTATCTGACACATTTTTTTTAATTGCAGTGTTAAACTTATTTTTTTAGCAACAGAAATATCATAAAAAATTGAAAATTAGTTTCAGCCGCAAGGTGTTTAAAATGCATAGCTATGTGCTAAATTAATGCTTATTTTTCGTAAGAAAACATGCAATATTAAGCACTGTACTGTATACCTGCCACCATTGGCCTTATGGTAGCAACTTTTGATGCTCACTGTACAAAAGCATATGAAATAGCCTACAGCACAACAATGTTCTTGTTTTTAGACACTATGAAAGTTTCCCGAACCTTTACAAGCAATGAGGTATCGGAAACAAAATGCAGTAAGTATACATAGAGCAGAGCAAAACAATAATTTACATATACACACAAACAAACATAAAATGCATATTATGCGATTCTTTTGCCAACGACTTTTATGTAATAAGTTAAGGAAATAACTTACCTAATATTTTGACCAAAATTTTTTCCCGGGTTGTAATTATATTTTCCAACTTTGTGTGATGAGTATCTTAGCAGCCAACAACTCTAATAAACAACATTATTCATAGTTTATAACTGTCCGGGAGTGCATTCGGAAATAAAACGCATAAAAAAATAAATAACATTTATTCATAGTTTATAAAAATAAATAACATACTCATAGTTTACAACTGTCCGGGAGTGCATTCGGAAATAAAACGCTTCTGAAAATCTGACAAAAATCTAGAATTAAAATGCCCACAAATTAACTTTTATTGACTAATAGTTGTGTTCGATGTGACTATAAATTATTTGGTTTTTCAACAAACTAATTAGCCCACCTCCAAAACGCAATTCACTGTTTACTTTGGAAGTTTAAAAAAAACGTGGACAAAGGTTCATCTTTAACATTTCTCTGTCATTTATTCTTTATTTCATTTATTGCATTTTTAATCGTATTTTATCGAAATTTTCACATTTTTGACCCTGATAATGGCATGAGCTATTGTCGAAACTCTGAAAAGTGATATGACGTACTCGTTTGCCAAGGCTTTGTTATTATATTTACTAAAATGTTTGATGAATTTAAGGGAAGGCAATATCAGTTATAAACATAGCTTGCTCCATTTTCCCTGCAACAATTACCACTTAGTTCTTTCATTATCCGATTGATGTTGTGTCGTTTTGCTTTGTGTGGTGTTGTTGCATTTCGTGATAACGAACCCTGTTAAGACAGAGGAAACGTGGACAAAATAAATAAGTATCGAAAGAGTTCTTTTTAGTATACTATGCCCGGTAGCAACAGCACATTTATGGGTAAACGTTTGTAAACCTATAGATGTCGAGGATTGTTACGCTGGGATTACGGATGGGAGAGTAAAAGACGACCAGATGACTGCGTCTAGCACCCACTACAGCCACATACGCCTACCGAACGACGGTCGACTTGACGGTGACAGCTACTGGGTCCCAGCAAGTGGGTAACGTTTTCACAACTAACAGATTTTATTAATTACTTTTTGTTATCTTAAGTCATGTTATTTTTAGATTCTGTTGGGGATTGGCTGCAAGTGGATTTCCTGGAAAGCAAAACGATCTATGGAATTATAACACAGGTATTTTTCCAGTGGCTTGGTGGGTCTGTGTTGTACAGGAAAAATGATTTAGTCCTACAGGAAAAAATACCATTGTTGGGAGTGGGACCAAATCAAACAGGCCATTGGTGCAAAAAATAGTGGCGTAAACAAGAATTGCAATTTTGCAATAACATTTTACAGCATGTTACTCGGCCAAGTAAGGGAATTATTGCTAAGCTTATATAAGGTATAATAGTTTACCTTATAAAAGTAGCTCAAGAGTTAAACATTGTTAAGCTGTTGCCCGTCATCAAAACGACTTAAACTATGCCTACCCGGCAATTTTGCTCAAACAGGCAAGCGTTGGTTTGCATAAAATATTTGAAAAATGCAGTAGGCCTAAGTTTATTAATATTAACGCCAAAACATATAATCATAACCTTTTTTTTCACGAGCACCCCAATCGCTATAGTTTGGTTTAGCAATTACAGGCCCGCGGGCCAAAAGTACAAATCGCCCGCCTATACATTGCTGATTTGCTCTGTTTTTCTTTCGCTGCTTTGACGGACCACACGAACTTTATTTTTGTCAATTTTGAATAGAACGAAAAACTTTTCGCGCCGCGCCCAAATATTGGCCGATTCTTTAGTGTTTTCCATTATAGCGTGACAATGATTTCAGCAAGAAGGCGCCGTGTATTTTCACTTTTTATTTAACGCTGTGTAGACTTATTCACCTAGTTAGTGCAATTTTCTATACAGCTCTAAAAGATGGCCAATATAACTATGTAGTTTTAAATCAGGATAAGTTTTTAAAACAGAAATGCAGAATGAAGCTTGGAATATAACGAACTTATACGTGTAACGCAATATGTTTTTTTTGGCACTTGCTGACTATCAGGACAACAAACCACTTTGTGATTTTTAAACCGCTAACATTTTTAATATTATACAATATTTCAACACATTGACCGAAACTTAATAGAGGTTCGCATACGACGATTAGCTAAGACAATTGAGAAACCCTGTTTTACTTTTTTGCACTATTTAATATATTTCACGCTGTATAACCTAAATTCATCAAACCCTAAAAAAAATAACTTTCTGAAAATGTTGAGGGATAATCTTTATTTCACTTTATTTTAATATTTTTTGAAAGCCAGTAACCTGTTGATTTTACACTTTGAAACATTAAAGTTCAATGGAATTCATTTTTTTTAAATTTCAATCTTAATAAAAATATTTTGCTCCAGGGTAGATGGAATCGGTGGGTGACTGAGTTCGAAATAAAGTACAGCAACGACGGGGAAAATTTCCAATCCATTACAAAAGATTCCACCGAAATGGTTTTAATTATACTCACATATACACTTTAATTATTAATTAAATATACACTTTTTAAAAGTTTGTTTTTTAAATACAAATTGCTAATGCTAACCGTCCTTAAGACATAGTGGTGGCTTTGAGCCTTTTGAATGTTAAAATATAACGTTTACGATTGCCATTGACAGCTGTAATGTTTTATTTTAGCGGTCGATGTTAGTAAACGACCAATTAATCGAAACTAAAACAAACTGTCAATGTATTTCAAACGGCATACTGTCAGGTCAAATTTATTGTAAGTTTGAACACACTTAGCATAGCTCCGCTTTTAATAAAACAGCTTACAGCGTAGTAAATCACGTCATCACGTCAGCAAGTAAGGCGTGCATTTCGCTGTTTCTGGTTTGAAGTAGAATTCAAATAAAACTAACATCCAGGAAAAGCGAATGCGTTACGGATTAACAGGTAGAGGTTAACGGAAAAGGACCGATTTAAACAGTCCTTTCGAGTGCATACGCAAAACAAACACGCTAAATAACAAAAAACAGATGCTCGCTCTCTACAAGTGTAAAAATTTGAACGGCCTAAGACGCTTTAAGTTTTGAAACCAACAACAAATTAAATTTAAAAGTTAGCCCGGTGGTTCTCAAAGTTTTTTTGTATTACTCCCTTACGAGTCCAAACACTGTCAATTCCGACCCAGCCAAAAACACGAAGTATTCCACCTTTCTTATTTATACCTTCGATGCGCCCTGCAGACTATCAAACCTACAGGAAAAGAGTCGCCAAAATTGAAAAAAATACATGTAAAACTGCAAAACATATGCGCCAAAAGCCAAGACTTGTTACAAAATTTGGATGCGCTTATCGTAGGAAAGTTGAATTTTATTGAACGTATGACCCATAGTCGTATAGGTAATACTTTTAAACCTTTGTAAAAATGCCTGTAGTGAGGTTAATTATCATTACAGTTGCACAAGCCTTTTATTGCATAAAACCGATTAAAACACTTCTTTTTTTTATTTTCCTTCCCAATTCCTCTCTGGACCAAATTCCATCCCGAAATTTAAAAATTCCCACCTAAGGGAGCCAAGTGGATCCCTTTGAGAACCACCGAGTTAGCCTTCACATTTATACCATAATGGCTAAATGCAGAAAACAGTTTTACATTAATTTGTGTTCACGGTTAAATATGCCCATTTTTCTACAGATTATCCTTTATTTTAAAAGCGACCGAGATATTTTTTATATGGGTTAAAAATGTTTGCTTTGGCACTGAGCTCTTCCGCCAAGCGAGAAAACCTAAAATTCATGAAGGTCGCTTTCATGTAGGAGAGATGGGACGGTACTTTAAATTTATCTAAAATTTGATGGTACAGTAAAGCTATTAAATGCCAACGTTGATTCTAAAGAGAATTGTAATTGGATGTTTTCGGTCATTAAAACTCAGTATGCCGACCCCTACGCAATTGTCTGTTTATAAAATAAACGACTTAACCTATGTTACATATAAATACAGTATTCGCAAATGTTGTCAGTCACCTCGACGTATGTGACTTAACGGTTTATTTTTCATGATCCTTAAAAACTTTACAGATATTCGAAGGCAACATAGATGCAGATACCCACAAGGTCAACCGATTCCCTGATCCGGTTACAGCCCAATACTTTCGTCTCTATGTGCGGTCTTTCAATGGTTGGCCTCGACTTAGATTGGAATATCTGACATGTTAGAAATTAGAATTGGGTATATCTAAAAATTACTCAAAAACACAACTTGAATTCGTTCAGTTATAATTATTTAATACAGTGATAGATATTAGCGTTTGTTTAAAAACAGTATAAATTTGTTTTTCGAACTTTGTTATTTAAAAAATTAGGATATATTTGTATTTGTTTAATTTAATTTTTATACCATTTAAATTATTGTCGGCGATGAGAAGGCCAGTATGATAAACAATCTCGCACTAAGAGCAAAAATTAATAAACCGTAATTGAAAAAAATCTTAAGTTATTTTCGTGTGTAAAATACTGCTTACTGTTTTAGGGACATGGCCCAACGGTCTTATTTTTTCTAATTTTTACTCATAGAGTAAAGTATTTGGGTTAACTATGCCCCGGCAGTCAAATGTATATATGTATTTGCATTGTTGTTTCTAATCAACATTATTGTTGTATTCGTTTTTGTACTTCAATTTGCTTTCGTTTGTAAACCATTACAAAACCATCAATATAATTTCGTTTAGTTGAAAGCTGGACAACCTAACCGTGTTATTGCCGTCTCTCAAAATAAATAAAGTAGATGCGCAATGTGGAAGTAATTTTTTATCAGACAAAATCAGTTCAAACAAATCACTTCGTTTGCAAGGAGGTAAACCTATGTTGTTGTATGTAGGGCCTATATTAATACGAACTTCAACAGTCATAAGACCGAAATTGTAATCCTAAATCAACATGGGAATAAAATATTTTTTCCTTATTCGAAAAAATATCAAAATAATATAAACAACTAAAATTCGGAATAAGGACGAAATCCGTTACAATAACACCCCTTCAGAATAAGGTTTCAAAAACGTCTTCCCGACCTTACATCCCACAGCTAACCTAAGCGCAGGCCGTCCAAACCAAACAGCGGCATTTACCTACAGTTGCCTTTGCTAAGACGTCCATATTTTTTCGGCGCGTTTGGTTTTATTATGTCATTGGTCTAAATCAGGGGTTCTTAAACTTTTTTCAGCGCCGACCCCTAAAATATTTTTTTGTCTCGCGTGGACCAGAGAAGGCAAAAAATTAAAATATGACGTCATTAATTGACGTCACAGTACAAATAAACTTCATAAATCTGCTGATTTCGGTTCAAAAACGTGAAAGTGAAATGGAGTCAAAATACATTCAGTGCAAAACCGTTTTATTTTTAATCAAACTGTTTTCTTCAAAAAAAATGATTACTTCCGAAATATACTGTAATATTCCAAGTAGGTCTTCATGGACCCCCCTTAAACTAGTTCACGGACCCCCAAGAGGTCCATGGACCCCAGTTTAAGAACCCCTGGACTAAATACTTTAATATTATAGGTTATTCTACTGTAGATGTATAGTTGCGTTCTAGTTAAATGTAATACAACAGTAAAAAAGAAAATAAACATAGTTTAACGAATATCAGATATCTTCTGTATCTTCGCTCCTCCCTAAACAATTCCGACAGGTCAAAATAAAAATCGTTGCAAGAAGACAGATTCTCATTTTAAACGTTCCGATAACAAACTTCAGCTAGCACTCGTAAAACGGCAAGTTGGCGGTGGATAAAACATTAAAAAGAATATTTAGGTATTTGGTTAGCCGCTAAAGTTTTTTATTTGCTTGATGTACCGCAAGCTAAAAACGTTTTTAAAAATCACTGACTTCAATGCTATTATTTTCAAACAAACTACTCCCGGAATGTTACCATCTCGCTATAGATTTTTTCGTATATTAAAAATTCCCTAATATATTTCCTTAATATTAATTTACACAAAGAAAGAACTAACTTTTAGTAAGCAATACAAAAATTAAATATCTATCTTTCTTGAATAAAACAAACTTTGCCTGGTATCGCTGGAATAAAAAGTAGACAGTGGGTAATGAAAATAGGAAAAGCTATAAAAATAATAAAGATTCACCTTTTCTAAAGTTACAAACGCTGCCCTGTGCCAGAGATTGGCTTTTTTTTGTTAGATTCCCCTCCAATCTGCTGAGTCACAATGACCCATCTGGTCATCAACCTTTTTCTTAGCAAGCATCTTTGACAGAGCAAAAACGCTTACTCCGTGCTTGTAAACAGTGTTCAAACGATTAATGAAACATATGTTCGAAAAAGTCCTGAGATAAAAAATAATCGTGGATTTTTGGGAAAAAATTTGCCTTGTACCGAACTACTAGATAATTCTAGTTGGCTATACTTTAATTTAAAGATTTAGAAAATATAAATAATACCAATTATACCACAGGGAAATTTTCTATTGAAATTCTTATGGAACTAAATTGCGATAAATTTATGGTGAATTAGTCTATTTATATTAACTATTATTTAAGAATTCGATAATTATATTTATATCCTAATTTAGGAAAAAATATAATGTTAATTAGAAATTTTAATTCTAATTCAATTTGGAAAAACTGAAATGATCTAGATTTATTTCTAATCTAATTTTTTTAAAAGCAAAAATTAATCCATGTGTACAAGTCTGTTCGTAACCCGTTAGCGCTGCTGTATCATATCACTCCAATTTGGAGTTTTCAAAACAAAACAAAACAATTTTCGCTGTTATAGAGCTACTGAAAAATTACACCAACTTGAAGTAGTAATGAGAATCGCAAAGTAACTGTCCGAGTACTTATTTACTCTTGCACGAAAATAGAACATCCTTTTTTGAATTTCAACTCTTTAGGTGATTGTACATTAAGTACGGTACACTAAACCTGCCCATAGTGCTAATTTTGTTTTAGTTTCAATAAACTATAACTTTTTTACTGTAATGTTTAAAACGCACGGATTATTTTTAGCCTTAACATAACTTCAGGGAAATAACTTCAGGTATTATAATTTTTTTTTTTGCATAACTTTTCACGTACAATAGTGAAAGAGCGCCAACTGTTGTAGTAAACTTCAGGATAGCTGAAAACATTGACACCCAATTGCCATTAGTCTTTTTGTGGAGAAAAAACTGACAGGCTAAAGCAATCTATTTAAAATGGTAACAAGACTTTCATGTGCCAACTAATATACAAACGCTATTTCTAAACTACTGCAAGTCTGTAACTCAGCAACTGTAAGAACTGCTAGAAAGTAGAAAACTTGCAAGATTTCCACAACAAAAGCTGGACTGTTCGGTAACAATTGTTTTAGGCAAAGAGCGGGATTTAGTTGATTGGTTGAACACTCATTGTAATAATTGCTTTTCTGGCGTGACAAGAAATGGTGAAAGTAAGCTAGAACATACCGAACGAGGTGGTGGTAAATTAAATGCTGCAGGCACAAAAAGTATATACTTTTATAACGAGGCTGTCCTTTAAAATTGCTTATTTTAAGTGAAAATTTGTGAACGGATTTAGACAACAAGCCCAATTTTTTTAAAGTTGGCTTGTTTTTTATGACGTCCCGCTACGGCTTTACTTTTTGACTGTTTTACGGAGATATTTTCGGCCTATTTTTTTTATCTTGAAAGCGCTGTTTATACTATGGCTTGTTGAACCATATAAATCAGTGTTAAAAAGTTCCGGAATGGTGTTCGGGAAAAATAATTTTTTGGTGCGTATTGAATCTGTAGAAAAGTGTTTTTTTACCAACCCTTATCCTGTTTTGACCAGGCAAGCTCTTGTCTCCTTGAATGACTTTAAACTGGGTTTGCATATTTCAGGTGCATATATCCGCGTTTCCGTAAAAATATTCAGAAAAAAATACTTTAATTTCACAAAAAATTACTTTTAATTTCAAGAAAATTACTTTAATTTCACCGAATTTATAAAATATACATAACACAATTTATAAAATAGTGAATTTATAAAATATACATAACACAATGTTTTCCAAGACATTTTTGAAAGTCATTATATTTTAAAATGTATTATTTTTTAGCCATAAGCGTCAAGTAATCTTTAAATTAAAGCTATGTAATTTTTCAACAAAACAAACAATTCTTTTATTCATTTTAGATTCCGCACGAATTTTTTTTTTCTGTTTTATTTTAGTTTATTATAGTTACTGTTCGGTCAATACATTCGACACAAAATTATTTGTCAGGCCTGCAAGCTTTAATAAAGTTATGCACTGTTTGAAAAAGTTTTTTATCTCCTGGCCTACGCTATACCCAAACAAACCGGACTTCAACCTCTCGTTTGACATAGCAGTCGTTTTATTGCTTTCTGAATGGTGACGCGAACGTATTTACACTTTGCATTTTGATATTTTGACGGGTGAACTCCCGTAAAAGATTGCGTTAAACTATACAACTTTGAAAAAAACATTGAAATGACAAGTTGAAAAAAAGTACAACTTGACCAACAGCAACATTCTGGAGAAAACGATTGTAAATAAACAGAATAAAGACCATTTAGGGTAACATACATTACAAGCACGGGCTTTGCAAGAAAACGCATTTTTATCTACGTTTTTGCTGTGTGTTTTACATCTTTTTGCAAGTTTGGGTGCCGGATTATGCCCGAAATATGCTTCACGTTAGTTGAAATAAAAAAGACAGTATACAGAATAAGAAAAATGCAGAAATAGCAAAAGCATCGATTGCTGAAAACGGCAACAAACGAATTGAAATTGTGGAGTAGGCCTAAGGCTTTTTAGTCCAGCTGCGCTGTTTTGTTCCTATTGGCTCAATAAGGTCAACTCGGGTTCAGCTGATGGAATTTGCGTTTTTCTTGGTCAAAACCGATAATGTTACAATTAGAAATGTCAAAAAACAATGCTTTGAAGGAGAAAAGGCCTTTTAGCAACGCTTCCTACATAAATACACTATTAATGGCGAATCAAAAATTGAGGGCCATTTTTACTTTTGTGGACTCAAAAGAAATTTGATAAGAGTGCAGAAACAACACAAAAGCTAGACTTTCTTTAGTTAAATTTGATTTAAACTACTTTTTCTTACTCTTTTAAACGTTTATGCTACGCGCAATGCTTGCAAAAGAATTTCGCGTCCGTAAAGAATGCGCTATTAATTTACGCCCGATATTTTCGCCCAATAAATGTAAAGAAACAAAACAATAATGCTGTTTCGGATACCGGCCAAATATCGGCGCGAAAGGATATACGTTTATAGGGATGTCCAAAAGTATCGTATCGAAGCCGATACTCGAGGGTATGTGGTAGTATCGGTACTTGTCCGATACTAGGATGGTATCGATGCCGATCTGATATAAATCTAATATTCAGCCGTCATGCGCAGCCCAAAACTGCGATTCCACCTTTGAAGGTAAAATATAGCAAAGTAAAACTTGCGGTAAATAATTCACTTAACGCTAAATAAAATTTTGCCTTATAACACGAAAAATTATCTCTTAACGGTTATGTATTAAATTTTACTTGTTTTAACATAGTAATGACGTCAATAGGTATTTGATCAAGATCGCGATAATTTTTGAGTAAAATATCGGGTATCGTTATCGGAACAAAATGTGAAGCATAGGACATCCCTAGCTTCAATATAACAACAAAACATAACTGAAAAGGTTCAATCAATGTTGCATTTGAAAGGCGATATGAAGCCTCACAGTAAAAATGCGACGCCTCGGCCAATAAAGGCAAGAATGCAGTTAGGAAAGCTTTTTAATAGTTTAACAATTTATTGTTGTTTAATGCTGCTTGGCTTGGACGCATTTGCCAACGAAAAACAACGTAGGAAATATATAGAAATGCGAAAATGGTGAACACATATGCGACGGGCAATGCTTAAAAGTGCGACAACCGGAGAACATCTGAAAAATAGATGTAAAATCGCTTTTCAGGCTCATTAATTTTCACCTGTTACAGGCAAAGCGTATTGTTTTGTTTAAGTCACACTCTTATTTTGAATTTCCTCTAAAAAAAAGCAGGCATTTCTCATAGAGTTGATGCAAAATGTGGTACGGAAAGAAAATTTCTTCCATTGATACAGAGTCAGTCGATCTTTTAGAGAAGGAGAATACATGCCAAAGCTAATCCTGGACGCAAATCACTATTTTCACGAAAATTGCTAATTTTAAATTTTAATCGACAGCAGAGAAGCTCCTTTATGAACCGAGATAGAAGACTTATCACCAAAATGAATCTTATTGTTTATTAGAGCAACTCTTTATTACTAAGAGAATCAAAATATTCATCAGAAAAATGAGTATAGCAATATACCAAGAGGACTGAAGAGCAACACCTGGACCAGCTTAAGTAGATTATTCGTCAATGTGACCAACTTATTAATCACTAAAACCAGCTTCCTGCAAAAGAAGAGCAAAGATGACTTTGGGAGGAGCTCAAGCTTCGAGTCCGTTGGTCTTTGCGTCGCTTGAGGTTGCTCCTCCGTCTTTAGAGGAGGACTGAAGACCTGCCGACTCCCCTCCGTCGCTAGGCAACGCTCCCCGGCTCCAGCTGCAGCAAGGGAATACCCGGGGACGCCAGTCTACGAAGGTCACGATGATTGAGAAGATATTCACGAGCAGGTTCACGTCCGTGACCAGTTGCGGCGTGATGTCAGCCTTAGTCACGACGGCTACGTTCACGATCACGACCATGAAATCGGTGATAACACACACCAAAGCCAAATAAAAGGCACGCCGGATGACTGTAACAAGGTTCTTAGCCTTGGACGATGCCCCCTTGGTTTGCTTGACCTTCTGACGCAGCCCGGAGCGGTGCTTGATCAGAGGATAGACGAACAAAGCTAGGAGGCTTACGTGGAAAAATAGGGTGATGAGAGCTAGGGTCATCCAATGGTATTGTGCCGGGAAAGCGCTTGACATTAGTTTACAGCCGAACTGAGTACGACCGAACCACTGCGTCGCGTCGAAGACGATCGGATTAATCAGGGATATTGCGAACAGGAAAACCAGCACCACCATGCTGTAGCTTCTTGTACAGGCCGAAGTCAGGTGAACTGTGGCCGGGTTTACGTAGAAGGAGCGCTGTCTGAGCCAGAGCAGGGCGTAGACCGAGATAAAGAGGAAGTTTGTGAGTGTGAAGTCGATCTTCTTCAGGACATCGCATGACTCGATGCTCTCGTCGAGACCCAGGAAGATTTGAAGCGCCTGTAAAGTGAGGTTTGTAAGTTTTAGTAAGATCAGATGTAGAACGAATATCAAAGCATACAGAAGTAGGTAGCATTTTGAACGTTTTGAATACATCTTCCATAATTTTCAGCATTTATCGACATGGAATGTTAAAAAGGAATAAAAAGGTATTCGAAATATTCAAAAGCTAGATACGTCCGTATGGGCTTATATATAATCCTATATACCAGTGGTTCTTTACTTTTGTGTGGTATGCCCAAAGGAATAATTTTACAATTTGATGGGTTAATTTTGACAATTTTATTAGATGGCATCGTGGAACGCTGGCTAGCAAAACGTAGTGTCCTACGTGGTGTATTTTATACACTGCGATTAAAAACAAAACGTTTAAAATATGCTAATATATTTGAAATATTTTCTATTGGCTTTAATATTCATATTTCGTATAATTAAGTTTTGTTTAGTGTTTCATTGATCAAAATTGATATCCTTTAAACAGGGTTAATTGAAACTTACATAAGAGTTATGAACACACAAAAAAAAAAAACGCTTGAAAAGTATAGTTATAAAATATGCCACACTTCGGATTTGTAAAATACAGCCATGTTAAGGATGCAGCTTTGTTTTGCCTTCGACGGTTTGCTTATTTGTGCGCATCCTTTCGTATGGCGAATAAAACTTCATTACTTAACTCCTAAATATAAAAAAAATTATGATTCGCACCAAATAGTCAAAACACGTAGCATTGGGTCTAGAAAAATAACAAGCTTCGGGTTTAAACTAAAACAATAAAAAGAACACGATTTCTCCTACTACCTGCGAGAGAAAAGCTTTAGGTTTAGGTTTAAATGGAAAAGAAGCTTTATTTTTTAAATAAAAAAGCTCTAAGTTTAAAACAAAAAAGCTTTAGGTTTGGGTTTAAATTAAAAAGAAGCTTTATTTAAAAAAAATAAAAAAGCTCTAAGTTTAAAACAAAAAAGCTTTAGGTTTGGGTTTAAAATAAAAAGAAGCTGTAGGTTAAAATAAAATAAAAATAAACAAGAATTATCCAACTAACCTGCGAGAGAAATGTCAGTGCTCCTACGACCGCCGCAGATATGGTGGAAAAGCGCATAAGGCGAGCGTATTGCTCCACGTTCTTCTTCTTCTTCTTCTGCTGCAAGATGCCTCCGCTCTTCTTGGATCTTCTAAACTCAAAAATGAGGAGGGCCGTTGCCAGGTAGGTTGCTATGACTGTGCACACTGTTGTCGTGGTGCCGAGAACAATCACCCTCGTGGTTGCTAGGCCCTGGAGCGACGGATCTGTCGCGTTCGGCATGTCGCTTGTCGCTGTCGCTGTCGTTGTCGTTGTTGAATAATTCATGTTTTAACCAAATCACATCGGTTCCTATGTATATTTGTGTGTATAGGTGCGCGTTTCGGGTAGCGAAATGTAGGCTGTAAATAGAAAAGAATTGGTTAACACATTTTACATCTTCTGCCACTATTATTTTTTTAGGCAAACTCGGTATATTTGTTGTTCTCTAAACTTATTTCACTCTGGAACAATTGTCAATGGCGAAATATAATAAAAGTCTATACCCTGCTACATATTTACGAGCTAGTAAAATAGCATGCTTTTTCTGGCACTTCGCCGTGGTGAATATAAACTTCGCTTTATCGTTTTTTATTTATTTTAATGTGAGACTTCGGTGGCACCCAAATAAATATAATACTTCGGTCGAGGATATTTTAAAAGTCCAAATGTTGAAAACAGACATATTTTTTTTAAAACTGGTACCAAGTGATGCAATTGCAAATACATGGTAAAATAAATTCATTTTTGTTATAAATAATGATAAAATCAGGTTTACTTTGAAAAGTGATTACGCTTTCAAAAATTGTTTTTACAATGCGCAGTATATTTCAAACAAAATTGCGCAATGCAAAATCTGCGCAAATCCGCTAAACACGCCAGGCAAGTACAATTTTATAATACATTTTTTCCACACGTAACAGTCGTTCGAAAGAATGTAAAACAACAACTCGGCGAAAAATCTGAAACTTTAACGGATTTGCATTTAACTGCGCGTGGCGTTACTGCGCATGCGCCTGCGCAACTGAGGGCGTACAAGTGAATGTCATAAACCTTGCCAAGTTACGTAAGGCCAAACTGACGCGGCCTTCCTAAAGGCAATCTGTCTTGCACGAAAGCACAGAGAAACGGAGACAGTAGCTTTAATTAATTCGCACAGGCTTCGGTTTTTGTTGTTCGATGTGGAGGTCACGCGAAACATCTATCACTCTAAGGCAGCTATTCTTAACCTGTTGGCACCGCAATTTGCCTATTTTTGTTTTCAAGGGATTTCCTGTAGGACTGTTTTTAGATATAAAATGTGCAATACACCTATATTTATACCATCGGTAAAGTTAGAAAACTCGTCTTGAAATGATGTAATCAAAAATGATGTATTACATATTTTGTTTCAGAAAGAAAATCACAAAGAGTTTTATATATTTTTTTTGTTTTAAAAAAGCGTCAACAAGTTTATTTTCGTTATCGCTTAATAGCAAATAAAGCAGTATAACTAATTAAAATGTTTACACTTCCACTGGATATTAAACCTGAAGTCCTAACCTCAATTGGCAACTAACAATAATATATTACAGGTCTAGTTTATTAAAAATAAACTAAGGAAATGTATTTCTGTGAAACAGAAAATCCACCAAGTTCTTTTAAAGGTAAAACAATTCAAAACAAAATTAAAACCGCCTAGGACAGGGGTTCTTAAACTGGGGTCCATGGACCCATTGGGGTTACGTGAATTAGTTTTAGGGGGTCCATGAAGGCCAAATTGAAATATTAGTTTATATTTAAAAAGTAGTCAATTTTTCTAAGAAAAGAGTTTAATTAAAAATGAAGCGTTTTTGCATTGAACGTATTTAGACTCTATTTTTCTTTCACATTTTGTGGACCAAAAACTGTAGATTTCTCAAGTCTATTTGTATTGTGACGGCAATTTATGACGTCATTTTTGAAAAATTCTTGCTTACCGTGGTCCAGGCGAAGCCAAAACATTTTTTAGGGGTCCGCGGTGTAAAAAGTTTAGGAACCCCTGGCCTATGACTATTTATAGTTCAGGCTTTTTCCGGCAACAATTCCAGGCAAGTAGAGATGTTTTCTCAAGCATCCTGATTGACAATGTATCGTTATGCACCCGTTTGGCATCAATAATACAAGCGGGGCGTGTTTATTGGCAATTAGCACGAATAGCAGTAACCGCCGTGCAATTATTGTTGCGGCCAGTAATGCGCCGTGCGAACGCTTCAACTAAGCAGACCCATTCCCGTAGCACGATTTTTGTCCCTATTGCGCCGGCACGTTTCTTTTCTGGCCAGACTCTGCCCTTCGTGGTGCACAATCAAAATGCAAAGTAGAAATCCGGCTGCAAAGAATGCACGAATACACTTACAAATGCTGACGGAAAGTTCTATCGGTGCATTTTGTATTTTAAAGAACTGTGAGATTCGCATTTGATAAGACAGAGCGCATTTAATCACTAAATAGGCTCAAGGTCCCCCAAAATTTCTCCAGTGGTTTCTTAAATTTTGGACTTGCAACTTTTTGGTATTTAAATGAAACACTTGCGGTCTCTTAAAACTACTTAGCGGTCACCCAAACCAAACCTTAAAAAAAAACCTGCCCACAACAGACTATAGGGTTGTCCTATACGGTTGTATTTTATACCCAATCCAAAAACCGATAATAAAAGGGGTGAAAATTTCATAGTCGGATCCGACAACAACTGACGTCATATTGTGATGTGCGTCCCAAAAATTTTGCTTTTGCTGTAAACAGCTGAGTTACATCCGACTGTTAAATGCTTATTTCTGAGCGATTTCGCTTAAAAATACGTTGATTTTTAAGTTAGAGCTGTAGTGCTAAATTTGATATCAGATCGGCATGAATATAAAACCCTAAGTTCAGGCAAGTCTCATTACCATCACTATGAATCGAATATTGGCTGTGATATTAATCTACATAACTACTATAGACACACGATTTAAATTCGCTTAGCTGTAGTAAACCTATTTTGCACTCGAAAAACTGAAAAGAAAAACCAAGCACAATAAAAGAAACCATTGTGATTGGTGACGCGCAGTGGCAATGTAACATTTCGTTAATCATTAACTAACTTACATTTGATTTACAACTAAATAAATATATCATTTCTTATGGCACAATACCTTAACATTTAAAGTTATTTGCCATCCACGTACCCCTGAAAATCTCAAGAACCGCTGCTGCTCTTAACTCAACCAAAACTGCGCGATTACCGCGAACGTAGCAATTTTCAAGTAGTAATTTACATTCATGTGTAAAAGTCAGTGTGAAAAAAACTCCCTTTGACAGACCTCGGCAAACTGGGTGCGTTGATATTGTCACAGTGTCATATCTCGGGAAACTGTGACACTAATAAACTGAAATGTTCACCCATGCATTGTGCTAGCTTTAGCGTTCTAGCAAACACACATTTGGCAAAAAATATTGAGAAAATTTGGATATTTATTTTTATGAATAACAGTATTCAGCCATATTACCACCTAATAGTTGAGCTTTTCTGATGATTTTTCACGATATAAACCACAAGGCATATTCTTTAAAAAGAACAAAAAAGTTTATTAACGGCAAAACTTCCGGAGATATGACAATCTCAAAATATCTGCCAATCCTAGCAGCAACATTAGCAAGTTTTGCAAAAAAGCGAAGTCGATTCTTTGCTAAGGCACGAATTTATTCCATTTGGCTAACCTAATAGGAGTCAGATTGCGGTTTAAACTCGGTTACGGGTTTCACTCGACCCTTGGGAAACTTTAGTTGAATTTGCGGCGCTGGTCTAGAATCTTACAACCACGCACATTATTATTGGGTTAGGGTGCGGGTCAGCGTTTGGGTTTGGGTAGGTTGAGCAATATTATTAAATAATGAATATAAGGCGCTGGTCTAGAATATACCACAACCCACATCATTATTTGGATTAGAGATCGTTTGGGTTTGGGTATAGGACAAGTAGTATTAATATTTAATAACAAATATAATATTACATAACCCACCCTCACCCAAACCCTATAACTCAAATATTGTGCGGTAATGAAAGATGCACATACATATGTATGTGTGTTACCGACTGTGACCTAGCCCTTCTAGCTGCTTGTTGACCAACGATTACGGATTACGTATCATTAGTTCAACGAAAGCTCTCGCAGACTTACCAAATCTGCGGTGGCTTTCGGTGTCCGTTGTGCGTTAATTTAATAAGTGTTTGAACGCTGTAGTAGGATTCTTAGACCGGGGACGAATTTGCTGCCACTGGGGCGTGTTTTTCGATCAGAGCGTGTCAATCTTTCGCCGTTTACTTAAAGTTTTCGAGGTAACCTGGTGATTCGCGACCGAGCCTGATTCCTTGTTACGTAACAATGACGCCGCCGCAACGTCAAAGACTGTGCGTGTTATATTATTAAAGGTGGTCTTAATTATTTGACGATCGGAAAATATTCTGACGGTGGAACTAGCTATTGTGGTAAAAATTGAGATATTGTGGTAAAAAATTATAAAATATCTTTAAATCGAAATTTATGAATTTTTAGGTAACCCAGCTGTTTATTCAGGCAAAATTATCCTGGTACATTTAAAGTTTCGAAAGAAGTTCGATTCTTTTCGCATACAAAATAATATTTTCAGTCGCTCTTGACAAGGTCAAGGGACAAAAATCCCTTTTGAAGTCAAAATGAGAAATAAATATTTCTACAATTCGCCTTTTTAGGCCACGTCGATTTCATGTAGCCTACTACAGCAAATCAATTTTTTAGGTCACCCGTATAGATTTTAAACACAAAAACTACTTTTTAAGCCACCCTGCGGCATTTTATAAAAAATAGTAATTGTTAAACCCACTCTAACCCATTTTACCAGCATATAAAAAATCCTTCCAAGACATGTTTTTTCCGGGGCAAAATCTGCTGCAAGTATTTTAGCGGAACGCAAAAAAAATAAAAAATTAAGAGATCGAAAACCTGTTTCGGCCTGTTCATACGCAACTGACAAGTATATAAAACTTAACTGCTTCAAGCCAACCCTGCAATTTTATAACGAAATCATCCTTTACCTGCAACTCTTTTTCACTTTTTGGAACCTAAAAAAAAAACACGAAATTTCACTCCGCCCATATGTGCATCGTCTTGTCTGCGGCACAAAGCAACCCTACACTAATATTACAAAAGTCATGCTCTTTTAGCCACCCATTTTTCGCTTTTTGCATCCTCAAAAAAACACCCAATTTCATTCCGCCCATATGCGCATCGCCTCGTCTGCGGCACAAAGCAACCCTGCACAAATACTACTAAAGTCATGTTGTTTTTGCAACCTTTTTTACACTTTTTGCAACCTAAAAAACACGTCCGCCGATATGCGCATCGCCGCATCTGCGCCACAAAGCAAAGGCGGCCGTCTTTTCCGCCGCCACTGCTGCACGTCTAACGAAAAAAACGCAAAGCAAGCAGCAGAAGCACAAACAAACGCACAAACGCCTTTTACGCCGCGCTACGATTTGACTGCAAACAATTACGCTGCATTATGAGTCATCAATCACTCCGGTGCCTTCTTCCGGCGCGATTTTGCGTCATTTCCGCCCCGAATCGCGATGGTTGTGTTTGTTTGCTGCTTTTTGCAAAAGAAAGTCGAAACAAGGGGGGACTTTGAAATGACTTCATACCGATGATTTAGGGCGCCGCAAAAATTTTAGTAAAAAATTACAGCCATAGAGGGTGTAATGCTTGACGATGCATTGTTTTACTTACTGTTGCGTCACTATGCAATCATGGTCATCCCTGGGGTGATTTAACTTCCGATTTTACCCCCCTTTCCCCCTCGGTTATCCCAGTATTACGTAAGCGGCTTTCGTATGTATGTTCTTGGCAGAAAGAGTCACATTCATACGCGGCATCCGGTATTTCGGTTTACGTTCAAATGCAAGTGGAACCTTTGTTATGCACTTGAATACATCTGTGAGCTAGCTCATAAAATAGGTTATTTTAAACGTTGAGGAAATTTAACTTTTTACAGCTGAGATGATACTTAGCGACAACAACCTACAGCTATAGTGCTTAAACTAAACACTGTAAAAAAATGGAGACAAATGTCCAATAATATAATAAAATCTAGTTTTAATTACGTCTAACGTATACGACATGAAACTAATTGAATAGACGTCAGAAAACCATCACCAGTGTCATACAATAACCGCCCTTACCTTATAAAAGCGATGCCACACATTAAGAGTTGTTATAGCCGCGATAGAAAAAACTCAAAAAAACTTTTTTTTACGTTTATAAACGTAGTTTGAAAAGACGTATATTAGTCATAAAAGTCCCGCATAAATAAAAACGAGGACCTTAATCAATAAATTTACAAAAAAAATTCTTCATTGCCGTAAAATTGCCTCCCTGCTGGTCCTAAGAAACGGGTCTACACATTGCCCTATTTAGCAAAGCGACCACGCTATGGCTATTTGTGGTTGGCCAGCGTTTTGCTATTTATGATTGCTAAATAAGGCGTACAATAACGGCCTTATTGCTGGCAGTAGGTTTCGATTTCCGTTTTGCCACGCGCTAAAATTGCTACAAAACCTGCCGTAATCAAACCGGGCGGAAATAATAATCGCTGATGCGTAACAGACCGAGCGGCGCGGAACCGAACGATTGTGACATCACAGAGTAAAATTTTGTCCATGTAAGATCAATGTCGATTGATATACCATTTGTGAACCAATACACACGGTCCACTTTTGTGCCGCATTTTTTGTGCAAACCATAAAAATTTTAAACCTTATGTTGACCAGGCTAACGATTAATCGTTGTTTTATGACTGTAGATTTATAGCTTATAAGACAAGTCCCCGTCAAGTAATTATGAGAGCAAGGCAACTTCAAGTCAACATGGACATAAAAAATAAAACGTTAAACTATTAAAATTGGTTAAGTCGATTATGAGCAAAATCACACGTAAAAATAACGTAAACGTATACGGCAAGCAAACTGTTTTACGCGCGTAAATTAACATGAGTAACCCAAAGAAATGTTTAATGAAAACACTTAATTTTAAACCGAAATATTTGACAAGATTACTCAAGGCCAAGTCAAGTCATTTGTCCAAAAGAAGTCAAGTCAAGTCATTTAAAAACAGTGATTTAAGTGCACTTAAGTCAAGTCTTTGACTTAAATCATTCCATCACGGGATCCTACAGATATGCTTTTGCCAAAGAACAGAATTTTTTTGTTATGTCATATTGTTCCATTTAACAAACGTCAACACAAGAATATTTTGCACAAAATGTAAAAAAATAAACTTTTACTTTACCTTTCAAGTATCTTTCAAAATAAATGCAAAAAAGTGTCTTGAAAAATAGCTCGTTCAAAAATTTGCACACCAAGAAAGCGTACTATAATGGTTTAAACTTAAAAAGTATTTATTTACTATTACTGAAAGTTTATTGCCAACAATGGCATGGCCATTGTGAAGGTTCTTCCATTTATATAATTCCCATTGTTCGCTAACAATGAAAACATTAGGTTGGAGCCTCTACAAACAATTTATATCTACGACGGACGGCGGTGCTCTAAAATAACTTATTGTTGATGCTAAGTACTTGATTAAATTTAGCAACCTTAAACCCGAATGAACCAAGTAAAAATAGTTTGGAAAAAGGCAATGTTTCGCTATTACAGGAATGCGTGTAGAAGTGAAAACTAAAGACAAAAGTAAGCAACCAAACGAGCCTAAAATCTTAAAACCCAGAAATTAGTTACCACTTTAATTTTTTTGAATGTACCTTCTGTAAGATTGTATCTGTATAATACCACGTAAGTGAAATGCCACATTGTGACATTTTACACTTATAAATGTCATCCGTCTGCAGCTGTTTAGGTCATTTAAACAAAAACTGATAAGTTAGGTGGCGCTGGTAAAGAACCAACTTGCACACAAATTATATTCCTATTTAACCTTTAACGAAGCACGGTTATGCAAAACTTATTTTCTACCAATGTAAATCGTCTTTTAAGGGCGACCTTTTATTTGCAACTCTCGCGACATTAATAAACATTTCTCTAAAAAATAACACGGAAACTTTTACACATGGCCTAGTTAATTTCTAATACTTGTATTTGGCGAATTTTCATTAGTATGAAACTTAGAACCCGGCAATATGTTCGCTGGCATTCGTTATGTATATACTTGATGGTTAAACGAATTGCCAACGTTATTTTTAATCTCGTTATGTCTGATATATCGCTTCTATTCCGATACAGATGCCAAAGTCGGATACACTTGGACTCCTTTCTTTAATTTAACAGAAAGGCAAATTGTATCAAAGGGCAAGTGTGGTTTCAGGTTTTCAGGTTATTAGGATATTATTTACCTAAGCGTATAGTTACCTTAGATTACTAGTAGGGGTGTGTCCGATAATATTGGATCGGGATCGATACCAAGTGGTAGTAGCATCGCTACTCCGCCTAACAACCTGGAAAATTTTATTTGAAAGTTTTAATTTCATCTTGTTTGCTTGTCCGAGTATAATAATGACGTCATTGCTATCGAATCGCGATACTTTGTGTCAAAAATATCGGCTATCGCTATGTGAATAAAATGAAAGTATCGGACATTCCTATAGTCTACTATATTGCACGAAATGGTCAAATTTACCTTTCATAATAGTAAAGCTTTAAACCTTTTCGCGTAATACCAAAATCATTGCTAAAATGCCGTTATTAATTTAGTATCATATCGGCACCAACATCTGCCGGTTACCAGGCGAATACCAGTATTACCACCTTGAAATAAATAACGTCCATCCGTTCCAAACTGATATTATCGCACGTCGCCAAGTTAAATAAACACCTCTGCAGGAACATCTATATTTTTTAAGGAGTCAAGGCTAATCTTAATAATAAATTGCAAAGCCGAAAGGAATATTAGATTGATATCATCTTGATTAAGACGTTTTGATACGAGCTTGTACCATCTTCAGTTATTGTGTATTATGTCCATCTACTCGACCTGTTTGGCTTTGCGGTTTATTATCAAGCTACATTACGGATCCGTGCATAGTGTACCACTGTGCCTAATGCTAATCTTGTTTCGTGGGAATTTAACCCACGGTCGTATAGGCGCAAATACACAACAGTGTCCGGACGTCAGTTACGGGTAACGCTGTCATAACACGGTTATCACAACAGAGAAAACATGAAAGCACACCCGGGTTCAGTTAGCGCTCAAGTTCAACTGGGAAAGACTCGCCCGCAATGAAATATTAATTTTCGCTCAGCGATGATTGGTGTCAGTGCGTGTAATTTCGCTAATTAGATCGAACAGCGGTTTTCGGGTGGTTTTGAATTGACAGCAGAAAACTTGGTGAAACCGAAAAGCATGCTTTGTTTCAGCTAAAAATTAATAAAAAGATATTTCAAAATGCTATACCTGCAGTACCTCTGTATGGGCTTTGATAGTCTTACTATAACCTCCAACGATTATGCTGCAAAGTTTTACCTTACTCTATGTTTTTAGAAGTTTGTAAGCCTCAGACTTGTATAAACGACACATACAACACAGCAAGCATGCCTGCTTTGCACTGCTTGTAGAATATCGGCCCAAACCTACGCTAAAATGAGTCAAGACACTTATAAACCAGCTACGACTCCTGCTTTTCCTGTATTTGACTCGAGAACAAAAGTCCAGGTCGCGAAGCCAAATATCGTTACTTGAAAACAACGAGAGGTGGCCCGAAGATAAATTGCCGTGGCAATTATTGGGGCACGTATTTCGTTCGGGCCTGAAAGGTTAATTATGATTAGCAAATTATAAGCAGATCAAAGTTCGGCTTAATTAATATTTTGAGAAAACCCCACGCCCTGTGTCACACACTAATAACTTTTGCCATTTTACATCAAAGGCTGGCAAATGCAATATATCCAATAAACAGTAAAAAACAAATAGGGATAAGGTGACACTGTGTAAAGACAAATTATGTTGAATTCTCGACAAGCTCTTGCACAATCGTGCTTTATCAGGCCAAAGCGTAAAAGTGAAAAACAGTAAATTCCAAATTAGTTTTGTTAGCAAGATATTTTTATACTCTACAATGCTTCTTTAACCAATACAAAACATTTTTTTATTTTAAAAAACGACAAAATTAAACCGCACCAAAACAAATTAGCAGCCTGTAATCTTCGAAGGGAAGATTGATAAGAAAAGTTCCCCAATTGGCGCTCAAGTAGAACTAAATCTAAACCAGGTGACTTTTGAAAAATGGGCGGAAAACTCAGTAAAAATGAGATCGAAAAAATGCGCTAAATAAGGTGAAAACAAAATTTTACAGCCGTCAAGCGATCTATAATCTTTATTTTAGTGAAACAGAAAACTGTATCTTATTACATTTAGTTAACGTTTCCTGAAAAACGTCAAACAGGAGGTCTGGATTTTGAAAACGACCAACAAAATTAAAAAAAAATAAGTTCAGCCGCCTGGAGCATTCACTTACAACTATTTGTGCCCTTAACATTTTATTTTGTGGCTAAACAGGTTGTCGTTAGTATGGGCGAGAGATAAGGGTTGTTATAAAGAGAATTGCCCCTTCCGAATAAAAGTAAGACCACAAAACACAACTGCAAAGCGGTTTAAACGACGCGCTGCACGTTGCGAAAGAGAAAAATCGAAAGTTCATTCGTGGAGAGCTCGATTTGCGGAAAAATACTTTACGGCGGGTTCTTAGTACCACTAACGAAGCTTTTATCGCAGAAAGGGCGTTTCCGCTGCAAAACAAGACATGCACAAACCTATAAAAGAATTTACACAAACGCACAAACGCACAAACGCACAAACGCACAAACGCACAACGCACAAACGAACAAACGAACAAACCACACACACGCAAAAACAAACACAAACAAGCAAGCAAGAAAACAAACACACACACACACACACACACAGTACATACACATACGTACAAACGCATAAAACGCACAAACACACACGCACACACACAAACAAACGCAAAAACGCGCAAACACACAAACAGTCACACAAAACCTCACCAACGGGCCTATAGCTTCGCCTCAATTTTGGTGGGGTGTGTCATGATTAATGCAAGCTCGTTAATAAATCTGACGTGCCAAGCCGTAATTAACATCTTTAATTTATGCGTCTGCGCTCAGCCACCGGGACCGCCAAAACCTTTAGGTCGTTAATTGCCGCAGGTGACATAAGGAAATTGCCGCTTGACGGCTTAGCTTCGGCAAGCTTCCTAACTAAACCTGAAGAAGCACTAACCGCTGGTTAAAGCAACCCGTCGTTGATGCCGTGTGATTTCGGCGTATTGTCGTCAGACGCTAAATGAAAGGGCAATTAAGGATACCTGGAAAATGTCGAACGGTTAATTCGACGAATTAAGGAACTGGCGGCGGCAGTTAGGCGATGTTTGTATACTCCTAGAAGCAAAAACGGGCAAAGCGTGCGTAATTCAGAAACATGCGACATCCTTTTAAAATCACGGTTGGGGGCATTTTTTTCTTTATACATTAACCGCCTTGTCCAGCCAAACTAGCATTTAATAGGAAAATGGGTTGAAAACAATTCGGTTGCTTCATTGCCGTGGTCACTAAGCTTTTTGTTAATGTCCGGATAACTGTAAGGATATGCAAACGCGGGCCGAATATAAAATATTACATTGAATTATATGACTTGATCATGATTAAACAAAGAAAACATGCACAATTATTCACCAACATATATAGTAAGCTTAAAAAAAATTCGTTTAATTTGACAATTTATCGGAGTTTAACCTAGTTTGGCATGTGCTCAAACATTACTGCTAATTAACTGCTATAACCTTGTTTTAAGAAATATCTCGTTGCCCGGAAGAATCAAAACCGGTGAGCCGGATTTGGCCAGTGGGAGGTAGTTTGACAACCCCTGCTTTATTTCGTTAATGTATACCTAACCTCAATACTAAGTTACGGCCAAATTAAGTGGTAGCAACAAGTAAAGAGTTAATGTTGTTGCCTTAATTTGAAGACGTTACTTTTCCACGTCTACCTGAAAAATAAGTTTTGTGCTGCCCGAATTTGAAATCTTGTATCCGCCCGTGCTCAGAGTTTGTGAAAATGTTACATGAGCTCCCATGGATTGAAATAGAGCTGGTAGAAACTCAAAAAGGGTCAAAGATTTGGCGCATTTAAGTTTCCAAAAAAAACACGTTTGTCACAAGGACAACAGAAATCCCCGAAAAAAACGGGCTCCCTTTTCTCACGATCTCATTTCGAGTCGGAACCTTAACACCGAACACAACTAATCACGTTTGGCGGTGCCGTGTTGTCTGCCAAGACCAAAGAAAATCATGCAAACCTGAAGTGAAGGCGTGCTGGAAGCTTGATGACTTGTCCGGGAGCCAACGTTTTAATTAAATGCGATATTTACCGATTTGTTTGGAAATGCGCGGATTGAAAGGCAAATTATTTGCCAGATTTTCTGTTGTATCCTAAATTGGTCAACTGACTCGATTTTTTTTGTTAATGCTTTCGCTACAAATATTCAAACATATATGTCAAATTAACTAATGTCTCTATCATTTTGGTAAATGTAATTTAAAAAAAGAATGAAATCCTCTCGCTTTACTCTATAGTTTCAAGCCGATGGTTTGTCAGTTAGCATATAATATTACACTTGGCATATAATATTATCCTAAGCTTACTATTTTAATATGGGTATGCCCGAAATTTGGCATTATATTAATGAAGCCATCCTAAGCTTAGACGAGCAAAATAGATAAAATTGAAACATTCAAGAGTTTTGTGTTTTCAGGTTATTAGGGTAAATTTGTTTTAGCATTAAAAGTTATACATTCAGTCGTTAAACCTATACTATTCTTTTAAAGTTTATCATCAATCGTTGCATTTCTTTAAAAATTATTGCTTAAATGCTTTATTTAATTTGGAATCGGGTCGTCATCGATATTACTTTAGTATCGGGCTACACCGATAATATTACTTGCTTTGGGTATCGGCTCCGATCCGACATTACTAGAATACCCTTGGTCTAGATCAGGGTGGTCCAACTTCTTTTCATCGCGGGTCAAAAACAAGGTTTTTTTTCATCTTGCGGGCCAATGTTTTTAAATTGCGATTCTTAGACTTATTGCTGGCAAATTATACATAGTCCATGGCATATATACTAACTTTATGGAATGTATACCTTTGTTCAGTTAGTGTAGTTATGAAATAATTTCAACACCAAAAAATTAAGAAACAAAAATTAAAGTGATGTTGCCAGATTGAACCAAAGCAGACTATCAGTTTGCGGGCCAAAAAAGCTGAACTCGCAGTTGGACCACGCTGGTCTAGATATACAAAAACATTCGAAACACTTTTGTACAATATTTACAATAAGCAAAAAATGTACGCTTTACAAATACTTTTACATTAAGTATAGATAACCTTTGCTAGTTCAACATGGCCAACCATATACAAACATTAACAAAGAAACATAAATCAGGACCCTTAACAGACACTTTGTCATACTAAATGATATGTTTTACAATCAAAACGCGAGACATATTTTAAAATCTAGGGACATGTAGTAATGATATTACAGTCAAAACGAATATGCTGTGGCTGCCAGGAAGTCAAAGCGTTGCGTTTTTCTACAGTTTCACCTACTTGACCCTCATATATGGTTTGTCGCCCGGTACATATACTTATTTGAAAACAACTCCCAAACTTTCGCACGCAAAGTGCTCGTAATAATATGACGTCTTAAGGGCGCTTTGCAATTTCTGTATCTAGATTAGGTAAGCAGGTAAGAAAAGTCTTATCCACTAACTTTGAGGCCCTAAAACTTATTAGGCTATCTTGCTGTCATAAACTGAGCAACCATTGCTTTCTCAGAATTAAAACACTTTATTATTTTCTCTGGTACTGCTTGGTTTAAATATAGGTCGGGAAAAAAAGCACGATCCGAGCATACCGAGAATGCAGCGGCACAGCAGAAAATTTCAAGAAAACAAACGAGTGATTGGCAAACGTGTGCAGCGACTAAAGCATTGTGTGCCTCGAGAGATTCACAAGTGTACCGCGGAGCATTTAGGAAGCCTAGAAATGCAATTGGTATGTGGGCATGCATAGGCGACTTGAATAGACACGATCCATTATAAGACAACTGTATATATAATTAAGGTATTTGTCTATTGTCATACCGTAAATCAAGGATTGGCGTTAAGTTACAATTCCAAATTTTTGTTAAAAATGTGGCGCTTATTATCAATCACTTTCTTGACTTGTCGCAAGCTAATGCAGTTCGTGAACCACTGAAACAAACCCTATATGTAGAACAACTATCAAAGCCCATACAGCTAATGGTAGCATTTTATAAACGCTTTAAATTTTTTTTTATCAATTTATAAAGAATTATTCGAAACACTCACTACATGCATCCGATTTAACTTTAAACCACAGTCATTTTGCTCCAAGAGTCGGAATCCGGGTTTGTATTTGCTTACGTGAAACGCGAAAACAAAATATAAAAAAGTACGAAAAGCCGCAATCGAAATCTCTCGGTGAAACTAAAAACTTCAGCAAGCGCAAATCGATATAGGATTGAAAGTAAAGGGCAAGATAATTAGACACAACACAAACAAAAATCTTTAAAAAAAGTAAAAATCCCAGCAGCAATGCTCAATTCCAGCTGTTCAGTCTTTCCCTTGCTTTGAAATCCAGTCGAGGTAAATAGTAAAAAGATAATTCGGCCGCTTGCGATTGTACAACCAAGAAGGGGGGCGGAATCGATCTATCCATTCATAGAACGTCGGAATCCTGCCCATCATGGGCATTGTGGTACGGACTGGGGCTGTGGTTGTTGTTGTTGTCGTTGTTGGGGGTGGGGTCGTAGTCGGAAGGGTGTTTATCCCGGGGTAAAAATCGCCTGGGTGACAAGTCCCAGCTAGGTTACCGTCGCTGGCAATCCTGGCACCTGACGTTGATTGACCTGTAATCAGGTTGTTTTTAAGGCTTAACTTTGATGATCGTTAATCAATTAAAAAAAAGATTGCAAATATTTCACAGAAGTATAAGTAAAAATAACTTTAGTAACTGAACCTATTACTATATTACGGAAGCATAGGCTAAATTTTAAAAGCCGTTTGGGCCCCTAAAAGTAACAAACAATTATTCTTGTTGTTAACCTTGCCGCTTTAAATTCTTATATAAAATTTTGATTATAGTGCCTGTAAAAATGCATTTGTCAATTTAAAGTGCTTCGTTTATTCATAATAGAACAATTTAAGTTATCTATAAGTTTTTGTGCAAATTTGCATTCAATGAGAACTTGATTAAAACCGTAGACAACATAGGAATTTTCCGAGAAGACTTAGAATCCAAAACAATAGTTTATTCGCAGATTGCTTTCCTAACTAGAATATAAAACAATAGGTTATTCTTTGCAAAGCAAACCGGCGCCCTATTAACTATAGACGCTATAATGACACAGTCATAGCAGTTTGTATATAGCTATGAAATACAATGCGTGATGATAACTAAAACGGAGGAGGTGTTTTGACTTGGGCTTGACTTGTTATTTTAGACTTTAGTTATTTTTCAAATGAATTGACTGGGACCTAAAGTCGTTTAGTACATTTCAACTTACCCTCATTAACAACCATGGCCACCATGAACATGCCGCTGTCTCCATGTGCGCTGTTATGACAGTGGATCACCTTGTTTCCAGCGAAATCGCGAGGCACGAAGCGAATCTATGGACAAAAAATAAACTCGATCTGCAAAACTGAAATAGCTATAGAGCAAATATTATTCAAATTAGGTTTGTTTTATTAAACGGTTGCCCTATTTGGTCTGAAAGTTAAGAGAGCCAAAGTGCCACAAGTTAAACATCGACTTTGATGGGAATGGCTTGACTGCGACTTGATATTGATAACTTGAAATTTGGCTAGACTTGTTATCGTTTGCAAAAGACTTGACTTGGACCTAAGCTATTTTTTAAATGACTTGACTGGGACTTAAGTAATTTTAAAATGACTTGACTTGGACATACCTATTTCGCAAATGACTTGACTTGGGCATAAGTTATTTCACAATTTTCACTGGGACCTTTTTTAGTCATTTTGAAATGACTTGTTTACAACACTGGGCGTTCTTAACTCTTTGTGAGTTGTTTTCCCCTTTCCATCTTTAGACACTTATCAATTTGTGCTCCTACTAATGTTTACAAAAAAATATCTGGTGTAAATGGTTCAACTTACGGTAATGTTGGCGAGGGCTGGAACAGATATGGTCTCCCTCCAATCACCAACAGGGGCGTATGCGAGGGCCCCCTCCCCGCTTGCGTAACGGGCCTCGTGACCAATGTACTGCAACTGCTCCGGATTAAGACCGTTTGAACCGTTGTAAGGAACAGGAAAGTCTGAATAGAGAAGAAAGCTTTCATTAGGATTGCATTTCTGGCTTTGTCTAGTATTTTGTAATCGCCATGTTGGATAAAATCTGCCATAGGGGAGCATGAAAAATTGCCTTTGGCGGCCAGGTTAAAAATGTGATCTTACACACACGTTATTTAAGGAAGGGATGTCAGATAATATCGCATGGAAGTAGATACTCGACGCCAAGTTGGTGCCCGTCTGATATTATGGTGATATCCGCAGCCCTAGTAAACAGCATGCCCAGGCAATGGTGCGTTTGTTTCTCTACTTGCTCCCCCCTGAGCGTTTGCAACTCAATTCATAGAATACGATCCCTGTATGACTAGAGGTCGTGAGTTCGAACCTCAGTGCAGGCTAGTTGTTTTTGTAGCATACTTGCTTGTATCATTCATCGACTAATATAATTAGTAGTTGAAGGCTTCCGGGTGTACTATAAAACGTATGGCGTTATCTTTGGTCAAAAAGCTACTTCAGAAGGGCTAGTTCACAGTTGTTGTGTCTGGGCGTATCCTTAACAGTCGGAACAACATTGAAGTTTAATACTTTAAATAAACTGACTTTACTTGCCTTCTTGGAATCCGGACCACTGGAATTGACACTGTTGTCCCGTCTGGTCTACAAGAAGCTCTCTCGTGATATAATCATCATCTTGTTCCACCTCTTGACTTATTGAGATCGGGCCTCTATACTGGTTGTAGCTGATCACCTAATATTTAAGGTCGCGTTAAAGATTTTTAGTTGGAAAAAGAAAATTCGTTTACTCGCCGGATGTAGGTTGAGCTCCATATAATCCTATGCTTTACTTTAAAGCAGAGCTTCTTAAACTTTTTTAGTTTTATGACTTTTTGCTAAGATCAACTCGCAGTAAGTTTTACCATTGAAAATCTACAATTTCTGGAGTCCAGAGATATAATGCTATCAAAAGCATAAAACAAAAAAGCAAGCTATCATCCCTTTCTGACGGTTCACCCTTATTCACCCCTTTTGGCTGGTTCACCCCTGCAAAAAAATTTGTTCACCCTGGGGTGAACCATTCACCTGATTAAGAAACACTGCTTTAGCGATTTTACTTTAAAGATTGCACCATTTCGGTTGATTTTTCAATTTTTGATTTATGCTGATGTGCTTAGCATAATTTGTTGAACAGACGATAATCACTTGTTTTCTGGCCCTGGCTAAAACGTGCTTATTAATAATTTGAACAGGGGGGAATTTTTAAACAAATTTCCACGTGATCCTATTCACATTAAAAAGGTTTTTTCTGCAGTGCATACCGTCATAACGCTCATTATTTTACCTAACAGCAACAATAAATCTGATTGGGTAACTAGTATCTTTCAAACTGGGCGTATTTATTACTTGACAGAGTTCGTATAGTAAATAGTTTATATGGACTCTAATGTTAAAGTACTTGTTGTACAATGATTTTTTTATTTTACTTTTAATTTGCTTCGCCGTATTTAAAAGAAAGCAAATTTGGCCCGCCAGGTGAAAGTGTTCCACAAATAGTGATTGTCTTCTATAAATAATACAAAAAACAAACATAATAAAAAAACGTTTTCAAAAAAATGAAACAACGTTCTCAAAAATGAACTATCAACAGGCGAACCACATCAACCAGAACGACCAACTCGGACATTCTCTATATTCCCAAAAAGTACTGCTGTGTGTAAACCTACTTCGTGGTTACCTGGAAATGGTTGATGTGGATGTGCATAGGATGCAACAGAACCGGGTTAGCGTTGATCAACGTCCATTCCTGTATTCTGTTCAGCCGCATCGAGTACCTTCGTGAAAAAACAGTGGATTAGCATCGATTCCGCAAATCTCATTTTGTCCATTACTGTTGAGCAACCCGGGGGATATTTTTTCTGATTGGCATTGGCGGTAGGGTTACGATTCTTGTTTCAGGCCAACTCAAACTTTACTTTTAGTCGAATTTATTTCTGTGTAAAAATATTTTTTTAATTTTTTTTTATTTTAATTAGACTGTAGGTTACTATTATTTTTTTTCCTTCGAGTAAAACTAGGGAACGCTTAGTAGCAATACCCTAGTTGCTTTTGTCGGAACTAAACTGTTCTGCGCCTGTGTGGACAATGTTTTTAATATATGCTAATTTAGAGTTGATTTTAAACTTATTATTCGAGTCGATTTTAGAATGATTTTATGCTTTTTTTTATGAATTTTTTTTTTCAGAAAACTCTAAAAGATAAAATCTGGTACAAAGTTTTTAATTAAATTTAATCGGGAAAATAGCTTTGAATAGAAAACAAAGAAAAAAATGCGTAAATCTGGTTTGAAGCTTAACGGTGTTAAAAAAATTAGGTGGAGAAATGTAAAACACTTTTTTTACATTTGTTTGAATGTGGACAAAAACTTTAGAAACATTAGGGGGTTGAAATCAATAAGTTACAATTTTGCAACATTAAAAAGTTAAATTAAAAAGGATATATATTTAAAAAAATAAAATTTTTAACCAACAAAATAATTTCTACTGAAATTACTTTTTTCTTATGGGGACGCCATAACACTTAAAAAATTAAAAAAAGCATAAAAACCTGTTTTGAAGAGTTCGATTTTCGGGCAGAAACTCTCGATTCAGGGTATTTCCCGGGCCCATCTCGATCACAAACTTGTCGACGGGTTGGCCCGGCGCCAGGTTCCGCAGGTCGGCCAGAATGCCCGGTTTGGGGGGCAGGGTCGCCGGGAAGTCGATGGGCCGGTAGACCCTCGGCCCCCAGACCGTGATGGTGGCCAAGGTTCCATTAAAACGGTCAAAAGTTCCCATCGAGGGGTTGTTTTCCTCTTTAACGTTTGACACGATCTAAAGTAGATCAAATGTTTTTTTTTAATTGATATCAATTTTAAATCCCTTTTTCATTTGAGAAGTTTGCAGTTTTAGAGTTGACGTATATGAAAAATACTCTAACAGAATAAAAGCAGGCACCCTTGGATTTTTTTTTTTTTTTTTGGAATAGAGAGATTTCATAATGCACCTTGTATTTCTGTTTTTGATTTGTTATTTAAAAAAACAACTCAGCCTATAATCGACCTATATTGTTTTTTTTTTATATGAACCGAACTATCGTTAACTTGCTTTACAGTGAACACAAAAAGTAATAACAAATATTTCGTAGACAAGCAAACATAGCATATAGTCTACAGCCAGATAACTATTGGAGTTTTCTTTTCTGAATTATAGTTATTTTCATATTACCCAGCCGAACTTAACGTTTATTTTAACTTAAATGAAATACTTCAGGTAAAATACCCTATTAGCTGCCTTGAGATTTAAACTCCACATCTTAATATAACGGGCCAACTAACACGGAAGATTTACAAACAGTTTGTTGTAAAGTCGGATTCAAAATTAAACAATATTGAAAAGTGTCAAATATCTGAAACTAATAAATATCCGTTGATAAACAGTTGAAAGAATAAGCTTTGGTAAGTTAACTGCACGCTCCATATGTAGTATAGTTGCGATAAAAACTTTAGCAATTTGGATGAAGGAAATTTTCCTCTAAGACTAACTAACTAAAAAACAAGTTTATATAGCAAAATCAATTTTTAAGCTAGCCTTAAATAGCATTGCCACACCAATACCCAATGTTGGTTAAACCCTGTTCAACGAAATCTCTCATTTTACCTCATATTTCCCAGGCCGGTCGCATCTAATCATCCAGTCGGCCCGCCCGCCCGGTACCACCAGGGTCTGACCGGTCCGGGGCACCCTGGGCGCGTCCAGGTATACCCCGTCGAAGGCTATCTCCCTCAGGGTGCAATTGTTGTTGTGACCCACTCCCCTCACTTCGATTTCGAGAGCGTGGGCGCCTCCAGCGTTCGCTAATCTGAAAGTTATGTTGAAAGGTTGAAGTTAAATTGTTACAGGATATAAACGTTTTTGAGGTTGTAAGAATGGTAATCGTTTTTGTCTTTTAAACAACCTATGATATGACAAACACATTCTCGCTTGGTTAAGCTGTCAAAACACGGAGCGCACTGTGACCAAGTAAAGCTTCTACCATAGAATACTTAAATAATATTTGTGCTTGTTTGTCTTTTTGTACATTGCTCATAAATACTAGTTATAACGCTTAAAAGTTTTTTTTAAAGAAGTAAGTTTTATTTAAAATGTAAAATTGTATAAACATTTATATGGACATAAGTATTCTATCTTAAACATGTTTTTTAGTTGTCAATTTTATCTGCTGATTATGCTTAAATGTGGTTTCAATACAGCTGAAATACAGCAAAACATACACTAAACGTATACGGGATTTCGTATAACAAAGCATTGCGAAATCTGCAAAAAGTTCATTTGTGATTCAGTACCTTAATATGCACACTCACAGGAGACAGGTTTTGAGCGTTTTGGACTGGCAACTAAAGTTTCTATCCAACTCGCTTAAATTTTATGCCGGTAATAATTAAACGTTGTTGTTCTTTAGTGATCACCTCATGCGTTTCATTTGTCCAGCCCTGAAGTACATGTTAGGTTGAAGGTCTCCATTCACAGTAAAGTAGTTCACTCTGTTGGTTGTGTTGGCCAACCAGTCGGCCAGGGTACCACCTGATGTTATGTTCTCCAGGTTTCTGTAACACGAAAAACATTGAACCTGGATAAAAGCTACCATTGCATGATAGTTAACATTTTTCTTTAACAGGCGATGACAATCCACTGGTTAGTGCATTTTCTACATATATTTTAAGCAACCATGACCCAGTAAGTTAGCCTATCTAAAGAAGACTGTGTATTTAATATATAGCAAATTGAAGTCTGGATCACATTTTTAGATGTTTCTTTGTCATCAAATGTAACACAATACCCAAGATAGTTAGAAAACCCAGTGTAAAATAACGATCTTCCCGAATTCATTTATTTTTTGTTGTTTTTTTTCTCAATAAAAAATTAACTATATATCACCACAATTATAGTATCCGAAATGTATCCGAAATATGTGTAACGTGCTGTCATTTCACACACTTTAACTTTGTTTTAAAGGAAATACAGTATGTTTAAAAGCTGTATTGAGTAGCTAACAGTTCGAAACTAAAGCATGTTTACCAGTTGTGTTCAACTATTATATGCCCTATTAAATAATGTTAACCAACTATATTGACACGCGTATTAATAGTACATGGAGTGCCTACGGCAAGGCTTAACCGAACAAATCGGATTACCGAGAATTAGCACATAAATTGTGACGTCACGTGTTCCAAAATCCCAGTAACGTCTTCTCTCGAAAACGCGAAAGTCTATTTTTAGCTGGTTAATAATATAAGTGAAACCAGCATACGAGATAATCCTCTAGTTAGCATAAAAAATTCCCGGAGGTTTTTAATCGTGCCATGAATAATTAGATCGCTATTGTATCATCAGCCGGCAACATAACACGAATTACAACCTAATTAAATGCTCGGCGCTTTTGCATATAGTTTTATCTCAGGGTTAGGTAAGCGGTTTAAAGGTTTTTTTTTAGCTACGTGACATTTATCAGTCATTTTTAATTGCGCAGGAAACCGTAGACGTCGTCTAAGGCGATTATTGCAGAGACGGGGTTTTCACAGCGGAAACGGAAACTGCTTGGTAAAATTTACGCCAATTAGCGTTTCTAAACTTTTTTAACTATAACCAGATGGTTGGCAGATGACGCAGAAAACCATTTTTTAATAGTTTCGGTGATATATTTTAATAAGTTGTGCAACACAAAACAAAACCCTATATTACGAAACAAGAAAAATGTCGTGCTTTTAAACTATTTGTTCTTTTTAAAGCAAAAAACGTCCACTTGATTTCAGGCCTTGTTTATTGTTTTTTGGGGAATTGTTTTTAAAAAAGAGTAACACTCCATTTCCTTGTCACAAAACTTTTTTTTCGAAATTTTAATTCGTGCAGAAACCCACCTTCCACCTACATGACGTAACCAATCATACATACCGATTACTGGTGGTTATTCCAGTGTGGGTAAAAAGTTGCATCAGACTAATTTATCAAATCCAGTGATACGTTCAAATACAATTACGCCATTATAATCGATGACCGGTTATAATTTCCAACTTGTTGTTAAAGTGGGGGTAATTAAAATCTTATCGAGCTCCAGGGGTAAAAAAAAACACTAGCCACGACTACTTTTATCGTGTTTTATTGGTGTGTTTTATTTTTTTAAGACAGATCCCGAATAAGGCTTTAAAACTTTTCAGTGAGAGACCCCTTATTACGTTTTTTTTCATTTCTTGTTGGTTGCCCGACGCGTTCAACTAATGTGTGATTTAGGGTTTGTTTTGCGCTAGTTTCTACAAATTGCTGTGCGATCTTATTGGTTTCGAACATTTTTCGACAAGTTCACAGCCCTTGCTAAAACTACAAGTTTATGTCTATTGTCTTTCAGTTACGCGCTGGAGAAAAATTTGCAACAAAAAGTCGTTTAGCTTAACGGAAACGAACCTGAACAACGGGTCGTCCTGTATCCCCTGCTGTATTTGTCCGAACACAACTGGCACGGCGTCGGCGCTGTATTGAAGAGAAGGCTGCATCAACATCTCGATGTCGTGCTCGCAAAAGTCCGGACACGACACTTCATGGAGTTGCCAAGGGACTTGCCAGTCGTCCGGTTGGTCCTGGACTATAATCAGACCGGACATGCCACTCATGGTCTGCAAGGAAAAAATAATTGAAAAGGGTTTGAAGATTTAATGCTTTATAAATTTAGGTCAGGCTTCTCACTTATTTTGACCCAACCATGGCTATAATCAGACAACTCGTGAACCACAAACACTAGAAGATCAGATATTCTAGAATCTAAATAAAGATCTTCCAATCGGCAGGCCATGGTAAAAAGGGGTTACCGCTTCTAATTATATTTGCACTTTTTAGTATAAACACTTTACTGTACTTGAATTCTTTAGTATGATCATTTTATTTATTTTGTTGTGTGTGCTATTGATTTTTTGACATGTTCTCGCTTCTAAGTACAATTGTAGTGGTATCATTTTAAGACAACAGGTGCTTGTGCTATACAGACCACAGCTGAACGCAAAATTTCAGATTTTCTATTCAGCTTAAAAAGAGATTCATAGTAGTCTAACCAATTCCTTAGTAGGTAACTGCTGTTACTTGCTTTTTCGTAACTCGGCGAAGTTTTAGTATACTAAAGAAACAAACAAAATATGACAACCTACAAAAACAACCATTCGGTTTGCGCTTCGGCCTAAATCAGTGTGTATTTAACTTTATAAAGCAAAAAAAACACATCGTTTTTAACACATTTCATTTAAATATGATTTGTCAATTATCTTAGTTGTATACCTGAAAATAGCCGGATCCGTGATAATGAGGGTGGTACCAGTAGGTTCCGGCCGGGTGGTTCCCCGGAATGTCGTACACATACTGGAACGTCTGACCAGGATGGATCTCAATAAACACGTTGTCCGCGTTGCTCTGAAAAAAATAAAATAAATTGCATGATGTTCTTGCCAGATAAAGCGTAACCTGTAACCATAGCCAGTTAAAACAGTCATATTAACACCAACAAAAAATATTCCTGGGCGGTTTTACTTTTTAACTGTTTCAGTTGGCCCCTATGAAAGCTCCCGATGTACTGTTTTCACCTATTACGTTTTTCTTGTAATAAAACCTATAGTTAACTTTGGCGCATAATGGCTGAAGGTTATAGAAGGACGTGATAAGAGTATTAAAGCTCATACAAAAGTGTTCAGCATTTTTATATTTTAAACCTAATTAACTTTAGCCACTATTACAAAATCGTTAAGTAAAATAAAGTAATAAAAAAGAAAACTTAATATTGTAAGTCGTAACTTAGAACTTCTTGGTAAAGAAATATCATAGCAAGGCTGGTAGCAACCTTAGCAAACTGACAATAAATTCCTTAATACAAATATAAATTACGTACATTACTTGATCTTTTGGCAATGTTTATAGAATTTTAAACCCGAGACAGTACTAAAGATGTAAGGCGTTCAACAGCGTCAACGCGCGGAAATCAAGAAAATATTATCTCACCTCTGGGGAGATGTGGAGTCCGTGAGTGTGAATGTTGGTGGTGTTTGGATTGTGGAGGGTGTTGTGACCAGTCTGGTTCACAGGGTTCGGTCCCAAGAGGTTTTCCTGCAAAACACGACAACTTAGCCACTCTAAAAGTTTTACGAAGTGTTTCTAAACCTTTTTAAGCGACGACCCTAATACTAAGCGTGAGTTTAACATCAAAACTTTGACGAAGCAATTATCTTTACTGAACTTCATTAAGCTTAAAGTGAATGAAAAAAGCTATGCAAAAACAAGTTGTTTTTTTCAAACTAAAAGTGAATCTAAAACAAGCTCTGCAAAAACAAGTTGTTATTTTCAAACTAAAAGTGAATCAAAAACAAGCTCTGCAAAAACAAGTTGTTAACTTAAAAGATGGCGTCTGTTTCAAACTTATCACGACGAGATTTTTTGAAATACAGACAATGCTGTTTGGTGTATTAATTTAGCATTCTTTTATTATTATTTATAGGCCAAGGCAAATTTTAAAACCACGTTGCTTTAAAGACACTAATAATTAAATATACTGTTGCTACTAAGCATTCTATCAATGGTAAAATTGGTCTTTCGACAAATATTTAAATCATGTATGGGCAATGTGTGCTTCTTATTTTAATTTGTTTAAGGTTTAATAAACTAGTTCTTAATGAACAACTTCAAACCATTTAACTGATGTTGACACAAGTTCGTATCGAAGCGTTTGGTTAAAAAGAGGCAGTTTAAAAACCTTTTCATAATTAAATATACTGTTCCGGCCAGGCATTGATTCAATTATAAAACAAAATGTTCAACAAATATTTTCCATTTCAACTTAAATGCAATGCTCAATGGTGTGAAATCAGCACTCTTCAGTTGTTAATAGGCCAAGGGAAGTTTCAAGATTTTGCTTTAACATTTTACCATCAGTAAACTATAATTTTAAATCTCCTATAAAGACTAAAACCCTATTTTAATTCTAACTGACCACGCGAACTCGAACGATGTCCCCGGGGAATACCCTCCACGTGGGGGCCTCTAGGTGTCCATTGAAGGTCCTCCTCCTCAACTTGAGCCACTGGATCCAGACGTCAGACATCTCTGCTCTCAAGTTGACATCCAGCTCTCCGTTCCATGAATTGAGAGCCACTGGTTCCTTAAACGGACGATGGGCATCATCTGAAAAACGAAAAATCGTTCGTAAGTCAATTGACAGGATATATTTTATCGATCGGAGTTTTCTGTTGATCGAGTAGTAGCCTGAATGTTAAGATACATTTTATTTAAGCTTAGATTTACTTTGCGTGAAACAAGTAGGTTTCTACTTCTACCTTTTCAAGATTTTAATGCAATTTGTCGTTGTATATTGCTATCTGATCGTCGTATTTAGAATTAGACAAATACGGCCATTTAAAAAGATAGATTTCAATAGAATTTATCGTCCGATATTTGTATTTTACTGTGATACCGATACACGATAATTTGGGTAAAAGTAAACCGTCCGATACGATACCGATGACGTCATAACTATGGTCAAATAACAAATCGCTTAAAACTGAAACATTTAAAGATCTTGTTACTAATCCCTTATTTTGTACCTTAAAATTCTGACAACAGTTTTAGTTTTATTCAACCCTCATAGAATATTAACCTACAGGTAGAAAACTAAAACCCTTCTACGCTACGCAATAACATTATTCAGTCGACCACATTATAAAAACATATTTTTACTATTCTGTTCAAAGTGTATAAATCCTAATCTTTTTTCGGAACGCTGAAACCTACCACAACTTTGAAACTTTGAAGTAGGTTTCCGTACTTAAAACTTAGGTAAGCCATAAACGTACAATATGCGCTTCCTTTTTTGACTATAGATTGACGTTTGAAAAACTAGTTCCTAATGAACAACTTCAAACCATTCACTGACGATGATACAAGTTCGCATCTAAACGCTTCTTTTCCGTTTATTATTTGAAATTTAATATTAAGCTACATTATAGATCGATTCATAGTGTACCTAACTTTAAGCCTCTATTAGCAAGAGTTGTACATACCTTGAAAGAAATTGCTGCAAGGATTGGTGTTGCTACATAACAACGAAGTGGATCCCAGTTGGATGAAGGAGGCCAAAACGCCCAGGATAACACCGATCAAAAAATATTTCATTGCGTCGTTTTTAGTTTGTTAATTTGCAAACTTTAATATCTGAAAAATAAAGCAACTTGTAAAACTCCAAAACCGTTAGTAAACTGCCGACAAACGTCAAAACGTTCTCGATTTGTTACTGAATGAAAACTAAGCTTTAGTAAACCGTTGCACTTAGACAAGCTGTTCGGAATCCAACCAAATCAAAGCTTGTTCAATGTTCAAATTGGGAAATCCATATAACTCATTTATTTGACTAGCGATAAAAGGCAAAATACAGGGGTTTATAGTTTTAACTTTCGCCTTAATTCATTTTTTTACCGTTCAAAAATCCAACGAAATTGATAGAACGGCGGCAGGCAAAACTGAGTGGCGCAATAAAACATGTGACGCATATCCTCTGTAGACATTAACTGCTTGACAAATTGGTCGACACTAGAGGTAAAACCATAGACTACCGACTATCGTTCAAAACGCGCCAGTTTATATACACCAAGCCTTTGCAAGTGACCACAAAAAAAACTCGAAAAAGGTAAGGAGAAGTGCGTATGAATGCTATGCACGTGCTATTAAAGCCCTATCCACGGCGGCGGCAAATTTGAAAGAAATTCTCTGTACTTGAAATGTAACTTTCCCCGGAGCTACAAAAGCGTCGCGGAATTTTTCGACAATTACTCGATCGCTAATCACACGCAAACGAGCTGGTTGAAAATTTCTTGATTTGCATGTAGTTTGTCAAGGTGATTTGCATCCAATTCTTTTTTATTAAGACGTTCTGGAGGTTTTGGAACGTTATCGCGGTTTCGGTAGGCTGTTTTTGTAGAATAAAAAGTGGAACAAAAATAGTGATTGTAGTTTGTTGAAGCGCTTATTACAATTTGTGAAACAGATTTTTACAATTTGGATGTAGTTTAGTTATAGCGCCTATTAAACGTTAGGATTTGAGTTATATCAGTAAAACCATTATTATTGAAAAATTAAATTCTTTTTTGATCAATTATATTTAAATTGACATTCTTTTCTCAAATTTTGCATTTTCAATCTTTCCCTAATTTGCATTGTATTTCATACTTAATACAAGAAAAGTAAAACCTCGGTAAGTGCAGCACAAAAAGTCTAACAACGCAAAAAAAACCTAAAGCTCTTTGATTCCATTGACTTCCTACACTGGGTTTAAATCGTACCTGTGCTTGACACGACATTTCCACGTTCACTTGACAATGGTAAGTACCGAGCTAAACAGTATGGACCTGCGCCAATCTTTGGTGGCATGATGTAGGAATCGCGAGTTAAAGACACATTTTTACCCGCTTTTCTTTTATAAATAGGGTGAAAATTTGTTTGGTGTGGATTGAAGTTTGGTACTAACCCTTTTTACAAGTCACAAATGCACTATGACGTCATATGTAATTCACCGGGCGAAATATCCGTAAGTTTTGTAAAAATTATAGCCAGATATTTTCTCAAAAAATATATGCACTCAGATACGTATTTTGCATGACTGTAGTTAGTTTGTTCAAGAAAAAATACACCAAACCATCAAAAAGCACATGCGTAAAAGGAAAAAATAATCGACTTCAAAACAAAAACGAAAAGACGTAGTAAATAAAAGCCCATACAGAAGTATAGGTATTGCATTTTGAACGTTTCGGAAATGTTTCTTTATTTTCAAGATATTCCAAACGTTCAAAATTGGACACACATCTGTAAGGGCTTTAACATTCTTACTACGTCTTACTACAACCTTCAAACATTATGCTCCAAAAAAGAAGACAATTTTTGAAAAATTAACATTTTCACTTTTAAGGTTTCCCCTAAAAAATCGATCGTGCGAATTGTGTGCTGTTTTCAGATAAACGATATTGCGTTTATAACTACAATAGCATTGTCGCAAACGCGCAGCAAAAATATCTGCCTAATTGGGAACTGTTAAATTCCGTACAGTTAGGCGCCATTAACAGGACATGTTGCGCTAATAATATCACCGGCTACTAATTCACAGCGTGTTGGCAAAAACAAGCGTGAGAGTCGCGATTACAAGTTATAGGCGCCACCTATAAAACTGCGTCTCAATGGCTTTGTGTCTGGTACAAGTTAAAATTACTTTTTTCTGTGTCGTGCAGCAATTACGAAAATTACGAAAACGGCGATTTCACATTGAAAGCACAAACTGGCGCTGAGCAGAACAATTAAAAGCAACATACAACAAGTTCGAAGAGCATTGCGTAAATGTCGATTGAAAACGATATTTTAGCAAAACAAAAAATTGTTTGCAAAACAATCTATCATCAGAACCGTTTCAAAACGTTCTAAAAACGCCCTAGTATAATATAGTGTTTTAAGCGATAGACATAGTTAAAAACATGGTGTCAAGATGTAATCGACTCTAATTCATTTATTAAAGTGTTATGCCATCAAAATAAACGTTTTGTGTGCAATTCGTATAGACTCGACATTTCTCTAAACCACAAAGATTTTGCAAAAGTTTGCTAAACATTAATATATCGTCGCCGCCAACTCCAACTTTTCCTAAAAAACGAAGCGCTGAAATGTATTGCTAGGCTCCTTGTAATTCAAGTACAATATGCTTAAATCACTATCAAAACTGTTTATTTTTTTATTTCATTGTCGTATGCCGCTGCAACATACCATACATTTTTTTTACAAACCATAGACTGGACAAAAATATTTGAGCCGCGAACGATTCTGCTAAATTTTACTAATTTATACTATTTACAAACTGTTGAAGCGCTTTTTTAAAAGCGAATTAATTTTTACAGTCGTTTGTCATTGCATCATTATACAAGTTTTGCTTTTACAGTGCACACTCTAGATTTCTTTAAGCGCGCAAAATACTTTCTGCAAGATGGCAAAACCCTGAAGAAACTTCACCAGAAATCTTACGAGGTTTTAGCATTTCTCAAAAAGAGTTGAAGCCCTTTTTAAACCTAAATGCCACAAAAATAAACGTAAACTTTTCAGTTTTTTAAAACCATTTGCTAATCTGTTCACAAAGCTTCGATAATAAATCAAGGACGGATCACCGCCCTTTTATACTTTCCGTTCGCTGTAGCCCACTATGACGTCACTATGCTTTCGCGATGCGCGTTGCAAAATAGAGAGAAGTGACATTGCGTCACAGAATCGGGCGACGCCTGACGAATTTGATGTTCGATGGTATTTCGTTTTCGCAGATTCTCAACGTTTCCCCTTTCTCTTAATTGCGTCAGCGTTTTAGAATTGCGATTTCACGTAGGTTATATTGTAACATGGAACCTGTTCGTAACCCGTTACCACAGTGAAACATAATGGGTGGAGGTTGTAGTAATAAATATACGTGAAAAAACAAATTCAAATGCTCTAAAAGCCGAACAATGCAGCCTAGTCAATTAAAGATTAGTCATTTTCGCAGACTTTTACAAAAAAAAAATTTTCCATATTTAATTGGGTACCTCGAAGGCAATTATAATGATCGCGAAACTTTTTGTCCTTCTTAAAAAAAATTGTTCACTGAGACGGTTTTGTCGCCTATTTTGCATTTTGATTATTTGGTCGTGAAATTGAGTGTTGGTATAGTTGCATTTGCAGCAAACCTTTTGCGTGTAAATAGAATTGCTAATACCCTCCATACAAAGGGGAATTCAGAACGAAATAGGAACTTTTATCAAGTTAAAAATAAGGCTGATTGTTCAAAATGTCATACGTGCACAATACTGCTGGAAATATCAACAAAAATATCAAAGCCATAATATTCGATAAAATCGACATTTCATAATTTACAGACGTTTCAGCAATACCTCATGACATCATCATGCCATCATTGTGAAATGGCGATTTTATCGAATATTATGTCTTTGATATTTTTATTGAAATTACTAAAAAAAAACGGGTGTTATGTTCCGATGCTGGAAATGTTTTCACAGTTGTCGGAACACTTGCAGTACGTTCACTTTTGCACGTCCGTTTTACATCGAAATTTTCGCCACCGCCTTATAAGGAAAGCGGCGACCATCTAATAAAATTGTTTCGCAGTGAGGAAAAAATACCGCTGTAAAATTCCACGCCCAGTGCGCATGCGCCAACGCCAATATAGCTTCTGAAACTGAAGCTTAATTTACCCAACAAAAGGAGATATTCTATTTATCGCTACGTCGTTTTCAAACGTCAAGTCATTTAATTGGGCCCAGGGGGCCGTAAGGTCACGTAGGACAAAGATCGTGACGTGACGTCATCGGTTTGTCGCTATGCCAACAGGGCGTTGAGATTTAAAAATAAACACGGCTCGACTTTTTTAGGAGCATATGCATTATACTCGGGCGCACACGCTTTTTTTAAGCGCAAATCTAAATTTGGCAGCTCGCATTAAAGTATTATGGGAAGAGTTATATAAAAGTCAGAAAATGATAAAAAAAAATTCCACAAGAAATATATATATCCCGCGTATATATATGGTATGGAAGTTATTTTGCATCAATTGCAAAAAATTGCAGCGCGCAAAAAACGCGCGTTCCGTGTAACAATTTGCGGTGTTTCAAAGTGAATTACGTCATTCGTGATTATGTCGTCATAACATGTTATGCAACTTCGACTTATCTATTTACTGCGTGCGTATGTACGTGCTGGGAACTTAATCGATATTTTAGGAAAACATTCCGGTGCGAAAACAAATTAAAATTACGTCATTATTGTGACAAAATGCCCAAATTAATATAATCGAAATCAAATGTAATTAGGTTATTAAGCTTAAATACGCTTTTGCGTTGAAAAGCAAAGTTACTTTTGTCTGCAATATGTTCACCTTTGTAAGGTATAGACAAATTTGCGTTAGTTCTGAAATCAATGCTAAAATTCACGAATTAGTTAATAATGTGTATCGATACCATCCTAATAACGGACGAGGACCGATACTGCTCATACGGAAAAATAGCTAATAATAACGAATCAAAAAAGTGCGGTCTTGATGCGAATGTTGATACGAAATTTTTGGACATGGGATTTTTCAGCTGTATTCAATGTGGCGACTGACCACTTATTAGCGGACTTTACCAAAAAACGTCACCGGAAAAGGTTAAGCGTCATTCTTGAGGAGAATTTCCGTTGCGCATTTTATAGGATAGGCGTTTGCTATAGAAATAATCGATTACAACTATTGCTAAACTGCACGAAAAAAACGACGTTATATTGTGAATGGCAACGGGGCAATAATATGGACAGATATTTTCGATATTTTCTGGTTATCACAGTTAATTTTTAACTATTGCTGCATGATTTTGCTTGAAAACAAAATTAGTAAACCTTGCTATCAGCGCGGCGCAAGTCGTAGATTAAATGTAAATTTGCGAAAATCAAAGTTTGGCCTAATAACCTTTAAAAAATGCTTGTCGACCTTTTTGCTGTATTGAGCTCAATAATGACGTCATTTGGCAACGGATCGAATCGCGATACTTTTTGCCAAAAATATCGGGTATCGTATCAAAACAAAAAATCAAGCATCGAACACCCCTATAGTGGTAACCATGAAAAACTCTACGAAAGTTTCGAACGTTGGTTAAAGTCCCGCGTATACACAAAAATAGACTAATAAATAGGTCAAAAAAGTGCGTATCTTGATGCGAATTTGCGCAAAATATTGACAGATAACCAATCCGGGACACCGATCATAATAAACTACGCCCTCGGGCCGAATACAGACCTCGGGATTTGTTTATAGGCCCACAACTAATCGCCTAATAAATCTGAAATGCTGTTATTATTACCTTTTCAACGGAAAAATAAATACAACGTCTTGTCTAGTCTTGTTAAAAGTATAAGCAACTAACCCGAAATGCCAAAAAAGAGGACACTTTTGAGCGTCCTCGGAGGACCATTCATTTTTCTTGAGAAAAGAGGACAAATCCTCCTAAAAGAGGACATATGGTAGGCCTAATATAGGTAAAACTCGTTGGAATTTTTACATCAAACGTTTGCTAACGGATTTTTTTACTCGTATAATGTTTCTAAATCACTAATTTCATGAACGTTTGTAAACTGCAAAAAAGTAGGTAATAAAGAAATTGTTAGCCCAAGTTCATTTTAAACTTCTATAATTTAATTAAAATTAATACACTGTATCTACAAAGCACAGTGCATAGGGATTTGACCAGTAAATCGTATTTAAAATAATTTTTGTTTTTGCGAACCACATATACTTGCCACTGGGCGCTTTTGAATTTAATTTGGAAAATTTGCATTTAACCGATTTCCGTTGATAACAAGATTTCAAGGGTTCATGGCACGACGAAGCCTTGGCCACTGGAATACGACGAACGCATAGTTCAAATTCACATAAATACATATATTGAGTCAATTAAGACGTTCCAATAAGAACTTGTATTATCTTCAGTTAATGTGACGATGATACAAGCTCGTATCGAATCGTCTTAATCAACATGATGTCGATTAACTCGACCTTTTGGGCTTTGCAAATCATTATCAAGCTACATTACAGATCCGTGCATAGCGTACCCAAATAGATTTACACTGCCAGAACTCTGAATTATATTAAGGTCGTGGCCATCGGGAGAAAATATATTTTACCAACACCACTTTTCTCGTATAAAGGCAAAACATTAGATAAGGAGAATACATTATGATTCGTCGCGACTGTATAGCCGGTCTGCACTGGTGGTTGCCGAACCAGAATTAGTATGGCCAAAATTATATATAGTAGAATTAAGTTTATGGGGTTTTAGGATTAAAAAGGAGTGTCCATCCGCTAACTTGGCACATCGTCTTACTTTGATGGAACTTGATAGAAGGGCATTAATATCGTTATGGAAAAGTGGTCTGCAATGTTTCAAAACCTCTTTGCGTGTGCTAATAAGGCTACGAGAAACTTAACACAGTTGAACACGTACAGTATATTCCTTGAATAGTTTAATATTGTTCAGATCGTAAAAGTTCACAAAATTTACACCAGATGGCATTTACTAACTGATTGAAAGCAATCAAAGGGCAACCGAGTATGATTTACTGCAAAAACGAAAACTAAATAAAACTTGAAGAAAGAGTATAGATATAAAGAGAGAAATATACAAAGAGAGAGAGAGAGATTTTCAAGCTTTTTGCTCAGTTAAACCAAAATGCACTTTTTCTTAAAATTACCAAAAAACTTGGTGAGAAACAGTTTTTAAAATACCTAGACGCAGACTTTAAGCAATTTTTGTTTGTACTTACAAAACGTATTATAGACTAATATAGTTCGGGACATAGTGGTTGGAGTGTGTAGTTATTCGTAGTATGAAGTGGATATCAAATCTCATATCAAAGTGGGTAACATTTAGAACGTTTTAAACATCCCGGACTAGGTTGAAAAGGAATAGGAGATATTAGAAACGTTCAGCATGCTAGCCTCTTCTGTATGGGTTTTGATATTCTTACTAAGAGGCATATTAAATAGCTTCTAAGATAGCGGCATGAGCCTTTTATAAAATGAGTGTTTTACCGAAATCCGATAGAACAAAAAACTAAAGTGCCGATAATACTTTAACACAGACGTGGGAACCGTATAGGATCGAAAGCGATGTTTAGTCCCGTCCCGCCTCGGCCTTTGCATTCATAATAGCCTTGTTGTATATTCGCTTGACACTTGGGCGGTTTGTGTCCAGCAGCTGGATGTACCTGGGGTTGCGCGCCAGCCACTCTCGGAACGTCAGTTTCCAAGCGGGGATATGCACGGTGGTTGTGGTAGGGGCAGGGGTGGGAGGTGACGTCACGATGGGGGGGAAGTTGAGGTTGGGGGGAAGTCCGGGGATGTTCAGGTTGGGGGTAGGTAAAGCCAAAGACCTGCCAGGCGCCAACTGGAACTGTCCGCCGGCAAAACCGGCGCCTCCGCCACCGCCGACACGGCCGACACCGCCACTGCCGCCGCCGAAACCGAAAAAGTTGCGACTACAGCTCTGAGGAATACGGCCCGAATAACTAAGATGGTTGTAGATGTTTTGGAAGATGCTTCTAAAGTACCAGTTGTTTCTTAAGAGACTAAGGTACTGCGGGTAGTAGCACTGCACCCACTGCTCAAGGGTAAGGACCCCTGAGGGGCTACTTGGAGGCGCGATGGTCGAGGGGAGGGTGCTGATGCCCGGGTACCAGTCCCCAGGGTGACAAGTACCCGCCAGGTTCCCGTTGCTAGCGATTCTGGCCGGTGGAAGGTCAGCGTCTGTTGCAAAAAAGCAGTGGTGTAAGTCAATTTTAAATGACTTAAGTTGCAGTCAAGTTATTTGTAAACTAAGCTAAGTGTAACTCATGTTATTTGTATAATAACTAGCGCGATTATTTTTTGACTTGTCAAAAAAGTCAAAATTTTGTCAAAATTTACACATTAGGTCAAAGTTTGTCAAAACTATTTTAAGTTATGATTCATTAAAAAGAAACTTAAATCGTCTACAAATTAAAAAAAAACTATATAGTAAGCACTTTGACAATGTCCTTCAGTTAAATTTTTTTCTAAAACATTTAGTTTTGAGTTATATTTAACGACATTTTAACTGTATTATGTCTTCATTAGAGCAATATATCATATACAAGAGCTTACAGAATTAACCACCAGGCCTAGTTTTGATTTGCAATTATTCCATTTCCTATTTCGATAACTAAATCTTTTTTTTAATTGTCTGCTCTTATTTTGACGTTGTATTTCAACTGTTTACACAACATTTTTTTAAATAAATTGCGTCTTGTTTTTGTTCGGCATTTTTATAGTTGTTTGTCTTTTTCAAATGACACAAAAAACATCAACCAAGCATTTTGAATAAACCCGAAAAAATAACTGATTTGTGTTCGACCTGTGGTCAGTAAAACATCAAAACGTGTGGATGACGACACCAGCACACTAATGCAGTACTTTAAACAACATTATGTTGTTTAAATCAATTTATTTCAAATAGGTCAAAATTTTGTCAAAAATATATATTTTTAGGTAAAATTTATCAAAATTTAAAATTTTAAGGCCAAAATTTCTCATTTTTTAGGTCAAAAAATAATCGCCCTAAGTTAATAACGTAAGTCCAGTGGGATTATTTGTAAACTGACCGAAGTGTAAGTGAAGTCATACAGTATGTATAATAACTTAAGTCCAGGTCATGTCTTTTTGAATAAATAACATGTCAAGTCCTAGTCAATCCATATCAGAGCAAGTCAAGTCCTTGTCATAAAAATTACACGTTAAGCTATTAGAATTGGTAAACTAGCCCGAATATAAACAATACCTTAACTCCTAACTAAAAAATAACAAAAACGCAATACACAGTAAGCAAATTGTTTTACGTTCGATAATTAAGGTAAATTAGCCAATTTTACAAAAAACTTATTGCAAGCACTTCATTTAATTCAAGTCGTTTGTCAAGGCAAGACTTAAGTCAAATCAAGTTATTAAGCCAAAATACTTAAGTCAGGTTAAGTCATTTTACCCAAACAACTTAAGTCAAGTCAAACCATTCAAGTACAAGTCAACCCGTCAAACCAAATCGTTCGACAAATAGTTTTTTTATCAGTTATTTTTATATTACAAGTCAGCTGACCTGAAAGTCATTTCAAACCATCAACAAATTCCTGTGATTTTATTGATGCTGCAAGGCACTGTGTCAATTGTAAAATTGTTCTGCCGGCAAATTATTTATTAATAAATGTACCAAAACGTGGCGAAAACACAAGATAAATAAAATTTTGGTCTAACAGAGTATTTCGGGCAAAACAATTTTCTTTCATTACAGTCACGAGCAGAGCAAAAAAAACGAACCGTAATTCGTACCTTGATTAGTATTTTTATTTCCTGGTCTTTTTCTAATGATTGTTCGCACCTTTTTTCACACTGATATTAACGCAATGGCTAAAATTCCTCTATAAGCTTTCTATGGGATCGGCACAGATACCACATAAGCATTGGACGATTTTCGATACTCCTACCTATAGGCCCTGGAAAAAATTGTTCCTTATTTCTTTAAGGATAAATTTTATACCAGTACCAGTACCAGTACCAGTACCAGTACCAGTTGTTTAAATAAAAAAAAAAGAATATCTGAGTCGGGTCAATTTGTGCCTTGTGTGTGAGTAGATGTATGTGTTTTTAATACTTTTAGTAACTTGGTTTGCAAAATTAGGCCCTTATAAATAGCCTTAGAATTACAGTACCCTTAATCCGGCCCTGCTCCTACCTAGTTTCGATCATCGGACATCAGTGGACAATATCGGCAAACACTATACTTACAAGGTCTGACGACTTCGGCCACAATGAACATACCGCGATCCCCGTGGGCGCTGTTATGACAGTGGATCACCTTTTTGCCGGTGAAGTGGCTCGGTATAAACCGTATCTGTGGACAAAAAGTGTCAGAAATAAAACGATTGATAAAAGCCGAAAAACGATTTCAAATTTTCGAGCAGAAATCGAAAGGCTTAATGCTGTACGCAATCGATAAATCTAACTCAAAAAACAACTATAGACTGTGGTTAAATTCGAACTCACAAGGCCCGGTCAAGCCGGGACTGTCTATCGACCAACTGAGCGGCACGTGGCACCATTCATTACTGCATTTGGTTCGTACCAACAATTTCACATTGAAGGGGATCTAAAGTACACGTTTAGTTAATGAAAACAACATATTCGCATGAGCGTAAAACAACTGTGATCTAGCCCATATATAATTAGTACACCGAAAGCCATCGCACACCCACCGAATCTGTCAATCAAGCAAGACAGGCTAGAAAAACTAGCCCGTAGTGAGGTTCGAACTCACGACCTTCGGCCTAACCGGGACCGTCGCTCTACCAACAGAGCTATACAGGCTCAGAGGGAGCGAGTCGAAAAACAACCATGACACCATTGCTTGCTACTTTATCTTAGTACAAGTAACTTCGCATTGAAGGGGATCTGTAGCACACATTCAGTCAATGAAAGATACAATCACATGCGTATTGCATATACCACAACTGTGGCCGTTGTCGTTTTTTGACCAACGATAACGGCTTACGTATCATAGTACCCTGAAAGCCGTCGATGGACTAACAGAAATAGTCGGTCAATTATGCAAGCAAGACGGGCTAGAAAAACAACCAGCCTGTGGTAAGGTTCGAGCTCACGACCCCCAGCTATGCCGAGACCGTCGCTCGATTTGAGCTACACACGCTCAGAGGGGAGCGATTGACACAAATACTTCCCGCATCACAAAGCATCTTCATACTGAAGGCATCTACAGACAGTCAGTCAAAATAGACGTTTTGATACGCTCTGTACATACTCTATTATACGCAGACATATGAACTGAATATACTTTCGACTTTGTTGTCTGAGTTACAAGTATATTGCTAACATTCGAAGTCATTGTCGCATTGACGTGCATTAGGGCGAGGAGATATCTTCTTTTTACATACTCAGATTACATATGAACTCATGATTGGATGATACAACTACGTATCGAAATGTCTTTTTGAGATGATATTGATTTACTCAACTTATTTGGCTTTAAAATTCATTTTCAAGCACTAAATAATTGCACATGTTCAACCGAAAAGAAACTTACAGCAACACTGGTGGAATTCTTAACTTTTTGTGAGTTGTTTGCACCCCTCCTATCTATCGACACTCATCAATTTGTGCACCTACCCATGTTCCAAAAAAATATCTGGTGTAAATGGTTCAACTTACGGTAATGTTGGCGAGGGCAGGAACAGATATGGTCTCCCTCCAATCTCCAACAGGGGCGTATGCGAGGGCCCCCTCCCCACTGACGTAACGAACCTCGTGGCCAATGTACTGCAAATCGTTTTGTGTGATGCCGGTTTGGTTGGAGGGAAAATCTGACGAAAAGTAATAAATGCGTGATGAATAGGGCCATTTTTATTTTGACCTAAAGAAAAAAATTTTGACTTCATTTTGATTAAATTCTGACTTTATTTTGACCTAACAAAATTGCTCATTTGTAGAGGCCATTGTTCTTCCTTGAATTGATACTAGTTACCCAAACATAATATTTTGTCGATTTTAGAAATCTCGACATATCTGTCTAACTCTTGCAGAAGACGATTTAGCTTGCTTAGGCATTTTTGTATTACAGAATGTCAGTAGGCTATTCCAAAAATCCAAACTGTTCATCTTTGAAAAGACCACGTTTATGAAGAGGACAATTTGCGGAAAAAAAGTTATTGCTGATCCAAGTGGGCATTGTAACATAGTTCCTGCTTTTATTGGTTAATATGGTTTAATTGTGACGCAGTTCCTGAGTCATCTTCATAAACGTGGTCTTTTCGAAGATCAACAGTTTGGATTTTAAGAATAGTCCACTGAAATTCTGTAATACAAAAATGCCTAAGCAAGCTAAATCTATCGCCTAAAAAACCGACGCACTTTTCATAATCCATAAAACACCTTGACTTTTCGACAAAATATTACGTTTGGGTAACTGGTATCAGTTTAAGGAAAAACTGTGGCCTCTACAAACAAGCAATTTCGTTAGGTTAAAATAAAGTCAAAATTTGATAAAAATAAAGTCAAAAAATTTTTTTTTAGGTTAAAATAAAATAGCCCTAGCTAGTGATAATAGAAATCACCTTGACCCTTGCAAGATAAATGTTAAATGTCGACCTTAATTCCTGATCAGTAACAGTGTGTTTCTGACTTATTCTTATATTTATGTTTCTAACTTATTCTTATATTTATGTTTCTGACTTATTCTTAATACTGTTGCGTTTGTTTTTATTCAGATATACTGACGATTCCTTTGTTGGCGAAATATATATATATCTTTTAAGATCTGGTTAATGTGTCTGACCTGAATTGCTAAGCGCTAGAGTATTTTGAACATGTTTGGTCTCGATTGATAATTCTAAGCAACAGTAACGTTTTTGGCGTCGCGAAAAGCCATTTTATACATAACTTAGCACACGGGGTCTCGTTGAAACTAACCACCATGCTTTCAGATCTTACTCGGGTCGTATCCAGACCATTGGAACTGACAGCGACTTCCAGTTTGGTCGACAAGGACATCGTTGACGCGGAAATCTTCGCCCTGTTCAATCACTTGTCTGGTAGAAACTGGCCCCCGGTAGCGGTTGTAGCTGATCACCTGGTAAAACATAGAGCCTTTGTTTAGAAATTTCGTACTGTTAATAGGAATAATAGTAGTAAAAATGGACTCCTATATTATTGGCAAACCGAGCTGCTATAACTGTCATGGAGTGCGACTATTCTACTAATTTCGTACCCGGTGTTTTGTTGTTGCACTCTTTGACTCTATTGCCCTGCAGGATGCACGCCTTAAGCAGGCTTTGCTATAGCGTTGTGTTTTGCTAGCGTCTCTAAGGCGCAGTACACTTGGTTTACGTTGAATGGTGATTGCATTCTGCGCCCTATATTACCTGGCGTGTTTTATGTTTATTTGTACTATACTTTCCTTCTACCCATGAGTAATAAACCTTCTACGAATACAACAATAACTGATCCCGTGTCATTCAAAATCCGATTGCGATGTTAGAAAGCCTAAGTGGTCCGCAGGTGAAAATCTTTAACAACTACTCCCTATGACTTTTTTCCTTGATAACTTTTACTGGTAATGCGTTATGCGACTCGGGACTCGGGTAAGACTAACAATCCGACGTGCGCATATGCAGTATCACTCGATATAGCGGTCTACTGTAAATGTAGAGGTGAAACAGCATATGGTGCAGAATTACCAACTATAGATTGCGATTGGATAAGTTATATTACACCCCTATGAGTAGATTGCTGCATATCCGCTCTTTTTAGATAAATAAATATGTGTAATACAGGATGTGGTATCGGAGCTGGGTGAAAAACTGACGGAACAGGCAATTTTGACCGAATTTGGAATCGACTTTATTGTTTAAAAGTCGGACTCGGGCTGTTGCTAACCGAATACACAGGCCTGGCTATAACAGACTTTGATGAAACAAGCAAATCTAAAAAGGTGCCATCCACAAAGACTCCCCATATAAAGAAATACAAACTATTTCCATGTAACTTTATGGGACACTACAGTGTTGCAATAAACGTCCTGTTAATAAGCTAGTGAAAACGCATTTATACCTGATAATGGTTGACGTGGATGTGCATGGGATGCAGTAAGACCGGGTTGGCGTTGACGAAAGTCCACTCTTGAATTGTTCCAAGTTTCATCGAGTACCTACACAGAGAGGAAAGGCCGTAGGTTGATCTCACATTCTATATGTTTAGATACGCTGCCTTTTGGTAAAACGAACATGACGCCAATTAGGACAGATTTACTTATGTCCTGGGCTTCGGAGCTGGAGTCGAAGTCGGACTCGGGACTAGGCGGAATCAGTTAATTTTGCAGTAATCGGATTCGGGACTAGGGACTTCAGTAAGAGTGCGTAAAACTACCCGAGTGCCAAGCCAGACGTGCGCATGCGCAATTCCAAACTGATATGGTGCAAACTGTAAATTGTAAACTATTATGGCTGGTTGAGTTATGAGACCAACTATGAGGGGAGTGCTAATTATACCCCTTTTTTGTTGTTGCGTAAATGGGTTGAATACATATTGTAGTGTCGGGTTGTTCTACTCCACAGCCCTGGCTTATCATGCACATGGAGCGATTTGAGTACTCCTCTCATAACTATCAATGCCTTCTACTCTGGCCTAACATTTTATGGACTTGTTTCAAAAACAGAACAGTTTTCGATAATTAAAATAGTTAAAGATTAGGTTGGCCAAAATTACAAAATGAATTTGCATAAAGGCCAAAATTGCCGGTTAGCAAACCAGAATGCCGTGAAAACGCCAAAATTTGCATGAGTTTTATTAATATAAGCAAAGTTTTACTTTAAGAAAAACCCACAGTTTAAAAGCGATTTGTTGCATTTATTTTATGTATAAAATTAAGCCGACAAAAAAATCAGGTTCAGCTGAAAACGTCTTGTTTCGGAGATAGTTTAGTACAAACGCAGTGACAATGCAAACCTCTAAAATGGGTAAAAAAATACCAACAAAACTAAACAAACCCTGACGAAGGCTTGCCGGATAGTAACCCGAAACGTTGGTAGAAAATAATATATATTGCCAGAGCAACCTGTTTTAAATATACTATGCCTGGTAGCAACAGCATATTTATTAAAAGTAAACAAATCCACCAAAATTCGCCAAAAACGCATTATTGAAACCTGTTCTGAAGCGATTGATTTTGTTGCATTCATTTTATGAATAAACTTAGGCCAACGAAAACGCAGGTTCAGCCAAAAAATCATGTTTCAGGGGAATAAATTTAGTACAAGGGCAGTGACAACGCAAACCTCTAAAAATGGGTAAAAAATACCAAGAAAAGTAAAAATCCACCAAAACGCTTTGAAACCTGTTTTGAAGCGATTTATTTTGTTGCAAGAATTCTCTGTTCAGTGTATTGGCGGGTCCCATCTCAATCACGAACTGTTGCACTTCTTCCCACGGTCCAAGGTTCTGTAGGTCCCTCATGAAATCGGCCCGGAGCGGGAGCCAAGTGGGGAACCCCAGGGGCCGCAAGATCCTTCGCCCCTCCACCGAAATGGTGGCCAGGGTACCGTTGTGCCGGTCAAAAGTTCCCATCGAAGGGTTGTTTTCCGCTTTCACGATCGAGACGATCTGAGGAAATAGTATAAACAGGCCAATGTTTATTTTTAGAAATAACTTGGTTTTTGTTTTTGGCAAAATTCATCTGAGGTCTTCAGTTTGAATGCTAGACAAAATGTTGGTCTCCAAATTAAGAACAACATCGACGTCGAAATAAAACACAGTTCGTAATAAGGTCAAAACAGGGCTAATACCTAATAGTCCTAATAACGTATAAATCGGAATAAGTCCTGCATTTGTCGAACTAAGACCAAAAGTGGTCATAAAAAGACCTTACAGCCCGAACTAAAGCTATAGTTGAACGAAAAAAGTGAGAAAGATTCTGATCGCGTTTTTTTCATCATTTCGTTTTCCTGATGGTGCAAGCATACACAAAAAAACAGTTGGGCAAGATACGAATGCCAGTTCTTCAATTAAACATGTATAAACACATATGTGTGCTAACAAATGAGATCTAGCCCTTCTGAAGTTGCTTTTTGACCAACGATTACGGCTTACGTATCATTAGAACACCGAAAGCCATCGCAGACTCACCGAATCTGTCAATCAATAATGCAAGGCAGGCTAGAAAAAAAACTAGGTTGCAGTGAGGATCGAACTCACAACCTCCGGTCAGGCCGGGAGTGTCGCTTTACCAACTGAGCTGCGTAGCCTCACTGCAGGCTACTTGTTTTTCTCGCCTGCTCTGCTTACATCATTGATCGACAGATTTGGTGAGTCTGCAATGGCTTTCGGTGTACCAATCCAGTTATGTCTTACATTATAGGTCTAGCAGCCAAAGGCTCAAACCTCAAAGGCCTAAAATGCACAGAACAAGTAATAAATACCGCGTATTTGCCGGGATGGTCGCATCTAATCATCCAGTCGGCCCTTCCGCCCGGTACCACCAGGGTCTGTCCGGTCCGGGGCACCCTGGGCGCGTCCAGGTACACCCCGTCGAAGGCGATCTCCCTTATAGTGCAATTGTTGTTGTGACCGACTCCCCTCACTTCGATTTCGAGAGCGTGGGCGCCTCCAGCGTTCGCGAACCTAAAAAATATTACGAAATACAAATGTTTTCTCTAATCTTCGGAGCATAATGGTTGGAGGTTGTAGTAAGACGTAGTAAGAACATCAAAGCTCATACAGAAGTAGGTAGCATTTTGAATGTTTTGTTGAAACGTTTGCTGTAATCTTCGGACAATAATGGTTCGAGGTTGTAGTAAGACGTAGTAATTATCGGAGCCCATACAGAAGTAGGCAGCGTTTTGAACGTTTCGTGTACGTTTCGGCTGCTTATTTAGTCTTACGAACTAAAAGATTTATTCTGTTCAAGGCAATAAACGACTAGAACTCTCACCCCAGTGCAAATGCTTTCTAAATCTATTTCAAAGCATATATGCTGTTTCCCAAAGCCACCAAATTGATTTTGGTGCCGCTTCAATAATAGCACGAGAGTCAGGCTACAGAAAAAGGTTATTTTTAGAATCTTGGAACATCCATAAGAAGAGTAACACCATAAACATCAAAACAGACGTGATGCTCTCTGCATGCTACAAGCACCCGCTGAAGGACTAGAGGCAAAACGTTATCGCTAATTATTTTCTAAACGTTTCGTTGCTCGCGTTTTTTTTTGCATTTTTTCCTTTGTGTGTTTTCCGTTTATTGTACGAACGTTCGCTGTCATCACCCTGGCGAAGGCGACTTGCATAGGTTGCCGAAACGTTGGTCAAGAATTAAAATGACCAGAGGAGCTGTTTTTTTATTTATATATTGAAGCATAATGTATAGTTTTAGGTCTACCTCATTCGCTTCATCTGTCCAGGCCTGAACTTCATAACCGGGTGAAGTTGACCATTAGCTGTGAAGTAGTCCACTCTGTTTTCCGGTTCCACCAGCCAGTCGCCCAGGGTGCCACCAGACGCTAATTCTTCTCGGTTCCTGAAAAAAAATCGAACTCAATAAGTGGCGTTTTGGCGTTTTTGGGGGAATGATGGTTATTTTCGTTTCAAGCCCTACATACATACTCGAGTGCGCGGTACATATACATCACAATACAATGCACGCGTCACCATACATTGCACTAGCAATGTATACAATTCTGTAAAGTAGTGAGAGATGTCTTCTCCTTCCACAGCCGCCAGCTCAGCTCGTAGACGCGCTGTTGCAGAGATTATTTACTTGATCGCGACTTGCGCTCTCTGCTTGATCATCGGGCTACGGTTTTCACGTGCTCAGCCAACAAGCACCGCGCGTAAAGTGCTCAGCCGGGAGTTGAGCCCCGGATCTGAGGATTGCTGGTCAGTGGCGCTAACCACTTCGCCAACGCGCCCCAAGCCCTGCACCATTGTTTTTTTTCAAGTACGACGCCACAAAGTTAAGTCATAGAAAAATTTAAAACACTTTCTGTTTTCGATCGAACTCCTGAGAAAATTTCACCTAAATTTAGTCTAACAGTACCAAAAAAAATTGCATTTTCTCAAAACAACATTTGTATAAACAGTAGTTTAAAAAGTGCACTTTACGTAAGTGATTTCATATCGGCGTAATCTGACTCAACAAAATTTCATTGAAACGAAAAAAACGTAGTAAAATGGATAGAACCGCGAAATGCTAACCGAGAATGTCAGTTTAAAATAAGTTAGTCCAGGAAAAAATAGGTCGCTACATTTATTCAGGGTCTTTAATTATTATATTTTCAAAAAGTTAGGGATTTTCTGTATTTTCCCACCCTACAACAACCTTATAATTTTCAATTTGGTTGTCATAGACAGATTATCATATTATTGTTAAATTCCCCCTGCAAATTTTCAAATTGTCTATTTATAAAAAAAAAGTAATTTACCCACAGGTTAAGAACTACTGCTGTAGGCGACGAAACATTGCGCATACATGTAACTTCTTGAAGTACACATTCTTAAACATCTCTTCTGCATTGCTCCCCAGAAGCATGGCAAGGGGTATTTTTGTTAAAATCCAGAAATTTCAATCAACAAAAGTTTTTTAGCAACTAAAGAATGGTCCAAAGCGGTTTCAAACAAATAAATTAAATTTTTGGCCAGGTTAAGACGAAAAAAACAAGAAAACGTCTACTTTATCGCAAATCGCTAAAAGAAAAATTAAAAGAACGTCGATAGGTTTTTGTTTTTAGATCATTAAAAAAGAGTGGCGATTTTAGCCCGAACGTACGTAAATAAAGGGGTAAAGTTTTTTAGTAACGAAAAACTTGTCCAAAATTATTTCAAACAACGAAATCAAGCTTTTGAAAAGTTTACCCAAACACAAAAAACCGAGAAAACAAGAAAGCGTCTAATTTATCTCACAATCGCTAAGTGAAAAATTAAAATGATGTCGTTTTGTTTTCGTTTTTTGATCAAAAAAATTTTGTGTCCGAACGTACATAAACAACGGGTCGTCCTGTATTTCCTGCTGTATATCTCCGAACACAACTGGCACGGCGTCGGCGCTATACTGAAGGGTAGGCTGCATCAGCATCTCGATGTCATGTTGGCAAAAGTCAGGACACGAAACCCGGATGAGTTCCCTGGGTACCCTGAACCGGTTCGGGTAGTCCTGGACTATGATCAGGCCGGACATGCCGCTCATCGTCTGTTAGAAGGAAGTAATTGTAAAGTTGATCAAGTTAAGTATAAAGCTCTTAGTGACTTTAGTCACTCACTTCAGTCAATGAATTGACTGAAGTGCACTTAAGTCACTATTTTTGAATGACTTGACTTGACTTAAGCCTTTTTGGAAAAATGACTCGACTTGAGTCATTCGGACAAATGATTTGGGTTAAATTAAATTGTTTTTAATAAGTAATTATAATATTAGGACTTTATTTAAATTAAAAAAAAAACAATTTCCTTGCTACAAGTAGTTTTCAACATTTATACTAAAGCAAAAAAGATAGCTATCCACATGACGCTCGAAACCCATAAAATACCATTGTAAACTATTGGCGTTGATGTCCATGTTATTATCGCCTTGGTTGCAGAATGCAAAGTATCAACTAATTTGGGCTGTTGTTATAACAAGGATTTTTTTAGGATTTTTTTTTTAGGATTTCCGACTTAAGATCTTTAGGAAGATTTACGTATAAGATAAAGGAATGTTATACGTCAAATTTTCGCGCATTTTAATCATATCAACTTTGCTGTTTGCTGTCAGGTGTCTTGAATATTCGCTCATGTGTTTATTTGTGATTTACGCATATTCAGTGGATGTCGCCGAATTCTTTTGGCCCTTTTAGTATGCCGCAGGTAAAAAAGAAGATTGCCGACATTGCTCTTAACCGAGTAGTCAAATTGATTGTTATTGATTTACAGTGTTGTACTGACTTAAGTCAATGACTTGACTTGACTTGACTTGACTTGACTTGACATGACTTATGACTTGAGTTAAGTGCACTTAAGTCACCGTTTTTCAAAATGACTTGACTTGACTTAAGTCTTTTGGGCAAATGACTTGGAGTGAAATAAAGTGCTTTCTGTGTGTTTTTATAAAATTGAGCTAAATTTTTGCACATACAACAAATTGTTTCCTATATGTTGCGTTTTTTTATTTTTCAGTTCAGTTATTGCTCATAATCCTACGAGTTAAAAATTGCCAATAGTTTAACGTTTTATTTTTACAAGGACGTGACTTGAAGTTAATTTTCTCTAATTATTGACTTGACTTGTTGTTTATTCAAAAAGACTTGATTTGAACTTAAGTTATTTTACAAGTCATTTAAAATTGACTTGTTTACTACACTGATGATTTACCTGGAAGAGGCCGGATCCGTGAAAATGCGGATGATACCAGAATGTCCCGGCGGGGTGCTCATCATGTATGCGATAGTCGTAGTGGAACTCTTGTCCAGGGTCAATCTCGACAAACACGTTGTCCGCATTGCCCTGCGGGAAAAAAACAGGATGTCAGCTGTTGTTTCGTATGACGTAATGTCATATGACGAAACTCTGACGTTGTTTAGGTTGTTATACTCTCGGCAAGGGCAAGATTTTGTCTAGACCAGCAATTATTTTGATATTTCACGGCCCTATAAAAATTCAAGGGTCAGTTTAACCATGTTTTTTGTAGTCCACTAGTGTAGTCTCGATTCTTTCCAAATCTAATGTAACACCTTTCTAACTAATGCGAACGATTTGATGATAGCAGGTAGTACATCATATTAGATCAGTGGTTCTCAACCATTTTTTCTTTCGTGGCCCATTTACGTTGCAAAAAAATTCTGTCGACCAATAGTTTTATGAAAGAAAAACCAAAAAAAAGGTTTAGAACAAAACACAGCAGAACATATTTCAAAACAGATTATTTAATCAACCGTGCATTAGTGGGTTACTTGCAGCTGAACAATAAATTTACATTACCATTCCGTCTCGGAAAAGTGTTTGGAAATATTTGCCGAAATCAGTTAGCCTAATAAGGATTATCGTGCAAGCAAGGCAAGGTTAGCAATATCAAGTATATTGCGAGGGTCAAACCAAACACTTTCGGCCATATGGACAACGTCGCCTTACTAACTGAACAATGTAGACTTACTGGACGCTAATCAAGAATTGACCAAAGGTATAGACGAGATCGTAAGTCAAACTTCACCGCAGGCTAGATTTTTCTAGCCTTCCCAAACTTGCAAAATAATCATGTTGTTGCTCAAAGCATCTTTGTTCTATTTTAGGAAGGTAATGCTTCAATTTGGTATGTATAGAAAGAGATTTGGGCAGTTCAAGCAATATTATAGTTTGGGTAGGTCAAGTATTATTATCTATAATAGATTTAATAATACCTGGCCCACCCACACTCAAACGCTAATCGACACCCTAACCCAAATAATGCGCGTTGCGGTATTCGGTATTTTAAAGCCGATTTTTTGTGTTACTTTCCATGTAGCAAATAAAATGAGCTCGAAAAAATCCTGGTGGGCAGAAGCGTGAATCTAGTAACCCTAGTCACTGGGCTATCGGGTGTCAGCAACACGAGTTACTACGTAACGACGCAACAGCGCCGTTTAGCGGTTATTCAAAATCAATAATCTTACCTCTGGGGAGATGTGGAGTCCGTGAGTGTGGATGTTGGTGGTGTTGGGTTTGTGGAGAGTGTTGAAACCGGTCTCGTTCACCGGGTTTGGTCCCAAGTTATTTCGCTGTACAAAGAAGTTTAGATTAGTAAAAAATCTTATTTAATTTCTGGCTGAAAAAACTATTATTACTTTTTGAAAGCTTTGTTCAGAGATGAAACAACTGTTAAGACTGACAAGTAAAACTCATAGTTAAAAACATGAGAAAAAACAGGATCAGACGTTTTGTTTGAAGGAAAATATATTTCGCCAAAGTGGCATCATCAGTTCCTGTGGAACGAGGAGTTTACCAATTTTAATAGTTTAACGTTTTATTTTGATGTTAATGATTTAAATTGAAATTTTGGAGCATAAGGGTTGGAGGTTGTAGTAAGACGTTATGAGCAACGTTTCGAGACGTTCAAAATGATACCGACTTCTGTATGGGCTTTGATATTCTTATTACAAATCGATATTGTTTTTTTGTGCGAACTCACCAGACGAACTTCGACGCGATCTCCCGGAAAGACCTTCCAAGTAGGAGCCTCCATGCGTCCATTAAAGGTCCTCCTCTTGAGCTTGAGCCACTGAACGGTAACCTCGGACATCTGGGCGGTCAGAGTGACCGGCAAATAGCCGTTGTTTGATTCCAACGACAAGGGCTCTCTGAAATGCGGCGCCGGCAACTCTGCGGAAATGGAAACACGCCGTTTTTGCAGCGATGCGCACAGCTCGCTTTGAAGTAACTCCGGGAAAAATAATAATAAATAAATAAATAAAATAAAATGTATGTTTTGCCTATTTCAACTACGTAAACCCAAAAAATTTCGGGCTCCTTTTTTTAGGGTTACTTAATACAACGTCACGTTTATGTGAAACTTTGTAGCGTAACTTGTGGCGCCACACTATGACGTCACCTTTGTCACTTTGTGACGTCATCTCTGAAAAAAATTGTCATGCCCCCCATGCAATTTTGTGACGTCACGTTTTGAAGTGATTTTGTGACGTCAATTCTGATTTTTTTTTACACCTCCCCGCACAAGAAAATTCTGCATCCGCGCCTGGTCACCGATACCGCCATAGTATCGGACGAGTACTAATACGATACATTTTTATATCGGTGTGGATCCGATCTGATTTATATCGGACAACCCTAAGTAGTAAATTTATCGTTAGCAACAAAGGGGCCGTGACTCTAATCAATCTCCTTAGCATTTTAAGTTTAAGTCATATTCATTAACATAAAAAACTATAAAGCTGTTGAATATTGTTATTCCTCAATTCTGCGCTATATATATATTTTTTTTGAAACAAACACAAGTGCACTCTGTATTTACCTTGGAAGAAATCTCTGCATGGATTGGTGTTGCTGCAATTTAACCTGACAGCCACTCCAGCTTCCAACTGTCCGATACAGGCCAGCAACACCACAACCGACAATGCGAAATATTTCATCGCTAAACCTTGTTAGGACTAAAATAAACAACAGAACAGGTAATAATAGCCACTGTTGAGTAACCTATACCGATCGCATTTTTGATAGAAAATAAATTTAATTCAGGGGCCGTTGTTTTTGTTCGCCTAAAAAGGAAAAACTGAAGCCCAATCTCAAAAGTTAATTATGCGTTCGAGTTTATTGCAAGATAACCAATTAAATTCCTAACACACAAATCTCACGAAACCGTTGCTCTAATGTACCATCTAATATAAAGCGCAAGCATAACCTGTTTAACTGTCACCAAAAATAAAACCTATTAGAAGACTCGCGTAAAGCGAAGCATTATTTATAATCAAGTTGAAAATCGAGTGTACCTTTATATTGACCTATAGCGCTTAAAACGAAATGCTAGCCAAACATTCGGGTCCCAGTTTAAGAAAAAAAACGCATTTTCCAATTCAAAGTGAAACCTTCTGCATTGTAAAACACTAGATCGGCCGAATTCCGAAACAAAGTGATACTGAAGGGTCCTTCGAAGTTGCAGGCCAATTAAAGCTAGCATAGGATAAACAAAAGGCAAAAACAGCTACTTTCTTTTCGGAGTCGAAATGCAGGCAATTAGTCACGAGGCGTGCAACTTGAGAGAAAGTTTTCCTCAAACGGAAATGGCATTCACAAACGAGGGGCTTTCTGGCCGGCGCCATCAGTCTTCTAGGCCTGCACGTTTTTTCTCGATTAACGGGCTAAAAGAAACCAGGCAAATTTACATACTGGTGTTTTTTGGCTAACAGCATTCTCCGACAAAGTACGGTTTGATAAAAAAGCTTTTTTTGTGTTTTTCTCTGTGATTTTCTTTACTGATAATTTGCTTTATTGCACGAAAGAAGGGGTTGTAAAGTTTAATTAACTTTTTTATGCGAATCTGGTAGAGTTTTAACGACAATAGTATCTGTCTGCTATACAAGAATTGGCGGAAATCAATCCACACTATATATATTAACTGAAAAAAAACTTCTTGCAACTTACTGTACTTGAAATACACACTTACAACTTTGCAAACAGGCCTGTTAATCAAATTACAGACGAATTATATTCAGTTTATTGTGAAGGATATTTGAATTTTAATTGCTTCCGCAGTGACGAAGATTAAACCAGATTTTTTGATTGCGTACGTGATAAAAATATGACTCTCCGCCTTCTTGAACGTTTGTGGTTCGCGCAAAAAATCACTCAGTAGAGCTAAGAAGCAATTGCTGTTTGAACGCTTTAAAGGCAAAATGACTAAACTTTTTGAATGCGTACCTGATAAAAATATGACTCTCCGCCTTCTTGAACGTTTGTGGTTCGCGCAAAAAATCACTCAGTAGAGCTAAGAAGCAATTGCTGTTTGAACGCTTTAAAGGCAAAATGACTAAACTTTTTGATTGCGTATACGTGATAAAAAATATGACTCTCCGCCTACTTGAACGATAGTGGTTCGTGCAAAAAATCATTCAGTAGAGCCAAAGAGATTTAAACCAGGTAGAGCTAAGAAGCAATTGCTGTTTGAACGCTTTAAAGGCAAAATGACAAAACTTCAATGGCAAAATATCCCTATAACGTTGCACGTGTTGATCAGCAACGGACTGAATTTGTTAACAAAACCATAAGTCAGTCGTTCAAATAATTGAAATGGATAGCCTGACTTATATAGCATAGTTTTGTTAAAACAATTAAAAGCATCATTTCCCCCACACAAGCTATCACTGGAAAATTTCAAAACTTAAACTTAAAATTACAACTTGCCTAATTTGACGTTTTTAAGAAAACTAAATATTAAGTGAAAATGTCCTTAAAATGCTGTCTTTTAATAAGATCAACATATGTTACAGTAAACTGTGTCAAACGTTAAAGCAGTTTAAAAATGTTTCATTTAAATATTTGCAGAGGGTTACTTCATACGGGTGCTTAATTAAATTATATTTAAGGTAGCTACTGCAAAACGATTTTGTTCTGAAACGTCTGTGCTGTGGTAAAACCATGATCAAGTTTTTTTAGTTTAATATGACCTTTGTTGCTTTTTGCTGTCGGACAGTAAATACTATATTTTTTGTCCATAAAAACTCTTGGCAAAGTGGTTTAACGTCTTAAATCTGACTTTTTAAGAACGTTGCTTCAGACGTTGTGGACATCTATAGACAATTCAGCTTTTCTATTGAGGCTGAATCAGTAAATTAGAACAGCAAAGAGTGTATTTAATTCTTTAAATGCAGCATCAGTGATATATATTGACCACGTGAAATTCGTATTTTTCTACTTTTGCGCGCGATTTAACACTCCCTGTATTTTTTGACAACGTGCACTAATTTTAATTATTTCGTTGTATTTCTGAGGAAGGCCAAGTGTGACAAAGGATTGACACATGACGGCCGTGCCCCTCATTAAATTGTGCTCGTGATGGTGTAGCTTACAGTCATTATGCTTTGACCAGTTGCAGCGAGTGTCTGCTGTTCTTTGCTTAAAGAAATTTGCTTTAGTTCATTGGTTCTTTAACTTTTTTACTCGGAGGATATGATTTGCTTTATGGAATAACTCAATCATTTTTTTTCATGAGGAAAGTAAAAAAAATAATCGTGCCATTATTTCTCCAATATTCAAACCAATACTCTTAACAAACTAATGACTGTAGACAAGCTGTCAATAGATTTAATACTATCATTAATGTTTTAAACAAAATTGTTAGCTGTTGAAACTTGTTATAGTTTTTGAATATCATACTTAATATTGGTTATTTCCCTGTTTCTTTTCTGTCATAAATGCCTAAAATCTTTTACGGTCCTACAATATAAAAGGTTGTACATCGGCTTTGGTTAACACCGAATCCTTGGAAGACCCATTTGTTTGTGCTTCATGTGCATTATGCAGAAATAGCAGTGAAAAAAATACCTTTATGAAAAATGATGAAAAGTGAAACGCACTGGACATTAACCACGTACAGCTTACGATTTTAAGTGTAAGGGACAGAAGATTTCTCAAGTGCAGAGGCACAATATAGTTTCATACTTTCATATGCATGTAAGAGGCTATTCGGTGTTTTATAGATAGGCTAGAGAGATTATATGATTGGGCAAACTTAGTTTCCTAAAATAACTGATTCTAGTCACATGAATATACAGTTTGAGAAAAACCACAAACAAGATCACTTTTCTTTGCAAAACGATTTTAATGGACAGGCGTCTGACGAGAGACTAAACGCGAAAAAAGTACAAAAATGTGTGGAAAAAATCGCCGTCGCATTGTGGCCACACTAACAGTGAAAAATCAGTTGTCGGAAAAAGAGTACAAGGCGTTTTGTTCTGTGATAAAATGCGAGGGGACTCTAAAACTAACATAAAGCGACATAACTTTTTGTATCTTAAAAATTCACCTTCGGCTATAAATCGCTTCAATTGTCATGTCAGATATCGAAATTCATAAACAAAAAATATGTGAATCTGTAATTTAAATTCCAAGTCGCTTTTTACTTGGGATTTATATATACTATATATTTTTTTTTAAATGTAGCAGTTCAGTACTAGCCAAATAAAAAATTCGATCAAATTAAGTGAAAATACATTTTTTAGGGAAATTATTATTCAGGGAATTAGAGATCGAATTTTGCTTTGCGTTTGGAATTTTTTTATATGTATATTAATTTTACCATAAAATTTTCTTAAAATGTCACCTTTAAAGTAAAAAAACTCTACATTATGAAAACACAGATCTAATGCCAAAAATAATTTGCTGTCGGATGAGCACCGAAACCGCCCTTGTATTGGACGATATCATCCGACACCCCTAGTCTCTACATTGCAGTGGGGTTGATTTATAGCGGGTAGGTTTAATGTAAGTTACTGGAAATTTTTGTGTGGGTCGATCTAGAGTTAAATTTGGCAAAGTTATACGACGAACACTTTTCACTAAATCGCGATTCCGACAGTTTTGAAGAATTGTCTTTCTATAATTACAGGGGTCGCTATTTTTCGCACCATACGCCTACAATCTCTATATAGTATAAAAAATATAGTCGAAAAGCTAAAAATCCGCCTTAAAACGTTAAGACACGTATATATAGCGACGCGAGCCGAAAAATATAAAGTACGAAGACACCAACAAGAAAAAGGCACACAGCTCGCAAAAGTACGAAAACAGCTTCCTGATTTTTCGCGAGTTCTTTGTAAGGAATAAACGAAACCTTAAAAAAATCCGCGGGGTGGAAATAACCCTGTGTTAGAATAAACCAACGCAACTTTGACGTCAATGCGTTTCATCATGACGCAATTACATCTAAATGCTTCTACAATTTCGGATTTGTTAAGCGTGTTTTCTATTGTCTTTGGCATTTAAAAGCGATGATGTAAAAAAACGCATTCTAACAGCATTGCATTTCCGAAGATATCTTAATGAAAAACTAGAGTTAACTTAATAAGGGGATAATTTCGGAATTTCTACAGATACGACATGCGTGTTGTTCAATAAACCGCTTAATTTGGCGTAAAATAACTTGCTACCAACCACTTAGTATGCTACTGTAGTGGATAGCGTAAAGGGTCGCCAATTAAATACATATGTTCAGTAAAATGCATTGAATATCATACCCTTGTATGAAGACACACACACATATGAATTCAACAACTGTGCGTATCTTCAGTATGTCAAAAACCATCGCAAACCTAATCTGCCTGGTCTGCTTTTCTTGCATCATTGATGAACAGATTCGGTTAGTGTGCGATGGATTTCAGGGCACCTTGTTAAGGTATGTAGTCGTATTGAGTATAACCCTAGTTAACTAATGGTGCTTCACCTCTAAAATGGGTGGATGTAAAAGACAAGGCGGAGATATCCCCAATCCAACAACATACTTAAACCCCATGGGGAAAACACTTAAAATTCGCTTCAAAAAGCCTCTTTGTATGGTGTTACATCAAACAGGGTCGGTGCGAGTAGTCAGCCGTAGGAGGGTCAGCCGAGGGGCGACTTTGCCCCATCATGAAGCTCCCTCCCTGGCCGCTCGTGCCTCTCCAATCCTGTTGAAGCACTGAACAGTGTCAGCTAACAAGAAGTCAAGTAGATTGTCCGCGAGCTGCATCTTGACTGTTCGCTCGTCGAGGTCGTAGTCCGTCCACTCTGGTTCCTCCTCACGCAGCTCGTCGATCTGTGACGTAACAGACGGGTTGCATCGTTTGAAATTTGTATGGTAGGCTTGTTGACGCATTGATTAAGGCTTTAGGGCAGTGTTTTTCAGTCTTATTTCGTTGGGACCCAAAAACTAAAGCGTAACAGAATAACAGCTATCTGATTTTTTTACTGAACTTTTTGTTAGCGTACAAAACTTTAGAAATTAGCATAAATCAGTGCGGGTTTAATCAATATGAGCAATGTCTTCGTATTGCTTCCACAATATTATCAAACTTCGGAAATTTTTTTCTGTCAACCAATATTAAAAACACTGGTTTAGGGAAAGATCTCGAGATATGGGAAATTTTGGGTGGCGTGACTGGCGTCCTGTTTTATTAACGTTACGTCACTTTTGAATTACTTCACCAATTTTGAGAGAATTTTTGACATGACATAGTTTTAACCAATCAAACTCTTTTGTGCGTAATTGGTTAATTCTTCCGACGAATTCATAGACTTAAAAAGCCATTTAATGGCAAAATATATTTCTCCTAAAATATTTAATAAAGCGACTGACGTTATTAAGTTTTTAGAACAAGGGGTTTGCAATGACGGTTTGCGGTATACCGTTGGTAAACTACTAGAGGGGTCGGATGTCGCAATGACATATGGGTAATATCACGGGCTGATTCGACCACGGAACGAGTGTTGGCCTTTGTTTTACTCAGTCAAGTCGATCATACAGAAGTTGCGTCTGAGTAAACATTATATGTAATTGTGAAAATGTGTGTAAATCTAAGTTTATGAATAACATATTGTTGTTGGTTTTCAAAATGAAGTATGATATCCATTTAGTCACCCACTAAGTCAAGTTTTAATAGAACTTATGAATCTCAAAGCCAAAAATGTTGGGTAAAACAACATCATCTTGATAAAGACGTTTCCTGTATCATTATCAGTTAATGTTAACCATTTGCGTATTTTAATTGCCCTTATCCAAAAAAATAATACAATCCGTAAGCGTTTTTTCATGCATACAACACACAACGCACCAGCAGCAGGTCGACGTTATCTTTCTTCTTCATAGTTCCCCACTTGAGGGCTGAACGTGGGTCGAGCTTTCTTCGAACATTCGAGAAATTAAAGAGCTTCGACACTTCCTCGCTCACCGCCGACACCAACTCCTGCGCGACAAATGACATCGTTTGCGAGGCGTTTTTAACTAAGGAAAGTACGTCGTAACAAAATGGGATTGATTGGTTTACTAGTTGTCAAAAGGTACTATTAGAACCGTATTTCAGGTAAGATACCTTAAGATAACTAGGTTTGCACCACATTTTTCATGAACCTTAACAAATTAATGTTATTAATAGGAAGTGGCCAGTATTTTTTTACAAGGGCAAGACGCATAGGCAAGTATCACAAGGCCTAGACATCAAAACCAAACAAATCCAACGAAAGATACACACACATGTGTTTCTTAACAACCTGTGATCTAGCCCCATTGAAGCTACTTTCCACCAACGATGACGTATTTATAGTGCCCAACAAGCAATCGCACACTCACCGAACCTGTCGATCAATGATACAAGCCGGGCAGGATAAAAAACAACTAGCCTGTAGTGAGGTTCGAACTCACAACCTCCGGCCTTACCGGGACCGCCCCTGTATACCAACTGAGCTCTACACATGCTCAGAGGGGGCCAAGTCGAGAAATAATCACACAATTGCTTGCAAAAACTCAAAGTTTGTAATTCCTTTTCACTATCTGTGTTATCAGCCGGCGCCCAAAGGGTAAACAAAAACTCTTACTCATTTCTTATGGAGGAAACTGTTTAAAGTGAAATGTCTCATAAAACTAGTTTATTTGCTTTTTTCCCGTTTTGTTTTCAATTAATAAGGCTTTTATTGCCAGTAGTGCCTCTTCAAAACGGCAAGACACTTAAGCGTATACCACAAAGCCAAACAAAATATTTAAGTTTTGTGGCATAATGTTTGGTGGTTGTAGTAAGACGAAGTAAGAATATCAAAACCCACACAGAAGTAAGCAGCATTTTGAACGTTTTCAATTTGTTGAAAATGAATAAAGAGTTATTCGAAACGTTCAAAATGATACCTATATACCTCTGTATGGGCTTTGATAAAAATATCCAAGTATAAAATTTGCCCCGCGCCCTATTATTGTTCTTAAAGCGTCGCTTGAAGTGAAAACAAAAACCCTTACTCATTTCTTATGGGAGGAAACTTGACGCAGCGAATAGCGGCGTTAACGTGACCAGACGGCATCCGACTGCGTCCTGGCGTGTTGCCAGTAATGTCAGTGGTCGTTCACCGGCGGAAGAACAGCGGATGATTTCAAAACAAACGGCGCCGCTTTTTGTTTTTGTTTTTCGGCGCCGCGCGAAAAATCATGCGATTACGTTTTGTTCTTTTTTTTCTGTGCAAAAATCGACGGCAACCGTTTGAAGTAGTGCCTTTCATTTCTACTTTGACCTGATGAAGCACGGATGTGCGAAAGCTTGTCGAGAATCAAATACAATTTGTCTTTATACAGTGCCACCTGATTCCTCTATTTAGAATTAGACAAATACGGCCATGTACAATCGCGGCACACGTTTGACAAACCAAAACAATTATACCTTGAGAACAACACTAACTAGACCAGCGGTTCCCAAACTGGGGTCCGTACAGCAGTTTTAGAGGGTACGCAAGGTGAATTAGTCTTTAAGTATCTTAACATTAGGCTTCAGCGAATGTTTTTAAACATTATCTGTCATCTTTATTGTCTTTAGGTATGCTTTATTATTCGATCATATAGCATATTTTCTGATGCCGATTGTGACATCATAAAGCATCTATTATACTGTACTAACTGCTATCAGCGAATCGTTCGTATAATAGTCAAAAAGTTGTTACATTATATTTAGAAAGAATCGTGACTGCACTAGTGTACTACAAGAAACATGGATCAACTGATCTTTGAATTTTTATAGGGCCGCGAAATATCAATATAATCGCAACGGGTCCACCAGGCAAAATTTTTAGAAAAGTTTGGGAACCGCTGAACTAGACGATAAGGTAATAAAATCTCACATACTTGCCTACATTAGGCTTATCTTTTTTGAACAGGCAAACTTTCGAGACAAATTTTTGACAGTTTGAAATTTGGATAAGCACCTATAGCGGCACATAAACTGTAGTTAAGTATATTTTGCAGCATGCTATTCTAACAAAACTACCCATTACATTTTTCCACTTTTTTCAAACATTTTATAAAATAACAAAAGGCTTTTCTCTCTCATTTCGATCACTGCGATAAACTGACCTGTTTAGTTTGAGGCAGGGATCTACAAAAGGCTGGTCGCTTTCTTCTTCGTGATTTCATCCAGGGGGAGCGTTTGCCCCCCGACATTGTGACGTCAGGGGCCCCGCCGTAAGCGTCATTCATCAGCTCGCGCACCTGGTAACGTAACAATCAAGAAAAATTAAAAAAATTGTTTTCAAAATCGGGCCTAGGCAGGAATGTTATTTGGGGAGAAAGTTAGCTGACAACTTGGTCCACGAAAAATGACATGATTGCCAATTTTTATTGACTAGAAGAAAATTTCCTTGAACAAAATAGTGATGTATTGCAGTTAAAATGCTGTTTTACTTTACAAAGTAAGTTTAGAACTGCGTTATACCCACACTAGCCGTAAATTTTTCTACAAAATTGTTAAGTTTTAAAATTAATGAGTTATAGTGTTACTTTAAATGTAAATTTCATTCCACAGAAAATAAAATAGGAAAGGGTATCCGGCCCCATGGTCTTAACGAGGTTCAGTCTAAATAAAAATAATTTATTCGCAATATTGACCGTTTACAAATTTAAACTGCTAAAAAAAGATTAGTGAATAAACCGACTAATTTAGCTCACCAAGTCGAATAGACACTTGCGGAATACGGGCGAGGCGCTTTTTGCGGACTCTGGTTGATCCGCTTCAACCTCGATTCCGCCTTCTTCCAGAAAACGAGCGGGTACTTCCTCGGAGAGGGGAAGCGCACCAGGTTGCTTGTCGTAGTAGAAGTCGATCTACAGTCGGTATAAGTGGGTAGTTTAAAAGTAAGATCTATTTTTTTTAGGAAATATGAGAGTGGCCTGATAATTTGGCCAATTTAAACCAGCCCAAAAGCTAAAACGCAAACGTGGTTTCGGCCAAGGAATTTTTCTCAATTGCGAGTGACCTCTTATAAGTGATTTCCAACCTGTTTTTACCGCAACCCCCATGTTATTAGTTTACTAGTATTTGTGCCCCTACTAGTATTTGTGTTAAAGGTGGTTTTAGGTAATGTTAGAATAAACGAAACTGAAATCAAATAAATCCATTCTACATAATGTAGGAAAATACCATTTGATCCATTGTACCCTAATAACACACATCTGTACCAAACGCTCGCCAATTAAGCAAAAATAAGATTGGTAAAAAAACCTAAATATCTTTCAGCACCCTTGAGCAGTACAAATGGCACCCCAGGGCGCCGCGGCGCCGAGTTAGGAACCACTGTTTTAAAGATAAACAATAAGGTTAACGGTAAACTTAGGCAAAAGTGGATTTATAATGTGTACTACAGTGTGTAGTTAGCACTTTTAAGATATTCGTTCATTTCTAAATATTCGCACAAAAGCGAAAGATAATGAAGAGAGAGATATGTGTCACTCAAACAATGCGGGAAATTCCACAACAACAATCGGGTCTATGACGTCATTTGAACGAACAACAAACAAACTTCGTAAACAGCGTGAGTCGACTGTATACACCCTGGCATTTATTTAGGAAGTTAAATTATAACTTAAAACGTAAAAAATGTTCTTACCGCTTGGTTGATGATATTCATGACGTCATCTCGTTTGGAGGGAACGGCCAATTTGATTGGTGGAGGCCCGATGATCATTTCCTGTAAAAGGAAAAAAGTTATGGGTGTTTAATGTTTATCGTTGGTGGAATTTAAACGCAGCACTCAAGGTTTACGACTAACGGAAGAACGTGATTAAGCAAGAAAAACTGCTATACAAAAAACACTGTTTTGCCTTTCGCGCTGAAAATGGTCTTAATTTAATATATATATATATATCTATTTTTGGGTAATACGACGAACTTTTTTATTTTAATACAAACAAGTTTTTTTTTTTCATTAACAATATATTTAAAGTTTGTTGTATAATTAAACCAAATCTTCCTATTTGACAAAATATGGCTGAATTCTACCTCGGGGTACCAATCGTCGTGGGGGGTGGCGTTCGGGGAGTCGTCCCTCTTTTTTCCCTGAAACGAGGGGTACATGTCGTCATCAATCCACTCTTCGCTGATGTCATCCTGACGTAACAAACAGTAGAAAACATGAAGATAGCCGAATGCATGTTCACTATTCAGTGTACATTTCGAAAAAATAACAAAAAAATGTTGACTCGTACAAATTAAAAGCAACAACTATATAAACAAGTGTTGACTTGTCCAAATTAAAAGAGACAACTACAAACAGACAGTGTTATAGCAAGTCAAGTCGGTTAAAGAAATTACTTAAGCCCAATTAAGAAGTAGTAGAAGTCATGTAACCAGGCTTGCCGAAGTTCACTTTAAAAACCATGAAAAACAGTAACTTAAGAAAGAAAGACGGTCGATTTAAAATAGCGTTTGAAGTTAACCGTCAACAACATATGACCGAATTACCAATCGCAAACATTTACTCAAGTCGAGTCAAATATTTTCATCAACTGACTTAAGTACTCTTTATTCAAGGTAGGTCATTTCAAACAGGTCGACTCAATAACCTAATTCGTTACAACTCTAAAGGGACAATATACAGCCAATAACAGAATCACAAAAAAAGAAAAAAAACAGGCTTGCGCAAAATGACAGCAAAACTGTTGTGAAAACAAATGGAGAAACTGACCTGACTTGATCCAAACACAGGAGACACAGGCCGCACAACGGTCGGTTCTCGATCGACGTCTTCACTTTCGAGCCCTGTACGTCGCTCGCCACCGCGTCTTGCCTCATTTCGAGCCCTGCCGTCCAACTGCATTATGCTCTCCACCTCACGACCGTTGTCAAGGTCGCGACCCTGGCCTTGACCTTGGGCGGCAGAGGTCAAGGTCGATTCTTCGGCCCACTTGCGAGCACGCTGCTTGCGGATTTCAAGAACCTTTGGGGAAAATAAGAAGTTGAATTGAGACGATTGAATGTCTACTTTGGCCTTAAAGGTTAGTTTTTCAGGGTTGTCCACGTTTTTATGAAACAAATGTAAATACTTTCTCAAGAAAATTTACATGTTTTCAAAGATTTAAAATTAGATACACACAATTCTAATGTAATTCGAAAAAAGCGTATGTTTAATAGCTACACAGTATGGTCTTGGTCATATAGGAAATAACAGTTTTTGCGACATTTAAAGAACTTTCCAGGAAAAAATGTACATGTTTTTGAAGAGTTGAAATAGAAATAGTTGGAATATCATTTGAAAACATCAGTTTAAATGTAATGGTCAAACAGTAGAAAACCTTAAACCTGGGATTTATGTTAAGGCTACTCTGCGACTTTTTGATTTAGTTTGACCGACTGCAGTAGTTTTATATGGTTAGATTTATTGAGATTGCATCTGAAAATTTCTCCAAAATAGAAGAAAATTGCAGAAGTGAAACCAAAACAGGACTCCTAATAATTAAATTCGAACTTATTAATGGTATCGTCTTATTTGTGTTTTGTCCACTTTTACTTAAAACAAAAAAGTTAGCGTAGAAAATTGGGTCGCCAAAGCTTTGCTGGTTATAATTCCGCTTAGTATGAAGGTCGCCGCGAAAAAAGGTTGAGAAACACTGACATAAACCGAGCATTGCAATAAAGATACGGATTTAAGTCATCTAAACTTAAATCAAAGCAAAACACCCCAAACCCGCACCTCGTCCAAAGTGTCGCTCAGCAAGTTGCTAGTGATGTCATCGGCTGCGGTAACGTCACGATCCGGTGACGTAGGCGGAGGCGCGTCGGTGAGAAGCTGAAGGAGGTTACGCGCCGAGCTGGTAAGCTTGGGGGGTTCCCCTTCGGAGCGACGGGGGCGCTTGGTGGAGCCGGGGTCGGATGAGGGGGAAGTAGGAACGGCCCCTGGGGTTTCCTGGGGTCAAATGGGGATTTTGTTATGATAACAGTGCTTTATTTTAGTTGGAAAAAGCATAATTATTTTCCTTTTTTCAATTTTTTTTTGTAGCGATTTTTTTCATATACTATAACAGGGGTCGGCAACCTTTTAGTAGTCGCGGGCCAAAACCAAACTCAGAAAGGTCTCTGCGGGCCGCACAAAATGTTAACTAAGAATTATGTTATTAAAATGTTAAAACTACAGTGAATCAGGCGGACCTCGGATCTTTTTTGCGCCTAAAAACGTGTTTAATTACATTTAAGGAGGCAGTGATAAAGTATTGGCGCAAAGCGCGAATAAAATGCGTTTGTTTGGTTTAAAATCCGAGTCCACATCATCCATACTACTAATGAAAAGTGTAATAAAACTACTTTAAGGAAACGCAATAACATTAGTTAATTTAGTTGAGTGTTCGTCAACCTTTCAAAGTCCGGGCACACCTGGCGAGCGAAGCGAGCGCGATTTTATTTTGGTATAACGCCATTTCTTGCAAGTTTTCATTAGCCTACATTGCCGACAATAAAAAATAAAAAAACGCTAAAAAATATATGTGCAATATTTGTGAATACGTTTTCCATTTGTCCGCGACGCACTTGGCAGCCTTTCACGGCACAACGGTAAAGAAGCGCTAATCTATATTTCAAAAGACAGCGTCAAAGCGTAAACAAACCGAATGGAGAAGGATCATTCGCGCGAAGCGCGAAAATTTTTCGCACTTACGTAGTTAAAATAGTTAAAAAGTATTTGAAATGGAATCGTGCCTAGTTTGTCAAAGAGGCGGCGGGCCGGATGAATTTCATCGGCGGGCCGGATCCGGCCCGCGGGCCGTAGGTTGCCGACCCCTGTACTATAACCTCGTTACAAATACTGTATTTTTCAAGTTTTTTTAGTATGATTTTCCGCATTTTAATTATTTATAAAATGTTTCTATTTTTTGAAGTTGACTAAAATATTTCTCACAAATCAGCGGGCATCCCCTAGGGTTTCCTTAAGTCTAAAGAGGGATTATTAGAATTGCCATATTTTTATACAAATAAGTCTTAATATTTAGATTATTTTTTTTTTAAATAAATATTTTTGAAAATAATATTTGACTCTTTTCAAATTACTTTTACGTTTTTCAAATAAGAGGGTTGTTATAATCTCTATATTTTTATACAAGTTACTCTTTAAAGATTAAAGATAAAACATTTGTTCGTTGGGAATCGCGTAAATACATTTTGTCAAGTTTTTTGTTTGTTAATGCGTTAAGATTTTTTACAAAAATATTTGACTATCTTCAAATTAGTTTCACGTTTTCCAAAAGAAGGATTGTTATAATGCTTTTTTCGAAAAGTAACTCTTTATATTTGAAATATTTTTGTAAGATTACAGCGAACAAATTTGGTCTTTGAATACATTTTGTCAAACTTTTTTGTTTTTTAATGTGTTTTTTTTTTAATAATATTTGCCTCTTTTCAAATTACTTTTACTATTTTTACGGCTTTAAAAATCCAGGCTCACAACATGTATTTTTAGGCGTGGATTTTGCTCACCGCAATTTTCCTGCGCTTGCTTTCTTCTGACGTCACATCTTGATGACGTGTGCGGTTTGCAAGGCGAGTCTTCAGGGCAAGGTTCATGGAGTCCTAAGCGGTAAAAAAATATTTGTTTCAAAGTTCGATTATTATCAAATAAAATAATCTGAACATGAATTTGAACTAGCATTACATTTAATTATTTACAATCAATTTAATTTAATCGCAATTTTAAGAATGTAAATGGCATTACTTTAAATTCTTTGTTTGCCGTTGGACAAATTAGAATTTTTAGTAAAATCCGAATTAGTTCAGAACTAGAATTCATAAGTAATTCGCAACATAAGTAATTCGCAAATTAGATTCATTGATTTTGGAAACTATAGAATTATCTAGTTATTTAAGTCTCAGCTTTGATTTTTATGTTTTACCTCCACAAGTTCCTGCAAGATGTCGCCGGTGATTCGCTCCGCAAGGTCTTTGTTGCCGGGCAACGGTTCCGGGTGGATGCTTTTCCTAAATAAACAAGACTCGTGAAGGTTTTGTTAAAAAACAGTTCTTCAATGCTGACTACTATGACAATGGTTTTACTTTACTGTGATATTTTAAAATTTTTAGATAAATATGTCATTTTTGGCAGCTGAACAACCTGACTCGAGGCACTTGCCGAAAAGAGTTTATTTTAGACTTTATTTTACATGTAAATTATTAAAAAAATGTTGTTTTTCAGTTCGCCTTACGTGTTGGTACATAAGAAACAATGTTATTGCGGCTGTGAAAAAAATAGATAAACTAATACAAATTAAAACGATTTAATTTGGATTCTAATTAAATTTAATATTTTGAAAAAAAAACTGATATTTTTTACCAAACATATGTGCACTTGAGATTTATGGTAAACGACTGATTTAAAACATTACCACTGCCGAAAATAATTGCGCTTTAAATTTCTGGTTGTTCGTTATTAGGCTGACTATAGTAATATATTTTACTTACTTTGGTATGACGTCATCAAAAAATGTCGTTGTACCGTCCGCGACGTCCATCCCGGGACTCCTGTCCACTGAAACACAAAAAGCAAAAAAACAAATAAAAAAGCCTATCGTTTTGCTTTTGTTGTAAACTCTTAAAGTAAAATATGTATGTAAGTTAACTTAAATATTTTAATATTTTAAGTAACTGTTTATCGTTATTCATTTAGGGCTAGGCCTTATTCGGATGAGTTAAGGAATTATTCCAACGGGTTTATGTGTTATTCAGACGATTTAGATATTATTCTGACGTGGGTACACTGCGTATTTGGCTTTATTATGTCGTTGGCCTTAATACTATGGCACTATAGATGTTTTTGTTTGAAGTCTTGTTGCTTTGTAGGTCTTACTGTGTATTTCCTTTAGCATCGCCAGATTTCAAATAAAAAACGTGTGCCCCACATTATATTTAATAACATATGCCTGTTTTTACATTTCGCCGTGATCGGAAAAGATCTAACTTACATTGTAACACAGAAAAGGCGCTGGTCATCCCTTGTCTTTTAAATGCTTCCCACAATAAGAGTAACACTAAGAAATACAATCGACTGGCGTGGTGTAAAAGTTTGCTGAAGTCGCATGTTACGGCCGATTTTTTGAAAACGATTGTGACAATTTAACATGCAACCAACGTGCAGTGTATAATAATTTATCTTAAGCTATTATTACTTGTCGTTGGTTGGACATCTGGTGTTGGGGTTTGGGGGGCTGAGGGGGTGGGGGTGGTCGAGGGTGAGGCCATCGGGGTCTTGTCGTCATCGTCGTTCATTGTGACGTCAGCATCCTGTAGAAAATGTTCAAAGGAAAAGTTTATCTTTCAGCATTGACGATTGAAGACAGTGTGTTTTAACTGATCGAAACCCAAAAGTTATGACAGTTTAAAAAGTTAGTTGGTGAAAAACTTGGACTGCGGAGTCGGACTCAAGACTCGCGTAAGACCACGTGAAACTACCCGAGTCCCTAACCCGACGTGTGCTTACGCAGTACCAAATTTTAAAACTGATATTGCCATCAATTGTAAATTGTAAAGGTGTAATAGCAAATGGGGTTTATTTTCCAATCTTGTTTTGTGGGTGAATGAGTGATATTACACTCTTATGAGTGGATTGCTAAAAATCCATCTTAATTCTTAATTTATTTACGTAAATTGGTGAAATACAGGCTGTAGAGTTGGAGCCGGACTCGGGACTCGACGAAATCGCACATTTGGCCGGAGACAGACTTAGAGTCGTACTCGGGGATATTTCTAACCGACTCGGCATCCCTGGTTTAAGCAGTTATTAAAAATACGGAATTCCTTTTCGCTAGCCTTTTTACAATAAAAGCACAAAAAACTGGTCGCTGTAGCTTTAGTAGAAATGTATGTAAAAGTTGAGAAACAGGTTAAGCGTTTTCGTTTATCGACTTTTAAAAAATAGCAATAAGATTTTTTTTCAGCCCTGCGATTGCAAAAACCCTGAACCTGGTACCGATGACGGCCAAATAAAATACTCATAAAACATAGCAAATCTAAAAGTGATTTGACTCACGAGTTTCAGTGAAGGTCCGATGGTGAGGTCTAGGAACGGAACAGACGCGTCGCTCTTGTCAGTTGAAGCCTCGCTCAGTTGTTCGCTCACATCTTCGTCAGTTGCGATCGAAGGTGGGTCGAAGTCGTCCGAGTAACTGCTAGGTGGCGTGCCAGGACTCTCAACCTGAAAAAATTGGTATGACGTTGATTTCGCTAAGAAGTTTTTGGGATGTTTATTTTTTATTTTTTCTGGAAAAAAAATTGCAATCGACTTTGTCCGTTATATCAATAATGATTCAGTATCTTTCAAATTGAAATATAAGTTTTTTAAAACAAATTTTCTTGCGATTCAAATGTATGTAGTTTAATATATTTAAAGAAAAATTGTTCTGAGCAAATCTTGTATAATTAATAAACATCTAAGAAAAATATCTTACATCAAATTAAAAAAAAACACAAAAAACGCCTAAAAATTTAGCACGATTTTAATCTATCATTTACGATTTTTTAAGACTATCATTTATTTTATAAAAGAAAATTAACAAAAAATTGCTTGTGTACGATAAATAAAATAACAAAGTCGAGGAAAGAAATCTTGCAATTTTTTTTTTTTTTTTTTTAAGACAAAAAACGTTTTTAAACAAACATATTACCTTTGGTTTTTCTGGCTCAGCAGACTTCACCGAAACAGGGACAGGAATGGATGACTTGCTAACTGGGGCAGATTTAGGGGTATCTTCGCTTAAACTAGGGGGCGTTACCGGGGTTTTCTGAGGTAACTTGCTCGGTTTGGGTATCAAGCTTCGCACACCCTTATCACCCTGTTTCGGGGGCCCGTAGAGGGGTGACGTAATTGATGACGTATTTAGGGGTGACGTTTTGGGTCCGCTAAACTCGAGTTTTGTGGGTCTCTCCTGCATGGGGCTGTGGGGCCCAGGGGTGGTGGGGCTTGAATCGGCGCTCGAATGCTGGGGCTTCTCATGGTGCCGGGTGACCAGGGATAGGGGGTGAAAGGGGGTTTTGACCCCGTTTGACCCATCATCGGGCGAGGTTTGCTGCTGCTCGTCGTCGAAGCTGAGAGAGCGACTCGATCTGAAAGTTGGAAAGCGTTTTATTTTTGTTTTAGAAAAAAGATTTTTCATATTTCCAATGATTATTTTTTTACGAAATTAGCACCATTGATTTTGTTCACAGAGACACTTCAAAACGACGTCAATTAAATAAATAAATTCCTGTTTCAACTAAGGCACAAAATCTCTCTGAATAAAAGTTTTTTCAAGCTCACTGGCAAAATGCACAAATGTGTTGCGAAAAATGTATTAGCATAAGCACTTGGGGTAAAAAAAACAACCAAAATCGACCTATTTTGCCGCAATGCAGGAAGAATTAGGTTAAAAAATCATTACAATGAGCTTTTGAGAGAATTTGCACAAACGTTGGATTATATTATTTAAAGAATGCATCAAACACAGAAAAAAAAAAAAATTTTCGGTTAATACGGAAAATAGTGTTTGCTAAAAATAAAAATATGAAGAATTGCAAAAAGTGCCTACAAATCGAATAATTTTTTTTTTAAGATACATAAATTAAAATTACAGGTATCAAAAGAATACAAAGCACAAAAATCGAAATCTAAGTGCCTACCTTCCGCTGCTGTCCGAATCCGAGCGTTGTTTCGTCATAATGGCGCCAGGGGCTGTACCTACAGGGACTTTTTGCGATCCGGCCCTGGGGGAGGCTTCGGGCGAAGGAACGGGCATATATTTGAGGGACCTGGCCTGTCGGGCGTCGCTTTTTCGGGGGCTGCGGATCTGGGGCTTGGCCACTGGGGTCTGGGCGGCCAGGGCGGCGCCGTTGGAACCGGAAGCGGTGACGTCGAGTTCCTGGCTGAGCTCTTGCTGCGTTTTCTTGATCAGGGCGTCAAAAGCCTGGAAAATTGCGAAAATAAATTTAATTGGTCTTAACCAGAGCTTGGCAACCGGTTTGATGCGAGACCATGCCATGCCAGGTGTGTCGCGACGCTCCCGGAGATGTGGTACTTGTGTTTAACACAAAAGTACTACATCAACGCATATGCAATAGTCGAAAAAGTGTAACTTTATGAACTTTCCTTCGGATGTTACGTTCAATCGCCGGAAGTCACATTTTAAATTATTTTTTTAACCTACTCAAATACCAGGAATCACCGGGAGTATAAAAACAACAATTGTTTTCAAACTTTACACCAAAGCGAAAAGGGAGATTATCCATACGGTGAAACCCATGAAATAACATTTTCAAAGTATTATTAGCATGTTGTCATGTTTAAGTTAATCATGGCTGCTGTTCCGAAAAATGAGTTAGACAAAAGGTACAAATCACAAGAAATTGGGTTTTATTACATCGTGGATTTAAAGTGTTAAGATTAGCTCAATAACTAATACATCTTCCGTTAGAATCGATATGCAAAACATGGTATTGTTCACTACCTTATGTTATTGTATCTCTGCATTTTGGACTGGTATACAACGGGATACCACTTATTTTAGGCATACTTGACATTTTCAGTAGGGTTTTGCCACTTTAAATTACCAAATATTCCAGGCTCACCTCGATTTGGTTCTTTAGGCTGGCTTCTTGCGCCCTCAAGTGTTCCTTGTGCTTCTTTTTCTGCTGCTTTTTTAAACGATCCGCGATCATACGGCGCTTCTTTAGCTCCTCCTAGCGGAAATAGAATATGTCGGCATTGAAAAACGAAAAATTAGGAAACTTTATTCGGGTTGTTATAGATTTGGTTTGGTGAGGATTAGAAGGAATTTGACATTGGAGAACAAAAGAGTTATCAGGTCGTATCTGTCTAGTTCCGTGTAGAGTGAGATAAAAATCGTACATCGATAAGAAATTATTAAAATACTCTTACTAACAATCTTTTAAATGACATAGCTGCTAACGTTTGGCCATATTAATTTTCTGCTCATGAAAAACAACTGTGTATAGGTGTCAAGTCAATTATTTTTTTTTTTTTTAAACGAATCTTTTTCGAAAACTTTATACAGCTAACGCAAACATTTCCTCCTTTTGTTTGGTCGAGAAATGCTTCGGACACTGCAAATACCAGACTAGTCAATTAATGTTGAATCGCCGCATACTGCGTCACGACGCAAACACGCATGGAATGTAGTTGGACGCGCTACAATTGCATCACCATTAAGCGCTCTATGGGGAACGGCTAGTCCGTTAATTGGCGAATGCATGGCGTATGCAGTGATCGTATATCAGATAGACAGTGTTGTAATGACTTTTTGTTAAAATCACTTAACTTAAAGTCTCCGACAAATGACTTGACTTGGACTTCATTGTGTCACATAAATTGGGTTGAAACTAAGTTTTATCATTATTATTTTTTATAAAATCGAATTGTTTATCGTTTTTCCACGTAAAACATTTGCTTGCTATATGTTTGTTTCTGTTAATTTTTACTTGGGTGCTTATAATCGGACTACCACTTCTAATAATACAATTTTGCGGCCCTTATAAAATTTTAAGTACAATTTATAGTCCGTATTCGTTAAAGCAGTGTTCAACCTTTTTCCGAACTAATTGTGAATGGCGACCGATAGGCGGGAAACACTGATAGAACCTGTACAATTTTTGCACACAAACTTAATTTTCCGACGCAAGTTTTAAACTATATATTTTTAAATTGGCTTGCTACGATTTACTTTTTATGATTCCTTTCGTTTAATGTACAATCCATGTATCAGGGGCGGACCCAAGAGGGGGCAAAGTGGACATGCCTTCCAAACTGTATTTTTGACCTATTTTAAGTGAGTAAATGCAAAAAACGTTCGCGCTTCGCGAGAATTGAGCTTTGTTGCTGTAATGTATTGGCTCAAAGGCGTCGCACCGCCTATCGCAACATCGAAAATGAAAGTTTGGGCAACTTAAACAATAAAAAGGCGTTATGCGCTTTGCGTAAATGGTGACATCGTTATTGCTTTTGTATTGAAAGTAACACCTGTCCATTCTAAACCTTTAAACAAACAGACGAGCTGTGTGGTGTTCATAAGGTTACATTTTATGACGTCACATTTTGACGTCACGTTATGACATAACTTTGTGACGTCATCTATGAGAAAAAGTGTCATGCCCCCAAACAAAATTCCTAGATCTGCGCCTGATACATATAAACCTATATATAATTACATATATACTATACATAAATATATAATACTGCGTTAAAACAACGAGGTTTACCTTTAGCGCGTGTACTCTGCACTCTACATCACTCTGCTCGGTTTCCGACTGAGTCTGTGAGAACGACTCATCCGACCAGCTCTCGGTCGAGTCCCTCTTCTTCCCGATCCTAGGTCCTCCTCCCTGGCCTCTCGTGGAGCCGCTCTGATCCTTGCGTCCCAGGAGCGGAGTAGAGGGTCCAGGGCTTGCGGAAGAGGAGGTGGCTCTGAGGAGGAGAAGTGAGAGTGAGGAAAGGTTTTTGAGGAAGATGGGTTTCGAATTGAGATTTTAGATATTTCATGTTTTGTTGCAATATTTCATATTTTTGACAAAGTATCGCAATCCGATTCGATCCGATTCCAAATGACGTCATTGCTATGCTAACACCAGAAAAAAAGGTGAATTTAAAAAGGTTTACAGGCATTTTTTTCCTAGAGAATTTGCTTTAGCTTAGGAAGTTAGCTTTCTTCGAGTTGTTGCCAATAAAATAAATAAGTACCTTCTTTTTTAGCAAAACTTTCTGGTACGGTAAAAAAAAACGAACTTCGCATCAAAACTCGCCTGAAAATAAGGTAAATTTTCAACTTCTACCTGTATTTGTAAAACCAGCAGCAGAACCAGAGTTGTAGGCAGCAAGTTGACATGGAAAGATGCCTACCACGACCGCGCAAGTATTTCCCGTTGCCTCGCATTAGCTCCAAAGCTAGAATCCAGCACTTGGTATACATCCGCGCAACTTTTAGCGCCAAAATCGCTCTTTTCACAACATAGCCCTATTTTTGAACGCTTTTTCGGTGGAAATTATTTTTTTTTTAAGTTTTGGGTCTAATTCAAATTAAGATGGCTTAAAGTTTTATTTTAGCTGCAAAATCGAGTCAAAATATTAATTCAGTTATTGCTTGTTGTTCTTTGAGTTGCAAAAATATTTAATTACGTGCAAATAGTCTCGATCGTTGGCTTGAACATTCAGCCAACAAAAATAGCATTTTGAAAGTGTTACGTCACAAAGGCATGTCATTCTCGTGACATTTAAATTCGAAATGACGGAATCGCTTTGGCCTGCTAAAAACTGTAACGATTGCAGAATAAATTTTAAATTAGCCAGATCTGTTTGCTGGGCCAAAATAAATGCAAAATTTTAAGTTTCGGTTGGGTAACAGAAACAGGGATTTATTTTTCTAAAGATACAAACAATGATTGAACGCCAAAGCATTCATACACCAATGGTTCTCAAATTTTTAAACTTGTGGCGGATCAAAAAATCAACAAAAAATTTTGCCGCACACTTGAGAATATCTGAAGGTCCACTTATATGCTGCAACACACATTACGAAAACCACTGCAATAGTCTGTATCTATCTAACTAACAGATACAACTAATTACATGACTGTCAAATGTGGTACAATATCACGCCTCTGCAAAATGAATAAAAAAACAATCTAAGCAGCTAACATAACTTGACGATTAAATGGGGAACTCAAAACGCGATGTTACTCTAATTAGCAACATCTAATGCTTTTGCAGACAAACTGGTCGTTTACATCAAGCATATCAAACTGACTTTCCAGCTGTATGATCGTTTTCTGTTGTTGTGAAACATTCCCAGCACACACTGTCACCCAACAAGTCGATTTAAAACAATAACTGAACGGAACAGACTCGTTCTATACTCTGCATGGGTTCGCATAGCGCCACACTCGCGACCTTTTAACACTTTCCAAGCAGAGCTCTGCAGACAACAGCTGACGAGACGACATGGTATGGTATGCAACTATGCATGCGGGATTGCGGGTGCTGTATATGTAGCACTGTGGGTCTACGAGTTGTGGTCTATCAGTTTGAATTAACGAAGGATAAACGATCTACTGTAAATCCTACTTTTGCAACGACGAGAAATACTTCTTTTTGGAGCTCTTATCCTATTTGTAGGGTTACCGTATTTCGTTTGAAAATATTAAAAAAATTGTCGTTAGCTGTCGGGTTGGCGCAATTCTTTCTTGGCGTTTATAAAAAACTGCACAATTAACACAAATACAACCTACAACGACTGGTGCGTGAATAGTCAAACCTCATTAGCTTAAACGTAAGATTTCTTACTAATAAAATATATAAACCTAAATGCTTGGCATTTAAAGATGGTTAGCAAAAGTTTAAAAAAATATAGTTTGGCAAAAGGTTTAAAAACTCAGGTTACGGGTTGGATAAGTCAGGCGCTCACGTATAAAATGCCCAATGTATGAATAGATAGAGGGTTGTCGATGACTAGACGCTTTAGAAAATAGACGAAAACAACAGACAGACTTTCAAATACGCCAACCAATTCAAAGACTTTGTAGCAACCCTTTGCATAATTGCACTGTCTGAGTATACGACGCTATTAATAACAAGCAATATTGCACAGCTACGTAAGCTTCAAATCCACAAAACGGCTTAGAGCAAGCATTCGTCTAATTAAGCGCCCTGATCTCTTTGTCCATAAGCTTACATCAATCAACTCCAAACTTTGTAAACTTCAAACTAGGGACGTAAGATATTATCAGGTCGAAGCCGATACTTGATGTTAAGTAGCAGTATCGGTACTCAACCGATACCAGAGTATCCATGGTTTGAGCTCTAACCCAGCGATTTCAACCTTAAAGGGTAAATATCTTAAAAAAGAATAAGTTAACAACTGAATTTAACTGAACTGATTTACGCTGAAGCAACGCTTACCCTAATAACCTGAAAAAATGACTATGAACATATTAATTTCGCCAATTAGTCAGTTTGATCATAGTAATGACGTCATTAGGTATCGGATCGGATCCCGATACTTTATGTCCAATATATCGGGTATCGTTCTCAAAATACAATGTCAAGTATCGGACATCCATAGTCCCTACTTGAAACTATTAACAAGCACTGAACTGCAAATAAGCTAGACCGCGTGCACCTGTTTGTTGTACAAGGAAGAGATTGTGCTTGGAATCCTGGCAGAATAAGGCCCGGAAAAGGTGGCAGCCATTTAACAACACAGACGCACGCCCACGTAACACCGTAACGTTTGCGGGAATACGCCTATCAAGGCAGGCTGCCTACAGTTTTACGGGTTTAACAAGTTACCTGTTGCAACTTTGTAAGGTGAAGATTAACCTATAGCCCTCAAATTTTCAGCTTTAAGTTCGTGGTTTGGCAGACAACATATCCTTACTGTTGCGTAAAATACACTCAATTGATGACACACTTATTTTGGTTGTCATATGCAATATTTTTACAATTTTGAGAAACAGAAACGGTCTCTTAACGTAAATTCTACTTCTGTAACTGCAGAAGCGAAATAACAGTTAGTAATTAGCTGACATGGTTGCGGTATCTAATTTGATAAGCGGTAATTAAAGCAAAACGTCAATAAAATAAAAAAAATGGCCACATCGACATTACATCAGTCAATAAGCCAAACAAACAGTGATAGCTTCTCAAAACTTCGATTTAATATCGGGTTTAGAACGCATTTTACCTTAAAATACTCAGTTAAAAAAGAAACCTCATTAAATCACGAACCGAAAACCAAAATTATTAACCCTCGTACCAAAACACCGACTCTCCCGCAATACAACACTGTTCATACAGTTGTCACTGATTGCATACTTAACGCTGTTGGCCTTACTGACCAAGGCCACAATAATAATGCTTTACGTGCTGCAGCGAGGGGTAATAACACCAGGGCGACGTTTAACACACGACAACGTTTTACTGCCTTGTGGTAACCGAAGGGCAGAGGCCGATCGCTAAAGCATGCAGTAGCTGTGTTGACAAACAACTGCTGCTTATTGCTAGCCCTTGCAACGGTAATATAGGTACTAAGGTTGTTTTTCTAAAGCAGTGTTCACCAAACTACGAACATTCGGTATATTTTACAAAAAATTTCAAGCTAAATCCGATTTTCTGAAGCACACTACATGTATGCGAAATTTATGTTTAATTTTTATACGTTTTTTAGAAATAAGTAAATGGAATTTAAAACAAAATTCTACTTTTAGCCTGTGATCGTCCTTACACATAGGTACTAAGGTTGTAATTCTAAAGCAGTGGTCACCAATCTACGAACGTTGGTTATATATTACAAAAAATTGAAGATGAGGACAATTTTCTGAAGCCCACTACGTGTTTTCGGAAATATATGTTTATGTTTATCCATTTTTATGAAAATTAAGTCAATGAAATTTGAAGGGACCTTTCGTGAAAACAAATTGGTGACCTAAAGCATGAGTATTGTAAGTAAACCATTGCTTTTACAGAATTTTAACGGCACTATTGTGTTTTGTGTTTAACACAGGACAAACAATATTGAGCCATCTACAGTATTGATATGGCAAAAACAAAATTTACAAACGTAGGCGGCAGTGTTTCTCAACTTTTTTTCGCGACGATTAAACCTTAGGCGAAAGTATAAATGCAAATGTTCGGCAACACAATTCTCTTCACTGAATTTTTTGTAAGCTTTAAGTCATCAAATCACCAAAAATACAAAACTATTATTAAATTCAAACTTCATTTTATGAGCTACGTATTTTTGTATTGCCTCCGCAATTTCTCAAACTTGGATAAACCTTAAACAGAACCAGTCGCAATAATTCTAACAAAAAAAGTATTGCAGTCGGCGACCCAAACAGATCAAACGACGAATTAATTTTAAGCCGCGACACATTGGCTGAGAAACCCCGATATACGGCACAGTATTGTTAATTTAAAGAGTAGCCGTCCGTCTTGAGATACAACTCAACCTGTTTTTACCAATACGTTTAAATAGCTCGCATAACCAAAAGACGACCTAGACCTACTGAAATAATAAAATATTTCACAATTTCCTTGTAACGCAAATCTAAACCTTACCCGACTTAGTAGAGCAAAACTAAAGCTAAAGAACTTTGGATATAACCAAACGAAAGGTATTTGTATTTGCGTAATCCATAGCAGCTTTTAGGCACCTATTCGCAGTTAAACTACTAAACATCATGTGCTGGTTGCTGAACAGACGTGGCGTAACTTTTCGACTGCCTTTGTAAATAAATTACGTATTGCGGTGCGTATATAGGAATAAGTAAATAAACGCTTGTTGGCGCCTAGCACAGCTGTAGCTGCAACTGTCACTGAAGGTACGAACTGCAGCACAACACAAACGGTAGTAGGTGCATATCAGTGATTTCAACGTTTTTAAATACCAAGCGTAAGTATAGCCAAAGCTTTTGCGACCCAATTCTATTCGCAATACTTTTGCAAACGAATCAAACATTTTAGGATAAATAAGTTCATTTTAGGATAAATAAGTTATTAGGATAAATAAGTTCGGCGTTAATTAAAATAAGCCACGTATTCGTAATGCCGAGCGCAACTTTCTCAAATTTTGGAGAAACCTTGCTGAGAACTGTCCTCAATGAACCTCACCATATAAAACTACCGCATTCGGCTACCCAACCAAATCAAACCGCGACCCATAGGTTGACACTGGTTTATATTATTCACGCATTTAGAGGAGATTTTTGACTTGCTCAATTCCTAAGACGTTTTACCCCATAAATTTCCTACTAAAACATCTGATCAACGAACCTAAGGTAATCAAATATGAGCTGACATCAGTTTAGTTAGCTTTCTAATATTGCAACTTTGAAGCATAATTAGGAGGTTATAGTAGTTAAACGTAGGAAGAATACCAAACCACGTACAAAATTAGGTAGAACACGCTTTGAATATCATTTTCAACATAAGGAAATGGATAAAAATGACGTTAGAATGAAAAAAAAAAAAGATGTTCGAAACGTTCAAAATGCTATCTACTTCTGTATGGGCTTTGATATTCTTACTACGTCTTACTACAAACCTCCAACCATTATGCTCCAAAACTATGTAAGAATATTAACTTACTTGGCTGGTTTCTTGGCAGCAACGGAGTCGGTCTTAGCACCGCTGGTCTTTGGGGTGGAAGGCGAACTTTCTCGGAGCTTGCTGTCATCTTGTTTGGTGGAAGAGCTTTGAACGCTCGAATCAAAGGACTGTGTGTACTCCTCGCCAATCGTACCTTCGCTGGAAACGTCGTGGCCGCCACTGTGAATTAAAAAATTAAAATTTTTAGGTGGACGCCTTACAATTTTTTTTTTGGTTCGCGTGGACCAGCGTCGTAGAAAATTTTAGAGATGACGTCATAAAATAAATAGACTTAAGAACCCATCTGTTTTTGGTCCAACAAATGTGAAACTGAAATGGGGTCTTACTGCATTCAAGGAAGGCGCCAAACCGTTTGGAAGAAAATATTTGGCATTTAGCGGCTAAAGCGTTTATTTAAAAAAAATATTTTAAAAAGTTCAGTCCAATTTAAAAATCATACACTAAGATTTCACTGCTAATGCTTCATGGACCCACTAAAGCTAGTCCACGTATCCAAGTTGATGAACTCCGATTTGGCGTTAGTACACAAGGATGAATGCTATTTTAAACCGTAAATGAGTTTCGGCCAGTTTCGTGTATTAACAAACCCACGAAAAGCCAGACTCTTCTAAAGGAAAAATTCTAAAGAAACAGAGCATCAAATTCTCAAAATTCGAATCAGTTTTTTCTATAAACAAAATAATAAGACGACGTTATCAGCTAGGTTTACCTAAGAATGGTTTCAAAACAAAGACCGCTTAGCTCAAAACGTTATTTCATACAAAAAATCTTGTTTTTTACCAAGACAACAAGAAGAGAACAATGACCTTCCCCGGCTGGGCAATTTTATTAAATAGAATAAGACGACGTTACCCAGCTGGGTTTACCCAAGAATAATTTCAAATTAAATATCTTATAACCCAAAGTTTTGGTTATAAAAAAGTATTCTCTTTTATTTCTTGAAGAAAACAATGATCTCACCCCGCTGGTTTTTGTCCATCCTGGGTCGATGAAGAAGTTGTGCTTCCCTCTTCAGTCTGGCTTCGGGCCGCAACCTCCTCCGCTATGGAGCTTTCGGATGGAGACACGGAAGACTGGCGGTCGGCGCTGGAGGACACGGGAAGAGGAGGAGCGTCTTCTGCAGGAGGAAAAAGTAACATGATGAAAGAAAAAATAATAAACGGATGAAATGGTTTGTCATATTTGAAGAAATAAAGGAAATTGTGAGTTTTTTTATAATCTGTAGGAAAAAATCAGATAGTTGTGCTGTTCACAATATTTAATAAAAGGGAAATATTGGTTAATCGTCGATGGCGATAATTTTGTTGAAAATCGTTACAAATTCTACCATAACTTTTAAAGGGGAAAAAATATAATTTATGCAATGGTTAGCACGGGGCAGTAAAGTGGTCGTTTAACTTTTATCCTGTCAGATTCATTAGTGTTATGCCAGGTATCAACAAAATACTAAATAAGCATAAAAAATATAAACCAAAACAACACGCAGGTTATAATCGAATTATTGTAATTCTACTAGCGGACTTATTTCCACCATCCAAAGTGGGTATGGTAGAGATATAAAATTTGTGTAAGCTGTTTAGCAATAACCTTGATGATTAGTAAATTACACAATAAACAATGTTTTTTTTTTTCACTTTACCTTTTTTGGTTCTTTCCTTGTCTTTTATCTCTGGCGCCACCTTGGGAGCATCTTGTGCCCAGGCTGAGATCGCCTTTTTCTCGATGTCGATCACCTGAATTGCAGCAGTAAAGCAGTCAAAAATACGGAGTAAAAATGGTAAGGGGTTGTTTATTTCTAAAGAAATATCCATTGGAACAAAAGGTTAAATAAGTGGCACAACCCCTTTACCCACAAAACCACGAACAATACGTTGTAGATGTGCTTGGCATGCAATTGATTACATGAAAGTTGAGTGGAAAAGCTATTTTATTCAGTTTTTAGAACACTATTAATAACTTTTTATGTCGGCCATGCTGAGTATTCGACTAACCAACCCTTGTCAAACCAATGTTTTTTTTATGAATGTTAAAACAATCTTTTCTGATTATCATGTGTTATTTATTTTGAACGACTTTTCCAGCGGATCGCTCCTGGCAACCTCCCACCTTTTGTTCCTCCTCATCCAACTTCCTCTTCCACTCCAGGAGTCGTTCCGCATCCCTCTTCCTCTTGAGGAGTCCCTTCTCGCGGAAGGTGAGCTTCCGGTCGTCCAATCCTCTGCTGGCAACCTTCAGGTGACGGAGGAGTCGGTTGGACTGCAAGAGCAAGAGGATTTTAATTATCTTAAAGAAGATTCGGCGATTAGAAGGTAGGTCGCCGATAGCAGATAAGGCCATCTAAATGATTCATATATCAAAAAGAATGAGTGTTTAAGAAGTTGAGAGTGGTATTGACATTCATATTACGTCTTACTACAACCTCCAACCATTATGCGTTAAAGAAGATTAATTTATCTTAAAGCAGTGTTTTTTTTAACCTTAAATGTATATAAAACAGAAGTGGCTATTTGACCGGATGGCTGTTTTACGCTTGCGCTAATACGTGGTTATTTATTGATAGGGTTGGGTTTTTTGGTGGTTGAATTAGGTTTAATTTTCCGAGTTTTGCATAACTTCAATGATTTATTCAGAAATCGATCCTAATTACTTTGCCAGCCGGGTAAATAGCCCCAGTATGTGTCTATAGGCTATTTGACCGGATGGCCTTTTTACGCTATTTTTAAAATTATCCAAAGCATTCAAATTGATATCCCCGCCAATTTCATTTATTGTAATGTAAACTACAAGCCGTTTTCCATAAAACAACTGGATAAAATAAACATAGAAAATACACCAGCCTTCATAAAATGTCAAAAAATACTTTCAGCCTTCATAAAAGGTGATTGGCCGCACATTTTTGTGGTTATCGCCAGTTAACATAAAAATCATGCAATCCATGTATGTTTCGCGCATATAGCCGCCACGTTTCTTACCGACACGTTCAGATCCGACTCCGATTGATTGGCCGTGACGTCATCCTCGGAAATCGACGGGGAATCCCCGGACTGGGGCACGGGGGTGGACGAGACGATGTGACCCTCGGGGCTGAGGGAAAGTCCCGAAACCGAGGCCTTGGGGTCGGCGCCTGAGAATTTATACAATTTAAGTCAGGTTTGTTTTGCGAGTTAAAAAGTTGGAAATTGATTGGCAGAGCAAGTGTTTTTGAAATTGGAAGTGTTCGGGGTCGTGAGATCGAACCTCACAACATGCTAGGTGTTTTTTTAGCCTTCCTTGCTTGAATCTTGATTCGGATAGTTGGTCGAAAATACTATGGTGTACAAATTCAATTTATAAGAAATTGTAGAACAAGGGAAAGAAAAAGAGACTTTTTCTAAATCTGTAAATACACGTGAAACGAAATTCAGAGGTTAGGTTTGTGAAAACTTATTTAAAAGTATTCTCAACAAATTCGAAGTATTCTCAGAAAAAAGAGAGACTTAAGTTAGAAAATGTAAGACCGCAAAATAGTAAAACATTAAAGAAAAGGGCAACATAACAAAAAAAGACTTTTTGTCTATTTCATTATATAACATATTAGTATATCTACTTTCTGTACATAAGTAGTGTGCATTTTCAAAAAGACCTATTTTTATTGATAAAATTTTCTTGTGGCGAGTCACTTTTTTTGAGAGGATTTGTTTTTCCAAACGTAGTAATTTCGTGAGGCAGGCAGCGGTTAAAAATACCTTTGTTTGCTCCGGACGAGGACTTTATTTTTTCCTTGATCTGCTGAGTAGATTGCATGATGCGACTGATGTTCTTGTGCTGCTTCAGAATAAGTTCGCGGTCTTGGATGGCAGCCTTGTTGGCAGCTGCAAGATGGAATAAAAGTGTATAAAAGCGTGTATTTTTATGGAATCCCAAACCATTAGCAGCCGGTTTCTGCTTTTCGATCACTGTTCCGATGACGCTATATTAACAATGAATCGTAAAGTTAAAAAAAAACGAGTGAAACAGGTTTAAAACTTGTATGAAATAAATGTAAAACGATTAAATTGAGCAAAAACTTTCCTACAACTTACACCTGGCCTGAATTCCGAGAATAAAAGGCTTATTTAATCCATTAAAAAACAATTGAACTTTCAAAATTTAACCTGCTCAGACTTCCACGTAATGTTATGATGAAAAAAATTCTTTTGAAAAAACATTTTTAGCCTTTCAAAGACCTAAAATTTAAATGCATAAAGTTGTTTTTAACTAATTCTAAAACTAAACAGTACAAATGCCATAGTCAACACAATGAACAAACGGTAAAAAAAATGTTTTCGGTCTTGGATGGCAGCCTTGTTGGCAGCTGTAAGATGGAATAATAGTGTATGAAAGCGTGTATTTGTATGAACCCGAAAACCATTAGCAGCAGGTTTGTGCTTTTCGATCACAGTTTCCCTAACGCATTGATAAACTCCCAGAAATTGTTTCAATTGTAAAATTGTTCTTCCTGCAAAATTTTATTAAATAAGGTACCAACGTTTCGACTACATAATCGGGGAAATGTTTTTCAGGGCAATATCGTTCCAAATATTTAATTTGCGTATAATAGAAACAATATAAGGCCCATACAATTTTACAATCAGGTAAAGTCAAAGATCAACACGTTTCACTCGGGTTTTCAAACTTTGAGTTTTATCGATGAAATAAAACTGAAATGATTTAAACACGCAAAACAATTCAAAGACATTGTGGCAACCCTGCTTGCTTCGATATAAACTTAGTTATGCTTTCTCAACTCACATGTCAGCACTCAAAAACCCTAATAATGACGTAAATCAATCGCATTCCTTTATCAGAATGCCTAAACTAAACAACGCCATTTACTTCTGCACAGAGCTGAAACCATTTTCAGAATTATATATATATGACAAGAGTCCGTCTCAACTCGTACAGACTAACGCTAAACGTCGCATTAATTCCTACTAACAGCACACCGGTTTTCCTATTCAGTTTGCCGAAAAATAGTGCATCTATCGAAGAATGGTAAGGCTAGAAAACGCTGTGATCTAGGTGGGGCCACACCAGGGTAATCGCTTTAAAAGCTAGCAAACTGGGCGTTAAACAAGTTCAGATTTGCCACAGTGCTTTGATTAAGCTTTGACAGCGAGCCTGTGTAGGTTAGTTGATAGAGCGATAGCCCCAATGTGGCATAGGGGGTGAGTTCAAACCTCACAACAGCATATTTTTACAAACAGGAACAACAGGTATCGTGCAATTGTTGCTTGACACAAAGCACTCATAACATAGCACACGGCATAATCTAGTACACCTTACAAAAGGCGTATTAGTCACCCTGACCAGCATTAAATTGCAAGCAAGTCATGGCTAGAACAACTCACCTGCGTTGAGTTCGAACCTCACTCCAGATTAGTTGTTTTTATAGCCTAGCCTTGCTTGCACTACCAATGCACAATAATCCTGACCAGGCTGATTTGGTAAGCCTTTCCGAAGGCTTCTCGTTTACTACTTAATAATCCTAAAAACAAAACGTTCAGTCACCCCTTGTCCAAGCCTGCGTTAATTTCCGGAGGTCGTCAGTTCGAACCTGGCCGTAGGCTAGTTGTTTTCTAGGCTGACCAGAGCTAACTAATATTTATAAAAACGTCGACCCACCTCTTAGTTTCTTAATCTCTTCAGTCTCGACCTGGAGCCTAAGCAGGATCGCTCTCTTCTTCTTCTTGATGGGAGGCATCTTGTCATCCTCTCCCTTGCCCCGGATGTTGTGCTTCTGCTGCTCCAACCACGCAAGCTCAGCCTGGGTCTTCTCCTAAAGAAATGGAAAAGCGGTTACTCGGCGAGTTGAACCGGGGACCCCATTGGAAACATAGCGTTGCTGCTATTAACAGACTCGAGGGCAGTTGTCACTCAAACAAAATACTATAGAGTTGCTCGGGTAATGTAAAACAATTGCCAATTTATATGAAGTCGAAATCGAGCTAAAAGCCGATGGAATTGATACGCCAGGGTTACTGCTGTTTACAGATCTGAGAAATCATTAAATACTGCTATTTTTTTTAAGTCGACCTTAAGTTTTGAAGACAAACTGAGTTTAACTCAAGTCATTTGAGTAAAATACTATACTTTAAAGTTGTTTGAAAAATGCTCAGCATAAGCCATTTGTAAAATAATCAACTTTGGTCATTTCAGTAAAATCCTTAACTTAGAAGTTGTTTGTAAAATGTTTTACTGGTAAGTCATTTCTAAAATATTAAAACAATTTTTTTGTAAAATAGTTACCTTGACTTATTTGAGTAAAATATTTAACTTGGAGTTATTTGGATATAAATTAATTCTAGTAAATTGATTTCACACATGTAATATTTTTGAACAAAAAGTATCACAATCCGATCGGACCAGATACCAGATGACGTCATTTTAATTACTTAGCATCCGGTGTAGGCTAAGATTTGTTATTACCGGGCATCCCTACGATATCCAATATGTATATTTATTTGGGGTGGCTTGTATCATTGTTATGGATGTTCGTCAAAGTACCTTGATTGCCTTCTCCCTGAGCTTAAGCATGACGGTCTGATGTCTTGCCCGCATCTCTTGTTCGAGCATATATTGCTGCACTGTGTCGTTGAGGAAAGTTGAGAAGCTGCCGATGTCAGAATCGCCGAACAGGGAGGTTGGATTGGGGAAAGAATCGTCCAAGCTCGAATAACGCCCTGGCAACATGCGAATATTTTGCTGATTTTAGAGTGATTTTTTATTTTTTATTTAACTAATAGACGAAGCTTTGTAAAGAAGTTAAGTGGGTTAGTTTATTTTTGCTTGTTTTAAAGTAAATTTTCCTTGATTTTTTTAATAAACAAATAACCAAAGTTTGGTAAAAGAATTAACCGCTAATTTTATTTTTGCTGGTTTCAATGTCAATATCCCGGAAACTTCATAAAACAAATAACCAAAGTATAAACTGTTGCTACCAGGCATAGTAAAAAAATAAAAAACAGCTCCTCTGGTAATTCCAACCTTAATTACCAGAGGAGCTGTTTTTTTATTTGTATAAATAAGCAAAGCTTTGGAAAAAAGTTAACCAGCTAATTTTTTGACCATAGTTGGTGAACATGAAAGCGGACATGCTTATATATTTAGACGCAGTAACAATATCTAAGGTAGAAGTAGGTAGAATTTTGAACGTTTCGAATATCTCTTAATTCAATACAAAATAAAGAAATATTCGCAACTCTCAAAGTGCTACCTACTACTATACGAGCTTTGATATTCCAGCTTTGATCTTGTTTTTTGTAAAAAGTGTCCTCTAAGTCAGTGGTTCCCAACGCATGGGTCGCGACCCAAAATTGGGTCGCTTGAATATTTTTTGGGGTCGCTTGTTTTTTAGGCATAACATATCTTGGACGAAAAGATAACAATAAAAAAAGTTTCAAACATGACAAGATCACAAAACTAGAAATTTAAATATAAGTCATAAAAGCGTTTATGTCTAGACATCGGAAAGCTTTGTAGCATCATGTTCGTAGTGCACGAACATTTAACAGTTTTCCTTTTAATTATTGTTAATATGGTTATTAATATTATTATTATTATTATTGTTATTACTGAGTGAACTATATTTCAATTAATTATTACAAAAAAATTGCAAAACGATCATAGAATGAAGCTGGAAGTTAAGCGTGCGGCTATATCCCAAAAACTTATTGATAGCAAGCGAGCACAGCTATCTGATTAGTGATTTGATAAACATACTATTTTCGTAAAAAGTTACTGATTTTGCATTGCTGTTTGTTAGACGTCCCCTACAAACTGCAAAAACCAAAATGGGTGATAACATGTTTGAGGTATTCAAAATATTAAATAATAGATTTATTAAAATTTAAATATTGCGTTTTGTTTAAGCCGATTTTTAAATATTACGAAAGAGATATAATGGAGCATCAAAAGTTAAAAAATTAATATTCTAATACCTGTATTTAAAAATTACAATACAAAATACAGTTCACGTTAAAAAAGTAACACGCATTTACAAAACTTAAATACTGCTGATGGCAAATAACAAAACGAGCAAGGGTTTCAACCTACTATCCGCGCATTATACCGAATATACATTATACAAGCACAAAATGCAACTGAAATCGCACTAAAGCGCACAAGTTAAAGCGCACAAGTTACCTTTAACGTGCTGAGAAGGCAGGGTGTCGTCGGATGAAAGAGAAATATCGGAGTTGTCGAAGTCCTTATCTTTGGACGACTTGGTAAGTGGAGACTTGCGACGCTGCAATCTGGAAAAGCAAGAAATCAGGTGAACGGTCATGCGTAACTGTGGTATGTATAATGAATAAGGCGGATATTTTTTGATCTAAAAAAGAGACATTTTGATTTAAAATGTGGAAATTTTGACAAAAACTGCTTTTCATGAATTTTTAACACATAGGGAATACATTGATTTAAAGAACGCATTGTTATATGAAGAACTGCATTAGTGTCTTGACGTCATCAGTACTTTGGTCTTGATGTTTTACGTGCGACCGTTGGAACACAAATCAGTTGTTTTTCGGCTATATGCAAAACTCTTGAAAATACTTCTAAACATTGTTTAGATCAGTGTTTCTTAATCTTTTTTAATGATGACCCAAAATACTAGGCGAAAGTATACCCGGCAAAGCTTTTGCGGCCCATATTTCTTTTGTAAGTTGAATTAATCAATACACTCGTGTCTATTTTAATTGTTTTAGGCATAGTAATGACGTCATTCGGTATCGGATCGTGCGATACTTTGAGTCCAAATTATCGGGTATCGGTATCAGAACAAAGCGTCATGTATCGGAGATCCCTAGTCGAGAAACACCGGTTTACAAATCGTAAACTTACCTCCTGTGGCTTTCCGATGGGACGATGGCCCTCCTCGAAATCTCGGCAATCTCATCTTCCGTCACACTCTCGTCGAACGTCACCGAGCCTACGTCACTGAGGTCGTGACCTTCGCTTGACCTCTTGATGACCTTGTCGCGCTTCTTGGCGCCTTTCGGGCTGGGCGCCGCGTCAATTTCCTCAGAGATTGATCTAAAAAATAAAAAATAAATAAGAAAATGTTTGGGTTTCGTACTTGGAAAAGGGTGTAGGGCGGATTTTATTGTATTTTTACTGATTAAGCACTATAAATCAATTTCTTCCCAAATGAATCTTTAAAACAAATGTGAAAAAATGAGTAAAGTGTTTAGATTTGTGCCTTGGTGAAAAGGGAGTTAGAGGTTTTTTATTGATTTTTAGACTGGCTCGGCACTATATATTTATTTGGTGAAACCAGGTGCTTTCGGAAAGTCTATTACGCAAATGGGTCATATCTTTTAACTTTGCGCATTGTTGTAAGTCATTTATGACTTGTTGAAATGTGTTAGCATTCTATTACTTGCGGCCAAACTGCCAAATGTCAGTGAGCACATGGTGCCTTGACTTTTGTAGTTTTGACTTTTGTAGTTGTCCGTACAGCAGTTGGTGTTACTACCTTGTCACGGTAGGAAACCGCATTGCTATTTATGTGTTTAGCAATGATACAATCTTATAATCTCTTAAAATATTTGAGCTATTGCCATATCTATCGGCAAAAAATATCTAACGATAATTTTATCCCAAATACATTTCATTAAAGACAAATTTTTTTATTTAAGTATGTCACTCTCAGTCATTTTTATCATGCAATACCTATCAAAACCTAGTGCTACTTAAAATGACTTTAATTATATAATTATAATCCAAAAATAATTAATTTGTTATCCAAGTAAAGACAACTTAAAAAAAATAAACTAAAAACAAAAAAATAACTTGAAAAATAGATAAACAATAACTTACAAGTTATCAATTCGCTCCCAAAAAGTATTCCCAGTATAAAAAGTATAACATGAATAATTCACCAATATTTTTTATTTTGTAATGCATTTTATCCAACAAACAAACTTAAAAAAATCAGTCTCACACCTGCTCGTGTCATCATCGCGCCCCATCTCAAAGTTCAAATTCTCTGAGATCGACTTGGACGACCCATCCTCATCAACATGTCTTCCTCCTTTTCCAAGAATCTCCTCCTGGATGCTTCCGCTATCCTCCGGACCCTCGGAGTGTCGCACGGATGTTGTGCTGTGCTCAGAGACGATCGACGGGGGACTTCTTCTTCGATCGTGCTTTGATTCGTCGCGTTTGTTATCCTGGCGATGGGGAAGCGAACTGTCGAAGGTGGTAGAGTAGGAGCGGCTGGTCACAGGAGTCCTGAAGGAAAAGTTTGTTTTTTGTTTTTTTCCACCTTTTTAGACCTTTCTTATTCTTGTTAAAATCAATGAAAAAATGAAATTTTATTAAAAATCGGCATTTTTTATGTCCAAACAGCTTTACTATTTGTTAGTGCCTAAAAAATGTAAAAAAGAATAACTATTTTTTGTTTAAATCTTGTTAATCAGTTTATTTCGAAAGCACTTGCAAAATATTCTTTAATGATAAAATTTGAGCAAAGTTTCATTTATTTTAAGTTTCTTGTTCCTTTTAAACACAAAAAATCTATTTTCGTATTTGGAATTATTGCCAAATATAAAATTTTATGAAAAAAACAAAAAAAACAAAAAACAAAAAAAAAACAATGGTTAATATTGTTTTCTTTAAAATGTTAGATATAATTGAATATTTAGGTATAAGAGCAGAAAACCTGTAATAGAAAAAAAAATATTTTTCTGTTATATATATATTTTTTTTTAAATATATTTTTTTTTATCTTGTCATAAAAGACAATAAAAATTAAATAAATATCTAAGATAAACGCTTGGTAAAAACACAAGTTTTACTTACTTTGATGAATCCGACGAGCTACTGTAGGACTTATCGGACGATGTTGTTGTGTAGTCGCTGGTTGTGTGCTTCTTGTACGAGGAAGTAGGGTATGAGGACTTTCTCTGTTGGGCCTGAAGCGATTTCAGCGTCTCCTCCTAATGAAAATATTTTGTATTCATTCAGTATTTCTGTACATAAGGAATGTCTGATACTTGTTGTACAAAACATCGGATATCGGTATAGGATTAAAATGTAAAAAAATCGGACGTAACTAGTTAAATTTCGAGTGAACTTGGTTTTTGTGTTATTTTTTCGAAAAGCTACCTCAATCTAATCTTTCAAAGCAATTTTAAACAAGGTTATCATAAAGTTGGACAAGGTAAAAGCAGCATCGAAGTAACGAAAAAAACTCATTGGGTACTTTATTATACTATAGCATTGGTTTGGGGTCACCTAAACCTTTAATGGGGGCGCCATCACTCACCAATTCCGGGCTTAGCATTAACATAAGTGGTTAAAAAAAGAAAAACAAGCACATTAGTATTTTTGAAGACACTTAAATTAAAACCAAGCACAAACGTTAGAAATAAGCACTGAATGGTAACCCTTGCTATAGGCATTAGGCAGCCTGCACGGCTAGTGTAAATTACCTGTAATTTGAGCGCCATCTGTCCCTGCTTGAGCACGAAGTCCTCCCTCTCTTTGATGTCCTTCTCCTTCCTTCTCGTTTCCTCCTCCTGGCTCCTCTTACTCGCCTCCATCGCTTCCTCCTTGGCGCGAGTTGTCAGTCGATCAACTTCCATCTGATGCTGGAGCTGCCGGGACTAGAAAGACACATGAAGTTGTTGAAAAGAGGGTTTTTGGGGGATCGCTAATATAAGTAACTAAAACTAAGTAACTAGAGCAGCGGTTCTCAACCTGTGGGCCATGTAACCTTTTGAAGTGGGCCACAGACCAATTTTAGTTTCATTTAAGTCACTATACCTAATTTTACAGGAATATTGGCTTGGGGAGGAATTGATAAGGAATGTAAATGAAATGTAAATTTATTGTTCAGAAGCAAGTACCTCACTAATGCGCGGTTGAATAAATAAGCTGTTTTAATATATGCTCCGCTATTTTTTGTTCTAAACCTTTGTTATAGTTTGTGCATTCATAAAAACTTATTGGGCCACAGAATTTTTGTACAACGAAAATGGGCCACGAAAGAAAAAAGGTCGAGAACTACTGAACTAGAGATACTGTACACCGTGACAGACTAACACAGTGTTTCTCAGCCTTCTATGTATAGCGGCGCCCCTATAAGATTTTTTCGTAGGTTATTAACTAGAATATCGCAATATTGACTTTCAACTGATGCAGCTGACGGGACTGGAATGATATGTGAAGTGGCTGAATATGGTGTTTATTAGGATCGGCAAATAAAAGTTAAACTAGAGATATCAGGGGCGCTTAGCGGCCGCTTCACGTATCATTGTTTGTAGTTTTGTTTACTGGTTAGCGTTACACGTAGCTTGTTTTAGTTCATTTTAGTCTTGGATGTATTTTATTTATTTATTAATGCTGCAGCTGACGGGACTAGAACGTGAAGTAAAGTTTGTTATTATAGAGTGTTTATTAGGAATCGGAATTTTCTTTTAAATAAAAGAATCTGCCTCAATTCTTAATGATGTCTTTGGTATCTCATCGAACACGTTTTGTCGAAAATACAGGGTATCGGGTAAAAATTAGACAAGTATAATAAATAAGTGCAGTGCTAATGATTTGCGGGATATTATGACGATATTTGCTTCTGCGCTTGGTTTATATTTTGATATATTTAATAAATATTTGATTGGCACCGATATCACCATTTTCCAATCGGCAATCGGATCCGTTCCGATGGGAAATTTCCTCAATTTGTAAAGTAAAGTGATTTTTGTCGAGATTTCGTTTTTATTCGAAGTCACAATTTGCCGTTTTAGATTGTAAACATTGAAACAGAGGCTGCGGAGTCAAAGTGGGATTTGGCGGAGTCGGTTTATTTTTTTGTAGTCAGACTCGGGACTTGAAAAAAAACTACGTAAGACTAGTCAAGTCCCGCAACGCAGTCCTAATTGTACACCGGTAAGGCTATAACAGAATGTTGTAAAGGTGAAATAACATATCGTGGAAATATTTACCAAGCACGTCATGTGTATGACCGACCCTATTTGTGAGTTGCTTTGTAACTGACCTGTAATATCTGGGCAATCGAGACGGTCTCCTGTTGCGCCATAGCCACCGCCTGTGTTCTTTCCGTCCCAGTGAGTTGGTTCATTGTTTCGTCAATTGTCTCGTATCTGTTGATCTCTAGCGCCAACTTGTGCTCCAAAACGGCCGGCGAAAATCTGAGGCTGCCTTGGCTGGCAACTGGTAGGTTCACCACTGAAAAAACAAACGTTGTATGTTTAACCTGGTGTATTGAGATTTCTATGCTCCCAGGAACCTTATAACATCAGATCGGTAAAAATATATTTGCCAACAGAAAAAATTTAAAAAATTAGAATTCAGGTTGACAAAAATATGTCTGACAACTTAACTAAATAAAAAATAAAAGAAACAAATATAACATCAGGTAATTTAGACCGTTAAATTAATTTAGACATGTTAGTTGAGTTCTAAAAAAGTGTTCAACTTCACAAATCAGAACGAATCAAAAAAGATTGTTCAAAAAATGATTTATCTTGGACACAAATTGAACTATTGCTCGCTAAGGTGCAAAATACCAGGAAGTATAGTTAAAAAAGACCAATCGATCAATTGAAAAAATAGTTTTTTTTTTAAATAGTTAGTTGACGTGCAAATTGTAATCGGAACCTGTAAAGCATATATCCGGTAAAATCTTAAAACCATATATATTTATAATATCAGGAAACATAAGAAATAACACGAGTCTATCGGTTCAGTTAAAAATACTCATAAACTGAAAAAACAGGTGCAATTCTCTTAAACAGCAATACCAGCAGAACTTACGGTAATCAAGCATCACGCTGTATAACTTCCTAAAACCCTTAAACCTAATAAAACAAGCACAACAAACCTGGAGGCATGAGATCATCACTGACGTCCATGCGGCTATCGTCCGACACCACATCCTGCCTGGCGCTGTCCGCTACTTGGTCCCTGCGCAGCGACTTTGACCAAGTGATGAGCGCCTTCGGGTCGTACGAGGACGACTGAAACCTCTCGGAGCTTTTCGAGCGATTTGCAGAACTGGGTGAGCGCTGGGTACGGGAACTGCTCGAAATGGATGACTGGTGCGATCGGGCGCTGTGGACCTGCGGTGCCGGTTCCACAGGATCCAAGGCCTCGGATTTCGATAAGTTCCGGCGTGAGCTACTTGGAGCACTAGAGGCGCCGGTCGAATTAAAGTCGTCGTCGTATTTTTCGGGCTGGGTGCGGTTTATTGATGACGATGAGCTTCTGAGTGGAATTTCTTCAATACTGAAGTCGAGTGGTGGTACCGGGGCGTCCCCTTTGGGGGTGACTGACCTAGCACGATTTGCATCTGTATTAAAAAGAAGAATTGTTGTAATCGTTAAAAATCTGTAAAATTTGGTAGAGCTTTTGGTACAAAAAAGTGTTTTTTGAACAACTTTTTTTTTACTTTTTTTATTGCTTTACCACAAAAACAACCGAATTGAAAAACAAACAGCAACTGTTTACCATGGAAAACATTAGGGTGACAAGTTATTTAACTCACACCAGGTTTAAAGGTGAAATAAGGCGTTCGTCAATCAGGAAAAATGCTTGGGTTGAAATCTTAGTTATAATTAGGTAAGGCGAAAATTAAAAAAAATAATTAGGTAAGGGTTAGCGAAAAACAAAAATGAGAAAAGTGAGGTAAATATAAAGTCCATCTATTTAAAATAATGGACTTAATAAAGTATTTTGTTTATTTTAACTTTAACACTCAACAAATTAAAGTGTTTATGAAGCTAAACAACAAGTCTAATAAACATCGGACTTAAGCCATCAGATCGAAATTAGACAACGTCGGAATAAAACCAAAATAGGACTAAAACCAAATAGTCGGCCCCTTATCCGTCGAAATAAGACCTAAATGGTCAGAATAGGGCCTATAGAACCATTTACACTCTGTAGATTAAAGTGTTTGCAAAACCTATAAGAATACAACCTTCCACCGCGGGAGCAGCAGGGGCAGGAGGAGGTTTGTAGGATGCTCCGTTATCCTGCTCCTCGAAGTCTCTCCTGCTCTTCTGGAGCTTGAGGTACTTGTGAGCGAAGAGGTTGGGGATGCTGTACTTGTCTCCGTCCCTCCGCTCCCAGGGAGCCTTGGATCGCTCTTCCTCTTTCCTTCTCTCAGCCTCATCTTCCTCTTTCCTCCTGCGATCCCGATCCGAGGAGGAGAGCTGGGGGTGGAGGCGCGACTTCAGATCTGAGAGAGAATTCATGTCATTGGTGAGGAAATTGCAAGAAAAGCTCAAGTTGCTTAAAACTCCTATTAGGTTGCTTGAAATTTGACCGCTTTAAGTGCGTAAAACTACTTTAAAGTTGCCCAAAACTGCTATAAGGTTACTGAACACTTATATCAGGTTGCTTCAAATTACTTTTAAATTGCTTGCAAGTTGCTTAAGACTGCAGTCCGGTTTATGAAATTCGCATAAGTTAAGTCTCAAATTGTCTAAGAATAGCAAAGCTACACTTTTAAGTTGCTTACTAGTAACGAAACGATTGGCGTTTGCATTTCAGATGTGTTTTATCCATTTTATTTTGGCTGTAACCTGTCAGACAGCTCTTTTATCTGTCAACACACCCGTGCACTGAAAACCACTTTAAAATGTTGTTTTCCGTTGAGAACTTGGTATTTCAATGCAATTATATAATTTATATAAATAAAATTATATAAAACTAATATTATGGTTAAAGGTACAGATTCTGGGGTTCACCATATTTCAGGGATGGCAAACCTTTTCTTCGCGCGGGTCAAAAACACGACCTTATCCTTACAAAATGCACAAGTGGGTCATACTGTATATTTAAATATGGCATATGCTAATTTTAGGCGAAAGTGTTATTGTTTGGGTTGGTAATTCAAGGTTTTTGGACGATTTCCAAATTCGGATTTCCACGAAAATTAAGAACCTAAATAGTTAACAAATGCTGCAGCATTTTTATGGGATTACAGGAGTTGAACAGAAAGTACCAGGGTTTTCAGAAATTTTAATCTTGGAGCTCTTCACTTTCCTCCCTTTCGCCACGCGTTACGTTTCACAGCGATAAACAAAATGCTTGTATTTGTCAGGTTTTTCTGCACACATTTGTTGAAGTGTAGTTAATGTAGGCCTTTTGGGCAGCCCTAAATTGAACAGTGAATTGTTTTTTTACATTTATTCTTTGCCGAAGATGATATATAACATTTCGGTATTTCTAGAGAGACAAGTGGTGGGTCATTGAAAATCTGTGGCGGGTCAGTGGTTCGCCATCCCTGCCATATTTTAAAGTTTTACAATTTGGGCTTGGGGATTTTAACTTGGTCGATTAACCACTCAGTCTAATGACAGCGGTTCGGAGGGAAACATACAAATGTGAATTATTCTTAATTGATTTAACTCATCTACTTTTTATATTAGGCTTCTATTAATGTAAGGCGAAAAACAATGCTTACATGTTTGGAGCACAATGGTTAAAGGTTGTAGCAAGACGTGGTAAGAATATCAAAGCTTATACAGAAGTAGGGAGCATTTTGATGTCGAAAAGCCTGAAGGGTTCCTTCCAAGAAAATTTCAATGCCAATTCGCAACGTTATATTCTGCTTTAGAAAAAAACAAACCAACCAACCTTGCAAGAAATCGGTTCCATCTGAAAACAATTGCTTGTCTTCATCCTTCATGTGGTCCGCCCATGTGGAAGACCTCGAGCTGCTTCCGGCGCAAAACTCCTTCCTTGTTAGGTCCTCCATGATCTCGTGCACAGAGCGATCCCTTGGATCCAAGGTGGAAGAGCTGTTGCTCCTGGAGGAATGAGGGTTGTGATCTTCATCTTCATCTTCTTCGTGTCTTGTTGATTCCAAAATAGTTTTGCCACTTGGCAGTTCCCAAGTCTCCAAGGCATGTCTGGTTAAAAAACATTAAGAAAGAAGGTAAGAATTGATAATAAATTGCAAAGCTAAAACGGTTTGAGAATATCGACATAATGCTTGTATCAAAATGTCTTAAAGATAATGTGGATCTACAGGCTTTGCAATCGATTATCAAGCTACATTACGGATCAGTGTTTAGCAGGGGTTCTTAAACTGGGGTCCATGGACCCCTTGGGGGTGAACTAGTTTTAGGGGGTCCATAAAGGCCTAATTGAAATATTAGTGTATATTTTAAAAGTTTACAAGAAAACAGTTTAATTAATATTAAAACGGATTTGCACTGTATGTATTTAGACTCCATTTCACTTTCACATTTTTTGACCGAAATCAGCAGAAATTTGTATTGTGACGTCATTTTATGACGTCATTTTTGAAGTTTTGTTACCCTACCGTGATCCACGCAAGGCCCAAAAAAAATGTTAGGGGTCCGCGGTCAAAAAAGTTTAGGAACCCCTGGTGTATAGTGTACCCAACTAACCCGAAGTAAAAATGAATATTTAAAATATACAAAGGTTGCGAAACTTAAGTTCATGTACCCTCGCTACTAGGCAAGATAAATTATTGGGGAAGGGAGTGAATTTGCATTGCCCAATAAATCTCTTACTAGTTCCATCTTACTGCTGTAGATACTGTTTTAATTGCCTTTAAGTTTAATAAGGCGTTTGTGTGTATTGTTTCTCAAACAGATTGAATTTTGACTCTGTATACAAACATATATAATGGGTAAAATCTGTTTTAATATATAAAGTAACGTTAGTCTAACCTGCTAAATCTCACATTACACTTTATGTCAAATAAATCTTAGTCCACCATAAGGTGTGATAAATTAAGGTTAGACAAAACTTTAAAGTGACAATCAAGAGAAAAATTAAATAAAAAAAAATACTTAAAAATTTTATGCGCCTAAAAAAACTCCATAAACGTTAAATCACGGTAAAAATATCCAATACGCAAAACATATGCTAACAATTTCATAAGCCCAAACAAACTCCCGTGAACGATAAATCAATGATTACAGTTCGTCCACCTGACAGCATGGCCTTTATAGGCAGCTTGTATCTTGGTCGACGCTTCGTTTTCCTGCTGGATTCTTGCGCTGTTGAGGGCATGATCCCTCGTGTTGGCAACCCCGGGGTAGGAGTCGTCCAGGTCTGGGTGTATCCGGGGTGAATAGCGCTTGTCGGAAGGGGAGGGGCTGCTGTGCCGTGAAGTGCCAGGCAGACTGTGGTGTAACACAAGGTAGAAATGTTGCACTGAGGCTGAATATGTGATATTTGCAATCATTTTGAAGCTTGCAAGATAAATGTCGACTTCAATTTGTGATCATTAAGTGCAGAATACTCTGACAAAGGTAGTTATTCAGGTCAGACAATATTCATAGTTTTATTTGTTTTATTTTATCTTTTAATGTCTCTGACTAATACTAGTATTTATACTGTTGCATTGTTTTTAAGATATTCTGACGACGCCTTTGACGGCGAAATATTAACATCTGTACACTATTCTTCTGTTACAAGGGAAAAATAAAAAATATAGCATCTGTTTATACGATGGAATATGTAAAAGAAGATTAATGCGTTTAAATTATTGTTACGAAAAATGTAAACAAGAGATCCCAGTCGTTCATTACAATGAAAAAAACAACAAAATAATAAATGTTTTGGGTCAATTAAAATTACCGACAATGAAATTGATAAATTGAATGATTTTAAAGTTTAAGTAAAAAATTTACAGGAAAAAAAAAAAAAGTACAGGAAAAAAATCCTTTATCCAGTTTTTTACGAACATACTTCACATGATAAAAACTCGTTTTAGCATTCAATTCAAAAAAATATTATAGTCTTAAACATCATAAAAAATTCCGCATGTGTTTCATACCCGGTAGTGGATCGCAGATGCTTCTCGTAAGGATTGTAGTGCGAGAGGTCGCTGTAAGACTGCACAGGGACACCAGAAGGTCGATCGATCAATTGCTGCGCCTGCTGAGCTATTCTTTCCTGTAATTCATTTAACACAGTAGGTCGTGTCATGGCATGATTAAGGTTGCATTGCGGGTAAGTGTAAAGAAAATGTGTTTGGTTTGTTGTATTGCTAAAACCTGGGCTACAGCATTATACAAACACAACCGGTCAAGTAACTATAGTTAAAGGACACCTCTCTTGTATTGTATTTCTTTCTTTTGTATTTTTAGAATAAATTGTTTTTTTATCAAAGCTATTAAAGTGTTTTATTATTAATCAGTTAAACAGTGTAACTAATATAATCGTTCTTTTCATTTTAACAACTAAATCATTAGCTGGTTTTAGACATTTATCATTACACAGAATGACGTGAAAATTTTACCACATAATCACAGCCGTCAGCCAGGCAAACAAAAGAGAATATATTTTTCCTGGACAAGTTTATATGGTCAAATTATCACAGTAGTTTGATAATGAACTGGAAAGCCAAAAGGTCTAGTAGATGGACATAATCTTGATTGAGTCGTTTCGATCCGAGCTTGTATCATCTTCAGTTAATGTTGCTTTTATGATGTCGATCTACTCGACCTTTTTGGCTTCGCAATTCATTATCAAGCTACATTACAGATTTGTGCATAGTGTACCCATCACAGTTGTTTGTTTGAAATTAGTGTACACAAAAAATCGCAAACTGTCGCACCTAGGAGACGACGCGTAGGAGATAGGTACAAGGTTATTCCAAGCTCTCTTACAAAATTGCTAAAAAATGTGAATACTTTGGTTTTAAAATTACCACCAGAGTCTGAGCAAACCTGAAGAAGGTCCGATTTGGCCTTGATGGCTGCAATACGATCGACTTTCTCCGATTCCATGAGGCCGTATAGCTTTGGAGAGCCGGGATTGCTCCTGTGTTGGTAGGCGGCACTTTTCGGACTTTTGTAATCGCCGCTCAGATCAGCAACTGTGAGGTTACCGTCTGTACGGGGTGACTGTTTGGGTGAAGGAGAGAGATTGGACGTCGAATTGGCGTCGTCTTCGTTGAGGTATTGGTCGAGTTTAGACATGAAGTCGGAAACTTTGGTGGTTTTCGGTTGAGCTTCGCTCTCGAGCGAGTCGTGCTGCTTTATGCTGCGATATCGGTCGAGTTTGTCCAGAAATGAAGCGATTCGCGCCTCGTACCTAGTTTTGTTAAGGCATATTGGGTTTAAGAAAAGGGAAATTCAAATTGGGGGCATCTGTAAAATGTTGCCTATTTATATATATATATATATGCAACTTAACTTGATGGTATAAATGTATATATATCATGATTGTTATGAATGATTGTAATCAATAGTAAAAAAAAAACTCGTTTTTACAGCAAATTTGTTGCGTAAATACCTTTAAAAATTTTTACATACGAAATTGCAGATAATCTTTTGTTAAAAAGATTAAAAGTTTTGGGAATAATTTTGCAGATTTGGCAAAGGTTTAAGAAAATAAGTAAAAATATATATTTTATCCTATAAAAGTTTGGAAAAACTAAAAAATTAAATTTAGGAAAAAGATTTGGTATTCTTGTATCTAAAATTACACAAATGTCATTGAGAAACAGCACGAAAACTTTGCTCACCCGACTGCGACAGGATTTTGCCGGGGAGAGTTAAAAGATGAACCAGGATCTTTGGTGAAAGTGTCCTGAAGTGACTTTCCACTTCGTCCTTCAGTGTTGCCTGAAAATTAAATATTTAGTATTAAAATTTTAGGGCCTACATGACTTTTCCATTTTAGTTTATAATGGACATTTTTTCTCATGTCGTTTAATATATCACCATACGACTAGGGTTCACTATGCACGGATCTGTTGTGTAAGCTTAATAATGGCTTGCAAAGCCAAAAAGGTTGACTAGATCGACGTCATCTTAATTTGGACGTTTCCATACGAGCTTGTATCATATTAAGTTAATGTGACTGAAAAGCAATTCAAGCATCGCGGAACGCAATTTTTATCATTTCTGAGCAATGTCTTAATTAAGATAATGTCGATTTATATTCGACCTTTTTGGTTTGAGAGTTATTTTGAAACATACAACTACTTTAATTTAATTAACAAATCTTAAAAAACAAAAATAACGCATTATTTGAAAAAAATAATGACCGTTAGAATAACGTAGAACCCATACGAATTTTTTTCACAATTAAGTGGTCTATAATTACCCTTTTCATAAATTAAATAAGAAAATGAATATAGAAAAGTACCTTGCATAGAAGAGGACAGCAGCTGTTTCCTTCGCTTTTCCTTCTGTCGTAGATCGAGTTCGTTAAGTTGCTTCATCCTTCGTTCATTCGCCTCTTGTTCCTGCTTCTTGGCTTCGGCGAGTCTCTTTTTTCGCTCTGCCTTCTGCCTTGCCATGTATTGCTGCACCTGACTCTGGTTGTAGTGACGGACCTTCTTGATTGGCTCTGTGGAAAAAAACGGCATATGTTTTCAATGTTGAAGTCAGTGTTATAATGACATGTCACTGTATTCAAATGACTTGACTTGGACTTAATTCCTAAGTCACAAATCTTTGGTTGGATTTTTTTTAAGTTGAGCTATTTATTTTAATTTTTGCACATAAGACAATCTGCTTGCTATATGTAATTTTTTGTTGACTTACTGTTAAACTGTGGAAAATTTAGTATCGTTGGGTTGGGTTGCTGACTCTAGTTTACATTGGTATAAACATATTTTTAAATTATTTGTGTGCTGCATTGCATAATAATTCTTTTTAAAGAGATATGTGATCTATTAATTTATTCCTATACAGATACCTGTTATGTTAGACAAAAACTATAGGACAGATCCAATCCGATAGCAAATTACCTTATTACCATGGCCCAATAAGCAAAAGGGATCAAATTAAAAAGTGCAAAGGCAATTTTATTTTGGTTGTTGAGCAAAAAATGGCATTTATATCAGATCGGCATCAATATCACCATAGTAGGTACTTATATTGCCATTTGATGCAAAACCATGGACTATAAAAAAATGAACATTAAGAAAACAAAAATGGCTTCACTTAGAGTAGTGGTTCTTCATCGATGGGTAGTTATCTTAAAAAGAATAATTTTGGGAGATGCTAACTTTTTTTTTTGTTAAACATCATGAAGTAGTGTCCTACCTTTTAAAAGTAGCTTAATGAAATACAAGGCTAATAAGTTTTGCAATGAAAATTAGTTTACTTAATTATTGACAAAGAAAGTTTAACCTTGTTTCGAAGTACAAGCTTTAAATTCAATAAAATATTTTTTATGTTGTCAAGACTCTACCCAAAATAACATATTTTCGTAAATCAAACTTCAAATTTATCAAAACTGCAGCCTTGAACAAATAGTTGTAGTAAACGCTATTCAAAACTGATATTTGTTCAATTTACTACAGACCGATTTGAAGTGGGTTGCTATCTAGTAAACCAATCGCTTCAATCAATCAGTTGTCAAAATATTTACCTTTCTTTTCAGGGGATGTTTGTTTAGCTGTTCCAGGCCGTTTCTTCATTTTGGACTTGGCTGACTTTTTCGGACTCTTGGTTTTCGACTCTTCCCTTTCCGAGTCTGATCCGTCTGATGAGGACGTCGAGGATTGAAGATCATCGAGGATTCCTCGGACATTTACCGAAAGAACTTCTGGAATTGGAACATGAGTTTGGTTAAGATATAAACCAGTGTTGAAAACATGTCATTTTGAAATGATTAAGTCCCAGTCAAGTAATTTGTAAAATACCTTAAATCCAAGTCTATTTGAAATTTGAATAAATAACAAGACAAGTCCAAGTCCAGTAATAATTAGAGCAAGTCAATTTCAAGTGAATTTCTTGTCAAAAATAAAACGTTAACCTATTAAAATTGGTAAACAAATCATATATGAGCAATAACTCCAATAAAATATAGCAAAAACGAAACCCATAGCAAGCAAATTGTTTTATTTGAAAAATTTAAATAAATAACAAAGTTTTATTGAAAAAAAGGATATAACACTTGAATGTAAACCAAGATATTTGGCACAATGACCTAAGTGCAAGTCAAGTCATTTGTCTAAAAGACTTCAGTCAATGTCAAGGTATTTGAAAACAGTGACCTTCGTGCACTTCAAGTAATTGACTTAAAGCCATTATTACAGCACTGATATAAAAGGCTGCTACCAGGCATGACATTTTACAATAGCCCCTCTGGTAATTTTTGGATTTCACCCTTAAAAGGCTACAAGTGGAGACAACAAAAACCATTTCCAGAGGGGCTGTTTTTGTACCATTACATTTTGGGCTAAAATAGAACAAGATGTGGACAAAATTATAGTGCTAAAATTTAGTCAAGCTGCTCAAGTTAGACAATTGAATTTTAATTAAATAATTCAGTTGTTAGGTACCTGGGAAACAGGGTGAGTTTTCATCACATTTTTTTAAAGTTATAATCTTCAATCAATTAATGAAAAATTATCACCATAACTTAAAATTTTCAAGTTAGCGTTTTTAAGGTGAAATCCAGGCAATAAAAAAAAAAAAAAAAAACTTGCTTTAAATAATTTTGAAGTAAGGATATTTAAAATATAGACAATTATATCAATAAAGTTGCAAATAAAAGGAGATGTTTGTTTTCTTAAAGGTTAACATATGCATTTGAAATTTCATTTAATCTGTTTTAGGGAAGTGTTTACATTTCCATTATAATTGCAGCAAATGTTTCCATTCAAGTCTAATGTTTCGAGTAAAGTAATTTTAACGAGCCAGATCCATTATTGGCCAGTAAAGAAAAGTAAATAAGGCGGTTTGTACGAGCCATTGAAAAACACAATCGGTGGGCCAAAGCAGGTCTGGACTGGAGAAATCTCGCCAGAGCGATTGTGGAGATTATGGCCGGTGGATAATGGCACTCCTAAAGCAAACAAGTCAAACTTGTGTTTTCAATTTTGTCCGGGCCACTCTTAATGGGTCGACTTTGTGTAAACGGCCTCGAGCGTTCTATTGATACTGTGTAAAGGCCATAACACACTGGCACAAGCACGAAATCAGTTACCGGAGGTTTAATACACAACATACTAAGGAACTTTTCCCAAATAATAAAGAGTAGAGTCGTACAATATTGGCATTGTGTCTTGGTATGTCTTGACACACACAATAGGGGGTGGTGAAGGATATTTATCCAAAATTTAATTATTGAAATTATACAATTACGGTTGAATATACCGTTGAGGCATTGTATCAATTGAAAAGTTGTTCTGTACATTTAATCAAAAACATGGCCTAAAGAACAATTTTCAGTTGATTCAATGTGGCATTGCGTATTGACAGAAGTTTACCTAAATAACTGAAAAAATAAATAAGGGATTTTGTATTTACAGTCTGACCTAACACAATCACAGTAGAGGATTCATGAACTGTTTTTAGCCACAATGAAATATTGAAATTATGGATCCAAGCTATGGATCCCCTTATTTTAAATAACAGCTGCAGCAATGCATTTGTACAAGGTTCAAAAAGGCAAAAAAACAAAACAAATATACATAAATAGCTATGTTTTACCCAATGACCAAATATGCTCGATAAAAAATACACATGGAGTACAGAATTTAATCTGCAGTATTTAAAATAAAAGCTTATTTAAAATTGAGTTTACTTTGTTTCCTAGAAACAGGAAGCACTCATGCCACTCATAAACAACACCACTATTAATCAGGCTATATTAGTAATGTAAATAGAATCTAGTAACCAGACTAATTGAGAAACAATACCTGGCCTATCCTCGTTTGCAAAAACGTCGGCGTTGTTAGTCGCATTTGCCAAATTTTCTGCGTCTAAGCCATCAGCGGGGGCACCTGAAAGGGAATTCACCTCTTCAGATACAGCGGGGTTAGGCGTGGGGTTAGTAGCCACGTTGGGCACCGCAGAAGAGGCGTTGCTGCTGTTGCAAGAAACAGCCTCTGATTCTTGCTCTTTTTCTGCCAAACAAACAGACAGCCATGCAGAAAAGTAGCAAAAAAAAATGCAAAGCCGAAAGCATGGTAGACTTTTTTACACCCATTAACACCAAGCAATTACCACCACTTACAATAAATAAGTGAAAACAATCTATAAGATGTATATTGATTGTTTTAGTACATATCTTGCAATGTACACGGTTAATGTTTTTAGATCACTTTCCTAATTAAATAAAAGTGTAAATCCAAAATTGATACATACTAGCAAACTAAAATAAAGTGCATTTGTAAAAAAATGATTAAGTTAAATAAACAATAGCTTTTCACCAATTTTAGTTATCGCAAAACAGAAAGCGAGCAAGATAAGCTGGAAAAAAAACACAGAATAAAGGAGCTACATGCAACCCTTACAAATCCATGAAAATTAAATTTTGGTAATGGCAAACTCAATGGATTAAATAAACGCTGTTTTACATTGGAGTAATGTTGTATAAATCTTTTTAATCTTTAAGATGAAAGTTAACTTAAGGTGTCTGCGTTAACAGTAGTATAGAATAAAACTTATAAATATTTTAATATTAAATAAGCTGTCAGCTGTAGTTTGATTGATGACCACCTATAGAGCCAGCAGGTTTAAACAGGTATATATCAAGCTTTATTTAGCAAAGCAGTTCAATAGAAAGTTGGGCTAATACGGAGAGGATGTTCATTGTTGATACACCATTTAAGGGTTCATAGCAGTTAATCAATGTACTTGAAACGCCCAAAACGATGCCACTAATGTTATGTGATATATTTTATCAAATCGAGATTCTAGGTAGAACATAAATAAAATTACTATAAACTAGATAACAATTTTTTGGTTTAAATAGCATTTGAACACATATTTAAAATAATTCTCAGTCAAGTGAACTAACTGTTGATGGTGGAAGCATCAACCAATTCATCATAATATCTTAAATCATAGTCGGTTAAATTTTAGCTAGCCAAGCTCTTATAACAGGGTATCCTAATAAAAGGCATGCATAATGTAAAAAAATCTTTACTATAACAAAAAATATTGTGTGTGCAAATACATAAATCATACATTATAAAAAAATCAATATGGTGTAAACATGCAAATATGTACATCATACATGTATAAAAATATCATAATAAAAAATACGGTGTAAGGAAGTTTGTAAAATATTAATGAAAAATAAGGCTGATGCAAATATGCACATAATAAGCAATGCATGGAAAATCAAATCCCTTTCAGGCTTATCTAGCTCAAATAAATAAACATTTCGAGTAAAGTTGTTTCACTCAAACCTTTGGCAAGACTTCGTTGTTTGTCCTTAGTGGGAGGAGAATGCTGAGTCGGGGCAACTGGGGCTTTCTTTTTGGGCATGGGACCGAGAATGGCTTCGGCTACCCTCTGACCCTCTCGCCATGATGAGGGGGTTATAAGGGACTTCTTATGCACCACATTGTCCGGCTGAATTTTGCCTTTAATTTGGGAAACAATTTGCGTTTAGAGAAAGTGATGATGATGATTAAGAACGTAAAGTATAGATAGCGATCAACACTGGAATATTTTACAAAGTGACACTCTCAGATGATAAAAAGGAAATCTTTGGGTTAAATAGTTTAGAATATGCCTTTAACGAAGGAATTTTTGACATTTGGTGTTTAGCCTATAACACTAATTAGTGAGTTGCTTAGCAGCTACGTCAAATATATTAATTGAAGATATGTGAAGTCAAAGTCTGCAAATCACATTTAGCAAACTTGAATGTTAATCAAGGAAAAAACATTTCGTTTATTATAGAAATGTGGGGTCTGTACCTATTTTTCGTACTGGTTTTCCTTTCGCTGTGCGCTTTTCTTTTTTCCCTGCAGCTTTTGACATATTTGAAGTGTCAGCACTTTTGAACAAACCAGTAGCAGCTAAAAGTGAGTTCAAATTAAAATATTTTATTCATGTATAATGTATTTTATAAACATTGTCTGAAGAATATGCACCAACATCTTATAAACGCTGCCATTTTTATCACATGGTTTATGAGAAAACCGGTTTTAGTCTATATATATTTCAACAGGTACTGCAAGGAATTCAAAGTTTAAACTTTGGCATTAACAAAATAACAACTTCAAACCTTTAGGTTTACTTTCTGGTCGTAATCTGGTGTTGCTTGTGGATTTCTTGCCATCCTCTCTCCAAACTTTGCCATCGGGAGTTCGAAGCCGAGTTTTTGCTGTGTTAAAGCCCTAAAACAAAAAACATTTAAGTAAAAAAGTAGACAGGACGACTGCCATAAAGTTTTTGCGTGGTTAAGGCCAAATTAACAAATAATTAAAATAAAAAGGCGGCAAGACACTTCTACGGCAAGCTTTTTCAGTGTTAAGGCCTTAAAAAAAACAATTTTAAACCTTTAGAAAAATCTTACCATAAAAATTACCCATAACAGAAAATTAAACTATATTTATAAAAAAACACAATTTACTAGATATTTTGGTGCAGGGGGACCAGCTGCGATTTTCCTTGTCAGTAGTCTGTTGGGTTCTTGGTGCTCGGAAGGATAAGCGATGGGATCTCCATCTTTGTGCAGAACCTTGCGACCGCTGAAGCTTCCTTGCAGAGAAGAAGGTGACCTGGAGGTAGACACTCTTTAAAATGGTGAAAAAAACAAACCAGCCTTTATAACTGTTGAAAAATACAATGTTTTAGTCGTTGTTATATTTGTCATGCTAGATAAACAATCTAATAGTCATATATTCATTGTGTAAGGTTTAATTTTTTAAATTAGCTTAATTGTGAAAAACGGTGCCCAGGAAAAATATAAAAATCAGGGTTTTGCCTAAAAAAGTTGCAAGGACATGGAACCTAGGCTAAAGTGACAAATGTTATATCTGTATGGTTTTCACTAGGATCGCTAAAATAACATTATTTTTCACAATATATTGTTGTGGCATCTCAGTATCTTTCATTTTAAGTGACTTGCCTGTTTTCTTTTTGCCTCCTTATCGTTTCTTTCAGCTTTGCAAGGCCTTCAGAATTCTCTTCCAGCTTTTTCTTTTGCTTCACAGCGTCGTAACGACGATGAGGTGTTTTTGACACTTCTGATTCCACGGAAATGTTGCCACCCACTCCCACGTCCAAGCCGCTAAGACCCATAAACCGGTCGGGATGTGGCCTGTAATCTGCCATTCTGGATGTGTTTTTCACAATTCTTGCGCTGCCCGCTTTGGTGAGGTCACGACCTGGTGCGGCAACTTTGACAGAAGGCTCGAAATAAGCGTCGTAGTTGAGCTCTCTAATGTCCGCTGGTCGGTCTTTTGGGGAATCGACGTTGCTCAACAGATCACCACTCGATAGTGGTTCCTCCATTAGTTGGGTGATCGGTTTTCTGTCCGAGGTGATTTGAAAGGGAAGGCTTTCGGTGTTTGAATCATAGTTTCTCAGCGATACTCTAAGGCTGTCGGCGTTGGTGAAGTCCCGAGCGGAAAATGAAATCGCTGGTGTTTCTGGTTGTCTTAGTGATGAGGTGGCGTGACCCAAGTGCGGTTGTCCGTGTTGAAGGCCTACAAATTATTATTTTTGTAAAATAAGAGTCAAACAGGACAATGCCAGAAAAAAAAATGCACATTTGATAAATATCAAATGAGAAAACTTTTGTTACTTGAGATGACCGACACTTGTATTTATGTGGATACCAGTAGTCAATATTATGGGCAAAAGGATTGCTGATGCAATATCAAATGCTATCATTACGACGGTCAAAGAAGCACAATTGGTCAAACTGAAACATGCAAATGTAATGATTTTCAAATTGGTAAGTAAAACAAAATTCAAAGCACTCGTTAAAACCAACTACGACTAAAATCCTTAAATTGTTTTTTGTATCAGATCAGCGCCAATACAACACTAGCATCAGATAAGTACTGGTTCTAGCGCTTTATATTGCGCATCGGGCCTGATTTGATATTACTGAATATCCCTATTGTAACTGTTACTTTTATTTTTTTGTCTTTAGTGCTTTGTGGAGTGTGATCCATTCAAAATATTTAATTTTGGAAATGTTATATATTATTTTGATTGCTGGCCAAAAATGGCCTAAGGTACTAATAACTTACTGTTACTTAAAGATGTAGGATCATGTCTTTCATGGTAAGAAACAAGCGGCTCTTTGAAACCAACTCTTTGGGAATGAGATAACTTTGAGGTTTGCATTGCTTTGCGCTGATCTGTTGAGCTCTACAAAACAAAGTACATCGTTTAATATATTGATAAATAATCGCTGGTCATGTAAAATAGAAATTCGATTAAAAATATACCTTACAGTTACACTATTCATTATATATACTATACACTATATATAAATATAAACAAAACATAATAGGACATGGAACCTAGGCTAAAGTGACTTCATATAACACTATATATAAATATAAACAAAACATAATAGAGTTAGCAAGGAGATAACTGCATAAGACTAGTAGGCAGACAACTATCAAAGCACCAACAAAACTTAACCTAACTTGTATTGACATTTAGTCAATCTAGAAAGTACGGCAGATCTTGACGAGGTTAAGCAAGTGCACAACACCCAATGTAAAAAAAAACTCTTTTGGTTATTTAACATAAGGGACAATCGAAATCAACATTAGTTTTTTTCAGGTCTGGGTTCAGTTTATTAAAAAAAAAAAATGCCATACTTTTCATTGTGGACCTTTATTTATTCTAATCGCCAACAAAGAATGAGAGAATATAATTTACATGGTGTGTCTTTAGCAATGTAAAAATTCAGTGTGAATTTCAATAAGTTTGGTTCCTAATGGCACATTACCTGCGCCAACAAACTTTGATTGTTCACATGAGGTGTCTCTTCTTCTTGTATGCGACGATCTAGGCGCTGTAACTGCAATTAATTAAAAAAATTAGTATATACTTTAATACAAACATAGCAATATATCAGCAGAACTTTATTATTTCTATGAATGTCTGAAAAAATTTTAAAGCATGTGCGATTGAATTATTAGCATTTCATGATAAGCTTGGATTGAAAAAAAAATGATATAAAAAAGACTGTGGTCTAAGAAATCGTACACAGCGTTCAAACAAATATTAAATCAACGCACAATATTTGGGTTAGGGTACGAGTTAATGTCTGAGTTTGGGTGTGTTAATCATTAATATATAATAATAATTGACCCACCTATTCCTAAATGCTAACCCACACCTCAACCCAAATGATGTAAATAATGCAACCTACCACAGATTTGGCATCGTTATATTTTTCCCAAACTCCTTTTAAGTCTTTAGTTAGCGCAGCATCTGCACCGAGCACAGCGTATGTTGGCTTTAAATCTGTCTCCATAAAGTCGCCAAAAAATGGCAGTTAACACACCAGACAATTAACCCTAGTCCTAAAATCCTTTTTTTTTTAATGAAAAATATTAAACAGGTGCAGAATAATCAGGTACAAATATTGCAGTATACCATATGATAAAAACACAACTGAAGTTGATTTTCATTTTTGCAAGAATAAAAAATGCATTTCAGACACCTTGTAATTGATACAGAAACACGTTTTTTTAGCTTCTCAGTCAGCACAAAATGTAAGCCACGTATGTGCAGAATTGATATATAAGTGCCAATCTTGGTATACGATTATTCAAATTAAAAGTGAATTAACGAAAGGTGGACGTTAATCCACATATTTCTAGATTTTGGGAATTGGGTTCTTTATCTGTACGCTAATTTTTTTAACACTTGGCGTTTATTTCTATTCTAAATTAAAAAAGCTGAAAAATATATATTTTTGAGTACAATATAGGCAACGGTAATGCTCTATTGTGCGCCCACTGAAAAAAAGCAAAATGTAATACAGATTTTCTAAACAACGTAAAGCACAATGTGCACTTGCAATGGTTGACTATTGCAGTGTGCAATAAAAATACAGCGACGCAATTTCACACGCAAATTCGTTCAAAATCTCGCCAAATAACGTTACGATCTGTTTACTACGCTACGCTTTTTCGTTGAACGAATCGGAATTCGAAATTCTCAACGTTGGTGCGTTTGTTTATGCTAGAATATCCACAAAACTACGACCACCCGACGCTATATTGAGTATGCGAAATGGCACCACCCGTACTTTCCCGCGAAATCTTGTGACTTGAAAATAAAACTCTTATTTTGTAGAAAACACTGGTATTTTGCTTATAAACATATCTGTTGAGTTACTTGCTAGTTGTAATTCTGTTTTTTAATGATTTAACCTTATACTTTTTAGAATTATTTGTATTAAGAATTATTTAAATACCATTTCTTCAATTCTTGAATAACAATTCGATAAACTATAATTTTTCTTTTTGGGTAATGAAGTATCCAACTTCAAATGGTGGCTTACACGATAACTTGAGGTCTGTCGCCACTCTACTCGTTGGTTGTCTTGTTTTCGTATAGTGCTGTTTTTCGTATATCTAATTATCTATTACAGACGTGCTACTAAAATGTCTATCTAATTATTTTTTGAAGCGTTTTCATATTTTTGTAATAAAATCACAAATGACACAATTACTAAAGATAATTTATTTTTCACTTGATAATCACTGATATTAACACTGCCGCGCATTGTAGCAACAAACATGACCTGAAACTATTAAGCCTAAACGTAACTTCAATCGACAAGAACAATAAAATGAAGAGAACTTGGTTTGAAGAAAAATATAGGTAGCCTACTTACAACATTGTCATTTTGACCAAAAAGTTTCATAGTGGAATGAGAAAAACAGAACGAAAAATCAAACACAAATTGAAACACGGAAGCTCTATAGTAATATGGCATCGAGAAATATAAAATACTAAAGGAACAATGATCAAATGAAATGGAACAAAGTCCGCCAATATCAAACTCCTATTAGGATGCTCAAATCCGCTCGTATGAAAATCGAACAGTATTCTTTTTACAAGATCAGGATTACAAAAAGCGCAAGGATGCATTATGGCTCATAAATAAGCAGCTAAAACTGATTCGGATGGAACTAATCCTGAAATATGTCACTACGGACCATAATTTATATGGTACTACTAGAATATTTTTCTTGAGAATTTTCTTAAAAACAAAAATATACAAAATTATTGGAATAAAACGGCATTTAGGAATGTTTCAAAATAATAAACAAGAAATAAAATGATGTGTCTACCATATAGTTCGCAAAACGACTGGAAAAGTTGTGCGTGTAGTTATACCACTTTTAGGAGTCCCCTTTACTTGAAGCTAGGGCAGTGCTTTTCAACCCGTGGGATGGTACGCACTTGTGCGGATGAAAAAATTGTAATGCGGATGACTAACGTCGTGCGGATGAAAATGGTGCATGTTATTATTATTTTTTTTTATTATGTGTAATACAGTAACCAAATAAGCAGGTGCGCCCACTTATGCGTTATAGGTACAGTAATATAGTCTCAGTGGTTCATTGCAGCTTAAGCTATATATTTTATATCGGCCTAGGCTTAGGTATACACGGTTTATCATACAAAACCGTTCATTGTTATTTCACAAATAAAACTAAAGGATGCGAACTTACTGCGCTTGTTTCGTGCGGATGAAAATTTTCCGAAATAAAAAAGTGCGGATGGAAATTTTAAAGGTTGAAAAGCACTGAGCTATGGGCATTTTACCGACAAACAATGTGTGGTGTATAGCAGGGGCAAAACTTCGAAATAAAAGAAATAAATACACAAAAAACATCAGATTAAAAGTTGATTGACAGGCGAGGGATGCGACATGAGTATCGGGATACTTTTTGTCCGAAATATCGTGCATCGTTATCTGTTCAGTATCGGACATCCATAGGGCGCTGCTAAACAAATAACCCCATTTAAAACAGTAGCAAATGGCAAAGGCTAAATTTAAATTCGCCTGTACTGCCCAATGGATTCCAGGGACCTTAGTAGACTGGAAAAGTTTGCGGAAAGGTCGTGTGTAATTTTGAGGCTTTTGGCAAAACTTGCTGGAACTTCAAATATTGACAGAGAACAAATAGTTCTGGTTTAAAGCGTACTTTGTCTATTTTTCTTGATAGGTTGGTTGTTGGTTATAGTTTTTCCCGCGGTCCCCTCTACTAGTTTTAATAGGCCAGATCCTTTGAATGCCACTGGGCATATTTCACTATGGGTACGTATAAATAGAAAACCAACGCAGGAAATTCAAATGTTTACAAAGCGGGCTGGAAACGCTGTTGTTGCAGAAGTCGACCACATTCCCAAAAGGGCAGGTTTCAAGTTCCAATGTAAGTGTTCGCTCTTCTTCATAAATTGATCGCGAATCAAACGCCGTTCCCATAGCAGCCAATCACATTTCCCCCAAAAGCAGGTTTTTAAGTTCGCATTTAGGTGTTCGCTTTTCTTCAGTGATCCTACGCTTAAAATTGATCCCGGATCCTCAAGCGAAGTCGGTGACTCCGATGGAGTCAGAGCTGATGGTGCTCTCGCGCTTCTTCTTCGAGAAGTGAAGACCGTCGGTGATGCTGCTGGATGAAAAACTCCTCCTCTTAAAGTCCTTCCTTTTTTCGCTGGCTCCGTTTGGAACCGCAAGCTGGTTCTGGCTTCTCTGTCTCTTCGACTTTTTGTTCCCCTTGTCTCTTGAAGTGTTGGACGAGGAGGAATCGGTCCTTCTCTTCTTGTCCTCCGCGGTTTTCGAAAGGAGCGAGGTCTTCTCTGCTCTTCCGTTCTGGATCGATGGAGACTCGAGTTGCTTCCGTTCATCAATTGACTCCAGAGCGGAGTTGCGCTTCACAGGAGCTTTGTCATCCTTATTTTCTTCTTCGTTCAGTCCTCTCGCTGGAGAAGGAGTCCCTGGGATCTGGATGAGATTGAGCGTTGTCATGTCGGTGTCCTCCTTGGGAACAATGCGACTCGACTTGCGGGAATGATCGTCTTCGGCGCCTTCCACGAAAAGCGAAGGCTGGCGATTCTGAAAAAGGAACGTTTTTCTTTTATCAACCAAAATTACTTAAATCGTAAATAAGTTAAGAGTTGCAGTCAGTGTTTAGAATTTTTTCAGTGTTTGGATTTAATATAATGACTCCACTTAAGTCTCTGTTTTCAAATAACCTGACTTAACTTAAGTCATTCGGGCAAAATGACTTGATTTGACTTAAGCCTTTCGCCAGTTATGACTTGACTTGGGCTTAAGTTGTTTTACAAATGACATGACATGGACTCGACCAGTTATATATTTAGAAAATACTGGACTTGGACGTTAGTTATTTTACACATGACATGACCGGGACTATGACTAGTTATATACTTTGAAAAGATTTAACTTGGACTTAAGTTATTTTAGAAATGACTTAACCAGTTATACTGAAACTTGAGATATTTACAAATGACTTGACTGGGACTTAAGTTCTATCAAAATGACTTGTAACAACACAGCCTTTCTCTCAATCCCAACCTTATATCAACTTACAGTGAGAGTGGATGATTTGCGACTTGATCCGTAGGTGGTTCCCGTGGCGTCGTACTTCATCCTACTGAGGCTGTTGTGGTGAAGAGGATGCTTCTTCCCGGTAAGGACCTCCACCCAGTGACGTCGGATGTCGTCCTGATGGACGCAGAAGAGCACCATCAGCATCACGCCCTGGCAGGAGGAAAGAGAAGGTTATAGTTCGTCGGGAAAATATTAGATGTAAGATAAATGTTATGTGTATTAATATCATAGGGTAAGGATAACAAAAAATCCTAAAACAATTGAAATAGTCGAATATTAAAAGCGTTTAAGGCTCTGTAGTGGATGGCACAAATTTTCTCTGCTGTAAAAAGTAAAGGATAGGTTAAACCAAATTTTTTGATATTTTTTTTATTTGAAGAGCCTTGGGAGTACGTTAGATGAGAGCCGTCAATTTTTATTTTGGACACTGTAAGGCAAGGCTGTAAAGTCTATTTGGGACTCGGGCCTCTACGGAGTCGGTTTATTTTGCTGGAGTCGGACAAGGGAATTGGGACTCGAGTAAGATTACGTGAAACTATAGTTTGTTTTAAGTTTCAAAAAGCCCGGGACTATAGTTGTTTCCAATTGCGGTTAAAAACAACCACTTCACAACATTGTTACAAGAACCCAATAAAAACGTTGAAATATTTATTTGACAGTTTTGTAAGTCCCACTACCATGAGTATCCTTTACGTGATTGGTTTATCTGGATAGGTTTTCTAAAATTTACAAAGCAAGTGTTCATTTTTATGTCATGCAGTTATTTGCTTTCAGTATTTTGGCCATCTACCTCATCAGTAATTAACCGAAAACTCGTGAGCTTTTTTTCAATTACGAAGTTGTCTTGCGTCACGAAAGTCCAAACAAGTTTGAGGTGCAAGTTATATACTGCGTTTTTTTTTTAAACCAAATGGCAGATCGTCATTCCTATACGCAGCACAGTTTGCAATAGCACGAAAAATCAGCAGCTGGCAGCGGCGGTCTTTAAACATGCAAGAACGTGCACAGACACGGGTGGAAGTGAGGCTAAAAATAAGCAGGCCGTCGTTCGGCGTGCGTCCTGTTCAGATGCCTAATCGCTCTGGCGCAAATCTCAGTCTGTGCGTCAGTTAAAAACACTTGGCACCCGTGGCTAATATTTTTGAATACCTAATGCCAACAGGCTGTAATGATTGAAAAAACGCGTTGAAAGGCAAACGTGCAGTGATTCTCGTTTGCTGTGTTGCAATGGGTTTAAATGTTCAAGGCGTTTTTCGTTTTTACCTTGAAAAACGAAAATACCTAAAACGGTGGTTTGAAGAACCCACTTTTGACCACGACAAACTAATTCAGGGATGTCCAACATTTTATTATAGTGGGCCGCATTGACACTTGAAATAATTTAATGGGCCGCAGAACCTATTAAGTTTCAAGATTAAGTATTGGCCTTTAAAGTTATAACGGGCCTTTAAAGGTATATGTATATTTTTTTACCCATACTATACTATTAGTGCCCCTAAAAGCTGACTGGTACATTTTAATTAGGCTAATATTGAACGTTTAAATTACTACTTGGGAGTAAAAATGACTAGCGGGCCGCACAAAAATTTCAGGCGGGCCGCAATGTGGCCCGCGGGCCGCAGGTTGGACATCCCTGAACTAATTAAACTTATAGAAAATCATCACCAAACGTTTGACGCTGAAATATCTCTATCAGAATTTTAGTAAAGTGACATTTTCAAACTCGACAGTAGACTGTTGGGTAAATATTGGAAAAAAATTTGGACTTCATACATCATTTTTTTTATTTAAAGCAAAATATAATAATATTTATCAAATAATTTTTGTGCTGAACAGTTGTTACGCAATAAAATCAACAGCGCTACAGGTCCAATGTTCACTAGCAATACAGGAAATCGCAAGTTAATTCAATATGGCACAAAAAACAGACACAAACAGAAATCGACGAAAACCAATTCAAATTAGGTTGTGAGTGGCGACAAGCAAAATCTTAAGCCATTAATGTGGCATCTTAACGGCGGCGTAACTTCCGCCAGTTCAACTATTAGCCCAGTCGTTTGAATGTCATTCTGAAACAACCAGGAGGTTGACGTAAGGTTACCCAGCACCGAATAATCGGAAATCCGTCGGCGCCGAAAAACCAGGGTTTAAAAGTTTAATTTTTTGGAAGTGCAGCTTTCCGACCCCAAAATATATGGCTCAATTCCAACGAACTCTCGCGGGATCAAACGGTCAGTTGATAACTAATTTTTTGCGCCAATCAAAAACCCACCAAACTAAAAACACGTGGCTCGCGAAAATAACACTGTTTTACGCAACATCACTAAGGTTAAAACAGGGAACCGAACCGCAACTTTATGAACCGGTTTTGGTCCAATTTTTTCCGAACCGGAACCGAACCTGAACCGTTTAATGTAAGATTTTAAGGAGCCGAACCGGAACTGAACCCAATATTTTGAATAAATCTGAACCTTCTAACCCGAACCAGTCAACAAAAGCGGTTCACGCCAGCATGACGTCACAACCTCCATTTTACAGAGTTAATTTATGCCATGTTCAAAATTTGATTAAAAATAATGAATAGTGATTACATAAAATGTTATTTTTTTTATTTTTCAGATATTTCAATAATGAGCAGCTTGTTTACGCCGCGTAACTTTACATTTATTGACCCACATTTTTATCTCATATTGCATCCGAACCGGAACTTCATAAACCGGTTTTGAAAATAAATTTAGTCGAACCGGAGCTGAACCGGAACTTTTAAAATGCTCGAAACCGAAACCGGAACTGAACCGGATTCCGAAAAAATCCTTGAACCCGAACCGAACCTGAACCGGAAAAGTCAAACGGTTCGACTCCCTGGTGATAAAACCTTCTTAAACGAGATTTGGTATTAACGGCTATATGCAGCACCTCAAAATACCTCTGCAACCTTGGGGCTTGTATGGGGTATAGATTATAAGTAGAAATGAAATGCAAAATTTAGGATGCACTTTTTTTTTTTAAGGAATTCAGGGTTTAAAAAATACTGAATTATATAGTACTCCCCTTGGTACGTAAAAGTGCTTCTCGCGTTTGCATTACACTACTTACGGGAAAGTTCGTAAAAAAATCTAATGAAACTTTTTTAGTATTTTTATGCCGGTATAAAGAGATCGCTAATAAGAATAACCGATCTCGATACCCGATATTTTGCAATAAGTATCGCGAACCGATTTGATACCAATGACTGTCTACGACTAAACAAGCAAAAAATAGTCGGATTAGGCTAAAAAAAAGCTTAAAGTTAAAACGTTTAGCTACATTCAGTTTCTGTATTTTAATTATTTACCTTTTGAGATAAAAATCGCTGCGTTTTTGGTCGCCAATCGTTGCTGAAATCGCTATTTAATTTCGTATCCGATCGGCATCTCTGCAACCCTATTATCGGGCGAGTACCGATAACATTGGCATCTGGTATCGGCTCCGATCAAAAATTTATGGACATCCCTACTTGCTACCACCGTTCAATAAGACAAACGTACAGAAATTAAGAACAACTTCCATATATTTCTGCATACAAGTTAAGCTGCATTTTTACAAAGCGTATTCCTAGATTAAGGGTGTCCAACTCAAACATGCCGGCGTGCCAATTTTTATCTTATAACTTCTTCCCGTGGCAAAGTTTCGTAACCGAACCAGTTCTTTTTAATCATTAAAGCGCTTTTTTACCATAAATAAGAACGTTTATTTAAACTTGAAAAAAAAACTGTCTAGTAGAAATGCGCATCACTACATCAAAGTGTCTCTCGGTGAGTTGACTTCTTGTTTCTTCACACCAAGCTATATAATATTATGTGAATGCTAGCCTCCACACAATATAATGTTACTATATCAAAAGTAATTGTTGGTTGTCGTGATTGCCGCGATTGTTTTATATTGTGAACAAACAATGGCATTTGGCTGTATAACAAACTTAGTATTTTCTGACAATTGGCTAAATAACAATTTTAGAGTTTTTTGAAGGGCTTGCGTGCCATTTTTTATTTGGTCGCGTGCCACATTTGGCACGCGTGCCGCTCTTATGGGCACCCCTGTCCTAGATAGAGAGAAGAAAGGTCTGGCAACTGTTGAGCTTCGGGAACTGGGCTTCTGGGGCGCCGCAAACTACCTGACATTTACAACGAACCCGCGTCACTCAGTTTAGTCGCAAAAAACATGCATCAAACCATATGCGTAACAAGACAAGGTATCGTAGTTTCAAAACAAACACCTTAAGCCAAAATGACGCCTTAGTTTAATATAAATGCGATTAAGAAGGTGGTCATTAAAAGGTAATTTTTGAACTAAAGGTACCTAACTTGCGTCAAAGCAAATCATTTCACAACATCATCGTATTAATTATGCCTCGTCTGTTGTCTTACAGTAATTTGGTAATTAAACCTGCGTAATGTACGAAATTTCTATCGAATAGGACCGGTGAAATGTTTTTGCGCACAAAAGCATGTATCGGTTTTACAGGAAGAGGCGATATGTTGTAATGCCTTAAGTTAATGCCTTACTTAAATTCATTTCAGTTACTATTTATAAATGACTTATATAGAGTTGAACATTTAGGGAAAAATAAATTACTTGACTTAAGTTTTAGGAAAAATGTCTTGACATGGACTAAAGTAATTTTGTCTAATAACTTCAAGGTTATGTGTTTTCTTTCAATGTATTATAACAAAATTGGGTAATGATCTCAATTTTTGTACCAATGTTAGCCATATGCTGGGTGTTTGGTATTTTCTAGTTTAGTGAACTTAGCTTGAAATTTTTCAAAAATGACTTGACCCAAGTATTGTAGCCTACATAGTTATATTGCAAAATACCTGTATTACTTTTTTTGCAAATTAACTGACTGGGTTTTTATTCATTTCAAAAAGACTTGTTTGCAGTGCTATAATTTTAATCAAACGTTTAGAATCAATAAAGACGGTTTGGAGCATAACCGTTGTTAGTTGTAGTAAGACGTAATAAGAATATCAAAGCCCATACAGAAGTAGGTATCATTTTGAACGTTTCGAATAACTCTTTATTCATTTTCAACATAAAAAAGACGTTGTAACGTTTTGCACACCTGCACGAGGTTCGTAACTCAATACATTGTGGTACCTGCTGAACAAAAAAAATACGAAAAGTTAAAAAATTATCAGCACTTACCAGTGTGGTGGAGACCAGGGTGAAAATGACGGTGGATACCAGATCGTGCTCACCAGCGTACGCCGCCTTTATCGCTGGCACAATCACGCAGCCAAGGATCACTGAAATAAATAAGTAGAAAAATAAATTCACAGGTGACTCACAGTGTTGTAATGAATTAAATTAATGTCTCAATGACTTAAGTACACTTTAGTCACTGTTTTCAAATTAGTTGACTTGACTTAAGTTACAGTTTTCAAATCACTATACTTGACTTAAGTTACCCTTTCAAATGAAATGACTTGACTCAAGTTACTGTTTTCAAATGACTTGACTTGACTTAAGCGGGCCAAAATGACTTGATTTTACTTAAGTGTTTCGGACAAATGAAATTGGTTAAAATTCAGTGTTCTTATTAAGCAATTTTTAATTAAATTAGGTTATTTTCTTAATTTTTTGACATTAAGCATATTGCTTGCTATATGTTACGTTCATGTTAGTTTCTACTTTATTAATTGCTCCCAATCGGACCACTTCACCAGTTTTGATAGGTTAAAGTTTTATTTTTTACGACAAGGATCTTACTTGAAGTTGACTTGGACTGGGACTTGTTTATTTATTAAAAATGACTTAAGTAATTTTACGAATGGTTTCAAGTAATTTCAAAATGACTTGTTTACAACACTGGTGACTCGAGAGTTATTCCTAAGTTTGACTGAACGCTTTTGACTGCGAATTGTTTTGACCATTGCAAATCAATACCTAAATCTTGAAAGCTTATTATTGATAAGTTAAACACGTAATAGTCCGTTCTATGCCGAACTAAACTAGAGAGATGTTATTAGCAAAATAAAACGGTAATGCGCTTGAAAAAGAAACTGCGAGAAACTGATTGGCATCAAAATGCAGTGACGTCACCGCGTAATCCGCAAAGTCATTTAAAATTCAATCAGTTTTCATCTTAACGCGACTGTCAAGAGGCTTGTGCAAATGAAAACCACTTTGACTGTAGCTTATTTGAACTCCGTTTAGGCAATTACAGTTAATTTTAAAGATTTTTCTTTATTGACTAGCTTCCGAGCAGTTGTTTATTTTGATATAACTTGAACAAAATTAAAAATCAATATATAATATTTAAAATCCCTGTTGATATTTGACATGGGGAAACCAATGCAACATGATTTATTTTTGCCGATTTTTGCGGAATCGCAGTTTACTTCTGCAGTGCATTTTGGCGAAAACCTCTATTTTTTTTCTTCATTCTTAGCATTGTAGGGATAAAGCCCGTTTGAAATAAAACCCTTTTCAAGCCCAATACCCCGCAAAGGTTTTTAACCTTTATTATGCGCCAACATCAAATCCACTTCTGGATTAAAATTGATTGATATATTACTGCCTTTGACTTTTTCAACCAGTGTTTCTCAAACTTAGGTAAAGGAAGTTCAAAGGAAAAAATAAACCCGAGGCCGGCTCCGACCAAATGTGCGATTTCGCCAAGTCCCGAATCCGGTTCAGACTCTACAGCCTGTATTTCACCAATTTACGTAACTAAAATAAGGTAAACCTTTCAATCATAGAGGTGTCGCATAACTCATCCACCCACATTACATGATTAGAAAATATTGCACCCTATGCTACTTCACCTCTACAAATAACAGTTTGCAGCCTGATCCATTGAGCAAAATTACAAGGTCTTTCGTTATTTCGGGAAGCAAAAAGGGTCCGCCAGTCAAAAGGTATAAGAACCTCTGCCCTACAGTCTACAGCAGGGGTGGGCAATTGTTTTGAACAGCAAGTCGCATATAAAACAGAAAAAAATATGGCGGGCCGTGTCAAAAAAAGGGGATCTGGAATACACATAATACAACGTATGATTCTTTTTCAAATAACCTTTAAATATGTCCTTGTTTTGACAAGCTGGTAAGAGTAGGAATAGGTGAGGATTGCTTGCAAGAGTAATGTATTAAATAAAATATTCTGAAATCAATGAAAAGTGGCCTATTTTTGCCTTAAACAGTTTAATTGAAAATAAGCCGCCGGCCCCGAATTATATTGCTTGACGTAGTTTGCCCAGGTCTGATTTACAGCACTGCTCCGCAACCATTTTTCATTTGCGACATACGGTTAATCTCCCTTTTCACTTTGGCGTAAAGTTTAAAAACACTAGTGGTATGTTTGTCCCTCTTGTATTTAAATCAGTAAAAAAAAACTACATTGTTTTTTTTAATTTCCAGTGATAGAAGGTAACATAGGTTTTAAAAACGTTTAAATATTACGTATAGTCCATAAAATACACCTGGATTATTACATAAGATGAAACTACTTGTCTGGATGAGATATACATTTTTCGCGTTAATTCCAGTGATTATTAAAAAGTGTTCTAAAATAAAAAGTAATACACCTCCGGGAACGTCGCGGCACACCGGTTGCGGAGCACTGATCTACAGCAAAGCCAGTACTCACTAATTGCGGTCAGCGTTGTGATGATTGACAGCTTGACGAGGTGAGCTTTAACCCTCTTATTGTTCCCGGCTCGTTGAAGTGGAGCGGCGCGACTGGTGGAGAGCATCCCTCGGAGGATGTAGAAGACGATGAGGATCACTGGGAGCAGGGAGATTGCGAAGGGAAGGAGGAGGCCATAGTAGAGGACATTTTCCGTGACGAAGCACCTGAAAGGAAGAGGAAGAATCAGGTTTGAATCTTGTGGGTGGGCCACGTTTTATGGCGGTTTAAACAGGGCTGCGGAGGCGGACTCGGGACTCGACGGAGTCGGTTGATTTTGCTGGAGTCGGACTCTGGACTCGATTGAGGTTAGAGTCAGACTCGGGACTCAGGACTCGAGTAAAACTACATACAACTACCCGAGTCCTGAGTCCGACCATGCGCTGTACTAATTTTCGAAGCTGATGAGGCCAAACAAATGTAAATTGTCATGGTGAAAATAAATAGTATATGGTGGAATATTTGTTATGGTTGAATAAGTCATGTATTGTGGGTGGGTGAGTTGCATAACACATCTACGAGTGGATTGTTGAATACATAATCAATTCTTATTTCGATATTCATGTTAAATATTTCTTTAAATTCTTGTCAATGTTGTATTTCATTGGCTCTCCAGTCTCCAGCCCTGGGCAAAACCCGCGTTCACTACAAGTACCAGTGTTGTAATGACCAAAGTCATTGACTTGACTTAAGTGCACTTAAGTCACTGTTTTCAAATGAATTGACTTGACTTAAGTCTTTTGGACAAATGACTTGACTTGGACTTAAGTCATTATGTGAAAAAACTTGGGATTAAATTAAGTGTTTTTCATTAAAATTTATTTTAAGTTTTGCACATTAAACACTTTAAGTGCTGTATATTGCGTTTGTGTTGTTTTTTTAGTTAAATTGTTGCTTATAATCGGACAATTTTACCAATTTCAATAGTTTAACAATTGACTTTTATGTCAATGACATGACTTGAAATTGACTTGATCTCATAATGACTCGACTGGTACTTGACTTGGGCAAATGATGACTTGGTCTGGGACTTGACTTGTTATTTTCGCAAAAGACTTGACTTGGACTTAAGTTATTTTTCAAATGACTTGACTGGGACTTAAGTTATTTCAAAATGACTTGTTTACCACACTGACAAGTACCCTAGTAACAAAAAAAAACAAAAACTCACATGTCGTTGTAATAGAGCAGGTCGGGGCTCGACTTTGCCACCAGAATCGACACCAGGGAGATAATGAAGGGCAGACCGTAGGAGGGTAGGGCAGCCTTGAGGAAGAAATGGCTTATGTGGCCACCCATTGGTCGCTGGTACATCACCAGTACCACGAACCAGTATGACGTCACCCAGAACCATGTGGCCAGCATGGCCAGGTGGCCCACGAAGGCGCCTGTTATAAAAGAGAAACGAGGTTCCAATTTGGTTGGATGTTTTTTTCTTGATCATATTATTGATTATGAATAAAATGGATAAGATGTTTATTCTCAAGAGTCTCATGGGTGTAATGGATCTTGCGTTATGTGGGTCTTGTGGTTATTGTGGCTATTGTGGATATTGCGAGTAATTTTGTATTGTGGGTATTATGGGTCTTGGTCTTAAGGGTCCTATGCATCTTGTGGGTGTTATTGGTCTTTTTGGTCTTAAGGGTCCTATGGGTCTTAAGGGTCCTATGTATCTTGTTAGTCTTGTGGGTCTGACAGGCTTATGAGTTTTATTGGGGTTATGGGTCTTACAGAGCTAATGAATCTTATAAAATTGCAACACTTGAGTTTTAAGAGTGTCTAGAATTTGCCTTATTCTATATTATTGAAAAGTGACACAAATACACAATGTGTATAGCCTTTCCAAAGGCATCCGATGTTACTGAAAAGTATTGATACTAACAATCAAATACATTAAATCAAATAAGAGAAATCGATTGTCAAATATAACCCCAGAATGCACAGGTTATTTTAGAAAAAAATCTTTATGCAGACCATAAAACAGGCTGTGTCGGTTTTTCAATTGTTGTGTCACGCTAAGGTGTCCAGAGTTAGAACGTTGCTTACAGCTAAACATTAAACAAAGGCAAATTCTAAATGCAGCTCAATAGGGTGCCAAGAGAGGCTTCCAACAACAATTAGCAACTCCCCTATAGAAAGCCGACTTAACAATGAGAAACTACCTAGTTGTTAAATTATAAATAACTTTTTTCGATCGATACGTTTACGGACAAACAATAAATGAAACCAAAAAGGGGGAATTCATAATGGCTGATATTCTACCGAAATTCCACTCGATTTAGTCAAAACTGGGGAACTACTTGAACTTGAAACTAAAAAAAGTACTTCTTTTATTTTAATATGTACAACATGTACAACTTAACACGTTGTTTTGTTGTATGTTTATTTTTGCATGTTTGCTATGTGAATTGTTAGTGAATTGCAAAAAACAATTAAATCGAGACTGAATTTATCGACTTATGTTATTTTTCAAAAAAAAATAGTTTTAGGCTTAAGTGGTTTTAGAATGATTTTTCCGGGATTTATGTTTTCTACGATTAAAAAAGTGCCAATCCTGCTAGTAGTGTTGTAAGCAATTAATTTTTTAATGACTAAGCCCCAGTAAAGGTATTTTAAAACGTCCAAGTCTGGTTATTTGCAAAAAATAACAAGTTAAGTCCCAGTCCATGTCCTCAAATGCCAAATTCAAGTCGTTATTAAAGCAAGTCAACTTCAAGTCGAGTGATTGCAGTAAAATAAAAAGTTAACTATAAAAATTGGTAACTCGTCCGATTATGAGCAAGAAATCAACAACAAAAATAAAAACACGAACCTTATAGCAAGCAAAAAAAGTGCAAAAATTGAAATAATGAAAACACAGCCTATTTTTTTTAAAGTGATTTGATTTTACACAACGACATAAGTCCAAGTTAATTCATTTTTCGAAAAGACTTAAGTCAAGTCATGTAGTATTGGCCAAACTATTTAAAATAAGTTGAATCATTTAGTAAGAAATTACAAACAGATATCTCAAAAATGCGAACTTTAAAGACAGGGGGTCAGGGTTCAAAGGTCACTCACCGGCGATGCAGACCGGCGACTCGACGTCGAGGTCGTTGCCATGGTAACATCCCGAGTGCCTCCGCTGCGCGTTGCTAAGGAGATAGGAGACGAAGTAGACCAGGAGACAGATGCAGAGGTTCACCATGACGATGTGGGTCCGCTTCGTCTGGAACTTTCTAGAAAAACGAGAATGGATCTGTTGACTTATGACGTTTTCATTACCAAGTTATCTGTTTTTATTTAACGTCATATTGTGGACAAAGTTAATTTGAATTTTTAAACAGTTTTGCCCACAACCGCAAGAGCTAAATTTCCACAACGGTAACAACAACACTAAATGTATGTACAGTATTTATTCAGCACAGTTCAGTCGTTACTTTGCCATTTAGGTCTCATTCCGACGGGTTTAGATCTTGGTCACACAAATTTTAAATCGATTTTTGCGTATTTAGTTATCATTAAGTCGTCGGTGTTCATACTATGGCATAGTAGATTGTTCTGCTTCAAGTATTGCTGCTTTTTAAAGGTCTTGATTTGTGTTCCCCTTAATATCATGTGTAAAAAATCGCACCTGAAACCGATGTAGGAGAGCAGAGTGAGTAGGATGCCGAAGATGGAGATCCCGGCTCCGACGAAAGTCACCACGTGGAGGATCAGTTCTTCCTCTTCGTCGTGATCTCTGGAGCAAGGATCGGAGCTCGAGTTCGAACCGTTGTTGCCATGGAGATAGTCGGAGATAGTTGCTAGGAAACAGAGGCGGTTGTTAGTTGCGCGAATTATCTTGTACGCTTAAAAGGGTTTAACGCAGGGATGACCAACCTTTTGGCAGAATGGGCCGCTTTGCCACTTTAAAAAGTTTCAATGGGCCTGCAAAACCTATCAAATTAAGGAAGTGACGTCATAAGTTACGTCATACCGTGACGTCGTAAAACAACTTAACTTATAAACACCCGCTCTTCGCGAGTGAACTCGTGCGCAAATACGCGTAATTTTTTTATAATTGAGCTTACATGTCATGCCATGGTAGGACACCTTCGTGCTGACGTATTTCCTTCGGCCCGCAAAAACAAAAAAAATAGAAAAACACACCTTGCTTAACAATGATGGGTGCACAAGTGTTCGATAGATGTTAAAATGCGACATCAGACTCGCTGGTTTAACGGTTTCGAGTTCTAAGGATTTCATTTTATTGGGGTCAACATAATAGCAATATCTTGATTACGAAATATTACCAGTCAACAACACCTTTTTATTCAACAAATTACAAAATTTATAAAAAAGAAAAATTCGGTTAACTTTTAGATCGCAATCAGTGAGTTGGTTGTTCGATTTGGGGCTAAATTCTCATTTATTGTTTTCCAGAATTTTCTAAGAGCATATTTATTGCTCATATCAATAAAACTTTGAAACAAATGGGCAGTGCATATTTTTATTGAACTGCAATACCGTTCTGCTAAAAAGTCACAGGCCCAGGTTGTAGTACTCGGGGAATATTTAGTTTCTAGTTTACTGAAACTGTGTAACCCAAATTTCAGTTCATTATATTTGTACAAAGATAGTAAAAAGATTGTTTATTTTATTTATGGGGTTGCAGGAATATTTCTGCTAAAAAAGCTTTGAGCAAGGTTACATCGTTCGGTAAAAAGTTATGTTTCTATTTTACCGAACTGTGTAACCCATTTTTCTGTTCGTTATAATTGTGTAAAGACAAGTTAAGGCGCCAAACTGTGCTTATGTAATCTAGATTCGAAATTTTGGAGCATAATGGTTGGACGTTGTAGTAAAAATATCAAATCCTATACCAAAGAAGGTACCCTTTGAGCGTTTCAAATATTTCTGTTAAAAATTAATAAAGAATTATTCGAAACGTGTAAAATGTTGCCTACGGACTATGAAAATCTAAAAACTGTTGTTACATTTTGTTGCCTTCGTAACAAGACGAAACAGAACTGGAAACGTTGTTAAAATAAAATATCGAAAAATAAGGCAAATAATTACGAGGAATGGTTCGAGGCTCACTTTGATTATCCTATTGATTTTAGACGACTAAAGGCACCCGTTTTAATTCGTTGTAATTTACTTCTATTTAAAGCACATCAAAATGAATTGATCGCGTGTTTATAAATATGCAGACCTGATCTTTATAACTGTGCCGTGCTTTCAGGGCTAAAACTTACTGTGTAAGCCTGTAAATCGAATTTAGAAGATCACCGCTTGGCCAAACCGCAATTAGGGCTATTTTAAATTTCTTCCCACATATAAAACGTGTTTTATTCTTTCTATTTGTCTGCGACCCACTTTTAAACCTCTTGCTTAGAAATATTTTTGCAGCGACGCCAGACAATGGCAATATGAAACCGAAGAAAGTTGATTGGGGTGTGTAAATGATCCTTTTACTTGGCAATGTGTGTGAAGCATCTATATGGCAGGTTGGCCTATGATGTTCGTTTCCTGCCATTGTAAGTCAGGGAATAAGTTTATTTTAGAACAAAAAGTTCGCGAAAATGGGGCAAGGGTACCAGGGGGCGGATCCAAGGGGGAGGTGGCACGTGGCCTTGCCCCCCACATAAAAATTGATAATTCTTGCCAAAACTTTTTTTTGGCAACTTAAACGATATAAAGACGTTTTTTGCGCGAATCGATAACATGTTTGTAATTTAGCTTTTGGTATTGAAAGTAACAACTTACCTCAACCAAAAATTACCAAAATAAATAAATTGGGTGGTGCTCTTAAGGACAGAGTTTTTATGACGTCACATTTAGATGTAGCTTTGTTACGTCATCCATAAAAAAATAAAAAGTAAAAAATCCTAGATTAGCGCCTGATGGGCACGAAACAAACTAAAAAAATAATCAAAGTTTTAAGAAAATGAGTTATAAAGAGTTATAGTCATATCCATAGATGTATTTTGAAAAGAAATATTTCTACCTTTGTTAAGCAATGACCCGGTTTAAATATTTCTCTTTTTATTTTAAAGTGCTATTTGTAGCGTCCGACATAACATATAACACAATTGTCTTCTTTACCTTTTGTATATTAGGATTAGAACAGCGCGTAACATATAGAATAAGTCACACGTTGTAAGTAATGGTGGATAACTTTTAATAACGTAGTGCAAAAACTAACAAGCATATTGTTCATCTATTCACAAAATGAAATTGAAGCAAAACCGCAAGTTCATAAGAAGTAAAAAAAACTGTAACTTACCTGTCGCGTTCATTTGAACAAACGCCGCCGAAGTTTCAGTTGCAACGGATGATGTCGTCTCCATTTGAGTCGTTTCTGTAATAATAGGCTTATAGTGATTACCTTAAGTTGTTAATTGATGAAATAATAATAATATTATTACTATTTTTGTTAATTTTGGGATCTAAGCCTGATCCAACATTGCTAGTTGTTGATCTCTTCTCCATATCGCAAGATTCAAGCAAAACCACAAAGGTTGTAAAAGAGATCCAAAAACAACTTTATTCAACAACAGCAGAATACTATAGTTACGCAAAAAGCATCGTCAGTTCTGCTAAGATTCATTCGAATTAAGTATATTAGCAGAACTGACGATGCTTTTTGCGTTTTGCACTACGTTATTAAAAGTATTCTGCTTTTGTTGAATAAAGTTGTTTTTGGATCTCTTTTACAACCTTTGTGGTTTTGCTTGAATCTTAAGTTGTTAACTTACGGACACCGTTAAAAAAGCAGTTAAGGTTAGGAAATTGAACTTTGTTGAACGCTATACTTTACAGATTGATGGTGATAACAACAAAGCACATGCAGTTTTAGACAAAAAAATTCAAACTTACAGCTTTTTAGATTCTCCAAACTGGACTAGACTTGAAATTACCGAATTCGCAAAACCCGAAACTAAACATAAATCTAAACCAGAGTTTTCCTTTAACTTTGATTAATACTGCTAATTTGAATAAAACCGATTTTTTTCTGAAGAATCTTACTGGCAAAGATTCTAACTCTAAATAGACCCTTATCAGGCTATATAAATGCCTGCCTGGGTGAAAACAGCTTCCTACTATAAGAAACTGAAAAAAGCCAAATCGGAATTAGATTACATTCAAAATTGAACATGCAAGTAATTCACGAATTAGCGTAAAACTAGAATTAGCAGCAAATTGCCCGAAATCTACGAATCGAACAGCTATAGAAATGGAAGAAACCAAAACCAATGTTTGGAATGAGATCGGCTATGAATCTTAAACGCTATAGCACAGCTGATGGCGTGTTCAATCGAGCATCAATAACTAATACACGAGTGGCGTGAAGACTCCCATGGCAAGGCTGCAATTCTGTCGATGAATGCAATCGATAAGACGCATAACTAGCGTCAATCAAGCGGCATTTACGTTAGCGAATTGCGGCGCTTCCATCAATATGCCGTCGTGTTTCCTCGTTAATACAACACGAGAAATCTCAGAAAGAATTGCTCGCCTAATATGGACGCTCCAAGTAAAATCTATTTTTTAATTTTTTTTTCAAGTTTTTGATTTAAAAAAAAAACGAAACAAACCATAAAAAAAATATGTTTTTGTTTTAATGTTTTAAAATCTAAACATAAATAGGTCCAAAACTAAAATTGTACGTTATTCAGCTATTTTATAGTCGTTTCAAGAACCGTTTTTTTTTAAATGGATTAATGAAGATCACAGGCAAAAATTGGAAAACAAATGATCGATTCAATACAAATTTAATTTATTTTATAAAATACTTAATATGTACAACAATGTTAAATAGCCCAAATTATTCAGGCTTTGTCCCCATTGTTTTTCACTGCCTTTTTTACTGTAATGTTGTCAAAAGTCAGGCCGGTAAAGTCATTAGGCGTATAATATCGCCGTATTACAATAAAAAATGCCCGTTCTGGCGTTATTTTGCAGTATTTTGGCGTAGAATTTGGGCAAACAAAAATCTTGGCGAAAAAACAGGAATACCGTCGGGTGCTTTGACACTTTGCTCCAAGCGTAATTTAGCATTGTTGTAATGACTTAAGTCAACGACGTAATTTACTGCTCATAACAATCGGACTAGTTTAGCAGTTTACCAACTTTAATATAATAGTTTAACGTTCAAGTTTATGACAAGGACTTGATTAGGAATTTATTCAAAAAGATTGAATTTGACGTAAGATATTTTACAAAAGACTTCACCGGGACTTCAAAATGACTTGTTTACAACAGTGTTATTTAGCGCCATGTAATGTTATCAACCAAATCTTACCGTTCATTGTCGTTCTGTGCCGGCGTTTTCTGTCTGGTTTCAGTTGATGGGAATGGCAGTGATGTCTTGGCCAACAGAAAGCATTTACAATGCGACAACTACTACACGGCAGTCGGCAGCTAAGTGCTCAGCACGTTTTACTTTTGGGAATAGGGGTCGCTGAAAAGTTCGCAGAGGTTAACAGGTTTCTTGGGATTTACGGCATCGGACGAGAATTGTCAATGAAAACGCTTAGTACTGCTAGTTGATACAAATTATATGACCGGTACATAGTTTTATTACAAATAGGCCTACCGCTTTTTTCTTGCAAGTTTGCAAAACGCGCTTTTTGAAGCCAATACTCTCATGTGTATTGCATCTTGATTAAATTTAATAAAAATATTTTACTCAAATTTAAAATAAAAATGGATGTCCAGTAAAGCGATTTGGGTAGTGAAATTGCACAACTATTCCCTATAGCTTGCAAGCTGTAGGCTATTCCTAATTTACACTTTCATGATATTTGGTAAACCTTCTAAAGAATAAATTTGAGTATGTTTACAAAGTAAACTTTGCCAATTTGTAAGTTATACTTGACATCAAAACAATTTTAGACGCTGGTCTAGAATCCTACCACATTTTTGTCCGGGGGTTTATATTGCTAGTAACAATATTTGGGTTAGGGTGAGATTTGGCATTTGAGTTTGGGTGGGTCAAGTATTATTATTATATTTATTCAATATTTATGCCTTCCTTGCAATTTCAACTTTGACAACTCGTTTTGTTACTGTTAAAATAAAAGTGGTAGGATTCTAGACCAGGGCCCAAATGTCCTAAACAGCAAAACTAAATTCTGAAGCTATACCTGTGTGACTGTCAACTCCTCGACTGTGTATAAAGTCTAAGTAAATCAATCTGTAACCTATTTTCCTAAACAATCTATTGCCAACACAATTTCAGTGCACAAACAACAGGCCGAAACCTTTACCTCGCGGTTCAAGAAGATGCTTAACTTTTCGATTGTCAGGCAAATGTTTGAAGCCACATTTGTCAGCTTACTTTACGAGTCAGTTTACCTCAATAGATTTTAAAACGCTTGTAACAGTTGCAAAGTAAATATTGAAAAACGGCCGTCAAGTCATTTTACAGCACCAAGTTTCCAAAATAAAAATGCTTGTAATAGTTGAAAAGCAAATACGAAGGTCGGCGGAAATTTATCAAATACCCTATTTCGGGTTTGCGACTAAGAATCGAGAAACGCGCGTTGTCATAAGCTATTAGCAGTTAAATTACAAACACAAGCATGACTTTTAGAAAAGTTCAGTTAGTTCACAGTTTCATGGAAACTAAGTTATCGCACGTCACAGTCGACTGTGGTTATGTCACAATAGACCATTATAAAGGCTACAGTAATCAGTCAAAGCACGACTATGAGTTCATCCTATGTTGAAACCCTTGTTTTATATGTTGCAGTAAACCCACGTTACATAAGTCGTATATTAACTTGCGATGCGCCCGCCACAAGAGCTATAAGTCGCTTCTAATTACCCGTCCTTCGCCATTTCCTTTTCGATTCCCAAAAGCTGATGAGCAGGGTAAGAAATGAACGAATTACAAGCTGAAATGTGACATGTTAAAAAAAGTAGCGTTTCGCTGCGTTAAGAATGATATAGCTGGCAAGAAATTGGGACAAGACCATAGGAATAACCTTCTACCCTTTTTTAATTTCAACAAATTTATCTTTCTTGGTTTTATAGGGCGCTTTTCCCGCGAAAATTGACCCTAAGGCACCTGGGTCCAAAATTAACAATGTTTTCTATATTAAGTCCTTTTCGGAATTAAAAAACGCCATTTTAAAAAACGGCTAACAATAAATCTATAGTGATAGTCTCTGGGCTTGGTAGTTATGCTAAAAGAAATCTTTAACACTATTTCTTAGTTACTACATTTTGCTTGTCTAAACCGCTCCGATAGTTAATTTACAACTGACAGCAGTTTCAAGTAGAACAAAGTGCCTGTTTTGTTTTTTCGCAGTTATTCTAATTTCAACGAGCAAAACACCCATTTCCAGGGTTGATTTATATCGAAAAAATGCCACCAGTGCCGGTCTCAACTCTCAAGGCGTGTGTATATCGCTTCCCAGTGAGACAAAACCGCCCACGATCTTTAGCAGGCCACAGGGGTCCCGGCGGGCAGCAGAAACATCGATTCCAAACGTGCCGACAGCAATCAGCTAATCTGAGACGACGTTGGCCTGTCTTAAGCGGACCTCAGTAGCCATTAAGTGATGGTCCCGACGGGCCCAAGCCTAGAGGCTACGTCGGTTTGCGACGGTGATATTGGTCATGTTAAATGTCCGTTTTAGCTACAATACAACAGGAGTCTATTTTAAAACCTTTTGTACAACTTATCCAGTTTGAATAACCTTTTCACATTTTAAATGTCTCCACATTTTGTAGACAATTGGTCAGTTTATTTGGCACGGGGCTCCGAGCTTTAAACGTCGTTTTTGTTGCTTTTTAACAAAAAAAACGTTTCACGTCTGAAAAGTGACAAACAGAATGTGTAAAATAGGAAGATGTGTCCTCGCCCTTACACGTAAGTGACGACAATGACATCAAATGGTAGCAAATATACTTAATACTTTCCTGTCTTAGTCAAAGTCAGTCATTCATAAGTTCTAATCTTTAACATAGAAATATATTTCGCCAAAATGCGGCATCATCACACGTCTGAAAAGTTTGAGCCTCGTCGCAATAATATATAACAGTCATTTGCCTATGTAACATTATTTCAAATTAATTGTCCAAACCCACTGTTAATCAGTTCAGAAAAAGACAGCAAGTCAAATCATTTTAAGAGACTTTACAATACTATATATTACAATACTAAAAACATCACAAAACATAAAATATTTCTGTTTTCTGTGCTACCTCTGATTTTGGCATAGCCTTCCGCAAAGTCAGCCTAACTATCACTGGAAAATAACACTTTGTCAACAAATTAAGTGTTTTGCTCTGTAGTGGGCTAAGGTGTCCAATCTAATATTTGTAGCCTTGCTTATAACACGCACTGTATAAAAACAGATTTCTACGAAATGCTCACATAGCGTTTTCGCACTTATTCTGTTTACGTTCTACTACACACGATGTAGGCCTACTTCCGCATACACTACACAGCTATACAGGGTAGATTACCTCACAAGTAGTCGCGTACGAGCGTTATAAGCCAACGAGAACACCTTCTTACACCGACGTACATCAACAATATTTGACACGCAGAAAAATGGCGTAACCTTGTTCAACACCAGAGCCTATATTGCCTATACTCTGTTCGCTTATAGGGCGTGAATCACAACTGTACAAGTCACTGCAGGCATTGCCCTGTCGTGCAAAGTATCACTGCATGGTATAGGAAAAAGCAAAAACCCGCCCGGGCTCCATGTAGGGAGTTTTTGCGCTCACTTAGTCAGGTGTCGTGCGTTTAGTGGGTCAAGCAAAGACGGCGTAGCCTGGGGATCGAACCCGCGACCCCTGGAAACAGGCCAAACGGCGCGACTAGTGAACCCGCTTGAACCGGTTTGCTTCCATTCATAAAGTTGTCTGTGATTAAATCGATACGTTAGCTTAGTCCCAAAATGCAGTCATGAATCATATATAGTATGTAGGCTAATGTTTGCAAATAACAGGTTAACGCAAGCGAACTGTTTTTTTTTTATAGCAAAATTTGAAACAGTTTTGTTAAGAAATAGAGAGTGGTATTGCGAGTAAAACGGATCAGTCCATTTAAATTTAAACCTAACCTGTGAGCACAAGTTTAAAACAGCAGAGAAATAAACAGTGGTTAGCGTACTTTTAATTGCTTTACGCTTAACAGGGTAGCCAATTTAAACACGCGTTGTCAAAAAAAAGTGTGTAATTTAACTGAGCGAAAATAGCCTTATACGTTAAACTACGGAACATTGAACATTGTTACCCCATTTGCTTTGTGAAATTGCTGTTTTGTGTATTCCAAGTAGGGTTGTAAGATATTTGACATTTTTTTTTTCGATACAGTTACCCGAAATTTTGGACTAAAATATTCGCGATTCTAACCGATACTAAAATACGTCATTAATATGATTAAGGAAAACATAGATGAAATTGAACGTTCAGGTATTGGCTCCGATACTGTCGAGCATCCGTAATTCCAAGCTATATAGGTAAGTCAAAATTGCGGGTGTATTTTCAACCCTTTGAGATATCCATGCGATTTGAGCTGGCACGCAGCCCAGCAGGCGTTACGTAACCTAATGTGAACCCTGTTCTCCAAAAACATATTAGCAGATCCAACCGTCGCACCAAACAAGCTCAAAGTTTAATTAGCTTGCGAATGTCAAGGAAATGTACAATTTGTATATTTTTAAATTCCATCTTTCCAAAGGATCAGTGGGCCGCCATTTACGGACAAACGTGTTGGTATTACGCAATGATGTGCACTTCGTGATTGTAAATTTGGCATCTGTTATGTCTGGTGATTGTGATAATTAGCGATACTCGATAATTACGGGTCGGAGCTGATACCCGATCCGAGTGGTAGTAGCATCGGTACTCGTCTGATACTAGGGTTCATGGTGACCGGTCCGACACCACATTAATATAGCAATTTTTAAAATAGGTTCCTCTGGCATATATTTCTTCAACCAACGTTTCGGCTTACTGTCCGGCAAGCCTTCGTCAGGGACTAACACACAAAGCCAACAGGGCGCAAAGTAAAATCACACAAAGAAAAAAGGAGATAAAAATGTGCGAGAGTGTATAATATACACCAAAGGCCGGATACGATGAACATCAAAACGGACGTTTTGTTTCCAGCGCCTTACCGACATGTGCTAAAAGATAACCACTAAATTGTGGATGTCTTATCGCTTTATATTTTGAACGTTGTTTCATCGCGCACATTTTTATCTCTTTTTTTATTTGTGTGATTTTACTTTGCGCCCTGTTGGCTTTGTGTGTTAGTCCCTGACGAAGGCTTGCCGGATAGTAAGCCGAAACGTTGGTTCAGATTCAGATTCAGATTCAATTTATTTTTGTGCATGTTTGCAAACATCGAAAAAAAACAAAATAACATAAATAATAACACAAGGACAGCGAAAGGACCATTCGGTCATCGAGTCGAGCTGCCCCTCAAAAATAAATAAATTTAGTGGCAATATTGAAAGTTACAATAATTGGAAACAAAAAGTGCGTAGATAAAAAGTATGTAGATTTTAACGGTTTTATATAAATTTTTGAAATAAGAAATGGATACGAAAAAGCAATGTAAAACTAGCAAAAAACGATAAGGTCAGAAGGTACTATACAACGGTTACGTACTGCAGGATTTATTTTAAATCTGTGCCTTCGCACGTGTCTGTGCGACTTCGCCTACGGCTGGCAATTATTAGTAATAGTAATAAAATAAGTGGTAAATAATAAGTAAAATGGTTGTTGACCAATTTGTAAACCTCGGGCAGCGTCTGCTCCGTTGTTTACATTTAGTTGTCATGGTGAGAAAGTAAACAAAATCAATAGAAGATGATATAGCTGTATTTAATACGATTGCAATAGTTGCGATTTCACACTGTCTTGGAAGTGTTTGAAGGTGAGATTTTTTTGTTCGTGACGTAAGGTTGCCCATATTTTAGGTCCTATATATTTAAGCTGTTTTTGGCCCGAGATCCTACGTATTTTTTCAACATAGTAATTTTTTGCGTCTCCCAGTCTAGTGTTATGCCTATGTATCTCAGATATAGGTCTTAAAAAATTTTGAAACAAAGCTGGAAGTAAGTTATTTTTGTAATGGTGCATGAATTTAAGAATTTCCAGTTGTGTTATATCTTGTATTTGTAGTATTTTGTTTTCTTTGAAGATTGTTTTTGTATGGATATGACTGTAATTGCTGATTCCAGATATGACTCTCAATGCTCTGTTCTGGAGTATTTGTAAATGCTGAAGGTGTGATTGTTGGTTGAAGAAATATATGTCAGAAGAGCCTGTTTAAACATACTATGCCTGGTAGGAACAGCATATTTATTAATATAGCAATTTTCACCATGATTTGCGACGCACCACAGTAGCCCTTCCTTGGAAATTAAATTTATCAAAAATAGTAGGTCACCAACCTAATACAGGGGTTCTTCAACTTTTTTTACCGCGGACCCCTAAAATTTTTGTTTGCCTTGCGTGGACCACGGTCGGCAAAACAAATCCAAAATGACGTCATAAATTGACGTCACAGTACAAATAAACTTCATATATCTGCTGAATTTGGTCCAAAAATGTGAAAGTGAAATGAAGTCTAAATAGGATTTAGTGCAAAACCGTTTTATTTTTAATCAAGCTGTTTTCTTTAAAAAAAAGATTACTTCTTTTATATACACTAATATTTCAAGTAGGCCTTCATGCACCCCCTAAAACTAGTTCGCGGACCCCCAAGGGGTCCATGGACCCCAGTTTAAGAACCCCTGACCTAAGATAACTAAATTTAAAGAAAATTTTCGCTCATGTCATTTTTGCCCTTCTAACCTAGGAATTCTATCTTTGAACGTTTTAATTTAATCTATTTTGGTTGTATAAGCTTAGTAATGACGTCAGTTGGTATCGGAATATCGGGTATCGCTATCGGAAGAACATGCCGTGTTTCGGACATCCCAAATAATAATATAGCCCGGCCAAACCGTTTTTCCGCATTCTAAATACGCCCAGATATCTTACCACTGCCGTCAAGTGATTCTAAGCTCAATTATGACGCGCTAACAGGCCTCAAAACAAGACCGTTTTGAGTTTTTGAGAGCCGAACTCACACAAGGCCGGCCAAAGCGGCCATAGAGGAACTACGTAGGCTTGTTGTACGTCATTTATGGAGCGGGGAAACGCGCAGTTCGTCAGAATGCGGTTTCGTGTTGCTGTGCCGGGCCCATTAATCTAAATCAGGCGGGCAACGCTGAATGAGTCTACTGCCATGCTTTCCAAAATACAGGAATCGATACTGGGCGCAGTTCCACTTTTGTTGGGGTTGTTGGAAGGGTGTAATGATTCCCCCTTTGGTTAAAGTTTTTCGAAAGTCTTGTATTCGCTAAAGGATTGTTTTTGTTATCGAAATTTAAAAATTCCTCCCATTTTGAGGATTTTTCACCCGGCTATTTAGGTACACCAAGCTATTTTTAGAAACAAACCAAAAACAGGCAACATTTTCTAACTAATTTCTTTATATTAACTGCTGTAAGCTACGAATTCTATGCTTTTCATAATTGTAGGCTCTGTCTGGCACATTTCAGGATATATTTCTTTCACATTTGCAACAAATTCCTACACAACAAAATGCAGTTAATACAACGTCCATAAGCTGCCGAAAAATGTTCCAAGATTGTCAACGACGTTTAGTTACACTAGCTAGGTTTCAATTTGTTTTTCACTATACCCATGGCCAAGTTAGCAGATACAAGGAAACGAGATCATGCCCCTAAACTATATATTTTGCTTACTATAACTAAAAGAAAAACGCGCGATTAACGTAATATAAGTTTCATGAATGCACAGCAGTTCGTCCGATAACAGCACGCTAAATAACATAAGATAAACACGGCGGATTCCAAGTACGTATAATGAGCGAAATACCATATTATGTTTTTCATGCGACCATAACTGAAGGCTTTGTATATAGGGATACTTGTCCTTAAACAACCAAATACACTGTTTGAATCACATTTACTTTACAGTACAAGTGTCTGAATCATAGATTTTTTTTTATTGATTTTTTTTAAAAGACAAACCAGTGGTCTCGTATTTTTTTTCTTTCTTTTTTCTGGGCAAAGTTGTCAGATTTTTTTTTGTCTAAAGAAGTCAAAGGGAGAGTCGCCTATACATTTTGCCGTCTGCTTCGGAATCTTCGACACGGCTTGGTCTAAAAAAAACACCCGGACTCCATCCGTCCGCACGTTAATTACTGGCACAACGTATTGCTTCCGCTTTTGTGGCCATATAAAGTGCTTTGAAAGAACTGTGATGATTTGGGTAAAGGGCGCGTTTTGCACTTCGTTTTTTGACGTAATTTTTGCATTATTTAGGGCTGATTACCATGGTCAATTTGTTTGCACTTTCATTACTGAACGCTTGACCTTATATTGTAGTACGTTCACCTCTTATGGTCAAAAATATTATTGGCCGAAACCGAATTATATCCAAGAAAAACTTTCGCAAAACCATCCGTGAAACAATAACTGTATGGATCTTCCCTCTGAATGTAGAGATTAGAGAAATAATAAAGATAAAGTATGTGATTGTGATAAAAGCTCTTACACATAATCAAGTAACAACGTGTTAAACAGTGCGTTCAAGAATATATGCATTTTTTCAAAGATTGACTGAACTATAATGGATGTCCTATACTTTATATGTTATTCTTATATAGATAGCCAATATGTTGATTACCTGACATAGTGAAATAAGCAAATTGATCATAATGAAACGTACGATCGTTTCGTTACGTTTTTCAGGTTGTATTTAGCAAAAATGCGGCATCGATTTAAAACATTGATACGCTTTTTCCTAAACATAATTGCTTTTAAAAGTGGCATAAATGAAATGCTTAGAATGGTATTGGATGGGCAGTGACACTATCCTAGTATCGGGCGCCTGTCGACCCTATACCATTTGGGGGGATCGACTGAGCATTTATCAAGGTGGATGGCGACGCTGTTACTGCTGTACTTCGTGTACAAATGCAAAAAGTGCAGAAAGTTTATGGAACCATAAGTTTGCGCAGGGTATCACTGAATTTCTTATTCACAGCCAATCAAGGTGAATGACACCAAACGCTCGTAATAAACAATTAATCCACGGGCTACAGGCACCTGGTCAAAAATTAAAGGCTGCATCCGTTTGTATCAAGCATTGTTTTTTTTAACATGTTAATATGTGCGTTTGATAGTACCTTAATTGTTATGCTCATTTGACGACGAATCATCATTTGCGTTCAATATAATTTCGAAGGTGACCGGACAGAACCTGTTTACATGCATCCATCATAACTCTCAATTTAAAAAGCTTCATATTTCTTCCAAGACTGGTTAGCATCGCTATTCCCCAATGCAAATCGATAACGGGTAAAGCATGTAACCCACAGCCTAAGATTTGCTATATCCTGGCTGCTCAAGACAGTAAAACTGATATAGATGCAAATTTTTGGTGCAATAAAGTCTGCATGGCGCGATCTAATTCCGAATTGACATCTACTGAAATATCTGCCTTAAATGTTAACTCGTGTATAGGCCGCAAAACAACTTAACGCAAATAAGCGACCGACCTGAATAAGATATACGCCGTGCTATATACTGGTACCAGCTGCGATATATATAGTACACAAAATATTATTGAATGGAAGTCAATGCAGTTCCGGACTGTGGCAACGCTTTGCCGAAGTTCTTAATGCAACACGACATGGCTTTTACCAAAGGCTCACCACGCCTCAAAATCGATCAAAGCAAATGGACTTCCAAGGCCGCTCTCATATTCTTGCCTGACGACAAAACTCTTGAATGCCAAAAAGCAACAAAATTATTATATCTTGGGCGGCTTTACAATTTTGACTCTGTCTTTGGTTTGCGAAAATAACATTAAGTGCCTGAACTTTCTGTTACGAACATTTGTATCACTTTCCGGGCTTCTTGCAGTTACGGCAACACATTTTCGCAAGCTGCTAGAACTAGCAACATTAAGAAATCAGTCAAACCCTTTCGTGTATGTTATTCTCGACAAGCGTTCGCACAACCGTACTTCATCAGGTCAAAGTGTAAAAAGCGCTTGTGCTTGTGCTTTTACGTGCATTTTAATTGTTTAAATTTACACTTTTGACCCTGAGCACTGTTATGCAAAAGCTTGTCGAGAATTCAATACAATTTGTCTTAATATAGTGCCACCTGATTCCTCTAATTAGAATTAGAAAAATACGGACATATACAAAGATGTATGTCATTGGCTCATAGCTACTAGTCTATAGCTCATTGTTTCTCAGCCTTTTATGGCTAGAGACACCCCTCAGCAATCATAAATAGATTGCAGCGCCCATACAAGATTTTCCGTAGGTAATTTACTATAATGTCGCAATAAACGGCACTGGAGCAACACACATCAACTCTACAAAACATAGGGAGTTACAATTGAATTTATTGCACTCTAATCTTACACAAAAATTCGTAAGATTTAAGCAAAAAACAGATTCCTAAAGATTCTCAAATATCTCTCGGCACCCTTGGGAATTAAAAATGGCACCCCAGGGTGCCGCGACACCCCGGTTAAGAACCACAGCTATATCTTGTAACTCCCTACCTTTACGATTTAAGCCTCGATACGTGTCGAAAGCCAACTGTAGAAGTGATGCAGCGCCTCAAGTTGCCTGAGAGACAGTAGCGGCGTGTCGTGACGTAATATCCTGCCCGAAGCACGCCTACGTCATTTCCGACGTTTAGATTTTCTGAATGCCAGCCCTATGTGCGTCTTGAAGGGCAGGGGGCACTCACCCGGGCAGCATGGCTTCCGTTTAATAAGTGCGCTAAACTACTGCGAACTTTATCTTAGTGCAGTTTTTTTTAAACGTTTCAGTTTTGTTTGCTCCACGGCAGATTGCTGCATTTCAATCAACCTAATGCAAAACCGATCCGCGATAACTAAATACGTTCGTGAAAGTCATGAGCACATGTTGTCATGTGTATCTTTGTGGGGTTTAGGAATGTTCTTGCAAGACTAACTAAATGTATTCATCCTGTGAGATTTGTATTTATTGTTTTCAATTATATTTAGGCGTCTAACATCAATTAAAAAACTAACTAATTCAATCCTCATTTACACATGTCTGTTGGTTTACCCTCGCACAAAGTTTACTTATCCTGGGGCGAATTCACCAGTTTAAAATACTACATCTTAAAGCATACGAGGGCTTAGCGTCCTTTTCGAATCCACGTAAAGCTATAGGCCCAATGTTTTCAGTTGTTTAGAAGGAAAGGACTTTCACCAATGGTTTATCGAACTATAACCTATTCTGTAACTACAGCAGAGTAATCGAAGTTTTCACATATGTAGATGAAATAGATGCGGTCTCATAAAAATTTGTCGAAGTCAAATCAGAAAACATCTGCCAGGCCTTTAGTAAATTCGTGACGTCATGAGGTGACGTAATCAACAACAAGTCGAAAGCTAAGAAGACAGATATCTGTGACTGTATCGCGCTTATATCAGCAGCTCAAAGCCGCATACATCACTTCATGACAGTGTTGAAGTCCCAGTCAAGTCATTATAAAATAACTGAAGTCCAAACAGTATTTTTCAATAAATCACTAATCCCAGGCAAGTCATAATTACAACAAGTCAGTTCCAAGTCAAGTCCTTGTCATAAAAATTAAACGTTAAACTGTTAACATTGGTTACTCGTCCGATTATGAGCAATAACAAAAAAACACAAAACGCAACATATAGCAAACAAATTGCTTGATGCAAAAAAAAATTAAGACATATAACCGAATTTCATAAAAAAAATTTAATGAAAACTTCTCGTTTTAAGCCTAGTAATTTGTCCGAAAGACTTAAGTCAAGTCATTTGTCCAAATAAATTAAGTCACGTCAAGGCATTTGCACAAAAGACTAACTTCAAGCCAAGTATTTTTTGCCAAATGAATTAAGTGTAAAGTCATTTAAAACAGTGACTTAACTGCGCTTAAGGTATTAACTTAAGACATTACAACACTGTTTCACGAAAGTAAATTTCAGCGCTGCACACCAGCAAAGTTCGCGCCAATATTTTCTTTGGGGGCGAACATCAATAGAAACACTGAAACGAGCTGGTTGGAAGAAAGTCCTCTCACACAGGCCAACCATACCAATGAGTGGCCGACAGCGATTTATTACGCAGCAGAAAAAACAAAACAGAAATGTTAAACTGTTTCCCGGAACCCTGAGGTCCTGACGTTCGTCGCCCGTCGTTCTCAAAGTGACTATTACGCGACCTTTGCAGGGCGGTGCTGTGTTTTTTTAGCGCTGATCGGTCAGAAGGAGTCCACCTATTTAAGGCGTGCACGTCAAAGCATCTGATTAAAAGTGCACTGTCATTAACGTTATACGGAGTACCGCATAAACATTAATGTGTCAACTTTGTAGCAGTTTTCTGGGATGACAGACTATTGACTCGTTGTTCTGATACCGATACAGTATATTTTGGCCAAAGATCTATAGCCAGGCGACCCGAATTCGAATAACGTCATTGAGATGACAAAATTAACAAAGTGAATAGAATTTTGGGGTTAATGATTGTTTTATGTCAGGTTAATAGGCCCGATAGTTGGTTCAGTGTGAAGAAAAATAGGTACCTTGCTTAAAAAAGGTTAAAATAACTGGGTTGGATCGCAAACCAAAACTGAGATATCGAAATCCGTACAAATCACCGGTGATTAAGACCTCGACCTTCTGTTTAAAAATTAGGAGAATGTAAGCAGCGCATGACTCAAGTGGGTATTGCGTCACGCAAATTTTATGACGCACTTTAATGACGTAATCAGCATTCAGCACTCCGCAGCGAAACCGGTCATGTGGGCCCAATGCTTGCAAATCGGAGAAACAGTTAAAAAAAACAAGAGCGTTCACGGCGAAGCCCTCATAACTCCCCTTTGCAATTTTTCGGCGTTTTAAATACTGTTTACTTAGCGGTTTTTGAAACTGCAATGTAATTCATTTTATTGTCAGTATTGAAAACATCATGTCCGCCTATCCATTTTCCTCTGCAATGTTTTTACAGCCTTTGTTTATTGCGGCATTTGGGTTCACCGGCTTATAAAGATTTGACATTACTGCTTTTTTTCTAAAAATTGACATTACTGCTTTTCGATAATTTTTAATAAAAAATGAGCACCCTAAGTAGAGCGAATGGCCTTTATACTAAGCCCTAGCAAAAGAGATAAAGTTTACCACAAAATAAATAAATCCCAAATTTGTAGTTTTCGCAACCGAATTCTTATAATTCGTGTTCAGTTCTCTCACGAACAATTAAATATTTAGTCAGTACCAAGGTTTGGTTTTTTACAAATTTTAACCTAACTATATTTAATTGATTTCGGGTATCTTATATTCTCATAGATTTTTTTTTAAAAAGCGAGTCAAAAAAAAATAACGCTGCTGAGCTTTTCTCTTTTTTTCTCTTGGCAAAGCACAAAATCGCTAACAAGCAGCAGAGCGAAAATTAAACTCAGTGCTACCGGCTTTGAGTCTGTTCTTTTTTCTAATCCATAAACGTTATTTACTCTCTTACCTTGCGCGTGCATTGCATGGACCACCGGAAGGAAAAGAATCAACCTGAAACTAGAAACCTTAATTTGACCTGAACACCAGCGCATTGCGCTATCAGTGAATTGGCTGAACTGATTGCTTGCTGAATGCACTGAAGAGGGTTGCACTTTTTCTCGCTCGAAAAGCTCGCGATGCAGCCGCCAGACCAGACGCCTTGTCTGAAGTCGGTTCCAGGGCTGACAGTGCCAAATCAAAGTCGGCGAACATGATGGATAGCGTCGGGTCGCAATGCCGAGCTTCTCTTGGTTATTGAGTGGAACCAAAGATTTCGTCCATGCAAAATTGCAAGCCTTTCTATTTTTCATTAAAATCGCCGAAGCTGAAATTATTAACTTTGTAGCATAATGGTTGGCGGTTGTAGTAAGACGTAATACGAACGTAAAAGCCCATACAGAACGTTTCGAACAAACACTAAATAAAATTTGAACGTTTCGAATAGCGCTAAATAAAGACTTATACGAAACGTTCAAAATGATACCTACTTCTGTACGGCCTTTGATTTTCTTGTTATGAAATTATTAAGTTGTTTGATGTGAAGTTTAAATTGTAGTCATTACGAAGGCCTGGCTTGTCACTAAACAATTTCGCAACCTATTTGTCTTTGGCAGGAAAATAAATTTGGCAGGAAATAACGCAGGGACATAGGGTGTAAACTTAGAGATTCAAATTTAAGTTAGGTAGACTATATGCACTGATCTTTACTGTAAACTGATACAATGAATGTCAAAGCCCAAAGGTCCAGTAAATCGACATCATCTTGATTAAGAGCTATAAATTTTAGTTGTTAACTTTGAAAGTCACCACTTGAATAACATAACAAAGCAGTTTCCTTCCATTTTGATACAGAGCCACGTTTTCCTGGTAAAATTTCAGGCATTTACGTTGTGCTTAATCGTGTGTTGGCGTCAGAAACCTGTTCAACAAACGTCACGATCTCTCGGCCTTGTTTTGATTGGCACTCGTCCCAACAATCTTCACAGCCATTATACCGTTTTATATAACTGCCTGAAAATAGAGCCAGCACCCTATTTGCCAAACAAACGCGTTTACTGCCATCTGACGTAACGACCTATAGTAAACAAGATGATTTTGCCTTTCTATAATATTTTTGTAACTTTTGTCAATTTTCGATAGCCGCAATATAAACAACCGTTTTATAAACTGGCCATGTCATTTTCGGACGAAAACTTGTTAAACAATTGACGAGTTGACTTTTTTGTGTCATTTGGGGACGAAAAATCAGTAAAAAATGGACGGATTGATTTCAGTAGTGAACATTTAAATTGGTAACGTTATCCAAGCGAGTTTTTTAAACCCTTAAACGTTTACATGCAGTAGCCAAGAAGCCCAATTTTTTTTCTATTTTGTACAAGAACTTTGCCAATAAATTGACTGACTGACTTGGGCATTTAAAAGCGGTAGCATATCTAGCGTAGTTTTATCGCTTGACCATTGACATAACAATCAGAAAAACAAGTTTAATCTGTATCTGATATTAGTATGTTTTCCTGAATCTTACAAACAAACGTAGCCCCATCAAAAGTACTCATATTTGCCAAAAACTTGGCGAAAAGCTGACCGACTTTATTAGTGGACTCATTAGATTAGATAATATCAATCTTTATTTAAATTGGCCTATTTAGTCAGAAGGCAGAATGACTGGTTGTTGCCTTTTTTACGACTCCGGTAAAATTTCCCTTCGTGACAGGAAACAGGAAATACAGCGCGGTACTGTGGGGAGCACTTTCTTTGTTCGAAGAGGTGCTAAAAAACGAACGAGGCCTTTAGCAACCTCGTTTCGTGTTGGATGACGTATAGCTGCGTGACGTCACAGCTTTAAAGTTAAGAGCACGAAATGCGAGAGGGCGAAAAACTTTGTGGCCCTTTGTTTGACTCAAATGGCAGACGTGTAATTTTTGTTTAAGTGTATGAACTTAAAGTCAACCCTCGAATTTTTGTCATACAGTGCTTTCTAAACGTTTTGCCGTTAGCAACCCACTTTTAGTCATTTTTCATGCGTACACAGTAAGATCTTTAAATATTAGAAGAGAAACTATTTCTCCACATGCTTTTTGCTATGAATGCAAACTGGAGCTTGCATGTTGAACTTTATCGGCGGTACAACACATAACTATAACTGGTAAATAAGTATAGCGTCTCGCGAAAGCAAGCATATCCCTAACCAATAGAAAAGTGAAGTAGATAGAAAACGGCAGGTGTCACTGTTTAACGACAAATTGTACTAAAACCTTGACAAGCTTTTGCACAACCGTGCTTCATCAGGTCAAAGTAGAAAAAGTACAATTTGTCATTAAACAGTGCCGCTTGATTTCCATATACGTATCGGTGGACAAATACGGTTATTAACAAAGATTTTTAAAAGAAGTGTACCATTAGAAATGCTCAGCGACCCATCTTAAAAAATTAAACGAGGTCCTTAAAAAGCGCTATCGTTACGGGTCGTTGTTTATTCTATTGATTAAAATACTTCCAAAAGTGATCTAATTTAATTCAAAAAATTCTTTATTAGCACAAAGTTGTAATACATTCTCCGCTATGAACCATATACAAGCAGTTTTGTATATAGCACACAGACACACTTCAAGGATGATATTCAAGAACTTATTTGTGCAAGATAACTTAACAAAGGCAGTTAAAAGGGGCACTGTATTATTTTTTAAAAGGGGCACTGTAAGCAAAAAAGAAAGTATAGTATTAAACGCACCCAAAGGTGTGAGCGACTGTAATTCCTATATGGAATTTATAAATAGCCCGACTTCCACTGAAAGGGATGGACTTGATGCCAAATGTCATACCTACAGTTTGACGGCTTGCTCCACGTAAAGTTTTTCATGCAGTTCAGTCTATAGGCAGGACAGGAAACGGGTGCGGCATTCAACTGAACAGTCAGCTATCAAATTCGTATTGGCATGGCGGTTTTGCTTATGTAAGGTTGTCGGCTGAACTTTGTTTAACCTTGCTGTGACGGCTAAGCTATTTTTAAAACTATACTTAGATCCGCGGTGCGAATGGCACATTTTATACCAAATTGATGAACTTGCTGATTTAAGTACGCGTGAAAGCGACACTTCCAATCACTTTAAGTGCATGGCTGCAACAATATATGGGGATCACGATTTTGTCAATTCACTTGTTATAGCGTTTAATAAATCTGTATTTATTCGTATTTAATAAATCTATATTTTTTTATTAAGTTACCCTCACACATATATTTAAACTTTACTTATCTTAGATGAACTGCTTTAGTGCTACTGTTTACTATAGGGTCGTTTAATATGTTCAGACAATGTGGCAAGTTTTGAACTGTTTACTTGGCGGATTTTGTAGTCTGGTCCAGGTATAAACTAAAAAAGTAACAATATTTTTTTTTGAAATCAATGACAAAACCAAACAGCGCATCATCTTAATGATGTCATCATTTTTATAAAGACGTTCAAATACATATTAACTGATGATGATACAAGTGTATATCGAAATGTCTTTTTAAAGTGATTTCGATTTATTCAACCTGTTTACCTTGAGATTCATTTTTTTTGATGTTTTTTTCCATTTTTTTCAAGATTTCTTTATAAACAAAATCTGAAACCTTTTTGTGTGGATGATTGACACCTGCAATTTTCACCACAACTGACAACGATTGGCGCGGTTACGGTGGCATTTTATTCAGTTTGGGGGATGCTTTAAGTGCAAGAAGAGCAAAACAAATGGGCGACGGAGCGGAACGGCGAAAGGTCGGCGGGTCAAAGGCACTCAGGCGTATCGATAAAACGCTAAAATAAAACGACGCAATTTTTTTCCAAAAACTCGTTTGTGATAGGGATGCAAGCAGTGGGGTAATGTGTTGGGGACAATCGATTAAATTACGTCACAGCCCTCGGAGCAGTGACGTCATGAAAGCAATCTCACTTGAATACGATTCGGGGTAAAATTTCAGCACGAAAAAAGGTGGACAAAAAATAAAAAAAACAAATTTCACTTTTGAATGAAAAAATTGCCTTTGTGCGAATGATAAAAGGATTCATTGTAGTTCAATCACTGATTATGCCCTTTGGTGAAATTAGTTACCTAAAAAAGGTTATTTTTATTTTGTATTAAACTTAATTTTTTAAACCAGGAATACAATAGTTCGGGTGCTTTTGAAATATCCGGGTGCTTCTTGGATAGATGCGATTGCTCTGCAAGTATGCTTATAAGAAAAAAACTTGGTTTTGTGGGTTGCGGCATCGAGAAAGACAAACTTTACTGATTTGCATCAAAAATATTCGTCCGCAGAACGTACACGAAACAAAGTTGGTAATTTAATACTAAAGCACCTTTTAAACGAAACAAAAAACGCCATAAAACACTTAAAAAACCTTCGGTAAAGGCGCACCTCTCTTTAAAAGCCGTAAACAAAAAGCAATTTGGAACTTGACAAAAAAAAACAATTCGTTTTCGATTTGCAAACGGTCGGAAAACTAGTTTGCCTTTATCCAGAAAAAACGTTGCAGCCGCCACTTTTTGGCAAATAACAAGACCTTCGTCACTTCCGGTTCGGTCGAGCACGAATAACGATGACGTCACGCGCGACTGGCGGATGTGATAGTGACGTCACAAAGGCGAGGTACGCCAAGGAAAGTAAAAGACATACGCGGGTAAGTAGCTGATATATATATTGGTGGTTTTTTGAAACTCCTAAAAAACGGATTTTTTTAGTGTTGGATTACGTTGATACAAACTTGTTGGATTTGACTGACAACGTCGATGTTTTGTTGCAAAAGTGACCCGATTGTAAATACCAGATCCTTTGTATTTAAAGTTATTGAGAAATAAAAACATTCCGCCCATTATATATATATATATTTCTATATATATATATATATGAAGATAGTTTTGTAAATCGGGCTTTAGCCTCAATTACAGCAGGAATTAAATTACAAGCAGTGGCGAATCTCTATCGATGTTGCTCGCAAAAAACAAATCTTGCGCTAGCTTTGGGGAAAGCGTTACAAACCGCAACAACTGTTTTCCGTCAAAGTTTTCAGACCGCTGTCTAATATTCAGTTCGATTAAAACTAATATTTGATTTCGAATAAAAAAGGCGGCTAAGTTTTTGTCCATTTTTTAGGCTGGCTTAAAAAAAGAGTCAGAAATGTATTTGCAAGTTTTGAGCTCAGCCTAAAATCCCTCACCTTTATTTCATCTAAAAAAAAATTGCCTCCATTCTTGGTCCATTTTTAGTCTGGCTTATAAAAAGAGCTAGAACCGTATTTCCGTCCAGTTTTGGGGCTCAACTCAAAAGCCGGCACCTTTTCAAGGTTTCAAACATCGACCTGAACACAGGTCAACAGCGCATTTTTAAAGCGGCCAAGTAAAATGGCCACAAGCCTCTCTGGGGCGTGCCGCTTAATCCGGGTCGGCAGAATCCTCGTAACCACGCTTATGACGCAAGTCGTTTGGCCATGAGGGTGATGACGCGGTCGAACTTCTGGTAGCGTTCGTTTCTGGCCACTTCGACGCCCTTGGCGCCCCAGAGCAGTCTCAGGTGAAACTCGGTGGCGAAGACTTCGCGCAGTTTGGTCGTCGTCTCGAAGTCTGTGTTTTTTGTGAAAAAATGAGAAAATAGGTAAAAAATGAAACTTTAACGTATTTTTGGTCGCTGTTTCGAAGTCTGTGTTTTTTTGAGAAAAAATAAGAATTAGGTAAAACGTCAGCTTTGGCGTATTTATGGTTGTTGTTGTCTTATTCGATACGTTAAATAGTGAAACGAGTAAGAAAATTAAACAAAAATGTGTTTTGGTTTACCCGATCCTTGCAAAGACAAGATTTTCAGACTCGTTCCAGTGAAGTCATTTGTAAAAATACTTAAGTCCAGTTAAAACCTAATATAGATAACAAGTCAAGACCCAGTTAAAGTCATTATGTGAAACAATCAACTACAAGATAAGTGATTGACATGAAAGTAATCGCTAGACTATTAAAATTGGGAACTTGCCGATTCTGAAAAAAAACTCAACTAAAAAAACACAAAAACACAGCATATAGCAAGCGAATAGTTTTACGGGCAAACATTAAGATAAATAACCCAATTTTATAACAACAAAAAAATGAAAAAGTCACTTGATTTTAATCGAAATCCTTTGACGTAATGACTTAAGTCCAAGTCAAGTCATTTGAAAACGGTGACTTGAACTTAAGTCAAGTTTTAGACTTACGTTATTACTAGGGCGAATATTTTTTGACACGTCAAAAAAGTCAAAGTTTTGTCAAAATTTACACTTTAGGTCACAATTTGTCAAATTTTTTTCAAGTCAAAATCTACTAAAAATGAACATAAATCGTTTACAAATTCAAAAACGTATAGTCATCTTTTTGAAATTGTCGTTCAGTTAACATTTTATCATAAGAATTTATTTTTTTAATTACGTCTAACGACATGTTAACCGTATTAAATCTTCACTAGAGCAATATTACGGTGCACGCGAGCCGGCAGAATTTAGCCGTGCAGGTCAAAAAATATTCGCCCTAGTTATTGCAAAACTGAATCACCCCACTTTTTGCCATTCTAGAAAAAAAGCATAGTAGCTCATTGCTCAATAATGAATCTCAAAGCCTAAAATGTCACATTAATTAATAATGATAGAAGTCTGCATCGAAACGTCTTGATCAAGATGATTTAAAACTATTTAAGCGAGATTACTATTTAAGCGAGATTTTTGGCTTTGAGATGCATTATCAAGCTACATTACCGTGTATAGGGTACCTAAATGCTATCTCACCGTGTAGTTTTGACTTTGCGTTCCTGCTGAACTCCGGTAGTGACGAAAGGACGGTTCTTGATGCCTTAAGTTGCGCCATGAGACTGTCAAAGCTATCGTCGGGAAGGTTCTGCCACCATTCGTGAGCCTATGCGACGTAAGCAAGAATGAAGGTTAGAGGGCTTGGCCGGATCCAGTGTTGGTCATCACTTCATTTCATATTGATTCCGATAATTTTAATTAAAAAATATTGAAAAAAAGTAAATCGACTACAACAGGCCAACAACGCCGCATTTTTATTTTTTTCAAGCGGCCAAATATATATAGAAAAAATTGAAAATTTTGTTAATTGAAACAACGTGGGTATTTTATTTTTAACGTATAAATTTTTAAAGACGCTTATTTGAATGTTATACATGCTTTATTTGATTGTACGCACGAAAATTAAAATACAAATCTCGACATAGATTAAAAATAGTTCGATATCTATGAGGTGTACTGGACAGAATTTGCGAAATAAAAAAAGTACAAAAAACACCCCCCCCCAAAAAAAAAATAAAATAAAATAAAAACAAGCACGTGTATATGTTCTTCAAAAATCGCGACAGAGACTTATGCAGCCAAGACGCTGGTCTGAAACAATAACACCCAATTTAAGAATCTCGCGAAACGCGTTACGCAGGTCGACGTAGAGTGCTATTCTCACTGCGCCTATCAAAACAAGGGGAAGCAAAAATAGCGACGGGCAAACACGATTGCATCAATCTAAATCGCTTTCGACGCTAAGGCTTGCTGCTGCTGACGTCAATCGGGGTTAAACGGCGCCAAAAGTTGCCATTCTTCCGAGATAAATGAAGAGTAGCACCTTAAGGCCTTTCCGTTTGCATAATGGGATGGGAGATGTACAAGCGGCGAAGCACGTACCGCTTTCGTATTGGCATAATTAAAACAGGGTCACACAGTTTTTCATTTTAAATTGAAAGACATTCAAATACTTTTTAAAGACATGTCATAGCCTTTCAAAGACCTAAGCATGGATTGCTCGATGTTTTTTATTATAATTTGAAAACAAAATAGTATAAATGCCGCAATGAAAATACTAAAAAGATTGCTTTTCTTTGCCGCACTTTCTTAATACATAACTGGAAGGTAAACATAAAAAGAATTTCTTTTTGAAGCCTAGGGTTTTAAAGATTTTTCAATACAGAAATCACGGTAAAGACATTCAAAGAAACAATTGAAAGACTTTGTGGCGACCCTGGTAAAGGCCGGCGGTTTCGTGTTGATTAAATATATGCTGTTTTTTTTTTGTTTACTAGCCTCAATCTGTGTGCAAGACAATTCATTATGGCCCTGCGTTAATGTAAAGGAAGTTATTCGCTTCGACGACGTTTTTTTACATGGTGATTTTTATGGCTGGTTTTCTAAAAAACGGTTGAAAATAAGGAGTAGTAGACTTTTTTTCCTTTTTTACCAAAATATATTGATTTCCAAGTTTTTTTTTAAAGGTATTTTACCATTATATAGATGCGTTGTAGTAAACTAAACTACTCGTTTCGGTCGATTCATTATCATGTTTCACAGTGAGTGGCATGTTTTGTGCGTTTAAGAATATAACGCCTACGAGACTGTTCTTATTTTTTCAATTCAACAAAATTACGGCATAATAACATCAATTTAATGAGAAATTGGCACAAAAGAATTTAAAAAACAACTGTAATTTCCGAATTTTGTGTTTTTGAGAATAATTTTTGACACAAAAAACATTGTTTTCAAGTCCAACTCAATTATTATAAAAAATAACGTGTCAAATCCCAGTCCAAATCATCAGTTGTCCACGTCAAGTCCCAGTCAAGTCATTATTAGAGTGAGTAAATTCCAAATTAAATCATTGATATTTAAAAAAATATAACGTTAAACTATTAAAATTGTTAACTTTTTGGAATATGACCAATAACTCAACAAAAAAACAAAAAAACAATATATGTATTAAGCTTATTGTTTCACGTGCAAAAATGCAGATAAATAACCAACAAAATTGTTGAATAAAAACACTTAATTTTAACCTAAGACGCAATGCCTTAGGTCAAGTCAAGTCATTTTACAAAAAAAAAAAATTAAATCAAGTTATTTCAAAACAGGAACTTAAGTGCACTTAAGTCAGTCATCATGTTAAGTTATTACAACAGTTAAAAAAACAAATTCTAAATAAAGAACAATCGCGGAAAAATTAAAGCGTAAACTTAGAAGGGGAAATCCCCGACTCACCCCGCTCGCGGTTCCGGGGCTCCCGGCGCTGGCCACGCTGCCCAGAATGTCCCCCTCGGACGCCGAGAGCTGCTTGACCGTGGGGGGCTTGGGGGCATTGTGGGGAATCCCCGGCAGGGGGCTCTCGTAGAAGCGAAGGATTGGAAGGATGTGAGGGATGCAGGAGGACACAAGATCTGAGAAGAAGAGGAGGAATTAATAATGTGAAAAAGGAGAAGGAATAATTGATGAGAGGAGGAGGTAATTAAATCAGGGTTGGGTTAACATCAACACTCACTAAAAAACTATGGGGCTCGCCAGTCAGAAATCCCTGAAACGTGGTAATTCATAAGGCTTATTGGCAAAACCGGGCACTTTAGATAGTTGAGATCTCTTGGTTATCAAAACCAAAAACTATTTTTCTTGATAAGAGAAGTATTAAAATGCCCTTTTCTTCCTAAAAATTGTTTTTTGGAGAAAATATCCTAGACGTTGCAAGTACAAATCGAAAACGTGAACTTTAGTCAGCCTTTACACCTATAACTGTCAAAACGTAAGAGAAAACGCTGAACAAACACAAAGTAAGATAGACGAAAAACATCCCTAAAAACGCTAACTCGACAATACTTTAAGCTCACGGTAGACGAGAAAGCGACAAAAAATCACTCACTTATCTGTCCCCTTCCCTCGTCGAGAAACTTTAGCAGAGGTCGCAGTTTCTTCTCCAAGGTCACCGAGTTGTTGGTGTAGCGCCGCTGGAGGGAGCTCCAGAGCTCGCGCATCTCGCCCAGCTAAAAAGCAAGCGATCTGATTGGTTAACGCCGGGGTCACGTGTGTATTATACGTTTAAATGACAACAAGTCGTAAGTTGGAGTCTATGTTTGGAAATTTAAAATGCTTCTCTGCTACCAACGCTAAAAACCTTATTTTAACACTTGGTTTCTTAAACTTTTTGTATCTCGTTGACCAGAGTGGACAAATTTTTCAAATATGACGTCATAATCATAAGTAGAAGGAAACCTGCTGCTTCCGATCGTATTTATGTCCAAACTTTAAACTTCACTAAAGTCTAAATGTATTCAAAAAGATGGTGTAGCGCATTTTTTATCTCTTTTCTTACTCATAGACTATTTTTAATTGGACACAAATATTCCAAAAAGCCTTTATGAATCCACAAAACCAAGTCCGTCTAACAAAACAGCATAAGAGACGGTGGCGCGTTTAGAGAAGACAGGAGGCGTCGTGTTAACTACCACAAATAAACACGGAAGAAAAAACAAAAAACGGTATATTTATTATAATTACCTGAGGACAGCTGAGTCCAGCCATTAAGGCGGAGAATCCAAACACGTTACCGAGACTGTGGACCAGCTCATTTGCCACCTGCGAGAGCAAGCAATTAGTTTGTATGTGTAAATATACTGCATTATTGTGGAATCTGAGATCATTGCTGATTTCCATAACCGCCCCACCAACGCTTATATAAACCGACCCGAGAAATAAGACCAACATTAGATTAACATCAAGGACAGAAAAACGGAATAAAATGAAAATGGGCCTGGTACCTAATAGACCTAATGCTCTTAATAGGAATACCACCTACAAGAATAAAAATGATGATCATTGACAGGTGTTTTTTTCTTGTCTATTACCGCTCCGCTAGCGCTTACACAAATAAATAAAACTCAGTTTGTAAAAAGGGTTAAATGTTTTTTTAAATAGGGAATGTCCGATAGTTGACATTTTATTCCGATAACGCAATCCTACAAGTTGGGTAAAAAGTATCGCGATCCCATCCGACACCAAATGACGTCATTACTAAGCTAAAACAAACGAAATAAATAAAATTCAAACGTGACCTGTTAATGTTTTCCAGGTTTTTACACCAAAATTTTATCGGTCGACCGATATCACTTTTTTGGACCGATACCCGATTTTTTACAATTTTGTCAACCGATACCCGATACCGATACCGATTTTTTTTATATATACCTAAAAAATGTTCGAAATTTGATTTAATTGAAAATAAAATTTAAATAACGTTTTAGATTATAAACCTTTATTAATTATAAACAAATATTTTGCATATTAACTTGGTGTGATGCTAAAACCGATTTTTTTCATTAAAAAATGGGTAAATTGTTTGTTGTACAGGAAAAATTATACATCATTTTCATACTAAAATATCGGCCAAAGTATCGGTTCACATTTACCGATACCGATATATAGGTAGAAGCCAAATATCGGCCGATACTATCGGTAAACCGATATATCGGTCTATCTCTACAAAACTTACTTTAGTTATAAAACGTGGGTTACCCCGGTTGTTAATCTATTGCTTTTTGATAAATTTAACTTTCAAGGCAAAATCGTGGACTTATCGCAAATAGTGGCTGATTTCTTTTTAATTTGGAGTTGAATCGGCACCGATAACAGCCTATAATATCGGACGAGTGCCGATACTACCACTTGGTATCGGGTATCGGCTCCGATCCGATATTATCAGACATCCCTAGTTTATGGGAAATTTTATTTCGTGTAAGCGGCATGATCAGTTATTGTCGAGCAGACTTGGACAACTAGATAATTCTAGTTTTCTAATTCTTTGAATTACAGCAAAATGCGACTAATTCTAATTCTAATCTAATTTGCGAATTGCTTGTTTGCTCTAATTCTAGTTCTAATCTAATTCGGATTTTTACCAAAAATGCTACTTTGTCCAACGGCATTTTTAGTCAGTTAAAACACAGAATTTTAATTTAGATTCTTTGGTTTGAACGAGTTGTATGTAATTTTTACTGTCTAAAAAGCCTAAAAAGGCTTAAAAATTAGCACACACATATTTACCATTCGCGTTCTTATAAGAATAAATTGCGATTAAATCAAATTGATTGTAAATAATTAAATGTGATTCTAGTTCAAATTCTAGTTGAAATTTGATTTTTTAGGAATTTGGTAATTCTAATTCTAATCTAATTTGAGAAAACTCAAAACGGTCTAATTCTAATTCTAATTCTAATCTAATTTGGAAAAACAATAATGCTCTAATTTTAATTCTAATCTAATTTTCAAAAGCCAAAATAAATCTAGTTGTCCAAGTCTGTTGTCGAGGTTGTGATTTCAAAACACAGGCTAGATTTTAAGGCAGGGGTTCTTAAACTAGGGTAAGCACGATACATCGGAACACAGATAAATCGAAAAGGTATACGCAGCTAAAAAAATATTTACTCTTGATTTTAAACGAACTAGAATTGAAAAGTCGTGTTACAGCAGGGGTTCTTAATTTTTACCGTTTTTACCGCGGACCCCTAAACATTTTTTTTTGCTTTGCATGGACCCCGGTAGGCGAGAAATGCTTCAAAATGATGTCATAATATGACGTCACAATACAAATAGATTTCATAACTCTGTTTATTTCGGTCCGAAAAATATGAAAGTGAAATGGAGTCTAACTATACATTCAGTGGAAAACCGTTTAATTTTTAATTAAAGTGTTTTCTTTGAAAAACTAATTACTTCTTAAGTATACACTAGTTCTTTAATTAGGCCTTCATGGACCCCCTAAGACTAGTTCGCGGACCCCCAAGGGGTCCATGGACCCCAGTTTAAGAACCCCTGTGTTACAGTATATAACAACTAGAAGAGGAAGGACTGACCTGAATGAAGACGTTAAGCATGTCGACTCTCTCTTCCAGACTTGTGCATCCTCTTAACACAGAAACCGCAACCCAGAAGGCTGTGCACTGGTGCCTGTGGCGAGTAAAGTCGATTAGTGCTATATTTTGAAGCAAAAAATCGTTATTAGGTTAAACACAATATTCAGAGGTCTGTAAGACAATTTACATCGCTATCTCACGTAAGATTTCAAATTTCTGCACTGTACATTAATTTTAAATTGAGCTTAATATCTATACATGTCACGTCAAACCGTTAATATAATAAATATTGCTCTAACACAGTGGTTCTTTAACTTTTTTTACCGCGGACCCCTAAAATGTTATTTTACCTCGCGTGGACCACTGTAGGCAAAAAAAAAATCAAAAGTGACGTCATAAATTGACGTCACAGGACAAATAGACTTCATAAATCGGCTGATTTTTGTCCAAAAATGTGAAAGTGCAATAGAGTCTAAATGCATTCAGCACAAAACCGTTCTATTTGTAATTTAATTGATTTGATTACTTATTAAAGATTCCCTAATATTTTAATTAGGCCTTCATGGACACCCCCTAAAACTAGTTCACGGACCCCCAAGGGGTTCATGGACCCCAGCTTGAGAACCCCTGCTCTAACATGTTCATATCTAAAAATATTGTGCCATGTCAGAAAACAGTTTTTGATGTTTATTATTAACAAAATACTGTAGTATAGGATCACGTCATCTAACTGCCAAATAAAATTAAAGTCAAGTTATGTACTTTGATGATACGCCTTACCTTTCCATTATATCTTTGCGTAGCTGGGCACCCTTCGAAAGCAGCATGTCCCTTAATCCGTTGTTTTCGATTCTACAAACCTAGAAAGCAGGAGTTTGCTAGGTTTTATGTCAAAAAACAACAAAATTATTAAGCACGAAAAGCGCCTACAACATACTAAACGGTCTTGGCGTTAACGTTTTTATTCAAAAAAATTCCCATTTTTTTTAAAAATATTTAACTTGCTTTATTTCGTTTTCTTTTTGAATCATTATTTTTTCAACTCTGCAAGGTTATAGTACCTTGTATGTTAAACATTCTAAAAAACGAAAAAATGTGAACTTTTTTTAATGTTAAAACATTCTAAAAAACGAAATTAAAGCATTTAAAAGCTGAATTAAACTTATTTTAAAAAACGGATAAAAGCTAATATTAACTTGTCTAACAAAATAGTTCTTACCTGGCAATCGATCGCCGTCATATGGCGTGCCAGTTTGAAGGGGTCGGTCCCCAACAAAATATTTTTCACCTCCACCATAACAGCGCCCTCCACCGGTTTGTTTTCGGCGGGAAGCAAGGTGCTGACGAAGGACTTGATCTGTTTGGAATTAAAAGGTGAAAATGTGAACGGATTAGCTTAAATGAGAGATTGTCAATGGCCTAAAGAACTGTTTAGTCAATATAGGCGAACTTTCACTAAATTAACACTCGGAGTAATCCTTACAAATTATCGCCGTTTAGCTTTCAACAGTCAAAATATTGATGAAGGCAAGTCGGGCCCATGTGGAAAGTGTGCTTTGTGTGGCAATTATGGAAAATATAAAACTTCTATGGTTAACTGTTCTAAACAGCTCTACACTCCACAAGGTTATATCAAACTCAAACGCAATCTAACGTGTTCTAACTACGGGATTTATGTCGCGACATGTAAATTATGTAAAAATCAGTATGTCGGCCAAACAAAAAATAAATTCTCTACAAGATGGACCGCACATAGAAACCATTGGAAAAAGTTTGACATTTCAGGCAATAATGACCAATCTGCCCTCTTACGACACTACGCCACACATCACATTAATGAACTAGAAAGAAAACCCCCAATACACGAGTGTTACAATGTAACATTTGTTGCACAACCCGAAATGGTCCAGCTGGACTTTCATGAGGACATTTGGTTAAATAAAATAGGAGCTACCATCAATATTCAGAATATTATAACACCCACTATTAAATAATCCTTGCACCTTACGTTTTTTTCTCTTTTCTTGACCTACTTTTGCGCGACCTCAGAATTTCTTTGCGTTTTCTTGGCGTTGTTTTGCTTCAGGCATTGTGATTCCGTTTATTATAGTAGCTCTTTATTTTGCCATTTTAACGTCAGTATTGGTTAACAGCTCTACTGAACTGTATTGTAATTCTGTTATTGGCTTTTTAAACTTTTGAATAGTTTTATTTTATTTTATTTATATATAATTTTGGTGTTTCGTTGTGTTTGTAGTATATTAGCAGAACTGACGATGCTTTTTGCGTAACTATAGTATTCTGCTTTTGTTGAATAAAGTTGTTTTTGGATCTCTTTTACAACCTTTGTGGTTTTGCTTGAATCTTACGATATGGAGAAGAGATCAACAACTAGCAATGTTGGAGCAGGCTTAGATCCCAAAATTAACAAAAATAGTAATAATATTATTATTATTTCATCAATTAAATTATCCTGGTTTGAGTTTCATTGTTCACTCAATGACGGACAGACAGTGGTATTAAGCCAGAACATCATGAGCACTGGGATTAACTTAAAGAGGAAAACAATTGAAAGGCCGTAAGGGATGTGAAAATTAAAGGGATGTGAAATTATGTTAATTTTATTTCATTTTCCTGTTGTTTTGTCGGAAATTTTCATAAAATTAAAAGCTAAATTTTTTTTTACCGCCTTACAAACAGAAAGGTCTGAATAAACCAAAGTACCTCGGTACCTATATTCACACAATAGTTTACTATCAAAATATCAGCTTCCATAAAAAGACTACTTTTTAAAATATACGAAGCTTCTATTATTTATTGCAACTAATTTCAGCTTAGCAAAAGGCATCAAGAATACGCGATAAAACAAAAAGCAAGTAACTGTTGCACTCGATTAGTTATTTTTTTGCCACTTACGTCGAAACTGCTGGTCTGAGTTTTCGTCACGCTCTGACGCCTGCCTACGTCACTTCCGCCCTTGAGCAGTGACGTCACTTCAACCGAGTTGCGCAATCGCGCCGCCTGCTGCTGGTGCGCCTCTAGTGGCGTAGTCCTAAGAAGCGTTAAGAAGTTAAGTAAATAACTGAATTCGCTCTACTAAGCTGTCAATCTTTTCTTGAGCAGCCAAAGTTTTCCAAAATAAGTACAGCGATTTTAGAAACTATGTATTCACTTAACGACGCATATAATATATCAGGTATCTATTTGTAAAACAACTAACGTCCAAGTCATCTCATTTGTACAGAAGAGTTCAATTCAAGTTATTTACTCGTTACAACAGTGCTTGGAATAGAGACTTTAGTGTAATTTCTGCTAATGGGGAATTAGAGCCAGTGTAAAAGCACCCCTACATTTGTTTAGCTTCGAATATGCTTTGTTTACTGAACTAGTAGTTTTTAAATTTTGTTAAGTTGAAATAAAAACACTAATAAAACCTTCGAGTTCGAACCCCATTAAAGGAAAAACTTACCCAGTCTGTTGAGCTGGCTGTGGCGTGCTCGGCTCACTTAAACTCTCTCCTCTTTTCAACATGCTCGATGAAGGGATTTCTCTTTGTTGCTGGGCCGCGTGCGCCCCCTGCTGGTTGACGTGGCCGGCCTTGACCGCGGGGGAATTCCCGGCCGACTTGGAGCCGTCCCTGTGACGTATCACGGGCCTGCGAAAGGAAGGAACGCGACTTGGTTTCGGCGGCACAGCAACAGCGCCGTCTTGCGGTAAATCGCCCCGCGCTCGTCCGCCACGAGATGACGCCCCGCGTTTGGCTGGTAAAGGCCCGATTGTGTCGTTTTCTGGAGGGCGTGTCTTTGTGGGGCTGAGCTGGGGTTCGGAACCGGCCCGGCCCACCTGCATTCCGTGGCTGGCCACGCCCAGGTCGATCTGGCTCGAAGGACGCTGCTGGTTGCTAGGGACTGACAGCTGGGCGAAACCTGAGTGAGGTTTGAAAGTTAAAAGCGTTTTAAACAAATGAAGATTTGGAAAAATTTGATTTTCGGGCGGTGCGATAAGCAAGCTATAAGAAACAAATCCAAAACAGGATATGTTATTGAGTTTTAAATCGGAAAACGATAATCAGTTGTTTTTTAATTAGATCACGTTTTTCAAACGATGAGTCGCGACCCAAAATTGGGGCGAAAAAAGGAACAATTAACTAGATAAACATGACTTCAGAAGTTAAACACCGGTACTACAACTAAGGCGATAAGCAACAGATAAACGAAAAAAACTTTCTGGGTGTATTTGATTGGCAATTTTGATTAGTTAGTAAAAACAAGACCCTTGCTTATTGTTTTTTTTAAAACTAACGTAACATAATTTTACTTGTGAAGCACAATGGTTGGAGATTTTAGTTATACGTCGTAGAAATTTTAAAGCCAAAACAAAAGTAGGTATCGTTTTGAACGCTTCGAATAACTCTGTTGAAAACTAATCAAGAGATCTTTGAAACTTTTAACTTGATATTTCTGATTACTTTGTCTAATTTTGCCTCATTTTCATGCAAACAAAAGACATCGAAGAAATGACTCACCTCCATCCGGAACGTCCTGTTGATTCGGGATTTTGAGAGGGAAGGGTTTGGGTGAGGAGGAAAGATGAGGACCCGGAGCAAAGTGCTCCCCATGAGGACTCTTTGGAGCCAGGAGGACGGGATTAGGAACAACCGGAAGAGGATCGGTCGTGAGTCTCTGGAGGTGATCCGGGGAGCGGTGGAGAAGATGGTTGCTATGGATTCGCGGGTCGTACTCCGGGTTGGAGCTGGAGGACTCGGAGGAGAGAGAGGAAGAGGACAGGGAGGTGGAGTGGGAGTACGGCTGGGAGGAAACCGCTCCTCCGGACTTCAAACTCCCGTTTTTCCTCCTCAGGGACGCGTACTTCGCGTCGGAGAAGGAGAGAGGAACGCTTCGGTTGATGGGACGTCGGATAACGGCTCCGGAGTGGATTGAGATCGGGATGCTCTTCCCGAAGTGATGCATGATGAGAGCGGGGATCGACTCGAAGCTCTCCTGCTCGAACTGGAAGTGGCGTTTGGGTGGAAGAGATCCTTGCTGGTGGAGCTCCTGGTTGATCTTGAAGTGAAGAACCGTGCTCCATCTACGCATATATTTTGCGGAGGTTAATTAACATAGATTGGTTAATACGTTTTCAAGGAGATCATGTTCAGGGGTCAAGACAGTCGCGAGCCGCATGTGGTTACTGGTTATTTAACGTTACGTTCAGGTTGTATGTGAGTTTTTTAGGCAGTCCAGTGTTAATCCGCATGTGCTTAATTTGTTTGCCTATTTACCTACTTAAATGCAAAACTATTCCTTGAGTTTATATTAGGCCTTTCAATAAATATTGTCTGCTAAAAACATCGTGCGTCTCATGGAAGATATCTAAAAAATTATGGGAAGAAGACTTCTGTAATTATGTTCGCTTTTCTTTGCTTATTTGCGCAAACTATTTATTTTAGGCTTCATGTTTTCGCCAAGACCTCTGAAACCAAATGACAGGATACACCACTACTCAGGTGAATTCACTTTATTTAGCCAAATAAACAGATTTCGTAAACTTAACTTAACGTGACCTTTTATTTCTAGGGGCTCCTGCAGTGTGAATATAAACTCGGTCCGTTATCTTAGAAATATTGATTCTTTATCTAAGACAGATCAATAATCAACCGAAATAATTCGGGTATACAAGTCTACCTTTAAGTAGGTACATATTCGAAACGTCCAAAATGTTACGTCATTTTATATTGGCTTATATCTACTGTGTCTAATGTCTTACTAAAATTCCATACCTCAAAGTCAAGACATATTCCCCAGGACTCGACACCGATTCGCGGATCAAGAAGTCGCCGTCGTCCCGCGTCAGCTCTTCGGCGACATCTCGCGGCAGCCGTCCGTGGTACCAGGCGTAACTCCTGATGTCGCTGTTGTCCAGCTTCAGCTCGGTCTCGAGGTCGCGGCGCAAAACCTCAGCCGACGGCTTTTTGGGAAAGGCGCCGAGCTGGTGACGTTGATGGGAATTCCCCCCGGCTGCTGCCGAGCCGTTTCCACGCGCCAGTGAAGAAGAGGGCGTGAGCTGAAAGAGAAAGTGCGAATTGGATTTTTGAAGTGCGAGTCAAACCTTTTTGAATAAATAAAAAGTCAAGTCCCAGTTTAAGTTATTAGGAGAGAAAGTCATTCAAAAAATAAAACTTTAAACTATTACAATTGGCAAACTCGTCCGATTTATGAGTAATAAGTAAATAACTTCACTAAAACTAGCAGAAACGCAAAATGTAGCGAGCATATAGTTCTACGGAAATAATTGAGATAAACAACCCAATTAAGTTGAAAAAATGTTTAATGAAAACACTTTATTTAAACATAAGTTATTTGACACAAAATCTAAGTCCAAATGACTTAAGCCAAGTCAAACAGAGACTATTCTTATTTGGTTAACCTGCTGACACATTGTATCGTTAGGTCAAACTAGAAAAAGGAAAAACAAAGCAAAATGTCTTACCCAAAACGGATAGCAACGTCCGCAGAACATTATTAGCAGAATATTTCACATTTTTAACAAAATGACCGAAAGCTTGGTACAACTATATATTACAACTACAAAGATACGGCAATTACCACATGTGAACAAAATGAAAAAAAAGCTTGTGAACAAAATGATTTGAGTTTTATTAACAACAACAGGCATAGCTAGCGGTAAAAGTCATGCTAGGTGCCAATATAGGCCTTCAAAAGGCCATGTAAATGTAAGCCGCCAATAAGCCTTGTCAATATAGGCCTCAAATTAAAGAAAAAACTTTTAGGCGACCACAAAAGCCATCCAACTGGGAGGTTATTCCGGTTCAATAGCGCCAACTCTCCAGGGTGAAATTACACGAAAAATCGATAGATGGAAATTCGCCAGGGCTAAAAGGGAAACGTCACAGAGCCCGAAACCGCTCAATGCCAATTCCGTGAAAGTATTTTGCGTTTTGTGAGGAACACGCCTTTCCCATCTGCGTAATGGCGAAGTGGCAATTTAATATTTTAGAAGGTGACAAAAAATGGGGAATTTAAGCTTGTGGTTTAAAACCGAACCCTGATATATTACTAAAATTGCTTGAACTTTAATACTGCTCGTAATGCTGAATAACACAAAACAGTCGCTAATACTTGGCCAGTGTGATAATGTTCTTGGGGCGGAGACGATACTAGATGCCTTACAATATTATCGGTCATCGTCCGATACTAAGGTTGTATCGATACCAAATTATTTTGTGCTTTTTAGCCATGGTCTGCGATTTAACACAACGATTTTTCCCTTTCAATAAAAATTTTCGAGAAAACAGCAAATTAACAGTCGACGGTAGTTGATTTTTTAAACACTAAAAATCGTCTAACTATCTAAAAACATTAAACCTTCACGTTTTAAATTACCTAATTTCGCTTTCTCTTTGAAATTAAACGATAGTCGCACTTTTTCTAAAAAAATATCAATTTCGGTATCACAATAACAAAAACTATTGTACATCATTAACTATCACCTCATCGTATTAATTTAAAAGTTGCCAGCGTTCAAGTTGCAAGATTATTAAATAACTAAACATTTGTTACTATACTAATCAAACCGTAAAGCACATACTATCGTAAAACACGTATATGCATCCTAAAAAACACATACACTAATGCATCTTAAAAACACATGTGTATATGCATCTTAAAAAACACATGTGTATATGCATCTTAAAAAACACATGCGTATATGCATTTAAAAAAACACATACATATATGCATCTTAAAAACACATACGTATATGCATCTTGAAAACACATGCGTATATGCATCGTAACTGTCTGTCTCTCTGCCGTTGTCACGTTCTAAATCCAGCCGAGACCCTAAACGCAAGAAGTGTAAGCTATTCTGCTCCCACCGTACTACACTCTATACGGGGTTATGACGTAATCCAAAGGGATTTGATTGTTTCCAGATCGGCTAACGACTAGACTGGTCAGAGCCTCCCTTTTTGAAAAGGGGTTAGGCCCTAAACTACAAAGCCAAGTGTTATCTGGTAACTTGCGCTAGAAGGTGGTGACAGGCCTAATACTTATAAACGTTTTTCCTATAGACTTAGATTAACAAGTGGCGAAAACTTAAAATTGCAAACTTGCAGCCTTGTAAGTACACATCAGCTAGTTGTTGACGAAATTTGGTGCCAATGTTTTGCTATATAAATTATGGTGGTTGCATTTTAGTCAATCCACAACGAAGAATGGGTCTTTTTATATAAAAAAAAATTGGAAATTAATTTTTAAAAAGTTATTTTTTCGACAAATCTACAAAACCAAAAATTATTCGTTAATCATTTTTTAATAAATCCTGCCCTTTCAAAAAAATTTGGTTTTGCAACAGGCGGCCTTCTAATCTACTGCATTAAGCGAACGGCTAGCTTAACTGACTGCCGTTTCATGCCCACTACAACCTGTTCTCTTAAAAAAAAGCTGAAAGTAACACACAAATCAATCTTCACAATCCGCATTCCGAAACATTCAACACTGTCCGGCTACAAGGCTAGAAAGCCTTAAACAACGTAAAGGAGTTTTCTCAAAAAACGAGCTCAGGCCTTTTAGCACCGGGTTGGCAATGACAGAGGCCGGCAGTAAAACCTCCCTGTAACTCTTTAGACGCTGTGGTTATCGTTAAGAGATCGATCGTTACACATTGACTGCGATATCGTAAGGCGGTGGTTCTCAAACTGTGCATCGTGGTCAGCAATTTGCCCAGAAACTTTATTTTGAAAAAATAGGCTACTTTGATAACCAATAGGCAGGTATGACTTTGACCAAGTCTACATTACCTATCAGACAACTAATATTATGGTGATTTAGCGCTGCCCGCGCATTTTTTTTATGAAAACAATGCAAATACATTATAAGAATTTTTAGGAAAAATGATTAGATGATGAAATTGAACCGCTTGACATTTTTTTAAATATATTTCGATAAAAAAACAGTATAAATGCCATGGTCAACTTAACAACAATTAGTAAAAAGTTGGTTTGACAACGGCAGTTTTTTAAAACATACCTGTAGTTGGACATAAAAAAAGCTAAGGACTATTCAAGATCTTTAAAAGCTCGAGTTTTTCAATGACGTTTCAAAGACTTCGTGACACGATGTATTGCATTGCTGTGTATTATATGGTGATTTTAATGCTGTACAATATAGGGAAGTAGCAATAATGATACCACTATTTGTGTGCCAAACATTGTTTTAATACAGTAGTGTGTCGCAGGTTTTTGAACAACTGATTTAAAACGTAACTTTGTGCCAAATTGTAACCCTGGAACTGAGAAACTTACAGCTCATATACTTAACCAAGGACCCAGGCAAAAAGCACTGACGCTGAAATCATAAATTAGCCGGCTTAACTATTGTGAAATAATAGATGAACTACACAAAAACAACACCAGAAAGCTCGTCGCGATTCAATTGCGCGCTTACTACGTTTAGACTACCGCCACTGCAATCATTATTTATAGTGAATCACCCAACAAAAATTCATTAACTATTACCAGGCGGTTAATTGATTTGCGAGCATTATGATATGCATTAGTACGTCATCTGTATCTGACATTAGCTTTAGTCGCAAAAATCATATATTCTCGTTTTAATGAAGCCTCATACATTCGATCGTTTCATAAAGCTACAGTTTATGCCTTTTGAAAAGTAAAATAGGTTTCAAAACTCAACTTTTCCAGCAAGCCACAAAACACTCCGCCTCTCAGAAACACCACACCCCAAAAACGCACAAAATTCCCAACAGCTCTCGGTGGGCCAAATGCAAACGGCTCCGTTTCAGAAAAAAGGGACCCCAAGTCCCGAGGGGCAATAAATCAGCGAAAGTATATGACGTCACCGGTCCCGCTACGAATGCGTCGCGGGCAGGTTTAATTGGATTATTGGGTTACGCGAGCGGGACACGGTAAAACGATACCGCTTGATGCCACTTTGAGTGCTGCGCGTTGGGGGATTTTAATTTTGTTGAGGCACTTTTGAGCTGCGAAGGAAATTGAAACCGAAAGAAAGGTGTTTGAGTTGTCAACCGACGGCTTTTTGCGGTGCGACTAAAGCAGCGGTTCTCAACCAGTGGGCCATGGCTCACTGGTGGGCCATAAGAACATTTGAGGTGGGCCACAGAACAATTTAAAAAGCTAGATTTAGTTTGATTTGTGTCACTATATTTAATTTTACAGGAATAATGGCTCGGGGAGGAAATAAAAAGTACTGTAATTTTTTTGTTCAGTCGCAAGTATCTCACTAATGCACGGTTGAATAAAAAATCCGTTTTGAAACATGTTCTGCTGTGTTTTGTTCGAAACCTATTTTACAGTTTTTTCTTTTATAAAAATTTATTGGGTCACAGAATTGCAACGTAAATGGGCCCCGAACGAAAAAAGGTTGAGAACCACTGAACTAAAGGTTGGTTCACACTAGACGCGTTTTGCGTCTTGCGTCAGCGTCTGGCGCAAAACGCTAGTGTCATCCAAGTCACACATAACGCGTAAAAGCGCTCGCTTGATTATAGGTTTTTATTGTTTTTAGAGGTGTGACTCAAATCGAGAAAACAGTATACCTTAGGTAAAACATCTACACGCCCAAGTGCGGGTTTGCGTTTAGTTTACCTTATACGGCATTTTATGATGGCCGCGTGGCTAAAATTACCAAATTAAATCCTAAAAATCGCAAGAAACAAAACAATTTTTAAGCCGTTAAAAAGTGGCTTCTTTTCACAAAGGAAGTCTTTATTGCGCATGTTTATAGGCTTTTCGGGAAATTGAAACCGAAGAAGAAGTGTTTGACTTGTAAATTCACGCCTATTGCGGTGGCAACTAAGGATGGTCGCTATTATATGGGATTTTAATATACTGAAAGTGTGACTCAAATCGAATTGAAACCAATCTTATCAGACCACCGCTGTCTGACCTAAGCTAAGATATAGTTTGGAGCTTGGAATGCATAATACAAAACATATTTTTTTTTTAAATGAATATTGACAGTATTTTACGTTGGTCGCGTGAGTATCAGCCTAAATTGACTAGCATTGACTCTAAAAATCCCAAATAACTCAAAATATATAAGGAGATTTTACTAGCACAGGAAATTAAAACCGAAGAAGGTGTTTGAATGGCGGTCTGCGGCCTTTGCGGTGAGAGCTAACGCGGTCTGCTTTTGTGTAAGTTTTTCATTATTTTTTGAGGAGTGACTGACATCTAATTAAAACAGAGCGCCGTCCAGACAACGGGTTTTAACCTGTGGCTGGTATAGCTTAGTGCTTGGCAAAAAACAGCCAACTTTGAGTATTCTTACTGTAAACAGAAGAGTTACGCTTGGGATAAGGTTGACTGTGGCATATGATAACCGCGCGAGTATTAGCTACAATCTTTAACGCTGAAAGCCAAATCTAAATGGTAGACCACGGCTTTTTGTGGTGAAAACTATAAGGCGGCCATTTATTCGTATTAGATATTGGAAATTAAGAGGGACCCTAAAAGCTAAAGAAAGTGTTACAATCGTGGATTAATGGCTTTCCGGTGGAACCAATGACATTTGTAGCTTTATCATATTTTCATGGTACTTGAACCTGATTGAAGAAAAAAGCCGTCTAGACTCTAGACAAGTCATAATTCCAAAAAAGGCTACATTATGCATGTACAGTTGTACCCTGCAAACCGAATGGTTACGGTTCCAGTTAGGACGTGGATCGAACAATGCGTGAGACGCGTATGTATTGTTTTCTTAAAGTGTACAGAAAAGCCTCTTAAATTTCTTCAACAGCCTTTGATAACATAGCTGTGACTCTTATACTGTGGTTCCCAACCTTTTATGATGGCTTGCGGCACACCTCAGAAACAATAAATATATTGCGGTACCCCTAGTAGAAATATTGTTAAGTAATTGACCACAATGTTACAATAAACGGAACTAGAAGAACACACATACTCTAATCCTACCTAAAGAGTTGTTAGAGGGCTTAACAACTGAGCAAAATCCCGGTTCGTAAAGATTCTCAAATATCTCTCGGTACCCTTGAACATTAGAAATGGCACCCGTTTTAAAAATCAGTGATCTAATATGAAATAGTGGTCTCTTAACAAAACAACGGCCTGTTCTAATTTATTAGCGTTCACCAAAGGCAAACCATAAATAAAAGGTGGCGTGATAATCTAAAATTACCAATATTATATACTCATTGTGCACATGCTATCTTGAACACCTCACTTTAAATTGTTCACTTTGTAAAATTCAGTTGAACGGTCTTTTATGATGGCCGCGTGAGCGTCAACTTGAATTAAGTGACATAAACGCTAAAATGGCGAAATCACTGAAAATTTGATCTGACTTCTTGTTTGCAAAGGAAATTGAAACCGAAGAAGTTGTCAATATTTCATACAGTATATATTTGTGCATATGGAAATTATGGAAAACCAAGCGTTATAAAGGCGGGTAACTATAGGCATGAGCCTCGGTATAAGATGCGCGTAATATGGTATGGCAAAAATCGTAGTACCGGCATTTTCACAATGCTCACCCTTTCGATTATTGCGTCAGCAAATTTCGTGACGTCACGATTTTCGACCTGCTTCGCCGCGGCTCGGATTTAAGCGACACAAAAAACGCTGGTTAACGGCAAAAGATAAAAACAAAGAAAAGGGACCTTACCTCCTCGTACATAATTAAAGCTGTTGTGACTCAGATGAGAATCCTCATTGAATAATTGATGTCAGGTTGTTGTTAGCTTATGTGCAGTGGTGTGGATATGGTGGCCAGAGGCTGAGATGGGGTAAATCGTCCCAATAATACAATGAAACAGACAGCCCGGATCCCTATAGTTATTACTGGTTATACGGACCTATGCGAGTCATGCTGCTCACGATGAAAAGGCCTGCAAAATGAGAGAACTCAAATATAACGTCCGGTAGTGAAGAAATATAGAGTTAGAACTGTACGGCAAAATAAGAATTAAACTCTAATGAAAAACAATTAAATTTTTCGCAATACAGAACTATAAGTCCTGCGAAACTAAGTAATTTCAAAACATTTCCATAATACAACCTGTCTGTGTTGTTTTTTATATTCTCTTTTATTCTGAACACTAGTGCTAACCATAATACTTTAAAAATCCTACAGCTGGGTCACAATTGAAAAGTAAGATGTTTAGACAATCGCGAAGTATTATAGTCCCTTATTTTACGTTTCAATAGTAATTTACGATATCCTGCTTGTCGTTTCCAATGACCAAAGTATTTCAAATCGACATACAATTACTAACGGGTGCAAGCGTAAAAAAACGATCCGGTCAAATAGCCACTTCCAAAATTCCTTATTTACCAGTAAAACTTGTACTAAAAAGCTTCCTGTTTCTTACTGTTACGCTCAAATACCAAGAACACCGCATAGGAATGTACCCCGCAGTCCCCACACTCTGATCAATCCAAGTCAATAACGATTCCAAATATTGGCAATTAGAAACAGCCAATTGCTTTAATATGGCCTAATAAGCGCTACAAACACATTCACCAACAATTCAAATCTCGACGCGGCCTCTAAATAGGCCTAATCGGCGCGTCAATTATTTCCTTTACTGCAGCAGCGTTCAGTGACGAGGGGTAGCAATACAGGGGATTTCCCTATGATCGGTGACAACTAGTTCAATCGAAAGTCATAGCGCAAGCTCATTGTGCACTGCGACAAGCTATTCGCGTAGTTGGCATTACAATGCGATGAGGTCATCTTTTTTGACAGCGTTAAGTTTAAGCAGTATTGTAATAAAAAAAAATTGTGAGTAATGTTGGCTGATACGCCGTTCTGTTATTCTAGTGAACATTAAGATTGCTATTTCGAAAACGATGGCTTTTGGTCTTAACAAAGAATTTTTTTTGTCTATAGAATTACCCATAGATTTTTGAAGTAAGAAATCTGTAACTAAAAATCGCCAAACACTTCGTTTTAAAATGTTTAGGCTACCTATAATTCAACTGTTTAACCGACAATAGAACAATAAATTGTCACAATTACCTGAACAATTCCCTTCTAAATCTAGTATTTGCACGCTAAAATAATTTCAAGCTAATAAACACCTTTTGATAGGTTATATAACGTAACCTGACAGTCTGTATACTAAAAACTGAGTAAGCATTTTAGCTTGGTGGGCGCTAATTAATTGATTTGAAATAGTTGTTTGAAAACGCAAAGCGTGATTGATCAAAAACGCTTGTCAGTTCCGCCGATTTTCCGGTGAAATCACTACGCTGCCTACCGCCTTGCTTATAAATAACCTGTCAAATACAAATGTCGCTTAACCTTTACATTTTGTGCGCTGTACAGCGCTCAACATAAAGCGCGTATACGTCAAGCTAAGAAACGCTCGATTAATGTGAAGGCGCTATTTGGATGTATATTGTTGGCTGTAAGTGGCTGTCAAACATTAAGGATATAATTGTAAGCGTAGGACAATAAAATGTAGCATTTCAGAGTCAGATTCGGTGCACAACGTCATTTTGCGTTTTTGGGGGACTCGCCTTCTAAATTTGCTGCAAATAAGCTAAAATCGTCTACTACTGTTAGATGTTGGAAATGTTAAAAATTAATGACGAGTTATTCGAAACGTTCAAATTGATACCTTCTTCTCTCTGTATGGGCTTTAATATTCTTATTACGTCTTACTACAACCTCCGACCATTATGCTCCAAAACTACTGCGTCTGTTTGGCTTTTGGTGTTTTTTGTGTGGCAAACCTAAATACGAAACCACTTACGTGTATTTTGCTTTACAAATTTGCGTACTAATCTAGCTATCGCAATATCTCGTCACAAAATCTCGTTAACCCTATTTTTAACCTGATTTAACTGTCGATTAGGCGTCACTGTAAACTAAAGACAAAGTGTATCTAAAAAAAGCTTTCGCACAACCGTGCTTTGTCAGTTAGAATCCTAATTTGAATATCATTGAATGGTTTGAATATATATTATAAGGGCCACACAATAGCGATTTTGTCATTTAAATGACCCACTGGTAAAACTTTTGACGAACCCGAATTAGATAATGAGTGAATGGCTTACTAACCTACAGAATATTAAACTGCATACCAAATATAGACGCAGCTAATTGTAACAAAAGAAGCTATACCAATCGAAACTAAATTGAAACCTTAAATAAAAGACCTAACGAATTTATTTAAATCTTTTACAATGCAAAATTAATCTAATTAAAACCAAAAATATGTTAGCAGATACAATGAAAACATAAAATCAACGCCTCCTTAAATTGTGGTTTTAACTATGTATAACACAGCAACCTTTTGGTTCAAATAGCCGAATATTTCAGTTAAGCAGCCCATATTTTACTATGAGAAATGCATAATGTTACGTCTGATAATAAAATAAACCCTGCAAGAAATCGAACACTTTAGTAAAACCTAAATTATAACAACTTCACCTATTAGAAATGCTCCCTACCAAACACAAAACAAAGGTGGTATTTATGATTGTTTTTCCATAGTGCCAAGTTAAAGTTTGTTTGGTCTGCCATAGGACCAAGTTATACCGCGTAAACAACTACATACCCAGTGTTGTAATGACCACGTCAATGACTTGACTTAAGTAAAGCAGTGTTATAACTTATAATGACCACGTCAATGACTTGACTTAAGTAAAGCCCTAACTGTGACTTAAGCTATTTTAACAATGACTTGACTGGAACTTAAGTCATTTCATCACTGCCATACAGTCTTTTAAGCAGCCAACATTAGTACGTGCTGTTTATCCTGACTAAAATCAAGGCCTTTCTATATACTGAAATTTTCCACAAATATGAAATGTTATTATTTCCTTATTTAAAAGCCTTTTTAACATTGCGATCAAAAACGTAGGACAAACTGCCGATAGCTTCTACCTTTCATAACTAATTTACCCTAATATTGTTTGGAGAGTAGGTTTGTTCATTTGGTTTCGTTCTAAATCTAAAGACTGACGAAATCCATTGCCAGACGCGAACAATAGCCTACGTCCTACTGAGAGCATAGACTTGGAATTGGCTCGGCACATCAGGATTTCGCGGAAAACACACAGAAAAAAACGACCGCGGCCATAAAAATGTCTATATTCTCCTAACCACAGGCCAGCTAGTATGGCCATTGAATTAGTCGGCCCTCTTTTTTAAATGCTAAAAATATAAGTTAAAAAGAACTAGAACAGCTAAAAGTTGTTAAAATAACGTTCTACTAGGACTGAACGCTTTTAAATGAGTTAATCAAAGTCACCAAACGTGTCACAAAAGAAATACAGCCGTCTTCTTTAAGCGTACAAGCAAACCAGCCTAATATGTACACTTAGTTCTTCTAATCCTGCCACTCGGCCCGACTAATCTGTCTATGACGTCATACAGGTGCTCACGGCCAGGCTTTAACAGGCAAAAAAGAAAGGCTGGCTAGCTAAGGTCAGGTTAATCATTAACGGCTGTCGGCTTATTTATCTCTCTCTACTCCGTTTGAATTGCGGACTGGCATAAGAAAGCAACACCCACTACGTAAACTTGTGCCACGCGAAAGGCGCATTAACCCTTTCGACAAACTTTGGCGATGAAAAAGTGCGCGATATTTTTATTTCTTAATAGGTCCAGCAGCGAACGTTTAAACTGCGCAATTTTCGCTGGGCAATTTTACTGTAGAAATTAACATTTATTTTGTATATTTTACTGTACAGATATTGACTCAAAACCTATATTGTACATTTTTACTGTATATGGGTGGACACGGTAAAATAAAACGAAATTCGTTTCTTATTTCAAACACATGAAAATCCCGAAAAAAACAAACGTTTGTTGTAAATCAGAAGGGAATTCGTTTCTAACGATATACACCTGTTAATCACAAAAAAAAACGGTTTTGTACTCTCATGGTTACTCGTTAAAAACGATACTTCAGTCTTATGCCACACATACTAAGTGCACTCTATAGCAGTGGCTGTACCGCCTTAGTCCTAGTGTCCTTTTAGTGGCGCTGCCCACCTCAACGTTGAATTATTCTTAATTTTTTGTTATGCTAGCTGCAGATTTTCTATATTACGCCAAGTTATGTGAATATTAGTAAATTTGTTACCTTCGAATTACCTTTGCAAACTCTGTATAAGACCTGTCCTTGAAACGTCTCACAAACCACCTGTACAGCCTTCGAAACCACTGGCTGTTCTTGTACAGCAGGTTGAAAACCGCTACTTCAAAGTATTGCGGCGCACAATTACCTCTTTTACAAATGTCTTATGCCTAGCACGCGTGGCCAAGTCATTATACACTCACCCGCGACGTAATTAACTTCAACTGCCAATGAGAGTTTAAGCCCAAAATAGACTTGAATTGACATTATATTTAGCGCTGCTGGCGCCCGTGCCGACTCAATTAAGTTGACGCCGAGCTTAAGGTGAAGCCGATTTGTAGTCAACCTGGTGTTTAGCATAATACACAGATTTGCTGGCTAATGTGCCAAATAAAAATGAATTAGCAGAAACTCTTGTTTTAGTGTTGTACAGCAGTCTCGTCGGCCTATCTTATTAGAAAAAACTACCTACGGGTGTGGGTGTAACTTTCACTTACGTATCTGTTTTTTATTAGTTGTGTTAGTTTTATACAGAATATATAATGGTAAAACAACCTACAAATGCCAGTACATGCTAATACAAAAATCTTAACGAGTATAAGATAAACGATAACGTTAAATTACTAACCGTACTTTATATCTGCCCTATACAACGTAATTCAAAAATGCAAATTATACCCTAACCACGATAAAGCACATACTTTAATCAGGTGTTGTAATTAAGTGAATGATTCTACTTAAATACACTCAAGTCACTAATTTAAAATAACCAGACTTGAGTTTAGTATTTTAGGCAAAATGACTTGACCTAAACGTTTACGCAAATACCTTGAGTTTATAGGATTATTTATGTCAATTTTTAAATGTAAAAATCTAAATTTGTAATTTGCTTAGTTTTTGGTATTTTCTCTATGAAATAATGTTCAGAATCTTTTTTTGGTGCCAATGAGTTGACTTTGATTCGACTTGCTTTGGGGGGTATAACTTAGACAGGCCATTGCTTTTTGTTGAAATGACCTGATTTAGACTTAAGTTGTTTTGCAAATGACTTTACTGAGACTTTTCAAAATGATTTGTTTACAACACTGATGATCTAATCCCAAATGACCAGCAATTTCAGGAAAACGAACACAAACATATTCAACCTGCGTAATCCTGTGATACAGAACACATAGCATCGTTCAATCCAATCCTTAAGCTGTATAGCTTTAGCCTCACGGGAGCGGTTGATTTATTTATTTGCGGTGGCCGGGCCTTGCTTGTTTCGAAAAAACACGAAAAAACGGTGCCGGCTTTTCGCCAAAGTGGCTACGAAAACGGACTTTTCGAAAGCACTACTGACGTTCGCAAATGCTAAAACAAATAGCTTGGAGACAACTATACGTAAAGCAACAAGCGCTTGCCTAAACATATAGACTTTGATAAGGGTCGGTACAACTTGTCGGACTCATGGCACCGTTTGGCTGCAACAGATAAGTACATTACACACGGGACAAATGTTAGGGTTTACTACATGGAGAAACATTTTATATCTGCTAAAGTGCATTAACTTTGCTTGGAATAAGGGATGCGGGTGGAAGGTTTAGGCTAAGTTTGGGGCCTTTAAGCTGTGTTGCAAACAAGTCATTTTGAAATGACTCAATAATTCAACAAAGAAATAACAAAAACACAACGTTACAATCCAATCGTTGTACGTGAAAAAATTGAGTTAAATAGCTCAATTTTATAATGAAATGTTAAATAAAAACAATTAATTTCAACCCAAGTTATTTGACTCAACGACTTAAGTTCAAGTTAAGTCATTTATCCAAAAGACTTATTTCGAGTCAAGTCTTTTGAAAACAATGTCTTACTCTTAGGTGCAGTTAAGTAAATACATTAGAACACTGCGTTTAAGTGTAAAAAGCCTAATTTTGTGTTACTTTCATACGAAGCTCAAAATCAAAATATCAAAATACGCCACAGTTATAAATTCAATGCATGGCAAAATTTTATGCTTCCATTTCCTGTTAATTTTCTTTTCAAGTAGAACATATTCGTGGAGAAACTTTAAACATCTTCATAAAAAAAAGAGAAAGTATTTTTGTGAGCCGCTTTTGACCAAGATGAAGCTTTCTCATTTAGTGGACAACTTTTCAAAAAACAGCAGGACTACGCAGAAGTTGAAATTCGGGCAATATTGGCTCTGGCGAATAGTTGCGCAAATAATAGGCTACAACGCGATCAGTCATTTTAAACGTGGGTGGCAGAGGCACATGAAAGCAATACTACACATTTTTCAGTCGAAGGAATTCCAAGCGTTTTGAGACCCGAAAAGCACAATTCCCAAAAGGGGCGATATTTCTAGGGCTGCCATACAAAACAGCTGTTGGGCTTGTGCGCTAACTGAATGGCGATATCTTGGCTGTTTACCCGATACAAACATTAAGTGTTTTTTTTTTGGCCCCCCAAATTTTTCCAGCGGTTTCCCAAATTTTGGACTTGCAACTTTTTGGTATTTAAATAAAACACTTGCGGTCTCTTAAAACTTCTTAGCGGTCACCCAAACCAAACCTTCAAAAAAAACCTGCACACATTAGTTTCCAAATCGCCCAAAAACAGTTTAAAGTTTGTTTTTTTCAAAAAAATACAACCAGACGAAACCAAGCTAACACCATTTTTTTTACAATAAACAAAGAATGTTTGTATTTGATATACATTCATAGGTTAAGACTGTCTGCTTTTTTATTTTGGTCGTGGAATCTTTAAAAAACGTAAATGTCTAAACAATACTGTAGTTAGCGTGTTAACGCTTCTAAGCATAAATTGACCTCACGTTATAAAAAAGAACTAAGCAATCAAAAATGTTTAGTAGAAAAACGGAATAGTCGATGACCACACACAATCTTGTTAAGCGTATCGAGACACTGTTTCATCACATAACTCAGTAAAAAATGTATTTGAACGAACTTCAATGCGTTTGGGACCAGCCTCGTCTCTTCTACTGTAATACCAGTAATTAACATCGCAAGGTTTATTGTAAAGGCCACAATATCTTTCCACAACACCACGCTTTTGTGAGAACGGTGTTAGAAAACGCAGGAGTGGTGAGTGTGAAATCACAAATTGTTTACCACAAATATTTTGGGGTGGCTAACGAATTGACGACCACTTTTCAAAAACTCTGATGTAATTTGTATGTGCAAAACAAAAGATTTTAAAAAAACTTTAAAAAATATCTATACACACAAATGAGTTTTTCTAAGGTAAAGCGCAGAGAAGCTCACTTTGCAAAATAAAAATGCACAAGCAGTCAGCAAAATAAAACACATTTTATCGCGTTTCAACCGCTCAACAATACTGCTTGTAGAACTTTTGGGTCCAACGACTGAATTGGAATATCGATAAAAAGCACTCTTTGTCGATGCTGTTCTCTGTTAACAATCAACTGATATTGGAGGAAATCTGGGACTCATTCCTTATCGCTTTCACACGTGACCTTCAGCAGATTTCGATCGAGAGGTTTTAAACGATCGGGTTAAAATGGGTTTGTAATTTTAGTGTTACGCTTTTCTTCCATGGGAATATTTTTGGTTAGACCAATGAGGTTTAGCGTGAAAAAATGAAAAAAGGTCCTTTGGTTTCATTAATGTGAAGCAATATACTTCAATAGTAGATTACTGGATTTGCCTATTAAAAATTGCCAGCCTTAGGCGACACTTCTTTTCAAGGCAAAACATGGTCAGACTTTCAATAATTCAGTACGTTTTTTTTTTTACCAAATTACAATGTCGGCTTTAATCGGTACCAGACTTCCAATCTTACCCAAGTTATATTCTTCTCAAAAGCCCGTGACAAGTTTACCCTATGTATTCCAGTGTGTCAACTTTTAATGCTTTGTGACCCCCTTCCATTGTTCTCAGCACTTTCTGTGACTCTCCCTGTTCGCGTTTCAACGAAAAACGTGACAGAACGTTATAAGGTCTCTAAAGCCGTGAAGAAAGCAACAAATTTACTGTCTAATAGTTAACAAATATGTATGCTGGTCTGGTTGACGACATTGTGAATCCCTTTTTTTATACAGAGACACAAAACAATGAACTGTAAATCGATATTACTAAAAAGTGATTTAAATTTATTCATTCATACATAGCAACGAATAAAAATAATCCAACACATATTCAAACATATCCAATTATATTAATCTTGGTGCAGCATTTCAGTCGACCTTTGTGATAAAACATACCAGCGACTATACTGGACTTTTCTAAACCTGAAGAAGTAAGGCTAGCCTATATACAGTGTTAGAGTAGGCCTTTCGTAACATTCCAGCCAGCGGCTACATTGCGAGCACGGCCCGTATAAACAAACAACAACCACGGCAATCTAATTAACTGGAAACCATGTGAATGCGAACTGGTTACACTAGCGAATATGCGACATGTTTTGGGGTAATCTCAAAGAGTTGTAAATTCTCAGCATAACGCTGTATCGTCATGCGTTTAATTTTTGCAGTGCAATTAACAAAACAAGCACCCAGCAGGGGTTTGCATATTTTGGAGGCTGTTCATTTTTAATCCACTTCTATTTTTTTATGAAAGCAACACTGTAATTTATCAAGTAGTTTCAGCGTAGAAGTTCCGATTTAACGAAAACATACATTTTAACGCCCGTACCTAAGCTATTAGTACAGTATGCGTCAAACCTGGATGACTCTTATTTAACGAACGCCTTACAATACTAACAGTGGCCTCACACTTTCACAGCGATATATAAAGAAATCAATGGCTTCCAGCGAAGCGCTGACACAATTGTAACGTTTGAAATTGGATAGCTTTTGAAGTCGCGAGGTTTTTACAAGCAGATGCTATCTAAGGAAAACACGGCGGCTGAGGTGTGTTTACAGTAGGGCGCCAATGGCACATCAAAACAGAAAAAAAAATCGCATAATCACATTCAAAATTATGAAAAAACGAAATAAAATTTATCCAACATTGGTCAACACAACCATTATATCTGACGAACAATATAAATAATAAGAAAAAGGATTCACAAGGCATACATTTAAGATAAGAACATGTTTTTAAATCTTTTACGCAATGTTAGTACGTTAAATTAAAATACAGGTTTTTTATGTTTTTTATTGTTTCATAGACATCATGAATATAAATATAAATAAATACATTATAGATTTTATACCACTCGGTGTATTTACACAACTCCCATTAAAATCGATAGAAGAGGTCTTTGACCCAGGGTGGTCATAAATATGTGACATAAGGCGATTACATTTTACGATACCAGCTTATTGAACAACCTAAAATAGCCTAATCTCAAGGGAGCCTACCTACATACATTTTCAGTGATACCAGCGTAAACTTGCACAGTCAGTCCGATTGAATAAATTACACTTGACAAACATACTCAATTATTCCTACCAACACCAGCTTCAAAAACTAGGATATTTACAAAGGTATGAATGATTTGAAGTCATTCATACAGTGTTCCGAAAATAGCTTTTGCGATAGGAAGCCTATTTATATCTATTTTAAATCTAATATTTGTTGGAATTTTGTATTTAAAGATTTATATTATGTTTATTTTAAATCTCATTTTTGATCCGGCCTGTCTTATTGTTTCTCATGCGGCCACCAGTCAAAAACTTGCCCACCCCTGCCTTAACTAGAAAATTAACAAGTATGCCTGAAATACAAAAGCCAAGCAAAATATATACTTTCGTGCACGGTGGAGAATTCAAACTTTCTCCCGCTGGAAGTTTTCGTTCGTCCAACAACTCTAAACAGAAGGTCTTTATGCTTTTTTGAAGCTTAAGCGCTACATATTTGGCGTGCTTAAGCGTTTGCGCTTGGCTTAACATCGCCGTGCTAATCACTCAGCTGAAAACGTTCTGGCAGAAGACAATAAATCGCTCATCCTGTACGAGTATTTTAACTTTCGCAGGAATTTCTACACAAATTGAGTTTTTAGAATAACAAAGCGTATATAGAAGTAAGTATCGTTTTGAAGGTTTCGAATATCTCTTTAATCATTTTAACAGGAATAAAGAGATACTCGAACTATTCGCAATATGTTACCTTGTGTTACTACAACCTCTAAACATTATGCATAAAAAAATTGAGTGTTTGTTTGTTAATTTCCCTAACTATGTCATTGACATTCCGTAGTAACAAACTCAGAACTAGTAGACCTTTTGTTTAAAACATTAGAAACACTTGTAAATTTTGAAATGAATTAAAGCCCAAATCAAATGGGTTTTCGTATAATTTAAGTCCAAGTCTATAGTTTTTTCAAAAATTAGCAAATCAAGTCCCAGTCCCAGTCCAACAAAAACAATGGATAAAATAACCAAAAACAACGTGTAGCAATTTAATCGTTTTACGTGCAAAACGTGAGATAGAATAGCTCAAATTTATATAAAATGTTACATAAAAATGCTTAACAGCAAACTAAGTCATTTGAAAACAGTGACTTAGGTGCATCAACTTATTACAACACTGGGGATCTTCCTGTGTACAGCTATCCTAAGCCTGGCACGCAATTGATATAGGATTGTACAACAGTTGCTAAATAACGAGGTATTTGCTTTTAACATCGCTAATTCAGCTGTCTCATTGGTCTGCAGCGCTGCAACAATCTTCGCTAAATTCTCCCTAGGTGCTGTGTACATATATTTAGCGCGTGAATTAGAAACAGGCTCGCTACAAATATGCTAAGCGTCCAATCTAAAATCGATGGTCGTCAATCACCCTTAGAGATGTTATGCGAAACCATATTTTTGCATCGTCAATGGGCAGCCTACGTCATAAAGCATATACGTCACCAAAGAGGGTAATCAAGAGCACTCGTTCGGGTTCTCGAATACCTGTCTCTCGGCGTGGTTATGAGTCACCACTCTATTATCCTGTAACACTGTTTATCTTGCGTTTTGTATAATCTGCACTTCCGGATGTCCGATACCTTGTATTAAATCTGATAACTATAACTCGTGGTTGGGCGAACAGAATAACTATCCAAACAAAAATGTTCAATGCTATATAATCTTATTCTCCATTCCTAGTATTAATTAAATTTCATCAAGTCATCGGCATTATCCTATAAAAATGCAACAACGGCGTTTATTTTCAATGAATTTTCTCAACAAATTTACCACTGATATTTGAGGTAAGGCGTCGCAACACACAAGAAAAACCTACTCTGGAATCAGATCAGCATCAATATCGCTCTACTTTAAAAAATGTGCCGATATTTTCACCTGCTTTCTAATAAAATATTAAAGGCTTAACTAGATAACCGTGTGTGTAGTATTCAGAATAAAAATATTGATAATACAGCAATTAATCACGAATCACGAACCCAACAGACCTCGTTAAACCCCGGCTTACAGCAATACCTACATTTCGATAAACGCCTGCCTAGAATGATGATTAAAGATCGCAGTTCACAAGCACGTAAGCTAACCCCGTTGTACTTCAGCAATGTTTACCTAACCGCGGGACAAGAAAACTGCATTTGCGTCCAAGTACGTAATACGCGTTCATAAATTAGCCGGACATCCACTGTGTGTCACCTGCGACAAGCGTTTTATGCGGTTACACAAGCGATTGTCAAACTATCTAGCGGGACACTAGTGTAGTTGTTAATAGAGTGTGGGGGGGGTCATTAGGCCATGATTCATATTTTCGGCCAACTTTTACTATAAAAATGCGAATATATTTCTCTCTTCGCAAACTTAGCTCCATTTTTACTATGTTTTTATCCGTTTGAAGGAAATCTATTCAACCCAATAACTCCATGCATAGTATTAAATGTTACGTCACGTGTGAATTTATAAAGTACATTTTTTGTTAAATTCCACTAAACTAGAATTGCTGTGATGTCAAGCTTTATAATTATTTTCGCGATTTGGGCGATTTAGATTGTATTTAGCTGCAATTTGTGCACGAGTTCGCTCAAGATCGACAAGTGTTTTTAGATCAACTGTTGTGTAACGTAACGTCATGACTTTGTGACGTCATCACTAAAACTTTCATAGTCCCCCATGAGAAAATAGCCCCCTATTGACATTTTCATAGGGAAGCAACTTAATAGCATTTTATGTGCGCCTTTTTTGGCGCGTCGCCAGCTCAAAAATCTTTAAAAGCCAACTGACCTACAATAATAAAACTTACTCTGTATTACCTTATCAAGTACTTTACAAATTGTCGAACAACTAAAACCTTTACCAGCACACTTTTTAAATCAGAACAACGGTACGAAACCACGCCGCTACATCTGACAGATGCACCAAAACGAATTCTACACGATGCCAGTTGCTAACAAATACATTCCGCAGACATATGTGGCGAAAACAGAGATAGCTATCTTTAACTGTCTGTACTGCGTAGCTTCGTAAACAATTCTCCGACAAATTGTACCTTTGCCACGGTGCAAAACTACAAGCCTTCTAAACTTGGCCGACAAAGTTGTATTATGCACTGCTCTAACTTAACAGCAGCTTTACCGCCCTTTTTATTACCTGCATTGTTCGGTAACAGTGCTGCTGTGGTCACGACCTATTTACTAAGCTACAAATACGTGCACGTTCAAGTTAATCAGCGATTAATTCGTGAAGCTGTGCGATGCTGTTGACACAGTCCCAAACAACTTTTCTCTGTCTTTCTCCAGGTTAAAACCAACTCTTTAGGCAAAGGTAGCTTTACGGGGTTTTCTCTGTACGTCATTTCGGACTAAATTAAACAGTTATTTCGGATTTTCGCGCCTAACAGCGACAGGCAAGTTAATACATCAAAAACCAAGAGGTCTCCTCGTCGCCTTTCGATTCAATATGAGCCCCGGGGCGCAGCAGCAGACAAACACATCAGCATCAGTCGTTAGTTAGTCAGTCAGTCACTATCGGTTATTCACAGCATTGTAGAAGCACGGGCGAAAAGTCGAAACGTACCGCTCGAAAAAGGTCGCCATTACGTGTGCAGCCGAGCGTGAAATTCGCTCGGGCGAAAGCAAACAACGGACACGCATGGGTGCGTCTTTCTATCGTCAGCCTCTGCCTTCCAATCTGTTCCTTGTTTTCACATACGTTTTAGCCAAGTTGCTGGGCCACTTAGACTAGGCCAAGGCACCCTTTCCAACCTCGATTTTTGCCTTTTCCCGCCTCTTGGCAGTTAGCAAGGTATCCTTAACAAAGTTTTAGGCTTAATTTGCTAGTCACGCTTTTTTCAATTGTTAGGCTTCTTGTCCAGTTTAAATTGGAGAGCTGTAAAATGTTGGTAAGCTAACCTCTTTCGGCCACGTTTTTTTTACCCTTTTTGCCTTTTGGCCAGTTTGGCTATAAAAAGCGATAGGCCTACTTTCCATCTCCGTCGTTTTGTTTTAACGGTTCAAGCCAGTTAAGGTTTCGTCTCTAAAAGCAACGGGCTTTTAAACTTTCGCTTTTTGAGAAATTTTACATGGGCTGACATATGATGCTTTTCTTGTCTGAATTGCTGACTTTCTGCGCACCAAATGAGGCCATTTTTAGTGCAGTTGCGCCGCATTATTTCGCAAATTACATTACAAAACCGCAAAATAATTTATCTTATTAGGCTGTATTCTTGTAACACGTGCTGTAATGTCATACTGACTCATGTTCCTGCTGTGTACACATTTACGTTTAGCTGGGCATCGAGCGCGAGATTTTGTTTCATGAAATTTGAATCACAGCCTGCGGCAATATTGTGGCGCGTTTCATAAAAACGCCTTTAATTCCCTTTTAATTAAACAGCTAGCGCTGCAAAGAAAGATTTATATTGACTGCCTACTCAAAGTAGTAAAACAAACTTTTTTTAGTTGCATAAATAGTAGGGGAAAATAACTGGATAACCTCACGTCAAATAACGTTAAATAACTGCAAAATTTAAAAAAGAAAAAAAAACAGTATATATACCAAGCTACACAATGGGGGTGTATGATTTTTCAAGGCGACGATTTATGAGATTTAACGTTTAAATTGTCGATTTGGAACGTAATTTAGATTGCCGGTAATAAGCTCTTGTCATGTTTTGTGAAACTTCAAAGTTTATATTTTTTTATCCTGATTAATACCGGTTTATCTTTTAGCAATGAAAGAATGGATATCGCCATATATACAACGTTTCTGCGTCGCTCAGTTGCAATAGTCTCTCAGGTGAACCATTGTTTAGTTATTACCAAAATTTTTTTCAGTTATTTACCAAACTTTAACTGCCTTCCAACAGGATCAAACATATCACGAAAAAGCATTTATCACAAATCCCTTCACCGAATATTTTATCACGGGACCTTGAATCTCAATTCTGACCCAAGCATTGATATAATGTGTGTGGTGGCTTTTAAACATGCATCGGCAGCAGCTAATCAATCACACGTGCTTCGCCAACTAATTGATGCGTTTCCCTTCGAACGTCAAAGTTGAAACCGGGCGACGAAACATATAAATAAACAGAGATCAGGGGCAAGCGTGATGGATTAGAACTTCAAAGCGTACAAAGTTCTAAAGGCGACGTTCAGAAGAACGCGTGAGGATATGGTCGGAGAGTTTTACACCCAGTTTCGGTTTAATGGATATCAGGGCAGCATTTGCAGTTGGGCCCTAGGGAATGACATACCTCTCAATGTGCTGCCCAGAAACCCAAAATGTCCATTCTAAAAAATGCATACACAAGTGACAAGTGTGTACAATAAAACTTGCACACACATATGTGTGTTAACAACTGTGATCTAGCCCTTCTGGAGCTGCTCTGATGGCTTTCGGTGTACATGTGTGTTCAACTGCGAACTGGCCCTTGAGAAATCGTACTGACGAACAAAAACGGCACACATATCATACTTGTCGAAAGGCTCCCGATGTAGCAAGAATGTCTATACTAACAACTTTTCCTTGTAATTTTCACTTGCGTAATTAGAATTGTTGATGCTGCCTTGGGCTAACTATACAGCGTAAGGTGTTTCATTGATTGCTGTTATTTAGGTCCTTACGATTCGGTTCTTTTTACATGAAAAACTGACCAATAACTGACAGACTTGATAGGCATTATTCCCGTTACAAACAACAATAATAATACTACTCAAAGCAAGACGAAAAGAACAACATTACCAATACAGATCAAATTATTATTGCCCGTCTTTAGGTAAAGGTGCACCTTCTTTTTTAACTAAAATATTGTCGTATTTTAAGCTCTAGTATAGGCTATAGTTTCTATTAACAAATTGAAATGCAAAAAGCGCGAAGTTTCCCTATTGTCCTTGCAAATATTTCGCCTTGGTCTTATTTTTCGTGAAGCGAACGCATAAAAATTAACGAGATTCGACAAAAATGGAAAATCATCCACCGTACAAAACCCGGTATAGGACCTCGATCACTATAAGCGGCAGTATGACGCATTTGAACAGCGCCAAGTAAAACTTGACGTTGGCCATGAAGGTGCCGGGGGTTCCAAATTCGCACAAGTAAAGCCGCTCCTGAAACGATATCAAAAGCCACAGTTTTAATAAGTGTAAAGACGATAACTTTCGATGATTTTTTATCGCCTTGATTTTTTTCTTCATGTAGCACTCTAAGGACAAAATGAGTTACCGAAAACGTTTAAGAATAATGTGTCGAATTTAGCTTTGGGTTTTTCTTTAGTGCAATACTTGACTCAAGAGCTATATAGTGTTTTAAACTTTAATTAACCAGCAATTATCGAATTTATCCCTAGCCAATGAAGCAAGTGTAGGAAATGGGGTCAGTATTTGTTTGGCATAAGCTCTATTTTTGAAATGAATATCTGTATAGGTGCATAAAGGTATAAAAAAGCCATGATGGAACAGTGATAATTCCGAGTTAAAAACACGTTATAAAGCATTACTTCAGCATCTTATTTAAAAACTGTACCCCGTAAGGCAGTGGTCCTCAACAGGGGTGCCGCGACACCCTTGGGTGCCATTTCTAATGCCCAAGGGTGCCGAAAGATATTTGCGAAACTTTAAGAATCTGATTTTTGCTTAACTCTTACAACTTTTTGTGTAAGGTTAAAGTGGAATAAATCCAATTATAACTTCCTTCGTTGCATAGAGTTGATGTTTATTGTTCCGGTTCCGTTTGTGACATTCTAGTGATTTGCCTACGAAAAAATCTGTAAGGGGTGCCGTGATCTATTTAGTTTTTCTGAGGGGTGCTGCTAGCCATAAAAGGTTGAGAACCACTGCCGTAAGGGTGACTCAAATCCAAGAAGGCAGATGCTAAGCATAAATTTTACCTGCAGCTCGTCGATATTATCCTCATGCAGCCTGAACCGCCTGTTGGCTCGTTCCAAGTCCTTTTGTATCTTTTTAAGTGTCCCCTCCATGTTTTCCATTGCGTCCTGGTGCATTCGAACCTCGAAGAAATTGTCGCACAGTTCTTCCTCGCAGCATTGGGGCGGGTCAATAACCGCGCCACAGTTATCGTTCGGTCCGGGAAAAACACAGTGATTTATCTTTTTCGGCGTTAAGTCCGAATTCTTAGACGACGCTACACAGTGTCCCGATGAACTCTGTGAAATCCTCGAATTGCTTGAAATTCCCGAAACGGTTTGATTCCTGAGGTAGGAATTTTTATTTCCGCTTGATGTTAAAGACTGAGTTACAGACTCAGTTGAAACCGCTGATTGGCTGGCCTTTCCGGAGACAGGGTGCGGCACGAATTTTGACGCTTTACTGCCGCCAGACGATGCTAGAGAGTGTCTCGAAGATTTATTAGAGATCCTTGAATGACTCATCTTTCCCATGACAGGATGCGGCGTGAAACTTGAATTTATAATACCGCTAGACGATGCTAAAGAGTGGCCAGACGTCTTGTTCAGAATCCTGGAATTCCTAGAATCGCCAGTAGATGCCGAAGACGGCGGTAACGGTAATTCGTTAAGGGGGACTGACTCGCTTGAAAGTGCGGTGGTTGCGGTTGTTACATGGACGTATTCCTCTTCTACGTCGAGCCTAGAGTCGAGTTCGCCCCGACTGGAAACAGAACTCGGCCGTTTTCCAGAACATCCAGGATTTTCAGAAACTTCTTCTGGAAAGTGACTGGAGAAAAAACGCGTGTAACTGACCGACCATTACACCCTAACTGACCAGCTATTGCAACACTGGTTAACACTAGGGATGTTCGATAATAATATATACAAAGTAGCAGTTCGGTACTAGGCGACATTAGGGTGATATCGGTGACGTTCTGATACCAAATTAATATACAAATTCTGCCATAATTTGTCTTTCCAACACAGTGATTTTAACTTGAACATTAAATTTCTCGAAAACTAGTACGCTGGCAACTGGACTTAAGTATTATGCTTAACACTAAAACAACTTTTCGCACTAAATGCTAAAAAATATATATATATCTTTGAACATTTCAATTTTATCTTTTTTGCTTGTACGGTAGTAATGTCACTTGTATCGAATCGCGATACTTATTTTCCAAAATATTTGTTATCGGAATAAAATGTCAATATTTAATACAATATGGAGCTGTTTATGTCTTCTACTCAGTTCTAAAGCATTCTGTTAACGTATAAATACTCAGTTGTAAGCTAAATTACTATTGCTATTTAAATTGGTCACCTTTCTAAGCTTATTGCACTAGTTATAAAGGTAAACTCAAGTTTATTTCAGTAATTATTTTTGTAGTAAATTTAACTAAAACTTGCTCTAAGCACTTTACTGTTTTTAAACCTTAGTCTGAAAACTAAAACTAAGTACCTTTTATCACCTGTTTGTGTCAAACTATTATTGGAAGTACTTGCTTTACTTCTGCTTCGGCTCATTTTGTTGCGTGAATTTCAAAGTTGAACAGAAATATAAGTTTGTTTATTTGCAATTTTGTTTAATTTAGTAACTCTCAAAATTGAACTAGTTACATTGTATTACGCTCAATTGTTACGTCACTGAAAAGTGTCTAACGACCAAATGTTATTTGTTTGGCAAATTGTAAACCTAATAAAATTAATTTAAATGGTCCAAATGAACAAAGATATAATTAATTTAAAGTTGTGCGCAATATCATATTACACCATAATTTTTTATACCCTTAAAACACTTCAACATTCACGTGTTTTATACATGTTTTACATAATATCTGGAATAACCTAAAAACATATTTTTGATAAATAACATGGAAAAAAGTCAAATTGTTGTCGCATAAACGTTTTCGCCCTTGTCATTGTATTCTGGTCTGACTTCGGCAATATCTTGATAAATGTGGTTGTCGTCGGTCGTGTAACTTTGGGGTTTGCTTGAAGACTGCAGCACTTTTGGATCGGTGGTCGTATCGTTTTCTACATCGTCGTATGTAGGTGACTGTTTTGCGTATTGGTTTTTGATTGAAACAACTGGAACGGAGGTCAATACACGAGACCGTTTCCCGGGCTCTAAAAAAAAAGAGTTTAGCCTTAACTTCAAACACTACACTAAACACATTGTCCAACAATGGCATTTTGAAGTTGGCTTGTTAAGGGTCGTAACAGCTATATTAGAATCAGATTTGTCCAAAAGAATTATTTTAGCTTTTTTAAATTTGAGCTACAATTATAATATTTCAAATTCAAGTCAATTAGAATTATCGAATTCGCGAAATTGTAAATAAATCTGTCATAGAATTACTTTCAATCAATTTGCTATGGCTTTTTATAAAAGTACATTTTTCTCAAAGGAATTTGAATAGCAAAGACACAATGTTTGGTATTTTTAGGCGGAACAATGAACCTACATGGTTGAAAATTTGAAAATGAAAAACGCCGTTCGACAAAGTAGCATGTTTGGTAAAAAATGACTTGACTTAAATGCACTCAAGAAGGCAGTGCTCTGTAATGACTGGACTTGGCCTCAGACTGGTGGGCAAAATGACTTGACTTAAGTACATTACCCAAACGATTTGACTTGAATTTAAGTGCTTTAATTAAATACATTCTGTGAAATTGGGTCATTTAGGTCAATTTATTAAAAATAATAATTTTAACTTTAAACGTTGCTATGTGAAACGTTGCTCAGACTAGAACCTGACCGATTTTGTATGTTTAGTATTTTTTTGATGCCTTAGATTTGATTTGATATGGCAATGACTTGAAAGGGGACTTGGCTTTGACTAAAGTTATATTGAGATTTACTTAAGTGGAACTTAAGACATTTGAAAACCGGGTGTCGAACCGGAACCGAACCGGAACTTTGTGAACCGGTTTTGTGTCAATTTTTTTCGAATCGTAACCGAACCTGAACCGTTTTTTGTAAGATTTTAAGGAGTCGAACCGCCACTGAACCTTAACCGAACCCGAACCTGTAAACAAAAGCCGTTCACTTCAGCAAGACGTCACAACCTGTATTTTACAAAGTTAAGTTACGCCATGTCCGTAAAACGTTGATTTGTTATATTTTAAAGATTTCAATAATGAGTTAATTGCTGTTGTTTTAATCCGTCACTTAACTTAGCTTATATACCTTACAATTCAAAGATTATTCTCTATACATTTATTGAACCACATTTTTAGATTTAACGCAACTTATATTGTATCCGAACCGGACCTTTATAAACCGGTGTTGAAATAACAATGGTCGAAAGCTGAACCGGAACTTTTAAATTGCTCGAAACCGAAACAGGAACTGAACCAGATACCGAAAAAATCCTTGAACCCGAACCGAGCATGAACCGCAAAAGTCTAATGGTTCGATTCCTTGTTTGAAAATGACGAGTCAACACTACTGCGATTGACTCACCTTGATTTTCTGGACTAGACCTCTGAGTTAAGTAGAAAACCAACGAAGCGACGAGAAAGAGCAAAATCCCGCCAACCGTTGTGAGGGAAATCAACAGGGCAAGGTCAACTTGTGACATTGCGTTGTGTGTAGGCAAAACGATTCACGCTGTCGCTGTCATGTTGTTTTAAGTAGCAGGCCTACAGTTTCAGCAACCTTTTACAGTTCTAAAATGGAGCAGCGTTTAAATTGTTGGCAATGCTTATATGGCCGGATTGTCAGCGTAAAAATTCGCGCCCTTGAGAAACGTTTTGCCTTACCGTTGTATTGTTAGGCCCAGGCGACAAAAATCGCAATTTTCTCGCAATAATAAAAAAATCGCAATAATATCGGATCGGAGCCGATACCCGTTGCCAAGTGATAGTATCGATACTCGTCCGATGCATAGGCGTGGCCAGGGGGGCCTGAGGGGCCCCCCCAAAAAAAATACAAATATTTTACTCTCAAAAATTTGATTTTTCAGCGTTTTATTAGCAGTACAACAACAGTCGATCACAAGCATGCCTCACCTTCAATTGTCATTCATTGTTTCGTCACAAACGATGAAGTTAATATTACGTTCGCTATACATTAATGTATAGTTTAACTACTTTAAGTGCTCAAAAACGGTTTTCTAACATTGTTATTGTGTTCGTTACGGCGGTTAATACAATGACAAAAGCTAAAAAAAGGTTAAAACTTTTTGCCCCCACCCCCAAAAACAATTTCGGCTGGCCACGCCGCTGGTCCGATATTAGGATGGCATCGGTGCCGATCCCATACCAAATTTATTTGTGAATACCAGCTCATCTATGTTTTGGAATACACGAGTTTTTTACCCCTACAGACAAATTCCCAATAAAATATTACCTTCAAAATAGAAGATAGGCTAAAAAGGCTTTCTAGCAGAAAAGCAAATGCTAGCCTAACACCTTAACAGGTACTAATGTTCTCATAAATTTTTAAATTCCCCCACAAATATTCTAAACTATTTTTTTAAATTCTGTCTAACTTAATATTTCCCTGACCAACTTTTAGTTGGTTGACCAAAAAATATGATCTGCCCATAAATCTTAAATATGCCGCACTTTTTTTTATTAAAACTTAGTATCTTAACAATATCTTTACCCTCCAAATTAACTGCTTGTAGAAAGACAACATACTCTTACTCTATTCTTGAGTTCGTATGGTTTCACTACTTCAAGTGTTGGCTGTTAGGCAGAATTTTTGACCCCTTTTACAAATATGGCACAGCTGGGTTTAATGAGTGACTAACTTTTATCGGCTCTACAGAGTTGTAAAAATCGTCAAAACACACAAAGTAGAAAATGGTAGGTAATGGTGACCTAACTAAACAACAGTAGGCCTAAGGTTAAAATAATTTAGTTCAGTCGAAATAACACCATGCGATCCTGCTATTTAACAGCAAACTTAGCCTATTTCAAATTTTGACCATTAGACTTTGCAGTTGAAATGAATCATAATTACGCTCACATAAAGTAAAAACTTAAGTGGAAAAGGCCAATGTTAATAATGTGTTTGTTTAACTTGATACTGGGCTTCTTTAGAAAGATAAACTGTATATAGGTGTAGAAAAACACATAGGACACAAATCGCCTGTATTTTAGGCATATTGCTGGTAAAAACATGAATTAAATCATAAATAAAGTATTTTTTGCTTACTGTGATTTCAATGAATTAATGTTTACAGGACTTCTAACCATAGGCGTAGCCAGGGGGGCTTGAGGGGCCATGCCCCCCCCAAAAAAAACTTATAGATATTTTACTCTTTAATAATTTGTTTTTTTAACATTTATGAGCAGTACCACAACAGTCGACCACTGGCATGCCACACCTTCAATTGTCATGCACTGTTACTTCACGAACGATGTAGTTAATATTACGTTTGCTATACATTAATGTAGTTTTAGTACTTTTAGACAGCTTTTGCTCTTTGAATGGTTTTGAGTAGTGCGTTAACACTCAGTCAGTTGCTGCTTGAAACGGTTTGCTAGCATTGTTATTTGTGTTCGTTACGGCAGTTAATACAATAACAAAAGCTAAGCAAAAAAGTTCAAACTTTTTGGCCCCAAAAAAATTTTCGGCTGGCTACGCCACTGCTTCTAAGCGATTTTGGGGGGCTCAGGATTGAACATAATACTTCCCTAACACATGTATATAACTCTTTTTTGGCGGAAAAAATACATTATCTTGAAACTGGAACGACAAATTTGCCTTTATCTCACTAACCAAACATCCAAAGAAGACTTCAAACAACAAAACAAAGCCTAAGCAAATTTGACCTGCTGGTCGCTAAACATTTACAAAGTTCTTATTCCTGCCGAAGAATACCGCGCGTGTTACGTAATAGTAACAGGTTGTAACAGCTCGTTAAGCACAACATTTATAATTTGGGCTATCAGCTACAGAAACGCACCTATATTTTGCAATTTAGTAAACGAGGCGACCCCCGACACTATATTTTTTGCTTATTTTGTAATAGTAAAAAATAGACAAAATGCGCTCCGTTTAAACCCTATATATGTGGCTTAGTGATATGAGTTAGGTCGTTATAGGGTAAATCTTTCTACAAAAATTGCATTTTTGCGAAAATCTTACGTTCCTATTTGTTTTGTCAGCAGAAACTAGATAAACGATACAATTTGGCGAGTTTTCAGAAAATATTTTTATCGCATATTTTGCTGCACGTCGTATACTATATGTTTTGGCGCTTCGCACAAACTTCACGAACCGGTTGTGTAGAGCTCTGAGGTCAATGGTCCTTACAACTATTGGCTCAAACCTATCTTGAAAAAATCATTCTTTTATGTAAAGTGCGAAAAATGATTGTGCGCTCAAACCATCTCGTCACCTCCTCATTCAATCGTTTTGTCAATTTAAATTAAACAAACAATTTTTCGTTTTGTGCAAACGCTTTGTCGACATTTTCTCGAATATATTGCCACAGAATTCCAGTTAGACACTAGCGCATAAGTTCCTTAAGGTTACTTGTATCAGGACGTCACACTGTGCGGTAAATTCGTGACGTCATTTCTGCAAATTGCCATGATCCTTCCTAAGCAAAAATCCTAGATTGGCCTCTGGCTGCATTAACAGTCATTAGGTTTGTGCGTTTTTGAAGCAGCGAAAATAATCCTCCGAGACATCTCAGCCATTTGATAAACGTCTATTGCCTGCCATGATAAAAATTATTTGGCTGCGGCACTTTTTGTGAGTAATTGTATTGAAACTTGCGATTGCAAAAAAGTGACAGCAAAGGTTTAGTTAAAACAACTGAAATGTCTGATAACACCGGTTTGCAAAAAATTCACGATATACCAGACTGTGAGGATGGGTATTGCTCAGATAAGATAGTATTGTCATCGACTCCAAATTATAACAAACAACATTTGTAATACAGTCCATTGCATTTTGTTTACCCGTTAAGACAGTTTTGTCCCAAATATTATTTTCAGTCCTTCTAATTGACGCTAAATAAAATAAGAGCTCAAGTTTGCATATTCTTGGCAAATTAAAAACTAATAAAAACAACAGTCGCTTTCTTGTTAAAATATTGGGTATCACTATAAGGATGAAGTTTTAAGTTTTAAACTCTTCTATGTACGACGGTATCAATATTAAAAACGCCCCTTTAAAGCTAACTTTGCGATAATCGCCGTTTGAGCAAAATCTATACTGTTTGTAAGGTGTAATGATAAAACAGCTCTATCAATCCCAAGGTGATTTTCTCGCCAATGTCACACCAAAACAATACCAGCAATAAATTAGGAACTTCGATTTTTGCAATTAGGAAAAGTCGATTGCGATGTCGTGGTACACGGTTATGACATCATCTGGTGACGTTTCACAGGTTGGAAGCATGAATGTATGCTTGGTTCTTCTTACCATTCGATGCTTCCTGTTGCTCATCATCTGCGTTGAATGGAACGTACGAGTGATCATTTCCACCTGTGAATATAAAACGAAATTCGAAATATTCCTGCACCAATAAAAGATACACACACAATACGTAACAACCCAATCTAGCCCTTCTGAAGCTGCGTTTTGACCAACGAAAATATTTGAAGACTAATCGAACCTGTCGATCAATGATGCAAGCAGGACAGGCTAGGAAACAACTGGTCTGTAGTGAGGTTCGAACTCACGACCTAAGGTCAAACCGGGACCGTCGCTCTACCAACTGAGCTACCCAGCAGGCTCAAAGAGGAGCGAGTCGAGAAACAACCAAACGCCAGTGCTTGCTCAACCTGTTAATACAGTCAACTTCATATTGAAGGGGATCCACAGTACCATATCATTTGTTCAATGAAACATGCACACAAATATGTGTGTTGACTACTGAGATCTAGCCCTTCTGAAGCTGTGTATTGACCAACGATTACGGTTTATAGTACACCGAAAGCCATCGCTGACTCACCAAATCTGTTGATCAATGGTGCAAGCAGAGCAGGCTAGAAAAACAACTAGACTTACGCCTAATATTTGGGCGCCGCATAAAAAGGCTGAGAAACACTTAGCCAAGAAAAAGTTAAAAAAATGGAAAAAGGGTTTTTATTTTTTTAAATTTTCCTTCTTTTCTTGGGCGCACCGGTTGAGATTCACTGCTCCATCAAAATATACCTGAATCGCTGATAGATTTCTTGGAACTCTTTTGCGCGGATTTGTAGAGCACAAAAGAAGCGGCTCCAAACAGCAAAACGGCGCCGACGATGGAGAGCGAAATAATGAGGGCAAGGTCGTCGTCAGTCCACTCACACACGAACTCGACCTCATTGACTTGCTGTCCTTCTTTCTCAGCCGGTGTGACGCAGAGCATTTCCTCGATGTCACTGATTGACTCGGCCGCGTCTACTACGTAACCCGCAAAGCTCTGGCAAATTAAAAAGCAAAGTAATGGCTTTGGAGCATAATTAATGGTTTAAAGTTATTAAGAATATCAAAGCCCATACAGAAGTGGGTATCATTTTGAAATATTCTAAACGTTCAAATATTTTTATTTATTTACTTTTGTATGGGCTTTGAAATTAATGGCTGTGCTACACTTAATGGCCTAATTTAAAAACTACACCCAACAGCATTTTAACGGTATTATAACTTCATTAGTGCAATATACAGTTGCAATTCTGCAGCCAACGTTTGTGAAGTTGAATTTTACAAATTTTAGACAGATATTGTAGAGTAAGCAAGAAAATGCTGGGCAGAATTGTTTAGCATTTTACTAAGTAATTGCTTCTTCACATTAATTGAAAACGATACAAACTTTTCGCTGTAGATGGTCAAAGTGATGACTGTAAACAGGCCAAGCGAAAATTTAAGCCATTTAATACATACAAAGGCACAAGCGATAGGAATATTCAGTTTTTATAGTTTGTAGGTCGACCATAGTTTGAATTTGAATTAGCAGAATTATCAAACTTTAAACTGAAATAAAATCTTTAAATATCGTACATATTCCAGCTACCAGTATATAAAAAAATCAATAAAGAAACAAAACGACCTCCGTCCAATAAATTCAACCCCCTAAAAGTGTACATACCCCCAAAATAAATAAATACCTCTCCTTGAAAAAGTAACCCCTCTCCCGCTAACCAAGCCTTTGTTTTTTTTTACCTCCATGTAGCAGCCGCAGTGCCACGGGTTGCCTCCCAACGACATCTGCAGATTGCTGTTGCTCAGCTGGTTGAGAGCGCACGGGTCCAGATAAGTGAAGTTGCAGTTTTTCAGGGATAACTGGCTAAGGGTTTCTGCGAACTCGCCGAAGGCGCCACAGGACAAATAGCCCAGGGACGGATTTTCCGATAGATCGAGTCCCTGTAGCGCGTGAAGATGACCAAATGTGTCGTCGTAAATCGCTGATAGCTTGTTGCCCTGCGTATTAAGAAGCTTGCTGGTTGACTTGGCTTTTGGGAAAGATTTGGCCTTTTTATTGCAAGTTTTAACGATTTATCCGCTTTGATAAACTTTACTTGATTATATTAGCTTAAGCGCAACGTTTTGGATAACAATGAGTCAGTAAGGTCTAAAACTTTTAATATAAATATGCATTTCGCCAAATAAAGTAATGGCATCATCAGTTATAGCATAACGCAGTGTCTTAAAGTCATTTAGAAACAACTTACGTCCCAGTCGAGCAATTTGTAAAAAACTAAGTTAAAGTCAAGTCATTTTCAATAAATAACAAGTGAAGTCCTAGTCATTAATGTAACAAGTCAGTTCCAAATCAAGTCTACTGCAAAAATAACACGTTAAGCCCAGTCCAAGTGATAAGTTGCTAAAGTTAAGTTCTGGTCAAGCCATTATTAGATTTAGAGCAAGTCAACTTCAAGTCAAGTCTTTCGAACAAAAATAAAACGTTAAACTATTAAAATGGGTAAAATCTGACGGCTATGAGTAACAACTCAATAAAAAATAACAAAAAACGCCATATAGAACATGAAAATTGTTTTACGTAATTAAATTCAGACAAATAACCCAATTTAGTTAAAAATATTTAATTAAAACACTTAATTTTAACCCAATGTATTTGACAAAATGACTTTAGTCAAGGCCAATACATTCGTCCAATAAACTTTAATCAAGTAAAGTCATTTCGTTCACAGGACTTTTAAAAACAGTGGCATAACTGCACCATTGACTTAGGTCAGTGGTTTTAAACCGGGGTGCCGCGGCGCCCTGGTGTGCTGTTTCTAATGCTTAACAGTGCCGCTAGGTATTTAAGAATTTTTAAGAATCTGATTGTGGCTCAATTGGTAAGCATCGTGATACAACTATTTGTGCACGATTAGAGACCATAATATCAAATGACATTTTCCTACATGATTGAAGTTGATTGTGTTGTTCCAGCTCCATTTATAGCGACATTATAGTAAGATACTTAAAGAAATTCCAGTCGGGGAGCCCAAATCTACTTATTATTTATTTTTGATGGCTGCCGTAAACCACAAAAGGTTGAGAATCACAGACTTGGCAAACATTAATTAACGTACCATCATGTTGATGCTTTGAAGCTTAGGTGCTCCGTCGAAAGTCCCACTGGCGATGCTACCGACTTCGTTGCCCTGCAAATAAAGATCTTCAAGTGCAGAGGCCGCGGAAAAAGCGTAAGCCGACAAGGACTTGACCTTGTTTCCGGTACCGTAAAACTGCAGGGCGCTGCTTGGGATTCGAGGCAGTTCTTCCAGTTGGTTGTCGGAGACGTCCATCAGAAACACCTCCGGGTATTCTTCGGGTTCGAGATCGGGCGCTTGGAACAACTGGTTGTTGGCAAGACCGATGTAGCGCAGTTTGCTGCCGTAAAACGTCCAAAGTAGTTAAGTCCAAACGTCTATAACTGTGTGTACCAAACCAAGCAGTGTTTTACACGATTCACCAATTTCGACCACTACTGGGTCGTCTGGTTCCGGTTCGACCACTGCAACTACTGCTACTGCTGGTACGACCACAATGATCTCTTATACGAGTGCTGTCGGAGCCGATCCCGCCTGGTTACTTTTTGGGCTGTGGGAAGACTGCTCATTGACTTGTGGCACTGGATTTCAACCAAGGTTTTACAACTTTTTACAAACAAAAATCCTATCACATGACTTCCTAATTTAGCTTGATAATAAATGTCAAAGCCAACAAGTCCAAGTTACGTGTTTATTACCGTTGGAAAAAGGCTACGTTAAGTTAAATATTTATTTAGCGATTTCAATGTCTATAAACCGGGAAGCCAAACCGTTTGACCTTTACGGTTCAATTATCTGACAAATAGAAAAGCAACGTTTTATTTCAAAAATATTCATACTTTTCATAAGTTAGAACATGGCATAAGTTGACTCTATAGCCGAAGGTAGCGAAGTTTGCCGCCGTAAAAAGTCCAAGGTCGTTGCGTTCCTATGACGGCCCGAAATGTGTTACCTTTTGCAGGTGCTTTTTTTGGCATTGTCGAGTATACATTGCCAAACAATATTTGTATGTGGCCTAATTTGTCAAATGCTAAATAGCTTATAAGGCCTCTTGCTATCATTCGAAGCATTGCTTAAAAAGTTTAACTTAATAAAGAACAGTGGTTCTGCCCTAGAATCCTACCACATTTTCGTACGGGGTTTATGCTGCTAACAATATTTGCGTTAGGGGGGAGAGTTAGCGTTTGGGTTCGAGTGGGTCAAGTATTACTATTATATCAATCATATACAAATTTATATGTGGTAGGACTTTAGACCAGCGCCAGAACAGGTACCAATCAGCCCAACAAAGGTGCATAATCTCCAAAGGGCAAAAAACACGCAATGTACCGTAACAGGTATCGGATCAAAAAAACTGTAGTCACCTTAGGCCAGCAAACGCGCCGCTGTCAATCTCTCCAATCTCGTTGTTATAGAAGGAGGCCTGAACCAGGTCGTTGAGTCCCATAAGCAGGTTGGGTGGAAGACTGACCAACATGTTGTTGTCTACGTTCAGCACTTTGAGGGAAGTCAGGTCCTGGAAAATCGTTTCTGAAAGCTCCTCGATTTTGTTGTGGCTTAGTGTCAGGGTTTTCAGAGATACCATGTTGCGGAACGCTGTCGCGCCCAGTGTTTTGATTTGGTTTTGGTGCAGGTAGAGAAATCTGTTGAACGGAAAGGCAGCGAAATCGAACGCCATTTTGTTTTTTGGAAATTAAAAGAAAACTAAGTTGTAGTTAGACACAGTAGGAATATCAATGTAAATATGTGCTTTTTATAATATGTGGAGATTTTTACTTGGATCATTTTTTTAAAGCTTGCAATATATTGATATAATTGAAGGTCAGCAATATGACTTTTTAACATATTTATCTACTATTAATAATTTTCATAGTATTTCGCATACAAATTAATTCTGACTATATGAAGCTAATCTTATACAATTAATCGGGTAATGTGCCATTTCTATAATGGTCTAAAACGGCATAAGAATGCATTTTTACATTTTAGCAGATATTTGTAAGCTAAAATAACTTTTTTTTTCGGGCCAATATAGCTTTACTAAAAAATGTTGTCGTACTTTCTTGAAGAAGGCTAAAATGCAGTAAACGAAATGCGAACAATCCCTACACAAAAAAGTCCTGCTATAGTTACTGTGGCAAGTTGGGAAAAGCGTTGCCGATTCCAAGACGTTTACAAACAATCGTATAAAATAACACAGCAGTTTTCGATCAGATTTCTTTGCCAATCAAATTTGTAAGCACCCAAGCAGACAAAAAACGTACTGCTTTTGAGAAAACGTTTCATATTTTGTTTAGGCCAATTAGAAATATTATAAGGTTCTTGTCATGCTTTCTGTAAGTAGGCTAGATTGAAGTAAAAACAAACACCTACCAATAATATAGATAAATATATATTTCTAGTTACTTTAGATTGGGCATGTCTTGGAATGTGTTTGGGATTTCAGTCAGCTGGTTGCCTTGCAAAAACAACTCCGTAGTTTTTTCTTCGATGTTAGCCGGAACCGTTGACAGATCTTTGTTGGAGCAATCCGTGATCCACTCCTTGTAAAAACCGAAACAGCTAAAGACAAAAGAAAAACAGGCGACTTCTGTACAAGGCTTGTAGATCTATTAAATTGCGGAGATATAATTTTGCTTGTGGTAAAATTATATCTCCCCAATTTAATATATGTACCTATAATGATCCTTATAACGTATTGTTACCGATATCACAAAAATGGTATCGGGTATCGGCTTAAAAACTATATACCCACAGTTAACGAGCTGTCATGTGTAATTAAAACAGTTTCTTTTCTACTTACGTGCACTCTGTTGGACATGCCAGTGCTGTCTTGTAAAATCCAACGACTGCAACCAAAAACAAGACATACCCGTGGCCGTTTTTCATATTTGCTTTTCAACTTGTGATTAATAGTGAGAGAGTTACTTTAATGCCCTTGGCTGAAATATGCAAAATTTCGAGTTACACTCTTTGTTCTGACCTGTATCTGTTTTTGATAACGAATTAAATCTTTTCAGCAACAGAAAAACGGTTTGAAATTTAATCTAACAACTAAAAATGCCAAGTAGGTCTTTGCCAAACTTTTTTCTGACTTTTGGTATTGAAATATATAAACAATTTAAAACAATTCTTAAGTGAGTTACACATTACTTCAAAAAATGTTTGTGAAAGCAGACAACGATTAAGGTTTATTGAACTGTCAAAAGGGCTGGCGAATAATTACAATCAAATAAAAGGGGTGTCAGACTTAAAAGTTCTGGAAGTCCAAGCTTAAAAAACAACAAAAACACATTAAACTGAATCTTTACATCGTAAAAGTACTGTTGTGTTTAATAGTTGTACAAGACAAATATAGCTGAAGTTAGTTTAATTCCTGAACCGAGGTACGGACTGTAATAAAAAACAAAACAACAGCGGATGACAAAAAAACACCTTTTAACCTTGGCTAGCTATCCTGATTGGAAGCAGAAATGCGAACTAAATCGTTTCCTACTTTTAGTTAGTTAATTATTGAACAACAGCGCGTCAGGAAAATATGTGCAAGAGATAAAATATTCCTGACACCGCCCGTACGGTAAACAGTTTTTTACGGCGTTGGGTCTTTAGTCTCGAGTTTTAATGGGCTTTTACAGCCAACGCAAACCACGCTAGATGTACAGCTTTACCTTGAACAACTTACTCGCGTTAACAAAATCGAACATTTTCGGATAAAGTATGTTGGTGTCTAGATTTTTAATTGCGAAATGTCGTGATCAGCTTAACGTAAAGGCTATACATCAGTGCTCTTCAACCTTTTTCGGTTTGGTGAACCCTTAAAGTGGTTGTGACCAACTCATGCACCCTGTTTACTTAAAAGGTAAACTGAGGTAAGAAGCCATATGAAAAATCATTATGCATATCAATATTATCATGTCAATTAAACCGAGCGGAAGTTTTACACGCTGTCGTTGAGAGTTCGATTATGGCTACAGGCTGTTGGCAAGTACTATTGCATATCATAAAACAGCATTCAAACAAACTATAGAAGTCAAATATTAATGGCTCATTATAAACGTTTGCGATTTACCCTATAGGCCTACCTTTTCGTACTGGTGCACCCCATGAATATTTTTGTGCACCCTAGGGTGTACCGTGCACACCGCTTGAAGAGCACTGCTATACGTCATTGTTACCGTGTTTTACTAAGGACACCAAGTTGTTTAACCTCTTCTGAAATAACAAATTCGGGCGCTGGTCTCGAATCCTACCAGAGCATTCAAACAATTATTAAATTAACGCAAAATATTTGGGTTAAGGTGCGTTTGGTTGGGGCAATATTATTATTATATTAATTCTAACATATCTATGCCTTTCCTTGCAATTTCAACTTTGACAACTCGTTTCGCTACTGTTATAACAAATGTGGTAGAATTCTAGAACAGCGGCCAAACTTGCTTGTACCAATTTATAGTTTATAATCATATGATTAATGATACAAACCTATGACAAAAAACACAAATTAATTATTTTTACAATTTTTTTAACATTTCATAAAAAAACTCGCTCATGTTCCTATTAGAACAGGCCTACGGGCGCCTCATATGGATCTTGGGTGATGGTTTAGAATCCTACCACATTTATTTAAACACTAACCAAACTTGTCTTGAAATTGCATGGAAGGCATAAATATGTAAGAATAAATATAATAATAACACATGACCCAACCGAACCCAAATGCTAACTCTCACCCTAACCCCAATATTGTTAGCAATACAAACCCCGGACGAAAATATGGTAGGATTCTAGACCAGCGTCGGATCTTGTAGGCAACCCAGTCCCAGTGGTAACCACTGATATGAGTTCACCTAACCTAGTATACTATGAGTTTCAGTGTAAACATCCACTTTCACTTCTGTATCCTGCGAGCATAAATTTTCCAGCTCTTTAACTTGAAGGTCTAGCAAGTTAATCGTTACAAAAAGCTCAACGCACCTAATTGCTTGTAAAGGCAGAACACGCTGTGTAAAAAAAACGCTGATTAAAAGCAATCAAGTTTTGCGGGTAACACAGACTTGGTTAACTGTATGGTGCTCCGAATACACTTTTAAAAACATAAGACACTAGATAATTTGAATAGTGTAATTAAACCAAGGGCGGGCAACGTGCGGCCCTTCTTTCAGCTTTTTTCCCTAAATAAGGCTATGAGCGTGCACCAATGTTGGAACGTTTGCTATTTCAGTTTCCTGTTTAAAAGTGCAATCTAACCCATAGACTAGACCAGTGGTCGGCAAACTGTGGGCCGCGGCCCAAATGTGGGCCGAAATGACATTTTTAGTGGGCCGCGAGTTACTTTTGAGTAGCTGAGTGTTATCATGTAGTTGTGGGTCGCGTGATAGCAGTACATTCATTGCACTTTATTGTAAATGTTGGTGTGGCGTAGAATTTTTAATTTGGCTGAGTTTGAAAAGACCCACGTGCCTAATGTGGTTCTAAATGCCTGTCGAAATATATTTTTGTCAACTTTAACGATGTGTAATTGAAAATTTTTTCGCGCTTCGCGCGTATATTCTTCCTTGGGTAGTATGTTTTATAATACGGTATGGCAGAGTTTTGGGCATAAAGGCGCCGTGTAATATTCCACCTAAAAATCAAATATTCTGAATCCGACACTGCTTCGTAGTGGTTTTAGTGGGCCTACAATAGCTCTGAACAAATTACTTTGGGCCGCGACAAAAAAAGTTTGCCGACCACTGGGCTAGACCGCTACACTAATGCAGCTGTACTCGAATGGAAAGCATCTATTACAAAACAATCTTTATTCATAAAGTTTTACTCGCGTCACGTTGCTATGATAAAGGATTGTTTTGCAACAATTACACTTGTCTGCTACGACTTTTGCCGCGCATATTGACTGAGATATTATGCTTAACAGCTGGTTTTGATTTATTGCTGTTCAATAGTTTGCGTCTATGCACATCTGGCCTGGAACCAAACATTGACTATGGTTCAAAATATCCAACATCAGCCTTCTCACTAACTTCTATTTGAACATCCACATGTGTGTCTGATATGATATTTCATATTCGCTTGTACTTATGTTTTTCTAGTAAAAGCTGAAAATATGAATTAGTGTTTATTTGATGTGCGGCCCTCTTGTAAGCATTAAATTTCCTAACTGGCCCTTGTGTTAAAAAGGTTGCCCGCCCCTGAATTAAACGATTACCGAGTAGGTCAAATTGAAGTTTCGATATATTTCCACAAACAGAAAGTGAATTATAAGCAGTACAGGATTACAAAATTAACGCCCGGCCTAATTAATAAAGTAAACGGACGTTTGACTTTAAAATTTGGTTGCCTCTTCATTTCCAGTGCCGTTGTGGAACACAACTTCCTGGTAAAGGTTGTTGTGCTTCCCATTTCCCTGCATTGATTCGAGGTGTTGCGTCGATGCTGTTTCTGATTTAGCAGCAAGAAAACGTTGTTAGTTGCACGGTGTACTGAATTGCGTTGTAAGGCATGAGATTAAAGCAGTGTTTTTAAAACTTTTTTATTCTGTCTTACACTTAGTAAATCAAAAAAAGTTCGAGGCACAATTTCTACTTAAACTATAAGAATGACAAATCGTCATATCCCCAATATTAATAGTTTTTCAAAGGACAGTGTGCATACAAGTCTCACATGCTAGCTTGAATACTTATTTGAGTAATAATAACAGCTTATTTTCGTAACTTAGAAGAACTACGCGGCACACTTCCTAATAAATAATAATCTCAATTCTTAACAATCGTCATATCCCCAATATTAGCAGTTTTTCAAAGGATAGTGTACATTCAAGTGTTACATGTATTCAAGTCTTACATGCTAGCTTACATAACTGTATGACAAATAACTTATTTTCGTGAATGAAAAGTAGTTTCACGTCACACTTAATAATATCTTAACAGTTTGAGAAAAAAACAGAACTAACGCGCAGGTATTGCATGGAGATTTAGTGAGTTTGGGTAAAATAAATAATTATAACGCAATATTACAATAAATAAACAGGATTTTTGATTCACCACTCGGTTTGGCGTATGATGTAGTTCAGTGTTTTTTAACCTATGGGTCGCGACCTCAATTGAGTCGCCGTTTAATATTGTTGGTTGAATTCTACGGCCGTAGTTAACATGGCGAGATATATTAAGATTGGTTTTACGCAAGATTATTAAGAATTTGGAAACATGCGAAAACAAAACAAAAATATGGATGATATTAAACTACAACTTACATCTAGCTTATTGATGTGGTGTATATTTCAAGCGTACAAAAGTTGAATGGATAGGTAACTAGATAAGGTTGTCGAATCTTCGCGGCTATACTCGCGCTCAGTATTTTGGACACCGCAAGAAAAGGTTCAAAAACCGATTAAACTGAACAAAACGGGTGCAGAATCGAAACCAGGCCGGAAAAGAACGCTAAACATATTTAAAATATAACTCAGGCAAGATTAAACCACAAACATTTACCTTCAAGAGGCTTCGGCGAGCCGCTATGCTTCTTCTGATGCTTATAAAGGATAAAAGTCGCGATTCCGAACAGCACGAGAGCGCCCACTACCGACAGCGAAATAATCAGCGCCAGATTTTCGTCGCTCGACGAACACAGGGCGTCACGGTCGACAGCGTTCAGCTGCTGACCCGATCGACCAGTCGGAGATTGACACGTCACCTTTTCGTTGTCGTAAACCGCTGGCCCTTTGTCCACGACGAATTCAGCAAAATCCTGCACGTTTTTAGTTTTATATTTGGAACTAGGGATGTCCGATAATATCGGATCGGAGCAGATACCCGATACCAAGCGCTAGTATCGGTACACGTCCGATACTAGGTTGGTATCGGCACCGATCTGATAACAAATTTATATAAGGAATTTCAGCTATGATTTACAGTCAAACGCAGCAATTTCTATACCTTGAAATATAAATGCTTCAAGACTAGTATTTTGCAAAAAACAAGATAAATCCGAGTCTACGTTATTATAAGAGTATGTCAACTTCAAGTAAAGTCACTGACAAAATCCTAAAACGTTACGCTATTAAAATTGGTAAACTCTTTCGTGTATACCCAAAATTAAACAATGACGAAAACGCAAATTTAGCAAGTAAATTGTTGCACATGCAAACATTTAGATAAATTATCCAGTTTAAAAAAATATTTCATGAAAGCAATTAATGGTAAAACAAGCCATATGACCCAATCACTTAAGTGCAATCCAAGTCATTTGTCGAAATTATCATAATCGAGTCAAGTATTTTTTTCGAAAAAAGACTAAAGTCAATTCAAGTCATTTGAAAACAGTGACTTAAGTGCACTTAATTCAAGTAATTGACTTAATTCATTACAACACTGTAGAAATCCCACCTGAAAAGCACAATCGCAGTGCCAGGGATTTCCAGACAGCCACAAAACCAGTTCGCTGTTGTTTAAGTAGCTGAGCTTGGCGGGATCCAAGTCGGTGAAGCTGCAGTTGTTCAGCGATAACCTGAAAGCATGTATACAGTGGTTCTCAACCGGGGTGCCGCGTCATCCTGGGGTGCCATTTTTAATGCTCAAGGGGGCCAAGAGATATTTGAGAATCTTAAAGAATGTTATTTTTGCTCAACTCTTACAACTTTTTGTGTACGATTAGAGTGGAATAAATCCAATTGTAACTTCCTACGTTGTGTAGAGTTGATGTGTGTCGTTCCATTTCCGTTTATTGCGACATTCTAGCGATTTACCTACGGAAAAATCTTGTAGGGTTGCCGCAATCTATTTATTATTTCTGAGGTGTGCCGCAAGCCAGAAAGGGTTGAGCACCACTGACGTATAGGAATAGATTGCATTTCATCCCATATACGTTACTAGGGATCTCCGGTAATATCGGATCGAAGCCGATACCCGATGCCAAGTGGTGGTATCGATACTCGTCCGATACTAGCGTGGTATCAATGTCCGATACCAAATTTAAATATTTGAATTTCAGCTTGTTTTTGTGACCAAACCGACGATTTTACCTTGAAAGGTAAATTTGTAAAAACATAATAATAGATTAACAACTGGTGGTACCTAAACCTCTTAACGCCAAATCAAATTTCGGGTTATTAACCCTATACCACTGGACGTTTCAATTTCATCTATTTGGCCTGTTGAACATAGCAATGACGTCATTTGGTATATAATAGGATGCCGACCCATTTTGCCAAAATATCGGGTATCGAAATAGCTGAGGCTCAGCGGTGCGTTTTCATCGAGACTCCTTTTGGCGAAAGGGTGATTTTTTAGATTCCTGTAAACAGGGCTGCGGAGTCGGAATCGGACTCGGGACTCGAGTAAGACCACGTAAAACTACCCGAGTCCCGAGTCCGACATGCGCATGCGCAGTACCAAATTTTAAAACTGACAAGACCGCCAACTGGAAATCGTAAAGGTGGAATAGCATATGGTGGATATTTTCCAATAATGTATTATCAGTGAATAAATTATACGACACCCCTATGAGTGAAGTTCTGAATATCCATGTTATTTTAGTCACGTAAATTGGCGAAATACAGAATGTAGAGTTAGGGTCGGACTAGGAACTCGACAAAATCGCACATTTGACTGGAGTCGGACTCGGGACTCGGAAGTCGGACTCTTTTTTAACCGACTCCACAGCCCTGCCTGTAAAGACATTTTTTTAATGCGTATTCACTTGTTTTCGTTTGGGAACTTAAAAGAAAAACATAGTTGTTTACGTTGTTTTTTTAAACAATTTTGTTTTTGTTGAGCAATATTTTGCGAAGGTATAGGCTATCTCAGTAACCACACATCTTTTATTATTATTAGGCCAATGTTATTACTATTATTAGGCAATTTTAAGCTCTGTTAAACCTTGTGCATCCTACTGTGTGGATTAAACGCAACAACATCATTCTAACCAAATTGTTGAAGGTAACATACACATTACAAACACTCATATGCATGTTCAGGGTTTTTTGAGGTTTAGCTTCTGTGACTGAAAAGAAATTTAAAGAGTACGCTATTTTATCTAAGCATGTTTTATTTAGTTGCACTATATTCACGGATCTGTAATGTAGCTTAAAAATGAAAAATAGGTCAAGTAAATAGACATAGCCCAAAAACAGATGTTTCGATACGCACATGCAATATCGTCAGTTTATATACAGTGCAATTCGAAACGTATTTTATAACATGATGTTAATTGACATGACTTATTTGTCTTTGACATTTATTTCTAGGCTATATTTAAGTATGTAAAACAACCAAAATTAATATTGTAGAGGTTTTTAAGAGACAGTTTCGTTCCTTCAAAACCTACAAAAACACTCTGAATATTATTGGTAGGATCAGTCACTTCTGAAGTCGCACTAACCAGCGAACTGACTGCAGGATTAACACTGTTTAACAACCAAAAGTGTTCATTCAAACCGTTAAACGTTTTTACAAACTTGTCTATTTGGACGAGTGTGGACATAATGCAGATGCACAGTTTACTTAGAGTTGATTTTGTCGACAAGACAAGACTTGTATGGTGGCCCATGACTGCCATCCTGTTTTTTTTCAATTTAACAAAAAAAAAAAAATAATTTAAAAAAAAAAAAAAAAAAATTTAAAAAAAAAATGAAAATAAAAAAAAAAAAAAATTATTAAAAAAAAAAAAAAAAATTATTATAAAAAAAAAAAAAAAAAAAAAAAAAAATTATTAAAAAAAAAAAAAAAAAAATTATTATAAAAAAAAAAAAAAAAAAAAAATATTATTAAAAAAAAAAAAAAATTATTAAAAAAAAAAAATAAATAAAAAAAAAAAAAATTATTGAAAATTTCGACGTGGCCCAGGACTGCCATTCCCATATAAAACGCATTACGGTCGGACCATCACTGCCAATCATAGAATACCTTCTATTGTGTGCTGTTAAGTTCCAAGCCAGCGCAGGAAGGTTTGCCACTTAGTCTTTTAGGCCTTCTGGTGGGATTCACCAAAGGGAAGTTGGCAGAGTAAACAAGATATCGATGAGAAATTTTTACACATTACTCAAAGCAACCTAACTTAGCCAGCAATCAGACTTTTTAAAAAAAAAAACATAAAAACATTCATATTTATGAAAATTAATATTCAGTAATATTCGGCCCCAAAATTAAAATGTGCCCTAAGTGACTTACATAGGGTGATAGCTACGAGTCTACTCTTCAAAATGAGATATGACTCGACCACCAATTATTCGGGGATAAGTTATTATTATTCCTTCAAAAATTCATAAAGGTCGAAAGTTTCAAATTTTGTCAAAACGTTTATAGGCTGCATCACTTAAGCAACCTGGCCGATCTTTCAATCAGGCTTTATCAAAACCTTGACAAGTTGTTATCAGGTTTAAGTTGGTTTTGCGCGGTCAACTTGTCAAGGTTTTGATAAAGCCTGATTGAAAGATCGGCCAGGTTGCTTAAGTGATGCAGCCTATAAACGTTTTGACAAAATTTGAAACTTTCGACGTTTATGAATTTTTGAAGGAATATTAATAACTTATCCCCGAATAATTGGCGGTCGAGTCTTATCTCATTTTGAAGAGTAGACTCGTAGCTATCACCCTATATAAGTCACTTAGGGCACATTTTAATTTAAGGGCCGAATATTACTGAATATTAATATTCATAAATATGAATATTTTTATGTTTTTTTTTTTTAAAGTCTGATTGCTGGCTAAGTTAGGTTGCTTTGAGTAATGTGTAAACATTTCTAATCGATATCTTGTTTACTCTGCCAACTTCCCTTTGGTGAATCCCACCAGAAGGCCTAAAAGACTAAGTGGCAAACCTCCCTGCGCTGGCTTGGAACTTAACAGCACACAATAGAAGGTATTCTATGATTGGCAGTGATGGTCCGACCGTAATGCGTTTTATATGGGAATGGCAGTCCTGGGCCACGTCGAAATTTTCAATAATTTTTTTTTTTTTTTTATTTATTTTTTTTTTTTAATAATTTTTTTTTTTTTTTAATAATTTTTTTTTTTTTTTTTTTTTTTTTATAATAAATTTTTTTTTTTTTTCTTTTTTTTTTTTTATAATATTTTTTTTTTTTTTTTTTTTTTTTAATAATTTTTTTTTTTTTTTTTTTTTTTTTTTAAATTTTTTTTTTTTTTTTAATTATTATTTTTTTTTTTTGTTAAATTGAAAAAAAACAGGATGGCAGTCATGGGCCACCATAGACTTGCACTCGAACAATTTCAAAAGACTTATTTACATTCCCTTACCTACGCAGTGTTGACTCAAAGCTCTTGAATGCCTGGCTTGAAAGTTCGTTTAATTGTGGATTTTCAGCCAGATAAAGGCCTTGTAATTTTGGAAGCTTCTGGAACATTTTGTCGTCGACACTGGATAGGTCGTTTCCCTGTAATATTAAGCACACTCCAAATACTAATAAGAAGCAAAAAACAGTTGCCTTTCGTTTAAAAATAGTTCAGACTCGTGGTTCTCAAACGTTTTATAGACACCATAAGAAAGAATAAATTCTTTCAATATACAGGTATAGACTTAATTTAAGGGTGAACAACAGCAGTACTAAAACCCTTTAAAGTTGTATAAAACCTTTTTGGTACTTTTAGCGATCAAAAACTCATATTATTATCAAAATACAACTTTGGCGGAAACAAGTCACAGGTTAAGAACCACTACTTTAAAAATAGAAGGCTATTTTTAACGCTCATGATGGATGTCGAAAGATATTTCAAATTCTTTAGAATTTCAATTTTTGCTCTATTGGTAAGCTTCTTGATACAATTTTTTGGGGTACATTTAAAGTGCCAATAATTAAAAAGTTTTTACCATTACAATTTCTGTAGTGTGACGTAAGCCGAAAAAGGTTGCATAACCCCACTGCTTTATAGCTCGCATTTTCCCAAACACGGACATTCAACAAACCGCCAAGTAGATACACGACGATATTTGGTCCTAATCCGTCGTAAATATTACTGTGTTTTTTATGCTGTTATGCCGCTTTAGATATAGTATAGCTCATATTGTGTGTTCCTAAACAAGCAACACTCAACGAACCGCCAAGTCGATCCATCCCAAACTTGTGGCTCCCGCAAAGGTTTCCTCCTCGATTGTCGAGATCTGATTCCCGATCAGGAAGAGTTCGTACAGCTGCTCGGCCTCGGCGAACACGTCACGACTCAGTGACGTCACTCGGTTGCCGTTGGCAAAGACCTGCGTGACGTCACGAGGAACTTTGGGCAGCGAGTTGAGCAGGTTGTCGGCGACGTCGTAGAGGTACAACTCCGGGTGCTCGCCGGAGGTTAGAGTCGGGGTCGTGGTGAGACGGTTGTTGGCCAAGCCGATGTAACGAAGCTTGCTGGAGTAAGCAATAAACTTAAGTTCAAAACCCGAGTGAAAACAGGATTATTTCAGCTCATTTTTATTTTAAGCTTATGGCCTGATATTTCTTGTGAAATTAGGTTATGTGACCATTCGTTGTTGGGTAAATGAGAAATTTTATGACTTTTTTTTGACAGAAATGCTGGTCTAAAACATGTTTAATCCTGCCTCACCTTTAAAGCACTAAGTAGCCGTGGCATTATCTAAAATAAAAGTTATATACAACCGTAGATAAACAATAAAACTTATTATGCCTTTTGAAAGTTTTTAGTTTCACCTATTTGTGTTGCCATAGGTTATATAACTGAGTCGGTATTCGGGCTTGGTTAATGTAAAAAGTTTCTGCCAATTTTCAAAATGGTGTTTGACATCTTTTTCACATCTTCAATCTCTCAAACACTTTTTTTACCTTAAACCGGCGAACAGATTTTCCGGGATACTTTCGATCTCATTTTCGTAGAAGGAGGCTTGAACCAAATCGGCAGTGTCCGTAAGCAAGCCGGGTCCGAGGCTCTTCAGCTTGTTCCCATTCAGATTGAGGACCTTTACAGATGCCATGTTGGCAAAGATGTTTTCAGGCAGTTCCGCTATCTCATTTCCGTGCAAGGTTAGTGAGATAAGGGAAGGCGCAAAGACGTCAAAAGATCCTGCACCGATCGTGGTCAAGGCGTTCTCGTGCAAATAGAGGTACCTGGACAATTAAAAGAGCTAAGAAGTGAATCCTATACAAAGGAGTGGCTCGAATGCTAGAAGTGATTCAATCGAATTAGCCGAAATATCGAAGTCAATAGAGCCTTCTTTACCATCTAATATCTAATCTTTTTATCTAATTTTTGCTCAATTTTGGTTTTAGGTTGTACTAAGGTTGTTGAATTTTTAAAGAAAAATGTTACAAATTTGTTAATTATACTTTGTTATTTTATCTTGTTATTAACGTTTACTGATAACCCATGTGTTTAAGATTTGATAAATCATCCGGCGCAATGCTTTTCTAATTAATAAAACAAAAATACACAACCGTTGCCTTACCTATAGCCTACCTAATATATTTATAACTAAACTTATATTTCTTGCATTAAAGTAGTATAGGAAAAACTTAAGCTCATCCTAAAAAATTAAATACATTCTGAATGTAAGGGTCGCATCAAACTGGTTAAAAGCCACAGTTTGACCACCTATGTATGGGACAACCAATGATATTAAAATCATTTTGCAAAAACTCTGGTGCACCATATACAATCATATCAAATATATTTGTTAAAAATTGTGGTTTTATGTCGGACTTAATATTCCTGTATCGGTTTTGTTATTAAAGGTATTAAAATCGTTGCAGTTATCTTACTTAAGATTAGTCAGAGTCGAGAAAGACGTAGAGTCGACAGTGGTGATCTCGTTTCCCTGAAGAAACAATTCAGTTGCCTTGGCTTCTATTCCACCAGGTATATCTTGTAGTTTTCGATTGGCGCAATCCACCACGTAATCCTCGTCGAACCCGAAACAACTAGAAATAATTCGAATAAATTGCGTTGCACTTCATACTGGTTAAAAATATAAACCGTTTTAACATGTCAAACGCGTAAAACAGCCCGGGGTGAAATATAAGCTCATTTTCACCTTTTAACTATATTTTTGATATTTCAATAAAAGTAAAAAGACGTTGTCAAAACTAAAAAGACGTTGTCAAATGGTAATTCCGAAAATGTTTGATTTTATTTGTTGATTTTATTAAGTCTGAATATTAGTAGGCCTTTTGTTATACACAGGACAGCTTAACATAAAATATATTGCATTGTAACTTTCTACAATTTATGGGTGACGTCAGCCAAAATATTTAGCTCAATATACTAAAGTTACTCGTCAAAAAGTATTTGAGCCTTTTTGGTAAAGACACATTTCTTACCTGCATTCTGTTGGGCAGGACGTCGACAAATTCACCAAGCTGATTACGCAAAATAAAGTCAATATCTTAGCAGTACAAAAAGTCATTTTAACCTGTTCTAAATACAAGGTTAATGTAAAATATCTGAATTATAGAAGAAATACAGTTAGGCCCAATACATACTTTCAGTTAACTACCACTTAGTAGAGTATTTAAAAAGCAATAGTTGGCTCAAGGTCCGCGATCACTAATATTGACAATATAGTCTCAAGGAGTGGCGAAACCCTTTTGGCGAAAGTATAATGGATTCGCTATTTATTAACTCGTTGTTTGCAGAGTAAATTTCATTGGCAAAAAAGGCAATGTATAATATAATTTCTCGGAAGCAATTTCTCGTTGAGGTCGGAAGATACAAGGGTTGTAAACAGGTAATTTTAAATAGCTTTATTTACAGTCAAGCATTTGTTTAATTAGCAGGAAAAAACAAGCCATTCGAAAACGGTTCATGTAATTAATGCCATAACCACACTGCATTTATATAAATATTTCTTAAATTACATGTTTGGTTTGAAACAGTGCTTTTCAAAACTTTTTTACGCCCCACCTAACTTTTATCAGCCTTTATACCTCGCAGGCAACATCATAATCTCCCCCAATTTTTCTTTCATACGTGTGTCAAGGCCTGCATGACACAAAAACAAAGAAAACATGTCAAGTCCAGTGTAGCGCACGGCTATAATTTACCGTCTAAGAGATTGTGTTTACAGTAACTTTTGTGATGTATTTGCTTATGCCACAGATTTATTGCCTACTCGCTCCAAAGTGCTAAGTAGTTACTGGCTTGCATTATCTCTGTGCTGTCAGCTCAGGGATTTGTGTACTTAAGACCGCCTTCCGCTTGTAAGAAAGACTTCTTCTCAGTTATCGTCTTGCTGTTCGCAACTTTGATATTGCAAGTAGCATCTGCTATATGCTAACTTGTCCGCCTTCTATAGTTTACTGGTTGTTTCGCTTATCATATAATACAATTCTATTAACCTATACGTCTTGTGGTTGGCTCACGAGTTATACGCACGCAACCTTCAGCAACCTTAAAACGAGAGTCAGAGTCTTCAACCAAACTAATCTCGTGCCCCACACCAGTTCCTCTTCATCTCAAATCGTACAAAGTAAGTAAATTGCACAGTCGAACAGGTTGTAACTTCTACTTGACAATTGAAATGTGAAATTGCTCTAAAAAAGCACAGTTTACTCTACTTCACCAAAACGAAACTCATTTTTTACACAATGTTCGGCACGCGACTCGCCAAAAGCGACAAGCGTTTTCGCGTCGACATTTGCTACGCATGAATGAACAACCATGTTGGTTTGTTTACTTTATTTGGTTTACTTTTGACACCTATGGTTTGAAAACCAATACATATGGCCTCGTTGCGTATCTCAAGGGTGCTTGTTCGCGCAATTTCTGGCAATGCGTGTCAGCGTAACTTTTCGTTTGTTTCTTTCCAGCGAAACTTTTCCTTGATTAAGAAACCAAACCAAATTCAACCGACTTACAAAATTGCAAAAGATTCATGTGAGTATTGGCTAGAAGTTAAATACGTTTGTGTGAACAATAATGTATAAATAATATTTATTTTCAGAGAAATTCATTTCTGGCTTACTCTTTTTTAACGGTATAGTATAAGAAATATGTTTTTTTTATAATTTGTGATTTGTGCTGGTTCAATTTTAACGGTTTAAGGAAATATACATTGGTGTAGAGTCGTGTGAAAATTAGCTGAATCACAAAGCACAACACTTTTGTGTTATGCATTCTTTGTTTTCTTCAATTCCACAATACGTCCTAAAACTCTGGTTTAACAGCTTTTTCACATGATTTGGCATTAGGTAGACAGGCATTTTGCAATTTCTTGCACTGCAGAATACTTGTATAAAATTGCGAAATAGTTAAGTTGCTCAATGCAAGTTGATAAAACTGGCTTTATAAGGGCATATTGTGAAAAAAAACTTTGTGGAAAACAATAATTTTGCACTTTTCTCTACTTCAGTCAATAAATTGCACACAACTGTATCTGAAAAAATGAATGATGGAGAAAAGCCCATAAGTATAGGAAATATTTTGCATTTCTCCTTTTTGAGATATAAAGACATGACGCTATGCAGTGGTATTGTTTAACATTTTTTATAAACTATTAAAAATATCTACTTTATAACCCCTAGTTTATAATCCACATTTTGATTAAAGGCATTTATATGAGACTTCAGTCGTTCAGCCAAGCAACTCAAACTAAAGGAGAAAGTGAACTTGCAAAAATCCTGGAAGAAAAGTTTCCGGGTGCCGTGGTAAAAGTCAATGACATTTCCGGTGGCTGTGGCGACATGTACGAGGTCCACGTCACATCGAATATTTTCTCAGGAAAAAGGACTGTGCAGCAACACAGACTTGTAACAGAAGCCCTAAAAAACGAAGTTGCAAAGATGCATGGACTGAGAATTTTTACCTCAACATAATCTTGAGATGGTTTTTTGATAATAGCTTTTGTTTAATGTAACATAAATATCAAATTTGGCAATATTGTGTACATCACTTACAGATTTGACTAAATTGTTTATTTATACTATGTTTATACAGTTTGTTTGGTTTTAAAAAGATGAGTAAAACTGTATTATGGCCCATTGTCAATCTATTACTTTTGTTATTGCAGCTTCCTGTCAAAAAATGATATCATTAATCAATTTAACTTTTAAAGTGGTTTTGCTATTAACTAATTTTGATAACATTTATCAATTTCTTTATATTGTGGTATTGCATTGTGTGTCAACAGGAAAATATCCATGTCAATTTTCTATCATTGCAGCTAAATAAATACTAGAGATGTCAAACAATTGTTTCTTAGGACTATAACAAATGTGCCAACTTATATAAGGTGGGAAATAAATATCTAACTTGCTTCTTAAGTTGCTGTCTATCTTTTAAAATATTAACATTTTTTACTTTTAAATACCTAAATGTTGTTGGATTTAATTGAAGTTCATAATCAAATTGATGTTTAGGTTGTGTTAAACTTAACTGTTCAACTGTGTTCACATGGATTGTTTTTTCTAGAAAAATAAATTTTATACACACAGGAAAGGGAAATGAATAGGAATGTTGAAGAGACCGTTGCATTTCTCCACGAAACAAGAAAGCACACAGAATTCCCAGAGAAACTTGAAGAAGAAAAGGTGTTCAACGAAATTGAGTCTCGGATTGGACCCTTGATGACAAGTGATAAAAACTGCATTGCATTTTTGCAGAAAGTTAATAACCTATCGACTGGAGTTACCACACAGTTCCACTTCAAAAACAATGTTCAGATTTTCTGGAGAATGGTGAAGGAAATAAACGGACAGGAGTGGTACAAGCTCTGTCTATTCCTTGCTGCCATTGGGGTTATGACGAATGCTTCAAGCGCTCTGTCGAAAAATGAGCACAAAGTTAAAAATTGGAACATTGCAAAGTGGCTAGGAACCCAGCTAACGATTGGGGGAAAAGGTGTAACTGGAGATGGTGAAGGGTCGGTTTTACAGCGCATTGGCAGGTTTTTTCAAACACCTTACCTCCACGATTTTGATTAAACTTTAATCTGAGAATGTCTTACCTTGAAGCTAACTTGAATTTAGGGAAAAAAAAGAGTGTTATTAGTTTTAAGGTGTATCTATGGTTTTAATTAGTAGTTGTTTTTAGTTTTTGCTCATTGTGTCTATATTGCTGTTTTATTTATTTTTTTATTTATAGAAGCAATGTTTTGTAAAAAGTTTATTATTTTTTGTGCTAATAGTTTCTACTTTTGGTGGTTTAAAGTTTTTGATTTTTCTATATTCTGATATTCATATCTTACACACAACATATCTTTTATAATACTGTACTGAAAATGCTTACTGAAAAAGTTTGTATTACTATTTAAAAAGTGTTTCATTTTAGTGTTGGATTTTAAATGTTTTATGTTGGTTTTTATTTGTTTACACGGGTTTGTTTAAGCTGCCCTTGATATTTATTTTCTTTAGTGCTATGTACCACAAAAATAAAATTAGTTTTAAGTTGCAACTTAATCCAAGTTGAGTATTTTTTTTTTCGTTGTCTAGAATCTAGATGTTATTACACTGTACAGTGTTGTAAAACTGGAATCAATAACTGAACTTAAGTGATGACTTCACTTGACTTGAGTATATTTTTTGTCAAATAATTCAATTAAAGTTAAGCGTTTTCATTAACTATTTTTCTTATAAAATTGACTTTAAGTTATTGAGTGCTTATGGACATAAAAAGGAAATCACGAACATTTTTCTAGTTTAGCTGCCCATTTTCGTTTACTATGGATAGAATAGAGACAACTGCCTTCACGTGGCCTCTCCCGTTAAAGCAAAGGCAAATATTTGCTAATGCCGAACAAAATTTGTCAAGAAAAGGACACCCAGTTTAATGTCCGGAGGACACAGCGACGGATGGTCCCAACGCCAAACTCAGCGCCCTTGTTAGGGCGGGCAGCACCTGCTGCTGCCATAGGCGCTGGAATGTCCATCCTGCAGCTGAATGTCGAAGGACTAACCTCCAGTAAACTCACGATCATCGAACAGCTTGCTGATTACAACAAAGCATCGATCATTCTACTCCAGGAAACCCATTGGCTAACATCAGAGCTAAATATGAACAGGATTTGAACTGCGTTGTGCAAAAAAATACAACACACTCTTTGCAGATGGTAATATATTTGATGGTGGGCTCAGATGAATGTTCTTTAAATTTGACATTTCTTATTACTAGTCTGCCGTTATCAATTTCCAGCCAATACCAAACAAATTAATTTGCTTTACAGGGTCAAGATCAACGCTTGGCCAATGAGAAACACCTAATCATTATCTGCTGAAGTTACAGGAGACACAAGTAGGCTATACTTTTTTACAAGACTGTTATAGAAATTTATGAGACCTCAAAACACCTTGTAGCACTACTTGTGCAATTTTCAGTAATTCAAAGAAAATACAAAGATTTTTTGCAGGTGTTCCATCAACACAAGGAAAAGAATTGGTGTAACCAACCGGGGTAACTGGGTTGAGATTAAGTTTAACGAAAAATCTTTAGTATTGCAGAGAAAACCACACACATTTTTTAGGTATGCTAACTTTATCGAAGTGAGGAAAAGAATTGCTGTAACCAGGATTCGAACCTGGGTTGTCACGGCCACAACGTGAAGTACTAACCACTATACGATTACAGCGCAGACGGCAGAGCACGGTTTCGAACTCACGACCCTCGGTTTGAGGGCGAAGCACGCTACCGCTGAGTCACTACACCGTCGAACGCCGTTCGGGCAAATTTGGAATATATCGGCGGCTGACCCAACGTTCCATGTTTCCGCTGTTGCAAAGAAAGTAATTGATTTGATCAATAATGACAAGAATACGGTTAAAAACGAACTAAAAAAGAGTTTAGTTTGCCCAACCCTGAGTTAATATAGTTGTTAAGTTGTAAAAATATAAATATGTTTACCGTCTTTACGCAATTCAACTACGGTACGTTCGCACAGTTTTATTTGTGTAAGTTAATCAAACACACGTATGCTATCTAATTAAAGCGAATTTCCTAAATGCAGTAAAACTCTCGCTAGGCCAACTTAAAATCCCCTTTGTAAGCTTTCGAAACACCATTAAGAAAAGACAATTCTGCAAAGCAGCAAAGGAGTTTTGTAAGGCAAGCAGTGGTAAATGATAAGCCGACACGGTCTGAAACGGCGTTTCATAAAATCGTTTTTGTAGGTACACCGAACCGGTATAAAAATGTATTTTTTTTATCAGGCTATGCCCTTTTTGTTTGGCCATTCCCGTTGAATGTATTTAGAATAAGATTAAGCTTCATACATGTGCACAATATAGAACTTTTTTCTTCAGTCACTTGTTTTAGGTTTTCTTCAGTCACTTGTTTTAGGTTTTCTTCAGTCACTTGTTTTAGACGCTCCGTTATGACGTAACGTTGCGACGTCATGTCTGAAAATTTTCATGCGTTTCACTAAGACAATTATTCTGCTTTCACACTTGTTTATAAAGTGCAATTGATTAAATCAGTTGAAAGGTGGTGGGCCAACAGTCACTACAATGAGTGCCTGGATTGCGATACACAGTGTCGGCCACAGTCAACATAAACTTAACTGTGTGTTGTCGTGCGCCCGATTTCTATAGATACAAAACTGAACAGTTTACCGATACTTGAAACTTGTCAATATTATATTGCACACTAAGATGTCAGAATGCATTGCTGGCAAACAGAACCAAAGGTTGGTAAGCATACTGAAAAATGGTGTGACTTTTAGAGTTTTAGTTATTTTCCCAGGCTGCCTATTTTATTTTCCTCGTTTTTAAATTGTGCTTGTTTTAGGTGATTGCCAAAAAATTTGCCTATTAAAAAAATCAACATAAACCTTTCTGTGTCACATTGTTTAAAGCGCTCGTATCGAAAATTCTCCGCAAAAACCAGCCGTTCAATTGGTCACGTAGCAATCACAGAAGGTACGTTACAAATGTGGATAAGGTACCAAAACAATACCATGAGAAAAGGATAGTACTACAGGCCTTTCAAAATACAACAAAGAAAGTTTGTCAACTGAAACCGCCGCACGTTTACCAGTGATCAGGTGCTTTGAATCAATAGGCGAACTGCGTCAATGTAACATGCGGCAAAAGCTATATAACACGGCCGATGTAAACAAGATCTGACAGAAAACGATTAATATTGCGGCAGTAGGAAATACTTAGCTATCGTAAAGAATCGAAATTTGTTTTAAATTGTTGAGGTTTAGGGCAACTTGGTTCTTTTTTTAAAGTGTTCTCTACAAAAAGGTTTGTGTAAATTCTAACGAAACTTAGTGCGATCAAAATAAAGTTTATGCTGGATAAAAAACGATTGGCCAGAACCGATTTGTGTTACGCATGTTTATTGGAGAATTTCAATGTGCCATACAAACTTGAATTTTGCCCTCAAACTTTTACAATTCATGTTCAAGCGGTTTACCTAACTATTAAATATTGCGAAAAACGTTCTTAAAAGGTTTGATAGTAACTTCCCGAACATAAAATACATGATCAAGTACATGTTTTAGAGAAAAAGTTTGTATTGCTTCACAGTGAATTCAAAATTGTTTGGTCGTCCAAGTTAAACTGCTCAAAAAGGAATAATTGAAAACATGTCAAGTCACGCCTGGAGTCTTTCCCCGCAGTTTGGGAGACGACCGAAAAGCACGGGTTATACCTCGGTGCCACAGAATTACAGAATATTTCTACATAACAAGATACCACCGGTGCCCAGCACAAACGAACAGGTAAAATGTAAGGGGAGGTCGAGTCGATTTTTCGTGTTGAACTTCGAAGTTTGCATTAGCTGTAAGGAAATATTATAAAGTACCGGTAAACGTGAAATTTTCAGTAACATTGAAAAAATTACTTTTATAACTTTAATAATTCTCCCAACAAACAAATGAAAAGCAAAAACAAGCTTGTTATTTAATAGGGTTACAACATTCAAAGTTAATAGCCTTTTGGATGATTTCCTCAACTCGATTATCTGTGTACAATAAAGTAATATTAGTCAAAGTTCTATTAAAACTGGGCAGCGCCAGGCATTTCGTATAGCATTCGCTCAACTTAATGTGCTGTCAAACTTCTGAATTTAATAAATTACATTTTACAACATAAAACGTACTAGAATAAAATAATCCATTTATTCACAGGAACGTGATTTCGTCATCAGGCGAGCCATGGCCCTCTACCGCCTCTGCTGGTGTAAGGTGCCTGGCGGTTGGTCGCTGTTGGAAAAGCGGATGAGAGAAGTGTTCGGGCCCGACTGGCAGGCCGAGTTTCGGCTTCGAACCGGGGACGAAATTGAAATTCCCAAGGACGAAGAGGAAATGTGATATTTAACGGTCACAGTGAATTTTGATTTCTGCTTAAGGATTCGGACATGGTGACACTGTTCAGATTGGCGCGTTGTAAAATTTTAGTCAGATATTAGCTGTACCTTTCTTCCATTATTTATAGTTGAACAAAATTGTTGCGGTTTTACTTTATTTGGAACATACCTCGGTTTGCTGTATTCCGTTCGTCATTTAATTCGTACTTTACCCTTAGACATATCGTGTGTATTTAATGTTGTGTTATTTTTTCATGTCAACGATTCGCCTTGAAAGTGCAAATAAACGATTTTCTTTGAAAATAACCCACTTTTTTACGCTATATGATGTATTACGTAAACAAAGGCAAAACTCTCAGTGGTGTTAGTTAGCCTTCAATAAGGAAAATTTTCTTTGCAATAAGCCTTTTAAAAATCAAGAAAAAATATATGTAGGCCGACTGAACAGGGATATCCAACCTTTGTTCCTGGCAGTGGTTCCCAAGTAATTAAATTTTGATACAATTTATAGTAGCAACTTAATCGATCCGATCAACTTAAATAATTTGTGTAGCAATGCTAATAGTGTTAAAAAGTACAGAAATACACCTTAGCTCGATCGAGGGTTATAATGACTTCAGTCAGTAACTCGTCTTACATTTTTAAGTGAAAAATTTCTCGACTTGGACTCGCGTCATTTAGGCAAATTATTATCAATCTTACGGTTTAACTAAAAAAATATAATTTAATAAGAATTTGGTATTAACCTTAACATTTACACGCGTTCTGTTTAGTGTTTGGCATGCGAAATACTGCTCGCAATAAAATGAATTTATGGGAATTGTGGGATTAATGAATTGTGAATGGGACAGGGGAGGAGTTATTTTGCAACTGACTAAACTGGTACTTTTTGAAATGAATTGTCTACAAGACTGGCTCGAACTCTGTTGGCACTTCGTTAGGTTAACGAGATCGTATATCAAACGTGTATCAAAATCCAGGTGGTACTCGTAAGCAAAATTTGCGGTTCCGACTCAATAACCACAACACGGCCCAATGTACACGTACGAGAGAGTGTTTTAAGATAGGCGTTTTTTCGGGTCGACACTCACGGCACATACGTAATAGAACGGTATAGGACGCACACACAAGTAATGATCGCGCAAAAAGACAAGAAACGACCGTCGAACGAACCGTAAACGCCGTTGGTGCAGGCTATTCCGACCGGGTGCACTGTAAATGGTGGAATCGACGGTATAAGGCTGCGGAGTCGGGACTCGACGGAGTCGTTTGTTTTGCAGGAGCCGAACTCAGGACTCGAGTAAGACCATGTAAAACTACCGGAGTCCCGAGTCCGACGTGCGCATGTGCAGTTCTTAAATCATAAAAGTGTCATAGCTAATGGTGAAATATTTTTCAACCATGTATTGTGAGTAAATAAATTATATAATTGCAAGGATTGGTGAAAATCCACTTTAATTGAGTTACGTAAATTGGTGAAATACATGCTTTAGAGTCGGAGCCAGACTCGGAACTCCACAAAATTCACATTTAGCCGGAGTATCAGGTTTATTTTATTGGCCGGAGTTGGGACTAGGGTTATTTTTAACCGACTCCACAGCCCTGATCGGCGGAGCAGTAACTTTGACACGGCGGAACTACTATCGTTTGCAACGTAGACGGACAACGTCAAATGGACTTCTACAGTATATACGGACTATATCGTAAACATATCATCATCATAGAACCACGAAAAACGAACGCAAAATAGTTTTCTGATAAAAAGCAAAAAACGGTGACAACATAGATGGTCGCGAAAAAATAATAGAGAGAGATATTTTTTTTTATACGCGCGCGATACACATAGAGATCTCAATTAAACTATAAACGCAAACTCGGAACCAGTGACGCAAAAAATACCCCCTTAGCAGCTCGACTTGTCATTCTGATTTTTGGCAGTTTTTTTCTCCAAAACGAAGCTCGAATTATAAAAACAATCGGAAAATATGAATAATTGAATAGGCATTGCGGTCCTTTCGCGAATGACATTAGAACTTATCCGGTTTTCTTTTGTCATTTTTGCATATATGTATTAGACAACGCTGTTCAAAAAAAGGAAATAACAACCATAGATCGCGTACGTCTTTTTAAGTGAGATGTAACGTTTCCTCTATAAAGTAAACGCAAGAGAAATATATTTTTTTGGCCCAAGCCGGTTTGAATGCGGCAACGAATACAGCACCAGGGTAGTTAGTTTAGTTGAGGGAAAGTTCCGATTAATACAAAAAAAACAAACCGTGCAACGAGTTAACAACTGCGCTACAATCAATTTCGTTCGATTATAGTACTTTCAAGCTTAAATTATGGCCGTTAGGTTACGAAAAGGTCTCGAATCGCAATAGTAGTTTCAAAGATATGAAAGAAATGCGAAATCAGTTACTTAATTTTGAAGTAGATGTATTACACCTTTAGTTAAAACCACAAGAAGCTTTTTTCGTGTGTTGCCGTTTTTTTTTTAATTATTACTGGAAAAAAGTAAAACTTATGTAGTTGCGAAGTCTACTGTTAAAAAGTGGAACATTCGTTTTATTTTAGTTATGATTTTGCGACAAAAAATTATGTCATGTTTTGAGGAGCCCAGGGTTGTTGCGTTAACCAATAAACAAAGGGGCGCTACAATTAAAACAAAAGACATATTTTGTCAGCGTCAGAGGCCAACATCGATTAACAGTACAACAAGTTATTTTAACAGTCAAACGCACGTGGCGGAGAACTGCAGCTTTGTAGAGGTCAAAATACGGTAAATGTGACAAAGTTAGGTTTTTATGGGAACAACCTAGGCACTAAATCATCATACACAGTACATTAGGCAGGTGTAAAACGAAATGGCACCGAAAAGGTATTTTTTTGGCTTTCCTATTCCGCATTTTGCAACCCTCGAGTGCCGAGTCCGCATTTCCTGCTCGGTTCCGTCTTTTAGTCCGCGGTCCGCTAAAAATCGTCAGAAAACAACTCTAGTCTGACCGGCTCTTTTTTCTTTCTCCTTGGTGCGAATCTGGGTTCTGCTGCGAGGTCACGTGACAGACGGGCGGCAGGGCGTGACGGTGACCTCGTGACCTCACGTAAATGGAGCGGTTGCCGTAACGCGGTCGAGGTCCTTCATTTGTTGGCGGATGTACAGGATCCTGGTGGTGGGATTGGAGAAAAATTTAGATATTGGAAGCAGGGATAGTCGGTTTAAGACAGGGGTGGACAGCGTATTTTTAGTCGCGGGAAAAAAACAAGCTGAGAAAGTTCTCTGTGGGCCCTAAAATGTCAACTGTGTAGACTTTACGCATCTTTTATAACAACCGAAACGACTGTTAATCAGTGATAAAACTAGGGTATTTTGCAACTTAAAAAGGGGTCTAACAACGGTCTTATAGATTCTAAACATGCCACTGAACATGTCGGAGTCGGTTAGACGCGAGTGCCTAGTCCGAATTCAGCCAAATAAACCAACTCATTCGAGTACCCCTGTCCAATTCCACATCCCTTTTGTTAAGGCTGCCTAGTGCCTATACTGTGGCCAGAATGGTAAAGACCCCGCGATGCGGTTAAAAGGAAAAAGGAGTAAAGACAACCAAAGTTCATCAATGCCTACAGATTAGCAATTACCAACATCAGTCGGCCTAATACGAATAGCCGTGCAAGCGAAGGCGATTTCAAGAAAACCTTTGGTAAGGTTCGAACTCACGATCTCGGTTATAGCGGGACCGCCGCTCTACCAATAGTGCTACAGGCTGTTTTTGTAAGCAATAACAATAGCACCATAGTACTTTGACGAGAACAAAATTAGCAACTTTTTGTAGCCACTGGTGCACTTCAGTTAAATAAACTTTACCCATCTGGCAAAGCTAGTGAAACTGACTGCATTGGAGTCAACTGAATACCTGACATAGGTGTAGTAAGGAAGGTGTTTATTTTTGTAACAACCTACACAGAAATAAAAAATACCAAAACGTAGGTGGCATTTTCGGAAGTTTAGTACTACCTACTACGCTATACGTATAACATTCTACGATGTATTTGATTTTGACTTTCTCACACAAACATCACCTAAAAAAACATCCGCAAAAACACATACCGAAAAAAACGATAGACGTCATAATTTGCCTACTCTCGTATACGATTCAAGTCAAAAAATTGCGTGAAAAATGTTCTCACCGTTGCTCCTGCAGTGTGGACAGTATCTCTGAATTGCGCACTTGTGATCTTGCCTGCTTCAGCTGTGCGTTTAAATCGAGGACGTGTTCGGCCATGAAGCGGTGGTAATCCTCTGCCAGGCGCTGGGACTGGAAGTCAAATTAAGGTTAATTTGGATAAAACTTGGTATTTTATTCGAATACAAATACCCGTTGTTTAAGGCGAAAATCGGTGCTAAAATCGAGTCACAGTAGCATTGGCTCCAGCTCCATAGGCATGAAACACTTAACCAATGGCCCCGGATCTGGAGCCATTAACCAAGACACACCCAAGGCTACGTTTTGCTTCAGCACTGATTAAATAAGTTAGATTTGCCACACTTAATTGTTTAGAAGTTTAAATTTAAGCCAATTAAAATTCTTCCTAGCTGAGTGCAAATAAAAATTTCCTAGCTTCAGTTTCACAAATTTTAAAAATGGCTCGGGCTCTCAAAATAATACTAAAAATGCTTGGTACTGGAGCTCCAAATTCTGTTTAAAATATTAAATTCTGTTTAAAATCACTAAAATTTTGTTGACAATTTTGGACAAAAAAAAATACAGTTAAATAGATTTTACTAATAAATCTGACTGAAGCCTTTATTAGATAATAAGATTGTAGCAGTCCTTCATAGAGTATCATGAAGTGAGCAGTACACACTACATTACATTACTGTATGTTTTAATAAATTTATCACTAATACAAGTATTCTAAGTAGATTAAAAACTTTACAATTAATTATACTGTACTTAAAGATCACAAAAACATTATGCCGCTATTGGGTTAAGACAATGGTTCTTAACCGGTTCGCTGAGCAACCTGGCGTGTCATTTGTAATGCTCATGACTCTTTGAGTGCCGAGAGATATAAGGAATTCCTTAACAAGCTGATTTTCTCTCGATTGGTAATCCTATGGATACCAATGTTTGTGTGCGCTTAAACTAAAAAAATCATACATATTACTTTCCTACCTTTGTGTATAGTGATGTGTGTTGTTTCAGTTTTGTTAATTATACCATTACAGTATAGCACTGAAGGAAAATGCTAGTGGGGGTACCACAATCTATTAGGTATTCTGGAGGGGTGGCATGAGCCAGAAAAGGTTGGAAACCCCAGGTTTAAAACAATAATTAACCTGACAATAGGGTGTTTGTGTCTAGAGTCAATTCTTAGCCACTGCCGCACCTGTTTTTCACAATGTTCAGTCGGCCAGTTTTTGACGTGCGCCAGAGTTTCAGGGTCGAACACGTGCTGCAGCGCAGTCAGCTGGAAAAACTCCGGCACCATCGTTTTGACACTAGAGGTCGCCTCAAGGTCATTTATTTCCATTGGTTGTTGATCGACAGAAGTTCCCCTGCTGTGTTATTTTGCAAAATTAGCAATTGAAAGGCTAAGTTAATTAGAGTTTTATATATGTATTAACCAAGATTTGTTTTTACAGAAATATGATATTATAATATTGGTCTTGCCTAACATATAGTTTTTAATTAGTTTCGTTATTTTGTCACAGTAATTAGGTAATTAAGACATTTCGTAACAGATAATACAACCACCGTTTTCACCAAAATATCACCTATTATGCATATCAGATTACAAAGTAATGCTTTTTTAAGGACTTTCTAGCACCTTGCTTTGAGGGTATCTGAGACCTCACTAGAGCGCCTCTAAGGTCCCATAACAAACTATTGACTAACCTTTCTTCGGTGCATAACCTCTTGCTAGGGGGTTGTCCAGTGCTGTCACCGTTGGATAAGGAGTTGTTTTCTTCAGATTGTGCAGTAGCTGAAAAGAAACATGAAGCAACATTTTTACAATTAAATGTATAAAACCTTTTATTGAAAACTGACTGGATTTTAATGGATTTAATATTACAGCAGTCATTGTTCTTTTTCTAGTATTGTGCTATACTATAAAACTGTCTGCATTATATATTATGTGCTTCATTCAAGCTGCATTCTACAATCAAATAGGTAATAAAAAACATCACTAGTAAATAATATACCAGATTTATAATTACCTTTGCTCTTGGCAGCGTTTAACAGCAACTGAAGAGCTAAATAAACAAAATAATGTTAAAACAGGCACAATTTTTTGATAACATTAGCCCTATTAAAAAGCATATTATTCAAGTCAAATTTATTGCCACTGAAATATGATCTGGTCAGTCGAGGTCGAGTCCAACACACATATCAAAAAGACAACTAATGTAAGTTTTAGAAGTTTGGGTACACTATTTTTGACTTGTTTACTTTCAATGATACCCTATGAAAAAATTACATTGGGTTAATTTGGTTTCCCATGTAATGTATCATTAATCAGTATTAACATTTTTTAATTCACAATGTAAGTTTGTATGTATATACAGGTTTTTTTTTAAGGTTTGGTTTGGGTGACCGCTAAGTAGTTTTAGGAGACCGCAAGTGTTTCATTTAAATACCAAAAAGTTGCAAGTCCAAAATTTGGGAAACCGCTGGAGAAATTTGGGGGACAGTTTCGGTCCCCCAAAACACCTTAAAAAAACACTGTGTATATATATAGTTATATACCAATTAAAAAAAATGTTCACATCTATTTGAATGATATGATGATCTCAAAACAATTAAAAAAGGAAACATCTAATAGGATATGATATAATTATTCGGTGTATAGTATTTTTGGCTAATATTACAGTATGCATCTGTATTTATGAATTGAAGCCTAATATATTTCTAACAAAACATGCAGAGAATATGTAAAAACTCATACCATTTTCCAAGTTGCCCTTGGTTTCATTTGAGCTGCTCGAAGAGAGGACATTAGAAAGCGTACGCACGAAGGCAGTGGTGGCAGACTCGGAGTACTTCGCCGATGAATTTGAATGCTCATCACTAGGCACTACTGAAAATAATAATTGAATACATGAATGACTAAAATCGGTAGTTTAAAGTAATTAGTAATGTACAAGAAAGAATAAACAATGAATCTATACAAAGATAATTTTGATGAAATATATGAGTAATTGAGTATTGCTAAAAAAATGATGATTTTAGGTTAAACTTTTCATATGCAACATCTATTGCTATTAGTGTTCTGGGCTTAAAAATTGCCGTGATCGTAATTATAACAAAGCATTTTTTTAAAGTCAACTGCTATGGTTCAACAAAATATAACAACAAATGGTTAAAAAACTACTGAAGAATCTGGGTTCTGTAGTTAAATATTTTGATTAAGTCAGAAGATTTACATAAATATCAGGTAATTGTTTTAAGAATTTTTACCAAAAAAACAAACAATTCTCAGCTTATTGGTCACAACTCACAACCAAAAACTTATTTGGTAACATTTATTATTATTGGGCCTGGACATTGACAAGGTATCTTCAAAACTTGAAAAAATTGGTAATACAAAAAGTAATACAAAAGACATGTCTAATCTTAATTACATTCAAATGTTTTAATGCTAAAGTTTAATGAGAAAATTGAATAGTCATAGCTCGATTTTACACTTAAGCATAATGTCTGGGCCACTGCGAAAACGTTGAGAAAAACTGATGAAAGAGCTGGCTTATTACAAGCATGGATAAAGTGGGAAATTCTTGTAAAAAAATATTCTTAACTTGAGGCAATGAATCTACATTGTATATATTTTTAAGTAATAAACATTGCGTGGTATGAATTTCGACCTCATTTGACATTATTGTTTGAAGCGTTTGGTCATTATTTATGTTTGTGAATCACAGTAGAGTAGACCTGTAGTAGGTGCTCATGGGCGCCGAATGTGGGTGTGCAGAGCGTTTTTTAGGCGCCCTGGATTTCTCATAGGGCGTCAAAACGCCCTGGAATTCGACCCTGCTATCAATAAACGTACAAATTAATTTTTCTATCACAGTCTTAGTTAACCAAAACTGTTTAAAACTTTCCTGAATTACCATATAGACAGAATGCCATAGAATCCCAAACTATGTTTTTTGTGTGAAATTGGTTGAGTGATAATAGGCAAAAGATGTTAAACTAAAAAGCAATTTTGCACTGTCTAGAAAATAACGCCCTTAAATTTCAAAAGTTTTACGCCTATGGTAGTGCTGTACTGCTTGGTTGAAAGAGTATTATGCTCTATTCAACACAACTAAGTTGCTTAATGAGAGGCGAAACATATCCTAAAATAATCTACACAACAGCCTACAGCCCATAATAATGCTGGGTATTTCGATAAAACATCTAAACAAAAAAACAAACTTACAACAACCTTTTTCAGAATCCACCGAATTCTGTGACAGCTGAACATTGTCCAAGGAGTGCGGAGTGCCGTTGACCTCAACCAAAGGCGGCGGCTTGCTGCCGTCCCAGTTGGAATAGTCATAGTACTCTCCAGTGGATGGTACATATGCCTCTGTCTTAACTGCGCCCAAAACTTGACCATTGCTCCCGACGGTCGTGGCAGCATGATTTAACGATGCTGACGATTGAGTCCGAGACGCTACAGCTGCCGGAGCGGCAGCGTGCGACCGGTAGTCTTTGTCGGTGTTTGTTATCTGCCGCCTAGCGCTGTCCTTTTGCTCGACTCGCAAGTTAGCGACATCCCGATAATCGATGTCGCCTCGGTAGTCCCGGTCGGCCGTGGAGGCCACTTTGGTCCTGTAGTCTCGGTCAAAGAAATCCTTGCCGCGACTACTTCGATAGTCCTTGTCGATCTCCGAGTTGCTGTGTCCGCTTGATTGGTTTTTGCTGGATGATGACGATTGCGAATGTGAGGAACTTCGACTCAACTTAACTTGGCCTGAAGGCATATTAAAAATAGGTTTACAATAAAACATTTGAATTAAAACATTTGATGAATTATAAATTTAAACAAGCGATGTGGAAACTTCGACTCTACTTAACTTGGCCTGAAAGTGTATTAAAAAAGGTCTACAATAACAAATTAAATTAAAACATTGAATAAATTATTAATTTTGAACCAGTGAACCGCTTGTTACAACACTAAATTTCTTTCCGGTTCAGATAATATACACACAGTTCAAAACTGAAGCTAGAGACTAGATATTTTATTAATCAAACTATATATTTGTTTTTATGTCATCAAAATGAAAGGTACTTGAAAAACAAGATTCTACAATCCAGTAAAACGGTCACCCTTAAACATTGGGGTTGGCAAACTTCTTTCATTGTGGCCCAAATACTTTTTTAAGAGCCATTAAAGGTCCACTATGTAAAAGTACAATGACAACAAGTATATTTTTGTTTTGGGGTGCCATAAAAATTTTAGTAGCCAAAGTATATTTAAAAAATGGCTACAAAATAAATTCAGAATACTTAAAAAAGCAAATCTTTAGAAAATATAGCAGTCATCACTTTTGAAGTTGCAAGTAAGTTACCTTTTTCTAAGGAAGACTTTGACTTGTCTCTAGGTTTGAGATCAACTGCTTCGCTGAAAAAAATATTAGTCATTTATCACCAGTTTAAAATATCGTGTTCGGTTCAGCGGCAAAGTCAGCTGCTTCCTGATTTCAATATCATCTGAACAAATGTGCAGGTATACGGCAAAACAAATAACTAGGCAACAAATTAAAATACAATGAAACAACATAATTTTGGCTGCAATGGTGGCTACTACAGTGAACAACTTTCGTAAAAAAAAAGTACATACAAAACTAAATTAAATGAAATTAATTATCAGTTTATCCAACTAACCTTTCATTCCATTCGTCTGGTTTTTCCCACTGAGACTTCTCGGAAACCTTGTTGTAGTAATAGGTTTTACCAGATGAGCTTACATGCTCCGACCAGTTGCCACAGGAACGTAGGCCTCCTTGCACCTAATAGTGGGTCATACATACAGGTTAAATCACACATTTTCTCATAGAACTTTAAACTGGCTTACACACACATGTTTAACTTGTATGAGTCACTTTTTAGGGTACTAGCTAACGACTAAATATAATGTTGGGTCAGCTTGTCAGGGCCCGAAATGATTTTATTCACAAGAATTAAGTTTAAAGTTAAATCTATTGGAATAGAGAACCCATTTAATGAGCCGTTAAAATAGATCTGGATACAGGCTGTTGTTTCAGTTTTTTCTCAGGTTGCTTAACCCAAGAACCAACATAGCTAAGTCGGCAGAATGACAGTCCTGGTTTGTCCTAGGTCGGGAGCTTCAAATCTGAGTGCTGGGTTTCTACAAATTTTTGTGTACATTTCAGAAAGTTGAAAAATTTGTTATATTTACCAAACCTATTGCTTAAATCAAGGTTAGTTTAACATTTGTTAGCCTTTGGAATTTATGAAAACATTTTACGTTCGCTACCAATAAAATTAAATTTTCAAATTTAGGAAAAAGCACATAAGAAGAAGTAGTGCACCTTACAAACCTTTTGATGCTTCGAGCGGTCTGATGATTTTGTGACATGGTTTGTGGAGCCTAAATATAATAAAAAAACAATGTAAAATACTTAGTTATCAGAAAAAAAGGCTTTACAAAGTTTCTTAAAAGACTGCAGAAATTGTTTTTCTATTAACAGTTAAAACATTTCACATACTTTTTGAATTGTGTGTTTGTTTTGATTTGTGAAAAGATTCCGATTTTCTTGATTCTCTATCTTTGCCATGCGAGCCAGAATGACGGTTTCCACTCATCGCCATGTGCTGCAACATTAATGAACATAAACTTTGATAAAAAACAGATATATTTTATTTTAGTACATGTAGTATAAACTTAACAATAACTTTATATCTATTTTAAGCCAACCAACTTCGGTCATATGAATTAAGTGGCTACACTGCAGCTAATGCAGGGGTTTTTAAACTTTTTTTACTGCGGACCCCTAAAACTTTTTTTGACGTCGCGTGGAACAAGATAGGCAAAAATGATCAAAAAATGACGTCACAAATTGAGGTCACAATACAAATAAACTTCATAAATTTGTTGATTTCGGTCTAAAAAATGTGAAAGTGAAATGGAGTCTAAATACAGTCAGTGCAAAACCGTTTTGTTTTCAATTAAACTGCGGTCTTTGAAAAAATGCTTACTTTTTAAATATACACTAATATTTCAATTAGGCCTTCATGGACCCCCTAAAACTAATTTACGGACCACCGAGGGATCCATGGACCCCAGTTTGAGAACCCCTGAGCTAACGGTACATCTGGAAGAGTGTTCAAAGACGGTAAACATTATTTAAAAAAACAAAATCATTATAGTCAGTGGTAAATGATTTCCGTGAAATCCTAAGCACATTTAAAATTATACCTGCTGCAAAGTGGACTTGGAACTTGGATCATATCTGTAAAAAAAAATTTAAAATAATACTTAACACAAATATTTTTTTGCATTACTCAATGTAACACATTGGGAGCATAATGGTTGGAGGTGTTAGTAAGAATATTAATATTAAAGCCCAAACAGAATTATTTTCAAATATATCTTTATTCATTTTTAACATAGTAAGAACTGAGAAGGCAATGTTTCTGAGTATATATGTATATATTGTAGAAACGAAGGAAACAAGGAGATATACACTCTATGAAGTATAAAACAGCGCACAACCATAGCAGAATTTTCTCAGTTACAAAAGAACAACGCAGATATTTGGGTTAGGATTTTTAGATACATTTTAATAATGTGTGTTGTGATCAGTTTATTTATCCAAGTCTTCCCCCCACTCTATAAAAATACTTTGTTTTACAATATATTAATTTGCACACATCTTTTTCTAAAGCCTTACAATATTTTGTTATTATCAATTGTGTAACAATGAGAAAAATTAGGGGCAAAAAAAAAACTAAATAGAATGAATCATCTTTAAATATGTATTTTCATAAAAAAAACTAGGATCATGCAATGATTCAACCTTGTTTTATTTCAGTGACTTAGTTTGAAAAGTTTGAATACTATGTGAAGAAGTGGCTTATAGCTTAAAATTGTGTGGTTGTGATGAAGTAAATTCTGAAAATTAGGCTCCTGTAAACATGTTACTCCTAAATTTGCACAGCTGTAATTTAACTACCACCTAAACTGTAAGCAGGGCATGAGTTTTTGCAAATGAACAAATTTTATTGTGATTTTCTATGAAATGCATGGCTTCAGTCTAGCTGGTGTGCGACAGCCAAATAACCATTGAAAAATGAAGCCTTCAAACTTTATAAAAAATTAATATGCCAACACATTGTCCCGGTCTGGAAAGTACGGCAGATCTTGACAAGATCTCACAGGTGCTCGGCCGTAAAAATCCAGGTGACCGGGTGCAACAATAGTAAAAAAGTGCACTTTCAAATTTCTGGGTGCACTTTATAATTTTCACGATGCACTCTGTATTGCATACATTGGACTGTAAACGCATGCCGCACAAGCCTTTTACAGACTTGTTTTTTTTCGGGGTGCACTTTTAAAAGGTTGAAAAAAACTTGCGGGTGCACTACTTGCCATTCTTTCCACAGTGGCATATTGCATTTCAACCTATAAATGTGTATTTTTGGAAATAATTATGATTGAAACTAAAATAAACAATTTATAATATGACATGAAGTTTTGACTAATGTTCAACTTACCCTTCAACTTGCGATAAGTTTCTTCCGTACATGTCCAGTCGTGTCTGTTTTTGAAAATGTACTGTAATATTGGCGAAATTACCTAATATTAACAAATTTAATGTTGGGCGTAAAATTATATTTAATGAATAATTGCCCAAATCATAATACACAAAAAAATAAAAAACTGATTGTACAATCACCTTGACAGCTTACAGAGACAGACTTTTGATTGAAATTGCATTTCTGGTCATCTTGAAATGAAACTTACCACAGGCAAATTTCAAACTGTGAAAAAAGGTAAAAGCTATTACTAGGTAAAGCGAGTTTAAACTGAAGAAAAAAAAGCAATAAAGAATTTATAAAATACAAAACACTTGATATTTATTTGCAACCGTGGTGGACTTTTAAATGATTTAAAAAGTTTTCCTTTTTTTATATTACTGTAAAACAGTGGAGTCTCACATTCGTCAAAGTAAAGTGCCGCGGGGATAAAATGAAATGAATTTAAAACTACTGGTGGCAACGTACATTCAGGATAATTGTAAAAGACAATATACGAATACAAGTAACCTAAAAATAATGAAAAAAACTTACAAAACGCGCCCATTTTCGCTGCTACTTCGTCCATTGATTTGTTAACAGAAGAACCACAAACGACCGCAAATTCATAGATATCAGTCACAGCTGAAATTAACCACAACAAGTACAAAAACTTTTTATTTTTGACGGTTAAATCAAAGAGGTTAAATAATGCGATATCACCTGAATATTCCATAATAAATATTTATCCAACTTCTACAAGTAGGCATTAAAATTTGCTCACAGTAAGTATATTCGTGAGAAGAATTAATTGTCCGCAATTACTGCAGCAAAACCACAAATACGTAAATGTATTTATCCCCCAAAAAATAAAAGAAATATTTTGCAATAACAACTATTAAGGGTTACATATGTTTTACATTCCCCAAAATGTTTTAAACGACCGTAGCTTATTTTGGATATGTTTAATCAGTTATACTATGTTGTCTCATTGATTTTACCTTATTTCAACTTTCAAATATTTTATACGATGTTTTTTGTGTTTTCTCCGAAAAATAGTAGTTATTAGTTATTACTTTCTGAACATAAAAGTTATAATCTTCTCTTTTTAACTTAACGTAATAAATCAATACTTTAAATATCGCTCCAGTTCAATATTGAACTATTTCAGATCAGGTATTTAAATAATTATGTTTGCTACGCCATCTAACGACAGTTGAATAAAGTCATACAGTCGAAAAATATTTTGTTTAAATTTTCCAAATTCCAGTTACAGGTTGATATAATAGGATATTGAATAAAAATTTCAAGGTATAAGCAAACAGGGGATTCATATAAAAAATTGCGTAACATTTAAAAAAAGAATAACTGCACAATTAGGCTGATTTGCTTGATTTATATTGCACTTAAAACCAGGGAGTCGAACCGGAACCGAACCGGAACTTTATGAACCGGTTTTGAGTCAATTTTTTTCGAACCGTAACCGAACCTGAACCGGATTTTATAAGATTTTAAGGAGCCAAACCGGAACTGAACCGAATAATTTGAAAGTACCTGAACCTTAACCGAACCCGAACCTGTAAATAAAAGCGGTTCGCTCCTGCATGACGTCACAACTTCTATTTTACAGAGTCAAGTTACGCCATTTTATGAAAAAAATATGAATATTGAGTGAAAAAATCGTTGATTTTTTAGATATTTCAATAATGAGTTACTGTTTTTTTAATAAGTCACGTAACTTGGATTAGATGACTTCTCAAAGATTATTCTCAACATTTATCGACCCACATTTTGAGATTTAACGCAAATTATATTGTATCTAAACCGGAACTTTATGAACCGGTTTTGAAATAACGATGGTTGAACCGGAGCTCAACCGGAACTCTAAATTGCTCGAAACCGAAACCGGAACTTAACTGGATTCCGAAAAATCCTTGAACCCGAACCGAACCTGAACCGGAAAGTCAAACGGTTCGACTCCCTGCTTAAAACAATATAAAAAGTATTTCTCTCAATTCTCACGTTTCAATCGAAAAAAAAAAAACGACAGCTCGAATATGGTCATTCTATTAAAATCTCTCACCAGGAGCGTAAATAAACAAAAGCAGAACTTTGAAGATGAAAATGTTTACGAATTGAAGAACTTAAAAAACAAGTTAAAAGGGTGTTTTGATAGCAGTGCAACAAGAAGGTAATTATATAAAAACAGAAATAAACGAATATACAAACCGTGGAACAAAACGATTATTTACTTTACACCAAAAAAATGCATTTAGTAGAACTGTCACCAGCAAAAGTACATAAAAATACTGCTGTTTTACACCCTTATATTTTAGGTGTGAACGCAAATTAGCAACAATAAACTTATATTTTGACAGCATTGCAAAGCACATTAAACGGCAAGTACACATTTTTTAATACATCGAGGGAAAAAATTGCGAAAAACAAAAACTTTATTGGCAAAAGCTAGCTAACGCGGCCGTTTAAGCTCCATTTGTATTTCAAAGCATTCCACCAAACAATCTTTGTCGGCTTTAAATAAAACACGCCGGTGGCTTCCTCTAGAGAAAAAAATCGCCGCACAGGATTTACAAGTGAAGAATGTAAAACAAAAATTAGCAGTCAGATGAAATGCAGCGGGGTTCAGCTAGTTTTACAGGTGAAAAAAAAGAAAGCAGCTACAATTTAGGCAGTGGGCAGAAACTTGATTAAGTAGGCAGGATAGCTGCTGGCGTCTTTGAACACAACGAAAATGGTCGGCTCGGCCGGGTCGTTTACCACGCTGTCGTACAAGCGACCCTTCTTTGAAGAGGACCGTTTGGCCGGTGGAGCCTTCAGGCCCGAGCGGCCCTGGCAAAAGTCGCCGGTCAGTACCTGGGCGAGCAAAATGGTGCGTTCTGATTGGCCGCTTGGGTTGGCCGTGGCGAACAGCATCGCGTACTTTGAGTGGACTGCAAAGTAGTTGCCGTTGCCGAAAGCAGTCGCTGCGAGTTTAATTGTGAAATAAACGTTGTTATTTAGTAGAAAGTTGCATTTAAGTATTTAAAAAAGAGTATCGAAAACAGGGGCAAAGGCAGCGGTACATTTTATTAATTAGGCTACCTTTGCTTTCAAGTTTCCCCAATTGTATTGAAATTAGTGCAGCGCAACTATACCACCTGTAACATTTTACCTGTAATGATTTTTAAAAACAACTAAAATTTATTTCAAAAAAGAAAACTACGGTAACCCGAATTTAACTAATGACAAGCGTTATAATAACAGATATACCAGTGTAACTTTACTTTTATTTTTTGAATCACTGTTATTTAATGGCCACATCGTTGCTATAGACAAGTACTGCATTGTTTGCATCTAAATTTTGCATGTGATAAACGAAGCCTTTTTGTGTGAGGATTATGGATACTTAACTTAACTTAAAGAATTGCACACCCGTTTGCTTAAGTGCAGCTTGCCTTTAAGAATATTTGAACTATAACGTTACGTTATGACGTAACGTATGTCGTAATACTTGACGTAACGTATGACGTAATAAAACCCCATGCTGCCACTAAAATAGGAAAAAATGCGAGCCCTTACTCGTAATCAAATCAACTAAAAATGAATAAAAGATGTTGCAAAAAAACTTGATAATCATGAAGTTAATATGTATTGTTGGTACTCAAACGTCATAAAACAATTAACTCATTACCTACACTTTCAAAACATACAGGTTTGTTTGCAGTTATTTTCGAAGATGTCTATCTTGCCAACCGCCTAATGAGAACCGAGTCTACCAACAACAGCATTAAAAGTCACATTGCTAACCGTTTTTGCCGATAAATCCCTTGTCGAAGCCCTGATTGCAAATCTTGGTGGCGTCTTTGGACGAAGTTCCGTGAAACAATTCCCTCTCAACCGGGTTGCCGCTCGTCACGTGACCCGCTATCGACTCCTTTTGTGTGAGGTAATGGCGATACAAGACCGGGTTTTGGATGCGCTCGATCTATTACACGAGTAGTTTAAAAAAAATCACCCTTGTGTCTTTGGCGACCGCTCAGAAATTAGAGTTGAAACTATACTTTTTCTCTTAGAGTCTGAAACTATTCTTTCTGCTGTTAGATTTAAGACATATTTCTAACTTGAGAGACAGTTGGGCAATTCCGAGGGCCGTTTTGGCCAATCAAATAAAATATACTGCATTTTTGAAAAAAAATCTTTATCACTTCGTCTATGGGCAGCTCGACTCGATGACCATCAGGTCCTTCGCTGTCATTGTGTGATTCTTTACGCTATTTTTGTTTTTCAATGTTTGCAAAAATGCACAAAAATAAATTGAATCTTGAATCTTACTGCTTAATCAATTTCATTTCGAAAAATACTTTATTCGTTGCTGCTTTATTTAGTTGCCGTAACTCTTATAAACATTATAAGCGTTGCTATAGGTCGCTATATTTATTAATTTTGGGTCGCAGTTTAAACGTTTATAATATTATATATACTGTTTATTATTATTTGAATTCTCGCTTTTAAAGTAAACTGAGCCTTACAAACATGTGTGTTTATTTATAACTGGAACCGGCCACTTCAAAAGTTTTACGTGCCAACTATAATGGCTTCACGTCACTACATTGGATTCGTGTCAACCTAACAGAATAGACAATAGACAGCCTTACAATATATCTGAACATTATAGGACGACGTTTTTGGCTTACTTTCATCACTGGGTACAGGTAGGTTAGCAGTGCCGAAAGTTGCAACCTTCGGCAACGTTGAAATTTGATTCACAATAAATTTGCTAACTTGACAATCTGAGCTTTCGTTAGGCGTGCAAAAACACAGGCCTCCGTAATGCGCTTTATATTCCTTACCTCGGTAATGAGCAAAGATGGTTTGCTGGCGAACACCAGGCGCTTGACTCTTTGGTATTCCGCTGACGTTGCCTTGAGCACGATTTTCCGCACACCCTCCCCCTTCATATCAGACCATTCGCGCGGCAACGGCAAAGCTAAAAAGCGACATGGGTTTTAGAAGCGCAACGGCATTGGTTAGAAGAGGGGTTACTATACTGGGGACCATGGGTCAATTGGGGGTACGTTGATAGGTGTGGTAGGGGAAGGTTGTTTTATAAGGAAAACGGGCAATTTTTTTGTAAATGATACAGAAAAGACGCCGTATACCAGTGTTTCCCAAACTGTGGGCCACGAGACTACTTTAAGTGGACCATAAAGCTTTTGAAAATACTGCAACTACACATTTTGTTTTACTATTTAGTTGTCGGCATGTCTAAAATGTCTTGTGACTGCGAATACTGTGCGTGCAAGTTGTTCAACTTCAGCAGACTGATCAGAAACTTAACAAAGTTACATTTGTCGTTAGACAAATGTTATCGAGGAATAAAAATGTTTATAATATTGGAAAACTTTTGGTAATTAATATGCACCAGTCATAACTCCAGGTGAAAAAACGATGGGCCACAAACTTTTTTGTAAAAAAAACATTGGGCCACGGAATAAAATAGTTTGGGAACTACTGCCGTATATTACTACCATATCAGCATTAAGGATGAAAAAATCATTCACAAAACAAACGCCAAATTGTCACCTGTTGAAACTATTTTACGCCGTACAAATCCACAGAAACCATTGCAAGTAAATGTCAGTTGCGAAAAGTCGATAAGAGATTTGGAGCCTTCAAGTTCAACCTCTACCTGTTTTGCGGTTTTCTGTTAAGGCAAAATAACAAGGTTCTGTTCGGGATGTTAAACGAACAACCAGATTGTATTTCATTTTGACCATTACTTATAGCAGAAAGCGAGTGTAATATATGTTTAATATATTTAGTGAATTTAATAAATTGTGCATGCTGTTTTAACTCCAAAACGGGTGATGATCCGAAAAACCCTGCAATAAAGAAATCGGTATCAAAAGAAAAAGAATAAAAAGAATAGTTAATTAAATGTACTAAAACAAGAGTTTTTATTTTAAATTCAATATATAACTGTAACCGCTGGAATATATATTGAAGATGCATTTTGTTATGACATTCAGAGCTTCCTAGACATTTTGGCAACGGCTCTATAATAACCACTTTTTAGAAAACTGTTATACAAGCTATTTTTAATTTTACCAGACAAGTTAGGTCACTGTGACTTTGCCGTTTTTAATTTTTTGTGAATTTCTACGTCACTTTTTTAAATCAAGTCATTGAAAAAGAATGATTTAGGTCAAGATAATGAATTTAGTCGCTACAACACTGACATAGACTATTTTACGCATTGGTATGGCCTACAACAAACGCATGTACTGATCAGCTATTAATTAAGGTTAAAAATCTTTCCAGTAGAGTGGTTAATTACCCCTAAACGGGTTCGGCAATTTTGACGATTAAAGTGTATAATGAGATGAGATCTTTGACCACTGAAGGGTGATATCATGCCTTAGCGTTGTTAAAGATTAGTGTTTTTTTATTGAAATGCAAATAATACCGCCACTGTAGTGTTGTTTGATCATTCACTGATTGCAGGCGATAATTACATACTCTAAATCAGGGGGACATAAAAACAAGTTACAAAAAATAAAAAAAATACATAAACTTGCATAATGGGTTATAGTAAGACCTTTTAAAAATAGCGAAGCCCATACAGAAGCGGGAAGCATTTTGAACCTTCGAAACGAATGTACTTCTGTATTGGCTTTGTCATTTGTATTAAAACCATAAAGTTTCTTTCCGGGCGACGGCAGGAAAACGGTTAAGAACCGCTGCAATAGATGAAAATCTCACCTTGCTTGCGGCCTCAATGGCGCTGCTGATTCTGGGAGAAAAGTTCCTGAAGTTTTCTTGGGTGGCCGACCACTGCCAGACCAACTTAGCAGCACTCAGTTCGCTCTGCTGAAACTCGAAGACGAGCTCTTTCATGAATTCTTTCATTCTGCCAACACCTTCTGGCATGCCAAGAAGCAAAACCTTGCTCTTTCTGTATAATAGGTTTAAGACGGAGATTTTTAACCGGGTTGGGATTTGGAAATCGTTTTTTTTTTGAGAATTAAATTGTCCGTGTTTGTTAGCGTTTGGGGAGACCAAGGTTTTTTTTTTCAGAAATAACATAAAAGAATTGCGTCATAACATGGAGCGGCTGACTTTGATGACCTAACGGTCTTTCGCTACGCCCTGGGAATATTTTTCCAAACAATAAACATATCTAAGCAAATCCAATGTCGTGACGTCATAAAGTTACGTCTAAACGTGACGACATAAAAGGGTGACCTTACGAACACTGGACAGTTCGTTTGTTTTGTTCAATTTTTAGGTTGGAGAGCTGTCTCATTCCATAGGCCAGGATTTCCCAAACTTATTTGGACCACGGACCACTATTTGTGAATCTGTTTTTTTCGCGGACCGCAATACAAAGCAAAAAAAAACGATTTATTTATTTACAAAACTGACAACATCAATGGGACGAATGCGATTGCTTCTTTTTGCATAAATCATTAGTTCTAGGCGTTTTTGGTGAAAGGCAAACTCGTAAGTCAGAGGCCACGGAAAGTCCGAACATGGATTTTTTCGAATGGCGATAAGAATATATTATTACGTCACAGTCGAAGAACACCATCACTTTTCGTAAACAACTTTTTGATTACAACGAAGGCGCAACAAGTAATATTTACGATTGGATAGCAAAAGCTTTTGAAATCATTAAGTTGTGAATAACTGCGGCAATTATTTTCGAAAGGGTACGTACTGTACAACACATATGTGTGACTTTTTAATTTCTTGTCATATCGTCACAGACCACCTGTGTAGTGGTCGCAGACCACAGTTTCGATTCGAAAAAAAAAAATTCTTTTTTTTCAAATAAAAAAATGTGTATTGTTTTTTTTTGGTCGCTAAAAATTTCACTTTTGATGGTGTGATGAGATGCTACTTTGGTATAAAAAAACTCTTAAAGTAGGCTACAAGACATAGAAAAAGCGTAATGGATATTTTTTAACTTAAATATGCAAAAAAAATACGTATGAGACGCCATGGCCAGTGGCCACGTGCTCCCTATGGATTCGCCCCTGACGTCTATAGCCACAAATGTCCTGCATGTACTTTAATCCATGTAGGCCAACATATGTTTTTGTAAGGTTCAGTTAAAAATTTAATTGTCTTACCGATCTACGCAACTGCTTTGCGTTAATTGCACATTTTCCGTTGTTGCCTTTCGGTAGATGTCAACCCATTCGTGATTTCCAAACCTGGCAAGGGCCTCGTGGCAAAATTCTTCGGATGACAAGGACTCCATTGCTCTGTTGTAAAGAAAGTTTTCCAGCTGCAAAAATTGAAGGTATTTTAGTTGGAGTGCGATAAGAATATCGAAAAAGCAGGAGTAAGCGAAGTGATTGTTTTAAATTTCATTTTGGTTTTTCTGTGATAAATTTGTGTAAGCAAAAACACAATTGTTACGATGATTTTAACCCAAAAGTTATTTAAATTCTACGATACATAAAATGTTTTTAATAAATTATTTAGTATGTTTTTTAATCATGCGTTTGCTTATGAAATTATTTTAATGAAAACCTGGTCAAAAATGCATTTTTTTACCATTTATACAAGTATTTGTTAACAACTATACTGCCATGTTGTAAAAATAAAAATGAGCTACAACAAATAATAGACTAAATAAAACAACACATAGGAAGTTCTACCTGTGGAAGTTGGAAGTTGTATTTGCAATGAAGCATGGCAATCTTTACACCTCTGGTGATGTTTTTGTTGAGTTGTGATTCAGCCATTCGCAAATTCATTTCTCCACTGGCGATAAAATCTATGCAAGAAATACATGAGATGTTAGCTGACAAAGTCCCAAGATTTGTTTGGTATAGTCGCTTAAAAATCTAACAAGAAATAAATAAATGTTCCCTTGAAATCTATTGATATGTTTTTGCCTTTAGGCAGTATTTTTGCAAACTTACAATTTATTGCTTTTTAAGTGAATAGACATAAAAATAAATTTCGAATCAGGCAAATAAATTCGAATCAGGCCAATATCAACATAAGATTTTTATAAGCTGAAACGAAAAGTAAGGATCTCCCGCGGACAATAAAATGTGAAAAGATTCTTGTCTTCGTATCCAAAGATCTTAAAACTGTTTGTTTATTAAAACAGATAAAACATAAAATAATTTCTTAAAATCATTCGAATTAAGAAACTGACGATGCCTTGTAGGCGTAATATATATTTCTGAAAGATTTTAAGAAATTATTTTATGTTTTTCTGTTTTAATAAATAAACAGTTTTAGGATTTTTATAACATAAACATATGAGTATTGGAAAAACAAAGTTCTTGATTTACTTTTCGTATAAATGATATGCTGCAAGAAAGTATGAAGGAGGGTTGCATCGTAGACGACAACTCTGATGCTTTTCACAGAGGAAATTGCTTGAGTATTGAATTCCTCCATTGCTTCGACAAATGCAGATGCAACAGTGTTTTTGTCAAAACCGATGCCACCTGGGTTGCAATTTTCAAATCACAAATTGAATTACAACAGTGGGACGTACATCGCCTTTTTTATCAGGATAGTTTATTTCGTATTTCGTTTTAAGCCATAGAAAGAAAATTAACCTACATTAATGAAAAAAACTCTTGAAGCGCACACCAAACGCTATCAGATACTTTAACCAAATCTGTTGATGAATGATGCAAGCAAGGCAAACTAGAAACAACTAGTCTGCGGAGAGGTTCGGACTCACGACCCCCGTCCATACCGCGACCATCCCTCTACATCTGCAAACTGAGCTGACTCAGAAAGGAGTTGAGAAACAGACATGACGTCAATGCTTGTTACATTTCGTTAGTTTAGAATATTTTACAGTTGTTGAACACATGTGCGTGTGCATCTTTTACTTTTTAAGTGTGCATAAATTTGCTAAAGAGGTCCATAAACTAAAAAGCTAGATGTGATCAATAATATAGCACATTTAACGAACATATACCATATCTGCACCAAGAGTAGGTATAGCCACAGATCTGGCATTGTTCAGTTCTGAACATCTCAGAGCATCCAAAATTAATGGTGTGAGGCCATCGAGGGAAGTAGGAGACATTACATGAACAACCTTTTTGCAAGACAAACCCCATCCTTTAGTTACTTTGCAGAAGCAAGTTTCTTTCTGACGGGCATTAAGTTCAACTTGCATGGCCCGGCCTGCCTTCTTTAGCATTGCTTTGGACACACTTCCTAAACAATACAATAAGAAATGAACGCAACACAAAAGTAATGTGATGTCACCTAAGTTCATTTTGAAAAGGTCAAATAGGGATAGCCACGAACTGCTTAGTAAACACAAATATCATCATGGCATCGTTCTGTGTTGACTTACTGAAAACTATAACACTATTATTAAGGTTAGGATGTCGTACCCATTCGACACTAAATAACATCATTACTAAGGTCAAAAAGCTAAAAATAAACAAATTTGAATGTTCAAAGGTAGCTTATTTGGCGATTAGGCCAAAATTTTCAATTACATCCAGTGGTAAACATACTATTAAAAAATACATTTTAAGGTAGAATCACAGTGCTTGGTGGCAAGCCATGGCTGAAATTCTTATATTTATTTATTATCAAAATGTTTTTTTATCCGATATTATCATTGGACGGACATCCCTAATTATTGTGTAGGTAATATCTTAAAATAAGATGCATTGGCATTATAAAATGAACTTAACGGACACAAATTGTGAGAGAAAAAAGCATATTTTTATGTTTCAATATTTTTCACATTATTCATACCTAGACAAAAGTACTCATATAAAAGCAAATCGTGCAAATGTACTGTGTATAGGCATCTGGTATCAATGGGTCAGCATGTTGGCTGTTATAAAATATTTGTTTGTGCACAATAAAGTACTGGTCTTACCCCAATTTAAATCAAACTGCTGACTGCAGTGATTTACCACGACATCACAGTTTTGAGTTGTTATGTCACCTCTGCACACTTGAACCGTGAATTTTCCATACGAGCAGTTGTTTTGGGCACTGTTCAAAATTATTAAAAGTTAATTTACATAAAATTGTGAAGTTCATGAATGTAATGACACATTTGAAATTCCTACGTTTTAGGTGAAGCTGAACTGCTACTAAGATCGCCAGTAGTTGTATCCTGTAATAATAAAAGCAAATAAAGACAAAAATTTGTGATCATTTGTAAATATTTTTAAATATTCATATATTCATCACAAAAACAGTCAACAAGGATTGTAATAGGTTTAGAATAGCAACTAATATGAAGGCAACAGAAAACAAATAAAATCACCTAATTTTTGTTTTGTGGATTATATTGATACAAATTCAATGCATATAACCGGGCTTCCAACACTTTTCAGTCTGCCTCCCCTTTTTAATTTTTTAAAGTTTTTGTGACTCCTAGTTGAAACATAACATTTCTTGTGGTCTACTCCGGTAGGCATTTGTTGAAGTAATGTACATTTTAAGGGCTTTGTTTTACATCTATTAGATTATTATGAAACAAAAAAAATGACATTTTAAAAATGTTACACCTTGTAAAAAAATTATACAGACTTACTCGCTACCCCTTAAACTCGTAATGTGATCCCCAGTTAAGGAAGCCCTGACCTAAGTATACCAGAAGATATTATTTTTAAAGTGTTATTGCTTTTACCTTAATCAATTTCAATTGACAACCAAACTTTTCCTCTGCACTTGTTAAAACAGATGTTGCGGCCTTGCTTTGCATAAAAGCCCAAAATCCCAGCTTTTTGATTGCCATTTCAACCATTTTAACTTTGCTTTGGATATCTTGAAATATTTTCTGAGCTGAAAAAGAAATATATAAATATATATTAAAACCAATTGTGCACTACAATTATTTAACCTTTTTAAAAAAAGGGAAATGTAGACTATAATTACATATATATTCTTAATTGTATATTGTCAGTCAAGTTGAAATAAAGGGTGTTAATGCAATACTATTCACATTAATTATACTTTTGAATCAACCGATTATAAAAATTATTTAGTAAACAATGACAGGTTGTTGATGAAATACCTTCAAGTACTTTGGCCCGAGAGCCATGCAATGTACATCCAGATTTTGTCTGGGTCTTTGTTACCCCATCAGGAAAACTTTCGACCTGTGAACACTGTTTGATGCAAAATGAGAGAAACTGTTTTGGGCATTCACACGTAACTGTGGTGATTTGACGATCCCGAAAAAACGATATGAACTTTTTTTCAGTATTTTTCACAATCAATTCATCCAGGCCAATAAGGAAAATATATCCTCTCTAAAATAAAAGTTATTTATCAGGATGTTTTTAAGAACTTTAAGATGCTAAATACTTCCAATGTTATAAGAAGTACAGAACTTAGTAAACCGAAAATCAGTTTGTTTGGATGTTATAGAAAGATATATTTCTCTATAAAAGCATCATCAGTATCTTAATTCGAATGAATCAACAGTTAAATGTATATACAAAATATTAGGTTCGCAGTAACCAAAATTCTTAAAGCTAAAGCAAATTATGGCCTAATAACATAGTAAAAACAGCTTTGAACTGTTTTAATTTCAATGACGCCATTTCATGATATAGGATTGGGATCGAATAAGATTTGTCTAAAATATTGGGTGTCGGTGTTGGAGTGAAACGTCAAGCATTGGACATCCCTAACGTTAGCTATACAATTAGTTAAACCACAAAATACACAACATTTTGTATACACGTACTTACAGTTTTGTCAATTTTAGCCACTACCTTCCATTTGAGGCTTTCACTAACTATTTCCAACAAAGCATTGTCAGTAAGTAATTTCAATTGATTTCTAGCAATTGTCACGACTCTTTCAAAGAGCATTCCTTCAATTTCCTTGCTTATGTCTGAGTGGCTAGTTTCATCCGAAGTCATCAAAACCAATTTTCCACTTTCATACATAAGTATCCCTACAACAATGTAAAAAATTAAAGGGTCATGTGACAGAAATCAATTTATTTTAAATATATATTGAAAAGGAGCAAACAAACAAAATCACTTTACAACCCTTCAGAAATATACAAAAAATAACCACTTTTGCTATTTATCAAGCGTAATTGTTTTTACATTTAAACCAAGGGTTCCCAACCTTTTTTTACACTTTGGCCCCTTTGAAAATTTTGAGAAATCAATGGCCCCCCAATTTTTTTCAACCGTTTGAAAAAATTAAGAAACATTATTTTAATTAAAAAAATGGTTTATACAGTAAAACCAGTAGTTAGAATGATAAAAAGATATAAATACAACACACAATAGACATGATAGTACATTAATTAGTTATTACATATTCAGTTTTCAGTTAATGTAATGGTTGAGCTTGTTTTTGCTCTGACAATGTCTTAATTGTAGGTTTAGTGGTGGAAAAAGACAGCCGCATGTCAAATTGAATATCCAAGGCACTGCGCTGCTTTGTCTTCAGAAGTAACATTGTTGAAAACCTGATTAAGCTTAGGATGCTTAGTTTTTTTAAATGTAGTCAAACTATCTTTCTCAAAGCTCAGTCGGGTTGCCCTCTCTTCTTGCGGATTCAAGAGTTCATTAAATTTTAATTATTTATTTTGTTATAGTGGAGTAGATTTAATACCCCTAGCCTAGGGGTCATGGCCCACAGGTTGGGAACCCCTGATCTAAATAATGATTTATTTAACTGTAGAATTCTTGCTGATGTAGAAAAATGCCTAAATTTTTTCAAGTATTGACTAAACTTACCTTTTAAATTCAACTGTAAAACTTTGTCATTTACAGTCTTTAGAGCCCTTTCAGCATTTTCTGAACTGTTTTTAGAAAAAACTTCAAAATATTCCATTTTGTTTTCAGATATCAATGGTGCAGACTTCAATAGTTTCTATATGTTGCAAAATATTTTAAAACAGGTATATATCTAATACCAAAAAATACAGCTGTTAAATTACTAACTTGATGCAAACTAATAGGTATTATAAAACACAATTTTGTGACTGAGTCAGGATATATTGTGCACTTTCCGAAGGCACCCCGTTTTAAAGAATTTAGAAATTATTAAAAAAATTACATAAAGCAAACAAAACTCAATCATTGTAGCAAATTAAAAGTGTTAAATGATGTTGTATAATATCAGGTGTCATAAAACAAAGCAAGCTCAATCACGAAAAAATAAGTTTTGGTAACATAATAGAATTGGGCAACAATGAGATATAGAGATGTATGTCATGAACTCACTTTTTGAAGCTGTTATCATACAATAAGCTATTGCTGCCAGGTATAATATATAACAGAGGGTTTCTCTTCCAGCAGTATATATTGCTGAAAGAGTAACACTATGTTATACTATTATCATACAGTTATAGGGTTCTCGTACCTTGTCAAGAATGGATTTTGCTTTGTCAACCATTTTGGGACTCCCTTTGAGTTGCAAACTTCCATTTTCCATAAAAATGGTTATATCTTTACATGATGTCCTAATTTCATCAATAATTCCACAACATTCCAGTACACTAGCATTAAGAAAGGTAACACTTTATTTTAGTTAGAAAAATTTATTCAAAACATTGTGTGAAAATTATACTTTCAAATATATGTTATTTATACGCGATTGTATGTATACTTAAAAACAAGAACATTCTGAAGATCAAACAATTTTTTTCTAGTTTTTCACTTAAAGTGTTATATTTATGTCTAGAGATTTACCAAGAAGGCAAAACAGTTGAATAAGGAGTGTCAGATGTTCCTTAAATTACTACCTTAAAAAAAATCATTTTCAAGGTTTAATTATAGAAAAAAACGTTTACCCAATATTGGCTTTATGTGAAGCATAGTTTACATTTCAATGAATCATTGTAACTTAAAATCTGCATTTTATCTAAAGAAAAATACTGTTTCTTTTCATACTTTGCCTCCTCTTGCGAAAAAGCCTTTTCAAACTCCTTTTGCAATTCCTGTTGGACAGCTTGTCGAACTTCCTTTACACTGCCTTGTACAGATGTTATTCGCATTCTAAACATGTGGAAAGGTGAACAAATAGTAGCACATAAATATATATATATATATATATATATATATATATATGGATAGAGAGAAATATTCTTTATAAAATGCTCCTAGTTGAGGAGCACTTTTATTTATTTTTAAAAGACTGTTTTTATTTTAGCTTAGTGTTTCTCAGCCTATGGGCCATGAACCAAAATTTGGTCACTGATCAAGTTTGTAAGGTCGCCAACTGCAGTAGTTTACATGGTCAGATTTATTGAGATGGTTTTGAGCTAAATTACTCCAAAATTTAAGAAAATCTTAGAATAAACATGTAGACATGACTCATATTGATCAAACGTTTTTTGTTTTGTTTACTTACAAGAGTTCTGCGAAGAAAATCGGGTGGCCGAAGCTTTTCTAATATACTTATACTTACGCTTAGTATTTGGTTATAAAAAAAGATAAAGAAACACTGTTTAAGCTTACTAAATGTATAATATTGCAAATCATATATGTTGGGCATTCAAACCAAAAAAAAACATTGAAAATGCAATATGTTATAAAGTTGTTGAACAATTTATGCACCTGGCTTCATTAATATCTTTTAATCTTTTTTGAACATCTGCCTTAAATCCAACCACAAACACTTTTCCAGTTTGATCAAAATTTGCAAATACTTTGGCAGAAGGATTGTTATACTTTTTTCTGGTAAACAATCCACTTTCATTTATATGGATTTTTCGGAGATAGATTATTTCCACTTGTATTTGCTTAATGGCAAACTTGTTGAATAAACTTTTTATTGCAGCCATTACTTGTGGATAAATTCCTTGGTAAACCTAAAAACATAATGCTAAAAAGGCTGATAGGGTAAATATGTTATATGTAATTATGTATACATTATATATATATATATATATATAAATAATTCATTCAAATACAAGTAAAACACGCATTAAAAATATTTTTTTTAATATTGGATCTTCTTTGTCATTTTTTTAACGACAAGGGCTGCAGAAAAAATTTATCACAATAAAGTGCTTCTTGAAGTTTCTTACCTTATAAAGTGTAACAAGCATCCTGTGAATTCCACTGTCATCCGGATGATCAAATTTTACCTCACCAAAACGATTTATATTTTGAAGCAGTTGCTGGCAGCAGTCATGATTTGCAATAAAATTTAAAATTTCACTCTCATCTTGATTGCACCGGTATAAAAATTGTGTTCTTTGCTTTTTGGCTTTTGACAGGTCAGTGAACATTTGCTTTATGACAGGTTTGTTTCTGTGTGGTTAAACAAAAAAACTTCAGTAACTTTAGAAATATATACATAGAAACTTTGTGATGTGCAAATAAATACATTTTGGTGATAACACTTTAAACTACAAGTTACCTTTCTTCAATCTCGGAAATTATTTTCAAAACTTCCTGCATTCGGTTTTCAACCCCCTGTCTGGTCCCGGAAAGTAAATAAGGATCGTGACTCATGACCAAAACGTCTTTGGTGCTTTTAAAAATGTATTCGTGGTGTTTTTCGAGCTCTGTAAAAATTTCTTCAGAAAAGTGATGCTCACTTGATGAGTATTGCGCAAGAACTTCATCAAAAAGATTTTCACATTCTTCTTTAAAACGTGGGACAGATTGCTCTAAAATCTAGAAACATTTAAATTAATCAGTGTTTCAATAACAATATGGTGTTGCCACTAAAATAAATAACTATACTAAAAGCACCACAGCTTTTATTACCTATTATTACCTTATAAAAAATGAATTATTATTAATGTTATTAATCTCATACTGATTTAGTTGTGCTGAATTGAATAACAACATTTCCATCTTCTTTCGTTAAAGTTGCTTTAGCCAAATGCTTAAATTCCTTTTTAATTTTAGATTTGTGGCTTTCAAGCATAAAATGGCCAACATGTTGATTTTCGACTGTCTTGCAAAAACGATAAGGATAAACCCTGTAATTACACATATTAAATGTATATTTTGGCCACAGTATTTACAATAATCTAACATACAGTGGGAAGAGCTTATTTAGGTGACTTGAAATTTCTTCAACTTTTTTGTCCACATCTTCGCTTAATCCAGCAACAAGCAGTCTATTGTCATACCACTTTGTAGTGATTCTCGAATTCTTTCCAGGTTGCTGTTTGACATTGAAGTAAGTAGAATCCTTTTGGAAAGCCTCATTCCACTGACAGAATTCAAATGTTTTAAGTTTTTTCTTGAATCCCGACAAAAATAAAATAAGGTTTTCTTCACAATATTCAGACAACAGCTTGTTTTTTGGGACATTAGAATTCTGTAATAAAATACATTTCAGCATTATTGTATGTATTGAGCCTAAGGCCTTATTCAATTTCAATATGTTTTTGAGGTACTTAAAACGGAAAAAATCAACATCCTGAGACAGCAAATAAAAGTAGATAGTGTATACTAGCTATGTCCGATACTATTTTATTCACAAATCGGTAAGATAATTTTTTCCCAGTTATTAATCCAAAATATATTTTGGCGTTAAGAAGTTTTGTTACCTTAAGCTGTAAAATAAATTACTGTTTTAGGTAAAAAAACACCCTGATTGACAGCAGATAAATGCTGCCCTACTATGGATGAAATGGCAATACCACAATTTGGTATAAAAATCTCCCTTGACTTAAACTATCGGACACCCCTACTGTAATGTGCATAATCATATTTTAGTCAAACTTATGTTTTTTCAGATTGAATAAATTAAAACCCACCTCGTTTCTACCGTTGCGCTGGAAGTTGTATACAAGGTGTGATTTACTATCAATGTTGTGATATTTAACAGTTACATGCGCTGAACAGACAAAGATTTGTCTTAGTGCCACCATGTGTTCTCTTGACATCATAATGCACCTGGCAATTGGCGTGTTCTTAGCAACAACCATAAAACATCCATTGGTATCTTGAATCCTAAACAAAAGAATGTTACACAACACTTCGATGCAATATTTCAAGTTTATAATAAGGAAGGTGCCTTTAATGCTGCATGAAATCTGCAATTTAAATCACTAAACCTATTTCTTTCACATCTTAAAATTGCCAAAGTCTGCAACTCCAGTGTTAAATTAATTATTATATTACTAAAGTATCAAGAAATCAAAAAAGAATTAACTCAAACTATTTTATAGAATTTAGTGATTCTTGAACTATTTTTGCCTGTTGAACACTATATAAAATCCTAAATTGCAGCACCCTTTCTGCAAAACAGAATTGCTTTGAAAAGAATTCATCCTTTAAACTTAGTGAGATGGGTGCACCCATTTTCAGAAACATATCAAATTGAAATGCAGTCAATATTTAAAGTTTTCTGCATTTTTGGGTATTTCCAAAAACTACAAAAAGTTCCAAGGCACACTGGACAGTATCTTAAAGAAAACTAGTAGTCAAATAACTTGCAACATTACAAATCAAAATTTACATTAAAATTTCCAATTTAAATCCAATAACCAAGGTGATATGATGCTTTAGGCTATACATACCGCTCCCCTAGAAAGTCATCAGGGTTAAGTTGTGGCACCCCATCTTGACTACATTCTTGTTGTTGGTTAACCTCTTCTATGTCATCTTCATGTCTAAAATGCATGTACATTAATCAGGCTTCCAGACTATCTTTTTACTATTCCAAATTGCTTGTACAATTTAACACTTTCATAAAAGGCATGTTTAATTAGACAACAATAAACTTTCTAAAAGAATAAAGTTTTAACCGAAATAAATTCATTATCACTACTTTTAGGTTTGTGTGTAAAATTCAATACACCACAAACAAAGTTAGCCCTAATTGTATATTTTGGATATTTCACTATGATACAAAATAAAAACGTAGGCAGTAAAACTAAAAAAAAATCAACCAGTAAACCAATTAAGATAAGTATAAATACAAAATTTCTGCATTTGACTTACTCATCATCAGAAGAAAATTTAGATGAAAGGGCATGTTCTTCAATATTGTCCGGATCGGGCGCAATAACTCCACACCTAACATTTTTTTTGACAAAAAAATTTGCAATTAATTAAAAACAAATTGAGTTTGGCATTTTGCGTAATGTGCAAAAACATTTAAAACAAAAATGTAACACATCTATTACAAACCGATCAAATGCCCGTTGGATACACAAAATGAAGAGGCTAAAGTAAGTTGCAAAAAGCGTGGCATCTTAATATAGCTTTTTTATTACTGCCATTCCTGCATTTGTATTAACTGTAAAACTCCAGTGGATCATTATACCGGTGGTGAAAAAAGTGGTTTATTACCAAATAATTAAGGTGACATAAAGTATGGTTTGTTTTGTCACTGAATTAAGGAAAAGGTTTTAAACTGTGTATTGGATGTCCTGGTGCGTTGTTTTCAATTTTTTGCATCTAAATATAACTGTTAACTGATTCAACTTTGTTTCAACATATTTATTACCAACCGATCAAATGCCCACGCAAAACAAAGAGGTTAGTGTAAGTTGCATAAAGCATGGCATCTAAATATAGTTGTTAATTGAGTCAACTTTAATGACAAATGACTCAACCTTAACTATGGTAATTTATAGTATTCCTACATAGGCCGTCAGAAATACGTCATTCGCCTGAGTAAGTGCTGGCAATTTTCACCAATGCACTTGTTTTACCTGGACATTGATTTATCATCATCTGATGGTGTTTCGTATTCATTGGTTTTACAAAGTTGTTCACCCTCAAGAAAGCTGTATTCAAAAAATCATTAATATCAGTTTGTAAAGATATAGTGTACTTTATTTTTTGGTATTGTTTAAATGATTAATTTTTTAAGTAGTTACAAGCTTATATTTATACCTGGCATACTTATAAAATCCAGATACACCAGAAGGGACAACTAACTGCTCTTGGTCACTTGAACTGGTAGTATTATCCTCTGATAGTGATTGTTCATAACGAGGTGGAAGTGGGTTTGAAATCAGGGTTGGGAGTGAAATGAATTCATTTGGTGGTCTGCTTTATAAAATAATATTCGTATATAAATGTGGAGGTAAATACTTCTTGTTGCAGTAACCGGTGAAACACAAAAAATGTTAGCCTGAAACACAATATATGCACATCATGCTTAAATGACAAAACTATTTAGTATGGAAAATTTCATTCCTGCATTTGTATAAACTGTAAAACAAAACCGGTGGATCATTATACCGGTAGTCAAAAAAGATAGGTTTATTACCAAAAAACCAAGGTTAGATAAAGTATATGGCTTGTTGTACTGACATAAGTAAGAGGTTGTAAACTCTGTATCATAATTTTCCAAGGGCTTAACACAATGATCCGTTTCATATGACTTATATTAATGTGCTAGGTAATTTACTTTATCTTTTGTGTCAAATAGTTTGCTAGATGTTTGCTTTGGTGATTGCTAGGTGAAATAATGCTAAGGGATCATATCAGATTTTTTCTAGTTTAAAACACTTAATATTTAAACATTTAAAAAATCTACATATTTTGTTTTGATGCTAAAGATTTGAATTGTAAGTTTTGTTGCTAATGACTTGAGTTGTACATTTGCTAAAACAATGACTTGGTTTCTTCAGAATGTCTTTATACACATTTAAATTATATCAGAATGATTTAACTACAGCGGTGTTGTTCTTCAACTATAGCTTTGTCTAAGCAAATAATGTCGGCAAAATGAGTAAAATGTAAATAATTTAAAAATGCAATTGAAAAAAAAACAGATTCCCACCACCCACCTTTGTACAACAGAACTGATCAATTGGGATTGACTAGTAGGATAAGAATTGTCTTCGGCACACGCTGTTTGTTCAGATTCGTCCTCATATGCAATTAGTTCCACCAACTGGTTGTAAGTCTCTTCTTTGTTGGATTGTCTGCAAAAACAAATAAAACAGTTTTACATGTTGCTTTGTAACCTTTTTGTTGCAATATATAAACTGTTGCTACCAGGTATAGTAATTTAATTAAAAAAACAGCTCCTCTGGGAATTGCAAACACAAATTTCCAATGGAGCTGGTTTTTGATTTTTGTTATTGTTGCAATGTAAAGTAAGACACTTTACACACAACTAAAAAACAACATATTGTCCCCTCACAAACTTATATTATATATAAATATATGTAATGAAACAATTTTCTATACAGAGAAACATACCTTGTTTCTAGTTTTTATTATTTGTCTAAATATTACTATATTTATAACATTTTTGTAAAGCTAAATTCTAGTTATAAAAAGTATTTTTCAAGAGCTAATATTATTATCAGCCTAGTGTAAAAGTTGGGGTGAACATAGAGAACTGATTGATTGCATTTGTTCACTTAAACATGGAATATTATCAGAATGGCCAACATGAGTGATTACAATCTGTGTTAACGCTAACGTGCTTTCCGACTTAAAAAGCCTGTATAAAATTAAACGAAAGTAGGTAATTATTGAATCAAAACCAGACAATAAATAACATATTACCAGACTAGTGTTCAAGATCCATTAGGGCATAATTAAAATTATAGTGGATAATTAAAAAAAATGTAATCACTTCTTTAAAACAATAGAGAATAATGGAAAAAACTCTTTGTTACCGTCTTAATTTATTTACTTAAGACTCAATTTGAGTTTTATATTTGCACATGAGTTAGACCAAAAAACAACAGATCTTGTAAGTCTACATATTTTGTGATGTCATAAACATTTATGTCGATTCTGGTCCATTTGACCCACACATTTTTTTAAGAATCAGCATTAAAAAATATTTAGGAAGTTGTGCGATAAAGGTTTGTAAACAGTAGGATACCTTTTGAATAAATTACAACTGTTTTTATATGTGAAGCTCCTATTTTACCTGTAGGAACTGTTGGGAAGGACATTCACAGTTTTTGTGACAGTAGATTCTTGCAGAAAGTGAATGTGTCTCACAGCATTATTGAGAGCATCCTTATAACCAGTGAGACGAACAGCTCCAGCACAAACTATATGGGTCATATTGTGACGTGATTGCTGACTTAGATAACTGTTTATCTCATGATAAAAGCGGGAGTCAAAACTTTCAACAAAAGTTGTAAAGGATGAGAAAAAATCCTGAATAATGGACTTTAATATTTCATCCGAATGCTGATTTGCTGTCTGAAAGAGTAATGAAATAAAATTAAAAATAAAATAAGTATTTCATCGGTGGTGGTGGATATGTTTTTACCCATATTGATAGCAGCAGCAAATGTTTTTTTCTGATGACTATCAAACTTGGTAAAATTTAAGTATATGCTAAATATGATATACATCATTCCCAAATATATTTTTACAGATGCTCTTTAATAGTTGTTTTGTATAATGTTATGTGTTATAAAATCCTATTTTGGGTTTAATCAACTAAAGATTATTTCCAAATGTGAGGACCTAAGGTGCTATTATATTGATTTTACATCTACTGGGATAACATCTGCGTTTGTTACACAATTATATATTGTATTTAAAGGTGAAATAAGAAGAATGAATTAACACCCATGGTTCAATCTTTAACCTTGTTTTACCCCAACTTACCCTCTTTTTTATTGTTACAATGAAGTAATTGGCGCCAGAAAAGTGACAATTTTCAACTTGGGCCACTGTTTTGATCTTTGCAATTAGCTCACGCAACAATACCGGTCTTTCTTGTACAAATTGGGACACATCATAGTTACAGGCAATCTTCAGATCCTTTGAGCTCTGAGCCCCCATTATTGCTGCGCCCGCTAAGACAACTGAAGCAGTTACACTTGCCGCCTTTGCTAGCCACATAGCTTTATGCTTGGTTAACAGTCCAGAGTATTATTTGCCAGCCACATAGCTTTATGCTTGGTTAACAGTCCAAAGTATTCTCTTTTTCTGCTAGGCCTTTATATGAACGACAGCGTCACATGCAAATGTCTGTTCGATCCGCGTCATATTTTGTGTTGTTGACGATGAGACTACCTCAGATTTTCTTTCGGGGAATACCCGGGTATTCAAGCCTGAGAGAAATACGATACAGCTGTCGCCTGTTTTGTTCTTTTACATAAACTTTTACGTTTGCATGCTTTTGTGCATTCAATTTGATCTTGCTTTTTTGGTAATTGGTTAACTTTGTACCAAAACTAAATTTTGCAATCCACTGTGTAGTCGTAGTGTGTATCACATGCTGCATCACAAGCTACAACCAGTAAATTTACTAAAACAAATAATCAAAATTTTCTCTAATTTAAGGGGTAACACTAATTTACGGAATGATGAATGGTCGGAACGCTCACTGTATTATTATTAAACATAATAACACTTGACCAATCTTCACCCAAACGGTAACCTCCACCCTAACCCAAATATTGTGCTTTGGTTTAATAATTGTTTTAACGGGGTAACACTTAAATTAGTGAGCGTTCCGACCAGTCCGACCATTCATTATTCCGTAAATTAATATTACCAAATTCAAGTAATAAACTAAAGTTACACACCCAAAAAATATGTTAAGTATAGTTTATCACTAAGTTTATGGCTTAGACTGACCCTTTCGCCTACCAAAAGCTAGCCAACACACAGGGGCCAGCGCACAAATGTAACGGCAAATTAAACATATTTATCCTGAAAAAAAAAATGGTCTGTCGCCTGCATACCTTAGTTGGTAGAGCGACTGTCCTTGTTTAACCAGAAGTCATGAGTTTGAAACTTAACACAGGCTTGTTGCGGTCTAGCCTGGTCTTGCTTGGACAAAAATCCTTATTAGGACTGATTTCAGTAAGCCTTTTCAAAGGGATCAGGTGTATAGTTTATGGAACTAAAAAAACTGCCTCCTTCATGATATGAAGCGAAGGACTGGAGGTTAAGTGGACAACTAGCTAATGCATTTTTTAGGGACTAATTAACAATCTTACGCAATTTTAAAAACCTAGGTTGAATTGATCTTGGATAATTACTTTTTAAAATCCATTTTTTATTCTCTTTGTTAATCTACGTTAATTTTTACAACATTGTTGTATGAAATATTTTTATAGTTATTTGTTGTTTCGGTATGAATACAATATTGATGCTGATTGAATTTACTTACATAAATACTTCATTAATTTATAAATCCCTAAATTAGAGTACCACGTTGTGCCATTTTGTATTTTCTGTATCCTATATATGTGTAAACCAGAATTAAAATATGAACCCATGAACAAGATGTGTGCATTAAGTGCATGTTTCAAGTTTTTGCTCATTATTTCCAGCAGAAATAGTGCTCAAATAAATTGTATACATTCACACAATGAGTTCTTCAGAAACTCGCTACTTTCAAAATTTGTTTGACGACAGCAAAAATGAAGCCCCAGTTGCCGTTAATCTCTACACTGCAAGAATAATTTCTTATGTAAAGGAAATTACAGAGAGCATAAAATATGACGACCATGACTGTAGAAGTGGTAATTCTGTACTTTTATTTGTACTTCTGGTAGAAATAAATGTTTCTGTTCTAGTGTTGTTTTTTCATTTTTTTTGGTTTTTACTCAAAAAAGGTGCGGCTAATAACATATATTTTTATTTTGGGTGGGGGAGTTCAGTTCTTATATAGTACATTCACAACATAATATATAACTTTACCTTATACATTCGCTGATGTAATAAAAAAACATATATGAATAGCCAAGTGCTTAATTCGTTTTAATGAAAGTTTTTAAAACTATAAGGCATTTATATAAGCAGGTGTTTTAAATAATTGACTATCTTGTTTATTCCAGGTATATATACAGGAACTGCAGGCATCGCATATGCCTTATATTATCTTCATAATTCAGAACACCTCTGTCAAACAGAATTTTTAAGATCAGCCAAGGCATATATTGATGTGGCCTTAAAGTACAGTTCAAGACGGTAAGTAATGGTTAAACAATATTGCCTTCCCAATAGGAAGCTATACAACAGGGGCGGGCAACTTCTCCAGTGGGCAGGCCCGATATGGTAAAATAGGCTACATGGCGGGCCGGTTTCCTTAATCAATCCATAAATCATTTATTCACCCATACAAGGAATATATCGTATTCACAATTTAATTCTGTCGAACTAACGAGCTGTTGAGTTTAAATCACAACCCTGGATTACCTAGCTTTAAGTTAAATGACATTTGTTTTTTATTACAGACGACCAGTTGGATTGTTTTCAGGAGAAAGTGGTGTGCTTGCCGTGGCTGCAGTAATATACAAGAAATGTGGCGATGAAAAGGTTAACACGTCTCATAATTATCTTCAGTTTTATATAGATACTTTCTAATATTCATATGGGGTTTGGATTTTGCACTGCCCGTTCGCCAATACAAGTGCATTCAACTGCAGGCAAGTGCTGATTGACATTTACACGCCGGGAAACTTTAATTATTTCGTGCAGGAGAACCTATGTTAAGCACAATTACCAAGGGAAATATTTCTTGCACAATTACCAAGGGAAATATTAGCGCCATTTATTTACTAACATACAACTCCTTGAAACTTCGAAAACAGTAGGTTATTTAAAGATCATGGCCATTGAAGCAATTATTATAATCATGACTCTTTGTCTTGTTTTAAAAAAAGGTTTATTGCTGAAATGGCAACCACAGGCTGATGAGGTTATTGTTTAATTATTATTCTTTGTGAAAATCGTTGGGTAATCAGCTTTTTAGTTTTTTTTTTTAGGTGGGGTGCATTTCGGCTGGGCGAATGCTGATTGATAGCCACGCACTTGACTGGCAAGTGCAATTTTTACTTGGGGCCTACCTTAATATATCTACATTTATATTGAAATGATTTGTAATATAATTTTGTAGAAAGCAGTGCAGTGCATAAAGGCGTATCAGAAACTTTTCGAAGTTTGTGAGCCGGTGAATTTTTTGAAAGAAGGTTCCGATGAGCTCTTTGTTGGAAGGTTTGTGTGATATATAATGAATAAATGTTATTAAGTCCATGCAGAAGTGGTTAAAATTGTGTAAATATTTTTGTATTGCTCGATTTTGGATATGTCTAGTAATATTTAGGATGTTAAAGAACAAAATAGGTTTCTACATGTGTAATGAATAACAGTTACAAAATGTTCATACACTGTTACTAGCTTTTGCATATATGTGCCAAGTGAGTTTTACGGCACCCTTGAATGTGAATTGCTGTATACCCGCCTAATTCTTTTGAAAGCCTTAACGGCATTCGTTCATTTGGCTGGAATCGCAGTCTAGACTTGGATCAGATTTTCTGGACTGAAGTCGAACTCATGATTCTGACTTTTTTTTAAACCCAACTCCACAGTATTGGTTTTAACTGTTTGTACATATAATAACTAATAATAGAATGTTGTCATTAAATTGAATCCTAGTATAGACGTTGCTATAACAGTATAGAAATTTCTTTTTTTGTTTTCTATAGAGCGGGGTACCTCCTTGGGGTTCTTCTAATGCAGCGCGAACTAAAAACAGAGGTTTTGCCTCCTGAAAAAATACACCATCTCATGGACGTTGCTATTACTGCAGGGAAAGAATACAAAGCCAGTATGGGGTTGAGCGAAGATATCCCCTTGATGTACTGCTATCATGGAAAGGCATATTTAGGTCTGTAAAGGGTTTGCACCTGTTATTATCTTAGTCATAGCAAACTGCAACCTTAATCTAAAGTATGCAATAATGTTGTTTCTACATCACCTTGTTGCTAAGCGCAGGAATCCGCAAATAGGAATCCGCAAAGACGCAACCTAAATATTACGCAGTAGTTTGTTTGTAAGCAATTTTTTGTTGTAAATTTAGGGTTGTGCTTTTTTGCTACAAAAACATTAGTTGCAATGTTTCTTTTATAATAAAGAAATTCGGTTTCGGTTTTCTTTATTTCTAGAGGCAAACTGTAAATATAATTTTTTATATTTTTTTTTATAGAAAGATTAAGCTTATAACGAACATGCCTTGCTTGCAATCAATTTGGAGTTAGTCAACCGTTTTAACAATTTTAAGGCTTACAGACCTTAAACTTTTTTAGGAAACTAATAGTTCTGCAAAACTCTGCTTATATTTGTTTTTACAACCTAACTTTAAATGCAATATGCAAATATAAATAGTGCCCAAGTAAAAAATTTGTGCAATAGCAGACCCCCTGTAAACTGTTTAAAAAACCTTGGAAGACCTGTTTAGTGTTGACCCTAGTGTTACATGTTTATCAACACGTTTACCTAGTTTGAGAAAACCCTGTTCCCAAAATTATGTATTTATTTTCACTTTAAGTAGATTTGTTTTCCAGGTTCGGCGCACGGTTTTGCCGGCATTTTGCAAGTGCTTCTCAGCTTTCCCGACTTTCTAAAAAAGAACCCAAGAGCTGCGCTTGAATTGAAATCCTGCGTTGACTTCCTCCTAAACAAATGCATGCGAAATGGCAACGTAGCAACCAACTTGGATGGGGAACTCAGTGAACGGGGAAGGTACCTTGTGCACTGGTGTCACGGCGCCGCAGGTATTTCGATCACTTTGTTTCGGTTGACAAAAATTTGTGTATTAAAAGATGACAAAAATTTGTGTATAAGGAATCGCCTCAATAAATATAAAAGAGAGATTTATCCTATTGAATCAGTTAAATCTTTAGACACAAAAACAAATATTTTCTTAAAATTTAAGTAAATGTGTATGAGCATTTATAAGAATTTATATATTTTAAATATAGTAACTTTGACGTATATCTGTATTGATTGAAAAACGGATTACTGTGCCCAATGTCCTATTAATGTTTTTAGTTTTTTTTACTTCCATGTGGGTCAATCTGTAGTGGGCATGACAATAAAAATTATAAAATTTTCCAAACTAAAGTGGTATCCAGGGCTTACTGTTACAATATTGTTGCTGAATTTAAAAAAAAATATTTTTCCAATTTTTTTTGTTTTTATTTTTTAATATATTTTTTTTATTATTTTATTTTTATTTTTATTTTTTTGTAGGCGTGGTGTACACGTTCGCGCGCGCCTACCTGGTATGGGACAAGGAACAAAAGTATCTAGACGCCTGCAAAGCGCTGGCCGAGACCGTTTGGAAGTTCGGACTGCTTAAGAAAGGGCCAGGAATATGCCACGGCGTGGCGGGCAGTGGCTACGTGTTTCTACTCATGTATCGACTTACCGGGGATACGAAATACCTTCGAAGGGCTGAGAGGTGCGATTTATTTCGGACACAATGTTTTTTGTGTGTGTTAGTGCTCGCTTTGTTTGTCGTTGTAATTGAAAAAAAAATCCACAACTCGTTGGTTTAAAATAGGGGTCACCAAAATACGCCCCGCGGGCCCAATCTAATAACTCAACTAAAAAATATCAAAAACGCAACATTAGCAAAAATTAAGATAAATAACCCAATTTTATAAAAAAAATACTTAATGAACATACTTTGTTTTAACCCAATAGTTTGCTGGTACTATATGGTACTCTTTAATCATAGATTCTTATGTTGTCCTCCAAAGTTTACCAGTTGTATTTCAACAATAATTTTAACTCTATTACTTGGTTTTGTATTGCATTACGACGTCATCATTTGTCCCCTTTGTTCAGTGATTCTCAACCGGGGTGCCGCGGCGCCCTGGTGTGCCATTTTCTTAAGGGTGTCTCATAGGTATTTGAGGATTTAAGAATCTGAATTTTGCTCAATTGGTAAGATTCTTGATACAACTATTTGTGTAAGATTAGAGACTATTATATCAAGTGACATTCTCCTACATGTTTTAGGTTGGCTGTGTTGTCCCAGTTCCATTTATAGTGATATTTCAGTTAAATATCCAATTCCAGTCGGGGTGCCGAAATCTGTTTTTGTTTTTTAGGGTCGGCGTAAGTCATAAAAGGTTAAGAATTCGATCGTGAACTATGGAAACTAATGACATTTGCTCGCCAGGTTCGCCGAATTTCTCTTCTCGGACGAATTCAGGGCGGGGGCCCGGGTCCCCGATCGTCCCCACAGCTTGTTCGAGGGTTTGGCCGGCACCGTATGCTTCCTCACCGACCTGCTGCAACCAGACAAGGCCGAGTTTCCCCTGTGTGACGTCTTCGTCGGAAATCAGGACTGATTTGCTGGATAATTGTCAGGATATAAATCCTCTAAAAGACTCACACAAATATGTGTTCCCTTCTGAAGCCGCTTTTTGATCAAAGATTACGACTTCCGTATAGGACACCGAAAGCCATCGCGCACTCACCGATTTTGTGAAGTTGCTTGTACTAACAGAATGTAGCAAGCATTGTCGTGTTGTTTCTGGATTCGCTCCTCTCTGAGCTCGTGTAGCTCAGTTGGTAGAGCGACGGTCCCGGTATGGCCGGAGGTCGTGAGTTCAAACCTCACTGCTGGCTATCATTGATCGACAGATTCAGGAGTCTGCGATGGCTTTTTGGTGTCCAATAAGTTGCGCATTACCTTGGGCACGCTTTAACACAATACGGTTGTTAGTAAAGCGTGCCAACTACAGTTGCGCGAAATCACTTTTTCTGCAAGTGTTAACGAGATCGTATTGGTGAAAATCGATCCGGAACGGCGTTTTAGTTGCATTTTTATGCCTTCTTTGAACGATAAGCTTAGGCTTCCTAGGGTGATTAATCATGCTAAGTTGGTGCCCACCTAATTTTAGTGGTTTTGGTGAAATTGCACAATATGTTTGTCCACAATTTATACTTTGGGTATGGTTGTTTTATTGCTTCGTTGTTTTTTGTCATTGTACTGTTTTTTGTTTAAATAAAGTTCCTGTGCTTCTCGCTATTTAAAAATAACCTTGATCTACTTTTGAAAAAATTGAACGTAAAGTTACTACAGTAGCTATATAGGATAGAAATAAGGCACATAAAAGAGATGAAAATTACTACATACAGTTCAAATAATTGGTTTAATTTATGCGAAATCACCTTTTATAGAGCACTGCTCTTTAACCTTTGTCTCAATTACATGCATTTAACAACTTCGTATATCCCATAAAAAATATCTGTATTGTAAGGTTAATGGTCAGTTCGATAACCAAGTAACCAAACAAACGTAACAAGTGCGTCGATTTTCTATAATTTATTTATCTATTTTGCCAATATCTGCCCTGATACCGAGACAGTGCTTGAAAATAAATAAATGCAACTGAAAACACCGCTTCTTTGTTTCTCATTTATTTTAACCAGGATAGGGTCTCTTGAGCCACACAAAGAAACCGCAGCTTAAAGAGTCGCTTGCTTCATAGACGCGAAAAATTCCTTTTAAGCAGTAAAAATAAGGAAAACATTTCAAGAAAAATCGATCAAAAGGCTTGTCGTGATTCGCAAAAAGCCGACAAAGGGAATAAAACAGGTACACAAGACAATACGACGAATTAATTGTACGTCATTTCGACAGCACGAATGGAGAAGCATAAACAAACTGCAGATGACGGGCTCAAATGGGAAGTAAAAAGGCAAAAAATCGACACACGTATGTAAGCATATTAACGGAAGTATTCGCTGCAAAGGGCGTAAGTACTGGGCAAGCACAATAAAGGAGTCTACAAAATGCGACAATTACCGCATTTACTGAGTCACGCCATTTCATTTGTCTACGTGGGTTAAAGTATTTTTTTAAATAGTAAAACGACTATACGCATGATAAGAAAAGAAATGGTTTTATGTCTTATACCTGTTTTTTTATAAACAGTATTAACATTATCTGATACGAAAGTATCTTTCTTTTTATTTTATTGTCTGTTAGAGATTCATTACATCCGAAAAAGTTTCAGCTTCTGCTTGATAAGTCAATATGACTAGCTATCACCATGGAAATAACAAAAGTAGAGCGGCCATTTAAAACATTAGGGGTACAGACAAGTTTGGGGGTTTTTGATCAGCCGTATATTAAGTGGTAGTATCGGTACTCGTCCGCGGTGAACGTTTATCAAATCGTGGGATAAACAAGGGTATTTATTCTGAAGTATTTAGCTAGCGTTCAGCTATAGGCTACTGGTGCTGTCAGCAGAAGCGGTTGAGAAGGCGATCAAAATGTAAGCAGAAGATGCAAAAATCCACAAAAAATGCCAGCAGTACCACCGAATTGCGTGTTTAAAACAAAAGGATTCGTAAATATGCTTGATTTCTCTTTGGTGCGTCATAAATTATTCGAGAGAAAAAATAATAATCGTTTTTAGATGCGAAACCCAGAAGCGCAAAACTACGTCACATGGTTTTACGTAGCAGTCAAAATACGTCGCCACGCCACACCGTAGTTCAAATTGCGCAAATATGGCGCATAAACTAATTGCGTGAGCACATGACGTGGAAAAAAAGACAAGAAATATGATAAAGATAAAAAAGCAACAACACTAGGTTTGCGTTTGCAGTACCAGGGTCGCCAAGAGGTGTTGTAAAACACGAATTGTGACAAAAATCGAGCTGCTAGAGCAGTGGTTCTTAAACATTTTTAAAAGCGAACCCATTCAAATGTTTCCGGAGTTTTTTCGCGGACCAGAGTCGACGTGGATTTTTTTAGAGTAACAACAACCAATTGACATTGTAAAACAAGATACTAAGGAAATCTGCTGTTTTTGGTCCAAAAAATGTGAAACTGAAATGAAGTCGAAATACATTTGAGCAAAAGGCGCCAAAGCGTTTTTTTTCCTAATTTTTTCGTTACCAAAATCGTTTTATTTATTTTAATTATTTATTAAGATTTTAATTCGGCCTTTATGGGCTCCCTAAAATTAGTCCATGAACCCCCAAGGAGTCCAAGGACCCCAGTTTGAGAACCCCTGTACAAAAGCAATACTGACAGAAAGTAGGTGGTCGACTGAATCTTATTGAGGCATCGAGAGAACTGTAAATTAATATAAAAAAACGCAAGCAAACTGTGACGCGCCAATACCATCTCGCACTGCTACAATACGAAGTCTATGCGAGAAATTCACGTTTACGAAACGGCTTAAAACTGAAAGGCAAAGGACATACCATCGGTTGGTTTGCATTGAATGAGCGGTAAGATTTGGGTAAAAAGGGTGATTTATCCTAATACGATGGTCACATGTTTGTTAAGCATAATACATTTACTAACTTAGTACAAAAATCGACGTTTTTATGAGTGAATACGTGTTGAAACTGCACGATGATTTTTTTGCCTAACTTTACGCGTCTTTTTAGTATAGTACCAAAATATAGCTAAAGGCACCACTTTTTTAATAAATAAGCAATTACGTATAATGTTTCGGTGAACAAAAAACCTAACAGTTGCCTAGTTTCTTAGTCTATATATATATATGTGTGAGTGTGTTAGTATAGAAGAGTGGTAGAAAAAATCAAAAAACAATAATAATGCAAGTGGCATAAGGTACAGACAATGGAAGAGATTATTTTTCCACGTGTCTTAAAATAAATAAATTAAAGGGTAGAAAACGTCAAGGTAATACTCGCAAAACGAAAGAGAAGTAAACAAAAAAAAAAATAACTGACAACGGTTCCTCGTAGCATAAGGACCTCAAATTTCGCCACGGTGCAACTAAAACCCACGATGGTCGCAAGGTACTACTAGACACGAAAGGACACAGAAATCTGGTAGAAAAGTCGACTGCTCATCGAAGTGAAGGGGTGGAAAAAGCACAATAATGCAAGGTCGAAAATAGGCGCCTAGGGTGGTACAGAAAAGCATTTGGCTGTTTTTTTTTGCTGTGGAAACACATAGAAATGCTATGTATTTTCAGGACCAGTAAGACGTATGTAAAGTAGTGACGTAACACTTTAAAACCGCCGTTCCAAAAAGCAAGCGTTGTTTTATAACACTTATGTTAACCGTTAATAGTTAAAACCCATTTTTTAAATACACAGGCTTGTACCCTAGATTAAGCTAACCAAAAGTCAACACAAAAACACGGAAACAATGCAGTAAGAAGGCTGCTACGACGTATTGTAGCAAGGAGACCCAGCAACTTGTTGAGTTGCCAGTCCGCAAACTTGAACGCCGTAGGCTATTGCCAGCTGTTGCGTCTGTCGAGCTAGTCTATGTCGACCTGAATTACATCGGCGTTCAAAAGTTTTTCGTTCGTTTAAATCGTATGCTAGGGTTGTGCGATAATAATTGGCATTTTATTCCCATAACGATGCCTAATTTTTTTTTTGGTGGGGAGGGGTATCGCTAATCCGTCCCAATACAAAGGGGTCAAAAATCAATCGTAAAGATTTAAACATTTAAAAGCAAAAAAATTGCATAGCGCAGTGACACTTAGTTACTTTCATTGTTAAATACGCTATCCCGTTTCATTATTTGAAAATCCAAAGCAGTGATTTCTAGCTTACAAGGAAAAAAGTAAATAGTTTTAAGCCATAATTCATTATAGGAAGTCCTTTTAAAACCATGATCCACTATTTGGACATGCATAAAGTTTTACTCAGTTAAATCACAAAACATATCTGAAAGGCCTAATTGAATTTGGCAACGGATCGGAACCGATAACATTCAAGTATCGAACGAGTGCCGATACTAGCACTTGGTACCTATTACGTCATCGATCCGATATTATCGGACATCCCAAATTTCGATACACCTAGCGCTATAGTGGGCGCGACAAGCTAATTTGGCAACAGTGTATACGACACAATTAACCTAACCTTATAAAACTTGTGTACTTCAAAAGAATGCGCCTTGTCGGAGTCAAGCAATCACGTCTACTGTGTCATTGTTGCATTCGCCAATCGCGCAACTGGCGCTGGGCGCAGGCAGCTGTTCTTCAGACGACTGATATAGCAGGTTCGTACAGCGCGCCGCGTCGCTTTTAGCGTGCGAAAAGGCGGCGTCGCAGTACTGCGAAATTCCAAGGCTCATCGGTTCGAATCCGTGCGCGGGAAGGCCTGCGTTTTCGACGCTCGCGCGCCGCTCGACAATAGGCGATAAAGGCTTGTGCAAGGATTCGACGCCGCTTTGTGAGAAAAACGAAGCGATCGGGTCTAATCGCGTCATAGTTGGAGCTTCAATCGCCGAGTTAACTACAGAAGAGGGTAGGCTTAGGTTCGGTGCCGGGTTGCTGCTGTATTGGGTGGAGGGCTGAGCAGCAAAGTTGGCGAACAGACTGTTGATGCTGCTGTAGCATTCGGGACTTCCACCGCTAGTTGCTTCTGCTGACGTAGTGCATTGTGCGGAGATGAGCGGGTCAGAGCAAATCTGTAGAAGGGCGGATAACAAAATTGTGGAGAAAAACAAAAAAATAAAACAAACATTACGCAGTAAAGGGATCAAGCACAATCGACAGTCGTGTTGATGGAATTCACTTGAACCAGTCGCGTTTATAAAGTCACGATTAGTATTGCTTTTAATCAATACCGGAAGCATAGTTTTAGTCTAATGGCCTTGTCTACAGTACACCAACGCCACAAAAACGCCCAGAAATGTCAAAACTTCCAATGTACCTTATTACTTTCCCACGATGAAGACGATCCAACGGGTTGTGGCTCAATATACTGCAGGTCACCTACGTGTTGTTGCTGCTGCTGCTGGTGGTCGGTCGCCATATCCGAACCAACTATCTGGTACTGGTTGTGGTCATGGTGCTGGGTTTGGTGCCCGTAAAACGAGCTCTGGGGGCTCTGGTGCTGCTGAATGGTGTGCAAAGTGCCCCAAAAGTCCTGCTTCTGGTACACGTCGTCGCATATCGGTTGTTGCTGCTGCTGATGTTGCTGTTGTATAGGGTAAAAGGATGAGGCTACAGGCTCGGCGAAGTTGACTTTGTTGTTGTTGGATTGGTTGTAATGCGTGGATGATAAGGTGGCGTATCCCGGCGTTTCTTCGCCTTTCGAAGAAAAATTATTAGGATGGTCCATCAGTACTTTAAGGGCTACTCAACTGACCAAACACGTAAAGTGATAAAACGTATTACAAAAGTTGATGAACAAAAACTTTCTGAGAAATTTTCACGATGAATGTAGAAAAATCTTAAGGCCGACTAGCATACCAATGACCAATCTGGTAATCAACGTATATAAAACATTTTAATGTATATGCAATATTTTAATGCGTAGGGCGCAGTGGCCAGGCCTTAATAATAGTTTGCTTTGGTATCTTGACATTTTCCAAGAGTAGCCCTGACCTATAGTTAATTACAGTTGCCCTGGTTTTGTTTCTTAACCTTAACCGTTTTTAATTCTGGGCGTGATAACTTTTTAAATGAAGCTGTATTTAAGTAAGGACCTTTCCTAGTACAGTTATCCAAATAAATTGTCTTAATTACAAAGCAGAAAAAGGTTTTTCATCAACTGTATAAGTAACAAATTTGTTTTCTATTTGTGTATTTTATTTTTTTGTTATTTAACTTTCTAAATTTATTTGTTGTTATAAAACTTTCTGTAGAAAAATGCAAATAACTTTTGCAATACAGTCAACAAGATATAAAATAGATTGTTTTAATAAAACAAACTTGTAAAAAATCAACCTTTTTTATTTAATATAAGGTAGTAAATAACTTACTTGGGTTTTGATTCAATATGTCGCTGTGGTTGTGGGATAGTTGAGGAAATAATTCGAACTTGGAGGGAGAAACGTATGGAGAGGGTCGGGCTGGGGCAATGGGGTCTATTATAGTTTTAAAAAAATTAAAAAATAAATTTTATGTCTACTACTGTTTGTTTCAGAATCGATTTTAAACTGAAAAATAAGACTAGTTTCAAACCTAGAGGTTGCAACAGCGAAGGGGTGACTCCGGTTTCTTCGAAGCGCAGACGTCTCATCGTTCGCATGTAGTGATTGCGCACTCTATCCGCATCAAACTCCACTCTTCCGTTAGCATTGCCGCACCCGGCTGATGTACATCCACATGGAAACGACTCACGATCGACCTGGAGAATTTTTGTTGCAAAATTCAAAAGAAGACAATACTGACTTTTCACAACATATTTTCTCCAGTTTAATATTGGGATGAATAATGACTGATAATTTTAGATCAGAGCCAATATTGAAGTCAAGTATGATAGTATCGGTATTCGTCCAATACTAGGGTGTTATGGGGGCTTATTCGATACAAAATTAGTTTAAAATTTTAGCAATAGTTTGCAATTAACTTTTCATAAGTAAAAAAGAAGCACATAAACAATAAACGTTTACCAGTGAGTAAGCAACTTTCTGCTAGACAGGCTATAAAACATTTATCGGTACTCGTGAAATACTAGTGTGGTTTCGGTAATGATTTGATACTAAATTAATTTAGAAATTTCAGTCATATTTGCAATCCAACATTCCATAAGGTAAAGTTTTAAACAATAGCATAATAATGATAAACGTTTCCAAGCATTAAAGCAATTTTTTTTTGCATAAAACAATAATGTTTACATTTTTTACTTTACTTTCTTTGCTTGGTAATCACAATCAATTTGGTCAAAACAAAAAGTAAACAGTAATGAGTAATGGCATCAATTTTAGACAACCCATAAAACATTATGTTTGCATATTTCACTTTAATCAATTTTGCTAGTTTGACGAAGGTAGTGACATCATTTGTATCAGATTAGCAGCACTTTTTGTGCTTAAAACATTGGGTATTGGTATTGAAATAAAATATCTGACATCCCTAGTGTGAACTTTTATGTTCATCAACAAAAGGAAAGCTGTATTATTTATTTATAACTTTTTGCACAATTGATTTCCTGCCTTTTCACATTTCAGCAACTGAATGTAATATAAATTTAGAGAGAAATGGTACGGCTGTGTAAACAGAGCATATGGTAGACATTCTACTTTGTTAACTATTGGGATTATTATGTACATTTGTTAGACCTTCAATCCTTATTTATGTTCAGTAATCAATTCGATGATTTATAATCTGTTACACATGTAAAAATTAATAGAATAGGAATTGATAAACTTTATCATCCATATGTATATATTTACATATCCCAGCTTTCCCTGTGTTCCAAAAATATTTACTAGGAAGTAGGAAATATAAAGGAACGTAATTTCCCGTGTTGAATAAGGATACAAAGGAAGGAGAGCTGCTAATAAAAACTATATTGTCATTTAGAAAAGATGTAAAGTCTAGCGACCATCTAAATACCAGCTTTAGAAATCCAGCACTTTGCCCCAGTGTAATCTTTATGTGCAAGTTATCTCAGAATAAATGTTTGTTTTTGACTATTTTGAATCTTAGTTAAAATATTTGACTGCTCTGAAGTATGATAAATCGTGTGATTAAAATAAAAACAAAATAACAGGATGCCAAAGTTTTATTCAAATATAATACAGGTAACGTTACATCTGGTTATATTAAACCACCACCAAAAAATGAATGTTATAAAGTTCTCCAATGTTGACAGATTGTGACACGGTTGTTGAGTTCATACAAATGTCAATATCAGTTCCCTACTTGCTTTGTAGAACTTAAGCCACACAATAAGTAAATTAAACAGAACCAGTAGTTCGTTGGTCATGACTTTTACTTTTATTGCAGGCTTTTTCAGTTTTGTTTAAACCATAAAAAAAACTAAAAATTAAAGTTAAAGTAGTTATCAGTGGGCATGTTAAATAATATCAAAAGATGTGGTATCGCTACTTGCCTGATGGAGTGGTTTTGGTGCCCATCCAATACGAAATTAGGCATTTGAGCAATGGTTGGTCATTTTCTGTTGTATAAATATTTTTTTCCTAAAGTAGTACACTGACATACAAAGTGTCCTAAGCACTGAACCAAACTTTAGCTGACAACCAAAGAAAATCTATCTTTACATGCTTCTATTTCAACAATCTTGCTTTTAAACTATAGTAATGATGTCATTTGTTCGGATTGGACAGTCAAACTATAGCTGAAATCATTCGGCATTTAAAATGATAGAACTGGATATTTCTAATTCCTAGTTATCATTGTGTAAGTTTTTCAGCTTAAAACTCCTATAATAACAAAGTGTTAGGACTTTTGTTTTAGAATAGCAAACTAAAGTTGTTTTTACCTGGCAAGGAATCCCGGACAAGGCACACAAACATGATTCTGGCAAGCACATGCCGGTGCAGTCGCATCCACAAATTTCACGCGACTCTCTTGTCATTTTATTTGTGAGTTTTTCTTCGGAATCAATTCGTTGCACGCCAGACATCCTACAGAGTGGAAAACATGATAATTATCAAAAAAATGAATGAAAATTAACTAATTAAGCTAAAAAGAACTTATAGAAAACAACAGTCAATTAAAAGTGGTACACTCAAGGTGCAAAATGTTAGGTTTTCGCTAACGCACGCATTAAGCTTTTTTATTGCATGAAAGTTTCTAAGTCACTAAAGACTAAAAAAATTAGTCTGAAAGCCAAATAAAAAAACTACATTCTGTGACCATTAAAGGTTCCTGTCCATCCTTTGCTATACTTTCTTAAAAAAATGGCAAGCAATTCTAGAAATTGGGCGTATATACATATATATAAATATCCGAATGCCAGTTTAGTAAAATTTAATTGCATTTTTTAATGTTATTTATTGTTATCAGTCATTTTAAACAAAAAACTCTACATTAGTTTTGGCATTTAAGTGTTTTTAAACAAAAAACTCTACATTAGTTTTGCCATTTAAGAGTTTTTATAAAATAACACATTTACAAAATATATTGACAGTTTTCAGTTATTGTTACTGTTAAATATTCGAAGGTCAACAAAATCAATCCATTACAACCTCAAGGGATGGATAAATTTTGTTTAATACCGACAAATATATTAACTTGTCTGGCTCTTGGAACTGACTAAATTTCAGATAAGTATTAGGGTGTGTTTATTTGCATAAATTTGTAAATAATAGATTTCTGAACTAAACTAACTGAACAGACTGAATTACTGTCAAATTTTTTTAAATTTTCGTTAATGTAACAAAAATTCAAGTCAATCAAATAAAAAACTGCTTTTGACAAAACATAATAATAAAATAAATGCCACATGGTGGTAGCAGACTTGGACAATGAAAGACACACACAAACATATGTGTTTAATACAGACTTGGACAACTAAGATTTTTTTTCAATTTTTCTTAATTAGATTAGATTGCAATGAAACCTGAACACACATATGTGTGTTTACAACTAAAATCTGGCTCTTCTGAAGCTGCTTTTTGACCAACGATTACGGCTTACATATCATTAGTACACCGAAAGCCATTGCAGACTCTTCACCGAATCTGTCGATCAATGATGCAAGCAGGGCAGACTAGAAAAACAACTAGCCTGCAGTGAGGTTCAACTCACGACCTCCAGTCAGGCCGGGACCGTTACTCTACCAACTTAGATTACCATCGCTCCACCCCTTAAATTAGATTTTAAGAATTAGAATTAATTGGGATTAGAATTAGAGTTACTACGATCATGGAAACTAGAAATTAAACTAAAATCTCAATTATAATTAATCAGTTCACTATGATTTTTGGCACATTTTTTTAAGGAATATTAATTTTAAATACTAATACACCAAGATAAGCACTTTTCTGGTCTTAAATAAAAAAAGAGAATTAAAAAAAAACATTGACAAAGCAGCATTTAAGGTGATGACAAGAATTAGATTAAAATAGGATCAAAACACATGTAATCAACAAATTAGACCAGACTGACCAGAATATTGCTGTAAATTGTTGAATTAGACAATAATCATCTAGTTGTTCAAGTCTAGTGACCCATATAAAACAGAAAGCACGAACCGCAAAAGCAGTCTTCGTTTTTTGGTCGGAATCGGCTGAAGAAAATAGTTGTCATCGGCTTGGTCATCGTCCTCACAGTAGTCGCTATCCGACGACGATTCGGAACTTTCCTCTTCTGGTTCCAATTGAACGACCATCGGCATCAGCTGGCAGGTGTCCAAGTTCGGATAAGTTTGCTTCAGCTGCATATTGCAATTATTTTAGTTGACAAAGTAATTTAAGTTATGTAATTGTTTAATTTGTTTCAGTTATTTTGATTTGTTAAACACTTTTTTTTTAGTTATTATGTTACTAAAGGTGACTTAGTCAAATTGCTTCAGCTGTATTGAAATGCACCCCATCCGTCAGAAATCAGTGCAGTTCTAAGCAAAAAGGTCTACGGCAATCAGTGCATTCAAAGGATCAAAAAGTCCGACTTTTAGACTTTGAGGTCTTGGACAATGCACTAATTTGCATTAACAAATGTGCATAAGAAGATTAAGTTTAACAATACTTGACCCCACCAAACCCAAACGCTAACCAGCGCCCTAACCCAAATAATGTGCGATAATTTAATAATTATAACGCTTCAGGCCCCAATACCTCAATTTGTGATGTAAAAATCTTAAATACAATGGACGAGAAACCATCCGAGTTTGGGCTTTTTCCCCCAGCATTTAAAGAATTATTGAAATAACGCACATTATTTGGGTTAGGATTCGGGTTAGCGTTAGGGTTTAGGTGGGTCAAGTGTTATTAATCTTATCTCATATTTTTTGTTATCTTTTCTGAACTTTTAATGAATATTTTTAATTTATCTTCGCCGGGAGTTTACCTAAAGGTCCAAATCAGTGCATTGCCAGGACCTCAAGGTCTAAAAGTCTAGACTTTTCTGCCATTGGAAGCCCTGATTGTCATAGACCTTTTTGCTTAGAAATGCACTGATTTCTAACGGATCGGGTGTGAAATGTGTATGGGGCTAGGTATTCATTATTTTAATGCTAGTTTTTTAAACTACTGTACGGCCGACTATACAGATCTGAAACAGCAGCCCGCGGCATATTTTTTAAATAATCCTAAAATTAAGTAAATTATACTTCATTTGGCGAAATGTTGTCTGATTAAAAAATAAGCTAAATGTTGTTAAAATTTTAAAACTAAACAACTATTGTACAAGGCTGAGTAGAAGTTTTAATAAATATTCCCTTTATCTCATCTGCTTATTATAATAATTAGAATAAAACAATTAAGGAACCTTGGACTGATTTATGGGGTTAAGTAACAGCAATATAATTATTCGATTTGTGGCTTATTTTTCGAATGATTCTAAAATTAGTTAAATTATTCTTTATTCGGCGAAATGCTTGTCACATGCAAAACTAGCTAAATTTTGCTAAACTTTTCAAACAAACCAACTATTTCTTAAAGCTCAATAAAAATAAAATATTTATTTTATCTCAAATATTCTTACACTTCCCTGTCTTGGTCAAAGATAGTCATCAATAAGTTGATTTAAAAAAAAAAAATTTTGTCACAAAACAAGGCGTCATAAGTCTCTTATTCAAATCGAATAAAATAGAAAATAGAATTATTTTGTCCCATCTTCGTTTTATAATAATTATAAATAAAACTAGACAGGGTGTGCGGTTTTTGTATATTTTGCTAGGGGGTTATAGCGCGGTTCTACTATATTATACCAGGGGGGTATAGCGCAGTTCCACTATACTTTACCAGAGTGTTATTCCTTGGTTATTCTATATTCTTTCAACGGGTCTTATTTGTCAGTGTCCATATACTCCCAATGTTGTGCTTCCAGTTTCGGTGCTTTAGCAGGCAAAAGCGGATGTGGCCCGAAGTTGCGTGTTATAGGTTGGACATGGTGCACTTTTACAAGATTGATTGCCAGTGGATTGATTGCCAGTGGTGTTCGATTTAGTTCTTTACAGCTATCTACTCTAATCTAGCGGCATAAAACCTTCAATACAGAATTTGTTCATATCGCTTGCCTTATTCTGGCCGCGAAGCGGCTGGCTCCCTGCTGTGCTTTTTTTGTCCAGCGCGTGCAACATCCATTGTGCAAAGTGTCTCGTCTTAGTAATTAACTTATTGCTCTTACAAAACAACATATTTTACCGCCGCAAGTTTAAATAAAAAATCTGCCAGGCAGTGTACACCACTTTGTTTGCAATTTTTTTTCCTTTAAAAAATCACTTTAATTTCTATATTTTTGGTTAATTATTTTCCCCCATGGGTTAATTATTTTGAGTTGAAGGTCAAAATTTTGCTGTGAAGCAACCTATAATTTTTCTTTATAATTGAAAACTATTTAACAATGTTTTCTTTAGTTTTTTAGACACCTCTAAACACAAAAATGGCCGAATTTTAATTTTGCCCCCCTAAAATACTCCCCTATTTTCAAGAGGTAAAATGTTTATTTTAACATCAGCTTTAAATGATTCTCTAACATTTGTGAAATTTTCAGATTTTTATGTCATTTCTTTCTAGTGTAAATATATCATTGAAATTTCCTAAAGTGTTGTGCTGTTTGACCCCCCGGATAAACAGTTCAGGGCTAATGTTTAAAATTTTGTTACTTAGCATTGTATATGTCATGTATCCATCATCCATAAATATATCAGATTTTTTTTACATTTTTTCATCTCTGAAAAGTGCCCAAAACCAAAATTAACAAAAAATGACAGTTTTACCCCCCTAAAAACCACCCCTTAGAAACAACTTTGGGAGGGTATTTAACAGTTGTGAAAATTTCATGTTCCAACTATGTTTTTTTCCTTGTCAAAAGTGAGCCATAAAAAATTGACTGAAAAAAAAAAAAAAAAAAAAAAAAAAAACTACACAGAGTGTGCGGTTTTTGTATATTTTGCTAGGGGGTTAGAGCGCGGTTCTACTGTATTATACCAGGGGGGGTATAGCGCAGTTCCACTATACTTTAACAGGGTGTTATTCCTTGGTTATTCTATATTCTTTCAACGGGTCTTATTTGTCAGTGTCCATATACTCCCAATGTTTTGCTTCCAGTTTCGGTGCTTTAGCAGGCAAAAGCGGATGTGGCCCGAAGTTGCGTGTTATAGGTTGGACATGGTGCACTTTTACAAGATTGATTGCCAGTGGTCTTAATATAAATTTGGCTGCGAAGCAAACCTATAACTTGTCTTTATAATTGAAAAATATTTGACAATTTTTTCTTGCACCCCTATACGCCTCTAATTGGGGACAAAAATCAATAGCGTGATGTGTTCGATTTAGTTCTTTACAGCTATCTACTCTAATCTAGCGGCATAAAACCTTCAATACAGAATTTGTTCATATCGCTTGCCTTATTCTGGCCGCGAAGCGGCTAGCTCCCTGCTGTGCTTTTTTTGTCCAGTGCGTGCAACATCCATTGTGCAAAGTGTCTCGTCTTAGTGAATTAACTTATTGCTCTTACAAAACAACATATTTTACCGCCGCAAGTCTAAATAAAAAATCTGCCAGGCAGTGTACACCACTTTGTTTGCAATTTTTTTTCCATCAAAAAATCAATTTATTTTCTATATCTTTGGTTAATTATTTTCCCCCATGGGTTAATTATTTTGAGTTGAAGGTCAAAATTTTGCTGTGAAGCAACCTATAATTTGTCTTTATAATTGAAAACTATTTAACAATGTTTTCTTTAGTTTTTTAGACACCTCTAAACACAAAAATGGCCGAATTTTAATTTTGCCCACCTAAAATACTCCCCTATTTTCAAGAGGTAAAATATTTATTTTAACATCAGCTTTAAATGGTTCTCTAACATTTGTGAAATTTTCAGATTTTTATGTCATTTCCTTCTAGTGTAAATATATTATTGAAATTTCCTAAAGTGTTGTGCATTTTGACCCACGGATAAACAGTTCAGGGCTAATGTTTAAAATTTCGTTACTAAGCATTGTATATGTCATGTATCCATCATCCATAAATATATCAGATTTTTTTTACATTTTTTCATCTCTGAAAAGTGCCGAAAACCAAAATTAACAAAAAATGACAGTTTTACCCCCCTAAAAACCACCCCTTAGAACCTAGGCAATTTTTTTTTATATTAGAAACAACTTTGGGAGGGTATTTAACAGTTGTGAAAATTTCATGTTCCAACTATGTTTTTTTCCTTGTCAAAAGTGAGCCATAAAAAATTGACTGAAAAAAAAAAAATAATAACTAGACAGGGTGTGCGGTTTTTGTATATTTTGCTAGGGGGTTATAGCGCGGTTCTACTATATTATACCAGGGGGGTATAGCGCAGTTCCACTATACTTTACCAGAGTGTTATTCCTTGGTTATTCTATATTCTTTCAACGGGTCTTATTTGTCAGTGTCCATATACTCCCAATGTTGTGCTTCCAGTTTCGGTGCTTTAGCAGGCAAAAGCGGATGTGGCCCGAAGTTGCGTGTTATAGGTTGGACATGGTGCACTTTTACAAGATTGATTGCCAGTGGTCTTAATATAAATTTGGCTGCGAAGCAAACCTATAACTTGTCTTTATAATTGAAAAATATTTGACAATTTTTTCTTGCACCCCTATACGCCTCTAATTGGGGACAAAAATCAATAGTGTGATGTGTTCGATTTAGTTCTTTACAGCTATCTACTCTAATCTAGCGGCATAAAACCTTCAATACAGAATTTGTTCATATCGCTTGCCTTATTCTGGCCGCGAAGCGGCTGGCTCCCTGCTGTGCTTTTTTTGTCCAGCGCGTGCAACATCCATTGTGCAAAGTGTCTCGTCTTAGTAATTAACTTATTGCTCTTACAAAACAACATATTTTACCGCCGCAAGTTTAAATAAAAAATCTGCCAGGCAGTGTACACCACTTTGTTTGCAATTTTTTTTCCTTTAAAAAATCACTTTAATTTCTATATTTTTGGTTAATTATTTTCCCCCATGGGTTAATTATTTTGAGTTGAAGGTCAAAATTTTGCTGTGAAGCAACCTATAATTTTTCTTTATAATTGAAAACTATTTAACAATGTTTTCTTTAGTTTTTTAGACACCTCTAAACACAAAAATGGCCGAATTTTAATTTTGCCCCCCTAAAATACTCCCCTATTTTCAAGAGGTAAAATGTTTATTTTAACATCAGCTTTAAATGATTCTCTAACATTTGTGAAATTTTCAGATTTTTATGTCATTTCTTTCTAGTGTAAATATATCATTGAAATTTCCTAAAGTGTTGTGCTGTTTGACCCCCCGGATAAACAGTTCAGGGCTAATGTTTAAAATTTTGTTACTTAGCATTGTATATGTCATGTATCCATCATCCATAAATATATCAGATTTTTTTTACATTTTTTCATCTCTGAAAAGTGCCCAAAACCAAAATTAACAAAAAATGACAGTTTTACCCCCCTAAAAACCACCCCTTAGAAACAACTTTGGGAGGGTATTTAACAGTTGTGAAAATTTCATGTTCCAACTATGTTTTTTTCCTTGTCAAAAGTGAGCCATAAAAAATTGACTGAAAAAAAAAAAAAAAAAAAAAAAAAAAAACTACACAGAGTGTGCGGTTTTTGTATATTTTGCTAGGGGGTTAGAGCGCGGTTCTACTGTATTATACCAGGGGGGGTATAGCGCAGTTCCACTATACTTTAACAGGGTGTTATTCCTTGGTTATTCTATATTCTTTCAACGGGTCTTATTTGTCAGTGTCCATATACTCCCAATGTTTTGCTTCCAGTTTCGGTGCTTTAGCAGGCAAAAGCGGATGTGGCCCGAAGTTGCGTGTTATAGGTTGGACATGGTGCACTTTTACAAGATTGATTGCCAGTGGTCTTAATATAAATTTGGCTGCGAAGCAAACCTATAACTTGTCTTTATAATTGAAAAATATTTGACAATTTTTTCTTGCACCCCTATACGCCTCTAATTGGGGACAAAAATCAATAGCGTGATGTGTTCGATTTAGTTCTTTACAGCTATCTACTCTAATCTAGCGGCATAAAACCTTCAATACAGAATTTGTTCATATCGCTTGCCTTATTCTGGCCGCGAAGCGGCTAGCTCCCTGCTGTGCTTTTTTTGTCCAGTGCGTGCAACATCCATTGTGCAAAGTGTCTCGTCTTAGTGAATTAACTTATTGCTCTTACAAAACAACATATTTTACCGCCGCAAGTCTAAATAAAAAATCTGCCAGGCAGTGTACACCACTTTGTTTGCAATTTTTTTTCCATCAAAAAATCAATTTATTTTCTATATCTTTGGTTAATTATTTTCCCCCATGGGTTAATTATTTTGAGTTGAAGGTCAAAATTTTGCTGTGAAGCAACCTATAATTTGTCTTTATAATTGAAAACTATTTAACAATGTTTTCTTTAGTTTTTTAGACACCTCTAAACACAAAAATGGCCGAATTTTAATTTTGCCCACCTAAAATACTCCCCTATTTTCAAGAGGTAAAATATTTATTTTAACATCAGCTTTAAATGGTTCTCTAACATTTGTGAAATTTTCAGATTTTTATGTCATTTCCTTCTAGTGTAAATATATTATTGAAATTTCCTAAAGTGTTGTGCATTTTGACCCACGGATAAACAGTTCAGGGCTAATGTTTAAAATTTCGTTACTAAGCATTGTATATGTCATGTATCCATCATCCATAAATATATCAGATTTTTTTTACATTTTTTCATCTCTGAAAAGTGCCGAAAACCAAAATTAACAAAAAATGACAGTTTTACCCCCCTAAAAACCACCCCTTAGAACCTAGGCAATTTTTTTTTATATTAGAAACAACTTTGGGAGGGTATTTAACAGTTGTGAAAATTTCATGTTCCAACTATGTTTTTTTCCTTGTCAAAAGTGAGCCATAAAAAATTGACTGAAAAAAAAAAAATAATAACTAGACAGGGTGTGCGGTTTTTGTATATTTTGCTAGGGGGTTATAGCGCGGTTCTACTATATTATACCAGGGGGGTATAGCGCAGTTCCACTATACTTTACCAGAGTGTTATTCCTTGGTTATTCTATATTCTTTCAACGGGTCTTATTTGTCAGTGTCCATATACTCCCAATGTTGTGCTTCCAGTTTCGGTGCTTTAGCAGGCAAAAGCGGATGTGGCCCGAAGTTGCGTGTTATAGGTTGGACATGGTGCACTTTTACAAGATTGATTGCCAGTGGTCTTAATATAAATTTGGCTGCGAAGCAAACCTATAACTTGTCTTTATAATTGAAAAATATTTGACAATTTTTTCTTGCACCCCTATACGCCTCTAATTGGGGACAAAAATCAATAGTGTGATGTGTTCGATTTAGTTCTTTACAGCTATCTACTCTAATCTAGCGGCATAAAACCTTCAATACAGAATTTGTTCATATCGCTTGCCTTATTCTGGCCGCGAAGCGGCTGGCTCCCTGCTGTGCTTTTTTTGTCCAGCGCGTGCAACATCCATTGTGCAAAGTGTCTCGTCTTAGTAATTAACTTATTGCTCTTACAAAACAACATATTTTACCGCCGCAAGTTTAAATAAAAAATCTGCCAGGCAGTGTACACCACTTTGTTTGCAATTTTTTTTCCTTTAAAAAATCACTTTAATTTCTATATTTTTGGTTAATTATTTTCCCCCATGGGTTAATTATTTTGAGTTGAAGGTCAAAATTTTGCTGTGAAGCAACCTATAATTTTTCTTTATAATTGAAAACTATTTAACAATGTTTTCTTTAGTTTTTTAGACACCTCTAAACACAAAAATGGCCGAATTTTAATTTTGCCCCCCTAAAATACTCCCCTATTTTCAAGAGGTAAAATGTTTATTTTAACATCAGCTTTAAATGATTCTCTAACATTTGTGAAATTTTCAGATTTTTATGTCATTTCTTTCTAGTGTAAATATATCATTGAAATTTCCTAAAGTGTTGTGCTGTTTGACCCCCCGGATAAACAGTTCAGGGCTAATGTTTAAAATTTTGTTACTTAGCATTGTATATGTCATGTATCCATCATCCATAAATATATCAGATTTTTTTTACATTTTTTCATCTCTGAAAAGTGCCCAAAACCAAAATTAACAAAAAATGACAGTTTTACCCCCCTAAAAACCACCCCTTAGAACCTAGGCAATTTTTTTTTATATTAGAAACAACTTTGGGAGGGTATTTAACAGTTGTGAAAATTTCATGTTCCAACTATGTTTTTTTCCTTGTCAAAAGTGAGCCATAAAAATTGACTGAAAAAAAAAAAAAAAAAAAAAAATAATTCGGACAAAAACAACATGTGTCCAAAAAAAAATTTTTTTTTTCGGGCCACATAATAATTATTGCCCCTAGACTGGTCTAAAGTTATTAAACTACTGGTAAAGATGGATGTCTTTCATGGGTGAACTGAAATGGTTAAGAACCCTGATATAAACTAGTGATATGCAGCCTATTCATTAGGGCTGCCACATTTTCAGCCAAAAATCCCAAACATATTTAATTTTGCTGATTTTTAACAACAAATACAAAAATTGTAAAAAAATTCTCCTACTCAAAGTGAGTTTAAATTTACTGGCTTTCTTCACAAAGGAACAAAACCTTGTTGAACACTCAGTGACAGGCAGTTTTAGTCTGTTAGATTGTCATTCTTAAATTTAAAACATTAGACTAACCAAATAAGTTGATCAATTAGGGTTTTCTATAGGTATGTTTATTATATGCAATATGCATATGTGCGCTTTTTGCCATAAGTGGAGTTTGTATGACTTTTGAGGCTTTAACACTTTTGTGTGAAAAGTTTATACTGAAAAATGAATATTAATGTCTAACTTCAAGGGAATATATAATGGATATCATTTTTCTGGCAACAATACTATAAAAGTGATGTCAAAGTCACAATTATACTGACACAATGACTAAACAAAAAAATGTCAAAAGGACAAATAAAAGGGTTATTTGTTTTCAAGTATTATATTGATTTGAAGTACTTTCAGCTCTATTTCATTGCACAATGTTGTGTTCAGCCAAGCGTCTTTGTTGACTGGCAGTTAGAAACCACAATGCTAGTCTTAGGCTTCCTTTATAGGAGTGGCAACATAGTACTTTAATGATAACAATAAAGTTTAATGATAACAATAAAACATTTGTAGTTTTTGCTTAAATATTTAAAGGTTTAAACAAAAAATATACATAGCAGTAAACCGGTTTAATAAAAATATAGTCCCAATTCTATGTATTCACAGTGACTGCATTTCATCGCGATTAATAGTTTGACAAACAACTGATAATAGGAATTTAAAGACCCACTTTACAATGCTGGATTCCTACATCAAATTTAATGCACCATATGGATATGTAGTATTTTTTGTAAGCATAATAAAAGGCACAACTTAGAACTTGCTTACAGAATATGAGTCAGTATCTGAAAAACTGGTGGGTAGGAATTATAATTGCAGTGATAAGATAAAGTCTTAAATCAACACAATAAATGCTTTGACAAAAAAAAACATAATAATTTAATTATATGCTAACATTTGAAATTTGTTTATGTTTTTAAATTCTTTTACGACAAAACCCCCCATTTTGGATTTCTGTTATACTTAGGTTGTGTATAGTTTACACAATGCATTAAGTTTGAACACAAAAATCAATTAAAATATATAAATTTGTGACCACTGTAGAAAAAACAAAAGGGCATATGTCATCTAAAAACTTTCAGTTTAAAAGTAAAGTTGTTCTCTAGATCAGGAAGTGAAATTAGGTCACTTATTGTTTCACCAGAGATGTTACTTACAAAGGAAATTTGGAATGATGTAAGCTTGCAGTAGTGCTTGCTATTTGGATTGCACTAAAATCCAAAGTATATATGCATATGTATTAGTACTTCTTTTAGAAATGTGGCCACATTTTTTCAATACATTTAAATATTTAGAATAAATTAACTGAATTTTCACATGAAGTTTTTTTTATAAGGCCCTTACATTGTTTGCTTTGTTCCTATGACAGCACTCTTTTTTATTTAAATTTACCCTGCATAAACTTCAAGGTTTTCACCTTAAACAATTTCTTGTGGCTACTGTACAACTTTCAATTTACCTGTTTAAGTTTCATGCTTATTCGTTGTTGACGACCCTGTTCTCTTGCCATGGTCTTTCTTCGTTGCATAATGGTCTTTCTGTGCTGCTTTAAGCTCATTTCTTTCACATGATTATGACTTAATGACATTCCTAGAAAAAGATTACAAACTTTTAAGAGAACAATATTGATTTCAACCATAAAATAATTAGTAAATGCTGCTGTCTAAAACATGCCTCGTTTTTGGATATATTAGTTTTTATGATAAAGACTGGACAGATATAGCAAACAAATAAGTATTAAAAAAATAAAGAAAGAGAAAAATGATTATGTTGGAAATAAATAAAAGATTTATCTAAATCGCTCATGCAGGGCTGCCAGAAAATTTTAAGAAAAAAATTAACATTTATATACTTTTTAGAGAAAATTTGTGGGTTTTTAAAGAGCTAAAATAAATAGCTCAACATTTTTTTAATATTATTCAAAAATAAAATCAGTAAAAATGTCACGATCAACCCAATTAAAACATTTAAATGGATTTTTTAAAGGCACTTGTCAACACATAACTTAGCTGGACCTAAAATAAATTCAAAGACTGTATAAAGACTTTTGGAAAAACATGCGATTTGTCTTTTCTATACGTCAATTAATTTAAAGACATTAAAAGGTTGACAGACTTTGTGTAACCCTCCTTACAAGAGCTACCTATCTAAGTATGGGCTTTGATATTCTTTTAAGGATAAAACAACAGACTTAATTATATTAAGTGATTAAAATTTTATTAAAGCAAAAACAGGTTTCATATGACCAACAACTTTTTGTGCATACGCAAATTTGTTTAACCCTGATCATTGAATCAAATTATATGTAAATATGGTGAAACTACACATCGAAAAAATAACAGGTTTTGTTTTTTTATGGTAATTTTACCATATCTACATTCATTTCAAATCGTCTTAAAGCGTGCATAAAAATGTGCTTTACAATCCACATTTTAGTTTAAAAAACATGAAAAACAAGTGAACTACAAACCTAATGTAGATCCACCCTGACTTGGTACAGTTATAAAGCTTTGGCGCCTGGAGAAGTAAAAGACTGTGACACCAGAAAAAGACACCATTTTTGTACTTTCACTGCTGGTTGACGATTTCCTTCGTTTACAATTGGGATCGCCGATACAAAGACCTTGAATTTTATCACAAAAAATAACTGTTATAAAATATATAGCTCGGTAAAACCAGACTTAACTATTCTGCTTGTGGTAACAAGTTTTTGAGTTCAACAGAGATTTATAATTAAACAACAAAAAAAAAATGAAAAAAATGTTGGAACCAAGTTTAATTCTGGCTCACAGTTTTGTAAAAAAGAATTTATTTTAATCAATAATTTTTTTGGGTTAAACACCTAGAATAGATAAAACTTACTGCTTCTCAATCGCTTTCTGTCAACCTTTGCTGTAACACTTCCCTTTTCTGTGGTGGCATTGCCTGAAATAAAATGTGCAAATCATTATGTGTGCACTTTTTTCTTTTTAACCAACAGCAGTTATAAATAGATGACATGCAAGTAATTAAAGGACATCTAGCATTGGTCCAACATTAAGCCTGATTCTATCAATCATCAGTGCTGCTGATTTAAGACATAACAACACCATAAATCCTACCACTTGTCGACTGGCTTTGTTGATCCTGATCATCCAGAGATGCCACACCAGAATCTAAAGATAGCTCTTCAGACGAGGTGGGCGAAGGGTCGTTAAATTCATCGTCAGACTTTAAAAGCGCCTCGGACGAAAGCAACTTGATTTCAACCGTTGGCAGATGCTTGGCAATATGCTCAAGGCAGACTTTTTTCAAACTGCTTGGCATTTTGGGACTTGAAGTCAAGTGTGGTGTGCTGGTGTTTTGACTGTTTGAATGGTTCTCAAAACTTGGAAAATTTGTGGCAACATTTGGTTTATAATTGCCATTTGAATCACAATCAATATTTTTTCTAGTCGAGTCTTTTTCAAAAGTAGAAGGTCTTGAAGGTGAATCAATGCACTCTAGTAAAACACGTTCAAGTACAATGCTACTCTCTTTAAGTTTGTTTAAATCTGAGGTAGTACAAACTGAATGGTCATCTTTTAGAATATTTTTTTCGTCTCCTTGATTACCATTATTCGTCATTGACACAATTTCATTGTTTGTCTTATCAAAGCAGCGAGTAGTACTGTTTACTGTAAGACTTTCTTGTTGGCACAATTTTGAGCTTGTCGAAGACACATAATTGTTGAATTTAGTTGTAGTTCCATTGCCAGAAGCACAAGCGTCAGAATTTGAACCCTCACATTGTAAACATGAAGATTCATTTTCTTTGGTTGTGCTTAAACTGCCGGAAAGTAGACAGAGGGAAAGCTGTTTTAGAGATGAATCTTCAATGTTTTCCATCTCCAATAAATTAAACATATGATAAAAAAAAAATTTAAATGAGGCCCACCATCAGACAGAGTACTACAATATGCCAAAGTGATCAGTTTAACCTACTACCTGTAATACAAAAAACAAGCACAATGTTTAAAGTAATTAACACCTTTTACGAAGCAGCATGTAACACAAGAGTAATTTGGTATATACAGCTAGGCTAGCCATTTATTATTCCCCTAATTAAGTTCAAAAGTTTATCAGCTGATGCAATGCATACGTTTTGCTTGGGGTCAAGCCACACCCAACCCCAATTACAAACTTTTGGACTGCAAGGCACTGCCATTTAAATGCGTGGTAAATTACTAAAAAAAGCTAAAATACATGACAAAGGGCAAAAGCATATATACAAACAGCTATTAGAACTTAATTAATACCGACTGTTAATTTATCTAGCTGGACTCTATATAAAAAAAACAAAGCGTCATAGGAAAAGGCCAATATTTAAAGACTATAAGATAAGCGTAGAAAACCAAAGAACCGTACATTACTGGCTACAAAACGCGAAGTTAACTGACTGGCGTGCCAAGCATTCCTTTCAACAAGGGGCCCTTTAAACAACGCCATCCAATCCAATCAGTCTGTCCAGTTTTAAAGGCCAGTCGTTAGTCGTTACAGCAGCGCGCATCGAAAACCGGCCTTCGCTACGCCAGCTCTCTTTGTTAATGACGTCAGGCCTGGTTGGTCACACAAAAAACGTAAGCGCGCGAGAAGAAAGCATTGTGACGTCGGTCGCATAGATGCGTCACGTAAGTTTTGCCATCCCACGCGAAATGCAAAGTGTCATCGGAAGGCCACACGTAACGTGCCTATATTTAATGCGTACGCGTATACAATATTTATGCGCCGGTTCTAATAAACAGTTTGTGCGCTACAGCAAAGGTCATACTAAATAGTTAATTATAAGGTTTTAATTACATAGAGCTCGTTTTACTGTTGCTGGGTTAAAATGTAACCTCTCTTTATAACAGCTTGACTCAGCTGCCCAAACTGGTGTTTCCGATAATTGATGCTTCAAAAGGCTTGTTAAGCAAAACTTAACCGAATTAGATATACCGTAGTTGGACAATTAAAAAGGTTGATTGAAATACGGTACCATGTTTATTAGGCCTACTCTGTTTATTAGGCTTTGGCGTATTGTGTTATAAAGTATCTGTGTGTGTGTAATGGATTAAACTTAAACTACAACAAGGGCAACAAAGAGTTTATTTCTTATGTTGGTGTTAAGTAGACCTTGATAACTGCCAAACCTTCACCTTTCATGCTATAGTCCAGTGTTTCCCAACCTTTTTTATACTAGTGCCCCCTTGGGCTCAATATTATTTCATATCGCCCCCCTCATCTTGCTTTACAGTAAAGTATCATATTAATCGTTGTCTAACATCATATTGACTTCACATTGGTTTCGATAAGCTGTCAGTCTTATTTTAGGTTGTCTATTTTAGGCAGTCTTATTTTAGGTTGCATAGTTTGTCTTCACTATGCTAGGAATTTATAGATACATTAATTCACCAGGTTATGTCATTACCCAAAATTCAAATTTCTGCACCAATACTTTAAATCAGGGGTCGGCAACCTTTTCTTGTCACGGACACTAATCAAACTCATAAAGGTCTCTGTGGGCCGCACAAAATGTTAACTAAGAATTGTGTTATTGGAATGTTAGAACAACTGTGAATCAGGCGGACCTCCGATTTTTTTCATCCAAAAGACATCCGATTCCGATTTTTTCGTCCAAAGACAGCATGAAAACGTAAACAAACTGGACGCAGAAAGATCATTGGCGCGAAGCGCGAAAAATTTTTGCCCGTACTAAGTTAAAATAGTCAAAAAGTATTTAAAATGGACTCGTGTCTAGTTTTCAAAGAGGTGGCGGGCCGTAAGTTGGCGGCCCCTGCTTTAAATATACGAACATTTTGCCACGTATAAAACTGTGAAACGCAACAACAACCAACAACTTTACATAAGAAAGTCAATTATTACGTAACAATGGTCCGAAAACTACTACAAGTTCGCAGTACGAAAGTTGCCATTTAAGGTTAAAAGTTACGTACAGTCCTGTTTGTTACTATTTTTATGTGAACTTTTCAATTAATTTTGCTATAAGTACTTTCATGTAACGCCCCCTTATATGCATTCAGCGCCCCCCAAATTAGAAACAGACCCAAAACGCCCCATTGTAACTCGCCATAGCCCACAAGGGGGCGGTACCGCTCACGTTGGGAACCTCTGCTATAGTCAAAGTGTAGCCTACGATTGCAATATACAAATAAGCAAAATATAACTGTGTAGTTGGCCTACAACGAACTGTTGTTTAGTTTGACTTAGGAAAAGAGAAAAACTCAATTTAATTTCACAAGAATATATCTGGAACTTTCTAAAAGTAATAGATATAATTATTGGTTTTAGATGCAAAATTAGCCAGCTATCTTTTAAATATATATCATAAAAAAGGACTTAATTGTATCCGGCAAAATATAATGTTTGATTTAATTTCCTGTTTTTGCATATAAGCGTATTAATACGGACACAAAAGAGGCTCATTGCTGCAAATGCTAACAAATTTGTTATGTGTTTTTTTTTTCATTTCAAGCTTGCTGCATTATTTACAAAGCGGGTCTACCATTTCTTCTTTAAGCAGAAAGTTTTATTCTCTCACGCAGTAATGCTTTTCCAGCTATTGTCAAGAATTGAGTAACCCTCTTTAGTTTTGGAAATATGGCCGACTGAATGGGGTATACCACTTATAGAGGATTTTCACGTTTTCTAGAATCGAACGATTGTTCCAGTGTAGGTTTAAAATAATTAAAACCTCGGACTATATGCTGAGAACCAAGACTGCGGAGTTGGTTAAAAATAACCCCGAGTCCAGGGTCCCGATTCCCAAGTCCCGCCTTCGGCCAAATGGGCGATTTTTTCCGGCTCCGACTCTGCAGCCTGTAATTCATCCATTTACGTAACTATAAGGTGGGATATTCTGTATAAGGTGGATATTCAGCAATCCACTCATAGGGGACTAGGGGTATAATATAACTCACCCACCCACAATACATGATTGAATTTTTTTCCATAAAATGTTTTTCTACTTTTTACAATTTGCAGATCGCGGCCTATTATCAGTTTCGAAATTCGGTACTGCGCATGCGCACGTTAGTCTTCGGAGTCGGCTAGTCTTACTCGAGTCCCGAGTTCCCAGTTAGACTTTGATTCCACAGTCTTAGTTTCATTGACACTTTTTAAAAACTGTGGGCTTTTTTGCGTATTTTTGCACGGAAAAGCAGATTCCAGTGTGTTATGTTCTTGCAGTCAAGTTGCTCTGGGACGGACGAGTTCACCAATTTACTAGTTTAACATTTTATTTAATATTAGATGCTTTACATCAGGGGTTCTTAAACTTTTTTTACCGCGGACCCCTAAATTTTTGTTTAACCTAGCGTGGACCACGGTCGGCAAAAAAATCCAAAATGACATCATAAATTGACGTCACAGTACAAATAGACTTTATAAATCTGCTGATTTTGGTCCAAAAATGTGAAAGTGAAATAGAGTCTAAATAGGATTCAATGCAAAACCGTTTTATTTTTAATCAAACAGTTTTCTTTAAAAAAGGATTACTTCTTAAATATAAACTAATTTTTTAAGTAGGCCTTCATGGACCCCCTAAAACTAGTTCGCGGACCCCCAAGGGGTCCATGGACCCCAGTTTAAGAACCCCTGCTTTACATGCTATGACATTTAACTATAGACTAGGTATAGATTTTGACAATTGTTAGGATGGTCGGGGACTTGACTTTTACATAAGGTTTAGATTTGTACTTCAGTTATTCAGTGAATAAATTACTGGGACTAAAGTGTTTTAAAATGCTTTGCATAAGCCTACAGCATCAAGAGATACCAAATACTCGCACAAAGCGACGAAATTACTATTAAAATATGACTTGTCAGGGCACGGTAACCTCGACCTTCTTGCTACGCCGAATCACTTTTCAGTGGTCCACGAGTGAAAAATATTTTAATGGATTAAAAACAAAAATGTAGGATTTCTGTGAAAGAAAAAAAGAAAAACAAAATGTAGGATTTCTGTGAAATAAAATAAAATTGCGGCGGGTTAAGAACGGCAAAAAAGGTCATAGCCTACACCCTAGAGCCCTACACCTACACATAAGATTTGCTTTACTGGCAATAAGTTTATCGTTTTCTAAGTTGCTTGATATACATTTTTACGCGGTTGTATTAATGAACGGTAATGCCTTTTTAAACCTCCTGAAATTAGAACAAAACTTAACAATTTTTTTTTAGTGTTGCTTTTTATAACGCTCATACACGAGAAACCACAATATATTTTGTTACTATAGCAAGACGCAGCAGTAAATTTTGTTTAAAGTTAAAATAAAGATTAGCGAATTGCAATAATTGCGCTTTGTTATTTACTCGCATGGAAGAACCATTTCGTAGGTTTGTTTTTTCTTATTTAGCCTGCTAACAATGAAAAACGCAGAATTATTAAATATACAAGTAGCAAGATGGCGGACAATCACAATAAGTTTATAGATAAAGCGCTTTGTTATTGCATAAATAAACCATTGCTGTGTACATTATTGAATCGAAGTTGCAATGCCGCCGGGTTTTACATTTTTGGAGAGCGATCTTTCAAATCGATTTGACGAAGATCTCTTCTCAAAATCTTTCCACTTTGAGTTTTCGGAATTGCGTCAAGGAAGGTGATTCCCCCTGTCAGGTACTTGAACTTGGAAACCTTATCTGTAGGGCGAAGAAATAAATTGCATTAACAGTATTATTTTAGGGGCTGAGGTTTTATTTTGATTACCACTTCAACTATTGCCTTTACCGACACGCTTTATATTATTATATTTTCTACTTATTCATTATTAAAGCTCTATGCTAAAGATGGCGAGTCGTTTTTATTGTACAAAAAATAAATGCTTAATTCATACTGTATACCCCCAACATTAAACTACGCCTTTTATAATTTAAACATTAAAAATACAGCATTGCTATTGGACAAAGTGGGAACTATATCTACACGTTAAGAGCAAAATAAGAGCCCTCATATGCCGCCTATTTATTAACAATACTTAAAACCATGAAAGAAATTTATCAAAAAAAAAAAAAAAAATATGGGCTAGAAACAGTAAGAAACTAAACTTCCTTTTTGCCCGACAACTTGAAAATTAACATTTACCCGTTTAAACTTAAAAAAAAAAAAAAAAAAAAAGGATGACGTCATTTGGTGTCGGATCGTAATATTTTAAGTCAAAATAAGGAATATAGGAATCGGAATAAAATGTCAAGTATAGAACATCCTAATAAAGTTTCCAAGCGTTACCTTTCATAAACTCGTGTATTTCCCTCTCGCTCAACGAATCGTCATTCTTGACAATGTAGGCCTTCGGTGCTTCCCCCGATTGGGGATGAGGGACCCCGATGACCCCCACGTCGGCCACCTTGTTGTTACGTAACAATAGCTCCTCCAGCTCGGCAGGAGCGACCTGATAAAAAGAAAAATGGCGAAATGCTTCACAGGTGTTCTAAAACACTGACAATCTACAAATTTGGCAAGAAGTAATAGTCATTTAAGGCGCTTTTTGTTATTCTGGTAAAAAAAATAGCAGATAATTTCGACAGATATTTTTTAATCTAAGACCTTTATTTAAACGAACACTTCAAGTTATTTTAAAGTCGAAAAAAGTGCAAACGATGACAACCTAAGAATCACGTTTATCAAACAAAAAGTACTTATTCTAAACGATGTAAATATCTGTTGCACGTTTTTCCAACAACTAATAGGAGTGTCAAACAACTCGCCCGCCCACATTTCGTGGGTGTTAAATGTTCCACTCTATGCTATTCGACCTTTACAATTTGCAGTGTTTGGCGCCTATCTGTTTTGAACTTGCTAATGTAAAGTGCACGATTTGGGAGAGTCCCGAATCCCGAGTCAGACGCCAGTCAAATAAATCGACTCCGCCGAGTTCCGATTTGCGATTCCGGCCTCGGGTCCCAGTCTTGTAAACAAGTGATTTTTAAAAGACTTTTCAGTAAAGTAATTTTGAAAAATAACTAAAATTTTAAGTCACATCCAAGTCATCAGTTGCCTAATTTATTAGAGCAGGCCAACTTCAAGTCTAGTAATATTTGTAACACGTTTGATTATGAGAAATAACTCAACTAAAAAAGCAACAACGCAATCTGCTGCAAGCAAATTGTTTTACGTAAGTACATTGAGATAAATCACCCAATTTTTGTGAAAAAATTGAAAAAACACTAAATTTTAACCCAAGGTATTTTACAAAATGACTTAAGCCAAGTCCAGTCATCTGAAAACAGTGACTTAAGTGCATAAAAATCAAGATTGACTTAAGTCGTTAAAACACTGTCGACTGCTTAGTCATGCTATTTACCCGTGGGGTTGCTTTTGAAAGTTGGACAATCTGATGCAGAAAAACACAGTGTTGGAAATTCTACATAGAATCACCTGGAACCCTTTGACCTTGATCAGCTCCTTGATGCGATCGATGACGTAGATGAAGCCCATGTCGTCATAGTAGCCGACGTCACCTGTGTGCAACCAACCGTCACGGTCAATGCACTCGGCCGTCGCTCTCGGGTTCTTGTAGTAACCCTTCATTACCTGCAAACAAAGTGAAATATTTTGTGGTAAGTATCGGAAACAAAATAACTTGAGCTGATACCCGATGCCAAGTTGTAGTAGCCTACCGTTTTTTTTTCTATTACCAGGTCGGTATATTCATGGCAATACAACAATAAATGGTACCAATTTTTCACCTAACTTGCAGTTTTTTACCTTGTATATTTTGATCAAAATATCTTTTGCTTGCAAAGTAAACTTATTTTAATTTTAAGGTAAATTATGACTTTTGTACAGGCAACCTTTATGTGGGAATTTTGGCATTTCCATGTAATATCAATGAAATTATTAAAGCCATTCTATTCGATAAATTTTTGACGTTTTGCTGTTACAAACCATCAGTGTAAAAATACAAGTGTATTTATTTCTATTTTTACAAAAAAACAAAAACAAAAAAACGTGTAGGCTATTGTGTTGCATGTAATAGTTATGTAATTTGGCCTTTACAACAAACTATTATTTATTAGTCATTGGATCTGATAAAGGAGTTTTGCTTAAACTGCTGCTGTATTTCAACAAATCAGGACTCAGTTGCCCGCTGCATCCTGCTGAGAGTGTCGGTAACTTTGCCATATACAATAAATTGCAGCCATGGTACTTGTTATGCGTACCCTAATGGTTTTGTTTAACACTCTATGGATCAGACAAGTAGGTATACGTACCTGCGCTTTAACATACTGACTGTAAACTTAATCTGGTCAATAATTGTCCAGGGCGAAAAAACATTGCTTACCTGGGGTCCTTTTAACAATAGCTCCCCGGATTTGTTGGCCTCCAATTCCAGGCCAGTCTGCGTGTCTATAACCTGCAAAATATAACGTTACAGATGTTGCTGAACTCAGTAGGAACATATTACCATTGCAGCGATTCAGGTTCTATTTTTTGACAGGTAAGCCTAACCAAAACTCTTAATGTCCAGTTCTTAATATGGTACAAGCACCCTCTGAAAGATACATGCTAATAAACGTTTACAGCTTTCTGTATTTATTCGGGCGTTACTTTTACATAAGAATCTTACAAGTTTAGAGTAAGCGCTGTTTTAAAATAGAGTCAATCAGACATAAGCTACTAGCATAACTGTACCTTAAGCAAAGTGTTGCAAACGACCGAGCCAACCGACTTGGTGGGTGTATTGTCTGTCAAAGATGACGTTCCAGGTATACATTCAGTCAGCCCCCAACCTGCTCAAAATGGCATGAATACGGTTAAAGCCAAGCATATAGATTAGGAGATTTTCTTGCTAGAAAAACCTAATGCCCGCTGACCGCAATCGCAAGGCCTATGGCTTTTTTGGAGAACGTGCAAATGAAGGAAAACTGTTAGGGTGCTGCAAGTCAAACACTGGTTGCTTGGTAGAAAGCAAACATGGTAAGGCAATAAACACCATTGCATTGGTATACAATACCGGGTCTTATTCGTTAAGAAAGACACTTACAGCACATGACAATCTATATGATTTAGTCATAAAATCAGTTGTTTAAAGTCATTCTTACATTCACGAAATTTAACATGATAATTTATTCAATGCAAAAAAGTCTGAAACGATAACCTTTTGTTAAAAATAACTACAATAAATTTTTATGCAAAACGTACAAAAAAAGTTAAAACTAGCTCGCAATTAATTACGGCTCTGTGAGAGTTTTTTTCCAACCCAAAAATAATTCTATTCGTTTCTTGCACCAAAGTCAGGTTACCAGCGATTATTTAGGCGCACTAAAATCCCGCCTTTATTGCTATCAGCTGATTTTGGAAAGGATGGCGCTGGTCTAGATTCTAGAATCCTACCACATTTCGTCAGGGTGTTTATATTGCTAACAATATTTGGGTTAGGGTGCGAGTTGGCGTTTGGGTTTCGATAGGCCAAGTATTATTATTATATTTATTCTCCCATATTTAATAACTCCTTGCAATTTCAATTTTGATAACTTGTTTCGTTAGGCTACTATAAAAACAACTTGGATTTCTAGGATTCTAGATCAGCGCCAAACGAAGTGATGTGCGACTGAACCCAGATGAAGGAATAAAAGAAGCATTTTTAATTATTCACGGAGTCAGCCATTTTGTAAGTTATGTTTGGATGATGTCTTTTATTACAATATGCTTTTACGAGGTTCCAAATATGAAATAGCGTAATTGTTTTTTGAAACATTTTCAACGTAGTTCTGGACTGGTCACAAAAAGGGGCGTTGCAGCTGACCCTTATAAGTGCTCTTGTTAACTTTTCTTGTAAGTAGGTAGCTTTTAATTTAACAATGGCAATTTACTGTATAATATGCTAACGAAATACTTTTAGATTTTTTTCTGTGGATTTTATTACCTGGGTTTGAACTGTATTCACCACCAAAACAAAACATTCAAATAGTCCGCAATGATTACAATATCGAACCTTCGTTAGAAATAGTTGTTCAAAATCTGTTGTGCGTTTAACACTAGTTTATACGCCCAGTCAACTAGGTAAACGGTTCTAGTTAAAACGCGTATATAACTGTTGTGGTAATTGAAGTGATTTTGTGGCTCCCTTAGGTGGCCGTAAAAATACGTAAAAACAGTTAAACCGATGTTGCTTTTAAGCAAAGGCGACCATCAATTTTTTTACTTAAACCGCTAGATGGCAGTGCAACAAGCACAAAATTGTCAAGAGTACTGTATACGCCAGTGGTTCTCAACCTTTTTTCTTTCGTGGCCCATTCACGTTGCAAAAAATGCTGTGGCCCAATAGAATTTTTATGAAAGAAAAAACTTTAAAATAGGTTTAGAACAAAACACAGCAGAACATATTTCAAAACAGATTATTTATTTAACCGGGCATTAGTGAGATACTCGGCTGAACAATAAATTTACATTCTTTTTTAATTCCTCCCCAAGCCATTATTCCTGTAAAATTAAATACAACATAAATGAAACTAAATCTAGCTTTTTAAATTGGTCTGTGGCCCACCTCAAATGTTCTTATGGCCCACCAGTGAGCCGTGGCCCTTGAGAACCGCTGGTGTACGCGTTTGAAATAGACCTATAAATCCTTTGGATTTTTACATTTAGAATCCACGACTATTTAAAACTTTTCTATGCCCTTGATTTTTTTCGTAAACCTGTTGCTCATAAAATATACTTTAAAAAGAAATTCCAGAAAGGCGCACAGTGAAAAAAAAATACGACTAGTTTTCGCCAAAGAGGAAAACAGAAAAATAAATTTAACTAAAAAACGATTAAGATTATACAAGCGAAAACAATTCGTCCCGCTCTGTACAAAAATGGCCTGCTTTAAATGACGAAAGCACGCAGAATTTAAAGGTCAACTGCGACGCAATTAGGCAGTCGATTGCCTCAGAATAAACTCGGTACGCGGTGCGGTGATCAATCTTGACAAAAAGTTGTGGTTTAGGCGGTGCAGGTGTGATTCTTCTTTCGATTGAAATGCAGCTGATAATCCCGAATGGACACGAACTACTTGGAGGTAATATAAGTACAAATGTGGTCGAATCACTGCAACGTCTATTTTAGAGTTGGATTTTTGATAATTTTTGCCTTTGGTTTATTTAGTAACTGATAAACAAGTGAAACGGAGTGCAATTTACATTTTAAAGATGGCAAGCTTTCGTACACGTTTTTTCTTTTCTTTAGGCCTATCAAACCCCTTACTCTGTATTAGAACTCTGTATATGCCAATCAATTGCCTTACTCTGTAAAACAACTCTGTATAAACTCAGTATATGCCTATTAGTCCCCTTACTCTGTATAATAACGCACCTTGTCCGATTGTGAAGTTGTACTTCTTAGCAACAGAATCGGACACTCCGTCAGGAAGAGGAGCGGCTCCGCATCCGACATGATGGAGTGATGTGAGATCATACTGCTCCGCGAGAGGCATCTTGTCCATGGCAACCAGGATCGGAGGAACGCCGGTAAAGGTGGTTATCTTTGAAAAAACGTCCTGAAGGTTAGCGTCTTTCCACAGCAAAATGTCGCCACAGGGCCTCAATTGGATGTTGTACGTGTCGTATATGTTGCAGTGTTGTAGCCTAATGACTTAAGTCACTGTTTTTTAATGACTTGACGTATTTATTTTGGGCAAAATGACTTTAATTAACTTGACTTAAGGGTTTTAGACAAATGACTTGGGTTGTTGAATGAAGGGGTTGAATGAAAGTATTTCCCTTTTTGAATGAAGTGTTTCCAATAACATTTTTTTGTAAAATTAGTTATTTATCCCAATTTTTGAACGTAAAACAATTTACTTTCTGTAAATTGCGGTATTGGTATTTTTTAGTTAAGTTATTGCTCATAATTGGGCGAGTTCACCCAATTTTAATAGCTTATCGTGTATTTGACTTGGACTTAAGTTATTTTACAAATGAGTTGACTTGGACTTAATTATTTTACAAATGTCTTGTTTGTTTCAGTTAGATCTAAAATGTGTGTTAAATGACTTAATCTTAAATCATTGACTTAAATTGGGGATATGTCATTGTGTTTAAATGAAAAAAAACATGAATCGTCTTTTGTAACAGTTGTTAAACGAAGGATTATATTCAAGTAACTAATGTATAATAGTCAGACTTGTCTTGCTGCTTGAAAACAATATATACAATAATTTAATATTGCCAATCATAATTTTTTTTAAGTCACTAAAATGCCGATATACAAAGTAATATAAAGGAGTGTTGCTCTTCCAGCAGTAAATATATGCATAAGAGCAACACTCCTTCATATATTATGCCTGGCAGAAATAGCTTATTTCATACAAAGTAATGTTTCGACAGTCTGTTTAAGACAAGACATATCTGTCATCTAATGTTTATTGCAGAGGTTCTCAAACTGTGCTTCGCGACGCCCTGGTGCGTCGTTTTACCCTTCCATGAGCCAGACTTGGACAACTAGCTAATTCTAGTTTTCTAATTCATTAAATTAGAGCAAAATGCACCCGTTGATATACACAACACTTTTTTGCGACTAAAGTGTATATAAACGGGTGTAACTGATGTGGCCTTCATAACACTGATGATGGCATGAGCATTTGCCGAAACGTTTGAACAATAAAGCATGTCGCTTTTTATGTCTATTTGGGCCGTTATTTTTACCATTAAACTTATGAACAGATCCGTATATATTACTTTGTATCGTATAAAACTTCACGAGGGTAAAATTATATCGCCGTATAAATATCTATATATGCTCAGAACTGCCGGAGTGTTTCCTCATAAACTATACCTTGTACTTTTGTATCTTTTCCAGCATGCTGAAAAGGTCGAATCGAGGTTCGGTGATAAACTTGACGCCTTGCGACAGACAGAAAACGATGCCGCTGGCCCCGTAAATGTGGAACATCGGAACGATGAAGTAGACAACGTCCAAACGGGAAAAACTGAGCACAGCGCTGCGAGCAAAAACAAGTTTTCGCCTTGAAAAATCTTTTACTAATTTATTTCAGTTGAGAAATGGACTTCAGAACGAATTTCAACATTCGAAACGGTTAACCCCTGATTGTCCCTCTTAAATAAAAAACTCTTTCTTTTCCTCTTTGACTAACTGATGATATTTTGGTGTGAACTGAACCCCGATAAAGTTCAGAGATTTATTGGAGGACATTTAGAAGGTCAGCATCTTCGTTTTTTAGTTGGCTAAACACTTGTTGTTTTTACATATTATTATACATGGAGCGCCATTGCATAGGCTTACCAAAAACAGTAAGCCCAATCAGGATTATTGTGCAAGCAAAACAAAGCTAGAAAACAAAGATAGCCTTCTGTGAGGTTCGAACTCACGACCTCACAACCTCGTAAAGAAACCTAACTGTAGCAAGTGATGGTGGAACATTTTTATTATTTTAATTTGACTCAAACAGTGCATCAAAAGTTCGCAAAAATTTATAAATGAATGGGTATTTTGTAAAATTGTTGCGACGATTCTGCAAAACAAATTACGGGTCCGTAGGATTGAAACTATTTTAAAAGGCGCACATTACTAAAAAATTAATACTTTTTTTGAAAATCGTTACTACTACTTGATGGCATTGGCAGGTATCAATTCCGACATCGGATATCATTTAAAATTGCTTGTCATTAAAACAAATAAACCGAATATGTCTAATCACTAACTGGGCGATTATTTTTTGACCTAAAAAGTGACAAATTTTGATCGAAAAGTTGAAATTTTGACCTGAAAATAGATTTTTTTGACAAAATTTTTACCTACTAGAAATACATTGATTTAAATAACATATTGTTGTTTGAAGTACTGCATTAGTGTCTTGGAGTCGTTAACCACACGTTTTTCATGATTTGCTGGCTACCGGTCGAGCACAAATCAGTTTTTCGGGTTTATGCAAAACCCATAAAAACGCTAAGTTAATATTTTTGTCATTTCAAAAAGACAAACAACTACTAAAATGGCAAACAAAAAACATGCTGGTTTATTTTTTTATTTTTTCATTTTTTAATATGTTGTGCAAATAGTTGAAATACTAAGCGATTTATGTGTATTTTTACTTGATTTTCATTGGACAAATTTTGACTTTTTTGACAAGTCAAAAAATAATCGCCCTACTAAACACCTTTGGATGACTTGCGCGGCTATCACGTTCCAGGGTGTGAGCATGACACCCTTGGGCAGACCGGTCGTTCCGCTTGAGTAGGGAAGAAGAACTACGTCATCCGGCGAAATCTGGACGTTGCGCGGGAAATCTTAACGAGATCATTGGACGATCGCTTTAAAAGCTTTGCAGATTTAAATTTTAAGGGTCCAAACTGACAACAATTAAGAATACAAGTATATTCCTATTAGGCGCTTATTTTGAACCATATTAATTTCTACTACAAAGGTTAAACAAAGTATTGTCGTACCCATACCTATACAATATAAGCCTTGGTGGTACATTGTTGTACGCTTTTGCTACACAATTTTAGTTGTCTATAGGCTTGGAAGCCCATATAGGTCGACAAACGAATAAGTGTATTATCCACGAAACTATTAATCTGAATGCAACTATTGGATTTAAGGTAGTTGATTAATTACAAGGCCTGCTAACCAACCAAGGTTTACCTGGTCGGTATGCCATTGTTTAGACTTTAGAAGATTATCGGCTACACTACCCACTACTTAACGAAAACACATCTTTTTAACCCAAGTTATTTGTCCTAAAGACTTAAGTCCAGTCATTTTTCCAAAAGATCCGAGTCCAGTCATTTATCCAAAAGACTTTAAACTCAAGTCCAGTATTTTTTTCAAAAACACTTAAGTTGAGTCATATAAACCAGTGACTTCAAAATGTCGATACTCGGTCGTATAGGCCTCCTATACCCGTCACTGCGACAGTGTACTCGTTACTCGGTAGAGTGAGTTCACTACCCCGTCGATCCCCGATGTGCAGTGAACAGAACTTTAATTTAGCTGCGTTTTTGCGCGAATCTTAGCCGTTTAGAATAGAGGGCCGACACGCGGCTTTTTGGTGATGTTCGTTTTGAGTTTTTAAGATTATAGAGTTACTCGACAGGTGGCCACGGTTTGTATCCGGACTTCCAAGCGCTGAATATGGAGCTGAACACATTTTACAGGAAAAATCACTCCTAACTTAGCGGTACGATTCAGTGACAATTTCGAGGAACGAGAAAACAGACAGATTCTCCAACGTGTTGTCTTGTACAAATAAGCCCTGAAAGACTTATTTCATTCTGACTGTTGTTAAATGTTTTTCCGCATTGGATGGACCAAAAAAAAAATTGTCGTATCCGGACTTTTGCTACAAGCTAGCCCTGATATTCAGTGTCTATTTCGTTAGCTTCAACCAGAAAATTGTTGCCTATTCCATTTAAGAGCCTATCACTTTTCGTAAAATCAGTATATTTCCGTATATTCATTGTTTGCGATTGGTTAGTTATAGCCTGCCTCAATTCTCAGGTTTTGGGTTTAAATCGTTTGCAGGCTTTAAAACTTTAACCGAACATAAATATCACGTATAGATATGGTCGCAGGTATCTCTATTTAAATATATATATGCTTCTGTTTTCAAAATTACGTGAATTGGCAGAAAACAACACTGCAAAACCAATTGGAAAACCATAACGTAACCCACATTCGAGCACTTAAAATTGTCGCTGTTTCCTGTTGTTGCAGCGCGTTGTACGCCATTAGCAGTCGTTTAAAAGCCCATTTTTCAATCAACGCTTTATTATTTATGTGCAGCGTTACCGGTTGGGTTGTACAAAACGGAAGGAAAATGGCAACAAAACATGGCGGTGAGCCTAAGTGATGCTTTGAAATGGACAGATAATGGTGTAATGACGTCTTACCTTTAATGTTTGCCTTTCCAATGAGTTCGTCGATCGATGTACAATAATCGCACTCGTCCACAGAGAAGATGAACTAGCACAAACAACAGGTTGTTACTAAGTTCTTCGACTGTACGCAACTCAGTTTGCGCACAAAAGCAGGTGCACAAAGTTTTCTGTGTTCTTTTTTTTAAAAACAATTTAAAAACATTTATTCACAACTGTAAATAGCTTTTAACGGCTAAAGATGTTGCAAGACCGCAACAATAGCTTTGATTTCGATCTTTTAAAGTACAATATAGGTCAGTATAACAGAATCATTCATAACATATTCATACACATTGTGTACAGTCTATGATTAAGCGTTTATGGAGTCATACTGATCAACGATAACGTGTCGTACCCCATATTATAGTACACAATACACATGATGCCTTTGGAAAGACTTTATTAATGTGTAGTTCTGTTTATTAACAGCATTAACACTAATCGTAAACCAGTTAAAGGTAATGGGAAAATACTGGTGCAGTTTGGCAGTGTATAGTAATTAATGAGCTGGGCACGAAACTAAATTTCGGCGACATATGAATACCTGAAACTTATGTGTTCAAAGACATAAATTAAACGCACTAACATAGGGACAACGCAAAACCGTAATGTAAAAACAACGTTTAAAACCCGTACTTCCTGCTTTTGGATCTAAATACGTTGAAAATGGATTGACGTCTTACCTTTATGCTCTTGACTGTGGCCGACACCTTCTTGACTGTTTCGAAATTTTCGGCGTTCACGAAAACAACTTTGGGCTCCGACTGGATAAACTGCTTCAGTATTTCGTCTGTGGAAAGCAGTTTAAAAGCAGAAGAATAAAAAAACATATAGGGGAGATGTGGGACCAGTCGGTCAATTTTGACGTTTTTGCATCTGTAGGACTTATTTGCCTTGTAAAATGGGATTTAGAAGTCTTAATATGAACTTTAATTTATCCTTCAACATACCACATTTAACTTACAATGTTAGAACAGCAAAGTTGTTCATTTTGGGTGCAATAAATGCTACTCAAGTGAACCACTGGTCCCCACCCATGTGAACCACATGGGAACCATTCGATGTCTCTTAAAAAGCAATTTTGACGTCATCATTATCGCCTGTGTGTCTGTTAATACGTTAAAGACTACCACCAACTTTCAAGTTTAGAGATGCCGCAGAACATTTGCTTATCTCTGTGATTTGTTTACTTTGTAGGCCAACAAATACTGCTGATTTACTGATCTATTGGTCCCCGCCGGGTTGTAAACCATTGGCCTCCATTACGACATTTTGCACTTGGCATGGCCTGAATTGAAACTTAGACTTGCTTTTCAGGTGTACTATTTGCCATCAACTAACTAAAATGCAATGAGAATTGTTCCTATTAAACCACATTTTATAAGCACTTTGCTCTAGAACAAAATTCAAGTTCTATTAGATGTAAAAATTTTACTTTCTTGCCTCAAAAATCGTTTTATTGTCTCAAATCTTACACAGATTTCCGTTTTATGGTCTCAAAGTTTACACAGATTTTTAGACAAAGATGGGGTCGTATCTCGATACCACAGCAAAAATTTCGAATGTCTATCTTAAATGGAAAGGGGAAAAAAGCCCCCGAGTCACTGGTCCCTATGATCCACTGGCCCAACATCTCCCCTACATATAGTGGTAATTACATTAAGATTTTATACCCTGCGCATATGAACTGTGATTTTTTCACAGGTAAATAAAATGGCTTGTCGGTAGTGCGATAATTTGTACTGGCCGTCTTCCAAGTTGAAAATCATTGCGGTATCAGCCAAGTTGAAAGGCTTCCCACAGCAATTGCCCCGGTCGGAAATAATCCAGCGCTATTTTTGCACATTTAAACAACATTTGTAAGGTTGATAGTCGTAATACAAGCAAGACTGACGCTTCTGCTTCGCAATTCAGCTAACGCGCTGTATGCCTTTTGCACATCAGCCCATGCAAAACCAGCCAAAAATCGCTGAACTGCAAAATGCACGCTGCATATTTGAGGCGTGTTTATTTGGCCGTATCAGTATTAGGCTTCACCTACAACCGATATGTAATAACTGTTACTTAAAAGTCCATCACGTTACCTTGATATTTCCGATGACAAGGCTGCTGTGTGAAATCAGGCACTATTTGATCGAGACCGCAGCGCGTACTTTTGTGAATTAATTTACAAAAGCGATCCCAAATAACAAAAATCTCTTCATCTTTTCTGTTGCCAAGTGTTGTGCATTTAAGGGAGGCGGAGTACATTCAAACGAAAGTTTTTTTAACAGTCTGTCGTGCTGCGAAAATGTAGACTAGTGTTCTAAGATTCTGAGCACCTGCTATGGCCGGAGTAGCATACGGTAAATATTTTCCAATCGAAGTGGATTAATTATTATAGGACACCCTATGAGTGGATAACCACCGTATTTAGTTACGTCAATCCCATATATTCGTCAAATGCTGGACAATGCTGGGATGTACAGTTTTCGCTTACAAAATAATAATAATTTAAACAAAACATAAGCTGGATATTGAACAGGTGGCCTTTATTACGAAACAATCAGGTTATTGTTGAGTTTTAAAAGTATTCAAAATTTAATTGATCAGTTAACAATGAGGGATTGTTGCAGGAATTGTTTTTAAGTGAAATACGTGCTGTATGTAGAGTTATAAAGACTAGACGAAATCGCAAGTTTGGCCGGATTCGGACCTGGGACCAGGGAGTCGGACTCGGTTTGACCTGGAACCAGGGAGTCGGGGTTCATTTTTTTTGGGGGGGAGGGGGGTGGGGGGAGAAGTAGGACTCGGGTTATTTGTAACCGACTCCGCTGCTTGTCTGTTGGCATCATTGGGTATCGCTTTGGGCAGTCGTACTTGTTGCCAATGATATTGGGTATCTGTATCGGAGAAAAATATTTATAGTTTCTATATAAAAACCTGAGGATTCCTTAGTTTCTATAGAAAAAACTGAAAAATCCTTAGTTTCCAAAGGAAAACCTGACAAATCCTTAGTTTCCATAGGAAAACCTGAAAAATCCTTAGTTTCCATAGAAAAAACTGACAAATCCTTAGTTTCCAAAGGAAAAACTGACAAATCCTTAGTATCTATAGAGCAAGTCAAACTTATTCACTGGATCTTCGTAAAGGTTGTGGTCCGTGGTTTAAACACCAGGCGCCCGAAAATGCCCTTGAAACAGCCCCAAACCTTACCATGTGTGTAAACCGGATTGCAAGTCGTCAGAATGGCACCGCACGACGCCGTGGCGATGAAAATAACCGGGTAGGCAGCGCAATTCCCGCAGCAGGTCGCCACCACCTCGCCCTTCTTAACACCGAGCTTGTTCAAGGCGCTGGCGCACTTTACCATGTTGTCATAAAGCTGCCTGTAGGTGTATTCCTTGCCGCAATCGCCCTCTTCAATCTGTTGGTTTAAAGTCCGGATGTTGAGTTTAATTTCGTGAAGTTTTGTTTATATGTATCCCTTTAATGAACACCGGTTGCCAATAATAATCAAAAACAGCTTCTCTGGTAACTCTAATTGTTAATAAAAAAAATAAAACGATAAACAATTAAAATTCCCGTAAACTCGCCCGGTTATGAGCACTAACTGAACTAAAAAATAATAAAAAAAGTTCTCAATTAATCCTCCAAACGTAAAAAAGTCCAATCTAACCGAATTTCGTTCGCGAATTAAAACCAATCGCATAGAAAGTTAAGCATATATTAGACAAACTTACTCATTACGTTAAACGAAACGTAGCATCCACCTCTGGGGTTAAAGTTACACGAATTGTAGGTAGGCCTATACCCTGTCATATTTACACAAGGTTAGGCTGCGAAGCTTTGTAAGTTGCTTCTAAAGCTAATCAACTATATGCTAAAGGCAACAAAAACACAAGTTGTTTGAATCTCATAGTTGTGCCTGTTTTGCCTCATTTCAGTTGGAGACAAGCAGAACTACAAACACGTAAGCGTTGCGGTAAGCCTGTACTTTATGCAAACTTGTGGCTCAGCGGTCAACATACGAGCCATGTAGGCCTATGTATTCAGCAGTGTTAAACAAGTCGATTTGAAATGACTCAAGTCCCAGCCAAGTCATTTCTAGAATAACTTTTAAATCCAATTCAAGTCATATGCAAAATAACTTAAGTCAAGTCTTTTGAATGAATAACAAGCCAAGTCACAGTCAAGTCCTTGTAAAAACCTGACGACCTAGGCAACGGTAGACATTACCGTTAATATAAAGTTAGCATTACACGCAGGTATTTTGTTAAATTAGGAGCGATAACTTAAAGAAAAAATTAAGAACTAGTTTTTCCATTTGCCTTTTCTTGAATGGCATAACAAGTGGTCAGTGGCATAAAAGCGGGTTTATGGTGAAAAATTAACAACATATATATTGAGACGTTGTATATTCTTGTCCTGAAGGCTATTGCTTAAAACTGTGGGTTCAAATGGCTTTAACTCACTGAAGTTTGATAAACTTCTGGGTGATCAATGTAAACATGAGCTTAAGTTTAAACCGTACTGTACGTACTGCCTGAAAATAAGTTAACTAATGCCAATTTGAGGTGGTTTGTCATTAGCGCAATGCTTGATAAAACTCAAATAACGTAAATAGTTTAATCTACATACAACAATCTTATGTTCGTGTTAGAAATTCATTTACACATAAATTCAATACGTGTAAGTTTCTTTACTCACCAGAGCTACCGCATCTCCATATTGTTGGATTTTCTCAAGGGTGTATTCGGCCAAGCTGATATTGGGAATCACTGCATCTGGCTTTGGGCTTTGTAACACCATGGTTAATCCTTGTCACTTTGTACCACAAGTAAAGCTAAACCCTAACGCGGCAAAATAGCTGGTGCTGTACGTTTAAAATGTAGACACCTGTATAGCATTGTTTACATGCCCCACAGTCCCTTAGTAAGCTAACTTGAGCGTTTGCTAATCATTTACCGGTCAGCTCAGAGAAATAAAGAGACTACACCCTTTTGCCCTTTAGCTGTACCCAATGGAGCAAGTGCATCGCACCACCGATAGACGGCCCGGTCGTGCTGCAACTGCCAGGGCGAAGAAAGCTCTGCAAACTACTGATTGTGAAGCGTAGCGTAGGGCGTAAAACCGCAATGGCTTCGGTTTTGTTGACTGAACGGTTCGCTAGAAGCCCGGTGCGGGGCATATATTAGCACATGAATCAACACTTTATGTTCAGAAAGAGTGTGTTATACAGCGCACAATACCGATCTGACGAAATTGTATGGTAATATATCGGGTTTATGTCTTCCTTCTTCATTCATTTAGGGCCTTCTTCATTCATTTAGGGCAACAGTTAGCTGCTGTTCTACTGGCCTCCGCTAAGAAAATGGTCATTGGTCAATTGATTTGATATTCCTAATCCTGGACAAGCTCTAACCCTAACCCAACAATTCAATTACCTTTTCACAATCATATGAGCGAAGGGAGAAATATCATTAATGTTAGTGCATAAAAATCGCTTACTGAAAATTAGATTTTTGTAAAGGGCCCTAAACGCACTGTATAAACTATAAAGCATATAACTGTATGACATAGGCTACTTCCTTTAAGCTTATTACTTGGGTATCAAATCTTGAAATTCACACTTTTTTGCACTGCCAACCAGTTTATGTGTTTGCGTTGCGAAAGCGCTTTATGGTCCCAAAAAACATCAAATAAAAAGATTAAAATTGAAAGAAGTGTAGAGAGCGAAGTATTTCTGTTTTTGCTTGCAATTATTGCGTGTTCGCCTGGTAAATTGTTAAATATTTCACCTCTGTACTCTTTTTTTTTGCCCAACGCAATCGCTCTCGTGCTATAGCCTATACAAGCTATGCTGAAGTTTTCGAATTTACAATAAAACTATAAGCGACCTGACAGTATGCACTTTGTAGTGCAATGGCAGTTGGTTTAGTTCGAATTAGTGGAGTTCAGATAGAACGGTGGCCATGTTCCATGTTCAAATATTCAGAATCAAAATATCTGGTTACGAGAGCCTTCTATTTGGTCATGCTAGTGCTAATCGGTCAAAATGGTAAGAAATGCAGAGATTTACGATAGAAAAAATCGTCGAGTTTTTCATTAATCTATACAAATTTACCTAATTCTCCGCAGATATTGAATTATTGGATCACAACTAATATTTCATAACAGGCAGTAGCATCAGTACCCGACCGATAATAGATTGTGCCGCTACCATTCCGATATTAAACTAAGAAACAGTCATTAAAAGCCATGGTTTACGATTAAATGAAGCGTTTTATATATTTATTGTACATTTACCAAAAAATGCTAAAGTAACAAGGTTACCGACCTTGTTACCTAAAGAGACATGTTGCCCAGCAAACTGAAACAACATTGACCTTGCACTTTTAATTCCATTATTTTGTGATAACCGACTGGTATTTTATCGCGTGGCAATATTTCACGCCCTAAATATCGGTTATCGGAATAAAATGCGACGTACCGGTATTGAAAATTGCTACAGCTGGATGTAATGCGTGCTAATAGTATGTACATATTCAAAATTTTCTATTAAATACAAAATTTAAAGCTTCGAAGAAACTATTGATTCGTCGTCGAAAGCTGCGTTTTGAAATCCATCGAAGTTTTGTTTGGTTTCTCTGCAAATAAAAAACAACGCTTAACGAAATATTCTAAGGTTGGCCTATTTAAACAACCTTTTTCATGTTCATGTTGTTTTTTAAGTTTGTGTAGTATGGTTACCGAGAGCTAGAAACAATAATAATAATGTTTGACAATAAATAAATAACAACTTTATTACAAAACACCACCAGACGAGGTCTTATTATAAAACACCACCAGACTGTATTAAATATCACCATTTAATGTTTAGCTGCAATATTGTCATTACAAAAACGAATGTCAAAAAGATACAACTTACTTCTCTTCCAGCACGACTGTACCGGTCTTGTAAAAGTGCTCGGCTTGCTCAATGGTCTCCATCATGGGTTTTCCGTTTGTTTCAGGAAAGGTCAACGACAGAATGCCAGCAACGATAGCTATAAGACGTTTTGTATTGCGTTGAACAAGTGTAGTTTTATTAAAACAGCAAGTTAATCTATAAGAGCTACTCGCAAGGAACTGCCAAAATGTAATCTTCTACTTACTCAAGAAATATTTTCATTACTGGTATGTAGCAGTAAACAAGTTATTTTGAAATGACTAAAATCCCAGTCAAGTCATTTGTGAAATAACTTAAGTTCAAGTAAAATCTTTCAAAAAATAACAAGTCCCAGTCAATGTCACTAATTACTCAAGGTTTTAGAGCAAGTAATATCAAAGTCAAATCACTAATATATCAACCCAAGTCATTTGAAAAGAGTGACTCAAGTGCACCACAGGACGATTATGTAGTCGGGTTGGATTATTCACGGACGCGTTTAAGTTAAAAGTTTCGTCACCCGGGCAAAATTACGCAGGTTCCCCGTTGAAAGGTACAAGCGGAAATTTGAGCTCTTACAACTGAAAATCGTTGTTTGTCATACGAGGAAAATAAAGTCCAGTTAGGTATCTCAGTTTATGTAATCATAGAGATGACGCGGTGTATATATAGTTTGTAATAGTTAAAATGTAAATCACTTTCCTTAAAACACACTTGCCTATTTTTAATTTACCGAGGTACATGAACTTATCAGGCATGACAAAAAAATATAAATTGTCACTAAAGATGAAACAGGTGAAGTTTTGCGTAAAAAAAGTTTTTATTTAAGGAAAATACAGAAAAACATATTTCATCAAAAGTATCTTAGAGTAAGAATAGTACAAAAATATGACCTGGTGTAGCGTGAATTCGGTAAAGTGCTTTCATTTTACGGAATTACATTTTAGATCATATTTAATTTCTCTATCTTACCGAAACCACCGAAAATGGCGCCCGGTAGCCAGGAAGTGACGTCATGCAACGTGATGACGTAAGGCGCCAAAATTCCACCTATTCTAGCTCCAACGGATGCGTTGCCAAGACTGTTGCTCCTGAAAGTATAGTTGTACGACGTAATACGAATATCAGGCCCATACAGGAGTAGGTATCATTTTGAAAGTTTCGAATAACTCTTTATTTATTTTCAATATCCAAAAATGCTACCTACTTCTGTATGGGCTTTGATATTCTTATTACGTCTTACTACAACCTCAGACCATTATACTCCAAAGTATATTTGGGACGTTAATACTTAATCGTTATTGAATAGCCAAATCATTTCTAAATAGCTGTCCAGAAATTTTCTTGTTCATTTTCGCAAAATCGCCTCGATCTTCATAAAAATGTATATTAAACTAAAATTCTGTATTACATTTTGAACGATATTGTAATTGCGGCAATGCACCATATTATATTATAACAAAAAAACTATAAACATATTTTTTGTTGTTTACTGTGTAATACAATTTCGAATCGAAAAAATACAATTAGGTTAAAATAAATATAAATGGCGACTACTTTTTTGACTCAAAATTTTTCAAAAATTTGCGTGGTAAGTAAAATTTTCATTTTATAAATCAAAATGTAAAAAATCCCATCAGCTTAAAAGTTTTGATTTAGCTGTCAAGTGAATTTCTGACCTGACAACTGTTGGATAAAGTTCCGTGGTTAAATTGTAAACGACCCCGAAAGATCCTGAGATTCCAAACTTCGCAATAAATGCGAACACGACACCAAGAGTAATAAGACCTGAAATAAATAAATAATAGTATATAGTTTTTATTTATAGAAAAACGCTGCTGCTCATATAGCACGCTACATAGATGAAAAAAAATATTTGATTTTTGCCAAAACCAATACTTCAATCAATTTGAAAATAGCGCAGGCTGTATAAATTTGAATTAGAAGGCTACTTATAATGAGAACACCACGCCGGGACGGTTAAAACGCCAACCAGTATAACAAAAAAGTTTACTATACCAGTACAATTTATCATCTGGTCCCGAGGTCTAAAACCTATAATTGTTTCTAAATAAAAATGTAAAACTTATAACACCCAAACGGTGGTAAAAATGTTCGCTGGTTGCTTTCAAAGTATATCTAGCATATTTAATAAAATAGAGAAAACAGCTTTAAAAGTTTTCAAACATTAATACCAAGCGGTGAAAAAAGGATGTTAGAATTACAGAAAAAATAGCTGTCACATAAACAAATGGTTTTGAAACACATTTAGATTTGACGAAAAACAGTACATCATATAAGTCAATGAATACATGTATGTGTGTGTGTGTGTGTACAGCTGTGATCTATCCTTGTGAAGTTGCTTATTGACAAACGATTACGGTTTACGTATGTCAGTTGGTGGAGGAACGGTCTCGGTATGACCGGAGGTCGTGAGTACGAACCTCACTGCAGGCTAGTTGTTTTGCTCGCCTGCCCTGCTAGCATCATTAATCGACAGATTCAGTGAGTCTGCAACGGCTTTCGGTGTACATCATATAAGTAAATAAAAGAGGGTCTGTGCTTTGCAGAATTTGCTAAATAAACAGCTACCAAGTAAAGGCCGCTTATAGGCCACATTCAGAGCAAACCTTGGTCTTCCCCGGCGTACACGTTGACCACAGCGCTGGCGAGCAGGCCTAGTCCAGCAACCAGCATCATTGCGGACAAAAGCAACCTCCTGCCAACTCTGTCCATCACCAGGATGCAAAATACGTACGAAGCTATCTCGAACACGCCATCTAACGGAAATAAATAGTGGTATTCACAACAGACTATCATCATTCATAGCCTTGTGGTTTAGAACAGGGTTTCTCAACCGTGGCCCTCGCCCCCAACTGGGGGGCGACGGAGGGGTGATTGGGGGGTCACGGGCATAACTCTCTAACTATAGGCATGGCCGTGCAAAACTTCTGCCGTTTACGTCAGGTAAGCGAAACTGATTTAATTTATTCGTTTTATCTCGGAAAGTTTAAATTAACGCCGCCTAGAATAAGTTTGGACTCTATTTTGCAGATCCCTAAGTCAGCTTAACTTTCTAGGAATAATGTTGGGAATATTATGTGTCGCTTATCGCGGAAAAGTACAAACCTTCGATTGTCTTAAAATCGTCAGGCGTTATAAAACACAGACTTTCACGTTTTCGCCTGCAATGAATCTGCCACATGATAACAAAAGTAATGGCTTCAGTTTTTTGCGTCTATTTGAGATTCGTCCTCACTACTAAGCATGCAAGAAGAAACGTGTGTTTTAATTCGTTCGCAACTATATTTATCTTTGCGAAGCTAAATTTCTCGACGTATGTAGTGATATTCGCTTGGATCAATAAAAAACGGGACGAATAAAAAAATACCTTGGCGGGATACAACAATGAACTTTGCTATGACAAATAGCTACTAAGTTAGTTTAAAGTAAAATAACAGATTTGTCAATTTATTAGAAAGTAAGAACGTGCAGTTTTTCGTGGGATTTTGTTTTTAGTAACAAATAACTGCTATATTTTTACTAACGCGGAGAAGTAAAACAAGTAAAAACACTAAAATACAATGCTAGGTGTTTATTATAAGCAGGGGCCACATGGGTTGAGAGCCTAGGAAAGGGGCCACGAAGAATAAAAGGTTAAGAACCACTGGTTTAGAACGTTGTCCATTGATTTTTTTCCTTATTGTTTGTCTGACATATACATACATATATTTGCCTGCAGTTGCAATAATATTGCCCTGAAGAAGATTGCCCAAATAGGTGGTCAAAACTTAGAAACTTTAATACAATTTTGCGGGAAGAACATATGAGCACATTTATACTTTGTTTTTTGTTTTACCTTAAACATAGTTGCATTAAAAACTCAGTTACAGCAACGCAATCAAATTGTTTAAAGGCCAACTAGGTAAACACAAGATAGTTATTTTATCAGCAGAATGAATTTGGAATTTAAGGTCAACGCCTTTACAGTGGGGCAAGATAAAACGTTTTTATGGCCTTTTGCTAAAAACAAACAAATGCGATAGGTTAAATTAAACAATACCGAACTGCGCGTCGTAAAAACGTAACGATATAACATTGGTAAAACTGCCCCTGTTAACTTTTAATGGTGCAATTTGAAGTTTAACAGAGTGAACTGTGTTTGCTCTAGGGCTGTGGTTCTTAACCCCCTTCCCGTCTGCACCCCTTTCAAATCACCAACCAATTCTCGCACCCCCTTCTAGAATTGCCTAATAACAAAACCCTTGTAATTTTTTTTATGTCAGAACGGTGTTTAAATTTGAACACCAAAACGGTCTAAGCACGTTTAAAATCTAAACATTTAAACACCTGATTTAAACACCTTTGTGTTTAATTTGAATTTTGATGTTCAAATTCTAAACACCTGAACGATTTTATGCTAAACACCTGATATTTTGACGTGTTTAACAAAGAATATTGGGAGATTTCAAGCACAATTAACGATTTTAAACATGTTGACGATTAAACACTTGATATTTTAACACGTTGATCGTTAGACATGTTTAGTTCGATACATTCTTGCAAAGTTATAGCTTAAGCCATTTATGTTGATGTGATGAGATGTTGTTGAGAGAGGTATTGTTATTTTAAAGCACTGAGCGGTTGTTTTTTGTACGATTGCGTCTATCGATTTCGTCAAATATTTAACAAATATTTAAAGTTAGCATATATGGTCGTAACACATCACAATAAACAAAATGACTTAAATCATGGTTTCCTAACTTAACATCTGTTCGGCCTATTTGGCATTATGTTAAAATAATAAATATACGGGTTAGTGTGCTTAACGCGCCATTAAATCCAATATATGATTTCATTAATGTAGCTTGCCTAGGCTACCAAAGTACAAAGCGAGGCTGTGCGGTCTTGTGCCGCCATGACCTACTTAAATTGCGCCAGCAATAAAAAAACGCGCGATGAAAACAATCTACGGCACGGATTTTTTCTAGAGAAAAGCTGTACCGCCATGAAGCTTATATATTTTTCAAGAATAAATTGTTTGACATATGACGAACAGTAAGTATTCTTTATTAAATGTTCGATTTACGATATATTTTAACTAATTATAGTAATTATGTTTTGTTTCAAAACAATTTTCTGTGTACATATAAAGTTTATTCAATAAATAAAGTCATAAGGTATTTGAAATTGATTCGGTCCGATGAACAACGCACTGGCCTGTGACGGACGCGGGATATTGAAACGTCAAACAGAGAAAAAAGCTTAGAACTTTTACAAGTTATACATTACAGTTAAAGCCGGTTTTGCGTATATTTGGCTTTCGAGTTACTAACATGTATGTCGAACAAATACTAAAGTGTATAGTGGTGACATATATACTTTAATTTGCTTTTTGATAAATGTGTAGTAATAATGTTTTATTAGCTGCTGTGCAAGACTGTCAGGTTTAGAATCTAAAATGTATGTTACAAAAGCCGGCGCTGGTCTAGAATCCTACCACAACGAAACACCTTTTGGGTTAAGGTGCGGGTTAGCGTTTGGGTAAAGGTGGGTCAAGTATTATTATTAATTGAAGAATATAATAATACTTGACCCACCCACACCCAAACGCTAACCCGCAACCTAACTCAAATTTTGTGCGTTGATTTTAGAACTGTGGTAGGATTCTAGACCAGCGCCCAAAAGCCTTGTCTTGGAAGACGAAGTGACTGAATTTGGATTTTTGTTTCAGATTTTAGGTATTTAATTCATAAATCCAAAAGCAATGAAAGTTGTAAAAGACTATTTCATGATGATGATGATTTGTTGCTTTACACTTTATGAATAGATTAAATTAAATGAATCCTTTAAGGTTTGTATGTTTTTTTATCCTAAATAAAAATTTAATTTTTCTGTTAAACAATCAAGTATGCTTTTAACAATTTAATAATATTAAAGATACTAAGATTACACTGCTTTGTTTCAGGGCAATCAATGACAGCCAACCGATTGCTCTTTTCGACTTCAAAAATTACTTGCCTCATGGACGATTAAGGTTAAAAATGTAAGTAAATTTTACTTACATGTTTTACATTAATATAGTTTATTCACATTTGGCTTTTATTTCGTATGTAGCGGCCAGCGAGGAAAACTATTGCTTTTCGAAATTGACTAATATATAAGTTTTTGCTTAGAACCTTTCATCATAGAATATGTAAAAAAATATGGTAAATATTATTCCAACATTTTCACCAAATTTGATGTTTTTTCAATCTCTATAAAATGTCTGAGGTACTTTAATATGTGTTTTAGCTTTAATTTATCATTTCCATTGTTTATATCTTACATTGAAGCTTTAAATGTAAAATTTAATCTGTAGTACTTTGGAATGATACTGGCCCTTTAATAAATTATATAGTTTACATAACTTTTTTATTTATTTACAGGAATTTTAACTGCAAAGTGTAAGATGGGAAAATAAAAGTCTGTGACAAAGTTCAAGTGGAAATCAACAAAAGAGTATAGATCACAAGGTAAACAAACTCAAATTTTCTTCTTCTTAATCTAAAGTTCATTTATCCAATTTTTAAATTTGTGGTAAATACATTTAATTTATATGTGTTGTGTATAATGTTTGGTCTGCATATCCCAGTAATGGGCAACTTTTGTGGGTTAGATTGTGTATCACTAGTTTAAGCACAAATTTCAATAGCACATAATGGCCAATACAATTATCTGGCACACATTTTACCTTTTTGTATGAAATTATTTAATGATTTAAATTGTTTTCAAAGTAGGGTGAACCTTTTTTTCAATTTTAGTGGGTTATGAAGATATCAATTACAATAAAAATGAACTTGTTTTGCAATCATTGCACTGTCATTCAGTTAAAGTGTAACATAAATAATACATTTCCTAATGCTATGCTTAAAGAATGCATTGCCACAAACTTAGTACAAGTCAAAATAATATGTTTTTGCGGTGGTTAATGACAGACTAAAACATATTTTTATGACATGACATGTAGTGGTTCTGGTGGGTAACTTGAAAATTTTACTATGTTTAGCAAGTAAAAAAAAAATTTGTTCAGTGATAGTGTATAATTTAATTATTGCAGTATATTATATTGATCTAAATTTTATTTTTTAGGCAGCCATGCTCAACTCGTCTTATAGAAAAGCTCTTCAAGGCCTTTATTGTGCAAACCTTTGTAGGGCACAGCAGCATTTCTGCATTTGTATATTAGTGGATGGAATGGACATTAAATTTGTGGAAGAACAACATTATTGAACAAATTTTTTAGTTATATATTTTATTGATATTCAAGCCTGTTAATATACACAGGATTTAAGTTATCCACCCTGTTGCTCTGTGTTTTTATGTTTTTAAACCACCTACTTAAGGCCACACCTTGAAAATTTGCCAAGCATAGCAATTATAAATATTATAAAAAGGGTTTTAACTTTGTAAAAGATCTCCTTTTTCTGTGTTTTTTTTTAACTTTTTCTGTTTTTTTACTGTTTATCACATACACAGTTTTGTTTGCATTAACGCCTTCATTGTATTTAACATGCGATATTTATACTATTACTAAATATGGTTTTAAACAACCCACTAAAGACCCCACCTTGAAAAATTTGCCAAGTATAGAAATTATAAATATTAAAACATATATATCTTTTTTTGTTGTTTTTATTTACTTTTTCTCTTTTTTAATTTTTGTTGCAAATATGTTTTTGTTTGCGTAAACACTTTCATTGTATCCAATTCCAACATGTTATTTTGTGTATATATATGTTTTCCGTTTTCCTACTTTTCATTTCTAATATAAGCACTTCAATTTTTAATGTATAGTTTTCTTTTCCAAGTTTTACATTTTTTGAAACTTTCACTGTGTTGAGCTTTTTGTGTTGTTTTTCATCTTTTTCGCGCAATAAAATGGTTTACCCAATGACATTTTTGTGGAATTGATTTGGAAACACTAAATACTAGCCCTAAACACCTGGCCGAATAAACGGCAAAACGTCTAAACACCTGAAATTTAAACATGTTTATTTTTAAACATGTTACATTTTCGCCCATTTCAGGTGTTTAATTTTGGTGTTTAATCGAATGACAGTGTAATTGTTAACACAATAACAAAATACTAAAATGCATCTCCACATCCCCTTAGAACAGTGGAACACCTTGCGGGGGTTCGAGCCACCTTTAGGGTGATCACACAAAACGGACATAAAGCAAGTTTATTGATTCATTGCATTGCACCGATAACCAAGTTTTTTTAACAGCAGTCACGTGCATTAAGCAATATACAGTCTGTATAAAACACTGTATTGCATAATATTCGTTAAAACTGATTAAAACTATTGGAGTTGCACAAACACTAACATATTATTGCAGACAGTTAATGTATTTCAGTAAATTAGATAAATGAATTTAGTACATCAATAACTTTCACATTAACCAAGTCGAACATAAAATACCAAAATAAACGACTTGACATGATGTAGTGTAACGCTAATCACACTTACTGAGTGTATTGTTGACGAAGATATCTCCCGCCAGACTCCCTGCATTAAGCGATATCCCGTAGTACACAAAACTGTTGACGAACCTAAAAATACAGTCGGAATACTTGTTTAATCCTTGATTCCACAACTTTTAACTCCGACGTTCCATAACTAGTAACACGCCAAGCCTTCTTGGGGCTTAGGAGATTTTGGGCGCCAGGTTGCATTTTTTGGGGTAACCTACCTTTAATAAAACATCAATTGTCTAAACGTCAGGTTATGGCACTTAATTCGAAGTTTCGGTACAACTAGAAATATACCAAGAATTTCCAAACTTCGGTCGGGTTATGGCCCTAAATTTGAATTTCAGCATAACGAAAAGTCTAACACAAATAATTTTCAAGGCTTTATAGTGTTTTAGCCACATATTTAAAATTTCTGAATACCAACGGACTAATTGTCTGACCCATTTAAAAACAAAGGCGCAAAATTAATAATGAATGTTAGAATTTACAGTCGGCGTAATTAGCAACCGGTGATAATTTTGTAGTGCTAATTGAGCACGTAACAACCCAATATGGTATTACATCCCATTCCTGGTGTCTTAAAGGTTTTTACTCAAATAAATAACTCGTAAGGACTAGCAATCAGTGGAAAAATTGTTAATATCAATCAATCAGTGGAAAATTGTTAGTCGAGAAGAATTTGTGACAAAGACATGGTGGATTTACACACTATTTTTTTTGGTTAGAAACACAAGTGCTTAAAATTGTAGGGTAAAACTGTTTTTATTTTTCTCTTTAACAGTAATACCTTAAAAAAAGGTAGCTCCTGTGCGTAATTAGAGGTAAGTTTTAACAATGAGCTTGATTGTGCAGCTTTGACTTACCAGTTAAACAGCATTTTGATCGATATGATGCGCATTCTACTTGGTTTATATAGATCGAGGGTTGTGTAGACTCTAGAAGTTTCTTCCGATAACTGTTGTACACATTAGCAAAATTTAAAACTGGTATAAAACGTAAAACATACGAAACTATTTTTATCAACAACCAGACTGTATTATTTATTTGTTTGTCACGGCATCTATGATTAAATCTATAAGTCAAACAATTCCTCAAACGCTTTTTCTTCAGATTGGACGTTCAAAGTAAGTTTTTATATTTAATTAAGTATTACCGCATACCGCATTTTCTTCGCCCACTTTTTTAGCTTCGTCGAAGTCGCTTTCGGTGATGTTGACTTTGTTCATTTTGGCCATCAGCTTCACCACCTGTGCAGTTCAACAATATCACAATGTTGTAAACGAGTAATTTTGAAATTGCTTGAGTCCCAGTGAAGCCATTTGTTTAATAACTTAAAGTCATTGGACTCTATGACTTAAGCCTATAGCTGAATTTATTTGACCAAAATACTTAAGTCAAGTCAAGTCAAGTCTTTTGAAAACAGTGCTCTAAAGTCAAGTAATTGAGTTGTTGCAGCAGTGCAATCCTTTCAGCACTGCAACATGATAGTTTGCCAGGAAATAGTTGAAGTATCAAACCTACACCTCTTAAACAGTGTTTCTCGCTTTTAAACAACGGACTCTTATCAAACACCTAGCAAGATGTCGCGGAGTACATATAATATAGCAATAATATAGCAAGGATAAAAAGAATTCGAAACCTGTTAAGAGCCGCATCCTGATTTTTTTATTGATGTCGCATAAACAACGAAGTACAATTAAGGGTGTGTTGTGTATTTTAAATTAATAGGCGGGCTTTGCAATGGGACAAATACAGAGAAAGCTAGGCAACTGGACAACTACTACGGATACCTCAACGTCACAAAATTACGCTCACTTGATCTCACCTTCTTCCCATCTTCGTCTTTTCCTGTTGTGAGGAGCCATCTCGGAGATTCGGGAAGAATTAGACCAAAAATAAGAAATGGAAGGGTCACCACGGCGCTGGCAATCTGGAAAATGTTTTGAAAAAGGGTAAAATACAAAACGAGCCTGGTCCAAGCGACCCCTTCCAAAAAAAATGAAGAGGTCGGTGTTAAAGACATAATAAATTAAGAAACACTGGCATAAAGTGTTCCGTGGTTCAAAAAAATTAAGAAACACTGCAACCAAGAACACTCTCAGTAAAAAATTGGAACTTGTCTCACTGTGAGTGCGCGCCAGTCCCTCCATTGATAAGCCAAGCCTCCTAGAGTCATGTATCCAAATGCGAAGAAGCTTTGGTAAACCATGCCAGCCATGGTGCGCCACTCTTTGCCGAAGATCTCCATAACTAAAGCAACAGCTGTGTTAGCGCAGACGATGTAAACTACGTGAGGGGGTTAATTTCGGGATGCTGCGTCTTATGTAAAAAATACGAAACAGCCGAGACAGTTATTCAAAAATGTTAGAATTGATCAAACTGCTGGAAAGTATTTTTTTTACTTACACTATCACAGTCAATTAATTATGATATAAGCTGTAGGTGAAATGTTGCCATTATAGAATATCTACAGTATTCCACTTGTTCATTATAGTATTTTATTTAGACTTGCCAATATACGAGAAAGGCTACTTATAAACTTGGAACCCATTTGCTGAGGCTGACAGAATAGGCAAATTGAATGCACCGAAATGAAAAGATATAATGACGAATAAACTATAAAAATGATAAAGGTCAACAATATAATTTTACGCCACTGACCAAAGGAAAATTGCTTTTCACAGCTCAACGCAAAGTGAACTTACTGTATACAAAGGTCCCAATGGTAAGGCCGTAGTAGAATGCAGCAACGAAGGCCCGAAAAACGATGTACATTTCCACCGAGACGCTGAATGCGATTCCAATCATCGAACCAAGGGCACCGATGTAGCTCAATAACAAGGTTGTTTTACGGCCGAACCTATGTGTAAAGAAAATGAATTGCCTTGATCAATTTCAGTTTGTGCTTTGAAAGGCAGAGTTATGCATTTCAGTTTACTGAAGCGTGGTGGTCATTCGCGATCTTTACTATGAATTGGTGTTGACAAAAATTGTTCGATAAACACGGTTGCTATTTTTTTCACAAAAGCATAAACATTTTGTAAGATGACCTGAAAGAGTGACGTCATTACGAAACGTCTAAAACAGGGGTTGTTAATTTTTTTTTACCACGGACCCCTAAAATTTTATTTTACCTGGCGTGGACCACGGTAGGCGAAAAATTTCCATAATGACGTCATAAATTGACGTCGCAATACAAATAGACCTCAGAAATATGCCGATTTCGGTACAAAAATTGTGAAAGTGTAATGGAGCCAACATTCAGTGCAAATCGTTTTAATTTCAATTAAAGTTGTTTTAAAAATTAAATCTTTTTTAAATGTATACTACTATTTCCATTAGGCCTTCATGGACTCCCTAAAACTAGTTCACGAACCCCCAAGGGGTCCATGGACCCCAGTTTAAGAACCCCTGGTCTAAAACAAGTAACATTACGAACCTAAGGTTATCGTTCAATGTCGTACACAAATGTTCAACTGAGATCTTATTTTAAATACATTCAAGGGTATGACGGCGGAATGACCTGGAAAAAAAAGTTACGGTGTGCCTGAAAAAAATATTCTATCAGAACGCCAGTTTGGAGCGTCTCAGCTTAGTTTTACCACTGGTGATAAATGTAGTACCAAAAGTCAGTTTGCTACAACAGACTGCTCTTATAAAAGCTTTGAATTTTTTTCGCATTACGGCTTGTTTAATTTATTGGTTGGAATTTATCACTTGAAATAAGTGTATTTGAGTGTTAAATAACTTCAGTATTCGAGTGTTGAATAACTTTTTGGTGTATACGCTTGTTATGGCGAGAAAAGAACAGCATACGGTGGCCATATGCTTGCCAAATCTCACTCACTCACTTTTATCAATGGTAACACTACCCAAAAGTCATTTTCTTTACAGTAGGCTGCTCTTTTAAATGGCTGTGCTGTTTTTTTGCATTAGGGTTTACTTAATTCTTTAATTGAGTGTTAAAAGTGTTACGCATGTTATACAGCGAGTAAAGACCAACATAAGGTGACATATATGCTTGCCTTATCTCACTTGCTTGTCAGCAAAGTTGCCGAAAATGATACAACCAAACACGACTCCAACGTAGTACATCGAGGTTGAAAGCGGATTGAGAAAACTTCTGTCGCAAATCAAGTCGAACTGAAAACATCGAAACCCCCTCTATAAAACTATAAAGATCTTTGCTTTACGGTAACGAACAAAACGAACACAAATAGTATGAAGATTTCGGCCTATCGCTAAACGGTACCTTATCTTGTGATATAACTAATTGCAAAGCCCTTGGCATTCACTAAAAATCTGCCTTTAGGTGTCCCTGGTTTCTACGTTATAAAAATAAACTTTAAACTAAATTTGTTACTTGTTATATTAGTATAGATTAGAAAGTATTGTTTAACGGAAGTTGGTTCGAATAGGCCATGCCAAACACAAAGAGCAAATCGGTGAACATACATTTTCTATCAGTGAAGGACTGACAGTAGAAGTTGTAAACGAAGTATTAACTTTTAAACGAAGTATTAACCGACGTTCTGGCAGTAGATACTATAGCCGACCTCACCAGGTTAAATAATTAAAACGAGAATGCGTTAGCAAGTTTCCATCTATTAATATGTTGCCTGGTGGAGCTAACTCTATTTGCAATGCAATAGTTTAAGTCGGCCCACTTTAAATTTACCCATGGATGTGAAAAGTAAAAGCCAATGTTGTATTCTGTTTACCAAATGACTCCCCAACACCCTTGTACTTTATAAATCCCTTACCTCTGTGATTACTGTTTCTGAGAATAAACTCCTGTCGTAGTAGTAGCCCTGGTCGCACGGAATAGCATCAGCGCTGGTGTTAACGCACGAAAGGCTTTGATCGCATGTTGTCAAGTCGTAGCCGTACCTTGTCATGAAACAAGTGCATAAAGTTGTTAATTTGTAGGAAAAGCACAGTCAGTGGTTTTTCAATGGACACTTGATTGCAAACAAGGCATTGTAGACAGACAGGTGCTTCGGGCAGACGTTTTAAAGAGGCGGTTGCATTAGCTTTATGATCAACCTCTTTTTTGTCCGGTTCTTACCTTTATTTTTTAAAATAATGTCGATTATATCAACATTTAAAACATAAGATTTGCTGATCACGATTAGAAAACTTCCTACATTTCGTGTTTTATTCTAATACATGTTTTCGATATTTTGGAATAATACGGCCTTCCAATGCGATACCGAGTGACGTCATTACAAGGTCAAAAAAGCATTATCAACACTAAAAATTAGAAACGTTATGTTTACTGGGTTAATATTCGCCAAGTGTTGAAAATGCAGTTAGCTTGGATGGATTTTAAATCTAAAAAATACGGTAAAATCGAATACTAAAATAAATCACTGTATCAGATCGGTATCGATTCAAGCTTAGGATCGGACGAATATATATGTTAACTACTTGACATATGATATCAGCTCTGATTGAATATTATCGAAACACCCCTAATCACGTTTGAGGATGTCCGATATTTGCAATTTATTCCGATACCGATACTCGATATTTTGAGCAAAACTTGGCCGGCGAATTCGATACATGCCTGGTAATAATTCGTCTCCATTGCAAGCAAGTTTGCTTAAACTCTATTTTAAATATGAATACTATACTACTTCTTTCTCTATTTTAAATATGAATACTATACTACTTCTTTCTCTATTTTAAATATGAATACTATACTACTTCTTTCTCTATTTTAAATATGAATACTATACTACTTCTTTCTCTATTTTAAATATGAATACTATACTACTTCTTTCTCTTTTTTAAATATGAATACTATACTACTTCTTTCTCTATTTTAAATATGAATACTATACTACTTCTTTCTCTATTTTAAATATGAATACTATACTACTTCTTTCTCTATTTTAAATATGAATACTATACTACTTCTTTCTCTATTTTAAATATGAATACTATACTACTTCTTTCTCTATTTTAAGTATGAATACTATACTACTTCTTTCTCTATTTTAAATATGAATACTATACTACTTCTTTCTCTATTTTAAATATGAATACTATACTAGGAACATCTTTAACGGATCATAATTTTGCAATATCCACCTTTTGCAAGTGCTATCTTCCGGTGTTGTAAGATTAAGGATGGTGGTTTCGTTCAAATCCGGAAAGGCTGTTTGATTGTCCAATGGTGGTACGTTACATCTGCGACGATCAAGTAGCTATTTTAGTAAGTTTCAAATACATATAGATCATATATCTAGGTTTTACAAAAAGTTTACAATTGTTGTAACTGAAACAGATTGCTCGAAATTACCCAAATAAATGATCTTATACAAAAAATAAGGTTGCGTTATGACTTTATTTTCCTATTCATCGTACTTTTACGGTGGCAAAACGTTAACGTTCAAAAAAGTGAGCACATCGTTCTCAAAAGTGGGCACAATTATTTGAAGTAAAAACATGCCGGAATAAGCGCGTAAAAATGTGCGCACAGTTTCCGGTTCAAATTGTGAGCACATTTTACCCGTGCACAGTTTTTATGCATATTCCACAAATAGGCCGCATCGCCGTCTCGATATTTGCTCATTTAAAGGTAAACTTTGTAATAAAGGGTGGGTAACTCTGTTGACTTAAGATACGGGTCGGATATGAAAAGTTGCGCTAATTTTATTGACATTACACTGTCATTCGATTAAACACCAAAATTAAACACCTGAAAGGGGCGAAATGTCAGCACGTTTAAAATTAAACATGTTTAAATTCCAGGTGTTTAGACTTTTGCCGTTTATTCTGCCAGGTGTTTAATGCTAGCATTCAGTGTTTCCAAACAAATTTCACAATATATTATGAGGTATACAATTTTATTATACCAAACAAAACGAGTAATAATATAAATATCGCATGTTTAATACAATGCAGGTGTTTATAAAAACAAAAATGCATGCGTATGTGATAAAAAGAAAAACACAGAAAAAGAAGATATTTTACAAATTTGAAAACCTTTTTTTAATATTTATAATTGCTATATTTGGCAAATTTTCAAGGTGGGGCCTTTCGTACATTGTTTAAAAACATATTAAAACACAGAGCAACAGGATGATGGATGACTTAAATCCCGTGTATATTATTAACAGCTTCGAATATCAATGAAATATAATTTAACAATTTTTTCAACAAGTGTTGTTCTTCCACAAATTTATAATGTCCATTCCATCCACTAATATACCAATGCAGAAAAGCTGCTGTGCCGTACACTCCAAAGGTTTTCCCAATAAAGGCCTCGAAGAGCTTTTCTTTTTAGAAGACGAGTTGAGCATGGCTGCCTAAGAAATAAAATTTAGATCAATATAATACACTGCAGTGATTAAATTATACACTATCACTGAACAACTCTTTATTCATTTGCTCATAGTAAATTTTGTCAAGTTATCCACAACCACTACATGTCATGTCATAAAAATATGTTTTAGTTTGTCACCAATCACTACAAAAGCATATTATTATGACATGTACTAGGTTTGGTGGCTATGTATACTCTTTGAGCATGGCGTTAGAAAATGTATTATTTGTGTTACACTGTAACCTAAAGACAGCGCAATGATTACAAAACAAGTTCATTTTTATTGTATTAATATCTTCATGACCCACTAAAATTCAAAAAAAAGGTTCACCCTACTATGAAAACCCAATTAAATCATTAAATAATTTGAGATAAAAAGTAAATATGTGAGCCAGAATATTGTATTGGCCATTATGTTTTATTTAAAATAATTGCTTAAACTAGTGATACACATATATTCTAGTGATACACAATCTGACCCGAAAAAGTCGCCCATTACTGGGACATGCAGACCAAACATTATACACAAGTTATGGAACACAACACATAAATTAAATATCTATTCAATTATATGTATTTACCACAAATTTTAAAGCTCTATAGATGAACTTGAGAATAAGAAAATTTGAGTTTGTTTACCGTGTGTATCAAGTTTAGTAGATTTATACTCTTTTGTTGTTTTCCACTTGAACTTTGTCACAGACTTTTATTTTACCATCTTACACTGCAGTTAAAATTCCTGTAAATAAATAAAAACTTTAATTATGTAAACTATATATACCGTTTTATTAAAGCGTCAGTAGCACACCAAAAGTACTACAGATTAAATTTTAGATTTAAAGCTTCAATGTAAGATTTAAACAATGGAAATAATAAATTAAAACTAAAACACATATTAAAGTACTTCAGAAATTTTACAGAGATACAAAAAATTAATTTTCTGGCTGCTACTAACAAAATAAAAGCCAAATGGGAATAAACTATATTAATGTAAAACATGTAAGTAAAATTTACTTACATTTTTAACCTAATCTCCTGTGAACCAAGTTTTTTTGAAGTTGAAAAGAGCAAATGGTTTGCTGTCATTGATTGCCCTAAAACAAAGCAGTGTAATCTAAATACCTTTAATAATAATGATTTAATAACAGCATACTTGATTGTTTAACAGAAAAATTAAAGTTCTACTTCAGACAAGAAATAGCTTACAAACCTGTTTCGTTGAATATTTTCATGTCTACATGTGTATGGCACCAAACTAAAGTCTTTCACAACTTTCATTGCTTTTGGATTTATTAATGAAATACCTAAAATTCTGAAACAAAAATCCAATTTCAGACATTTCGTTTTCGCTTGGAAAACTTCTTTTTAACATAAATTTCACACTCTAGACCTGCCCGTCTTCAAGCGTCTTGCACAGCTAATAAAACATTATCACTACACATTTATCAAAAAGCAAATTAATATAAATAATATATATATAAATCACCACTATACACATTAGTATTCGTTTAAAATCAATCTAAGTAACTCGAAAGCCAAAGTACGCAAAACCGTCTTTAACTGTAATGTATAACTTTATTGGTTAAAAGCCAAACTTCTTTTCAACATTTTGAATTCCCGCGTTGGTCAAAGTCACAGACCAGTGGATATGCTTTGTTGATGTTCATCGGACCGAATCAATTTCAAATAATTTCAATCATGAGTTGATCTATTGAATGTACTATATATATACAATATGATAAAAACTTGTTTTATAACAAAACAAATTTTACTATAAATAGTTAAAATATATCGTCAAACATTTAATAAATAATTCTTACTATTCGTCATACGTTGAACAATATAAGCTTGAAAAATATATAAGCTTCACGGCGATACAGCTTTGCCCTAGAAAAAATCCTTTCCAAAGATTGCTTTCGTCACGCGTATGTTATTGCTGGCGCAATTTAAGTAGGTCATGGCGGCCCAAGATCGCACAGCTTCGCTTTTTTACTTTGGTGGTACAAAGTTATTCGCAAGCTACATAATGAAATCAAATATTGGATTTAATGGCACGTCAAGAACACAAACCCGTATTTTCATGATTGTCATTATATTTAAAAATAAAATGACGCCTAATAAGCCGTACAGATGTTAAGTGAAACCATGAATTAAGTCATTTCGTTTATTGTGATCTGTTAAGATTATACATGCAAACTTGTATAGTTAAATATTTGACGAAATCGTACATAAGACAACTGCACATTAGTGCTTAAAAATACCAATACCCTCATCAACATAAATGGCTTGAGCTCTTACTTTACAAGAATGTATCGAATTTAACATGTCTAATAATTGACGTGTTAAAATATGAAGTGTTTAATCGTAAACATGTTTAAATTCGTCAATTGTGCTTAAAATCACCCAATAATCGTTGTTAAACACGTCAAAATATCAGGTGTTTAACATAAAATCGTTCAGGTGTTTATAATTTAAACACCAAAACTAAAATTAAACACGAAGGTGTTTAAATTAGGTGTTTAAGTGTTTAGATTTTAAACGTGTATAGACCGTTTTGGTGTTCAAATTTAAACACCGTTCTGACAGTGTACTGTGATGAAAATGGGAAAACAACGAAATAAAATATTAGCTTAAAACTGTACTAGCTTCACTAAGCTATAAAGCTACATAAAGAATTTCTCTAATTTGAATTATGATCTAATTCTAGTTTTACAAGAAAACTAGTCCGGCCAACATCAATTTTTGTCTGTTAATCGAAAGGAAGAATTTGAATTAATAGCTTTGGTCGAAACAACTTAAAGGCGGTATTTAATGAAACATGCACACATATGTGTGTTAACAATTGTGATATTCACAATATTATGAGAATATAAATAGCGATTCAAACTAAATTGATTGTAAATTAATTAATTGCTATTGTAGTTTATTTTCCAAAAATTCTAATTCTAATTCTAATCTAATTTGTGAAAACTAAAATGCTCCAATTTTAAATCCCATTTGAATTGGAAAAACTGAAAGAGTCTAATTTTAATTCAAATCTGGTTTTAAAACAATAAAATAAATCTAGTTGTTCCCGTACCTGTAATCTGGCGTGTAGGCGATGAAAACGGTTGCAAGCGAGTTGAGGCCTCCGACAAACTTCCCGCAACCAAGCATGAAGAGAGCCACCATCTGCGCCAAGCCATTGCTGCCTAGCTTTTGCAAAAGAAAGTCAAAGCTGATCATTTTAAGGCTCTATACTGCGCTGGTCGTCCTGTTGAAAACACAAACCTGGTCCCCTTACAAAACACGTTGATACAAAAAGGGTTAGAAGTGCGAATCGTCTGGTATAATAAATATCAATTTTCTTTTGTGCAATTCATAAAGATCCTTTTTTTATATAATTTATAAAGATTAAACTTTTTTTAAACAAAAAGGTACCAAATCCCTTTTGTGACTATATTGCCTTCAATTCTGCAAATAATATTTTGCACTGTTTTGATTGCCAAAGTTGTCCCTAAGCATAAAACTGCCTGGAAACTGTATAGCACTGTTATTTGATGCTATCGAATATTAACACAACCTATTTTATTTATTTATAAACTGTGATCTTTGAAATTCTTTTAACGTATCAATAAAAGATAGAAACACAAACCAGCCTTAACCAATGCTGCAATCTGCATTCAATGCATTTTGTTAGTCACCAATCGACAGTCGCCGGCTTATGGGAAACGAAACGGCTCCTCGGTCCTCTTTGATATGTGTCCTGGTTGCGACAAAGGCAAACAAGTTACACCATAAAATGATCGTTGTAGAGGCACTTGAAATTGCAAAGTTAGGGATTTTGCTTAACTCCTAAAGTACGTTATTGGCTAGTATAAGCTGTAAAGCTTTTTGTTCAAATATTTAAGCTGATAAATAGCTTAGCCTCATTAAAAAGGCCTTAAATTACCTGTTTCATAGTTCGACTAAGTACATAACACAAATGCTGGTTCATTTTAACAGTGCCTACTAGTCTTTACTCCTTTTTATTCTGTCCAAATTTACCAAAATTTTAGCCTATAGTATGGCATTCAAACACTAAATGATATGTTTTTGATAGAACACCGATTCTTTGTCGAGTATATACAATGTTATAAAATCAGAAATGCTAATATACACATTATCATTGAAATACATGCGTTAAAAAATGTTTTTATGTATAGCATAGAGATTAAATGCAGAAAAACTACTATTTGAATGAAGCCCCTGAAAACGTTTCGACAAAGCCTGCTTATAATCTTAAATGTTTACGATTTGCTATTGCACTGTTAAACACTATAAGCACTTTCAGAAGTCCAACCCTAATCGGTATTCGTTTTCACTGTCATACGCTATACAGTTTCCTTAAAACCAAACAATAAACTATCCTTTCAATTTGACACGAATACGTTTACAAAAAAAAAAAATTAATATATTGTAAATAGAACTTTTATTATACCACCACTTCGAGGCACATCCTATTTCAACGTATTTTGGAATATTTTGTATCAACTTTGTATTCATGTTGTTTAACCAATGTAGCGATAACTATGAAGTTTTTTAATCCGTCAAAGTAATAACTGTTGGATATAATTATTGTTTAGGTACAAATTAAAAACCTAGTTTGGTCGATTGGTCGATTGGTCGATTGGTCGATTGGTCGATTGGTCGATTGGTCGATTGGTCGATTGGTCGATTGGTCGATTGGTCGATTGGTCGATTGGTCGATTGGTCGATTGGTCGATTGGTCGATTGGTCGATTGGTCGATTGGTCGATTGGTCGATTGGTCGATTGGTCGATTGGTCGATTGGTCGATTGGTCGATTGGTCGATTGGTCGATTGGTCGATTGGTCGATTGGTCGATTGGTCGATTGGTCGATTGGTCGATTGGTCGATTGGTCGATTGGTCGATTGGTCGATTGGTCGATTGGTCGATTGGTCGATTGGTCGATTGGTCGATTGGTCGATTGGTCGATTGGTCGATTGGTCGATTGGTCGATTGGTCGATTGGTCGATTGGTCGATTGGTCGATTGGTCGATTGGTCGATTGGTCGATTGGTCGATTGGTCGATTGGTCGATTGGTCGATTGGTCGATTGGTCGATTGGTCGATTGGTCGATTGGTCGATTGGTCGATTGGTCGATTGGTCGATTGGTCGATTGGTCGATTGGTCGATTGGTCGATTGGTCGATTGGTCGATTGGTCGATTGGTCGATTGGTCGATTGGTCGATTGGTCGATTGGTCGATTGGTCGATTGGTCGATTGGTCGATTGGTCGATTGGTCGATTGGTCGATTGGTCGATTGGTCGATTGGTCGATTGGTCGATTGGTCGATTGGTCGATTGGTCGATTGGTCGATTGGTCGATTGGTCGATTGGTCGATTGGTCGATTGGTCGATTGGTCGATTGGTCGATTGGTCGATTGGTCGATTGGTCGATTGGTCGATTGGTCGATTGGTCGATTGGTCGATTGGTCGATTGGTCGATTGGTCGATTGGTCGATTGGTCGATTGGTCGATTGGTCGATTGGTCGATTGGTCGATTGGTCGATTGGTCGATTGGTCGATTGGTCGATTGGTCGATTGGTCGATTGGTCGATTGGTCGATTGGTCGATTGGTCGATTGGTCGATTGGTCGATTGGTCGATTGGTCGATTGGTCGATTGGTCGATTGGTCGATTGGTCGATTGGTCGATTGGTCGATTGGTCGATTGGTCGATTGGTCGATTGGTCGATTGGTCGATTGGTCGATTGGTCGATTGGTCGATTGGTCGATTTGGTTTAAAATTTTTAACCAATCAAACTATTATTCTGGACTTAAAACGAAATCGGTTGACAAGGGCGATGTCGACAAGAAGTACACCTACCGTAAGTTTCACGACAACATTGTTAAGTGCGCCAGCGCCTTGAACAAGCTCGACGTTAAGAAGGGCGAGGTTGTGGCGACCTGTTGCGGGAATTGCGCTGCTTACCTGGTGATTTACATCGCCACAGCATCGTGCGGTGCCATTCTGACGACCTGCAACCCGAATTATGCTGAAAGGGACTACATTTGGCACGTGACCTTTCCAAGCTGAGCTAATTTAAAATTCTTAGCCACAGCTTGTTTGCCTTTGGCGGAACCCAGACCAAAATATTTAGGACCGAGGACTCGTTTCGTTTTATAAAGACCTTCGACTGTGGACTGATGAAAAACAAAATGCGTTGAATGCAGGTTGCAATTTTGGTAAAGCCTGGTGCTTTTTTTGTTCTTTGAAGGCGCCCCTTTCAAGCCTTCGATCGCCTTTATTTGGTGTTTATTGTGGCGCGGAGCTGTCGCGCAGCGTTTGCTCGCTGCACAAAAGACTCATTTCGCGCGACTTTAGACGCGACACGCTGCGCGAAATCGTCAGCAAATTGGACGCCGGAAAGCCGTAAATCGGATTTTCACTTTTCTCGCTGGTTCCCCCCAGAGTATAAAAACTATCCTACTGAGTGGATGGTTTCTGGATTCTGGTTTAGATTTTTGTCTTTTAAAAATTCTTAGTCACCCTAACTTAAAAATTGAAGTGCAATGAATTATGTCAAAAGTAACTCGCGGCCCACTAAAAGTGGATTTTAGCCAACATTTACCGGCCCACAGTTTGCCAATAACTAGTATACAGCGCCGTTAGAGGAGAACACATACTTCTTTGTTACAAATAGTCCTTATGCTAATCTCCAAAGATTTGGTTTGTAAAGTTTCATGGGCAGGCCGAACACAGTTGTATAATTAGGATGATTTCACGTATAACATTATAGCGAAGTTAACTGCACTGCGCTGTTGTTCAATTAAAACTTTTACCTTGGTTTAGTAGTTTATTAAAAGAGGAAAAATACGTTAGCAATTGACCAAAGATGTTTTCGGTCGACTGCATTTTCTGGACAAAATATAAAGGTGATTATAGTTTTTCGGTGACAGCATGGCCTTACTGAAGCGTTGCGGCCATAAGCGGCCGAATCCGTTCAAATGGAAAGTTTTCTTGAATATATTTTTTTGAATGTTTTGGTTTCAAATTAAAAAAAAGGGGTTATTGTCTAGGTTTGAGGAAACACGTCTAGCGGTAAAAACGAATAATAAGGTTGGACTCTAAAAAGTGCTTATACGTATAATCGTATATGGTAGTGTTGAACAGTGGAACAGCAAACTGTAAAATTTGAGATTATAAACAGGCTCTGTCAAAATGTTTTCAGGGGTCCTATTCAAATAGCATCGTTTTTCTGCATTCAATCTCTGAGCTATACATGCAGAAATTTCTTTAGCGCATGGCTATCGAAGGTAAGGTTCATTTTAGCATTTCCTATTTTATTACTTTGTATACTCGAAAATGGATCGCAATTCTATCGATAACATATCATATGCTGTTTAAATGTCATACTAGGCTAGAATTTTGGTAAATCTAGACAGAATACCAAGTAGTAAAGTGTAGCAGCATTTTTGTTTTGTACTTAGTCGTACTAAAACTATAGGTAACAGGTAGTTTGCGCGTCTTATAATGAGGGCTAAGCTATTTTTCAGCTTGAATATTTTAACAAAAAGATTGTATAACCAGCCAGCGTACTTAATGAGTCTCGCCGAATTCCCAATATCGAGAGTTCAAGAGTCATCACAAAGAACACTTGGCGGTGCAGCTTGTTTGCCTTTGGCGCAACCCAGACCAATAAATAGAGAATCACGGACTCGTTTGGTTTTCTGAAGGACTTCGACTGTGGACTGATGACAAACAAAATGCACTGAATGCAGGTTGCAGCTTTGGTTTATGCGGGCGCGTTTTTTGTTCTTTGAAGGCGCGCCTTTCAAGCTTTCGATCGCCTTTATTTGGTGTTTATTTTGGCGTGGAGCTGTCGCGCATCGTTTGCTCGCTGCACAAAAGACTCATTTCGCGCGACTTTATACGCGACACGCTGCGCGAAATGCTCAGCAAATTGGACGCCGGAAAGCCGTAAATCGGATTTTCACTTTTCTCGCTGGTTGCCTAGAGTATAAAAACTATATTTACTGAGTGGATGGTTTCTGGTTTCTGGTTCCGATTTTTTGTTTTGTCTTTTATGTCGCCCTCTTTATAAATCGGTTAAGGGTCGGTTAAGGTTAACCGGTTTCAGAAACCAAAAAATTTTCTCCGCTCCTATATTATTTTCAGATAATTCGCATTTCCTGCTGTCGTTCCAATAAAATAAGACGTTGCTTACTAATTATTAGTGAATTGCCTATTTTTTGACCTAGTTTTGTATTTAGTTTTTGCTTTGCAGACCAGTTTAAGTGATAAAAAATAGTGGAAACACGGTTTTAGAAGAAACTAAACCATTTTCGTTAGTGTTGAGGTAACACAGATAATATACTACTTTGAAAGTTCTGAAAGTCGCAGTTCATCCATAGATAAAATGTAGTTTGTTTTACACAGAACAGTGCTATACATTTCTAGGTATTTTGATTCTTTGAAACAACAGCCGCGGTAAGCACAGTGAAAATATTTAATCTGCCAAAATGAAGTAAAAAATTATTTACAAAGTGAATAGCCGATTTTTTGACTCATATTTTGGTATTGCTTCCGATTTGACTTTTGTAACGGTCTCTGTTTAAGTTACGAAAATAATGAAAAAAGTTGTTTTAAAAACTAAACGATTTTTTGTTGGTGTTACGTTAACGTAAGTTATATACAATTATACGTTTTTTTTATATACAGTTATTCGTTGTTTTTTTTAAACTTGTTGGGGAATCTTTCTTTTAGTGACACCGTGAACGAGTTTTTAAATTCAGAGTTTACAAATGAATAAAATATTTTTTGTTGAACGTTGATAGCATTAAACAGCAGTGCGGTACAATTTTTAAGCATTTTAATGCTTTGTGACATCAGCCGCGATAAGCACAGTGCAAAATATAATTTACAGAATTGAAGGATAAACTACTCACAAAAGAGTGTTAAAAACTTTCTGTTAAGAAAAGTAATCTTTATCAATTGTATAAAAAATTACTCTTTATGACTATAGTAAAAAAAATTGACCTTTATTACATCAGGCGATTCGCGCTTTTAACTCTTTTTGGCATCAATTTGTTTTGTAGGGGCAGGTTTGTATTTTCAGCAGGACGACCAGCGCAGTATAGAGCCATAAAATGATCAGCTTTGACTTTTTGTTGCAAAAGCTAGGCAGCAATGGCTTGGCGCAGATGGTGGCTCTTTTCATGCTCGGTTACGGGAATATCGTCGGAGGCCTTAACTCGCTTGCAACTGTTTTCATCGCCTACACGCCAGATTACAGGTACGGGAACAACTAGATTTATTTTGTTCGTTTAAAACCAGATTTGAATTAAAATTAGAGCATTTCAGTTTTTCCAATTCAAATGGGATTTAAAATTGAAGCATTTTAGTTTTCACAAATTAGATTAGAATTAGCATTAGAATTCTTGGAAAATAAACTACAATAGCAATTAATTAATTTACAATCAATTTAGTTTGAATCGCTATTTATTATTCTCATAATATTGTGAATATAAGAATTGTTAACACACATATGTGTGCATGTTTCATTAAATACCGCCTTAAAGTTGTTTCGACCAAAGCTATTAATTCAAATTCTTCCTTTCGATTAACAAACAAAAATTGATGCTCTAGCTTTCTTGTAAAACTAGAATGAGATCATAATTCAAATTTGAGAAATTCTTTTGAGTTAACTCGAATTATCTAGCTTTTTAGCTTAGTGAAGCTAATACAGTTTTAAGCTAATATTTTATTTCGTTGTTTTCCCATTTTCATCACAGTAAAGTCAATAAAATTAGCGCAACTTTTCATATCCGACCCGTATCTTAAGTTTTTTTTGTTTTTTTAAGTTAAACATTAGTATTTATTATCCGGTACCCGCCCTTTATTACAAAGTTTACCTTTAACTGAGCAAATATCGGGACGGCGATGCGGCCTATTTGTGGAATATGCATAAAAACTGTGCACGGGTAAAATGTGCTCACAATTTGAACCGGAAACTGTGCGCACATTTTTACGCGCTTATTCCGGCATGTTTTTACTTCAAATAATTGTGCTCACTTTTTCGAACGTTAAGTTTTGCCATGTGCACCGTAAAAGTACGATGAATAGGAAAATAAAGTCATAACGCAACCTTATTTTTTGTATAAGATCATTTATTTGTGTAAAATCGTGCAATCTGTATCAGTTACAACAATTGTAAACTTTTTGTAAAGTCTAGACATATGATCTATATGTATTTGAAACTTACTAAAATTGCTACTTGATCGTCGCAGATGTAACGTACCACCATTGGACAACCAAACGGCTTTTCCGGATTTGAACGAAACCACCATCCTGAACCTTACAACACCGGAAGATAGCACTTGCAAAAGGTAAAAAGGCAAGACTTTGGTCCTTAAAATGGGGAAGAAGTCTTACTTAATTAAAATAGCTTTTGTGTAATCTTGTTTGAAATGGAGACAAATTATAACTAGGTATATGTATTGAATTAATCTAGTCTATATTGTGCTCTAAATTTAAGCAAACTTGCTTGCAATGGAGACGAATTATTACCAGGTATGTATCGAATTCGCCGGCCAAGTTTTGCTCAAAATATCGAGTATCGGTATCGGAATAAATTGCAAATATCGGACATACTCAAACGTGATTAGGGGTGTTTCGATAATATTCAATCAGAGCTAATACCCTATGTCATGTAGAAACATATATATTCGTCCGATACTAAGCTTTAATTGATTTCGATCCAATGCAGTTATTTGTCTCAGTATTCGTTTTTGTTTTTATGTATTTTTTTAGTATAAAATCAATCCAAGCTAACTACAGTTCTCTCACTTAGGGAATATTAACCCAGTAGAGATGACGTTTCTTATTTTCAATGTTGATAATATTTGTCTGATATTGGCAATGACGTCATTCGTTATCGGATCGGTAGGTGTGAGGTATCACAATGAAATATAATATATGTGAATTTTCTCATTATGATCAACAATTCCGATGTTTCAAAGGCTTGTAGAATCGAAATTATTTTAAAAATATAATGATATTCGTAGGGTAAGAACCGGACAAAAAAAGGTTGATTATAAAGCTTGTGCAACCTGTCTGTCTACAATGACTTGTTTGCAATCAAGTGTTTATTTTAAAACCACTGGGTGTGCTTTCCAACAAACGAACAACTTTATGCACTTGTTTTATGACAAGGTACGGCTACAACTTGACAACATGCGATCAAAGCCTTTCGTGCGTTAACACCAGCGCTGATGCTATTCCGTGCGATCAGGGCTACTACTACGACAGGAGTTTATTCACAGAAACCGTAATCACAGAGGTAAGGGATTTATATAGTACAAGGGTGTTGGTGAGTTATGAAAGAATACCACAATGGCTTTTACTTCCACACATATTGGTAAATTTGAAGTGTGCATTGCATATGGAGTTACTCCATCAGGCAACATATTAATAGATGGAAGCTGGCTAACGCATTCTCGTTTTAATTATTAACCCTATTGAGGTCAGCTGGTATCTGCTGCCAAAACGTCGTTTTATAACTTTGTTTACACCAAACAAATATTTTCTAAATGTTGACCGATTTTCCATTCTCCTTGTGTTTTAGATGCTATTCTTGCGAACTGTACTTTTTCGATACACATACGACTTTCTTTTGCAGTAGTACGTTTGCTTTTGGCAAATTTTTTTTTGTATAACCTATAATCTTATTCATGAATATCTAAAGGCAAACTTTAGTGAACGTTATTTTAAAGGTTACAGGTCTTTGCGATTGGTCATATAATAAGACAAAACATTTATTTAACGATAGGCCGAAATCTACATCCCAGTTTTGTCCATTTTGTACGGGACGCCAAAGCAAGAGCCTTTCTAGTTTTGTATTCGCTCGTCTTTTTGATGTTTTCAGTTCGACTTGATTTGCGACAGAAGTTTTCTCAATCCGCTTTCAACCTCGATGTACTACGTTGGAGTCGTGTTTGGGTCGATCATTTTCGGCAACTTTGCTGACAAGTAAGTGAGATTAGGCAAGCATAAGGGTCACCGTATGTTCTTCTATCCTTGGTGCATAACATGAGGAACACCTAATGTGTTCTTTTAACACTCGAATTACAAAATTAGGTAAACCGTAATGTGAAAACAACATCACAGCCATTTATAAGCAGATTACTGTCAACAAAATGACTTTTTCTGTTGTTTACTCGTTGTTTATCAAGCGTATACACCAACAAGTTATTTACACACTCCAACAACAGTTATTTTAGCTAATAAGTTTAGCTTTTATAAAAGCAGCCTACTGTAAGCAAACTGACTTTTGGTATATATCACCATTGGAAAAACTAAGCTGAAATGCTCCAAAACGGTAAAATAGTTTTTGCAGGCACGTCGTTCCTTTTTACCAGGTAATCCCGTAGTTATACCCTTGAGTGTATTTAAAATAGGACTTTAGTTGAATATTTTTGCACGACATGTAACGATAACCTTGGGTTTCTAATTTAACTTGTTTTAGACGTTCCGTTATGACTCAACTCTGTTAAGTCATCTCAAAAAATTCCATGCCATTCGGTAAGAACGTTATTCTACTGTCAGCCCTCTCTATCGCACAATTTATCGTCGTAAAGATAGCGAAAGAACATATTAATTGCACAAGCCTGCATTTCTAAGAACAAACCGCAATTACCTCAGCCAAGTCGTTTTCTTTCTCACAAGTCGTTTTTTTCCTTACAGGTTCGGTCGCAAAATAACCTTGCTACTTAGCTACATTGGTGCCCTGGGTTCTATGCTGGGAATCGCATTCAGCGTCTCGGTTGAAATGTACATCGTTTTTCGAGCCCTCATCGCTGCATTTAACTACGGCCTTACCATTGGGACCTTTGTGTATAGTAAGTTTGCGTTGAGCTGATAATGGAAATGTTACTTTGGTTAGTAATATAACATTATATAGTTGACCTTGATTATTTATGATTAATTTATTAATTAAATTGTTTGTTTTTTTCGGTACAGTCAAGTTTCCTATTCTGTAAGCCTAAACAAATAGGTGTAAAATTTACGTCGCTTTCCTCAATGAAACTATCTGTGTACTTTTATAAATATATCTCACAGCGAAAAATTAAGTCCAAGAAGAATCATTAGAATAACAACATAGAATATCGTAGATATACTATAATTACACATACTTAATTAACTGTACTATTGTGATTAAAAAAACTTTCTCATAGCTTAATCAATACTAACATAGTCTAAAAATATCTCGGCTTTTTTATTTTACATAAAATCCAGCGTTCCAAAGTTATACCCCCACATATTTCTTACGGCCTGCGCTAACAACCTGTTGCTTTTAGTTATGGAGATATTCGGCAAAGAGTGGCGCACCATGGCTGGCATCGGTTACCAAATCTTCTTCGCACTCGGATACATGATTCTGGGAGGCTTGGCTTATGAGTGGAGGGACTGGCGCGCACTCACAGTGAGACATTTTCTAATTTCTACTGACAGTGTTGTTTATTGCAGTGTTTTTCAAACTTTTTGAGCCACGGAATACTTCATGCCAGTGTTTCTTCATTTTATTTTGACGCTGACCCTTTCAGTCGCGTGGACCATTGTCGGCATAATCATTTTTGAAATGACATCCTATATGTCATCAAACAAGTAGACTTACAAATCATGCAATTCTTGGTCCGAAAAATGTGAAACTGATGTCTAAATACATTTATGGGGAAGGCGCTATTCGATTTTTAACTTATACAGCCAGATTTGAATTTTATTTTCCTGTTCCTTTTATTGGCATTAAAAAAACAGCTTTCACATGCAACAATCTGACCCAATCTGTACACCTTGGTATGCTTTTTGTCAGTTTTGATCTGATATACCCTTTTGATGTGCAGTATACTCGGTTAAGCACTGGTAGCCAAGATTAGGAAAAAAAAACTGTTGTGACTTTTGTTTTTAAGATACGTTTAGGAAGTTACCATTCTCAGTACTTTGTGTATTGTAATTTTAAACCGAAAAACGGCATTTTAGGTGTAAACTATTGCCACCGGATGCCTATGGATGTTTATGAATAGGTCTTGCCATGCATTAGACTTTTTGTGTTGAGCTACATTTTTCAAAACACTTTATTACAGATTGCCAGTGCCGTGGTGACCCTTCCTTTTCTCATTTTCGGTCTAATTCTTCCCGAATCTCCGAGATGGCTCCTCACCACAGGAAAAGACGAAGATGGGAAGAAGGTGAGATCAAGTGAGCGTGATTTTTGTGACGTTCGTTCAATTCAATTCTTGATTAATTTACGGGGCGCGCAAAGAGATCTCCGTATTTGTCCAATTGCTTAGCTTACGTATAAATAAGCTGGTTTGAAGCTTGTTCATTTTATTAAATCTAATAGGCTGTATTGCAGGGTCTGCTAATTTACGTCTATTCACTTCCAACACACACCTTTGATGGTACTTTTGTTTGCGCGACATCGATAACAAAAATGGCTAGAGCTCTTCACCGGTGTGAATTGTGTTTCTCTCTGTGCCCAGATTATTCATTATTGCTATATTTTATATCCTCTGTGACACCTTGGTAGCGGTTAATAGGAGTCTTTTGTTTAAATGCGCGCCACACCCCGAGTTTAGGTAGTGTATGTTCGTTGCTTCACCTACCTTGTAAGGAATCATATTGCAGTGTTGTAAGGACTGAAGTCAACAACTCAATCACTTGACTTAAGTTCTGTTTTCAAATGACTTGACTTGGCTTGACTCAGGTATTTTAGGCAAATAACTTTAACTTAACTTAAGTCATCAAGGTAAAGGACATTAGTTAGAATTACGTAGTTCTTTTTTATATAGAATATATATGTTTACACATGAAACAATTACCTTGTATAATGTATATGTTGGGTTTTTACTTTAAAGTAAGCTATTGCTTGTAATATTCGGACAAGTTCAGTCATTTTTTAGGTTTAACGTTTTATTTCTTCAATAAATTCAATTGGAGTTGACTTGCTCTAATATTGACTAACTTGACTTGGGCAACTCATGACTTGAACTGAGACTTAACTGGTTGTTTTGACTTGGACTTAAGTTATTATACAAATAACTTGGCTGGGACTCCATTTCAAAATGACGTGTTTGCAACATTGTCATTTTGTTGAACTGCACAGGTTGTGAAGCTGATGGCAAAAATGAACAAAGTCAATATCACCGAAAGCGACTTCGACGAAGCTAAGAAAGTGGGCGAAGAAAATGCGGTATGCGGTAATACTTAATTAAATATAAAAACTTACTTTGAATGTCCAATTTATAGAAATTGTTTGGCTTGAATCAACTTTATATCAAACATTAAATGCTGTGACAACCGGTTGTTATTTTTAATTTAATAAATTTTAATTAATATTTTATAAATGCCATTTTTCCTAAGTTTGTTGTATTTTTTACTTTTTACACTATTTAAATTTAGTGTTTTACAAGTTATATTTTTTTACGTTTTGTTGTTTGATGTAAATAACAGTTATCGGAAGAATCTTCCAGAGTCTACACAACCCTCGATCTATATAAACCCAGTAGAATGCGCATCATATCGATCAAAATCCTGTTTAACTGGTAAGTGTGGGCTGCCATAAATAAAAATCGTTGGTAAATACAGTCAAAAAATTTAATTTAGTTAACCATTTTGACTTTTTGGCTTAACGGCACCCTTCAATTTTGGTCACTTCTGACTCCACCAGAAAATAAGAAGGTGTACTTGTTTCGAATTCTATACACGCCTACCGATTTAACGCTGTTGGATTGTCAACCGTTATTTCTTTAAGCAAGAGCCTTTGAGTTGACAGGATTGGCATTGGACGATGCTAGGACCATGCAAACTATCCGTTGTTATCAGAAAACTTAAATCCAGACCAATCTGAGGCAATAACCCCATTAATTCCTAAAATATTTTTGTTGTTTACTTTTTGTTATTCTAAAATTTAAACGGGGCAAAACCCGACCGAAGCTTGAAACTTCTTGGTGTATTTATAGTTTTTGCTGAAACGTCGAATTAAGTGCCATAACCTGGACTCTTGGACATAGGTGTTGTGCAAAAGTTACTCCAGCAATTTCAACCTGGCGCCCAAACTCTCTTTAGCGCGAAGAAGGCTAAGTTAAAAATTTTGAAAGTAAGGATCAAACAAAGTATTCCGAATGTTTTTTTAGGTTCGTCAACAGTTTTGTGTACTACGGGATATCGCTTAATGCCGGGAGTCTAGCAGGAGATATTTTCGTCAACAATACACTCAGTTAGTGTCATTATAGTGTTATACTGATATATGTCTAATCGCTTTCCTTGTTATTAAATGTTCGACTTAGTTTATTTAGAACGTATATTTTAGAACTGTATATTGCCTAATACGTGTAACTGCGAGCAACTTAAGGTTATTTCTATGGGTGCAATAAATCATTAAACTTGATTTATACGGTAGCCGTTTTGTTTGTTCACATTAAAGCAAACACACTTTTCTTTGTGAAATCATGACTTGCACCAGTAAAAGTACACAGAAGCAACTGATGTTATATCGTCACGTTTTTTCGGCACTCCGTTCGGTATTGTTTATTTAACCTACGCAAAGGTTAGCCATGAAGTAGTTAAAATGTTTGTTTTCGGCACAAAAGGTGATAAAAAACGTTTCATCTTGCTCCACTGTTGAAGCATTGAACTTAAATTTAAAATGCATTCTGTTGGTATAATTTAACCTGGTTTGCCTATGAACAACTTGATTGCCTTGTCATGATTGCATTTAAGGCCACTATGTTAAAGGTTAAAAAAAATAGGCCTTCCAATGTACTCAATTGTATTGTTCTTCCGGTAAAATTATCTCAAGGTACCAACGTTTGGACTACCTATTCGGGCAATCTTCTTCAGGGAAATACCGTTGCAACCAGGGCTGGGAAGCCACCGTAAAATAGCATTAGCTCCGGCTCCAGCTCCGGAGCCATCAGGCAATTATTAAATGGCTCCGGCTCCAGCTCCGGAGTCGTAAAACTCGATCCTTTGGCTCCGGCTCCAGCTCCGGAGTAGCAAAACACATATCCTTTGGCTCCGGCTCCAGCTCCGGAGCCATCAAACACACACCCAATGACTCCGGCTCCAGCTCCGGTGCCACCAGTCACTTATTCAATGGCAAGTTTTAAAAATTGCTTTTGGCTAACTAACGTTGGAGATGGAACAAAATATAATTTCTTAGCTTTAGCACCACAAATTGAAAAATGGCTCCAGTTCCACAAAAATAATAAAAAGAGTTCCGGCTTCGGCTCCGGCTCCAGCTCCACAAAAATAATATAAATGGCTCCGGCTCCGGCTCCACAAAAATAATAAAAATGGCTCTGGCTCCGGCTCCAGCTCCACAAAAATAATAACAATGGCTCCGGCTCCGGCTCAGGCTCTGGCTCCAGAGAAAATGCTTAGCTCCGGGCTCCGGGCTCCAGTTCCGGCTCCGGCTCCCCAGCCCTGGTTGCAACTATAGGCAAAAACCTATATATATATATCAGAGCAACCATATAAGAAAAAATGCAACGGACCACGTTCTAAATCACGATGCTATGAATGTACGACAGTATGTTGTTAATACCAATATTTTATTTCCGTTAGATGGCGTATTCGAGATAGCTTCGTACGTATTTTGCATCCTGGTTATGGACAGAGTTGGCAGGAGGTTGCTTTTGTCCGCAATGATGCTGGTTGCTGGAATAGGCTTGATCGCCAGCGCTGTGGTCAACGTGTTCGCCGGGGAAAATCAAGGTGTGTGCTGCATGTGGCTATATGCGGCCTTTACATGGAATCTGTTTACATTACAAATTCTGTAAAGAACAGTCCCTTTTATATTCACATGTATGATGTTTTTCTTCTTGCCAAACCTAATGTGTTTCAAAACCATTTTGTGCGGCCTTCATTGGGTGGATCTTTGCACAGCAAATTCTGTAAAGCACCGTACCTCTTTTATTCACTTATATGAGGTAGTATTTCTCGTCAAACCTAATGTGTTTCAAAATCATTTCTAGAAGTGATAAGCTATTTTCCCGTAATTTAAATATTCTTTTTTTACCACATGATATTAATACACGAGATCTTTAAACGCTGTTGTCTTTATGTTACTAACTGTGCTAGTTATAGTGTTTATAACAACCAGAGGACATTTTTATCATTTCACGCCATTTTTATCGTTTGCTCAAAGCCCCAAAAAGAAGGGTAATATAGGTTTTTAATTTTTATTAGAATCAATAATAGGATTTGACCTCAAGCGCCAGATGATAAATCGTATAGTAAGCTTTTTGTTACATTGGTTAACTTTTTAACCGTACCAATGTGGTGTTCTCATTATAAGTAGCCTTCAGATTTAAATTCAGGCAGCTGTTCTTTTAATCAATATTTTTAACTAAAACTATTTTACCCAAAAAAATGTAAAAAAAATCGTTTTTTATTTACACTTTTAACTATATCAATTACAGCAATTTCCTGTAAATAAAAGTATATATATTTTCAGGTCTTATTACTCTTGGCGTCGTGTTCGCATTTATCGCAAAGTTTGGCATCTCCGGTTCTTTCGCGGTCGTTTACAACTTTACCTCGGAACTTTATCCAACAGTTGTCAGGTCAGAAATTTACTGGACAGCTAAATACCAAAAAAATCAACAAATAAAAAAATGTTGACCTATAAAATTAATTTTTTTACAAATTTGGCAAATTTTGAACTAACATGTAAATTTTGAAAAAAATTGGCTCTTTGTTAAGTCATATTCGCCATTATTTTAATTTAATTCAGTCAATTATTATATTTTCGCGTTAAAATTTACGTAGTGAACTACAAAGAACATGGTTATATATTTTATTAATAGTATTAAACCGTGTTAAATCATTAACGAGATTTTGAATACAATTAAATATTTCATGATAACTAGGCCTGTTCGCTGAATATAAGTAGGCCTAGTCAAAAACATTATAAAGAGTTTTAGATTTAAAAAAAAAGAACATCGTACCTTTTAACATATTTAAAAAATTTTTCTTTATATGCATTTTATCGAAAATCGTTTAATATACATTTTACGGGATTCAAGGCGGTTTTATGTGAAACAAGAAAACTTTTTGGATAGGTGTTTAGAAGTTTTGATGCTATATACTGGACTCCTAACGATTATTCATTAACGTACCAAATATACTTTCAGGAGCAACAGCGTTGGGAACGCATCCCTTGGAGCCAGGGTAGGAGGGATTTTGGCTCCTTACGTCATCACGTTGCAAGACGTCACTTCCTGGCTACCGGGCGCCATTTTCGGTGGTTTTGGTAAGATGGAGAAATTAAATATGATCTATAATGTAATTACTTAAATAAAAGCTTTCTTTTACGCACAACTTTACCTGTTTTGAGTATGGTGCCAATTTATATTTTATGACCTTCCTGGTAAATTAATGTAGACTAAGAGTAAAATGACTTGGGTTGAAATATCAGTGATTTAACTTGGAGAATACTTGCTCTTGGGACTTAGATAACTGATGACTTAAACTAGGACTTGATTTGGTATTTTTTAGAAGGTTTGACTTGGACTTGAGGTATTAAACACATGAATTTACTGGGACATGCGAGTTTAAAAATTATAATAGTTTAACGTTTTATTTTTATGACAAGGACATGACTTGAAGTGGACTTGCTCTAATAATGACTTGACTGGGACTTGACTTGTTATTTATTCGAAAAGACTTGACTTGGACTTAAGTTATTTTACAAATAACTTGACTGGGCCTTGTTTACAACACTGGAACACCACATTGCGGCAGTTGCCTTGCGTGTAGCAATTATAGACTTACTATTTAATAAAACTACACTAAACTGTTTGACACAACACAAAACAGCTATCCTTGCTGGCGTTCTGTCGTTGACCTTTCCTGAAACAAACGGACAACCGATGATGGAAACCATTGAGCAGGCCGAGCACTTTTACAAGACCGGTACAGTCGTGCTGGAAGACAAGTAAGTTGCCTCTTTTTAACATTCGTTATGTGATGACAAGTGTAATATGGTGATTTTTAATACAGTCTGATTGTGTTTTATAATAAGGCCTTTTACACAGGTGGGTTTTCTCACATTTTTTAACTTCTATTTTGCTGCTTATGTTTACGTCTCGAAGAGTTCAACCTTATTTTTTGTTATTTAGATTACGCTATCCTAAAGTTACACTTTCAACATTATTTCTCAAGCAAGTCCACAAAATTAGTAGTAGGATCGTTTTGGTTGTGATTTATTTATTGTCAAATTTTATTATTACTGCTTGTAGTTCTTTAGCCATTGTAACCATACTACATAAACATAAAAAAGACATAAACTTAAAAAAAATTGTTTATATACCTTGATTAAGTTTTTCTGTCGAAATAAAGAGGTGGTAGTAAAAAAATTAGTTCAAACGTCTTATGTAAACTCCAGATTGTCGACAAGTGTATTTTTACATTTATTCACATAACTTATACTTACCAGCGGTGTTTTTTTATTCGCAGAGAGACAAAAGAAAACTTCGACGGATTTCAAAACGAAGCTTTCGAGGACGAATCAAAAGTGGCTTCGAAACTTTAATTATCGCATTTAGTGGAAAATGTTAAACATGTATTGTACATACTATTTGCACGCATTGCATCCATCTGTAGCGAAATTCAATAGTTCGTGTTCCGATATCAATAAGGCATAAAATACAGCAACGCGATACAATTCCCCAATGGTCAAATATTGCGAATTAATTGAATTCAAATGGCAAGGTCAAATATTTTTTTAGCATTCTAGCAAAATGTCTCTTTGGGGGGGTAATTGCCTTATTAATTCAGAATTTTCTGGTAATTTTTTTTAATTACTATGTCTTAGTCAAAACTTTTAATTTAGAAGACTGTATTTTATGAGCGTAGAATGTTCGCTGAAACGGTGTGCGTATGTTAAAATTTTAAGATAGATGTTGCATACTACATAACCGCTAAATTAAAAACGTTAAGCGCAAAAAGGTTCTTTTAACCAGATCAATTTGGCTGAAATTGCATCTTGGAAAGTGTCAGGGAATTTAGCCTAAGGTCACAGTAAAAGCCTATAAAACAATACTTTCCAGAAGCGCGATATATTTGATCGCTCATTTTCTTTAAAACGCAAATATGACTTATAAGTTCGCAAAACAACATTTTAGAAAGTTCCGTATAGGACGGACTGCGGATTCTCTCAAACCGGTCTAACACATCCCAAAAATTAGGTGTTCTTGCCACCTCCTGGATCCGAATTTGGTAAGCGATAGGAAACTGGTTCATTTCGTGGCCTAACCGGAAAAATGTAATTATGACCAAGCAATTACAGTATGCTTACTGTTCGTTGGTCACTTAGATTTATTTGATTAAACCCCAATGGTGCGGATTGCAATAATTCAACAGTGTTTCGCGGGCCACGAAAAGTAATGTCGCGGGCCACATGTAGGGCGTGGGTTTGGACCGCTCTGTCTTAGTTTAATACCGACATGATACCAGAACAACCGACGATCAGTCGGGTTACGATGTTACTATTATTTATCAAATATTAGTTTTGATCCAATAATTTTCTGCTGAGAATTAGGCAAATTTGTATAGATTAATTAAAAACCCGACTTAAATTTTTTCCGTTGTAAATCTTTGCATTTCCTGCCATTTTCGTCGACTAGCTTGACCAATGATAGGCAGTCAAGCTGCTATAGATGTTTTACCGCTGTGTAGTGAGTGATACTATTTATTTTGGTATAGACTTCCCGATTGTATTTCATAAACTAACTTTGCGACACTCGTACACGTGGCTAGTAAACTTTCCATTTGCTTTGCGAAGGTTTCGAGTTATCCTGCACGGCATTGAAAAAAATTTAAAATGCTTTAGAAATCTTAAGATGAGTTATTTTTTTTCGACGAGCGTAGGGATTCAAGATTAATTACAACTCCTGAGAAAAGTGTAGTCGCATATGTTTTGTTGAGTCTGTATATAGTTTGTTTTGATTTGAGATATACTGGTTGGTCTGCTGATTAGGCACGGAAACTCACTAGACGTCCACATTTATTTGGCGTTTGTGTCCGTTACGGTTGTAAACAATGTATTTTAAAGTGATTGTAATCCTAACAGCAAAATACTCTAGCAAAGCTAGCAATTCAGGTCAGACACATTAACCAGATCTTAAAAGATATATATACATTTCGCCAACTAAGGCATCGTCAGTATATCTGAATAAAAACAAACGCAACAGTATAAGAAAGAGTCAGAAACATTAAAGATTAAATAAAACAAAGTAAAATAACTAAAAAATAAAAAATAAAAGCTGTAATCCTAATTAAGTATTTTGCAAAATATCTTGAGTAACGTCCAAGTAAAGACCTACCTTTCAAAATGAAAAACAAAGAACAAGTCATTTATTAGTTACGCAAGTGAATTTCAAGTTATACCATAGAAAAACTTTTAAAATTAGTAGATGATTACAATTTAACCAATATTTTTCATTCTTAAACGAGAAGAATGCCCAGCATATTGACTTAAGTCGAGTTATAACTTAATTATAACGGACAAACTCTAAAAGTTGAAGATATTATCCCATTTTTTACTTAAAATTATTTTTCTAAATAACCTAAGTCAAGACGAAATTTTCTCAAAAATACTTCAGTCAAGTCGTGCCAGCAATGACTTACGTGCGCTTGAATCAAAAAAATAATACACAAAAAACAATTCATTGATACACAAAAAAATATTTTACGTCTAAAAGTTTTATTCTTAAACATGTTTGTAATAACACTACCTTTAGGAAGTAAGTCATTTCTGTAACAAACCTCAATCCAGGACCAGTTATTTCTCCAAATGACTTAGGTTGAGTCAGAATTTTGCTAGAAAGACTTTAGTCAAGTCAAGTTTTTGACAAAACAATGATTAAAGTGCTCTGCACCCAAGTAAATAGGATACTACACAGTAATTGACCCAAACCACTACAACACTGCTCATCTGGGAGGCTTTTTGTACAAGATTGAGTTGGTGTGTTTCAATCAATTTGCTTTAAGTAGCTGTGAAAAGACGACAGTCAAACTTTGAACTTGACAAAGTACTGCTAAAATGACACAGCACATTTTATATGTATTTAGGGGTGCGAGAAAAAGTCTGGCAAACTATTGATAGACGGCAAACACAAAACATTGAATTCAGGTTACAGCTCGGCGCAAAAACGTGCTCCTGGCTTCTTTCAGCTACTTTTAATATGTTTATTGTGGCCAAGAGCTGTCAGTGTGTATTCACTCGTGCACGAAAGACTCCTTTATCATGATATTCAATACGCTGTGAACTTAAAAAACCGTTGCCAAATTGCAAACCGTTGAGATGCGATTTCCGCTTTTTTCTGCTTTTAAGGTTTCTATTGTTCTTGGTTTTCGGTTATATAGCGGTATACATAAACTATTTGAGGTGTTCAAAAATAGTTGAAAACTGTTTGGAGAAGATGGTTGGCTGATTTGTAAAACTAACAAAGGCAATTCAAGAACAGGATTTTAAATGTGAAGTTAGTCCCAGGATTATCAAAGACTAATAGAATATCGTGGTAAAATATTTTTTTTGTATTGAAAATATCCGAAGCAGTCAACAATCCATGTAGTATACTCTTTAGCACTTGGTATTTCTTTAAGAATAAGCGCACAAAAACACAGGCCTAATATTGTTATATTGGCAGAAATAAAACGAATGCTACAGTAAAGAAACGGTAGAGAAAAGGTTTAAACCGGAGTTACAAAACATTTTGTAGCTTTTTGTTGGTGATTAGATATCTATTTGCTGGTGATTATGTCACGCTATAAAAAGCATTTGTGCAGCCGTCAAAAACGAAACCTTTAACAAAGATTTGCGCGAATCGATAACATTGCTGTAATGTAGCTTTTGTATTAAAAGTAACACCTCTCAACCTTAAACTCTTGAAACTGTGTGAAGTTATTCAGGTTACTTTGTTATGAGGTCACGTTAAGATATAGATTTCGGACGAGACGTTATGACGCTAATTTGTGACGTCACGGCATTACAAAACTTTGTAACGTCATCTATGAAATTATTTCATGGTCTCTAGCCTTACACAAACCAAAATTTTGGACCTGATCCTGTCAAAAGAAACTTAACTTGATGGAAATACATAGCCGAGAAGTATTTAATAAAAAAATCAGTTTGTTAATAATAATAATTTATTTTCCAACAGTTAATCCAGATAGAAAAACAAAACTGTGATGAGATTCGAACTCACGACCTCGACCATCCAGGTGTAGTCACACTATTGCCTGAAATCCGAGGTTCTATGAGTCGAATCCGTTATCGTTAGCCTGTGTGAGTTCTTAACCACTGCCCCTAGTTAACTAAAGCACACATGTATATCACAGTTTCAAGTGTATATTACTTTGAAGTTAAAATGATCAGCTTCGACTTTCTGCTGCAAAAGCTCGGCAGCATTGGCTTGGCGCAGATGGTGGCTCTTTTCATACTCAGCTACGGAGATATCATTGCTGGATTCAACTTTCTTGCCACCGTATTTATCGCCTACGCACCAAAATCAAGGTACAGTCGGGCCATTTTTTATGCTTAAAAAAACATTGATGCTCGCTTGTTCGATTTTAGCCAAGTGTGAATAACGATGTTGAACGTTCATCGTACTGTTGTAATGACTTAAGTCTAAGAATTAAGTCAAAGAAGTAAAAGACTTAAGTCAAATAAGTCAAATACTTAAGTGCAAGTCACTGTTTTCAATTACTTGCTTGATTTGAGTATGTGGGACAAAGTTACTTAACTTGGCTTAAGTAGACTCTAGAGAACAGACAGATAAATCAAGGGTAATACTAAATACTGTTATTTATAAATGTCGCAGATGTAACGTACCACCATTGGATAACCAAACAGCCTTTCCGAATTTGAACGAAACCACCATCCTGAACCTTACAACGCCAGATGGAAGCACCTGTAAAAGGTACAGGATATCTTCTTAACTTCATCAAGTTCTTTGGCAACTAGTTTGCAATAGAAATGGCAGACCAATTATATCGCTAAAAATCTCAGAAATTCTTGGATGAGAGACCATACCATACGCCAAGAGTATCGGCATCTCCACCTATAATGTTACCATTACAGTTATGTTTTAGTATCATACCAATATTCTTCTTAAGCACGTAAGTTAAATAAATTTAAAACAATAAGCTAAAACATTGAATAAATTGATACAGCAGTCTTTCATAAGTTGTTACCCAAGGCCCATGTCTGCAATGCCCTAATAAACCACTGTCCTTGCTCTGGTTCCTTTTGTTTGTACTGCTTGTAATGCTCTCATTGCTTTATCAAAAAAACGACAAAAATAGCATTTATTTCTGACAAGGTACGGCTACAACTTGACAACATGCGATCAAAGCCTTTCGTGCGTTAACACCAGCGCTGATGCTATTCCATGCGACCAGGGCTACTACTACGACAGGAGTATATTCACTCAAACAGTCATTACAGAGGTAAATAAATCATAATGATTTTAAGGTCTTATGTGACTCATCCGATAAAGGATACCTGAAAACGCAGTGTTGTAGAGTAATCATTTGGAAACAATTCAAGTCCTCAGTCCAAGCACTGTCGTTCTATTTTAAGTCCAAGTCAAGTTCAAGTCGAGTCCAAGTCAAGTCCGAGAAGTCCTAGTCAAGTCCAAGTTAAGTCCAAGTCCAGTCCATGTCGAGTCTAAGTTAAGTCCGAGTTAAGTCCAAGTCAAGTCCCAGTCGAGTCCAAGTCGAATCCCAGTCGAGTCCAAGTCGAGTCCCAGTCGAGTCCAAGTCAAGTTCAAGTCGAGTCCAAGTCAAGTCCGAGAAGTCCTAGTCAAGTCCAAGTTAAGTCCAAGTCGAATCCCAGTCGAGTCCAAGTCGAGTCCCAGTCGAGTCCAAGTCAAGTTCAAGTCGAGTCCAAGTCAAGTCCGAGAAGTCCTAGCCAAGTTCAAGTTAAGTCCAAGTCAAGTTCAAGTCGAGTCCAAGTCGAATCCCAGTCGAGTCCAAGTCGAGTCCCAGTCGAGTCCAAGTCAAGTTCAAGTCGAGTCCAAGTCGAATCCCAGTCGAGTCCAAGTCGAGTCCCAGTCGAGTCCAAGTCAAGTTCAAGTCGAGTCCAAGTCAAGTTCAAGTCGAGTCCAAGTCAAGTCCGAGAAGTCCTAGTCAAGTCCAAGTTAAGTCCAAGTCAAGTCCCAGTCGAGTCCAAGTCGAATCCCAGTCGAGTCCAAGTCGAGTCCCAGTCGAGTCCAAGTCAAGTTCAAGTCGAGTCCAAGTCGAATCCCAGTCGAGTCCAAGTCGAGTCCCAGTCGAGTCCAAGTCAAGTTCAAGTCGAGTCCAAGTCAAGTCCGAGAAGTCCTAGCCAAGTTCAAGTTAAGTCCAAGTCAAGTTCAAGTCGAGTCCAAGTCGAATCCCAGTCGAGTCCAAGTCGAGTCCCAGTCGAGTCCAAGTCAAGTTCAAGTCGAGTCCAAGTCAAGTCCGAGAAGTCCTAGTCAAGTCCAAGTTAAGTCCAAGTCGAATCCCAGTCGAGTCCAAGTCGAGTCCCAGTCGAGTCCAAGTCAAGTTCAAGTCGAGTCCAAGTCAAGTCCGAGAAGTCCTAGCCAAGTTCAAGTTAAGTCCAAGTCAAGTTCAAGTCGAGTCCAAGTCGAATCCCAGTCGAGTCCAAGTCGAGTCCCAGTCGAGTCCAAGTCAAGTTCAAGTCGAGTCCAAGTCGAATCCCAGTCGAGTCCAAGTCGAGTCCCAGTCGAGTCCAAGTCAAGTTCAAGTCGAGTCCAAGTCAAGTTCAAGTCGAGTCCAAGTCAAGTCCGAGAAGTCCTAGTCAAGTCCAAGTTAAGTCCAAGTCAAGTCCCAGTCGAGTCCAAGTCGAATCCCAGTCGAGTCCAAGTCAAGTTCAAGTCGAGTCCAAGTCGAATCCCAGTCGAGTCCAAGTCGAGTCCCAGTCGAGTCCAAGTCAAGTTCAAGTCGAGTCCAAGTCAAGTCCGAGAAGTCCTAGCCAAGTTCAAGTTAAGTCCAAGTCAAGTTCAAGTCGAGTCCAAGTCGAATCCCAGTCGAGTCCAAGTCGAGTCCCAGTCGAGTCCAAGTCAAGTTCAAGTCGAGTCCAAGTCAAGTTCAAGTCGAGTCCAAGTCAAGTCCGAGAAGTCCTAGTCAAGTCCAAGTTAAGTCCAAGTCGAGTCCAAGTCGAGTCCCAGTCGAGTCCAAGTCGAGTCCCAGTCGAGTCCAAGTCAAGTTCAAGTCGAGTCCAAGTCAAGTTCAAGTCGAGTCCAAGTCAAGTCCGAGAAGTCCTAGCCAAGTTCAAGTCGAGTCCCAGTCGAGTCCAAGTCGAATCCCAGTCGAGTCCAAGTCGAGTCCCAGTCGAGTCCAAGTCAAGTTCAAGTCGAGTCCAAGTCGAGTCCAAGTCGAGTCCCAGTCGAGTCCAAGTCAAGTTCAAGTCGAGTCCAAGTCAAGTTCAAGTCGAGTCCAAGTCAAGTTCAAGTCGAGTCCAAGTCAAGTCCGAGAAGTCCTAGCCAAGTTCAAGTCGAGTCCCAGTCGAGTCCAAGTCGAATCCCAGTCGAGTCCAAGTCGAGTCCCAGTCGAGTCCAAGTCAAGTTCAAGTCGAGTCCCAGTCGAGTCCAAGTCGAATCCCAGTCGAGTCCAAGTCGAGTCCCAGTCGAGTCCAAGTCAAGTTCAAGTCGAGTCCAAGTCGAGTCCAAGTCGAGTCCCAGTCGAGTCCAAGTCAAGTTCAAGTCGAGTCCAAGTCAAGTTCAAGTCGAGTCCAAGTCAAGTTCAAGTCGAGTCCAAGTCAAGTCCGAGAAGTCCTAGCCAAGTTCAAGTCGAGTCCAAGTCGAGTCCAAGTCGAGTCCAAGTCGAGTCCAAGTCAAGTTCAAGTCGAGTCCAAGTCAAGTTCAAGTCGAGTCCAAGTCAAGTCCGAGAAGTCCTAGCCAAGTTCAAGTCGAGTCCCAGTCGAGTCCAAGTCGAATCCCAGTCGAGTCCAAGTCGAGTCCCAGTCAAGTTCAAGTCGAGTCCAAGTCGAGTCCAAGTCGAGTCCCAGTCGAGTCCAAGTCAAGTTCAAGTCGAGTCCAAGTCAAGTTCAAGTCGAGTCCAAGTCAAGTCCGAGAAGTCCTAGCCAAGTTCAAGTCGAGTCCCAGTCGAGTCCAAGTCGAGTCCCAGTCGAGTCCAAGTCAAGTTCAAGTCGAGTCCAAGTCAAGTCCGAGAAGTCCTAGTCAAGTCCAAGTTAAGTCCAAGTCCAGTCCATGTCGAGTCTAAGTTAAGTCCGAGTCATTGCCATATTAAGACCCAGTCCAAGCACTGTCGTTTCATTTTAAGTATGATTCAAGTGTGAATTAAGAATTATGTCCGAGTCGAGTCCAAGTCATGTCCAAGTCGAAGTCAAGTTCTGGTCGAGTTCATTAACAATGTTAACTTGCTATTTATTTTTATATATAATAAATCCTGTTATGACGTTGCTTACATGGATCTGCAGATCACCTTGATTAATCAAATCAAATATGGAAAAATTCAACCGGGTTGAACTGCATTCCAATAGGTTGTTGCAATTTATACTTTTATTGTTGCAATTTATACATTTATACTTTTAAATTTGCTCGTGTGTTATGATGCTTTCAGTTCGACTTGATTTGCGACAGAAGTTTTCTTAATCCGCTTTCGACTTCGATGTACTACGTTGGAGTGGTCCTGGGGTCCCTTGTCTTTGGAAACTTTTGTGATAAGTAAGTTAGATTTCTATGCATAGGATGCGGTTGTTATTTTGTTGTCAGCATAACAAGTGTCATATACTTAGAGGTGTTTTTCGCAAAAATTAAATTAACGTGATTATATCAGTATTGTAAAGATGTCCTTTGAAATGATTTAAGTCTTAGTTAAGTGATTTGTTAATTAAGCAAGTACAAAGCAAACCATTTTTTGAAACATGAAGTCAAGGCCTAGAATAAATTATTGACTTGGCATGACAGGCTAAGTCAAGTCATTAGTAATGAAAATTAATGTTCTAAACTAAGCTATAAATTTTGGTCTATAAAACTCCGGACATCGCAAGTTTTTTCACCAAACGAAAAGAAAAAGCAGCAATACCGGATTGATTTAAAAATAGGAAACTATTCAGGCATGATTTTAAAACCAATGTATTATTTAGATTTTAGAATCACCTATATGTAAAATAAATTCCCACTGCCTTTCTAGGCGTAAACTGGAAATGAATCCATCCAAGTCCTGTTTTCTTCCACACAGGTTCGGTCGCAAAATAACTTTGCTTGTATGCCACATCTGCACACTGGGTTCCATGATGGGACTTGCCTTCAGCACCTCGGTCGAAATGTACATCGTGTTTCGAGCTATTGTCGCTGCCTTCACCTATGGCATTACTATCGGCACATTTGTCTACAGTAAGATCGTTATAATGGAGCTACGTTTTTTAGTGTAAAGTGGGTTAGTGCAATTGTATGGGATCTAACTTTGGCCACAGTAAATTAGCTTCCCTTTTTAGTTGAAAGCTAGTTTACATTACGATTTGTTATCTCTCTCTTTTTTCCCGTGCATTTAACGGAAGAACATCATTGTGCTTAATAACAGTGTTTCTTAATCAGGTGAATGGTTCACCCCAGGGTGATTAAACTTTTTGCAGGGGTGAACCAACCAAAAGGGGTGAATAAGGGTGAACCGTCAGAAATGGATGATAGCTTGCGAGCAGGGTGGATATTCCGGGTGTGCTGTCATATATAGACGAGATAGTTTTATCATATCATGAGACAACGGTTAATGAAATCTGGAGATAGATGCTAGGGGTGAACAAAACTAAAAAAGAAGAAGCACTGCTTTATAACGTAGTACAAATATTTGCCTATTGACTAAAAAATACATTCCGCTATTCAAGAAATGGGTTTGTCAAAATGAAAAAAGTAAATCAAAGTATAAGATTAAATCCAAACCTATAATTTAAATGTTTAAAGCTGTATTGTATAGATACTGAAATTACAGAATTTTTAGTCTGAGCTTTAACCATAGTTATATAATAGCTATAAAATATGCTACATATATACTAAATCAACACTACGTTTTATCCATTCTTATCACTAAACCCTAGGCTACTGCTTGTTACAGTAATGGAGATTTTCGGCAAAGAGTGGCGCACCATGGCTGGTATGGTTTATCAGATCTTCTTCGCTATTGGATACATGATTCTCGGAGGATTGTCCTACCAGTGGAGGGACTGGCACGCACTAACGGTAAGATGCTTCGCAATAAGAATATAAACAGAGCCTGCTGTTCTATGCGGTATAAAAACTACTATTGTTGGCATGTTGTGGGCCTACCCCAGGGAACGGTCCAGATATGCAGGTGGGCGTACCCCCAATTGCATTGTTAGATTATTTTAACTGTATGCAAATGCATGTTTGGTGCACTCGGCGTGATCTAAATATCAATTATGTTTATATTATGTCATTTCGATTGAATCGTTTTAGCCCAAATGAATGTGTTTGCTAACTTAAAAATGAAAACGCATTTTTGGCTTTTCGAGAATCGATAACATCTTTGTAATGTAGATTTTGTACTGGAATGTAACACTTTCCAAAATCAAGCCTAAAACGTTAAAAAAACAAAGGTACTGTTTTGCGGTCTTGTTATTCATGGTATCACGTTTTTATGTAAGTTTGTAACTTCACATTATGACGTAACTTTGTAACTCTAAATACAGCCACGAACCCCAAATCAAAACTACCTACCTGGCCTATTATATATATTGGTGGTATATGCTTTCCAAATTCTTGCCTAAAGATAACGCAAGGTATTAAAATGTTTCTCTTCACTTTTGCGTTTCTCTTCACATTGTCATGAGTCACTTTGTCAGTGATTCATTTCAGCAAATGAAAAAAAAAGCGTGATGGAGTTTTACAAAGCGATACTAATTGTTACGGGGACAGATCCTATTCCTGCTCTAACGACCAGCCGATAAAGCAGTTAGCGTGATCTTTCGAACTGTGGGGCACACAATGCAACTTTACCGAAAATTGACACATACAAATCTATCTGTTTTTTTTTATGAGAAGAGAACCTCTAAAAACTTGTTGGATTAACTTAAGAATAAAGGCGTATGTAATTTAACTGTTGGAATTTCAACTTTTTTATTTTTTCAGATTGCCAGCGCCGTTGCAACCCTTCCTTTTCTTGTCTTTGCTCTAGTTCTTCCCGAATCTCCAAGATGGCTTCTAACTAAAGGAAGGGATAAAGAAGGCAAAAAGGTGGGATACTGTTCGTGCGATAATATTGGTCGTTGCTGTTAACTCAGACGTAATAAGAAACATCTTTGAAATTAATAACTCGCTGGAGCCAGGATGGTCAGAATGACTTTCCACAACCGTAGTTGATCATTTTGAAATAAGAAGGTCATACCTAAGCTAGCGCTTATTGATTTTAAGGCGGTTTCCGCTATATAAGGCTGATAGACGTAGTGAATTGTGTTTTTTAGTGCAAATACTTCGAAACATCAAGTGTTAAGCCCGCGGCCGTTTGCAAATATTTTCATTCTGGCTGTGGATTTCCCACCTTTTTAAAATTGCCAACGATTTTTAAAATTAGCCCAATGTTACAATAATATTTAAGTCAAAAGTTGCATTTTTAATATGCGTGTTTTTAGCGTGTGTTTATTTTCTATGATTCGTTCTAGGCTTTGTATTGCTAAACTGCAGGTGGTGGAGCTGATGGCCAAACTGAACAAAGTCAATATCACCGAAAGCGACTTCGACGAAGCTAAGAAAGTGGGCGAAGAAAATGCGGTATGCAAAAATTTCGACGATTGTCAAATCTAGTGAAGATTTTGACAGCAAACGTATATTCTCTAAGCGTTAAAGATGCAACCACCAGTTAAAAGAACTAAATCTGGTTTTGTGAGAAAAATAACACTTTAATTTTAATTGTAAAATTTAAATTTAAATTTTCCAAAAGATTTTTTTTTTTAATTTTACTTTTTAAATTTGATTTGGTTTTCAAGTTGCAACTTAACTTTTTAACCTTTTGATGTGTTCAACAGTTGTCGGAAGACACTTCGAGGGTCTACACAACCCTTGATCTATATAGGACAACTGGAATGCGCATCATATCTCTTAAAGTTTTGTTCAGCTGGTAAGTCAATAGAGTATAATAGACGATTAAAAAACCTATCCATTGTGTTATATCAACCAAGATATGTCCAGATACCTGCTTGAGCTATCTTTTTTAAAAAGCAATTTTGAAGTTTTGCAGCTCTTGTTTTACCTAAACGAGCACTACAGATTTGGTCAAAAATATCCCCAGTCCGACTCCCGAGTCTGAAGACCAACTCCGTATAAGTGTGCGATTTCCTTAATTTCCTTAAGCCCCGAGTCCGGCTTCGACTCGACATGCTTTTTTTTACCTATTTACCTAATTGAACTAGGGTGGATATACAGAAACCCACTCATAAGGGTGTGCTATAGTCCAACCAGCCACGATATATGGTTGGAAAACATTCGACCATATGCTATTTCACCTTTTTCTTTTACACTTTGCAGCTTTATCAGTTGCGAAATTTGGTACTGCACATGCACACATCAAAAAAAAAAAAAAAAAAACTGAACATGGAACAAAATAGTGCTTTTATCACCTGAAATGTGGCCATTAATGCTGTACATGGCTATAGGCTTAAGTGCAATTAAGTTGTTTCGGTAAAATGACAAAATCCTTATTACTGGTGTAATTCTAGAAAATGTCAATCCGGCGGATATATATTAATTCAAATGTAGGGCATATGTCTCACTAAGCCCGGAAAAGATTGTATTATTTTTGGTTATGTAAGGTCGAAGGACTTTACAAGTATTCCGACTGTGTTTTTAGGTTCGTCAGCAGTTTCGTGTACTACGGGATATCGCTTAATGCTGGAAGTCTAGCAGGAGATATCTTCGTCAACAATACACTCAGTAAGTGTGACTAGCGTTACGCAGAATTATGTGACGTTGCTTTTTATGTGACGTTGTTGAATTATGTGACGTTGTTGTTGCTTTTAGTGTTTGACTCTGTCGTAACCTACGCGATTTAAGTCATTGATTAAAATTAACAGCAGTCATGGTTGGTGTTCACCATTTTTTTAAATTCTTAATTGCGTCGAGAGGTATTTGGCACTCCTTAAAAATCTGATTAATGCTGTTAGTGGAAAGCCTTTTGATATAACCCTTTGTGTACAATTAGAATACAATAAATCGAGCATAATATTTCCTACATATGTGATGCTACAGTCCCATTTATATTGACATACCACTAATACGTTAAACAAAAATTCTAGTAAGGGTGTCGTAATATGTTATTATTTCAGTGACGTGCCGTTAAAAAGTTCTGAACCTCTGGTCCGGAAGAACACGTTAGTGTTTGCGCAAAAATAGTTACTGTATAATTTCAAAAAATTAATAAAATTCTGTATTTTTAAACGGTTTGACATCTAAGAATGTGACTGCAGTTTTTGCCATTGCCACTGAGCCGACTATTATACATATATATGAATCCACAAACTTGATTGATTGTCCGAATCGCTAAAGCAAACATTGACTTGCCCAATAGAGTACACATGCAGCAGTTGACTGATGATTAGGTCAAGTTCGGTGTATTTTAGGCACACGTTTCGCTATTGTTTATTTAAACCTAAGTTTAAATATTTACTTTTCCCAAGTGCCGCTTCAAATCACAATAAAATCTTTGCAAATTTTCAACTTATATAACTCTCTATTTGATGTGAATTTTTTACTCCCAAATTGTTTTAACCGATGAAATTCCTGAAGTCTACATGTTACGTCATCACTTTGCCATGACATCATTCTGTAAACCTGAGATGTTAAATTAGCATCCCACCTGTATTGATAAGGCGACTCAGTATCATTCGTTAAAAACAACTTTGATAATAATCGCTAAAAATTGTTTATTGCTATTATAGTTTTCGGATACTTGACATTTGGTCCAAAAGCAATACCGGATCGTTTGGACAAAAATATCACAATCCGATTCGATAGCACATTATGTCAATACTCTACACAAAAAAGCAAAATAGATGGAATTAAAACGTTGAAAAATGTTTTTTTTTCCTAGTTTTATGGGCAGAAATTGGACTTAGCGTTACAAATTACTACTATCCAGTTGTCCTAAATTTTTCTCTTTTTTTCATATAAATTTTTCTTTTAAAGTAGATTCGCTGCTTTGGATCGCAAGTTCTGGCTAAAATTCCTATATTAGTTTAACATAGGATCGGTACTGAAACTATCCCAGTATCGGACGAGTGCCGATATTAGCACTTTCTATCGGGTATTGACTCCGATCGGTTATTGTCGTTTATCCGTAATTGCTATATTACACTGTCTCGTAAAATCCAAATATTTTATTTCCGCTAGACGGCGTGTTCGAAATATTTTCGTACGTATTCTGCATCTTGGTAATGGACAGAGTTGGCAGGAGGTTGCTTTTGGCCGCAATGTTTCTGGTTGCTGGACTAGGCCTGATCGCCAGCGCTGTGGTCAACGTGTACGCCGGAGAAGAACAAGGTTTGTTTTGAATGTGTAAGTTTTAATAAATAATAAAATATATTTACTCAATATGCCCATTTTCAGGCCTTATTACTCTTGGTGTCGTATTTGCATTTATCGCAAAGTTTGGAATCTCGGGATCTTTTGGGATCATTTACAACTTCACCTCGGAGCTTTATCCAACAGTTGTCAGGTAAACAATAAATTACTATATAAAAAATATAACTGTAAATTAAACTTAAAACAATTCTATTATAAAAGTTGACGCCAATTTTCTCTTATATTGTTGTTTAATTTTCTTTTCAGTTTAAGCTTGTTGGTATATGCAATAAACAAATATTTTTTTTGTGGCCTATTAGTTACTTATCTGTTTATATCTTTTATACTGTATTGACAAAATTATTTATTTTTTATAGTTTTGATATTTTGTTGAATTTTAACATTATAATGAGCGAGCACTTTTATATAGACTGTTTTTAACAGACATTCAAGAAAATCTTTTGTATGACACTTAACTGATTTTTGCGTAAAAATTTTTAAGGTATTTTAATGGTTTTATATTCAATGTTTTTATCAATGTACCAAACATACTTTTAGGAGCAACAGTGTTGGGAACGCATCCCTTGGAGCCAGGGTAGGAGGAATTTTGGCTCCTTACGTCATCACGTTGCAAGACGTCACTTCCTGGCTACCCGGCGCCATTTTCGGCGGTTTTGGTAAGATAGAAATATAATAGGCTACACTGTTTTAAATGTAATATATTTAAATATATATTTTTTGGATAAGAAACTAGCCGTTTTCGTTTAGTACCTTTATTAATATACCTTAAAATATGTACATTTGTAAATACTATAACTTGTAAAGGATAGTTGTTCAATACTCACAACTTGGTCTAGCAAGTATAGCTTTGTTTGTTGTTTTCTATTGAAACCTCACATTGTCCAATAAACAAGACAAACAAGTGCTCAACAAAGTGAAATTATCGTAAACGATATATCTGCCATACTCATAACTTGTCGGCCTAAGCTTCGTTGTTTTCAACTGAACCTAGTGTTTCGTAATAAACAAGACAGACAAGAGCTTACTAATGTAAAATTATCGGAGAGGAGTGTAGCATCATTTTTATGTCCACAACTTTGCTCATAGTCACTACAATGTCAGCGATTGTTGAATAACCTGTATGATCCACCTGCGTTTTACATAAAGGTGTTGAGACACAGCAATTAATAAGCAACACTTGTAATTCCAATGTCCGCCAGAATGCGAACCGTAGGCTTGGCATATGTTGGTGACATACCAACACACACGCGTTTGGAAGTCACATTGCATAAATGCAAACTGATTATGGATTAAGAAGTATCAAAATTAATGACAGAAGGTCGCCTGGTCATTGTTTAATGAAAATAACTCATAGTTTAACCTTGAATTTGGGTAGACTATGAACGGATCTGTAATGCAGCTTGATAATGAATTGCAAAGCCAAGGTAGAGCATATTTACATTAACTAAAGATGATACAAGCTCGTATCGAAACGTCTTAATCAAAATTATGTCGATACACACCTTTTTGGCTTTGTAATTCATTATCAACCTTAAATTTGTTGAAATGAAACACCATTAATTGATGAATAATTGCCTCAGCTATCTTTGCTGGCGTTCTATCGTTGACCTTGCCTGAAACAAACGGACAACCGATGATAGAGACCATTGAACAAGCCGAGCACTTCTACAAGACTGGAATAGTCGTGCTGGAAGACAAGTAAGTTGACTACCTATGATCGTGTTGTTTTCTCAATGGTGCAGTCAGCCGTCGAGTTGTGTGGTCTTTGACGTACACTGTGATGCAGTGGCCTTGTTTTAGAAATGTCATCGAAATCAGTCAGTTTGATCAGGATTGTTGTGCAAGCAAGTCCGGGCTAGAAAAAAAATAGTCTGCAGTGAGGTTTGAGCTCAAGACCTCCGGCAAAACTGGGACCACCGCTCTTACAGCTGAGCTACCCAGGCTCGGAGAGGAGCACGCCGAGAAACAACCATTGCCTGCCGCTTCCACTCCGTACATGCAACCTCAATTGAAGGGGATCAACAGCCCGTATTTGTGCTGGATATATTGTTTATAAGTACTTTTAATTTGCTGTAAGAGACAGTTTAACATTTTTTAGCAAGGTTTCCTTAACTGGGGGCTGTTGCCAACCTTTTGGGGGGGAAATCTAGTTTTACTAGGCGGAAACAAGTATTAGTTATTCATAATTCCTTCACTGTTCCTAAGTTCAACTCATATTTGTGCTGTTCTATAATTCCGTTTTGTAAAACGTGACCAGAGCCTATGGTAGGGTGATGAAACCGACGTAATGTTGAAAACCATTGGCTCTAGCTATAGTTAAAATACGTTATTTTTAACGAAAATAAATAATCGTACAGCATTGACTTATATAAGAAAATACATTGTCGTCGAAACTAGACGATACCTAGGCAGGGCTGCGGGTCGTAGTTGAACTCGGGACTCGGGACTCGAATAATAGTACGAAACAATACCCGACTACCGAAGTAAGTTTTGAAACTGATAAGGTCACAAACTAAATGCTAAAGGTAAGATGGAATATGTCGAAGTATAATGGGTGAAACTACAAACTCTAAAGTTGGAGCCAAATAAGTAACTCGACGAAATCGCACATTAGGCCGAAGTCATGCTCGGGGTATTTTTAACCGAATCCTCAGCCTTAAGCCTTAGTGGCAGCACAGTATTATTTGTCATCGTATCTATGTATTTATCACTTTTCAGCTCTGGGTTTTATTTGCAGAGCAACGAAAGAAAACGTCTATGGAAATCATAACGAAGGTTTTGAGGAAGACTTAAATGTGGCTTCGAAGCTTTAAATATTACCGGTCCTCTGTTAAACATGTACATACCATTAGCACACATTGCATCCAGCAGTAATAATATCCCCAAAACTTTGTATATTTTTCCAAAAGCAATACTTGATATTCCTGGCTGTTAAATACCACAGTAGCCTATACGTCGCGATACAAAGTGTCTCCATAACTATGGTCAAATTGGCAAAACTATTAATAGCAAAAGTATAAAATCAAATTCCATTTAAAAAAAATAAATTATAAAGCTAGATGAACCCAAACTTAGGCTGAAATGGTTATGCATTAAGTATGTGTCTGAGCGGTAGTTTCGAACGAGTTTCGATCATGCAAAATGGCATCCAGCAGTGTTGTGAACAAATCATTTTGAAATGACTTCAGTCCAAGTCAACTCATTTGTGAAAATAGGCATTTATCAAGTTGTGGGGAGCATTGACCCAAAGGTTAAGACAACAATACGTAAAAAATTCGCAAAAAAAATGTAAAATGTTTTTTTTTTTTGCATTTTAAGGATTTACGTTACCGATGTGTGTTACTTTCAGCATATTGCAAAGACGATATAAATCGAAAAAAACACACAACATGGAATTTACTAAATTAGGTTCACAAAATGTGAATCTGTTTATTTTAGAATTTGAAACACCGTCGGTATTTCGTTCTTATTTTAAAGACGGAATACTTTTGACCTAAGCGCAAACAAAATTAGACCAAGTTTGTTAAACTTTCGTTGGAGAGAGTGCCACAGTGTAGAGAACTTTTGTTTGTAAAGATGCAAAACAAAATCGCGTGAAACATACGAGAAAGGGATAAGAGATTCGCGCGAAGCGCAAAATCAATTTCCGTTTTAGCATTTTAAACAGTTTAAAAATAGAGTTTCGCGATGTCATGACTAGAACCGCACCTAGAAAAAGTGTTTACGATTAAACCAAACATGTAGAAACTAGCCCTTGTTTTCGCTTAGCCTAAGTATTTTAAGGAAAATAAGCCGCGGGCCGGATTAAACTGCTTGGCGGGCCAATTCGACCCACGGGCCGTATGTTGCCTAGGTATGTCATAGAGCCTGTTATCGTTATCGTTACTGCGAAAATACCACAACAGCAAAGCACAAAAGAAAAGTGAAATCTGCAGCTATCATATTGATTGCTGAATATCTCAAGTTTAGGTGGCAACTCAATATCTTAGCCCTAACTATTTTGCTACTGAACTCGAATTTGTATTTACAAAAAAATGTCTATTAAGCCATACTTTGTCAAGCTCCAAGTTATTTTGTTTGATGTTAAGAAATATGTGGCATTCTAAGCGCCATAATTTGGTAAAAAACAGTTTTATCAGGTTTGTAGAGCTCTTCTGGCAAATGCAGTTTGTTTAAACTACATTTGCCAGAAGAGCTCTACAAACCTGATATTATGCCTGGTAGCAATAGCTTATATAAACAGTTTTATGTCATCACGAATTGCAGAACTATTTGTAGTCGAATAAGATTTTTTAAGTGTTGTTACGTGTTTATCAACACTTAAACACCTAAATTAATTAATTGCCATAAGCCAAATCTTAGAGTTCATTAAGTTTTTTTACGATGCGATAAATAGGGTTTTAGATTACGCGTTTCAGTTTTTGTTTGCCAAATATGTTCTTCAGTTACATAATATCATATTTGATGATGTAAAGTTTTCCGTATTGTTGTGTGTAAAATTCCTGAGTTTTCCTGCTTCAGTTCGCCTCGTTAAAAACTTGACATGTAACCTTTAATCTCGTAATCTATAACTGTCAGTCTTGGTGTTCTCACGTTCTGCAAAACAAGCCACTCGTTTTGCTGGCGTCTGACTCCCGCTGCTATTGGCCTTAGAATGGCCGCTGTAATGCCTAGCCATGATTTCGGAGTGCCGGCCAGTCTTATTGGCCAAATATGACGTAACTTTCGTGTTCTTTTTCTTCCAACGTATTGGCTATATACATGTCGTTTCTTAGCGGCTTTGGGCTTTTCTCTAGAGAAGTCTTTTGCGCAGTCTTAGCCGACATTCGCTGCAATAGGCGGTGGCTGTTTGTCTCACATTAACTTGAAAATTAATATACGTTCACTAATGCTATTTGATAACGTTTTACTGCACATTGTAACAATATACTTTTAATTGAAATTTCAGTTGTGGTTATGACAGGATAGCATATCTGACCAGAAACCTTCGCAAACAACAAGAACTCGCGCGGTTGCGTCCCTCCGGGCAACTGTATGGGGTCAGGGGCCAGGCCCCAGTGTGCAGGTCGCGGCGGGGCGTATAACGTTTTTAGGTGGCGCAACACGTGTCATAGTTGGTTTTGCGCTCTATAGTGATGCAAGTTATGTTTGAATAAGGAAATGTTTTAAAATCCATTGGCCATTAACTGGAGTGATATACTGATTGTTCTGTTGATGAGTTACAGGAGCTCATAGAGACATAGAGTCTCCACAATTTAATAGCGACAATTGCTGCTTAGTGGTATCTTAAGGTGTAGCAAAGGGCAAGAGTGTGATTGCAAGTAAACAATTGGACGCCAGAAAAGACTATATCCTTGGGTGGGATAGTTAAGCTATAAGTTACTATTAATTTCTAGTGTTTTTTGTGGTGTACTTCGAAAACACTTATTTTTTTTGACTGTTTCCAAATTTAGGCAACTTTAGGCGAAGCAACCTAAAGCTTCGGTAAATTCATTTTAAACAAAATATAAAATATACTTCGAAATATATTTATTTACTTTGTAGAAACAAAATATACACTGGGATTCTTTGTAAATTCTTAGGGTGACATTTCGAAAAATTAAAACAAACATCGTAAAAACGTCAATGAGCAGCCATTCTGTGTATTTCACAAATAGGCTAGAATATTTAACTTTTTCGTAATTGATTTGCTAAGTTCTTTTTCGAATGTAACAGGACAAAACAAAATATGTCGACGTATGGATAGCAAATACATTTTAAATTATTTTGCACTAATTTAAAAAAAAACTGACCTGACTTTACTGTAATTTAACTAATATGTGTATTGTAAGATCTAGGTAATTACAATTAAAAATCTTAACTAAAATTTTATCATTAACTAAAATTTGTCATTTGCAAACAAAGGTTCGTTAAAATATTGTTGTTTAAGTTCACAGTTTGGCGGATTTAACAGCAGTTGCGTCTTCTTCGAATGCTGAATTGTTATTTCCGCTTAACTCCGAACTCCAGTTGTCCAATTCACTGAATGACATAGAAAAATTACATTACAGTTGTTCCTAGGGATATTTTATTAGGGATATTTGTTATTGTTGTGTTGTTGAAACAGCGTCTGGTAACTCCATTTGTAATGAGCTAAGTTCACTAAAGTTTTTAATTAACCTGACTTGACTCAAATCTTCTGTGCAAATGAGTGGACTAAAATGCACTTATGTCATTGTTTTTAATAACTTAACGTTTCTTGACTTGAGCAAATTTAAAATTATTGAATTGAAGTTAAGTGTTTAATTCAAATGTATTGTTGGTAATGTTTTTTTAAGACATTTAATTGCGATTCTTCTGACCTGACTTAAAACTGCCGTTCAATCTATGCAATGGCTTGAACATGGCTAAAGGGAGAATTAAACCATGGAAATGTTATTTGTTTAAAAAATATTTGACTTTGATTTAGGTTGTTTTGCAAATGACTTGCTCTGGGTTGTTTCATTGGAAAGTGTAATGCTTATCTAACAAGTTACATTGAGTCACACAAGTATTGCGTCAGAAATTTGTTTACGTTGCTTAATGAAAACTTAACACTTAAAATATAAAGTAAGTCTCAAGGCGAAGTTGCCGAAATAACCCTAACGCTAGAGTACGTTCTCTGATTGCCAAAAAAATTAAAAAAATGACATATCGCGCGGCCAGATTGGACTGTGAAAATATTTTTTTTTTGTCACAAGTTTTTTTTACTTACCCTGACTTCTGGTTGACGTCGATCACTCTACCAGTCTTGTAAAACACTTCGGCTTGATCGATGGTTTCCATCATCGGTTGTTTGTTGGTCTCGCGGAAACTCAGAGACAGCAAACCGGCGACGACAGCTGAGAATTTTTCGACAAATATTGAAAGCGACACCTTTTATATGGTGTTACAAAACTGCTCACTATTTACAACTATACCTTTAAATTTTGTAGGCCACGCTTCGCGATTTTGTTTGTTATTCTCACGTCTGGGCTTTGCTCATGTTTCTTCTGTGTTACCTCAATTTTGTATTGTGAAATTAGTTCGAGCTTAGGTCTTTGTTTATTACACTGTGTCTTAAATCTGCGGACAATAACCCACCCCCCTACCAAAAGTGAAAATTTGTAAGTTATAAAGGGCATTTTTTTGTTTAAATGGTTGTTTATTCATTAATTGACACCCGGTTATATAAAAGGGTGTAATTTCAAAAAAGGGGAAAAAGGTAATTGTATTTACCAACAAAAATACTTCAAAAAGGAGTTAAAAATTTACCAAGATTTGCTATTTTTTGACATGCGGTTTTCAGCAAGCAACCTCTTTTCCTTTAATATATAAACTGTTGCTACCAGGCATGGTAATATCAATCAAAAACAGCTCCTCAGGTAATTTTTCCTTTACTCTTTTCCTTTACTTACCCATGGCGCCGAAAATAACGTTTGGCAGCCACGTGGTGGTGTCCTGGAGCGTGATGACGTAGGGGGCAATAATTCCACCGATTCGAGCTGCGAAGGAACCGGTGCCGACTCCGTTGCTCCTGAGAAGAAGGCAAAGTGTTTGTAAAACGACCTCGGGCTTGTGCAGACGGAATTGTCTACACCCGTGGTCTTGTTTTAGGCATGCTTTAGAGCAGTGCTCTTCAAACATTTTCGGTTTGGTGAACTCTTAAAGTTGTTGTGACAAACTTATGCACCCTGTTTCCTTAAAATAAACTGAGGTAAAAGGCGATATGAAAAATCATTATGCATATCAATGTCATCATGTCAATTAAACCAAGCGGAGCTGCCGAAGTTTTACACATTGAAGGTGAGAGTTTGATTATGGCTGCAGGCTGCTTGCGAGTAATATTGCATGTCACAAAACAGCGTTTAAACGTTACACAGGAATACAACTTGCACCTCGAAAGTAAGTCAAAAAAGAAGAAAAAGGAGGAAAAAGTTAGTTCACAAGGCTTACAGCACCATGGTCTTTTAGGAATCGGTTATTACCGGCAAATACGATGTAACATTAATGGTTCATTAGAAGTTTGTTATGTGCCCTTGTATACATTTTCGTACTAGTGCACCTCATGAATATTTTGGTGCACTCTAGGGTGGACCGTCAACACCGGGTAACGAGCACTGCTTTAGAGCACAACCAGAGTCCGACCCCCGAGTAATCGGCTCCAGCGAAATTAACTGACACCGACGAGTCCCGTTTAGCCTTGTGTTTCAGCCCGAAACCAGCAGGTTAGAGACACAGCAATCCATCCACACCGGTGTCACAGAACTAACCCACCAATATAACGTAGATGGAAACTTCTCCACCCTATGTCATTGCTGTGTTGAAAATACTTATAAATGTCCTCAAGTCACAGTTTTCAGAAGACTTGACTTGATTTGATTAAGGCTTTTAGGCAAAAAAGAATTTCGGACAAAAAGGCTTGGTTTGAAATGAAATGTTTTCATTAGGCATTATTTTAGTAAAATTGGGTTATTCACCTTCAGTTTTGCACGCAAAACAATTTGCTTGCTATACGTTGCATTGTGGTATTTTTGTTGAGTTATATCTCATAATTTCGGTCGAGTTTACCAATAAAGGATTTGACATCTTTATCATAGAAATTTCCTCGTCATATTGGTTAGTAATTTACCTTCATGAGCGACCTAATGGTTTTTGCAGACTCTCATTTGCGACATTTTCCCCAATCCTGCATACAAGTCATTATAAAACGTCCTTGGTAGTACTTCATAATGTGCAGTCGACTTAGCAAACATAGCTATAAGCTTTGGTAATGACTCAAAATTGTCAGTTTGTAAGCATGAAGCGGTAAGCAATAGGAGGGTAAGGGGACCAACGTGCGTCATACATTTATGTAATATTTGCAGGGTTTAACTCGCGCGTCAGACGCAAGCACGCCAGTGAATAAACCTTGGCACAAACGTCCTTTGATAGAGATGCTTAGTGCTTTGTAAAGCACAGTTATCAAACGAATTAAAAACCAAAAACAAATTTTTACTTGTAAGAGGAACATTATGTAATTCAAAATTCAAGTTTATTCTTCGTTTGGTCGTAATCACTTGGTGTGCGACCAGACTCATTATGCGATAAACCTTTTAAATATTAATATTATCCGTATTTAAAAAAATAGGTTAAAATAAACTTGACCAGTTCTTAAAGCTTCATGGCGGCTGTATATAACCATTTTTTTTATTTAGGCAGTAAATTTTCGTGAAGTTAAACGTATTTTAATGACCTTGTGTAACAATTGCTTACAAATGATAATAAGTTGGAATGAATTAAATTGTCTTGTTGAATAGTTTATACCATTGACTTGGTTTAAGTAAAGACTGAGTATGGGACTTGACTATTTCTAATGCTTAATAAGGTTCTTGATACAACTACTTGTGTACGATTAGAAACCATTATATCAAACGACATTTTCCAACATGTTTTAAGTTTAATATGTTGTTCCAGTTCTATTTATAGAGACAGTTCAGTAAAATCTCAACGAAAATTCCCCTAGGGGTGCCAAAACTCCATTTATAATTTTGAGGGGTGTCGTGAGCCACAAAAGGTTGAGAATCACTGCTTTACACATAATGAATTTTGCAAATGCCTAATCTGGACCATTTCAACCAAGGTTTTAAAACAACGCAGATACCATACCTGACCACAGTCGGGTAAAGCTCAGAGGTGAACTGGTAAATGACGCCGAACGATCCAGCGATTCCAAATTTCGCCACAAATGCAAAAACAAGACCGAGAGTAATAAGTCCTGAGAAAAATTAAAAAAAGGCGTTGGTTTTCTTAAAATATGTCAGAGGTTTAAAGACTTAAAAACTTTATGCGTCTAGAGTCTTAAGAAATAGCCTATAGAATTACAATACCGCCCTTGTTAGTAAGATTTTACCTATATGTTAAGGTATTAACTCGAAAGACTCTTAACTTTAAACATCAAAATAATGTTTTTCTTAATTCTGAAAAGAATGACTAATGCTGTTTTTAATTGTCTCATTTTTACCAAAGAAACAATTGTAAATAAATCAAAACATATTTTCATAAATTGCAAGAAATTGTTCACTATAAAAATCATAGTTTGCCAAATTGTCTTTAATTTGGTTGGTAGATCAGTGCCAAACCTTTATAAAACCAAGGTTTGTTAATAATTTTAAGTATTGTTTGATATTTGTAGCGCACGAAGTTTTCAAATGAACGGTTTAACGAAATCGATTTAGATTCAATCTCTATTAAGTGCAATTATTGCTAAATTAGACAATAAATGCTGTTTCGAATAATATGCAGTTCTATTTATGTGCCTAATGTGTCACATATATCATTTGAATAAAAAAATGTGCTAAATTAAACCAAAGAGAAGGCTAAAGACAATTTCTTTTAAATTGGATTTTAGCTGCAATTTGCTCACGAGTTTGCTCGAGAAAATTAAGTTTTTTTTAAATTGTTTTATGACGACACATCATGGCGTCACGCTGTGATGTCATTCCTAAAAAAGGGGAACCGCCACCAAAAAATCCTGGATCTGACCCTTGCAACCTACCATCGTCTTCCCCTGCATATTCGTTGACGACTACGCTCGCCAGGAGACCTCCACCAGCTAGGAGAAGCAGAAATGTGATGAGAAGTCTCCGGCCAACCCTGTCCATAACCAGGATAATAAAAGTGAAGGCGGCGATCTCGAAGACTCCGTCTAAAATATAATTTAGTTAAACAACAAGACCAAAAAACGCAAAAAGAATGATGTGATCTGTTCTGCAGTTTTGAAATGTCGGAATGCTCTTTATAGCTGTTTTGTTACCAGTGGTTCTTTTTTAAAGCAATCTTTCAGTTTTCAAAATCATTTGGGAGTCAAACATACTACACGAAAGGGCATATGTAAAAGATGAAATCCTAATAAAACCAAGCAAAAACCTGACAAAGTCAATGCACTTACATCACTATCAACGTTATATTAAGTCTTGGTTTTCTAAAATCAACTTTACAGATTGAGCCTACCTTAAATCACGTAAAGGCGTGCTTAAATATACTAAAGATTTCTAATCAAAATGCGCGTCAAATCATTGCACCATTAAAGCAGTGTACACACTTAACGTATTGTTGACGAACACATCACCGGCCAACGATCCCGCATTGAGTGAGATTCCGTAGTACACAAAGCTGTTGACGAACCTACAAACAACAGACAATCACTTGGTTAATCATTTACCCCGGTTGAAATATGTCTGATGTTGACACAGTGATGTTTGACCTTTGTACAAAGTTCGTTTTTCACGGGGGAATGTTTTCACGTGGAGCTAACATGTTATTAGAGTGATCTGTATTAAATAAGGTACCCGTTCCCGAATTAAGCATAGATAATTTCGTTTTCCATCTTTGTTGGATTTAAACTTGCACAACTTTCGGTTGAACAATACAACCATGGATGACCGAAAGGAACTCACTGAACTTTAATTTAAACGATTTCTCAAGTATTTAAAAAGTGAATCCATCATTGAAGTTTACCAATCTCAATAAGGCGAACTTTTCTTTTATAGAAAAAACAAATAAACAATAAAATCTAGCCATTCTAATTTGAAAAATTTTGCTAAATTGAATATCGTTTTGACGACTTTTGGTAAAGAATCAGGCATTTTGCCTAAAGTACCTAGCATTTAGTTACTTATAGCTTTATTACATAAAGATGCAGAACATCACTCTACAAGTTACTTACCAATTGAACATTATCTTTATAGTTGTGATACGAATTCCAGGCGTTCGAAACAAATCGATTATCGAGTATTGTTTATCGTTCACGTCTCCAGTTGGCTGAAACATCGACAAAATTTATTTTAATTTCTCAAAACACCACAATTTGTATAACACTATGTATACATCAATAGGGGGGTTCTTTTGATAAATATATTCAGTGTCGACGTTTCAATTACCTATACCGGTAATCTTCTTGAAAAACATAAGGTCCACCTTATAGGTAATCGCGTATAGGTAATCGAAACGTCGGCCGTGAATACATTTTTTTCAGAAGAACCCCCTTTATAATTGATACAATGCCTGGCAGCAACAGTATGTTCACTCTGCATATAGTTGAACGTGACGAAGCTTCAAATTTAGACTTTTGAGCATAATGGTAGCAGGTTGTAGTAAGACGTAATAAGAATATTAAAGTCCATACAGAAGTAGGTAGAATTTTGAACGTTTTTGAATAACATTTCTCTCTATGTTAAAAATGAATAAAGCGTTCTTCGAAAGGTTTACATTTAGACTTGATGTATAGTTACAACAAGTGAACCAACGAACAAAATATTCAAAAAGCCTATACTTGTTTTTCTTCTGATGATTTTTTAGCAACACTCCAATCCTCTTCAGTGAGCTTAACTCCGTTGAGTTTCGCAAGTTTTGTGGTAACCTTAAAATAGGGAAAAAATCATATTAAACATTTACGTCTGATGTTGCACTTTATTACCGTTTTTTAACTTAAAGTTTTAGTTGTATATGTACGCGTTAGTGAAGCAATATTAATCGACCAGCAGAAATACGCTGTCGGTTCCAGATCCAAAGTGTTGTAAAGAAGTCATTTTTCGAAAACTCTTTGTCAAGCCTCCTTTACAAAACATGAAATGTAATTTCCCAATCCAAGCCATAAATTGCCCAATTCCCGAGTTATTTTTAGAACAAGTGAACTTTAATTCAATTTCTTGAAATAAAATTAAAACAGTAAACTATTAAAGTAAAAAGTAACAAAACGTAACATATTGCTGGGAATTCGTTTTGTATGCAAAATAGAGATAAATAATTCAATTTTACGACACAACTCTGGAAAACAGTAAACTCTAACCCACGTTGTTTGACAGTCATTTGCACAAAAGACCCAAGTCAAGTCAGTTGAAAACTATAACTTAAGTTCAAGTAAGTCAGGTCAGTGACTTACTTCATTACAACACTGCAGATCTATAGAGGTAGGCTTACTCCTTTTTTATATCAGTTGATTTTTCTTGTTTTCAAATCGATTTTATAATGAAAAGTGTGTCTAAAACGTCGTAGCAGCACGTTAAGTAATCAAAGCTTGCCTTTATTCCTTCCTTGTCTCTCCCAGCTGCAAATAGCCACCTTGGTGACTCGGGCATCAATATTGCAACGATCAGCATCGGTATACTAAATATCGTTGCAACAAACTGAAAAAGTTAACGCAAGTTATTTGTAGATTCATCCATATCCCAAATAAATTTTTTACGATTATTTAGTAAATTTGTGTTACTGAAACATTCATATATACATTGTGTATAGTGACCAAGTCATTCTGGAGTTGTACCGACCAACGAAAGCGGTACACATAATAATGATGAACATGAGGGTTTCAAAAAGGCTTACCAAAATCTGTCGGCTGCATCAGGATTTGTGTGCAAGAAACATCAAAAAGTAAAACAAATATCATGCGGTGAGGTTCGAACTTCGACCACCGGCCAAGTCGTTAGTGTTCTATCTTATAGTTTTGGTTGGACGAAAATTCTGTTTAAGCCGACTAATTTTAGTGATAGTTTTTAATTAACTCTAAAATCATGTACTTACACAATTAAGCACTAAATCGGTTATTTAATAGTTGGATTATTGTGGTGGGTGACCTGCGTTTTTGCTGTACCGCTCTACAGTCTACCTCCCGGCATCACAGGGATAGCAGGGCTGCGGAGTCTATTAACAATAACCCAAGGCCGACTCCTGCCAAATGTGCAATTTTGTCGAGTCCGACTCTACAGTTTTTATTTTACCTATTTACGTAACTTTGTCGGGGTAGACATACATCAATCTAATCATAGGGGTGTCATATAATTTAGCCATCAGGAATACATGGTTGAAAACTATTTATATTTTCTATTTAACCTTTACAATTTGTAGATTGCGTCGCTATCATTTTTCAAAATTTGGTACTGCGCATGCGCACGTCGTACTCAGGACTCAGGTAGTCTTACGTCGGCGCTGCATCCACGCCTTAGTATTTTATTCCGTATAGTGCGCACTAATTATTGGTTTGGTTTGGAATGACGATTGCATTCTGCGCTCTATTCAACCAGGCGTGCTTTTTCTTTTATTTTGAATAAGTTTTTTGACCATATTAGGATTGTAGATAACAAAACATCTCGCAAGTCTTTTGACCTGTGCTAAAGATTTTCGCGAACTTATTGCAGTGAGTTACTGTTTGGTAACATCTTCTACTCTTTAGTAAAATAAACCTACCTTGACTGAAGTTTGACAAGTCACATAATCATTTTACTATTTGTCAAGTTGTTGATTGTAAATAAATCCGAAAAGTGTAACGTTTAAAGCACCTGTAACTCCTGCCAGTCTCTCCAGTTATACGCCATCCCACCGAGAATCATGAATCCAAACGAAAAGAACATTTGATAAATCATCGAAGCAAGAGTCCTCCATTTCGGACCGATTATTTCCATAACTAAAGAACAAAATCGACAAACTTGAAAATGTCTGTAGTTTTTCTACTTCACTAATACAGTATTCAGCCCAAAGTATCATTTTGCGTCGTTTGCAAAGTTTAGCAAACTTAAAGACAGGCTAAACATTATTTTGCCTCATTAAATCGGCATATACAATCTAAAATAATTGGCTAGCGCTGGGCTCGAGGTTTACTTTTATAATATTGCTTTATTAACTAAAGGAAAATGCTTTTGTTTTTTAACCAGGTTTCCACGCCAAGCCATTGAAAAAAAAAGCAAGTCAACTCCAAGTTACAGCATTGGCATCAAACAAATTTAAACTTGTAAAATTGGTAAAAGGTTTCCACTTTGACAAATTAAACACCAAATAAAGGAAAACAAATTTAACAAGTTAACCTTTATTCTTTTACAAAAATTATTACAAATTGGCTTAAATAACTCAATTTCAAATAACTAAATATTCATTTAAATCACTATAATATAAGCCAAGTCTTTTCCGCAAATGACTTGAGTCAAGATAAGTCATTTTACTCGACAGCCCTATGGCAAGTCATTTGAAAGCAGTGACTTAAGTGCAGTACAAGACTGGTGTAAAGCTACTTGGTGAAACGCGGATAGAAAGTTTGCCAACCACACACTGATCTGACCAAAAAAGAAAACCTACTGTAGACAAATGTGCAAATGGTCACTCCGTAGTTAAAGGCGGCGGTGAGCGCGCGAAAGGCTGTGTACATTTCAACGTTGACGCTGAACGTTGTTCCAAACATTGAGGCGAGGGCAAACAACGACGAAAATATGTAGGTTGGCTTCCGTCCGAACCTGAAAACCAAAAAAATATTGAAGTAAGAGCATCAGCAATAAACGCATCCTCGCGTATTTACTTTTTTAAACGATAATGAGCGATAAAAATGCCAGTTAGGGTTTGTAAGCAGTTTGATTTTTGTATTAGTACTTTGTCTCTATAACGACTATTACATCCTTTTATGCATCCTAACATAGAGGTAGAATTTCCAAACATACCTCGCTATGTTCAATATATGTAGACAGATTGGTTTATTTAAGACTGCATATATACCTACCACAAATAATACAAAGTTCGCGAATAGGTGGTAAATGCGGTTTGACGTTTCAAGGTAAAGCGATAACTAGGGATTATTTTTTGACCGAAAAGATAAGAAAGTTTGAACAGAAAAATTTAATTTTTGACAAATATCAAAATGGGGAAAAAAAAAAAAAAAAAAAAAAAAATTTGCATTTACTTAATTAAAATTGTCAAAAAATATAGTTTTTTGGGAGTCGAGGTAGATACGTGGCTCCCCCTTGGATCCGCCCCAGGTTTTAACCAACCTGTCAGCAGGATTTCCCAGCAGCGACCCAGCCATCATTCCGACGTAGTACATCGAAGTTGAAAAAGGTAAAAGACTAGCTCGGTCGCAAACCAGGTCAAACTAAAGTGAAACAAAAATAAACTTACAGCATCTAACGAGCAAATATTTAAGGATTTAAAAGTTTTTTTTTACATTCGCTTTTTTGTATTGGTTTATAATTTTTAGCAAGTTATACTAGGTAAAAATATATCCCAGACAGCTTTAACTTTTGGTAAGGAAAAAAAATAGAAATGCCAGGAAGTATTTTGTTTTTGACCGCCGCAATGCAACAAGAAGAGCAACAGGAATGTTTACACAAAACATGTCATCGGCAAATATGAGCGAGCCACGTTTTAGCAACAGGTGGGGGGTTTCTCCCCTTTAATTTGCTTTTTGCTGAACGCGTAAAAATTACAATCCAAGTAAAACCTTATATACGATTTGATATGCAATCTTCATTTAGGTTAAACTGACCAACGATAACTTATGGTAACCGCTAATCGAAGTCGGTCGTCATAACTAATACAGTATTTAAATGGCGTGTTACTTGAACTAGACAGCCATGCATCGGTAATTATCTAAAATAACACAAACATCTAAAATAACATGCCGAATATCATCAAATTTATTCCAACGCCACGTTTTCTATCATAAACATAATTTTTATTAGAAAAGTGTAAATTACAGTAGAAAATAAGTTAATTTTACGCAAATTGTAGTCTACCTAAATCCATATCCACCTGAGAAAAAGCGCGTAAATATACTCAGTTTTGGTTATTTTGATGACGACATTTGAAATCGGTTCAGACTTGGCTACTTTTCGCAAAATATATCGGTGCCGGAATAAACGCTAAAGTGTCGGATAACCCGCAATATTGCCACCAGGAAACAAAGGATTTACATCGGTTATAACTGTCTCGGTAAAGAGGCTCCTGTCGTAGTGATAACCGTTGTCGCAGTCGATTTCGTTCGCTGATTGGTTGACGCAGGAAAGTGAGTCGGGAATGCAAGTTGAAAGGTCGTAACCGTACCTGGAATCAAGTCGGAGTGTGACATTATATTACTATTATAACGATAGGCTATCTATTTTATCTGAAAATTTATATAGCTATATAATATTCGAATTTCAGTTTAACCCCTTTAGATTTCGTCTGTTATAAATTCGTTATTGACGCAGGCAAATAAATTTTCGTCCAAGACCCGATTTCATGATGTGCTATCGCGACTTGTAGGATATTAGGTGATATCGGTGCACACCCGATGCCAAACATTAATATATATCATTTCAGCCTTATTTTGCGAATAAAGAGAGCGTTTTTTTACCTTGAAGGCACAATTTTCGTTTTCTTAGCCAAAAGTATATTTTTGCATGATAACTTGAAACACATCACCTACGGAAAATTTGGTTGGCAAAACAATTTTTTTATTCGAGCAGAAAATTCTAACGTCATTTGATATCGGATAACACGATCGTACTTTAAAAAAAATAAGTGTATATACTGAATGTTAAACGAAAATATTTGAAATCGAAATCATGCTTACTATACCACCGCCTGAATGCACGTTTTGTTTCCGAACAGATTAGGCAAGTGCTTAACTAAACTACTTAAATTTAATAGTAAATTATGTGGTCCTTATTGCATCCGAATCTAATTTAAGAAAAATCGAGCAGGGCTTCTGTAAATTTTCAGTCTATGGCTTCGTAAATTAATTAAGCTTTTCACAATTCGTACGTTTAATCGTAAAAAACATAACACTATTGTGCATCTGCATTCTCCACGCATTTGTTTAAGTAAACGTTGGGCTTGATTTGGGATGTAATTCTTTTTAGGTATAACATCAATATACCGCTGCTGTAAGGCATTGTATCAATGTAAAATTGTAAAATATATTATATATTTTTTCGCCCTATCGAAACGTTGGCACAATTAATAAATAATATTACCCGATGAACAATTTTACAATTTATCAATATAGTGTACAATTTTTAGATGTAACACTTTGTGTACAATTGATGTCCCCCCAGTGGGTTAAGCTTTGCAGCTAAAAAGCGGCTAAAAACAATTTCCACTTTACAGCTAAAACAATTTCCACTTTAAACTTTAACTATACGGAAATATAATGTAAATCAACAGCATCGGTCAGAATCAAGCATACATCATCGGTCAATGTTTTTAGGCAGAATTGTTCACCTTTTGCAAGTATTGTACGAGTCTGAACTTTCATCGTACGGCGTTGTGTAGTTGAGGATTGTAGACTCGTTGAGGTCGGGATACAGGCTGCTGTTATCCAACGGAGGAACGTTGCACCTGGGAATTAAAAAGAACAAACGTGTAAAAATACGTAAGTTCACAGTAACATTTTCCACAATTCGATCAGGGTTAATTGATAGTTTGGCTTATTGGATTGACATAAGGCCAATTCGAAATGCTTTTTGTTATACAAAACAAGGCGCTGTTTTTTTCATAAAATTGTTAAGTCAAAAATATTTAACCTACAAATATAATATGCTATGTGGTAATGTGTAGTATACTTTGACATTCATTTAGGTTTTCTATGATTACTATCACATACCTGTAGTCTGCAGGGTAAGCAATGAACACAGTGGCTAGTGCGTTGAAGCCACCTACCGTACTTCCGTAGCACATCAGGAGACTGACTACCACTTGAAGTAAGCCAATTTCTCCAATCTTTTCCAAGACATGGTCGAAATTTATCATTCTTTACTTTGCTCTAAAAGCCTCCTTTTGCCTGTTGCAAAAAATAAAGAACAATTTAAGACATGGTTTTAATTTACTATCCGTTAATTAACACTAAATTTCAAAATATTTTTTTCATAATAATTTGTTATTTACATTTTTTTCTATAAAATTGTTTGTTTTTTTTAGTGATTTTTTATTACCTCACCGGATTTTGGATTTCTTACATTATGTTTGTATATATTCTTGTTACGTTTCTTCCGTAAAAGTCTAAAATCCTTACGGCATAGCTGACTTGAGGTTCTTTTGGGACCCTTCGCTGTTTTGGCCGTAATGATAAATCGTTATATATATTGTTTGTTTATGCTAATCCTTATGCTGACGATTAACTTACTACCTCAGGTAATACTAAAACCTCACTGTTTTGTCAGCAGGGGTGAAAGTAGGATAGATTTCCTTTTGGAACGGTGAGTTTTTTTTACCGAAACGCATAACATTTTAAGGGATGACGTCACAAAGTTAGTCATAAAATTGCCTAATAAAGCATGCAAACGTAAAAATACTAGGCTTAGCGTTCGTTTAACCTCAGTGTTGGGCGTTAGGTCAAACCATATCCCTTGGTTTCTATCTGTACGCAGTAGCTATGAACCTAATATCTTGTTATTAAAATCTTCGTGAAAAACACTTGCATCTTTGTTGCATAGGCTACTATCCTACTGTTAGCTGGCACAGCAATTCTCAACACAAGCCCAAACAACACAGTTTAACACAAATCAAACAAAAAATGCCTGGTAGCAATAGTTTAATACAGCGCCTACAACTTACAATTAGCTCCTTTATGAGTAATAACATTCCAGTGAGCAGACTTTCACAAGTGACTTGTTAACCATTAAGCCTCGTCATTGCGGTTGGGTGCTTTTGTTTGACTGTTTTGCCTTGACAAATATTAGTAAATCGAGGAGCACATAGGTAGATGCATGTAGCATGCGCACTGTGCATGATGTTCGTTTGCAGACCTTACATAAACGGGCGGACCTACGTTTGCCATGTCAATAAAGTGACCACCAAGCGTCTTTATCTCTTGCATTTATCAAGAATATTCAACTCGACGGACAAAAAGCGACTGTTGAACATATTTTCGCTAATTAAAACGGATCCTTGTATGACTATACGTATAATAAAATATTGTGTAACAATTCGATGCTTTTTCTTGTTTTACGATTTTATTAAAGAAAACAACCTTTATTGGATGAATTTGTAGGGGTATAGTCGTTTAGAAAGCTGTTTGAACCACTTTGAAGTAAAAAACGACTAAATTTGGAAAAATTTTCCGAGCGCAAAAGTTTTTAAGTAAAATTTAAAGATTGGCAAAGCTATAAATAATTAAAACTAGACGGGGTGTGCGGTTTTTGTATATTTGGCCAGGGGGGTATAGCGCGGTTCTACTATACTATACCAGTGAGTATCGCGGTTCTACTATACTATACCAGTGAGTATCGCGGTTCTACTATACTATACCAGTGAGTATGTGAGTATCGCGGTTCTACTATACTATACCAGTGAGTATCGCGGTTCTACTATACTATACCAGTGAGTATGTGAGTATCGCGGTTCTACTATACTATACCAGTGAGTATCGCGGTTCTACTATACTATACCAGTGAGTATCGCGGTTCTAATATACTATACCAGTGAGTATCGCGGTTCTACTATACTATACCAGTGAGTATCGCGGTTCTACTATACTATACCAGTGAGTATCGCGGTTCTAATATACTATACCAGTGAATATCGCGGTTCTACTATACTATACCAGTGAGTATCGCGGTTCTAATATACTATACCAGTGAGTATCGCGGTTCTACAATACTATACCAGTGAGTATCGCGGTTCTACTATACTATACCAGTGAGTATCGCGGTTCTAATATATTATACCAGTGAGTATCGCGGTTCTACTATACTATACCAGTGAGTATCGCGGTTCTAATATACTATACCAGTGAATATCGCGGTTCTAATATACTATACCAGTGAGTATCGCGGTTCTAATATACTATACCAGTGAGTATCGCGGTTCTACTATACTATACCAGTGAGTATCGCGGTTCTAATATATTATACCAGTGGTCCTGAGTAACTTACCTGCCGAACTATTTTTTTTGCCAACTTTTAACTATATGTGAACGCAAATTTTTCGAGCTTCGCGCCTATATTCTTTGTTTCGTAGTATGCTTTACGTTACGGCATGGTTTTGGCCATCAAGGCAAGGTGCAATACTTCACTTCAAAAGCAAATATCCTGAATCCGCCGCTATTTTCGTAGTGGTTTTACGTAGTGGGCCTTTAATAGCTCGGAAAAGAGTACATTGGGCCGTGACAAGTTTGCCGGCCACTGCTGCAAGCTATACTGCTATTTGCTTAGTAGCTGCTTGTTGGAATTTGAGTAACTTAGTTGCCGTGTTAAACTGACCAAAAGTTAAAAAACGAGTTCGCACTTAGTTGTTGAGCAGAAAATACACTTTGTCAGTTGAAGTTCCGGCGTTGGTCTAGAATCCTACTATAGCGTCGTTACAATTATTAAATTAACACAAAATCTTTGGGTTAGGGTGCAAGTTATCGTTTGGGTGTGGGTATTCATTATTTTTAGTAATATTGCACAACCTACCCTAACGCAAGCGCTAACCCGCACCCTAACCAAAATAATGTGCGCTGTGGTAGGACTCTAGACCAGCGCCTAGAATCCAAAAACTCTGCTAATGTTCTGGCATATTTCCTTACCCGTGCAATGCATCTTGCTCGTTACCCGCCCAGTTAAATGCGAGTGGTTCACCACGTTTTACTGCTTACGGCATCCTTCAGAAATAATAAATAAATAGATTGCGGCACCCCTACAATCTTTCTTTTTAGGTGATTCACTAGAATATCACAGTACACATCAACTAGACACAACGTAGGAAGTTATAAAATGGATTTATTCCACTCTAATCTTACAAAAATTTTAATAAGAGTCGCGCAAAAATCAGATTCTTGGAAGATTCTAAATTATCTATCGGTACCTTTGGGCATTCGAAATGGCACCTAATCCCTAACGCTTTAGTTTTTTCTCGATTTGCACGTCTTACTGGCGAGACGCGTTTTTTACTGCACTTAAGCCATTTTATTGAAAGCTATGCTGGATTGTTTGTACCATACAACAAATCTATTAGCGACCTGACGGTTTGCCCTCGAAATGCAATGGTAGTCTATTTTGGTTTCGATTAGGTGGATAGCACCAGACCAATTTAGCTATAACTCCAATTTTGGATAAAGGTTTTAAAATGCAGTGGTGTACCACCTCCTTTATTTTTAATACATTACTTAAGTTGAATATCACGTTTCGAAAAGTAAAATACGTGTACATTATTACTGAAAAAAAAATAGCACGAAATTTGCTTGGTTATCCAACAGACACGGAAGCAGGGCTTTATAGCAGGCGTAAATGGTAACCTGCTTCGGCTCAAGAGATCTCTTTTATCATAGGTTAGCTCCAGCTCCGGAACTTCTTTATACCAGTGCTCCGGCTCCAGCTTCAGCTCCGGTTAGAATTATTAAATGAGGTCAGTGTCATCGGTTACAACGAACTGCTCTGCTCAGTTTGCTGTCAAATCCCCCAGCAACGTGGTTAGTAGCTACATTTGAATTTTACGTAGAGCATTGGCTCCAGCTCCTTTAAAAATGCACGGATCCGGGGCTACGGCTCCCTGCTCTGGCTCCAAAGTCGTGCATGGAAGTACCTTTTGATTGGTGGTTTAGGTCGGAAAATCTGGTAGAAATCTGCGTGAAAGAAAAAATATAATAAAAATCAAGAGTTTGCATTCTAGCAATAGTGATATAAAGGCTATAAACAAGTAGCCTACAAACTTGCCTTGTTGAAATAAATGGGATACGGAGCGGGATATGCATCCCTCATCTGCCCGTTGTGGTGTAGTTCAGGTTTTAGTAGCAGGGTGCTGACGACTGGATGGCAATGTCACAAACTGGACACAACTATACTTCAATAGCGATACAAGTATAATCTTGCCTTGTTGAAATAAATGGGACAGAGCGGGATATGCATCCCTCATCTGCCATTTGTTGTGTAGTTTAGGTTTTAGTGACAGGGTGCCGACGACTGGTTGGCAGTGCCACAACTGCACTTTATAGAAAAATATTCTTTTAAGATTTGCTCGTTAGTAATTTCATACAAATAACAACATACCATATTGCAAATAATTTTCACGTTCATCTTATTGTTGTCGCACAAGAACAGGTTGTTAGTCTGTGCATTTGTTCGTCTCGCAAAAGGATTGTCATTGAGTGAAAAAGAAGTTATGGTGAATATAAAACACTACACTGTCGAACGTTGCACCGATTCACACACACAAACTTATCCATTTCCCATTTATTCAGTGGGGCCAGTCTACGATGCCACCCGGAAATCTCTCGCGAGCCCAATAACCACCCTTGGAAGTTCCCTACCCAACCCTTGGCCCCACTTCAACACACCAGACCAAACAACAACAAATCGACAAACAAAGACCAATGCACAACAAAAACACCGAACACCGGATGTTATAAATATAGTCTAGGTCGCTTCAAATTACTAACTAAAAACTTATTCTATATGAAATGCTCAAAATAACTATAGAAGAAAGAAAGTAGTAGATGTGTCTTGGTTACAGCCTCGGAAATTGCCCTTCTTTTTTGTAAAGTATGGACACATACCTGTGTTAATAAAAAACAAGTTTTAACGAGGACATTAAACCTACAGTAGTGAAACAAGAACATACGAGGGTATTATACATATTAGAGTACAACATACGAAGGAAGCAGAAGTGCATTTGAATTGCTGTTCGTTGTCAACCACGAAAGGTTCGTCTTTTGTCGAATTAAAGGTTTAGTATTGACATCCTCAAACAGGAAAACAGTGTTTCTTGTGACAAAAATAAACGGTTTGTAAATTCTCGTGAACTTTTACAATTTTCTTATAATTCAACAATTAACCTACTTTTTCGGGTCCAGCTTCAGCTCCGGTTAGAATTATTAAAAAGAGGTCAGTCAGTAGTCAGTATTATCGGTTGCAGCTGACTGCTCTGCTCAGTTTGCTGTCAAATCCCCCAGCAACGTGGTTAGTAGCTACATTTGAATTTTACGTAGAGCTCCGGCTCCAGCTCCATTAAAAATGCACGGATCCGGGGCTACGGTTCCCTGCTCTGGCTCCAAAGCCGTGCATGGAAGTACCTTTTGATTGGTGGTTTAGGTCGGAAAATCTAGTAGAAATCTGCGTGAAAGAAATATAATAAAAATCAAGAGTTTGCATTCTAGCAATAGTGATATAAAGGCTAAAAACAAGTAGCCTACAAACTTGCCTTGTTGAAACAAATGGGATACGGAGCGGGATATGCATCCCTCATCTGCCCGTTGTGGTGTAGTTCAGGTTTTAGTAGCAGGGTGCTGACGACTGGATGGCAATGTCACAAACTGGACACAACTATACTTCAATAGCGATACAAGTATAATCTTGCCTTGTTGAAATAAATGGAATACGGAGCGGGATATGCATCCCTCATCTGCCCGTTGTGGTGTAGTTCAGGTTTTAGTAGCAGGGTGCTGACTACTGGTTGGCAGTGCCACAACTGGACAGACACAACTGTACTTTATAGAAAAATATTCTTTTAAGATTTGCTCGTTAGTAATTTCATACAAATAACAACATACCATATTGCAAATAATTTTCACGTTCATCTTATTGTTGTCGCACAAGAACAGGTTGTTAGTTTAGGTTGTAAGTTTGCTTAATGCTTGTTTGCATTTGTTCGTCTCGAAAAGGATTTTCAATGAGTGAAAAAAATTTATGGTGATATAAAACACTACACTGTCGAAATGTCGCTCAGTAAGACGTTTCACCGATTCACACACACAAACTTATCCATTTCCCATTTATACAATGGGGCCAGTCTACGATGCCACCCGGAAATAACTCTCGCGAGCCCAATAGCCACCCTTGGAAGTTCCCTACCCAACCCTTGGCCCCACATCAACACACCAGACCAAACAACAACAAATCGACAAACCAAGACCAATGCACAACAAAAACACCGAACACTGGATGTTATAAATATAGTCTAGTTTGCTTCAAATTACTAGCTAAAAACTTATTCTATATGAAATGCTCATAATAACTATAGAGGGAAGAAAGTAGTAGATGTTTCTTGGTTACAGCCTCGGAAATTTTTTTGTAGAGTATGGACACATACCTGTGTTAATAAAAAACCGTTTTAACGAAGATATTAAACCTACAGTAGTGCAACAAGAACATACGAGGGTATTACACTTACTAGAGTACAACATACGAAGGAAGAAAGAGTGCACTTGGTCGGTTGTTCGTTATCCACCAAAAGTTGGTCTTTTCTCAGGGGTTTAGTATTGACATGCGAAAACAGGAAAATAGTGTTTCTTGGAACAAAAATAATGTTTGTGAATTCGCGTGAACTTCCACAATTTTCTTATATTTCAACAGTTCACCACCTTTTTGCCTAAACTAAAATCCAATATGATGTCGCAGATAAGAGTTTTATAGAGTTTGTGTTCTTGTTCGGTGGTTGGCCTAAAAGAAAAAGTAGGTTGGTATAATAAAAGCACCTTGTAGAAGTTTTATCCTATTTCTTAAAAAAGTCCATATTTTCTGTAAGTGATGTTTTTAGTGGAACGTAAACTATGAACGAAAAACATGGGTTTTAATTTAATCTGGCTTGTATTACAAAACACATTTTAAATAAAATTGGGTCTGCAACTTTTAATATTTAACGTCTTTTAGAATACCAAAAATTCGTAGCTTTCCCTAGACGTAATTTAACAAAATTGTTATTGTGTTTTGATCTCAAATGACTGGACAACGTTCAACAAGCTCAATTTAGCTCAATATTAGCCGAACCTTATGAAGACAGGTGGACTTTTTACAAATTTATCCCAATCCAGCGATTCAATTTTTTTTTAATACAACGGAGTTTCCTTTGATTCCAGAAGACACCCAAAAACATTTGGTCTGAAAAGAAAACAAACACAAAAATGTAACAGTTTAAAGTTACCCCGAATTCACATCGGAAAATAAGTTTCAACCATTCAAGTAGGTTGGGTGCAGGTTAATTAACCATTCCACTTGGCTTTTGTTGGATAAGATCACGATTAAATCTATACAATGATATAGAATTCGTCTTTCCGTTCTTTTGAGAAAAAGTTGGAACGCACATGAAAAACAAAAGCTCCCAACGCACGAGTTAATTGTATTATCTTATAGATACTCTTGCATCCCTCATCTGCCAGTTGTGATAGTGATATAGTTCCTAAGTTTCGTCGGCAGGGTGCTGACGACTGCTTGGCAGTGCCACTACTGGACACGGCTGTACTTTATAGAAAAATATTCTTTAAAATAGGGTCGTTAGTAAATTCATACAAATATAAACATACCGTTTTGCAAATGATTTTCATCTCTTCGTTCATCTTTTTGTTGTCGCACAATGACATTTTGTTAGTTTGTTTATTGCCTGTTTGCATTCGTTTTTTTCGCAAAGGATTGTCATCGAGTGAAAAATAAGTTATGTTGAATATTAAAGCACTACAATTTGTCAAAATCTCGCTCAGTAAGACGTTGCACCAATTCATACACATGTTAACAAACAGACATGGAAGTACTGAAGTTGATCGGTGGTTGTATGGTTGAGGTCAGAAAATCTGGTAGAAATCTGCGAAAAGTATAATAAAAATCAGAGTTTGGATTCTAAAAATAGTGATACTTTAATCATAAAATCATAAAGCTCCAAAACAAGTATAATCTTGCCTTGTTGAAATAAATGGGATAGAGCGGGATATGCATCCCTCATCTGCCGTTGTTGAAGTTTTATCGACAGGGTGCTGACGACTGGTTGGCAGTGTGACACAACTGGACACAACTGTTCTTTATAGAAAATACACTTAAAGACTTGCTTGTTAGTAAATTCATACAAACAGCAACATACCATTTTGCAAATGAATTTCACCTCTTCGTTCATCTTATTGTCGCACAATGACATTTTGTTGTTTTTTTCGCAAAGGATTGTCATCGAGTGAAAAATAAGTTATGTTGAATATTAAAGCACTACAATTTGTCAAAATCTCGCTCAGTGAGACGTTGCACCAATTCACACACATGTTGAAGTACCGAAGTTGATTGGTTGTTAAGGTCGGAAAATCTGGTAGAAATCTGCGTAAAAGCATAATAAAAATCAAGAACTGAAACTTTAGGGAAATACTCTTAAAAAGATGTGCTCGTTAGTAAATTTGTACAAATGGCAACATACCATTTCGCAAATGATTTCCATCTCTTAGTCCATCTCATTGTTGTCGCACAAGGACATTTTGTTAGTTTGCTTAATGCTTGTTTGCATTTCTTCGTCTCGCAAAAGGATTGTCATCGGGTGAAAAATACGTTATGGTGAATATAAAACACTACACTGTCGAAATCTCGCTCAGTAAGACGTTGCACCGATTCACACAAACTTATCCATTTCCCATTTGTACAATGGGGCCAGTCTACGATGCCACCCGGAAATACCTCTTGCGAGCCCAATAGCCACCCTTGGAAGTTCCCTACCCAACCCTTGGCCCCACTTCAACACACCAGACCAAACAACAACAAATCGACAAACCAAGACCAATGCACAACAAAAACACCGAACACCGGATCTTAGAAATATAGTCTAGGTCGCTTCAAATTACTAACTAAAAACTGAATCGAATGAAATGCTCATATTAACTATAGAAGAAAGAAAGTAGTAGATGTGTCTTGGTTACAGCCTCGGAAATTGCCCTTCCGTTTTGTATGTTTTTGATTGAGTATGGACACATACCTGTGTTAATAAAAAACAAGTTTTAACGAGGACATTAAACGTACAGTAGTGAAACAAGAACATACGAGGGTATTATACTTACTAGAGTACAACATACGAAGGAAGAAAGAGTGCACTTGATCGGTTGTTCGTTGTCAACATCAAAGGTCCCTTTCTGTTTTGTATGTTTTTGAATGAGAACAAGGACATTAAACCTAAAGTAGTTCAACAAGAACATACTAGGGTATTACACTTACTAGAGTACAACATACGGAGGTAGTAGGAGTGTATTGGAGGTTGTTCGTTATCAATCACCAAAGGTTCGTCTTTTGTCGAAAGGTTTCGTATTGACATCCTCAAACAGGAAAATAGTGTTTCTTGTGACAAAAATAAACGGTTTGTAAATTCTCGTGAACTTATACAATTTTCTTATAACTCAACAATTCAGCTACCTTTTTGCCTAAACGAAAATCCAATATGATGTCGCACATTTATCGCTGGGGTAATCAGGGCTTGGATTTTTAACATTAACTTTAAAGTGTGTGTTCTTGTCCGGTGGTTGGCCTAAGGTATATTAGAACCTTGTAGAAGTTCTGCCCTATAAGTCGTAATTTCTGTAAGAGATGTTTTTACTGGAACGTAAACTAAAAACGAAAAACATGGGTTTTAATCTGGCTTGTATTACCAAAACACATTTAAATAAAAATTAACTCTTATATTTAACTTAGAATACCAAAAATTCGCAGCTTTCCCTAGACGGCATGTTTTTAGTTTTGCGCGGCAATCTCAAATGACTGCACAACGTTCAACAAGACGAATTTAGCCCAATATTAGCCTTACCTTATAAAGACAGGCAGATTTTTTACAAGTTTATCCCAATCCGGCGATTCCATTTTTTTTCATTAATGGAGTTTCCATTGATTCCAGAAGACACCCAATAATATTTGGTCCGAAAAGAAAACAAACACAAAAATGCAACATTTTAAAGCTACCCGAACTCACATCGAGAAAATAACTTTCAGCCATTCCACTAGTTTGGGTGGCAGGTTGATTAACCATTTCACTAGACTTTTGCTGGATTAGACTACTATTAAATATAAATGATTAGCGAAATTACCTTGTATAATAATATAGTATGTCTTACCAAACCGAGGTTTGCTGGTTTCGAAGTAAGCGACCGAGAATTCGTCTTTCTGTTTCGAAGAAAGTTGGGCCGCACATGAAAAACAAAAGCTCCAACACACAGGTCAATTGCATTATGTATTAACAGGTAGATACTTTTCAGTAGAGTTTGAGAAAGATTTTGCCCAAAATAATTAAAAAAAAATGTAAACCCTCTTCCAATCGATCGAGAAAATCCAAGCATCCCCCGCCCAGCAATTCCAAGAAAAAAAAAACTTTTTTGGGGCGAGGCATTGGGTGTAGGGCAGTTTGCATAGAAATGCAAGGCGGCGCCCACTCGGTGGGTTACCAGATCGATCGAAGCATTCGAATCAAAATCTAAAGATCGAATTATTCCCATTTTCGCAATCAACGGGCTTGTAGGGAAAGGGCTTAAGACATAGGTGAGCTAGAATATTAGATATTATGAGGATACGTTACGCGATATGATCTTCCTTCTCCACCAGTTGTTGAATTCATACAGCTGGGAGTGGCGAAACTCTGTGGAAGTGTTGTCGTACATCGTGTTGTATGAATGCAACCTTAAACTTAAGGAAAGGTTGCGTTTTAGACGACTAAATCCTGACAATATTTGCTTACCAAATTGTAAATAGCTATCCTACCCACCTCTCCACGCTTCTTGGGATTCAAAAACTCAGCGACCAAGAAATCGTATTTCCGATTGTCGACAAACTTGCGTAACACATGAAAAACAAAAGCTCCAACAAGGGTTTAATATGGTAAGTATATATTCAGCAGAGTTGAAACAATTTCGCCCCATAATTAAAACAAATTTACCCTCTTCAGGTCGAAACGAGAAACCCCTAAGCATCCCCCGCCCAGCAATTCCAAGAAAAAAAAACTTTTTTGGGGCAAGGCATGGTGTAGGGCTGTTTGCATGGAAATGCAAGGCGGCGTCCACTCCGTGGGTTACCAAAACGACTGAACCATTCAAATCAATACCTAAAGATCCAAATCTCTATTTTGAAAGGTTTTCCCAATCCGGCAATTCCACCAAGTTTAACGCGCTTGGTTCTTTTAGGGAAGGGCTTGGGACATTAGTGAAATTGCCAGGATGGAGTCTGCCCTTCAAAAAGTATTTCGATCGAACAATCCCAAATTATAAATATAGAACAGCAACGTAATGAGTTGCTGGATAACCGCACAGCACTGATTTTAAGGGACATACCAATTCCGTATTTGTTTCAGGAAAAGCTTACCAAACTGAGGATTGCTGGTTTCGAAGAAAGCGACCGAGAATTCGTCTTTCCGTTCTTCCGAGAAAGTTGGGAAGCACATGAAAAACAAAAGCTCCAACAAGAGTTAATTGTAACATATGGTAGACATTATTCAGTAGAGTTTGAAAGATTTTGCCCAATAATTAAAAAAAATTTACCCTTTTCAGGTCGATCGAGAAAATCCCTTAGCATCCCCCTCCCAGCAATTCCAAGAAAAAAAACTTTTTTGGGGCAAGGCATGGTGTAGGGCTGTTTGCATGAAAATGCAAGGCGGCGTCCACTTGGTGAGTTACTAGATCGACTGAAGCATTCGAATTGCAACCTAAAGGTCGAAATTTCTATTTTAAAAGGTTTTCCTAATCCGGCAATTCCACCAAGTTTAACGCGCTTGGGGCTTTTAGGGAAGGGCTTCGGGCATTAGTGAAATTGCCAGGATGAAGTTGCCCTTTCAAAAAGTATTTCGATCTAAAAAACCCAAATTATAAATACAGAACAGCAACGTAATACGTTGCAAGAGAAATGCACAGCACTGCATTATAACGGACTTACCAACTCCGTATTTGTTTTTGGAAAACGCAGTAAACCACCACTCATTTAGATTTTGTTTTATTTGCGCAAAACGTACACTTTATTTTTAGGGAACAGGACGCCAAACCGAGTTTGGATACAACTTACAACTTTTAGGACGCCAAACCGAGTTTGGAAACAACTTTTAAGACGCCAAACCGAGTTTGGATACAATTGGAAAACGCCAAAACCGCTGCGCTTTAGGCAAGAGCATCTGACAACGCAGCGAATTGGAAACAATCGTCCCGGCTCGAAATAAGCCGCAAGATTTTGAGAAAAGAAACCAACACGTATTTCAGACGCAGAGTTTGGTTTAACATAACAGTCGCACAAGTTTTGTTATAGTACAATATCGCTATAAACAGTGTACGAAGCGGCCAAATTATCCTGGCATCTAAACTTACTGTATAACTCGCAACGCAACACAACAACGTAAGCCCTAATATCGGCAGCAGCAAAGTGCAACTATTCTGACAAACTAGATAACGGGGTTAAGTTTTGAGTTCGAAAGTCCTTTCTGACTAAGTGATAATATAAAAAAAATCGTTGTGGTGGTATCTTCGGACGGAGGTTCAGCGTGTACTCGTCAAGATCAGCTCGTACTCGAATCGTCAACTCATCATTGCAGCTCGAACACTCAGCGTTGCCGTTGGATGTTGTACAAAAAATACAACATCACGAAAAATTCGCTGCTGCCGATCTGCTGGCAATCCTGAGCGGCAGAGTCAACATAAGACGCAACAAAAATTAAGTGGAAACGACCCTCACCGCTCAGGACTGCGCCTGACTGTTGCTAAGCGACGGTAAAAGGTACGCCAAAATAAGGTGCAGAAAATTTGTAAAAGGCGAGGCTGTCGTGCGATTTCGCCCATTAGGCTCAACAGACATGTGTTAACTAAAAATTAAACGTTAAAAAATAGTTTTGAGGGTAGTACAGCGACGCCGACAACGACCGTGGGGTAAACGAGCGTACACAAGATAAATAACAGCAGAAATCTGACACTAACAGTCAAGGTAAAAAAAAAGGGGCGAGCCCATGACCGGACGAGTGCACTGGCAGGTGTCAAACACTCGTCACGCGTCGGAAGGACGCGAGGTAAGTTTAGTTGCTGAAACAGAATTCCGTTATCAGCCAATGTCGCAATTTAACACGTAAAGATTAAACTGATTTTCAACGCTTTTTGTTTTTCTTCCGGCATTTTCAATTGCTGGGCGGGCTGGGAATGGAAGGGGCTTATGTGTGTGATTGTGTGGAGGTGAAAATGCCAAGAAGAGAACTAGCTTGTGAATAAGCCACGGCGTAGTGGCAGTTCTTAAGCTGACACGCTGCAAATGACACTCTAAATAATAACTGAGAAACTAAACTCCGTTAAAAACCAGTGTCAACGGGGGTCGGTCAAAGGCTCACAAAAAGTCAAACAAATGCCCTAGATCTAATATTTGGAAGGGAAGTGTCTAACACGGGGTTGTATGAACAATGCCTTTCATGCGCAAGGCCCTATCTAGCATCGTAGGCACCGTTTCAATTTAACATTGCGGGAACCCCCAATTTTTCATCAATTTAATTCTATCCTTGAAGCAATCAAAATAAACCTGAGCTACTAAAGCGCAAACCTTACGGGCAAAGTTTTACGGGCTTCGCACTCCATACTAAACGAACCCTATTTGGTGCTTGGCGGATGCCCGGAATCCCGCTAACAGTTTTATGGGAACTACTAGGCCGCACCCTACTTTTTTTAAATGGTGCCGCGCGTAAACGGGTCAACCTCTCAACTACATAATACCTTTCTCGCGGCACCAGCTTGTTGTACCGTATAAGCGCAAGCAAGGCTCCCTGCCAAGCCTTGGTTTGCACAGACGGTTACCTGTAAAGCAAGGGACGTGGTTAGCGATGTGTTAGGCCTATAAATGAACCCCACGGCCGTAGATCGACTCGCGCGACAGCCTCTATGGTATACAGCACTTGGATTGCTTTTGCAAGCAGCAGGACTTGTGTGGATTTCTCACGACAAGGAAAAGGACAATCGAAGCTTGTAAAGATCTTGGGATTGTTGAAGATATGTCGATGCTTGATGTAGAGAGATCGTTTGTTTGTAGTTGCTTGTGATGAATTGATGAAGGGCGTGGTTGTACTTCCTTGCTTGTGATGACTTGATGAAGGGCTTTGTGTGGAGAGTCAGCCCAGTCCCGTTGTTTTCGTTGGTGTCTTCTCTCGTCAGCAAGTTCCCCGAGAAGTCGCCCAAGACAAGTCCGCTTTGACTTCTTAGGGATAAAAAGTAAGCTTTCGGACGGCCAAGTTAATAACCTAAACTCTTTTAGATACATATTCGAACCTTGCATGTGATGAAGGACTTCGTGAAGAAGTAGAGCCCTGTCCCGCCCCGTTGTTCGCGCTGCTGGTGTCTCTTGTCTGCCAGTTCCCCGAGAAGTTGCCGGAAGACAAGTCAGCTTGGAGTTCTTAGGATAAAAAAGTTTTTTGGATCTCAAAGTGAATCCCAAGTAAACTCTCAGTTCTTAGGATAAAAACTAAAACTAAGTTGCGGACAGCCAAATTCCTACACTCTTCTATGGTAAACATTATACAAGTGAACGACATGGTTTTAACAACTCTTATTTGGTGTACTTTTTTCACAACTTTTACGACCATTTTAGGTGGTTGTAACCTTACCATGTTTGCTGATTGCCTTCTCATATCGAATAGCCTTAACGCGTAGTTGGAACTTCGTCGTGCTTGAAATAAGTTTCTGAACCAAAATTGCATAAAATCGTCAAATCGATGTAAACATTAGAATATCAAAGCCCATACAGAAGTATGTATCATTTTAAACATTTCGAATAACTCTTTATTCATTTTTAACATAGCGAGTTATTTGAAACGTTCAAAATGATAACTACTTCTGTATGGGCTTAACTTGTGCAAAACTAACTCACTCTGATATTGATGAAGCGGTGCTTTGCTGGCAACAATGAAGTTTGACGTCACAGCGAAGGTCTAGTCAACAAAGATACGTAAAATTATTTATTGGTCAAAACTACTATTTTCCCTCAATGTTTGAGCGGGCGCGAACTAAATCGAAAATAAACTTGATTTGAATTTACAAAACAAGATTTACAACTTGGGTACACTATGCACGGTTAATTGTAGCTTGATAATAAATTGCAAAGCCAAAAAGGTTGGGTAGATCGACAAAATCAAAGGGGCTAATTAATGATCCGACTATAGTCTGTCACAGTAAAAAGTTGTTTTAAGTTATTATGGGTTTTAAAAACTTAATACTAAATATGCAACTTTTTTTGTTCGAATTACAATCAGAAAATAATCTCACCGGTTACGGTTAAAGTGTTTCGCCTTAATTCGTCTCATTTGATGGATTTGAAAGCCTTTGTCGTTGAGAATTCTTTTTCTATAAAAAATAGGGTTGAACATGACTAAATGGGAAGATTAGAAAATAGTTCGGTGGTCTTAATTTAATAAATTCTATAATTAAGACGAAAAAGCGTTATAAGTAGCATAAATGTCACGTTTTTTGGGCGTATTTAGGAGTTAATTAAAAATGTTTCATACCGATGGTTTTCCGTTTGTGGCAGATTCTGTTATGTTCTTTTAGCGAACGGTCCCCGGTCAATAACCTATAATGAAATCGAGCATTTGGTGAACATATAAGTTCAAATGAGTGGTGATACAAGAATAGTTTATAGACGTAAATCTCCGTAATAATAAAAATGATCGTAAAAATTCTGACGGGGCCAAAGTTGGCAATATATAGCCATAAATAGTAATTTTTATTTTAGTAACAGATTTTTTATAAAAAATCAAATCAACATCTCAACCATTTAATATAAGCTATTATCACAATTCAAGCAGGATGGCCTGCAATCTTGATTAACCCGGGCCAGAGTTAGCTGCCAAACCATACAAATCACAAAACAGGGACGGCCAAGGGTTAGCTCTTAAGCCTAAATTCGATGCGAAAATTTTGCAACGGAAGATGATCAAACATACCGTAAATGTTTACAACGATGAAAGAGTATTAGCATCTTAAGTGTTGTAGAGACGGGTTCTGCAAGTGTATTTATGTTCCTCCGCTTTCCTGTGTCTGCCGAATTGTTTTACACATTTCAATGACGTAACTCTATTACACCAAGCAACTGCAAAATAAATTTTGTGTGACGCATCAACCAGAACCTAAATAAATAAAAAACAGTTGAGAGCAAAATGGCCGGTTTTAAGCAAACACTTTTAAAAATGTAGAAAACAACAATATGTCATTGTATAACTACTCTACATTCACACAAACTTCACATGTCCCATTCGTACAGTGGGGCCAGTCTACGATGCCACCCGGAAATATCTCGAGCCCCTATTCCACCCTTTTGGAAGGTTTTCTACCCAACCCTTGGCCCCACTTTCATATCAGACTAAACAACACATCGGCAAACCAAGCCTCATTTGGCAACAAACATGCCTTCTTCGAGTAAATATATATAATGCTACAATAAGCCAACCCTTATGGTTTACCTAAACAGTACAGTATAAGTAATTACATAGTTTATTATATTACCTAATATTTTTAAACCAGCCTCAACTTACCTTAGAATTTCTTTTTTTAAGGAAAGTTTACCTAAAGAGTACAGTTGTTTTTAAGGAACAATTCACGATTTTGTCCTTTCGAACCATACCAGGAACAGTTACTTGACGAATAACCACGCGACTGAATTGCGAGCTCGAAACAACCTCACCAATCAAGGGAGGAATTTCTTGCCGCGTTGTTTACTAATTGGATTGCCTAAACAAGTGGTTCTCAAAGTGAGCCACTTGGCTCCCTCGGGGAGGACTTTTTAAATTTGGGGAGAAAATTTGTTTCAGGGAGGAATTGGAGAGGAAAAATAGATGAAAAAAAAAGTTATTTAATCGGTAAAATGCAATAAAAAGCTTACTTAACTGTAATGATCGGTGTCATAAAAAGTCTATTAGACCCATAATGTAAGTCCATTTTTTATCAGAGTTATATATTAGTGTATTGTTTCTTTACTGTTTTATAAAAGTCTATTGTTTCTTCGCAGTTACAGCCATTAAAGAAATATAAACCAATTAAGGCATTTTACATAGGTAATAAATCAATACCTACGTTATACGTTCAAACAAACTGAACTTTCAGACGATTAGCGCATCCAAATTACATCGAAGTACTAAATAAAAAAAGTAGAAAACCTTGTGTTTTTCTGGGGAGGAATTAATAGGATTTGGACTAGTAAGTGTGGAATTCGAAAAAGACTTAGGAGCCACTGGCTTAATCCAATAGCGGAATGTAGCGACACAAAATGGCTGGAATATCGTTTCCCACGACAATTACACATATAGATAAATAATGTATAGTTAAGCATAACAATGTTTGTCGCTGACTAATAATCAAGTTGTGCGAAAGCTTGTCACGATTTTTCTAAACAGTGCCACCTGAATTACCAGATTAAGCGTAACAACTTTGGTTGTGAGGCCTTTTTGTAAATCCGTCCACGTATAGCTATACATTTCAAGGCGCAATAATATAGATTTTATTGAAAGTGGTATTTAATATAGCTTGACTCAGTGTTGTAATGACTTAAGTCAATGACTTGACTTAAGTGCACTTAAGTCACTGTTTTTAAATGACTTGACTTGACTTAAGTCTTTCGGACAAATGACTTGACTTTAGTTTGAACAAATGACTTGGGTTGAAATAAAGCATTTATTTAAGTATTTGTTTTATAAAATTGAGCTATTTGTCCAAATTTTTGCACGAAAAACAAATTACTTGCTTTATGTTCCGTTTTCCTTATTTTTAGTTCAGTTATTGTTCATATTCATGCGAGTTTAAAAATTCTAATAAAGTTTAACGTTTTATTTTTATGGGACATGACTTCAAGTTGACTTGCTCTAATTATGACTTGACTGGGACTTGACTTGCGCAACTGATGACTTGGACTGGGACTTGTTATTTATTCAAAAAGACTTGACTTGGACTTAAGTTATTTTACAAATAACTTGACTGGGACTTAAGTCATTTTAAAATGACTTGTTTACAACACTGGCCTGACACAATAAAATAAATTTTGAAAATTATAATGATTTGTAAAAACATAAAAGATATCAAAAAAATGAACGATCCGCATTCAAAGCTACAGATAAGGCCTAATGGATATATAATAATGATTTCCTACTAATATGCACATATAAAACGATGTTTAAATAATTCGTTGGATACAAAGACCAGGCCAGGGTAGTTCTGATATATTGGCAATGAGACTGTTTTTTTTTATATTTTACAGTAATAATACCAAAATTTAAGTGTAAAATTATGGTGATTAGAATTTTGTGTAATCGAAACATATTCATGTTGGAAAATAACACTTGGAAATTTTTAATGGTAAAACTATTCTTGTTTTCATGTTTGTGCTATGTGGATCAATCAGATAACAAGCATGTTTGGCAAACATTTAGCAGACAAGTTAGCTATTGGTCTGTTTTTCTATTAATCGGAAACAACTGGGTTGATTCTGTTCGAAAAAATCGATATTCATAAGCGCTAGCCTATTTTGAAGTTGGGGTGTTGATAAAAACAGCTACAAAAAGGAAGGACACTGTAAATTTGGCGAATAGCCTTGTTGGAGAAGCACCGAGCTAAAATTAGAGACTGGTTAGTTGCAATACATAAGAGTATCCGTCAAGGGGGGCTACTTTGAACACTTTTTGAAGTCTTTTTTTTCTGTATTTATTTTAATTTTTATGCTAACTATCTAAAATTTAGTCAAAATTGGGGCTGTGTACAAATGTTTTAGATGGTAATGTTTTTTTTGTTGAAAGTTAGGCTTGGGCATTCTAACTTTTAGGTTACGATTACCCTAAAAGGGCCAAAGATTGTATTTAAGCAATTGGTTACAAAAAAAACAAATTGAACAATATTTTAAATAAATAAAAACTATACAAAGGTGGCTTATGATCTTTCCACAAACTTACTCTTGTTATATTTTATCAACTTGAATAACCAAAAATTAATAAACGTTTAGGGAAAATTGTTCGATTTAGTTATTGCTATTTTATAAGTCTTTATTTACCAGTGGTTGCTAACCTTTTTAACATCGTTACCCCTAAGAAGAACATCATTGATTTTAATTGACCTCGTATCAAAAAATAAACATATTACAGATTGTAATCAACTAATAAAAAAAACACAAAAATGATGTCATTATTTAAAATCAAATTTGAGTTTTCTCGGTTTTATACTTTTTTGAGTTAGTACTAAAAAAACACAGTGAAGTTATGTGTTAAAAAAAAAAAACCGCAACAAAGTGACAGTGGAGTTATGTGTTAAAGCGAATGCTTTTACCGTGTGCAGCCAACCGATTAAAGGCAGATATCCTACACATTAACTAACTATGTGTGTGGTAAACACGGTGAACTTACCTTGAGTTTATTGACGGCAAACACAGGGCATGGAAAATCATCGCAAAGGGGGTTGAAGTAATACGAAAAAGTCAAAATTTAACAATTTTAATAGTAGCACGAAAAAAGTCAAAAAGCACATTTTTTATTAAATTTTTTTTGAATTTTTTTTGTTTACCAAAAATAATCTCGAACGACTCTTCGTAGCAACAGCGTTTGACTTAATTCTAAACACTTTTTTGTCGAATTCTTAAAAAAACAAAATGGCACACACTACGCCCCTTCTGGTATGTTTTTTGTGCTCATTTTGCGATCATTTTGCATGTCGAAATTAAGAATATTATACAGTTTTTGGGTGGTGTAAAACTCCCCAAAAATATAGTTCCCCACAATTGCTAAATCCCTGTAGGCTACGCATGAGTGGCTGTAAATCTTTTATGAATTGCTGCGCTTGCTCCAGTTTAGTTTCTACTCGTATCTAACAAAAGTGCACGGCAGTTAGATCATTCATTCACGTTTGATTATGAAGTTGATTGTGGCTGGAATGTCCAAGACTGGAACAAAGTCGATCGCCAAAGCAATGCGGGTTCTTGGTTACGAGGTGCACGACACCATGGAAAACTTTATGCATCACAGACAGGTTTGCTTGAAAGGTTGAGATTCGGGTACAAAAAACTGGTAGGCCTACAGTCATACAATTGGTTAGTCGCTAAAAAGTACAGTCTAGACTTGAAGATTAATTTTTGATATATTGATCATGTGAAAAACAAAGCCAATGACTGTACTGTCTAATTTGAATGACAGGTTTTATACGTTTTGAGTTATAATAAAGCAATTCATCAAGCATCAATGGAGTTGTGATTTGCTAAAATAGGTTACGAGTCATAGGCTGCATTTCATATCGGCGATTTAACGGTTGGCAATAACCAAAGCTCTGCTAACTATATACAATCTATGGCAGGGTTTCTTAATTACCGCGGACCCCTAGAATTTGTTTTTACTTTGCGTGGACCAAGGTAGGCAAGGAATTTACTGATGACGTCACAATACAAACAGACTTTAGAAATCTGCTGCTTCCGGTCCCAAAAATGTAAAAGTTAAACGGAGTCTAAATATACAATAAAGCTTTATTTTTTTCAATTAAACTCTTCTCTTTAAGAAATGATTACTTTTCAAGTAGACTAAAATTTGAATTGGGCCTTAATAGACCCCTAACACTAGTTCACGCACCCCAAATGGTTCCATGAACCCCAGTTTACGAACCCCTGATCTATGGTAACGTTTTTCCAAGATTTCAAGGCAATGAGTATTAGTCTAAACAATTTCTTAGGTCTGGTACGACTTTTTAGACGACAAAGCGGGCATTGAAGATATCAGAAAGTCTTATGAAGGAGTGGACGTTGTTACAGATATGCCGGGATACTACTTTTGGGAACAACTTCACCAGGCCTATCCTGAAGCCAAGGTAAATGCCAGGGACGGTTCCAGGTGGGGGAAGGGGGTACGTGTTCCCCTCAAAAGTTGAACGATATTTTAACTACGTAAATGCCAAATTTTATCTGAATTGTGCTCCCCATATAATATGTCTAGGCCTATTTTGTAAAGTGGTTACATCCCAAAGGCATTCAGCCTAGAAAATTCAAGTTTTGGCATTTGAAACAATGAAAAGGCATTTATTCGCTTTGCGCGAATCGATAACATTTCTTTAATGTAGCTTTTATATTACAAGTCACACCTACGCAATCTTAAACTAAAAAAATATACGGTAATTTTGTGGTTTTCTGAAAGTTACTTCTTCATTACGTCGTGTTAAGGTGTAATTTTGTACAGTCCTGTTTTGACGTAACTTGTGACGTCACGCTTAAAAAAATTATTTTCCCCCCCAAACAAAAAAATTGGATCCGGGCCTGTTGAAGGTGTAATGCAGTGATTTTTAACCTTTTATGGCTTATTTTAACCTTTTTATCGCATCCCGCCTGGAATTTTTGTTGAGTATTTTACTAAAATGTTACTATAAATCTTACTGGAACAACACAATAAACTTAAAACATATAGGAAAATGTCATTTGATATAATGGTCTCTAATCGCGACACAAATAGTTGTATCAAGATGCTTACAAATTGAGCAAAAATCTGATTCTTAAAAATCCTCAAATACCTATCAGCACCCTTGAGCATTAGAAATGGCACACCAGGGCGCCGCCGCACCCCGGTTGAGAACCACTGGTGTAATGACTTTAATGCCATTCAAAAGTTTTGCTAGTCATAAAACAAACACACAACAACACAGACATCTAACAAAAAATAATAATTTTTATTTTGTATATGCTTTTAGATACTTCTTACGACAAGAGATGACGAATCCTGGGTTAGGAGTATTGCCAACCAATATAAAAAGGTGGAAACCGACAAGTACCTGATATCTCTCATGGTCCTCTCGCCGACCGGCTGGCGATTCTTCTACTTTCTTAAAATGTATTGTAAGTTGCAACACTTGTGTTTCACAAAAAAGTTGACGCTGACCACCGAGTTTACAGTTTAAATATAGGTAAATTAGTATAACGACATAAATCAATTTTACTCTTTAGTATATAGTACCAGTACAGACCAAGTTAAAAATAAGGTCATATTTAAAGCAGGGTTTATTAACTGTGGTCTTTGGGCTTTAGGGGTCAGGAGCATATAATATTTTGAAGTTTTTGTCAGCTGAGGTTAAATTTGTGCTGTTCATTATGGCTACACTGACTTCCATTATGACGTTTTGTGACGCACAATGAGATTCGAGCAGGGGGTCACAAATTGTTTAGAGCTCACGGAAGATTAATTACTCCACCTCACCAAAGTTTGAGAACCACTTTTCTTGTTCAAGGCGCAGTGATTCTTACTAACGGTGTCATTTTTAAAATCAAGGATCTAGATTACCAAGCATACAGTATTATATGTACAGCATTACAACTTTTTCAACATGCTTTTTCGGCCACTTTATTACTTTTTAATTGCTTTTTATTGATGCCCAAAGGCCAAGGCAATGGGTTCATAAGCATAGGTAGTTCGGAAACACTTATAAAAAGAAAAAGAGTAAGGTAACGTTAGGATCGCAAAAAAACAGAAGTTTGTTTTGGTCAATTTATTAATATGATATTTTGTTTTACACAGTTGCATTGGTTTACGGTTGCGGTCCAACGCTTCCTTTTACAAGTTGGCGACCTCGCGGAAATATTCACCTTCACAACTTCAGAAGACAAAACGCCCACGTGTTAATGGTAAGTTTACATAAGGTGGACAGGTTTAACAATGTAAAACACCAAGTCAGAAAAAAAATTATTTGATACGATGCAAGTAGGCATTTGCGGCTATTAATCATAACGACGTAAACATGGTTTAATACAACGTTGTAAACAAGTCCATTTTACTGAAGGACACGCCAGTCTTGCAAAACAACTAAGTCTCAGTCAAGTCATTACCACCGCAGGTCAAGTCCAGTAACTAAAGTCTTTCGCTTAACAAATGTGATTTAAATTATGTTAATTACTAAAATCGTTACCGATACATTTACAGAAATATTTGACAAATCAAATTACATGAATTAACTATATTTAAGTTAAGTCGATTTACTGAAAAACAGTTACTTAGGCCAATTCATTGACTTAAGTCATTACGACACTTATTAAATAGTTGAAAAATAACACTGCAATCAAGAGAACTGTACCAAGTTCGTATGTTTCCCCTGTTGTGATGTCAATAATCATCATCGTAATATTGATAGTATAAATCGTCAAGAAGATCGCACTGTGACTCTTTGATACTCATATATTACGAATGCTTGTCAAAAAATTATTTAAAAAGTAGTACTTCTGAGTGTAGAAATTTATTTTTGCGTTTGTTATATACATTGGTAATTTTGTTTTAAACTCGTTACGGCTTCAGTAGCAAGCGAAAATAAAATCATAGCAGGCCTGTAACGTGAAATTTGGTCCGGGGCCAAAACTGATCCGGTCGGATCAATTTTGGCGTTGGAACAGCCGCTAAAACAGGTCCGGCTAGGCCGAAGCTGGTCCGGCCTAACCCTTAACCCTAGTCAGACCTGTGTTAGCGGCTGTTCCAACGCCAAAATCGATCCGACCGGATCAGTTTTGGCGCTTGATTACGACCAAAATCGATCCGGCCGGACTGATTTTGGCCGGATCAATTTTGGCGTGACAGGCCTACTTGAGTTTGCCTGTCGTAGCAAAAGAGAAAATAGGCGAACATGGCATCGAAAACATATTAATTATACCATGAACAATCTTTGAACGATTGTTAGGTTGATATTTTTGCATCCTTGTTTTCGTCTTGTAATTATTTTTCCAGAACTCGCCTAAATACGAGTGATTACACACTGTTATATTATATATTTTATTCAATTTTAAAGAAACGATATACAGTTATATGCATTCTTTGGTATAACTTGACTTTTCGGGTGAAGGGTGATGGCAAGTCAGTACCAATTATGCTAAAATTCACACTATACTGTCGTATTTTATTTAATCAATTTTGTTTAGTTTGAATAGGATTTAAAAACTTGTTGTTTGCACGTTGTTTTGTGACCGGTTTTGTGCTCATTATCTAAACCAGGGATGTCCAACCCTGCGGCCCGCAGGCCAATTTTTGTGCGGCCCGCTAGTCATTTTCACTTCCAAGTAGTATTTTAAACGTTCAATATTAGCCTAACTAAAATGTACCAGTCAGCTTTTAGGGGCGCACTAATAGTATATATAGGATGAGCAAAAAATATATATATAATTCTAAAGGCCCGTTATAACTCTAAAGAGCAATACTTAATATTGAAACTTAATAGGTTCTGCGGCCCATTAAATTATTTCAAGTGTCAATGCGGCCCACTATAATAAAATGTTGGACATCCCTGATCTAAACAATCTTGCATTAAATACTTTAGAGAAGTTTTTGAGCCTGTATTTCCTGAAAATTTTTTAGGTAATACACATCGCGCTGTGAGTATAATTTGCTCTTTAGAGCGCTCCCAAAGACAAGTTGATGGTGTACAGCGTAAATGAAGGCTGGGGGCCCTTGTGCGAGTTTTTGGGGGTCGAAGTGCCCCAAGTTCCATTTCCCCACCAGAACGTGAGAGGGAATCTGTTCGAAGAACGACTAAAGTCGGATCCGACGATGCAGCGAATGAAGCGGGAAGCCTGTCTTACCGTCTCCGTGCTGTTACTTTTACTTGCACTTCTCATATGTTACGTTATTCTGTAAATAATATTTCTATTCTGTGCCTCTGTAACAGTGCTTTTAAATCTATTTCCTACAACGCGCCCAATTTATTGCCAAAATTAAACGTAAGTTAAAGCAACAGATATATTTTTGTTCGGGTTTAACAATTAAGGCAATGTGATAAACCCAATAGCATACAAAAGGTAGGGAAGGCCAGTCAATTTACCTTTGATTTCACACGAGCCAATAAAACCGTTTTTACATCACCTAACTTAGAATCAGGTGCGGATCTGGGATTTTTGTTTGGGGGGTATGAAATAATTTTCCATAGATGACGTCACAAGCTTACGTTATAACGTGACGTCACAAACTCACGTCAAAACGTGACGTCACGCAGAAGCAATCTTTAGATTACATAACTCGTTGGTTAGTTAAAGTTTTAGGATCTATTTGCGCAAAGCAAAACAATGCCTTTATATCGTTTAAGTTGTTCAAATTATCATTTTCGATGGTGTTGTAACTTGTGAGACGCCCGGCACATTTTGGTTAAAACAAATTTATGACTAAATTGCATAATTAATTGGGTTTAGGAAGCGTCCCGATAAAACCTTTAGAACAGGACGATTACCGATATTAATATCGGGTATCCGCTTCAATGAAACAATATCGGACACTATTGAGCACTATGAATTGGTACTGTGTTGGTTAACTGTGTACCATATTAGCACATTTCTCAAATTCCGTATGGCAGAATAAAAACTCGCCGCCCGAATGACATTATCAACTCCAAGACAAATACGTTTGTGTTTGTCTTTAAGCGAATGAGCAAAGTGTAAATAGAAATTCGGATAAGGACCAATAAGCTTATGCAACACGGTCTTTTAGGCTAATTGTGCTTTGCTATATGAAGCCACAACTCCCACAAGGAGCGCTAGAGTATAAAAAGTGTTTTATTTTTACGTTCCGGTTAAAAAACCTATTAAAACCCACTGTTTTCTGATACGAGTTCAATTACTCGGTTACCTGTTGTTAATATAAGGCAGAAGTCACCAACTTTTTTTAAATAAATGGAAGGATAACAGTAATGCCTAACCATTGCGGGCCAGATAAATGTTAGGATTTACGATCGCGGGCAGGGTGTAAATTTGTTGTCGAACTGTTTAACTCTGTAATCGTTAACCTAAGGAAATATAAATAACTATGCAATAAAACTTGTACTGAGCTTTATAAATACTCATATACTTTAAAATTTTAATAAAAGTTGGTTTTACAACATTTCAACTGTACTTTATCTTATATAAATCAGCACACTTACACATTTTAGTATACCTGAGGGCCGGCCCGCGGACCGTGATTTGTTGTCTTCCGATAAGGCAACAATTTTAGTTTGAAAGGCGGCAATGTACTTTTAAACGCACTTTTTAAAAGGGACTGATTTCGTTTTGGACTTTATCAATTTTTTTTCGATTTCGTATTACCTTGAAGTTACAACACTTCTGCGAAGCGCCCCTGGAATTAATAAACTTTCTTGCCCCAAACGTAAGTCTCCAAGAGTATTTTTTTCACTAAGTATTTCTGTTTCTTTTGTTTTGAATACAATAAACCGCCTAGAGTGTTCGAGTACTTTAAAAAAATACGTTGACATTCGAGGTTCTATATTTCGACTCGTGACTCGAACAAACAAACTCCTTGACACAACTCGCCGTGTACGTTTGTCGGAAAAATAAAACGGCGAAAATTTGAAATCGTTGAAGGAAACGTAGAACTATATTTGACGGATACGTGCTTTAAAATTATTTGACATTCCTAAAGAAATAAAAATTATCGATGAATATCGACGAGAAAGCGCTTACAAAACACACACACACATACACACACACACACACACAAAACACGAACAAATACATACATAAACACACAAACAGAAACACACATACGCACGCACACACACACATACACACACACAATAACACAAACATTCACACACTCACACACACACCAACAGGGATACACAGGCGTAGAAATAAACAGATTGGGAAAAGATGAAGGCACGAATATTCAGACTCTCCAATTCTGGCCAACGACGTTAAATCAAACAACTGTGAACATAAAGGTCCACGTGGCAGCGGAGAACAAACGAAGGATTAATGGCAGTCCCATAAAATGCCCCGCCCACCCAAGTCAGTTAAAGTCTTTCAAGCACCGCTGAGCCAAAAACGCCCAGGCTGAACGCCGCTCGTCAAAGCATCTGCTTGGTTCGCACACAAACTAGAAATAGCTGCGCAGATGGAATTTCCCGTAACTCAACGAACAAACAAAGAACAACCGGTTCCTACGGGTGGCATGAAAGCAGCTCAACCGTCAGGGTCTTTAAGGTGAAAATATTTCAGCATAGAAGTTGTCGATTTTTTTCGCCTGATCGACCCCTTCGCTTTCAGGAAATAACCCGGACTCATGAATCTTAAAGTAAAAAAATCAAAAAAATCGTATAGAACACTCGTAGAAACTATACATATTGTCTGCTGTTAAATAATTTATTATTAAATTTAGGTAAAAATATATGCTCAATAGTTTAATAACCAGTCCGACGTTTCGTGTCCCTAGAACTTTATGTACCCCAGTTTGAAAAGCACTGTCTCCAGTTCGCTTTTAGTTAATTTGAAACCAGCTTAAGCGTGGTGAGACGGGTCGTCCTCCCAACTTTAACTCAAACACCGCGTTCAACTTGAGTTTGCTCAACGAGCCGCCGATAAAATTTCACCGACTTCGAAAACAAATTGTAAAGATTTCTGTCTCGTGAAGAGGTTATTTCCACTGTTAATGTCTCACCGCGGCGCCGAAAAACAATTAAACGACCGTTTAGCAAACTGGCGGAGTGTATCTTTGCTGGATTCCAGAGACTATAGCGCAGCGGTGCCCAACTCAAACATGCCGACGTGTCAATTTCTATCTTATAACTTCTTCCCGTGCCAAAGTTTAGCAACTATTTTTTTTCTAATATTAAAAGCGCTTTTTATACAAAAAATAAAACAATATAATGCTATAATATCAGAAGTAATTGTTTGTTGTCGTAATTGCTGGGATTGTTTTGTAGTTTGAATAAACAATGGCAATTGGCTGTATAACAAATTTAGCTTTTTTGACAATTGGCTGTATGTTTTCACGCGTGCCTCATGTTGAACACCCCTGCTATAGCGTGACGTGTTGTTTTATGCATGTGGACTGTTGATTGCCTTTACTTTCACAGAAGTAAAAAATGCCAAACATTTGACTTCAAATTTTTTTTTTTAACAATATAACCGAAATACTCACAAATTAGTTATACTTATAACTATAGGGAGGTCCGATACTTGACATTTTATTTCGATACTGATAGCCGATATTTTGGTCTAAAAGTATTGCGGTCCAATCCTTTCAAAATGGCGTATTACTATTAGCAAAGGAGCATTTGTTTATTAATAATAGAAATATATCTCTCTACAGAGGCCTACCAAGGCAATGAAAACCGCCAATTTCAGTTTTATCTGGATAAAAATTAAAGCAAGATATGACAGCTCCGTAGCCTCAAATTAAGGCTGAGGATGAACGTTTAAAATTCCAGGTCTATAAAATACGCTGATGGAACTTTTTGTGACTTCATAAAAAAGTTTTTACAAAGCACCACTGGGAAAGCATGGTGCTTACGAACGAAAGAGTCCAAATATTGACGAGCGAAACTAAGTGCACGTGTTTGCGAAGTGAGCGGGTCGTCGCCATAAATCACATTCCAATAACGTAATTCTTAAAACAGTGGCATACTTTTCTATAGTAGGAGGTTATTGCTTCACGGCATATCCTCATAAACTACCGGCAAAACATATTTGCCCAAAACATATCAATTTAATTTCGCCAGTAATCAAACATAGCGTTTTGCCGGGGCAATAAAAACACAGGAGTTTTATTTCTGTATGGTTTTGAAGTGGTGGGTAAGGAGAAACGACCGCTCAAACACTTGAAAATTAGCCATGAGTGCTTCACCGCGTTGTACCAGGGTTGTCAGATGGAAAAAATAAAAAAAGCCAAACTCACCTAAAAAAAAACAAAAAAGCCAAATCTACTACAAACTCTAACAAGCCTATGTTTTTCCTTAAATTAATAAAAATACAATAAATGATCATGCTTGTACATTGAATTTCTCTTTTTGTGGCAATTTTTCTTAATTTTTTTTTGTCGCTTTTTGTAAAATTTTATTGGTATTTTTTGGGCAATTTTTCTCTTTTTGTGATAGTTTGATCTCTTCTTACCTTAAAATTTATGAAATTTTGGAATGAAACAAAAAAAAGCCTAAAATAGCCAAATTTCATTTGGATTGTTTTTGGAAAATAAAAAATCCCAAGAGGTTCAAAAAAAGCCTAAATTTTCAAATTTGGCTTTAAAAAATCCAAACTGGCAACCCTGCGTTGTACAGTTGCCGCAAGGTTATTTGCTCACCCGACGAACACGCAAAGCATCGTGGCACGAGTTTTATTGTTTGTGCAAGATAGTCGACCTCAGGACAAACCCGACCGCTAACTGTTTCGCGTTTTTGGGGCGGGCAAAATTACAAGAGTCGACTTTATTAGTGGCTTACGGAAAGGTTACATTGGGGGCGTCACCAATTCTCCTTGTTCGCAATTTGCTACAATTCGCCGGTTGGGAAAGTACGAGAAACGATATAAAAACCCGTGTACACAGGTCTTAAAAAATAATTAAAAAAAGTTGTAGTTCGCATAAAGGTTCAGTGGATAATAACTTACACCTGGCTTTTGTAAAAGCGTTATGTCCATCATGGCATTAGTTACAAGTTTCTAGGATTGAATTCCCGTATAAAACAGAATCGCAGTGCTAACATAGTCTTAAAAAACTATTTTTCTCTTTTTTAAAACAAAATTAAAATCGAGTTTTGCAGAATGTTTTTACCCGATAAAACACAAAAGGTTTCTAACATATACTTAAACTATAGTTTACTCTAGACTAGACTAAGTCAAAGCAAGTTAAAACAATGATACGCCGCTATAGGTTACTGTTCAATGGAAATCCCGTATAATTCTTCGAACACTTCTCTATGTTTTAATGTATAATATATTTACTTAGTTGTTTTTAAAGTTTATGATTGTATTCGAAAAGGCGCTACAGCAGGCCTACACACCATAGCACAGGCTGAGAACATAGAACTATAATGATAAAAAAATCCATCATGTAGCTTCACTCATCAATGGCAAACAACTGCTAAGTCATTTGATGCAAACAAGAAAAACAATTGAATTTCATTGTGAGACAGAATTAAGTAGGTATCATTTTTAACATCATGTTGAAAATTACTAGAGGTATTTGAAACGTTCAAAGCACTTCTGTATGGGCTTTGATATTCTTTTACTACGTCTTAGTACAGGGATGGCAAACCTTTCCATCGCTCGGATCACAAACACGACTTTAATCCTTGCGAAATGCACAAGTGGGTCATATATTTAATTATTTGCTCATTTTATGCGAAACTCTGCTGCTGCGTCGCTTTAAGTGTTATTGTCTCGTTTGGTAAAACAAGGTTTTGGGATTATTTAAAAATTCAGGTTTCCTCCAATATTAAGAAGCTAAATAGTTAACAATACAGGAGTTCAGCAGAAAGGTTTGCGGCATGGTTTATTGGTTTAACCAGAATTTCTAGAATTTTTAGTCTGCGAACTCTTAATTTTCTTTGAAGGATCGCCAGAAAATGCTTTCAGTTGCTTTTCTTTCACAATGCCTGCTTTTCTTCACGCATTTGGTGAAGTGCAGTTAATGTGGGCCTACTCGTCACCCCTAAAACACTTTTGCACGGCCCACCGATTTGCCAGCCCTGATTTAAACTCTAGTGCTATTAACGAAGAACTATTTTTTTACATTAATCCTTTCGTGAAAATGATTGATAACACTTATTTCTAAAGAGACAAGTGGGTCATTAAAAATCTGTAGTGGGTCACGAAGTGAGGACAGTGGTTTGCCATCCCTGTCTTAGTACAACCGCCAACCATTAGTGCTCCAAAGTTCAATTTCAAATTAACACTTGTTTCATAAAACATCTGTGCCCATTAATTAAATACAAATTTTGATAAATAAAGACCCAAGTGACATAAGTCATTACAATACTGCAGGTACCTTGGTTACACCCAGTTGTGGTACACGTCTTGTTGCAAGTGCGAAACTCGGCCTGGTCGATGGTGGACACTGAGCAAAGGTTTCCGACAGTGAAGTGAGTACAACCTCGCAAGATCGAACGCGAGTAACCGTTCCTGTCGTGAATCACTTGGCCTATGGAAGGCAAAAGGTTTTTGTAGTTGTTGGTTAAAATAGGTTTGCTTTCCTGGGCTATTCAAATTAGTCTAATATACATTGCTATGATATCCAGATATGGAAGAGTTAGGTATAGCTCTTTAGAGATAGGTATTGCTCAGATCACAACACGGAACGTATTTTACGATTTATTAAATATTTCTTAATGTCTTAGAGAATAAACAATAATCCAAATTTAGTAAATAGCTCATCTGGGTCCCGGTATGACCGGAAATCGTGGGTTCGAACCTCACCGCAAGCTAGTTGTTTTACAAGTCCGGCCTTGCTTGCACAAAGTCCCGATTAGGCCGACCGATTCCGGTAAGCCTTTCTAGGAGGCATAATGTGTACTATATGTATACAATAATTAGTTACAAATATGCTTAAGTAAAGGATCCACCTAACACCTTGTTGTGAACAGAACTTGCATAGGAAACGGTTAGCCCACACATATCCTATACATATTTGCTACCAACTGAGTTACCTGTTAGATCGTCTTCTTTTCCCTGGTCGACGTATATGCAGAAACGCTGGTATGGGAACGTACATTGCTCAGGAACTGGAGGATTAAAGAGACATTCGTCGTAACCGTCACTTGAGGAACTGGAAAAACTGCTACAAACGCTGCACCTTGGGCGGTTTGCTGTAACGAACAAATATATTGTGCTGTTGTACAAGAGATTCATCCATAATTGTAAACCAGTCATTTCTCTAATGACGTTTCCAATCAAGTAACAAGATATTGACTTTAAGTCCAAGTACAGTCATTTGTAAATTAAATCAATCCGGTTTGTCCAAATGACTTCAATTAAGTCAAGTCTTTGGAAATGGTGACCTAAGTGCAATTGATTCAAGTGATTAACTTTAGTAAATAGGTCTACATCACTAATTTCAACTATGTTTATTTAAAGTTATTTAACTAAAACCTAAACCCTACTTACAACTTCGATTTAAACAAATTGCTTGCTTTTTGGAGCCGTTTGAAAGTAAAAAAGCACCCCAATATTGCCAACTTTTCCATAAGATACGGGCCTTACCAAAAAGAAGTATACATCAATTCACTCATACTCGTGTTTATCGACATTCCTGGCAAACCACATATATACCACGTACACTATATCTTGACTATCTTCATTTTATTTGAATGTAGATACGTAACAACTGGCAGGACTGATTAAGCAGATCGGGTACAGTCGAATGTCAAGTTTTTGGGCTTAATGCTTTAAACAACGTAACTAGAATCCTAACAGGGTATGCAATATGTATTGGGTCACTCACGCCATCCGACGTTGCATCCATCGTTTTGGCAGCTTTCCTCGCAGACCACCTTATTAGCAGATGTCCCTCCTAGGGAGGTGGTTGTGCAACGTTTGGGAAGAGCTGATGATGCGCAACCGCGTTCAATTGACCCGAACCGGTATTCGGGCAAAGCTGAAAAGAAAGTTTTACGTTATTCCACTTGAGTCCTGAGTTCAACAAATCAAACCAATCCGTGGAGTCATGAATCCGGCTCCGCAGCCGAGATTTTAGTTATACCACAAAGAAAACGATTTGCTCCACTAGCGTATATTTATATGTAAATCATGTTCAATGCCCTAATGCAGGGGTCCTTAAACTTTTTTTACCGCGGACTCCTAATTTTTTGTTTTAGGCTCGCCTGGACCACCATAGACATATTTTTAAATGACGTCATAAATTGACGTCACAATACAAATAAACTTCATAAATTTGTTGATTTCATTCGTTGTAAAAAATGTGAAAGTAAAATGGAACCTAAACACATTCAGTGCGAAACCGTTTTGTTTTTAATTAATCTGCTTTCTTTGAGAAAATGATTACTTTTTAAATATACACTAATATTTCTATTCGGCCTTTATGGACCCCCTAAAACTCATTCACCGACCCCCCAAGGTTGTTCTTGGACCCCAGTTTAAGAAACCCTGCCCTCATACATTGGCTACAGGCGATAGATATAGGGATGTCTTTAACTTCATATTTTATTTAGATACTAATAAAAGAAAGTATGTAAGCTTATCTATCGTTTTGCAGACGTGTTGGAAATAAACACCTTAAGCTGGCATGTGCATTGTTTAACCTTGAATCCTAAAACACGACCGATTTGCTAATGATGACAAAGTAGTAAAAAGTAAACTGTATAGCTTTCAGAATGATGTAATACGTTTGACCGGGAGAGTCACCTTATATCAACTGAGCCACACAAGGTAATAAATAGTATTAGTGTTAAGTTCGAAACCTTTTTGTAATCAGAACAACTGTTTTTGTAGTCATTTGTAACGAACGGTGTATCGTTATGTCACTATTGAAGGAACAGTAGTCTTTGAAATTAGTCAATCCAATCAAAATACGTACAATATAGATTGAGTTAATTTATGTCGATTCGGAACGAAGCCTTAATAGCTTTAACATTAAAACTCAATTTTAAAACAACATAACTATTACCGCAAAAAACCTAGCCTGTGAAACATTAGAACATCTACCGAAAAAAATGGCCAACAGTTAAAATCTTTGCATGGGAACTTGAATACACAATTTATTCTATAAAATTTTAATTTTATTTTATAAACATATTTTATCTACAAGTAACAACCGCATGCTGTCTACTTTGGTTTTCTCCAAGGTCCTTCTTTTCGGAAGTGTAGTAGGTAGCTCTCGAGTAGCAGTGGGTGCTGGAGGCAGGACAAAGCATCAGAGAGGCCGGCGAAGTGGCACAAGGTCCGCTGTCGATGTTCGAAGTGCATTCATCGCAGTAGAGGGCTTTTACCTCACCCCCGTCCAGCAAGCCATTCGCTGAAAAGAATAGAAATTTTGATAAAGATAAACGTTTGACACAAGCAGATTTAGGCAGTATTTAGAGTTCGTTCGCTATCGCCCTTTGTCGCATTTGCATGGTTTAGTTTCATTTTGAAGGCAGATCAAAATGTTCGCACATTAGGAAAAAAAGAGAAGCTATTTTAAAATGTGCGCACATTTTTTGTACATTTTAGCGTGCACATTTTTTTCGCACACTGTGCGAAAAAAGGTTTGCATCACCCGTCTCAAAACCTTGCCGCTAAAAACTGGGAATATATTCAGTGGACAGCTGCACAGTCGTAAGCGTAACATTGGATCTTGGACACTGAACATTGCACGCGAATCAATAGTAATCAGACAATCAAACTTAAAAACCCGGAGCAGGCACTTTTTTAAGGAAATATATGTTTGGCCTATATATTGGCATCGTCAGTTCCCAAATAAAATACATATTGATCGCAAAGTAATAATAAAATTAATAAAAAAGTCATAAACATTTGAAATTAGTAAACATTAAGCAAAAAGTTTATAAACAAAACATCAAGCTGCCAAAGAAATCTATGGCTTTCTGAAAGGTGATTTTCAGAAACCTGCTGCCAATGGTTTTGGATTCCATAAAGGTGTAGCGGTTTGGGGATGTCTTAGATGTTTATTGGGACTATTGTTAGTTCCCTATGACTCCTTATATCAGATTCCTATCAAAAGGTTAATATCAACCCAAAGACTACCTGTTTAGTCCGATGTATTAGCATTAGCAAAGGCGACTGCTCACGGAGGCGCCCAGGTCAGCCTGCACGTGTACTCCTTGTAACCTGCGAACTTGTCCGCATCACTTACATCCTTAAAATTATTTGTATTTGTACCGGTGGTTTTGTCAAACCACCACGGTGAAACTTACGAGTGTTGATGTTGCAGTCGTCAGTAGCGCAGGTGCTTATGCACGTGTATTCCTTGTAACCTGCGAACTTGTCCGCATCTGCGGTTGGTGATGAAAAGAAGCACTCGTCTCGGAAGTTAAGAGTGGCGGTGCAACCGCGAGTGATCCTGGTTCGAACCACCGCGTCCTCTAAAAAACGTTAAATCCAAGATTCGTATGAATGAATATATTTAACTTTTTTCATGCTGTTCTGCAGGGCGTCTCATATTGATCAATTAATGACCCCTTTTAACTATATAAACTTTTACTGTATTTAGACCAGGGGTTCTTAAACTGGGGTCCATGGACTCCTTGGGGGTCCGCGAACTAAGGTCTAATTGAAATATTAGTATACATTTAAGAAGTAATTAATTTATTAAAGAAAACAATCTAATTAAAAATTAAACGGTTTTGCACTGAATCCTATTTAGACTCCATTTCACTTTCACATTTTTGGACCAAAATCAGCAGATTTACAAAGTCTATTTGTACTGTGACGTCAATTTATAATGTCATTTTGGATTTGTTTTGCCGACCGTGGTCCACGCTCGGTTAAACAAAATTTTAGGGGTCCGCGGTCAAAAAAGTTTAAGAACCCCTGATTTAGACCGTGATCAATATAGCATCGAACCGTAACATGCAACTCAGCTGGGCATTGTAGGTCTACGTTTCGTGAAAACCAAAAATAGTAGTAGTACTTTTCACGCAAACCAAAAAAAGCAAAAATATTAACATAACAAATGGTTTTACAATTTTATTGGCAGTCTTATTTATATATTTTACATTTTATCTAACTTTTTGGCGTTTTATACATGTTTGTTTTTTGATCAGCAACTGATGATATACTCGAATTGTTTGAATGTGCAATAAATCTATAAGAATCCTGACAATATCGACTTTGAAATGCAATGTTAGTTTGTCTAGTTTCGATTCAGTGGAGTTAGATAGCAACAGTGTGGCTGTTCGTTTACAACCTAATAAAACATATTGATCCTACCGGCATCAAAGAGGGTCGTGTAGCTTGTAGTGCAAAACTGGTCGCTACTCTTAGCGCACAGGCTTCCGCCCCTTAAGTTTTCGCAGTCGGGATAGGTTTCCTCGTTGCATTGCACGCAACTTCTGAATGTAGGCGTGTTCTCTTTTGCTGAAATAGAAAGATAAGATTGGTTAAAGCAAAAGTGCACATTGTTCATTCAGCGAGAGTTTTTGCACGCTGAACCCTGGAAAGATAGCGATTAGGTCTTATTTCAAATATAAAAAAAAAACGAAAGTTTGCAGTAGTAATATTGGGCTGTACTGCAATAAAAAACAAACAATAAAAAGACCCTAATGGACCACGTTTTTACCAGGCAAATAATAAAGTAAAAACTTTTTGAACCACGTTTTTTTTTCATTGTTGTTTGCCTGGTATATAGTGTATATAATATATTGCTTCGCCTATCTATAGTTGCAATCATTTTGACATCAAGAAAATAGCCGGTGTTTAAACGGTGGAAACGTTTAATAAAATTTTGCGGTAAGAGCATTTTTACAATTGAAACAACGGCTGGCAGCAACCGTATAGGCCTATTCATTGAAAATATACTTATATATATTTACATATAATTACCGGTAGAGCAATCGTCTCCTGTAAACCCAGCTTCGCAGACGCAATTCCCGGTGAAGTAATCGCAGTATCCCTGGCTGTCGTAAGCCGAGCAGTTGGACGTGCATGTTTGAAGGCTTTCTGGACAATTTATAAGACATTCAAATACTTTATAACGAGACATTATGGGCACGGCTGTGCAGCTAAAACTATACTTTTGAAAAAGAGGCAAGCAGCGTTAGGCCGAATATACGTTCATACATAAGGAGGACTGTTTCCTTTGAAAAAATAACGGATGCTCCTCTGAGAACACAGAAAATGCTCAAGCGTCCTCTATTTTGCATTTTGCGTTTGCTTGCTTGTGCTTTTTGAGAGAATTGTAGTTTTGCGTGACATTTCGGACTATAAAGTGTTTATCGACGAAAGCTTGAGGGCTAATCATTTTTCTAATTTTTTTCCCCTTTGAAACATTAAACGGAAGCATCAAATGTTCGTTGTGTGAATCTAACATTGGCTTGTACATTTGTGTTAATTGCTACTGTGGGCTTTAACTTGGTTTTGGTCAATTTAAAGCTTCCTGTTTATAACAGATCAGGGTGTAAAACACTTTATATATTACATTAATATGCCTTATCCTAATTCCGTGGTCGGCAAACGCCGGTCCGCAAGGAGTTGGTTACCGGTCCGTAGCAGGGTTGTAAGATTAAAATTTTGTTGAAAAACGAACTTAAATATCCTTATTTTGAGAAGGTGGTAGAATATAGGAATTGGTAGTTATGTTATAGCAGTGTAATTTAAGAAAAAAACGTAAAGGCCTAAAAGTTTTATTGAAATAAGCCGCGGGCTGGGTTAAACTAAATTGTTTGGCTGGCCGGATGCCGTTCGCGGGTTTCAGTAAGTTCAATAATTCTTAGATCGGAGCATCTCTTTGCGGCAAAACAAGCATAAAGTTCGCATTGAAAGTTGTAATAAATTTCCTTTCCTAAACATTTGTTGTTTTTTCAAGACCGGTCCGCGACAAAATTTTAGTTTTAAACCGGTCCGCAGTGCCAAAAAGGTTGCCGACCCCTGTCCTAATTGAATCTAAAGGTATAGCTTACATTTACTAACAGAAACAAAATACGTGTCTAAAGTAATTTTTCCTTAAAGTTATTTGAAAAAGAGTATTAATAAAAAAAACACGTAGATTTTGAACTTTAATAAATAAAAAAACACTGGTTTAAGGTCTTTTGTTTTCTGAAAGAGTTAAGCATATTATAACCGAATTTAATGAGGCAAATGATTTACGTTTTTTTTTTGTTGATAAAATCAGGTAATGTAATCTAACTCTTCTGTAGCAGAATAAATTTGACAGTTTTGTGCCAATATAGGCCTAATGGTGGTTCGGCGACAGAAAGGGGATAACTGACACATGAAATCAAATAATTGGTTCTTCAATTTTTGTTTGCCCAAAATAAACGTTAATTTTAGCTGAAAAGCCCAAAACTATGTAGTTTTTCCGCAGAATGTAACATGTAACAAACGCCAAAGGGAGTAAAACACTAACCGGCCGTAACGGTGTTGCAATTGTCATTAGGACACATATGCAGGCAAACGGTTTTCTCGATGGAATCGTCGAAAGTGGTATTGCACTTGTCGCGTGACGATTGTATGAGGTCACCAGAGTCGATTCCGTCATCAGCTGCGTCCGCACAGCCTCTGCTAACGCCGGTCACCAAACCTGAAAAAACGCACCGCAAAATAATTAATCAATTAGCGTTTCGCATATATTTTTTTGGGTTGAAACTATTTTTAACGCTGAATTTTCTGATGAAAGTGTTTTTTTTATTCATTTTCAAAGTACATCGGACTATGTTGAAAATTAAAAACGAGTTACTAGAAACGTTCAAATGATAACTACTTATATATGGGATATTTTTATTATGTTTTCCTCCAACCTCCAACCAATATGATCCAAAGTTTCGAATATTGTTTTGCCAAAACTCTGTCCGTTATGTTCTGAATTTATTTAACATGCAAATGGGTAACGTTTAACATCGCAGCTGTTGGTCAGACTTTCGGATCTATTTGCACGTCAATTCTTGTTTCTGCGTTATAAAACGAGCTGTTTTTTATAAAAAAAAGTCCGACATTCGCTGAGCGACGCCGTTACAAAATTCAAATAAATATTTTCACTTGTTTTACTAGGAAAGATAATTCTGTGAGAAATTAAATTTGTAATGTCCGACTCTTGACATTTTATACAGCTGCTGATACCCGATATTTGAGACTAAAATTATCGCATGCCAAATAACGTACTGACTATGATCAAACAATTAGGGAAAATTGTAAATTTTAAAAGTATTTATTCCAGATTATTAGGCCAATGTTGGCTTGAGCATTAAAACATTTGAGTTACCTGTTGTTACGCTACAATATTTTACGGCAAATCTACCTTTTAAAGTAAAAATTGCTGCGTTAAATCACAAATTATGGATGAAATTGTTAAAGATACAAAAACTAATGCAAGAATGGCACTAAATATGTGATAAGATTTCTATTTGAATAAGATATACTGATCATGCCTTTGCTGGCGAATTATATATATTTAATAGTGCATTTTAATAATTTCTGACTCTGAAATGCTAACTTTTGCCAGTGTATTCCGCTATTAATGTGCAAATTAAAAACATTAGTGGAACCTACCGTCTTGAAGTGTAAATGTGGAATAGCAGTAGGGCAAGGCAAAATCCCCTGGACACTTGGACGATAAAGTATTCGATAGGTTGTCGTAACAGTCGTTATCCTTGTAAGGCTCCCCGTTGAAAAAACCTTGATTACAATTTCGGCAGAGATTGCTTTGGCCTGAAGAAGAAAGTTTTACATTAGACAGTTTCTTCTTTCCAGAACAAATCTTTCTGGAAAGTTCAAAAAAAAAAATCTTTTGAAAGTGCAACTTGGTTTTGACGACAACCCAAATAAATATTTTTAAGTTTTTTATTTTATTTTATTTTGATTTATATTTATTTTTTTTTTAAATATTTTTAAGGAACCAAAAATGTATGCATAGAAGATCAGTCTTTAAAATTATATAATTATTCACACATTTAAACAGAAGGTTTCTTAAAAAAAATCGTGCAAACCTTAGAGAGATTGTTACCTTTTTGGGGTAATTCTTTGGGCACACAAGATTGAGAGTATATAACTTACATATAGAGGTAAGCCCGAAAATTCTTCTTTAAAATTTATTAATTATATATCGAAATCAGTGATAAAAATTACTTAAAATTCACCTGCAACATGTGTGGCTAACACCGTAAGTAGCAATGCAAGTAGCATGTTCTTTATTGTTTTCATCGTCAAATTAATTTTACCAAACGACTGTAGAAATATAAAACACACTAAAACATTCTGATATAGATGAAGAATGGCGGTGCAGTACGGTAACTTATCGGAACAAACAAGATGTCGATATAGCGTGCCCGAATTTGCAACTTCCAAATGCTAAAAAAAATTGTATTTAATTATTAATAATTAGTATTGCAAACAAGTCATTTTGAACAGACTTAAATCCCAGTCAAGCCTTTTGCAAAATTAACAAGCTGACGTAGATGTTTAACGTTAAACTAATAAAACTGGTAAACTGGTCCGATTATAAGCAACGATTCAACTAAAAAATAGCACAAACGCAAATATACAGCATCCAAATTGTTAAACGTGCAAAACTTGAGATGCATTTTAGTGAAAATCGCTTATAGTATAATCACTAGATTTTTGACAAGTCTATGACTTAGAACATTACAGCACTGATATTAACCGCAGTTTTAGTAAAGAAACCTTTATTATAGCAGAGGAAAAAGTATCAAGTTATTATGCAACTTATACCAAAAATTTAGTTACTGTTAGACGTATATTTCAAGCTAGCTAATAAAAAGCTGTATTATTACTCAACTAGCACAATACAACAATGGCAACATTCCAGCATGCATACAAATAAATCTGTTTGCTGCGATGCCAGTTTCAGATTCGTTGTTTCTCTGCTAAATATAACAGCTTATCCCCATTTTTACATGACATTGCTTACCCACACTGTTTGGGTAATAACCATTTTCCGAAAGTTGTTCAGAAATGTTATGACTTATTTAGCCAGCTAAACCTCAGTAAAGTCCCACTAAACACAAGCTACGAAATTAAATTATCAAGAACCTTATCGAATTTTCAATAAACATTTTCGCATCTGTTCTAACGATCTCCCAAATTTTTAGTTCTAAACTGACCGACCGTGTTCAATTGCCCTAAATACAACATTTCACAGCGGTTATTCGCACACAGCATTCAGTCAATTTAGCAACAGCAAACACCCAATGTAGCTCTTCAAACATTTGGCTTGCCGGACTTTACACTTTGTTTATTGAACAGTCATCAAGTAAATATGCCACTATATACATGCGTACCTACGAAAATGCTTGCTGAGCTGGGTTCCGAATACAATTTTATATTGCAAAACATAAAGATACATAAATATACTTACGTTCAGTCAGGACTCTAACGTAGTGAATTTAACTATTGGTCAATACGATTTTTCGAAATACATAACAATGCATCTTCATATATTAATACAGCGTGGTCCAACTTCTTTTCATCGCGGGCCTAAAACACTTTTTTTTATCTTGCGGGCCAATGTTTTTAAATAGCGATTCTTGGCTTATTGCTGGCAAATTATACATAGCCCATGGCAGTGGTGGTTCTTAACCTTTTTTCAGCCGCACCCCCTTTGGTAATTTTCCAATGCCTTGCGCCCCCCTACAAAAAGCAATTGGGAATTTTCAATTAAACATCACTTAGACAATTTGAAAATAGTAAAGCGTGTTAATTGTTGGTCGCGCGAAGCGCGAAAATTTTTTTAGTTTAATTGGTTGAATTGGCGCTAAACTGTAAATTCAGGAGGCTTTTCGCATTGGCCACACATCAAATTGCTCGTGCTCGACACATTGATTTAAACAGTACGTTATCTTGTTTCAAAAGATCACCAGGTTAAGAACCGCTGGCCTACGACATATATACCAACTTTATGAAATGTACACCTTTGTTCTTGACACGCAGTATTTGTACAGTTTAGGTCAAAATTTTGCGAAAAAGGCGCACAATCGACCATTTTAATTCGTTTAAACAGCATTCGTCCCGCATAGAAATAACCCTAAAGATCCTGAGGGGCGTTGCCCTTGCGTTATACAGGGTTTGCCGGGAGATTCCGAACAGGAAATATTTTCTCCTTATATGTTTGTCATCGGTGGTGACAGGTTGTCTCACCACGTGTTTGGCAATTGCCTCTTGAGGCGAAAAGCAGACACAGCGTTCGCATGAAAGTTTAAAGTAACCGGCTTTGCGGTGTAAAGTTTTACAATATTTTAATGTACCCGTCTCTTGAATGTACAATTCTGCTACATTTAAACTTAACCTATGTTATAATGTAAAATTTTAGTGTGTTGACGTGACCATCTTTTTACTGTAAACTTTTAAATCATTTATAGGTAATTATCTTTTTAATGTTTGTTAAATATTTATTACATTTTAGCGTAATTATCTTTCGAATGTAAATTTTGTACACAATGTATACATCCAAGTTTTGCGACCCCAATCTATACGAACTAATGTCATGCAAGACTAAACTAAGCTAAGTGGTCATTCGATAAAAAAACTAAATTCTGTAAGTGTAAAAAATCGCGACACGGTTTTATAATACCGCACAAATTTGTGTTAGATGTGGTCACCAAACGTTTTATAAAGGGTCGCACACCTTTATGGATTAATATACACGAGCCGGATCTAAAATTGTATGTCGAGCTTTATAAACGTGATTACTGATTATCATTGAACGGAGGATATATAACTAACTGTATACTTAACAAATCTGTAGGAGCTTTCTAAATTCGTCGCTCGTTTGAAATTTAATTATAATTTAGTTTGAAATTTTGGAGCATAATGGTTGGAGGTTGTAGTAAGACGTAATAAGCTTTTATATTCTTATTAGTTAGAAATGGATTTTTAAAATGCTTCATTTTCATTTTATGTTCATTAGGGCAATATACCCCGTCGAATGTAACCCCGCGGGCCACATCTGGCTGGGCCTTAGTTTAAGGACCCCTGTTTTTTATATTAACAGTTGTTCTTGTAACGACTTTGTATTGACTGACAACCAATACATTCCTTTTATAAGGCACAGGAGATGTCACACATGACGTCCACTGGTTATGCTGTTTTTTGGCCAACGTGTACAAATACCATCTCGACAAGGCATATGTTTAGCGTTATTTGGGGCCTTTTGGTTGGCGTTGATTCTTATTCCTTAAGCACACTAGGAAGAAGAAATGTCAAGCGCGTAAACAGCCAAGTCGAGTGGCCGCTTGTGGAAAATAGAAACGTTGTTTGCCTACACACTTCGGAAGGTCATGTCTCAAGGGTTAGGTACCTGATTGTCTTAAAATACCCCACGTCTTCTTGCTATCTTCTGGTAGGCTTTTATGTACATTATTCCTTGTGTACACTATGGAGTTATTGTTAACGTCTTGTTCCTGAAAACTGGTGTGTTTCTTGCTGTTCATGGTGTCACGACAAACGGTATTCTTCATTCGTATGACTGCCATCTAATTGTCGAAAAAAAATACAGAAAATGTAATCCCAAATAATATTTAAAAATGTCCGTGAAGCAAAATAAAATGAAAAACACTTTTTTTGACATTACGTCTGGAACTGATTTGATTAACTTCACTTTGATCAGCTTCAAAACTAGGGCAGTGTTCGCTTGTACAGATGCTCCTCGAATTAAAGCAAGGGAAATAGTGCAAATAAAGAGATTATTTTGTTGCAAAACTGCTTATGTGTTTTGACTCGTTTCAGCAGTTAATCAATGCGGAAAGCGTTCCACAAATTATTACCAACGCAGAGAAACAAGAAAAAAAAACTTACCAAAATGATGCAAGGTTTTAGCGAAGCTAGTTTCAGGTTGTAATCATTTCATCACTTTAAACGATTTTTGAATTTGGCCGATAGTTGCTTAAAACTGCATCAAATACACACTGATGTAAGAAGAGGCATAACCCAGAGCTCCCTCGAGGTACAAATTTTGCTGTGCGTTGAAGGGGGAGAAATTGGACAGCAGAATATTTGCGACACTTGTATAACAACACAGTCGAAACTGTATACGTGTTATATACCGTACCTATTTAAATTTCGTAAGTCTGTATAGTTGACCTCACTTGTAATTTCAATTTAGTTTAAAAACGATTTTTTCCGCGAGACCACATCAATCTCAATCAGTTGTTTTCGCGATTAATCGAGAGAACTTTTTGCTTTAAAATTTAAACACAACATCATATAACTACAAGTAACTGCAAGTTGTGCATTGTGGCCTATATTTGGTAAAGGCAAATTTGTACCAGCCACTGACTAGTGAGTTGAGTTATAGTCAAGTATTCTTGTCATTTTTTTCATTTCTTACTTAAATCGTCAACGTGGACTACTGTCATTTTTCTTTTCGCTGTTTAAAAAGAGAAATCATTCATGTCATCCAAGGTGTAAAAAACATCAACACCGTTTTATTCTTACCAATTTTGCAATTGGATCACAGAATAAGAAAGCTTGCTGGCTACAACAAAACACATATTTCACTACAATTATAGTCGTACCTTCATTTTAAGGAATTATACAGTACTCTAATTAACAGACGACTACTCCGGTAAATTATTTATCACTGTAAAAATCACCAAACTCTTAGTGATTATACAAATATTAGGCGAATATTGGATCTCATAATCTCACTCCAAAAAGGGCGTGAGGAATTGGGGGGACAAGATTTTTTACACTAAAGCTTTACAGTTTTTTGCTGCACGGCTGTGAGCGTTTAGGCGAGAACTTGTTGCACCAAGTGTCCGATCAAGGTTGCAAGAATGAACACAGTGACGCTCTGAAGCGGTTTCACAGCTCCGCTACCTGTAAAGTAAAATCAATGTTGGTTAGCAATTCTAGGTGGGCTAATCATACGACCTGTTTTAGCAGGGACAGTCACTTTTCAGGCATTTTTTAATGGCCAAAGAGAAACAAAAAGTGCAATGGGGACCACAAGTTGGCCTAATACAATATTTTTTGTTCGACATATCCCAAATAGCGCTTAGGCGTGGCGCATAAAGGACGTGATATCCTTTATCGTTTATTTTATTTAAACAATACAATAATTTATAAACATTTACAGACTTTTTGTAAAGCAACTTTAACGATGACTTTGCATAAGCAAAACCAATTACTTTAGGTTGATATCTTCGCAAATATAAAATGAAATATAAGCAGTTAGTTATAGCCAGGCTAGACAAACAACTACCCTGTGCTAAGGTTCGAACTCACGACCTACGGCGGTACCGGACCGTCGCTTTATCAGCGTATGTGTATGCAGTTTCATTAAGATACCAGCATAATGCAAAAATCGGCCAAAACATTTTTTGTATAACTAATATTTTTTCCTACCCTGGTTACAACCGTGTGTGGTGCAGGTCTTTTTGCACTGCTTAAAGGTGACTCCATCCACAATATTGTCGACGCACGTGTTGCCAAGATTGTGATATGAGCAACCACGCGACATGCTTCTCGTGTATCCGTCATATTGCGGGGCTGCGATCAAACAAAACATAGGAGTTTTCCATTGTAATTTAGTAACAGCCTGTTTATACAGCTATTTTATTTAACATTTTCCGGTCCCGTACCACTTAATAGACTATAAACTATCATTGCACACCAGTTTGTTTTAAAGAAACTGTTTTCAGTTCTTCAATTAGCTCCAATCGCCAATTTCAGTAATAAAAGAGAGAACATTACCTATGGCTGCGGCTGTCACAATAAAACCTGCGTTAATTGCAAAAAACGCATGTCATGCCCGGTAAAAACAACAGAAATTTTTGCATTTACCGTATAACTAATTATAGTCAGTTGAGCAGATTCAATGAATGGTTAAAACCAGAGTTGGATCAATTACATTAATTCAGTTCAATCGTAATTAAATTACAGTAACTCCGTGCTAAAAATATCATTACAATTACTATGAAGGGTATTGTAATTTCCTAGGTTTTCTATTGTTGCTGAAATATGGAAAACAGTTTTTGTCCACTTGTTTCCCAAAGAAAATAAACAACGTGGAACATTATTGAAGATTTAGTTTTCTCCATATCAATGTAGTGAGGTAAAATTTTAGCAAATTGCAATTACAATTACACAGAATGAAAATGCCTCAATAATATTACAATTACAGCAGTTCCTTAAAAATTGATCCAACTCTGGTTGAAACTAATTTGTTGACATCACTTACCATTCCTTACAGTTCCCTCTTTATAGCTTTCCTCTATCACGCAAAACGACTCAAATGGTTTCGGACAGGCAATTGCTTCAGGAGGATTAAATGTGCAAGAATCATATGAACTATGTCCGGAAATGCATCGAGAACATCTTGGGCGATTAGCTGTGAAAAAAAATTCCTGTGAGAGTTATGCTAAACCCATAGAACGTAGATTTTAATTTAAGTCGTCCAGAATCGTATACAAATTAAGCAGAAACCTATTTGCTTTGAGTATACCGTCGTATTATAGTAGTCGTTTATGGAATGCATTTTAATAAGGATTATGACAAACATAGTAAGACGCCAAGGGTTCTTTTCAATACCCGACACCAGGTCGTTACACACTAATAAAATAGCAAGTTATTAAAAACATTCTCTGCTGATATGTGAAAAAGGTTAATTACAAAAAGTTTCATTGATGTAGTGGTTCGCAATTAAAAAAATACTTCATTTTCGTTAAACCAAATGGTGACCCAACTATTGGATTTTTTTATAAGTATCAATTTCAACTATTTGATATATTTATCTATATTGTTAAAATAAGCTGTATTTTATAGGACGGCCTTATTTTTCTTCAAAATGTAAGGTGTCGGATCAAAAGAGTTTGGTTATCCCTCAAATTAAACAGATTGTAACGTGAACCAAAACAACTCCAGCGATTTGCCAAAAAAGTCCTACATTTTTATCGAAATAATGGTGCCTTTTTGCGGCAGTTCAAGTTACAAGGTGCGCGATTCTGTTGGTTTAGTAACTCACGCCATCCAACGTTGCACCCGGCTGTAGAGCACGATTCCTCACAAGTGACCTTATCAACAGCACCCAGGTTGACGGTGGTGCATCGCCTTACTGAGCTGTCTGATGAACGGCAGCTGCGTTCGATCGAGAAGAAAGTGTAATCCGGGGCCTCTGGAAATGTTGGTTGTCATAAAATGAAACTAATAGTTTAAATCATGTGCTACTCAAACTGGGTATACTCCGAAGAAGTGTTCCAGGTAAGCGCAACATTCTTTTAATTTATTTACGGATAAATTCAGTTAGTTGGAGTTTGTAGCACATCTTTGGCATTAAGTTTTAATGAACATAGATTATTTGACTGGTTGTTCACAGTAAGTAATTTGTATGAGAACTGATTTGAATGTTAAAGTAGTTATTAGGCCTATGTTAATTAACTTTTCAAATTTTCCATATTTTAAAAGTCTGGAGTAGTGCTATATTGTTTTAAAAAAGTGAAAAAATCAAAATTTTAAAGAAACCCTGTGAAACCGTTTAAGGGCAACTGGATTAAAGGTCTCAGTGTGACGTCATTATTTTGTCAATTGCTGTTACTTTCATGAACTCTTTTAGTTGCTATGAACATTTAAAATATTGTCTGTGAAAATTAATTAAAATAAAAAAAAATAAAATTTTAAACTTTGTCTGTAAAAATTAAATAAAATAAACAAGCTATAAATAGTTAAACGCTATATTAAGTTAACGTGGCACGTATTATTTGTCCATTTATGTATATTTGTCTAGAAAGCAATATTTTTAAATAATGTCCACGTATTTGGTATATAGATTTATTTTAATGGCCCAGGCTTATTACAATTTATACAAATTCTTTTGAATTTAGGCCGTATTTAAAACACTTCCTATAGGTCTGTTGACGTCACACAGAATCACCCCTTACCTGTGATTTTATGATTGGTTTTATTGGCAGTAAAGTAAACCACTTTGGAGTAGCATTGGTTCGATCCGCTGGGACAAGGGGACCTGGCTGTTTGGATTGCACAACTGGGGCTGTCAGCGTCCCCAATACATTGCACGCACTCTAGGGCGGAGTTTCCTTCGGCTAAAAACGGTTACTTTTTTGTAAATATATGTCAGCCATCGTTGAACACAAGGCGTCTTCTAGAAAATTCTTAAAGCGTTAAGTTACCATATTTCATCATGTTTATTACTTAAACGTTGATAATAATGATACAACTTTAACCCAAATATGTTTGTGATGCCATAATAAGGTTAATATTGGTGCCATATGTTTGAGATGAGGATATGCTATAGGGGTTTGGCAAGGTTGCAAAGGACCATTTATTACTATTTATTGCCGCTTAGCAAACAACTTTAGTCAATGGCTAAGCGAAAATCTTTGAGAAAGCTTTCTTTAACATATTTTGTACTTTCAATCTTTTTTTGTATTTTTGGCAATACGTCATCTTGAAACATACTATTTGACTTTACAAATTACTACTTTGTTTACAATACCGGTGTATCACTATTGTTTGGCTTGGAAACAACGTAGTTTGGCCTTTAAAATCGATCATGCTGCTTTATAAAATTACTCACGTATTACGGAGTTGCAACCATTGCCGTTACATGTTGCAGTGCAAGTGTATTCTCCATAGCCAGTAAACTGGCTGTCAGCCACCCCAGTGAAAGCACACTGCACACCTGGAGATACCGGATCCGTTTTCCGTGCACAACCTTTTGTCACGCTTGTAAGGACCGCAGCGCCTGCAATTAAAAAGCGTTACTCTTATTTATCAGGTGTTTTTATGGAGTTGTTTACGGAGTTGTAATGGAAACCTAAGGCAATGCCTAAACTTCAGTGCACTGCAGTGACTTTTCTAAAATGACTTGACTTGACCAAAGGGTGTTTGTATAAATACTTAGATTGCCTAAGACCTGAACAATTTGAAGATAAATGACTTTAGTTTGACTTGAGTCATGTGAGTAAATTACTACAGTGTATGTTTTTTGAAATTTTTTTATAAAATTGTTTTTTCTACATTTGAAATTTGTTACTTGTTTTGCATTTGGTGGATGTTAAATATTATAGAATAAAACGAAGTTATTAGATTTTATAATGAACATTTGCGTGCTAATGACTAGTTTCGGATTTGACTTGTTGTGGCAATAAATTGGACTAAAACTTGATATAAAATTTGTTCAAAATCGCTTTAAATATTTTGTTACTTTCTTGAACTTTAAAAATGGCTTGTTTACAACACTGGCAATTTTTCTTACTTGAGTTGTATAGAGTGGTCCTGCTGCTCGTGCAATATACGAAGCTTGCGTCTGTATCGAAAGGGCATTGGGTGGCTGCGGTGAGGCTCTCACAATTGCTAGTCGTCTCGCTGTTGCACTGCACGCAACTTCGGTAGGTCTTGCTTACTAAACAGATGACGAATAAATAAACTGTTAATGATACTTCTAAATGACATGCTTTGTTTCAACATTCAAACCACAGCAATAGTTAACAATTTGATATTTTTTCAGTTTAATCATATCTGTGAATTTGGCAGAAAATATGCCGTTAGGCAGAAAAGGTTCTCTCGCAAAAAAGAACGAAAACGATTCCTAATTTTTTTAAATTTAAAACTTTCTGAAATTTAGAAGCAAAATATATTATTGGGGGATATGACCTCATGTTCCCCTGAATGAGCCCCATGCTATCTGAAGGAATTGTGTTACCTGCGTGAGCTTACGTCACCACATGACGTCATAAAACTGTCAACTCTAATCAAAAACAGTACTTACTTAGATAGATTACATACAATGACTGAAAAAAATTACAAATAATTTCTAATAGTTAATTTGTAAATTTGTTTTGATTTCTTTTACCTGCGCTGTTGCAGTTTGGCCCAGTGTAGACAGCACGGCACGCGCAGGAACCGGAAAAATAGTCGCAGTAACCTCGATCATCCGACTCCGAACAATTGGTCGGACAGGCCTTGTAGTTACCTTTCATATTATACAATGTTATCTTTGATAATTTGTATAATCCTATGTGTAACGTTGCTGCTAGGCATTATGCCAACTCAGTGCAGCTTTTCTGTCAATAGAGTTTATCATACATCAACACTGAGCGACCTTTACAGGGCGCCTTGTTTAGGGCGCTGGAAACACGTTCAGTAGTACAACGTGCTTTAATTAATGATGTTATTGATGCGTTATACTTCTTGGATTCATGAACCCTGTGACTTGGATTATGCGTACAACGTAACTTTGACCCGTTTTGTAGCTGCCCGGTAAGGAATATAAGTTAGCGAAAATCACAATACATTTTTTTAATAGTTTACTCAATTGGTTTTGGTGCATAGAAAGCAAAACAATTGTTAGAAAGTTTTCCAATTTTGAGCACTGAAACAAATCATTAGATAATGACCCTTGTGTTTTAAACAGTTGTTTGGGCTAAGGTTATTTATTTAGGAGCCAAATGTAGTTTGGTCATATTAAAAATATCGAACAAAAGTAAATTGTTAAAAAAATTGTCAAAATAAAACCATTGGTTCTATTTTACTGATGGTGGCGACAATCCTATAATTATTTTTTAAACAGTTTGCCCACATTTGTATTAATTCCAAAACATCCAGCCATTAATCCTAAAATATTTCCAAAAAGCTAACAACTGTATTAGAAAACCAACAGTTGTATACAGCTATTTCACTGATACACGTTAAAAACATGATTATTGTTGTCTTGCAAACTTGCCCCATTTTGCGCGATAAAAAAAGCATACAGTGTTTTGCACTTTAATTCAAACGCAGCAAAATTCCCGGCAAAGCGGCAAATATTTGTTTAAACTTGAAGTTTAAATATTTATTTAAACCCAAATCGCAAAAGGACGCAGAAAAATGCACTCAAAGCACGGAGATCATTCGTTTCATGTTGCACAAACCATCTCCCTTTATTAAATTGACTTTTACAAATAGTCGGAAAACTTTTCCCGTTTATAAAGGCCACGGAACAATGAATAGTGAACAATACAATGTACACAATTTCCTCTCAAGTACATATAATACGCTATTACTTAATATTGCCGTAAATTTGTCGGCAAAAACATGGCAGGCGGAGATAATGCAATTACATATACGTTTATAGGTAATTCCGAAAATAATATTGCATTATTATAAAATACAAACTCTTTCGTCACGCTGGCCCACGAAACCGTAGTTTGCGACATGGATTTGTACGTTCAATGTCATTAACATAAGGTAGTTATCACACATAAACGGCATACTTGTGGTCTGTATGTTGCAGTTGTCGGTGTTGCAGGCATGGACACATGTCGTCGTCTCACTACCTCCATAATATGTTGTCTCACATTGTCGATTTGGCGGAATCCCCGTGGTCGTGTCATCGAGATCTGAATTGCCATTTCTGGAACCTCTGCTAATCCTGGTGGCCAAACCTGAGCAAACAAAGTTGTCACAAAACCTCATCGCGGTAAACAAATCAATTTGAACTGATTTAAGTCCCAGTCAAGACATTTGTAAAATAGATTAAGTATACAAGTCAAGTATTTCAAAAAATAAAAAAGCAAGTCCCAGTCAAGTCATAATTAGAGCAAATAAACGTCCAGTCATGTCATTGGCATAAAAATTAAACGTTAACTATTAGAATTGATGAACTTTCTTGAAATTGAGCAATAACTCAACTGAAAAAAATATATATGTTTACGTGGCTATAGCTAATTATATGACGCGCATACGTTTAGATTAATAAATTATTATTCAATAATTTTTCAAAAAGCCTTAAGTGAAGTCAAGTCATTTTACCGAAACGAAAAAAAAGTCAAATCAAGTCATTTGAAAACAAACACTGTTAAAGCTTATAACAATGAGGCCAGTGACAGTTAAACATTGGACCCGGGTAAACACATTATTCCCTGGGTCCTTCGAGCGGTGAAAGTATTCGGTGTTTAAATTTTTTTTTGTAGTTTTAAGTTCATAATCCCAACCAAACAATCACTAATTAAAGGTAATAAACGGAGTGAACAATTTTTTAGCTGGTATAGATCAAAGGGCCACCAAACTACGGTCCGCAGGCCACATCCGGATCGCCGGGTAAATTAATCTGGCCACGTCATATTTCCTTAATAGAAATAAAGTACAGTTAATGTTGTCAAACTGAATTCAAGACCAAATTTTGATGACATTTTAAACTGTGTGACAATACATTAAGACTAACTCGACTTATTATTGTGCATATAGTTGTCTATATTTTCTTTGTTTACTGATTTAATCAAGTTAATAATGGTCGACACAAATTTTATCTTCGGCCCGCGATCGTAAATCCTAACACTTATACTTTCCTTTAAAAAAAAAATACTGAATCTGGTAAATAGTTATCCACAAATGCGTAGCAAACTTACCGTCACTTAGAACAACTTCGGTAAAGCAGTAGTAGGTGTCAGGGGCTGTTGAAACTGAGAGGGCGGTCACGTTATCGTAACATTCATCATTTTCGGCGGTTCCCCCTTGGAAATTCCCGTTGTAGTAACAACTGTAACAGGTGAGGCCACTAACTAAAACATAAAAATAGAAGCGTTAACATTGTGAATTATACTCGGCAGAAAATCAATAAACGTATCCCTTCTTAAATTTGTTTGTAAACTCATTAAAACATTAGGTAAAAACTTAATTAATGTATAATTTGCTATAACGTCAGAAGATAGTAAAAACTAAACAGCAGTTTAATTACTTACCATGACTTATGCTTCCCAAAAAAGAAATCACAAGCAATAGAAAAACTTTCATATTCACAAGTTGAAGATTTTAACTGGCTTCTAAACTTAGCAGAGAAAAACTTAAAAACATATCAAAAAATGTTTAATGATTAATTCACTGATTTAAATCAGGAAAATATATCATTTAAAACATAGAATTGTAACTTGAATATCTTGCTGTATTTTAATCTGTACAATAATCTGGTGTAACTGTGACTATCCGTTAATCATTTTTTTTGTTTACGTTTTATAGAATAAAACCTGAACATCTCGGAAATCAACTGGCATTTAGAATCTACATGGGTCGACTTTGATCGGACCTGCAGACGTTGCACTCGGCAAGGGATGCAGAATACATATTATGATACACAGGGTGGCTTCGGAAAAGTTAATCAGGTGGCCTAATCAGGAATACAAGCAATGACAGGCTTGATAAAAACAACTAAAAGATCTTATAACATGAAGTTGAATGTACGATAGGATACAGCAGGCAATGTTGCCATGGTTATTTCCCGACTTGCTCCCATCTGAACCGGTAAGGCTCAGTTAGTAGAGCGACGGTCCCGGGATGGCCGGAGGTCGAGATTTTGAACCTCACTGCAGGCTGGATGTTTTTCCAGCCTGGCCTTAAACTTGCACTGTAACTCTGATTTGGCCAACTAAATTCCGTAATGACCTATCCGAACATACCCGCTACATCTTAAAAACCTTTCTAAAACAGTTTTTCAATAACCAATTGAGAATTTAACGGTAACTGTTTTACTACTTCATATTAATTCATCCTTTTCTTACGTTATTTGAGTTCGCAGGTGTAGCCACGTTTTGGACAAGGAAAAAATGACTATAATCAATAAACTTACTTGACTTACATATTTTAGACAATTAGCTCGGTTTGAAATAATTTGTTTTTATTGAACATTTTTTTATAAATTGGATTATTTCTCAATTTGTGCGCATAAAAAAATATTAGCTTATTATATATTTCGCTTTTTCGTATTTTTTGGTTAAATGCTCAAATTTTGAAAAGTTTACCAATTGTAATAGTTTAACAATTATTTTTATGACAATGACTTGACTTGGAATCGACTTGCTATTTAATAAAAAAATGACTTGGACTAAAGTTATTGTTAGAAATACCTTGACTCGGTCTTAAGTAATTTAAAAAAAACACTTGTTTAAAGCACTGGCCTATATATGCTTTGAGTAGAGCATAAGAGCAGGGATTTCACCATTAGTTGGGAAGTGAAGCTTAAGCAGACCTGTTCCTTTACCTAAAGTATCTACATTTTGCCTCCAATTAAACCAGTTTAAAGCATTTAATTTAAAAACACGAGAAATATTAACACAAACATTTAACTTCACAGCTCTGTCCTATGGTTTATTTTAGGCCTACTGAAAGCAGTTAAAAAAATAGTTGCTCCTAATGTGGATTCCTTCAGAGAACTAACGCTCGGAGGATAACAACAAGCATTAAATAATTCCTACCGGGGGTTTCCGTTCAGCTAGAAGGGAGCCTTTTTTGCCCCAAGATTTTTTATCGTCGTTGGTAACGCAGCCAAATATGGAGAAGCATCTCGATTGGAAATGTTTGCGCTAGGTCAACTGTGGATCCAGCGCAATCCACAATGGCGTTTCCGGGTGGCCGTTGGCGGATTTTGTTTTTTGACAACAAAACATTAAACGGTACGACTGCTTTCCTGGTCTACCATAACAACACGACTCGGAATGGTCTATGTTAATCTGTGCCTGAACAGGAGGCACGGTTTTTTTTATTTTGATGAATTTTAGCGGAAAATAAAAGTTGGCCTATCAAAACCACGTTCCAACCTTATGGGTTAAAAATTAAAGGGGAAACTTGGGTACACTATGCACGAATCTGTAATGTAGCTTAATAATAAATTGCAAAGCCAAATAGGTCGATCTACTCGACCTATTTGACTTTGTAATTTATTATCAAAGGGGGAACTAATTAAAAACAAAAACGAAAGTAAATTTGCCTCGGCCAGTTATTATAGATGCTAAGTTATAATAGTTTTTGCTTAAAATCTTGGATATTGGTATGGTAACTAAACTATTAGACATTCTTGGGTTTAAAGGTTGTTTTAAAGGACATTAAATCAGACAATAGATTGTAAAAAACGATAGAACTTTTGAGAAAGTTTATCGCGTGTACAACTCACGTTTTGTTGTTTGTCACGATCAACGTATAGCTTTTTAAATACTAAAAGGGGCGAGCTGTGCTACAATATTCCTTTTTTGACAGTGATAGCAAAGGTACTATGATCCCTGTTTGCTGTTTTGTCTATAATTTAGTCGTATATTAAACTCACTAAATTAAATTGTTCAGTTTAACAACTTAAATGCAAAAGACAAGCTTTGATATTTTAGTATTAGTTTATATATATATATATATATTTGTATATATGTATATTTTTGAATGCTGTTACAATTTACCAAGGTGGGTCGTGGCAATTCGGAAATACCCACCACCAGTGTTTTTTTAAGGTGTTTTGGGGGACCGAAACGGTAAAAACCTGCCCACCCCCACTCGGAAGCATCGTTTGCCAACCGACGGATCCCGGAGCTGAAAAATTACGAGGAAAGTAATTTTGTCCGAAACTGTGTTTGCTTTTCGCTGCCAGTAACATTTCTCCAAATATGACTATAGCTCAGCTTCAAACGAGTTTTTAATTCGGCGAGACGGGCGCGTCCAAGGTAGCGTGATTGCGTTTCATTGCTTGTTTGTCAAAGCCTTTACTTGGAATTTTCCATTAAGGGTCGGGAAAAACGCCTAAAACACACGAGGCGTGTTTAACCTGTCCGCGTTGGCTTCGCTGAGACTTTCCTTCTGTTTGGATAAAGTGACAATGTCTGTAGAAAAAAGGGCGACAAAACAAACAGACTTGTTTAAAACTGTGCTTGCTGGATTGCTAAAGCTAACGCATGGTATGTGTAAAACTTTAAATTTATTAGCGTCACAACTCTTGAAGATAAGTCCACGTTGGCAGACCCGAAACTGCTCTTATGTTTGGACAAAGTGACAATCCGTTGGCCGGTTCCCTAACGGTTGGAAACGGTTGTTTCCAGGTGTGGCTGATCTCGAAACTCAAGGGCATCAACAGTGAACGGTTCTGAACAACCATGTTTGCCAGTTAGGTTTTGAAATCAACACTTTAGTGTATTAGAGGTATACACAAAAGTGGAATTATTTTACATTCTAAGCCGTTTTTTCTGGCATTTCAAAATTTATTAGTCGGCAACTTACGCCTTACTATGATGACTAGGGCGATTATTTTTTGACTTGTCAAAAAAAGTCAAAAGTTTAGCACGTTAGGTCAAAATTATTTTAAATAAAAATCGATTAAAATACATATAAACCGCTTATAAAAGTTTAAAAAAATATATTCAGCTTTTTGAACTTGTCTATCAGAAAAAAAAAGTTTCGAATTAAATTCGATGACATCTTACGTGTATTAAATCTTCACTGAAGTAATAAACCATAAACGCGAGCAAGCAGAGTTAATCAAGCACGCCTGGCTTATCGCATTACGTTTAGCCCGAACTTTGTTTTTGCTTTGTACATTTGTGTGCCTCGGTCTTTGCGCAATGTATTAAAACATACTTTCTGGATTTTTTCGCTTGTGATGCAATTATTTATAGCATTTCCTGCTTTAATAATATACTAGGTTTTTGTTATTAAATATTTTCACGTTTTATTTCAACTATTTACACAACATTTTTTAAAACCAGCGTCTTGTTTGTTTTTTGTTTTTTTGATTTTTTGTTTTTTTGTTTTTTTGGTTTCTTTGTAGTGGTTTATCTTTTTAAAATGACAAAAATATTAACTAAGCATTTTTATGAGTTTTGCATAAACCCGAAATATAACTGATTGTGTTCGACAGACACTGGGTAGTAGTAAGCAAAGCATCAAAATCATGTGACGATGCCGAGACACTAATGCAGTACTTCATACAACAATATGTTGTTTAAATCAATGTTTATCTAATGGGTCAAAATTTTGTCGAAAAAATATTTTTATAGGTCAAAATTTGTCAAAATTTAAATTTTTAGGTCAAAATTTCACATTTTTTTGGTCAAAAATTAATCGCCCTAATGATGACCCTCACAAATAGACTGATGTGATTTTATTCGCAACATGAAAAAAAAAACTAACCAAAGAAATCAAAACGTTTTGCAGTATTTTTTGTTTCCAGTGGGCAACGAAAGATAAAAATATTGCAGCACAAAAAATACCCCATTCCATATATTTTCTTCCCAAATTTTAACAACAGCGCCAAAAATGACAAACGCAATATTGCGTTAAAAAAGTCCACTTATCAAAGAATGCTATATTAGGGTTGTTTAGTAAATTACTACGGAATACAACTGGATAACAAAAATCTAGGACATCGCTGTCATGCTTTTATATGAATTGTTGTAATGACTTAAGTCGATATAACCCCGTCTTTTTCTGTTTTCAACAAAAAGTTTCTGTTTTTAAACAATTTAACTCCAGTCTGTTTGGTAACCACTTGACTTGGACTTGAGTAATTGGATAAAACACGCTTTACCTACACTTACGGATTTTCATTAAAAACTTTCTGGCAAAATTATATTTATTGTAAGCCCTTATTTTTTTTAAAACCTAATGTGACTTAAACGTTAAATTGCACAAGTGCATTAGAAACAACTTAATCAAGATGATGCCATTGTATCATCATCAGTTAATGTGACTTTAACGTCAATTTGGACAAGTGCATGTCGAAACAGCTCTGTCAAGATGAAGGCGTTCATTTATAAAACTGCTAATTCAATGTGTTTCGATTCATTTCCGCGTATCGCGTCGCCCAACAATGGACAGCGGCGATTTCCCGCTGCGCAAATGCACGAATGGTCAACACAATGCATCACAATATCGCCTGAGCCACTCCGCAGGGTTTTTTTACGCGTTTCCAATAACTTATCGCTATATATTCTGCAACTTGCAACGTCCACTGCAGTACGCTTTATTATGCTGTTTTGAAATGGCTGACGAAATGACCTTGCTGGTTATCTTAGGGTGTTTCGTTGCCTCGTGTTTGGTGAAGGTGGCTGTGATGTGCTGCATTTACAGGTACGCTCTCGCGCTTTTGCGTTTATTTGTGGTGATTCGAACCAAATTTAGTGTCTGTCTTACCTATTAAAACTATCAGAAAGAATTTCGGAAACTTGTTCAGGGTAATATCTGTCTCAAGAGGAATGACAAATGTCGTGCAAAAAGCAAAAGTGTAAAATACTTGTGTAAATTGCTTTCAAAATGGAAAAGCCTCATTCTATTTCTCGGTGTATAGCACGTACTTTGAATTGGCATGCTCTCAGAGACGTGATTTTAAATTAGTTTAAGACTTAAAGTTTTACCCCTGGTAATACCAAACCAGGCTAAGGAAAGATTTGATATTCGCCCACTTTAATTAAGTATTTTTCATTTGGTCGCAACCATGCAGTGAACCAGTATAAACACTGGTGAATTATGTTTGCAACATATATGTTCAGAAACCCCGGGAAAAAAAGTGCTATGTGATGTAATTTATAATATCTTACGTTAAGGTAACTTTTTTCAAATACCTTCACTAAAAGGAAAAAATTACCTGCGTCGGATTTTTATGATTTTTTCTGTCAGCGCGAAAAAAAATGTTTGGTTTGTGTTTGAGATTGTTTGATTATTTACGCAATTATATCATTTTTTGACAATTTTGCCGTGTTGGGTGGGACGTTGGCGTGTAAATCTTTAAACAAGGACTTCCTGTATAGTTGTTGTATTTACTTTAAAACGTTGGATTTTAAATTGTCACTTCTAATACTCTTCGTGGTCGCTAGCAGCAAAACTATCGCGCTCGAAACAAATAGATCAATATTTGCGCTTGAGTCGGCCAGCAACGCCAAATTTCCTATCGAAAATTAATCTAAAAATCCCATAACAACCAAACATTCCAAAAATCAGCATAAAACATCATTCAACTCAAACGTAACAATTCTACTTTCGTTTTACTTGCCGGCCAAAAATGTCCTCTTTATGGGTGCTGAAAATATGGTAGCCCCATGTTTGGCAAATCTACTTGAGCAAAAAAATTGATTAGTTAATTTTCGTAAAGCCTAAAAGCAACAAATCTTGTTTGCACCGAATAGACGGGAAGTGGTAAGGCTCTGTGGACGGCTGAGGATAAACTGCCGACACAACGTGAAGTCCCTACAACCAAAGACCGCCACAGCAAAGGCGTCATCGGCAGTCTGGCCATCCCAACCTGGCGAAGAAAAAGGGGCGGCAAACCGACCTTGTTTGGAAGTCGATGATTGGCCAAAGTTGGTCACGTGCTCGACGATAACAAGGTAAAAATGAAAGTTGTATTAAGGGGTGTGGTGCCTCAAACAATATTCGTTTTTAACGTGTTCCGTTTGCATAACAGCCTTGTGCGAAAAAGAGATTTACTAACGTATCCATAAAGCTTTCCGATGCTTACGTGACCTAAAGCATGATACTAATTTTCTCAATATGTTTTTTGCTAAACGTGTCTTTGCTGGATTGCTAAAGCTAACATAGAGTGTGTGTTAAAATTTTAGTTTATTAGTGACCGCTTTCGGAGATATGACACTCTGAAAATCTCAGCGCGCCTAACCAAAGCCGAAGTTGCACTGTACTTTCTGACATTGTTGGCGTTAGTGTATAACAGTGATCTCCAGAGACTTGTGTGCAACAATATAGACGAGACAACACGCCTTCCACGGCAATTTTGGCAAACTCTATCGAAAAAAATACAATAAATAATTTCCTATACATTTTTTTGCGCAAAACATATGAAGAGGAAAAAAGTGCAAATTTTACCACATATATGTCTCTTATGCCTTTATTCATTTTGTGCTAAAAGTTTCTACTATGTAGCTCCATGTGTCGCCTAATATGTTATGTTGACTATCACATGCTAAACTGTGCCTGTGTGTGCAAAACCACGGCATACACACGTTTTTTAAAAGGGGCAACAATAAATAAAAATTTCCTATGATATAACGAGCGTTTTCAAATATGCACAAATCTATTTTGCGACCCAATAGACTCGCGTATAAACAAATGCCATTCCACTGCACCCGTAGTTAGCAGACGGTATCGTTTACCAAATCATACGGACAGCCTAAATCGAAACACTTTGCCAAGTCAACAACACATTATTACCGTGTTTCAGGAGAGTTTTCCAGTCTGGCATTTCCTGGTTGCGTAAATGTAAAAGAAAAGTTTCCCTAAAATGTCACCACTGCATCGGTAAGGGTACAAAGATTAATTATTATCAGACCGGCTGTGATCAATATTAAGCGATGTAGACTGGGAGGTGTTATAATGACTTATGCAAATTACTCTTTTAAATGACTTGACTTTAGTCTTTTGGACAAATGATTTGACTTGGACTTCCTTGAGTCAAATTACTTTGGTCAAAGTTATGTGTTTTTATTAATTTTCAATTATAAAGTCTGGTTATTTATCTCAACTTTTGCACGTAAAATAATTTTCTTGCTAAATATTGCGTTTGTGTTATTTCTTAGTTATGATATCTCTAAACAGACGATTTCACCAAATATAAAGGTTAAACGCATGACTTGACTTAAATTTGTCTTACTCTCATACCAGACCGACACTTGGCCTGAGCAAATGATTATTTGTACTAGGAATTCACTCAGGGCGGATCTAGGGGGGGGGGGGGCGATATGGCCATGGCCCTCCCCAAACTAAAAAAGATGTACATTTTTTTTACTTAATAGGCAGCTTATTTTCGCAGTTCCTTAGGAAGTATGGCCTTTTTTCGCCAAAATAAGACATATTTTTAAGCTTTTTAGTGGTGTACGAGCTTATGGCGCCATATAATAAATATTTCAAAAAAAATTAAAATTCGTTTCGCGCACTCGCGCAAAGCGGCGTTTTTCAGATTTGCAGAGACGGCTTAAGTGACCGTACGCTGACCTCGACTATATAATAACTAACTTAAATCCAAGTACAATTAAAAGCTTTTTTGTTGTTAATGCAAATCTGTATCAGAACCAGCCTGCCAATACACTTCATCCGGCCCGCCGCCTCTTTGACAAATTAGACACATTTTAAATACTTTTTGACTATTTTAAGTGTGTAAATGCGAAAAATTTTCGCGCTTCGCGCTAATGATCTTTATACATCCAGTGTGTTTACGTTTTGATGCTCTTTTTGAACTAGATCAGCGCTTCTTTACTGTTTCGCCGTGAAAAGCTGCCAAGTGCGTCGCGGACAAACGGAAAACGTATTCAAACATAATCGACAAATATTTTTTACCCATTTTTTTTTAGATGTAACAAAAACAAGAAATTTAAAAGAAATACTTAACAAACACTAAAATAGATTAACTATAAAATTTATCGCGTTTTCTCAAAGTAGTTTTATTGCACTTTTTTAATAGTAGTAGGGGGATGACGACGTGTGGACTTGAATTTTAAACCAAGTATACGCTTTTTTCAGCGAATTTGCGCCAAGACTTTACTGCCTCCTTAAAAGTAATTATAAACACGTTTTAAAAGTGCAAAAAAATCCGAGCCCCACCTGATTCACAATTGTTATAAAGTTGTAATAACACAAAATCTCATTTAATATATGTTGTGCGGCCCGCAGAGACCTTTTTGAGTTTGCTTTTGGCCCGCGACTACTACACAAAGGTTGCCGACCCTTGTGTAAGGATTTGAATAACCTATCCAATGTTAGGATTAACTCTGCATAAAGTTTTTTCATTTCAGCAACCTTATTTGGCAAAAACCAACTACAGTAATTTAAAAATTAAGAGAAGTGTCATGAAAGAACCACAGCTGACCGCAGCAGACAACGCTATGATTTTATTGCGACGTGGCCTCGGCGCTTTTCGGTGGCATGTGCGGTTGCTCTCGTCTTTTCGGGAAAAAACAAGATGTGTAGACAATAGGCATAGTAGCGTCTTTCAGCGATATTCTTCATACCGGGTCAAACTAGGAAACCGGCCCACTACTGTAGAGGCTAACCTTATTACTTTTTCGTGCTTTCAAAAGATCTGATTTTCGCGTTATTTTACAGGAGTTAGTTTATTCGTCCAGCCGATGTTATTTTTACCTGAATTATGACGTCACGCAATGGTATACTTTTGTGACGTCATATCTGAAAAAAATCCATGGCCCTCCCCAAACTGAAATCCTAGATCCGCGCCTGAATTCACTTACTATTTTTTCTTCACTTCAACGTTTCAGACACTTGAATGGAACTTCAGGTATTTCAAAACGAATTGTTTAAAACAATAAATAGGCTTCTTGATCTCAGGGTCGCACAACCAGTTTTAAAGGACGCGATATTTATCCATTTTTCACAATGTTTTTCGTAAAACTTGACCTTTTTTAAAGCCAGAACGACCAACCTTATGCAAAACACAAACCGCATGTTGGTTGCACAACAACTTTTCAAATACGTTGGTTGCACAACTTCTCAAATAAGAAGCACGCAATGAGAGATTTTTTCATCACTGTAAACTACTAGCGACAAAAAAGGCCAAAAGCGCAGCGACAAAATAATAAAAGAGTATAGCTTAAAAAATAAAACGCGGGGAACACCAAAAAGCTTAGGAATCCTTGGTGTTGAGTATAAGAGTTAAACACGGTGTTTATAAGTCGTATTTCGTCGCGCGCACAAAGTTCTTGCATTTTATAGGTCAAAGAACACTGCACTTTACATATAAAAAACAGGTGCGCACTTGAAAGAGCAAGTCAGGTCGGCGTCACTGAGTAAAAAAGAGAGCGATGGATTCTTAAACTTGAGTCTATAGCCACTTCCTGTAATGAGTTCTAGCCACATCCCATTTAACTTACAAAACTACAAAACGTTCAAGAATCTCAACAAAATTAAGTGCACTTAAAGTGGCACCCATAAGTACCCTCGACAATCCAGTGCAGAACTAATTGGCTAAAGCAGTCACTTCGGAACAGGGTTAAAACTAAATGCTAGTGGCGTTATTTTGATTCGTGGGCCGGTCTGAGGTAGGCTGCTTTGTAAAAACTTTGATCGTTGCACAGTTGGAAGTTAATCGATATTCCAAATATTATGTTTTTGCGCCATGTCGTGAGGCATGAGTCGTAAACAGCGAGTTCGACAGTTCTACGATGAAGTCAACGCGATACTCGAAGCAATCGGCGCAGACGCGTAAGAATAGTTTTTCGGAAAGCTTCATAACTGTAAAGTGACATCAGAGTACAGTGTTACAGAAAGTTGCATTGCATATATCTCGACTTGTCATTGAACTAATTGATTGCTAAAAAAGGGTGTTAATTTCCCTTACTATCTTAAATTCAGTTATTTGCAGGGATGCTACGTTAGCGGTGTCGTGTCCAATTATTGAGGAATTTAAAACATTTTTACACACAGTAAAAAATGACAATGTCCTTCTATGTTAACGTGCTGATAAAAGTAACGGTTTAGAAGTATAAACCCCAAATAGGAACCGCTAGCTATAAGCACAACATTTAGTTAAAAAACTCAAATATCTTATATCAACCATCACTTTGTGGCCGAAAGTGTCTCTTTTTCCATGTGTGCTAAAATAGCTGCCGGGGTCGGGCCACGAGGCTTTTCGAACACCTAAAACTTAATTTTATTTATATGCTATTTTATTTTTATTGTTTATGTTTGGCAACTGAATTACTTTTATAAACGTTAAATCACGTAATTTTATGACGAAGTCTGGTAACTATTATTACTGTATATACTGTATATAGTCACTATTAAAAACGGTAGAAAAATAAATTGTTGCTGTTATGACTATTTTCTAAAGCGGTAATCAATGCTTTATTCTAACAATATGCAATGGTTAATGAAACCTCCAACTGTGTCTCTCTTAAGGTCGGAATTTGCCAACACACACGAAACCAATATCGGGAGGAGTTCCTCGGATCATGAAAGCGAAGAAACTCGCGACCGTAAGGTTGACTTGAAAAGCATCGAGCATCGTCGGCAAGGTTGAACACTTTCTTTCTGTTAGAAAAGGCGTTTGCCGTAAATCATGTGTATTTTAATGCTTACGGTAAATGTGGGACACGTTGCTTACACTTATGGTAAGTCTTATAACATGGCTTTTTGACCGAGCGTACATGGTCGCCTTTGTAAGGGACCCACAAGATAATTTTCCGTTTTCTCAACAAAGTTATTTAGTTCAGTGATTATTCAATCGCATGTGTGCCGCGACACACTAGTCAGTGTGACTGGAGAGATTCTAAGTGTGCCACAATACTCATTCTAATTTACGAAAACAAGCTTAATATTGCTAATGTGAGACCTGAATAAACGCTGTCCAGTCAAAATCTGTTAATGTTAGTTTGTCAAGAATTGGTATTAGGCCTATTGTTTAAGTAGATAGTGTACCGTGATAATTTTACCATTAGGAAAATAAGTTCTTCATTTTACTCATATTACCATTTAGGCAAGAATGTGAGACTTGAATTCACACTATCCAATGAAAACTGTTAAGATTTGAATAATAACGATTGTTAGGATTTGGTAAATGAAGTGTGCTGCGATTTTTTTTTTATTTACGAAAACAAGCTATTCATGCTACTCGTATCAGCATTTTAGCAAGCATATGATACTTGAACGCACACCATTCTTTGAAAAACAGTTATTAATATGGTTTATAACGATTGCTAAAATCCGGTTTTATTGTTTAGGTAAGAAGTGTGACGCGACCTGTTTTAAATTCTTAGTGTAACGCCGACTAAAAAAAGTATGAGAACCACTTCTTTAGTTCCTGAGAGTATCCTCTTTCAAAAATCAAATACAGAGGGGATACCACTTGTTACTGTTACTGGTCAATTAGGCTAGTAGCATTACTGGACTGTTCTAAACAAATTCCGAGAATATCTGCGGTGGTAGATATATTTCGGGTGCCGCCTGATCGTTGTTAAATCGATATAAAATTGGCGACTCAAAGATAAAAATACAAAAAAAATAGAATAAAAAAATCTCTTTTTAATGATAAACCGAATTTCGAGGAAATGTTTTTTTAATTTGGAAACCAGCGCGAATTTAAATCGTTGAATTCTTAAGGCACCAAAATAAATTGCATTAAGGCAGATTTATTTTTGGATTGAAATAAAACCACATTACCAAGTTAAACACTTGGGAGTACCGAACCAACTTCCATTACGGCAGACTTGCCTGATTCAGAACTGCTCAGTGCGATCAAAACAAGAGAACTGGAGAAACTCGAGAGCGCCATCGAATGGGCGATTTTCGACGGCCATGACGTCACTCTGAGGGAAGAAATATTCGAGGCGAAGAATTGTCGGAGGCAAGAAATAAACCTTGGTAAGGAAATCGACGTTTTGTTTATTGCAAGAGATTGAACTTCAAATTACTGTAAGCGAACTTGAATTCAAAAGAAGTTTGCAAATGGTTAAAAAAACACTTTGGTTGCGATTAAGTAAGATCAAACTACAATAAGTTCAATTAGAACCGAATATTCGTTTGTAAAAAATAACTTTATGTTAGTGCTAGAGGAGAATAAACAGCTTCTTAATTTTATTTCGTTATTAATTTATAATTTGTGGTCAGAAATGGAGTATAACTACAGATCCTCAGTGATCTCGATTTTTTCTGGCTACTTCTTCCAGTGTCAAACTGTTTTATAGGTGTGATAATCCAATATTTAAGATAAGGCGAAATCGTTCATTTCGGGACGGTATCAGATAAGATATTTCAAACATATCGTTCCTCGAAATCCGTCATGTAGTGGTTAAATTCCTTAAAATCATAATATATCGTTTAATTTCTTAAAATCCGTTCAAAAATGTTGTGAATGTTGTGACTCTTCGGTTTCGTCGAGCGAAACCCATTAGTATCTCACAAACGTGTTTCCAATATAAGCCGAGGACTGAGTCGTCTGACAAACTCAAATTACTTCATCAAACACTGAGGCACCCTTGATAATTTACTATGAAAATTTCTGTGATGCCCCAATTCCTTGGTGCCTATGAGCATGTTCTTGTTTTTCTTTAATGCCTTTTCCAGCCATGATAAATCGCCAAGCACAAGCTGGTAATATAAAATAACATTTCGAGGTGATTTCAAACAATGTGCTTATCAAGCAATCAGGCAAATTCTGTAAATCGAGTGAAACAAAAAGTTCACCAAACTCCAAAATTCTCCTTCACAATATTGTTTAATTATAAAACCCGCTTTATTTAGATCGGGTGCGTAAGGCAGTGCGCGACATTCGACCAAGCGTCGTTTCCGAGTTAAGGAGCTACTCGAAACCACCCAAAGCTGTTCATGACGTCATGTGCTGCGTCTACCTGCTTCTGGGCGTTGCAAAAGAAGAAGACCTAAAGGTAAGGAAACGGGGTTCGACTGTGAGTCTCATTCAGTGGTTACAAAAGGGAAATTTTGTATTGACTTAAGTCTATTACTTCATTGCTGTAAAACAAAAGAATCGGATTGCTATATATTAGGTTTTAAGGTAAAATTAATTTTCCTGTTTTAGGCGTTTTTTTCTCATAATTTTTTCAAAAATAACACTTGTAGGTACTTTTCTGTTTTTTCGAGATAATTATTTTTAGATGAAACTTGAATTTTCGTGCTTTTAGACGTTTATATATTTTTAAGATTGTCCTGTTCATTTTTCGTTTTATTATTCTCACTTTTCTTCCTTGTACAAAAATCCAGACGTGGTCTTCCATTCAAGCCCTAATGAGCCAGGGAGGAAAAGGCAACCTCAGGAGGCTGATCGAGCGACGGCAAGCGGATGACGTCATCAACAATGACGTCATGGAACGAGTGACGACGCTTTTGGGCTCCTACGACTTTCAGCACATTTACGACGTGAGCGAGGGGGCCGCCATCTTTTACGTCTGGGTGCGTGTTTTTTACTTTGATATTATCTCGATAGCAAACTTAGTTACATACAGTGTTGTAAACAAGTCATTTTGTAATGTTTGAAGTCCCAGTCAAGTCATTTGCGAAATAACTTGTGTCCAAGTCAAGTATTTTTTGTAAGGAATAACAAGTCGATTCCCAGTCCAAGTAATCAGTTGCCCAAGTCAATTCCCAGTTTAAAGTAACAACAACACCACATACAACAATTGGTTACGTGCAAAAATTGAGATAACGTAATCGATTTTAACAAACAATATTAGAAAGACTTACGTCAAGTCAAGTAATTTAAAAACAATGATTTAAGTGCACTCAAGTCTTTGTAACACTGGTAACACCCTTTAGTTAAGTTGAACAAGTTTCAAATGTTCATACGAATTTAATTATGCTAGTATTTTTAGTGTATTTTTTGTTATTTTATTGTAGGTGATAACTTTATTTTTTGAAAGGGTTAAAATCCACTAAGTTCGTTTTAGGGACATTAAACAAAATAATCACTCCAAAAAAAATTCTGTTGAAATGGTGTTTAACAGTATAAATTTCTTTAACTGGTTATTTTGTCACAGTAAAACGTAATTTTGTATCTGGTTGGCGGTTGTAATTTTGGCCAAATATTGCTCACTATTGTCGAAATAAAATATAGTATCCGACAATACACAACTAGCATACGTGGCCTCAAAGTGTTCTATAATATTTAATTTCAGATCACCGAACTTCTGGAAGAAATAAAGGTTGTTCGTGAACACGAGTTTAGTTTGGTCGACGATCTTTGATCTTAAAGATTTGTTGGACTATTCTCATCTGATGAAACGACGGTTTATTTCTACTTGAATTGTGTCCAAATATCTCTCTTATATTTGAGATTCATGTCGTTTCGTTTAATACAACATGTCGTTTCGTTTATTACAATTACCATTTACTTGTTTTCAATCGGTTTGCATGCTAAAGCAACATTGCGGAGAAATGAGATTTTAGAGCTTAAACTGCATGGGGGGACCGTGAACTAGTTTTAGGGGATCCATGACGGCCTAATCGAAATATTAGTAAACTAAAAATAAAACGATTTTGCACTGAATGTGTGAATACTCCATTTCACTTTCACATTTTTTGGACCGAAATCAGCAGATTTATGAAGTCTATTTGTATTGTGACAATTTATGAGGTTATTTGTGAATTGTTTTGCCTGTCGTGGTCCACGCGAGCCCCCAAAAATGTTGGGGGTCCGCGGTAAAAAAGTTTAGGAATCCTTGTTCTAGAGCTTTGCCAGAGGTCTGCATCTTCTGTGGGAATATAATAGGGGCGACAACGCAGGACTTCGCATTGGAGTCGACTGTACACTGTAAATGAAAAACTGTAGAAATTACCACCTACAAAGGTGGTCCAAGTTATACACCCCATGTGTGGCTGATACCACCTTGAAGTGGATATTACCACCCGTAGGAGTTGGTGGGAATATCCACCCAAGTTACTCGGTGGACTTTTCCAACCTAGAGAGTAAACGAGTTCAGTGGAATTTACCACCCCGCAATACGAGTAGTTGTGTGAATTTCCACCCAATAGGTAAATTCTTGTGTGGAAACCACCACCCCACAGGTGGTCCATTTTAAACACCCTTTGGGTGGTTTAAACCACTAACAGTAAAAAAACAATCCTCGATATTATAAATAAACCCAACCTAAGAGATGAGTGAAAAGCATTGCAAAATCTGTCTCAAATATTTATTAGCTAACCAAGAAATAGCAACACAAGGCATATTCGATACACATAAAATGATGACAATTCAAGAATGTGTTACTGTATAATTTTAAAACAAACGTCAAAACATATGGCACAAATTTTTGTTGTACACTTTCGATTATACTAGTACCAATTAGCATTGTTTATCTAAAACATCATTTCAACATTAAATTACATTTTGTTTAGGAGACGCTGGACAGCTAGGTCTGTGACTTGTTTTTTTACACCAGATATGTATAAAAGGAATTCCATAGTATGTTTTAATGTCTTGGGGTATTGTAAATCAAATATCCAATAGGCAGCCAAAACTAGTAAGGCTGCCTCTTGAATATCTTTTGCAAAGCATAAAAATATCCCCTGAACAAAAATGCGAACATGTCCTTCGCCAACAACAATACATGGATATGGTGTTCGTACAGTTAGTCCATCAACATCCTGAAATAAATAATGTATTGAATTATTTTAAATAACAAGTTTTTCCCTTAAAGCACTGAAAAACCTTTTACATTACAGATCTAAAATGAATTGATTCCAAAATACTCCTATTACATTTTAATATGGAAGTATCACAAGACATTATTTTGGGCAAATCACAGGGGGGCAAGGTCATTCCACGTTCCACCCCCCAAAATACATGTTTTAATATAACAGGGAAACCCAAAGTGTGTGTGTTTTGCGCCAAACTTGACTTTTTGGTATATTTCAGTCCTTTTGAGGATTATGTTTGTTCCAAATTCCGGGTGCATGCAAAGGCACTTAAAAAAAGTGAATTAAGAAAAAGATTTTGAAAGTTTATGTATAGAAGTGCTTTTCGACCTTTGGCAAAAAGTTTCCGGCCTTAAAATTCTACCTTAATTTCAAAAGTACAGCATGAAGAATATGAATTACTTTATATTAAGTAATGTGCGACCTTTTTTGTACACCCAATATGTTATTTTGTTCAAAAGTTATAAATTTTGCTAAATTCAACCCCAGAAAAGCGTTTTTTAACCTGTTTTGTGGCCATCTCCTTGAATGTTATCATTCATGAAGGTTACTTTATATTACCTAGCAAAATACGCATCGAATTAGATGAAACTAAAGTGTATTCTATTTATTTTTGTAATGCTTTTTATGTTCCACAGACTTTATTTTCTCATTTAGTATGTACACAGTCACACACATGAAACATTGTTGTTGTGGTCAATAAGAAAATCCTAAAGGCAAAATTATATCTAAATATATATATACCTTTTCATATGAAATGTAGTTCTTTGTATCTTCTTTAAAAACAACTGGTAGCCATGAAAAAATCATTGCCAAACCTAAAAATGTAATAAAATTAGTGTACAGCATTGGTAACCAACTTTTACAACTAAACGTTTTTCATATAAAAGAACAAATACACTCAATGTTTTATAAAGCAGGTGTAGAAAGCACTAGAATAAAGTTACAAGTTTGAATAGCTTTTTTTAGCGAAGTCATGTTTGCATTTGATAGAATTCATTTAAGACCTCCACAGCTGATATTTGTTAATTACAACTGAAATTTCACCAGATATGCAATTTCCGTGAGAACTGGAAATGCACAATATTATGCAATTTTCTTTTATAACATTCTCACTAAAACAGTTTACTAAATAATAAAAGGATACAAACGACCGATATCATTTTTTTGGACCGATACCGATACCCGATTTTTTACAATTTTGTCAACCGATACCCGATACCCATTTTTTTATATAACTTGGAAATGTTTAAAACTTGATTTATTGAAAGTAAAATCCAAATAACGTTTTAGTTTATATATATACCTTTATTAATTATTAAACTATTATTTAATGCCAAAACCCAAATTTTTATTTTTAAGTATTTAAGTTATTTGTTCTATAGGAAAAATTATATCATATTTTCATACTAAAATATAGGTCAAAGTATCGGCCTTAATTTACTGATACCAATATATTGGTAGAAGCCAAATATCGGCCGATATTACGGGAAAACCGATATATCTGTCTATTTTTAATACAAACCATGTTTCTGTATAGCAGACCATTTTGCCAGAAATTTTTGACAAGTATGATATGCTTAGGACTAGGTATAGTAATCTTTTGAAACTAAACCAAGGAAAGTAATCCGAAAAATTTGGCTTACATTAAATTTTTATTTCTAATATATATACCTGACAACGTTTAATGTTGAAAATTTGATTCTGCTTATTTCTAACCCCATACTGTTCAATTTTTCCTTGACTTCTTTCTGAAGAACAGCAACATTAATCTCCTTCATCTGACTAATGTCTTTTTTAAAAATTCTTTCAGCTTCACCGAACACCTATTAAACGATTCTGTTTTAACTGAGTGCTATTTAAAATACTTGCCTTAATGTAATAGTCTTATGGTTTAACTTACAATTGTTGCTAAGTGAAATCCTGGATATTTTTCAATTAGCTCTTCTACAAGTATTTCTCCCTTTTTAACTTCCTTGCGCCTATATTGATAAGTCCGCATCATACGATCAAGCATAACGGCCTCACTTGGAGTACTTTTGCCATACTCCTCTTTCATTGTTTTCATGTGCTGGTTTATGCTGATTTCATCTTCAAATACCTCACCATCTTCTGTGTCTTGTTTCTAATAATTTAAACTACTTTTGAAAGAAAAATCTGATAACTGATTTTAAGCACTGTCACTCAATTCCTATACAAGTATATCAAACTGTTTATTGTTACATGGATTCTTCTAAATTTCAAAATAACAACACACCTTATCACAAAAACTGCGCTTAGCAGGGGTGAGCTGACAGCCGTCTTCAGAACCTGAAGCTGATTCCATTTTTTGAAAGCCGTATTTACGCTTCATGGCTCTCACTTTACTGTTTCCTAACATTGGCCGACGGGCATCTTTAAACCTCTGCCTTAGGCTAATCAACCACGTTCCCTGGTCAAACCAAATACGACTTAAATGCCTATATTTTTCTACTATCAGAAAATCAGTAAATATATTTAGATTGATAGCAAACTTACAATTGCATTGTCATTATTTTTGTCAGCCAGAACAGGATACTTCTCTACAAGTTTCATGCAAACTGTTTTGTAAGCAGTTGAAGATGGATACCTTTAGTAGCACCAAAAAATACAAAATAATATAAAAATACTTTCAAGTTTAGTAAATTTTTACTAATTCTATTTAGTGTTTAACAATTTTATTACACCTATTTGACTTACATTGTGTGTGGTGAAATTGAATTATAGAGACATTGTCCAATTTTTTTTCTCACACTTGACGGTATTGCTGATGTTGAACTTGTTATTGTTTCCATAACCTTCATAGGAAACATTGGAAGCTTGTATTGCAATAACCATTGAAGGTTGTTTCCGACAACACTATCTCCTTGGGAACTGTCTGAAACACTTTCTTCTGAGGTAATGCTTTTGTCCTCTAACGAAATTGGTATTGTGTCAACTGAAGAAATGCTCTCATCTATAAATAAACAAAACTTGTAATTTCATCAAAATGATTACTTTATAACGATGAACAATTTGAAAAGGTTGACACAATTTAAGTTTTTGGTTGTTGACTTAAAACAAATGCAATTCTTTATTACTACAGGAATATATAGGACAGGTATTTCTATTTATTGTTACACTTACATTAAAGAATTTTTTATTTACAGACAACAAATAACTATACCAGTAAGCGTTGCTAGCAGTTTTCCTTTGTCTGGTAACTCATTAGGATTGTCAATATCAACCCATTCCAAAAATTCATCATTATATACTTGAAGTTCTATGCTTTTTACTATACCAAATATATTCTTTACTTCTTCAATCACAGCTTCTTTTGATAGACATTTGATAATTTTTTTAAATTTACCAAACGTAACATGATAACTATATTCCATAATTTCAGCTTTGTGCTAAGTTCTAAAAAATAGTAAATAACTGTGCAAAATATATATATACAATGTAAGGGGAGATGTTTGTAAAAAAGAAATCAAAATGACATATTCACATAGACTTGTCCTAAAGATACTGACCAACCAAGGCACACATATCAATATTACACTGGGAGCCTTTGGTGTAATAAAACATTTATAATTACTTAAAATTTGAAACAGTGTACTTTAGTTTTACAAAACTTTTTTCATTAACTTTGTAAACATCAAGAGCCTGAGAAGAGATTTCCAAACCTGGCTCAAAAAACACTGTTTTGGCAGTTTTTTTTATAACATAACTCTGAAAATGTTTATCAAAGTGTAGAGGCTGCAACACTGTTGAACACATTACATAATATTCTTTACAAATAATTATATTTTTGATTTGTACAAATACTGGAGAATCATGAACGATATCAATTACAAAAACATATCCCTTACTGTATTTGATACCATTTATAGTAACTGAGGAACATTGAAACAAGTTAGTGTTCAAAGTAACATCAAAAGTTTTTACGAGAAAAGAGGAAATTTCTGCATCAAGATTTAATAAACACACTGTTTCTCTGCCAGAAACGTCTAAATTATCTAACAGACAAGAATTTTCACTGTATTCGAAACATTTTTGCATCTGAACTCTGTTAGCAACACTATAGCAAATATTTTTTAAATTTCCAAGATTTTTGGCAACTCTTTTAAGTTTTTGATGGAAAGACTCAAAGCGCATACACCACAGATGTCGAAGCGGGACATAATATTTTATAAGTCGAGGATAATGTAATAAATAATGAAATTTGGGCTTCAATAAATCTGGAGCAAAAAGCAAAAACTTAGAGTAAAACTCTTCTATTAAATTGTTTAAAATTATAGTCATGCCAACTTCAATGACTTGTGAAAATACGATTTCAATAATTTCGGAAAGCAAGGTATACAACTTCCAACCACTATCAGAGTGTGAGATAACATCTCCCAAAATAAAAGGTAGTAATCTAAATAAGCACCATGATTCACTGGCTGATAAAGCAAGTTTAAAATTTGACTGAACTCTGATGCCTCCACTTACAATAGATTTAGGTTTATTTTTGGCATCTGTGGGGCCATAGTGAAATGACAAAAGCCTCAAATTTATGTCAGCAGAAGAAATTATGCCTGAAGTGTGAAAATGCCTAAACAGAGATTGAAGGAAATATGAAATAACACCTTCCAGGCAATCATGCATAATATCAGGGGGAAATGCTGAAACCGGAGAAAAACCAACAAGGCCATTAAATGCACACTGTGATGTCACTCCATACACACTACTAAGCGAGATATCTGAAGTAATTGCATCAGTATGTGCCTTGTGCATGGGTGAAGTGCGTAATCTAAATGAATCTTCAGAAAATTTAGTTTTAACTTCGGAATATGAACACATACAAAATCGACAAATTCTTCCACTGCTAAAACACTTTCTAAACCCAGCAATATCATGTGCACCAAGGTTATCTGCAGAAACAGTGGCAATGGTTCCAAAAAACGTTTGCCTTAAACTAGATTCTTTCAATTTAACCTGAACTCCTGTGCTTTCCAAAATATTTATATCCCTAACTAAGGGATGAAGAATTTTTTCAAAACCAAACTTTTTCACAACAGAAGTTTTCACCAACAAAGCTAAAAAAATATTTTTTAAAGAGGAGTTGGTGTGGTAATCAGTATTACCAACAAAGAAATAAAACGCCATTAACTTGTTTTTAGTTTTTGATGAACCAAGGGGGTTACACAATTCAATTTCGTCAAAATAAAAGTGAAGTCTTAACAGACTTTTGTCACCACTGAAGTACAAGTGGGTTTGAAAATATTTTCCACAAGTGAAGTCTGTTAAACCTTCACATCGATTTTGGGACAGGTTGCTATTTACAATATCGAAAACAGCCTGGTAGGATAATATTTCTTTTAAAGTCTGTAAAATTGAAACGTATTGAAAAGAATGGTCATTATCAATATTGATTTTCTCGGGCATCACAAAACCAATGGAAAGGCAATAATTTATGAAAAGTTCTTTCGTTTGAGCTTTTTCCCAAAGACTTAGTAAGAAATTATTGTCAAGTAGATACTGGTGATCTTCATTTGGCATATCAGAGTTTTTGTCTTTTACACTTAAAACATCCTTATGAAACGAGGAAAATAAAGCAATGTTGTCATGCATGATACTGACATATGCTGTATGTGGCATAACATATTTTTCCTTTAACTTTAGGCAAAATGCCATAAATTTTTCTACAAACCGTGATTCTGGACATGTACTACAGGTTTCTTTATTTCTTGTGATGCTTGTATGTGCTTGGTCTTCATAGGCTGTGGCGTGCATAGATTCGGAAAAGTTTTCCATCATAAACGAACTCTTTTTAACAATAGTTTGAAGTAAGTTTTCATGAAATCTGCTCAAATGCTTCTCAAAGCTTTGTATAGTTGTATAGTGCCGGTGGCAACCATCTACTTTACAGGCCATATTTTGGTAATCTTTTGTGGCATGTTTAAACCACAAATGGTTGCGAAGTTCTTGTTTATTGCCAGCATACTGACAACGGGTAACACTAATTTACGGAATGATGAATGGTCGGAATAGTCGGAACGCTCACTAATTTACGGAATGGTCGGAATTGTCGGAATGGAATGAATAGGGCCGAAACTAATTTGATGAATGGTCGGAACGGAATGAACTGTCGGAATAGAATGAACTGTCGGAATAGAATGAATGACGCTGTAGGAACAGAATTAACTGTCGGAATAGAATGAACTGTCGGAATGGAATGAATTACGCTGCAGGAGCAGAATGAACTGTCGGAATGAAATGAACGAAGCTGTATGAACACAATAAACTGTCGGAATGAAATGAACGAAGCTGTAGGAACAGAATGAACTGTCGGAATGAAATGAACGAAGCTGTAGGAACAGAATGAACTGTCGGAATAGAATGAACTGTCGGAATGGAATGAATTACGCTGCAGGAGCAGAATGAACAGTCGGAATGAAATGAACGAAGCTGCAGGAACAGAATGAACTGTCGGAATGGAATGAATGACGCTGTAGGAGCAGAATGAACTGTCGGAATGGAATGAATGACGCTGTAGGAACAGAATGAACTGTCGGAATGAAACGAACAAAGCTGTAGCAACAGAATAAACTGTCGAAATGAAATGAACGAAGCTGTAGGAACAGAATGAACTGTCGGAATAGAATGAACTGTCGGAATGGAATGAATGACGCTGTAAGAGCAGAATGAACTGTCGGAATGAAATGAACGAAGCTGTAGGAACAGAATTAACTGTCGGAATAGAATGAACTGTCGGAATGGAATGAATGACGCTGTAGGAACAGAATGAACTGTCGGAATGAAATGAACGAGGCTGTAGAAACCGAATGAACTGTCGGAATGGAATGAATGACGCTGTAGGAGCAGAATGAACTGTCGGAATGAAATGAACGAAGCTGTAGGAACAGAATTAACTGTCGGAATAGAATGAACTGTCGGAATGGAATGAATTACGCTGCAGGAGCAGAATGAACTGTCGGAATGAAATGAACGAAGCTGTATGAACACAATAAACTGTCGGAATGAAATGAACGAAGCTGTAGGAACAGAATGAACTGTCGGAATGAAATGAACGAAGCTGTAGGAACAGAATGAACTGTCGAAATTAAACGAACGAAGCTGTAGGAACAGAATGAACTGTCGGAATAGAATGAACTGTCGGAATGGAATGAATGACGCTGTAAGAGCAGAATGAACTGTCGGAATGAAACGAGCGAAGCTGTAGGAACAGAATTAACTGTCGGAATGGAATGAATGACGCTGTAGGAACAGAATGAACTGTCGGAATGAAATGAACGAAGCTGTAGGAACAGAATGAACTGTCGGAATAGAATGAACTGTCGGAGTGAAATGAACGAAGCTGTAGGAACAGAATTAACTGTCGGAATGAAACGAACGAAGCTGTAGGAACAGAATTAACTGTCGGAATAGAATGAACTGTCGGAATGGAATGAATTACGCTGTAGGAGCAGAATGAACAGTCGGAATGAAATGAACGAAGCTGTAGGAACAGAATTAACTGTCGGAATGGAATGAATGACGCTGTAGGAACAGAATGAACTGTCGGAATGAAATGAACGAAGCTGTAGGAACAGAATGAACTGTCGGAATAGAATGAACTGTCGGAGTGAAATGAACGAAGCTGTAGGAACAGAATTAACTGTCGGAATGAAACGAACGAAGCTGTAGGAACAGAATTAACTGTCGGAATAGAATGAATTACGCTGTAGGAACAGAATGAACTGTCGGAATGAAATGAACGAAGCTGTAGGAACAGAATTAACTGTCGGAATAGAATGAACTGTCGGAGTGAAATGAACGAAGCTGTAGGAACAGAATTAACTGTCGGAATGAAACGAACGAAGCTGTAGGAACAGAATTAACTGTCGGAATGGAATGAATGACGCTGTAGGAACAGAATGAACTGTCGGAATGAAATGAACGAAGCTGTAGGAACAGAATGAACTGTCGGAATAGAATGAACTGTCGGAGTGAAATGAACGAAGCTGTAGGAACAGAATTAACTGTCGGAATGAAACGAACGAAGCTGTAGGAACAGAATTAACTGTCGGAATAGAATGAATTACGCTGTAGGAACAGAATGAACTGTCGGAATGAAATGAACGAAGCTGTAGGAACAGAATGAACTGTCGGAATAGAATGAACTGTCGGAGTGAAATGAACGAAGCTGTAGGAACAGAATTAACTGTCGGAATGAAACGAACGAAGCTGTAGGAACAGAATTAACTGTCGGAATGGAATGAATTACGCTGTAGGAACAGAATGAACTGTCGGAATAGAATGAACTGTCGGAACGGAATGAACTATCGGAATGAAATGAGCGAAGCTTTATGAACAGCTGTATTAGTGCCAAATAAATGCAACAGAATCAATCGAACGTGTTTCCTTTTTAATTAAATTTTTTCGCCTGTTTGTCTTGTTTAAAGTTATCGTACGAATGTTGTACCGCAGGGCCAGGTTGGAAAGTTTGGCCTGCGCGGGGGATTTATTTATTTTATGTAGAACTTTCAGCCGCGGTCACAGCCGCGCATTTTATAGAAAATGTGTTCAGCCGCGCAAATCTGACTCGAGCAAACGCGCAAAACTTCAGCCGCGCAAACTTCTGTATGAAACTTAACAAGCACAAATAAAAAATGGCGGGCCGCATACTGAAGTTGCATAACATTTTTTAACGCTAGTTTATAAGACGTATATAATATAATGCATCACATAGAATCACCTGCGAAACGCTAAAAACGCATACTTCGGCGATTTGGTCACGCATCAGTGGACAACGGTCACGTGTTTAGTGACGTAAAATTAGACAATTTCGAGTAATATTGCATATTAAATGCTATACTATCCAACTTTTTAAATATTCACCTGCGCACTACGCCCGCACAACAACCAAAAATTGCGCAGTGATTTAAGTATTCTATGAACGTTGTAAGTTTAATATAAATTCGCAATTTACAACTTTCGGTAGCCTGATGGTTTATTTTCAGCCGCGCAAGTTCAAGTCGAAATTTTATTTTCAGCCGCGCATTTTTTCAGCTGCAAAACATATCCCCCGCGCAATATCCAAAGTTTCCAATCTGGCCGCAGGGGTGTGCAACCTGCGGTCCGCGGGCCAAGTGCGGCACATTAAGATCAAAGTTATGTGGCTCACAGAGACGCTTGGTTTCAAATGTACTGGAAAATAAGTCCAGTTAGGCTACTTTATATTTTTGAACAATTAATACCCCCGGTCATAGGCGCCGATTGGGCGGTGGTGGAAATAGCAACAGTTTTGCTTTTAAACAAGCATGCTAGCATAAAAGCAACAAAACATGTCGAAACTGCAACTTGTTTCAGTTAGTGCTTTGTTTATGACGTCAAACACAGAATTGTTGGCAGTTAATGTGTGGCCTTTATATTGTACTGTCATGCACACATTAGTGACGTCACAAAACGTGACGTCATAATTTACGGTCGCCACCTTGCATTTTTTGTAAAACTCGGCGCCTATGCCCCCGGTGATATTTTCCAGGGGGGCTAGTCGCGTTAACCTTTTTTGCAATCCAAAAACTCCTGTGACGGAATAAAGTTAAAATATTCGAAAGTCACAGGGACAACGAAACCCTGAAGCTTGTCAATTAACTTTCAGTGTAGGCTTCTGTTTCGTTTACTATATTAGGCTTATCTTACTACTCTGTTTTTGAACTGTTTTTGAAACAATAAGCACATATATCACGGGTCGCCAACCTTCGCCACTCTAAAAACTATTCGGACCAATTTCAAATTGTCACAGAAAAAAAACACTGGGAGCCACCCTTTTAAAGACCTTTTTATTCCATTACGAATACTTTTTAACTACTTTAACTATACGCAAGGGCGAAAAGTTTTTGCGCTTTGCGCGAATCATTTTTCTGCGCTTTGCGCGAAATCAGTTTTTGCGCTTTTGCGCGAATCATACGACGTCTGATTTGTTAACGTTTTGATGCTTTGAAATAGATAAGCGCTTCTTTACCGTTGCGCCGTGGAACCAGCTGCGTCCTTACTTAAATATAGTAACATTCACTGAACTACATTAACTATAAAGGGTATCGCGTTTTCTTAAAGTACTATTCATTAGTAACCAAACAAACGCTCTTTTTCGCGCTTTGCGCGAACACTTTACTGCCTCCTTAAATGTAATTAAACTCGTTTTCAAGTGTAAAATAAGGTCTGAGGCCCGCCTGATTCACAATTGTTTTAACATATTTCTAACACAATTGTTGGTTAACCTTTTGTGCGGCCCGAAGAGACCTTTCTGAGCTTGGGTTTGGTCCGCGACTAGAAAACGATTGCCTGATTTAAAGTAAAAAAGTTGGATTTTTTCCTGTAATAACATATTACCTTGTTAAATAATGTATGTATATTAGTAATTAATCTTTTATGTTGAGCTAACTACAAAACTGGATTGCTATTGAACTATATATGTTGAATCGTCAGCAAATTTAACTGCGGTAGCGCAAAGTAGCTTGCACCAGTGCAGTGTGTTTACACCAGGGCTGCGGAGTCGGAGTCAGACTCGGGACTCGAAGAGTCGGTTTGTTTTTGCCGGAGTCGGACTCGGGACTCGAGTAAGACCTTGTAAAACTACCCGAGTCCCGAGTCCGACATGCGCATGTACAGTACCTAATTGTAAAACTGATATGGCCGTCAAATGGAAATTGTAAAGGTTGAATATTATATGGCGGAATATTTTCCAACCATGTATTGTGAGTGAATGAATTAAACGACACCAGTATAAGTGGATTGCTGAATATCCACGTTATTTTAGTTACGTAAATTGGTACAGGCTGTTGATTCCGGGCCGGACTCGGGACTCGACAAAATCGCACATTTGGCCGGAGTCGGACTCGGGTTATTTTTAACCGACTCCGCAGCCTTGGTTTAAACCCTAGCTCAATTATTTTGTAAGTTAATTATATGTCCGGTTACCTGGATGCCCTAATTTTTTAATTTATGCACCTACGTCGTTAATTTAGTTTAATTTATACACATGCTCATGTAAATTCCTATAGTGAATGCATATTAGTCAACCTAAAACATGACTGACAGCTCATCGAAACAAAAGTACAGACAGTATAATATTAGAAAACGATTGAAATAATACTTTATTGTAAGCATGATGAGGGGGGGGGGGCGATATGAAATAATATGGAGCCCAAGGGGCACAAGTGTAAAAAAGGTTGGGAATCACTGATCTAAAAGCAGGTTAGCAATACCAAGAGTCAAGACGTCTTATAATAAGATAGGTCGATAACATTACTAAATTTCAATTAATGAAACGTATAATTTACCGCATTAACGGTAAGCAACACAATATCTATTAGTTATTTCAGCAACATGTCAACTACCGCTACTGTTTTTTGCAGAGAAGACTACGGTACTTTAACATAGAAGCTTCCAGCAGAATGCGCGTATTAATCGCCTTTGTTATGATGCAAACGACGTAATAAAGACTTTTTACAATGTGGAATACAGTTGTCCGTTGTGTATAGAATTTTCTACTCCGAAAAGCCTAATATATATATACTTTAGATGGGGTTCAAACTTGTCAAGTTTTTAAAAGAATTGCAAACTTCGAAACATAATTTCGAGGCCCCTGGACGTTGAGACCCTAGGCTTCAGCCTGCCTAGCCTATTGGTAAATCCGGCCCTGTGTAGCAGGCTAGCAGCGTTAGATAAGAACATTGTCGTCGTTTTTGTTTGTGATAGTTATATGCGTAGATTGCAACGCATGAGATCGTTATATACAGGTTATAAGGTATCAGACCATGGGCGCCAGCACGGAGCGGCAAGGGGGGGGAGCACTTGCCCCCCCTGGAATTAAAAAATGCGCTTATTAGTATTAATTATAAGTGCAATATGTATTACTTATGAGGTTAAAAATACTATACATTATCCATTGCCCCCAGGGGCGTATCCAGGGGGCGGGAGTTCTTACCCCCTTTGTAAGTGATAATATTGTTTTTTGTTCGTTTTTGTCATGGTTTAACAAACTGTTCGAAGCGGCGTGCTTTTTAAGTAATTGGGTCACGCGTCTTAATCTAATGCGAAACCAAAATCGAGCGCAAAACGCCGTTTTTGTCTTTTGTTTGGTCGACCGTAAACGCTGAATAGTTTTTTTCTTTCGTTTTTTGTTTAGGTTGACTGATTAACAAGTGTGTATTCCACAATTGACAACGCTAATAAGTCACACCTTATTTCTTTGTTTCTCGCTAAAAAACGTCGAGTTATAAGCAGTATGTTCCTCGCTGTTCGGTCTCTGCGCTAATTCTTAAAAGGAGGTACAATGGTGACTACCGTGCGCGTTTCAAAGTCTCCATTATTAAGTAATGACAGTTAACGCAAAATAGTGCTCTTTAAGCGTACTCTAAGAGTCTAAGACCACGTGCTAAGTGTGCAATGGACACAACTTATTTCCCCTCAACAGCAGCTTTAAATTTAGCTGACTTGGCACACAGCTTGGCGCAGATGTTGCGCTAATCGTGGCATAATAACACCCGGAAAACACGATCTTTGTTTAGTATTGCAGGTGGTGAAAGGCGTGCTCAGCTGGTGAAAGGCGTGCTTGTAATTTAGCGCTCGTTCCGTTCAAGGAACTTGAAAACTGCGCTGCTGATAGTCGAACTATGTGTGATTCTACCACAATTAATCACCCATATTTCACGGTCTTGGTTTGTTTTTTTGCCTGAAGTTAACGATTGTACACCGTGATTTCGCAGCTGGCGCCTGACAGGATTGTCGATGACGCACGTGGTCGCTCCTGCTGGACGTATTTGGCTGTTTCTGATTTTTTATTACGTTTTGCAATCACCATTTTATGACGTCATACTGTCACTGTTTTATGACGTCATTATTCATTAACGTCAGAAGAAAAATAGGCGAATTCCCTAAGTTAAAAATTTAGGACGCCCCTTATTGCCCCCCCTGGAAAAATTTCTGCGGGCGCCCCTGTATTTTTTTCTGACCTAAAAGCTATTCAAATATTCTGTTGAAAAGTAACAAATAACTGTACGCTTGGTTTTAATTTCAAGGTTTCTTCGCCAAAAAGCTAACAATCGTGCTTTTTTATATCGCAGACAAAGTCAAAAATACTCGATGTAATAGCATCGATACAAATGTCAGAAAACGTTCAATTAAAGGAGTTGGGCAATACCACTTTGTCGTTCGAGGAAGCCAGGGAATTATTACAAAATCCAAATGATATTTCCAATCTTCCAGCAGTAAAACCGAAAGGTGGACTTGGCTATTTCTTTCAAGGCAAAACTGCGAAATCGAGAAATGATTTCTCTTGCGACCAATACCGGTTCTATTCTGATGGTCAGCACACTAAAATGGGCGTATTTAAAAGATACTACAAAATTAAAGCTTCAAATCAGGCCGGTCGAGTTCTATCATCGGATTTTCAGCGGCATGTTTACAGCTTATGCAAAGGCAGAAAGGTTACCTCGCCCCCAGTTTGTCTAGTGCATTATATTGGAGATGAAACTGCCTATGTTGATTCGGTTCATGGAAACGCACAAAAGAAAACAGGAATATATTTGCCGACATTGAAAACAGTAATGGAAGAAATAGAACATAAAATAGAAACGAAACGACCGAAAACAACCTACGATGATATGCAGACAGAAAAAAGCAATGAAGACCAATTGCGAATGCCTGTAGACCGTCCAAGAGACAGAAAGCAATGTGAGAATGTTCAATATGCACAATCACAGAAGCGAAAATTTTCAAATGATGAGTACTTTAGTACGCTGGAATATGCGATTCAAACCAACTATTTTGTACGACAGTTCACAGTTTATCCTGAACTATTAATTCATTTGGGAGATAAAAGCACGTTGTCTACAACCAAGGAACTGATGCAACTTTCGGCAAAACATCCCCACCTAAAACAGGTTGTGTCTTATGACACAACATTTTTGCTTGGAGATTACTACGTTTCTGTTTTGGTGGCTCGAAATACGTATTTTGTAGGTGACCCTATATTTCCAGTAGCATTTCTCATTCACGGACGAAAATTTCTTGAACATCACCGAGAGTTTTTAAGGGATATTCTTCCCGCAATCGGTTTGACCAAGTCCAAAAATATTCCTGTGGTAACCGACCGGGAAAAAGGAATAACAAAGTGCTTTAAGACAACTTTTTCTCGGCTTACAAACGTGTTTTGCACAAACCACCTAATAAAAGATGTTGAACAATGGGTAAAATCTTGCGGTGACAAAGAAGACATAAAGGTTTTGAAAGATGACATTGTGAGGTTAATTGACTGTGCCACAAAAGCAGACTTTGATAAAAAATTTGAAGTTTTTTCCAGCACCTGGTCACAATCTTTCCTCAATTACATAAAAAAAAGTCTTTATGATGATCTGCTCAACCATGCTTGTCGGATAGTGTCAAACCAATTTTCAGCATTCTCGGATGGGTTGGTGGTTACAAACAATATTGCTGAAAGCATGAACCATGTCTTGAAGGCTGCAACTGAACATAAACAACTTCCTTTTGACGTTATTGTGATGATATTCAAACAAGTGCAAGACGTGTACAATTACGATTTCGTCCGAGGAGTTACGGGTTTTGGAAACTACCAACTGAAGAAAGAATTCGCCTCGTTGGCAAAGCCAAGATCAGATGTCACATTGCCGCCAATAACAAGTTTAAAACAGATTGTGCAAGGAGTCATGGCAAAAGAAGACCCAGTTCGAGGTACCGTGGAGAAAGGCGAATATTTTCGAACAACGCAACGAGCTATGGCCCGCATTTGTGTACAAAGAGGCTTGGTTGGATTTTCATCAGCAACATCATCATTCTCTGTGATGAATCCTTTCGGTGGTGACGTGCACAGTGTTTGTTTTTTCCCAAAACCTTCCAAGTGTTCTTGTCCAAGTACGGGCCGCTGTTTTCACATTTTTGCGGTGCAAATGGCTTTAGGTGAATCTGGTGCGAACACAAAAGATAGAGAAAAATATTCCCTGTCCATGTTGATCAAAAATAGGAGAGGAAGAGAAAGAAAATCCGGCACACCCTAGACCAAAAGACTACGACTACGATGTTGATCCGGCACCAGATGCACAATCACCAAAGGAGCGAAGCATTCTAAATCCTATTGCTACTTCAACGCCAATGAAAATGCATCACACTACTGAATTGGATTTCTGCGATTTCAATGTAAGCGGAATCGTCGAGTTTTCGATAGACGACAGCGAAGTTTTGCCACATGCTTCAGATCATGAAGCAATTGCTTCGCCTTATCCGTGGGACGACGACCAGCACCTCGAGGCAAAATCTCATCCGCCATCTCATTTGCTTGACTGCGTTGTTGGCAACAATTGGTTAACAGATGAGGTTATAGAATCTGCTATCCGTGTTTTCATTTCCAATGCAGCAAACGAATCATATCTGATGTGGGACAGCTGTTTCACACAACTTGCAGCAAAGAACTTGCATGATAGTATCAGTGCATATGCGTGCAACAACGAAGCGGTCAATCACGACAATTTTATATTCCTTATTAATCCTGGAGCCCACTGGTTTTTTATGGTGGCAAATCTAAAACAAAAACAGATTTTATGCATCGATTCTTTAACAAGCCTAACTTCCACAACTACACTAAAAGCATGTTTCACAAATGTTTTTAAAATTATTCATTCTTGCTACTCAGTTGCTTCAATGAGCACCGCGATCGTTGATTGGAAATTTGTCCGGTGCTCTGATGTTCCCCAGCAGATAAATTCTTATGACTGCGGAGTGCACGTTATTGCAAATTCATTTTCTTACATTAATGGACAGCATTTGACAAAACATTTGCCTTCAAAACAAGCAAGAAATTGGGTTGCAAGTCTGTTGGCGGAATCAAGTGGTCATACAACGCCACCAGTAAAACCACGGGAAAAACTTGATGAACCAAATAAAGCGGTGGAAAAAACATGGATTGAATACGCAACTGGAGATTTACAGATCGTGGAAGTGGAGCTAGCGTTTAATTTGAATGTGCAAGACACTACGAAAAAAGACTGGTCCACTTGTGAGGCTGTTAACTGTCCAGGCAACAAACCACACGTTCTACAAATATTTTGTGTCGATTGTCGAAAATGGTTCCATAAAACTTGTCTTCCAGGCAAAGTTGCTTTTTCCGGCACATACTTTTCATGTAGAAAATAGTCATTACAGTGTTTTTTCGTTCGATAATGTATACGTATTATATTTCGATTTTTCTCAATAATCTTTCTGTTCGATTCTTATTCTTGTTAAATATCTTGTCGCAATTTGTAATGAGAAATGTAAATATATCTAATTTACCGCTAATATGGAAATCACACACCACCTAATTCATTGTGTATAAACGGCAATTGAAAACTGCAATGGACGACGAATTTTACGATTGATGAATGAGAATACGATCTGAGATTTCCAGCTGTGTTTTAGTTGCCCTGGGAGTTTGACTATGGGTCACTCAGCTGGAAAACAGATTTATTGTTATTATTAGATTGTTTGAATTGGGCGCAGCAGCAACTACAACCTTTACAGTACTTTCAAGCAACCCCGCTTCCATTGTCTAAAAGTTTACATGCCAAAGTTTTTTATTATTAAGTTCACAACTTCCTAAAACATTGCGACCTTTTGCGAAAAAAAAGAACAGCAAATTCGCAGCGGGCTGTGCTAATATTTTTGTTTTGGTTTAACTTTAACCTCGTAAATTTAGCTTTGTCTTATCGCCTTATGGTCGTTGTTTATCTACGGTTTGCCAACACAACCAACAGTCAATTTGTTATTACCCGACGTACTGAGACTCTTAACCAAGGATGGCAGTACTGTACGGTACGTATAACCGTACCACGTACCTCGTTACGCAGAGCGTACCGTGCCAAATGTCAAAAATCAAACTACTTGAGGTACAGTACGCAAAATCGTACCGTGGGCCCACCTTTAAATAAACCGATCTGGATTGGGTTGGATACATTTTATGACATGCACTTAAAGGAGAAGTTTCTAAACTCTAAACATGCTGCCCCTCTACAACCAGCTTATTCGAAATGAAAGGTTGATGTGTTTTCTACGATGGGCTCGTGCAGCGACAGTGTGTAATTTTCAACAGCATGTTTTTTTTTAATTATTGCTGCGAAAGAGACAACAACAACACTAGCTAGATTTTTAACTAACTTAAGAATCAATTACAAATGTCGAGTTAGTCTCTGTTCTTGTCATGTGCGCGTTTTAATAATACGCCCACAGTACGTGCACGGTTGTTACTTGAAAACGGTTTGGAAGATGATTTAATGACTGAAGCAAATTTCGTAATTGCAACAAATAATTTTAGCTGGTCTAGCAATTTAAAAAATGCTCTTTGTCATCATCTAGGGTTAAAAACATTTTTACGAAAGTTTGGCAACAAATTTGTTATAAAAAAATTGTTAAGAGAAAAAATTATTCATTTAATTGGAAACGATTTTGATAAAAAAATGTTAAGTGAAAAAAAGTAATCATTTAATTTAAAACGATTTTAATAGTTCAAAACAAATTTGTTTCGCACGACACACATTCCGACAGTTCATTCTGTTCCTACAGCTTCGTTCGTTTCATTCCGACAGTTCATTCCGTTCCTACAGCTTCGTTCGTTTCATTCCGACAGTTCATTCCGTTCCTACAGCTTCGTTCGTTTCATTCCGACAGTTCATTCCGTTCCTACAGATTCGTTCGTTTCATTCCGACAGTTCATTCTGTTCCTACAGCTTCGTTCGTTTCATTCCGACAGTTCATTCCGTTCCTACAGCTTCGTTCGTTTCATTCCGACAGTTCATTCTGTTCCTACAGCTTTCCGTTCCTACAGCTTCGTTCGTTTCATTCCGACAGTTCATTCCGTTCCTACAGCTTCGTTCGTTTCATTCCGACAGTTCATTCCGTTCCTACAGCTTCGTTCGTTTCATTCTGACAGTTCAATCTGTTCCTACAGCTTCGTTCGTTTCATTCCGACAGTTCATTCCGTTCCTACAGCTTCGTTCGTTTCATTCCGACAGTTCATTCCGTTCCTACAGCTTCGTTCGTTTCATTCCGACAGTTCATTCCGTTCCTACAGCTTCGTTCGTTTCATTCCGACAGTTCATTCTGTTCCTACAGCTTTGTTCGTTTCATTCCGACAGTTCATTCTGTTCCTACAGCTTTGTTCGTTTCATTCCGACAGTTCATTCTGTTCCTACAGCTTCGTTCGTTTCATTCCGACAGTTCATTCTGTTCCTACAGCTTTGTTCGTTTCATTCCGACAGTTCATTCTGTTCCTACAGCTTCGTTCGTTTCATTCCGACAGTTCATTCTGTTCCTACAGCTTTGTTCGTTTCATTCCGACAGTTCATTCTGTTCCTACAGCTTCGTTCGTTTCATTCCGACAGTTCATTCCGTTCCTACAGCTTCGTTCGTTTCATTCCGACAGTTCATTCCGTTCCTACAGCTTCGTTCGTTTCATTCCGACAGTTCATTCCGTTCCTACAGATTCGTTCGTTTCATTCCGACAGTTCATTCTGTTCCTACAGCTTCGTTCGTTTCATTCCGACAGTTCATTCTGTTCCTACAGCTTTGTTCGTTTCATTCCGACAGTTCATTCTGTTCCTACAGCTTCGTTCGTTTCATTCCGACAGTTCATTCCGTTCCTACAGCTTCGTTCGTTTCATTCCGACAGTTCATTCCGTTCCTACAGCTTCGTTCGTTTCATTCCGACAGTTCATTCCGTTCCTACAGCTTCGTTCGTTTCATTCCGACAGTTCATTCTGTTCCTACAGCTTTCCGTTCCTACAGCTTCGTTCATTTCATTCCGACAGTTCATTCCGTTCCTACAGCTTCGTTCGTTTCATTCCGACAGTTCATTCCGTTCCTACAGCTTCGTTCGTTTCATTCTGACAGTTCAATCTGTTCCTACAGCTTCGTTCGTTTCATTCCGACAGTTCATTCCGTTCCTACAGCTTCGTTCGTTTCATTCCGACAGTTCATTCCGTTCCTACAGCTTCGTTCGTTTCATTCCGACAGTTCATTCCGTTCCTACAGCTTCGTTCGTTTCATTCCGACAGTTCATTCTGTTCCTACAGCTTTGTTCGTTTCATTCCGACAGTTCATTCTGTTCCTACAGCTTTGTTCGTTTCATTCCGACAGTTCATTCTGTTCCTACAGCTTTGTTCGTTTCATTCCGACAGTTCATTCTGTTCCTACAGCTTCGTTCGTTTCATTCCGACAGTTCATTCTGTTCCTACAGCTTTGTTCGTTTCATTCCGACAGTTCATTCTGTTCCTACAGCTTCGTTTGTTTCATTCCGTCAGTTCTTTCTGTTCCTACAGCTTCGTTCGTTTCATTCCGAAAGTTTATTCGGTTTCTACAGCTTTGTTCGTTTCATTCCGACAGTTCATTCTGTTCCTACAGCTTCGTTCGTTTCATTCCGACAGTTCATTCTGTTCCTACAGCTTTCCGTTCCTACAGCTTCGTTCGTTTCATTCCGACAGTTCATTCCGTTCCTACAGCTTCGTTCGTTTCATTCCGACAGTTCATTCCGTTCCTACAGCTTCATTCGTTTCATTCCGACAGTTCATTCTGTTCCTACAGCTTTGTTCGTTTCATTCCGACAGTTCATTCTGTTCCTACAGCTTTGTTCGTTTCATTCCGACAGTTCATTCTGTTCCTACAGCTTCGTTCGTTTCATTCCGACAGTTCATTCTGTTCCTACAGCTTTGTTCGTTTCATTCCGACAGTTCATTCTGTTCCTACAGCTTCGTTTGTTTCATTCCGTCAGTTCATTCTGTTCCTACAGCTTCGTTCGTTTCATTCCGAAAGTTTATTCGGTTTCTACAGCTTTGTTCGTTTCATTCCGACAGTTCATTCTGTTCCTACAGCTTCGTTCGTTTCATTCCGACAGTTCATTCTGTTCCTACAGCTTTCCGTTCCTACAGCTTCGTTCGTTTCATTCCGACAGTTCATTCCGTTCCTACAGCTTCGTTCGTTTCATTCCGACAGTTCATTCCGTTCCTACAGCTTCGTTCGTTTCATTCCGACAGTTCATTCTGTTCCTACAGCTTTGTTCGTTTCATTCCGACAGTTCATTCTGTTCCTACAGCTTTGTTCGTTTCATTCCGACAGTTCATTCTGTTCCTACAGCTTCGTTTGTTTCATTCCGACAGTTCATTCTGTTCCTACAGCTTTGTTCGTTTCATTCCGACAGTTCATTCTGTTCCTACAGCTTCGTTTGTTTCATTCCGTCAGTTCATTCTGTTCCTACAGCTTCGTTCGTTTCATTCCGAAAGTTTATTCGGTTTCTACAGCTTCGTTCATTTCATTCCGACAGTTCATTCTGTTCCTACAGCTTTGTTCATTTCATTTCGACAGTTCAGATATTCCTACAGCGTAATTCATTCCATTCCGACAGTTAATTCTGTTCCTACAGCGTCATTTATTTTATTCCGACAGTTCATTCCGTTCCGACCATTCATTAAATTAGTTTCGGCCCTATTCATTCCATTCCGACAATTCCGACCATTCCGTAAATTAGTGAGCGTTCCGTCCATTCCGACCATTCATCATTCCGTAAATTAGTGTTACCCCTGACAACCGACACATGGGCATTCTAATTGTATGAACCCTGACATCTGTAATTCATAAAATGTTGTTAATTTTTTATCATAATATTTTATCGCATAGAATGTAAAATCTTACATGGCTCTGGTCTAGATTGCTACCACACTGCACAATATTTCGGGTTAGGGTTTGAGTTGGTTAAACAATATCCCTAAATAATAATACTTGACCCACCCCAACCGACACCCTAACCCAGACATTGTGTGTTGCTTTAATGGTTTCAACGCTGTGGTAGGATTCTAGACCAGTGCCTCTTACTTCACTTTAAACTAAAAAACTTTAAACACAAGCTTAAAAACCGGTAAAGACTTGACTGAACTACTGCTATAAAAAGCTTCATGAGAGAAGCGCATCTTTACCTAGGGTGGTACAACACATAACTTTTTAAGGTGATGCTAGTTTACTATAGTTCCTCTCTATAGACATGAACATAAGTTTGTAGTTGGCGCCGCTCTATATAACTTAACTAAGTTAGATAAAGTATCAACACTAACAGTATGTTGCTGACTTCAACAGGAGCTGTTGCTGTCCAAAAACAGACATCAATTTAAACTAGTATTATTCCGCGTAAATTTATTAGAAAAAAATAATATTGCCTATTTTAAATTTCCGATTAAACCATGATTTTAAAAAACACATATTATATCTATTAAAGATTAATAATTAAAAAATATGAATTTTAAATTAATATTAGCTTTACTCTGCTTATTCTACTTCTGTGCTGGCGGATGAATACAACAAACAACCTCGTGGTCACAGACTTTAATAATTATGTAAAAAAAAGATGTCGCAATTTAAGATAAAGACCATTATTAGTAATAAAATTTATTATGGCTTTCAACAAAGCAAAATTGATTCCAGGACAAGCCCATGCGATCTCAAGGGCACGCCCAGTCGATCTCCTTGAAATAATTTTAAATCGATTTTACTTGAACAGGAGTCCTGAGAACAGCAGATTAAACCAACATCCTGGATCTACTCCAGTCAGCTTTGTATTTATGTTTTACAAAATGGTTGAGAAACACTGGTTAGCGCAACATTTTTCGCGTGTCATACGTTTTCACATACGCAGAAAGAGCAGGTAGAAATTTCCACCTCACCTGTATAATTTTATGACACCAGGTGATCAAAAGTTTGACGTTTAGATTTCTGGGTGGAAGTTCACACCCTTAATGCGAGTACAAACATTAAAAGTGGAAACAAACACCCAATTATTTTGTTTTCACCACAAAGTGAAAATTACCATCCTGCAGTGGAATTTGAAACCCCAAAATAATATTTTCCACCTTTTTTTCCACCCCTATGGACATTTTCCACCTTTGAGATTTACAGTGTAGGCAAAGAAATATCCTTGGTAAGAAGATATTTGCATCCGTGCTTGAAACAAGGCTGGAGGTACACCTTCTGAAACCGGTTCCACAGCGATGAGAGCAGATATCGATGTTAGTATTAAATATGGTAAAAAAATATCGTTTTTTCATTAATCAACTTGTTAGATATTTCAACTGAAGTTTAATGTAACTTTGTCACACTCTTTGACGGGGATTTACTTAAAATCTTCTTTCCCACGCAACCACAGGTCTGACTAGCCATAAGCACCTTTGTGAACTTGCAACTTTTATGTTTTGCATCATAATGGCCTTACAGCAGGGGTTCTTAAACTTTTTTTACCGCGGACCCCTAAAAAATTGTTTTCCTTCGCATGGACCAGCAAAGGCAAGAAATTTAGAGTGATGACGTCATAATACAAACAGACTTCATCAATTTCCTGTTTCCTATCCTAAATATGTGAAATGAAATATAGTCTAAATATATTCAGTGCAAAAACGTGTTATTTTTACTATAGCCTACTCTTTTCGTTGAAAAATTGATTGCCTAAATATACACTGATAGTTGATTTAGGCTTTCATGGACCCCCTAAAACTAGTCACGTACCCCCAAGGGGTCCATGGACCCCAGTTTAAGTGTAAATGATCTACTTTGTACAAATGGTAATTAAAAAATAGCAAAATAAATGTGATCACGGGTTCACCTGGAACTTTACAGAACGGATATGAATCCATTAGTTTATACGCACTATGAATGATTTAAACAAAAAGTTTTTTATTGTGAACAGTTTTGACAACAACAAAAATCGTACAAGTCAGCATTAAAATACGCAGTTTGCGCACAAACCGAAAAAGGCCCTGGACAGGTTTACTATTTACAGCAGATGAAAAGGATTCCCGATTTCGCAAAATTCTTACTTCAGTATAGAACCGATTACAGCGATAAAATATGTTAAATATGTTTCACCATGGTGACTAGAACGTCAACCTACAGAACAAAGTCGAAACACCACAGTCCTGAGTCCGACGTGTGCAATCTTAAATTTGGGTAGAAACAGGCTGTAGAGCAGTGATTCCCAAACTGTGTGCCGCGGCACACTAATGTGCCTCGAGACATTGTCAAGTGTGTCGCGAAACTTTTTGTAATTTTTGAAAATAAGTTATTTGTATTAGCAATAAGCATACACGCAGGCATTTTAGACATAAATACGCGCCACCCATTACAAATTAATCATACTAAGATATTTAGACACAGTTTGTCGTGTGTTAAGGACGATTGTAAAGTGATATTGTTGTTCTGTTAAAAGTGTGCCGCGAAATACTTAAGATATGTTTAGTGTGCCGCGAGCCAAAAAAGTTTGGGAACCACTGCTGTAGAGTCTCGGCCGGACTCGGAATCGGCAAAGTTGGGACTTATATAGTAGTCCGGACTCGGGACTGGGATTTTTTTTAATCGGACTGGGGTTATTTTAACCAACCCCGCAGCTCTGAATAAACATACGAAAATCTTTAACCGCGTTTAGCAAATATCAAAAAACGATTTTCTTACCGATGAACTTCATTTTTGATAATGGCCAGACTAAAGCACTTAACTTCGAGACTATACAATTTAACGTGTGATTTGTTATGAAGAACTTTTTTGCTGATTTCTGCATTTGAAAAGCACAGCTATAGCGTAAAGACCAACCAGTTGTTTTGCAACCACACTTTTATTGTGGGCTTTAAAATAAATTCCTAATAACTGCAGGTTAGAAAGACTGACTTGAAAAGACTGGCGAAGGCGAGTGCGTCCTATAAAACGGTTGAGAATTACAGGCGCATAGAATGGTATTAGATTCTGGCCGGGCTCATATTATTTGGCCGGGCTCAAATCGGTCAGTACTCGGCCGGGGCTCAATCGTTCCACTGGTTAAGCAGCACCGCGATTGTGCCGTCTTGTGAAACGCACACCAGGTCGCTTTTTCCATCTTCGTTCATGTGGTGGACCCGGAGTGAAGCGGTGTTGACGGAGCAGAAGTCGCCGGTGAATAAATCGTGCCAACTCGTTGCGAAAGTTGAGCCTTGGCGCCAAGTGACCCGAGCCACCCTGCCATTATAAGTTGGGTAAAGTACATTGTTCTCAAAAGAACCCTTAATACTATCTTCACACTACAAATAGCAGACAATAGACAAAAAGCGATTTTTCGAGCTAGCCGAGAGATCAAAGTTGTTGAACAGTGAACAGTAAACACTTGTGTGTGTAACCGTGTATCTTTCTACTATGCGAGGCACCCTGCAGTTATAAGTGCAAACCAGTCTGCTCTGTTTATTTCCTGAAACAAACGAACTGTCAACGTGAGGCTTTCCCATTTTATCTGGCGCCGTTCGAATCGCATATTCAACAGTGTCTAGTGTTGAAGTCTTGTCAACTCTTTAAAAATAACTCAAGTCGTAATTAGAGCAAGTCAGTTCCAAGTCAAACCCTTGTCATAAAGATAAAACGTTAAACTATTGCGATTGATGAACTTGTCAGATTATGAGCAATATCTCAACTTAAACGTCTAGTCCGGGCGCCAGGTGAAGCTAGCCACCCTGTCACCAAACGTGGGTAAAGTACTTTGATCTAAAAAATAACCCTTAATACTATCTTCAAACTACTATGAGCAGAGACAAACGGCAACTTCAGAAGGCTAGATCACAGTTGTTGAACACGTTTCTTTCCTACTATGCGAGTGCTGGGGCGTAACTTATGGAACGAGGTTCGCAGCAAGATTTTGTTAAACCAGTCTGTTCTGTTTATATCTGAAACCAACTACCTGTCAGCACAAGGCATTCCAATTTTATCTGGCGCCGTTCGAATCGCATATTCAAGAGTCGTGAACAAGTCATTTAAGTTCAAGTCACCTCTTTTAAAAAAATAAAGTTTTTTTTTTTATAAAAATGAAGTCCGGGCCAAAGTCAGAATTAGAGCAAGTCAAACTCCAAGTCAAGTCCTTGTCATAAAAATAAATAAATTATGAGCAATATCTGAACCTAAAAGTCGAACCAATAGCCTATGACTAGACCAAAAGCAACACCAAGGCAAAACTTATTTTACTTGTTTTTCCTGTCGAAGCACAAGATGTCTTGCGACCGATCTCCGTCGAAATCTCCCAGCAATAAAGTGCCACTGCCGAACTGACAGAATTCGAACTTATCTTCGCTTTCAGACGTGAAGCTTCCGTCATTGTTGTTTATCCAAGTTAGACTGAAACGCACAAAAAATAAGCTTCGCTTAAAAGTTTTTTTCTCGAAATAACCAACTGGTTATAGCTACAAACGTTTTGCATGTAATTTAAATATAAATTCTATTTTATTATCGTGTGAACATTCCGACTGTTTTATAGGAATTTAGCAGTGTTTAAACTATTGAAATTGGTAAATCCGTTTTTTGAATATGAGCAACAATTTAACTAAAAAAACAACACAAACGCAATATACAGCAATAAAAGTGTTCCAGATTATTCAACAAAATGCTATTCCAGATTATTCAACAAAATGCTATTCCAAATTATTCGACAAAATGCCTCAAGTCTAAGTCAAGTCATTTGTCAAAAAAACTTAAGTCAAGTCAAGTCGTTTTAAAACAGTGACTTAAGTGCTCTTAACTCAAGTCAATGTCTTAAGTCAATACAACACTGCAGTGTTGTAAACAAGTGATGTGAAATAGACTTAAACGACAGTCAAGTCATTTGTAAAATAACTTCAGTACAAGTCAAGTATTTTTCGAATGAATAGCATGTACCAGTCCAAGTCATCGGTTTTCTAAATCAAACGTTAAACTATTAACGTTGCTAACTCGTCCGATATTAAGCAATAACTTAACTAAAAATAACCAAAAACAAAAAAAATTGCTTTATGAAAACACTTTATTTTAACCCAAGTCACTTGTCCAAAAGACTCAAGTCAAGTCAAGTCGTTTGAAAATAGTGACTTAAGTGCACTTGGACTTGACTTCAGTAAGTACAACATTGGCATTTCATTCGTAAAAAAAAAACAGTGTAGGATACTGACGCGGTGCGAAAGTGATCAATGCAGATAATATCGTCGGCTCCGTCGCTGTTAAGATCCACCACACCTTGCCAACCTTGGTTGCACGACGGACGCGGGGGAAGACTCCAGCGTCCAACGATACCTGGTCAAACGTACGGACTGTTGTTTGCATAAATAGCTTGTGTCTCACGAAACAAGGTATTGCTGTGATAAACAGTTATGTTTGCCCAACACAGGCTAACACAATGGTTTTCAACCGGGTGCCATTTCTAATGCTCAAGGGTGCCGAGATATATTTAAGAATCTTTAGGAATCTGTTTTTTACTCAACTCTTCTTGTAAAGATTAGAGTGGAATAAATCTGATTATAACTTCGTACGTTATGTATAGATGATGTGTGTTGTTCCAGTTCCGTTTATAGTGACATTCTACTGAATTACCTACGAAAAATCTTTAAGGAGTACCGTAATCAACTTGTTATTTTTAAAGGGTGTCCGCTAGCCATAGAAGGTTGAAAAACACTGGGCTAATAGAAGGAAAAGTGCTTCCAATTCCAAACATATACGGTATGCGGCACCCTTGAGAAACAATCAAAAGATTGCGACACCACTACTAAAATTTTCCTGAAGTTGTTTACGGGTATGCCACTATAAACGGAACAGTAATAACACAAAAGGCTCCACACTTATAGGAAAACATCATCTATTGTACTATAATCGTACAAATCGAGTGGCTTGTTGTAAGTTGCATCAAGGGGCTTAACAATAGAGTAAAAATTCCCACAAATCCCAAATACTTTTCTGCACACTTAAGCATTACAAATGGCACACAGGTTGGGAGCCACTAAGTATATCCATATGCCTGGAATGGTTTGGCATCTGTGAGCCTGTGTAGCTCAGTTGGTAAAGCGACGGTCCCGGTATGGCCGAAGGTGTGATTTTCGAGAGATTTGGACATAAGTCTTTCGGACAAAGTGATTTGACTTGAACTTGAGTGCTATATAACAATTTTGGTAAAGTAAAGTTGTTTTTTCAACCAACATTCTGCTTATCAAACAGATAGCTCGCTAAATGTTATTGTTAAGTTTATGTATGTGTTTACTTATCAAAATATCGCTTCACTAATTTAATATAATTTTCATTTCTATTTTTAGCAAAATGCTTGACTTGAACTGGAGTTAACTATGACAATGAATGGGCATGCTATTTATCGCGCAAATGACCTAATCTGACTGGGACTTATTAAGATATTGCTTGACATGAACAATTTACAACACTGCCTAATTAACAATAGGGTACGAACAACGGCCCAAGTATTACAAACTTGTTTTTCTGGACGGATCCGACGAGGTAATTATTCTGTCCGGACAATGCGGAACGGGGCATTCTTTCGAATCTATATGCGGGCCGTAACAGGGAAATGTTGACAATTCAATTTCTCCTTGCTGGCATTTGCGATATCTGGAATCAAAAGATAAACAATTTAAGTAAGGTTCAACTGAGCGTTTTTTGTTTAATGTTTGATAGAAATATCTGATAGGATTGGTTTGGATAGCGATGCCAATCGACAGTGCTCGTCCGATACTAGGGTGGTATCGGTGCAGATTAGATTTCTTATTTACCGCAACGATTTCCACTCTCTAAGTAAAAATAAATAAAATTATAACTGAATTCAGGTTTAACTGGCGTTTTTTATTATTACTTCACAAAGATGTCCGATCTTCATAAAGATGTCCGATATCAGCGTCGCAAATTAGAACGCCTTTTCGGTAAAAGCGGATTTAATGTTAAGGATATTATGGGTGGTATATGATAAAAGCAACCTCTGAAATAAAATGGGTGTCGTCTTAAGCACTTTTCTCCATTTAAAGTTAGCGTCAACTTAGCAAAAATAAGGTAAAAGTACATAAATCTGAAAGTTAGACACACTGATACCTCTAAACATTCAAAAATCCTACCTTATTCTTAAACTGACAAAACTCAGTACATTCAACTAAAAACATAAATCCTGTAAAGCGTCAAGAAAAAAATTTACCTCCAAACCAAAATTGTTCCGCATGCGCCACAATGTGGCCACGGGTCCCAGGGACCCCAGTGAAAACAGTCTTTCCAAGGACAAGCTCTTACTTCTAGGGGATCGCCAGGACAGCCATAGGCGTTTTGATTTTCTTTGGTTTTGCATTCCCGACGCCTGACACAAAACATTTTTTTAAAGGAATATAAAGAATCTATTTAAATAAGGAACTGACGATGCCAGTAAAGGCGAAATATACACTCGTTTAAAAACTGTATGATGCTGGTTTTATTCAGGTTTTTAGACTTGTAAATATACGCGTCAGCGGAACAGCGATCGACAAGCAGAAACCTGCTGCCAATAAATACACCTTTTTATATATCTTTAAAGACAAAGAATTATTTATTTCGCCAGCAAAGGCATCGGTAGTACATCTTGATTCATACTAATGTTTCTTTTTTTTTAAATTACGAATTAAAAAAATGTTTTATTAAATACAAAGGAGCTAGTTTCCAAAAATTGCTTACATTTGACATAATTAGGAAAATGTAACGCCGCAATACTAATTCAATCATAGAGCAAAAAAATGTTTAACAAGAGCCGAACAGATCTTTTGCTGCAAGCCAGGAATGTTTAAATGTTCGGATTGAGTTGTTTGGGATGGTTACTTCATGAACTTTATAAAAATTGTTTTTTACCAAACAAAGTGTTTTTTTGTTCCACTTGCAGTCTTGCAGGGTTGCAAAATGGCTTATGAAAAATACAAAAACATTTTAGGACCTATTAAAAAATTGTATAGCCTTTAGCCTTTCAAGGATCTAAAATTGGATCACTCGAAGTTTTTTTTAGTATAACTCTAAATAAACAGTATAAATGCCATGGTCAACATAAAAAAATGTTTATTTGGAATCATACTTACTAAACACGTAATTTAAAGCTGCACAAAAAAAATGTCAACTTTTGGAAAAACTTAGGGATGTGCAAAGACTTTTCAATATACAAACCATTTCAAAGACATTCAAATATTTTGTGGTAACCCTATATTAGTCAGTTCAAATGGGTATTTCCAACGGCCAAAAGTTTTTTTCCAGTCACCTACCTGGCAACTATCTCAGCTTTTCCGCATTGAATGCAAGGCGGCCATTGGGTCCATCCAGTCCAGTGAACACAGTCAGGTAAGCGACAACCCATTGCTGACACGGCTTTACCAGGACAACCTGTGGCAGGTTCTTTTCCTTGCATGCAAGTCCGACGTCTAACAATAACAACATTATTCTACTCTAATTCGGTTGTTCTAAACCGGGGCGCCGCGGCACTCTACGGTGCCATTTTTATCGCTCAAGGGAAGAAGAAGTATTTCAAATTATTTTGGATTCCATTTGTTTGCTCTATAAGTGCCAAAAATTTAAAGGTTCGTTCAATCTTGTTGCACAGTTAATGTCATGTTTCAATCTCGTTTATTCTAACGTTACAGTTAACCACGAAAAAATACGAGCAAGAGTGCCGCGAACTATTTATAATTTCTGTAGGGTGCTGCCAGCCAAGAAAGGTTGCGAAACACTGCTCTAATTTGTATTCCTGTTTTCAGAATTTCAAATATTATTGACAAAGTTAATAACCTAGGATGGGGTTTCTTAAAATGGGTTCCCTAGACCCTTCGGGATACGTTGGGGTCCGTGAAAAAGCTAATTAAAATCTTAGGGTATAATTTAAAAAAACGAATAAACTGAAAAATAGATTTATAAATGACGTCATCTCTAAAAATTCCATGCCGACCGTGGTCGACGAAAACCAAATACTTTAGGGGTCCGTTTCGAAAATAGATGAAAAAAAAAATGATTTAGTGTTTTTGTATTTCACTGCTCGACTTACGTTGTTCGACTGTTTAAACTTGAATTATTTTTTACCCCCGAACTAACTCTACCGCTTGTTGCATTTGTAATTAACAGAAAAGATTGATGCCCACAACCCGTCTAGAAACACACTCTTGCCAATGCGACGCGTTGTCTGATAAGATGACATGAACGAATTTTCGATGTTATGCAATCGTCTTTTGTATGTATAGTTAAAATGTCGGGTATCCAAATCGCAATATAGCAGTGTTAAGTATCGAATTCGGAGTCAATACCTGATACCAGGTTGTAACACGATTCTATGGTGGTATCGGTGCCGACCGGTGCCGACCGATACCATAATCAATTAAAAAAAAATATTAACAGGCCCTGACCAACCTTCCTAAAAAACACTAGTACATAAAAATAAGGGATTACAGTACCATAAGTAATAAATAGGGCGATTATTTCGTGACCTAAAAAATGAGAAATTTTGACCTAAAAACTGAAATTTTGACAAATTTTGACAAAGAAATTTATTATTTTGACAAAATTTTGACCTGTTAGAAATACAAAGATTTAAACAACATATTATTGTTGTTTAAATCAATTGATAAAATTTTAACTGAACGAGAATTTCAAATTAATGACTATAATTTTGTAAATTTATGTGCATTTTTATTGATTTTGACTTAAAATAATTTTGACAAATTTTGACCTAACGTGTTAATTGTGACAAAATTTTGACTTTTTAAGTCAAAAAATAATCGCCCTAGCAATAAGAATAAAAATGCGAAATTCATAACAAGTACCGAAATCTGGGAATATTTAGCGAACCCTACCAATACTAACCTGGTCGTTTGATGGTTTCCACACGTAGCAGCACAAGGCAACAATGAGCCCCAGGATGACCAAAGTATACACTCTTCTAAACCACAAGTGGTTCGATCGATTGGTTCGCCTGGACAGCCTGTAGTCGCTACTTGACCTTGCATGCATCTCCGCACTCTGAACAAGAAACGCACTAGACTAAGAGATGTCCAATAACAACAGAAACACGATGCCAAGTGGTAGCACCGGTACTCGTCCGATAGTATAGGGCAGTGGTTCTTAACCTTTGGTAACCAGTCGAACCCCTGTGTAATTCTGCAAGCGTTCGTCGAACCCCAAATTTTCGCTCAGTATTCGTTTCTTTCACCTAGCAGCTGAAACTGGGCATATACTTATTTTATAATTTTAATGGTGAAAATAACGGCCCAAATAGACGTAAAAAGCGACATGCTTTATTGTTCAAACGTTTCGGAAAATGCTCATGCCATCATCAGTGATATCTATTTTGGCCGTTATTTTCACCATTAAACTTATGAACAGATCCTTATTTCGTCTATTCAAAATGCTACCTACTTCTGTATGGGCTTTGATATTCTTACTGCGTCTTACGACAACCTCCAACAATAACGCTCTACCCAAAACGTCGTGATTGGGAAACTCCAGCCCGGTGGTTTCCAACACTTTTTAGTACCTCAAATTAGGACTGATCTTCAAACCAAACATTTTGCCTAATTTCGCCAAAAAGTTAGTGTGTCAACTTCCAACACAGTCACGGACCAACTGCAACCTTTCTCCAATCTACGATTGGAAACCACTGCTTTAACCAAAATCAACCTGGCTTCAAACTTGCATCTGGCAACACCCGAGAAACAACCCTAGCATCCTGCCTTTAAAGGACTTGATTTGAGTGAACTTAATATACTGTTTTCAAATCACTTAACTTGACTTGAGTTGTTTAAGCAAGATGACTGGACTTGACTTGAGAAGTTTTGAAAAATGAACTTGACTTGATGAGTCATTAAGTCAAATGATTAGGGTTAAAGTTAAATGTGTCTTCATTTTTTTTAAGTTTTTTGTTATGTAAAATTAGGTGTTTTATTTCAAGGTTTTTTTTAGTCGAGTTTTTCGTCATAACAAGTTGACTACATTAAATAGTTTAACGTTTTACTTTTATATCAATGACTTGACTTTGAGTTGACATGCTCTAATGTTGACTTGACTGGGACTTGATTTGGGCAACTGATGACTTGGGACAAGAAAAGTGTTATTTTTTATAAGACTTTACTTGGACTTAAGTTATTTTATAAATGACTTGGAACTAGAGTGATTTCAAAATTCCTTATAATAGATAGATAGATTTAACTTTATTTCGGAACAATGGTATATGCATGCAAAATATTCAAATAAAAAAGAAAGGTCCGTAGTTCAAAGGGGGCAGCGAAATACTGTTCTGCCAGCTTGCCATGATTTAATTCGTGTTAATATGAAAAAGACTCCAGTCGTACCTCTGTTGCAAATCTCTGCCGCAGGTTCTTGAACAACCAACATAAGGACCCCACTGAGTCCATTCGGTCTTCGCAATCTGAGAGATATCAACAGGGGGACTGCATTCCTAAGGACAACACAACGTTCGACTGGATTCAAGATGCAAAGTTAAAGTTAACCCTGGCATTATAAGTTAGGAAAACAAAAAAAATGATCGATTTTTGTATTTGTGACATTACACTACGTGTATCACAGGGTAGGCTTGACGAAAGGTCGCATGACAAACTGAAAATGTAGGTACAATTCATTTAATTAATTGAAAGATTTCCAAAATCGAGATCAAAAGGTAGAGAAGCTTATTTTTGCCCATTTCATGAAAAAATGAAAAATTCAAAGAAAAATATTTGTAGGTTTTTCGAAGACCTGAAATTGGATAGCTCGACGTTTTTTTTTAATATAATTTAAAAATAGAACAGTATAAATGCAATGGTCAATACACTACATAAAAAATTGGCACTTTCAAAAATACATAATTTCAGCTGGACTTAAAATGAATTCAAAGAAAAACATAGGGTTCATCAAAGACAATACACAAACCAATTCAAAAACATTCAAACACTTTTTTTAAGGAGTTAAAGACTAAGTGGCAGTTCTGTATCACCTCGACTGAACAAATGCGGGTATCTTCCTCTATTTGAGAGTTACTTTGTTTTCCAAAGCATCCTTCCACAACATTGTATTTGGTCGCAAAGCAGCTACGCATTCTTGTGGTTTCGTCGCACGGATCATTGCAAATCGCCCAGGACGACCAAGGACCCCAAGTTGGAACTGGAAAGATGCATCAACAAGTAGCAAAAAAAATAAAGTCATCTTCAAGTCAAATTACTTACGATTAAATAAAACGATAAACCTTAAAATAGGCTGAAACACTTTAGAAAGTAAGAATCTCCCGCGGACAATAAAATGTAAAAAGTATACAGTCTTAAGAACCTTAAAATAGGTTAGATCAGTGGTTCTCAAAGTGAGCCACTTGCCTCCTTTAGGGAAAAAAATTTAAATTTTGGGGTGGGATTTGTTTCAGGGAGGAATAGGGGAGGAAAAAGAGATAACAAAGAAGTTATTTAATCGGTTAAATGCAATACACAGCTTATTTAAATGTAAGATCGAAGTTGTAAAAAGTCTATTAGGCCCATAATAATCTAAAAGTCCATCGTTTCTTCACACTTAGGCCTACAGCCATTCAGGAAATATAAACCAATGCACGAATTTTACATGGTAATTAATCAATACCTACGTTATACGTTCAAACAAACTGAACTTTCAGACGATTATCGCATCCAAATTACATCGAAGTAACAAATAAAAAAGGTACAGTACCTTGTGTTATTTTGGGGGGTGGGAGAATTAATAGTATTAGGGCTTGTAAGGGAGGAATTCGAAAAAAACTTTGAGAACAACTGGGTTATATTGTCCAAGTTGGGGCAATAGATCAACTAAAAATGAGAAAAAAAACGTGTGGCAATCTGAACGTTTTACGAGAAACAATTACAAATAAATAACTCAATTTATAACAACATGTTAAATAAAAACTGTTTGTTTCAACCCAAGTCCGTTCCACAGAAGACTCGAGTCAAGTCACTTGAAAACAGTGACTTAAGTTATTTAGGTCAAGTCAATAATTTAAACTTGCAACGCTGATAAATAGTAATTCAATGCTTTTCCTAAGCGATGTTTTGGAATAAAAGCATTGACTATATATCAAAATGGAATGCCTTTGAAAACACTAGACTGACAAGTTTGCATTAATATTAAAACCAGATTTGTGCAGAACAATTTATTTGCAAGCAAGGCAATAGAAAAGCAAAAGTGCGTTGAGATTCGAACCCACGACCTCGACCATTTGGGGCCTTGATTTTGCTGCTAATGCTACCTGCATCAATTTAGTGTTCTAATAATTATATAAAGGCGTTGCGGCTGGTCAATGCGACTTCTAGTCTGATATAATTAGCTTGGGTGTATTTTAATTTTAACGATCGGCTGATATCACATTTTTAACTATAATTGAAAATCAAATGCATCTCGTGGAATTTTTCCTTAGTGTGTTGTTATCTTAAGGAAATAACATCCCGTTCACGAAAAGCGTTCAATATAATTACCGTTGGATTTATTAATAGGTGGGCAATCGTCAAATTGGCAAGCTTCCATCTTGGAATTCAACCCCACGCATTTTCCACCCTCTGGACGACAGTACCGATATCTGTAGAGAAATCGACTCTGCAGTTGTCATTTTAATGGTAGAACTGCTTATAAAGGGTGTTAATTATAAATGCATTGTACCTTGTAAAAACTATCCACAGAAAAATAAAAAAAATACACACAGCTCATTTTTCTTGATATTCGGTAATAAAATACCATTAAAATACTGATTTTTTAAATTGTACAAGGATGTGTCCACTGAAATGCAAGTCTTAAAGTAAAAAAAAAACTTTTTTAACAAAGAAACACTTTATCGTTAATTTGGTACTTTGTATATTTAGCATACTTGTATTTGACTGAATTTCCACAGGTTGATGTGCATTCTGTCCAATTCCCAAAGGGGGTCCAAGTTGGAGGTGGCACTAAACAATTTATCTTTAATAATTTACCAAAACATAATGCACCTACTTACCAAACCTTAGCAGTATCTGCAAAGTCATAGTACCAGTGTGGTTATATGTTTTATATTGTACATTATAATAAATTTGTAATGTTTTGCGGAACTAGAATTAAGAAAAAACGAAAATAAAAAACTAAGTGAAATAAAGCGAATAACTTTGTTTAAATTTAGGCACAAAAATAGTCCACGATATTTAAAAATATGGTACCATACTAGTTCGGCAAAGTTCGTTCAACGAAGTACGTGTTCATGTAGCCTATTTTAACAATTTTAGTGTAAAAAAAGTTTGTTTCTGGTGTATTTTAGCATAATATATTAAAATCGGCTTAGAATGCAGCGCCACGCGTCTCATCGCAACCCAAAAAATAAAATGTGGGGTATCCTCAACGGACTCAGTTTTATTTTATTGGCCGGAGTCGGACTCGGGTTATTTTTAACCGACTCCGCAGCATTCAACTGTACTAAAGCCATATTTGACGCTGCACGCGAGTATTTTCCCTCTTTTTGACGTCATCCCTGATTTTTTTTCACAGCCGTCAAAACATAAATCCGTGGCCCCTGGGTGCAATATCTTGTTTTCTTTGCAAAGCTTCGACCGATAAAACAAAGCAAAATGTACCGACTTGAGCTGTAGCATCATAATTTAATTAAAATAGCAAATACATCATAATTTAATTTAAATGTCAAATACATCATAATTTAATTTAAATGTCAAATACGTCATGATTTAATTTAAATGTCAAATACGTCATAATTTAATTTAAATGTCAAATACGTCATAATTTAATTTAAATGTCAAATACATCATAATTTAATTTAAATGTCAAATACGTCATAATTTAATTTAAATGTCAAATACGTCATGATTTAATTTAAATGTCAAATACGTCATGATTTAATTTAAATGTCAAATACGTCATAATTTAATTTAAATGTCAAATACGTCATGATTTAATTTAAATGTAAAATACGTCATAATTTAATTTAAATGACAAATACGTCATAATTTAATTTAAATGTCAAATACGTCATGGTTTAATTTAAATGTCAAATACGTCATGATTTAATTTAAATGTCAAATACGTCATGATTTAATTTAAATGTCAAATACGTCATGATTTAATTTAAATGTCAAATACGTCATGATTTAATTTAAATGTCAAATACGTCATGATTTAATTTAAATGTCAAATATGTCATGATTTAATTTAAATGTCAAATACGTCATGGTTTAATGGTGCTTCATAACACTTTGCCCTCGTAGCTAAACCATTCGATCAAAATCATTCGTAAGTACTGACTTGAGTTGTTGCACTTATTGGTCTGACAGCGTTCGATGTCCACGCTGCTTGGAAGTTGCCAGGGGCAGTTGCGCACCTCGAACACTTTCCAGAACTTGCTGGTACAATCGCGTGAACGCCTTCGCCAGCCGGATCCGCAGCTTCGCGAGCAAGAGCCCCACTCATTCCACTCAGTCCAGAGTCCTGCGTCTGAATCAGAAGGTTTGCAAAGCTTTCGAGTAGTTCACATTAACTGCACCTAAACATCTATGGGAAGGTTACGCTAAAATATTAGCTCACCAACATGCAACTCAAGGCTTTAAATTTTAATTGCTTGCGGCAGGGCTTCGTAGTCGGTTATGAGGCTTGATCGGTTTTATTTATTCATGGATGAGTGATAAAACACTCCTATGAGGGTATTAATCTATATCTTTAACCTATATATTTTATACTAATTGGAAAATAAAAAGCTATGTAAGTTTTTTTGATTACAAAATTATAATTTGCAGAATATTAGCTACTGTTTTTCCTATTTGTCCTTCAAAATGTCAAAGTTTTTTTCAGTTTAAAGAAGTGTTGCCTGTTATAGAACTTACTTATATCAACAGGGCAATCTTCTTTAGTGCATTTTTCAGTTTCGTATTTAGCTTCAGGAAGACAGCAACTTGTTCTAATCAAAAACAGAAGTTTGACGTTTACAACAAGATTATTGCTTGATCGTGTTAGCTCTGTTTGTGTAATAAATCGACGTATCAAAAATTCAAATCAAAATTCAAAGGCTTTTTAAAAGCAAATTTGCAGGTCTTCAAAGACTTAAAGTTAGATTCCTCAACGATTTTGAAATATAATGCGACAACAAAAGTATAAATGTCACGGTCAACACAATTAAAAGCATTTTTAATCGTTAGTGGAACTTTTAAAACACTAAACTTAAGCTGGACAAAAAATAAATTGAAAGACTACCCTAAAGATTTTGAAAAAGCATGGCGTTTTCAAATACTTTTCAATTTGTTAAGCAAATCAAAGACATTTAAAGACACCCTGTATTACCATGACTGACAATTTATTAAACGTCTTGACAAGCAAACTATCTAAAGTGATTCCCATACTATGTGCAGCGGCACACTAGTGTTCCTCAAGAGATTGTCAAGTGTGCCGCGAAACTTTGTTAACTTTGAAATAAGTTATTTGTATTACCAATAGGCATACACGCAAGCATTTTAGACTTAAATACGCACTATCCATTAGAAGTTAATATTATTGAGACGTTTACATATAGTTTGTCGTTTGTTAAGGGCGATTGTAAAGTTACTCTATTGTTGTTCTGTTAAAAGTGCGCCGCGAAATATTGCAGATTTTTTAACTGTGCAGTAAACTTAAAAAGTTTGAGAACCAATAATCTGCAGAGTCAAATCAAAATATTTAACCCCCCCCCCCCCCCCAAAAAAAAAAAACCTTAAACAATCCACCTGTGTCTAATGCTGCTGTTTTACGTAATTTAAGACATACAAAGACTCCTTGTATTGATATGCCTAACAGTTTACAAACAGCTTAAACATACACATATAATAATTAAAACGTCGTGTCAAGCAATTACTATCGACAGAGTCTGAAAACTATTCAACCCGAAAAAAATAGCCCACAAATCCTTAAACAATCCACCTGTGTCTTATCCCGCTGTTGCAGGTCACTGTGCACGGCGACCACTCGCCCCAGCTTTCTTGCTTGCAAGCGACATCGCTCGAACACTTCTTGGTCTCGTACTTTTCTCCGGGACAGCGCGACTTGTAAACGATCGTGTTCTCCTTGTCCAAGCATTCGCGGAAACGAGATCGTTGTCCGTTACCACACGAGGCTGAGCATAGCTGCCAGTCGCCCCAAGAATTCCAGTGGTCTTCTTTCTGGTGCTCTGCATTAAATTTACACGGGAATGTCAGACTGCCTTGGATAGATAGTATAAAGAGTAGGATCAGTGCTGTGAACAAGTCATTTTAACTGACCAAAGTCCCAGTCAATACCAAGTCAAGTCATTTATAAAACATCTCAAGTCCTAGTCAATAATTCAAAAAAAATAACAAGTCAAGTCCCAGTCATTTTCATTTTTAAATTACTAAAGTCCCAGTCAAGTCATTTGGAAAAAAAGTCATTTATAAATAACTTTGAGTAGAGTATTTAAAAAAATACGTCCATGTCAAGTATTTAAAAAAAATAACAAGTTAAGTCATTTATAAAAAAACTCATGTCCTAGTCAAGTATTTTTTTTAAATAACAAGTCAGGTCCAAGTCCGAATCATCAGTTACCTAAGTCAATTCCCAGTCAAGTCATTATTAGAGCAAGTCAATTCCCAGTCAAGTCATTATTAGAGCAAGTCAATTCCCAGTCAAGTCATTATTAGAGCAAGTCAATTCCCAGTCAAGTCATTATTAGAGCAAGTCAATTCCCAGTCAAGTCATTATTAGAGCAAGTCAATTCCCAGTCGAGTCATTATTAGAGCAAGTCAATTCCCAGTCAAGTCATTATTAGAGCAAATCAATTTCAAGTCAAACTAACAAATTTGAGCTAAGATTTTACTATGAAGTTGTTATGAAGCATTTACTTAAAAACAAACAAATTTCCTAATTTTTGAACTTTGGAATTGGTCATTTGCTGTCTATTTTATGGCAGACTGATTAAACAAAGAATACGGCTTAATGTGTTTAACATTATGTAAAGTTAATGCGCAAAATAACAGTTGGGGAAAAAATGAATGTAATTTGCATTATATGTTTGTTCAACAAAAGTCATTACTGACATCCCACATTTATAAAAAAATGGATTATCGGTATCAGGTATAAGTCATATCTAGCGATATCTTATTATACAATTTTTGAGGGTCAATCAGCATTCAAATTTGTGGATTTCATTATAACTTCATAGACCTCCTTGTACTGTTCTATATTACAGATGTCTATCCAAATCCTGCAAAGGGAGGCCTGATAACCAAATCATGCCATAACTTTGCTCAAAAAGGCCATATAGATGCGATTAAAACATTCAAAGGCGCCTTTTTCTTCTTTGTTAGACCTAAATTGGCGGTAAGGAGTCTAAATTGTTCATGTTTGTTCATGCATTTAAATTTCAAAGTCAAATTGTGTTTTGATCACCAAACATGGCTGAAATTCCTTAACTAGTTTGGTTTCAGATCAGCACCAATACCACCCTAGTATCGGATAAGTCCTGATATCGGACATCCCTAATCCTGTATGTATATTAAAATCCAAATATTTTATTTATATATCATTTTTAATTATTAAACCATTATTTTTGTATATTACTTGGAGTGATGGTAAAATCCAATTTTTTTTTGTAAAAAAATGGGTAAGTTGATAATTTGTACAGGAAAAATGATATCATATTATCGTAGTAAAATATCGGCCAACATTTACCGATACCGATATATATAGAAGCCAAATATCGCCGATATTATCGGTAAACCGATATATCGGTATTTCTCTAATATATACCAATTTTTTACATAAAATGCAAATCTAAGAAAGACACTTCTTTTCCTACCATGAAATCCCGGGCTCAAATTGCAAATATAGAGGTTGTTGATTTTGTCGATATCTTGTTGTGTTAGAGCGAACCGTTGAGCCCTCAAAGTGGTTCCAGCTTTGTCTACAATGGTCGGATTTTGGTTAATGGAAAAGGTGAAGCCGCCAAAGTGAGTGATGGAGTTTATGTCGTAAGTTGAGTTGATGTCTCGCACTGCACCACTGCCCAGAGGCTTGAAATTGTATTGGTTACCTACAAATCAACATTACAAAAATGTAAGAAAGAAAAATAATTCAAACTTCATTCTCTGGTGAAAAAAAATTTAATGGTAAAATATGATTTTCATAATAGCTTTGCATGACGATATCCAGGGTCAAAACTATAGAAAAATTGTTACCGCACATGTATAAGTAAATGTCCATTCCAGAAGAAATTATTCACTAATATATATAAGCAACAGTTGTGTTGTGTTTCACTAGACAAGAAGTTACATAGCATTACAAGAGAAACAACAAAACAAGGATCATTTATTTGTATAAATTATATTTGTTGCCTACAGAAAATAAACTTTGACAAATGACAGAATGTTAAAATAAATAAAGCTTAATTTAAGGTACCTACTGAAAAAACATTAGTTTGCAATCTAAGTTACAGTGGTAAAATGATAGGGAGAATTAGAACTTGGGCATTGATAAAAAAAGCAAACATTTTGTAAAATTGGCAGCTAAAATATTGAAGGATTAATAACTGTAGACAACTTACTTTTATTTCAACGAGTTTAGAAGTTTTTCTATAGTCTTTCCCTTTTGCTTTACTTATATTGTATTGGATATATATGTTTGATTTTTTTTACGCTAATGACCTTGCCCTATTTTGAGCAAACTTATACTTTAGACCAGGGATGTCCAACATTTTATTAATAGTAGGCCGCATTTACACTTGAAATAATTTAATGGGCCACAGAACTTATTACGTTTCAAGATTAAGTATTGCTCTTTAGAGTTATAACGGGCCTTTAGAGTTATATATGTATATTTTTACCCATACTATACTATTAGTGCGCCCCTAAAAGCTCACTGGTACATTTTAACTAGGCTAATATTGAACATTTAAAATACTACTAGGGAGTGAAAATGATTAGCGGGCTGCACAAAAATTTCAGACGGGCCGCAATGTGGTTGGACATCCCTGCTTTAGACTGATGTTTTGTACAAGTTTTATACTTTATTTGTTATCAGAGCAGTAACCAACCAGCAAATGACTCCAGGCAATGTTTTATGTGAAGAAAACACCAAAAACTTTTCCACAAAGGAACTTCAAATAAATTGGCCGCGTGTGTCAAAAAATATTGTATAGGTTATAACTGTCAATCAAGAGCTAAAAATCATATTTACCAGGTAAAATATTTTCCATATTAACAGTTACATAATCGTCCCTGTCAGGCCTTGAATTTTCATGCCAGAATCCCAATGTGTGTAACATAAGGTGGAGGATATTGCCCAGATGGAAGCATTCTTTACTGAGGTTGATCCATTGGCGTCCACCGATTCGACCGACATAAGACCTGCATTTTTAAACAAAAGCTTCATCACGTTTTCCTTGATGTGTTGGATGATTTACAATAAATTTTCACCATTCTATTTTAGAGTATCAATACAATAAAGTATCTGTACATGCTCATAAGTGCAAACAACCATCTACATTAACCTGAAAAATAAATAAACAATCTAATGGTAAAATTATATCTGTCTGAACCTGCATCCATTTAGCTCTGCAATAAACTCAATATAATCCCTTTCTTCTGTATACGGAACAAAATCAACACAAGTTAACCCAGAAAACAATGCAATTGCTTCGTCAATTGCATCTAGAGTTTTTTGTCTGCCATCTGCAAGAATAAATGTGTTTCAAATATATTTGCTCAAGTTGTTACAAGCAACTGAAAACTGTTATTGTTACTAGAAATCGACCGAAATCACTGATTTGGATCGATACCCCATTTTTTACAATTCTGTCAACCAATTTTTTTTATATACCTGGGAAATGTTTAAAACGTGAATTCATTGAAAATAAAATTCAAATTCTGTTTTATTATATATACCTTTATTAAGTATTAAACTATTGTTTTGCAGATTAACTGGGCAGGATGTTAAAACCCAATTTTTTTATCAAAAAATGGATAAGTTGTTTGTTGTACAGAAAAAATTACATCATATTTTGTGTTGAAATATCGGCCAAAGCATCTGCTACAATCACCAATACCGATATGTCGGTAGAAGCCAAATATCAGCCGATTGGCTATTAAAGTTTTTACAAGCATTTCAAAACAGTTATTGTTATGTTTTAACAGTTTTACATAAGGTTTGTCATACACTTTCATACCTATTTTTCAAAAGAAAACAGTTCATGACATGGATAACACAATAACTACAAGTTTAAAACATAGTTTTACAATTGCAATTTCTAAACAGATAACTTAAGCTCTACATAAAATAAAAAAAATACTTTTAAAATCGACAAAACATAGGGTTTATTGAAGACTTTTCAATGCACAAATGAATTCAAAGACTTATGAGGATTTAAAGTCTTTGTGGCAGTCCTGTGCATATAATGTAGGAGGCTAGCTGAATTGGTTACATTTAAAATATAAAAACAGCCAAGTTAATATTTAAAATTGCAGCTAACTTACTAAGAGATGGAGCAATACTGTAAGGAATCCTGATTCTACCATCAACTACATTCCAGTCCCAGATGTTTTGGTGAATAGAAACTGAACTCCTTTCAATTGAGCTGTCTTCTTCTGTTATGTAAGACTGAAGATTGTGTTACAATTGACTAACTTGTACTGGCTGGATTTAAACCTAATTGCCGTGCTGCACATACAATCTGACTAAGTCCTACATTGAAGTTACTAATATACAAAATAACAGAATTGCAAAGCCAAAAAGTTGAGTATATCAATATCAACATCATCTCGAGTACAGGACGTTTCCATACAAACTTGTATCATCTTCATTTAATGTGACTGAGAAGTAAATCAAAGCAATGTTCATAAAATGTGGGAGGCAATTGTTATTATTATGAGTTTCCATAGTCGGAGCATCAACCTTTTTGGCTTTGCAATTCATTATCAAGCTACATTACAGATCTGTACATAGTGTACCCAAAATAATAAAAATCTTTCAAACAAAACTAGAGGAGTAGATTGTCATCTATACCAATTTTTTTTAATTTTAAGTAAAGTATAAAACAAAATAAAAAAATAAAACAATTCATCACAAGTTCTTATAAACTTTCAATTTGTCACTACTAACAGGGTTGTTTTTATCAAACATGTTGTACCAGCTAGTTTCAAGTAATTACCCTGATTATAGTGTTTATAAAAAATTGTTTGTTTTGACTTACTGCCATCATTTCTTTAAGGTTGACTTTTGAAAATTGAACATCCGACTCCAATAATCCCTCAGTGGCACATTCACATGATGTAAGACAACCAAAGGAATCTTGTTTGTACGAAATTAAGCAACTGTTTGGACAATCTGATACGTCAAAGTCACACCATACTTTAGCAGTTTGTCCTGTCAAGCACAACTTAATATACTCAGTGGAAAAAAAAAACAATTGCGTTTGAAAAGCTAAATTTTCAACTAATTTCAACATGTTGTATTTGCAATTGTTGGGCATCGTTCAAATCAATTATTAACAAATTTGCACAAGAAAATTAGGTAAAAAAAAAAATTAGGTAAAAATTTTGATTTGTTTCAAATAGAAAATGTTTCTTTATTTATTGCTTTAGTAAATAACTCACTTTCACAGTTTATGATTTCATATTCAGTTGGAATTCCCTCAATGGAACAAAAATCAGTTTCAGACGGAAGTACTGAAATATTAAATAAATATTTGTACCTAATTACAACATTATCTTTGCAAAAGACACAATTTCTTTAGGTTTAGTAAATTTTATTTATTACTTAACAACTAATCAAATTGTACATTTTGACATAAACACTCTGTAACTATACAGTATAGAGAAGCCCGATATCGGTTTACCGATAATATCGGCCGATATTTGGCGTCTACCAATATATCGGTATCGTAAAATGTAGGCCGATACTTTTGCCGATATTTTAGTACAAAAATATGATATAATTTTCCTGTACAACAAACAACTTGTCAATTTTTTTATGAAAAACATTTTGGTTTTAGCATCACGCCAAGTTAATATGGAAAATAATAGTTTAATAATTAATAAAGGTGTATAAACTAAAACATTATTAGGATTTCATTTTCAATTTATTCAAGTTTTGTATATTTCCCAGGTATATAAAAAATTTGTATCGGTATCGGATATCGGTTGAAAAATTGTAAAAAATTGGGTATCGGTATCGGTCGAAAAAATGGATATCGGTCGATCTCTAATACAGTATACACACATTTCTTGCCAGTGTTGTACAGACTTTTGAATTGACCTAAGTGCATTTAAGTCACTGTTTTCCAATAACTTGACTTAATTGTAAACTCATTTGAATACACTCCAGTAAACTTAGTGTTAAAGTAAATATATATATGTGTAATAAATATCAACCTTATGTTTGCTTCTACTTGTGTTGTATTGCAATGTCAAATAGTGCTCAGAATGTTATACGTTTCCCATTTTATAAGTTTATCTTTTATGTTGTGACTAAAACTTGATCTTTTTTGGAAATAACTTGGACTGGGACTTGCTATTGGTTAAATGTGACTTGAATTGGACTTTAGAGTTACTGTGCAAAATGAATTCAGTCACAAATGACCTGACTGGGACTCAAGTTATTTTGCAAAGACTTGTACTTGAGTTATTTTAAAATGATTTGATTACAAATTACAACACTGCGCCTTACTCACAAAACCACAGTAGAAGGCCACCAATTAAAAGCAACAGCAACAATAGAAAAAGGAGAAGTAATATCCAACGTTTCTTGTTACTCTTTTGTGGCTCAATAGGTATTCGTGCTGCAAAATAGAAGGTATAGTCATTATTTTTACAACAAAATTTATTAAAAAAAATAAAAATGTATATATATTAAAAAAAAAACTCTGTTTATTGGAAGAAACTTATTCCATGTAGGTAATAAAAAACTAGGCACTGTTCTAGAATCCTCCAACATTTTCGTCCTGGGGTTTATATTACCAACATTTTTTAGGTTGGGGTGTGACTTTTTTGTACCAGGGGACAGATAGCCATTTTGGTTTTGGGTGGGGCGAGTATTATTGTATTGTTATATTTATTTTCCATATTTGTTTCTTCCTTGCAATTTCAATTTCGACAACTAGTTTGTTACTGTCAAAAAAAGTGGTAGAATTCTGGACCAGCACCAAAAACTGCATTTTTTAATAGGTATTTTTAAATAAAACAATTATGTTTGCATAAAAAATTTGACATTTTTATAAACCTACCTACACCAGTCTTTGCAGCTTTCAATCCTGTTTCCTTAGGCTTTCTTTTTTTCTTTTTCTTAGGGATTGGTGGTTCCTTATTTGGTTCCATTTTAGGCAAGATTAAACTGTTCGGTGGAGTGTTTGTCAATACCAAGTTGAACACGTATTATTTCAACATACAAAATCATCCTAATTAACTGGAAAAAATGTCTATAATGAAGTTTATTCAACTTGAATAGCACCTTAAGGGCGCTGGTCTAGAATCTCACCATGATTATTAAATCAACGCACAATAATTGGGTTAGGGTGTGAGCTAGCGTTTGGGTGTGGGTGGGTCAAGTACAGAGGCGTAGCTAGGGTGTGCGGTGGGGTGCATATGTCCCAAGGTACAGGGGCGCCAAAATGAGGCGGATTCTTTTTTAAATACAATGTTGTAATAAAATTTGAATCGTTTTTTCGTATAAAGTAAGGTATATTATGTTATTGTAATAGAAAATGTGATTAAACATGGAGGGGCGCCCATTTTATAATTTGCCCCTGGGCGCAAAATACCCTGGCTACGCCTTTGGTCAAGTATTAATATATTCATTTTAATAATAACACTTGACCCACCCTAACCCAAATGGCTAACCCGCACCTTAACCCAAACAATGTGCGTTGTGGTAGGATTCTAGGCCAGCAACCCTTTAAGTTGTTACAGTTCAAAAACTAAATAACAACAAAACACTTATGTGAAATTATACAGGGAAAGTTAATTTCATACATTATTTATACAACCAGCAAAATCCATCTAACCTATCTGTTGGGGTATCACTTTATTTTACATATGCTGAGGACAGGGGCGAATTCAGGGTTGGGGAAATGGTCATGGCCCCCTAAGACTGAAAATTTTACTGTGTAAATGCAATTTTTTTGGCACTTTTTGAACAAATTATGTTTACAGTAAGTCTTAGACAGGTTTGTTGTAATTGCTTAACCCAAATGCGTCTCATCGCACACTCGAAAGTGAAAAATTTAGGCAACTTAAGCTATACAAAATCATTTTAAACATAAAAAATACGGGCGCTGGTCTAGAATCCTACCACAACGAACATTATTTAGGCTAGGGTGCGGGTTAGCGTTTGGGTAGTTTAAGAAATTTTATTAAATAATAATACTTGACCCACTTAAACACTAACCGACACCCAACCCAAAGTATAATTGCTTTAATCAAAATTTTATCAACTTTGTGGTAGGATTCTAGACAAGCGCAAAAATACGTCATGTTTTGACATTAGTTGTGACATCACGTTTTAACACAATTCTATGACGGCAATCCCGTTTTTTTTTCATGTCCCCTCCCGAACAAAAATCCACGATCTTTCCTGGCCGGAGAGTTAATTGAATGAAGAACTGATTGCTGTAAAAACAAAATGCCACAAAATTAAAGGTAATGAAAGGTTATTATCGTTAAAGTTTCTAATTAAAATGCGTTTAAAAAGTAAACTTGTCATGGTATTCCTTTGAACAAATTTATGACATTCGAGGAATGTACCGTGTCACTGCAAAGGCAGACTACGTTTTATTCGAAAATACGAATGTTTGGCGCTCTTTTACTTACGTACGTGAAAGTTATGCAAAAAACAAAACAAAATAATACCACATACCACAACGCATATTGTTTGGGTTAGGGCAAAGAGATTATAGGTTATAATCTCTTTGGGTTAGGGTGCAGGTTAGCGTTTGGGTGAGGGTGGGACAAGTAATATTATGTTTATTATAAAATAATAACTTGACCCACCCTCAACCAAACGCTAACCCGCACCCTAACCCAACAATATGCGTTGTGGTATGCGGCATTTAAAAAAAGTTTTTTTTTGTTATTAATTTTCACGTACAAAAGTAAAAGAGCGCCGAATGTTTAATCTCTATAACTTTTAAACACTGTTTATTTTTTAAGTAACTTTAAATTCGGATATTCACCCATAATATCGACGAAGCGGCAATTTATTAAAGTAGTTAACTCCTCAAATATATAAACTATAAAAATGGTTAGCGAAGCTAGCGACACACCAAGTCATTTTTACGAAAAAGTGCGCCAACAGTTTAAGCAAGGCAAGGGGAAAAACAGCTTTAAGTTTAGCTACAACAATTAATGGTTTTTGAACAACAAATGTCATCTTAGAACACTTTCTATATTTATTACTACTTTGTTTTTAATTTGTTGTGCCTTATTCTGGCTATTAAATTTTTCTTAACGGATTTAGTTCCATTTCGATTTACAAGTAGTTACAATTATTAGGTATTACTATTAGTCCTATTTTGATCTTATTCCGAACTAAATATTATTGCGACGTTTTGTTTTAATTTCAATCTTATATCAGGATGTCCCTTTTTTGGTTTAAAATAAAAAATGGAAACAAACTACGATTTGCATGGAATTCTTTCACACTTCGTATTCTATGAGTATCGTCTGCATTTTTAGAAATTTTCTTTAAAACCTTAACGAAAAACGCCAGAATTTTTAATGCTTTTCGTAGAATGATCAAGCACGTGTTTGATATTGGATTAGTATACAATTATATATCACGGTAAACAGTTAATACTTACTGAAAAGAAGCTCTACCGGTACTTATTTATTTCATTTGGCGTTTCGTTACAAATGAGTTGTGCGTGCCCGCCCTTATCGCTTTTTATTTTGTACGTTGGTTATCGTTTTTTATCTCCTTTTATGTCTTTTTATTTTGAGTGGTGTATAGTTGCATTCTCCAATGCAGCCAAAGAGATTATAATCTCTTTGAATGCAGCATAGGTAGCCGAAACGTCGGATAGAACAAATAGAACCGGAAAAACCTTTTTCAGTATGTACTATGCCATTCGGCGAACGAACTTGCAACGAGCGCCGGGAAGTCAAATGACAGCATGAGCGGCACAACCGGCCAGGCTGGTTATAGAATTACTGGGCTTTGACCCGATCACATTGTGAAAACTGCTACACTTGTATTTTATCGCTAAATAGTGTCTGCGTAGGAAAAATCCCTTGTCAACGCTGTAGTGGCGCGTCTAAATAATTATGATATTATCGCCGAAACGTAAACAGAGTCATGTGCATTTTTTCACTCATCGCTAAGTATTAGCTCGTGCTATTTCTTTCTCTCTCTTTCTCTCTCCTATTTTCTCTTCTTACTCCCACTCTCTTGCGTGTGTTTTGTGGTCAGTCGAGTTTGGGCGCGCTACAAGCTGTATAGCCCTTTTGAGTGCTAATAAAGAGGACTGGTAAAACTAAGTAGTGTTGAGTCGATGTAGTAACCTTCTGATAGGAATTAGATATGAGAAGTCATAGACAATAGTTCCAATAAACATTAAGACATCCCCAAATCGCTACAACGGCGTTGGAAAATGTACGACCGGCCAGAACCTAAAAAGTGGTTTTTAAGTAAGGAAAGTCAGCCCAACTTGAGTCTTAGCTCAAAATAGTAACCAGATGAAGTTTGGCTGACCAGATAACCTTTTGTGTTTCTCAGGTTAATGTGATACTAACATGTTGCTATGTGATTTCGATTTAAACGTTGAAAATACCGTTGGCTTATTAATTTAAAACGTAGCGGTCGTCAATTAAAGCCTTTAATATGTTATTTTCTGTTAAGTTACCTACCCTTTTGTGTCAAATCGCGATGGATTTTTACCACTTGTTGAAGTATAATTTAGTCACACGAATAAGTGTAAATCAAGGTAAAGTCGAAAATTTATTTTGCATTGTCGACACTTCTGCGCATAAAACGAAGCAAAGGATCATTAATTGTTAACTATAAAATTAGGGAATATTTTTAAAAAATAGTGAAGGCTACATTGAATAGGACAGGTAGACCCAGCAGAATTTAATAGCAATAAATAAATACTAAAAATTTCTCTATAGTAATTGGATCTTTAATTTTCCAGTTAGCAAAGCAAATTTAACAGCAGCGACTGCAAAAAATCCTCAAAAAGAAACAGTATAAAATGTTCGCCCCTATCCAAGGTTTATCTATATCAGGGATGGCGAACCACTGTCCCGCGGGTCACAAAGTGACCCACCACAGATTTTTAATGACCCACTTGTCTCTCTAGAAATACCGAAATGTTATTAACCATTTTCATAAAAGGATAAATGTAAAAAATCAGTTCTTCGTTGGATAGCATTATACTGTTTCAATCAGGGCTGCCCATCTGTGGGTCGTGCAAAACTGTTTTAGGGGTGACGATCAGGGACGTGCAGTCAGGCGAGGCAGGTGAGGCACTACCTCACCTGTCAACATCTGGCAAAGCAAAATATATATCAAGCAAAAGTTATATCAGTTATATCTCTACCGCAAATTTTGCGTTTCTATACCTAAATGGTGCTTTATTGTTTTCTTCTATTTCTGTTGCCTTATTCATTTCAAGCGTTCACGCGGTCAAAATCATTAAAATGCCGGAAGAGAGGCAGCGCCAAGCTCAGATTACACAAGTTCCATGCACTGCATTATGCGTGCCTTTTTTCTTTCGCAAATTCTCTCGGAAAACATGATGAACGATTTAGCTATGATTTGAGGCATGCCTCAATTGTGACGTCCAGGCTGTGAAGCCTTTCTTTGTCCGGCTTGAATTCTCGCATAGTGCGTGTATATTGACTTCTTGCAGTGTAAAGCTCCAAAGTTGTAGTCATAAATAAAGGCAGACCTGTTGCGAATTTAAAAGTTTTCAGACGACTGGACAAAAAAAATAACACGCAACTTTCAAAAAGATTGGTAAAAAGGAGTGGATGTGTGGCTGTCATAGGCGTAGCCAGGGGGGCCAGTGCCACCCAAAAATTTATAAATATTGTTATCTTAATAATAATTTGTTTTGTAGCTGAGCAGTAGCCTACCACAACAGACAATCACAGGCGTGTCACACCTTCAATTATCATGCATTTCTATGTCATAAACGATGTAGTCATTATTACGTTTGCTATATTAATGTGGTTTTACTACTGTACTTTTTGGTGATTTTGTTTTCGCTCTCTGAATAATGTTTGAGTATTGCGCTAAAACTCAGTCAGTTGCTGCTCGAAACGGTTTGCTAGCATATTTATTTGTGTTCGATACGCGGTTCATACAATGGCAATAGCTAAACAAAAAAAGTACAAACTTTTTTTTCTTATTAGTACGATACCGTTTTTGTGGTTGTTAAAGAAAAACGTGACTCAAAACAATTTGTTTCTCACAATCGGGAAACCTCGCCGCACGTCACTGGTGATGATTAGGCTGACATTAACTGCACTTGCGTGCAGAAAAGCAGACAACTAAAAGCATTTTGTTTATCGCTGTAAAACGTGAAGGGTGGCGATCCAAGGAAATTAAGAGTTCGCAGACAAAAAATTCTATAAACCCTGGTTAAACCAATAAACCATGCTGAAAAGCTCTTGCTTAACTCCTGTAATCCCATAAAAAATGCTGCAGCATATGTTAACTATTTAGCTTCTTAATATTTGTGGGAATCCGAAATCATACAAAAATTACCAACCCAGACAATAACACTTAAAACGACGCAGCAGCTGAGCTTTGCATAAAGTTAGCGCATAATTAAATATATGACCCACTTGAGCATTTTGTAAGGATTAAGGTCGTGTTTGTGACCCGCGCGATGAAAAGGTTCGCCATCCCTGATCTATATCGAACGCCAGCAGTTGTATTTTCATCCGCTTTTTGTGGCTTTGATATTTCTCGCTGGACAGCCATGGGTTGCTTAACCACAAATGGGACGCAAACAAGATTGGCATACATTGTTAAGTGGGTGGCCACTTGAGTAACCTAAAAATCGCCAACCAGTTCTTAGCGGGTTGCACTATCCCAATAGCCTATTTATTTTTCTTTAGTGATTTAAATGGCCCTAAGCCGTCCACTTGCCGTTAAGTCTGCCTTTATGCTGATGTGCATGCTTTACATAAAATATAGGCTACCCATGTGTATAGTTAATACCTGAAAAAATGATCATGATTTTGCAAATTGCGATCAAGACTCAACTTTATAGTTGCGTATTTGCGCTTCGACTCTGTACAATCTAAAATGTCTGTCAAATTATCTGGTTACTGCACCAACACCTATTCAACTTTCAAACGAGAGAAACGCAATCGATATATTCTGCGTTTCTTGCGAACTTTTTACGTGTTTAAGGTTCAGCCATTCAAGTGTGCAGTTAACATAGTGCTAATATTTTTATGTGTTTAAGTAGAACTTCTATGATAAACGTTTGACGAACGTTGGAGCATAATGGTTGGAGGTTGTAGTAAGACGTAATAAGAATATCAAAGCCCATACAGAAGTAGGTATCATTTTGAACGAGTTATTCGAAACGTTCAAAATGATACCTACTTCTGTATGGGCTTTGATATTCTTATTACGTTTGACGAACGGAAACAGAAAAAATAGGAGTTTTTCGGGCTTCGCGCGATAAATTTACTTCGGTCGCGTAATTGCACATCAGTTTTTTAAAAACGGGACGTTCTAAAGAATACATAAATTCTGACGTAATATTGACGTCATATGTCCCCCACCAACTACATTTCGGATACGCCATTACATCCCTGGCCCGCCATATGAAACGAATTGCTTCTGTTGGCCCGCGGCAAAATATAGTTGGACCACGCTGCTATAGTTTATACAGATGTGGCAGGCAAAATTGAGCAGGCCTTTTCAGCTCGAAAAAGGCAACTCGTTTACGATGGTTAATGTTTAACTTTTAGTATCTCGTCGAAATCATTGCAGTGCAACATCACTTGCTGCAATCCAGACTAAGCATATTTATCAGAATTAGAAAAGAGCTAGATTATGGTTATTCGAAGCCCAATTCCAGACCTGGTCATACCAGAGGTCAACTTTGATCAGTACATATTGGATTCAATTGAAAGAAACGGCAATCTGAACGGGCTTGCAATCGTAAGTTAAAGTTAATCCGGTATACTATTTGCTGTAGTGCAGGTTTTAAATAGCGGTACCTAACTAGGACATCAAGCTAAAATGAGTTAGTTTCGATAACCATTTTAATTATTTGTTATCGCCCGTAATCAATTGTTGAATGAAAAAGATTGAAAGTGACAAATATTTACTTTGAAATAAACTATAGAAAAACACTTGAAAGGCTGAAAACTTTTTGCTATTTAAATGTCAAACAGAATATTACATATGAACACATGTACATCACTACACACCTATGTGTGGTAACAACTGAAATCTAGCCCTTCTGAAGTTGCTTTTAAACAAACGATTACAGCTTACGTATCATTAGTGCACCTAAAGCCATTGCAGACTCACCGGATCGTTCGATCAATTATGCAAGTAGATCACAGTTGTTAACACACATGTGTGTGCGTGTGTGTGTTCATTGAATAATTAAATGGTACTGTTTTTTTCCCTTTAATATGAAGTTGCTTGTACTAACAGAATGTCGCAAGCATTCGCGTTTGTTTGTGTTTCGACTCGCTCCTCTCTGAGCCTGTGTAGCTCAGTTGGTTAGAGCAACGGTCCCGGTATGACCGGAGGTCGTGAGTTCGAACCTCACTGAAGGGTTGTTTTTTTCTAGCCTGCCATGCTTGCATCATTCATTGACAGATTCGGTGAGTCTGCAATGGGTTTCATTGTACTATAGGATCTTACATAGTAAGAATATCATTGCCCATACTGAAGTGGGTCTCATTTTGAACGTTTCGCAATTAAAATGGATTTTCTTGATTAGCCTTCAAATAAGAGTAGTTATTGTGTACAGATTGACGCTGACTGCAGCGATGGCAAAAAGACCTTCACTTTTGCACAAGCAAGGCAGAACATGTTGGAATGCGGCAGCGCCCTGGAAGGGCTGGGTGTGGTCAAGGGCGATGTGATTGCAATGTGCTGCAGCAACTGCGCCCAATACCCTTTCCTTATGGTGGGCTCGAGCGCTTGCGGGGCTGTCATGGTCACATGCAACCCTATGTACACTAAAGGTGGGTGCTTGCAGGTTGACTTAACTAAAGGTTACTGTTAAGCGACTGCGCAACATTTGTGATCTATAAGTGGCGTTACGCACATAAGAAAAAAGTTCGTTTTAGTTTAGGAGTAAAACACGCAATTTAAAAAATAGCCCTTTTTTGTTTCATTATTCACTTTTTGTTCTTTTTTTCTATATACAGCCCAGGGATGGCGAATAATTTCATCGCGCGGGTCACAAACACGACCTTAATTTTTATAAAATGATCAAATGGGTCTTATATTGAATTATTTGTTAATTTTATGCGAAATTTTGCTGCTGCGTCGTTTTAAGTGTGATTGTCGGTAATACGCGGTTTTTGGGCGATTTTTAAATTCGGATTCCCACGAATATTAAGAACCTAAAAAGGTTATAAATGCTGCAGCATTTTTTATAGGATTACAGGAGTTGGACAGAAAGCTTTTCAGCATGATCGTATTCACAAATACAGGGTATTCACAATTTTAGTTGTCGAGCTCCTAGTTTCCCGCCAGCACCCTTTACGTTTAACAGCGATAAACAAATGCTTTTTAGTTGTCAAAATGCTTTTTAATTGCCTTTCTGTACGCATTTGTTCAATTGCAGTTAACGTAGGCCTATACTCGTCACCTCTAAAACACTTTTAAACGACCTACAGATTGGGAGCCCCGATTTAAACAGTATAGTGCTATATAACGAAAAATTGTATTTCCTGAAAATGATTTCCTGAAAATGAACGTTTCCGTATTTCTAGAGAGACAAGTGGGTCATTAAAAATCTGTGGTGGGTCACCTGGTGACCCGCGAGTCAGTGGTTGGCCATCCCTGATATAGCCTATAGCTGAAACAATGCATTTAGTTCAGTAAGGGCAAAATTACTGAGGCTGTATTCTTTACAAAGTTGCCAGACTCGCAAGTTACAAAAACTGAACGAAACGGAACCGAAATACTAAATGCACATTTTTCAGATGAGCTTATGCACCAGATGAGGCAAACATCACCCAAGGTTGTGTTTGTGAACGACAGCACGTGCGGAAAAGTGGAGGAAATAGCCAAGGAAGTCACCAGCATAAAAGTATTCTATGTTGCTATCCTAATAACATTGTATTATGTCCGGTATTCTTAGCGAAATTATATATAAGACAGAATAACATACGAACGTTGTCGGAAATAAGCAATCAACGCTATTTGTGCAATGACAGTATGTTTTCAATTTTTTTTTTCAATTTTCATCGGAAATAATACATATTACGTAACCAAACCTAAATGCCCAATGAAGCCTAATGCATAATAGTAAATTAGGGTTTAAGAAGTTTCATTGAAGTGCAGATAAGTACTATACGATGTGTATATTAAGTATTGCCCTTTTTGTAATCATTTTAGTTGTATTCATCTTAGAAAATCTTGTTTTCATGTATATCTGCTGCATATTAACAGCGTATAGCATTATAGCACATTTTGCCTGTCGAACTTTTATTCATGTAACAATCTACAAAAGGCATGTCCAGCAACCACAAATACAAAAAGACTAACGTGTGCTGTTTTATTTACTCAGCACATAGTCTGCTTCGAAGGAGGAACAAAACATCAGTCTTTCTCCGACTTTATAGAAGCAGGAAAATCTTTCGGTGGGTATTTTACATGATAAAAATAAACAGATTGGTTCGTAATTCTTTAGATTACAATCAAGTTTATCGAACCTTTACAGTTTTAAAGCTTATTACCGTCTGAATATATACCACAAGGCAACGAAGAAACCTTTTTTGGTGTAAATTTAAAGCTTCTCGCTTTGAAAATTTTCAAATTGCAACTGACGCAAAAAGGCCAGATTGGCGGTAAAATCAGAAAAACATTGAAGCATTAAATTAAGTTTTCACCTTCTATTCTTCTAGCTTACCCGTCGAACAGAAACGTGGCATTGGACGACTTGGCGTTAATTCTGTACTCCAGTGGCACAACAGGATTACCAAAGGGAGTTATGTTCACACATCGCACACTAGTCAGCTTGTTATCCTTATGCAAGTATGTTGCAAATGCAATAATAATCGCAGACGGTTCCCAGTGCTATGATGGTATCACTGGTCGAGTGGTCGTTCTATACTGAGTTGTATCGGTGCCAATCCTGTATCACATTCTTTTCGACTTTTCATCTTCAGTTTGTAATTTAACTGAGTGTTTTTAAAAATGAGCATCTTAACAAAAAGGCAATCAAGATTCCGAGTGCTAAAGCAATTTGTGAATTACCGACCTGGAGACTATTGGGTTTGCTCATTTCAATTTAATGTATATTTTCTTATTCGACCATTGTAATCACGTCATTTGTAATCGGGTGGGCGGCACTTTTACCAAAAATATACATCGAAAGAAGATTTAGTGTATCAGACACCCCTGCCAAGGATGCAAAACTTTATGGCTCTTATTTTGAGAATCGACGAAGGTTACCTCTTGTCAAACATGTTTGCATATAGTGCTGGCGTGTGCAGCTCAAATAACGGCAATACGTTACGGCAATGTAGGCTAATGTTTGGGAATGCATATAGACATGTGTTCTCGGTAATTTATAATATGTTCAATACAGTAGTGTCAATATATTGAGAACATCAATTACTTTATAAACTGAACTTGTCACAAGTTAAAAAAAAAACAGTTAAACCCATGCAACTTTTCTAAGCCGCAGGCATTTTGTAAAATAAAAAGTCAGCCACTTCATCGAGTGTTTTATGATTTTATCCAACTTTATGCGCGAATTGATTTCATCATGGGACTGTTTTTGCAAAAGCGCTGCTTTGTGAGGTATTATAACGACCCGGTTTTTGACTCAATTATAAAAAGTATCTAACTTTCTTTTCCAAAACCTTGATTTTCCTAAACTCGTTACATCCATTAAACTTTTATTTCTTTCAAAGGGCCAATATTCGTTTTTCGCGACTTGACACAAATTACATGGTTATTCCTATGTTTCACATCTACGGCTTCTGCATGACACTGGGAGGCCTAAGCCAGGGATCCAAGTCCTTAATTAAGAGGCGGTTCGACTTCAAGCAAATGCTGGAAGACGTTCAGACCTATCAGGTATACATCATTCGATTTCGAGACGTCAATGAAGCAGCTTTAAAACGAAATGTTCGCTCTTTTCTATAATGACTGATCTTAATCTTTTGAGTTTGATGTCAGGAATAGCTTCTGCACTCGGAATGTTTTCCCACATGCCACGCCCTGCTGCGATTCGTTTAGGAAAACTAAGATGAACATTCAATAGCAACCCTTAGAGTTGGAAACTGATAAAACTGAATCCTATGACCCAGTGGTTGCAATGAGCGACTGTTTTCAAATGGTTGGACTTGTCAATTAAATTGGGTTTAGATTAATTTTTTTATTTAAATATTTTTTATTTTATTTTATTTTTTTTTATATAAACTCCAAATTTGCACATAAATAATTTGCTTGCTGTATATTGCGTTTTTTTTTTAATTTTACATGAGCTCATAATCAGACGATATTACCAGATTTAATAGTTTTGCGATTTACTTTTATGTCAATAACTTGAGTTGACTTGCTCTAATAATAAATTGACTGGGAATTGACTTGGGCAACTTGATGACTTGTACTAAGACTTGACTTATTGTTTTTGCAGATGGCTTGGCTTGGACTTAAGTCTTATTAAAATCACTTGTTTTCAACACTGTATACCCTTAAACATTATTATCAGTTAGCCTACATCTATATCTATAAATGTCAGCTGATTACACAATTTGAATGCTAAAAGTGGGTTTCTTCACGTCGCTTTTGGTTGATAGCCTCACGTGTTGATTAGAATCTTAAATTCAGGCCGATAAATCATGACAGCTTCAACATTTAACACAAGTTGTTTAGATCACTACCATGACCTTGGCGCCTCCAATCTTGGTTGGCCTCAACCAGCTCCCACCAAACGTTGGAAAGAAGATATTTTCGTCTGTACTCGAGATTGGATCTGGAGGTGCACCTCTTGCTGAAGGCGTCGCAACAGCATTGGCAAAAAACCTCGGTGTTCGCATCAAGCAAGGTAAAATTTGTTAGTACTGGTTAGAATTCAACAGTAGTCCATCGGAAATATGCTGGATTAAAACAGAATCCGTTTCACCAAAGAGAGATTCTGCTATTTCGTAGCATAAAAGTAATAAGGTTGAATAAAACTATCACGACCAGCAATGCTGATGTCTGAAAATGAAAAGCGTTAAGTTGGTTCAGTTTTCATCCAAACCCATCTTTAAAAAACAACTAACAAAACATAACATACAGTTAAATCAAATGTATTTGACCAATGTATGTAACTAAACGATAGAACAAAATCAGAATTGACTTATCGGGATAGCCAATAAAAATCTCCCGATATCATAAATGTACATCGGAAGCCATCGCAAACACCGAATCTGTCGATCATTGATACAATCAATGCCGGCTAGAAAAACAACTAGGCTTCAACAATGTTCGAACCTATGACTTCGCCATGGTTGTGTGTCGACTCGCTCCCCTCTGAGCATGTGCAGCTGAGTTGGTAGAGTGACGGCCACGGTTTGTCCGGTCGTAAGTTCGAACCTCACCGCAGGCTAGTTGTACCAACACGATGCAGCGATGGTGCTATGGTTGTTTCTCGACTAGCTCACTTGGCAAAGCGATGGTCATGGATTGTCCGGAGGTCATAGCTCCAACCTCACTGCAGGCTATAGTTGTTTTTTTAGCCTGCCTTGTTTGCATCCTTGATCGACAGGTTCGGTAAATATGCAATGGCTTTCGCCTACTATAGTACGAAAGCTGTTATCGTTACTCAAAAAGCGACTTAACAAACTTGTATCGTTTCTGATAAAAATAGCTGCTGATAAAATGTTTTATCACACAATCTTTTTGTGAGAATCAGTATTGAACACAAGTTATCAATCGCATATGTGTTTATCAGCTTGGGGACTGACCGAGATAGCTCCCGCAACTTGTCATCTAGACATCAACACGCCCATATCATCAGTTGGTATTGTGTCGCCCAACACGCTTATCAAGGTTGGTGGAGTTGGTCGAAAAAAAGCAGTGGTTCGGCAGCACAATTCACCAACAACAACTTTGAATTAACCTCATTTAATTTAGGTCATTTTTAATAGTCAGTTGACTCGAAGTAATGTATTTTGCAAATAACTGGACTATTTCTCTTGAATATCCTAAAGTTTTATTTTGTTTTACGTAACTTTGTTTCACATAAAGAAGTCTTTTTACTATAGATTTTTTAATATAACTGTTGCGGAGTTTTTGCATGGCGGCTGGCCAAGTGCTAAAATTGGATTACCGGACAAATATAACCAAGTTAATTAATATTTGACTAATATTACAATGCAATGAAATAAAAATCGTCTATTCGTTTACTTAAATGTTTATATTTTAACCTCTGTATAAACAACCGCTTCAAAAAACGTTCAACGAATTGATGAAAACATTGTCTTGTTGTGTATCTTACACTTAGGTTGTGGATGGTGAAACGGGAAAGGAATTGGGTCCGAATCAAAACGGCGAATTGTGGGTGAAAGGACCTCAGGTAACTTTATTTAACCGATATCCCCGTGGTTAAATATCCAAATTACTACAATGAAGAACTGACTTTATTTATTTGTTGATATGGTGCCGTTACCGATAGCAGACTTGGAAAACTCGAATAGATAAATCTAATAATAATTCTGCTGGCCAGTTCACGTCTGCTAGCCAGTTCGATTTCTGAACTATTTGATATTAGCTCATATTATGTATATAATACAATAAAGTTTCTCCAATAAAGTCAGTTTGCTGTTGGCCAAATCTCTCAGTTTGCAACTGTTGGCCTTTCGATTTTTTGTGCATATATGGGGAACGACAAAAAATCAATTGCCATAAATTAGTACAGACACCGAAAATATGCCTATTTAGCAGTCAAAACAAATTTTCAACACCGACTTTTTCTGATCTCTGTGTGCTTTCACTACTTGCAGATGATGGCAGGGTACTACAAAAATCCAAAGGCGACAGCCGACACTGTGGATAGGGATGGATGGCTTCACACTGGAGACATCGGATATTACGACGACAACCAGTACTTTTATATCGTCGATCGGCTCAAAGAACTTATCAAGTACAAGGCTTTTCAGGTAGAGATACCTCTTTAAAACACCAGAGAAGTCCTTTAAATGTATGTAGGTCGTTGGCCCTTGTCGAGATTTCAGCCAGTATCACTTCATATAGAATTGTTCACCACCCTTGTTATAAGATACAACTTCTCCACTGAGTGGTTCTTCATACCTTTGTGACAGCATTCAATCTTGTTGTTTTTTGCTGTTACAACCAATCCCCTGTTTTAAGGAATTAAATTAACTTGGGTTTATGAAAGACAAAAATTAAATTAAAAAAAGTTTCTTGCGCTAGAAGCAGATTTTATAACACATTGATTCTAAAACTAACTGCACCGACATTAAACGGAGTTAATTTTTCGAACTTTACATATGATCCAACAGCTACAACTATAGTGTTAGGTGTACAGCAGCTTCACACCGACTTGACCAAAATAATTCAACCAAATTCTTATGAAACGGTTTTACAAAAATTTTTCAGAAAAGCTTTGAAAGTTTTGGGGAGTCGAACTTTGAAACCACTTTGGCAGAATTTCACCTCAACAGAAAAACCTAATCTTAATGTTCGGATTCCTTGGGTCAAATGAGTTAATTTCTCGAGATTACGCAAATCCGTTTTCGCAGGTGGCCCCGGCCGAGCTGGAGGAGGCATTGTTACGTCATCACCTGATTGTTGACGCCGGCGTCATCGGCATTCCCGATCTCGCTGCCGGGGAACTCCCCAAAGCGTTCGTGGTGCGCAAAGACGAAAGTCTGACTGCCGAGCAGATACACGACTTTCTAAAAGGTACAGCATTTCTACAAAATAGGGATGCGGATCCAGTTAAAAATAACCTGAGTCTGATCCCGGCTATTAAAATGAGTCCGGGTCAGACTCCCGAGTTCAGAGTCCGACTACGGAAAAATGTACGACTTCGTTGAGTCCGGAGTCTGGTTTAGACTCTACATCCTGTATTTAACTATTCACGCAACTAGAACAAGGTGGATATTCAGCAATCCACTCACATGGGATGTCATATAATTCATCCACCCACAATACATGTTTGAAAAATATTCTACCATCGGTTATTATACTTTTACAATTTGATGCTTTATCAGTCTCGAAATTTGGTACTGCGCATGCGCATGTCGTACTCGGGACTCGGATAGTTTTGCGCGGTCTTAGTCGAGTCCCGACTCCAGATAATCAAACCGACACCGTCGAGTCCCGAGTCCGACTTCGCAGCCCGGGTACAAAATAGTTATTTTGGACAAATTTGCCCAATACTTTGGTTAACTGGCACCGTAAAGATAAAATTAACGTCGCAATTTACCACTTTTCGTTTTAAATCCTAATAAATGCCATAGAACACCATGCACAATTATGTGGCCATTAAAAAGATGCGAGTGTTAAAATGCAGTGGTCCATCTATAAGAAATTCTCATGCTTAGTAAGACTAGTATAAAAATAAGTACCAAATGTTTAAATCAGTTTTGTTTTTCTAAAGTACATACCCAGGGTTTTATTGCTTATAGTGGCTTTCTCAATTGAACTTATAAAAACTACTGTTTTTGTGTTTAACTATAGAAAGAAAGTAAGTTGGTGTTTGATACTGAAAAGATTTTTCGCCACTAATCTTTATTTTTTTTGACAGGCAAGGTGTCGAAATTTAAGTATCTACGAGGGGGAATCACCTTCGTGCAGGAAATCCCGAAGTCGCCCAGTGGAAAAATTCTGCGACGTTTGTTGAGGGATCGGGAAATCGAAAGCAACAACATTCCAAAGTCGAAATTCTAGAAAATCATTGCTCGTATAGTGCTCCGGGTGATTTCACTTGTCGTTATATTTGCAAATTCAATACACTTTACCCTAAGTATATGCTATAAAAATGGTTAGCGAAGCTAGCGACACACCAAGTCATTTTTACGAAAAAGTGCGCCAACAGTTTAAGCAAGGCAAGGGGAAAAACAGCTTTAAGTTTAGCTACAACAATTAATGGTTTTTGAACAACAAATGTCATCTTAGAACACTTTCTATATTTATTACTACTTTGTTTTTAATTTGTTGTGCCTTATTCTGGCTATTAAATTTTTCTTAACGGATTTAGTTCCATTTCGATTTACAAGTAGTTACAATTATTAGGTATTACTATTAGTCCTATTTTGATCTTATTCCGAACTAAATATTATTGCGACGTTTTGTTTTAATTTCAATCTTATATCAGGATGTCCCTTTTTTGGTTTAAAATAAAAAATGGAAACAAACTACGATTTGCATGGAATTCTTTCACACTTCGTATTCTATGAGTATCGTCTGCATTTTTAGAAATTTTCTTTAAAACCTTAACGAAAAACGCCAGAATTTTTAATGCTTTTCGTAGAATGATCAAGCACGTGTTTGATATTGGATTAGTATACAATTATATATCACGGTAAACAGTTAATACTTACTGAAAAGAAGCTCTACCGGTACTTATTTATTTCATTTGGCGTTTCGTTACAAGTGAGTTGTGCGTGCCCGCCCTTATCGCTTTTTATTTTGTACGTTGGTTATCGTTTTTTATCTCCTTTTATGTCTTTTTATTTTGAGTGGTGTATAGTTGCATTCTCCAATGCAGCCAAAGAGATTATAATCTCTTTGAATGCAGCATAGGTAGCCGAAACGTCGGATAGAACAAATAGAACCGGAAAACCTTTTTCAGTATGTACTATGCCATTCGGCGAACGAACTTGCAACGAGCGCCGGGAAGTCAAATGACAGCATGAGCGGCACAACCGGCCAGGCTGGTTATAGAATTACTGGGCTTTGACCCGATCACATTGTGAAAACTGCTACACTTGTATTTTATCGCTAAATAGTGTCTGCGTAGGAAAAATCCCTTGTCAACGCTGTAGTGGCGCGTCTAAATAATTATGATATTATCGCCGAAACGTAAACAGAGTCATGTGCATTTTTTCACTCATCGCTAAGTATTAGCTCGTGCTATTTCTTTCTCTCTCTTTCTCTCTCCTATTTTCTCTTCTTACTCCCACTCTCTTGCGTGTGTTTTGTGGTCAGTCGAGTTTGGGCGCGCTACAAGCTGTATAGCCCTTTTAAGTGCTAATAAAGAGGACTGGTAAAACTAAGTAGTGTTGAGTCGATGTAGTAACCTTCTGATAGGAATTAGATATGAGAAGTCATAGACAATAGTTCCAATAAACATTAAGACATCCCCAAATCGCTACAACGGCGTTGGAAAATGTACGACCGGCCAGAACCTAAAAAGTGGTTTTTAAGTAAGGAAAGTCAGCCCAACTTGAGTCTTAGCTCAAAATAGTAACCAGATGAAGTTTGGCTGACCAGATAACCTTTTGTGTTTCTCAGGTTAATGTGATACTAACATGTTGCTATGTGATTTCGATTTAAACGTTGAAAATACCGTTGGCTTATTAATTTAAAACGTAGCGGTCGTCAATTAAAGCCTTTAATATGTTATTTTCTGTTAAGTTACCTACCCTTTTGTGTCAAATCGCGATGGATTTTTACCACTTGTTGAAGTATAATTTAGTCACACGAATAAGTGTAAATCAAGGTAAAGTCGAAAATTTATTTTGCATTGTCGACACTTCTGCGCATAAAACGAAGCAAAGGATCATTAATTGTTAACTATAAAATTAGGGAATATTTTTAAAAAATAGTGAAGGCTACATTGAATAGGACAGGTAGACCCAGCAGAATTTAATAGCAATAAATAAATACTAAAAATTTCTCTATAGTAATTGGATCTTTAATTTTCCAGTTAGCAAAGCAAATTTAACAGCAGCGACTGCAAAAAATCCTCAAAAAGAAACAGTATAAAATGTTCGCCCCTATCCAAGGTTTATCTATATCAGGGATGGCGAACCACTGTCCCGCGGGTCACAAAGTGACCCACCACAGATTTTTAATGACCCACTTGTCTCTCTAGAAATACCGAAATGTTATTAACCATTTTCATAAAAGGATAAATGTAAAAAATCAGTTCTTCGTTGGATAGCATTATACTGTTTCAATCAGGGCTGCCCATCTGTGGGTCGTGCAAAACTGTTTTAGGGGTGACGATCAGGGACGTGCAGTCAGGCGAGGCAGGTGAGGCACTACCTCACCTGTCAACATCTGGCAAAGCAAAATATATATCAAGCAAAAGTTATATCAGTTATATCTCTACCGCAAATTTTGCGTTTCTATACCTAAATGGTGCTTTATTGTTTTCTTCTATTTCTGTTGCCTTATTCATTTCAAGCGTTCACGCGGTCAAAATCATTAAAATGCCGGAAGAGAGGCAGCGCCAAGCTCAGATTACACAAGTTCCATGCACTGCATTATGCGTGCCTTTTTTCTTTCGCAAATTCTCTCGGAAAACATGATGAACGATTTAGCTATGATTTGAGGCATGCCTCAATTGTGACGTCCAGGCTGTGAAGCCTTTCTTTGTCCGGCTTGAATTCTCGCATAGTGCGTGTATATTGACTTCTTGCAGTGTAAAGCTCCAAAGTTGTAGTCATAAATAAAGGCAGACCTGTTGCGAATTTAAAAGTTTTCAGACGACTGGACAAAAAAAATAACACGCAACTTTCAAAAAGATTGGTAAAAAGGAGTGGATGTGTGGCTGTCATAGGCGTAGCCAGGGGGGCCAGTGCCACCCAAAAATTTATAAATATTGTTATCTTAATAATAATTTGTTTTGTAGCTGAGCAGTAGCCTACCACAACAGATAATCACAGGCGTGTCACACCTTCAATTATCATGCATTTCTATGTCATAAACGATGTAGTCATTATTACGTTTGCTATATTAATGTGGTTTTACTACTGTACTTTTTGGTGATTTTGTTTTCGCTCTCTGAATAATGTTTGAGTATTGCGCTAAAACTCAGTCAGTTGCTGCTCGAAACGGTTTGCTAGCATATTTATTTGTGTTCGATACGCGGTTCATACAATGGCAATAGCTAAACAAAAAAAGTACAAACTTTTTTTTCTTATTAGTACGATACCGTTTTTGTGGTTGTTAAAGAAAAACGTGACTCAAAACAATTTGTTTCTCACAATCGGGAAACCTCGCCGCACGTCACTGGTGATGATTAGGCTGACATTAACTGCACTTGCGTGCAGAAAAGCAGACAACTAAAAGCATTTTGTTTATCGCTGTAAAACGTGAAGGGTGGCGATCCAAGGAAATTAAGAGTTCGCAGACAAAAAATTCTATAAACCCTGGTTAAACCAATAAACCATGCTGAAAAGCTCTTGCTTAACTCCTGTAATCCCATAAAAAATGCTGCAGCATATGTTAACTATTTAGCTTCTTAATATTTGTGGGAATCCGAAATCATACAAAAATTACCAACCCAGACAATAACACTTAAAACGACGCAGCAGCTGAGCTTTGCATAAAGTTAGCGCATAATTAAATATATGACCCACTTGAGCATTTTGTAAGGATTAAGGTCGTGTTTGTGACCCGCGCGATGAAAAGGTTCGCCATCCCTGATCTATATCGAACGCCAGCAGTTGTATTTTCATCCGCTTTTTGTGGCTTTGATATTTCTCGCTGGACAGCCATGGGTTGCTTAACCACAAATGGGACGCAAACAAGATTGGCATACATTGTTAAGTGGGTGGCCACTTGAGTAACCTAAAAATCGCCAACCAGTTCTTAGCGGGTTGCACTATCCCAATAGCCTATTTATTTTTCTTTAGTGATTTAAATGGCCCTAAGCCGTCCACTTGCCGTTAATTCTGCCTTTATGCTGATGTGCATGCTTTACATAAAATATAGGCTACCCATGTGTATAGTTAATACCTGAAAAAATGATCATGATTTTGCAAATTGCGATCAAGACTCAACTTTATAGTTGCGTATTTGCGCTTCGACTCTGTACAATCTAAAATGTCTGTCAAATTATCTGGTTACTGCACCAACACCTATTCAACTTTCAAACGAGAGAAACGCAATCGATATATTCTGCGTTTCTTGCGAACTTTTTACGTGTTTAAGGTTCAGCCATTCAAGTGTGCAGTTAACATAGTGCTAATATTTTTATGTGTTTAAGTAGAACTTCTATGATAAACGTTTGACGAACGTTGGAGCATAATGGTTGGAGGTTGTAGTAAGACGTAATAAGAATATCAAAGCCCATACAGAAGTAGGTATCATTTTGAACGAGTTATTCGAAACGTTCAAAATGATACCTACTTCTGTATGGGCTTTGATATTCTTATTACGTTTGACGAACGGAAACAGAAAAAATAGGAGTTTTTCGGGCTTCGCGCGATAAATTTACTTCGGTCGCGTAATTGCACATCAGTTTTTTAAAAACGGGACGTTCTAAAGAATACATAAATTCTGACGTAATATTGACGTCATATGTCCCCCACCAACTACATTTCGGATACGCCATTACATCCCTGGCCCGCCATATGAAACGAATTGCTTCTGTTGGCCCGCGGCAAAATATAGTTGGACCACGCTGCTATAGTTTATACAGATGTGGCAGGCAAAATTGAGCAGGCCTTTTCAGCTCGAAAAAGGCAACTCGTTTACGATGGTTAATGTTTAACTTTTAGTATCTCGTCGAAATCATTGCAGTGCAACATCACTTGCTGCAATCCAGACTAAGCATATTTATCAGAATTAGAAAAGAGCTAGATTATGGTTATTCGAAGCCCAATTCCAGACCTGGTCATACCAGAGGTCAACTTTGATCAGTACATATTGGATTCAATTGAAAGAAACGGCAATCTGAACGGGCTTGCAATCGTAAGTTAAAGTTAATCCGGTATACTATTTGCTGTAGTGCAGGTTTTAAATAGCGGTACCTAACTAGGACATCAAGCTAAAATGAGTTAGTTTCGATAACCATTTTAATTATTTGTTATCGCCCGTAATCAATTGTTGAATGAAAAAGATTGAAAGTGACAAATATTTACTTTGAAATAAACTATAGAAAAACACTTGAAAGGCTGAAAACTTTTTGCTATTTAAATGTCAAACAGAATATTACATATGAACACATGTACATCACTACACACCTATGTGTGGTAACAACTGAAATCTAGCCCTTCTGAAGTTGCTTTTAAACAAACGATTACAGCTTACGTATCATTAGTGCACCTAAAGCCATTGCAGACTCACCGGATCGTTCGATCAATTATGCAAGTAGATCACAGTTGTTAACACACATGTGTGTGCGTGTGTGTGTTCATTGAATAATTAAATGGTACTGTTTTTTTCCCTTTAATATGAAGTTGCTTGTACTAACAGAATGTCGCAAGCATTCGCGTTTGTTTGTGTTTCGACTCGCTCCTCTCTGAGCCTGTGTAGCTCAGTTGGTTAGAGCAACGGTCCCGGTATGACCGGAGGTCGTGAGTTCGAACCTCACTGAAGGGTTGTTTTTTTCTAGCCTGCCATGCTTGCATCATTCATTGACAGATTCGGTGAGTCTGCAATGGGTTTCATTGTACTATAGGATCTTACATAGTAAGAATATCATTGCCCATACTGAAGTGGGTCTCATTTTGAACGTTTCGCAATTAAAATGGATTTTCTTGATTAGCCTTCAAATAAGAGTAGTTATTGTGTACAGATTGACGCTGACTGCAGCGATGGCAAAAAGACCTTCACTTTTGCACAAGCAAGGCAGAACATGTTGGAATGCGGCAGCGCCCTGGAAGGGCTGGGTGTGGTTAAGGGCGATGTGATTGCAATGTGCTGCAGCAACTGCGCCCAATACCCTTTCCTTATGGTGGGCTCGAGCGCTTGCGGGGCTGTCATGGTCACATGCAACCCTATATGTACACTAAAGGTGGGTGCTTGCAGGTTGACTTAACTAAAGGTTACTGTTAAGCGACTGCGCAACATTTGTGATCTATAAGTGGCGTTACGCACATAAGAAAAAAGTTCGTTTTAGTTTAGGAGTAAAACACGCAATTTAAAAAATAGCCCTTTTTTGTTTCATTATTCACTTTTTGTTCTTTTTTTCTATATACAGCCCAGGGATGGCGAATAATTTCATCGCGCGGGTCACAAACACGACCTTAATTTTTATAAAATGATCAAATGGGTCTTATATTGAATTATTTGTTAATTTTATGCGAAATTTTGCTGCTGCGTCGTTTTAAGTGTGATTGTCGGTAATACGCGGTTTTTGGGCGATTTTTAAATTCGGATTCCCACGAATATTAAGAACCTAAAAAGGTTATAAATGCTGCAGCATTTTTTATAGGATTACAGGAGTTGGACAGAAAGCTTTTCAGCATGATCGTATTCACAAATACAGGGTATTCACAATTTTAGTTGTCGAGCTCCTAGTTTCCCGCCAGCACCCTTTACGTTTAACAGCGATAAACAAATGCTTTTTAGTTGTCAAAATGCTTTTTAATTGCCTTTCTGTACGCATTTGTTCAATTGCAGTTAACGTAGGCCTATACTCGTCACCTCTAAAACACTTTTAAACGACCTACAGATTGGGAGCCCCGATTTAAACAGTATAGTGCTATATAACGAAAAATTGTATTTCCTGAAAATGATTTCCTGAAAATGAACGTTTCCGTATTTCTAGAGAGACAAGTGGGTCATTAAAAATCTGTGGTGGGTCACCTGGTGACCCGCGAGTCAGTGGTTGGCCATCCCTGATATAGCCTATAGCTGAAACAATGCATTTAGTTCAGTAAGGGCAAAATTACTGAGGCTGTATTCTTTACAAAGTTGCCAGACTCGCAAGTTACAAAAACTGAACGAAACGGAACCGAAATACTAAATGCACATTTTTCAGATGAGCTTATGCACCAGATGAGGCAAACATCACCCAAGGTTGTGTTTGTGAACGACAGCACGTGCGGAAAAGTGGAGGAAATAGCCAAGGAAGTCACCAGCATAAAAGTATTCTATGTTGCTATCCTAATAACATTGTATTATGTCCGGTATTCTTAGCGAAATTATATATAAGACAGAATAACATACGAACGTTGTCGGAAATAAGCAATCAACGCTATTTGTGCAATGACAGTATGTTTTCAATTTTTTTTTTCAATTTTCATCGGAAATAATACATATTACGTAACCAAACCTAAATGCCCAATGAAGCCTAATGCATAATAGTAAATTAGGGTTTAAGAAGTTTCATTGAAGTGCAGATAAGTACTATACGATGTGTATATTAAGTATTGCCCTTTTTGTAATCATTTTAGTTGTATTCATCTTAGAAAATCTTGTTTTCATGTATATCTGCTGCATATTAACAGCGTATAGCATTATAGCACATTTTGCCTGTCGAACTTTTATTCATGTAACAATCTACAAAAGGCATGTCCAGCAACCACAAATACAAAAAGACTAACGTGTGCTGTTTTATTTACTCAGCACATAGTCTGCTTCGAAGGAGGAACAAAACATCAGTCTTTCTCCGACTTTATAGAAGCAGGAAAATCTTTCGGTGGGTATTTTACATGATAAAAATAAACAGATTGGTTCGTAATTCTTTAGATTACAATCAAGTTTATCGAACCTTTACAGTTTTAAAGCTTATTACCGTCTGAATATATACCACAAGGCAACGAAGAAACCTTTTTTGGTGTAAATTTAAAGCTTCTCGCTTTGAAAATTTTCAAATTGCAACTGACGCAAAAAGGCCAGATTGGCGGTAAAATCAGAAAAACATTGAAGCATTAAATTAAGTTTTCACCTTCTATTCTTCTAGCTTACCCGTCGAACAGAAACGTGGCATTGGACGACTTGGCGTTAATTCTGTACTCCAGTGGCACAACAGGATTACCAAAGGGAGTTATGTTCACACATCGCACACTAGTCAGCTTGTTATCCTTATGCAAGTATGTTGCAAATGCAATAATAATCGCAGACGGTTCCCAGTGCTATGATGGTATCACTGGTCGAGTGGTCGTTCTATACTGAGTTGTATCGGTGCCAATCCTGTATCACATTCTTTTCGACTTTTCATCTTCAGTTTGTAATTTAACTGAGTGTTTTTAAAAATGAGCATCTTAACAAAAAGGCAATCAAGATTCCGAGTGCTAAAGCAATTTGTGAATTACCGACCTGGAGACTATTGGGTTTGCTCATTTCAATTTAATGTATATTTTCTTATTCGACCATTGTAATCACGTCATTTGTAATCGGGTGGGCGGCACTTTTACCAAAAATATACATCGAAAGAAGATTTAGTGTATCAGACACCCCTGCCAAGGATGCAAAACTTTATGGCTCTTATTTTGAGAATCGACGAAGGTTACCTCTTGTCAAACATGTTTGCATATAGTGCTGGCGTGTGCAGCTCAAATAACGGCAATACGTTACGGCAATGTAGGCTAATGTTTGGGAATGCATATAGACATGTGTTCTCGGTAATTTATAATATGTTCAATACAGTAGTGTCAATATATTGAGAACATCAATTACTTTATAAACTGAACTTGTCACAAGTTAAAAAAAAAACAGTTAAACCCATGCAACTTTTCTAAGCCGCAGGCATTTTGTAAAATAAAAAGTCAGCCACTTCATCGAGTGTTTTATGATTTTATCCAACTTTATGCGCGAATTGATTTCATCATGGGACTGTTTTTGCAAAAGCGCTGCTTTGTGAGGTATTATAACGACCCGGTTTTTGACTCAATTATAAAAAGTATCTAACTTTCTTTTCCAAAACCTTGATTTTCCTAAACTCGTTACATCCATTAAACTTTTATTTCTTTCAAAGGGCCAATATTCGTTTTTCGCGACTTGACACAAATTACATGGTTATTCCTATGTTTCACATCTACGGCTTCTGCATGACACTGGGAGGCCTAAGCCAGGGATCCAAGTCCTTAATTAAGAGGCGGTTCGACTTCAAGCAAATGCTGGAAGACGTTCAGACCTATCAGGTATACATCATTCGATTTCGAGACGTCAATGAAGCAGCTTTAAAACGAAATGTTCGCTCTTTTCTATAATGACTGATCTTAATCTTTTGAGTTTGATGTCAGGAATAGCTTCTGCACTCGGAATGTTTTCCCACATGCCACGCCCTGCTGCGATTCGTTTAGGAAAACTAAGATGAACATTCAATAGCAACCCTTAGAGTTGGAAACTGATAAAACTGAATCCTATGACCCAGTGGTTGCAATGAGCGACTGTTTTCAAATGGTTGGACTTGTCAATTAAATTGGGTTTAGATTAATTTTTTTATTTAAATATTTTTTATTTTATTTTATTTTTTTTTATATAAACTCCAAATTTGCACATAAATAATTTGCTTGCTGTATATTGCGTTTTTTTTTTAATTTTACATGAGCTCATAATCAGACGATATTACCAGATTTAATAGTTTTGCGATTTACTTTTATGTCAATAACTTGAGTTGACTTGCTCTAATAATAAATTGACTGGGAATTGACTTGGGCAACTTGATGACTTGTACTAAGACTTGACTTATTGTTTTTGCAGATGGCTTGGCTTGGACTTAAGTCTTATTAAAATCACTTGTTTTCAACACTGTATACCCTTAAACATTATTATCAGTTAGCCTACATCTATATCTATAAATGTCAGCTGATTACACAATTTGAATGCTAAAAGTGGGTTTCTTCACGTCGCTTTTGGTTGATAGCCTCACGTGTTGATTAGAATCTTAAATTCAGGCCGATAAATCATGACAGCTTCAACATTTAACACAAGTTGTTTAGATCACTACCATGACCTTGGCGCCTCCAATCTTGGTTGGCCTCAACCAGCTCCCACCAAACGTTGGAAAGAAGATATTTTCGTCTGTACTCGAGATTGGATCTGGAGGTGCACCTCTTGCTGAAGGCGTCGCAACAGCATTGGCAAAAAACCTCGGTGTTCGCATCAAGCAAGGTAAAATTTGTTAGTACTGGTTAGAATTCAACAGTAGTCCATCGGAAATATGCTGGATTAAAACAGAATCCGTTTCACCAAAGAGAGATTCTGCTATTTCGTAGCATAAAAGTAATAAGGTTGAATAAAACTATCACGACCAGCAATGCTGATGTCTGAAAATGAAAAGCGTTAAGTTGGTTCAGTTTTCATCCAAACCCATCTTTAAAAAACAACTAACAAAACATAACATACAGTTAAATCAAATGTATTTGACCAATGTATGTAACTAAACGATAGAACAAAATCAGAATTGACTTATCGGGATAGCCAATAAAAATCTCCCGATATCATAAATGTACATCGGAAGCCATCGCAAACACCGAATCTGTCGATCATTGATACAATCAATGCCGGCTAGAAAAACAACTAGGCTTCAACAATGTTCGAACCTATGACTTCGCCATGGTTGTGTGTCGACTCGCTCCCCTCTGAGCATGTGCAGCTGAGTTGGTAGAGTGACGGCCACGGTTTGTCCGGTCGTAAGTTCGAACCTCACCGCAGGCTAGTTGTACCAACACGATGCAGCGATGGTGCTATGGTTGTTTCTCGACTAGCTCACTTGGCAAAGCGATGGTCATGGATTGTCCGGAGGTCATAGCTCCAACCTCACTGCAGGCTATAGTTGTTTTTTTAGCCTGCCTTGTTTGCATCCTTGATCGACAGGTTCGGTAAATATGCAATGGCTTTCGCCTACTATAGTACGAAAGCTGTTATCGTTACTCAAAAAGCGACTTAACAAACTTGTATCGTTTCTGATAAAAATAGCTGCTGATAAAATGTTTTATCACACAATCTTTTTGTGAGAATCAGTATTGAACACAAGTTATCAATCGCATATGTGTTTATCAGCTTGGGGACTGACCGAGATAGCTCCCGCAACTTGTCATCTAGACATCAACACGCCCATATCATCAGTTGGTATTGTGTCGCCCAACACGCTTATCAAGGTTGGTGGAGTTGGTCGAAAAAAAGCAGTGGTTCGGCAGCACAATTCACCAACAACAACTTTGAATTAACCTCATTTAATTTAGGTCATTTTTAATAGTCAGTTGACTCGAAGTAATGTATTTTGCAAATAACTGGACTATTTCTCTTGAATATCCTAAAGTTTTATTTTGTTTTACGTAACTTTGTTTCACATAAAGAAGTCTTTTTACTATAGATTTTTTAATATAACTGTTGCGGAGTTTTTGCATGGCGGCTGGCCAAGTGCTAAAATTGGATTACCGGACAAATATAACCAAGTTAATTAATATTTGACTAATATTACAATGCAATGAAATAAAAATCGTCTATTCGTTTACTTAAATGTTTATATTTTAACCTCTGTATAAACAACCGCTTCAAAAAACGTTCAACGAATTGATGAAAACATTGTCTTGTTGTGTATCTTACACTTAGGTTGTGGATGGTGAAACGGGAAAGGAATTGGGTCCGAATCAAAACGGCGAATTGTGGGTGAAAGGACCTCAGGTAACTTTATTTAACCGATATCCCCGTGGTTAAATATCCAAATTACTACAATGAAGAACTGACTTTATTTATTTGTTGATATGGTGCCGTTACCGATAGCAGACTTGGAAAACTCGAATAGATAAATCTAATAATAATTCTGCTGGCCAGTTCACGTCTGCTAGCCAGTTCGATTTCTGAACTATTTGATATTAGCTCATATTATGTATATAATACAATAAAGTTTCTCCAATAAAGTCAGTTTGCTGTTGGCCAAATCTCTCAGTTTGCAACTGTTGGCCTTTCGATTTTTTGTGCATATATGGGGAACGACAAAAAATCAATTGCCATAAATTAGTACAGACACCGAAAATATGCCTATTTAGCAGTCAAAACAAATTTTCAACACCGACTTTTTCTGATCTCTGTGTGCTTTCACTACTTGCAGATGATGGCAGGGTACTACAAAAATCCAAAGGCGACAGCCGACACTGTGGATAGGGATGGATGGCTTCACACTGGAGACATCGGATATTACGACGACAACCAGTACTTTTATATCGTCGATCGGCTCAAAGAACTTATCAAGTACAAGGCTTTTCAGGTAGAGATACCTCTTTAAAACACCAGAGAAGTCCTTTAAATGTATGTAGGTCGTTGGCCCTTGTCGAGATTTCAGCCAGTATCACTTCATATAGAATTGTTCACCACCCTTGTTATAAGATACAACTTGTCCACTGAGTGGTTCTTCATACCTTTGTGACAGCATTCAATCTTGTTGTTTTTTGCTGTTACAACCAATCCCCTGTTTTAAGGAATTAAATTAACTTGGGTTTATGAAAGACAAAAATTAAATTAAAAAAAGTTTCTTGCGCTAGAAGCAGATTTTATAACACATTGATTCTAAAACTAACTGCACCGACATTAAACGGAGTTAATTTTTCGAACTTTACATATGATCCAACAGCTACAACTATAGTGTTAGGTGTACAGCAGCTTCACACCGACTTGACCAAAATAATTCAACCAAATTCTTATGAAACGGTTTTACAAAAATTTTTCAGAAAAGCTTTGAAAGTTTTGGGGAGTCGAACTTTGAAACCACTTTGGCAGAATTTCACCTCAACAGAAAAACCTAATCTTAATGTTCGGATTCCTTGGGTCAAATGAGTTAATTTCTCGAGATTACGCAAATCCGTTTTCGCAGGTGGCCCCGGCCGAGCTGGAGGAGGCATTGTTACGTCATCACCTGATTGTTGACGCCGGCGTCATCGGCATTCCCGATCTCGCTGCCGGGGAACTCCCCAAAGCGTTCGTGGTGCGCAAAGACGAAAGTCTGACTGCCGAGCAGATACACGACTTTCTAAAAGGTACAGCATTTCTACAAAATAGGGATGCGGATCCAGTTAAAAATAACCTGAGTCTGATCCCGGCTATTAAAATGAGTCCGGGTCAGACTCCCGAGTTCAGAGTCCGACTACGGAAAAATGTACGACTTCGTTGAGTCCGGAGTCTGGTTTAGACTCTACATCCTGTATTTAACTATTCACGCAACTAGAACAAGGTGGATATTCAGCAATCCACTCACATGGGATGTCATATAATTCATCCACCCACAATACATGTTTGAAAAATATTCTACCATCGGTTATTATACTTTTACAATTTGATGCTTTATCAGTCTCGAAATTTGGTACTGCGCATGCGCATGTCGTACTCGGGACTCGGATAGTTTTGCGCGGTCTTAGTCGAGTCCCGACTCCAGATAATCAAACCGACACCGTCGAGTCCCGAGTCCGACTTCGCAGCCCGGGTACAAAATAGTTATTTTGGACAAATTTGCCCAATACTTTGGTTAACTGGCACCGTAAAGATAAAATTAACGTCGCAATTTACCACTTTTCGTTTTAAATCCTAATAAATGCCATAGAACACCATGCACAATTATGTGGCCATTAAAAAGATGCGAGTGTTAAAATGCAGTGGTCCATCTATAAGAAATTCTCATGCTTAGTAAGACTAGTATAAAAATAAGTACCAAATGTTTAAATCAGTTTTGTTTTTCTAAAGTACATACCCAGGGTTTTATTGCTTATAGTGGCTTTCTCAATTGAACTTATAAAAACTACTGTTTTTGTGTTTAACTATAGAAAGAAAGTAAGTTGGTGTTTGATACTGAAAAGATTTTTCGCCACTAATCTTTATTTTTTTTGACAGGCAAGGTGTCGAAATTTAAGTATCTACGAGGGGGAATCACCTTCGTGCAGGAAATCCCGAAGTCGCCCAGTGGAAAAATTCTGCGACGTTTGTTGAGGGATCGGGAAATCGAAAGCAACAACATTCCAAAGTCGAAATTCTAGAAAATCATTGCTCGTATAGTGCTCCGGGTGATTTCACTTGTCGTTATATTTGCAAATTCAATACACTTTACCCTAAGTATATGCACGTTACGATGCCTTGTTTAACTATACTTTCAACATACAAGCTAACTTAGCATTAAGAGAATCTTTAAGGATGCTTTAGGTCAGTGCTTCCCAAGTGGGTAGCGAAGCTATTTCAGGTGGGTCGCGAAACTTTTCTAAATGGTACAGTTTACATTTATACAGCAATTTAACAAATACGTAACAATTATAGATGTGTAGTGCGCATTAAATATTTCAGTACGCTTTTAGTAAGCCAGTTGTGAAGATGCACGTTTTATGTATTGGTCATATCTCATTGTGGGTCGCACAATAAAACTTGCATAAAAGTTGGTCGCGAACTGAAAAAGGTTGGGAAGCACTGCTTTAGGTGCTATGTTACTTCATGAACTGCAAAACTTCAGTCTTGTTTTCATTCGTATTCTTTTAGTTATAGCAGTGCTTCTCAACCTATGGGTCGCGACGCCAAATTGGGTCGCTGTTTGATTTGGTTGGGTCGCTGACCGCAGTAGCTCACATGTTTATACTAATTGAGATTGATTCTGAGCAAAATTTCTCAATTAAGAAAGTTAAGGAAACAATACAAAGGATGTTTTATAATAATTATTAAAGTCGAAATTCTTTATGCTAATGCCTATTTGTTTGTTCGCCTACAAGAAGCTAGTTTCTATTTTGCTTACAAGAAAAAACAATGGGGTCGCCAAAGCTTAGTCGTCATAATTACTTTTAATATTTGGGTCACCGCGAAAAAAGGTTGAGAAGCACTGAGTTAAAGTTTCGTAAAATACCATGAAATCAGGCCACTTTTTTAACGACAAATAGTATTAAAATCTTGACAGGCTTTATTAGTCCGATACAAGGTTGGTATCGTTGCTGATCCGATAAAAAATTAATACAAAAACAAACTATTATAAAAATATGTCCGCCATGACTTGCGATCCAAGCCAGCAATTCTATACCTTTAAAGATAAATTCATCAAAATATTAGGATAACAACTTGGTAAGTAAATTTCCTAACGCTAAAAAGAGTTTCTCCTAACCTGGCAAACAATTTTAAACGATTTTTAAATGTTTTCATTTTATATATTTCGATTGTTTTAGCGTATAACACCACTTGGTGTTGCAACGGATCGAGATATTTTTGTCCAAAATTTCGGGAACCGACATCATATATCGCAGGGTTCGGCAACCTTTTTTGGCCCAGCGGACCGGTTTGAAACCGAAATTTTTCCGCGGACCGGCTTAAAAAAGCAACAAATGTTCAGCAAAGGTAATTTATTACAAACATTCGTTTGTTTTTAAAACTTTTATGCCTGAACATCAAAATAATAAATCATTTGCAATGCATATTATATGGGCACAGCACACTGGTTTGTTTTGAACCTCGCGTGTGCTTAATGCTAATTGAGATTTTCTTTATCATACCAATCAACCATGGAGTATGTTTAAATGAAAGTTAATGTGTTTTGAATACAGCTATACATTTAATTATTTTTGACTTATATCTTAGTGTTTTGGCATTTTACGTACGGTTTGGGTATAAATCAAAATTATAATTTGAGAATCCTTCTACGGACCGGTAACGAACTTATCGCGGACCGGTACCGGTCCGTTGCCGACAATATTATATAACTCCAGAACCCAGGCAAACTTAACTTCGCCTTTTCTACTTTTAAACAATTTCGAGCTGCAATGAATTCAATAGTTTCGGACAAACATATTTTTTTTAAACAGCAGGCAGCCAAAAATAACGCGGATTGACGAAAACGCCCTGATATGGGCCGCGCTCAGTTACAAAAGAAACAGGCCCGCAAAGACTCTCACCACAAAAAGCGGGTGTTTAATACGTATCTCAATACGCGAACGTAACAAGCCGACGTCTTCTACTGTTTGGGAATGCCATCGCACACCGCAGACCATGTTCCCTCGCAGTGGCACTCCTGCTTGCCGCTGCACATGTCATTCCCCTCGACGTAAGGACAGAAAACCATGCACGGTGCGCCACACACCGGCTCGGCGTCGCTCTTCGCGCAGCCGCAAGACGGCGCTGTCCCGTTCGGTTCGAGCCCGGCGAAAGACCAGCACTTGTCAGTTCCGCATTCGGCCTCGCAAATAAGGTCTGCCGAGATTGGCGTACAGTAATGACTTGACTGGGGCTTAAGTGATTTCAAAATCACATTTTTACAACACTGGTAAGTTAAAGACTAATGTACATGACTGATGAGCTAGCTAAGGCTTACGATAAAAAATGGCCCTGCAATCTTTAAACAGGTATAAAGTAATCACTTTTCAAAAAAGAAATACTACAGCAGTGTTCCTATGCTAACGTTGAAAAACAGTATTGACTAAATTTCGAATATACTGTTGATGCTAGGAATTGTATTAATTGTAAAATTTTTCTTCTGGCAAATATTTTTTTTAATAAATGTACCGACGTTTCGATAACCTATACAGAAAATCTTTATCAGGGCAATGATATTGCAACTGGGCGCAAAATATATATAACAGTCAAACTAAAAAGAAAAACACAATGGAAGACGGTATACATAGCAGCCAAACAATAGCCGTGTTTAATTGTGTTTTTATTTATTGTTTAAGTGCTGTATATATTTTTCGCCTAATTGAAATATCATTGCCCTGATAAAGATTTCCTGTATGTTATCGGTGCATTTAATAAAAATATTTGCCGGAAGAACAATTTTACAAATGACTAAATGTTCTTTAAAAAAGATACAAACACTCCGGTGCTCGATTTGATTCAAAAAAGCAAAAGGTACTCTTATAAAAAGATACGATTTGACATGTCGCCTATTGCCTATCTACAAAATACCTTACCTTTATTGTACTCCGGTACCTCGGCTGCCCACTCATGGTAAGCGGTGGGGCTTGCGGTGTTACCGACCGGCGTGTAATGACAAACCACTAGGAACACGTAGTTGCCAGCATCGTGTGGTGTATCGGATCTACCAACACCGCAACCCATTCTCTCGGTAGACTTCCACAATAGCTGGGTGAAGTGGCCTGAAAAGAGGTTAGGTTTCCGTTAGGGATGGCTGATAATATCGAATCGCAGCCAACACCCGGTAGTATTGTTGCCGATCCAATACCAATTTTATTTGGGCGTTAAAGGTATGATTTTCACAACCCAGTCACTCTACCTTGCAAGAGTAATTTATCTAAAAAAAAACAGTAGCTGAACAAAGGAAGGTAACTAAACTTTTTTAATATTTGCGTTATTTCTCAGAAAAAAATGTTGGACCGCAACTTGGAAACATTACCATTTAACGTTTCATTTCTTAAACTTAGTAATGACGTGAAAAAAAATGAACCCAACTCTGACCACCAAGTCGCGAGTCTGACACCGGCCAAGTGTGTCGATTTCACAAAAAAAACCCGGGACTGGACAAAATCTCACCCTATTTCGCCCATTTACGAAACTAATATAAGGAGGACATCGGGACTTAACGTAGTATTACTCGAGCCCCGAGTCCCGAGTCCAACTGTGCGAAATAAACGAATCTGCAGGGTCCCGAACGCCGTTCCAGAGTTCGACTTCGACTTCGCACCCCGCTTTGGGCTTTTTCCTGGTGTTTTTTCACACTTCGCATAGAGAGAGAATATTTTATTCGTTATGCAAATTAGAACTCACCGACGACGTAGCTTCCTGGGTAACCTGACTTACTGGATCCTGGATTCAACCAGTCGTAGTACCGCACCTCGGCATACTTGCCATAAGTCGACTGGTAACCTTCGTACAACACAAGTTGTTTAAGGGAAAAAACTTTGATTGTGACTGTTTAGCAGTGTTGTAATGACTTAAGATGTTGACTTGACTTAAGACTATTTTAAATTTCTTGGTTTGAATTACGCAATTTGAACAAAATTACTTGATTGTTTAGCAAAAGCTATAGCTTCACCTTTCGTTTAAATCATAGAAAAAATACTCAATATTTCCGATAAACATAAAAAGCTGGATTAACTAATTTATTAAATCGCTTCATAATTTAAAATGACAAACATAAGATAGTTTAAAGCGCTGATTTCCTAAATAAAACATAAATCGATTTTATATTTTTTCGTAATACCGGAGATTTACTGCAGACACGTTTTAGAATTTGCCAAATCTAATACCGGTTTTCGTCTTTGGTACGCTAAACACCACAGGTCAGAATACTATGAAGTAGGAGATTTATATTTTACAAGGCTTCATAAAATATTTAGACGCTGCAGTTATATTAAATACATTGATAAAAGCACGTACCATCGAACCATTCGTTGCCCGGAACGTCGTAAGGCTGCTTGGAGAAGGTCAGCATTTCCGAGACGTGAAAGATGCGATATACTTCACCGTTCGGATAATAACCTATGAATAAATGAGCATTGTTAAGTTATTTCTATCCATTCACCCTAAACCGAGCCACGCACAAGACTAGGGGCGGCTAAAAATCGACATTTTGTTCCGATAGCGATACCCGATAGTTGGGACGAAAAGTATCGTGATCCGATCCGATATCAAATGACGTCATTAATATGCTCAAACGAGCATAGATGAAATTAAGTGTATTTTTTAAGATTATTAAGGCAAAAATCGCGTTAGCGTAAATAAATTTAGTTACCTCCCGTTTTTGGTTTATCTGGTTTAATTACTATGTTAATTTGATTTCGGATCGGCACCTTTACTAGCACTTGGCATCGTATATCGGCTTCGACCGAGATCACATGTCAATATATATATATTCATCAAACATGGACAGTTGTGTACGAAAGAAAGAGAGAGATGAGTGAGAGATAAGGAACAAAAAAAAAGACAAAAAGAGAAATCGAACGACAGTAAAACCTAGGGAAAGATAAAGCGAGATTGAGAGAGAGAGAAAAATATAGCGGATAAGGGTGGGGGGTAGAAAGAGAGAAAAACATGAAAAGGGACAAAGATGAAGGGAGAATGAAACACGGAGAGACATGGGAAAGAAAACACGAGAAAAAGAGACGGAGCGAAGGAGTAAAACTAAAACGAGAGACAGAAAAAAGAAAATAAAAAAGAAATGAAAGAGAAAAAAAAGTAAGAAGAAAAGAAAGATTGAAAAAAGAAGGAAAGAAATACAGAGAAGAAGAGCAAGAGAAAAAGAGGTTTTCTTTTAGTCTACCGACCTTGAACTGAGTGGTTGATGACTGTAGTGTTGGTGTCCATTACGTAATCGACGTATTTCTGAGAGGTGGCTGCCAGGGCGCGGTCCCAAGTCAGGGGAGGGGAGTCGTGACCCCTCCGGTAGTAGTTGTGCCACCAGAGAACGTCCTCTGACCACGAATCGGGAGGAACGTCCATGTCTAAAATGCAAAAATACCTTTTTATGTAAAAATACTTTTAACGTAGAATATTTTTTATATGTTGGCATGTTGCAAAACTTTAATCTAGTTAACCTGTGTCCTTAAAGGCCGCAAAAAGTAATTTTGTGAACGTTTTTTTTTATTAATTCAAGAGTTGACTAAGGTGCACTTAAGTCGAGTTGACTAAGGTGCACTTAAGTCACTTTTTCTTTCGGACAAGTGTTTATTATTCGTTGGCATGTTGCGAAATCTACTTTAATTGTGGTCGTCTTGTTATAAAACAATCTTGTTAACCTGTGACTTTACGAGCCACAATAGTAATACGATGAGAAATGTTGTAATGATAACGTCAATGATTTAACTAAAGTGCACTTTATTCAAATGACTTGACTTAATCTTGTGACAAATGAGTTGACTTGGTCGTTTTTTAACTTTTCTCAATAAAATTGGGTATTTTCTGGAGTTTTTAAGTAAAATAGTTAGCTCCAATATACTACGTTAGGTTGTTTTTTATTTAGTTATTGCTCTTGATCGGATGAGTTTACCAATTTTAAAAGTTAAACGTTTTTTTAATGTCAATGGCTTGACTTGGACTTCAGTTATTTTTCAAGCGACTTAACTGAGACTTAAGTGTAAAGAATACTTAACTCAGACTTAAGTCGTTTAAAAAAATGACCGTGTGTATACAACACTGTTCGGCAAGTTTTGTAACTCCACTAAATAGGCAAATTTTTACCAAACCTTGAATTTACAAAAGTCTTACCTTCGCATTCATTTTCGCAGCTTTCTGTTGTGAAACTGAGACCAAAGCACTTCTTGCCTTCCGGACATACCTTGAAACGTCTCCGCAGCCCGGCGCCGCACGACACAGTGCACGCTGTCCACTCCTCCCAGCCTGACCACTCAGTGTCCCATATACCTGACCACAGAGTGGAAAGTTTAGTTTACAGAATGCCACCTTCAGCTAGCGAAATAAGTTTTTTACCAACGATTCATTTTGTTTTATGTTAGAGCCATTTCGAGGAGGGACGATAATAACTGTTTTTTGCCTATTAAACGAAATGTAGATAAAATGTAGATTTTTCAGCGATTTATATTTATTTAAATTAAATATATATTTGTGAGTTTGAACCAATGATCATGGGCCGACTCGCCAGTATTGCTATTACCGGCCATGTACTCGTTTCGTTTATAACATATCTTAGAAAATGAAAAGACGCCTTTACTGTATTTTTTATTCTTGGCAACGCTTCTCGTTTTTAAAGCATTTTTATCCGCCTGGTTCTGCACACTCACACCGAAGTTCGAAAAATTATCGCCATACTTGTTATATGTAGATGTCCCATATAACTGACGACAAAGTGGGACGTTTAGTTTACAGAATGCTTTTTTTGTGCAAGGTTTGTCATTTTTCAATGTAAATATTCCGAAATTGCCCCGACTATGTTACCATGTTATATCTCCTGTGCGAACTTCCGGGCAATATTTGGCTTTGAAAAGACGAAGTGTGGTGATATACAAAAAATATGGTCGTTAGCTGCCTAAAAGTCTTTTTTTGCAATTTGTATTCTTAGTGCTTTTTTCGCCATTTTATTTTTATTAATCAAAAGAAAGAAATAGTTCGCCAACGATTTATTTTTTTGTTATTTTAGAGCCGCTTCGAGGAGGGACCTAACATTACTTGACCGATAATGATAATACGTAATAAGAATATCAAAGCCCATACAGAAGTATCATTTTGAACGTTTCGAATAACTCTTTATTCATTTACAACATAGAGAGAAGTCACTGATGGTAAGTGTATATATAGTGCTAAGACAGACATCAGCACTATATATACACTTACCATCAGTGACTTCTCTCTATGTTGAAAATGAATAAAGAGTTATTCGAAACGTTCAAAATGATACCTACTTCTGTATGGGCTTTGATATTCTTATTACGTCTTACTACAACCTCCAACCATTATGCTCCAAAGATAATGATAATAATAGTGTTTTTTTGCATGTTAAACGAAATGCCGATCAAAAATACTCTCAACAACGCACAATTTATTTTTAAAAGTTTACCTTAAATAATCGACTGACCAAACAGAAATCATTGAGGCAAGGGATTCGTTCTAGTAAAAAAAACAAGTTATTCTTACCGACGAAGTAGGAATGTTAACGCCAATACAGACGTAGGTTATATCTGAATGTGTGGAATAACTCGTTATACATTTGTAAAATGTTCAAAATGTTACCTATTTCGAGAGACGGATCAAGGGCGGGGATAAGTGGTCATCCTCCGAAAAATGTATTATTTGCCTATTTTAACTACGTAATTGCAACCTTTTTCGCGCCTGGTGCGAATCCACACAATGTGCATTAGCCATTTTGTGAAAATAAATTTAGCCTGAGGCCGCAGTTCGTCCCATCGCAAATTTAAAATGAACGATTGGCCTATTTAAACCAGGGCTGCGGAGTTGCGAGAGTCGGGTTTGTTTTGCTGGAGTCGGTCTCGGGACTCGAGTAAGACCATGTAAAACTACCCGAGTCCCGAGTGAGACGTGCGCATGCGCAGTACGAAATTTCGAAACTGATAGTGCCGCAATCTGTATTTGTAAAGGTGAAATAGAATATATGGTTGAATATTTTCCCACCATGTACTGTGGATCGATAAATTATATGACACCCCTTTGAGTGAATTATATACCCACCTTAACTAAGTTACGTAAACGGGTGAAATACACGCTGTTGGGGCGGACCCAACAAAATCGCACATTTGGCAAGAGTCGGTCTTGGGATTTCTTCAACCGGATATTAACTAGATCAGTGATTCTCAACCTTTTTTCTTTCGTGGCCCCTTAACGTCGCAAAAAAAATTCTGTGGCTCAATAAATTTTTATGAAATAAAAAACTGTAAAATAGGTTTAGAACAAAACACAGCAGAACATATTTCAAAATAGATTATTTATTCAATCGTGCATTAGCGAGATACTTGCGGCTGAACAATAAATTTACATTCCTTTTTTATTCCTCCCCAAGCCATTTTTATCCCAAGCGTAATTAAATATAATGACACAAATGAAACTAAATCTAGCTTTTTTAAATTGGTCTGTGGCCCAACTCAAATGTTCTTATGGCCCACCAGTGAGCCATGGCCTACTGGTTAAGAACCGCTGAACTATAGATACAAGGCCTTTTGCACGCTACACGCGAATTTTTTCGTAGTTATAATATAAAATTAGGACACATTGTAACCCTTATGACGTCATCGCTGAATTTTTTTTACGCCCTCCCAAACCCCCTTCTTCTATTATACGGACTTGGATATTGCTACCACGTCTAACCAAAACATCCACCCATTGCGCTACGAGGTTTAGAGGATAGATATATTTTATAGTTTTGGAACCGAAACAACTAGAACGCAGTACTAGGTTACAAATAAAATACAGTTGTTTGTTCTAGGATGCAGCGAAATACCGTAAGGTACATCGAGTCAACTGCACCCTGTTTATTTTTACTTACGACATCCTTTTTCTTCGCACTCGGCGCATTCGTCGGACCCCAGGGTCCTTATGTTAAGCTGGCTGGTCCATAATCCCGGGGGGTCTCGGGCCACGGTGGGGAAGGCACAGTTGACAGCGTAAGGCCGGTGCGTGCCAAGGCAAAAGTACTGGTCCTGCGTTTTATTTAAATTTTTGACAGATGTGGTTGTATAGGTAACTATGGTATATGGCTTAAAATATAAGCAACACTGCATTCCCTTTTCCAAGTTTAACAGTTTTGCGGAAGTTTTTGGTTTAATGAAGTGAACTTCTATCGAATCGCACGGCCTTAAGTTATTAGTTTAAGGTAGAGGTATCTTGATAAAACACAAGGTCGGAAAATCAAACCGCTTTATAAATGTTGCATACTTCGTATGTAGTCACTCTACCCAGTCAATCGAATGAAAACAAATACGAAAGTGTTATGAACTTGACTCCACGGCAAAGATTAAACAGTTGTCGGGTTGCACTTTCTAAACAAAATACCAGAATCAGCATACGCAGAACGTTCAACAGTTCCACACTTTAAACTAGTTTTTAAAGTCCGATGGCAACCAGGACAAGGCTGCTTTACAATATCATTAATCAGTGTTTCATAAAAGGTATTTGCTTCGCAAACCGCTGCTTTCTCAATGTTTTTTTATGAAATTTGTGGCCCAATCTCTGTATTATCTTTCAGATATACTTTCCGTCCTTCACGTTTCACACTTTGTTTCTAAACCATACTCGGCCAAGCCGTTTAACAATACCCTAACAACTTATGATATTGTGGCCTCCAAGTGATTGCTGTGAAGTGCGGCATCCACGCATTTGTTTCTATATTACCCAGCCAAGCCATTTAACAAAAAAAATAAACTTACGATATTGTAGGCACCCGAGCATTGCTGTGGAATGTTACATTCACACACTACGTTCCTAAATAACTGGGCCGAGCCATTTAACAAAAACCCAACAAGTTACCATATTGCTAATCCAGCAGTTTTATTATAATCAATTGACGTTTCGACGGCCTATACAAGACGCCTTCATCGGGATAATGGTATACACTACAAGACACATTTCACTGCTGGATGAGCAACACTCCGTTATACAGAGTGGGCCAAAAGTAGGCTTACAGTTATAAAAAGTAGGGTTTGGGTCTAAAAGTAAATTTATTGTTTTGGAGTTCTTCTCATCAACCTTGTTCTTAACGACACACCCCAAAAAGAAATACATTGGTGTCAGATCAGGTGAGCGTGGTGGCCATTCAATGCTACCCCTTCTTCCAATCCAACGCTGTGGAATATCTGTAAGTCTACTTTTGGTCCACCCTGTACATTATGCCTGGCAGCAATAGCTTATTTCAAGTTACCATATTGTAGCCTCCGAAGCATTGTTGTGGAGTGTGGCATTCGGTGAAGCCGTCGGCTGCGCAGCGACACCAAGCCCCAGAGGGCATGGACCACCGGTCACCGACCTCATGGACCTCGGTACGCCTGGACTGGTCCACCCCCCAAACGTAAGCCTTGTCAACTTGACGACAATATGTGACGTTGTGTGTCTCTATGAATACAGCTTTATTTGAGCTGTTTACAAGACGCCACCTACTTCTGTATGGGCTTTGGTATTCGGTCAACTACAACCTCCAGCAGTTAAGTTCCAAAGTTTCTTATCAGCTACTAAGGAGAAAAGATGAAAAGCACTCTTGAAGCTGTTTACAACGTAGGCCTACCGCACAAAATAATATTCACTTACGTGGCCTTAAAAAAAGTAAATTAAAATGACCAATTGTTGTTTGGACAAGCCTAATAAAGCGTTCTTTAACGTAACAAATTAACCTCCATCGCTGGCCTGAAACGCAATTAACGGTCAAAATGTTTAATAAGTGTTCTTTTTTACCGAACCAGGCGATAGAGAGTCTCTGAAAAATATTTTAGACAATCACAATTAAACATAAGTTGGCTGCACCTGGTCTGTAGCAATGATTTTGACACGTACGGGATAAATACCACAAAAAATATATTAAAATAAGGCCAGAATGCTGCGTATAGCAAGCAATATTTCGCCCTTTCAAGTTTTAAGCGTGATGCTGTACTGTACATGTATACCTGGCGCGCAGCAGAATACGTCTTTTTTGGTTTCGGGGTTTTCGTTGGTGAGGCCCCAGCTTGGAAAGGTCAAATCAACGATCACTTGTTCTAAGCATACGCCATACTTCGCATGCTGGCCGATCTGAATCCAGTCGTTGGGGATATCGCTGTAAATTTGACAAAATATGATTGGAACTCTTGCGAGAATTGCATTTCGAGATCATAGGTAAAAGGAAGTGCTTTTAAAACGCTTTTCGACTGCGGTGTGCTAAAAAATTATGAACAAATTTGAGGCGATTATTCTTTGGCTAAAGCAAAACAAGGTTTAGTCAAAATTTTGACGTTAGGTCAGAATTATTTCAAGGCAAATTCGTTTACAAAATGTGCACAAAATCGTATACAAAATAAATAAAAGCACTGTTAAAAATTTTATAAAATTCAGTTTTGAATTACATCCAACAACACTTTAACTGTATTAAGTATATCTTTATCGAGAAAATATACGGTACGCGAGCTGGCAGAATTTCACGCAGGCCTGGTTTAGCGCATTAGGTTCAGCTCGTGTTTGTTTTTTGCTTGAGATAGTTGTGTATCTATGATTTGAACAAATGCATCTAACAATATTTGCTGGGTTATTGTCTGTGGTAATTTGCAACTATATCATTTAGTATTTGGAAAATATGCTGGATCGTTGGTGTTTTTTGCAATTATTTTACCTTAAATTTCAACCAAACTGTTTGCTCTATGGAGCATAATGATGTTGAAAATGAATAAAGAGTTATTCGAAACGTTCAAAATGATACCTACTTCTGTATGGGCTTTGATATTCTTATTATATTTGCTCTATAATATTTACTAAAATAACCAACGTCTTGTTTTTGTTTGGTACGTCAGATAGTATCGCATCGGAGCCGATCCCTGACGCCAAGTGGTAGTAACAGTTCTCTTATGATACCAGGGTGGTATCAGCTTCGATCCGCCACCAAACTAATAGTGAATTCAGCTATGAATAGCAGCGATTTCTACCTTTAAGGTAAATTTATTTTAAAATAGTATAGCTTAACAACTGTAGGTAACTGAACGTCATTACGCCAAAGAAAATTGAGACCTTGAAACCTGGAAACATGCCTTTGAACGTTTCAATTTCGTTTCTTTGTCTTTTTTGAGCAATAGTAATAATGTCGTTAAGTTCGGATTGCGATAGTGTAGTGCAAAATATCGAGTTTCAAAATAAAATTTCCAGTATCGGACATCCATATTGTGTGCTATAATGTAAGGAATAGGGTTCATCTAATTCAATAAAATTTGAAACTTAAATACAAAAAAAAAGTTTGAGCTCATGAAAAATAGAGAAAAAATCAATGACTTACTTGGTTGGGGCCCACCGCTCTTCCAGGTACTTGCCCGTTATTATTGGGGTTCCGCTTCCGCAAATTTCCTGAGCGGTGCAGAGAATGCGCGAACGATCTGCGCAGAACTGCTTGGCGCCTTGCCAGGACAGGTCAGGGCTGGTCCAGTTGTAGTGGACAGGGTCGGGGTCACGTGCAGCCAAAAGTTCCTCTGCGGACGACAGAAAAAAGTTTAGCATACATTTATCTTTATAGCAGTGTTGTAATGACTAATTCAATGACTTGACTTTAATACTAGCTTAACACTTTCGAAGTTGGTCAACGCTTGGTCACAAAAAGAATAAAAATCGGTTTGTCGTTTGAGGGGCTCCTAAAACTTATTTCTATCTCGTTAAGCAATACAGGGGTAGTAGTGGGAGTAAGTAACTCAACACTTACGAATGGACAATCGTTGTGTGGTCGTAGTTTGTTCTGTTGTGGTGACGGTCGTGACTGCATCTGAAATTCAATCTTTTTTGTTGTAATTAGTTCGCGTGAAGGTTTTACAGTGTTCTAAAGACTAAGTCAATGACTTAACTTTAGGGAACTTGGGCATCTGATGATTATTTTTGGAAAAGCCTTGACTTGGATATTTCACAAATGACTTGAACGAGACATAAGTCACTTAAAAACTTGTTTACAACAATGATTTGGTGAGCAAAATACAACTAAACAGATCTTTTTGTCCACCCGGGAATCACAAGTATTGGCATTAGTTTTTGAATTGTGATGTTTTAAATGTGGTATGAAGAACACACATGTTACAGCATTACTTACGTGTGGTGGTTGGCTCTGGCGTTGTAGTTTTCTCTTTAGTGGTCTGTTCTGTGAACAAAAAATAAGATTTTAATGATGTCGAAATAAATAAATCTGACGAGGCCTTTTAGGAAATTAGCCTACGGTGTTTTGGGTCGATTTTAGGGAGTGTCTCCCAGAGAATGTCAAAACTTTAGCAGACATAATAAAAAAATGTTTTCCTAATTCGGTATGGTATATATTTTCTGACATGGTTTATTCATAAAAACACTTTCACTTTGCAAAAGGTTTTGAAATCAGCAATATTTTAACGGAAAACAAAACTCAAAAAGTAGGTCTAAGAAAACATGAGACCAAGACCAGCCAAAAGCGAAGAAATTGAGGCTATATGCACCCATATGTGTTGGGGTGGCGGGCGGCCATATCTTCTGGTTTAGGCTTTTTGTCGCTGGCATTACGTGATGATTATAGGCTAAAAATAATATCCTATACCATCCCTTTACCACCCAACATACGGAACAACAAAAAAGGTTTTTCTTAGCCAACAATTTTACTATATTGAGGTCAAATTACATTTGTAATAGTTGACCTGTTAAAATTAGACAAAATAAGTCACATTTTATCGAAATATTGAACATCATTTTCTAAGATGGAGACCTAGAAATCAGGACAAACCTTGCAAAACAGGACGGTGGGTGACAAAGGTAAAGCTATATACAACACACGTGTTTTAGAGCAACAATAAAATACCCGACATGTAACACTAAATAAAACATCCAGGATGACTGTAAATAAAACAAACACTTATACATCCCTAATTCCACCTAAGAAATTAAACCGTTTACACACATTTGTACACCTAGAAAAAGCCAAATCGTATATATAACGCTTAGGCAACATCGCATAGTTTAGTGGAGCGACTCCACCATGATTTTATTAGGACCCAACGCACATTCATCAAAAAACAAAATCTTGAAAAAAAAGGAACGTTCGATAAAGCACTGACTAACGTGATGTCGTTCCTTCTGTAGCGCCTGCAGTTGGTGCTTCATCTGTAAAAACAATAAAGACATTTGAAAGTTAAAGATGTGCTTCTTTATTGACAAATGTATATATCAGGGTTGGCGAACCAGTCAGATACCAAGAGCCGCATTTCTTACTTGGTTAAAAGATCCATACCCATAATAAATATATATATACCATAATAAATATCTGTATATAATATATTAATTGTGGTTCAGACTTTAGAACGTGGTCCATTGTTGTTTTTCTTTTATTGTTTTTCTAGCATAGATATATTTTTTCGACTATAGTTGCCATTATGTTGCCCTGAAGAGGATTGCCAGAATAGGTAAAACGTTGACAATTTCTTTGGAAGAGCAATTTTACAATTGAAACAATGCCTGGAAGCAACAGTATAACCAATAACCATACCAAATATATATCGCATTGTTTCTAACTCACTTATACACATTCCTTTAATCAGGTATAGTTTATAGATGCTACAGTCTTACAATTTTGCGTAGGAGACATTTAAGCAATTTGTTATTCACACTACAGGACATCTTAAATAAATGCCATAATGTTAAGAGAACAGGACGTCTCGATTTAAAAAAACGTACCCAAAGTTGTCGGCTCTGACGTTTCTGTTTGCGGTGACGTCACATTGCCGAGCATTTCTGTGGATTTAAACTCTTATTAGGTGGGAAAGAACACAAACAACTCTGTAATGGCGTTTAGAAGTTAAGTAAAATGCCTATTTATAAACAAGCTTCACCTACAAATTTTAGTATTTTCGGCTAAAATTAGGAAGCCTTTTATAGTTTTTCAATATAATGCTTATGTTAAGTATCTCATTTTGGCCGCGTTGTATTTAGGTAAGCAGGTAAGACAACGGTTCAGTATGCACGTTTTAATCAACTACCGTACATGTTAACTCTAGATACACTCATAGGCAGGGCTGTGGTCGATTTAAAACAACTGCATTCCAACTCCAGTCAAATTAACCGACTCCGTCGAGTCTAGAGTCCGGCTCTGACTCCATAGCCCTGTATTCTTCATATTCACGTAACTAGAATAGGTCGGACAAACCCTAATTACTCAAATGGAAACTTACCCACCCACCTAGAACCCACGGGTAGACAATATTCCACCCTAAATGTTATTCGACCTCTATAATTGACAATGGACTCCAGCCGCCATAATGTAGGCCTGTAACGCGAAATTTTGTCAGGGTCCAAAACTGATCCGGTCGGATCAATTTTGGCGTTGGAACAGCCGCTAAAACAGGCCCGGCTAGGCCAAAACTGGTCCGGCCTAACTCTAACCCAAACCCTAGCCAGACCTGTTTTAGCGGCTGCTCCAACGCCAAAATCGATCCGACCGGACCAGTTTTGGCGCTTGATTACGGCCAAAATCGCCGTAATCCGGCCGGATCGATTTGGTCGGATCAATTTTGGCGTGACAGGCCTACCATATGTCCTCTTTTAAAAGGATTTGTCCTCTTTTCTCATGAAAAGTGAATGATCCTCCGAGGACTGTCAAAAATGCCCAAATGTCCTCCTGTTTCGCATTTCGAGTTAGTTGGTTATACTTTTAACAAGACTATTAGGCGAGACGTTGCATTTATTTCCAAAAAATGACTAGGCCTATAGCCATGAAACATGCATAATTACTGGTTTAAAAAGGATTTTAAAAAATTTACCTACCATCCCTATATTTTTGATTAGTTGGATCAGTTTCGAGCGTCTTACCCAGACCTGGGCAAGATACGACCCGAGGGCCCGATTCGGCCCGCCAAGCAATTTTATCCGACCCGCGGCTTATTTTTCTTAAAATACATATACATAGGCTAAATTAAGCGAAAACAAGGACGAGTATCTACATGTTTGGTTGTATCGTAAACACTCTTTAGTGACTTATCTAGTCATGACTCTTCGAAATTTGATTTTTTTTTAGTTTGTAAACACTGAAATTTCACATTTGGTTAACCTAATTTTAGTTAATGTTACGTGTTTCTCCTGATTCATATCGTCTTTGCAATATGTCCGTTGTACCGCAAGTAACACATGAGTAACTTAAAGCCTCAAAAAGCAAAGTTTTTTAATAAAATCATGGTGGAGTCGCTCCACTAAACTATGCGATATTGCCTAAGTGTTATATATACGATTTAGCTTTTTCTAGGTGTTTAAATATGTGTAAACGCTTCATTTTCTTAGGTGGAACTAGGGATGTAAGTGTTTGTTTTATTTACAGTCATCCTGGATGTTTTATTTAGTGTTACATGTCGGGTATTTTATTGGTGCTTTAAAATACGTGTGTTGTATATAGCTTTACCTTTGTCACCTACCGTCCTGTTTTGCAAGGTTTGTCCTGATTTCTAGGTCTCCATCTTAGAAAATGAGGTTTAATATTTCGATAAAATGTGACTTATTTTGTCTAATTTTAACAGGTCAACTACGAGACTTTTACGTATTTTAATCTTAACTTTTGGGTCTACGCGCCCCACAAAATGATAAACGGCAATATATCGCATTTCTCTACTCATGGTCTTCGAGCTGGCTACTACTCGAAAAATACTCGAGTCCGTAGCCCGATTCAGACTCCGACTCAAACCAAATAAACCGACTCTGTCGAGTTCCGCTTACGGAGCCCGCCTTCAATGACATTGCAAATTTCCATTAAGGGCGTAATTTAACGCTTGAGTACTAACCTTCGTCGTCTGCAAGTTGTATTTGGACAACTCGGTTCACTGGAAGGTCGGCAATCAAGAGTATGGCCACTGCAAGAAATCAGAGAGATTTTTAAAACGGGTTAATGTGTGTATTTTTTATTTAAGCAAACGTATAAATTATATGTTGAAGCTTGTATATCTGCGGATATTTTTATTTTATACACTATAAGCAACTTTTTTACATTTTTTTACATTAATTTATTATTTTTCAAATTAGGAAGCAACGCAGACAAATCATTTAGATATTGTAGGTTAATATAAACAATCTGGCAAATTTCAAACATTTCCATTGTTTGAATGGGATGAATTTGGTGCAAAATCATTAGGATATATCTGGTCAAACGAGTTTTACTCTCTTTTTTCTCATTACAGGAGTCTGCAAACCTTCGTTTTTAGTAAATCACAATGATTAGGCAGTAATAATTAGCTAAACAATAAATTCGGCTATAAAACCATATACAGCATATCGTTTATACGTAGTTTTACCTAATCAAAAAACGACTTTTAATATGCTTTAAAAGGGCAAGGCCAATTTACATTTTATTCAAAAGTTTCAGGGCACAAGTGTATATAAATTGAAAATTAATTTGACACTTCAACAGCATATGCGCCAACACCGCCACGATCTAACAACACATGTAAGTAATATAAAACCATAATCGCAGTAAGAATATCAAATCCCATACAGAAGTAGGTATTATTTTGAACGTTTCGAATAGCCCTTCGTTCATTTTTCACATAGTGAGAAGGCACTAACTGCATTGAATAAAATTAATGATTGTACTGAACCAGTGCCTTCTCACTATCGTAAAAATGAATAAAGAGTTATTCGAAACGTATAAAATGCTGCCCACTTCCGGTATGGGCTTTGATATTCTTACTACGTACAACAAAGAATATATGGAAATTTTATTTTAGTTTTTGTTAAAATGCTTTATAATGCACGATCATAGTTGAAGTTTGGGGAAAGTCAAATGCGTTGGCCAGAAGGCATTAAAACGTTTGTTCAAAGGCGTCAAGCGACAAATGGTGTTAAGTACCTTTAAAGCAGGGGTTCTTAAACTTTTTTCAACGCACTCCCCTAAGTTTTGTTTTTTGCCACGCGTTGACCACGGTAGGCAAAAAAGTTTCAAATATGACGTGATAAATTCGCGTCACAGTTCAAATAGACATCATATATTTGCTGATTTCGATCCAAAACTCGAAAAGTGAAATGGAGTCTAAATACATCCAGTGCAAAATCGTTTTATTTTTAATTAAAATGTTTTATTTGATAAATTTATTACTTCCTAAATAACAAGTAGTATTTCAATTAGGCCTTCACGGATCCCCTAAAACTAGTTCACGGGCCCCCAAGGGGTCCATGGACCCCAGTTTAAGAACCCCTGCTTAAAAGTGCAACTGTAAAAAAATACTTTACCGTGAACTTCTAGCACCGGCGCGTTTGCAATTACTGCTTGCTCGTCGGTAGCAATGGCCACCACAGCTTTCTCAATCGTTTGTGCGTCCAGCTGTATGGAGTTCACCTCAAAGAGGACAACCGTGCTCCCGTTGCGAAATCCGTCCACCTTGATCTCGACAGAGGAGCTGGCTTCGTCGCCGGCCGAAGCATTCACCAGTTGTTTCGGTATGAGCTGGTTAAGCTGAAAAACAACGCTTTGTTAGTGTTGTAATCACTTTTGTTAGTTTGTAATCACTATTAGCCAATGACTTGACTTAAATGCATTTTTTTAGCTTAACATGCAATTTTTCATGACAGGGACTTGTCTTGTAATTGACTTGCTTTAATTATGACTTGACTTGTTATTTTAAAGACTTGTCTTTGGACTTAAATTAATTATTTCCCATATGACTTGACTTGGCTGTCAAAAATGACTTGTTTACAACACTGTCGTCTACTCATGTTTACCTGTTTTAGTGTTGTAGAAAAGCTGTGCCTTTCATTTTAAAATTGCGATTTTTTTCATAAAAAATAGATTTACGGGTTGAATTGCTTTGTAAGGTGTCATTTTTACTTGTTAAGCTGTAAATTACGGTTTGTTTTGCACGATCTGGATTTTTAACTACTGAAATTAAATATTTATTGCAAAGGTTTTTGACTACAAATAGTTTAATTGACAAAAAATAGTTTAAACCACCATTTGGTTAAGTGCAATTGTGTATGGGTGCTAAGGGATGCTTCTAATATCTTTGTTAGTTAGACAAGTTCGTTTGGGGACGAGTAAGTTCAAAATGCTGTAATACCGGTAAAACGAAGAAGGCAACTTACGTCTTTGAGCACTGCTTTTTGTTCGATTGTAAATCTTTCCGTTGTTGGATCAAGCAAATCTGGGTGGAATTCTTTGTCGTACGACACCTCAAAAACTTTAGCTGCAATTAAAATGTGAAGCCGGTCAAATTTATAAAGAAAATAACCTGATGTAGGTTTTTATGATTTAATGTTGCAAACAAACTCTTCAAAACAGCTATACTCGGATTAGCATAGAAAGATATCGTTATTACAAGGAAATTCACTGCAATTTTATACAAGTAATCTTGATTGATATAGCCGTATTTGTCTTCATTAAACAAAATCGGGGTTTATTTTAACCAATGTTTTCCAAACTAGACGAGCAATTGTAAAACCGTGCTTAACAGGTCAAAATTAGAACAAAAACGACCGTGCGAAAGCTGGTTTAAATTAACAAAAAAAATAAAATTAAAGTGACATCTAAAACAGTAAGTATAACAGTCATTTTGTACTCACCAAACTTCGGTTCGACCGGTAAAAGTGTAGCGAAAAGCACGCTAAACAAAAGCAGCAAAAAAGTCACCAGCAGGCCTGTGTAAAATAGGTGCTTGTGATCCTGAACGAAAAGACGGGCCTCGTGTGATGGAAATCGCGCTTTGAGCAAAACTTGCCTTGGCTGCGCCGACTCTACTGCCTCACCTTCCATTTACTTTGAAATTCTCACTATTATCGAACAGCAGGCGTTTTTAGCTTAGATGTTATTTTCCAACAGTCGTTTCAAGCAGAAAATTAACGCACTTCAAGCTGCTTTGTGACGTAACAAAGGTACGAGATAACCCTTGACTAAGTAAAAATGTAAATTCTTGTTTAACCTTTTAGGTGAAACTGCTCCTTTGACACCTAATGTGAAGAGTGTAATGCAATTAAAAAAAACAAATCATGGCAAGCCACCTGCTGCAGACAGGTATAACTAAAGCTGGGATATTGTGTAATATCTTTTTTTAATAAATTTCGCGCCGCATAGGCCCATTTGACAGTGTTTTGGCCAGCAGCCTGGATAAAATCAAAAATAGTTTTCTTGCCGACACGCATAAAAACTTTTATAGATAACGTCACAAAGTTGCGTCAAGATAAAACGTCTAAAACATGAAACCTGAGATTGTCGTTCGATGTAGTGCACAAATATGCAACAGAAATTAGTTTAAATTTTGGCTACACGCCGCTGTAGCGTGGGGAGTTCTTAGGGAGGTGTAAGAAGGCTGCTGACTCTGTAGACGAGAGCCGACGGCTGCCTAAGTCTCTTACAGGTTCTTAATCCGACTCCAAAGGAGAAGGCCGCTAGAATACCTGTCCTTAACTTCTTGTACTCTAGGCAAAGACAATCCACTCAGTAGATAATTGCTCTTTGAGTATATTTCACAAATCATCAACACAACGATAAACAGAGCGGTGATTCATGCCGCTAATCAGTATGACGTTTATAATAGCATGAATGCGAAACGTTGAAAACGCACAATTCGGCGTTAGGTCACGCGTCAGTGAACAACGGTCACGTGTATAGTGACGTCAAAGTAGGCTAAATGCTACAGAATCCTCTTTCCAATGAACAAGTCAGACGTAGGAAGGGTTGTTCATTAATGAAAAAAGAGATCTGAAAGATTGACAGCATATAGTTTGGGTGCGTGTCAAACTGTGGGACACAAAGAGAAATAGAATGCGAAAAATTGCAGGCGAAACACATATGTGGCGTTATAAGAAAACAATATATATAGCCTACAACTCAACAGAGCAACGTTTTATAGGTGTTTTTGTAATTCTTTTTGGTGGCGAATTTTTAAAAGATTTTTCTCTGCGAATAATGTACACAAACGATTTAACAATACAATACAGGAAGCAATAGAGTGTTGGCTGTGGATTCTATGACCACAGAAACTCAAATGGACAGCTAAGGCTGTCTGTTTTGTAAATCGTGAATTCGTTTTGGTTGAACGAACCCTTTATGACACAAATAAATGTCTGACGTACATTGATGAAAATGCGATACATCGAATAATAGTTACATACATAGCGATAAATTTCTTGCACGATTCGGCAAGCTTAGCATTTGGCTTCAAAGGTATTTAGCAAACATATAATTTGGGCCCCTGTGTCGGTATGTCAGCGGCATTGCTGCGGACCGTGGTGTGTTAGAAGGGTGTTTGGTAGGGGTTTGGGTTCGTTAGAGGCAAGGAGGTGTAGAAATGCGTCGTCTAGCAAATTTGCGTAGTCGAATGCTCCCCGGGATATAGTCCATTCCCGAAAAGGGTCTTCATAGTTAGCAGGGCTGTCTCACGTAGCTTGAGATGTCTTCAGTAAATCGGCGTGATTCTTTAATAGAATTGACTTTACTGAATCTGGTTGAACGGAAGCAAAGACGTGGCATCACGTATTCTTGTGCTGTGAAGTTCAAAGCAGTGTTTGATGAAGTGCGTTCAAAGTTGCACTTAAGATTGAGATCATATTCGATCACAATGAGCGGTCGGAAAGCTGTTCTCGTGACAAGCTGGTTCCGATGCGTAGTTGAGCTGTGAGGACGCCTGGAATCTTTTGAAGTGGGAGAGCATGTTGATGTAAAGAAACCTTCGATATTGCAGAAGGACCTCCATATGTCTTGCCACCAAACAGCATGTTTGTATGACAATGGTAGTTGTGGTTCACAAAGGGTAGGGAGAAAAGGTGAAGGGTAACGTTGGTACGGTGCGGCCGAGATTCGAACTCGGTTCGCGAACAATAAGTCAACTGCATAAATACAGCTCAAATGTGGTCCCGGTCCCACAGCACACAATGTTATAAAAGCGTGAGAACAGGAAATGACTACTTTGTGGCGCTGAGGGCGACGTTTAAAAATGCACTATGTGAAACAACGCAAAATCGGGACACGATATAAAAATTCTTCTGTCATCTTTGAGATTGTTACATCGCAAATCTCACAACACGAGCGCGATATAACGCGGAGCGGTGATTCAAGCCGCTAATCAGTAAGACGTATAAAATAGAATAAATGCGAAACGTTGAAAACGCACAATTCGGCGTTAGGTCACGCGTCAGTGAACAACGGTCACGTGTATAGTGACGTCAAAGTAGGCTAAATGCTACAGCCGCCACTTTACAGGATAATTTCCTTTTCGCAATTTTCTAGTGAACAAATTCGTTTTTGTCATATCGTTTATTAAACATAAACTTACACTAATTTATATAACATGTTATTTAGCAATAGCCACATTACCCATCGCATGTTTTACAATTTATAATTTTCACTTAAAAAATCTAAAAATAAATAATGTAAACTTTATAGTTTTTGATCGCAGGTCGGAGGAATCTGATTTTAGGGTCGCAAAAATACATATACCGGTAACGTAATGGAATTACGCCATTTTAACAATAAAAGAAAGCTGTATTCAAGCAATATAAAATTGTGTTGTCGCCTGGCGGTTTGTTAAAATCGTAAATATCCAAGGTAAAACAAATGCTATACAGTAGACTAAGAAATCAGTACATTATATAAAAATCGTACATAGGCCTATTTACAACTTTACATAAAAATCTAGTCTAAAAAAACAGAAAGAGTAACAACTCTCCCATCAGTTGGTAACATTTGGCTGAGAACCAGACGTTCTTTGCGAATTTTTCGATAAACCCTTTCGGACTTTTTTCCAAGCTATTGGTAGCAGGTCGGAATAGATGATCGGATTTAGAGAGCTGTTGATGGGAAGAAGCACAATGGCCGAAAAGGCGTAGGCCTCGCCTTTTATATCGACGTTTGCCATGCTGAGAAAAGTCATGATACAGATGGGCATCCAGCATACGAAATCGGTGGCCACAAGGATCATAATCTTAGTTTTAACGCGGGTGCTCTGAGTCGTATTGTTGTGTGAGGATTGGGGCCGTTTTGAAATCGATTTTCTGTAAATTAGCGCGTACGCGAGCGCCACAAACAAAAGGGAAACAAAGTCGATGGCTATTATAACCAAAGTAAGAGCACTAAGGCGCGAATCAAGTCCGTCTAAAGCGATGTTGTACAAACGCGGCATACACACACTGCTGGAACTGTAGAAGCCGAAATAGCCGCGTAGGGTGGGCGCGACTTCTGGAAAGTTCGTTGAGAGGATGTCGTAGGCGTCGTGCCAATTAGCGTTCAGTGTAATGGTGCGATTGGGCGCCAGGCCCACGATTCGACGCGAAAACCGCCAGAAGCTTTTCCAGTCAACAACGTCGCCTTCAAAGTAGGCGCTCTTTTCGATCAAACCACCGCTGACCATGTGGTTGGCCAGCGGGCGCGCAAAAGGCAGGAGGGCAACGAAAACAGCAGTCGCCCAAATGAGCGCTATCCAGGCCATAGAGGACCGAACCCGGGTAGAGCAGCTAGCTACCGGGCTGTTTACACTGTACAGTCGGTAGGCTGTCAAGCAGACCAGCGTAAAAACGGAGGCCTGGCTTGAAACGACTGTTAGAACCCCGACAAGGTTGCAACCAGCACTTACACGCCAGTTCTTATCCTGGACGCAGTACCGCCCGGAAAACTGCACAGATTTGATGGCAATGGCAAGCAGCGCTATGCCCATGAGAAAATCCGACAGGGCCAGGCTCAAAATTAGCAGCTTGTTGATGACGGCCACAGCCGAGAGCTTTTTCCCGCGTTTTTTCGTCCTAAGCAATCCGGCCCCAATTTTGATTGCGACCCAAGCGTTGCCGAAAAGCGCAAGCATCGCCGTGAGCCACACCAGGCCGCGAAGACCAGGACGCTTTATCATTTCTTCCCGGGACGAGAGGGCCCGTTTCCCGTTATAATTCGGCGGGCACTCATCCGAAAAATCGGAGCAGTCGGTTTTGCCGTCCAGCACCCGTTCCTTGGCTACATAAAGGGGACTGCCGCTCTGACAGTAGAAGTGCGTGTCTTTGCCACAGCCCATCTCGTCACGTTCGTCAAGGCAGTCCGACTTCTTATCGCATTTCTTGTCAAGTGAAATGCTAACGGCGTTCTTGAGACCTATACGAGACAGTTTAAGGATTAAACTGTTCGTTCTGAGAAACAAAAGCAGTTAGCCTGCCCAGGGCCGTGGAGTCGGTTAAAAAAACTAGAATCCGCATTTCACCTAAAAAAATAAAGTCAAGTCCCGACTCTATAGCCAAACAAGTCGACTTCGCCGAGCCGCGAACCTGGTTCAGACTAGGCATTAAAGCCATGTTTTGCCTTTTAACCTAGAGTTTTCTAAATTTAAAGACAAATTTCAGCACGATAGCCAGTTTCGATATATTACCCCTCAGAATAGACCTAATTCGAACCACACCAGAACAAATTGATCTCCAAAAATGGATAAGTGAGCCAATCAGTTGTTAACTATATCGAATGCCACCATTTTCAACCTACTGTATATATAGTTTAATTTTATTCTAATTTGAAAAAAATCCTAAAAAATTAAAGAGTTGTCCAAGGGGCGTACACATTGTTAGCATTCTAAGTGTTTTTTAATATATATTTGTTTAAAAAAAATGATAATGCCATTTACATTTACTTGGCGAAATGCATATTTTATGCCGTAAATTTTACCACCTTGCTGGCTGATTTTCGTTCGAAGCGGTGCGCTTCTCAAGCTATAGTTTATTTCTAATCTAATTTGAAAAAAAATCCTAAAAAATTCCAGTTGTTAAAGCCTTATTTCTGTATATGCACACCTGTGTACCACTGGACCTTCCCGGCGTCGCACTCCAGGCGTCTAGTGCAGTTTGTCTCATCCTCCCCTTCGTCGCATTCCTGTATCCCGTTGCATATCGAGCCACCGAACACGAATCCAGTAGCTCCGCTGCACCTCCGAACCTCGCCCGTGTAAGCTTGCGAGAGGCCGTAGCTCTTCGGCACCACTTCCTGCGATTTCATTTCGAATACGATTTTATTACTTTAAGACTTCTAAATTTTATGGGTGCCCATGAAGCTGTCTTCGGGGACCACGAGCAGGCGCGGGGCTAGGATTTTTTTTTGGGGGGGCTTAAAAATTGTCATATGTGTCGTCACAAAGTTACGTCAAAACGTGACGTCTTAAAGTTATACCCAACTGTGACGTCTTATAGACGTAATCCAAAGAAAACTACAGAGTTCGTTTATTAAGTTGAAGTTTGTGTTTGGAGATGTGTTACTTACAATACAAAAGCTATACTTAGTACAAATGTCATCGATTCTCGTAAAGCAAACAACACCTTTATCGTTTAGGTTTCCAAAACCTCCATTTTCGATGGTACGGTAAAACGCACGACTCCCTTTCAGCAACTCGATGATTTCTTTTTTATAACTAAGATTTTGTCAAAACATTTTTTGAGATTCTAAAAATGTTTGTATTTATGTTAGGTAAACTAAGCAAGTAATACAGTTTGGTGGGCATGATAGCAAAACTGTAAAATTGCCTTTATAACAGTCTACGGCTAGGCCATAAATGCAAAAAAATTCTGCTGTCTCTTAAAAGAGGATGCGGTCATTATACAGTTTTCGCTTTACCTTGATCAAAGGAATGGTGTCGCATACTTGGGGCTTGTTGGTGCAATTTGCGAGGTCACTACACTCGTCCTCGAAGTAAACACACTCCGTAACGCCATCGCATCTGCCAAAGAGAACGAAAAATTTTTACTTGTTAGCAAAACCCGCAGATTGCAATCCTGGCCTCATCCTGATCAGATGGTGTGTGATAATATCGGAACGGAGCCGATACACGATGCGCCTATATATTGTGTTAAAATTTGTACTCGTCTGATAGGTACGTATTAACTATAAAACAGTAATTGCAATAAAAAAACAGAAGTTAAGCAATTTCAAAAAAGTTAAAATAAAATAAAATAGTCGTTGGGGATCTATGACGCAATTGGCATCTTAATAAAGGGATCGTACGTTTTGCTTTACATATGGGGTATCGGTATGATAGGAGTAAAACGTGTTTTTTATTTGCCTTGATTTTAAGTTGACTATATAAGGACAGCAAATAATATCGAACTCGTAGAACTAAACACAGCAAAGGTCGACCATTGGTCATTTCATGTAGTTCTAAATTCATTCTATTGCAACCGTTTTTTTAACTCGGGAAAAGCGAGATTGTATCGGCTCAACGAGTTAACAAAAATAACCAAATATTAAGTACATTTAAGAAGAAATTAGCGTCCTGGCTAAGGAAAATTGCACAATAAATGAGTAACTCTTTTAAAATTTACGACTTGAGTTGGAAAAAAAGAACTTGACTTGAACTTTAATTATTTTGCGGTTGATTCGACTAACAATTTTAACATCATTGCTCAACTTACGGAACTGCGAATTCCGGCATGCTCAGATTGCGAAAGTTCTCCAAGTCGAGCAGCTTGACCAAGGTCAGGACCTCGGTGGGCAAGGGGCGGCACCGGAAGCTCTTGGCGCCCTTGGGTTCCGGAACAGGCGCCGGGTGCTGACAATACATCTCGTCGAGGCGCGACGCGGGGCAGTCGCTCCGGCCGTCGCAAACCTTTTCAGCGGGAATACAAGGCCCCGTTTTCCCGCAGAGAAAATGGCCGCGCCGGCATCGGTCGCAAGCAACCCCGCCGTCGCCGTAACACACAGCGGCGCATAGACGCGAAACACCGCCGCTGTTAAGCCCTGATTGACAGAGGCACTCGTCCGACAAGTCAGCGCAGTCGAACACGCCGTCGCAGCGCTGTCGTGGGGAAATGATCGCTCCTTTCCCGCCGAAATCGAGGCAGCGAGCGCACGCGAAGCCGCCATCTTTGAAATCGAAACATAGGTCAGAGCGGTCATCGCAGAGCGGGTATTGGTCAGTTAAGGTCCACTGTGGGATCACGCACTGGCGCGGCGCCGCTCCAAGGTTAAAGAGCTTCCGCGGACATTTGAATCCCACTTGGTCCTGTATGTCCTCGCCGTTACCAGGGCAGTCGGTGTAGGCGTCGCAGGCGTAGGTGCCGTGTATACAGATTTGCGGGTTACGCGGACAGCGCTGCATTGCCGGCGCCGCGCACCGCTCAATTTCATCACTGCAGTCGCCGCAGTGGTCCACGCCGTCGCAGAGGAGAGACTGTGGTAAGCAGCGGCGCCCGTTTCCGCAGAGGTGCTCGCCACTTAAGCACTCCAGCACTTTTGTAGCTTCGTCGCTTCCGTCGGTGCAGTCCAGCACCCCGTTACCGCGCCAGGACCGCGGCACACAGCGCCCGCTCTTGCAGCGGAATTCGGCTTCTTGGTTGCAGTGTTCCAGCGCTTTGATCTCGTCCGAAGCGTCCCGGCAGTCCGGGTACCCGTCCATGACTCTGTACCTGACAAAATAACGCCTCGATTTCAAAAACTCACTGAGAGCAAGCGAGCACAACTATCTCATTAGTGATTAAATAAACATATTATTTTCGGAAAAAGTAACTGCTATTGTAGTGCAGTTTGTTTGTAACTCAATCTTGTGCTTGCATGGGTCGCAAGATTATACCAAATTTTTTTTTTCTCAAAATGGGTCGCCTTAAAAACGTGTTGGGAACCATTGGGTTAGAATACTTAAATCCAAACTTTTTACGTTATTTTCTTATATGTTGTTCGCCAACAAAAAGTTAGGTAAATAGGATTGGCGTCAAATCTTCGCTGTTATACTTATGCATTACATTTGGGTCGCTGCAAAAAAGGCTGCAAAACACTGCTTTTAACTCTATAATTTGCGGCAATACTATAAAACAGTGTTTCCCATGTAGTCACTTCTTTTAAACCATATGGTGCCAAAAATCGCTCAGATTATGTATAGTTGGGCTCACATTATGTATATATTGTAAGCCAGTCATCTATAACTAATCCAGGACCAGAAATACCCGACTACACGAGCCGTCTGTTAGTGGCATGTGAAGTTAAAAGCGTATAAAGTTTCGTTCCCAATGTTATTTGACTAACTTTGCAATGCTTCAAAATTTAATTGTTAACCTATTCTGTGGCTTTTGTTTTCTCTCTATTTCGAATTGAATATTATATATACATTTATATATATATATCGTATTAATCGCTGTTCTATATTGCGTTTGTTTTTCAGATCGAAAAAAAAAACAAGAATTAAGGTGGCACTGTTAAGCGACGAATTGTAAACTTGAAACTGATGAAGCACGGCTGTGCAAAAGCTTGTCACGATTTTAATTTTAAATGGTCGTTAAACACTGCCGCCCGATTTCCAACTTTAGAACTACAAAAATACGGCTATCAACAAAGAAAAACAAGCAGTATCAGACATCCCTATACCTTGCAATGCATCTTTGATCCGCTTCGCAACGAAACTCGGTCTCATTCCTACATCGTAAGCTGGTGGCTTCATCAACTCCACCAGCGCAATCTTGATGCCCGTCGTTCACCCATTCCCTCGAAATACACTGCCCCAACAACGGCCTAGCACTCCTAAGGCCGGTGGTGGCGCAGCTGAATTCGTTGTCAAGGCAATCTGCAAGGAAGCCTTGCTCGTCGGAGCGGTCGTCCGGCACCAGCATGGTGGCGCAGTCATCCTGCCCGTTCATCACCATCCAACGCGGAATACACTTCAGGCTTTTGGTGCACGTAAATTCTGCGTTAATTTCAAATTTGTGTTTACTCTCTATAGTCCAGGTTTGGCTCACTAATCGGTAAGTGTAGAGTTGCTGCTGTGATTCTTTTGGATAATATAGAAATATATGGAGTGCGGGCTATGACAATTAAGTGGTTCTTAAATTGTTTTTAATTCCTGTTTTTCTTATAATTTTTTTGGTTCGCGTTCACCAAGGAAGGCATGCATTTTTGAGAGGTGACGTCATAACAACTAGACTTGCTGTTTTTCATTTTCACTTTTGAGCAAATATAAAAAAAATTGAGACTAAATTCTTTCAAGGAGAGGTCAAAGCGCATTTTTAAATAAATTATTTTCCCTTGAAAAACACATTAAATTTTCAATTATACACGAAGGTTTTAATTAGGCCTTATAGGACTTTCAAAAGTAGTCCCCAAGGGGTTGACGAACCTCAGTTTAAGAACTCCTGATTTTGAACGAAATGAATGGTATTAAAGTCATTCATGTTGTACTAAAAATCAGTTATTGTCATCATTTTTCTGTAAAAGGCAAAGTACTGGTAGGCTATATTTTGTAAACCAATTTATTAAAAACCATAGTTTGCTGAGTATTCACCCAATGTTCACCTGTGTTGGCGCGGCAAGGAAGGATTATCCCCTCGTATTCGATACAACTTTTGTTTCCGTTTAGCAAGTGCCTTGGAATACAACGACCGGTAACTCGACAACGAAACTCGTCGTCCGTGCAATTCAAGGGACCTGGAGGAAAATTGAATTGAGTTCTTACTTCACATAATGTACAGTTAAATTGGGTAAATCTTGGGTGCGATAATATAGGGATTGATATGATACAAAAGTAGCCTAATTTGTGCTTTAAAATAAAGGTCCTCGATTAGTGATTTATAGTTATTTTTTAATAGTATTTTAACACTGCTAATTTATTTAGCATAAGCAAACGCTAATCCTGTGTTAAGCGCAAACGCAGCTTTAGACTTATACCATAAAAAACATTCCTTTCCAAGTTTTAAACTTGACCATAGAAATAATGTCAAAATATGCGAACTAGGCTATCTGGCATCCCTAGTTTCATCCCATCTTTTTTTAACTAACCACATGTTTAAGTGAAACGTCTGCGAATCGCTACGAAGTCAAATCTAGGCAATTAGTGTTAGGCATTTTGACCGGTTCAAGATTACAGCTTATAATAAAGCAGAACAATTTCGACAAGCTATTCATGCATAGCAATACTCTCAAGCAGTATCTTACTTATTTGTTCGTCAGCCTTGTTTGAACAATCCATGTAAAGATTACGGACCCGCCATCTTTCAATGCACTTGCCGCTACCTGGACATCTGAAGAAGCCGTCGACAGCCCTACAAGCCGCCAGCAAATCCTTCGCGTTTCTCGCCGAGGCTGCTATTCGTAGTCAAAGTTTTAACTTGATCATATATAGCCACTGATTGTGATAGGTTTGTTTAGGCTTTAATATTAGTAGTTCACACTTGAATTTAAATAACAAAAATAAGATAAATATTTAATACTTAAGTGCGTCAGCGTACTTTCAAAGACGTATACAACAAGTTCGCAACTTACATGGTTGAAAAACGACCACAACCAATTTGAGCAGTGTTAAGACGGTTGTAAATCTCACAAACATCGCAGCTGCTTTGAATCCGCAGAATGAAAGTCGCCAGAAAAAAACAAACAATTTGTTTTTAGCTGAGTTGCTTTCCAAACAACGTTTCTTTACTCTCTCGTATTTGTACTGATGTCCCCTGACTTCTTAATTGTCATATGTTCATTTATTACAAGATCTAAGCCTACTAATTATGTTTTTCTTTCACTGACTATAAATGTCAAAAAATGTCAATTGGGCCAAAATGTAACTTAAGCGATTCAAAATACTGCACGGGTTTTCGTGTTTTGATGCATTTTCGGGTCAAGGCGGCATGCGATGACCCATTGAACACAATGCAAAACTTTGATGGCACGTGGCATCTGACCAAATAACTGAGTCACTATATGTAGAGTTATTTCCCTGTTTTTTTATTTTGTTTCGACAAGGATGTTTTTAGTTACATATGAAGCTAAAATATACGTAACAATTAATGATCCAGTGATAGAAATATACTGGACGAGGTCGTGCCCCAAACCTATGATTTCCTCTTTATAGTTGCATATTTGTGCAAAAGTCTAGATTTTTTTAATGTTGTATGCTTTATGATATTTATGACGTAGCGGTAACTTTGTGATGTCATCCCTGAAGATTTTATGAGTTCCCGAAATGATTTTTTTCATCGTTCCGGTTAGAAACTTATTCTACTTTCACCCCTGATTTAGGGGGTCAATCAATAAAGCAATGCTTCCTAAACCATGGAGGTATTTTTATCATCGCCTCCAACAGCAAAGGTATTTCAAGCGTGGGGCCAGGCGGCTCCATGTTTTTAAGATAAACGAGAAGCCCATTTCCTTAACTGTAAAATATACTTTTTGTACTTAAAACTAGCTTCGAAACTTGTGTTTCATTTTTTGAGTTTTATTAATTAAAAGACTTGTTTTTAAAGGATGACGTGGTATTCTGCGTTACGAAAGGTATAGGAGGGCAAAACGGTTTGCATTCGTAGCTCGCAAGTCGCCACAAGTATCGTATTTTGCTTCATCATATTAGTCTATAGAGTTAAAAAAGCAAAACAATCCAATGCCAAGTGTCGGTTTAGTTTGCTAAGCAGTGGAGTTTTAGCCGCTCCCCAAAAAACAGTAACTCGTCAGTGCACGCCAAGCCTTCATTAAGCAAAGCAGTCATTCTGGTGGTGTTGGCGTAGTTTCGACTAAGACGCGGGCAAGTTTTAATTTAGGATCAGGGGAATTCTGTCAAACAGTTGGCTCTATTTTGGCTTTGGTTGTACACTTCATGGGCTATAATGACCTAAAGCGGGACTAAATTTAAACGAGTTCAAATTTCTAGAAGCGCTACACTTAGGCTATTGGACAAGGGAATTCAGACATTTTTACAAGGGGCGAGGGAATTCTGACCTTTTTTTATTTTTTTTTAAAAGATATGGAAAACTTTAGACATTACGTCACAAATTTACTTGTTAAACCAATAAAGAATTGAAACGGCTTAGGTTTTTTGGTTGATCTCTAAACATAGCCTACAGGTTACGCAATGTTATTTAAAAACAGTAACTAATTGCTGCAGGCCGTAAAACACGTCATGGTGTGTTTTTAGAAAATTTGCTAATTTCTACAATTTTGCTGTGGACAAGCTGCTAGTTTTTTGAAATAGATTTCGGGTATTTAGACCATTAGATTGGCAATTTTTCGACGAGCAGTGTAAATCAATGGCGTTTATTAAATTCTACAATATCAGGCTGAGCTGGTAAACGTAAAAATCACGAAATAGAGAGGAGTGGAGAAAAGAAAGATGAGCGCGCGAATTAAACCGAATATCAAAATAAAGGAATCAAACAAACATCAACATCAACAACAACAAGAATAATAATAACGCCAACAATATGGTAAACAGTAATAATAATAATAATATAGAAAGACAGGCGCTTTTAAAGTGCAACTGGATGAGAGATGGAACTAGGCACGAAAGATAATTTGCCTTGGTGCTGATTTTTTTGCGGCAGCAAGCTTTTTCTTTCTCTCGGTGTTTGTTCCGCTTTGGGAAGAGAGCAGCAACTTTTTGTTCGCTAACGGCGACCACTGGTTGGGCGGCGAAATACCTTTTCCAGAAATTGTAAATATCTTATAAAGCCTACTTTAATTTTAGATGAATATTTATTTTTTTAATATATTTATTTTTCCTTTAATTTAAAATAGGACTAAAAAGATTAATACAAAATTTTATATCCATAACGCCATCTCCATTTTTATCCGGATATTACCATAATACCCAAAATTATCTAAAACAGAGGTTCTTAACCTTTTTCCTTGCTGCACCCCTTTCAAATCACCAACCAATTTTCGCACCCCCTTCTAGAATTGCTTAAATAACAAAACCTACGTAATTTTATTCAATTGATAACACAGTACAAGTAATTGATAACACAGTAACACAATACCAACATTCTGTGTCTAAATCAGCATCCCCGCACCCCCGTGGAACAGTTAGCAGCCCTGGTTAGGAAACCCTGATCTAAACAGTTGGAAAAATGGCGCTTTTGCAGTTGAAAGTTAGGTTTTTCTTACCTTTACATAGACAGCGGGGTTCTTGTTCAGAAGATACCGGCTTTTTTGCCTCCCTTTTTCTTCTGTTTCTTGGCTTGCTTATCAGCAGCCTTCCGTTCCTTCTCGAACCTTGCCCGAAGATCCTTAACGCGTCGCTTCATCAGATTTTTGTCGCTTTTCTCGCTGATTCCCATTTCCTGGTACGACCAAAAACATTTTTTTCAGTCGAACACGCCGTCGCAGCGCTGTCGTGGGGAAATGATCGCTCCTTTCCCGCCGAAATCGAGGCAGCGAGCGCACGCGAAGCCGCCATCTTTGAAATCGAAACATAGGTCAGAGCGGTCATCGCAGAGCGGGTATTGGTCAGTTAAGGTCCACTGTGGGATCACGCACTGGCGCGGCGCCGCTCCAAGGTTAAAGAGCTTCCGCGGACATTTGAATCCCACTTGGTCCTGTATGTCCTCGCCGTTACCAGGGCAGTCGGTGTAGGCGTCGCAGGCGTAGGTGCCGTGTATACAGATTTGCGGGTTACGCGGACAGCGCTGCATTGCCGGCGCCGCGCACCGCTCAATTTCATCACTGCAGTCGCCGCAGTGGTCCACGCCGTCGCAGAGGAGAGACTGTGGTAAGCAGCGGCGCCCGTTTCCGCAGAGGTGCTCGCCACTTAAGCACTCCAGCACTTTTGTAGCTTCGTCGCTTCCGTCGGTGCAGTCCAGCACCCCGTTACCGCGCCAGGACCGCGGCACACAGCGCCCGCTCTTGCAGCGGAATTCGGCTTCTTGGTTGCAGTGTTCCAGCGCTTTGATCTCGTCCGAAGCGTCCCGGCAGTCCGGGTACCCGTCCATGACTCTGTACCTGACAAAATAACGCCTCGATTTCAAAAACTCACTGAGAGCAAGCGAGCACAACTATCTCATTAGTGATTAAATAAACATATTATTTTCGGAAAAAGTAACTGCTATTGTAGTGCAGTTTGTTTGTAACTCAATCTTGTGCTTGCATGGGTCGCAAGATTATACCAAATTTTTTTTTTTTCTCAAAATGGGTCGCCTTAAAAACGTGTTGGGAACCATTGGGTTAGAATACTTAAATCCAAACTTTTTACGTTATTTTCTTATATGTTGTTCGCCAACAAAAAGTTAGGTAAATAGGATTGGCGTCAAATCTTCGCTGTTATACTTATGCATTACATTTGGGTCGCTGCAAAAAAGGCTGCAAAACACTGCTTTTAACTCTATAATTTGCGGCAATACTATAAAACAGTGTTTCCCATGTAGTCACTTCTTTTAAACCATATGGTGCCAAAAATCGCTCAGATTATGTATAGTTGGGCTCACATTATGTATATATTGTAAGCCAGTCATCTATAACTAATCCAGGACCAGAAATACCCGACTACACGAGCCGTCTGTTAGTGGCATGTGAAGTTAAAAGCGTATAAAGTTTCGTTCCCAATGTTATTTGACTAACTTTGCAATGCTTCAAAATTTAATTGTTAACCTATTCTGTGGCTTTTGTTTTCTCTCTATTTCGAATTGAATATTATATATACATTTATATATATATATCGTATTAATCGCTGTTCTATATTGCGTTTGTTTTTCAGATCGAAAAAAAAAACAAGAATTAAGGTGGCACTGTTAAGCGACGAATTGTAAACTTGAAACTGATGAAGCACGGCTGTGCAAAAGCTTGTCACGATTTTAATTTTAAATGGTCGTTAAACACTGCCGCCCGATTTCCAACTTTAGAACTACAAAAATACGGCTATCAACAAAGAAAAACAAGCAGTCATCCTATCGGACATCCCTATACCTTGCAATGCATCTTTGATCCGCTTCGCAACGAAACTCGGTCTCATTCCTACATCGTAAGCTGGTGGCTTCATCAACTCCACCAGCGCAATCTTGATGCCCGTCGTTCACCCATTCCCTCGAAATACACTGCCCCAACAACGGCCTAGCACTCCTAAGGCCGGTGGTGGCGCAGCTGAATTCGTTGTCAAGGCAATCTGCAAGGAAGCCTTGCTCGTCGGAGCGGTCGTCCGGCACCAGCATGGTGGCGCAGTCATCCTGCCCGTTCATCACCATCCAACGCGGAATACACTTCAGGCTTTTGGTGCACGTAAATTCTGCGTTAATTTCAAATTTGTGTTTACTCTCTATAGTCCAGGTTTGGCTCACTAATCGGTAAGTGTAGAGTTGCTGCTGTGATTCTTTTGGATAATATAGAAATATATGGAGTGCGGGCTATGACAATTAAGTGGTTCTTAAATTGTTTTTAATTCCTGTTTTTCTTATAATTTTTTTGGTTCGCGTTCACCAAGGAAGGCATGCATTTTTGAGAGGTGACGTCATAACAACTAGACTTGCTGTTTTTCATTTTCACTTTTGAGCAAATATAAAAAAAATTGAGACTAAATTCTTTCAAGGAGAGGTCAAAGCGCATTTTTAAATAAATTATTTTCCCTTGAAAAACACATTAAATTTTCAATTATACACGAAGGTTTTAATTAGGCCTTATAGGACTTTCAAAAGTAGTCCCCAAGGGGTTGACGAACCTCAGTTTAAGAACTCCTGATTTTGAACGAAATGAATGGTATTAAAGTCATTCATGTTGTACTAAAAATCAGTTATTGTCATCATTTTTCTGTAAAAGGCAAAGTACTGGTAGGCTATATTTTGTAAACCAATTTATTAAAAACCATAGTTTGCTGAGTATTCACCCAATGTTCACCTGTGTTGGCGCGGCAAGGAAGGATTATCCCCTCGTATTCGATACAACTTTTGTTTCCGTTTAGCAAGTGCCTTGGAATACAACGACCGGTAACTCGACAACGAAACTCGTCGTCCGTGCAATTCAAGGGACCTGGAGGAAAATTGAATTGAGTTCTTACTTCACATAATGTACAGTTAAATTGGGTAAATCTTGGGTGCGATAACATAGGGATTGATATGATACAAAAGTAGCCTAATTTGTGCTTTAAAATAAAGGTCCTCGATTAGTGATTTATAGTTATTTTTTAATAGTATTTTAGCACTGCTAATTTATTTAGCATAAGCAAACGCTAATCCTGTGTTAAGCGCAAACGCAGCTTTAGACTTATACCATAAAAAACATTCCTTTCCAAGTTTTAAACTTGACCATAGAAATAATGTCAAAATATGCGAACTAGGCTATCTGGCATCCCTAGTTTCATCCCATCTTTTTTTAACTAACCACATGTTTAAGTGAAACGTCTGCGAATCGCTACGAAGTCAAATCTAGGCAATTAGTGTTAGGCATTTTGACCGGTTCAAGATTACAGCTTATAATAAAGCAGAACAATTTCGACAAGCTATTCATGCATAGCAATACTCTCAAGCAGTATCTTACTTATTTGTTCGTCAGCCTTGTTTGAACAATCCATTTAAAGATTACGGACCCGCCATCTTTCAATGCACTTGCCGCTACCTGGACATCTGAAGAAGCCGTCGACAGCCCTACAAGCCGCCAGCAAATCCTTCGCGTTTCTCGCCGAGGCTGCTATTCGTAGTCAAAGTTTTAACTTGATCATATATAGCCACTGATTGTGATAGGTTTGTTTAGGCTTTAATATTAGTAGTTCACACTTGAATTTAAATAACAAAAATAAGATAAATATTTAATACTCAAGTGCGTCAGCGTACTTTCAAAGACGTATACAACAAGTTCGCAACTTACATGGTTGAAAAACGACCACAACCAATTTGAGCAGTGTTAAGACGGTTGTAAATCTCACAAACATCGCAGCTGCTTTGAATCCGCAGAATGAAGTCGCCAGAAAAAAACAAACAATTTGTTTTTAGCTGAGTTGCTTTCCAAACAACGTTTCTTTACTCTCTCGTATTTGTACTGATTTCCCCTGACTTCTTAATTGTCATATGTTCATTTATCATAAGACCTAAGCCTACTAATTATGTTTTTCTTTCACTGACTATAAATGTCTAAAAATGTCAATTGGGCCAAAATGTAACTTAAGCGATTCAAAATACTGCACGGGTTTTCGTGTTTTGATGCATTTTCGGGTCAAGGCGGCATGCGATGACCCATTGAACACAATGCAAAACTTCAATGGCACATGGCATCTGACCAAATAACTGAGTCACTATATGTAGAGTTATTTCCCTGTTTTTTTAGTTTGTTTCGACAAGGATGGTTTTAGTTACATATAAAGCTAAAATACTCGTAACAATTAATCATCCAGTGATAAAAATATACTGGACGAGGTCGTGCCCCAAACCTATGATATCCTCTTTATAGTTGCATATTTGTGCAAAAGTCTAGATTTTTTAATGTTGTATGCTTAATGATATTTATGACGTAGCGGTAACTTTGTGATGTCATCCCTGAAGATTCTAAGAGTTCCCGAAATGATTTTTTTCATCGTTTCGGTTAGAAACTTATTCTACTTTCACCCCTGATTTAGGGGGTCAATGAATAAAGCAATGCTTCCTAAACCATGGAGGTATTTTTATCATCGCCTCCAACAGCAAAGGTATTTCAAGCGTGGGGCCAGGCGACTCCATGTTTTTAAGATAAACGAGAAGCCCATTTTCCTATTTTGTTTCAATCTTGTAATTGTGCTAACTGTAAAATATACTTTTTGTACTCAAAACTAGCTTCGAAACTTGTGTTTTATTTTTTGAGTTTTATTAATTAAAGGACTTGTTTTTAAAGGATGACGTGGTATTCTGCCTTACGAAAGGTATAGGAAGGCAAAACGGTTGTATTTGTAGCTCGCAAGTCGCCACAAGTATCGTATTTTGCTTCATCATATTAGTCTATAGAGTTAAAAAAGCAAAACAATCCAATGCCAAGTGTCGGTTTAGTTTGCTAAGCAGTGGAGTTTTAGCCGCTCCCCAAAAAACAGTAACTCGTCAGTGCACAACAAGCCTTCATTAAGCAAAGCAGTCATTCTGGTGGTGTTGGCGTAGTTTCGACTAAGACGCGGGCAAGTTTTAATTTAGGATCAGGGGAATTCTGTCCAACAGTTGGCTCTATTTTGGCTTTGGTTGTACACTTCATGGGCTATAATGACCTAAAGCGTAGAAGCGCTACACTTAGGCTATTGGACAAGGGAATTCAGACCTTTTTACAAGGTGCGAGGAAATTCTGACCTTTTTTTATTTTTTTTAAAAGATATGGAAAACTTTAGACATTACGTCACAAATTTACTTGTTAAACCAATAAGAATTGAAACGGCCCATTTTTTTTGGTTGATCTCTAAACATAGCCTACAGGTTACGCATTGTTATTTAAAAACAGTAACTAACTGCTGCAGGCCGTAAAACACGTCATGCTGTGTTTTTAGAAAATTTGCTAATTTCTACAATTTTTCGGTGGACAAGCTGCTAGTTTTTTTAAATAGATTTCGGGTATTTAGACCATTAGATTGTCAATTTTTCGACGAGCAGTGTAAATCAATGGCGTTTATTAAATTCTACAATATCAGGCTGAGCTGGTAAACGTAAAAATCACGAAATAGAGAGGAGTGGGGAAAAGAAAGATGAGCGCGCGAATTAAACCGAATATCAAAATAAAGGAATCAAACAAACATCAACATCAACAACAACAAGAATAATAATAACGCCAACAATATGGTAAACAGTAATAATAATAATAATATAGAAAGACAGGCGCTTTTAAAGTGCAACTGGATGAGAGATGGAACTAGGCACGAAAGATAATTTGCCTTGGTGCTGATTTTTTTGCGGCAGCAAGTTTTTTCTTTCTCTCGGTGTTTGTTCCGCTTTGGGAAGAGAGCAGCAACTTTTTGTTCGCTAACGGCGACCACTGGTTGGGCGGCGAAATACCTTTTCCAGAAATTGTAAATATCTTATAAAGCCTACTTTAATTTTAGATGAATATTTATGTTTTAATATATTTATTTTGCCTTCAATTTACAATAGGACTAAAAAGATTAATACAAAATTTCATATCCATAACGCCATCTCCATTTTATCCGGATATTTCAGAAATCCTACAATATTAAGAATCTTTAAGAGTCTATTACCATAATACCCAAAATTATCTAAAACAGAGGTTCTTAACCTGTTTCCTTGCTGCACCCCTTTCAAATCACCAACCAATTTTCGCACCCCCTTCTAGAATTGCTTAAATAACAAAACCTATGTAATTTTATTCAATTGATAACACAGTAAAAGTAATTGATAACACAGTAACACAATACCAACATGGGAGTTAGAAGTTGCAGTAATATATTTTCTGTGTCTAATTCAGCATCCCCGCACCCCCGTGGAACAGTTAGCAGCCCTGGTTAGGAAACCCTGATCTAAACAGTTGGAAAAATGGCGCTTTTGCAGTTAAAAGTTAGGTTTTTCTTACCTTTACATAGACAGCGGGGTCTTGTTCAGAAGATACCGGCTTTTTTGCCTCCCTTTTTCTTCTGTTTCTTGGCTTGCTTATCAGCAGCCTTCCGTTCCTTCTCGAACCTTGCCCGAAGATCCTTAACGCGTCGCTTCATCAAGTTTTTGTCGCTTTTCTCGCTGATTCCCATTTCCTGGTACGACCAAAAACATTTTTTAGGCTTTTTAGGTTTATTGTGTGCTCGAAAAACGTTTTTTCCTTTAATAATTCAGCTTCTGACTGTGACATCGTATGACCAGGAGTCCCATTCATGTTAGTTTGGACAAAAAAATTATAACGGCGGAACTCAATAGCAACTTGCCTATATTTTAAGACACCTATACTTAACTTAACAAGGAATTTAAAAGCTGAAAAGTCTAAAAATAGACTTAAAGTGCCAAAGTTTGACTAAATACGCAGCCTATGACATTTAAACCTGTCTTGTTAATTGGCTAAGGACTCGCAACGTTTTTCCTACTTGCAACAGGGTAGTTTTACTAATCGGAGGTAAAAAAGTAGGCTTGTTGTTGTAGCATTGGCAATCGGCAAAACTAAAACAGCAAAAATAAAACTATTTCTCAAAAGAGACATTGTAGTGTTGACAAAATCTTTTGGCTGATTTCAACTTCATAAAGTTTTTTGAAAAATGTCTTAAAACTTTATTTTTACACGTCAGTTATGTCAGACATTGGGGTCTTTAAGAGCAACCAACCGAAATCGTTCAATTATTTAAGGATTTAGGGTAAAAAACGGCAAACCAGAAAAACACCCGGCTTGCAGTGAGGTTCGAACTCATGACCCTCTGTCCAAACCGGTCGCTCCACCTACCAACTGAGCTACACAGGTTTAGAGGGGAGCAAGTCGATAAACAACAATAACATCATTGCTTGATGAATCTACACTAGGGATCAGGAAAAGGTTATGTTACGGTATATTTGACATGCCTTGCCAGGAAAAGTTTCAAAAGGGCCAGATCACGATATACGGACAAACATCGGTTTCATCAAGCTAAAAAATACATCGGATATTTACCTTCAGTTTATCGTTATCGATGTTCATCAGTCGAGCTCCGTCGATCTTGTGTGTGACGCACAGCGCCGAGTAGTGGCCGAGATCGGCCGAGCGTAACCAGGCTGCTACGTCATCACAAGACCACGTGGGCAGAAGGAGCACGTGACCGGTGTCGGGTTGGGGGGTTACCCTCCTGTTGGCCTCCACCGAGCCCTGAGTGTTATGAAAATATTTGCTAGGATTTGGAAAAGAGGTTTTTTCGTAAAGTGTTGGTCAAAGCTAATGGGGGCTGAGCTTTTCTAAAAAACACTTGTGGGGTTTAACTGGTGAAGTCGCGAGTGTCTCAGCGTCATATTTCTTGTCGTATATAATTTTGTGTTTGCTGTTCTCAAAAATGCGAACGACAGAAAAGGTTTACTTGGGTACACTATGCACGGATCTGTAATGTAGCTTGATAATAAATTGCAAAGGCAAAAAGGTCGTTAATGTTAACTGAAGATGATACAAGTTCGTATCGAAACGTCTTAATCAAGATGATGTCGATCTACTCGACCTTTTTGGCTTTGCGATTTATTATCAAGAAAAGGTTTAGCTACGTAAATATAATAACTAAACCTTTTTCTGTTAAACAAAACAAAATGCTCAAATCCTTAATGCAAAACGCAATATCCAAGTCAATTGCACGGAATTAATTTTAGGAAATGTGTGACAAAGTAGGCAACAACAACTGCTCTGTTTATCTAAACAGTCAAAATTATAATATTTTTTTTAAACACGGGACATTATGGTCAACAATGTATTAAATAAAAAAATTTCAGTTTACACTTAACCTAGCAACCACTATACTTTACATATTGTTTTAACCAAAACGCAGATACCTGAAAATTAAAAAAACAAAATAACGTGCATCATCTGCCGTTCAGCGCTAGGGTGTCGAATATTATTACAAAATAATTTGTTGCATAACAAATTAAGAAACGTACTTCTCGTTAAAATCGCCCAAAATAGTGAATAATTAAATATCCTTCGGCAAGACATAGCTTTGGGTAATAAATACAATATTGATACCAAAATCAGTTTTTGTAAATCAGTTTTTGTAAATCAAGTTTGTCAATCAAGAACACTTCAAATCAAGAACAAGGTACAACAGTAAATTTAAGTTAAAAATGCGAGTTTTGATTTTGACAATATTAACACAAACGAAACCGATGTTTGGCAACTAAACGCAAGCAAATAAACAAACGTATGTCAAAGCGAGAAAGTGATTAAAACAACCCGGGGAAAAATACACCGGGTATTAACGAAAAATGTTAGACGGCTTGTTTAAAGTAGCAAAAACACGGCACAACACAACACAAGACCTGGTTAACCGATTGATGTTAAACACAATTGTTGGCAACACACGCTGGATAAAAGTATAGTTATTTTGGAAAAGTGCAAAGCGGTTTACTGTCTTTTCTTCTAGTGAAACAAAAGAACCATTTTCCAAGCATTTTTTTACATTTTTAAACAAGCTTTGAGCAAAGTTGGGAGCCCGTTTTTTCACCTTGATCATAGATTTTCTTCAAGGTAAAAAACGAAAGTCCATTGCTTTAAACGTGGCACGGAACATGGAAACCGGCTTATACTCTTTCGTCCGTTAATACATTAGATAAATTATGTTTCGCAAACCGCAAAAAAATGTCATGCTGCATGCATCAGTGCACAATCGTGCGTCAAAACACTTATGGAAAAGGACTTCGTGTGGTGACACGACCGCGAACGGACTACGTGAAGTAGTTCATTGGTTTGTGGAAAAATTTAGCCAACAGATGTGTTCGGGCTGACAACGTGTTAGCATCGAAGAATTTAAGCATTAAAGGCTTACAGTTTACGGTTGCATTATTTTGACGTTTGATGCTCATAAGAGCATCAGCGATTTTCAGATATGGTTTTTAACAGAAGCTGTATAGATAATTTTTTGTGTTCGCGCTTGTATTTATAAGTTTGTGACCCAAAAAATCGGTTTCCACAGGTATTAAAGTTCTATTTTCTATTAAACATAAGTTCTCATAAAGTTCCCACTTAATACTGTAATATTATCTTTTGGTTTAGTTAATGGCTAATATTTTAGGTGTAAAACGATTTTGACTGGATTTAAAAAGTCAAAGCATAAAAATGCCGTCGCTGCCAGGCATAGTATACTAAAAAAAGCTCTACCGGCACTTATTTATTTTCTTCTGTGTTTCAGCTACCTATACAGGATGCCATCGTCACTGCACAGGTTCTCCAAACATTGGAGAAAAAAAATAAGTACCGTTAGAGCTTCCTCTTTTTAGCCAGGCCAAGTATATTCTAATGATAAATGGTTAACAAATATTTTGAAATTAAATCTTTTTTTTTGAGGAATAAAGGGTTCGCGGTCGTGATCACGTGACACACCGATCCAACACTGTCGCCATGGCAACAGAAACGGGCGTGTGTGTGTGTTGCCATGGGTTACCGCGACGCTCACCTCCGAAGAAATGGTGGAGGCCGCCGACTGGGGTCTCGAGGCTCCCCTGGGATGGGGGGCTCCTGCACCCCCATCGTTTGTGACGTCACTATTGGCGGGGTCGTCGGTCGACTCCTTTTGATTGACGGGCGGGCAATGACGTCACGATGAAGAGACAAACAACATGCACGTGTTAGAAGGGTTATTCATGCGCTTCATGCGAGAACGTACAAGTAGGTGGGATAATATTTTTGTCATGTTTTTTCTTACTATTTATTTAAACGTTCTACCCATTAATAAAAAATATTTAAGTTTTGTATTTGTTTCGCAAAATTGAGTAGAAGTTAAAGCATCGTTTACTGGTTTAGTTAACTTTCCATCTTATACCTTAGACAGGCAAACGGACCAAAAAACATCATTCAAGTAGTTTGGCATTTTTAGCTTCGATTTTAATTTTTGTAATTATATTTCTACTTTGTGATTCGAGCATGGATAAACATAAAACGACACTGAAAACAAAAACCTTATAAGTCGCGTTAAAATTTGCCGTCTTCCTTTACTTGCGATATAATTTAATGTGCGAGATAAACGAAAAGACCACCCAACTATAGTTTAACATGTTTAACCTTTGACCGCTAACAAATAATAAAAATTTTTAAACATATTTTGGCGTCGTGAACGAACATGGGTCAACCGAAAACGTATGAAAAAAAGTAAAATGTAATAAAAAAATCGCACAGAATTTCATTTAAATCCCCAAGCTCAAATGAATCCCTTTACTTTGGATCATAATATAGTCGGATGTTGAAAATGAATAAAGATATTTTCGACATGTTCGAAAAGCTATTTACTGCTGAATGGGACTAAATCCCTTGGCCGATATGGGATATTGCTTTTAAAATACTAGTACGACCCTCGTAACTAATAATCCCAGCACGACACCAGAATAGCAAACTCATCTCTTTATATAAGGTTATTGTTAAGAGGAGAAGGTTAATAGGTTTTCAAACACACTCACGGCACAGCTCATAACAGCTAACAACAACGCGTTACAATGTAGAGTTAGCTCCACCAGGCAAGATATCAATAGACGGAAATCGCTTTTCTGGTGTAAACGAAGTATAAAACGACGTTTGGCAGCAGATACCAGCTGACCTGATGAGACCAGCTGGTATCTGCTACCGAAACGTCGGTTTATACTTCGTTTACAACAGAAGAGCGATTTTCATCTATTGCCGCGTTACAATGCTCAATACATAAAACGAGGAGGGGTGCAATTGTAAGGTGTGTCTGTATGTTCAGGGGGCAACATTTACTCACGTTCAGGGCGCGTCTCATGCGCAGCCGTAGGGAGGGGGAGTCGTTTTTGAGGGGGAGGGGGCTCGAAGCGTCATCACGGTCGGTTGCGGTGTCGGTGAATTCCCCAGTTTGCTTGGCGGGCGAACGACTGCGAATCAAAACAAGGTTTATAATGAAAAGAACACTTTCTACCAAACGGCACACTTTTTACCAAACAGCAATCGGCACACCTAAGACCTCTGGGGGCCCACTAGTGCATCGTGGTGCACAGTTTTAATCAATGTTTTACGATATAGCATTTTGGAAAATGATAACAAGGACTGGCGATTGCCTGATATGAAATCAAGTTTAACAAAATACAGTGGTCTTTATTCAACAGTCGTTTAAAAACTTCATTCAAAATCTCGTCACCAAAATCGGTTTGGCGATATATCCCGGTATGACGGAGGTCGTCGTGCGCACTCACCACTACCGGACTTGTTTTGCGCAGTTTGAGAAACATTTATGCATGGACGGACTACCGCCGGCCAGATAAAAAAAATACGTAGAGTTTTATTAGTCCCTGTATGGGTCGTGGATGTGAATCTAAGCACAAAATGACAAAAAATGCTAGAGTCACATAAACTGTGTTTTTTGTGCTAGCACTTCATCGCAATTGAGGTGGTACGAAATCTTATTCGTGTACATTTTAAACTACTCCATAGAATTTCAGTTGTTAAAATACTCACGAAGAATTGGAGGTTCCCCTTTTGGTGACCGGGCTGCCATGGAGATTCTTCAGTTCCTCCTCGTCACGACCTGACGTCATCAGGCTCTGTGACGTAACAAAAGAAAGGTTGTTCGAAGCGATTTCTCAACGGGAAACAATTTGCCCAGTTGACAAACAAACATCCCGAACTTAGCAAAGTTGGCTAATTTTCATGGCCGCTCCTCTTTTTCAAACGTGAGAAGAATAACGGGCCGACCAGAAAAACAATGGTCCGGTAATTGAGTATGAAGTCTGGCCTATACTGAAAACAGTTATCTCGGTCCAGGTTATAAATGGGTGTGATTATTTTCCATTTGAAAATATAAAAAATGGAGTATAACAGCCACAACCAAAGTGGGCATTGGCAAACTTAAAAATAAATAAATAAATAAATAAATGAGAACATAACGGTAACGAATGATATTTTACGAACATGCAGCAAAGCAAGCGGAGAGTTGGTTAAAGAAATGTAAGTCGAAAGTCTCGTTTCCAAGTAAGACTTGAGTTTGAGCATGCATTTGTAAAAAGTACTAGGAAAAAAGAATAAAGTGACTAAACAAAATTGTGTAAGATAAATCACAACGACGTGATTTTGACCGTTTGAAGATTTTTTGCCAAACCAAAACCAACAAGACTTCCGACTTTTAAAGTGATTAATTAAAAAATGGCCAGGCTAGATACTGATCAGTGGTTTCCAACACCGATATTAACTAAAGCGGATTTACAACGGATTTTTTATATTTAAACCAACGTTTACAAATAATTGTTTCAGGCCTTTCTTTTTATTACTGAGTAAATTTGCGACAGTAAACTTACCCCTCCTACGTAAAAATTTAACGATATAATCGTATCTCAGTATGTTTTATTAAGTTTTTTGCAAACATTAATTTACACAATAATGTCAATTTAAACATACATTTGAACAACATTTTTTAACGAGTTTGAAATTAAGTAGTTGGGAACCACTGTTTCGACCGACAGTTTCATTGAAGCAAAAAAATAAGTGAAAAGGCATGCGGTTAAAGCAAGAACGATGAAGCGAAAGACAAATTTACATTTTCCGAAGCCCGCTTGTGGTGACGTGGACCCTTAAGGCGGGCCCTGTATTTCAGTGCCGACGTGTCGAGCTCTGATTGGTCGGTTTCGACCGTCCAGTCGTCAGGCTGCAGGAGAAATCAGTCGAGCGTATCAAGGCACACGCACACACAAACAAGAGCAAAAGCAAAGAAGGTTTGGGTTAATGCAAATCGTAGGCATTAGTAAAGAAAAATCTAAGCTATATATTTTTAATGTGGTTATACTAAGCAGAAGCTCTTTACGCTAGGTAACTAGTGATTACATTAGTAGCATTTTTAGTAGTAATTTTTTTAATAATTTTATGAAAAAAAAATACATTTAAAGACCTTTTAAAGAAAATTTGTGGGTTTTTAAACAAGTTGTATTGCTCGGGGTTTTCTTGAATTTTTACGATTAATATTTTTGAATTTATAACTTGACTTGAAAACTGTTGGATTAAAAACGGTACAGAACTTTAATAAGAGATGTAGTAAAACATATTTTAAAAAAATTACATAACGGTGGGTGGGCAGAAAAATATAAGACTTCAACACTTCATACTTTAGGCAACATTTGGTAGCCAACGAAAATTATAACGCGTTATGCACTAATGTAAGTTTAAATGACCAATTGTTTTACAAAACTGCACTCGTTTAACTAGAGTCGTGTTACAAAACAGGGCACGAATTTTTGGTCTCATGCTCCAATTTCGTGCTCGAAAACAAAAAGAACAACAAACATTTAAAAAAAATGTTTACGCACAATGATCACGTAGTATAGGGAGGGATTCGAGTTTGAGTTGATCATTTGCGCGACGTTCATAGAGTTGTTATTTTTCACACCAAACCATGCACACGCGAAAAAAACGCTGTTGCATTATTTTTAGCGTATAAAAGGACATTTGAAAAACTTAAAAAAACAAAACCCTAAGTAACAAATCTAAGTTTCTTTTATTAATGGCTAAAATTCCTTTATTAATTATTAGTTATCGAATTGGCACCGATACCACCCTAGTATCGGTCGTGTACCGATCTTACCGCATCGGATATTTGCTCCGATTCGATACTATCGGACATCTCTAGCTAAAACCAAAATTTAAATGTAGGAATCAAAATATGTTGTTTCTCGAATCGCTCCTCTCTAAGCCTGTGTAGCTCAGTTGGTAGAGCGACGGTCCCGGCTTGACCGGAGGTCGTGAGTTCGAACCTCACTGCAAGCTAGTTGTTTTTCTAGCCTGCCTTTCTTGCATCACTGATCGACAGATTCGGTGAGTCTGCGAGGGCTTTCGGTGTACTAATGATACGTAGGCCGTAATCGTTGGTCAAAATGCAGCTAATGCCAGTTGTCCTGGTATGACCGGAGGTCGTGAGTTCTCACAGGAGGCGAGTTGTTTTGCTGGCCTGCCCTGCTTTGCTCGCATAGATCGACAGTTTCGGTGAGGCTGCGATGGCTTTCTCTGTATTAAATATATAACCATATTGTTTACCTTGGGCGAGGAAGGAGATTGAAGCCTCGGTTCTGATCTCGAGTCGAGCATGTCGTCCAAGCTGGCGATTAGGCTGTCGAAGGTCGTAGGGGTGTTCGGTTCCACTGGCGCATTCGGCGCCGTCTGTGCCCCAGATGAGTCTGCACGGAAAAGAATAATAGTGAAGCGGTTTTAAAAAAAATTACATTAAATTATTTTTTTGATTTGTTCGACTTTTGGCGAATACCGGTGCGAAAATATGCCGGAAGATATTTGGGTTCAATTATGGAGGTAAAGTAGTGGTTCTTAAACGTTTAACCCCTCTTTAGTTTGCTCATAATAGGCGCTGATCAATTCATAACCCCCCAAAAAATTAAAAATCACGGTACGGTAGTGGTAAACATTATGACACATCCACAAAATATACGCTTACTTTGAACAATAAAAAGGTATCTTTCAAATTTAAACGCATCTCATGCTTAGAAACATGCCACGTGTTTCATTCTAGTAAAACTCAATTAGAAGGACGTGCACCGCCCAATGTACCTTAGTTATTAGTCATTGAATTGAAAAACTATATTGCGAGAAACCTTTAAAACAGGTCGCGGTAAAGTCTGCTAGAAAACCTTTTTTAAAAAGACAAAATATATGTCATCTTTCCACCGTTTAGCATGTTCGGAAAGTACTTCAACGGCTTATCAGTCATTAAATTTTAAAACTATTGCGCGGAACCCTGCCAAAACACCTCGCAAAAAAAACTGTCGAAACTATTGTAATCTTCTCACCGTTTAGTATGTTGGGGAAGTACTTCTTCTGGTGCTGTTGGTAAGTGGGAACAGGCCGGGGCGAGTGCTGCTGGTCGCTGGACAGGTTGCTGTTGTTCCGGTTCAGCGCCTTTGTGTTCTGGCTTTCCGCCAGGAGGCGCTCGAGCTCTGCCAACTAGCAAGATAAATTTATATTTTTTAGTCATTCCAAATTTTGTGAAAAATATTGTTTTTTTGGTAAAACATTAAAAACATTCGTTGAAAAAGTGCAAAAGAGAGATTTCTGTCTCAATGTAGGTTTTTTTTTTGTTTAATAATACCAGGAAAAAATGGAAAGAGCTTCTTAAAATAAACAAATTTTTAGAAAATGCTTTTTACGTATATATATTTTTTTTCGGCCAAATTATTTTTATTTATTAATTGTTTTAAACAAGTGGGCGAATATACAACCTTTAATTTCACAAAACAATAAATAAACAAAAGTGGGATACCAAAATTATCTACGTTTATTTCAGTCGAAAAATTGACTAAAATGATAGTTTTATTCAGATGCAATTTCGACCAAAACGATTTTAAACCAATTAACATTTAATGACTAGAAAATGTTTATTGCAAACAAAACTGTAGGCTTTTATGTGATCACAATAAAATGTCAAGTCAACAAGTGATTTTGATTTTACCTCTCCCTTTAGCTTTAGGACCTCGACTTCGTGTATTTTCTCCATCGTCGAAATCTGCATTGTGAAGTTGTTTTCGCGCTTCAGAAATTCACTCTCTCTGCAGAAGGGTGTGTTTTTTTCAATGTTTTTTTATTTAAATTTTTTAACTATTTTATCTGCCGAAAATAAAAAGGGTAACAATAACTAATAACTAGGGCGAATATTTTTTGACTTGTCAAAAAAAGTCAAAATTTTGTTTACACGTTAAGTCAAAATTTGTCAATATTTTTGTAAGTCAAAATCGAATAAAAATGCACATAAATCGCTTACAAAATTAAAAAAAAAACTAAAGTCAGCTTTTTGAAATTGGCCGTTCGGTTATTTTGAAATTTATCTTTCATTTTATCAAAAAAAAATTAGTTTAGATATAAGTTCAAAGTCATTTTAAACGTATTATATCTTTATTAAACTATATACAGTATAAAAAACGCGTGATTAACGACGCCTAGTTTATTTAAATCAATGTATTTCTAATAGGTCAAAATTTTGTCAAAATAAATTATTTTCAGGTCAAAATTTGTCAAAATTTTAATTTTTTAGGTCACAATTTCCTATTTTTTGGTCAGAAAATATTCGCCCTACTAATAAGGTATTAATGGCGGTAATTTTCCCAGAATTTGCAACAGGATTAATTTTTTTAAATCACTTTTTTTTCTGAGTGTGCTGCAGTTTTCTTGGTCCATGTGGTTTTACTTTTTTTCAAGTATTGTATAGTTTTATGTATAGTTTAAATAACGACTGTTTTTCTGGTTTTCCACATCGTATTGTGTAGATTGTGCAAACGATATAATGTATGTTTATTGACTTTTCCACACATTCTACTCACAAAATTTCTACGACCACAAATTTCACAAATTTCTACGACCTATTTAGTCAAAGGCCAATATAATTCACCACAAACACCTCAGGTTCTTAAACTGGTACGGTAACGCCCTGGTGGGTCGTTTCAATTTTCAAGGGGCGTCTCCCAATTTAGTTTTGTATGCAAAACGTGCTTGCAAAGATAATATTTTAGGCCAACATGTGCATTTGAAAATCATTGTTACAAAAAACTGCAGCTATTAATTTTGATTTTCTGTTTGAAACAAACAACTAAATAAAAATTATTGAAAATTCCGACCATTGTATGTGTCGCAAGTTCAACAAACGTTTTCAAAATGGCGCGACAGTAATAAAAGTTTGACAACCACCGACATACTCTTTATATATATATATATATATTTATTTATTCTTATATGATATTTGTTCTATAGTAATCAAGGCACTGAGAGCTCCAACCACCTACCTCTGTTGGAATTCCTTGATGAGCTTCTTGGCCTTGTTGTACTTTTTGTCGAGCACTTGGATCTCCTCCTTGGATCGATCCAAGTCCTGGCAGGTTCTCTGGAGGTTGCTCTGCGTCTCACTCGCATCTCGCTCCTGTTGAGCAACCTAAGGAGGAAGAAAGTAATATAAATTTTTTTAAATTAATTTTTTTTTTTTACATTTTTGATCGATTGCTTGAAAATTTCGATATCTATTTGTTCTGTTAGTAAATTTTTAATTTTTTTTAAAATGGTTGCCTTTTTTGAATTTGTTTTCGAAATATGTAATGGCTGTTTCAAAAATGGTTGTTTTACTTGATAAATATATGTTTTGTACAAGGCTAAAGCTTTAACTGTACCTTTTTCGATTTTTGAAAACCACTTTACAACAACATTTTGTTTTGAGCAGTCGTTTATTTATTTACTTCTTAACTAGCTTTAACCGGACCCCTCTTAATCTTAGCTTTAAATGTTCTTCTCATTTAAGCTTTGAACTGTATGTTTTACTTATTTTGAACAATATGTTTTACCATAATTTTATATCAGTTTTAAATTGAAATGTTTGTCTTGGTTTTAAAATGAAATATTTACCTTGGTTTTGCCAATTACACTTTACTTTTAGACCAAACTTTTAGGTTTAAATCGTACCTATCTTATCTAGTTTTAAACGGTACCTTCCCTTAAGAATGAAGTGTAACGTTCATCCAACGTTAAAGAATAACTATACACAAAATTTTAAACGGTACCTCTTCCATGAGTTGGAAACCGTACATAATTTCCTTTTGTATTTTTATCGAAATTGTAACTTAACCTTAACCACGCCATTTCTCTTGGAGGCGTCTATTTTGCCCAATTTTCTAACAAAATTGTTTGTCTAATTTTCTTAAGCGTCTATTTTGCCCAATTTTCTAACCGTACCCTTCCCTTAAGGATGAAGCGTACCGTTCGTTAAACGTCAAAGCGCACAAATTTCAGTACCTTTTCCCCGGGTTGTAAACAGTATGATTTTAGCTTTTTTTTTCAAAATTGTAAATTTGAGTTTGAAGTGTCTATTTTATCTAGTTTCCGACGAGTACCTTTTCTCTTAATTTCTTCAGCTCGGCTTCAGATATTTGCTGCCTAAGAAGCAGCTCTCGAACCTTCATCTTGTATTCATCGTCGTCCATGCTTTCTAGAAGCTTACCGTCGTCTTGCTCGTTCAACTCTAGCACCTGCCAAGTTCACAAAAACGAAAGGGTTAGCTTTAGACAATCTTAAAACGTATTTAAAGTCTGAAATTTGTTGGGATATTTAGGATAAATGGAGCCTGAAAATACATTTTTCTCCATATCTTTTACAATGACTGACTTTATTTTTCTAAAAAGAGTCTCAAGATAATTAGCTTTCATTCCGAGTTATTGTCCTAATTCATTCGTAATGGCGACCAAATATATTTCTTTTCAGTTAATTAACTTTTTAAAACGCGATACAAAGGCGCTACGAAAAATTAGGCAAGGTTTTTTTGGATTGATTATCTTGCGAATACAGCTCTTTTAGCACACGATTGAAATACCTCAGCCTTAAGTTTATTTTTAAAGGAGTTTAAGACAACAAAGTAATCAACATTAAGCTTACCTCAACGTAAGGAGGCGGCTGTGATTCGTTAAAATCTCCAGATTTCATCAAATCTCCATCTTCTGCCTGTATCACACACAAACACACACAGCTACGGTTATGCACTGCAAAATAACGCGGTCAAAAAACTGCACACAAAGCAAATACGTATAAGGTTAGATCAGGGTTAATCAGCTACCTGAAAAACTGCAAAGGAAACGGGTTGGGTTGACTGCAAAAGAGAAGGTTAATTGTGGTTAAACCCAGACACCGTAGAGACACGGTTTCGGAGTGATTAAAAGTTTAGTTCCGCCAGTTAACCGCTAAGCAGCAAGTTCAATACCAAAGTGAGCTCGTTTTTTTAGACAGAAATCTACAGATATGCATAACTGATCATATGATAAACAGCAAAAAGAGGCGTTATCAAAACTTCGAACAGCGAAACAGCAGTTTTTATACCAAAGCGGACTTCGTTTTTCTACACTGGAATAAACCTCAAACCGCAAAGTAGAAGTTCTCATACCAAGCGAGCTTCATTTTTCTACATTGAAATTCGTAGATAACCATTAATGGTCAAACTATAAGAAGAAATACTTCGGTTTAATTAGTTTTAATTAACCTCCAAGTAGCAAGTTCTTAAGGGAGAAGCAGCAGTTTCAATACCAAGGCGAGCTCGCTTTTCTAGGCTGAAATCTACAAATATGCGTAACTTGTCCAAAGATAAACGGCAAAAAGATGCATCATCAAAACCGAAGTCAGATTATTTTAATTAACCGCGAAGCAGAGGTTCTTATACCAAAGCGAGCTCGTTTTGAGACTAAATACACAGATTTGTGGAACTGTTTGAAATACAAACATCAAAGCCTCGGTTGAATTATATTAGTTAACCGCGAAGGAGCAAGTTCTTATACAAAAGCAGGTTTTGTTTTTTTACACTGAAATCCACAGACAGAGCTGGTCGAAAGATAAGCAGCCAAAAAAATCACTAAAACCGTTGTTAGAATATTTTAATTAACCTTACAAAGCAGAAGTTCTCATACGAAAGTGAGGTTCGTTTTTCTACAGTGAAAATCACACATGGGTAAAACTGGTTAAAAGATAAGCACCAAAAAGAGGTATCGTCAAAACTGAAGTCGGATAATTTTAATTAACCACACTAAGCAATTTCTCATACAAAAGCGAGCATCTTTTCTGCACTGGAACCCCTTTAGATAGGTGGAACTGGACAAAAAAAAAAATACGCATCGCCAAAACCTCAGTCAACTATTTTAAAGTACCGCGAACCATTAGTTCTCATACTAAAGTGAGCTTCATTTTTCTACAGTGCAATATACAGATATGTAGAACTGGTTACAATATAGGCATAAAAACAGGCATCATCAAAACCTAAGTCGATTTATCCTAATTAACAGCACGAAATAGAGTATTCACACCAAAGGAAGTCTCGTTTTCTACACTTCAATCCACGGATAGATATATCTGCTTACAAGATAAGCTTTAAAAAATAACAAATTATTAGTTTAATGAACCGCGAAGCAGCAAGTTTTAAACCAAAGCTAGCTTCGTTTATCTAGACTGAAATTAACAGATAGATACAATTGGCCGAAAGATAAGCAACAAAATCAAGCCAACATGAAAACCGCAGTCGCGCCATTATCAACGGCCAGGCGAAAACCAAACTCATATGCATATAACTCTACTGCGGTTCTATAGCATTATCACAAGCCACAATGAACCGGTATGGCTTCAGTTTGACATTTTCTGCAACCTTCCGTAAACGCACACCAGTCACATCCTGCCTTTTTGTATCTAGTTCAGCTAATATACACGTCAAACGGAAAAATATTGGGAACTCAAAACAAAAAAACGCGAACCAATCGATAAGATAAACACGCAAAAATATGGCATTGGCTGGCGAATAGGTGAGGTATCCTTTAACGCTATTTTGTGACTGTATAAGGGCACGCGATAGCCGTTACAGTCAATAAGAGTTCGTTTGACTTAATTATTAAAACACCCTTTATCGATCTGTTTGGTTCACAAACGGCAATTTTACTTATTTGCGCAGGTTTTTTTCTAAGTAAACGTTTTAATGCTGCTAGTCTGCTAAACTACCAGCAAAAGTTGTGACCGAAAATTGCGGACATTTTTTGCTAAACATTATGTTAAAAAAAGCAAAAATAGTAAAAAGTAACAGCTAATTCTCATTGCACAGGCTTAGCCTGGGGACCAATTGCTGTCTCTTAAAACAAAGCACCATCAAACGGGGCGTCTTAGTGTATAACGCTATGAAGCAAGCGACACCACCGTACTGTTCGTATATCTACACGAAACGTTCACAAAATTTCTAACTCGACCTATGTGAGCCTTGGTATACGTCTAACAAAAAATTTCAGCCATTAACCGACTCTGACGATATTAAAATATTTACACTTCTACACGAAACGTTCACAAAATGCTACCTACTTCTGTATAGGCTTTGGTATCTAGGTCTAACTAAACCTTCAGCCATTATCTCCGACAATTTTCAAATACCGTTGACGCGTCTTGGCCGAAGTTTTACCGTCTTCAATAGTCAGCTGAACCGACGACTAACTCTAATTAAATCTAAACAGCATAGGGTAACTATAACGGAAGCCATCTGATAACAGGACCTCAATTAGTTGTTCCTCTGGGAATGTCCGAGTACCACCTAACATAACGCCAACTCGTTGGGACAGCTTTATAGTATTGTATACCTCTCACTACAGAGTATACCTTTACATAGAAAATGTAGCGCATTGGCTGTAACACCATCAATCAAAATCAAGCTTGTAAACACAGCTAAAATGAAAACCTGAGCTAAGTCTACCAATACAGACGGGTAGCAGTACAACGAGGTTTGAAAGTTATTTATGTCTGTAAGTTCCGTTATATAGCTCAGGGCGAGTCGGAACCGACTGGATTAAGCGAAGGCAGTTAGAAGATTAGTCGAGATTGATTACAGAGGTTAACCAGCAAAAAGCGGCAAGCTCAAAGTTGGCAGACGGCAAAAACGGTCCGTGTACAATGAACATGTTAAGTATTTTTTCAAGTTCGCCTTTTTGGCGATGGGTTTTCTCTCGCGTGAAGTAGGTTTGTTTCTCTTAAATGCAACAGCATAAGAATGTCGCCTTGGTATATACTCGGTTGCTTTATAAAGGTTGCGGTAACGCTACAATTACAAGGAAGGTGGTTTTATGTTGCAAGATAATGAACTGCAAAGTCAAAAAAGTCCCTAGGGGGGCGCGAGCTCGACTTCAATATTTTAACTTTTTGCAGTGATTTTAATGGTTTCGTTTGGGTTAGGCATAATTCCTACATACAAACTCTGTTTTTTGCCAACTTTAACATTAAAACTGCAAAAATTTTCGCGCTGCGCGCGAATCTTCTAATCCCTTTTGGAAAATCCACGGTTTCACCGCCCTATTAAATTAACTTATAGATAAACGATAAAAGCTATCCCCCTTTCGGACTATTTTCCATCCATATTTTATATATGATAACAGGCTATAGCAACAGGGGGAGTCGAACTTTTTTGGCGCGAAACTATATTGTTTTTGCTCGACATCATAACTCTTACAACTGTGGAGTAAATGCCCTCGCAACACGTTTGTCAAAATCAGCTCGATAAAATCAATGTGTCGAGCTCGCGCAATTTGTTGAGTGCCCAATGCGAAACGCCTCTTCGGTTGCAGTTTAGCCAATTCGACCAAATAAAACTCAAAATTTTTCCCTTCACTATTTTCCTGTTTTCTCAGTAATATTTAATTGCAAAATGTCAAATATTTTCATAGGGGGGCGCAAGGCATGAGAAAATTACCAAAGGGGGGCGCGGCTGAAAAAAGGTTAAGAACCACTGCTTTTGAGCTTTTCGAAACTTCGATATTCTTACTACGCCTAACTACAACCTTTAACGAGTCTAACCATTATGCTCCAAAGTGATGTCAGTAAGCGAAAGGCCGACATTCATATTTAGATATTACATTAAAGCTGAAAACCGCCTGTATATGAGTTTATAATTAAATCACATCTGTCCTATTTAAATTTTAATTACACCATAAGTATGGGCTATGTTTTAATTGCTGGGTATTAGGCACCAAAGCGGCAACATCCAAAAACAAATACGACAAGAAAAGGTCATTCAAGGTCAAGCAGGCAAGGTCAACTGAGGTCAAAGCTATAGTCACTACCAGACACACGTGGTATTACACTACCAAGAGTAAAACATAGGCTATGCAGCACAACACAACATCAGTAGTCTACAGAAAATCTATTTTCAACAAACATTAAGAAATTCGCTTAAGGAGTTCAACAGCGAATGATGGTATCAGCTTGAGTTAAGAAAACACACGTCTACCAAGTAGAAAACCCAAACCAAATGGGGCAGCAAACATAACACAACACAGCCACGTACCTTTTGACGGCTTTTATATTCCATATATTATAAGAACACTGCACAGTCTCTGAGTACAGAATATTGGCAATGAAGATGGAACACCTATCTGATTGAGACAGCTGGTAGAGATCCACTTTTCTTGACTAACATTATTACTATGTCAACGTGAGACTCATTTTCGGGAAAAATACAAAACCAACCGCATGTGATATTGTATTCTGATTAAGGTCGCCGTAGACAAATAGGTTTGAGAAGAAATAAGACGAAAATAAGAACATTTTCACACGATGATTACGAAAGCTGCGGAAAATTCAATAAACTATGTCTGAACACCAAGAGTATAAAAACTAAAAAGCACCATTGGAATCGTACCACCATTGGAATCGTACACTTTTCAGTTTACAATACACAAATCGTTGACAAAAAACACTCCTTTTGTTAACACTAACAATACAGGGAAACGCAGACGTTACATGAAAACGTCACTGTTCTGGACAGGGCCTCATTCATTTTAAACCATGTCTACCGCCAATTCTTACCCTTCGAAGAGAGGGGAACTTCTTTATCGCAGATCCCTAAATTTTTTTGTTTTTTGGTTCACGTTGTCCAGGGGCGGTATGATTTCTTTGTAAAAACGTAATAACAAGTAGAGAGTTTATGTTTCTGGTCAAACACAAGGAAAAATACAAACTGAAATTGAGTCTCATTCCAGAAGGCGCCAAAGATAATTTTTAATAATAATTTTTTCCATTATAAAAGTCATTGTATTTTAATTTATTCATTGCATTTTTAACCCTTCATGGACCCGCCAAAACTAGCCAGCGTACCCTAAAAGGATCCACGAACCCCAGTTTAAGAACCCCTGCCTACAGATAACGATATAAAAACGCGCGCTATCATCAAGCGCTTTTCGTTTCGAATTTCGCGATCTTGGACTTGATATTGACGTTGCGACAGGAACGTGTAAAGCTTTGCCTTAGTGGACTGCTGACCGGTCGTCTGGTCACTCTACGTGGCTCAACACTGCTGGACATCAAGCTTAGTCTCCCCTTGCCCTTGGCCGACCATTTGGCCTTGTGCGAAGGTACGGCTGGCAAATGGTTGCTTGAGTGCTGGAAAGAGTCGTTTTTGAGTGAAAATGAGTTGTGGTTGAGTGTTGATTGGCCACCTTTGAGTGCTAAGGGGTTGACACTTTTGAGTGTTGATTGGTCACTTTTGAGTGTGGATTGGTTACTTTTGAGTGTTGATTGATCACTTTTGAGTGTTGATTGGTCACTTTTGAGTGTGGATTGGTTACTTTTGAGTGTTGATTGGTCACTTTTGAGTGTGGATTGGTTACTTTTGAGTGTGGATTGGTCACTTTTGAGTGTGGATTGGCCACTTTTGAGTGCTAAATGGTCACTTTTGAGTGCTAAACGGTCACTTTTGAGTGCTGATTGGTCACTTTTAAATACAGAAGAGTCTATTCTGACAACGGAAGAATCCAATTTGATTTCGATTGTTTCATCTCCATCAGATGTATTTTGAAATCCGTTTCGGTGACTTTTTAGCGATGGAGACTCAATTTTAAGTTTCAAAGAACCTTTTTCGAATCCAAAAGAATCGCTTTTGAGCGCCGTAGAGTAGATTCTGAGACCGAAAGACGCCTTTCCTAATTGAAAAGTGTCGCTACTCAGTTCGAAGTCTTTGCTTTTTTTCGAAACCGAATTATCGTTTCTTGGCGACCAAAGGTTGCGTTTATATGACGTCACATCTACAGGGGCGGAATTAAACCTGGTGATTCCCCTTTTTGTGCCACGGGTCGGAGAAAATACATTCGCGAGAATTTTCCCCGTTGTCGGTTTTATTTGATCTTGGAGCGTTTTCAAAATGGGAGAAGCATCTTTCTTTGGGGATTTTCCGACAACGTACACGTACCCACTTTTATTGGCCACAACCGACAAGCCTTTTTCGCCGCTTTGTAGATCTGGGCTTTTCAAGGCGGGCGCCAGTTTTAAAATCGAAGGCGAATAAGGGTGATTTGCGTCTTTTCCAACTTTCGATTTGGAAATTTGGGGTTTAAACGCTTTTGGACGCTTCTGGTTTGCAGTTTTTCTTACAGGGCTCACTTTGGAGTCCGAGGTGAATTTATGCTTCTTTGGATCGGACACCGGAAAGGTGAAAGACGAAAACTTGGCCGCGAATTTTTTTTCATCGACTTGAATTTTTTGATCAGCTGCGATATTGCCGCTCGGTGGCGCTGTGAGCAACATTTTTTTGCTCGGGGGCTCATTTTTTCGTCTTCCGTGCTTTCCTTTGGGTTTGGAAGGTGTTTTTTCGCGTCGGGAAAGCCCCTTTCCAGGTTTGCGCCGCTTCTGGGCGGCCAGCATCCGCTTGGAGGCGCGCAGAAGCTCGGAGATGGTGAAATCCGAGTACTTGTTGTCCTTTGGAAAGATCGAAAGGGTGCGGGTGAGTAAGGGCGGCTTGAAACTTAAGCTGTAATTGTTGTTAGAAATACGGCACAAGACACTGCAAAGTCCTTGGTTATCAAACATCAAGCCCACACCTATTCACGATCAATTTGAGTTACGCTTAAACAGTCTAACAATACCTTAAAAACAGGAACTAGTTGTTAGGAACAAGATACTGCAAAGTCATTAGTGAAACACCAAGCCAATAGTCATTTTTCTATCAACCATAATGATATTAGAACAGTTTAAAAAAGCCATAAAACCCTAAAAACTGGAACTCTTTCTGAGGTTTCAAAAATTGGGACTTTTAAAAGCAAACAGGGACCTAGAATTAGGTTAAGTTTACCTACAAGAAATATTGTTTAAAAAGGGGATTTAAACATACAAGTTGGGTTATTTCACAGTTGTCTGAAGTTCATTTCGGTGGAGAGTTAACAGCGAACTATTGAAAACAGCAACCAAGTTTGGGCGATAATACACTATCAACGATGTGCTCAAGACATCAGACAAACCAAAAACACAGCAGAACAACCACAAAAAAAACTGCCTTAATTCCACAACAACCCAACATCTAGCAGAGGCGGGCCGAAAAATGCCCGAGAAAAGGGCCTCAAGCAAGCCAAATTAAAATTATCACCATTAGCAAGGAAGGAAAAAAGACCAGCTACTACCATGCCAAGAACACGAAAAACAGGAAGATATTAACAACCACAACAACAAAGACCAAAGGAGGTGTTAGTTTCAGCCACGAGGCGATACCAACCTTTCCGTGAATCATATCACGCTGCTGCTGCTGTTGATGATGCCAGTCGTTCCCGACTAAGCCAAACCTCAAACCTTCATCGGTATCGTGCGAAATCATTCTCAAACCGTCAAATTCGTTCGCCCCCGGCGACCCAGACCCCTGACCCTGGGGCTCGGGGGTGAAAAAGGGGGACCTTTCGGCGCCCCAACCCCCGAGCGAACGCTTCATCTTCATTGCTTCCACGCTATCCTTGCGGGGCAAAGGAACCCCGCGGGCGTTTTGGGGTATTACCCCAGCCCCAGGGTGACCGTGGGGTCCGCGCGGGGGCTCGCGGCGGCCCCTGGCGCCGTTTTGCTGTAAGGGTGAAACAAGGGGTTTCAGCTTTGTTGTCTAAGGCTTAAATTAAGTCAAAAACGCGAAATACGGCTTTATAATTAACTATAAAGCACCATCAATTTCGAAATTCATAGCATCCAGTCTTGCTTGCAGGACAATCCTTAATAGGTAAGCTAATTTAACTCACGTCAAATAGATTAAATTTCTTCGACTGGAAATATAACAGTAACATAATACCGAGGACGACGCTTTTAGGCAAAACTCACCTGTATATTAGTCTCATTGTAATCCCAATCCCCTGACGAATTGTGGTCCGTGTAATTCTGAAACGAATTAGCACTTTCATATACCATCCTAAGGTCTTTTTAAAGTAATGTTAAGATTTTACACATTTGCAAGAGTTTAACACAGGTTTTTTTTTTATGTGCTAGACGTATCACTAATGGTACAATTGGTATGCGGATTTTAGGAAATTTAACGCAGGTGCAATAATATTGCGGCTTCCCAAAGTTATACCTTCCCTTCGTAACATAAAATCGAACTATAGTATAAAATATACAGCCAGCGCTGTATGCGATTTTTTTTTAATTTTTAGCCTTTGCAAACAGCAGTAAGTGTGAGCAAAGGCTTAATTTTAAAACTAAGGGCAAGTGAGGGAGAGTATCATCAAAATTTAGTTTGAAATTGCATCCTGCAACATTTTAACTGTACTTTATCCCTACTACAGAAATATCGTGGGTCGGTAAAATTAACTCTGCTGGCCGGAGAACTTGCCCATGGGCCGCAGTTTGGCGACCCCCGGAGTCAAACAAATAGTAATGACGTCACAACAATAGAAACAAGTCAAAGTCGCACTTACCGGGCTCATGGGCGGTTCGTCTGAAGCTTGAGACTGATTCCAGTCGGCTTTTTCTTGTTCCAACGATTGCTGAATGAGGCGGGCCACCTGCGAGCAAACAACTATAGCTTACGAATGGTGTATGTCGCAAACAATATTCGCTATATTAATAACTAGCGCGAGCGTCTGTCGTGTTACAGGAAGTATTGACAGTGAGCATGTTCTGTGTGATTGAGTGGTGCGACATAGAGAAGTGTTGTAAACAAGTAACGTGTAAATGAAGTTTCAGTCAAGTCATTTTTAAAACAACTTAAGTCCAGGTCAAGTAATTTAAAAAAACAACACAAGTCTAAGCCGTTCTTCTTGGAACAAATAACTAGTTAATTCCCAGTTAGGTCCTCGCCACAAAAATTAAATGTTAAACTATTAAAATTGGTAAACTCTTCCGATTATGAGCTATAAGTGAAGTAAAAAAAGGAAAACCCAACATATAGCAAGCAAATTATTTAAAGTACAATTGTTAGGATAAATCACCCAACTTTATTAACAATTTAATTTAATTTAATTTAATAAATATTTATAGAGGCGGCCTTGACAGGAAATGTTGCTGCATAAATTCACTAAATCTTCGCCAAAAGTATTAAAAGAAGTGTTTTCTTTTATACATTAACACGAACATGCGATTCACACAAGTTGTTTTGCTTTATGGGATCCGACAACATTTTTGTATCAATCAAGCAACTTTTTATGATTTATCATCCATTTCTACACTTGTTCATTTTGCTCGGAACAATATAAGCAAGGTTATCATTTTATGCTTTGTTGATCAGTTACTTCACGCTTAATAAATGTTGTTTGTTCAAAAGACCTAGGTCAAGTTAAGTTATTGGCCCAAAAGACTAGGTCATTTTGAAAACAGTAACTTAAGTTAGGGTTATTTGACAACATTACACCACTAAAAAAAATTAAACGTGGGCAATTTTAGTGGAGTCTGCAGCGTTAAACGGGTTCGCGAAACACCACGCGTTGCAAAGATTGCAGCACGATTATGAGTTGCTGTTATGCGCTGAAATACCGCTGAAGAGTGAGGCTTATTGATGACTTGTGTTTTAATTTAACCAAAAAAAGTCGACCCTAATTATTTGAATTTGTATAATTAGGGTTTCTCAAAAATACCTTAAATCAAAAATATTCAACAAAATGTCACAAATAGTCTTTATTAGTTTAAAAGCAAGCACTGTACGCCCAGAACACCTCTTTTATTAATATAAGTCGACAAAATGCCAATTAGCATAAAAACATTCACTGTACTGTTTTTTCTGTTAAGTTATATATCCGCAGAAAACTGTTAAGATTTTATGAACGCATTTAAAGTAAGCAGAAGCTACTGTAAAGCAAACGTTTCAAATCTGACTTCAGACGAGATGTCGCCCGGGCGAGGTTCGAACTCGCGATCCTCGGAAAACCGAGAAGTGACGTCACGTCACGCACCTCTGATTCTTCCCCGCCCTCCTTTTCTCGTCCAATCTTGAACTTGACGAGTCCGTTTGTGTTACGTAGGACGGCTCCCGCGTAAGCCTGAGTAACACCGACCAACGAGTTGCCGTCCACCTCGATTATCTGGTCGTTCACCTTGATTCTGTGGAAGTAGAAATGAGGAAACATTTGCTTAAAGTGTAAAGTTTTAAAGGATTGATTAAATATAAAAAACTCGTTTAATTATAAAAAGATCACTAAAACTAAACAATTTTTGGTTTGGACAACCGCTACGAAATACAAAAAATAAAAATACAAAAAGCATTTAAACCGTGGAGCACAAATTCTCCTGGATTCTGGTTTAAGAAAAAAGTGCAAAAATGTTTGAAGTTTAAAACAAGAAATTTGCAGAAAACTAGCCAGAAGCTCGTATTGTTTAAAAAATGAAGTTAAATAATTAAAAATAAAATAAAATCTGTAAAAAATTCGAGTGAAATTGTAACTATGTCAAAAAAGGAAGCAAATATAAAAATCTGGAGGTCGCGTTACTATTCATACCTTAATAACAGAAGGCTTACGTTAAAACATAATAAAAAACGAGCGTAACATTTTATTCGAAAAAATCAAGCTAATGGAACATTTTGGTCGCGAGACTCTATGACAGGGGTTCTTAAACTGGGTACGTTGACTAGTTTAAAGGGTTCATGAAGGCCAGATTGGTAACTTAAATAGAAGGAATTTGGCAAATATATAGAGTTCAATAAAAAACGTTTTCGGGCCTTTAATGCAAGCATTTAGACACCTAGTTTTTTTGTTGAACAGAAAACAACTGGTTTCTCAAGTCAACTTAGTTTAAGACGTCATTATATGAAGCCATCTAAAAAAATTCAAATCGACCCTAGTCCACGTAAACCAATGTTTTAGAGGCCGTGGAAAAAGTACGGTAGTATTAAAAGTCCCAATGATTCCAACATTGTCTGCCCCAGTTGATGGGTTAAACCCCGACTTGCGTCAAAGATAATATAGCTACGGCTACGTTTTTCCTAAACCAGTGGTTCTAAACCTTTAGTAACCTGACGAACCCCTGTGTTATTCTGCCTTCGTCGAACCCCAAATTTTCGCTCAGTATTCGTTTCTTTTTTCGAGCAGCTAAAACTGGGCATATTCAAATTATAAACTTGCATTTATATAGGTTAAATTGGCCAAACTTTCAATTTATAACGTTACGTGACACCTTGGCACATAAAAGAGATTCGAATTTAGCTTGAAATAAAAGCATTTATGTTTCAGAGGACGATCTCGCCGAACCCTTGAAACAGCTGCGTCAAACCCCGGTTAAAAGAACCACTGTCCTAAACAGTACTTGTAAGTTTACAACTGAAGCCTTACCTTCCGTCCAGATCAGCTGCTCCCCCGACAGTGATGTTCTTTACAAATATTCCCAGTTTTTCGAGCCCGGCGTCCGCGCCCACCCCCATTCCGATGATGCTGATGCCAAGTCCACCAGAATCTGAAAATACACGACCGCTAGATGATGCCCGAGAGTAGGAAATCTGGCGAATGTTGCGAGTTGCCCTCCGCTAAAACTAGGGTAATAGACTCAATCCAACAGCAAACTACATTTGTTTGTTGTTTAAGGTATATGGTGAATATATTCACCCATTTATTCATAGCATACATGTCATTTCACAGATTTCAATGGAAAATAGAGCTAATGTTGTAATACAACGTTATGTTTGCTTGTCATCGGAGATCAACGCAAAAATGTGCAGTTTCGCAATTTAGTTAAAATTTACATCGCCACAGGTATTCCTGTGTGGTTGCATGATAAAAACTTATACCAATTTTAAACAAATACGGTTACAAATACGACAACCAACAAAGATCAATTTTAAAAAGGCCTTTTACGTTTTTCCAAGTCAATTTCCACGCAATACTAGATTAAACGACCCAAAAAACACTCGATTTGCTGGTCACTTGTTAAACAACGAGATACATAACAAAACAGTAGCAAAAAATCGACACCTAACCTTCGGAACTGGTTAGTTGTCTGCCTGTTCATGCGTAACGCGCTGCATAAATTATTAATAGCCCATAGTCGGCTTTTTACTTTTAACCGCGCGCACAGTAAGGGAACTTCCCTAATTGAAAATCAATCGCAACCTCTATTTCGGACATAAGCATTAAGCAAGGTGCTAACTCTCCTAAATGCATATTTGTGCAGTGTTGTTCATGGATTTGGAATTTGGGAAAGCATAACCGAATACAAACAGTTGTATTGCCTATAAATCGTTGTTCTTGTAAAAGTAGTTTAGCCAATGCGTGCTTGCATAACGCCTGGGCAACAAAATACGTACTAGGCTTGAGAAGTTATTTTATTATAAAACCCGAAATTCAAAGCTACATTTAGTAGGTGATTTTTAAAGATTTAAATTCGATTCAGTTGATTTTTGAGTTTGAAAAACAAAAATGTCATAATGAAAAATTCAACTACGATTTTCTCAAGGTTTTTAGTTGGTTGTCCAAATAAACACGAAAACGACAATAACGCTGCTACAAAGGTTCCTACATTTTTTTGTAATGAAGGCTCTGATATAAACTCGTATAGATAAGGTTTGTATTACAATGCATAAACGTATGAAAAAAATGACAATATAGCTGCTACAAAGGTTCCAATTTTTTCCTAAAAAAAGTCTCTGTTATTAACGAGTATATTTAAGGTTTCGAAAGTACAAAACAATAAATTAAAGTAAAATTTAACTGAAATATTTTTCCAGCTGCTATTCACCAGCCAAGACATTTTTAAATGCTAAAACTGCTTCAACTGAGTTACCGCACCTTTGTACAACTCGACGTCGAAGAGGTTCATCTGCTCGACTCGCTTTTCGAGTTCGTACTCGGCCGATGCGGATACCGGGTCGACGTCATCGTTACAGCGGTCGTACTCGCTCACCGCGTATGTCAGGAAAACCTGGAGGTGGGAAAAGAATGGTTAAAACTACCTAATGAGCAGAGGTTTGAGTGAATAGAAACAAATGAAAAAGGTTTGGTGAACAAGCACACTGAAAATTGTACTAACAGCTTACTTTTTAACAAAATTTCGGGTTTTAAAGTTATGATGAAAATCGTGCTTCATCAAACTTAAGTTTCTCATTTAAAGCGGCGAAGAAGAAAAAAAAAACGAAAAAAAGAATCAGTCATGAATAAGTTCCGTCGTGAATTTGAGTGGCACAAAAAACAAGTTATTAGAAAGCTGTTATTTCAAAATGACTGAAGGTTATAGTCGAATTTAAAATCTGTTGCGAACTAACGAACTGCGAAGCCCCAAGTTCCGTAAAACAATTTTTATATGTCAACGTATTCAGTCTAACAAAATCCAAATTTGCCCGTAAAAAAGGAAAAAATCACGCACAAGCGAACTCAAACTTGACAAAGACGCGCGGGTCTGACGTGTTCAAACAGATCTGACAGTCGCGGTCTTTGGCGTCGTATTATCGCGGTAATAAAGCCGCGAGAGAGGGGCGGGCAATAAAAACGCATTCCCCACCCGGGCCTCTAATTCTGTGACGACTAGCAGACGCCGCTTGAGCTATAAATTTTATTTATTTTTGAGCTATAAATTTTATTTATTTTAAGGAAAGCGATCAGTAAAGCCAAATATTTTAGGAGCTGCAAGAAACAGCCGAGCATTTCGATCCTAAACGAAGCACGAACGTTGAAAATAGATGTAATATACTTTGGAGCTTAATGATGAGGTTGTAGTAAGACATGTTAAGAATATCAAAGCCCATACAGAAGTAGGTAGCAATGTGAAGGTTTTGAATAATTGCGAGTTATACTTTCAAAATGTTACCTACTTCTGTAATGTATGGGCTTTGACATCCTTGATAGATCTCATACAACTGTATGTTCAAACACGCGGAATACTACAGGTACGCCTAAAGTAGGATAACCAGTTCTGCTAAAACGCTGCCAAACACAAGGAAAATTAAACGAAACGCTTAATGTCACACTACAAATCAGACATTTCAAGATAGTATTTGCGGTCCCTTAAAAACCTGAAACTGTAGCAATAAAAACAAGAACAAGTTACTTAATTGGTCTTAAAATATACAACGGCAAACGACGCATATCCGGGGGTCAAAAATCCCCAAGCCGAGAGCAATTTTGAACCCTGTAAAACGAACATGCGTTTAGGATTTATACATTTTTAGTGAGATGGATGCCATGGCGCTTTATATTTTTCAAGATTGGTTGTAAATCTTCTATTGGGAACCACGACAAGTGACTATTTTGGAGTATTCACAATTCAAAGTTTAAAAGGGTAATTTTGGAGGTGTGTATAAAACTATACTTATGTTGCCAACTGAAAATTATCTGCATTGCCCAAAAGAGTACTGTGACCTGTAGTTATGAACCACTGGCTTACTACATGGCTTTAAAAAGAATAAAAAAATGTTGGATTTGAAACAAACACCAATATAATTTAAGCGGAATCATACTGCAATCCATGGTAAACGACAAGGTGATTGACTGCTTTACTGTAAAAACACGTTTCACAGTCTGCGAAATAAAACAGCCGGATTTTCTCCAAGTCCCAGTCCAAAAGCCGAACCAAGGTTTGCATGCAAAAAGCACATTTCTGTCACCCACATCTGACAAATGTGTCCTGGAAACAATCGAAAAAGAAAAAAGCAATGCGACAGGCGTGACTGAATTTCGTGAAGCAGCACAAGCAGCCGCAGACAACACAATTTGCCGTCGCGAGCGGTAATTAAGCGCTGATTACGGTGGTTTAAAGAGGCGGCATTAAAGGGGCTATTACCGCCGGAACGAAAGACGCAACAAAGTGCTGTCAACATACAGGCCACAACACTGACCTTCCATTGAACAACACTGTCGTGTAGGGACTGTTGGCAAAAGGCAGTTGCGCTTTAGTGTGTGGCGGGGTCAAGGGTTAATGAAGGCGAATATGACATGCCATTAGCGCCGTTGCATAAAAAAACACGGGAGTTGTGTTGTTTTTATCAGTACGACAAGGATTTAAAATGCTTTTTTTCGGGTGTTGGTCATGTGTTTTGGGAAATACATGACTAGCAAAAATCGGTATCATTCGTTTTCTTTTCTTCCTAAAACTTTCGGTTGACAAAATACCCAATAAAATTAAAGAAAGGGAAATTGTACAACAAAATTAAACAATGGGAAATTAACTTAAATACGTATGTATAGAAAACAAGAGTAAATATAATTTACCCAGAATTATCATCAAGACACCCCAAAAACAGAGCTTTTAACGTGCGATGTTTTTTTTTACTCTTCAAATTACTTTTTGAGTCATATGTGATCTCTTTTTATTGATCGAATCGTGAGTCGACAATCGTTCGTGTAACCTACACCTTAAACAGAACATATACATCCGGATGTTCAGTTACAAACTGACGAACGCAATGATTAACTTCCGCTCCGTAATCACAGTGGTATTTCTCGCAAAGTGACCAACACAGTAACCCAAAACTAGTAAAAACGAACACGTCAGAAGTGTTTCGCTTTGTTTTGCCATCAAATATGGGTGACATTCAAAAAGCAGAACTATGCCTAAAATGTACAGCCTGGCACCTTAAAGTGACCAGCGTTACATAGGTCACGAAAGATAGGCTTAAAAAACTGAAGCTATTCGGCCAGAAGGCGTCGAAATAGGGACGGCTGATACTTGGTAATGAATTGACATACTCGATTTTCGGATAAAACAATCTTAACCATCCCATCTGATAACAATTGTCTCATTACTATAGTATAGTCTGACTAGCACAATTAATCAAATTCAAAGTACAATAGGAGCGTTCCGAAAGCCATCGCTGACTAAACGAATCTGTCAATCAATCATGCAAGCAAGGCAGGCTAGAAAAACAATGTGCGTATCTTTTATACAATGAGAGTGTGCTTTTATGTAATGTGCCGTAATTGAGCTTTGCCTTACGAAAAGAATTTGCTCTACCAAACAACATAATCAATCTATATAAATCGCTCTTCCGGTGTGGTAACTTCGTTTACAACACAAAAGCGGATTTGCGTTACAAAGCTTATATACCTTTGATTTATAATGTAGTATTCTCCAACAAATTTTCATATTAAGGTATAAAAGACTCTATTCCATCATAAGGTATAGAAGACTCTAGTACGTAAGGTACGTTTGTCGCAAAATAATACTGTAAAGCCGAAATTAATCTTGTATCAGATCGGAACCGCTAGCACCATAGTTTCGTCCAAGTACGATATATTGTCACTTAGTGTCACTTGCGTTGTAATTAAACCAAAATTGGAGGTGTGACGATTTTATGGTGGTAGGTTTTACGATGATCGAATATGCTATCTTCGGCCGCCAAAATACAAAAAGTATTCCATGTTAATTCCTTGATTACAAGCCATATAACTTATTTAATTTTTAAAGAGGTAATTGTAATTCATGTAGGACTTCACAGCGTGAACGACGCTAAAAGAGTTAAAAATCACTGTGCTATGATACTTCTTGTAGTATCACTCATTGGCTTCAAACCAACATTATAGAACATCCTTCATTTAAATCATAACCGTATTGGCGTCTTTTTATTTTGAATCAAGTTTACACAAAAAGACGGCGTTTCGAGAAACCAGAAATACGATATATAGACAATTGGTATCACTCATTGGCTCCGACCCAATATTACCGGACAGCCCTCATTTAAATCATAACCGCATTCGAGCAGACTTTTAGGATCAATCTAAGAAGAAAAAGGGGGGCGTTTGGAGAAACCCCAGGTCGCTCGCTCAGCCCCCACGCATCACGTGACAGGAAACATTGGGCGTGAGAACATTCCCAGTTCCCGGTTACGCCCGAGTGCGCACCAAAGGCACGTCATCGAACACAACACCGGCGGAAAGGCCTGGGACCCAAAGCCCCGTGTGTACCCCTATGACTGGGTAAGTGACCCCCTTGGTGGGGCCTGTGTTTTTTTATAACTAGGTCGTTATGGAGGTAATGAGTCGAAAATTGGAGACAACAAAACCTGAAAAATGTGACAAATGTCTCGCGTGGTGTCTAATCGATGAGATGTGTTCTGAATATCAAATTTCTCACTTCTATTACGTCAAACCAATGTTATTAGGATAGCTTTTTTTAAGAACAAAGCACCCTTCTGTAAAAACCTTGCAATAGTTGAACGGTTATTCGCGGAGAATAATGGGATGTTTTTTTACTGACAGGGCAAATCACACAACTCAAAGAATGACATTTTTAAACAAGAAAAACAATCTACGGAAGAAAACACAACCCCGAGATATGTAAATATAAGCAATGCTAAAACAGTTGCTTGGTTGTTTAATTACGTAAATGAGAACATTTCAACCTTATTTGACAATTCAACCTCAAACGGCAAATCAGCCTTATTTCTAACGTGGCGTGTTTAGGGCCTAAACTATTTCCTTACGCGAGGCCAATGCGCGAATGGTACTTAGGGTGAAAACAAGATGTCGTTTACATACAGCTGACAAAGAATATTTCGAGGGTTTTTGAAGGTTGAACTAAGTTAATTTGAAAAAGATTAACATATACAAAACTTTAATGTGTTTAAATAAGCAGTTGCTCAAAATTACACAATATCGTTAATCTTTGTAAAAGACTGTCGGAGACACTTAAGTGGCTGATCGGCATCCATAGAATTGTACACCCCAGAAAAATCACCGTATAAATCAGTGATTCCCAAACTGTGTGCCTCAAGAGATTGTCAAGTGTGCCACGAAACTTTTGAATTGTTGGAAAAAAGTTATTAGGCATACACGCAAGCACTTTAGACTTAGATACGCACAATCCATTACAAATTAATACTATTGATACATTTGCATATAGTTAGTCGTGTATTAAGGCGATTGTAAAATTACTCTATTGTTGTTGTGTTAAAAGTGTGTCGTGAATATTTAAGCTTTTTTAAGTGTGCTAAAAAGTTTGAACAATACACAAACGTCAGCGTTCAAGAAGTAAGCCAAGCAGCCTTTGGCATAAGAACGAACGCAGCGAATTGACGGCGAGGGTAAATAAAAAATCTGCTCGGCGGTTACGCACTTGAGACAAGCACTTACGAGGCGTCGGGCACTTTCGCCGCTTGTTTATTTACGTTAGCATCTTGTCCGATCTCGAGTTTTAAGCGTTTTTTTTTCTTTGACAAGAAGCGGAGACGTGCGGTTTAGCGGACCGCTTTTGCGTTTAACGAAGCACTAGTTTTAAGTCTACTAACGTGTGTTTAAGGCCTTTCGACAGGTTACTGATAATGCTAGGCCAGTTATTCCCAACCCGGGTCACTATTTTTAATACTAAAAAGTCAAGGGTGCCAAAATGTATTTGGGAATCTTAAAAATCAGAATTTAGTCGTTTTAATTGACAAGCCGCTTTAAACAACTTTTTGGGGTGCGATTAAAGTACACAAAGAATTGAAAATCTAGTATGGGTTTAGCAATACTTCCCATAGCCTTAAAAGGATTGAGAACCACTGTGCTAGACCATTTACTGGGCCACGTACAAAAGGCTCGTTTTTGCCAATTAACCATTGATGATTATTTTACAAGTAAAATGGTAATGGAAAATGCATTTATGGCTTTAACAATTATTATGTCAAACGTCTTGCCCCAGTTAAAATTTCAAAAACTAAATACCGTGCCAGTTAAGGCCTGTAAAATGGCAAACAGGGCCACTTTTGTCACCATGATTTTTTCACCACTGGGCCAAAATACATTGTCCAGTGTTCTGCTCGCACCCTGTTTTGCTTTTCAAAATATAGTTTTCTAAGCGATTGTGTAAATACTACATAAAGTAGGCTATAAATATGAAAATCCGACGGCACTATTTTGATTTTTGTCATGGCAGTTTGAAAAATGCAAAAAAGCTACTTTCATCATCCGCTATTTTTTTTAAATTTCGCAACTTAACGTGTACATCCCATGAAAAGGCGACCAGGCCTTTTTTCAATCATAATGTTCCTTCATTGTCTGCGACTGAAAAAAACTCGACAATCGGGCTCAAGAGTAAAAAAAGGTCGGCAGTACACAGGCCGGAAAAGCGACGCGAAAAATCGATAACGTGAAATCACGACCTTGGCAGCTTTCCCGCCCCCGAGCCACAACACAGCCCCCGCCCCTCTACGTCACAATGGCGCTGACGTCAGCAGCCGCTTTACGCTTCGGTGAATTCGAAACCAGGAAACTGTGGCGGTTCCTTTGATGTTTGCGACGGCGTGATAACGGATCGGTCAAGTTCGGCTTTAGGCTTATTTCAGCCTGAGGCCGTATTTTTTTTGTATTGTGAAATAAAGAACCATTTTTATGAAGCAATAAAACTTAAAATTAAAAAAAAAACGACTGAACCTTTATGAGTTTTGCGGAACAGTGATTAACGAGCAGAAACCTGCTGCCAATGGTTTTCGATTCCATAAAGATGCGCCTTTTAATACGTTTTTATGAGAAAGTTCGAAACGGACATCATTTCAGCTTGCAGTAAAATTTCATAAAAAAATATAAATTTTATATTATGGACTTTTTGCTTGTTGATTTAGCAAATACTACGGTTTCTTGTATAAAAATGCGTCGTTCTGCATTGCATTGCGCTGCTTAATTGGCTTACTGGTTAACTATACTAGTTTTTTTTTTCAATTGAAATGTAAATGTTGAACACAAATTTCAGATAAATATTTTGCCCTTAAATTGTAAATCAAAAGTAAGTTTAAAGCATAATGTAGTTTTAATCAAGTTGTCAGTACGACTGCTGATTCGAAGGTCGTCCCAAGATCATTAATTTGCGGCTCCAAACACAAAACACGGCCACCATGACAATCATAATAACAGCACACCTTGGTAGTATTTTGGCATTTACAGCACAAAAGGCGACTTTTGCATTTTGAAAATAAACATCGCCCAATAAAACAATGGCGTAGGGTCACGTGGCCGTTTGTTGCGTAACAAACATAAGGGTTGCGACTGTGCCAGACGCTGGAATTACAGAGGGTCGGGTCGTATTTATTTAGGTTTGCTGTAGCCGCAAAGCTACGCAAGGAATTTTTTGGGCGAAAACGCCAAGCTGCATTACTACTAGGCCGTAATGTTTTCTTCAAAAAAATGAAATTTTAAATACCAATATAAATATTTTTACAAAAGTTTACCAATTCTATTTTCTGTATTGGCCGTTTATTTTTAAAACTCACTTTTGCATTACCGCCATGATTTACCGCGTATTCAATTTAAATTACTTCGTTAGCCGGAAAGTAATATACAAGTCATACATCCAGTATTGATTAGCGGGGTAAAAAGTCTCTTTCTATCTACAATTTCACCAAAACTGCAGCCAAATAAACATTTACAGAGGAAAAGCCGAATTCGTCCCGTTTCGACAAAATTGTTAACGACTTAGGGTGAACAGACAAGAGAGAGTAAGCCGAAATGAGAGAGTTCATGGCGGTTCGTCATTCAAGTGCTTCTGGAAAGCGGGAAAACACACGGAATCGCAGAATCTCTTTGTTCGCATTGGGAGAACTTGGTCAGTTTTTGTGGCTAGTTTAAACAGACCGGCTCCCTTAAAGTGGCCAATTTTCCAAAACGTTACCTTAATCGACAAGTAAAATATACACACATAAGTGTACAAATAGTAATACACACATAAGTGTACAACAACTGTGATCCCGCCAATATGAAGTTGCTTTTTGACAACGATAACGGCTTACGTATCATAGTACAGCGGTAGCAATTGCAAACTCAACGAATCTGTCGATTGAAAAACAACTAGGCTGCAGTGAGGTTCGAACTCACGACCTCCAGCAAAACCGTTACCGTCGCTCTACCAACTGAGCTACAAAGGCTCAGAGGAAAGCGAGTCGAGAAACAACCATGACACAATTAATTGCTGCATTCTGTTCGTACATACACCTTCAATTGAAAGGTATCAACAGTACCACATCATCATTTAATAAAAGATGCACTCACATACGTTTACAACAACTGTGATCTAGCCCTTATGAAGCTGCTTTTTGACCAACGATAACGACTTACGTATCATTAGTACATCATGCGAAGGAAAAAAAAAAGAAATTATCGCAGAACTTACAAGGATCAAGACCGAGAAGAAAACATTCTCTGTCAGTTTGAAATCTCCCCGGAATTGTTTTGTTAAATATTATTTTCTTAATAGGGAAACTATCCTGATTTTAAAATGATACCCAAATTGTTTAAGGCGTAAAATCAAGTGCAAAAGTCTTGTCGAATTTGAAAATAACCCTGGTCCCAATTTAATGGCGAAGATTTCGGAAAAGTTTTCAGTTTTTTAAAGCACCTCTATCCAATCGTCACAAATTAAAAGCCATATGTATAACGAGTTTTTTCGATTTCGATAAACAGTAAACCCGTCAAGGGCTAAAAACAAGCTGTTAAAGGGTGGAGTCCACACAAATTAAAAAAAAGGCTCGTAAACTGTCCGATTTAAAGCCGTGTGTCACAGACTTGTGTGCGCAGATGAAGCGTAGAATTGCGATTTGCACAAATACAAGCGTGTCGGTGTATATCACTCTGTATACAACTGTTCGTCCAAACTGTGAGAGGAAATCAATTGCATTCTGCTCGTGGCAGAAGCTTTGTTTGCTTTCATTATATGAAGGCATTTTTAAACAAATTTAAGTAAAGTTAAGGACACTACGCTTAGTAATGTAAACCGAGTGCAACCTTGCAGAGGCTCTTTGTTGGTTAAAATTGAAACGTTTTTTATCTAAAAACAAATCTCTGCTTCTTATACAACTCAATATCACTCATTTGCACTTTATTCAGAAAATTTGGAAATTTACGTCCCATGCAGATTCACGACAAAGCTTGGAATATAATCCATCAGTTACAAAATCTAACTTCACACTAGAAATGAGCTGTTTTGGTAAATTCGTAATACTTTTTTTAGCATTTAAATCAAATGTAGTTATGTAAAGCTTTTTTCGTATTGTGATGTTTTGTTTCTACTTACTTGTAAATTAGCGTTCTTTTCGGGATTAGGTTATTAGGGTATGATTTTACGGAAACGTGTGTTAAAATACAGCAGGCACACCAAGGAAACTTTGTATAAACAAATTAGATGTTTTAAGTGAATTTTAGATTTCATGTGTTTTTGCCTTTGGGACCAATGTACACCATTGTTATTACATACAGACGACGTAATGCTTTCCTGTGATTGTCAAACTGCCCCCACAAGCGTTAGGAAACCGTTAAGTACGCCCAAACACTCTACCCTTAGAATCGATTCGCCACACTGGATCACAGGATAGGCAAGCCACAAAAACAGACAAAAGACTATAGTAGCACCCTGTTGTGCAGACAATGGGCAAAATTTGACCGTTGTGTGCAACTGCCATTGTCGAGAGTAGGTCAAATGCTGCAGAAAAGCCAAATGCAGCATTTTGACTGTCTGGAATTAAGGGCCGAACGGGGTCTCCATTGTGAAAGCAATTACGACGAAACAGCGCTTCGCGTAGCACTGCATTTCCGCAGGAGCAAAGCCTTTGAATAACATGAGCAAGATAGCATTCGGTCGACTGAGAATTTGAACTCTTTGGTCGCAGGCTGTGATTGGCGTTATTTACATTGCGGGTTTAAGCCGCATATCACAAACACAAATAATAATGTTGTCAAATATGGGCCGATGGACGAAAAGCCACCTTTGACACTTTTCGAGCTTCTTTTAAAGCATGGCAAGTATAGTTTCGCTTCGGGAAATATTTTCTGTCAATGTTGGCCGATTTGAATTTTTTTAAATTAAAATTTATATTGAACTCAAGAACTTTAGAGCATATTATCTGGAAAGCTTGGTTAGGGGTATGAATGTAATACGGAAATCGGGAACAATTCTTGGCTGTCTTCACCATGTTGAATATGAATAAAGAATTATTCAAAACGTTCACAAAATGTGTACTTTGACATTCACTTACGTCATAAAATTTTACCTTTCATTACAATGAGTTGTTTTAACGTATCTTGTTATTTTTTACACGCTGAAGGTACACACAAATGAGCCACAGTTTTTTTATTCTATTGCGTAACAAAACTTCCTAAGGGGTTACTTGAGGTTGACAGAAATACACAAATGACAGCGTCAGTTCACACTTTTAGGTTTAATCCACGGTGATTCAACAGCAGCTTTAAGACAAGCGAATCAAGCTATCTTTAGCATCTTGCGGTAACCATATTCCCTTTATTTTCGGCCTTTAATTCCCTAACGTGTAAAGACATAGCTTTCGCGTTGTTGTTACGAATTTCAGCATAGTTCGGTCGCTCCGGAGTCGCCCAAGATCTCAATACACGACTTGCGTATGCGATGAGTAATAAGCGCACCTCAGATAAAATCGCCTTTGTGGCTGCACCCTAAGGATGTCAGAGACCTTGGTCACATTTTGCGGTGCAACCTTGGCCGTCAAGGTATACGCTGAAAACGCCAAGCCTACTGTACAGAACGTATTGCGAAAAACGAACATTTGTTGTTTCATGTCCTAAGACAACTGAGTTCTAGCTTTTTTCTTTGATTTACACACAGGTTGCCTTTGAAGACAAAAATTTATCACGTTCGTTAAAAAATAATAATTTTGAAAATTGTGAGTTAAAACAAAACATGGTTTCGAAATATACAGCTGAACAACAATGTTTGCATTTACAATTCTAGATAATAATTAATTTTAGAAAGGTCTAAAAAAGAGTTTTGATACATCACACTTTAATACCTAACAAAAAAATCAAACTGGAAACTTAATTGTTTGAAGTAAAAAACTGACGGCTATTTCGTGTCAAAACATACCCAGAAAAAAGTATTATAAAAAGCTAAAAAATCAATTCATTCCATTCTTCAAAAAATGTACCCCCGGTTGATAAACCTGTAATCTTTGAACTGCTACCCCGAGATTTATTTATAGTGCTACACCAAGCCAATGCCCCTTCATAGGACTTAGGACTGCAAAACCACCCAAAAGCATAAATTTGCTTTATGCTTACCTTTTAAAAAGGGTATATTTTGTTGGTTTTAGTTGCTTAAAATAGACGATGATTTGTTGCTTTATGTACTTGGTACACAGGTGAATGCACACCGAGCTTTGGACAATTGCGATGCATTCAAGTAGAAATATTTCGCAAGATTGGTTTTGCCGAGACCAATCATTCAGCTACGAGTTTATTGCATTTTAAACTCCTGTTTTAACAAATTTATTTCAATTAACCGTTTCCATTAGTAGATTGACTAGTAGTATTTCGAAATATTGATAACACAGTTTGTCTGTATTTACATAATTATAGCTATGGTAGCTTAAACTAACATGCAACCAATTTTGATAGAGCAACGTAAAATAACAAGCAGGAATAAGGAATGAAGATATGAATTCGGCCAACCAAACGTAACTTTTCTTTCGGAGTTGTCTTACACAATGTACGGTATGTTTTACTTAGAAAGATTGCTTAGTTGGTGATGGCATCAAATGAAAATCGCATTAGCCTTGTTATTAACTTAATAGTCAAGATTCCATCTTGGACCTTAAAAATGCAAACGCATTGTAAAGACAGGCGCAATATGAACTGGCCGTAAAAAGAAAGCAAATAAATGTAGCTTAAAGAAAAACGTGGAAAACAGCTGAGATGGTTAAGATATGACTTCAACAAACACGTCACAGGCAAATGTACCAAGTTAACCTTGCACTGCACACAGCTGGACAAAAAACGTCTAGGATTCCGATCAGGTCGCTGTAAGTTGACACAGTTGTCTTCAAACGAAAACGTAAAACACAGGAATCGCCTTTAAGCGGCATATCGCAAGTTTACATCGCGAAACCTGCTTGTAAAGTAACAGGCAAACACAGCCTTTATTTTTGGTTTATGGAGGAGAAAGGTTTGGCCGACGGAGGTACGCATTTTATTCCGGTATGTATATGTGCATTGAAATCGCAAACATGGCGACACTGTTTTTTTAAGCTTGGCTTTAGCGATCCGCTAAGAAAGTTTAAAGAATCGCAACTATTTTATCTAAGTATTTCACTCCCTCAAAACACTTCACTGTATAAACGATGTAGATGTTAGTTGTGTCGTTCTTGTAGAGAAAAAAATTCTGTTTGAAATTTACATTTTGTAAACATGAATTCAAAATATTCTGTTTGAAATCTCGGATTAAAATCACGCCTGCGGCTTTGCGGTAATCAAATTACACGAAAGCGTTATGGTAAAAAATAATTCGGGTGTGTATAAAGGGTTCGTGTTATGTGGTCTTGTAAGGGGGTTTAGCAAACATTCCGATGGGAGGTCTGTGAATAAACATGAACCAATACTCTATAATCGGTGTCTATATTTGCCAAGCAACTGTCATGAACGGATTGAGTCAATATTGAGGCTGCAGAAGTACAGCATAACTGAAAAACGTCAGTCATCTATCTGTCGCGGTCCGAAGAAAATTGTTTAGCCAAATAAACGCAATAACTACATAAACTACATATTCTCCGAAACGAGCAAAACCGCCGTGCATGGGCAAACGGTTGAGACTCACCACAAGAACTTACATGCCTATAGCTGACCATATAAAAGGGCGCATCTTTATGAAATCCAAAACCATTGGCAGTAGGTTTCTGCTTGTCGATCACTGAAGTTTAAAAACCCGAGTAAAACCAGGATCAGACATTTTTACGGAATATATAAATTTGGGGGGTTTTAAACTTTGAGTTTTGTTGTTAATAGCTGACCAAGAGCTAGTCAACCTACTAAACCTTGTCGTATATTTCTACCGGCAAAGTAAACATATTTACGTAGCGTTTTTTCAAGGCGTTTAAAAAATGATCGCGATTGGTTAGTATGAAAGTTAATATCGCTTATCGTCGATCGAAACCCTCATGCCCCAAATCAGTGATATCAAGTGTGACAACGTTGGAAAGGTGAGATCTAGGTTTACCCCAATTTGTTGTTTAAACGGTGAGAAAATGTTTTTATCTTGTATTTTATGGCGAATAATAATATAAAATATTAATATTTTTTTTTAAATTCAATTTTTTTTTAATATTCATAAAACAGTAACCAGTGTTAGTTTGTAGGTAATTTTTTTTTTTTAAAGCGCTACATAAATATATTTATTTTGCCGTTAAAATTATAGGACTGGAGTTTGCAGGCTGACTATAGCTCCTGGTCTGTAGCCGGCATTTCGTTAAAGAAAGGGGGCGTGTGTTTGCTGAGAGACAGCTCCAATGAACACATAAATCACGCTTTACGATGGGCGAATAGCGCTGCTCTGTTGGTGAATACTTTCAAGATATATTATCTCAGATCTCGACATATAAAATATAATGTCAAGTCAGCAGACACAGAAACAGTATCACCTGTCGTTAGAATAATTGAAAAGAATTAATCAAGTTTTTTTCAGTTAACTAACGGCCAATTGGCGACATTTTTATAAGTGTTGTTCGAAATTCAATACCCTTGAGTTTCATTCTTACGAACGGCGTTGCCTGTCTGACTTTAGTAGTTTATTCAATTCATTCCGAATTTTGTGAAGCGTTGAAAAAGCAATTTCTTTTCCCTAAAACGCGTTAGGGAAATTTGGCTAAAATAGCAGTCAAATTTACGCGCGACCAAAAAAAAACGGAAAATGACAAATGACGGGTTTTGCTTGGAAGTAACTTGGTGCCAAGCGGAAATTCCAGACTGTCAAGAGATCCATCAAGTAAGCTAAGCCACAAAAAGCATCGACCGTTTTCGAGCTGAAAAGTCGACTTAAAAATCACCACAGACTTGTCGTGATGTAACGTGATTTCGTTCACGCGCTAATATGCATAGAAGAAACGTATTGCTACAAGAGATGTCCAAAAGTTGTTTTTTTTGGACCGATACTTGATCCAGTATCTGTCTAAACCAATCCAAATGACGTTAATACTATAGTCAAATAAGTAAAAACCCTTTTAAATAAAAAGCAATGTCCCTTTCAAGTTACTAAACCAAAATTACCTTTTGACTTTCGAAGATAATCTATTTTCGATTTTTTCAATGTAATATATATTTTTTTAATTTAAGTACAAAATGCTACATAGAATCGCAAAATAGACCTGAAATCCAACAGAGTATCGGACATGGTAGCTATCTATTATTTTATATCAGGTATCGCCTCCGATATAGCCCAATATTACAGCACATCCCTAGTTATAACAAACGTATAATTACTATTCAATAAAAAAGTAACGTTGATTTTTGGTTATTGTTACTTGTTAGTCACACCTTAACGTCTTTTTATGTTGCAAGTCAAACATGCAGAAGCAATTCTCTGTTTTGAATATACAAGTTTTTCGCCAAAAATGGAATCAAAAATTCTGCAAATTGCGACAAAAATAAAACGGTGAAACACAAACCCGAACCAATCATTGGTTCATTTTTTGTTCTGTTTTTAGCAGGATAACAAATTTCAATCAAGGAATTTCGTAAATAGGCGTGGAATATTATTCAGTATTTCATTTTCAAAACGGGCGTGTTCGCCAAATTGCTTCGAAAGCTCTCAATACTTTGGGAGAAGGCTTTTCGCTGCATATTTAGACGTAAATCGACTTGAATTGCCTCGCCATTGGCGCTGGGCGTAATTGGGTCAAGGTAATAGCGGACCAATTGCAAGAGGGTGGGTGTTTTATTGCTTTGAACTTACCGAAGAGCTATTGACCAATCGATTCGACAACCTACAACTCATAAAAGAAAACGTGCGTTGTGCATAGAATGAATTGGTTCAATTTATTTCAAACTTAGGCATCTAGTTTAACCGAACTTTTAAACCATCAACAGCCAAGGCAAAAGTCATGACAATATTCAGATAACCAGAAAACGTTGCCAGGTTTAAAATTCTACCAAAAAACGGTTGCGCACTTTTTAAAATTATTTTAAAATGACATATATGACGAAACACAGAAGAATCGTCCGGTTTCTAATAATCCCTTAGATTTCTAATACTGGCCGAAAAAAAATCGTCGCAAACACAAAATAATACTTTTCAACAAAACGTGGAAAACAATATAACTGTTTGGTAAAAACAAACAAAAAAACAATCGTTGGTGAGAAAGTAAATTTCTAGTGCTGTTATACGTATTACTTAACGTGGCCAGGTTAGAATCTCTATTATTTGCTGACTAATTGGCGCTTCGGAACCTTACGATGCAACCGTGACGGTTGGCTCGGTCATTTCGTGACGCCTATAGGTAAAACATTGCTGACCCTTTAGCTGACAGCTGGACAAAAGGACGGAGCCGCTTAACCCTTTTAGCGTAGCAGTTCTTTCATGTGTTATTTTGCTCAAAAAGGCATCAAAACAGGCTCGTTAATGGCAAGGTGTCCTGAAAATTAGTGGAATGCAAATTGACAAAGCCTTTATTTGCAAATCGCGTTTTGCTTTACCACCAGCGCTTTTAAAATTGTTGTCCCGTCAAGCAGTTTTATGCGGTTGCGATAACCCAAATAAAGCTAAGCAAGTGAACTCATATAAATGAACTTCGCCATATATTGGCAAGTTTATTGCGTTTCTTTTTCATTTTACATCGGGTTTATGTCGTGTAGTTTTTCCTTGCAAGCTTATTTTGTTGCAAGGCATCGCGAATAAATGAAACGCTGCAACATTAGGAACATGGTATACTAAACAAACACAACGGGGAATAGAAAGCTACGAAGACATTAAAGTTTTAAGGTCTTCATACATTTAAGGCTTCCTGTTTTTATTTGACATTTCGACAACTTAATACCTCAAATACCCAGGGCATCGCGTTGGTTTTTCGGTCAATGTCGGATAGTTGAACACGCGTGTTTTTGCTTGGCGGCAATTTGTAACGCAATTTGCTTCGGGACATTTAAAGGATTTGACACGAAGTTGCGATTTCACGTTCGGATGCGCACTTCATGTTGTGCGTCCGTTCAGTACGCTTCGTGACGTAGAAATGGCAAAAATAAAAGGGGAAATACCACCTCCGGAACTCCGGTGTGAATGTTCACTTTGTTACATCACGGCGTTTGCACGTAAAATCAGATCAACTTTTGTTTTAAGGTATTTTAAATAACTTCGAGATTCGTGTTTTTATTCAAAAGTTTTCGAAAATGGATTCGCATTTTTGCAAAAAAAAATGCTTACAACAGCGGTTCTCAACCTTTTTTCTTTCGTGGCCTATTTTCGTTGCACAAAATTCCTGTGGCCCAATATTTTTTTGCGCTTGTTTGATTGTTGTATTACTGCTATAGATGTCCGATAATATCGGATCGGAGCCGATACCCGATGTCAAGTGGTAGTATCGGTTCTTGATCGATACTAAGGTGATATCGGTGCCGATTCTATACCAAATATATATAGCTCTGTTTGACAATATTTCAAGCTCGCAAAGTTTTTATTGCATATTTTTTTTTATTTACTTCGTTTAACGATATTCAAGCTTATAAAGTTCCACAAAAAAAATTATATTCTTACCGCGACCGTATATCCGAACAGTTATCCGGCCAGCGACGGCCCTTTATGAAAAAAGTAGGTTGCCCCCTGGTGTAAGGCAATAGGTAGGTTGCCCCCTGGTGTAAGGCAATAGGTAGGTTGCCCCCTGGTTTAAGGCAATGGGGGAAGGGTTAGCTTAGTGCAGCGGTTCTCAACCAGTGGGCCATGGAAACTTTTTAGGTGGGCCACAGCCGAATTTAAAAAAGCTATATTTATTAAAGATTTTATTTTCATTTATGTCACTATACTTTTACGGGAATAATGGCTTGGGGAGGAATCGAGAAGGAATGTAAACTTATTGTACAGAAGCAAGTAGCTCACTAATGCACGGTTGAATAAACATTCTGTTTTGAAATATGCTCCGCTATTTTTTGTTGTTCTAAACCTTTTTTGTAGTTTTATCTTTCATAAAAATTTATTAGGCCACAGAATTTTTGTGCAACGAAAACGGGCCACGAAATAAAAAAAGGTTGAGAACCACTGGCTTAGTGAGTTTAAGCCGGCGCAGGTGCATTGCAACGTAATTCGAAACATCTGTGATAAGTAGTTATCGTCAGATGGTCTTTGCGGCGCGGACACAGAGCTCGACCAAAAGGTGCCTTTTCGTGAGTCGTGTGAGTCACCCGAAGCGGTCGCGAATCGCGCAGAGACGCCGGTCCACAATGCCCAAAACAAACATCCCTTGTTACGTCACAAACGCAGGCGCGCGAGCACACGATTGTCATGTTGTGAACGACCGATTGTGGCCCGGTTGTAAAATCGCGGCGGAGTTTCGTTCGTTTGTTATTACTTGCTGACTGGATTAATGGAAACAAACTTAGTAGTTTCGAAGACAATTTAAAAACACACAAAGCCACTTTTTATGTTCCTAATAATCGCCATAAATTGTGACACTTTTTGTCACATTTTCTCAGGTGGTAAAAATTTTAAGCTTAAGGTCCCCTTTACTACACTGTGTATTACTGCGATTTTAGACGTTCTGTACTGCAACTAAAAACCATAAACTAAGGCCCTTTACGGGTTTGATTTGTACTTGGACCTAATGAACCACGGTTGTGCGAAAAGTAGATAAACACGACTACCAGCAAAGAATCTTAGCTGGAAAGCCACAGGTCCAAATGTTTAATAAAAATATCCGAAAATTTATTTTAAACCAACGTGATTTTTGATGTGAAATGCAAGAAGTTACTGGACTCGAATAAACAACTTACAGCTTTCGGCGTGAAGTAAAGGCGCCACTTCACATTCAAACAAACACGCTTGCTTCATTGCTTTGACGTCAATGCCTTCGATTTGGGTGCGATTTATGGAACTACAGAAGTTGTGATAAGGTCGCTTTGAATGCTGACGTTGGTAAAGTTATTCACAAAAGTCCCGCGAACAACAAGAGTGTCGGTTTTACGCAAAGAATTTTTTCCTATGCGAACCAGAAACTGATTGATGGATAACTTATCACGAAACACTTAAAAGGCTACTAAATAAGGGCTTAGTTTATGTACCGCTAAATAAACTATATAGCCTCTTTGTACAATAGGTTTAAAGCCTAAAATGGAAAGATGATAACAAAATCGGAAATGGGCGAAGAAACGTGAGTTTTTTTTACAAATAAAATTGTTTTTATTTAAGCAATTTCGTGAAATCAGGGTTGCCACAAAATTTAACGAAAAAAGGTTAAAGACACCTAAAGACTTTCCAAAGAAACTTTATAGCTTTTTAAAGACTTAGAATTGGATCGATGGACATTTTTAAAATACAATACAGTAGAAATGTCATGGTAAACGCAATAACAAGTAATAACACATAATTTAAGCTGGCCATATAGGATATTTAAATACTATTTAAAGACTTTTGAAAAAAACATAGGATTTTTCGAAGACGTTTAAATACGTAAATCAATTCAAAAACATTTAAGAGTTTTAAAGATTCAACCCTGGAAATACTATCAGTATAAAGAGGTCTATTTCTGAATTCTAATTGCCCAGTTTAGGCAGGTTTTCGGTGGCATACGTGGGTGCTTTAACAGAAAACCAACCCACACAAAACGCAATTTCGCAAAACCACAGGATCAGACGCCTGTTGTAGGAATTAGAGCGCCAACAGGAAGCATCAGTCAGTGCTATTTTTTCCGAGGTGGGCGTAACGTTTGTACATAACGCTTTAATTAAGAGGACCAGGCTTACATATGTACCGTGGTTGGCAACCTTAAATGTTACCGTGGTTGGCAACCTTAATGTTAGCGAGAAAATGTAACGGTAGAACATTGTGCCTTCTGGTACAGGGAATTTTCGAGGACCTTGGAAAAAATTACATCGAATTAAACTACACACTGCTAATCCTAATTCCAATATAATATGTGAGAAGATCGTGCGTTGTAATTCTACTTGTAATCTTATCGCCATTTTGCCAAATATGCTATACTCTTTTGGTATTTCTCTTTGCCTTTTACATTTTCATGAGGAAAAAACACGATATAACGGTTTTCGCTAACTCGGCTGTCCTAATTGAAACCAAGTTTGTGAAAACTAAAAAGCTATAATTTCAATAAAAATTAATTAAAATAAGGATGTAATAAATCTTGTTTTCAAAGTCTATGCTGGCAATGCAAATAAATTAAGACAGCGAAATGTGGTGGGATTCGAACTCGCGACCGCAAGAACCTCTTGTTGACCAGTGCAAGAGCGCATGTGCACACGTCACAGTTTTTTTGAGTGGACTACAACGTCACTCGAGCACCATTTGGAAACCAGACCAGGGAATTTACATTCAAGGATAAAACACTTCATACTGATTGCTAATGAGTGAATAGAAGGGCAAATTGGTTTTGTGATGAAACGTGTGACCATAGGCGCTGAACTTTCAAAATTCCCGGGCTTTTTCGCAACAATTTCAAAAATATCTTAAACAACAGCTTTTGCGCTGTTTCGCATTATGACTGAAACAAACCATTTAGCAAAGAAGTACGTGCAGAGCCTTTGGGCTAAAAAGATTCAATTGAAGTGGGCAAATTATACTACAAATAAAAAAAACTTGCATTTACAAAAAAATTAAAAACATATAGTTTGGGGTGCCATGTCTCCGTGCCTATACGTTGTAACTTTTACATTTTTGGTAACGTAAGACTTTGCTACAGGAATTAATTTTCCACACTTATTGAGGGCGTAACTTGGTCAAATTCTCAAACGCTTTGACGTCTTGTCCGAAATTCAGGGCCTTTTATCGTGGTAACCCAAATACTAAATTAGCCAAATACTAAATTAGAAGTAAATAAACCACCAAAACTTTGGCGACCACGAAGGACAAAACCAAAGAACTCGATATGAAGCAAATCCTCGATGTGCTTCCGCAACTTTCTCAAGTAAGGAGAAATTATGATCAGGAATCGGGACCAAGATTAATATGTAACCATGAAAAAATCGTCGACCTAACCAAAACAAATGGCAACCCAAAGACTGAGCAACCCTGCCGTAATAGGACAGTAATGGAATTCCAGTGTCGTAGGCGTAGGTTTTACCTGAACTTTGCACGAGACGTGTATCAGCAAACCTGGGCAAACGGTAGCGGCGACACTGTTTACTTTAAGTTAACCGCGCATAATCGGCCCGCACACTGGTCGGCTAATGGCTACGGTGGCCGTTTTAAATGAAGCCGGCACCTTTGCTTGTCACGTATTTCTAGTACAACCTTTTTATTGGATGTGGAGTTCTCAAACTTTTTTCTTTACTGGAGAACTGCAGATATTAATGATCACGGGCCGGAAATAACATTGTTTAATGGCCTTATTTGACTTGAATATCACTAAACGAAGAAAACATAAAATTTATTTACTGAAATATACAGTAAGCTTTATAAAATTGTCGTTTACTTTTTACTTTATCATTTTTCGTTTAGAAATTTTATCAAAATTTAGCTTAGTATCGCATAGTACCGCATAGTACCACATAGTACAAACATTTCTGTTGTTAAACAATAAACAACCTTGCCTTAGGAAATATATGCGGGTCGAAAGAGTTGAACTGGTCGAACAGACTTTCTTACTTTGTCATATTAAATCAATCTACATTGTTGAATCAAGGGCTAGCGGGAAAGCGACTATTTTCATTCATTTTTTTGCCTTTAATAAAGATAAGTAAACTTGTGCAAAAAAAAGTTACTTTTATAACCGGGTGGTACGCAGAGAAAGAAGAAAATACAATATAAAATGGGCGGTCAAAAATGGTTAAGAAACCACTGCCTTGAAATATAAAAAGGAAGGGCGCAACTTAGAATACTAAACGCAGGTAATCTCGTAGTTAGAAATGGCTGCATTTAAATCGAACTTGAGAGTTTACAGGCAATAAAGAAAGGTAAAGAGCCTACATGAAATCTGATACTACAAAACGTCGGACAAATCATTAAACTTTGACGCGTTGACGCAGTTCAGCAAAAAAGGTAGGACAAGTGACACGTCAAGGCAGAGTAAATGATCAACCGAAATCGTGCGCGCGTTACCCATTATTTTTTGGTGTTGAATCAAATCCGCAACCCACACACGAATTGCATATACGCCGGCCAAAAGTGCGTTGGCTTAAGCCTTGTTCGGTGCTTTTGCGTAAAAAGACCCGAGTGCCAAAAAAGATGAAAGCGAAACGGAAATGCGCGTTCACAGAACGGCCGAACTGCGGAGAGGCGTGACACTATAAAGCTAAGTTTGTACTGGCTGAAAACTAAAGCGAATCCGTCACTCACCCACGCAAACCGCAATGTTTTTAACTTGTCTCAATTTCGAGGTATAGCATATATCATGGGCGGGCAAACTGAAACTCTCCGATTTGATTTTTGGCCTTTGTTTAGCTGGAGGGTGCTTTTCAAGCTGACAAAAATGTGTTACATCTCATATTTAACCTATGTTTTTTGTTTCATATTGCGATAAAATAGTACTTCTTTTAAAACCTGTATTTTCAAGCCAGGTTTTGCCGCTGTAATGTTGCAGTATAAAAGCTTAAAAGAACCATTCAAGCTTCATTGCGATGTATTGCTTTCAACATAGCCCGTGTTTTACCCTGGTTGTCACTGTAATATTGCAGTGTGACAGCCAAAAGAACCTTACTCGAACGATTGCTTTAAGTACTCTGGCGTTATTGCACAAATCCGCCTATCTTTAAATACACTTTACGTGGCCCTTTAAAGTTCAAACAACTTATTTTTGTATCGCAGCTTGCGTACTGATAAATTGACCTACCCTTGGTTTCGTACTTAAATAGCCCCTAAAGAACAAAAAACACATAAAGTCTCATGTATATGAATTGCCATTTCAAAAATCAAATGAAATTTACCTTAATTTGCTAAAAATTAAAAATAAACGTCTCATACGGCTGCATCAGTAAAGTACAGTACAAAAGCGGTATGGCCTTTTAACATGCGTGTTTATATTTTAATCGCGTTCGTATTTTTATTTACAGCAAGCGTTCAATTCATCATGGCTCAACGCGGCATCTTCAGCAGTAACTTAGCATTTTTTGCAAATTCTCGCCTTCCCAAAGCAGACGGGTGGGCGCCGCGATTACTGTGGCGTTTCAAGACGGCAGGAAATGCACACAGGCAAAGGAAAACAGAAGGATTGCTTCAGAGGTCTCTTATCATTACCGTTCCCAACACTTTGAGCTAATTCGGTTTGAGCCCATGAAAGGAAAGACTGATGACAAGTGCGGTTTGAAAACGCCAAACTGGAGACCCAATGTTTGTAGACCAGGGAAATGGTGCGGGATTAAAAACGCCAAACGGTATAGCAAATATTTTAGGCTAGAGAAATGATACTAGTTGAATACCGCAGCTATTGCAAAGGCAAAAACTAAGGCCAATGCATTTTTTGTAGAAATTTATTTACACACAGTTATAAACGTAATACAATTTAAATACTTCAGACGGCTTTACAATGCACAAAGCTTGTTTGACTTTTGCGAACATTTTGTTATACTTTAACCAATATCTTTTACAGAATTTGTTTCACACTTAAAAACTATAACAGTTTAAACTATTTCAGGACTTCTTCCCACTAGCAAAGCTGAAGTTTACACATAAACATGGTAGAACACAAGACAAATTTAGAAAAAAAAAAATTATTGTCTACCTGCAAACTACAACCACTAAACGTATGTCAAAGATAATATATATGTTATTTTGTCACTTAGTTATTACCTTTCAAGATTTAATTAATTACCTTTCATTTAAATAAATGCTAAAAACACAATTAACAAGTGTAGATAGATAAAACCTAAATAGAAATTTATCTAAACTGCAACCTCCAACTACTATTTAAATAAGTCCAAGCTATACCAAACACTGAACACAATTCTCTAACCACAGTCCAAGAATCTTGATGAACAACACACGTACCTAACAAACAACGCAAACAGCGAAACATCTTAATCAAGTTACAAGTTCTCAACTCACAGGGATGGGTTCGTTGCTGAAGCAGACTCTGGTGTGCTGGTGGACGTCAATGTCCTCGGCTCCATCTTCCGAAGAGGAGGATGGGTGATCCGGAAGACCCTTGATCTCGTAATAGTAGAGGCCACGGTCATCGGTCATCATTTCTGATTGCTGGACTCCATCATCTACAAAAATAGACAACTTTTTACCTCAACTTTTTAGCAGCAAAATCCTGTGACAAAGTTTTTAGGATGTTTTTTTGTTTTTAAAGGCTTTTTAGGGCGATTTTTTAGCCATGAAGGAAATTGTATTTGAATTGGTATGGTTGTATTTGTTAGGAACAGTGCGAGTTTTTCCAGGTACAAACATCTCCAGGAAAAAGAAAAAAATACTTTTTAGGAATAAACGTAAGTTAAAAATCGGTCGTTGGTCATCATCTCTAATTGCTCGACTTCATCGCCTATCAAGAATTGGCAACTTTACTACAACAAGGTTTTTGAATCAATACTCGAGTATGAGAGATGTAAAACATGGCAGTGGACTGCAAAATATATTTATTAAGGAATTTTTGCGTTTTAAATATTTTCAGAGTAGTTTTTCTGCAACTAAAGAAATTGTATTTCAAAGTGTACGCTGCCATGTAATTGTTAGACACAGAGTTTTCCAGGTACAACAATGACAAGATGAACAAAGAATAATATTTAAGAAATTTGATTTACTGCCCCTGGAACACTTTTTGTTAGAAATTATCCAAATGTGGTTCTTTCGGTACCTTCAGAATCAGTGTCTTCTTTTTCCCCCTGTTCAAGTTTTTGATGCTCATCTTCATTTTCACTGTCTGGGTTTACCTGAAAAATAATTCCATCAAAGAAAGAATGGTTGTTGTCAAACGGTGTTACTCAAGGGCATAAAGGAACCATTACGATATTATCTTACATTTGTGGCACAACAAAGAAAGAAGCTTAGCATAACTCAGAGCTATGCATGGAATTAACAAGTTAGTTATAATAGGGAGATCAATTTAATTAAAATTTAAGCAGATTCACTTAAGATGAACAGTGTGTAAAATAAACGCTAAAAAAAAATTGTTTTTTTTTTGGTTTTTGCGTTGTAGCTTTGATATCACTTTAGTGGACTTGTTCAGTTTTATAAGATTACACCAAAAAGGCAAAAAGCAAATTAAAAACAGGCCATTCATTTAAAAACTACTACATCAAAAATGCTACACACTTGGACTTTTAGAAATATAAAAGGCTGATGCCTTACTTTGTTGTTGTACTGTAGTGTATGGCATTTTGAAAGCCCTATTATTTATTCTTCTTCACTCGCCCTTTAGTACTGGCAAAACAGTGAAGTCAAAATTCACAAACCTGATAACTTGTGGGGCCGTCATCGTCGGATTCCATATCAGACATTTCATCTCGTGAAGCGGCCCTCTCCAAATCTGGATCACGATTATCCACACTGTGGCTTGAATCCTTGGAAAAGGACCGACTCCTATCTTCCTCCTGCAAATTACTCGTAGCAACCACCGAGCCGTTTTCGAGTTGTACAGTATCCTCTAATCCAAGTTCTCGAAAAATGTTTGTCAAGGGCGACTGCTGGGTCATGGATCCCTCCAAAAACGAGTCGGACTCCTGCGAGAGTGTGTTTACTCTCGGATGAGGTTCTGTCGAAGACTGATGGCTCTTTTTCATGGCAATTGAATCCTTTGGCAGAGAGCTGGGGCTCTGATAATGGCCGTTGTCTATACTTTCCGATTTGACACCAAAATCTGGAAATGGAGGTGGGGGTGGGGATATAGCAGGGGGCTCGGACGATTTTTCGTTGTTGGGAATGCTGACTTTCATAACGACTTCTTTGGATTGGTTGCCAGTGGAATGCGACGAAGTGCTCTCAGAATCGCTGGACGACATTTCTGCCTTTATTTCATTGTGGTTTTTGTCGATTTGCTCATTGTAAGGATTGCTATCATCGTTTACACTCGTCTCAGTGCTAAAAGTGCTTGAGAGGAGATTTGATGACTGGTTGTTGGCGTCAATCAGGTTCAGCTTTTCCGAAACCAAATGGATCATAGTTTTTGGGGAGTTGACATCATTTTGGGTAGTCAACGATCCCCCAAATGACGCCACAGAGTTGGCGGGAGGGCGGACACCGGATGGCACTGCAGACAATGGCGTTCCGGCATTATACTGATATGGCGAAATAAAGACAGAGTCAGATGCATCGGACGATGATTTCTGGGACTCGTTAAGATTTGCTTGCTTCGTGACAGCAGGGGTATTGTTTGATGTCATTGGCTTTTTCTTGTTCAAGGAACTATCAGACGAGAATTTCTTGACCTCTGCTGGATTTATTGCTTCTAAGTACTTGTTGATGTACAAGGAATCGCTTTCAATGATAACCATGCTGCTGGGTCTTTCCCCCAAAGGGGTCGGTGGCCTTTTGACCCCTTTGCTGGGACTCTGTGGCCTTTGACCCCGATACCGCGGGTCACCGCGGTCCGTTGACTTCGATCTGGTTTCGAAGTTCAAGATAAGGTCGCTGACATTTTTTCGCGAGGATTCTAAACAATAAAAAACTATAGTTTGTTCCGATCCCCTTAATTTTTTGAACAACTTTTATAATTATTTAAAATCTAATTTTTAGGCAATACAACAAACTCTAAAATGATTTATAAAATATATTTATAAGTTAGAGTTTTGTTAAGATGTAGGGATTAACAAAATTCAACATTAAAGAGCAGCTATAAATAGTTGCCGAATGAAAATAATTTTGAAGTTTGCATATACATTGCGGTTTATAAAGTGTAATGTAAAAACTTTTATTGTTTTTCGAGAAGATATTGTTTGGGTTACCCTTGCTTTCTTCGTAGGCCGGCGTGTTCCTCCTTGTCGGTCGACTTCTTTCCCTGTGTCCGTTGCGATCAAGCGCGACAAACTCGCGCTCTGAGGAAGGTGAACGAACTCGTGCATCCATCGAACTCCCTTATGTTCGATACAACAAAGAAATAGTGAAACTCAGTGTAAGGTTTTTTGCTGGATAACTGAGTTATAAAACAGACATGGCCCTAAATAAATTTATACTCATATATAAAAAAGTAAAACAATAATCCAGCAATCCTTATTTTAACTATATAGAGCAAACTTCACAGTTGCAAAAATAAGCCCATAGTAACATATGTAATTCAGTAAATATTTAAAATTGAATCTTAGTTTATTTTCTGCATTTCATAAAAAACAAATATATGTTGATTGTTGATAATAAATGAAGAATAATTGGAAATATTTACAAAGTTGTTTAGTTCTATGGGCTCTGATTTATCTTGTAACAACAACCTCCAAATACTATGCTTGCAATGCCTCAGATTTTAGTAGCTAAATTAAATTACTGGGTAGTTTTTAAGAAGTACTAATTAAACATTAAATTTACACATTGTTTGTCGGCATATTTTTTAAATAATAAAGAAACACGAAAAAGGACATTTAATTTTTATAGCGAAAGCACTTAAAGCAACTAATAATTGAAATCAGAAAAATTATCAGTTGAATATTTCTTTATACAACGCAGCACATTTTCATAATTGTTTCAAGAAGTTGTTTATCCAAACATCGTAACATTTTCATTACCTGCAGAAGTTAGTATTAGCTTATTTACCAACACACCTAATTATGGAAACTTATTCTGATTTGTGACAGTAGAAAATTCATTACATTTGCCATCAGCATGTTATGTAGGGTTAGCACTCTTTGAGATATTTTTACAACTATAGCCCTTGCACAACAAAAAAATTATTCTCAATTTTTTAGAGAAAAAAAAAGTAGAAAACCAGACAATACAGCCATTATTTTTCAAATATAACAACAGTTTATTCCCTACATGAAAAAATATATAAAGGACAAATAAATTGCAGTATGTGATAAGCTGTAATTTTTTATTCAAATTTCTATAGTAAGAATTGTGAACCATGGGAAACTCTTTAGTAGAAGTTGTACCATTTGTTTAATTATTAAACTTACCCCTGGCTACTTGACGCTTCGAGGCGACGTTACGTCCGCGGTGACGAGGTGACACGTCGACACTGCTGTTGGTCGTCACACTGGACGACTCCGACACTTGCCGGTCCCGGGTTGGGTTCGTCTCCTCACTGGCCAGGGTCGACCAGGACGTAAACGAGGCGGCATTGGACGTGGGGCTTAGGGGTCCGTTACGAGTGGGCGATGTTACCCCAGACGATTTGCGAAGCACTTGTGGTGCCGGTTGCTTGGCTGGTGTTGACTCCAAGCTTTCAAAGATCTGCAATTTAAAGGGAGCATATTATGTCATTGACCTGAATAGTGTTTACCGGTTGTGCTCGATGTAAAACCAAGGTAAGGTTTCTTTACTGTAATTGGTAGGGCATGGCTATCAGCTTTTGATTATTTTTTAGGTTTATTAAAATTTTTGGTAATTTCTGTACAGCAGTGAGGCAGTGAGTATATATTATACATAGTAAACTTTGTTAGTTAATTAAATAATTAGAGCATAACATCAAATAAAAACTAAATGAGGAAATTATTTTTAATAGGCCTCTTACACACCCTGTGATAGTCCGGCTGATAGGGTAATTTTTTTTTTTTTTTTTCTTTTTAAATAAAATAGGAAAAATTTTGCCCAGCATATTTATTAAATAATATAAAAGGTGTTTATAAATATATTTAAAACAATAGTAATAAAAAGATTGAACTTAGCTAATAAAGAAAAGGTTGAAATTTAAAGTTAGAATATTGCAACAAACTTAAAAATGGATCAATAAATATTGGAAGTGGTATTTAAAGAATATATCACAGTGTGTATTAACTACTATATCCTGAGTATTGTTTTACAGCAGGAGAAAAGCTAAATTTACTATGGGTTAAAGATAAAGTTTTAAACAGTATAATCATTAGATTGATACACTCAATCATAAGAAACAAATTCTTGAAACTTAAGTTATCCAAAACACATACAATATTTATACAGTAAAACTTACACATGGATATTACACATTTATGTGATAAAAACTTACCTTTTTAGCAGAAGAGAACTTGTCTTTTCTTGTAACCGGGACAGGTTCACCTTTTCCGTTCACCATCTTGCCAGATTCGTTTGTTGCCATGGGACTGGCACTTGTCAAAAACTTGCTCTTAATCCTAGACACATGTGAGCCAAAGTCCTCACTGCAATTGCAATGGTTATATGCTTAGTGAGAAGGAAAAACTACCAACAACTATTTACATGAGAACAATTTGAGGAAGGTCAATGTTAGGTTGTACCATATACAACAAAATATTTGGGAGATTGGGAAATATATGCATAATTGCTGACAACCAAGATTCCATAAAAAGGTGGCACAAGATGTTGAAAATGAATAAAGAGTTATTCAACATTCAAGATAATACCTACTTCTGCATGGGCTTTGATATTCTTATTATGTCTTACTACAACCTCCAACCATTATGCTCCAAAGATTTGGTAAATGTTATACAATTTAGGGGATGAAATCTTGATAAATATTTTAAAAGGGAAGACTGTTACTAGAAAAATTGGAAACCACTGATATATAACATCTGCACCACTGTCTCTGAGTGTTACACGTTTAAACTATCATTTTAATTTTTGATGTTGTCAAACAAAACAACCAACTTTAGACCAACACGTTTGTCACACCAAAGAAGAGGTTTTAGCCCTAACATATATTTATGACCATAAAGAGCAATACAGACTTGCAACAAGTATGTCACAAAACTTTGTATTTGTTATGCCTGATGAACCATAAAAAAGTACCAAAACAATTAGGTATAAACTCTAAAAGATACACTACACACACACATGTATTAAACAACGGTGATCTAGGTCTAAAGTAGTTACCCATGTTATTTTTAAGTAATAGGTATTGTGGGGAAGATGGAATGTAGTTACAACAATTAAAAAAAAAGTTAAAGTCTTATTAAAATAAAAAGAACTGCAAGATTTATTAAATAGTGAAAACAGATAATGTTGCAATAATGGTTAATATTTTAAAAATGGCTGGAAAGAACATTAAACCAAAAAAATATTGACCAAACATAACTATGCGAAATAGAACAAATCAGGGTATACACTTATTGAGGATGTCTTAATGTCTTTCTATTCTAATACATTTAATACAGACCTAAATAGTTGAAACTAAGTATTTAAATCTTTTCGGTTTATATTACAGCTGTTTTTCCATCTACTTGAATTTGAAGAGATTTTTTAAAAGATTTAACCAAAGTTTCTAAAAACAGCTAAATACTAACTGATCCAAGACAAACTAACCTTTCTTCAAACTTAAGTAGCAACAAACAGTTTCCTAACACTAGAAGCAGTCTGGAATCAATGGTTCAGTAAACATACGACAATAAATCAGTACACAACAGGAAATAGTGGGTGGATATTATCACAAAACTCGGTTTGAACCAAATCCTTACTTATGATTGGGCATAGTCTCAAACGGATTCTATTTACACAGGTTATAGGTACACTAGTTTCAGCTACACACAACCTCAATTAAGTCTCAGCCAACTTCTTATACAAGTTACAAGCCACTTTTCCGGCACTTTTCTGTGTGGGGCACTGACTCTTCAGGTTCTTGTGCAAATATTTAGACATCGGCAATATGGCAGCGGCGCAATAAAAGTTAAGCACAAGTTAACTATTAAAGTCAGTCGGTGGGCAGAGTACCCAGTCTACTGCTGGCAGTTCACTTTCCTCAAAAAGCTCAACAATGCATTTCAGGATGTCTGTCTGAACTGGAAGTAACAGCAGCAACAGCGTGTGCGCATATAGTTGACAGCACGATTTAGTAGGACGCCCACTTTAAAGTGATTTACAAGCGTCCTGTAAGGGCGCAGTGCACAGGAAATCGTGTCGGATGCACTGCACAGACTTTTTTACATCATCATATTGTTCGCTACTACAGTTGCGATACAGGCATGTTTCTTGAGGTATGTGGTAAGTGTTTTAAGTATACATATATACTGCTCTTTTTCTTAAGGTTTTTGGTAGTATATAATACAGTATTCTTCCTAGGTAATAGATATGAAGTAACAAATTTGACTGTTGTTACTTGTCTAACACAAGAAAAATAATATGTTTTATCATTACATATTTATTAAAAGGAAGTACTGTGTTGGTCATTCTTTATAATAAAAATAGTATTTTGATTTTTCGGTAAAGTACACTGATTGTTTGTTGTTTATACTATTTTAAAACAAAACTTATAAAATAGTATATACTTGTCTTGGTCTTGAAATAAATGATCTTGACAGGGTTTAAAACTATGATGTTGCCAGCAGAGTTTAATAATAACAAGTTTTTCCAAAAAGAATACATTATATGTTATACCCTTTGCAAATGTCCGTATTTGTCTAATTATAAATAGGGTAATCAGGTGGCACTATATAAAGGCAAATCAAAGTGACCTGATGAAGCACAGTTGTATGAAAGCTTGTCAAGAATTGAACACAATTTGTTTTGGTATAGTGCCACCTAATTACCCTATTTATAATTAGGCGAATATGGCCATTTACAAAGATAAATATAATATATATATCTGTATTCTTTTTGAAAAACTTATTAGTATTAAACTCTGCTGGCAACACCTTTTATTGTTTTAAACCCTGTCAAGATAATTTATTTCAAGATCAAGTACAAGTTTATACTAGGTTATAAGTTTTGTTTTTAAAAATAGTTTAAACAATAACAAATAGGCACTAGCACATGGCACCCCAAACAGGGTTTTGTAGCTGACCAAGAATTATATTACATCACTGTGCGAACTAAATTTAACATTCAGAATACCAGAAACACTTACTCATCATTTGGATTAATCTCTTTTGCAAGACTTTCCTGTAAGGCACTGAATCTTCTTCCAACCTTTGAGCGATGTGTTGGTGAGGTCAAAACGGCAGGGGAAGCCATGGCAACAACTTGGCCGACAAAAAGGAACAAAACCAAGAAGGAAGTACAAGATGCAGCAACAACAATTTATAAAAATCGGGATATTTACAGATATCCAAGTTGGCGGTTAACTTATTTGTACAGACATTGGACCAGCACAGTGTACAGCAAAAATGGATAATAGGGTCAGCGAAAAAAATTACTAAATCTATAATGAAAGAAAAGAAGTTATTGCAGAAAACAAACCCAACCATTTTAATTTGGGAAAATATGTAAACAGCTAAACTATTTTCCCATTTGAAATACACCTTGACTGAAACAATTTAGAGTACCACCTGCCACAAAATCACAATATGTTTGGTAAGATTTCTTTTTAAATATTAATTTAAAAATACCGTTTTGTTTTCTTGTACAGGTAACTTCTTGGATTTTGAACACCAAATTACCTTTAAAAACTTTGGGAAAGTTTCCAAGCATGGTAATAAAAGCTCACAAAAAACAAGCCATTTTTTAAGACTGAAATACTGTACTCAGGGCAGCTAAATGCCACACGAAATTGTTTTGTTTGTTGGCTATTCCCACAAATCTCTTCCCACTTTTTTTAACTCTTGCAAAGATTACAAAGCTTATAAAAAAACAAATAAACACATTTCAATTTTTTGCATGTCATATACATACTACAATATTAAAAATGGTATTTACCAAATGAATAAAAAACTTTACCAAAACGCTACAAAACTAAGTACACATTTCACAGGTGAAATTATTGGCTATGGGCAATTCTCAACAGATAATAAAATCGCAAACCTAACCATTATCATTCATATCCACATGGTTGCCAATTTTAAAACGTGACAGGTCAACCGACCATTACCAAAATGCATAAAGCAACGAGTGAAGTAAATATACCACAACTGTGAATTACACTTCAAAGTTTGATAAACACCTTCAAACCGAACGTTCACATTTCACGTGATGAAAAAACAAACGAGTTGTTTCTAACTTTGGGTTTACGAAAAGTGCGATGCAAACTTATCCTGTGCTTTCGTAAATTGCATGCAGTTTTAAAGCAGCCACTGTGTATATTTTATACAGGTAACGCAGCCAGCCGTTATTTCCACAAAACGACACAGTTTTAAAGCTGAATCTCCCAATCACGTCGGTTTCCTTTTAAGTTAAACACCTACACAAGTCGCTAAGCAAACAAACACACCAACGCCATATACCCGGCAGCATTTCCAAAGTCTTTTTTCAAATCTTTTTCGACACGACAGACATTAGACAACTTGAAATGCTCTGTACGGACATCTGGCGTATAAATAAAGCTACCGCTAATACCGATTAGCGGCGGAAGACAAGACGTTAGGGATGTTCCATAACGTCGGATCGGAGCAGACATCTCACGTTAAGTTAAAGCAGTGCTTCTTAAACTTTTCAAGTTTTGTTCACCCCTAGCATCTATCTCCAGATTTCATTCACCCTTGTGAAAAAACTTAGAATTGACTTTTCTTGGAAAACCTGTTCACTGAACAGGTTAAACACCCGGAATATCCGCCCTGCTTGCAAGCTATCATCAATTTCTGACGGTTCACCTTTATTCAACCCTTTTGGTTGGTTAACCCCTGCAAAAAAATTAATCACCCTGGGGTGAACCATTCACCTGATTAAGAAACACTGAGTTGAATTATCGGTTACTGTCCTATACTAGGGTGGTAGCAGTGCCTATCCGATACTTAATTAATATTGTCAATTTTGTTGTGATTTGCGATAAACGCAACGATTTCTACCTTGGAAGTTAAATTGATTAATTAATAGTTAAACAACAAAATGTAATTGAACCTGTTAGCGCTAATTTTGGCCTAATAACGTTAAACAAATTATTCTTGAACTAGGCGATGTCCGATAATATCGGATCGGAGCCGATAACCGATGTGCAGTAAAAGTATCGCTACTCTTCCGATACTAGGGTGGTATCGGTGCCGATCCGATACCAAATTAACATTGGAATTTCAGGCTTGATTTGCGACCCAACGCTTGAATTTCATCTATTTCGCTAGTTCGAGCAGCGATTCGATCCGTCACAATCGAATCATTAGGCTACCGTACTATATTTGCTCAAATAGGTAAAATTGAAACGTTCAAGATAGGGATGTTCAACACTCGATCTTCTGTTTGAGCATATCAATGACATCATTTGATATCGGTTCGGATCGCAATTGTTTTAAGGCTGAGATGCCCTTGTCTATCGACAAAGTCGGTGCTTTTCAACCCGTGGGATGGTACGCACTTTACGTCGTGCGGGTGAAAATGGTGCACATTTTATTTTTTATTATGTACAAAACAGTGATCAAATAATGGGTGCGCCCACTTATGCGCTACAGGTACAGTAATATAGTCTCGCAGTGATTCATTGCAGCTTAAGCTATCCATTATATATCGGTCAAGGCCTAGGCACACGGTTTTAATACACAAACCCTGTCATTGTTATTTCACAAATAAAACTAAAGGTTGCAAACTTACTGAGCTTGTTTCGTGCGGATGGAAATTTTCCGACATAAAAAAGTGCGGATGGAAATTTTAAAGGTTAAAAAGCACAGGACTAAGTTAACATTTCCAAGTTTATAATCGACAAGGTTTATTTAAAGTAATTTTATTTCTAAAAAACTACTTGCTATAAGAGCAAAAAAAAATACAACCCTATAGCGTGTTCTCCTTTTTCAAGATCGAACTACCGACTGTGTTTTTTTTAAAAGAGATTTACAAATTAGGATCTTTAGGCTATACTGGCGCTATTACAGATTACACCCATAAGTATATATTTGTGTTGGTATTATTCAACCGTGTTATTTATAGACCACTCTAAGTGCACATAAAAGGTAGGCCTATATCAAAAGGGCGTCAACGAAAGCAATCAATCAATCATTTTATACCCCAAAGTAATAAAAAACTGTAGGTAAACGCCTATTGATGAGAAGTATAGGATGCAAAAAATTTGGATAATAAGAGCGAAAGAAAGACAAACGTAACATCAATGAAATGAGTCAAAAACTAATCAGCACGTTGTGCTACAAATATCAAGACTGACAAAACGCAGTATTTTTGCAGTTTTCAACATCTATTTTAGATTTGGGCTATACTTCAAATGTTAATTTCAGCAGGAATTTTACTAGGGAGTAAGTAACTGTACGGATAGTCGAGCATCGCATTTCGAGCCTCGAATTTGACTTCAAGAATTTCCATTTGTTTCTTAAACTCAATCTGCATCGCTTTCACTTCGTCTTCCACGAATTGTTCCTCATCAAATTCGCCCAGGAAGATCTGCGCGTAGAAAGTGCGGTTCAGAATGATTTGAAGACTACAAGGCATTGCCCTTAAAAACTGAAGAACCTGTATTGCATTAAAATCTAGCCACATATTAAAGCAGTCGTTCTCAGTCTTTTATGGCTTGCGGCACCCCTCAGAAATACGAAGTAGTTTGCGACACCCCTACACGATTTTTCCGTAGGTAATTCACTAAAATGTCAGAATAAGATGAACTGGAACAACGCACGTCAACTCTAAACAACGTATGGTATGGTATGGTAGTAAGTTATAATTGGATTGATTCCACTCCAATCTTACACAAAAAGTTGTAAGAGTTGAACAAAAATCAGTTTCTTAAAAATTCTCAAATATTTCGCGGCACCCCGGGTGAGAAACACTGGATTAAAGCAAGAAATAGGGTTTTCAGTTGAATACAGGTTTGCAACTAAACTAACTCTCTTAGCAAAACAATTCAACTTTTTTACAGAAAAATGTTTAAAGATGACGTCATAAAGTTACGCCATAACGGGAACACGGGACTCCAGTAAATCGTATAGGTTATCGTGCGATGTCGTGCACAAATATGCAACTGAAGTATAAGGTTTAGTTATATTTAAGGAGATGGCGGGATGGCGTAATGGAAAAGAAACCTGACATTGTAGAAAAATATTTTCTCCTGGAACGCTAGTGTCATAAAACAAATTTTATTTCCGCCAACTGGGAATTGTAGAGGTGTAATAAGTTTAGTTACATTAAAGGACACGGCGGGATGGCGTAGTACAAAAGTAACAGGGCCTTTAAAAAAATAATTTTTCCAGGAATGCTGTTGCGGACCGTTACGGCTTACTACCACTGGTTTAGATATTTCAGCTAATAAATCAATAAAACAATAGCATGAGCAATTGAGAATCACGTGGTTAGGTAACATTACTTTATTGATGATAATATTGCTTTCTGCTGCCCTTTTTTATTCTAAAAATAATAATACTCAAAATAAAATACATAATATAGTTTTTAAGCTGAAATACTTAAGCAGCTCCAGATATTTACTATAGAAAGAGAGACCAGAAGACAGCCAAAGACCACAAGGTTCATTATAGTTAATCAGTTGAGTCATGGTATATAGCAGTAATATATTATCAACCCACTATTTACTACTATTTTACCTCGTCCTGTGGATATTGAGATAGAGAATATATAAATCTCATCAGAAAGCCTCCAGTTCGAAAATCTGGCAAAGTCTCCAGGATTCGTTTCAAATTCGCCTGAAACGCAAAACACCGGCGAAATAAATCACATTGTAACAATATTGTGTTACTTTTGAACAATAAATGCATCTTGATAGGCTAACAGTGTTTGTATAGCTCTTTAGATATTTAGCGCATTGGTCTTCAACCTTTTACTCAGTGGTGGACCTTCCATAACTTAACATTAAATTGCTTATCTCACAAATGGCAATGAAAAAAGTTGTCGGGAAAAGCGATTATATTATTTGTTTTATCTTGCGCAAAACACTCCTACAATTTCATATATAGGTTAGAATCCATATATATACATATATGCTTGACGGCATTGAAAAAAGTCAGGATAAAATAAAAACAAACTGTTAATTTGTGAAATGCATGCACTTATAATCCTGAAGTAAGGTTTAAAGATATCCGTCGTGATTTTTTTTAATCATTTGAGTAATCACCATTTAACGAAATTGAATAAAAGAAAAACCGTAAAAAATACAAAGCTTTGTTTGCATTAAGGCTTCTCTTTACAACATGAAAGCAGTTTTGTGGGATGACTTAAGGCAGTGACTTGTCTTAAGTCACCGATTTTAAATAACTCAACTCGACAAGGCTTTTGGATAAAATGACTTGACCTTATTAATTAAGTCTTTGCTTGGACAAATGACTTTTTTTCATTAAGTGTTTTTTTTATATAAAATTGGGTTAGCCTATTTATTTTACTTTTATTTCAAGTAAAGCAAATTGCTTGCTGTATATTGCGTTTTGTATTAGAGGTAACCTATGACTCAAATTAGGACTAGTTTTCCAATTTTAATACCGGTAGTTTAACTTTTAATTTGTATGAGAAAAATTTAACTTGGAATTAACTTTATGATTTAGCTCCAATTATGATTTAGGGCACTTGAATTGGAATTTATACAAAAAGACTTGAATTGAAATTAAGTTTTTTTTAAATTACTTGGCTAGGACTTGACTTATTCCAAAATGACTGGTTACAACACTGCTCAATACACTCGTATGACCCATGAAAGTAGCCTACGAGAACAACTATTTTAAACTATGAGCGCAACGATGTCTATTTTTCTCTCAGGTATGGCTAAATGGGTAATCCAGCCCTGCTTGCCGTCTTTGTTTTCGGATAAAACTTCTCTGATACAAAAACACATTACAAACACACGAACACACAGAGGCACAAACCTCCCCTCTTTTGTGTGGAGGCATTCGCATAGATGTCGGGGCGTTGGGAATAAACTGGTAAGTTTCCATTTGACCGAAGTTGACCGCCGAGTGCTGCGCTGAACTTGCGAATATTACAATGGTGCAGATACGGACCTAAATCGTTAAGTTAATATACAGAACGTTCATTTTTTTCCTACTCGATGTCCATCTGACTTCTTAATTGAACCCATTGTATGCTGGCACTCTTGTGATAAACTGAATATAAATCAGTGTTAAAAAAAGTTATTTTCAAAATGACTAGCAAGTTAAAATTTATTATAGGCCCATTAAATAAACTTTCCAAATAAACCAAAATCGTTTTTAAAAACGTGACCTTATTTCTAAGCCATATTAGTGTGCTTTACGTGACCTTATAAGCAAAGTTATTGCTTTATTTTTCTTAGATTTTCGTTTTTTTATCTGATGAATAAACTAAGATGAAAAACTTAATTTGGTTGTGATTTAACAGGAATATTATTTGTTGTATAACACACATAACACATTCCTTACCAGTTCATTCCTGGTGGTAATGCTTTCAGGCATTCCCCTTTTATTTCCGTCCTGCCATCCAAAAGCCTCGTTCGCCACATCTGAAGCCCATGCTTGTAACTCGAAGTCTCCGGCAACATCCTTTGGATTTAAAAAGAAAGTAAAAAATCATATTACAGACTTCATAAGCATGTAACAAACTACCTGTGCACCAGAGTACGATCAAATACACCTATTTGGGACCCACTTAACCTTGGATGGGCAAACACCCTTTTAGTTTGTTTATTGTACATAATATTTACATGAAGTAAATCTTTGCCCCTTTTAAGAAATATTTGTATTTTTGTTTACTACTGTGTTCACCATGCGTATCGTTTACGATAGCTGTTTACAGATTTTTTCAAGGCCGTTTTTCAAGGTGTTATTTAAAAAAGCAGCTATAGTTGTCAAGTATATCTTTTACAAGTTTGAATTAGAATGAATGATCCATTTGCTTTATTACTTGGTAAGTTTCACCTTTTTATATATTAACTTTTCTGTAGTCTTGCTAGTTGCTAGCTTAGGAATAAGTTGCATTTATGACAATAAGTATGCTTGTCGCTTATTAAAGTGCTTATTAGAAAAAAAGTTAAAGAAACATGTGCCAGGTTGGAAAATAAGAAGTTTTCCGCTCAGCCGCGGTCATAGCCGCGCATTTCACATAAAATCAACGTTAAATGCGGTCAGCCGCGAAAAATCGCTCAAACGCGCAAAACTTTCGGTCGGCTAACAGTTTTCAGTGTAGTACTCCATTTTCAGCTGTGCAAATTTTGAAAATAACGTTGTTACAGCCGCACAAATTTGGGCGGAAATGTTATTTCAGCCGCGCAATTTTAATCTGCAAAATCGTCTCCCCCGCGCAAAATCCAAAGTTTCCAATCTGGAACATGTGTACATTAAAACGCTATGGTTGGACGCCAATTGGTATTTACCGAGTCGGTCTTGTAAAAATAATCTACAACGCCGGTGACGTAAGAGTCAAGAGCGGCCCAAATTTGCAGGGCGTCATCTCTGTAGAGGTAATTTGGAAGCTCAACCTCCGACATTAAACCTGAATGAGAAAAATGTATAAAATATACACATAACAAAACAATGTTTAAGATATTTCTAAAAATACAAATACTTTATACTTACAACTTCTTTATACAACTTACTTATGATGGCAATGCTTACGAACCTTGGGAAGAGAGTCGTTTTGGAATATCCAAGTCTGATAGATTAAAATTCTTGAAATAATAACGCAAGGTTCCTGCGGCATCTAAAAAAGTGTTTACACAACTGAAATAAATATAGTGGCACTTGACTACATGTGAAACAAATATGAAGTGAAGAAAATTTGTTAGATACCGCCACAGGCTAAACCTAGTCATCATAGACGATTAAGAACGTCAGGGTGGTCAAAGATACCCCCACATGGGGAAAACAGGTTAAAAACACTTTCGGAGCATTAATGTGTTTTAATGAGTCGACTATATGAAGCGATCCTTTTTTGCCGCTCATATTTTGTTTTAACTTTTTTTTTTAGATAAAAGGCAGGTTGAATCATAAACAAGCTTAATATGTTAAGTGGTTTCTCCCGTTAACTACTACTAAAACTAAAAATTGGATTTTATTAATACAAAACAAACTAAAGATTATTTTTAACTTGTGCGTTATCCAGTTGCTTTAAAATTCTTAAAACTTTTTAAGCAATTTTACTCAGTGCAAATGTTTTGCCTCCCAGCGCATCAGAAGGAATAAGAACTTCTCTGGCTTGCCGGTTGATGTTGCCCACTGATTTGAGATGAGGTCTCAGGAATTTGTAGAGCGGATGACAATGCGGCAAGTTACGGAATGTGGCCATGGAGAAAGTCTCGGCCATAGCGTGCGTCATCATCCAATGGTAGTACCACTGTTTTAAATAAAAAGGTCACATGGTAATCCGTCGTTATTTTAATTAGGTCAACGCCTAAATTAATTTATTTGTACAAGTATGACGTGACCAATAGCCATGTATAAACAACGGCAGTTTTCGGTTCGAAATAGGATTTTTTTAAATATACGTGCGGCACTTGGAGTGTCGGAAGAATTGTTGTGTAGGTTACCAGTACTCGAGTAGGACTACGTAAAAAAACATTTTTTTTCGAAACTGATAAGGCAGCGGACTGTAAATTGTAAAGTGTAATAGCAAGTGGTGAAATAATTTCCAACCCTGCTTTGTGGGTTGGTGAATTATACGACATCCCGTTGAATGGATTGCTTAATATCCGTTTATTTTAGTTAGGTAAACGAGTGAAATTCCAGCTGTAGAGTCAGAGCTGGACTCGGGACTCGACGAAATCGCACATTTAGTCGGGCTTAATTTTTGCCGGAGTCAGACTCGTTTATTTTTAACCGACTCCGCAGTTCAAGGTATTCACAAACCTCGTGGCAAGAGGCTGCCGCGCAGCGAAAGTACATCTTGGCCAGCAGCCAGTCGTACTCGGAGTCGGCGGGCGTGAAGAGCGAGTCCGACTCGTTCGGTACGAGTTGGATGGCGAGTGGAAGGAACTCGCCCGACTCGGAAGCGTGGAAGAGTCCGACGCAATCCGCCGAGTAGAACGGCTTTCCGGTGCCCGGATGAACGTTTCTTGGAATCTCTTTCGCGAACGAATAGTCGGCGATAAACAGTTTGCCTGCCTGTTAAACGACCGGTATTGATTCTTAAGTTTTTTAGGTTCGTTAACCAAGTCTTAATTAGAGCAAGTCAAATCCTTGTCATAAAAATTACGCGTTAAGGCATTAAAACTAGTCCGATTATGAGCAATAGTTAAACTAAAAAATTCCACAAACGCAATATACCGTAAGCAAACAGTTTTTATGTGATAAAATTGGAATAAATAATACAGTTTTACAAAAAAAAATGCCTCTACCCAACTCATTTGTCAAAAGATTTAAGTCCAGTCATTTAAAAAACAGTGACTTAAGTCATTACAACACTGCTATTTTCCTGTAAAAATGTCATGCATTTTTTGAAACACTTTATTGATTTCGATTCAGCCATCATAGGCCCCCTAAAACTAGTCCACTAACCCCTACTAGGTCCATGAACCCCAGTTTAAAAAAGCCCTGTTCTATAAATAGCTTCTGTCAAACTATCCGGATGCACTATAGCAAAGCGTTCTGGTTATAAACTGCTGTGAATTATTTGACTTGGAGTATAATGCAAGCTAGAATAGTAGCCTAAATGCATTTTTTTAATTCGTGCAAATTTCCACGGCTCTACAATGTGAACAAAGTAACAACAGCATCACAAATAGCTTTATCATAATCACAGTTTTTCAGTAATAATATTGATCTTCCAGGGATCGTTTATTGTGAATGCAGGAAAGAAAAATTGAAATGATATTTTGAGTTCTGAAAGACTTGTGACTTTATTCACTTGGTTGGTAAATCCCTGTTTTGTACCTTATCAAAATAGAAAACATCATACCAATTCTAATAAATTGTAAAAAATAAGAGAAACACGTCTTTCTAGCTAACCTTCATTTCGCCTTCCAATGTTTTCCCGGCTCCCAATTGTGACCTAACAGTTGAGTTTGTGACGTTGAAGTAGCTTGGAATCGACTTGCAACGCTCCATCGCAAGCGGGGAAATCCCCGTGAGAACCTGTCTCCCGAATTCTTTGTCCGTTTTCCATCTGTTTGTGGTATGAGTAGGACAAACAACATTATTGCAACCTTTTTTGTTTGTTTTTTTTGTTCAAAAATACTGAATCATATCGCTTAGCTTTATGTTCTGTCAAAAGTGCTCAAACTTTATGTTCTGTCAAAAGTGCTCAAACTTTATGTTCTGTCAATAGTGCTGAAACAAGCCATATGCCTACAAAGAACCAAGTTCTAGTTAATTTATAAAATGACCAGGGTTTATTCAAGTCAATGTCATCAAAAACTCAAAAGTCGTTTTGGCTGGACGAATTACAAACCTTTCGATGAAGTGAGGATTTTCCATTCCTGACACTGTATACATTTTTTGGTAGTCTTCCAATTCGTCTAACGAGCCGTTCACTAGAATCAAAATATCTGTTTTAAGTTATGCATGGACATTTGGTAATAAATGAGTAATTTTCATGTTAATTTTTAGTCGTCATTTACTTTTCAAAAAACGCAAGAAGCCCTGCACTTAAAAAAAGGAAACATTTTGAGTCCGTGATATATACATTTTAAAATTCGTTATACGTTTTAAAGCAATGAAATGTATCAGTTTTTACTAGAAATCTGCGATAAAATCGAATCGAAAAGGATGCCCGATACTGTGTGGTAGTATCGGTACCCGTTCGATACTGAGGCGGTATCGGTGCCGATCCAACACAAAGTTAATATAGTAATTTAAGCCATGATTTGCCAATTAACGCAGTGATTCTTTTTTGAGAGCTAAGTTTATCATAAAATAGTATTTAACAACTGGAGACAGACAAACTTCTCAATGATAAAGCAAATTGTGTCCCAATAACCTGGGAAAAAAAATCTGAACTTTGCGATTTCACCTCTATGCTTGTTTGAGAATAGCAATGACGTGATATGGTATGAAATCGCGTTACTTTTTGTCCAAAATACCATTATCGGAATGAAAGTTCAACTGTCGGACATCCCTATAGTTTTATATCTGTTTACACATACTCGTGAAAATATTAGCTGCATGGTTCAAAGTGACTGCCAAGAATGTCGAGTCCGTTCTGTTTTCTTGTCCCACTGTTTTCATGTAAACTTCAGGAAATGGGATGCTGTCGTCAAGGTAACGGTTGATCCCCCATCCCAGATCATCTTCTGAAGTCGGCTTGGGATTCCATTTGAGCGCTTCTTTGTTGGCCAATATCTCGTCTGATCTTAGCTTCTTTACCACTTCTTGGGTGACGTTTTGCGGCAGGGTGCCTTTAACAAAACACAGTAAATTAGTCATTTACGACATATGATTAAAAAAAAACATACTTAGCTGCTTGTGGTATTCTTGGTTAATTTAACCAATTCGATTTTTAACTTATTACAATTTAATTTTAACGTATTTGTCTAAAACAACGCGAGTCCCTAATCCCACTCCGCGGGCCTGTATTACAACAATATGCCTAACTAAAATAGGGTGGATATACAGCAATCCACTACAGGGATTTCATATAACTTGTCTATCCACAATACTTGCTTCGAAAATTCTCAACCCTATGCTGTCCCACCTTTACAGTGTGCAGCCTTATTGGTTCCGGACTTACAATGAGCAGATCCACATAGGATTCGGGACTCAGATAATCCTGGTAGTCTTTACTCTAGTCCAGTGCTTCGCAACCTTTTTTCACTTGCGGAAACAGTGTTAAAACAATTTGGCGGCACACCTACGAACTGTATGTCGATCGACAAATGACAATATCACGAAATGTCGTATGCAGCCGATCTAAATAGGCACGACTTGATCTATGATGAAACGCGGCGAAGGCGCCGAAAATTTTATGTATTACATTCCTTCAATTTCTTATTTTGCGTTTTTTTTTTGCTTAATTTATTTTTCGAAACCGCTGCCAAAACTAATTATTAATTTTACAGTCACATACTGCCAATAATGTATTTACAATGATGCTTCATAGGTTTCGAGCGCATGGTTAATCTCCCTTTTACACTTTCGCGTAATAGTTGAAAATATTTATCGTAAGTCTGTACTCCTGGTGTGGTTCCTGTAAGTTGAGTCAGTCAAAAAACCTATTTTAATACTTAATTTCCGATAAAAGAAGGTAACATAGGTTTTAACAACTGTTTGAACGACTATGGAAAGGCCATAATATTACACCTGGATTTTAGCGAAAAGTTTAAAATAGTTGCCATGATGCGATATCCAGTTTTTGCGTTAATTCTACTGATTAATAAGTACCCTTAAAAACGCAAGTAACACCCCTCCGGGAACGTCGCGGCACACCGGTTGCGGAGCACTGCTCTAGTCTGACTCTTCAGGATCGTAAACAAGTCATTTTGTAATGACTTGAGTCCCAGTAAAGTCGTTTGTAAGAAGAAGTCCAAATCAAGTCGATTTTGAAATAACTTAAGTCCAAGTCAAGTCCCAGACAAGTCATAATTAGAGCAAATCAATTTCAAGTCCTTGTCATAAATATTAAACGTTAAACTTCAAATTGGTAAACTAGTCCGATTATGAGCAGAAACTCAACTAAAAAATAACACAAAACGCAAATAGCAAGCAACCTGTTTTATGTGCAACACTTAATATAAATAAACCCATTTATTAGTGAAATAGCACAATGAAAACACTTACGCAGCGCTACTTACTTTGTAACAGGGACAATTACATTTTAGACTAACCAATAATTTATTCGTTTCAGTTTGTAGGCGAAATGTTACCTTCTCCACGAGCAATTCTCACTTCACCGTCCTTAATCCACCTGTAGACTGGAAAGGGATACTCGGCCTCTTTATATGTGATCAGCACTTTCTCACACAGCCAGTCGATGTCAAAGCTGAAACCTGTGAGACCTGAGATCAAATTTCAGAAAAAAATGTTAAAATTCCCGAATGCTTTTAAATCAGGTTTTTTTTAATTCTTGGATGCGACATACAACTGTTGTTTTAAACTCAGCCTCTATATTCTCCACACGCTACATAGCAAGTTAGGAAATGTAAAAAGCATATTTTTTGGTTTGACATAATTGCTGCGAAATCAAAGACAAACGTCCCCCTCCCCAAATAATAAAACTAGCGGCAAGTTACCATTGTTACCTAAAATGCCGTTTTAAAGTTATATTATACGAAAGGTAGTTTTAAAAAAGCCTTAATTCATCAGTTGTTCGTGCAGTACAAACCAAAATTTATTTGAGAGATACAATGTTGAGAAAAAAAATACTTACGTAGCTTTAGAACGAGCGGTGTTCCAACTAGTTCCCCCTTATGGCTGATCTCATATTGTCGCACTGAGCCGGCTTCGAAGTCGTTCTCCCAGAAGTAGTCGAGAGTGTTCCACGACGTTTCTTTGCCGTTGTCGCCCACGATTTTGGCCTGAAGTGTTTTGTCGGTGCCAGCCTTCGGGTATCTTTTGCTAGTCTGAAAGTTATCATTCGCTTTACAAAGATATGTTTTTTGTTTGATAAGTATTTCATTCAACTTAGTGCCCGGAATGTCCCTGGACTTTAACACAGCTTGTCTAATACAATCATATCGACTTTTATACGCTTAGTAAGTATTTGTTTGTGTTCCGGCACAACATAAAAGTTTTTTATAAATATTATAAGTTAAACCCGGGCTGCGGAGTCGGTTAATATTAACCAAAGTCTTAAATGTGCAATTTTGTCGAGTCTTGCGTCCAACTATCTCTATACGATGGATATTGAGCAATCCACTCATAGGAGTGACTTATAATGCATCCACTCATAATCAGACTTGGACAACTAGATAATTCTAGTTTTCTAATTCATTGAATTAGAGCAAAATGCGGCTAATTCTAATTCTAATCTAATTTATGAACTGCTTATGTGCTCTAATTCTAGTTTTAATCTAATTCGGATTTTTCCAAAACTGCTACTTTGTTCAACGGCATTTTTAGTTACTCAGTTGAAACACAGAATTTCAATTAAAACTCTTTGGTTGGAACGAGTTGTAAGTAATTTTTACAGTCTAAAGAGCATAAAAAGGCCTAAAAATTAGCACACACATATTTACCATTCATATTCTTATAAGAATACTTTGCGATTAAATTAAATTGGTTGTATGTGATTCTAGTTCAAATTCTAGTTGAAATTTGTTTTTTTAGGAATTCGATAATTCTAATTTTAATCTAATTTGAAAAAACTCAAAACAATCTAATTCTAATCTAATTTAGAAAAACTAAAATGCTCTAATTTTAATTCTAATCTAATTTTAAAAAGCTAAAATAAATCTAGTTGTCCAAGTCTACTCATAATACGAGGTTGGCAAATATTGAACCATATGCTATTACCCTTTTACAGTTAACGGCCTTATCAGTTTCGAAAATTGGTAATGTGCATGCGCACTCGGGTAGCTTTACGTAGTTTAACTAGAGACCCCTGCAAAAAAAAACGACTTCGATAAAGCCATTGCTAAATCTATTAAGCCTGTATAATCACTGTTACAACTTCACTGGAATAAGTTCGTCAGACAAACAATGTCCCTTAACTACTGATATCTAGAGCTAGATCAAGTTTTTTTGTAGTTGAGCTTATCATTGCCCTAAAATTAATGCTTTATAACTGTTTACCAAAAAACAAAAATCTTACCGAAAATTTTAAACTATATGCTTCCATGTCAAAAACTGGTTGACTAAAATGTACAATACTAAACACAGTGAGAAAAACAATATTGTGTGAAAACAAAGAACTAGGTTTGATGCACTTTAGGAGTAGCCTACTTTTTTATTGTTTTTATTAGCATTATTATGTATCAATATTGTAAACAAGTCATTTTAGGATGACTTAAGTCCCAACTAAGTCATTTGTGAAATATTTAAGTGCAGGTTATGTCTTTTCAGATAATATGTGAAGTTTAAGTCATCAGTAGCTCAAGTCTCATTCGATTTATTATACCGGTAGATAAAGTCATTTTAATGTCAAATCACTGAAATGCCTAACTAAATCAAAATTGGTGAACTGGTCCGATTATTATTTGTTCAACTAAAAATTAACAAAAAATACATGTAGTAGTATAATCGTTGTGCGTGCAACAGTTGAGATAAATAGCTAAATTTTTGTATAAAATGTTAAATGAAAACACCTTCGACCCAAGTTATTTGACATGATTTAAGTCAAAGTCAAGTCATTTGTGTGAAAGACGTAAGACAAGTTAATTCATTTTACTTAAACGACTAAGTCAAGTCAAGTCATTTGATAGCGGTCGCTTGAGTGCAAATCGAATAGCTTCCGTATATGTAGGCCTATGATTTTATCGTTTTTTAGCAGTGGGGTTACAGTCACATTTTACGATTCTGCAGTTTTAACGAATGTGACACAAAGCCCAACAGAAAGTCTTTCTAGTCCTTTAACTCGAGCTAAGACTGCTTATGCGAGAAAGCAAATTTGCCCGAAATTATAAGTTGTTACTCAAATTGATCCTCGAACGTTAAACAATAGGTGTGTGAATCAACCAAGGATTCACTTGCGGAACTATTGCCTACTTATTCTACTAGTGCAGCGACAAACTGGACAGACGAACACCATTGTAGCCTACTTATAATAAACACGTAATTGATTACTCTAATAAGCAAGAATCGTTGTTACAAAGCTAGCTAGGGGCAGATTGTAAGCTTTCTGTATAAGGCTGAAAGCCACACTGCTTGGTCAAGAATGTTTTTGTAAGCAGACTGATTGAGACTGATAAAGTGTGCAGGATCAAGTTTCAAAGCTGTCTGGTCGATTGTTTAGGACAATGTTTATTTCATACTTGAGTGCGCACCTGTTTTATAGGTCAAAATAGTTTTTATTTTGCCTGCCAGTTTAGAAGCGCTGGGTTACAGCAATAAGGTGTTACAAGACTAACAGGCATCTAGGCAAGTATGTTTTATTGCCCATTTTTTGCAGTAGAGCAATATTTTCAAACTCTAAACAATTAACTTCAGTGGTAATATACATTTCATGTTATCAGAATATCTTATATTTTATTGTTGTTTATGAGATTTTTCTGGTTTAAGGTGCTAAATAACTCAACATTGTACAAAACCTCCCTTCGGTAAGCGAATAATGGAAATCACTAAATTATACAAGTTTCCACGGGCCACAGATACTGATGTTGTCGGCCACATGCTATCTGCGTGACTGGGTTTAAAACACCCTGGTTTAGGGTATTATATTGCGTGACGTTCGGCTCGATCTTTTTGAATTACTGAGGTGTCTTGGGCTAGCTGCCCAGTACGGCCAAAATAACTCACAACGCGCGATGAAGTTAACCTTATATATGTTTAATGCAGCGAACAAATTGACAAGAAATGGATGCCAATAAGTGACGATGACGTGCATTTAAAATATTTTAGCACTACTAGGGTTTACGTTGACCAATACTGTTTAGTGAAGCGGTTTTCAACCAGTGGGCCATGGGGACATTATGAGTGGGCCACAGACCAATTTTATATATCCACATTTTATCAAGCTAGATTTACAAAGAATTAGGTTTTATTTGTGTCACTACACTTAATTTTACAGAAATAATGGCTTGGGGTGGAATTTAGAAGGAATGTAAATTTTTTGTTCAGCAGCTAGTATCTTACTAATGCACGATTAAAGAAATAATCTGTTTTGAAACATGTTCTGCTGTTTTTTGTTCTAAACCTATTTCATAGTTGTTTTTTTTTGCATCAACATTTATTGGGCCACAGAATTTTTGTGCAACGAAAATGGGCCACGAAAGAAAAAAGGTTGAGAACCACTGGCTTTGTGAAACAATTGGAAACCGTTGTTTCGTTTTAATAAATTAAACCCAAACCGTGATAGATTTGTCAGATATTTTGTATGTTCAAACACGGTAACCCTACACCAGTGGTTCTTCAACTTTTTGAAACACGCCCCCCCTCCCACAGGGGGGTGCGCTCCCCCAGTTTAAGAACCACACTGCCCTACACTAAACCACCAAATTTATCAAAAATTATTGTTAAAATATACAAAAAAGGATATACACTGCAAAATTAGCCTTAAATTATTAAACTATTTGACTTTTTAACCAATAACACCCAAACTCTATAAGAGTCACTTCTTGAGGCAGACTCACAAATGTATAGACATCATTGATAAAAGTATTGCACAATCTTTTTTTCTCGTCACGCCCTTACAACTAGATAACGTCAATGACATCAAATAAAAGCCATATTCACGGCCAATTTTATATTCTCAACTTCATATTCTGATAAGATAGGATAACTGTTTATTTGTCGTCACATGCGCACACAGTAGGAAACGAAGAAACGCAAAATTGTTATCAAATCAGTTGATATACTTAAGCTATACGGAATTCAGGCTACAATAAAAAACAAAATACTAAAAAATAAAAGCTAAAGATCAGCGAAACCAAACATATAAACTTGAATAATACAAAGTGCAATGAATATGTTTAGCAAAAACGGTTTTTACAGAGTAGGAAATAGAAATTTAGTTTAGGGGCATGCCAATTTTCAGAGATGACATCACAAAGTTACGTCACAATGTGACTTCGTGGTAAAATAACCCTGAGAAACAGTCTGTTTCTGCTCGAATTCGTGCGCAAATGTGCAACTAAAACTAATTGAAAGTGTTTTCAAAACACCTTCCCATTAAGATCATGGATGACTCCATATGGACTACAATTCTAAACCAAGCAAACTCCTTAATTAAACCCAGTTTTTTCGGGAATATATTCTAGGTCCGCCCTTGGTTTACAGTTGTTATGTAAAACATGCTTAAAAAATTCATAGTTGAGCAACAAAATGGTCAACTAAATTTCCTATAGCACGAAACCTATTTGAATTTGGTTTTGGCTCGCTCCTGGTTTCAGAGAAAAATTGAGGTAAACCAAACTGATAACTTATCCTAACCCGTGTGGAACCCATAATCGTGATATTGAGAAAAACACGTATTATCTGGTACGTACAGTCGTTCTGGGGCAATTTAAATCAACACTTGACGTCTGTTTGAATAATGTGAACACTACTGTGTTGTAATCTGAAGAATCACTTTATGTACAAGCTTGTGACTTTAGCCGTTAGCCGTGTAGACTTTAGTCAATCAAATACCGGTATACGTACAAAATAATAGTGTATAGGTTTCACTTGTGTTGTCTAGGTTATTCCGAATGCGGTAAGTTTAAGACATTTGAAGAGCACTAACACATTTCAATAAATAGCAAAAATACATCATTAACTCACCTACAAGTATTCAAAATTATCTGACCAGTTTGACAATTTTAAACAAGTTAAACGCAATGCTATAGTTAGGCCTACCAGTTTTTACAGTTCAATTATCATTACCTGTTCAATAGTAAACTATAAGCATTTAAATATTTATTTCGTTGGGTATTTTACTGGGAAGCAAGTACCAATACGGATAATCGAGCATCGCATTTCGAGCCTTGAATTTGGCCTCCAGGATTGCCATTTGCTTCTTAAACTCGATCTGTATAGCTTTTACTTCTTCTTCCACAAACAGTTCCTCAGCGACTTCGCCCAAAAAGATCTTCAGGAAAAAAAGCGTAAAAAATTCTTAGGTGGAAAACTAGGAATTAGGATACATAGCTTCATTCAAAACTTTTGAGTCTCTCTAAACCAGGGGTTCGTAAACTGGGGTCCATTGACCCCTTGGGGGTTCGTGAACTAGTTTTAGGGGGTCCATGAAGGTCTAATTGAAATATTAGTGTTTAAGTAATCAATTTATTAAAGAAATCAATTTAATTAAAAATAAAACGGTTTTGCACTGAATGTATTTAGACTCCATTTCACTTTCACATTTTTGGATCAAAATCAGCAAATTTATGAAGTCTATTTGTACTGTAACGTCATTTTTTAATTTTTTTTTTGCCTACTGTGGTCCACGCGAGATGAAAACAATTTTAAGGGTCCGCGGTAAAAAAAAGTTTAAGAACCCCTGCTCGAAACAAAGTCATTAGTTAAATTTTAAAATTTACTCTAGTCGTTGAAATATGCACTTTACGATACATGGTGAAACATACTACAAACGACTTAGCATAAATCTATAAAAAAAAAAGCATAAATCTATAATTTTTTTATCTTTCACAAACAGCACAAAATTTAAAATTTGGTTGACCATATCGTCATAAAATACGGTCATGATACCAACTATAATACTATATTATTAAGGATAATTATGGACGACGTAAACTTGCAAGCATATACCATAATAACTACGCTATATAGAGTTGTAAATGTATTTGAATTAATTTAAACATTGTTTATTTTTTTGTAGCATAATAGTTGGATGTTGTAGTAAGACGTAGTAAGTATATCAAAGCCCATACAGAAGTGGGTAGCATTTTAAACTTTTCGAATATCTCATTATTTATTTTCGACTTAACGGCTTTAATTAATAAAAAATAATTATTTAATTCTGAAAAGCCGTTTATTTGTACTGATACTATGGATTGATATTGCTCATTAGTTTTGATTCGGTGTTATCGGCCAATTTTATTCAACTAGCTAATCGACTACCAGTGGAGACTTTCCAACTCGCACTGTTGCAAACAAGCCATTTTAAAATACTGAAGTCCAAGTCACCGGTTGCCTAAATTAAGTCCGATTCAGTCAATATTAGAGCAAGTAATCTCCAAGTCAAACCCTTAATATAATAATAAAATTATAAACCATTAAAATTGGAAAACTTGTACGATTAGATAAGCAATAACTCAACTAACAAAAAACAACACGATAGCACACGAATCGTTTTACCTGCAACGCTTTTAAGAAAATGTTAAATGGAAACATTTCTTTTTAACTTGACTCAATGACTTAATCCACGTCAAGTCATTTGTCTAAAAGAGTTAAGTCAAGTCAAGTCGAAAACAGTGACTCAAGTCAGTGGTTCTCAACCTTTTTGGCTCGCGGACCGGTAAAATTCCAAAACAAATTTTGCGGACCGGCGGACCTTCATTAATCAAATCGACCCAAAATTCATTTACGACACAAGTATGCAACTTAAAAGCAAAGAACAGAAACTTCAATCTAATGAGCAATTTGCTGCTGTGGTTTTATATCATACGTGTTATACGTGGTTCTATTGAAGTTTTTCACATACAGCTGGTCTTAAAGTTTACGGCCTAAACAAACTGTATAGCGTTCTTTTAAACAGTTTGGCACAACACTTCAGCATTGTGACGTAAGATAAAGTCCAGAGTAAAGCATTATCTCTATGTTACGTCACAAAGCTACAAATTACGGAGCTGGCGAAGTTCTAAATTTGATCATCAACATCTTGCATTTTGCAATTGAGATACAAAATTGTAATATATTTCGCTGACCGGCAGGAAAGTTGACGCGGACCGGCGGTTGAGAGCCACTGACTTAAGTGCACTTAAGTCAAGTCATTGACTTAAGTCATCACCACAGTGTCAACCCGTAATATTTAATCATTTTTACCTCGTCCGGGGAATGTTGAGATAGACTGTAAATAAATCTCAGCAGATCACCTCCGGCTTGAAAATCTGGCAAGGAGTCCAAGATTCGTTTTAGGTTAGCCTGCATAAAAAATTGTTCTGCTATTGAAAGCTTAACTAAGAACAGTCAAATGTTTCTTAAGTTTTATTTGATAATAGTGAAAGCATTTTGTGAGACAAAGCGTTGTAACGTCTTGACGAAAATCGGTTAAAAGTCACAGAATATAATATAAATGTTAAATTTCTAGGTCCGTAATACCAGAATTTTCTTAAATTGTATCATAAAAAAACAGACAAGTACACACCTCTCCCCTCTTGTGAGGGGGCAATAACATGGCCGAAGGTGCATTAGGAACGAACTGATAAGTTTCTATTTGGCCGAAATTGACTGCCGCGTGTTGCGCCGAACTTGTGAAAATCGCCATGTTGCAGATGCGGATCTAACACCAATTATAAACAAACAGCGTGTCGCTTTTTCACGAGCAAATAATTAAAACACGCATAACAATAAAAACAACAGAAATCGATCAAACCGAACATTAAGTATTTGTAAAAGACTGGTATTTTTGGTATGTGACTCGTAACAAGGACGTTTACGAAACAATGAAACTGTCAAACTTAACTTTGGTACGCAGCTAGGGATGTCCGATAGTATCGGATCAGAGCCGATACCCGATTCCAACCAGGGCTGCGGAGTCGGAGTCAGGACTCGTGACTCGACGGAGTCGGTTTGTTTTGCCGGACTCGGGACTCGGGACTCGAGTAAGACCACGTAAAACTACCCGAGTCCCGAGTCCGACGTGCGCATGCGCAGTATAAAATTTTAAAACTATTAAGGCGGCAAAATGTAAGTTTTAAAAGTGTAATAGCAAATGGTGAAATATTTTTAAACCATGTAATGCGGGTGGATCAATTATGACATCAATATGAGTGGATTGCAAAAAATCAACCTTAATTTAGTTGCGTAAATGGATAAAATACAGGCTGTAGAGTGTAGAGTCAGAGCTGGACTCGGGACTCGACAAAATCTTACATTTGGCCGGAGTCGGACTCGGGATTTATTTTTTTGGCCGGAGTCGGACTCGGGTTTTTTTTAACCGACTCCGCAGCCCTGATGCCAACTACCCGTCCGATACTATAGGACGGTATCGGTGCCTATGCGATACCAAATTATCATAAGGAATTTTAGCCATAATTTGCCATCCAATGCAGTCATATAAATTCATCAAAAAATAGGAGGTGAACAACTGCTTTTAATTGAACATTTAATGCTCAAGCATTTTGGCCATTTAATTTAAAAAAATTGTCTATAAACGTTTCACTTTAAACTGTTTTGTTTGTTCGGGCATAGTTGGGATAAGTTTGTGTAACGTATCGGTTATGGCTATCGGGTAAACTGTAAAATATATCGGACATCCCTCATCATTTAACATGTACGCTTCACAAAACAAATATTTGACCTGATGAAGCACGGTTGTGCGAAAGCTTGTCGATGATTCAATACAATTTGTCTTTATACAGTGCCTCCTAATTTATCTATATAGAATTAGACAAATGCCGCTATTTACAAAGATTAAAACAAATCTGTCTTCCACACTGTGGACAGATCTTACCAGTTCACTCCTGGTGGTGATGTTTTCGGGCATTCCCCTTTTGTTTCCATCCTGCCAAGCAAAACCTTCATTCGCCAGATCAGATGCCCAAGCTTGCAACTCGAAGTCCCCGGAAATATCCTTTTTTCAGAGAATGTTAACGCGTTTTGTTCGAGTAAATTGATTGATGTTTACCGTCTTACTCGAAAAGTTTGTTCCAAAATTTGGAACAAAATACACGTTTTTTTAGTAATTTCAATAAAAATGTAGGCTTTAATATTTTTATAATTGTTCCTAATTAATATGATAATTTACACGTTTTTGAAAGTGGCCACAATTGGCGCGCTCTATACGTTTCAAGGAAAAGTATTTGATTTGGCAGCTATAGGTGTAGGGGAAAGTGTTTATTAAAAGGGTTTAAAGCTAGAGATGTTTAAACCGCCGAATCACGCGATAGTAGAAATTGCGCAATATTAATACTTTTTGTACAAAAGACATTCTTTTCTTACCGTGTCGGTCTTATAAAAGTACTCTACAACGCTAGTGACGTAAGAGTTAAGAGCCGACCAAACTTGCAAAGCGTCATCTCTGTAGAAGTAATTTGGAAGCTCAACCTCTGACATCAAACCTGAAAAAAATTAAACAACCATGTCGGAGTCGGAAAGCGAAAAACGGAAAAGCTAAAAGGTTTTAGGACGCTGCTGAAAGTCGTGAGATCGCAACACATCAGAAAACACGCAATACAATAAATTCCAAATTATCCACTAATTATTACTTATGACGCTACAGTGCTAACATATATATAGTAAATCGGTATCAGACTGGCACAACCGAATAACGTACAAGTTCCAAACTTTTTTGGTTTAGAGGCCGCTGTTAGTCTCGTCGCGATATTCGTTATCAATCTAATGTTGTTGTTGCATAGTTTTTTTTATAATTTCATTATAAACCAAGCATTTTGAGCGAGTTCGGAAAGCTTGGTTGCTATTGGAATGTTCGGGTTCAAACCTAGTGAGGCAATTCGTTTTGGTATATCCAAATCTGACAAGTGAAGATTCTTGTAAAAGTACCGCATAGTCTCTGCTGCATCTGGAAAAAAGAAACTCAGTTAGGTGAAATACCTTTAAAGTTGAACACTTTAATATATGGCTGTATTAATGATTATACTTTGTGATCTGGCCTTTAAGACGACACTTGTGGTGACAATCACAGAATGCCTTTAGACGCCAATACCGATAATTTCATAACAGAATAATTTCCTGTTTTGGTTGTTTGGCTTTTCATTGTGTAACTCCTATGTGAGTTTTCTCAACCTTTTTCGCGGCGACCCAAACATTACGTAGAACAGAGAACATTTGGCGGTCCAACTTTCTTATTAAATTTATTGTAAGCGAACGAACCATTAGACATGGACATCAGCAGTAATAAAATGGAATTTATATAAAATTAGTCACGTTTTCGTATACCTAACGCATTATAATTAGTTTTTCGATTTTGGAGAAATCTTCTAAGCACACCGAAAAGCCATTGCAGACTCACCGAATCTGTCGATCAATGATGTATGCAGGGCAGGCTAGAAAAACCACTATCCTGCAATGAGGTTCGAACTCACCATCTCCAGTCATACCGGTATTGTCACTCTACCAACTGAGCTACACAGATCAATAGGCACTAGGCAGCTTCAGAAGGCTAGATCACAGTTGGTAACACACACATGTGTATTGTGTGTGCATGTGTTCATTCTCTAAGCATGCGAACAACAACAGTCTGCGACGCAACCAAATCAAACAGCCACCTAACTTAGGGTCACGACCCATTGGTTGGGAAGAACTTGCCTATCATCTTTGCTGGTTATGTTTTTTCTACGTGCTCCTCAAAACACCGAAATCCTTTAGCACTTACTAAGAGCCACCGATTTGCTTGCAACCGAGTCGATTGGCACGACAATCCTTCTTCCCCGTCGATTGATGTAGCATACTGACTTGAGATGAGGTCTCAGGAGCTTGTAGAGAGGATGGCAATGCGGCAAGTTGCGGAATGTGGCCACGGAAAAGGTCTCGGACAGCTGATGAGTCATCAGCAAGTGATAGTTCCACTACGCAAAGAATTAAAAGCCATTCACTCGTTTGAATATTAGGCTACACCACGGTTGGCCTACCCACGGCTCATTACCAGGGCTTATCAATGCTAAAGTGGTATCCGGTGTTTGTTTTACCTATAATGCATCCCAAGATTCAGGGTTCTGTTTTGTTCTGTGAAACAAATTTGGTGACGAAATAGCACCTCGATAGAGTAAAAAATCCTGTTCAATAATAATCAAAAACATCTCCTCTGGCCATTGTAATTGTTAACCAACGTTGCGGCAACCTATTCAATTCGCCTTACTTTAGGGTTAGTGACACCGAAAGCTTGTAGTCACAACGAGTACAAGTTCCAGAGGAGCTGTTTTTGAATATTATTACTATACCTGGTGGCAACATATATCCTGTTAAATGTTTTCGTTTTTCATTAGAACAGGGTTAGCTGGCGAATGTTGTGTTAAGGACCCCCAATTGACACAGCTAAACTAAAGATTAGAGATCGACCGATATCACTTTTTTGGACCGATACCGATTTTTTACGATTTTACCAACTGATACCCGATATCGATGCCGATATTTACATAAACCTGTAACAGAGTCAAATTTACATTAATTGAAAGGAAGTCAAAATTAACATTTTAGTTTATCTACCTATATGTATAATTAAGTATAAACATATTATTTAGCATAAGTTCTGTTTGATGCTAAACAAAAAGGTTTGCCCTAAAAGATTGCCCACCTAAAAATAGGCAATTAATTTGATTTTAAGAAAAAACTAAATCATAATTTCGGTGAAGAATATCGGCTAAAATGTACCGATACCGATATATCGGCCGATATATTGGTCTATCTCTATATAGGAAGTTTCACCTAATATTTGAAGCTACCTCTCTTACATCAACCCTTGTTAGAATTTTGCACTAACCGCTTGCATAGAGGCTGCCGCGCAACGAAAGTACATCTTGGCCAGCAGCCAGTCGTACTCGGAGTCGGCGGGCGTGAAGAGCGAGTCCGACTCGTTCGGAACGAGTTGGATGGCGAGTGGAAGGAACTCGCCCGACTCGGAAGCGTGGAAGAGTCCGACGCAATCCGCCGAGTAGAACGGCTTTCCGGTGCCCGGATGATTATTTCGTGGAAGATCTTTCGCGAACGAATAGTCGGCAATGAACAGTCTTTCACCCTGCAACATTATGAAAATATACAGGGTGTGCCAAAAGTAGGCTTACAGTTATTCCACAGCGTTGGCTTGGAAGAAGAGATAGCATTGAATGCATTGAATGGCCACCACGCTCACCTGACCTGACACCAATGGATTTATTTTTTGGGGTGTTGTAAAGAAAAGGGTGTATGGGAAGAACCCCTAAACAGTAAATTTACTTTTAGACCCAAACCCTACTTTTCATAACTGTAAGCCCACTTTTGGCCCACTCATTAAGCTGCCGTGAGCTGAGCTGGGCGTGAAATTGCTTTAACTACAGCTGCGCTGAGCTGAGCCTAGGGGTAAAAATCGCTCCAAAACATAACGTTTTTCTCTAGCTGCACTGGGCTTGAGTTTAGCAAAGCGTGAAAAGTTCGAAACAATAGAATTTAAATGCAAATTACGCTTTGTTCAGCTCAGTGCAGCTGTAGGGTAAACGGGCCTTTAACGATGTTAGAAACAATTTATTTATCTGTTATTCACGTCTATACTGTGATTATGAACGTTGTAAACATATTGTGAGGTCACCTTTACCTTTTTTATATTTGAGACATATTATCTTGCATACCGAAAACATTGACAGATTTCAGGTCGACTATTATCAATAGAAATTAAACCGCAATATTTTGTCTACTTTGATGTAGCCCAATAAAAGCAATTCATAGTTATCAGAAGCCAACTACAAAACAATTCCTTAAATAACAAGCTATAGTTACATGGTCTGTAGACAAAACAATGCCTTTCTTAACTGCTATAGCTAACCTTCATTTCAGTCTCCAAAGTTTTCCCGGCTCCCAATTGTGCGCTCACAGTTGAGTTTGTGACGTTGAAGTAGCTTGGAATCGACTTGCAACGCTCCATCGCAAGCGGGGAAATCCCCGTGAGTACCTGTCTCCCGAATTCTTCGTCTGTTTTCCATCTTTCGGTTGACACATGAAGAAAAAGCAAACTTTCGTTAAGCGTTATCAATGACTTAAACCAGTAAACCGAAAAGCTTTCGCACACATACCGAATCTATAGATCAATAATGCAATCAAGACAGGCTGGAAAAACAACTAATTTGTTGTGAGGTTCGAATTACTCCGGTCATCCCGAGACCGTCGCTCTGCCAAATGAGCTACACAGGCTCAGAGAGGAGCGAGTCTAGAAACAACGATACGCCAATGCTTGCCACATTATGTTAGTACCAGGGCTGCGGAGTCGGTTAAAAACAACCCAGTCCGACCCCGGCGAAATGTAAGATTTTATCGAGTCCCGAGTCCAGCTCTGACTCTACCATTTACAGCCTGTATTTTATCCATTTACGCAACTAAATTAAGGTTGATTTTTTGCAATCCACTCATTGATGTCATAATTGATCCACCCGCATTACAAGGTTTGAAAATATTTCACCATTTGCTATTACACTTATACAACTTACATTTTGCCGCCTTAACAGTTAAAAAAATTGATACTGCGCATGCGCACGTCGGACTCGGGACTCGGGTAGTTTTACGCGGTCTTACTCGAGTCCCGAGTCCGACTCCGGCAAAACAAACCGACTCCGTCGAGTCCCGAGTCCGACTCCGACTCCGCAGCCCTGGTTAGTACAAGCAGTTTAATATTGAAGGGGATCTCCAGTACCATATCATTATTACGTAAGCCGTAATCGATGGCCAATAACCAGCTTCAGTAGGGCTAGATCACAGTTGTTAACACACATATGTTTGAACATGTTTCATTAACTTTAACCAGTGATTATCAAACTGTATACATGGCACAAAAACGAGAGATTGTTAAGTGTGTAGCGAATTTTTTGGTAGTTTGGGAAATTAAGTTTGTTGTGTTACAAATTGGCAAATATGCAAGTCTGGCAAACATGCAAGCCTGCCAGACTAGAAATGCATACTGTGGAGTATAAAATCAATGATATTGTGGTATTTACCTTTTTTCTAGCAGTGTTTATTGGAGTGCTTACCTTTTAATGAATGGTGGGTCGTCAAGTCCAAGTCCTGTGTTTATATAAAGTTTTCTGTAGTCCTCCAATTCGTCGACCGAGCCTATCGCTAATAGCAAAAAAATACATTTTAACCAATCTTGTACAAATAGGTATTCGCCTATCCTACACAATTTGATATTCGGATAACTGCATTTCCAACATCATGGCAATCTATATATGTGTCGCTATACGCTTGATAAAATTTTTGGACTTAGTTGAAAAAGGCAGTGTTGTAGTGACTTAACTGTTTTCAAATGACTTAAGTCTTTCAGGCAAAATGACTTGACTTAAGTATTTCGGGCAAATTACTTGGTTTAAAATGAAGTGCAGTTTTATTTGTAAAGAGTATTTATCTTAATTCATGCACAGAAAACAATTAGTTTGCTATATGTTGGGTTTTGCTATTTTTTAGTTGGGTTTTTACTCATAAGGTATTGCTCACAGACAAGTTGAACATGTATAATATTTTTACGTTTTGTATTTAAAATGTTTGGTTTGAAAATGACTTGCTCTAATAATGACTTTACTGGGACTTGACTTGAGCAACTGATGAATTGTACTGAGAATTGACTTGAGCTGTTGGTATTTTACAAATACTTGATTGGGAAGTCATTTTCAAAACACTGGAAAAGGGTGTTGATTTTGGCCAGTTAATCAGTACTTTTAAATTTAAATTTTGTACCTTTTCACATACCTGTAAATATATTGGCCGCCTGATTCAAGTTAACGGCAAAGACAGTTTTAATCTTTCTGTCCACCATGCCTTTGGTTCGAGTGTACACGGCCGGCAATGGGACGTTGTCGTCAAGGTAACGGTTGATCCCCCGTCCAAGATCATCTTCCGAAGTCGGCTTTGGATTCCATTTGAACACTTCTTTGTTAGAAGCAACTTCATCTGATCTCAGCTTCTTTACCACATCTTGGGTGACGTTTTGTGGCAAGATGCCTGTAAACATGGAAACAACTAAAAAAAAATTGCGTTTTAAAATTATAGTTCAATTAATTAAAAACTAATTGCTTATTTTATACGAAAAAGGATCAGAAAATTAAATGACCAAGTTCACAAATTCTATAGTAATAAAAGCTAAAATCCAAGCTTTGTATTACATGTAGTCATTTGACATTCAATTTTTTTCTCCGAGCCTCCGAGGTATGTGAATTGCAAAATAGTGCTCCACGATTAGCACGTTAATCTTCATGGCTAAACACTTCGACGTCTCACCGAAAAGGAGACTTAAAAACACAGTGAAATAAATAGCATGTTAGCCAGGTAAACTTTGAAAATCAATTTTGGAAACCTAAAATCAGAATGCGCGTCAGCGGAGTTTCAGATTCTAATAATACAAAAAAACATGTAAGAGAAACCCAACTTAAACAACAAGGTTGCCCTTTCTAGCGTGTGTAATCCAAAACAGACTGCATTTAATCAGTAGGCGAAGTACGCGACAGGTACGATGTTATTGCAAGACTCGCAGAACCGTTATCGGCGAAAAAACAAATTGAAGATTACCTTGTCCATGGGCAATTCTCACTTCACCGTCCTTAAGCCAACTGTACACTGGAAAGGGATACTCTGCCCCTTTGTACGTGATCACAACTTTCTCACAGAGCCAGTCATTGTCCAAGCTGAAACCTGTGAGACCTGAGATCATAGTTCAAAACACGGTAAGACGGTTTTGACGATTTCATGAAGCTGCAATGACAAAAGGTTAACTACTTTCCGGCCAAGTGTCTTGTGGTTTTGTAAGTTACTTGACATCATATAAGCGAAATACGGTGCTGTAAGGAGGAAGGCGAATTTAAGGCTATTCGATTGTCTTGAGTCTGACTGGGAACTCGACTTTATTGTTTAGGCTGGAATCGGACTCGAGTTATTTTAAACCGGCACCGCAGGTCCACAGCCCTTTGCATTCGTTCATATGTTGTCCAGCTCGCACAAAGCAATGTGGTTGTTAATGGAAACAATACGTTGAACATTGCTTCTCAACCTATGGGTCGCGACCCAAAGTTGGGCCGCATTTTGATTTTTTTGGGTAGCCGACTGCGGTAGTATTTTATATGCTTAGATTTGTTAAGATTCTTTCTAAAAATGATGTGTCCAAAGTTTGTGAAATTTGCGGAATCAGTACAAATACATGGGCCATATTATTTTATCGGTACTGATTCATTCTAATTTCTTACGTTTTGTTTCCTTACAAAGAGATCAAATAAGGCTTCGTTATTATTGTACTTAACGCTTTAGATTAGGACTGGGCAACTTACGTCGCGCGGTTCAAGCCAGCCAATACACTAGGTAAATGCGAAAAATTTTCAGCCTAAAGGCATAACGTTTACCCTGACTTTAAACTATCAACAACGAAAGTTTCTCCGACTTATTACGACGTTTTTATGTTGGTTTTTGCCCGCGACTGGGAAAAGTTTGCCCACTCCTGCTTTAAATATTGGGTCGACGCGAAAAATTATTTAGAAACACTGGTTTAGAAAGAAAACCACTTACGCAGCTTTAAGACCAGCGGTGCTCCCACTAGTTTCCCATTGTGGATGATCTCATATTCTCGCACCGAGCCGGCTTCGAAGTCGTTTTCCCAAAAATAGTCGAGAGTGTTCCACGACGTTTCCTTGCCGTTGTCGCCCACGATTTTGGCCTGAACCGTTTTGTCGGTGCCAGCCTTTGGGTATGTTTTGCTCGTCTGAAAAGTGCATGGTTATCTACTCCAAATAAACATATAAATGTTTCTACATTCAAATCAAAGCTTATATTTTCCAAAACAGCCTCGTGTACAAACTGCTAGCATTATCTTAAAAGAATTGCCCCATTACAAGTTGGACTTTTACCTAACTGTAGGTAATTAGTTGGTAATAAGATTTAATTTTTTGTAGGATAAAAATTATGTAGTCTACATTTCAATAAAAACTGTATTTGAAAACAAGAGAAAATAACAAAGTAAACCTTTAGAACAGTGGTTCTTTTTTAAAATTCTACCCCTTTCGTGAATTGTCATGTGCTTTGCGCCCCATTCAGTTTTCCCCCATTTCAGCAAAAATTATGAAAGTTGGCAAACATTTTGTTCGGGGCAAACAATTCAGTAGCTTGCGCCCCTAAAAAAATCGGTTTACGTTCGTTTAAAAGAACACCAAACACACAATTTCTTACCGAGAATTGTAATTTATATCCTTCCATGGCAAAACCTGATAAATCTTAAGATGTGAAACACTAAAAACAAACGAAAAATTAAATTAAATATAAATAGTCATACTATGTTAAAGTGCCTTTCAAGTATAGATGGAATGGAAACTTTGTTTTAAGCATAGCGTTATTATTGTATTTACTTCACTTCTTTATGCAATCCTCATTAAGTTTGCCACAATGTTTAACCCTATCTAATGTGACATTTTGATAGGACTATACGTGACAATGATATTTGCTAGAAAAGCAACAGAAACGATTACCAAAGCAACCTATCAAAACGATGAAATTCTACAATTTCTATCAATTATACATTGAAGTACAAAGGATACAACCGAGGTCTTTATTTTTATTTTATTAGTCCTATGATATAGCTGGTAACTTCACCTAATTCTTCTTCAAACGTTTGGGCCACTAAGACACTTTCTAATATAAATCAGAAACGGTCGTTTTTCTTGTCCTGTCAAACTCTGTCGTTGACTGTAAGCTAGCAAGCAAATGTACTCGCTTTCTATAACTCGCATAAAGTGTCGAATTGACGTGAACAAAGTAACTTGTTATGCGCACTGAATATAGCCCTATGACAAATTAAAAAACAGGCGAACGCAGTTAAAAATCACTTGTTTGTGGATTGTATACAAAGGCTGAGATATACGGGAGCTCTTTTTTCAAGAATCGCAGACCAACAGCTTGAACAATGGTGTCAGTCGTATAGGGTCAGACTGAAGCTCTCGGCAATAGGTTACACTGCAATATAAAGTTTCAAAGCTGTCTGACGATAAGGTTAGGATTTCAAATGACGAACCGTTCACCTATTGACTGGCGCGCTCTAGAGCAGTGATTCTCAACCGCGGCTCTTAGAGCCGCATGCGTCTCTCAACTGTACATTTTGCGGCTCTCACTAACGGAGTGAAAAAATAGTTAGCACGTCATAATATATTTAGTCTTGATCGACAAGCTATGGCAATAAGAAATAGCTGTTTCAACAGTGTTAATTAGTTAGCCTAGGCTAGCGTAATGTTTTTTTGTTGTTTTCTTGTTGCCTTCTTAATGTTTTTTAATTATAGGCCTACTGTTGTTTTTTATGCGGCTCCTTGCAAACTTTATAGGTTTAAAATGCGGCTCTGGCTGTAAAAAAGGTTGAGAATCACTGCTCTAGAGTCTAGACCAGGGGTTCCTAACATTTTTTGTATGTTTTACCCTTTTAACAAAGATGAATATCAGATTTACCCCCAATATATAAAATGGTTCTATTTTTTTTTAAAACGAGTAGCAAATTATATCAGTTATGATGTAACAATGAAGTTACTAAGAGATAAGGATGTTGCCAATGAACTAAAATAGCTATCATCGCGAAAAATAATGTTAACGACACTAGATGATAAAGAATTAATAGGCTACTATAGGCTAACTTCGAATTAGGAGTTAATCTGAACTAGGAAAGTAGGCCACCAATACCTATGACTTGCACACTTTTTCTGTCCTGATAGCTGATGTGGATATTTTGATTGATAGCTCATTTACCCCCTAAAACGAGAAAATTTACCCCCTGGGGTAGATTTACCGTAGGTTAAGAAAGGCTGGTCTAGACTCTAGACGAACTGTTCAGTGGTAAACCTAGAGTCATCTAACTTCGACTGCCAAGCGTAACTGTGTCGAACTTCCAAACGTGACCGCATTACGTTACTTAATATAACAGTACGCTGTACTCCAAATCCTAACGCGAATTCCCATTTTTAGAGTAAAAATGCGACGACTGACTTTACACAGTTGTGAGCATATGACTTTTACCAAAACTGAACTAATAGTGTGGAAATTGCTTATAGGTGAAAATGTCCAAACACGGACTAGAACTCGATAGATTAGAGGACGGTTTGTCAGTTTTATGAAGCTGTTGCCTTTTTAAGTGTCAGACCGCTTTAAGAAAAACGTTTTTTGATGCTGAACGCGTTAAGTTGCAAATGCTAACTGAATCGTGCAAATGCTCAATAAACGTGCAAATGCTCAATACTCAAGTTTTAATTGATTTACCGATTAGATTTCCTTGGCGTTTATAGACTACCACGCTGTGTACAAGCTTGTGCGCAAACTAAAAAAACAATACATATAACATAAACAAAAATTATGACACCGTTCTTAGAAAAATTAAAATACGAAGGCTTACTGAAAAGTATGATACAGTACATCAAATGGTGAGCAAAATCAAGACCAAAACGCAACACATTCTTTTTTTTTAACATTGGTTCTGCCACATTTAAATGTTAATATTGCTTGGAACTTTGTTGGGAAGCAGGTAATCGTATGGGTATTTGAGTGAAGCGTTTCGGGCCTCGAACTTGGTGTTGAGGTCATTCATTTCTGTTTTAAACTTGGCCTGAATTGTCTTTAGGTCATCTTCTGCGAACTGCTCCTCAATTATGTCGCCCAGGAGACTCTGGGAACAAAAGAGGAAAATTGACAAACTGGAAAGTGTTTAGAAAATATTTTTTAAGATAGAGACAGTCGCTATGGTATAAAGTCCAATAGGTATTTTACAGGCTGGTTCAAGAACGCCGTTTTGCTGAGTCCCCACCATTGCGTCACTCAACTGGTAACTCACATCCTAGATAAGAGACCCAAATAAGCCACAATATCAAGCAAACTGACTGGTGTGCGTGTCCATTTTATGCCTTGTCAGCAACTGGGTGTAAATGTTATCACACACACCGTGAAGCGTGAACCAGAGAAAACAGCTCGAGTCCCACTCGGGGCCTAGAGAAAAATATATTCGAGTCTAGGGATGTCCGATATTTGACATTTTACTCCGATACCGATTATCGTGATCCGATTCGATACCAATGACGTCATTACTATGCGCAAACAAACAAAGATTTCCTCATGTTATTAGGCAAAAGTTAACCCGCTATTTTTCGATGAATTTAATTTTCAAGGCAAAAATTGCTGCGTTGGGTGGCAATCATAAATAAAATACCTGTATTAATTTGGTATCGGAGCGGCACCGATACCACCCTACTATCGGACGAGTATCTATACTACCACTTATCATTGGGTGTCGGCTCCGATCCGATATTATCGGGAATCCCTATTCGAGTCCCGAGTCCAAGTCAAACTGCGCAGCCCTGCTCCTAACCGAAGTAAACCCCTGTTATTGATATTATAATTGTACCTCGTCCTCGGAGAATTGTGATAGCGCAAAAACCAGTGTGAGCAGATAACTCGCAGTCATGACATCCGGTAGAGATTGAAGAACCCTTTGTAAGTCGGCCTTGAAAAACGAACAAAGAGATCGTCAGTTCCGATAACTGTAATTCACTCTAATGTATGTTTCTCAAATTTTGGTTATTTTAGTAATAAAACAATAAAGCCATAACAAAAGTGAAAAACTTTCGGATGTACCGCGTTTTTGAGTTTTAATAACTTTGTTATTAAACTGAAATGGCAAAGAACGTGGAAAAGGTTATGTATTGAAACAGTTATCTCAATGGTATTGTAATGACTCAAGTCATTGACTTGACAGCCGTTTAGGCAAAAAAAATTGACCTGACTTAATTATTTCGGATAAATAACCTGATTTGGAAACGGTCCCTCAAATCCGAAACGGTCCCCCAAATTTCTCCAGCGGTTTCCCAAATTTTGGACTTGCAACTTTTTGGTAATTAAATGAAACACTTGCGGTCTCTTAAAACTACTTAGCGGTCACCCAAACCAAACCTTAAAAACCCTGCACACGAACACACACGCACCCACGCACACAAACACGCACACACGCGCACACACAGACAAACCTCTCCTCTTTTGTGAGGAGGCAGTCGCATAGATGTCGGAGCATTGGGGACGAACTGATAAGTTTCCATTTGCCCGAAGTTAACTGCTGAATGTTGGGCCGAACTCGAAAAGATAACGATGTTGCAAATCCTGATCTTTAAAAGTAAAACAATGTAAATTAAATGGAAAAAATCTCTTATACCAATACGACAATGTTTAAGACAAGAAATTAGCTAGTAAAATATGGAAACTTGCAGGAAAAACTCTCATATGACACACTTGACACACTGAAGTAGCTTGTCTGCAACTTGCAAGCAGGTGTAACAAAATGTAATAGTACGGCAGATTTTGTTCTATACCGACCACTGGTCTACTGACATGTTTTAAAAAGGGACATTTTATACTGTTTATCTTAATTTATGAACTAACCCACTAACCCTCCTGCAAATCACACAGCTTGGCATCGCTTACCAGTTCACTCCTAGTGTTAACGTCTTCGGGCATTCCTCTTGTATTCTTATCCTCATACCCGAAACCTTCATTTGCCAGTTCTGATGCCCAAGCTTGCAACTCAAAGTCCTTCGCAACATCCTTCAAAGTACAATAAAATGATGGTTTAGTCCTGTGGCTCTCAACCTTTTATGGCTCGTGGTCCCACTTTCATAGGCTCACAACACTTTTTCATTTTTCAGAAAAATACATTACGGAACGTCACATTAAGGAGGGTCTCTAGGGTCATATGAAAACTACAAATTTAGGTTTAACTGACAGCAAAATAATCTAGCAAAGCTAGCAATTCAGGTCAGACACATTAACCAGATCTTAAAAAGATATATATATATTTCGCCAACTAAGGCATCGTCAGTATATCTGAATAAAAACAAACGCAACAGTATAAGAATGAGTCGGAAACATTAAAGATTAAATAAAACAAAGTAAAATAACTAAAAGATCTGGTTAATGTGTCTGACCTGAATTGCTAGCTTTGCTAGATTATCAGATATACTGACGATGCCTTAGTTGGCGAAATATATATATATCTTTTTAAGATCTGGTTAATGTGTCTGACCTGAATTGCTAGCTTTGCTAGATTATTTTGCTGTTACTGATCAGGAATTAAGGTCGACATTTATCTTGCAAGGGTCAAGGTGATTTCTATTATTCACATATTCAGTGCAACATTAGGTTTAACTGGTTAATATTTAAAATATAATATGCTGGTTGCCCCAAAACACTGCCTCGTTCCTCTTAGGGGGGGGCAAGGGCCACGGTTGAGGAACACTGGTTTAATCTTACACATTGAAAGTAAAAAAACGCCTGGTGACTGTGAAGCCAAATGCCTTTGTTTTACATAAGCCACTTCCTCGTAAATCGCGAATTAATTTTACTTTGAGTTTTTTGTTCCTTTAATGTAGCTTATCAAATAGTTTTTAAAGGAAAAATAAACAATAATTAACATTCTTTAATTCAAATTCAGCCTACTGATAACATCCAAACACCGCTCTTTACTTAAGTCATAATTTCCCAGAGATGTCCGATAGTGTTGAATCGGATCCGATCCCCGATACTTTGTAGTGGTATCGTTACATGTCCGATACTTTGTAGTGGTATTGTTACATGTCCGATACTTTGTAGTGGTATCGTTACATGCCCGATACTTTGTAGTGCTATCGTTACATGTCCGATACTTTGTAGTGGTATCGTTACATGCCCGATACTTTGTAGTGGTATCGTTGCATGTCCGATACTTTGTAGTGGTATCGTTACATGTCCGATATTTTGTAGTGGTATCGTTACATGTCCGATACTTTGTAGTGGTATCGTTACATGTCCGATACTTTGTAGTGGTATCGTTACATGTCCGATACTTTGTAGTGGTATCGTTACATGCCCGATACTTTGTAGTGGTATCGTTACATGTCCGATACTTTGTAGTGGTATCGTTACATGTCCGATACTTTGTAGTGGTATCGTTACATGTCCGATATTTTGTAGTGGTATCGTTACATGTCCGATACTTTGTAGTGGTATCGTTACATGTCCGATACTTTGTAGTGGTATCGTTACATGTCCGATACTTTGTAGTGGTATCGTTACATGTCCGATACTTTGTAGTGGTATCGTTACATGTCCGATACTTTGTAGTGGTATCGTTACATGTCCGATACTTTGTAGTGGTATCGTTACATGTCCGATACTTTGTAGTGGTATCGTTACATGTCCGATACTTTGTAGTGGTATCGTTACATGTCCGATACTTTGTAGTGGTATCGTTACATGTTCGATATTTTGTAGTGGTATCGTGACATGACCGATACTAGGTTGGTATCGACGCCTATCCGATACAAAATTGGAAAAGACATGTAGCCATGAGATGGGATTTAAAGCTGCGATTTCTACATTTACCAACTGAAAATAACATTAATAACTGATTTTTTAACGCTGAAGCAAAGTTTGACCGAATAACCTGAAACAAAAAGCATTTTCATTAATTTGCTTGTTTGCTCGTAGCAATTATTCCATTTGATATTGGATTTTACGGCAGTAGTCTCCGCTCGAAACATCGGGTATCAATATCGGAATACGATGTCAAATATTTGACATCCTCAATGACTAAAATCTATATAGCGGTATGTTTGTTTGACTGTAAAGTGTAAAGTTGCCTTCAACCAGTTGTACCGAGTCGGCCTTGTAAAAGTATTCCACAACGCCGGTGACGTAAGCACAGACGGCGGCCCAAATTTGCAGAGCGTCATCCCGGTAATGGTAGTTGGCGGGGTTGTTCTTCTGTGACAAACCTAAAGCAAATGTGGCGCAGTTATAATTGTAAATAGAAAAATACGATATCATCGGAGCGAAACCGATATCAGCTACCAAGTGGTTAAATCTAGCGATTCAATACAAAATAAATCAGGCAAAAAGGAGTTTTTTTTCGCAATAAAGATATCCCAAAGAAAAGTCTGAAAACAACCAATGGTTGCCATCATTTTTACATCTCTAAATTTTAAGGCAGATTTTAGTCTGACATCCTGTAGCAACACTGTTAAACGTCTTGGTTTTATAAATTTTGCTGATTTGGGACATGCAGTAAGTCATATTGGTTTCGAGTAAGATGGCCAATTTCCTAGACAAATGAGTATCTGAAAAATCCCTATACTGAAATATCAGTGTCGGAAAGTTATTTTCTACCTTGTGATGCGATACGCTGCGGAATATCGAGATCTGACAGTTTGAAGGTCTTGAAATAATGACGGACTGTTTCCACGGCATCTGTAAAAGACATTTAATTCATCGTTTTACTGGTAATTCATAAAAGAACGAAAATCTTTTTGACAACATTGTTGTTTTTAATTCCCCTTTTTTATTTTTGACAAACGTTGTTAACTAAAGTTTAAATATGCTTCTTAGCTGAGTGCATGTCAATGTTGTAAACAAGCGTAATTTTAAAAATAATTAAGTCTCAGTCACGTAAAAAAAATACAAGTCCCACTCACGTACTTTGCAAAATAACCAAAATTACAAGTCCCAGGTCAAGGTTCATTCATTGTCATGGCAAATTAAGACAAAGTAGGCTAATTGCCTTTCAATTAAAATTTAAATTTTCCATTAAGAACAATATTTTGCATAAGAAGCCTCAAACACGTTAGAATTTCAACTTTTATCCGTTGTAAAAATTAACCACTTTTTACTGAAATTAAGCACTTTAATTTTTAGTCAAGTGAATTTACGTTAGTAGGGAAGAGCATGGTCAATAATGAAATCGACTTAATTTCAATTTCCATTATAAATCAAGTAAAGTTAGCTGAAAGCAGTGACTAACGTGCATTCGAGTAGTCTACTTGAAACTTTAGGCTATAGTTTTACAAAACTTTTGCATGATTTTCGGGGAAATAGAGCATCAGCACTTACTCAGGGCCATTGATTTGCCAGCGAGAGAGTCAGCCGGAAGTAAAAATTGCCTTGCGTACCGGTTGATGTTGCACACAAACTTAAGATGAGGTCTCAGAAGCTTGTAGAGCGGATGGCAATGCGGCAAGTTACGGAATGTGGCCACGGAGAAGGTCTCAGTCATAGCGTGCGTCATCATCCAATGGTAGTACCACTGCGAAAGGGAAATAGCCCTGAATGTTCGCCTTATGTGAACTTATAGTTGGTTCTTGAACTAAGGTTCCGTGAGGAAGTTTTATTGGGCCAGTGCAACATTTTCAAAAGAATTGACTGATTAGTTATAAAAGCGTGTTGATTTAATATCACATTTGACAGAGTACCGTAGGTTGTTGTATGAGCAATATTTTGAATATTAAAGTTATGTTTAAAGCCCATTCGACCGGGTTTCCTAACGGTATCAGGCCGCAGTAACCGCGTCATGTTCTTTGTAGACTTGAAATGTATTAATTATAAAAAACAGAAAAGTCGTTACTGAGTTTATTTTGGAGCATAATGGTTTGATGTTGCAGTTGGACGTTGTAACAAAATCAAAGCCCATACAGAAGTAGGTAGTTTCTTAAAGGTTTCGAATATATTTTTATTAATTTTCAACGTCATTCATGTACTTCTATATGGGATTGGATTCCTACTACGTCTAACTAAAACCTTTGTGTGTCTAACTTATTATTCTACCGTGATTGTTTTCATACAAATAGTTTAAGAACATAATGGCGCCCTCTAATATTAGCAATCAAATGCTTTCCAGGTTGACAAAAGCTTAAGAACCATTGACTTAGTTTTTCTTCTGTGGCTTCACTTTTCGTGATTTGAGTTTGCTGGGGGAATCCTTAAGGAACCAATATGCGATAAAGACAAATGTAAACTTCCCCTTAAACGCAATTTAATCCCTCTCCAGCTTCTAGTAGGCCTATACACTTTGCAACGTGTTCGGCCCAGTGTTGTAAACAGTCATTTTAAAATGACGTAAGTAAGTCCCAGTTAAGTCATTTCCAAAATAACTTAAGTCCAAGTCAAGTCTTTTTGAATAGTCAATTTCAATTCCCAGTCCAAGTCATCAGTTGCGCAAGTCAAGTCCCAGTTAAGTCATAATTAGAGCAAGTCAACTTCAAATCACGTCCTAGTCATAAATATAAAACGTTAAACCATTAGAATTTTAAACTACGATTATGAACAATAACTGAACTAAAAAATAAGAAAAACGCAACATAAAGCGAGAAAATTTGTTTTATGTGCAAAAATTTGGATAAATAGATAATTTTTATATAAAAAAATACCAAAAGATGACACTTTATTTCAACCCAAATATCTTGTACAAAAGATTTGTGTCAAGTCAAGCCATTTGTCCAAAAGACTTGGCATTTGTCCGAAAGTCGAGTCAAGTCCGTTTGCCAAAGTGACTTAAGTCAGGTTAAGTCATTGACTTAAGTCATTACAACATTGGTACGAGCTAATAGGCCTCAAATACCCAACTAACATCTCTACATGTTTACCACACGACCCACAAGAAGCACTTCAAACCTCGTGGCTAGAGCCTAACGCGCAGCGAAAGTACATCTTGGCGAGCAGCCAGTCGTACTCGGAGTCGGCGGGCGTGAAGAGCGAGTCCGACTCGTTCGGTACGAGTTGGATGGCGAGTGGAAGGAACTCGCCCGACTCGGAAGCGTGGAAGAGTCCGATGCAGTTTGCCGAGTAGAACGCTTTTCCAGTGCTGCCGTGAACGCCCCTTGGAATGTCTTTGGTCCACGAGTAATCCGAAATGTACACTTTTCCAGCCTAAAATTAAAGGCCCGTTTACACTACAGCTGCATTGAGCTGAGCAAAGCGTAATTTGCATTTAAATTCTATTGTGGCGAGCGTTTCAAGGTTTGCTAAACTCCAGCCCCGTGCAGCAGCTGCAGCTAGCTTAAAGTTACGCTAAACTCAAGCCCAGTGCAGCTATAGAAAAACATTACGTTTTGTCGCGATTTTTACGCCCAGCGCAGCTCACTGCAGCTGTAGTGAAAACAATTTCACGCCCAAACAATTTCAAAATGACGTCATAAATTTACGTCACAATACAAATAGACTTCATAAATCTGCTGATTTCGGTCGAAAAACGTGAATGTGAAAGTGAAATGGAGTCTTATAATACATCAGTGCAAAACCGTTTTTCTTTTTTTTTCTTTGACAAATATATTACTTCCTAAATATAAACTAATATTTCAACTGGGTTTCATGAACCCCCTAAAACTAGTTCACGGACCCTCAAGGGGTCCATGGACCTCAGTTTAAGAACCCCTGGTTTAATACAACTCCACTCAGACTCAAGGACAGAAAAAAAGTCAAGTGCCGGATCCGAATCCAGCCAAATAAACCGACCTATTTTATGCCTAACCCTCGACTTGACAGCCATGTATTCAGCCCATCTATATGTGACTAAAATAGGGTGGATATACAGAAATCTTCTCACAGGGCTGCCATGTTAGTCGCCCTCGCCTAACAGGTGGCTGGGAAATATTCCACCTCTATGATTCGTAGAGTGCAGCCTGATTTGTTACACACTTGTTACCGCACAAGCGAACCCAGGACTTAGAACTTGAGTAGGCCGACTTTAAGTAAATTGACTCTGTAGAGGCAGTGGGTCTCAACCGGGGTGCCGCGGCACCCTTGGGTATCATTTCTAATCCTTAAGGATGTCGCAACATATTGGGGAATATTTAAGAATCTGATTTTTCCTCAACCCCTTACAACTTTTTGTGTAAGATTAGAGTGGAATAAATCCAAGTATAACTTTTTGGGGGTTTTCCGGTTCCGTTTATTGCGACATTCTAGTAAATTACCTACGAAAAATCTTATAGGGGTGCCGCAATGTATTTATTATTTCTGAGGGGTGCTGCTAGCCATAAAAGGTTGAGAAACACTGCTGTACAGTTTGACTTCAATTCCACAGCCCTGCCTTCAAGCAGATGTATTTGTAAAACCCGACCTTCATTTCAGTCTCCAAGGTTTTCCCGGCTCCCAATTGTTCGCTCACAGTTGAGTTTGTGACGTTGAAGAAGCTTGGAATCGACTTGCAACGCTCAACCGCCAACGGAGCAATTCCCGTGAGGACCTGTCTCCCGAATTCTTCGTCCGTTTTCCAGCTTTTAGTTGTTAACATATTAAATTTAAAACGTTGCCATAGCCCTGTGCTAGATAGGTATTTGGACAAATGGATAAAAGTTTGACCAGTTTGATTGTTTTAAGCTGTAACATTGTAGTACTTTTAATCTAGTTTACTATATACTGGATCCTTGAGATTTATGATCTAATCATGGCGACTAAAAGTTTGCATGATAACAATTTAAAACTTGTGATGGGTATCAATTAAAATCCAGTTTCAGCAACATTCTGTATATATTGAGCTAAGGCCAAACCTTTTTGTTTTCGATTTAGTTAGGTTTAATTGGAACATCGTTTTCACAGGTCGCTGCCCGGCAATAACGCGTAGGTTAAGAATTTATTTTCCTGATATATATTTAACTTGCTTTTGTTTGGCGCAAATGGAAATAATCATTAGTGCAATTACTCAGTTACTTACTCAGGAAACTCTGAGTTTAAGTAGTGTGATGATTCACAAAAGTCTATACCAACAAATAAACCTTGATCCAACTAACCTGTCCAAAAATGGAGAATGTTTAAGTCCCGCGCCTTCGTAGAGTTTTGTGTAGTCCATTAAATCTTCGATATGGCCTTGAACTGTGTTAACATATTAAAAGCCGCATAGAGGTGCTTTATATTAAAAACTGTACATAAAGTATTTCACTTTGAACAACATTAGATAGATTGGATACAGTTTAATTTATTTTTCCACCACGATGTAAGATAAGATATGACTAGGCAAAGATTATGGAGCTGTTCCACACTGTAGAGAGAGTCAACTCCAAGCCAAGACATTGGCATTAAAAAACGTAAATTATTACAATTTGAAGCAACTGAAAAATAGTCCGACTTTAAGCTACAACTTAACTAATATCAAAAAGGCAACATATAGCTAGCAAATTGTTTTACTTGAAGAAGTTGAAACAAAACTAATCCAATTTTCCAAAAAAAAATTAAATTTTAACCCAAGTGATTTAAATCAATGACTTAATTCCAAATCAAGCCATGTGGCCAAAATACTTAATCCAAATAAAGTAATTTTTCTTAATAGCCCTAAGTGAAGTTTATTAATTTTAAAACACCGTCTTTAATGTCTATGATTCAAGTCCTGGACTTAGGTCATTACAATACTTCTTCATAACCGCTTACCTTTAAAAGGAGGAAGGCCCTCATTAGGAGACGTGTTAAAATTGGTTTGTATGTCGAGATTTTTCTGTCCCAAAGTTCTCATGTAAACATCCGGCAGGGGAATGTTGTCGTCAAGATGACGGTTGATTCCCCAGCCGAGATCATCTTCGGTTGGTTTTGGATTCCACTTAAAGACCTCCCTGTTTGCGGCCAGCTCATCCGATATAAGCGTCTTGAGACGTGGGTCGGTGATGTTTTGCGGCAGATAACCTTATAATCCAAGAATATTAAACCGATGCGACACATTCAATAAAATGTTTCTAAATCTTAGGTTAACATTTAACAGTTATAATTATTTCCTTTATTGATTATAACAATTGTAAAATTGTTCTTCCGGTAGAACTTTATTAAAGTACCACTTTTTCGACCACCTATTCAGACCATCTTTTTCAGGGCAATATTTTTGCAAATACGAGCGAAAAAATTTACCAGTGGTCAAAAACGTTGGTAATAAAATTTTGCCGAAAGAACAATTTTACAAATGAAACAATGCCTGGAAGAAGCAGTATTCATATATTGCTTATATTCTATGAAGAATTAGCCTAGAGATTACAAACAATCCCAAGTCATGTTGTATTTTATTGGACTCAAGTTGTAAGACCGACGTGAGAACAACATCAACGTCGGAATAAAACACAGCTCGGAATGAAACCAAAATAGGAATAACACCCATCTCTGAATAATAGTCTAGTCGTATATAGTAACGTCTAAATCGGATTAAGTCCTTAACCCGTCGGATTAGTAGCTAAAGGCCGGAACAAGTTATACGAAACTGCAAATCTAATCCCTAAGTCCATCACTAACTCCCCCTATTAACGGTAATTCTATTTCTAACCCCATCCATTACTTTCGACTAACCCCAAACAGGGGCAGGCAATCCAGTGCCAAAACATCGACACCATAACGGCCGATGTCAGACCGATGGCCCCGATGTCCCATAGCCTCTCCCTATTTTGGCCAATTTGGCTTTATTCCTAAGAATTAGACGTCTTATGTCATTCTGTCCTTGATATTACTGCGTATTTGGTTTAATTATGACGTTGGTCTTAATATTATGGTATTACAGATCATTTATCTTGGGATATTGTTGCTTTTTGGATCTTGTTCCCAATATGTTTCTTTAAAATCATTTGTTTATGTTTTCTTAAAGACATTTTTCTATTTTAGTATATTGGACAGGTCTGCATAGCTTGATTTTAATCTTTTTAACACATATCATTGGTAGCCTGGTACAATAAATTGGTTGCTTTTGGCCATTGCCATACCATGAACATGTCGAATTGGTTAAAGCAACGATACTAATATTATAGCATTATTAGTTTAACAGTAAATTACAGGTGAAGACAAAAGTCTTCCAAGTCACTTACAACAAAAACGAGTTACAAAGTACTGGATTGTTTGCCAAAATCGGGACTCTGTCTAATGATTTTACCAGGTTAAGAGTCTCACAAGGTATACCTTTTCCTAGAGCCGTAACCACATCGCCTCCTCTAAGCCACTTGTAGACCGGAAAGGCGTACTTCTCTCCTTCGTAGGTTATCACTACTCTGTCGCACAACCATTCGTTCTCCACGCTACAGTCCATCATTACACCTATAGGATAAAATCATTTAAACAGAGACAGGCTTGGAATCGACAAATATTGTACTGAATGTGTGACATTGTTAATCACCTTGACCATTGCAAATACAAACGTAAACCTACAGCGGAATGGTCTAGCAATGCTAGTGTTAAGGATCAGACACTTTTAATATGTGCTTAAAGACAGAAATATAAATATTTTTGTAGTATATCTGAGAAAACACAAAAAAATTTAATTAAAAAAATGATTTGCAAAATAATTTTTAATTATTTAAAAAAATTGTCTGAACGTAATATACAATCATTGCTAGACCATTTTGCTGTTGGGAATCGACCATTCATGCTAGGCATATGAGGGGCTCCCGCTTAGTGCCGTGTATAGTTATCGCTTGTGTACATAGAAATCAAACTGACAGTGGATACTATTAAGTGTTAAGTGATCAATGTGCCTGAAAAAGTTTTGGAAATGGCAAACGATTCGTTCACGTGTATCTTTACTCTCTTAAGTTAAAATCATGTTCGAACCTTTCCGGACGCAGCCTTTATATGAACTACCAAAAAAGAAATAACTCATTGATAATTCCGGCGGTAAGCAATGCGCTATTATACCTAAAACTGTTTATGTAATTTATTTAGGAAAACTGTATTTAAAAATCAAGTTATCTCTGTTTATAAAGCGAGGTCGCATCACATCCATTGCATTAGCTTAGGATTTCAGGGGTGCGAGAATGGTTTCAACGGGGTGCGGGGATGCTGAATCAGACACCGAAAATGTATAACTATAATTAATTTTTCGTTAAATGTAAAACTAACTAACATTTTGGTACTTTCTGACTTTGTTATTTGTTATTTATGTAAAAAAAATAAAAATTACATATCGGTTTTGTTATTTAAACCATTCAAGAACGCGGTGCGAAATTTGGTTGGTAATTTTAAAGGGGTGCAAGGACTCAATCGAAGCAAGTTTAACAAAATAAAAAAACTTTAAAAAACACCTACGTAGCATTATAGCAAGCGGAGCTCCAACCCTCTCTTGTCCATCTGGTCGGATTTCGCAATCTCGCACCGACCCAGCTTCAAAGTTGTTCACCCCGAAGTAGTTTAAGGTTTTCCACGCAGTTTCCTTGCCGTTGTCTCCCAAGATTTTGGCCTGAACCGTTTTGTCGGTGCCCGTCTCCGGGTATCTGTTGCTGGTCTGTAAAAAACGAAGGCCTAGCTTAAAGCTCCAATTTTTTTTTATGACTTGGCTTGACTTAAGTCTGTTGGGCAAGTTCTCTGACTTAACTTAAGTCTTTTAAGCAAACGGCTTGACTTGACTTATGTCTTTTGAGCAAACGGCTTAACTTGGATAAGTCTTTTAGAATTTTAGACGATTGACCTTTTTTTTAATAATTGCACATAAAACAGTTTGCTTGCTATATGTTGCGCTTATGTTATTTTTTACTTGAGTTATCGTTCATAAACAGACAAGTTTACCAGTATTAACAGTTTAAAGTTTTATTTTAATGACAAGGACTTGACTTGAAGTTGACTTGCCGTACTTGACTTGACTTAAACTAAGTTATTTTACGAATGACCTGACTGGGACTTAGGTCATTTTAAAATGATTTATTTACAACACTAAGAGAACGCCACAAAAGCACACACTCTATGTCTTTCAAAACATTGGTTTTCGAAATTTTGGGGCAAACGGTACAGTTGAAATATAAAAAATCTCGGGGCACACTTTCTACAAAACAATACAGTTAACTGATTGGCAATAATATGTGGTGGCACAAAGCAAGTCTTTGGTTGTTCTTCAAATTTATATATACTGTAAGGCTTTAAAATACTATTACAACGGATTTTACTCTGGACCATCTTTGTATAAAGACTATAAAGACCCGCGAGCAAAATGAGACCTACATACGGACACTTTTTTATTGACCGCGATTAAATCACCCAGCAACACAATTCCTATATTTGTTCCTTTTTTATTTCACTGCTGTGAGTGCCTCGCCAAGGTAAATTTTGCCAAATTTAACCACGAAAACGAAAATTTGTTAATAAATTGGATGATTCTATAGATTGTTTTGCATTATGGCATGCAAATGTTTTTAGCATGAAGGCGCCCTGTAATGTTTTCACGTTTTCAATGTGTCCATAGTCTGCTATTTCTGCCTATAGCTGTCCGTTAACTGCAATTTTCTAGACAGCTTTGTAATATGGCCATGATCATGTAACTAACACTAGTAGTTTTTGAAAACAAGATAAAACGCATTGATTTGATTGTACAGGTGTTGATATAATATAGTACAAATATTTTAATGCACCAAATCGTTAAAATTCCAAGGCCAGCGTTCGTGAAACCAAATAGACACACCCTTGTAACATTGTCCCGCTATATGAAACGAATTATGGCCTGCGACAAATTGGACTACGCTGCACTGTACAATAAGCATTCTACCTTTGTGCCTTTAGCATAGCATGGGGTGAATTAGCACATGATGGTAGTTATAACTTCTCGACACTAAATCTTACCGTGATATTCAGAGAATATATTTCCATATCGCAGAATTGTAATTTAAACCTTGTAAATCTTTCAAGTAATTAATAAAAAATATAGTAAGAATATTAAAGCGAATATCTCTTTATTCTTCGAATATCTCTTTATTCATTTTCAATACAGTTCTCTCATTTTTTTAAATCGACAACATTTTCAACATCTATAAAGATCCTCCAAACCTATTCAAACCCTGCTGAAAAAGACCGAAAAATAAAAAAAAAACTTTTTTTCATTATTATTTCAAATTAATCTATTCAACTGGGGTACACTATGCATGGATCTGTAATGCAGCTTGAAAATAAATCGCAAATCATTTTAGTTCTCATTATAGCTGGTCTGTACATAATGATTTACCAAACTAAGATCGGTAAAACAGATAGGAAACTAAAAATTGTGTTTTTATGTTTTATATGCGTTTCAGGTGGGCTAGTGGTTGAGACAGGATGTAATAGAATTTTTATAGATCGATTTGCTTGTGGTAATACTGTAGCATAAGGGGTTATGGAATGACTTAATTTCCGTATTTTTACTATTCTAAGTCTACTTAACAGTTAACTAAAAGGTATTTTGTAGCCAGCGGAAATACCGGGCCGGCTATTTTTTTGTTTTGTTTTAGAGTTTCCTATTTCCCGACATAAAAAAAGTCTGTCCGACCTACTACAAATCAAGGTTTCGCTTTGCCTCTCCTTTCCCGTCGGGGCTAAAATACACTTATTATCTGCAGTGGCTCTTTCATTGAGCACAAATCGGGATTCGTATTTTTTCCAAGCCGGGTAACCTGCTTAAATCTATTATGTGTACTCATGGTAGTACAAGGTACACGTTTCAAAAGCAAGCAGTTATTAAAATACCACACCCACTTGGCACATTTACAAGACCTTAGGATTGGCACACTTACTAGACCTTATAGGCCCATTGTTGATGAAGGGTCGCATGGGCAACACAGAATGTCTTGTAGGATATACGGGGATATGAGGATCTTTTTAACAATGTGCACGGAATATGTGAAAAAATGTGCCCACATGTTTTTCACATTTTTGAACACTTTGTGCGAAACAACACAACGTCAACGTCACCTATTGCTTGTAGGGCCAGGTCAAAAAATGCGTTCCAAAGGATATCTTACAAGCGTAACTTATATAAAATATACAGGCTTAGTTTTGGTTTAAACAGTTGGCCTATTATGGAAAATGGGCCGTGGGACGCTGTATGCACGGTTTGTCTTAGCCTCTTAGGCGGAAACTATTTTGCTAGATGAAATAGAATGTACGGCGCTAAACCTAAACCAACATCAGATTTTTTCGTATTGGCAAACGATTCGACTGTATCAGCAGTTCCGAACATTTTATGGTTTACAACACTTAACAGAAACAATTAATATATTGTGGACCACTAGTAAAAAAATTAAGTGATTTACCCTGAAGTCACTAAAACGGGACTGGAACAATACAATCAAGTCATTATGTAGGAAAGTATCATTTAATTGATTGGACGTTAATTGTACACCAAGAGTTACATGACGAGACTTATCAATTAAGTAAACATTGGAATTCTAGATAAACCCTAATATCTCTCGGCACCCTTGAGAATTAGAAATGGCACCAGAATATGTCGCGGCACACCGGTTGGGAACCACTGGTCAAATACAAAGTAATGATCAAATCACGATTTATTTTTATTTATTTTTTTCCACGTGGTGTTGACAAAGTTTCACACGGCGTTAATCAACAGTCAAGTCAAGAACCCACACAACAATTAACGAGATTTTGCACACGCCGCACCGCGCTGATTAGCGTTCTATTTTTTCGGTTACTGTTGTTAGCCTTGTTTAGATGTTTAGTTTAAAAAGGCTAGGTTTAACGTACCCTTAACACTTGCATAGCAGTTTTCGTTAGCCAGTGTAACTTCCAAAGTGTTTGATCCCAGTGAATTTTTGCAACAGTGTGTATAAGATTAGGTTTAGTTGTCAATACCATTTATACCCGATATGTATGTTGCTGTACTTCGCAATTCACTCCAAGCTTGAAACGTTTAGCAGTTTAGCTGAAGTCGAAAAAGTTGCATTTGTGATTAAGGTTGCACGTTGTATAGAATAGACAGTGTCTTTTGGCCAGCCTACGATAGCTTTACAATACACCCATAGTCACACAAGGCTGTGCTTTTATTCAATCAAACAGAAATGAGGTGAATGTACAGAACTTTAACAAGAAGGAAAGTGTCATTATACTTGAAACATAATTATTTTCACATCAGAACAGTCAATTTCCTTTTTAAAATGAAACAATCTTTAACAACAAAGTGTACTTCGACGAGATACGATAGTTCGCAAGAAATGGTCTAAGTTCGCAAGAAATACATATATATATATAGAGAGGGGGGAACTTGATATTTAGGTGTTATATAATGTCAGTTGAAATGTAATTTATCAAGTAAAATCTTTCGACGCTCAATTGTACCATTTGCACAAATCGTTTGTTTTGCAAAACAACTTTTAACGATTATTATAGGTACTGTTTTTTTTGGTTGCCACGTTTTAAGGCAACTTAACTGGGGAAATCGCGTAAGAAATAGTCATGAAAAATAGGCCGAAAATAAAAATATATTCTGGCGGCTGCGTTAATCTAATGATACTGTGTATACAAACAATCACTGCACTCTAGAAGAACTTTTCACTGAATAACAAAAAAAAAAGAATAACACGGTTTATACTTTCAAAGGTTGCGCTTGTTTTAAATGTTGATGTTACTTGGGACTTTGCTGGGAAGCAGATACTCGTATGGAAGTTTGATCGCTGCATTTCGAATCTCAAACTTGGCATTGAGGTTATCCATTTCTGTCTTGAAGTTGGCTTGCATGGCTATCACTTCATCCTCAATAAACTGTTCCTCAGAAACGTCCCCGAGAAACACCTTCAAAAAGTGAACATTTTGCCAGTTGTTCAATGAAAGATGCACAATTGCACACACATATGTGTGTTAACAACTGTGATCTAGCTCTTCTGAGGCTGCTTTTTGACCAACGATTACGGGTTATATATTATTAGTACACCGAAAGCCATTGCATTAACATCGAATCTGTCCATCAATTGGCAGTTGTTTACCATTGGAAGTACATTTCGGAAGGTAAGATTGTTGCTACTGCAACGTTAGGGCGTAATTTTCCTATCTTAATCAACTGCGCTGCACAACTTTACGTCAATATCACGTGCCGAGAGTCCACTGACGCGTGACCAACGCCTGGGCGAGAGAGATCGTTTCGCGATTTCGTTATACTTTAAGCCAGTGCTTCCTAATCAATGGGTCGCGAAGCTATTTCAGGTGGGTCGCAAAGCATTTCTAAATGTTACAGTTTTCTATTAGATGGGAAGTTATTGCATTACTATTACGTAACATTTATACAACAGCGCACCAAATACGTAACAACCAAATATACAAGCTCAAGTGTTGCATTAATTTTAAATTGCATGTGTGTCTTTTCCCAATAATTTATTTTTCTTTCGTTTGGTCATATCTCATTGTGGGTCGCACAATAAAATCGCATTAAAAGTGGGCCGCGAACTGAAAAATGTTGGGAAACAATGCTTTAAGCTATTCGATTGGTGCAGTTTGACGGGACACAGTGTGATACCAGCGTGAAGTGTCTAATGTTCAAGAAGTTAAGGTCAGGTATTTCTAGCGGCCTGTTTCTTGGAGTTAGATAGAGCTACAGGAATGTGCAAGAGACTTATACAGCCATCGCCCTCGCTTTAAGGGCCAGTACCTTAATTACCCGTAGAAACCCAGAAACGCTAAAGCTGCCATTAGGATTTTATAAAAAAAATTCCGAACGTTGTTAAGCTCCTACAACAGTCCTCTGGTTGGGTAACGTATCGACAACATTTACATCTGTGCTTTATTGTTTTTACGCTGTCCCGTTGTCAGTTTTCAAAAACGCTCAACAAAATAAGCCAGTGTGTCAATTGGATTTCACTAAAGCAGGCCTATAGGTGATAAATTACTTGTTGATTTTAACTCAATACTTATTTGTATTGCTGAACTAACTAAGCTATATAAAGTGCTGGTGAAGCATGCCATAAATATTGGATATAGCTTGGCCATTTCCACGTTCATTTTATGATGTAGCAATTTTATATAAAGTTACCTCATCTTTGGAATATTGGGACAGCGCATATGCCAGAATAAGCATAAAACTGCCGGTAATAACATCCGGTAGAGATTCCAAGACCCTTTTCAAGTCAGCCTGAAAAATAAAAATAAAATGATTTAGTGTAATAACGTTAAATTCACCCATAGATCAGGGCTGCTGAGTCGGAGTCGGAGTCAGGACTCAGCGGAGTCGGTTTCTTTAAATTGAAAAGGCGTAATGGCCTATGTTGGACATTTTCGAACCATGTATTGTCAATGGATGAATTATATGTATATCTGCCTTAGTTTAGTTGCGTAAATTGGCGGAATACAGGCTGGAGAGCCTGAGTCGGACTCGGAACTCGGCGAAGTCGCACATTTGGTCCGAGCCTTTTAGAGAAAAAAAATCAAAAAAATAAATGCCCTATATAAGTACTTAGATGTTGGTGCCCTTCATGTGTCATTCAAAATAAAAATAAAAACACCAAACGCCACACAAGACATATTCTCACTCGAAAATATAGAGGTTTAAGGTTTGCTTGAGAAATGAAAACAGGCAATGAGGCACCCTTAAAAATTCGGCTATATCAATGTCTGTTGTGCCGCCTCTCCTTGGTCGCTCTTGCTTATCTTTCTTACTGGATAATCCAGTCCTCCTTTGGGCTTTTGTTTCCGCTAAAAATCTCTCATACAAAAACACATTGCCATAACACACACAAACAGACAGAGTTACAAACCTCCCCTCTCTTATGTGGAGGCATTCGCATGGAAGTGGGAGCATTGGGGACGAATTGATAAGTTTCCATTTGACCGAAGTTAACTGCTGAGTGTTGGGCCGAGCTCGAGAATATCATAATGTTGCAAATCCTGATCTAAAAATGTAGAAGAAAATCCAAAATAAAAGTGAATTCTATTCAAAATAAAAACATTCAGTTTGGTTAGCAAAAATTAACCAAATAACTAACGTCATAACTTTGTATTTTTGTATGCACATCGTATAGTTTACTCTGCAACAAAACAATAAAAATAATATATTTTGCATATCCTCTTTTGCGCACCCATGTGAACATTTCTTAATTTTTGGTTTCCTGGATTCTTGAATGCCTTCGAGTGTTTTGTTTTACGGGAAGTCTTTTCTTGGCATGGATTATTATTAGTATCCCAAATCTTACCAGTTCACTCCTTGTGGTAATATTTTCAGGCACTCCCCTTGTGTTTCCATCCTCATACCCGAAACCTTCGTTAGCCAGATCGAACGCCCAACCTTGCAACTCATGGTCTCCGATGACATCCTTTAAAGTGCAAATAACTTTGTAAGAACATAATAAGGAAAACATGCAGTTAATTATATTCAAGTAGGCCTATCCGTTTAAAGCTTAAACAACGATTGGTTTGATTTTAAGCGGGAGATTATATCTTATATGGATTTTAAAGTCTCAATATACAACGTTTACCAATATACAACGTTTTCACAATCACCGTTAAAAAGGTAAACCTTGAAAATCTAATGTTTGGCAAATCCCTGCAGGTGCAACTATAGTCGTCTCAATTAAATGTCAAATTGTAAATCAAAAAGGTTTTAAAAGATTACCTACATAGCTACGCATAAGTTGCAACATTTTAATCTTAAAAAAACAGGCCAGGTTAGTAAGCAAGATACATGCATTGGCTGTTTAGGTTTTGCAAAATAATCGTCTTTTAAAGTTGTATCGTTTGTAGTCGATCTCTTAGTTTAAGAGAAACCAACAATGCTAAAAGTGTAGAGAAAAAGTGCATACAACTAGAGGGGGTTTGTTAGTTTTGTTATAGAACTGTCCTTCAAATATTTATAATTTACCGAATCGGTCTTGTAAAAGTACTCCACAACGCCGGTGACGTAAGAATTGAGAGCAGCCCAAATTTGCAAAGCGTCATTTCGGTAGTAGTAGTTGGAAGGACTGTCTGGTTCGGCCAACCCTGAAGCAAGATTTACAAAAGATTATTATTTAATAAAGAGCTATTCGAATATTTCAAAATGATATTCACTTCTGTATGGGCTTTAATATTTTTACTATACGTCTTACTATAACAGGGGGGGTTCTTTTTTTACCGCAAACCCCTAAATTTTAGTTTTTTGTTTGGCGTGGACCACGGTAGGCAAGAAATTTTCAATTTTCAAAAATGACGTTATAGATTGAAAAAAAATTCGAAAATATGCTGATGATTTAAGTGAAATGGAGTCTAAATACATTCAGTGCAAAAACGTTTAATTTTGAATTAAACTTTTTTCTTTGAGAAATTGATTACATTTGAAATATACACTAATATTTCAATTTGGCCTTCATTGACCCACTAAAATTAGTTCACGGACCCCAAAGGGGTTCACGGGCCCCCGTTTAAGAACCCCCTGTACTACGACCTCCAACCATTATGCTCCAAAGTGTAAATATGTTTTAGTGTCAACGTACTATTTGCTACTTGACTGAGTTACTTTTTACCTTGCGACCCGATCCTGTGCGGAATATCGAGGTCTGACAACTTGAAGTTCTTGAAATAATAACGGACGGTTTCAACGGCATCTGAAACAAACGTTGAAATTTAAATTAGGTATAAAAAAAATTTTCTATTACAGTTCAACGCTCAAGGGCAGGTCAGATAAATCGTAAAATGTAGAGCAATTTTATTTTGATTTTTACTAAATTAGAATTGCATTAAAATCAAGTTAGCGATAATTGCGCGAAGCGCTTTTCCAAATCAAGTCAGTGAAAATTGTACGATCTGCACGAATTTATAATTTACTTCAATATTCAGGTCAGTCGTTCTTAATATTTTTGTTGTCATCTCTCAAACATGGAGTTAATGGGTAGCCTATACCCCTTTCCAAAACCTATGGTGGTGCTCTGCAACCAAGTATAAATAAACCACACTAGAATGAAATAGCAAATATTGTAATGGCACTTAATTCAAATTGAATATTATACAAGACCGTTATTCAACGTTCAACGATAGCATGGCTTAGAGTAGGTAAAAGTTTTCGACGAACGTCAACGTTTATCCCCAATCTCAAAAATAATAGAATCACTTACTCAGGACAACTGATTTGCTTGCAAGAGAACCTGCCGGCAAAAGCACCTTCCTGGCTTGCCGGTTGATGTTGGCCACAAACTTAAGATGAGGTCTCAGGAGCTTGTAGATCGGATGGCAATGCGGCAAGTTACGAAATGTGGCCACTGAAAAGGTCTCGGCCATAGCGTGGGTCATCATCCAGTGGTAGTACCACTGCGAAAGTAAATATATCTACTTTTAAATGTGCCCTAATCTCGATGGATATACAACTGAAGGCTTGATAAAGGATTTGTAAAGCTATACGAGTCAACTTCTTGAGCTAAGTTTACAGACAGTATTTGCTTGTTTTTTTCTTGTTTTTTTAACTTCAGTCAGGATATGGTTTTCCAATGCTTTCCCAACTTTAGTCTTCAAGGCTGACTTATTTTGACATAAGTATTTATACAAACTGCTTAACTTAGACTTAAATTTGATTAGGTAATAAGTTGTTTATACAAGGGTTTGACCTGGACCTTTCGACAATCTTTGCAGCACTTGGGAATAGGCACAAAAATAAAATCAAAGTTCAAACAAACGCCTGTGACTATTAACGCCCAAATATAGGCTACTGATTAGCATTGATTGGGATTGATTGCGCTTGTTTATGTTAAACGAGGCGACATCACGTTGTGCTTGTGCCAAACCCCGCCCACCTACATTCCTCATTGTGACGTGGAAACACGTGACATCCGCGAAGGGACAAATGTTTCGGTGTAAATTTGCTAAAAACCCGAAACCAAGCGTGATATGCACGGACTAACAAGCCGTGTGCAGTTTAGCATAATACTTCGCTGAAAGGATCCAAGGTTACAACTAGGGGTGTCGTTACTACCTGTACTCGTCCGATACTAGGATGGTAACGGTGCCGATCTGATACCAAATAGTTATGTGCCTTTCAGGCATTGTGTGTTCGTATCCAACGCATGTTCTACTTTTAAAAACTATCTACTAGAAAAGAAGCATCGAAATTAACGAGGGCCTCTTAACGCGAATTTTGGGCTCGATACGCTTAATTTAAAATTATTCTACCCCTGGTAAAGGACCTAAAACAATCTTTAAATTTGATTTTATTAAGATGAACATATTTTGGTCAACGAGGGTAGAAGTTACGTCACTTGCCTGAAAGGCAGATACAACTCGAAGTTCTACAACTAATACAAAAATTGCAAGTCCGATATTTGGTTAAAAAAAATAACTGTTAAACTTTTTCGTGAATAACGTAATACATTGAGGGTAAGGCTCCAGCGGAACAGTGATCGACAAACACAAACCTGATTGCAATATTTTCAATGCATCCTTTCATTGTTTAATATGCTCGTAGGCAACTACATACGTTTCTACAAAAACATTTGAGAATCTGATTTGCTCAACTCTTACAATTTTATGTGTAAGATTAGAGTGGAACAAATCAAATTAAAACTTTCTTCCTTGTGCAGAGTTGATGTGTGTAAAACTTTCTACGTTGGACAGAGTTGAAGTTATGTTTATTGTGATATTCTTGTGAACTACCTACGGAAAAATCTTGTGGGCGTGCCGCAATCTATTTATTATTTCTGAGGGGTACCGTGAGAGCCACTGTACTAAAGAGGTATACTCGGGAACAAACCTCGTGACAAGAAGCCCATACGCAGCGAAAGTACATCTTGGCCAGCAGCCAGTCGTACTCGGAGTCAGCGGGCGTGAAGAGCGAGTCCGACTCGTTCGGTACGAGTTGGATGGCGAGTGGAAGAAACTCGCCAGACTCGGAAGCGTGGAAGAGTCCGACGCAGTCTGCCGAGTAGAACGGATTTCCGGTGATTCCGTGAACGCTTCTGGATATTTGCTTCGTCCACGCGTAATCAGCGATGAATATCTTTCCGGCCTGGGTGCAAGCATTTGATGTTTGAGCTTTACAAAAAAGTTAGAGTAATCAGGTGGCACAATAACAGATAAATTGTATTGAATTCTCGACAAGCTTGTCGCACCAGCGGGCATTTTTCTAATTTGATCTGACAAAGCATGGCTGTGTGAAAAGCTTGTCGAGAATCCAATACAATTTGCCTTTATATTCACTGTATAATTAGTTATTTATATACTGTGCAACCTGATCACCTTATATTTAGAGTCAGACAAATACGGCCATTGTGTCATCTTACTAACATTAACCTTAGGTACTGTGTAAAACCCTGATAAAAAGAAAATTTAATTATCGATTGTATTCGATTAAAAGCACTCGACTTTAAAGGCAACCATTAATTATTTGAATTGTTTTACCAGTGTTGTAAACAAGTCATTTTGAAATGACATAAGTCGCTGTCAAATCATTTGTGAAATAACTTAAGTCCAAGTCTAGTTATTTAAAAAAAAAACAAGCTTAGTTCAAGTCAAGTCATTATTACAACAAGTCATCTCCAAGTCAAACCACTAATATAGTAATAAAACGATAAACCATTAAAATCGGTAAACCCTTGAAGAGACAGCAATAATTCAACTAAAAAATAACAAAAACACAACATGTAGCAATCTAAACGTTTTATGTGCAAAACTTGCCATAAAGATCTCAATTTTATATTAAAATGTTAAATGAAAACACTTAATTTCAACCTAAGTCATTTGACTCAATGAATTAAGGGCAAACAGCGGAGTAGCTTAAATCAGTTTTATTTTATTGTTTCAGATACCTTAAAATCTATTATAGTGAGAAATCAAAATTTGTCTTCACAGTCGTATAAGGTTTTTCCAATGCACTACTTTCTAACGTTAAAACTTTAGTGCAAACTAAAGCCAAGAGACAAAACTTGTATTGATAAAAGGAAAATGTGTTGATCTATCGTTTCGCCAAAATTGCGTTCAAAAAGGCCAATACAAATTTTAACCCTAACCTTCATTTCGCCTTCTAATGTTTTCCCGGCTCCCAATTGTGCGCTCACAGTTGAGTTTGTGACGTTGAAGTAGCTTGGAATCGACTTGCAACGCTCCATCGCAAGAGGGGAAATCCCCGTGAGAACCTGTCGTCCGAATTCTTTGTCTGTTTTCCATCTGTTAAAGTTTAACGAGGAAATTAAAAGTTTCGCTAGGTGTTTTTTAAGAAAGACTTACAAACAAGTACAGTCGTTAATTTAATTGTTTTGATCCCTTATGTTTAAAACAGGACCGGCCGGTTTCCTTGTCTGATTTTTAGCTGTTTTAAAGGGCAAAGCAAAACAAACCACGTTTCATTCGATACAATGTTTTAGTCTACTCGGGAGTGTCGAAAAGACATGTTTTTATTCACCACTACTCAACAAGTAATGATATTATTATTAAAAGTCCGAAAACTCTAAAGAGCAATACTTAATCTTGAAACTTAATAGGTTCTGCGGCCCATTAAATTATTTCAAGTGTCAATGCGGCCCACTATAATAAAATGTTGGACATCCCTGCACTAGACGGTCTTCAACAAAAGAATTCGAACAAAATTTTATTACTGATTTAATTTTACTCTCTTTTGTGTACTTTTAACAGGGAGCCGGTGTTCACGAAACGACACCAATCTGAAAGCGTTACAAAAAAAAAAAAAAAATATACTGGCTATAAGTTGATGGCAAAATAACTTAAGTCTAAGTTAATCCAGTTGCGAAAAATAGCAAATTAAGTCCCAGTCCAAGTCATTTTCGTAAACAGCCCAATGAAGGCTTGAGGTCAAAAACCACCCAATTTTCCTACAAATCTAAATAAAAAAAAAACAGTAAAAGTTAAGTCTTAGATTGAAGGCATTATAACCATGTGGACAAAATTGCGGTAGGTTTTGCTTGTTAAGCTACTATACACACCGACTGTTACGTTGTTTTACTTACACATCCAAAAATGGAGGATCTGCAATTCCCGAACCTTCGTAGAGTCTTGTGTAGTCCGACAATTCGTCAATCTCCCCAGCGCCTAACACTTTTTATAAGGCAAACTACTGTTTATTATGCAGAACGCGTTTAACATGCAGAACTCTGTTTATTATGCAAAACACTTTTTATTGTGCAGAACACGTTTAAAATGCAAAACACTTTTTATTGTACGGAACACTTTTTATTGTGCAGAATACTTTTTATCATGCATAATACGTTTTATTGTAAAGAACACTTTTTATTGTGCAGAACACTTTTTTATTGTAAAGAACAATTTTTATTGTGTAGAACACTTGTTTTTGTGCAAAACATTTTTTATTATGCATAATACTATTTATTATGCAGAATAGTTTTTTTTTTGAGGGGGGACGAAAACTTTTAATTATGCAGAACAGTTTTTATCGTACAGAACAGTTTTTTGTGTGTAGAACACTTTTTATTGTCACCTGAATACAGACATATGTACATGTATAAAGGTGTATCTTTATTTAATCCGAAACCATTGGCAACAAGTTTCTGTTGTCAATCATCCATTCGCTGACGCGTAAATAAACAAGTAAAACTCAAAGATACCGTTTTAGGGGAAATATATGTTCCTTTTAGGTCTAATCCTGTATTTCACTCGAGTTTTCAAGTTTTGAGCTTTTACTTGTTATTTATGACAGTCATGCAAACTTGGAAAGTATAATATTTGTCTATGCATATTTCCTATACTTCTTCTCCAACGTTTCGCCAACCTATTCAAGTTGCCTTCGTCAGGGTGAATGACGTCGAACGCGCCACCATACCCCCTGAAGAAGGCTACTTCAATGGGTTTCTAAATCGTTGGACAAGAAATAGAGGAGCTGTGTATTTTAATTAATATTATGCCCGGTAACAACAGTATATTTAGAGGAATCAGGTGACACCATATAAAGACAAATTGTATTAAAATCTCGACAAAGAAATATGATATACTGATATACTTTGATCTGATGAAGCACGGTTGTGCAACAACTAGTCGAGATTTTAATACAATTTGTCTTTATATAGTGCCACCTGATTCCTCTATTTAGAGTTAGACAAATACGGCCAAGAGAAAGAGAATAGTGTATATACTTTCTATGGTCCGCATAGGACTTGCACAAAATCTCTGCCTACCTTTAAACAGCAGAACCCCCTTGTTGAGTGCCATAGTAAAGGTGCTCTCGCCAGTCCTGGTTTCCATTCCCACAGTGTTAAGGTACACTAGGGGCAGGGGTACGGTGTCGTCCAGGTAGCGGTTGATCCCCCATCCGAGGTCCGTCGGGGTCGGCTTTGGGTTCCACTTGAACGCCTCCTTGTTGGCGGCGATCTCATCCGATATCAGCTTTTTCAAGTGTTCGTTGGTGATGCTTTGCGGCAGGTAACCTTGAGATTTAATTTTCAGTTATACTTATTTGTGCACTACGTTAAACCTTAAACGTTGGTTCTTTATGGCTCGCGGCGCCCCCCCCCCCAGAAATAATAAATAAATTGCGGCACCCATACAAGATTTTCCCGTAGGTTAATCACTAGAATGTAACAAAAAAACGGAACTGGAACAACACAATTTCTCTCTGCACAACGTAGGAAGTTTTAATTGGATTTATTATACTCTAATGTCTAATCCTACACAAAAAGTTGTAACAGTTGAGCGAAAATCAGATTCTCAAAGATTATCAAATATCTCTCGGCGCCCTTGGGCATTCGAAATGGCACCCCGGTTGAGAACCACTTTTAGGTTACTTATTTTAGTTGTCCCGTTATAACGTGCGAAATTGACACGATTTTAATTGACTGATGCGACCAAGGCCAGGCTAGAAAAACAACTAGCTTGCGGTGAGGTTCGAACTCACGACCTCCGGTATTACCAAGACCAGTGGTGAAAAAGTAAGCCGAACGGTCCGGAACGGCGCTCTGGTAAAATAATTTTGGGAATAAAACTCAAAGTTTAAAAACCCTAAGACAAACAGCATTTTAAGAAATATAAATTTCGCCTATACTGCAGTCGTCAGTATCATTTTAAGTATAGTAAAATACATCTATACAAAGCGATTAGAATCTGTACTGCTTTCATGTGTTTTTGACTTTTCCGTTAATTTTATTATTACTTTGCTATGTTCGCAAAGAACAGTAACAAATCGATAAAGCTTAACTTGGCAGAGCAGGATCAGACCGTATTTGCTTTAGGGCGTCACTCAATGACGTATAGTTTTGTGGCGTCAACTAGGAAAAAGATTATGCCTTTTACAAGTCCAGGATTCGGCCCTTGAACGTTTACTACAAACTTCCGAGCGTCAACGCCCTGTATATGATTAAAATAAAAAGTTGTACGTCTGAGTCTGATGCATAGCGTCATCCGTCAAGGGCAATCAGACTTAATGAAACAACAGTCAAAGTTGCAAAATCCTGTTTACGCGACAGGGAATGCTGTCAGGATATTACCAATTAACCAGGATGTTTTTGTCAAATGCAAGGAAATGATTCATCAAAGTCGTTTGGGCGCAAAACCACTGTAGGCCTACACAGCATGACACGTGATATATGTGTATTGTGTATACCAGGGATGTCCAACCTGCGGCTCCCCTGATATTTACGTACGGCCCAGCACTTATTCTAACTTTCAGTATAGCCTTTATTAAAAACAATTGTTTCGACTATCATCAAAACGTGTAGAACGCGCAGTATTTGATGTAGGTATAATCTTACGTTTTTTTCTGGGACTATAATCGAGTCTAATGTCGCATTTTAACATCCATTGAATGCTTTGTGCACACCACATTGCTAAGCAAGATGTGTGTTTTTGCGGACCGTTTTAAGGAAATATATCAGCCTAAACATGTAAAAACTCAAATTTTCCCGCTTCGCCATAATAAAAAAAATAAATAAGGTCGAGATTAACTTACATATTTGCGCACGAGTTCACTCTCGAAGAGCGGGTGTTTATAGGTTAAGTTGTTTTATGACGTCACGATATGACGTAACTTATGACGTCAGCCCTTTAATTTGAGAGGTTTTGCGGCCCATCGAATTTTTAAAGTGGCAATGCGGCCCATTCTGCTAAAAGGTTGGGCATCCATGGTGTATACGAAAGGATCTACAATATTTGTGAACAAGGTAACCACAGAAGATTTGAAATAAGTTAACGAACTTTTTACAAATGGCAGATGGTAAACAAGAAAACATTCCAATCTGCTGAAGAAGCCATGTTGTTTTTCTTATAATAGACTATAAAAAGAGCATCACTATAAATTGGATATCAAACTTTAGCGACTTACTTTACTGGGGTTTTACTGTCTGGGTCAAGTAAATTAAGAACCATTATGTATTTAGATTCGCATTTTTGCTGTATAGTTGCGTTGATCCTAACAAACATACATTTAATTAGGCATTTAATAGGTCTCTTAAAAAGTTAAATTTAGGGTGAAAAACAGAAGGTTGGATGGCAAAACAAGGCTCTCTTGAACAAATAATTTTGATATCGGTTCGACGATATCACCCTAGAATCCGATAAGTACCGATACTACCACTTATCATCGGGTTTCGGCTGCGATACGATATGATCGGACGTCCCTGGACCACGTTTTTCTACGTGACTTTTCGTGGAGGGCGTTTCATCCGACTCGCTTAAACGCGACCCTCTATATATCACGTATACAGTAAATACAGCATCCGGCACGTTATGCTAAGTGTATGTGACGCGATTCACGACAACCTACCAATAACAGGTTCCTGAATACTTTAAACCGGAAGCAGTGTTTAATTTGTTATTCCTTCGAAAGACGTTACTCGATCGCTATATACATACCACCACGTCTATAGCGGGGGTTTTCCGGGACTTTTGGGTGAAGAAGCGATTTGTGGCCTAAATAAGTATAGTCAGGTTGTTCACAAGTTATGGGCTATAGAGATAAAATTTTATTCCTACAAGTTGTCGAAGTCTGTAGAAACACTATTTGCAATTAACATTAGATATGGGTAAACAGCAGATCGGCCACATGGTTTTGCAGCTATTTAGAGTAGTTATTGTAACGTTCACCTTACTTGCCTTGACACCACATATTTCGCGACTCTCTTGTTTACTTAGATAGTTTTCGCAATTGACTCCATCAACGAAAAGGTTGACCAAATTTTTCACACATAATGTTCACATCGCAATATGTCAGCGACCAGCGTACAATGTTATCTCGCGTCTTCGCATTTCAATTCACCAAAGCCATTTCCCAGACTTGAACCAGCGCCAAAGCGCTACCGAACTACTGCGGTACTTCACCACTTGTCAGTTCGTGATTACCACAAGCCGCCAATTATTGCCCCGCTATAAATTAGGCGATTACGTGGAACATGGCTGGACACAGTCATACAATTACCGGAATTTTTGCTTTCGTCAAAGAATTTGAAGCAGATGATTGATCAAAACATTCGGCCTTACAGCCTGAGGCTGGGAATTTACCTTTGCCAAGCGCCGCAACTTCCATACCCTCCTTGAGCCAGCGGTAAACCGGAAAGTTGTACTTATTGCCTTCGTAGGTGACTATCACCTTGTCGCAAAGCCACTCGCTGTCGAAGCTGAAGCCCGTGACACCTGAAATAAGCAAAACACCATTTAGTTTAAATATAATACAAAAAATCGCATTTTTTTATAGTGGTCTATATCAGGGGTCGGCAACCTTTTTTGCACTGCGGACCGGTTTAAACCCAAAATTTTGTAGCGGACCGGCCTTAAAAAACAACAAATTTTCAGGAAAGGAAATTTATTACAACTTTCAATGCGAACTTTATGCTTTAAAGAGATGCTGCCATCTTAGAATTATTGAACTTACTGAAACCCGCGAGCGGCATCCGGCCAGCCAAACAATTTAGTTTAACCCAGCCCGCGGCTCATTTCAATAAATCTTTTAGGCTTTTACGTTTTTTTCTTAAAGTACACTGATATTTCATAATTACCAATTCCTATATTCTTACCAGGTTCTCACAATAAGGATATTTAAGTTCGTTTTATAAAAAAAATTTTAACTTACAACCCTGCTACGGACCGGTAACCAACTCCTCGCGGACCGGCGTTTGCCGACCACGGGTCTATATTGTACTCTTTTTTTGTTTTAGAGTTAGCAAAAATAATAAACAGTGACAAATCGAGAAGCACAGATCGGCACAGCAGGTTTCTGAAAGTACTAGTTGTATGACGTCACACATTGACGTAGTTTTGTGACATCAATAACGAAAACAAATATGAAATATGCATCAAATGTTTGGATGCGATCCTGGAACGTTTACCAGACGTTTCCGAGCAAACGGCTTTTGCGGTGAAGAGGAAATGTTATCTGATTCTGCGCACATTTATTGAAGTAATATGTAACTTATTCTAAACTGAATAAGTAAAGGAAAATAAATTCCCTCGCCCTTACACGTAAATGACGACAAGGACCTCAAATGGGAGCAAATAATCTTAAGATTTTCCTATCTTAATCAAAGTCAGTATAGGTTCTAGTCATTTATAATTTTACAATGATTCAATCGAATTAAGGGACTGATGATTCTTTAATTTGTGACGAAATATATTTTTTCAGAATATTTACTTTGGGACAGTGTTTTCTCACTAGGTTTAAAATTTGTATAAAAAATTTAGAAAAAGTAAAGTTGCAAAGATTTGAAAGTCGGAAATCGATTAAAGCCCGTTGCAGGGTCACAAACCCAAGTTTCTGAAGTCCTGCACTTAGACAACTTTATCTACAACGGTAGACGTTTGCAGCAAACATTAATTTATCACAACAACGTACGTAGCATTAGAGCAAGCGGTATTCCAATCGTCTCTGGTCCTGCTGGTCGCAGTTCGTAATCTCGAACCGCTCCCATTTCAAAGTCGTTTTCCCAGAAGTAGTCTAAGGTTTGCCATTCAGTTTCCTTGCCGTTGTCGCCCACTATTTTGGCCTGAACCGTTTTGTTCGTGCCCGCCAACTTGTACCTGCTGCTCGTCTAAAAATAGAAACGAAATTTAATGATTTTATTGGGCATCTTTAGGAAAGCAGGGCTTTTATCTTCAAACCAGAGTTTGTGTCTGTTTGCAGCTTTTTTGCAGTTCAACAGTTATCTGGGTACACTATTCACGGATCTGTAATGTAGCGCGATAATAAATTACAAAGGCAAAAAGGTCTAGTAGATAGACATCGTTAAAGTGACATTAACTGAAGATGATACAAGTTATCGGAACGTCTTAATCAAGATGATGTCGATCAATCGCCTTTTTTGTACTTTGCAATTCATTATCAAGCAACATTTATCTTACTCTTTAAAACTTTATATAGTGTACATATACGCGATGTGTTTTTCAGCGTTAAGGCTAACTGCTATATTGTGTACATCAGTGCTTTTCAAATTTTTTGATCCAGTGATAACTTTTGGTATTAAATAATTTCGACAAAAACCAACAAAAGTTATGATAATGCATTACCATTACCATAATATACAACATAATATATAAAAAAAAACCTTCAGCTGTTCCCAGTGTGTTACCTGGGCCTGTTTGGATAACCACAAAATTCACATTCGGTCTGTGTTGCAATAATTTTATTACTCAACGAGTCTTTTATTACATAACAATAAATTAGGCTAATCACAAAAGAAAATGCAAACTGGTGACAGTGGATAATTAATTTCATAGAAATAAGAGCTATAATTAAGTCTACTGTGGCAAACCAGTGATTTTCGACCGGTGTTCCATGGAGCATTTGTTAATTTAATAAATGTCTTGCGGAACACATTACGATCATTAAGGGAACATTATAGTTTTCCGCGGAACTCCGGTTGAAGTTCACTGTTGTAGGCCTACATAATCATTTTCAAGCATTTTGCTCTTGTAGTTTAGGAATTTATTTCGACCATGAGTGCGATAATTATATTACAAAGTTAATTTCCTACCGTTATGTTCAGAGTGTACACTTCCATGTTGATGAGTATTAAGTCGAACGTTTTAAAAAACTAAAAACCTGGAAATAAAAGTAAAAACAACCATTTTAGGCACTTAACCAAAAAACGATGGTTTTAACTAAAAAAAATGACCAAAACCAACTATACTCAGTGCACAACACTACAACATTCGTCGTGACATCATAGAAAGCGGAAACAAAAGTATGTCCGTCTGGACGTAATTTGTTGTTCGTTTGTCTGCCTTTAATCTCGCATATAGTGATTATGAATGTTATGGAAAATGCGTTGTGTACAACATAAAGCGCGTGTTAAAATGTGGATATATTCAATTAAGATACGAAACCAGTTAAAATACTCACAAGCTAAATACAACGTAAATCCAAAATAAAGGGATAAAAACTACACGAAAAATTTTGGCAATTTTTTCTTTTGATCGACACGCCCCATTAGGCAGTTGGTTTGTTCGGGTATAATTTAATATTGTTTCTATTTAATTTTTTTTAACCGCAATGTGCAAAACACGTTCACAATATTCTATGTCTTGTCTAAAACCAATTGATATGCGACTGATTTTCACACTTAAACTTTTTTATCAGTATATAGTTATAGGAAACACGTACAGTATCGTATGCTACCTAACTTCCTGAAGTTTCGGAATCATTGAACTAAGGAACCCCTATAGCACCCTTTTTACTCTACATCGGGGCTTCAACTCTTTTTTCGGGGCAAACAACAACAACAACAACATATGCTTAGTGCATTCTGCATGCCTGACGTATCCATACCCCGATGTTCCCCAGCAGTCTTATAAATCCGGATAAATCGTATCCGGCTGTAAGATGCTCTACGTCAGCAAATCGTGATTTTGAGTAAGCACGCCACATTAATCAGGGCGTTAGTCGTGGTTGGCAAAGTGTCTATAGTTTGCGGGTTCCGACCAAATATAGGGGTAAAGTCCTTAGCGGTTGTGCAAGCACGCCCGACAGAACTTTATTATGCCGTTGGTAAATTTTGTTTTTTAACTTCATTTCGCGATTTCACGGGGTAAATTATATTAGAACAGGGGTTCTTAAAATGGGGTCCATGGACCCCTTAGGGAACTAGTTTTAGGGCGTCCGCGAAGGCCAAATTGAAATATTGGTATATATTTAGGAAGTATTTAATTTTTCTAGAGAAAGAGTTTAATTAAAAATAAAACATTTTTGCACTGAATGTCTCGTTTCTATTTTCCTTTTCACATTTTGTGGACCTAAAACTGCGGATTTCTACAGTCTATTTGTATTGTGACGTCAATTCATGACGTCATTTTTATTAAATTTCCTGCATACCGTGGTCCACGTGAAGCCAAAACAAATTTTGGGGGTCCGCGGTGAAAAAAGTTTAAGAACCCCTGTATTAGAAGTATACAGAGTTTAGAACAGGTTCCTCTTGCCAGAGGAACCTGTTTTAAATATACTATGCCTGGTAGCAACAGCATATTTATTATACAGAGTTTAGATTGCTCTGATTTAATTAAGCTATAACATTTGACTATAGAATATTTCGTCTAAGGCGCTTAAACGTTTCCCATTTTCAGTACAAGTTATCAATGCGTATGTTGCAGTTTAGCTGACACTGTCTTGATGCCTATATCAATTTTAATGAATTTAATTATAGAATTATAACTTTTAAAGCGATTATGTTGCCTAGTAAGTCGCACACCATTGATTTACATTTTATTGGTCGCAAAAAAACAAGTCAAGTTTCTACTTAACTTTAATATAATCAGTCGTTTTCCTGGTAAAGCCTATAGCGCGATTAGCCCATACGTTGCGTCATGTTGCTCCTGTGTCCTATTGTTCAAACAGCCAAACATCTATCCCATAAATGTACTACGACGATATACATTTACTATAGATTTGTTTTCCAAATGCATCGTTTTTTATTTGTCGGGTCACACGATCACTTATTGCTTTTTAGGACCACTCCCGCTGGACTTGCAACATTAGTTGTTGCTGTGCATAACTTTTTAACCACAACATTAAATCTTCAGAGCCTCGAAAGCGTTTTCTGTAAAATCGTGGCAAGACGCAAGAACACTAACGGTGTGTTTGTGTTGTGTTTATGGACCAAAATCGTGAAGTGACAATTATTTTGCCTAAACTCTTGCAAGGTTTTTACTGAAATCAGGCGCAGCATATAATACATTATATAAACACAGTTTCATAATTAAAATCAAATACATTAATATTGGTGAGAAATTCAAACCTAATTACCTGCGTATTAACCTAAACGTACTGAAAACGGACCAGTTTGGTTTCTAATAATTTTTTTACAAATTTTAGCGTTCAAGAAAATGCCATGTTATTTTGTGCATTTTACACACATCAGCACAATATTCTCTGAATATCCAAACACAAAAGTCCAGTTGTATCCCAGGTGAAATTTAAAACATTTTTTTACCTATTCTGAAAAACTATTTATTGAAAATATTTTCCAGAAAAAAATAAAAAATCAGCAAGTCGAGAAAGTCTCAGCTGTAGATAATATCTAACTTTAAAGTTCGCTGCATTTTTTTGTTTTAACTAAAGGCCACAAAAAATAACTGTTGTAATGGTGCTGTTTCAACAACCTGCCTAAAACCTTAAATAAGGCGCTTTACCGGACAATAACTGACGATAAAAAAACCACCCGACCTTTTATACGCAATGACTTTCAATCAATTACGCCTGCGGATTTCTGCGCACCGACTTCCCGGCAAAATATCTATCCGCGAAAAAACGAGCGACGGACAAGTACAACGCGCAGTGCCGGGACCAGCAGCAGCAGCAGCAGCGGCAAAATCACAGCAGCGACGCTCTTCGCCTACAGTTATCGTCCAACTTCGTAAACAATAACAGCAGCGAGCGGCATGACACGGCCGGCACAGGTTTGACACATTTCCGATGCGAACGCTTAGATTGCGACACCATACGCGTCAGATTTCCTATCCGAAGCGCATTCGTGTCGGAAGGCGCGCTGCGTTCGTAGCGGAACGTTTTGTTTAGTTGTGTTTTTTCCCGAAGCTGCGTCGATTTTCGGTGAATTGTGCCGCGGCTTTAAAGAAAGCGACTTTCAACTTGCGCGGATGCAAACGATGTTTTTTCCTCTACAATCAATACGATGGAAGTAGGAAATGATAATACTTATGTTCTAATTATGACTTGACTGGGACTTGACTTGGGCAACTAATAAATTGGACTGGGATTTTACTTGATATATTTGTCTAAAGACTCGACTTGGACTTACGTCAGTTCAAAATGACTTTTTTGTTTCACAATACTGCGGTCAACACTACTTTATTTTTGTTGTTCTACTTGTCTGTCTAATACGTTTAAACGCAAAAACAAAAGTTAAACTTCGGTTGAACCGGCTCTAATTATTTAATCGCGTCAGCAAAGTTTGGACAAATCTCTCTGGTTCATTGTAAAATAAGTTTAATTGCATAGAAAGAAACATCAGATTATGCGCAAAGCAGAAAAACATAACAGAACTGTATATATGCAGCGGTAAAGTCCAGTTTTCATGGTAAAATATAAAAGTGCACTACAACAAGCGAAAGGTAAAAGGTACAATCAGTCCCAACCAATGCAATCCAACATGTACCGAATATGTGTGAAGCATGTAGCCTATCTTGAATATGAATAAGCGTAAAACTTAATCCTGAATTCTGTATCTTAAAGCCTCGGTGGATTTAAATGTTAATGTTGATGGGAATTTTGCTGGGGAGCAGATACCAGTACGGGTTGTCGCCCTCTGCATTACGAGCTGAAAACTTGGCGTTGAGCTGATCCAACGTCTTCTTAAAGTCGTTTTGCATCGTTTTCACTTCATCCGTAACGAACTGTTGCTCGTAGACGTCGCCCAGAAACACCTTGGTCAAACAAAAAAGGCATTCTTTAACCCGCAATAAGAATATTAAAGTCCATACAGGAGTAGGTATCATTTTAAACGTTTCGAATAACTCTTTATTCATATTCAGATGTTGGAAATCTTACCTATACTTACTACGTCCTGTTTCAACTTTGATATTCTTATCACGTCTTACCACATCCTTCAACCATTATGCTCCAAAATATTATGTAACCATTTTCATTTCGTATAATTAATTGTGCCAGTGGATAAAACTCGTTTGTTACCATTAGTGTTTTTCTAGCGCTACACCAAAAATTCTGATTAGCTGACTGATTTCGGTAAGTCTTCCAGGAGACATTATCTGTTAATACTGTTATAATATCGGTGCCGACCCGATACCAAAATTAACATTTCAGACATGGTTTGGCATCCAAATAAGGATTTATTACTTACAATTTTTTTTTTTATTGTTTGGGTATATTATCACAACTGTCCAAGCTGTAAATCACCATCGCTACGTGCCTATCATTTCTTATTTTGTTAAACATTGAATTTAATAACCGACTTATAGCCTTGATGTACGTTCTAGGCGTCAAAGGAGCAACACTTAAAACGAATACACAACCAATATTACAAACTTATCATTAATTGGGATTGCTCTTGGATAAGCCCACTTACCTCGTCTTTGGAGTATTCCGAAAGGGCGTAGGCCATGGTCAGCATAAAATACCCCGTTTCTCGGTCCGGTAAAGAATCCAAGACACGTTTCAAATCAGCCTAAAATACAAAAAAATGAAAGAAACCGGATTTTTTTCAAAAACAGTTGATAATACGATTTTTACACCTTAAGCAGGGCGTCCGCAACTATTTAACCCTGCGAGGCCTTTTGAATTTACAAACACTGTTATGCCCCTTAAGTTTTACAGTGATAAATAAATTTGCATATCGAAAGCTAGTAAACACAATCTGTAGAATTTTAACACTTAAAAAAATGATTTAGGCCAACTTACGACCCTTACGAAGGGTTTAACAACTGATATTTAGACTTTCATGTAGACTTTAGCGTTCGTCAAAGGGCACCTTTCGTTTTGTCTCATAAAACGTTGAATTGCAGCAAACTACAAAACACACAAACACACACACGCGCCCGCCACACAAGCATGCACGTACACGCACACACGCACACACGCACACACGAACACACGCACACACGCACACACGCACACACGCACACACGCACACACGCACACACGCACACACGCACACACGCACACACGCACACACGCACACACGCACACACGCACACACGCACACACGCACACACGCACACACGCACACACACAAACACACACACAAAGCAAAAATAAGACACACACCTCCCCTCTCTTGTGCGGTGGCATTCGCATGGCAGTCGGAGCGTTGGGGACGAACTGATAAGTCTCCATTTGACCGAAGTTGACCGCCGCGTGTTGCGCCGAGCTTGCGAAGATTATAATGTTGCAAATTCGAATCTAGAATAAACGCAGTACAAAATTATTATACTTTGCTTAACCAGCCATTCTGCCATCTCCATGTATTTAAACTAAAATTGCTGTTGTATATTTTAAACGATAACCCTCAACATTACACGCCCAGTTATGACGTCACTTTGTGACCTCTAAATAATTTTAGCGTTTCGGTAGGAAAGTCTTTGATCGTACCGAAATGAAAATGATTCTACTTTCAATCCGGGTGCAAAAGAAACAAAAGCAGAAAAAATTGTTAAATATCAGCAATATTTTCGCATTTCTTACGAACTCATTACTGGTGGTAATGGTTCGGGCATTCCCCTGGAAAAATTATTCTAGTTTTAACCTTGAGTATCACAGAAACAGTAGAAAAAAATCGTTAAATGTCAGCCTTATTTTGGCATCACTTACTAGTTCACTCCTGGTGGTAATGCTTTCGGGCATTCCCTTAGTGTTTCCATCCTCATTATGGCCGAAACCTTCATTCGCCAGATCAGAAACCCAAGCTTGTAGCTCAAAGTCCCCGATTACATTCTGCATTACCAACATTACCAATAAATTTATCCTATTTTTTTGAAAAACAGTGACTTAAAACAAAAGATAAGCAAAAACATAAGATAACAAACATCAATGTTTATTACAGATTCAGGTGACTAAGTCGACATTTTTTGTCTGATCATTCACTGTATCGGTTATCTTCTTTTCATAAAACGGTCTTCATATTCAAAAGTAGGTTTCCTTTTAAACGTTTCGAGTGACTCTTTATTCATTTTCAACATCGCTATTTGAACTGTAAAAATGATACTTACTTTCTGTATCCAACCATTATGCTCCAAAGGCCTTCTTATTATTTGAAAAGAATGTCGTTTATTACCCAGTTAAAGCGAAATATTGGTTGAAATAAAAAAAATAAGTTACCAAACAAGGTGGAGTGTTTGTATTGGTATGTTTGCATCAATAAACCTTAAATACATATCATTACAAATTCCAGGTTGTAAGAAAAAACAATTTGCGAACGTTGGGTCTGGGTGTTAACTCCTTAAATTTGTAAAGCAATGTTGGTAATGCAACCAACGCCAAGAGAGTCCTTTATTTTTATGGTTAAGACAAAACAAAAATATCGTTGTGTGGTGACAACAATATATTTTTTGTTTCGTACCGAGTCGGCCTTGTAAAAGTACTCCACAACGCCGGTGACGTAAGAGTTGAGAGCGGCCCAAACTTCCATGGCGTCATCTCTGTATTGGAAGTTGGGGAGAATATTCTTCGATTCCAATCCTGAATGTATTTCAGGCATTATGGAGTGATATTATAAAGCAGTGGTTGTTAACCGCTAGTCCGCGATAAATTTTGCCATTCCGCCAAACTTTTTATCTCTTTTATGCAGTTCAAAATTATATTTTTCATTAACGTTTACTTCGTAAATGCAAATTTCTTTCGGGCATCAATTTTGTCATCTGTTTCAGTATGTTAAGCCCGTTTGGGAGAGGGTTTCAGCACAAAATATGTTAAAAAACGTTCAAATTAATGACGAAGTTACAACGACACAACTTTGTTTTTTTCTTAATGGCTTGCCCTAGTTCAGCGGTTCTCAACCAGTGGGCCATGGCTCATTGGTGGGCCATAAGAACATTTAAGGTGGGCCACAGACCAATTTAAAAAAGATAGATTTGGTTTCATTTGTGTCACTGTATTTAATTACGCTTGGGATAAAAATGGCTTGGGGAGGAATAAAAAAGGAATGTAAATTTATTGTTGTTTCTCACTAATGCACGGTTGAATAAATAATCTGTTTTTAAATATGTTCCGCTGTGTTTTGTTCTAAACCTATTTTGCATTTTTTTTCTTCATAAAAATTTATTGGGCCACGAAAGAAAAAAGGTTGAGAACCACTGGCCTAGTCGTTTTAGGGAAGAATCTTGCTTTCAAATTTCTGGTAAGTGGTTCGTTAACGGATTTTCGTATTTTTTTGGCAAGTGTTGAAAGGTTAAGAGCCACTGATATGAAGTCTTTATTGTTCCCAGTTGACAAACGTTCTTACCTTGTGAGGCGATGCGATTTGGAATGTCGAGGTCTGACAGTTTAAAAGTCTTAAAGTAATAACGAATTGTATCCATGGCGTCTGAAAAATAAATACACTTGTAAAAAAACAGTTAATTCATAACATCTTCCTGTACGTTGTGTTAACCACAAAATGGGTGGACTATATAAGCAAGAAACTATCTTTCAACTTTGTAGATATTTCCAGACGTTAAACATAAATCCTATAGCAGTAGTTTACTTAACGAAAGCCGAAAATAGTATATTCGTGTAATTATAAATATTTTCATTTGTAATATTTAGGGCGAGTATCTTTTGAAAAAAAAAATTTGACCTATTAAGAATACATTGATTTAGACAACGCATTTTGTACTACATTGGTATCTTGGCCACATCTATTGATGTTATGCCGATGATCGGTGTAGCGTAAATCATTTATTTTTCGGTTTTATTTAAAACTTTTGAAAATGCTTTTTAACTTTGTTAATATTTTAAATGATATTTTTAGCATATCAAAAAGACAAACGACTTTAAAAATGCCAAAGAAAAATAAGGCGCTGTTTTTTTTATAAAAATTGTCGAGCAAACACTTAAGTTAAAATATAAGAGGAAAAGAATTGCAAAAAAAATTAGCAAATCTCTAGAGCATATTATTGAAATAGGAAATGGAATAATTGCTAATCACCACCGAAAAAAGATAAGTCAAAAAATGATCTCCCTATAATAATAATACAATGAAAAGATGTACCAGTTAGCTCAACCATATCTCCTATTCTGTCGCCAATGATCCTTAACTAGCTACAAAGCGAATTTCAATATAGGAATAAAAACACACAAGTCCTTACTCAGAGCAACTGATTTTCCAGCAGCTGAATCAGGAGGCAAAAGTGCACTCCTAGCTAGCCGGTTGATGTTGCACACAAACTTAAGGTGAGGTCTTAGAAGCTTGTAGAGCGGATGGCAATGCGGCAAGTTACGGAATGTGGCCACTGAAAAGGTTTCGGACATAGCGTGCGTCATCATCCAATGGTAGTACCACTGTGGAGAAAATATGTGGAGCCAGAGTACATATATAGATTAGAACGTGTTAAGTTGTTTCGTTCGTTGACCACCATTCCTATTCAGAAAATCAGTATATGGATCAGTGGTTCTGCAATTATTTCCCTAATTAATTAGCCGAGCAGCAGTAGGTTTAACAACATTAAACCTACTGCTGCTCGGCTAAAAATGTATTATTTCATCAGAAAATAATGTAGACACTCTTTGACTGTTTTTGGTCTATACCCAGTTGAGAAACAACGATTTAGATTCTGAATATACCAGAGTACGTTGAAGAAGCCTTCAATAAAAAAGCAAGTACTGTCTCCTACTATAGGAATCAATTTAGAAAAACAGAAAATAATATTTTAGCAGTTTTACTTTGCTAAACTTTTTTTGCACAAACCTCATGAGAAGAGGCTGCCGCGCAGCGAAAGTACATCTTGGCCAGCAGCCAGTCGTACTCGGAGTCGGCGGGCGTGAAGAGCGAGTCCGACTCGTTCGGTACGAGTTGGATGGCGAGTGGAAGGAACTCGCCCGACTCGGAAGCGTGGAAGAGACCGATGCAGTTGGCCGAGTAAAACGGCTTCCTAGTGGTGCCATTAACGTTTCTGGGGATGTCTTTGGCCCACGAGTAATCAGCGATGAATACCTTTCCAGCCTGAAACCATTAGAAATACAATAAAGTGTCATTTGTCTTGATTCTTAAATACGTTTCATAAACGTAAAAAAACATTGGGGAGCACATAATCTAAATTAATGAAAGCAGAAATCTGGCGTGAACTGACTTCAGTTGCTTAACTTTTTAATTAAGGGAACAACATGGGGATTCGTGAATTCAAAACGACGGTCAAAGAAAGCCATCTCGGACCGTTTCGGTAAAATAACTTTTTTTTACCTAGTTTCGGTAAAAAGTATTCCTTTTTATTCAGAAATTAATATAAACTAGGTTTCAGTTGCATATCTGTGTATTTCGTCGAGCGAAACCTTAGGCTTCCCAAGGTTACTTGTTTCAGACGTCATGTTATGACGTAATTTTGTCATGTCATCTGTTAATATTTCCATGAGCTTCGGTAAAAAACTCATTGTTACGGTAAGAAAATTATTTACCCCTAAAATCAACGTTATGAAAAAAATAAAGGTAAAAAATAATATATATTCGTTTAATCCTTTAAACAAGGAATTGTGAAGGGACATAAAACCAAGTTGTGTCATATTCAGCCTATAGCAAGTCTTGTCTCGGTGCGAGGCGAAAAAAAGTTCTTTAGAAAAACTTGTCCAATACAAGACTCTAGTAATAGCCAAGACGTTTTGTTGAAACCAAAAAATGTGACTTAAGTGATTTCAACACTCGTAAAAAATCGCCATATGTCGGTTGAGGGCAAAAATCAAGTATGTTTTAGTAAACGGTACTTCGAAATTCCTAACCACCATCCAACCGTACCGTTTAGAATTAGGTAAAACAATAAAAGCAGATCCAAACCTCAATCTCGCCTTCCAAAGTTTTCCCTGCTCCCAATTGTGCGCTCACAGTTGAGTTTGTGACGTTGAAGTAGCTTGGAATCGACTTGCAACGCTCCATCGCAAGAGGGGAAATCCCCGTGAGAACCTGTCTCCCAAACTCTTCATCCGTTTTCCATCTGTTGTTTTGGTTTGGTATAACAAGAAAGTTGACAGTGAATAACTTTTCTTGTAATGGTTGGCTATTTGTAACTTCTTTGACAAAGGGTGAATGAACGTTTCCTTAATACGGGCCCATTAAATAGTTTGGAATTTGCAGAGACCCCAAAAAAAATAAATAAAAAAATAAATCAGAAAAAATTAAGCAACTTTTAAAATAAACGAAGTACTAGGCACACAACTAGGATTTGGTTAAACTAGTGGGACAAAAAACAATTACCTTTTTTGGTTGATCTAAATAGTTTAGTTTTGACAATATATTACAAAATATTTCAAATTAGTTCTACACTACAGTAGCCTACCCTGTTGAGGAACTAGGCTACTTCGCGAGTCACCTGTTCTGTTATACTTTGTTATAATCTGCTATCATTTTAGCTTGGCCTGCAGCAGGCGGCTATCTGTTGGTAGTGTTGTAAAGTCATTATTAAATGACACAAAACAAATCCAAGTCTGGTCGATTTTTAAATAACTTAAAAAAATAACTGTTAATTCGTTTCAACAAATGTCAAGTCGAGTCCCAGTGCAAGACAGTTGGCATTACAAGCCACGGTCAAGTAAAGCCACTTTTTATCAACAAAATATACAGAAAGTAAAAAATAAAAAATTTGAACCATTTACCTTGATATAAATGGCGGATTTTCAATCCCGGAACCTTCGTAAAGTTTTTCGTAATCTTCCAATTCGTCGAGCGGACAAAAACCTAAAAATAAACAAGAAACATTCAGTACAATAGACACATTTTTGTCGTTTGAAATGGTAATGAAAGTATAGAAGGTAGTTAACCTAACACACACACACACACACACACACACACACACACACACACACACACACACACACACACACACACACACACACACACACACACACACACACACACACACACACACTCACACACACATACACACACACACACACACACACACACACACACACACACACACACACACACACACACACACACACACACACACACACACACACACACACACACATACACACACACACATACACACACACTTGTTATCACAAGCGAATAATGCTTTCAAAAGAAGAAATCAATAAAATCTTGATGGTTTATTATTTAAAAAACGTGATGGAAGTTTTTTGCCCGCGTCGCTAGGCGTAAGCAAATGGATTATTTAGCAAAAACAAATTGCTGATTCGCAGCGGTAATTTCTGTCAGACATACGTGACCCACGTAAAAAAATCGAGAATTTAAAATTCCAGTCATTTCCACAAAAATGGAAACTTTCAACCTATAGTGAACCTGGCGTTTGTAGAAGTTACAAAGGCAATTCTATTTTATGAGTGACTTTGATCATGTCAAGAGTATTTTTCACAAAATAGGTCTAAACGTTTACAAACATGCAGATCTACATTTGACGAACCATTACTGTTCCTCAAGCTTTTTTCGGCTACCCAAATCTTAAGCGTAAGTATAACAGCGACGATATGACCAATCAATTAGTTTCAACTTTTGTAAGCGAACAAACATAACACAACAGCATAAAGAAGTTCGAATTTAATTAACATAAGCCATGCCTTCGTTTTTCTTCTGCAATTTTCTCAGATGTTGGAGAAATCTTGCTCAGAAACAATCTCAACAAACCTAACCTTGTAAACTATTTCGATCAATCACCCAGACAAATCAAACGGCCAATAGCAACTTTTACCCATAGTTTTGGAAACATGAATATGCTGTTGCTGCCATGCAGACATTGTTTCAATTGTAAAATCATTCTTGGCCTGGTAAATACTGTGATTGCCGTAATTAGCTTCTCAGCAGTTACATTGAGGGTGACAGTATTTGACTATCTTTCCGGCGAAAACTAGTCAATTGCTATATAAGTATCGACAACAACATGTATGCTTCATCAAGGTGATATATTCAAATCAGCACTTGGAGTCACAGGTTGACAGTTTTTTTTTAAGGTTTGATTTGGGTAACCGCTAAGTATAGTTTTAGGAGACCGCAAGTGTTTCATTTAAATACCAAAAAGTTGCAAGTCAAAAAATTTGGGAAACCGCTGGAGAAATTTGGGGGACCGTTTCGGAAATTGTATTGCCATGATAAAGATTGCCCGAACAGCTGGTCGAAACGTTGGCACTTTAATAAAATTTGGCCGGAAGATAAATTTTACGATTGATGCTGAGAAACACTGTTCTACATTATAACAGCAAACCAATTATCTCTATTGATACCTGTAAACAGAACGGCGGCCGTGTTTAGAGCGATGCTGAAAACGCTGTCAGATGTCCTTCCGTCCTGTCCGAGGGTATTCTCGTAAACCAGCGGCAATGGGACGTTGTCGTCAAGGTAACGGTTGATTTCCCACCCAGGATCAGCTTCCGAAGTCGGCTTTGGATTCCACTTAAAAACCTCCTTGTTGGCGGCGATCTCATCCGATCTGAGCTTCCTCACAACTTCTTGAGTGACGTTTTGTGGCAAGGCACCTGTCAAGCATCAGTGAATGTATGGTTTAGGGCAGTGGTTCTCAAAGTTCTTTTCGAATTCCTCCCTTACAATCCCAATTACTATTAATTCCTCTTCAGTAAAAAGCACAAGATAGTTTACCCTTTTATTTATTGTTTTAAAGCAATTTAGATACGCTAATCGTCTGAAAGTTGAGTTTGTTTGAACGTTTGCATTTGTGCATATTTCTTTATTGGCTGTAACTGTGAAGAAACGGTAGACTTAGATTGTGGGCCTAATAGACTCTTTACAATACCAATTATTACAGTTAAATAATCTTTTAATTACATATAACCGATTAAATGACTTCTTTCTTAAGCAAAGCTTAAATCAAGGGTTCTTAAACTTTTTTTACCGCGGACCCCTAAATTTATTTTTTGCTTCGCGTGGACCACAGTAGGCAATAAATTTTCTAAAATTACGTCAGAAATTAAGGTCACAGTACATACAGACTTCATAAATATGCTGATTTTCTTCATAAATTTACGTCAAATTATAAAATGACTTTCAGAAATATGCCGAATGATTTAAGAGTTAGGAGGAGTCTAAATGCATTCAGTGCTAAACGTTTTATTTTTAATTAATCTCTTTTATTTAAAAAACGCATTACTTCTTAAATTTATAGTAATACTTTAAGTGGGCCTTCATGGACCCCCTAAATCTAGTTCACGGACCCCCAAGTAGTTAATGGACCCCAGTTTAAGTACCCCTGACCTATATACACAGCCTTTTTATCGATAATTAGATAAAAAATCCACGTATAGCAGTGACGAAATTTTGCGCGTCGCACGTAAATCGCGAAGTGTTTGTTTTTTTCGAGGACAGTCACTTCCGCTCTGCGCTGTCATTGCTGTTGTGAAAACATTTTTGGTGGTTTCGACGCTAAACAAAACACAGACGCGAAAAACAGATAACTATAAACAGTGATTCTTAACCTTTTTCCTCGCTACAACCCTTTGAATTTACTAACCAGTTCTCGCACCCCTTTTAAATCGCCAACCTATTCTCGCACCCCCTCCTAGAATTACTTAAATAACAAAACCATTATAATTTTATTTTTATACAACTAACTGATAACACAATAGCACAATACCAAAGTGTGAGTTAGTTTTGAATTTAACTGAGCAAAGAAATTATTATAGTAATAAATGTTATGTATCTAATTCAGCATCCCCGCAACCCCTTGAAACAGTTCTTGCACCCTTGGGGGTGAGAGCACCCCTGGTTAAAAAACCCTGCTATAACAGATAGCTATTCAGGGTCAACTGACTCAATAACCATTTTGTGGTTCTTCGTTAATCCTTTGCAACTGCGTTCGCAGTGTAGCAACAAATAAACATTTATCTTACAAACTTTAGTGCAGTTGTTCTCAAACTGGGGTCCGCGAGACAATTTCTGGGACCGCGAAGCACCTAACAAAAAAATCAACACGACTCTTCTAAAGAAGATAATTTTTTGTGCAATAAAATTTCCAGGCAACTTACTTTTCCAAACCAAGCTGATTAGGTATTGCACGCTTAAGTTAAATTGCGCATTGTGACGTCTAGTGTTACGTTGTGCTAATGACAATTATGTTTTCACAGCTTGCTGCGCTGCCACTGTGGGCTGTACGGTCACGGTTTTAAAACTGTTCGTGATTGTTGGCTCAAGTAAAGTGATTCGTTAATTAGAGGTTAACATAACTGATAGCAAAAAAGCAAGTGCACCCGTCCCATTGATACAATTAAAAACAACGTGTTATTTTGAGTTTATTTGTGTATATTTTTAAGGACCGTGAGCAATTAAAAAATTGCTGGGGAACCGTTGCGTAATTTTTTAACAAAATTTTGAGAACCACTGCTTTAGTGCATAGATTTTCGATAAATATTTAGACTACTTCCAGTTCTGGCAACCTTAGCGATACAAAAGCGTTTTTCCGCTTTCGCGCTATTCGGTAAAAACGTTGTGGTGTGCTTTTCTAAAATAAACCCTTTTTTAACCTAAACGAAAAGTCACTTATTTTACGTCACGTTTATATGTAACTTTGAAAAGTGTATGGTTGAGTTCACTGCATTAGGCCTCCCGGTCCCAGTCAACTTTTAGAACGTGGTGCTTATACGCTTGGAATTATTTGCCCTACATTACAGGTTCGAAACCCACAATATGCTATTCGGTCATATCAGTTTCTAAATTTGGTACTGCGCATGTGCATGTCGGACTCGGTACTCGGGTAGTTGTACGTTGTCTTACTGGAGCTCCGAGTCCCGAGTCCGACTCCGGCAAAAACTACAATCATCGTTAATGCATATGCTATAGCAAAATACAAACACCTATTATGTAAAAACAAACAGAATTTACGTCCCAGGACCATAAATGCTTGTCCCCGTTTTTCAAACTGTGCAAACAAAGCATTTACCTTCTCCTGGTGCAACCGATACTACGCCATCGTTCAGCCACCTGTAGACCGGGAAAGTGTACTTGATATCCTGGTATTCGACCACCACAAGATCGCACAACCATTCCTGGTCGAAGCTGAAGCCTGTAAGACCTGGAGAAAACAAAAAATAAAACTGATAAAGCTTTGGTCCAGCCATAGATTATATTGGGTAACGCGAATAGGGTGCACAGCAAAATTTACAATGCTGACGCATGGGGATGTCGGATACTATTAAATTGAGATCAATACCTTATACCAAGTGGTAGTTTCGTTACTCGGTGCTAATCCGGTACCGAATTGATCTGGGAATTTCAGCCAGGATTTGCGACACAGCGCAGTAATTTCCATTATAAGAGGTAAATGTAGGCCTATCAAAATATTAATGGGCGAAACTATGGTGGTAAAGATTTTTTCATAATGATACCAAAAAATTATTACATGTACTAAATTGGGCAAACTAAGGACCGATCGATTTTTATAGATAAAAAGGAATCGGTTGTTCATGTATACCAGGGTTTGCTGAACTGGCGTCAAGATTCATGAAGTGTTTTATAAAAAAATTCTAATTTTTCTTTCTTCCATTCGAATGCAGAAATCACGCACAACAAAATTCCAAATCTGTGTTACAATAAATCGAAAAATGTGTGCCTGAAACAGACAAGGAGAAATACTTCGCCAAAAAAAGACAGGCCTACTTTCCAACCTAATAAATAGATGAATTTTAAACGGACCGCAGCCTGAAAACACTGAGTAGCCGTGATGTAATACGGTTTGCAAACACTTACGCAGCTTCAAAACGAGCGGTTTTCCAACCGGTTCCTTGCGGTGGTGGACTTCGTAAGCTCGCACCGAGCCGGCTTCGAAGTCGTTTTCCCAAAAGTAGTCGAGAGTGTGCCATGACGTTTCTTTGCCGGTTTCGCCCACGATTTTGGCCTGGACTGTTTTGTCAGTACCAGCCTTTGGGTATCTTTTGCCGGTCTGCAAAAGAAAGCAAAAGGTTTGTGTACCATAGAAATTATACTTCGTTGGTAGCCGTATTTTTTTAATTGCAAATCTGGAAATAAAGTGGCACTTTTTAACGACAACTCGTATTAAAATCTTGACAACGTTGCGATACACTTGTTTTTGTAAGAATGCGACGTTTTTGCAAGCGTGTGCCGGTTGGTAGATTAGGCTTGGGTTTTTTAATAGCACTTGTGCTTCTACTTCGAGTGTTTAAAACTCTTCATTTCTACTTTGACCTGCTTCAAGTACGGTTGTGCGAAAGCTTGTCAAGATTTAGTCAACGTAGTGTTTTCACGAGCTTAAAAATAAAAAATATTTTTAAATTTAAGTATATAACAATTTTTTTTTTGAATTTTAGCAAATTCATTTTAGGTATAATAGTTTAGTCATATAAAACATGATATGCAGCGGTTCTTTAACATTTGGTTAAACCTATTTGGGTGCCCTTAAAGCAACCAGGACCCTCAAGATTTGTTGTCTAAAGTTTTGTTTGTCATGCGAATAAAAACCAAAGCCCATTTTAAGTGTTAGGACAAACTGTTACCATACTTACAACAGACATTGTCTTACCGTTATTGTCAGGGTATATTTTTCCATGATGCAGAGTTTAAAATCTATAGCAATGCCTAACAAATTTTGAATACACTAAAAAGGCAAAAAAGAGGATTAACTTTCCGCTATTCTTAAATCGCTATTAAGTGATTCACTCAGCCAAATAATTCACCAAGATATGACAGTTGGTTTTCGACCAGCGCTTATATTGTCAGTATGATGGTTCGATTCGTATGGGATACGCGTCAAATTACGATAAAAAACGCTAAAAACGTGCTAATATACAATCGTTGTTTGTGTTTTTTTCGAAAAAGCCTTTTTTGTACATTATTATCGAAATGGGCGAATTTTCTTCGTAATGAGCAGGGGTGTGGCGTGGGTGGGGCACGCCTATCTTGCGTTAGATTATAAAGTTAGTATGAATGACATAATGTCAGATTGCAAATAGAAATAATTTTAGAACGCTATTACCTAATAGTGACAGTTTGCATTTTTCTATCATATGCCTACAAGCTACAATCCTACATGCTTTAAGGCCATACAAAGGCCAGAACAGCAAATAAAGCTCTTGCATTTTGATTTACGTTTACCCGGCATAGGTAAAAAGGGTCATAGGTGACCTTGGGACGCTGTGTTGTAATGACATGACACACCTTGCGTAGAACTAGTGATGATAATTTTTGCTTTATTCAGATACCGATAATTTAGGCTCGATACTGCCATTCCAAACCGATTTGTTTGACGCCATTGCTGTTATTAACTGAACATAAGTGGTCAAAACAATCCATATACCTATTTAAGGTTATTAAGAAATTTAACGCTATAGCGCTAAGTATTTTTTATAGTTGACTTTATTGTGTATATTGTAGCAAAGATTCTTGTATGAGGCGCTCACAGGAGTGGCCAAAGCATGTACCGCGTAACAACGATGAAAACGTACGCTAGTAAAAGAGAATTGTATAAGCTTCGTCATCTGCAGTGTGGTAACTCGAGTGTGACATTAATTAGGTCACCCTCGAGCTGTTGCACGCCAGTAATTAAGCTGGAGGGAGACTGCATGCATAGAGTCGCCACAATATCCTATTTAAAAAAAAATTACCGTTTAAAGTGGAGAACGCTATGCTTAATCTAAAACCATTGCTGAAATGTATTCACCGATATCATCCGAGTATCGAACGGCTACCAAACCTACTGCTTACACTGCCTGACATCGGGTGTCCGTTCCGAACTGATATTATCATACATTTATACGAAAAAGCATGTATTATGAGATTAACATCCGTGTTATATATGTATAGCAGGGGTCGGGAACCTATTTAGCAAAGAGAGCCACAAAAGCCAAATATTTTTAGTTGTATTATAAGAAGAGCCATATAATTTTTTGTTACATCTAGTTATAGTTGGAAAAAAAATTAGTAACTTGAACAGGGCCCTTTATTTTGTTCTCATTTAAAAGAACGGACATAAAAAAAAGAATTAGCCTAGTTAAGTTTGCACCACTTTAATTACAAAATTCCGTCGGAAGGACAGGGCCTTTTGGGTGTAAAGATATTAATAAACGGGACGGGGTGACAGTTGCGAAAATACTAATAGTAACAGGATTCGCGCGAATCGCCGAAAATGCTATTACTATGTGTAATAAAAACGATAAAACAAAGTTAGCAAAGCACCGTGGCCGCGTGCAGTTTTATTCAGTTCATGCTAAGAAATGATAGCTTAGATTATCTACAAGCAAGATTTTTTCATCAAAAGAGCCATATGGCGTCACAAAAAGGCCATATATGGCTCCATAGGTTCCCGACCCCTGGTACATAGCATATCCAGTGGTGAAAATAGCTGGAACGGTTCTGAAAGGCTTTCCGGTAAAAGACTGGCTGCCAAAACGGCGTTCAGAAAGGATTTTTGGTAAAATAAAAAAGTATAGCCTACGTGGCATCAGTAAAAATATTTTTCCATCAGGTCATGTTCTATTTACAACAGTCATCCCTTCATCTCCTTAAATGTGTTCGAACTATCGGTTAAGTTGCATATTTGTGCAGTAGCCTACATCGAACGATAAGCTCAGGCTTTCTAAGATTACTTTTTTTAGAGTTTGACGTAACTTTATGACGTCATGTCTAAAATTTTTCATCGTTCGGGTGAGAAAATTAATCTACTTTCACCCTTAGTGTTTCTTAACCCATGGGTCACGGCGCTAAATTGGGTCGCTCTTTAATTTGGTTTGGTTGGCAACTGCAATAGGCCTACTTCGCCTGGTTTACATTCTTTAAAAATAATTCTGATCATCCTCCAAAATGAAAAAATTACGGAAGCAGAACGAAGGCATGGATAATATAAATTCGTTAATGCTATTTTCGGATGTTTAGTCCGCTTACAAAACGTAGTGAAGAGAATTGGGTCGTCAAACTTTGTTGATATACTAACGCCCGCGGAAAACGGTTGAGCAACATTGAATGGTAGTCCACATCTAAGTGTATGTATCACAACTTAGCTTTATAACAAAGATAACCTAAATTCACTAAAAAAATTGTACAGTATTTTGTCTTATAACACAAATCACAAAAAATATTGTCCAATTTAGCCACTAGGTGAGTTAGAGAGGTAGGCAAGTTAAATTGCGATAAAGAGATAAATCAAAGTAATAAATAATGATAAAATACGCTTCACTTCAGGGGACAAACCCCCAACGCACCCTGAATACAAGAAGCTTATTTCAAAACATCTTTTATAGATCTCATATCTGAAAAATGCATTTTACTATAAAATAATAAAATCGCCACCGTTTGGTTTTACATTTCAGTTGCAATGACTCAAGTCATTGGTTTTACTTACATTTGAGAGTACACTTGAGTCACTGTTGTTAAATTACTTGACTTAAGTCTTTTGACCGAAATAATTTGACTCAAGTGATATCTTTTGGACAAATGACTTGACTTGGACTAGTCAAAGTGTCAACCGACAGGGTTATATCGTTTTTTCAATAAATATGTTTTAATAAAGGTAATCAATTTATCACCATTTTTGCCTGTAAAACAATTTGTTTGCTCAAGTTTCGTAGTGTTGTTCACGAAAATTGCAATTACTTTGTTTTTGAATTTCAATAGTGCTTTTAATCAATACAGTCGAAATAGAAAACGATAAAAGGCCACCTGTATTCTATTACATTGCGATGAGATGTAGAAAGCGGAACCAAGCGTAGTTGGTAAGTAAATCGTGACAACGAAAGTGGATTACACTCATCAACAAACATACAGAAATGTAAAAAGCAAGAAAGAGGAACTGAAAATGGAATTGCGCCAGTGAATGTCAGAAATGTGCGATCGTGAAAGATGAGCACACGTCAGTTTTATTCGTCTCGCTCGTCATGTGACGCCTTTTCGACCAATCACAAGCCTTATTGCTTAGTAATGGCGACAGGAACAACAACATAACAGTTGCAAGTCATTTTTTCGCGTACGTTCTTTCATTATTATTAAGTAGCATGTGAGAATGCAAAGTGAGATGTTTGGCTTCGCTGTAAGTAAATTGCAGTTGTAGAATTGGTAGATATGTTTTGGATCTATTGTATTAGATAGTTTTGCGTACGTGATATTCGTCAAATCGTAAATGAAATTGTCTTGAAGTCAATTTCTTTGGGAAAGTGGCTATTTGCCCGCATCGCTAGGGTACGCACAAATACATCAATTGGTGATTCTAAATTTATTTAATCTATTTGTTGTTTGGGTGAATACCTCTTATCTTCTAAACACCTGTTTTGCTTTATATTTAGTTTGATTTTTTAACCGCATTTTCTATTTAAGTTTGATGAATTTAACCAGAACACTTTTATCTTGATAGATATTTGTTAAAATATTTAAAACGATACAGAATTAGAGTTAACAAAAAACAAGAACCATGGATGCCATGTTCGGAAATCGAAAAATTAACATGGAAGCACTTACCAACTTTTCGCAACTGTAAGTAATTTTACTTCAAAGGCTATTTTTGCATTTGCACAATAATATAAATACCATAACTCATAATACCGGAAAAGTGTACGAAAAAGTTCTTGCCCCCAAATTTTTTAGTATGTTTGCCACTGTATATAGCCACTATGGAAAGTGTCGCAAGTGTATCTGCGATTTTTGTGACTAAACCTGCAGCCCCCCAAAGAAAGAAAAAAAAGAATAAACTTTCACCCCCCCCAAATTAATCTGCACCCAGGTTTCCTGTCTGTTACATTAGCGGGTGGACTTTTGACTGTAGATTTTTCCGAGCTGCACCCACGGCATCTTGTTGAGACCATACTTTCCAGGCTGTGTGTAAAGTGTAGCAACTGTAGCATGTAGTGCACTGCTGCACACACATGTTTTACCCTGATTTTCCTAATAGTTTACACAAGCGTCCGCGTTTGAAATGTGATGATTCCCTGTCATTACTTTTTAGACAGGCTCATTGAGATCCACTGTGGAAAATATGGCTAGTGCACTATCAACAATCCAAACTTTCATCCCAATATTAAATCTGCCACCCTATTTTTCTATATGTTAACAAGTGAGGTGCACTTATAGACTCGTATTTTTTTGGCCATGTACCCGATTTCATTGAGATAAGTCATACATCTCAGACTACGTTTGAATTCAGTTTAAAAAAAGTTTTGGTTTTATGATTTTACCCTCTGTTGCCAATACTGTAAAATCCATTAAGCTTTGTAAAAAAAAAAGATAAGCTTGATTTATTTTTACATAGTTAAACTGTTAGTAATTTGTAATTTATCATAAGCAATGTTTGATTTTATTATTTCGGATTCTGAAACTGACAGCTATTCCTGGGCCTGGCTTTGGCTAGGGTTCTCCTTCAGGAATGTTTTGACAGGAAATTCTCCGGATTTTCAGTGAATAACAATCCTGAATCTCGGGAATTTTTATAATCCTGGTTATTCAGCAACATAGAAAAACTTAAGGCGACTTGCATAGGTTGCCAAAACGTTGGTAAAGAATTAAAATTACCAGAAGAGCTGTTTTTGATTTATACTATTAAAGTCTTGCCTGAATTGCTATATTTGCGCTTACAAAAAGGTCTTGTAAAATTGCAGAAGTAATACTACCGAACATCAATGAGCTTCATTAAATGTTTGGAGCTAATATAAAATAATATTAAAGATCATAATGACGTAATTAAGTATAATTTTGTCGTCATGATTCCCAGGAATTTTAATTTTTCAATCCCATTTCCCAGGGGTGAAAATATCAGAAAAAAAGAGAAACTCCAGCTCCGACTTGCAGCCCTGGTTTAACTGGTTTTAGAAAGTAAAACTATTATATAAATATCATGTACTATGATTCAAATATTTTTGTAGGACAATTGCCACCAAGAATCACTTGAGAAATGTTTACTCGTGTCTTGCACTCTGTATGTTGTCAGCAAGCGGTGGAGCATTTATTCATCTCAAAGGTGGATTTCTGCAGGTGAAGTTTTGTTATTTTTTGCTTGAGTACAGTGTAAGGAGTAATAGGATATTTTTGCACTTGAGATTTTTAGAAAGCACTGTGATTATTTTAAAGAATAGTTAACTGCAATTAGGTATATATAAAAGCCTGAATTGGTCAAACTTTTTTTGTCACTGACCAAAACCAAACCCAGCAAAGTCTTGGCGGGTAGTGGTAAGTTTTCACCAACAATTGCAATGGAAAAAATCAGATTTTAATAGTTTAGAGGGCAGTAAAGAAAAAATGTAAAAATGTGTTTTTGGCTTGTTTGGATTTAATCGCTAAAGCTACACTATAAACCTGGGGCTTACAGAAGGATATGCTTTTTGATCGATAAAGTGGCATATTTCATGACGATTTTGGCAAAAAAGAATTGTGAGGTCCCTTGCCCAAAAGATTTATGTTTGCACAGAAGTCCTGTGAAAAGTTGACATGCAGCACAAATTCAGTGCGCTTATTTTGTATTTGTTATCTGAAGAGGGGTTAGTTATGTTCCAACATTGGCCATATATATATTGTAAAGACCTTAAAAGTGCATTTTTGAAATGTTATATTTAAAACTTTTGAAATGTTTTTGCACAAATTGTGATAATATGCACTTATATATTGACCACGTTGATAAAACTTTTATTACTAAAGGTTCCATGGCAAGGTTCTCTCAGAACACAAAAATACCAGAAAGTCAAACAACATTTGCATGAAGCGTGAAACTTTTTTTGTGGTAATATTGCCCAAAATCTATTTAACATTGCCTTGTGCTCAGTTTGGAAAAGAGAAGACTGGCCTTAGTTTGGTGACCCCTGTTGTAGTACAACGTAACTGATCCTTTAATAATGTTTCCAAGCCCATATACGCTTTCACTTTATTTGAAGCATTCACAAAATGATACAAACTTCCCTGTGGGGTTTGAATTTTTTTTGTACGTTAAACTAATCCTGTTGATTGTCTTTAATTAAGGGTGGACTCCTTTCCACACTGGTGGCCATTGGCTTGATGATCTGGCTTGCAACCACCTCACACACCAAAGAAAACCAAACCAAAAGACTTGGAATCCTTGCTGCATTTGGTGGTGCAATGGGTAAGTCGGGATTTTTTCTGTTGAAAACTAGACAATTGTTTTCTTGGTAAACTATTTTCTTTGGTTCTTTATGCTGCATAACAACGGTTTTGTAAACATTTCCAAGTTGTGTTTAAAATTTGATAGGTATCAGATAACATCGTTTTTTTTTTAAATATTTTTAAATTTTTTAAATATATATAAAAAAAATCTTAAGTTTTATTTTCATTGTTTTTTTTTTATGCTGCGGTCAAACTGCTTCGTAAACATTTCCAAGTTGTTTTTAAAATTTGATAAGTGTCAGATAATATTCTTTCTTTGCTATGTTTTGAATTAAAAAAGATCTTGATTTTATTTTCATTGTTTCTCTATGATGCATTCAATGTTTTTGTAAGCACTTCCAAGTTCTGTTTAAATATTTATAAGTTTCAGATAATATTTTTACTTCTTTTTGATAATATTTTTTACTTCTTTAGATAATATTTTTACTTATTTTTTTTTATTTTTGAAAGAAAAAAAACTTTGATCTTAGCAGTTTTTGTACTGTAGATATGTTTTGTGCACATTGTAAAACGATTTTTTTCGCAGGACTCGGCTTGGGACCAGTGTTGGATTTTGCGATTGACATCAACCCTCAGATTATTGTCACAGCTTTTATTGCCACAACTGTCATCTTTGTCTGCTTCTCTGTCAGTGCTTTGTATGCTCAGCGCAGGTCCTACCTATATTTGGGAGGTTAGTCACAGTTGGTAAATTCATACGATCAATATAATATAGCTGCCAATTTATTACAATATAATATTACTGCCAATCCCCATTAGTTTCATTTATTGACTTCCTGCACAATTTCATTGAAACAGCTTCATTTGTTTCCATATTTCTGTTTGTCGAAACATTTAATTATGAGTTCCATTTTGTTACTACATAATGTATATTTTTAAAGCTTGTTTATTTTGTTAAATGACAAAGTAAAATAGTTTGCTAATGTAAAAAAAAATTTTTTTGAACAAGAAATGATATTAATAGGTTTTTCAGCATCACCACAAAAATCGTTATGTACATTTGAGTTGATTTCAATAAAATTATTTATCTTATATTAAAAAGCACAATTTGGTTTGCTAATGAAAATTTGATGTAAAAAAAATATTTTAACCAACAAATGTATATTTAACATTTCAGTTGATTTCAATAAAAATCTTATCAAATGCAAAATTATGATTGAAAATATGTTCTCATCTCATTGGACTGGTAACATCACACTGTTTCTAAATACAGAAAAAGTTTACTAAAAACACCCAACCTAAAAATCCTTTAGAAAACCAGCTTTCAATATTAAAATGTGTTAATCGCAATAGGCAGTGAAAATGTTATAAACCTGTACCATATTGTGTATGTTAAACACAGCTTTTTTATACATTTCAGGCTTCCTGGGTAGTGCATTGACTGTCATGCTCTTCACATCTCTCGCCAATCTCTTTTTCCAATCGGTGGCAATGTTCCAGTTCCAACTCTATGCCGGCACCGCAATCTTTTGCGCTTTTGTCCTCTACGACACCCAACTGATCGTTGAAAGACACATGAACGGCGACAACGACTACATCTGGTAAGTGCCGGATCAAAGTGTTGTGTGGCCCTGTTAAATATTTAGTGTTCCCTTTAATTGGTGGCTTTTTGTTTGCTAAAATGTGCCCGCAAAGTGTTGAACCCTAACCGGAGAACTTGGGCCATGTTATAAAGACAAACTTCTGAATGCCATGACAAAAAGTGTTTTGATATTACACACTGTGTGCTTCAGTTTTGTTAAATTAAAAAAAAATACTTTTTTTTTCAAAATATAATACGAGCTGTTTGACACATGTATAGCTACGTTCTCTGGAATTGTGTATAATTTACGCAAATCACGTGTGTAATTTAGTTTAAGCATTGTCGACAACAAACTTTGGTCACATGCAAATGCTAATTTATTTTTATTTAAATTGGGGTCGGTTAATAAAAAGGTTGGACCACTACTTCAAAGGGTAATTAACTACCACAGGTTAAGAACCACTGCACTAAGTGATGGTTTAAATTCTATATTTCAACTTTTTCCTGTATCTCAGGCACAGCGTTGATCTTTTCCTTGACTTTATCAACATCTTCCGTCGTCTGATTATCATCCTTGGACTCAATGAGAAAAAGAACAAGAAAAGAAATTAGACTGAGACTCCCTTCTCAAAGTCTTGGCCTTGCATTATTAACATGCTTGCACAATGCTTAACCAATGTGTATATAACCTTATATAAATTTGCGTGAAAAGTTAGTGTATCGTATGTGTGCATAGCTTGGAGATTCTAAGAAAATACTTCTTTGTTTTAGTCTGTGGTTTAATTTTAGTTAAAGGGAAAAAATCTTCTTTCTTGGTTCTCAGTTTGGTTCCGTTGTTTCTATGGGAATGGACTACTTTTGCAACATTCTGCGGTTTTGCATTTTAAAAAGTTGTTTATTTTAAATGTTGTGGTATACTGTAAACCTAACTTTTGTTTGTCTGAAGTGAGTCAGCTCCAAAGAGCTCTAATAATACTGTACAGCAAAGTCTTGATTTTAAGTAAAACGGCTTGCTTAAGGTAACAACTACAAAAGCGGCTTGGTCCAAAGAATAACTAGTAGTGTGTTTTTTCGTGCTTCTGACTTGCAAAGGACATCTCATGGAGCAAAAGTCTACATCCAAAGCAAAATACACGCCACCGTCTTGTGCTGTATGCCGCTCTTGTTTTCGAGTACGTTTAAAAAACGAAACTCTGCCAGAGCGATAAGGTTTCTAGTTGTCACGTTGTTTTTTAATGATCTCCGGTTTCAACTTGCGAATAAACGTAATTCAACCCTGATCTGCCTTCTGCCTTTGGAAAGTAACCGGTTTTGTAAGCAGTTGTTGTTCAGTTAGAGAAGCGTTCTCAAACCATTTGGGTCTGTGTATTATTTGATTGGACCACAGACTGCAGTTTACATGGGTAAACTTATTTTATTGGTTCTAAGCAATATTTTCGTCCAAAATTTGAGAAAACTGCCGAATCAATAATAATCAGTGATGGTTCCTGATAATTAATTCAAACTCTTTAGTTAACTATCTTTAATGATTTAGAATTAAGTTACCAAATTTTCTACTTCACGCTTAATAATTATATAAGTCGCAGTCAAAATATCTGAGCACTGAGCTAGTGTGTTTGGCAGCTTGTTTTGGTCCTGTATTCCAATCTTCAACAAAGGGCCTTTCAGTCCCTTGCCAACCGAAAGCGGCTTTTATATGAACTTCTGTTAAATATCGATCGAAAATGGCGGACCTAACATATTGCGCGCAGTGTGTTGTATTTGACTGCGCTGTTTACGCAGCTGAAAGAGGAAAGACTGGATTCGGTTTGTCGTGAGTTTTGATGATTGACCTTTGGCCGACATTAAGAGGCATTATTTTAGTGCCGTATCAATTAAGTCAACTTTAAGAAAAAATAATACAGCCTCAAATACTATTTAAATGTTGAATAAATTTATTTCCGTTTCTTACAAGGGCGCAATTACAATTGGTATAGACATTCCGAATGTTAATCACGACTTATTTACTGAAAACAATGTAATTAAATTGGCCGTGCACCCAAATTGTGGGTCATGTTTCAATGCAGCAACTGACGTAAAATGTTGCATCAGCAATAGCTTTCAATACCAGCACACATTCTGCTATTCAAACAACGCTCGTGATTCAAACTAAATTTTAACATTTTCATTACGCTATACGTTACATAACAGTGTCATACAGGTCCAAGTTAGCTATTTTTATATACAAACGGTCATCAGTTGCCTAGGTCATAATGTAAAACTAAACCGTGTAGGCCTAACTAAAAACATTGTAAAATTGACTGTTTTACGAGCATTAAATCACAAATGAACACGTAATTTTAAGTTATTTGACACAAGTCATTTTAGCCGAAAGACTTTAGTCGAGTCACGTCATTTAAAAACAAGGACTGAATTGCATTTAATTCAAGCAACCATCAAGTCATTTCAACACGGTAACATATGCTATCATTTTATGCATTGCATAAGCTGCTGTATAGCCTACGGCCGAAAAATCTAACAATAACTGTGTCAACGTTTATTACTTTGGTAGACCGAAACGAGGGCCATCATAAAGTTTAAATTAAGAACATCAATCTAAAATATTTCAATTGTTGTTTTAAATAGCATCACTTGATTGTGATGGCGTTATTTATATTCTTTTTGATGTAGGGCGATATAGGAATTTATCAGAATCAGTTTTTGACATATATACTATGATATCTACCGAAGTCGAACAAGTAATAAAAAATGTACCCAGTTTAAGGATTAATTGTGTAAGATTTTAACTTGCAGAGGGGCATTGACTTTATAACCGCATAAAACATGTTAAAAATACATTGGCTTTGTAGTTCAGCTAGTTCCCAAGCGGTAGCCTATCCTTAACGCTGCGAAAACAGTAAAATTCGAGTTATTTTGCAGTTGAAAGAAATAATCGTGTTCAACTGGTTTATTTAGGTGTGCGTGTCGAATCTGCACGACCAAAATAGTCCAGCAGCTGACTGAAGCCACATCCAGTACGTGTTCAACCGCAATACCTTCCTGCCAGTTTCAGCAGCCTGTCTTATTCCAAAAACGAACAGTTCATAGCGGTTGTTGTGGCCTTTTCGCGGTGAAAAGGTGACATTTATAACGAATTTAAATCCAAAAAATTAAAATTAACGCATATAAAACCAAGCATTTTTGATTTGAATGCGAATACTGAGAACAAATATCAGCCTGATTTGTGTTCTAAAAGTTGCCTAATCAGTTCTACAAAAACTGGAATAAAATGCTTAACAAGACCAGTAGATTATGATTTATTGAAAAGTGCAAGTCAACTTGTTAATCAAACTTCGATTTGCACATAATCATAATTAGAAAGATCACACTTGTAACAGAAATGAACTATTGTAATAGTAAAAAAATGAATTGAAAGCTTTGCATAGCATAGAGATTAAAGAAAGCAGAAGCCACAAGAAATTTCGTTTTACATTTCTTAAGAAATAAATTAATATTACAATAAAATACTGTTTCAAATTGTACGGTTAAACTTCTCGTAAAAATTCTGTAGATTTACAAACAGTTTCCGCTAAATTTACATTTACTCAAACAGACAATTATAGTAAAAGAGGAAGGGAACATGGTGAAATCATTTAATTGACGAAATGTTGAAATTTTCGCCATAAACTCTGTGACGTCAATAGCAATTGACTAAACACGTTTGTACTGTTTAACGGGTAACAATTAGCAATCATTGTAGTACAACAATCACGGCTGCGATTCAGTCAGACGATGAGAAACAAAGGCAACAGTTGAAATTAGCGAAAACGCGCATTGGAAATGTAAAAGAGTAAGCGTTTTGCAATTAACAACAACACGTTACGGTTTATAGCATTTGTAAATAGATAAAGGCAGCTCATTTGGGTTTATTCCTGTTGAACCAGTATGTCAATGCATCTGATCAAGCAGTGTTGCTTTATATACGCGCAAACAAGAAAAATAGAAAAAGGCTTCTTGTAAGCGCTTGGCTGAACTAATTACAGCAGCGTTTTTTAACCATATTTTGCGGCAACCCAATTCTTAAACTTTTTGCAAGCACACAAAAAACAAAGGACAAAGGAAAAAATAAGTTTGAATTAAATAAATATGAGGCACGTCTTCGTATTGCCTCCGACATTTTTCAAGTATTCTGGATATCTTGCTCAAAACCAATCTCAAAAAATCTAACCATACAACGCTATACTATAGTAATAGTATACTGCATAGTCCGCGACCTATGGTTTGAAAACGCTGAATTACGGGAAATGTAGATTAGGCTGATAGGACGAAAGGAAAGGGTTCCATTTTTCAAAGCTTCTGCTTGAAAAGTTGATCTCGTATCTCTAGTTTTGCAATGCTGCCAAGATGAACTTCGTCAGGTCCGTCTGCAATTCGAAGCGTGCGAGCCCCGGCGTACCTTGAAAAAGTAGTAAATTAAAACACATTTTGTCAAAGTGCACTGAAAAAAAATATGGAATTAAATAATACACATTTTGTCGAAGTACTTTGAACAAAAAGTAAGAAATTAAAACACACTTTGTCAAGTATTTCGACCTTCCATTTTCTGCAATGTGGCCCCTTTGACGATTTTTAAACACCCTTTCGTTGCTTGTGAACCTCGACACAAAAAGGGCGTGGTCGTTTTTAGATCATGACGTCACAAAAATGAAAAACATCATGTGGCGACATAACTTCATGAAAATGTTACATTACAATCTTCGACAAATGCTATTTGTGTTTAGCAGTTTGTTTTTTGTCGCATCTTTTTAAACTATACGAAAAACACAAATAAGTATCTTAACACTATACTGCAACAACAGTTAAACGATTTTGTCCGATTTGCTGCGTTTGGTACTTGATAATATGGTGAGGGTCATTTAGGTATACGACGTTCGAATGTGGGCTGGCCTGAGATTCCGCACAGGTTTACGAGCAAATAAACACGATGTAACGAGATAAGAAAGCGCAATGTCATGTCGTCCCCTGGCAACAAGCTGTGACTAAATTTCCTGAGTATTTTTGCGAGAAGAAGGCGAACGTATTTCAAAGACAACGGCATACTTCACAACGTTTGTTCGACAATGAAGGACAATATCACTGATGATGGCATGAGCATTTGCCGAAACGTTTGAATAATAAAGCATGTTGCTTTTTATGTCTATTTGGGCCGTTATTTTCACCATTAAATGTGGAATTTGAAATTTACAGAATTTAATTGTTTATGACGATAATTTTGGTTTGAAGGTCTGGAATACCGCATAAAGGGCTTCTCACTTATTCCGCCGTCTTCCAAAGAAAGACAAACAAAAAATATTTTGGCAAATTGCATCATAGTTGGTAAAAAATATACCTGCTGAGCATATACTCGTCGGAGCATTACAAATGAACAATTTCTGAGCTCCAGTAATACGACACTCTTGGCTTAATTAAGCTCAATTATACAGTGCCTAGCTACTACGACAGACACGTACTTCCCGTTCGAACGAAAACAACAGCGGTATTGGCGTATGTTGGCTAACAATGGTCATTGTTTGAAAAACTCACCAGCCAGCCAATGGGAAGTCTTGCGAAACACCGGCGCCGCCGTGCAGTTGTATGGCCTGGTCTATCACGCGACACATCATGCGAGGAACTGCAACTTTGATCATCGCGATCTGACAAATAAGAAAAAGGGTCACGAGAGGGCAAAAGGTCACGACCTCTAAGGTCACGTCATTTTGCCAAGTCCAAGATAAACTACTAGAGCAAGTTCAAACATAGGGCCTACTTCTCTCTTTAAATCCAAGTGTCTTTTTAGTTTACTCAATTTAAAGGGAGCTATTACAGTTGTTTTCCTTTCAAAAAAATAAGAGCCGAAAATCAGATTGGATGTAGATTACAGCCTGGTTTAAATTAAACTCGAAAAAGTTTGTAGTAAGGGTTGGGCTTTGTTTAAAATTCTCAGTTATAACCAGGGTTACCATACCGTGCTTATTTCTAAGATTTGTGCTTATTTTTGATTGCAGTGTTTTAGAAAATACTAATGTGCTTATTTCTAAGAAACGTGCTTATTTTTGAGTTGTGTGCTTAGTTTGTCTTATTTTAGAATTTATTAAGCCTCAATATACGGTTATACAAGTTTGGTAAAGCCTGGCCAAACACGTTACGGAAGTTTCGCCAATTCAACCAAATAAACTCATTTTTTTAGCTTTGCACGATTAAGCTGCTTGATTCATTTGGCGCAGAAAAAAACAAGTGTTTTTAATTTAACAGTATTGTATTTGGGTGCCTCCCCCCAACGAAATCCTGGATCCGCCCTAAGTTACCAAATTCGTGCTTATTTTTCGTAGTAGCGTGCTTATTTTTTGGTCTTAGCAGATGGTAACCCTGGTTATAACGCTATTTTTATATGAAGTTATAATTACTTTAGAATTTGAGTTCTAGTTTCTACACCGTCTAGTACTGCTCAGCTGACGCGCATATAATCAAGTTACCTCAAAGGTAAAAATTGAACAGGAACTGAGGATGCCAAGGGTCTGATTCCGTTATATTACTTCGATCTTAAAGCTTTAAGATTTATCAGTCAATATACAAGGCCTGTGTAGTGTGTATTGGCCAGTCGATTCACTTACCTCCTTGTATGCGCCCTTAGCCCCGACGTTGTCGATCATTAAGGCGGCGTGAAGCGTCAGTAGACGAGACTGGTCGATCTGGATGCGACACTCCGCTATCTGGTGCTGTACTACTTGCTGGAAGAAAACGAAGACATTGTTGGTCTTTTGACAGACATTTTTGGTCCGGACTACGCAGATCAGTGAACGCCACTTTCTAATTTTTCAGATTTTTGCCCATTTATCTTTTCAGAAGACACGGTTATCGGCAAATGTCCTTTTAAGGAAAGTTTACCGAATTACTCAGGCCTCAAAACGTTATGATTTAAAAAAGTTAAAATATTTTTAAGGTCTATCAGACACCAACAGACGATTAAATTCTAAGTTGACTTAGAGTTAGCCTATTTATTATAGATTTGGCTTATTTTTTCGGTATATTCTTTAGGTACTTTTGATTTTTTGCAACACAGACAGCTTTAGCCAGTTTAGATACTAGTCATGTCATCTGTGTCGATATACTCAACTGGTTACAGCGCGTGTTACAGTTTGGTTTGCTTGCACGTATAAAATATGCAAAAAAACTTTAATAAGTCTAGGTCTGTGCGCTAAAACAGTAAAATCAATACAAGAAAGCACACTGCTAAATTCTTAGAAGAAGCTCATTTAATAAAGAACCCACAGCTACTCTACATCGTAATGTGAAAGAGGAAACAAGGACTATCAAATGTGCAAAAAAAACGTGGACTATAAACAGCACCCCACGCGTACTCACGTGTTCGATGATCCGTTTGCCAAAGGGCCTTCGCTCTGCACCACGTTTTACCATCAGCTCCATGCAATGCTCTGCTACACCTGGGAGTTAAAAACATAAGGATTATCAACAACCAATAACATTATCTTGACATACATACACGCGCGTGATTAATCCATTTAAATGTAACGCGTGAAATTAAAATATAATGATAGACGTATATCACACCTGTTGCACTTTATCCGTATTACAAAATATACAAAAGGCTTAAAAAATATCAGAACACTACGCAGCAAAAAGTGCGAAGAAAAATGGCGGTATTGAGCCGTTGTTTTTAAGAAAGAAAGTTCAACTCGGTTAACGCCAATTTTTTTCGTTTCAATTGCGTTTTAGGAATGTAAAAAATCCAAATACTAAGCGTTTTGTAGGCGAAGATAAAAATCATCAATGTAAATTCGAATTAAATTTCTTAAGAACTGGAATATCTTGTGGGAAACCAATTTCAATAAAACAACATGTGAACTGCTGCAGCCGGCGGCCCAAACAAATCAAACTGCGACCCATGGGTTTAAATGGGTCAAACCCAACGCCGGTGACGTCATTTAGCGTGAAATATCCAAACAGTCTTTCTGGTGTTTTGCAGAATTTTGGCGTGGGACGATGAAAAAAAAGGGTGAATAGTTGGCGGTCACAAATTATTATAGTATATGAAGTCGAGAGAGGGTTCACGAATTTTCAACTTATTCCCCGTTTTTCCGTCTGACGTTAATGACGTCATAAAATAGTGATTGTAATGACGTCATAAATAAATAAAAAACTATTTAGAAACCGTCCATTAACGTCCAGCAAAAGCAAAACTTGAGGCGCAAAGCGAACACTTGCGTCGTTGACAATCCTGCCAGGCGCCAGCTGCAAAACCGCTTCGTATGCAGTCGTTAACTTTAGGCGAGAAACTAAACCAAGACCGTGAAATATGTGTGATTGATTTTGGCAGACCCGTGTGCGGGAGTTCGTAAATTGCAAGCACGTCTCTCGCCACCTGCAATACTAAACGAAGATCGATTTCCTGGGTGTTATTCGATTAGGGCAACATCTGCGCCGGGCTGTGTGCCAGGTCAGCTAAAACACAAGCACGTCTTGCAGACTTACACAAACATCGAATATTAGCGCAGACAGCGAACAGCGAGGAACATCAGCTGCGCCTAACTCAACGATTTTAGCGAGAAAAAAACGAAAACCGCTTGATTTATTGTTTTTGATTGTTAAACACACTTGCTGATCAGCCAACCCGAACGAATAACGATAGAGAAAAATTCCTGCGTTTACGGTCGACCGGACAAGAAACGAAAAACGGCGTTTTGCGTTTGATTTTGGTTTCGCATTAGCAAGGGGCGTAACCTAATCAGATTAAAAACATTGCCGCTTAGGATGGTGAGTATAACCCTGACAAAAGCAACAAAAAACGATAATATCCCTAACGAAAAGGAGAGGGGTGGTCCGGATAGACACCCCCCCCTGGATACGCCACTGGGTGGGGTTACAAAATAGGTTAATGTTAAAATTATTAGGGAAGTTAGTGATGTACCTAGGGGTGGGGTTTGGGGTTAGTTAAAGTGTTGTTTAGGGCTGATTCTGACCATTTAGGTCTTATTCCGATTTAGGCGGTGCTAATAGCATTAGGCCATTAGTTATTAGTCCTATTTTGGCCTTATTCCGAGTTGCGTTGTATTCTGACGTTGGTGTTGTTTTTATCTCGGTCTTATGGCTGGAGTCTATACAATGCTATGGAACTAAGCCTGCTCTTACCTATAGATCTCATGCAGTGGTGGATTCGGCCAGGCCCCAGTCGTCCTTGGGCGATCTCGAAGCCCCTCCCTTCACCCAGGATAAGGTTGGCCGCTGGGACGCGAACTTGGTCAAATAACATCTCGCTGTGCCCCCCTGGGGCGTCTGTGGGTAAATGGAGAACATACAGACACACAGAGAGACAAAAAGGAATATTTTTAATTCGTTTTACATTTAAATAAGAGACTTTCAGTTTAAAATAAAGTTAAATAAGAATTGACGAATTTGCGAAGACTAAAATTTTTTTTTTAATTAAATTACACGTCCAGTATACTCGAAATCGCAATAGGAAGGAACTTAAATTCCAACTGAAATCACATTTGTATACATAAAGTTTAATTCCCATTTCGTTTTCGTTTGAATCGCAGTATATCCTCAAACATACACAAATTAGAATTTGCCAAGCAAACAAAAACCCGCAAAGGTGACATTCGCGGCTACCAAACGAACAAGGTCGATTTTATGGTGCTGAATTTGGAAACTAAATAACCAACAGTGCAAGATATAAGAATCATCGTAATGCAGCTTTAAATTTTCCAACTAGTTCACTGATTCTTAGTCTATAAAACTCAAACACTTACCGTGGTACCCGAACACCTCCAGGTCCCTGACTTTTGTGACCCCAGGGGTGTCAAAGGGTACCACGATCATGCTGTGGCGCTTGTGCTTGGGGGTGTTTCGGGGATTTCCCGTCAGACCCATCACGATGCCGATCTTGCACCGCGGGCTGCCGGCCCCTGGAAAAATAAAGACTTTTTTAACAAAACCAAAAAAATATAAGCTTTATATGTGTTTCCACAACAGAATCTTGTCCTCCAACAGAACACAATGTCGACGATAAAAGTTCCAAAAATTAATAATAGCTTGAGAAGCGCACTGCTTCGAACAAAAATCAGTCAGAAAGGTCTTAAACTTTCAATACAAACATGAATGAATTATTCGAATTAAGATATACTCATGATGCCATTTATTTATATGGCGAAATGCATATTTACATTAAAAGTTTAAGAACTTGCTGACTGATTTTTGTTCGAAGTGGTGCGCTTCTCTAGCTAATAAAAAAATCATTTATTTTTTACATTTTTTTAAATCAAAAATATCTTTTGTTTTTCGTCATCGTCATTTTCAAAAAAAAAATAATCGCGTGTTTACACAAGTTTTTAAAATTTATGGGTAAATGCGGTAGTGGTTCTCCATCTGTGTGCCCGAGAGATTCCCAAGTGTACCGCGGTGCTTTTTAGTGAATTCGGGAAAAAATCTCTTTTTATTACAAACATACATGAAGGCGCACATGCGGTGCGCCGCGAATATCTTTTTTTAATTTCTTAGAGTGCCATCAAAGTAGTTTAAAAACAACAGAAAATCGGATTCCAAAATGGTTGCAATCACCCCGCCTTTTGGTTTTACCCCAAGCCTACTATCTGATTATAAAAAGGCACTAAACAACTTTAAATTTACCAGAGCTCCACCACTTTCTCCCATTGACGATATAATGGTCGCCGTCGCGTAATATGGTCAGCTCCATGTTGGTCGCATCGCTTGATGCCACTTGAGGTTCTGCAAAAAATCCAAAGCCTAACTCAACAGATGCAGTTTAGTACGATAATTATGGGATCGGGTCCGATAATATGTGCAGACATTGCCGATACGTGTTTTATCCGACAGCTTTAATACACACAGTATAAGTCGCATATCTAACAATTCTGTAATTATCTCTTGGGTATACTTGGCTTAGGTGCCCATTTCATGCGATATCAATTATTTATTTAGATGCGGGTCAAGTAGTACAACAATGCACAGTTTGGCTTGCTCAGGTCAAAATTCATAGGATGTGTAAAGTTGGTTCTTGGAGTATCGCTGATTTGGTATATTAAGCGATATTATCGATCAAATAACGTATTAATTTAGCATATTATGCATTATGCATGACTCATATCAGTGTTGTAGTGACTTGACCGGACGATACATAAATGTACTTTCATTTACTGTATTTAAATGGCATTGGCCTTTCAAAATACCTGACTTTACTTCTACTGAGGCTTTTATTATAAACATGATAAACCTTTTTTGCTTAAAGTTTATTATTTTTGTACCGAAGTTTTGCCTGTAAAACAGTTTGCTCGATTTAAGCTATATTTTTGTTGTTTGCTTAATCAAATGCCGCTCAGGACTGAATAAGTACAAACTTTAAATATTTTATAATTTACTTTGATGTAAATGTCTTAAATTTGATTTAAGTCATTTTTGCCACTGACCTATCATTTCAAAGCTAGTTGTGTACAAAACTGTCTCAAAATGCCATGCTAAAAACGAACTTAAAAATGTCAGAACATATACCAACATGGTGTTTTACTGCGGTATGTCATTATAAAACAAGCTGAGCACCAAGTAGAATGTTTGAACACAAAATTAAAGTTACGAACCTGTCATGCAAAAGGCTGATCGTATTTCACCGTTCAGAAGGGGCTTGAGCCACTTTTCCTTCTGGTATGCGTCGCCGTACATGTGAAGGACTTCCATGTTGCCAGTGTCTAAACATTTAAAAAATTATGAATATATAAAAAAAAAAACGACTACATGAAATTTTAATTTGGCAAAGGAGATACAAAGTACACAACCTTATTTTGTATTATGTCGATAAAAAGGCACTAATTGTCCATCTACCGCCTTTCAATTGTGTATAGATAAATTAAGTGTTGCAACATCTTAATAGTTTCATAATACCGAAAAACCTAAATCATTTTCGTACAAGCTATTCAGGCTAGAAAAATATCTAGCCTTCGGTGAGGTTCGAACTCACGATCTTCGGCCAACACGGGACCTACGCTCTACCAACTGAGCTACACAGGCTAAGTGAGGGCTAGGATAAACAACCAAAGCACCATTGCTTGCTGAATTTTGTTCGTACAAACATCATCACATTAAGGAGATCAACAGCCGGTATTCAGCAACTGACACTTGGTATTGTAATAAGAAAAAAAAAACTTCAAAAATGTTTTAATGGTTTCTTAGCTGGAGGTAACTTGTTAACATTAAAACTGCCACAGTTTGTTTTGAGTTAACATATTTCTCCCGGATAGCACAAGACAAGACAGCTATTTAGTTTTCACAAGTCAAAACTATCGCCAGAAAGGAGCAATATTTATTATTTACCTGGCGCAGCGCAGTTGAAAACTTCGGAGTAGTTAGGATTTCTTCCCAACTGCTCAGCAATGTGTGCGTAATCGACATTAGAAAGACCGCTTACTCCTGGAAGAAATAGGTTCCACAGACCTTGTGCCTTCGCCTTGGCCTGAAAATAACGAGTTACACACTTTCAATAAAACTATGAAGGTGCTATGGCAAGTCCTAGAACTCCACATGCTTCAATTTTTTATAATATTATAGTGGTGGCGAATTCATTCATGCAAAAACTGAACTGCAGTTGGATACCAACGATACTTGATATTTTAGGCACAATGTATGTCCGCCTTTACTGAAAACAGTTTCGTCCATATTATCGGTATTGTAAAAAAATGTAATTTCAAATGCGAAATTTAAACCTGAAATTTGCCAATGGATTTTAGCCATGATTTTCGTCAATGGAAATGCTAATTATAATTTGTTATTGCAAATTTCCAAGTACAAAACTATTAAAAACAGTATTAGAAATATCTTAATTAATTTACCTTCCACTCTTCCATGATTGGAACAACACAAAACGGATTTTTCTGTGCCTTGAGGTAATTCCAATATTCCTGCAAAGGCAAACCAAATAGTTTAAATTACTTCCAAATTCATTAGCTGTAAAACTGCATTTTTTATTGAATGAATGCAGATTTAATAGAGTAATTATTGAGAAATACTTTTTATTTTCTCGTTAAAAAAAAACTATGGGGTTCGGGCTTAATAAAAAAAGCAAAGGTATTACTAGGTAAAAACATTTAAGAAACACTGAGTTTGAGAATAAAAAGAACAAAGCCCGCCAGCCAAATCTGGCTCAAAGAGTTAATTTTACCAGCCGGTGGAATTTTTCCTTTTAAATGAAGATAAAGTACGATTGAAATGTTGTCAGACACAACTTTAAAATATATTTTGTTGAAGTTTTAAACTAAAGACAATTTAATAAAGCTCACTACAGTTTTGTTGCATTATTTATATTTTCGTTTTTTAACAATAATAATCCAATTAATAAGTTGAACACAAAATTTTATACCTGTCCCACAATTGCAATCCCTACAGTAATCCAGTAATGAAAAAAGTTTGGGAACGATTGTCTAAATTAAAAATATTGGATAGTAGGCATAATTGCAAATTGAAACCAACCATTTCTCTTGGTATCACCACTTCCTTGAGAAATTGCTTGACCCTATCCAGCATCACTTGACCTTTGGGCGAAGGTGAAAGGGTCATCGGTTTCACTTGGGGCGCCATTTCGCTTTAACAAATTAACAGCACTTTATAAAAATTAAACAGGCAGTGTGTATTTAATCCTAACAACCTCCTATTAAAAACAATTGATAGATCAGGTTATATTTAAAATTATCAGGTTATATTTAAAAAATTAAGTGAAAAATTAAAAGTTTTGTTGGTAAAATTTGCATTTAAATTAAATATGAAAAAAATATATAACTAAAAAGACACAATAAATACAAACACTCTGCAAGCAATATCACTAACGCATAATTATCCCTGAAGTTAAAATAAGAATTTTTCCCTGTTTTGCATGTACATAAGTTGTTGAACAACTATTTTTTCCAGTAGTATAACCTTAAATTTTAACATTATAAAACCTGTTTTAAAGGCATACTGTAATATAAAACATTAATCCCACTGTGAAATAAAAATACCTAAAAGCATACTGTAATATAAAAATAATGTCTGCAAAAAAGCTACTGAATTTTATTTTCAAATTTATCACTGTTACGCAAAATCAATTCTCTAAAATTATATATATTGTAATTGCAAACAAATCAAACATGAATCAGCCAAATTGCAATTAAACAGATAACTCAACATTCCTAACTAATTCCTGACATGCAACCGTGACTTTGCACAGAAAATTTCCAAGCTTCTAAGCTACCTCTGTAACCTATTGGACTCAGACAACACAAAACAGAGTTGGTTAATAATTGACTGAAACATGCTGAATTAAACACACATCTGGCTGGGGGGACCTTATGAACCTTAAGAAGGATAATAGTTAGCCAAAATATGTGGTGAAATTTAACCAAAAATTAAAACAGTTTATTAATTTTTACATTCAAATTAATCAAAAGCAATAATAATCAGTATTATTACAAATTACATAATAGTAAAGCTTAATTTTTATTTAGAATAACTTTTGACTTAAAACATATCAGAAAATATACCAAAACTAATTTCTTCCTGATTAACAAACCTTTGATTGGCCATTTTGAGAGCAGATTTTACAAGAGGTAACACTAATCCACCATAAATTGATGCATAGGGTGAACTTGCATTGCCTAGGAGAGATCTGGCATAAACACCCTGAAACATTGGAATATTCCTAAAATTTTAACTGGAAAATAGTATAAGCAATGTATATAAATTGGCACGGGAATCTTAATTATCTGATTTTTGCAAAAAAATTTAAGCAACACTTCAAAAAAACAAAAACATACAAAACCTACATTTTTTGTAAAAAATTTGATATAGTTTTACACTGTTATGAGTGCTAAACCACTGTAATTGGAATAAAACTAATCAACACATAAAATATGTTCACAGTGATAATGATTAAAAATACTGGCTGTCTAAATGATAAATTATTGATTTAAAAGCAAACAGACTAAAATGTATGCACTTGCAAATCCCAAACACTTTTTTTTACTTTTTAACAAAATTAAACTCTAACACTTACTTGAACAATGGAGGCCAGTTTGAAAAAGCAAAGTGCGATATAAAAATTGAAATTCGGTATTGGAAACGGAATATCTCGTAATTTACAGTAAAGCTTAACAAGTTCGTCCTGAGTTGGAATGCTTTTGAATAACTCTCTGAAATGTAAAATATTTTTTGTTTTGTTTTTATTGCTTTATTAATTTACTTTTGTTTCAAAATATAGTCTTAAACTCTATTAAATAGCAAATCTGTTTGTTTTAAGTCTAACCAAATTTTTTTTAAGAAAAATCATGCCACTCTACAGTCAGGTTGTTGGAAAAAAAAATATTTTGTGCGATTAAAATTTTATATGGTGTTCGATATATATAAAGTGTGTTTTAAGCAGTGTTGTAATGACTTAAGTCAATGACTTAACTTAAGTGCACATTAGTCACTGTTTTCAAATGACTTGACTTGACTTAAGTCTACCTAAAACAATTTTATTTCTATATGTTGCATTAGTGTTATTTTTCACTTAAATTATTGCTCATAATCGGGGGTGTTCGCCAGTTTTAATAATTTGAAGTTTTATTTTTGTGACAAGGGCTTGACTTGCTCTAGCTATGACTTGACTGGGACTTGACTTGGGCAACCGATGACTTGGACTTTACTTGTTATTTATTTAAAAAGACTTAAAAATAACTTCAAGTCATTTTGAAATGACTTGTTTACAACACTGGTTTAAAGGCTTTTTAGGTTAACTGACTTTATTTCTTCTTGCGTGGTGCCGTTCATCATGAAATATTCTTGTGGAGCGTTGTATAACACGCAGAAGTAAGCCAGGTCCATGAGAGGGTGTCCAATAGTGGAGAGCTCCCAGTCTAACACAGCCCTCACTTTGTTCTGTGTGACATTTGGAAAAAAATAAGTCAACTAGTTAATTGAGTAAAAATATATATAGATATATTCATTAGATAGTTGAAAAATTTTTAGGAAAGATACCTTTGAACTTTTAAAATATTTATTGTATATACTATGCAATATTTGAACTTACTTAAAATAAAAAAACCAAAATAAAAATGTAATGTGTTACCTAAGAAAAAAATGTAAATTGAATAGTTGCAAATACTTGGAGAGATACCATTGAATTTTTAAAATATATTATGATGAACAAACACTATTATATTTGACTGTTTTTATTTTAAATTTGAATTTGAAAAAAAACGTTTTAGGTTTAAGAAGTAAATATGAATCGATCGCCATGAAATTAACCTAGAAACAAGTGTAAATTGGCTCAAACACTTTAAAATGAGCGAATTTTTGTTAAGTGTAAAACTCAACATATTAACATATAAATATAAGCCATTTTCTACTAATTCATGACTATCAAAATAATTGTGCCAAGCAGACCAGAAACACTGCATGGACAGTATTTTACTACTATACAAATTTGACTCTGAGGCATGAGAAACACTTTTGAATAAATGTAAAACTCGATTATTGTATTTAGGCCTAACCAAGTCTAAAATATCATGGCTTCAAAATCATTTATACTGACTTCAACAGGGTGGAACATAATATTGGCTATAGAGTAATCCCCATGAATTATTGAAGTTTCATCTTTGATGTTGGGCAATTTATTTTGCAGCCAAGTAATAAGTTTGTCCATTTCTGGCATGTCTGTGTGGGCAGACGCCTTGTATTGCCTTGACCAAGTGTTTAACTGTGAAAATATGCAACAACATTAAAATCTAAAAAGAAGATTTGCATATATCGTTTTTCAAATTGTTTGATCCATTACAGGTATTATAATTAAAAAACTTGTTCTATTTTATACCGAAACTGACAATGCATTTTTTTAAATAAGATGAAATAAATAAATACTTGTTAATTTTAAGAAATGATTTATGCTTTGTATCTGTTTTTTACCTTCTTTTAATTATTTACATTAAAGAGTCTATTGAAGGCTTCCCATAATTTTCAGTTGTGACCCCTTTTAATTCATTTATTGTCTGCTTTGGCATGCATTTGTTATAGTAACTTGTGCATTTTCAAGGGTTGGTTTTGTATTAAATTTGCCATTAGCATATCAAACAGAAAAAAATAAATTTTATAGATGTAACACTTTAAGTAAAAAGTTATTTTTGCAACTTTCCTTTACTCTCGAACCCTTAAACTCATTGTACGACCTCCAGCAGTGTCACAAACCCCAGTTTGGAAAGCCCTGGTCTATTGTATAAATATCAACATCAAATGATTAAGGTTATAAAATGATAAACTTAAAATTGGTCAGAGCTAAAAAATATAAAGTGCAACTTACAACTCTACCACAATAATCAGTTTTCTTGCCATAGTTGTCCAGGCCCAGGGCCGTAGGATTAAACTTGTGCAATTTTGCCAAAGTTTCTATCGCATGTAACAAGCATCCACGCAGATGGCTTTTCTTTGAACCTTGAAAAGTTGATGAGAAGACACGGCCCTTAAATAAAACATAGAAAAAAGTTGTTCAGTTATATACAATAAATTCCTACAAGTCATGCTCAAAATTTTCGTAAAATTATAGCTTGTATAAAACTAATTTAAAATTACAACAAAAGATGGCAAACTACAGTAAATTTAACATCGTTTAGTCACAAATATATTTTACCTCCAAAAATTGCATGACATAGAATTCTGTGCCAATAACCGAAACATCGCTACAGAAACTGATCATTCTTGGCACAGGAAAATTCACTCGACCCAGGGCTTGCATTATGCGATATTCACGGCCAATCTGAGTGTTAAAAAGTATGTACAGAATACAATTATAAAAGAGTTTTAACATGAAAAGGTTTAAACGGATTTAAATAAAAGTAATAAAAATCTAAACAAATCATAAAAATATCTTTTTTAGTTTTTACTTTGCTTTTTTGCCCCGTTAGTTATTTGTATTTCAAGTGTGATTTTATCTCTACTTCCATTCTCAATATATTGAAAATAGTTTTTTTGCTAAAACAGTTGAAAAAAGTACCGGTCATCCATGTTGATTATTTGTATATTTTTTTGGCCTTTTTTATTGAAAAATTAACACTATGTTGAGCACATAAATAATAATCATAATCAATTTTAGATGAAATTTTAAAGTGAAATAATTTTTTTATTCAATAAATTTTACTTATATTTTTACCTGGTGTGCTCCTTTCAATAGCTTCCCTGGAGGCTTTTTTCGGAGAACCATTTCTGTACTCCCAAGGCGAACATAGTAGGTTGGATTTGATTGTCCGGCTCTGCATTAAAAATATTACATAATTAATTAGATTAAATTTCAATATAAGTTGGCCATGCGAACATACAACAAATTGTTGGAAATTTACGCAATTGTTTAATCACAAATTGATGTTTATTGTTTTTAATATTACCTTTACAGGAACAAGTAATATCTGTTTTATTTTTTTATTATAAAATTATATGTAAGGAAAGCAGCAAAATTATTGTTTTTTTTTTTGGTTGAGCATCAAAAATCATAGCGCTGTTCAAGAATCCTACCACATTTTTTGATTGCTAACATTATTTAAGTTACTATTATTATTAGTATATTAATTATTCTATATTTATTTCCTTCTTACAGTTTTTATCTTGTTAACTCATGTTATTACTGTAAAAAATTGGTAGGATTCTAAACCAGTGCTGAAATAACAAAACAACTATCTGATTATAAAGATTGGTTAATTAATGAAAACATTGCATACTTAAATTGTTTTAAGGTTATTTGGGAGGCAGCGTTTTCTGACGGAAGAACAGTTAGCAAATATGATTTAAGGTTGCTTTTGTCAATTGAATGTACGCCTTTTGGGTCCATAATTTTGTCAGAATTCATTTTGGTTTCTTTTGAATATCTTTGGCTTTACACATGGACTGCACAACCTACGAAAACAACAAAATTAAGTCGCAAAATAACTTATAGCGCAATGGTTAAATATGTCTTGCAATTTGCAAGATATCAGTTTAGCATTAGTCAGCATTTTTGCTAAACATGGCAGTATGACTTGGCAATAATGGACAAATAAATTTGCTTGGTCACTTAACGTCGGCACACTTGGCGAATATTTCAGGAATAGATGTGCGAATTGTGAGGAAACTCAGTGAGTGACATTCATTTTAAAGCGTAAAATTTTAGTACTGGTTACTCTGCTCTGACAAATACGTATATTGCGGTTTTAAAAGCGTAATGTTTCGAGAAACGCCCTTTTAAAATCAACTCATTAGTTTTACTCTTCTGTTGATGTTCAGTACTAAACAAAAATCAATGACGTTTCTGTTTAGTCTCTAGTAGTATTACAGCGTTTTACATTCAACTTTGAATCAAAGAGAAAACTCTTTGCTTGATTAAAATGAAAAAATATATATTTACAGATATTGGATTTTGCAAAGAGATGATCTCTTTGGGATTTTGTTAATAAACATTTCTTGTCACGCATGACTTATTGTTATGTTTTTTCGGAGGAACTGTAAAGATCTTGTTGCACCATGTTGGATTTTTCGCAAAGATTACGTTTTTGAGCGCTGTGCTAGAATCCTACCACTTTTTTCAGTAACGAAACGAGTTGCAAAAATGATAACTCGCACCATAAACCAAATATTGTTAGCAATGGAAACTCCCGGCAAAAATTTGATAGGAGTCTAGACCACCGCCCATTTTTCGGCGCTGGTCTGAAATCCTACCACATTTAATTTAACACTAACGAATAAATTGTCAAAGTTTAAGTTAGAAGGAAGGAAGGCATAAATATAGCAAATACTTGACCCACTCAAACTAAAGGGTTAACTTTCACCCTAACCCAAATATTGTTAGCAATATAAACGGCGCTGGTCTAGAATCCTACCACAGTTCTAAAATTAACGCACAAAACTTGAGTTAGGTTGCGGGTTAGCGTTTGGGTGTGGGTGGGTCAAGTATTATTATATTCTTTATTTAATAATACTACTTGACCCACCTTAACCCAAACGCTAACCCTAACCCAAATGGTGTTTCGTTGTGGTAGGATTCTAGACCAGCACCCTATAAACCCCCTTAACAAGAAAGTTGCTATTAAATCAACGCACAATATTTTGGTTAGAGTGCAGGTTAGCGTTTGCCTGTGGGCGAATCAAGTAGTATTATATTTGATAACCCACCCTAACCCAAATGCTAAGCTAACCCGCACCCCAAACCTAAATAATGTGAATTAGGATTTTAGACTTGTAGGGGGGCATGATATTATACACCTAAGATATATTTAATGTGTTTTGTAGGCATACTCAATCCATTCCAATCTGCGTTCTGGCCAGGTACAAACCTAAAAAAAATTTTCTCACTCAAAATTTTCCCTGCACCCCCAAGATCTTGACGTGAAGTGCCATGAAATGCAACTAATTTTTGTAAAACGCACACAAATTTCGCGCAATTTTTATTTTTTTATAGACACAAATACAACACTTTTAGTTTGGTTATATGCAGCCCAGTTTAATATGTGCTGATTTATGTATGTGGCAAACTGATTGCAAATCAAAATGGCATCTGCCTTTGATTCTCTCGAAAAGAAATTTTTCGAGCTAGTTGTTCAAACCAAAAAAGAAAATGAAGAAGCCAAACCAATTGTTTCTGTGGAGAAAAAGCCCCACAACCAGGAGAAAAGACACAGGATTTTGCAAAGGTAAAATCAAGTTGTCATTTCAAGTTTATTTCTAGGTTGCTTTGTAATTTCTACATATTGTTCAAATCCAAACAACGATTTCTCAACTTGGGCCACGCCAACACTGCAAAGCATACAATATTAATTTTATCACTGTTGTAAGGAATTAAGTCAAAGACTTAACCTAAGTACACTTAAGTCAACTGTTTTTAAATGAATTAACTCAAGTCACTGTTTTTAAAAATACTTAAGTTGATTCAAGTTTTTAAAAAATGACTAGACTTGGACAGACCAGACTTGGACTGTCTTAGTCAAGTGGTTCGTTAAATTATTTTTATCAAATTTGTGAATTTACTAATTTCAATAACTTAACATTATATTTCAATGATTTGACTGTGTCTCATAATAAATTTACTAGGGCTTGACTTGGGCAATTCAGGACTTGAAGTTGGACTCATGCTCAACTAGTTTTTTTTGCAAATTACTTGACTTGGATTTACTATGCAATGAAATAATATTTAGGAAGCACTATTTTAATGGACTGAAATGTCTCTTAACTTTCTCTGTTGTCATTCTGTTTCCATTGCAGATTCACAACCAAGATTTTTTATAGCATTTTGTTTGCACGTCTTAATAGTTTCGGTCTTGGTATGATTCTGACCTCATGTCCTTGCAACCCTGATTGTACACCTGCACACCTTGAAAAAAGGAAGCATTGCCACACCCAAATTCACTGCAAAACGAGCCATGCAATTCAGATTTGCTCTCTTTGGACATTCTATCAAATAATTTTTTAAAACATTCAGTCCTATAGTCCAAAGGCCCACCATTCACTATAAGCTGGGGCTCACCATTCACAATAAGCTGGTCTCACCTAGGAGTTTTCCTCTAATTTAACCTAATTATAACCAATTTTATTTTTATTTTTTACCAGATTAAAGCCACTTGAAGTGAAGAAGAATACCAAACGTCCCAAAGATGACCCAATTGTTCTGCCGGTAATGGCAATAGTGAATTTTTTTATGTTCTTGCGACTTTGTTGAAATATTTATATAAGCAAACTTGTATTTAGGAAAGTATTAACAATGTCAAATAGAAATTTTACACTGCTTGACATAAAAAACATCATTATTTTATAGATTGTCGTTAGATGGTATATTTTTATTAACTAAAAAAGCCTAAATGTTTCTATTTGTTAAATAAGATAAAGTTAAGAAAAAAATGCAAAATGTTTAAGCATGTCTTTATCGTGGTAAAAAACTTGTTTATATATGATTGTAACTTGCCACATTGCACGATGTCTATAGAAATGGCTATTTAACTTGTCATTATAAAATTAGGGTTTGCTTAAGCAGGCAAGTGACTTGGGACAGGTGACACCTCTTCACATCTTTCTGACACCGAACCCTTCCACTACTATACTACAATGCAGAGTGGAAAGAGAGGTGTGTGTAGCAGTACTGTATACAAGATCATGCATTACATGATTAGTAATATTTACTGAAGAATTTTTATCTGTCTTGCTTTCAATGTTTGTATATATAATATTACCATATTTTTATATGTACTTCTGGTTGTTTTTAATTTTGTTAAATAAAATGCTACAGAACAGTTGGGGTCTTGGGGACAAATAATAGATAAACATATATACAGCTTTCTAGTTACATATATATATATATACTGTTTAAAATTTAATTCAGAATAAAATGATTGGTATCACTTACAAATGTTTTATATAACTCCCTTTTGGAGAGATAAATATTTTAACTAACATTTGAACTATGTTGTTTTTATTTAAATTGGTGGCATTTTTGTTTTAATAGCCACATTCAGAGTATTTAACAGACTTAAAATTGTTGTTTTGTTGCAAATTTTTAAAATACTAATTTCTAAAAGCGCAAGCAGAAATATGTTACCTAATTCTACCATGTAAATGTTGATTGACAGGTAAAGGATGCTCAGCGGTCCATGATTCTCATGCAGCAACTTTTGGATGTAAACCTGAAAACTGAGGAGTCATCTCGTGTTGAGGTCAAGGAAAACGAAGAAGTGCCAGTGAAAGTTCCACAGGTGGGACTTCTGCTGCTCATTTAAATAATCAATACTGTTGCTTGGAAAGTTTTAGAGCTAAGACTTATGCGTCGAACAGAATGAGACCAATACCAAAAGCAACTTAGATAAAACAACCCAACCTTCTAAATGTCAATAATATTTAAAACATTGTTTACATGGATATTTAAATTGCCTAAAGCCAAAATATTTAAAAGAATGCATTTTTATTTAAAATTAGTAAAAAAGTGAGTAGTCATTGTACAAATGTCATATTTCAACAAAATTTGTTAGGCTGTTTTGTACGAAAAATGACTTTTTAGCCTGTTTTTTCAACTTTAGATAACTAATTGATATAATTGTGTGAAGACTAAATGCACTATTTTATTAATTTGATGTCATGTGTGCTGCATCGATTTTAGAAATTTATGGCAGGAAACAGACAAATGTAGGCAAAATAATCACAAACATTTCTGTCAGGTGATTGAGCTCGGTCTTGCCGGAGTGTTTGAGTTGATACGCGAAACGTCGCACGAGCACAAAGTTTTATGCTGCAAGGCACTCAATGCCCTTCTCAACATGCTGCAGGGTCAGAAGCTTGAAGGGATGAAGAATGAGCCTGAGCAGGTCCTGGGTAAGTGCCAAAATTTGTTTTCGGACCTTCAAAAAATTGTTTTCCTTTTTTTAAAACCGGCTTAAATGTGTCACTTTTCAGAATAGTGTTTTTATGACCTTTCGGAATATTATTTTAGGGTTCTTTTTAATCTTTCTGAAAATCCGCTGTTTGTGTTTTGCATATTACTAATATTTAATACAATGGACAATGGACATCTTTCCAATTTTTTTTAATGTGTTTCAATATGTGTGTTAAGCATTGTGACAAACTTGCACTAATATATATGTATGTACTATGGTTAAACGTAGACTGTTAACACTTTTTACATTTAAATTAGGTGCAGAAAAAAATCCAAATGGGCAAACTCAAGCTAGTTCAAATCACCAGCAGTTGTATTAGTTTGCATAATAAATAGGACATAGCTAGCAACATCTGGTCTGTGTTGTTTATTTGCAGTTAACATAGTGTTGTCAAACCTTTATGTAACTAACACCTAATTAATCTTCTTTCTTGATTTTAGAAAACTTGTTTCGGATTCTGCTCGATCTTTCCCGCCTTCCATCGGATGAAGAAGAAACAGAAATACACAAAGACTTGGCCGACCTTTCGAAAACTTCACTGCCAGGAATTGGACCCCTTAAACAGGATGTGGATGGTAATGCATTTCTTTTGCGTTTCATTTAATTTTACTGTTACAAGTGTTAGATTTAAAATAAACAAAATTAATTGAAGAATGAATTTTATTTATTGTCACTTAGAAAAAATGTGCAATTCTACTGTAATAGCGTTTTTCAGTTTTCTTTTTTTTAAATATATAATTTTTTAATTATTTTCCCTCTTAGTTTGTTGCTAAACAATGGTTAGTTATATTTCCAAATTAATTACCAATAAATCATGCCTATTGAAAGCCTCTCTAATGCTCCTAAATTAATTTTGTGTTTTTGCAGTAAAAAGTTCAATACCCTCCCTTGCTTCGTCATGTTTGCTTGGTCTTGTTTTTGCCTGGGGTTCTACTGGCAAGATGCTAGCAGTCATTACTTCGTTCATCGCCGACTGCTCAAACCAGAAAAAGCCCCTTTATTTAATGGTAGGTTTCAAATAATGTGTATAATGTTTTTGCAAATGGTAAAACTTTTGAATTTTGATGAACAATAGTTTCCAACAATTTTTATGTCTATATTTTTTTGTTATGAATAATACATCAATTTAAGGATATATATATCTTGTAATTTTAATGTAAATCAAGTCTTTACTCGCAAACTATTTTTTGAGAATAAAGTAAACTTAACTCTTAGGTATAGCAATAGCCGATTTGCAAAAAATAAAATATGCATAAAATATTTAAAACATATAAAAAGAAAAATATTTATATGTAGTAAAAATTAAATTGTAAAATATTTTATTTAAATTAATTCCTAATGCAATTTTATTAGATACCTTCATCGTTCGTGGAGTTGCAAAACATGGTTTCGGCCGCAATTCTGAACAAAGATCACATCCCGATGACCTTTAGGAATGGCATCAACCAATCTTCCCTGTTCAAATCGTGGAAGTTAAAAAGTAAAGACGCACTTTACTGAAAAATTATTGCATTAAAAAAAAGATTTAAAAGCCTTATGGTCAGAGAGTTATTTTTTTTGGCTTTAAACACAGATTTATGCTTTGTATGATGAGTTCTGAAACTTTTTTCTTAATTTTGCTTATTTAGTAAGGGGTTTGGTAACGAATTTTAAAGGCAAAAAAGTCAAGTAAATCGTACTACAAGTACGTATCGAAACGTATTTATCAAGATAATGGTGATTTACCTTTAACTAAAAAATTGGGCCAGAGAGTTATTTTTAGACTATGATAAGTTCTTCAACTTTTTTCCGATTTTTGCTTTTTACATAAGGGATTTGATAACAAATCTCAAAGACAAACAAGTGCATGTCGAAACGTCTTTATCAGGATGATGTCAATCTACTCGACCTTTATGGCTTTGAGTTTTGTTTTAAAGGAACATTACATAATATCATGTACCTGAACACCTAATTGGTTCATGTCAATATTCAACGCTGTTTATTTTTTCCTTAGTTATCGACGAAGATCCGTGCATTTTGTCGGTAAAAGCAGACGGTTTGTTTCTGTATTGCTTGCTGTTGGACGGACAACTTCTCAAGGTGAACCTAAGTTACTAATTAAAGTTTATTTTAATGCTGTTTGTTTTTTGAAGCCAGGTATTGCTCTATGGTTTTCCCAGGTTTATAGCAAAACACGATGATTTTCACTAAAACTCTAGAACGAAATTTAACTAGCCGATATTTTTATATTTTTTGGATATTGAATTTGCGAAAAAAAAACAAGATTTTTTATTGGCATTCTTGGATTTACAAATATTCCTTTCTGTTATTCTAATCTTTATTAAAAGTTAATTAAAAGCGCATTTCCAGTGACATTGCTTTAATAACGAAAGTTAACAATCGCAGGTTTAACAGGCAGCTTACAAAGGAGCGTGTAAACCGGAATTATCTTAGTTACTCGACATAATTCACCCAATTTATTTTCACCACAGTTAGGAACTGGCTTCAACTCGACAGTTGAGGGCAGCGTGTACAAGCGAAGGTCGATATATGACCTTGAAGGCTGCTCCAAGCTCAGCTCAAACGACCCAAGCCAACTGTTTTACTTCAGTGTAAGTTCCATGAAAGTAAAATATCATTGTAATTAAAAAAATCTCACCACTCCTACGGCTGTTCAAGGCACTATTTTGTTTGAGCTGGTAAATCTATTTTGTTTAGGTTTTTTCTTAAACCCAAAGTAAATTTTGACCAGATAAATCTGGAAAAAATACCTTAACGAATTTTATCTATTTTGCCTGGTTGAGCATACTAATGACGTCATTTGATATGAGATTCTTTCGCGATGCTTTATGTCCATAATATTGAGTAGCGGTATAAAATGTCAAATATCAGACAACCCGTCAGTCCCTATCGCAGCTTTTATTTTTCTCTAAAGGATTAAATATTATTGGATAGTTTAAATTGTTGGATAGTGAAGGGCGGCTAAAATTGACAAGAAATAAACAAATAGTAAATTCTTAATTGTATATTAGAAAATTCTTAACTGTGTTGAACTACAAAAAAGATAAACTACAATCATATAATCCATGAAACCCAATTAATTTGCAAACACCAGTTATTCATATTTACCTTTCCTATAATACTGTTCAGTCCAAGCTCTTTCTGTTGACCAACCAACAATCGCTGTATTCGATCGACCGCGAGACCCTGAAGGAAAAACTTGTCTGTTCCCTTCCTAAACACAACGGGGTGTGGTTCGATGATCTGGATGGCCCGTGTTGTCTGCTCAAGTCAAAACAACAGGTTTGGTTACTTAGCAGTATTGGAATGTCGATGTTTTTTTGTTCAAGAATAATTCGCCTTTTGTATTCCTGTGAGAATGATTTTGATCAGTTCCAAACAGAACGTTTTGTCGCATATGATTCCTTATAATGTATACTTATTTTGGTTTCGATCTAAAATCTGATATTCGGACCCTTTAAACGAGTATATATTCTGTTTCTTTTTTTGTAACCTAGACTCAAAAATAATTATGCCTAACGAACCCTTCATTTTTTAACAGTGGTGCTAACCATTTTTGATACAGTACGCCTAGGTTTATTAAAACTATCAGAGAAAACTATGTTGTGCAATGCACTTTACTCATCCTTGCATTCAAAGAGTCACCTTTTAGTTAATTATATATATTTTTAAGTATATACAAATACAACCGACTTCTGTAAATTTTGTAATAGTGGTTTTGTGGCCATTTTTCTTGATTCCTAATTTCTAGCAACCGAAAAATTGTTCAACGTCAAACGTATGCGTATTTTTTATCTCTAATATTAATGTTACCTAGTCATATTTTAATTCAACCAGGACTCCTACAAGCTACTGCAATACAAATTGGACTCGAACAATATTTTGACGAAACAGACGTCGTTGAAAATCCAGCTTACCAGAAAACACCTTTTGTCGTTTGGAAGTAATCTAGGATACAATCCAATCAGCACTTCGTCGTCTAGTAAGTCGTTTATATGCGGTATATATATATTATTTGCTTTTAAAAAAAGGTGACCCTGTTGTAGAGTAACTGCAAAATACAACCAAAGCTGAAGTATGTCTACACCAAGCTCTATTTTTTAATTATTTATTTAACCTCTTCAGTTATTTGCTTTGCTATTTTTATTGGTGTCAGTTTGCTAATATTAAGTGTGTAACGTGATGAACCGGGTACATCTATTTGTAGAAACCTAAAGTTAGTAAAGGGTACAAAGTAATAGAATTAATTTCTCGTTTTGAATAGAGTTTTCCAGATATTTTGTGTGCCCACATTTCTGTTTTTATTTTAATCCTTAAAACCAGCGGTTCCCAAATACCAACATTTAGGAACGGTCACCGAAGACACTTTTTGCCACACGCGATAAAACTCTTATGTAACAACTTTTTCCCATTTGAACAACATAGATAGATTAAGAACATTTTTTATGTATTAACATCTTTGAAAACTGAAATAAACCAATACTTGAAGATTTGTTTAAGCTACTTTTATGAGTTTAAGGGAAGTCGATTTCCTATGGTATGACATAATTGAACAATAATTTTTTGTTTGTAGTGATAAAAAAGTATTATGGCGCAAAACGACTTTGGACCGTGACTTATAGTTATTTAAGGTAATCCGAAATGTTTTGAAACAGTTTGTCTATCTACAATCTAGATTCTAGAATAACTCTTTATTCATTTTCAACCGAAATTGAAAATGAATAAAGAGATATTCGAAGCGTGGTTTAAAATGCTACCTACTTGTGTAAGGGCTTTGAAATTCTTACTACAACCTCCAACCATTAAGCTCGAAACGTTGTGTCTAGAAATTGGAATATTTTACCCGATTGTCTATGACTGTAATCGAGTTTATGTGTAATACAAAAAATAATCCGGGTCGTGTAGATTTTTGATAACTGGAAGGGCATCGCGCCAATAAAAACGCTGGAAACCACTGCTTTAAACCACGTCTTTGTTTTGCGGCTGTTCAGACAAGGAAGATATCGTGCAAGTCGGTGTTGGTAAAGAATTCGCAATCTCTAGAAACTCGTCGGGCGCAGTGTTTTTCGCCGGGAAAGCCGAACAACTTGGACTTAACAAGGTTTGCATAAGTTTTTATTTTTAACCTGCACTTGTAACAAAATTCGATTTAGAGTTTTAAACAAGATTTTACGTACGGTATATGTGCTTCCGCAAACTTATTTTTTTCTGCAAATCTAAAAATCCCAAGGAAAAAAATCCTCCATGTAGGAAGCACTTATATTTTTTAACTTTAAAGTATTCAAAGATAAAATATTTTCAGCCAGCCATATTATTTTTTGTTCCGTTACTTGCAAAAAAACTATGTGTCAAAATTTGGGTTTGCAGCGATCAACGTTTGTGACATTTGAACACAGACTGTAGCTTTTAAAAGCTCAAAAACTATTGCAGGGTTTCCACAAAGTCTTGAATCTTAAAAAACTTTTAAATTTATTTGCGCATTAAAAAATCTGTAAAAACCTTATGATTTGTCAAAAGTATTTGGATTTATTTAATGTACAGCGTAATTTCATATTGTGTTGCCATGGCATTCATTCTGTGTTTTTTTAAATTAAAAAAAAACGTCGAGCGATTTAGTATTTTTGGTCTTTAAGAAGCACTAAATTGTCTTTGAAAAGTCTTGAACCTTTGATCTTTTTGCATAAAATTGTATGGCAACCCAGTATTATCGATTGGTAAACAATAAATAGCAATCGTTTAATAAAGTTATATACCGCATGCACCACTGCAGTCGTCAAAATCAAACGGCGAACCTCATTTCAGTAACGATTCAGAAGCACTGAAATAAAACAGCTAGCTGTATGTTCTTATCCAAAGCAAAGTATAATAATAATTCACTACTCAATTATTACTAATTTATCACCCTTACAGGGTCACAACAAGAAAGCCCTGACCCCAGAGCCCCTACCCGTGTCCGGCCCCACCAAGATCGCACATGTGGCTGTAGCCCCAGACGGGGACCACGCCATCCTGCTCTCCGACGCCGGGGTCACCTTCTTTGTGGGGACTTCCCGGAGGGGAGAAGACGGCGAGCCAGGTGGGTGACGTTTGTTTTGTAGTGTTGTTAAGTTTGGTGTTGTGACGTTTGGTGTTGTTACGTTTTGTGTGGTTACGCGTTGGGTTTTATTATTATGTTTCGTGATGTATTGTTACGTTTTGTTCTGTTGTGTTGTTACGCTTTGTGTTGTGTTGTTGCGTTTTGTGTTAGTACGTTTGGTGTTGTGTTGCTACGTTTGGTGTTGTGTTGATACGTTTGGTGTTGTGTTGCTACGTTTGGTGTTGTGTTGCTACGTTTGGTGTTGTGTTGCTACGTTTGGTGTTGTGTTGCTACGTTTGGTGTTGTGTTGTTACGTTTGGTGTTGTGTTGCTACGTTTGGTGTTGTGTTGTTATGTTTGGTGTTGTGTTGATACGTTTGGTGTTGTGTTGCTACGTTTGGTGTTGTGTTGCTACGTTTGGTGTTGTGTTGATACGTTTGGTGTTGTGTTGCTACGTTTGGAGTTGTGTTGCTACGTTTAGAGTTGTGTTGCTACGTTTAGAGTTGTGTTGCTACGTTTGCTGTTGTGTTGATACGTTTGGTGTTGTGTTGCTACGTTTGGTGTTGTGTTGCTACGTTTGGTGTTGTGTTGCTACGTTTGGTGTTGTGTTGCTACGTTTGGTGTTGTGTTGTTACGTTTGGTATTGTGTTGCTACGTTTGGTGTTGTGTTGTTATGTTTGGTGTTGTGTTGATACGTTTGGTGTTGTGTTGCTACGTTTGGTGTTGTGTTGCTACGTTTGGTGTTGTGTTGCTACGTTTGGTGTTGTGTTGCTACATTTGGTGTTGTGTTGCTACGTTTGGTGTTGTGTTGCTACGTTTGGTGTTGTGTTGCTACGTTTGGTGTTGTGTTTCTACTTTTGGTGTTGTGTTGTTACGTTTGGTGTTGTGTTGTTACGTTTGGTGTTGTGTTACTACGTTTGGTGTTGTGTTGTTACATTTTGTTTTGTGTTGTATTGTCTGGTTACGCTTTGTGTTGTGTTTTTACGTCTGGTGTTGTGTTGCTACGTTTGGTGTTGTGTTGATACGTTTGGTGTTGTGTTGCTACGTTTGGTGTTGTGTTGCTACGTTTGGTGTTGTGTTGCTACGTTTGGTGTTGTGTTGCTACATTTGGTGTTGTGTTGCTACGTTTGGTGTTGTGTTGCTACGTTTGGTGTTGTGTTGCTACGTTTGGTGTTGTGTTTCTACTTTTGGTGTTGTGTTGTTACGTTTGGTGTTGTGTTGTTACGTTTGGTGTTGTGTTACTACGTTTGGTGTTGTGTTGTTACATTTTGTTTTGTGTTGTATTGTCTGGTTACGCTTTGTGTTGTGTTTTTACGTCTGGTGTTGTGTTGCTATGTTTAGGGTTGTGTTGCTACGTTTGGTGTTGTGTTGCTACGTCTGTTATAGAATATAGAATAGAATATTTTTGTACAGCTGGCGTCTCAAGTGTTGTATTTTTAGAAAATCCAAAAAACACACGACATTCACCTTAAAAAACATTTTTTAATGGCAACAGTTTTTCCGTATTTCTGATTATTAGATTTTAAGTTTTTTAAACTCAATTTTTTATATTTTTTACCATACCGCCGAAATGTCAACATAATGACAGACTAACAAGTTATCCATAATTTTGCGAGTAGCCTACTTTTAGCAATATTAAAAAAAACATTTTTATTATTCTGCCAAAAGCCACCAAAGGTAATAAACTGTTCATTCTTTATTTCAGTGAAGAGCCGTCGCCAGGGCCAGCCGCACAAGAAGCCCAAAGTGATGAAGAGTATGTTGGGCAAACATGTGGTGAGCGCTTGTTGCAACGCATGGACCAGCGCACTCGTCACCAAAGAAGGAAAGCTATATTTGTTTGGAAAGGACTCGACCCAGGCCGACGGAGACACTGGTAAGATATTATTGAAATAAATAAATATGCAACTATCGGCTATATAATCGACTTGAGTATATTACAGTGTTGTAAACAAGTCATTTTTAACTGGCTTTAGTCCCATTCAAGTCATTTGTGAAATAACTTAAGTCCAAGTCAAGGCTTATTTAAAATCACCGATTTAAAAGTAAAACGTTAAACTATTAAAATTGGTAAACACTTTCGATTACGGGCACTACCTCTAATAAAAAATAACAAAAAGCCACATTTACCAATATAATCGTTTTATATGCGAACATTAAGCAAAATAACTCGATTTTACAGTAGAATGTTGAATGAAAACCCCTAATTTTAACCCAAGTTACTTGAATCTTCCAAGTCAAGTCATTTGACGATCAAGGCTATTCAAGTAGTTATTTACCGAAACGATTCAAGTCAAGACATTTTCTAACAGGGGTTCTTAAACTTTTTTTCACCGCGGACACCTAAGATTTTTTTTTGCTTTACATGGACCCCGGTAGGCAAGAAATGCTCCAAAATGACGTCACAATACAAAAAACTCTAAACTCTGTTTATTTCGGTCCGAAAAATGTGAAAGTTAAATGGAGTCTAACTATACATTCAGTGCAAAACTGTTTAATTTTTAATTAAAGTGTTTTCTTTAAAAAATTAATTACTTCTTAAGTACCGGTATACACTAGTTCTTGAATTAGGCCGTCATGGACCACCTAAAACTAGTTCACGGACCCCCAAGGGGTCCATGGACCCCAGTTTAAGAACCCCTGTTTCATAACATTAACTAAAGTGCTCTTGAATCAAGTCATTGACTTTACCAACTTTACCGATTTGAACTCCTTGACCCAGTTGCTTGATCAGTTATACATCTAACACCAGGTCTTATGTACGAGCATGATGCACCAGGCAACGGTGCTATGATCGTTTCTCGACCAACCTGTGATTTTTGTCCCTAATATCCGCCCCAGTGTTCTCTGTAATCTATTTTTATCCTTGTTGGAATCGTCTGATTTGCCACCGTGAGGGATAACTGATTTGTTTATTTTTTGCGCTTATAACCAAAAACAGTTCCTTATCTCTCAGCTGTATTGCGTGTTTTAGCCAAGATGTTTATCATCGTTTAAGGTATAGTGAGACGTCGAGAATTTAAACCCTTTTGGCGTGCCGTAAGTAACGAAAGGCTACGGAACACTTCTATAGAGTATATTATGTATTTTTAAGTTGCCCAGTGGTAAAAATGGTTCAAAAACTAGAAAATTCGGCCATTTTTCCAAACCAACCCAATTCGCATTTCTTTCAGGATTGGTGTCGCTGCTGAGCAACGTTCACGTAAGGGCAGTAGAGCTGGGAAAAGCCCACGTGGTGGCGCTGTCTGCTGACGGTCGCATCTGGACGGCCGGGGTCAACAACAAGGGTCAGTGCGGACGACAAGAGGGCACGACCTCGATCGCCCAACGAATCGCCGAAGTCAAACAGGAGAGAGACGGTAAGGGCTTGGATCTCAATTGTAGCATGGAGACTGGGATGCGAACATTTTTTGCATAATGTGCGGAAAAATGTGCAAAAAAGTGCGCACGTTTTACAATGCCGTCAAAAATGTACGCCCATTTTGAGATAGTCAGTGCGGGCACAACTGCTAACTCTGACTCTAACACGTACTCTTACAAAATGTGCGCACTTTTTTAAAGGAAGTTTAAAAGGTGCGAACTTTTTTTAAAGCCATTTTAAAATGTGTGCACAATGCACATTCTGAAAAAAGTGCGCACATTTTTAAAGACATGTTAAAATACGTGCTCATTTTTGTAAGCGCTTAGATCTGAATTGTTGGCGTATTAAACTGGACTAAGGAGCCGGAGTTTAAAGTTCCTGGGCCAAGCAGGGCCACAGCAATTTTATTATGTAACTACCAACAAAGTGAACAAATTTAAAGAAAGTTCAATTTGTTCCGATTTTATTTGAATAACATATTAGGAACAACACACAGATATGTATTTTCTTAACTTTATATTGAACATCCTAAAATCATATTGCCGCTGTAAATAATAATCATTCAAAGGGTACACTTTAGGGAGACGAAATAAAGGATCGAAAATTAAACTTTATGCAGTTTTGGTTTATTTACACTACAGTTATAAGTGAGAATAAACAGGAATACTTAAGTTAATTGGCGGACCTCAATTCATCAAAAGGAGCTCAATAATTAAGAAGTGTTCAAACTTTCGTTTGCTTTGTTATCTCCATTTGCAAATAACATTCACCGATTTGCCTGCGACAATGTGCAGCAAGCTTCTCTACTATTTCATCAGGATTCGACGTCGAATGAGGTTCGATTACTTGTTCAAAGCATTTCACTGCATTTTCAAATTTGTTAAGTTGTTGATACGAACAACCGACTAAAAAAGGCAAATAATTTGGTTCGTTCAATGGATGCTGTTTTATATATTCTTGACCTTGTTCGAAATAATCAACAACCAGCTTATGTTTGTTTAGTTGAAAGCTACAACAAATTATTTCATTAAAACATTTTCTAATCAAAACATCCCCCTCTACAGTTTTAGGAAAACTCCAATACATTCGTAGAGCGGTTTCCAGTGTGTTATAAGCTTCCTCGTATCGATTAAGTTGATTGAGACAAATTCCAGCGTGCAATTGTGCATTTGCAACTAACCGTAAAAAAGGATATCCCTGCTGCCCATCACATGTGGAGATGGCTTTATTTAACTGATCTAACGCTAATTTGTAGTTATTGTTTTCACAATTATGTGTTCCAATACAGAAGTACATTTCGGCTCTAACGTGAACTTTTCTTTGCTGAAATTGTTTACTTGAGGGGTAGAGCTCATAAGCTTCCTTGTACAAATCACTTGCTCGTAGAAGGTTTTTCTTTTTTACGTAAATTTTGCCCTGGGACACTTTGCATTCAGCAGGGAAATGATATTTGTTGTTTGGAACATAATGCTTACTTGTAGAAATATTTTCTGCCATTTTAATTGCCTTTTCAGCTTCTTCGTAGTTGTTTATAAAGATGTAAGTTTGACCAAGTTCCAACAACACAATTGCTGTGTCGTGATCTGAAGTTTCATCGAAGGCCTTTTCACGACATTTGAGTAGATATTTCTCAAAGTATTCAATGCTTTCTTTGTTTTTACCAATTCCACGGTAATACCGAGCAATATATAGTTGTGCATTTTCCGAAACATTGTCATTTAGAACAAGCTTAACCATATTGCCAGCCTCGTCAAACATTCCCTCGTCAACATAACAATTGAACAAATTCGATTGAATTCTTGAGTTGTCAACAAAATATGAGCTTCTTAATTGCAAAGCTTTTTTGTAGCAAGTAATCGCATCCAAGTTAATCCCAAGTTCATCGTAACAAAGTCCCATCTCATAAAACGTTGCAGCCCGCAATGGATCGTTGTCTCCTAAAAAATCCAACGTACTCTGAAAGCATTTTAAAGCGGTTTTATGATGATTAATTTTGTAGTGACAAAAACCTTCATTAAAGCAACGGACTGCTTTTGTTTCTTTTAACTGAAATATATTTTTGCTTCTGCAGTTTTTAATGACGTTAATTGCTTCGTTATACAAACGTAAACAGAAAATCGAAGATACAACACGAAGCCAAGTTAATTCTTTTGCTTCAGATTCCTTGATAGTGAATATTTGTAAATTTTAAGTAAAAGAGAAAAATTCAACAATTTTGGATTTTTCAAATACTTCAAGTAACAAATCATGAAAAGGATCGAATCTTGCGTCAAGATAATCGCACTGGCCGGAGTATTTCGAGTAAACCCGCAACCTAACTTCACAGGCGAAAGCAAGTGCAAACATAAAATCATCCGATTGTTGCTGTGATATTTTGCTTGGAGTCAATTCCCGCAAAATATCGAAAGAAGACGATGATTTGCAATTAAACCGTCTACCAAGTGCTGCTATAAACAAAGTGACGCTTCGAAATACAACGCTTTTGATGTTTACTGGGTTTTCATTATGCATCAAATCTAAGCATTTATAGATTCTAAACTTGTCAGTATCTTCTATAAGTTGATTTTTAAGATTTTCATCAAAACGAGGTTGTTGTAAGATGTCAAAGGTTTTTAGCTTCATTTGATCATAAATTGCATCATCGCCACAAACAAAGCATATTTTGGTTAAAATATCGCCCAAGTGGTAACCGTTTTTAAGATCAATGTTCCATCCAAGATATTCAAGCATTTCAGAAACAGGTTTAATCAGCTCGGTATCCCAGGGTTTGTTCAGTGTAGCTGACCTACCAAGTGGGAACTTGCAAGCAAAAGTAACCATTCCATCAAACGAAATGCCACGGGGTGTGTGCGCATCAAAAAACCAGCTCTTACCATTATTTTCCTTAGGCTCATTAATGTAGGGCAGCGAAACGTGGGGTATTATGGTTTCACCAAAATTTACAACCACAACTTGAAACATCACAGATACCCAGCGGAAATATTCAAGTATTGCTTCGTAATCTGAACGATTTTGAACACCTTCTTCCAACAAATAGATGTGCTCGAAATCTGAATAAGGAGTGATTTCATTTCTAGCAAGTGATCCCATTCCAACCAAAGCATATTTACAAGGAGCTGGACCTGTAGCTTCCACACAAAACTCCATTATATCTGCCATGAGCCATTTGTATTTTTCTGTAATTATTTTTTGTAAACTTTCTATCAGACAAGCTCTACGTTGATCGGTTTCTGCAAGTGAAATTGCTTTTAACGCGCTTTTCTTAATTGTACGCCTAAAGTCTTTTACTTTAGTGACAGATACTTTAACCAGATGCTTTAAACTGTCCACACTGGTGTCATGGCTGCCAGCAAGTTGAAGAACACGCGAACAAAGCTCATCGAGATCTTTCTTAACCTCAGCAACGTTGTCAGGTTTCCTCACAATAGTTGCATTTAACAACACAGCGCTGCGAATGAGAGATATTTTCTTGTCTCTACCCTCGGGTAATTCATCAGCTATTTCGTGATATGCCCGGCCGAGTTGATGGATAATTTTGGCGGATTGTTTTACGTCACGTTCCTTTCCGTTTGCGTAATATAATGAATTTAATTCCTTTGCAAGTTGAAAGGTTTTAACTTTGTGAATGCTAGCTTTAATATCAGAGCACTCTTGCATTGTATTATCTGATTGTAAACAATATGTAAAAGATTAATTGCTGTAATAAAACACAAAACAAAAATCAATTGTGTTATCTGCACTTTTGTTTCATAAATAACCTTTAACACGACGTCTGAACTACAACTAAGTACTACTGACTGCAGTTTAACCTACACAAGCCTTTTTACATGCGGGTTGGCGCGCATGAAAAAAGAGAAAGGCGATTTCGCTAAGGGCTTAGGTTCACGTGGACTAAACCCGCATACGAGCGGGTTACAGATGTGCACTGTTTAAGTGTGCTGCAGTTGTTTACACAATAATATTGCTAAATTCTAAAAGTTGTTTATATGTTAGTATTGTTACCATTATTATTAAATATAAACTAGCATTTGTTCTGTTGTGCAATTACCTGATTAGGGTTGCGTTTTTAATATTGTATTTTAAAAAGGGGAGAGTGACAGAAAACTAATGTTATCAATTATAAAGATGTCTCACCAAAGAAGAACTATGAGAATAGTTCCTTTACTCATCTTGCCAATCTTTGAAAATTATAAGGTTTCTTTGGGTCCTGCCATTAACGTAGCACATTCTTTTCATGAACTAACTCCCAAAAGTATATAAATTTCTTCATTGGGCCAATACACTCACAAAATATATTTTGTGTATAATGAACATGCTTACAAAATCTGTACCTTATCTTTGTGACTTGGTGGCCGCAGTATTCTTAACTAACCAAAACTAAATATCAATTTGGATCGATTTTTTATATTACAGTTAACTTATCTTGTGCTTGCCCGCATGGCATGCGCATACCCGACTGTGGTGCAACAAAAATAAACTGTGGCGCTTTATGTGCGTTGCCAATAAAACGACCGTTTTACAATCTATCCTTCAATTTAACTGTTTGTCGAAAGCTAACATCAAAGGAATTACTTTCCCCGCCCTTTCATTATTCATTTAAACGCTACATTTTAACTTACACACGGTTTGTTTTGTCGTGCAGTGTCAATGAACGAGGACAAGTCGATGGACGACCTTCCGGCCGTCGCGGTCGGCGGCGCCGTCGGTGGCGTTGCCGGCGTCAGTGGCGTCGGGGACGACGTGAGCGGCACGAACGCCCCGGTGGCTTTTATCTGCTCCCCGGACAAGCATAAGTGGCGCAAGGACATGTGCATGGTGTGCGCTGTTTGCTGCGAATGCACCGGATACGGGCATGGGTGTGTCAACTCTTCGCTGCAGGGAAGATACCCGGGAACGTGAGTGCTAGTGGAGATTTTTTGGTTCAAGGCATACTTGGACTACTTTTTAAAATTAGATTAGAATTAAAATTAGAGCATTTTAGTTTTTCCAAATTGGATTAGAATTAGAATTAGATCGTTTTGAGTTTTCTCGAATTAGAGTAGAATTAGAATTACCGAATTCCTAAAAAATTAAAATTCAACTAGAATTTGAACTAGAATTACATTTTATTATTCATAGTCAGTTTTATTAAATCGCAAAAAACATGAAATGGTAATTATGTGGGTGCTAAAATTTTGGCCTTTTCTATGCTCCTTTTTTTAGAAGATTTTACCGCTTCCTATTTTCGTTTTACATGATCGCACAACCTTTATCTTCCTTTATAATCCTCTCCATCTTATTCTGTTGTTGCTCCCCAGACCGTGCGGATGCGGCGCTGGTTGTTCCGGATGCTCCGAGTGCGGATGTTGTAAGACTTGCGCCGGAGAAGCGGACGCGGGTCAGGCCGACAAAAAGAAAGGTATTTTGTAAAAATGAAACCTGAACACTCATGTGTGTTTACAACTGAAATCTAGCCCTTCTGAAGCTGCTTTTTGACCAAAGATTACGGCTTACATATCATCAGTATAGCGATGATATGGTACTGTGAATCCCCTTCAATTGAATTGCTTGTACTAACAGATTGAGCAAGCATTGGCGTATGGTTGTTTCTCGACTAGCTCCTCTCTGAGCGTGCATAGCTCAGTTGGTAGAGCGACGGTCCCGGCTTGACCGGAGGTCGTGAGTTCGAACCTCACTGCAGGCTAGTTGTTTTTCTAGTCTGTCCGGCTTGCATCATTGATCGAGAGATTCGGTGAAGAGTCTGCAATGGCTTTCGGTGTACTAATATTTTGTAAAAAGAAATAATAATAATAAAAATTTAAAAGAAATAATTTTTTGCTTGCAGTTGTATTTTGCGAGGGTTTTTTGCTTTTAAAAAAAAAAAATTCGCCTCTAAAATTTATTCTAAATTTAGATAAACTAGCCTTTACTTTTTTGACACAATTGTTTGTTTTTTTAACTGGTACTTCCGCCATAAAAAAACAGCATAGTGCTTCTATATTTTGTTCAAATGGCAAGTGATTTGTAGTGAGTAGCGTTTTGGTCCTCTGTCGTGTTTTCTAACGTATAGTAGTTTCTTTGTTTTATTCTTGTTGGGAACAACAAATCGTTTCTCCTATGCACAGGTTTGCGAATGTTTTTTGCAAAAAATTCAATTGCAAAACGCGTTCTTAAACCACAAATAATGCCCTTCGACCAAAAATGTTCAACTATAACTGACCGATATAAGATGTCATATTCGTATCAGAATAGCTACATATCTTTCCATAATTACACTTTAAAACGTAAAAACACCATAAGGTTTTTGTTTTTATACGCAGAGAAGTGCGATTCCAAGATAAAAGGCTACTCCTATTAGGGCAGGATGACATTGAACTCCATAACAAACACATATCCTAATCATGAAATAAGCTATTGTTGCCAGGCATAATATATAACGGAGTGTTGCTCTTCCAGCAGTATATATAATAGATCGACGTTTCGACGTGCTATACAGAACGTCTTCATCAGGATACTGACGTTACATGTAAAACAGATGCTGATGAAGACGTTCTGTATAGCACGTCGAAACGTCGATCTATTATAATATATTCTGCTGGAAGAGCAACACTCCGTTATACATATCCTAATCGCCTATCCCAGACACTGGCACATAATCTGGGGTTTAGAAACAGCAACAATATACCTATATTTTTCTTCGTTCAAACGCAGAGAAGTGCGCTTACAAGAAGGAGGCTATATGACGTATTAACACACAGATCCTAATCTCCTATCCCAGATACTTGCACACAATCTGGGGTTTGGAAGCAGCAACTATGTTTTCTTCTTTTAATACGCAGAAAAGTACGATTACAAGATGGAGGCCGGTGGTCCTTCTGCTGCTGACCACTCTTCACCCTTCCTTCGCAAACTCGCCGTCTTTTATCACCAGAAGCGTAAACCCAAAGCGGGAAATTCGGCAAAGGACGCTCGCAAGGAGAAAAGTAACATTTTTTCTCACATCTTTGTATTGTATTTATTGTGCCGCTCGTAATCAGTGTTACTCTCCTCCCAAAGCGGCCTGGATATTCGTTGAAATGATTAACTAATTATGAATTGCTTTGATCAAGCAATTTGTTTTGACAAAATTGGGTTTTAAATCCTAATCTTTGCACATAAAACAATTTGCTTGCTATATGTTGCGTTATGTTAATTTTTAGTTGACTTAAAGAAGAAAAAAATTTTTTAGGGGGAGGACAATTTATTTTTTCAAAATTTTTAGCCCAAATCTGAATTTTCAAATTGACGTAGCACGGTCAATACTGAACCAAACGTGCTCAGATTTGGTTTGTGGGGTTTTTAGACGCAACCTAACAATTCCAGGGGGTCCCCACTGAAATTTGACAAAAAAGTGTTTTTTTGAACAACCCTAATGACTGTATATGGAAAAAACACTGCATGAAATAGTCCAAGTCACCCCCATTAGTAGCGCATCACTTTGTATTGTACCCAACACAATGTCTTCTTAAATTTCAATCTTACTCGTTTTAATTTATTTCAGGCTTAGCGGTTCAAAACAACCCGGAGATTCTCAAGGAAGCGAACAAAATGGCGTTGCTGCCGCTTCAGCAGATTCACCTCGATAAAGGATGCGTCGCCACGCAAGTAAGCCAGGCTTTATATGTTGCACTGAAACCGCTGTTAGTCCAAAACAACTGTCCTAAAAACCAGCGATGTAGGATCGAACAATAAAAAAGTGATACCCGTAGGTTTAAGATTTCCTGCAGTTTATTACTGATTAGCGCAAACATTTTTATTTATTCGAGTCATAATGTTGACCTATAAGTCCTAAGTAGGCTTGTAATTTACAGTAGGGATAATGCTGGTACTTGAATCGAGCCACATCCGTGCAAAAGTGGTAAGACCAAGAAAAAGCTAAAAATTCTTGAGTCAATCCACCTTTACAGCAGTGATGTTTTGTGCAGATAAGTTGCGGTGCACACCACAGCATTGTGCTTATGGAGGACGGCAGCGTTTACGGGTTCGGGCAAAACACACACGGACAACTCGGGCTCAACGACAAAGTAAACAGGTGATATTCTTCGTATTGTGATATATGTGGAAAACGCTCAATTAGATCGCAAAATCGCTGAATTCTATTTGATATTCGTTGAATAAATACCAAAGCCCTTACTGAAGTAGAAAGCATTTTGCGAACGTTTCGCATGTTTATATTCCTACCACGTTAAGTGAAAAATACTGCCTAATTTGAGTTTAAAAATCTTTATAACTAAAATCGTTTTTGAATGTCTTTGAATTAATGAGCTTATTAAAAAGTCGTGGAAAAAATCTATGATATTTCAATACTCTTTGATTTAGTTTGAAGTTGATTTACAAAAATTCCCTTTATAAATTGCTATCGGATCGGCGACGATATCACCCTAGTATCGGACGAGTACCAACACTACCACTTGGCATCGGGTATCGGCTCCGATCCGATATTATCAAACATAGTCCATTCATTGTTTTCCGAAAATAATTTGGTACCGGGTCGACCCATACAACCCTAGTATCGGACGAGTAGCGATACCACCCTAGTATCGGACGAGTAGCGATACCACCCTAGTATCGGACGAGTAGCGATACCACCCTAGTATCGGACGAGTAGCGATACCACCCTAGTATCGGACGAGTAGCGATACCACCCTAGTATCGGACGAGTAGCGATACCACCCTAGTATCGGACGAGTAGCGATACCACCCTAGTATCGGACGAGTAGCGATACCACCCTAGTATCGGACGAGTAGCGATACCACCCTAGTATCGGACGAGTAGCGATACCACCCTAGTATCGGACGAGTAGCGATACCACCCTAGTATCGGACGAGTATCGATACCACGCTAGTATCGGACGAGTATCGATACCACGCTAGTATCGGACGAGTATCGATACCACCCTAGTATCGGGCGAGACGCTAGTATCGGACGAGTAGCGATACCACCCTAGTATCGGGCGAGTACCGATACCACGCTAGTATCGGACGAGTATCGATACCACCCTAGTATCGGACGAGTACCGATACCACGCTAGTATCGGACGAGTATCGATACCACCCTAGTATCGGACGAGTACCGATACCACGCTAGTATCGGACGAGTATCGATACCACCCTAGTATCGGACGAGTACCGATACCACGCTAGTATCGGACGAGTATCGATACCACCCTAGTATCGGACGAGTACCGATACCACGCTAGTATCGGACGAGTATCGATACTACCGCTTGACATCGGGTATCGGTTACGATACGATACTATCGGACATCCATCGCTTAAACCGCTTCTTTACTTCATTTCCTCCAGGGACATCGCCACCAAGATCTCGCTCCTGGATGTTGTGAAGCAGGTTGCCACCGGAAGTCATCACTCACTCTTCCTCACAGAAGACGGGATCGTCTACGGATGCGGAAGCAATGACGTAAGCAGTTAATTACGTCACATTCGCCTCTTTTCTTGTTTTAACCTGGTTTTGTAGTTTTGAACTAATATTATGGCCGGTATTACGGTAAGGCTAAAAGTTGGTTTTAAATAATTATGAACCTTTTAAAACAGAGTTCTTAAACTTTTTTCATGCAACGCCTTAGGAGTTATTTATTTGTTTGTTTTAGAATATTATAATTAGTTACTTCCTTTTTTCGTATAAATTACTTACAATTGACTGTATCAGAGGATTGTATAATATATTTGTATCCTAGTGTCGCAATTAAGTTAAGATACAAAACCGAATTATTGTTAGACGTTCTTGAAATTTAAAGAACGACGTTCCAGGGCGCCGCGGCGCATGGTTTGAGAAGATTCTTTTGAGAAAAAATTGCGTCTTAGCTATACTGAAAAATTAGTTTCCGATTTTAAACGATTGCCGATGGAAAGCTAACGATATGTGAAACACACGAACCATTTTAATAATGGTTTTTCGCAAAATTTAAAGTCTGAACCACTACTGACAGGCAAAAATTAAGAATTAGTTAACAAATAACCTATTGAAATAATAGTTACTAATAAACTTTAATCATCTGTTAAGCAGTTATCGAGCAACCGGCTTAGATTTTAATTATCGAGTTTCAGTAATAAAATGAAAGTAACTTTCCCTTTTTTTTCATTTGAAATCTAATTCTGTGCACTGAGACCTCAGGTTTTGTTTTTTAGTGAAAAGTTTAAAAACTCACCAGTTTGCACGTTTAAGCACACAAAAGGTTGAATTATGTGCATAGGGACATTTGTAAATGTTTTAAACAAACCATATCATTTAATGAAATATCTATAAACATACGACTACGTTTAGACCAGTGGTTCCCAAACTTTTTTGGCTCGCGGCAAACTAAAAATATCTTAAGTATTTCGCGGCACACTTTTAACAGAACAACAATAAAGTCATTTTACAATCGCCCTTAACACACGACAAATGGTATGTAAACGTCTCAATAATATTAACTTGTAACGGGTCGAGCGTATTTAAGTTTAAAATGCCTTCCTGTATGCCTATTGGTAATACAAACAACTTATTTTCAAAAATTACAAAAAGTTTCGCCACACTTAAAAAAAAGTCGTTTTTTGTTTAAATAACGGCTTACATATGATAGTGCACTGGTTAGTCTGTTAAAAATATTCCGGTGTACCATATATTTTAATCGTTTTTTTTTTCGCCTCTTCCAGGAGAACCAGCTCGGCCCCGATCTTCCAAACGCCGACTTTCCCGACATTTTGTGTCCAGTCCGGATCCTCAAGCTGCAACAATGCATCGAGGGGACTTCCCCGCGAGCGTCATGGATCAGCGCTTCGCACACGACCACCTTCGTCGAATACGAGGAGGTGAAATCAACTTCAATTTTCTTTAACTTGTGACCGATTTCGTAAACGAAGACTTAACGTTGTTGCCTAACCAGGAAACTTCAGTCTGTTTCATAGCAATGTGTTGCAAACCTACCAGAAATGATACACAATTTCCTTGAAATTATACATGTAATTATTCTGTATTCGTATCATCCAAGTAACTCCATTTGTTCTCTTATCAACTGTATTTTCCCTCAGGTTCTGCTTAGCTTCGCCCAGCTACAAACAGCCCAGATGTTCTCCGACAGTTCGTGCTTGGGAATCAGCTACCGAGCTGCCGAGTGCAATTCAGCTGTAGAGAAGGTATTGGTCTTTTTAGGTTCGACCGATATAACTTTTTGCACCAATACCTATAACCGATTTTTATATGTTTTCTGTTGTTTTAATACCTGTGAGATGCGGTTATAACTTTTATTAATTAAATAATAAACATTAATGCTAATCAAACACACGACTCATTTTTTTCGTAATAGCTTTGCCTAATATTTAAAACAGGTTCCTCTGGCAATATATATTATTTTCTACCAACGTTTCGGCTTACTATCCGGCAAGCCTTCGTCAGGGACTGACACACAAAGCCAACAAGACACAAAGTAAAATCACAATAAGAAAAAAGGGGATAAAAATGTGCGAGACGCGTTCAAAATTCACAGCGATAAAACAACGTTCAAAATATAAAGCGATAAGACAACGCGCAATTTAGAGGTTATCTTTTAGCACCTGTCGGTACGGCGCTGGAAACAAAACGTCCGTTTTGATATTCATCGTATCCGGCGTTCGGTGTATCTGCCAGGATTCGCGAAACAGCCGTTTTCGGTAGTCGCTCTCTCTTTGCCTAATGTTGAACAATAAACATGGAAAACCATTTTTGAATGTGAAAGTTAATGATTTTTCCTGGCGATATTTTATTTTGTAGAGCGACGTCGACCGATAATATTAATGTGAAAGTTAATTAAAAATCGATTAAAATAGCGACATACAAAATCTACGTTTTCCTAATTGTTAAAGCACGATTTACCAAAAATTAATTCTTGCTTTCGGGATGTCCGACACCACCCTAGTATCGGCGGACAAGTACCAATAGTCCGATACTACAACTTAGTATCGCGTATTCCGTTTCTATCACTAAATATTAACTTGTGATTGTAAACGGTAGAACATTTCGAGCCCTGCTTGTTTGAATGACGATCATTTCTTACCCTTCCATTTACGCCGTGTTTTGTGCTTCCCAGGAATACAACCTGCTTTTGATTGACAAGCAGTCGGGCGCCTGCCGCTTGATGGACACAGAGAGCCGCATCAAGCCGTGTGAAAATGACCTTATGTGCGTCGACCACTGCCACAGCCTGCTATGGATGTAAGTTTTTAAAGCAAGAAAACTGGTTTACCTGTGAAATTAAAGAGAATCGGAAAACCTTGTGTTGTTGTCTTGTTTTATGGAAATCTATTCTGCCTAAAGACGCCATGCATAAATGTCGTCTTTCGCGATGTGAACAAACCGAAAGCCTGAAGCGTCACGTAGGTTTTATGTGGCTAATGCGTCGCGTACGAGTTCGTTCGAGAACAACAAGTGTTTTTAGCATGAATAGTTTTATGACGTCGTCTCTTCATGACGTAACTGTGTGACATCATCCCTAACATTTCCATGCCCCTTCCAATCAAAATCCTGAATCCTTTTTGCAATAAGTCCCTGTTCAAGATCTCCATCTCTTATTTTTTTCAACGGCGATTTAAATTCAATGGCATCTGGAATATATATAGTAGGGTGTATCAATTTTGCCATTTTTCAACGGTTTGTTAAACTTGAATTTACGGCATCTAGTAGCACACGACTTAAATATCTTCCTTGATACAAACCAATAGAGTTTAAAGCTATATAAATTGTTTACAGTGTAAACTCTTCCGATTTGACGGCGACTTCCTATCAACTTTCCGGTCTTTCCATGAGTGATCCACGCAAACAACTTTCCCACTGTTCACCCGAGGTGAGCAGTTGTTTTTGCACTATCGTGCATTCCGTTAATATTTCACTCCACATGCTTAGTGTAGCTTTCAGTGTTAACCTTGCGTATTTCTTCGTAAGTGGTATGCAACTAATTTAATTACTATATTCGCACATGGCGCCTCGAAATGTAGTTGTGAATTTATAAAATTTACTAGAGTAAGCCATTTTGCTTTTACTAATTTCCAGCACCTAATAAAGACTTCGGTATAAGATCTGACGCACTAGTTTTCATTAAAAAATTCAAAGTCAAGAATTATATCGACCAAAGATTGTTGGAAATTCTTCAAACATGAATATTATGCGTCGGCCAATTTTACAATATGGCCGACGTTGATGTTCTTCTTATTTTGATCTTATGACTAAAGTCATATTGGTGATTATCAAATTCCATTTGTCAAGTTGTGGTCGCTATTAAATCTTAAGGCCTATAGGCGCTACATCTGTATGGCTGCACAAAAATTACGAAAAATTTGCGCTCAAAGCAAAAAACGCAGTGCGTTTATCCTGGGCTTTATTAGACGTTAAAACGACTATTAGGCATTATTTGTATTTCGGTATTATTCCGACTTGATGTTGTTCTTATCTCAATCTTACGCCTGGAGTCCTTATTTTCACAGCTGGCCATATCGCTACAACCAGGGGCTATAACAACCCGGACCCAGGCCGCCCTAAACCTCCTGGCCTGCGTCGACACCCTGGTCACCCTCTGCCCCAACGGGCTCCGCTCCGGCGCCGAAGAGGACCCTGGTGCCGCTGAAGGGCCCCTGGCCAGCAAGAAGAAGGCCAAGGAAGCCCACACGGCCGATGAGTATACGATCGTGAATCGATTTAAAAGTAAAAAAGCTACAAAAAAAATTTCTATTTTTTTTATTTTTTATTGTTATATTTTTTGTACAACGTAAGTACACCAACCACGATAAGCCAGCATTTTTTTAATAATTATTTCAAAATAAAGCGAGGTTTCGTTTTAAACGCCGACGTATAGGACACCGTTATTGACACAAACTTTTAATCATATTATTAGCAATCCTTTTGTCACTTAATTGCGTTTTTTTATAATCTATTACAAGATTGTGGCTCACGAGACCTCTATAGAGCAGTGGTTCTCAACCCACCCTTTTATGCGTACGGCACCCCGACTGGAATTTTTGTTGAGTATTTTATTGAAATATAAATGGAACTGGAACAACACAATCAACTTGAAACGTGTAGGAAAATGTCATTTGTTACAATGGTTTCTATTCGTACACAAATAGTTGTATCAAGAAGCTTCCCTATTGAGCAAAATCATATTCTTAAAAATCCTCAAATACTTGTATACTTATTATCGACACCCTTGATCATTAAAAATGGCACACCAGGGCTTATCGGCACCTCGGTTGAGAACAACTGCTATAGAGTGATGCGCTTCTACTCCAATATAATTATTCTACCGTTCAGGATAAATCGTCCTTTTATTTTTCTATGTCAAAGGTAACGGTTGTGTCTAAATTTACTTTTTTTGTTTTTTTTACGTCAAAACTCACGGCTGTGCTGCGGAAAAACAGTACACTAATTCAAGCTGTTACACGCTCTTCTATACTTATAAAATATTTAATACATATTTACAAAAAAAAAATATTCAACCGCACAGGATAATTAGCATTTTTTTTTTCAATGTCAAAGGTTACAGCTGTGTCTGCGGTTAACGTTAAACAAATAAAAAAATTTATGTCTTTTACCAAAATTCGTTCAGGATAAGTTTTTTTTTTTTTTATTTATTTATTTTTTTTTTTTCCTTTTTCTTTTTCAATGTCAAAGGTCACGGCGGCGGCTGGGGTTACTCTGTTCACTCAACCGAAGCGATCCGCTTCATGTGCGATGCTGACGTACTACTGGGGGGTGTTGGGGTGTTCGGGGGTCGGGGTGAATACTCGGTGGTGGTGGGGGTCTTTGAAGAGGTGGGTGAATCGGATGTCCAGGGTGAGGGAGAACTTCTGGCCGAAACTGAGCGGACCCCCTACGAATGTGGGTTCCGGTAAGTATTTTTTTTTAAGTTATTGATGACGTCATTGAAATATAAACCATTTTAAAAAGAGTAGGTCAGTTTAGTATTTCGCATCTTCTTCTCATTAATTAAACGGAGCAGTCGCCATTAAATGAATCGCGTAGCTTTAAGGAAAGGAAAAATCGTCACGCCACATACACTAACTTTTAAAATTTAGTACAATAAATGTGAGCCATCAGTCACGTGGCCCACAACTACATGATAAAACTAAACTATTAAAAATTAGCTCGCGGCCCACTAAAAGTGGCTCTGCCCTCCACAGTTTGCCGACCACTAGGTTAAACAAACTGAAAGAATCCATCATGCTGTATTGTCTTCATCACTATTGCACATTAGGTTGTAACATGTTAAACTACTAGCCTCGTGTTGTCTCTCATAATGTGAAAAATAAATGTGACAATCGAAAAATAACAAAAAATTAGTGCGAATAGCGTAAGATTTTTGTCAAAGGCATAAATAATTGTAAAATGTGTTTGTGACCCACGGGTCGGCCGTTTGCCATGTTGATCGCTTTGGGAGATTCGTGTGGCTTCGTTCATCAGTTGTAAACTTCCTTGTAATTTCATCACAGAGAGAAGTTCCACGCCTTGTTCGACCAACCGATCCCCATAACAGCCGGCCACTGGTACACTGCCACTGCTAAGATCTCGGGACCTTCAAGCGATTGCGGATCACACGGAGAGCAGAGCGTTACAACGGCAGACAAGTGAGTTGTATGTAGCTTTGCAGGTGCAATTTGTGCGTCATAGGAAACTTGTCTGTAACTTTTGCTTTTGGCTAACCGAAATGTTAGGGATAGACCTGTACATCGATTTGCTAGTTATATCGACTGATATTCAACTGATACTAGATGTTCAACTAATGCCGAGATATTGGTAATGGTATTTTTTTTTTAATTTGATTAGAATTAGCACTAGATGATTTAAGTTTCATCAAATTAGATTCAATTTACCGAAATCTTGAAAACCCGAATTTAAATTAGATTTCGAACTAGAATAACATATTCACAATCGATTTAATTTAAATCTCATTTTTTTCTAATAAGAATGTGAATGGTAAATATTTTTTGCTAACTTTTTGCATAGCCTATGCTTAACAGAATTTGCAAAAATTACCTACAAGTCTCAAGTTTCTATTCTGGTTTCATGAACTCAGTAATCCTAATGAGTTTTATACAAAAACAAAAGATCTAATTTTTAGTTTAATCTAATTTGTAAAAACTGAAATATCCAATTTTAATTTTAATCTTAATTTAAAAAAAAGTCAAGTTGTATAAGTCTGCTCTCACGACACACATACAGTAGTTTAAGAATTACTGATCTAACACCTTTTTTTCTTTTTTTTTTCGCGTCCAGCATAAAGTTCACCTTCCGTCGCTCGAAGCGTTCCAACAACGGAACCGACGTTTCGGCCGGTCAGATCCCCGAGCTGCTTTACACCCTCCCCGTAGCGGCCCCAGCCCCCGAGAGCCCCACCCAGGTGCAGCTCACCCACGTCACCCACGTGCAGCGGACCAGCAAGGAATTCTACATGGACTTTAACGAGGTGTTATAGTTATGCCTGACTGCATTCCATAATTTGTGGCCGCAAAAGATTAACGCCAAGATTTTTTTCGGCTGAATTCCTACGCCAAAATAGGGCGATATATATGCCAAATAAGACAATTTTTTTTTTGATGAATGCACTAGGTTAGCGATGTTCCACGCCAAATGACGTCACTGGCGTGATTTAGGGCAAGCATTCCACGCCAAAGACATTTGGCGGCAAGGCACTAGGATGCAATCGGCTAGTTGTGTGGGTATAGTAAAATGTTTAAAAAGTTTATGGTAAAATTTACTTAACGAAACGAATCGATAGAGTTGTGAAAAAAAATCAAAAGTCATAATTTTTACCGTAAGCCTTAAACAGACTTAGATACAAGCAAGACAGCATTGTTGTAAACAAGTCATTTAAAAAGACGTAAGTACCAGTCAAGTCATTTGTGAAATAACTTATAACTTAAGTCTAGGGTACACTATGTACGGATCTGTGACGTAGCTTGATAATAAATTCCAAAGCCAAAAAATGTCGAGTAGATCGACATCATCTTGATAAATACGTTTCGATACGAGCTTGTATCATCTCAAGGTATTGTCATTATCAAACTTATGTCTTACTTAAGTCTTTTCTCAAAATAGCAAGTCCCAGTCAAGTGATTATTAGAACAAGTCAAGTCACAGGTAAAATTACTCATATAAACATAAAACGAAGATAAACTAACAAAATTGGTAACTCGATCGATTCATAATGAGCAATACCTCAACTAAAAATAACTAAAAAAATAAAATATCAAGCAAATTGTTTTACATGCATAAATTGAGACAAATAGCTAAATTTTATATTAAAATATTTATTAAGGCATAGGACGACTCAATTTAGTCAGCAAATGACATACTTAAGATCTTTGCCACTCTTTTCTATGTCAGTGATCCCATACTTGTCAAAGTAACCCAAAAGAAACAAACTAGTGCTTGACGAGCGCTCACATAGAATACTTCACAACTTCAACTCTTCCTTTACTTCCTCCAGACTGCCTTCGATACACTCCCTTACATCCTTGAGTGGAGTCGCACCTCTCTCTTCATGGACGTCAGCAACAAATCGCTCCGCTTCGAGCAAGAGCAAGAGGAGCACTCCTCCTCCTATTTGTTCGAGAGGAGGGAGCAAATTGCATCCAGCGTCATCCGGGGTCTCTCGTTTGTCTTCACTTCGTGTCTTCGTCTCCTCCGAGTCGCCATCACCAGCAATCTCGCCGGGAACGGTAATCGCTTATTACGTCATAGTACTCGTGACATTATAATTAACAGGTCGTTTCCTTGTGACGTCGCAATGAACCTGGACATTTACTTGTGACGTCGTTATGAGCAGGTCGTTTACTTGTGACGTCGTAATGAACAGATCATTTACTTGTGACGTCGTAATGAACAGATCGTTTACTTGTGACGTCGTTATGAACAGGTCGTTTACTTGTGACGTCGTTATGAGCAGGTCGTTTACTTGTGACGTCGTAATGAACAGATCATTTTCTTGTGACGTCGTAATGAACAGATCGTTTACATATGACGTCGTAATGCACAGATCATTTACTTGTGACGTCGTAATGGACAGGCCATTTACTTGTGACGTCGTAATGGACAGGCCATTTACTTGTGACGTCGTAATGAACAGGTCATTTACTTGTGACGGCATAGTGAGCAAGCTTTTTCCTGTTAGTAACGTCCGGATTTTTTTCACAACGAAGTAGATTTTAAAACAAAATCATAACAAAACTATGAGCAAAAAAAAATAAAACGCAGATTTAAGACTCTTCAAACATACATATTTGTTTATCAAAAACATGACTCCATACACTTTTTCCAGGCAAGGAAGACTGCAGCTCTTCTGCTCTGACGTCACAGTTCACTCAGCTGATCGAAGCGATTCTTACTGACGGGGAACTAGACGCTGCATTGGACGACGGTGAGTTGACCACTGTTAAATTGTCCACAAAATCGAAGTCATCTTGATAAAGACGTTTCGATAAGTACTTGTATTATCATCAGTTAATATTACGTATCGAAAACGTATCTAAACGTCTTTATCAAGAAGATGTCGACTTGCTTAAATAATAAATAAAATAAAGCCCTTGTCAGCAGTTGCGTAGCCAGCCGAAATTTTTTTTGGGGGGGCAAAGGTTTGAACTTTTTTTGTTTAGCTTTTACATTGTTTAAACTTTCGTAACGAACACATATAAATATGAGCACTAGCAAACCGTTTCGAGCAGAAACTGACTGAGTTTTAACGCAATACTCAAAAACCATACAAGGACAAAAACAAAATGACTAAAAATTAGTAAAACTACATTAATAAGTAGGCTATAGTAAACGTCAGTTTGAAATTTGGTACTCAGCTCGCGCACGTCGGACTCGGGACTCGGGTTGTCTTACTCGAGTTTCGAGTCTCCAGCAAAACAAAACTGACTCCGTTGATTCCCGAGTCCGACCCCTGTGTATTAAAAAAAGCTGCCTTAATGTTTTACAAAAAAAAAAAAAAAAAAAATCCCCGCAGCCAAGCACATGCCGCCCGCCGATCAGCAGCTGGTGATGTCATCGGCCATCTCCATGGTAACCGAGTGTCACATGATCATGATGGATTGTCTGGAGATGCTTCACCCCTCCCCGCCCCAGAAGTGGGGCTACCTTTACCAGGCGCTGGAAAACTACAACACGGTATGGGCATTTTTCAATGTGTGGTTAAATATTGCTTTTTGATGTTATTTTTCTGATCTGTTATCACGGTATTTTACTCAATGTTTCGGCATTGTATTTAGAAGAAAACCTCAACACATGTCGTTTCGTCCAATTTGACCTGTGTTTGTAAAATGTCATCTCTCGAAACACACTGGCTTCACCAGAGTTGTTGTTAATGTTTTTATCTTTTTATAACAACCTTATACGAAAAGAAGTTTAAATGAAAATTGAACTTTAGAACTTTAAAATATAGTCAAACTAACTTGAAACACAGACTTTCGAAATTCTGAGGAATTAAATTTGCAAATAATTTTTTTTATATTGGTAACTTTTCTTCTTTTTTTAAAAGTCGATACGGGAAGCGAATCTCGTGACGATTTCAAAAGTCCAACAGCAACAATTTATGTAATTTTTCTTTAAGTTTGTGAAATGAATATACTTAAAGACGTAAAACTAAAGATGTGGTAAAAATTTTCTAAAAAGTGTTTTCTTCAATTTTTTTGCTTCAACTGTCCCTATTTCAACGCAGGCTCCGGCGCCCCAACAGGCCCGCGCCTCACGCCTCCTAGTGGTGGTCCTGGACGCCCTGTGCCAGGGTTCGGTGGACCTGGTCCAGTGCCTACCCCTCTTCCCCAGAACATTCTCGAACCTCGCAAGCATCGCTTCTGCCGCCGCATCTCCCAGTCTAGATTCAGGTGGGCCGGCATTTTTTTTTAAATGGAAGAGTCGTTTTACCTGGACACTTGAGCTGTTTAAATCGACATATTATCACTAACGGGTACATAAAAGAGCGATTCGGGCAAATAGCCTACAGGCAGTAGGCACCTCCTGAGGCTACTTACCCGGCTTACAGAATATTTTAAATCAATTTCCGAAAAATCTGTGAAATTCACTCAACCACAAGTAGTTCAAATCGAGACGTAATCACTAACAGGTGCAAGCGTAAACGTCGATCCTTATAAATAGCGTAAAGGCACTTTCTGAGGCTATTTACCCGGCTAATAAAGTAATTCAAATTGATATATCAATGCATGGAATTTATCCAAAACTCGAGAATTCAAAACGCGTATGCTAAATCAACCTTAATCAATGCATAATCACTAACGGGTGCAAGCGTCGGAGAGCCATCCGGGCAAATAGCCACTTCCCTTTTAATACACCTTTAACATGTTAATTAACTTGAACCTATATACAATGCGTATTATTTAGTTGTTTTAATCAGGGGCGCGCAACTTGCGGCCCGCGGGCCAAATGCGGCCCGCGGAACCAAAATATGTGGCCCGCGGCGTGGTTTAGTATTTGGCCCGCCCCACAAAACATTCAGGTAACTGTTAAAATGTTGAAACGTCCTGACTATTTATAAGTCTAGGTCACCTTATATAGCATTCTTCCCCGCCCCAAAAGTGGGGCTACCTTTACCAGGCCCTGGAGAACTACAACACGGTATGGGCATTTTTCAATGTGTGGTTAAATATTGCTTTTTGATGTTATTTTTTCTGGTTTGTTATCACGGTTTTTACTTAATGTTTCGGCATTGTTTTCAGAAGAAAACCTCAACACATGTCGTTTCGTCCAATTTGACCTTTGATCCTAAAATATCATCTCTCGAAACACACTGATTTCACCAGAAAAAGAATGTTTTTTATTTGTCATCTCTAAATCAATCAAATCACTTAAGCTAATTATCACAACGACATAACTTAAAAGCTAATGATTCACAACACTTATCCTCCAGACATCCCGGGCACCGCCACCAACACCCCTCTGCTGTCCTCTGGTGGCGCTGCCGGCTTCTATGAGGTCACAAACCTTTTGGTGGAGATCGCGTGCTCTCCGGCCAAGATAGCACCGCATGTCGGCGAGCAGCAAAACGCCAGAACCTCGGAATACGAATTGGCGCGAATGCCCTTCGACAAAACCGCGGTAAGTTGAGATTAGGGATGTTCGATAATATCGGATCGCAGCCGATACCCGATACCAAGGCGTAGTATCGGTAGACGTCCGATACTATGCCGGTATCGATAATTAATTTATAATTGTCCGGTACAAAGATAGTATAGGTACTCGTCCGATACTAGGGCGGTATCGGTCCTGATCCGTTACTAAGGTGGTATTGTACTTGTCCGATATTTGGGCGGATCGGTCTTGATCCGATACTATGCTAGTATCGGTACACGTCCGATTCTACGGTAGTATCGGTGCCGATACGATGCCAAATTAATATTTTTTGCCACGATTTGAGATCAAACGTAGCTGTTCTACATTAAAAGGTTATCAAATAACTATAGTCTATTGATGTAACTCAACTTCTTATGTTTTGTGTTTTGATTTTAAATTTCTACCTGACTTGCAACAGTAACTAACAAGAATTAAGGGGTACGATGACTGTTTCAAGTATTTAATATCAAACAGTGAACTGGTTAAAGTACAAACCCAAAAACTGTCATAAATACAAAAGGCGTTTTATTTATCAATTTCATTTTTATATTCATATAATTTTATACACATTACTTCCCTGTTTAATCTCAACTAGATATCGACCGATATCACTTTTTAGAACCGATACCGATCCCCCCCCTGTTTTTACAGTTTTGGCAAACCGAAAGCGATTTTGTATATACCTTAAATATTGTCAAAATTTGAATTAATTAAAAAGAAAATCCAAGTACCATTTTAGTTTATCTACCTTTAGTTATTAAACTCTTATTTTGCATATTAACTTGGCATAATGCAAAACAAACAAAAAAGGAAAACCCATATATGAAATTTGCGTAGTAAAAATCGGTTAAAAACTTTGCGACATCGATAATTCGTTAGAAAATTATGGGTAAACCGATCTATTTGATCTATTTCTAAATCTTTTTCATGTTTTCAGTTCTCCTTGTTCCTTCTCGAGCCGGCCAAAGCCCTGGTGACGAGCGCTTGTAAGTTCCTGGTGACCTTGACTTCTGACCTTGCCTACAAGGCTTGTGACAGTGATCGCCACGTGCACGAGGAGAAGAACCGCTCGCGGCAGTTTATTCATAAAGTTCACAGGTGCGCAAGAGTGGAGGCTTTAATTTTACCGGGTTTTAGGGGCCGCGAGAAGGTCAACGTCAATTGTACACAATTTGTACATCTCTATCTTATCATTTTTCGATATTCATATTGTTAGATTTACCGATTCTCACTGAAAATGGTAATCGTAATACAAATTTTACATCGAAACAGCAAAAGCAAAAGTTGTTCATTCACATCAAAAAAAAAATGCACAGAAAGATAAGCACAAGCGGGGAATTTTTCTCAACCTTTCGTTTCTCAACCTGTTTTTCGCGTAAAAATATTAAGCGCAAATATAACTGCAAAGCTTTGGCGCCACAAATCTCTTCGATATTTTTTATTTTATTTTTTCACAAATAAGACAAATCATGATAAGCTTTAAATTAAATTGACATGAGAAATGTATTCCCACTGCTTCCGCACTTTTATCAAAATTTCAAAGAAAACTTGCTGAAAAACATTCTTTATAAATATAAACCATGTGAATTTTGCAGTCGGTGATCCAACCAAATCAAACTTCTTGGTTTGGAGGAAGGCGTGATATTATTATTTGCGAAATGACTATAAAGTTACATCATTAAGTGAAGGCTAATTGTGCAAAGCGCGTAAATAAATTGCAAGTATATACAAAAAATTGACATTATAGTTTGGGGGGTGGGCATGGTTTGGTGCCCCCTGGACCCGTCTGTTTCAAACCAGCTCAACGGGATTGAGATGAACTTATTTACCAACATAGTAAAGTTTATAATAAACAATCTCATTACCCAATTTTGCGTCGCGTCCCATGGGTTGAGAAACATCGCTTTAACCCATTAATTTCGAAAGTCTTTCCAAAAGTGATTCTTGAATCCAAAACGACTTAAGTCAAGCCAAGTTCGAACCATGAGAACTATTGCAGTCGGCGACCGAACCAAATGAAACAGGGACCCAATTTTGCGTTCAGACCACCCTCTCCCCGCGGCATATTTCCTTAATGAAGATAAACTGCAGTTGAAATGTTGTGGGATGCAATTCAAAACTAAATTTTGATGAAATTTTAAACTGTGCGAAAATTTTCACTACGGTTTTTATTACATAGTTATTCACATTTTCTTTGTTTAACGATAATCAAGTCGGTAACAATAAAGTTCGACAAAAAAATTATATCTGGCGGGCGATCGTAAATCCTAACAGTTATCCAACCCGGGATGGCCAGGCCTATAGTTATCCGGCTCTTGTTGAAAAATATTTGGTGAACCCTGCCTAACCCAAGATTTCGAAAGTCTTGCAAACTCATTTTTCTCTTGCGCATTGCAGGTTCGACAAGGTGATCGAGGAACGATCGTGGAACACCGGGAACGGCTCCCCCGACGCCGTGGCCTTCTCAGTGGACGGCGAGGGGGTGCATGTGATCGGGTTCGGGGTGTTTGGGGGTGGAAAACAGGAACACAAGTACGAACTGGAACTACTCGAGCAGGTGAGGACTGCAGTTCTTACATATCTATTATGTTCAGGCAGATTCTCTTACGAAAGACAATTCTGATTACTATACTCAGTGTGTATTGTTTTCGGGTAGCCACAAAGTCTTTCAAAATATGCTGTTGCTACCAGCCAGGCATAGCCTACTATATAGAAGTTATCCCGGTACCTATTTATTTCTTCCATCGTTTCGGCTACCTATGTAGAATGCCATTATCAGGAATGCAACAACACCTAGCCAAACACCATGCCTGGATAGTTTTGTTTCAAAAACATTCATCGACTTCGTTGGAAGCCTCTTTAAAAAGTTTTTAATAGTCTTTTAATTAATTTAACTATTTTCTTTGATTTTTTTGTAAAAATTTGTATGGAAACCCTGGTATAAAAGTCTTTTTTGAAATCGATAGGGTTTCAACAAGTCTTCGAATCAGTTGTTAGTCTTTAAAAGTCAATTGCCGCCTAATTTAAGTCAGCGCATCATTTTGCTGATCAAAGTATGTGATTTTAGAATAAACACTGACAAAAATATTTTTAGATAATGGTAGTGCTGAAAGATGGAAAACAAAGGCAGATACGTCTTGTTTTTAGTGTGATGCCCAAAATACGTCGTTTTTCATAAATTTTAATTTTCGCAACCCAAAGTGAACGCGACCCACTATTTGCGGACCCCTGCTGGAAACTATGTTCCACGTTCATTCCACAGGTTGTGTCGGGAGGGGCCAAGGCCGGTGCCCGTTGGGACACGGTCGACTTGGTCAAGAACTCCTTCTCATCGCATGATTGCGGACCTGACCACATCGCCCATATCAAGCTTTCCAAACCCGTACTGCTCAAGGTGAATCGCTTGAAAAGGGTTTTTTTAAATTGTTTTTTGGCATTTTTTACACAGCAACTCGGACTGTTTTCTATTTAAAATTTTATCAACTTTAAATGTGCATAAATTTGTTATTTCGCTATTCCTTTCTGGGTGAATATTTTTTTACTATTTTACTAATGAACGGCTTACGCCGTAGAGCTTGTAACACACACTTAACACTTTTTACATATCTTGAATTACACGTAACCTTTTTTAACGCTAGGATATAATCACATGACATATTTCGTTAAAATTTTATCTCTACACAGTATGACCCCCCAATTTGTTTTGCATACTTTTCTGTACAACAAATAGGTCATATTAGTTTTGATATGGACAAGAAAAAGTTGAAAACGTCATAATGCTGCCAATCCGGCCGCGAGATAACCCTAGTGACAAACTAAAAGTAATCCACACTTTAATTGGCAATTTATTGGGGTACAACATGAAAATATGACAAAACTGGGTCTACATTGTCTTAAAATAGCTCTACCTCAATTTTACTAGCCGTCAATACTAATCATTCTTTGTAAATGGCCGTATTTGTCTAATTCTAAATAAGGTAATTAAATGGCACTCAATAACGACAAATTGTAATAAAATCTTGACAAGCTTCGCACAACCGTGCTTCATCAGTTCCCGTTCAAACTTGTAAAACCACTGTTAAACTGTTTCCAAACCGCGTTTCTAAATAACGATCGCGCTTGCAGAAAAACAAGCTGTACGCGGTGTGCCTGCACAACTACGGCGAGCGAACATTCTGCGGTGAACAGGGACAAGCAAGTGCTAAGGGCGACGACGGAACGACCTTTTACTTCTCGCATTGCTCACAGTGCAGCAACGGAAGCAGCGTTACCAGGGGACAGTTCCCCATCATTCTCTATCAGAGGTATGCTGCTTTTTGTTGATTGGACCAGGTCACGGCCTTGATTGGCCACAATATATTACTACTAGTGACTTAATAACACTATCGTAAATATAAAAATTCTGCGAAAAAAAAACTATCACAAAATGACACCACCGCAAAATGACACTACCCCAAAATGACACTAACCCAAAATGACACTAACCCATAATGACACTAACCCATAATGACACTATCACAAAATGACACTATCACAAAATGACACTATCACAAAATGACACCATCACAAAATGACACCATCACAAAATGACACCATCACAAAATGACACCACCGCAATATGACACTATCACAAAATGACACCACCGCAAAATGACACCACCGCAAAATGCAACATTACACTACCGCGATATGACACTTCCGCAATATGACACTATCACACTTTTCAACTCCTCGTTTTAATTTTGTTTTTAATTTAACTTAAAATTGGTAAATTTCGTTCTGTGTCTGTCCTAGGATATCCAGTTTGGGTTACTTTACTTTACTTTTTTTGCCAATTTTCATTAGACGAAATCTCTTAATTTTCTGACACTTTATTTTCCACGTTTTCCACGCGAGAGTCTTAATTTCCACCTTATCCACCCAGGACCTGCCAGGATGACGAGTTGCCCTCATCGCCGAGCGACAAGTGGGTGGGAACTGCCACCACCCCCGCCAAAGCCACCCTGGCCTACCAGCGCCACGCCCTCAACATTATAGCTCTTGTCACCGAGTCGGCCGTCGACACTTTTTCCACCCTTACGTCGATAAACGACGCCACGGCGAGCAAAGGTGGGCAGAAGTTTCCGTAGTATATTAAAGTAAATCTGACACTGCAAATAAATAGTGTAACAAGTAGGTGAATATTGATATTATCGGATCGGGACCGATACCAATTTCAATATTTTACAAAAAAATAATTTTTCGTTGGGATACTCGTGTATATTCGATTTTTAATTTCTTTTAAAGGTAGATCTCTACGTTAATTGGAGAAGAAAGCTGTTATGCATGTAAATTCCGCATTAGATTGGCACCGATGCAACCCCAGTATCGGACAAGTACCGATCCTAAGTTATAGTATGTAGTATTACATTAAAAATATACACTAACAGTATCCTAACGAAAAAAGATTGCTCCTAAAACCTTGAAGTTATACCATTTCTCTTTTTATCGTCATCAGTTAATGTGACGGAAATCTATTCAAAACTGGCGTCATAACGAGTATATTACTCGCATTAAAATACCAAGTACAGGGCATCACTAAATAATGACGTCATAACAACTTTGTATATTGTATAACTCTTCCTAGATTCGGCATCCCCGCACGACCTAGCAACAGTTCTCGCACCCCCTGGGAGTGCGAACACTCCTGGGTAAGAAACCCTGGTTTAGATCAGTGGTTTTCAACCGCCGGTCCGCGTCAACTTTCCGATCGGTCCGCCAAATATAGTCCAATTTTGCAAGATGTTGAGGGCTTGTCTAGCAAGTTTAGAACTTCACCAGTTCCGTTATTTGCATAGAGTTACGGTTTACTTTGAACTTTATCATACGTCACGATGCTGCAAATGTTGTGCCCAACTGTTAAAAGTATGATCTACAACTCTTTTACGTGCCCAACTGTTAAAAGTATGATCTACAACTCTTTTACGTCTTAAAATTTACGACCAGTTGTATGTAAAAGCTAAGAAGACTTTTAGTCGCATACTTTTGTCGTAATAACATTTTGGGTTGATTTTGATTTTTGAAGGTCCACTGGTCCACCAAATTTCTTTTGAAATTTTGCCGGTCAGTAAGCTAAAAAGGTTGAGAACCACTGGTCTAGAGACTCTAGAGATGTATAGTGACAAGACCGAAACCTAAAACTTGTGTAAAATAATATAATTCTTCCATACAACTCTTCACAGACAACGAGAAGAGCCCTGCAAAGAAGACGGATCCGCAAACCTCGGATGACGATCTTCTGGATGGTGACGACTTTGACTCCCGAGATCTGGTGGAGGAAATTGGAGGATGCGCGGATTCGATCCTCTCCTCCGAGATGGTGTCCTACCTCCTCCTGCAGCTCTACTCCGATATCGGTTAGAAGGGACTTTTTTGTATGGGGGACTTAAAATCTCCCTCTTTAAGTGTTTTATTTTTCTGTTGACTATGGATTTTAGGGGAATTTTTTACTGTATTGTGACTTTTGTTGTAAGTTTTACGATTCTGTTAAATCCCGAAGTTTTTAATTTTTTCTGCCTGAAACAGAACACGGGCAACCAAAGATTACACTTTAATTATTCGTATTTTGTATGCTTTTTTTTGTTTTTTGAGAGAAGATTGATATTAAAAGTCAAGGTGACGTAATATAAGTTATGTAACTAACTTTTTGAAACTCTTTTTTTTATTTTATTAAATACTTACAATTAAAACAATGCCTGACCGCAGCTCTATAGTGTACATTGATTCAGAATAAAATGATTTCTCTTTCAATTCAAGTCGGGCTCAGTCTTTTTTAAATTAAGATGACAAACCAAAAAATAAGAAAATATAAAAAGAGAATAGTTACATGTCATATTTACCTCTTGAAAAAAACCCAATTTACTGAAAACCATACGCTCACTTATACGACCTTTCATTTCAGGTGTTCTGGTCTGTCGCAACGCGCACTGCGCCGTCGAAGTCATGGACCTGGTACGTGACCTTTTGACCCCTCTGCTCGACATGCAGCGGTGCGCCGCCAAGCGGCTACCCCCTCGACCTTTGACCCCGGCACCGGCCAGCTACACCGTCACGGTTGAGAGCACGCACCCCTACAAGCTGGCAACAGTTTGCGGTTACAAGGTAAGTTTTTACTTTCAACGTTGTGGGTGCTTTCGCGTGTTTTGGGGTAGAAGCTGGGGATGTCCGATATAGAGATCGACCGATATCACCTTTTTGGACCGATACCCGATTTTTTACAATTTGGTCAACCGATACTTGATATCGATACCGATTTTTTTGAATACCTGAGAAATGTTCAAAATTTAGATCAACTGAAAATATAATCCAAATAATGTTTAATTTGTAAACCTTTGTTAACTATTGTTTTGCATGTTAACTTGGCGTGGTGCTAAAACCTATTTTTTATTAAAAAATGGGTAATTTGTTCGTTGTACAGAAAAAAATAATATGATATTTTCGTACAAAAGTATCGGCCTACATTTACCGATATCGACATATCGTTAGAAGCCAAATATAAACTGATATATTGGTCTATCTCTAGACTCCGATACTTGACATTTTATTCCGATACCGATATTCATAATAATATATCGGCTACTTTCCTTAAGTAAGTCTTTAACATTTTGCAATCAATGTATTTTCGCTGAAACATATGTTTTGAAACAACCTAAACCACATTTCTTGATTTGGAAGTAACTTCAGTTTAGTGTAAGCGCAGTTTGTCACGTTAAGAAGCAATTTGCAAATAAAAAAAGTACTTTTTATAAACTTTCAGCTGAAATCAGTTTGCCTAATCAAGATTGTTTTGCCTAACGATATGAGTATGCCGTAATAGTTGGTCAGTATTACTTCGCCTGGGCTGAACACTGTAGTGTACCCATTTTCATTCTATTGGTCAGTTAACGCAATCGTTGCACAAATTCACGTGGAACTCGTCGAATGGTGTGTTTTTAGTAAAGTGTAATGCCCCCTGCCCTTTCTTGCACGATATTTCCCTATTAGACCAATTGGTTTTGTAAGCCTTTCTAAAAGCTCCCGGTATGAGTATGCCCTTATAGTTGGCCAGAACTACAGCCAAGGTACCCATTTAAATTCTATTGGTCAGTAAGCGCAATCTGTGCACAAATTGTCGTTGAACTCGTCAAAGGTTGCGATTTTAGTAACGGATGCTGCTCTTATTCCCCAAATACCAGTATGTGCCACTGTCACCCTTTAAGACTGACTTGGGACTTGTGTGCTTTCACTTTCACGGCAGGCGTCTTTCCCGAGCTCGGTGAAGTGGATGGTGCTTGAGTTCTCGCCAAAGTGTCAAACCTCGCAGAAGGAAGATTTCCTCCAACTCTACCTTGTCGATCCCAGCAAGGAAAAGTCCGACAAGCAGCAAAAAGTGAGTCGTTAAATCCGGGATTTCTTACTCTGTATCGATACCCGATGTCAACAAACAAAATAGACGGTTACAAACAAGAAATGGCTTGTGTAAAAGTCGTTGTTAATGTTGACCGTGTACATTTTGAGAACCGTATGTTTCTGCAAACGTCTTTGAATATTCTTACAATTTATTTAATGTCCAGCTCAAAAAAATATATATTTGGAAAGTGCTGTTAAAAACAATTGACAAGATATATGTGATTGCTTTGACCTTGGCATTTGTACTGCTTGTTTCCAAATTATTGTATTCAACAAACGTCTTTTAATTTTGAATCTTTGAAAAGGTTACAAATTTCTTAAAAAAAATTCGAACGAAATTGAATGGAAATCCTGTTGCCTTTTTTTTAACACTAAGCAAGCCTTTTCTGCATTCCCCTGTCATGTCGTTTATTCTTTCACATTTCCGTCCAGGCGCAAGTAAGCGATTTTCCACCACTGGATTCTTCCTACCCGATATTGCAGAGGATGTCTCAGGATCAGAACTGGCCGCAAAGTGCAATACTGCTGCCAGGTACGCTACTTACCTACTCTCATTATCGCCATTAAATCTATCGGTACGTGTTCTTATTAATGCAGAAATTAAACCTAGTTGCGAAAATTTAGAAATTTCGCTCAAGCTTTCTTTAATTTTCAATTTTGGAATAGCTAACCGTGGAAAGTGCTTGCTTTGGGTCCATTTAGTAATTAAAATGAGGATGTCTATTGTCTAGTCGAAATTATAAGCAGTTCTCCAATCTGACTTTAGCTTTTTTTTCCCGAATTATCTCTTCGTAGGATTTCCTACTTTCGTTGCTTAAGGTTTGTTTAACGTATGTCACATTTGTTTAATCGTAATCACACACTGTCACCATTTTTCTAATTATATCACGTGAACTTGTTTTTTAGACTACTTCTGGTCTTCCCATATATTAAAAGGTTGAATTTTCCTAATTCTATCAAATTAACGCATTCCATTGTGATCGACATACAGGTCACGAGATCATATTCTCCCTGGAAACAGCTTCGGACTATGCTAACAACAAGGACCTTAAACCTGCAATGTACTACGGATTTAAGTGCCTTGTAACAGGTAAGTGTTTTAATCACAAAACGTTGTGACTCGGTGAAATATTTAGTGATGTACGGCACTTACAAGTTGTCTAGATATATAAGTTTGTAGGACCCTATTGTCCTATTTATCTCAACACAAAACTTAGCCACGTCGAGTTGTGTTACCCAATACCCATATCAGAGTAAGACATCAGTATATCTTTCGGCAACTTGATTAGCCCAAATAAATAGCCCTACGTTCTTAACACTATAACATGTATTTTAAACAATATACTATGTTATATTATCTTAACAGTTTTATAGTGCCTATAGCTTAGTGCAGCGTGGTCCAACTTCTTTTCATCGCGGGCCAAAAACAATTTTTTTTTTATCTTGCGGGCCAATGTTTTTAAATGGCGATTCTAGGCTTATTGCTGACAAATTATACATAGCCCATGGCAGTGGTGGTTCTTAACCTTTTTTCAGCTGCGCTCCATTTTAAAAATTTTCATAGGCCTTTCGTCCCCCTACGAAAAGCAATTCGGCATTTTCAGTTAAATATCACTAAGACAACTTGAACATTGATTGATGAAATAATAATAATATTATTACTATTTTTGTTACAACTTGAACATAGTGAAGTTTGTCGTCGGTCGCGCGAAGCGCGAAAAAAATTAAGTTAAATTGGTTGAATTGACGCTAAACTGTAAATTCAGGAGGGTTTTCACATTGGGCACACAACAAATTGCTCGTGCTCAACACATTTATAGATTCGCGCAAAAAAGTGTCCCCTGTTTGCAAGCCTGTTGTCATATATAAAATATGGATTAAAAATAGTTTGAACGGGAGATGACCTTTATCGTTTATCTATAAGTTAGAAAAAAAATGTAATTAAATAGGGCCGTCATACATTCGATGATATGAAAACATGCAATGGCAGTCATTTGGGCTAAAACATCGTCAAGAAAAGTAGAAAAACAAGATTCGCGCGAAGCTCGAAAATTTTTTGCAGGTTCAATGTTGAACATCGTAAAAAAACGAGTTTGTAGCCTACAGCGTTGTAGGAGTGGTGTAAAACCCAAACGAAACCATTAAAATCATTGCAAAAAAATTAAATATTAACCTGGAGCTCGCGCCCCCTAAGAATGACTTGGCGCCTCCCTATAGGGGGCGCCCCCACCAGGTTAAGAACCGCTGGCCTATGGCATAAATACTAACTTTGAAATCTACACCTTTGAGCTACGGTAGTTATAAAATCACAAACGATCATTTGCGAAGTTTTTTTGTCCATTGCAATAACAAAGAAACAAAAATTAAGTACTATTGCTAGATTGCAGCAAAGCTGACGACCAGTTCGCGGGCCAAAAAAGCGAAACTCGCGGGTCTAAGTTGGCCCGCGGGCCTGCAGTTGGACCACACTGGCTTAGTGTATAGGTGCATGTTGTTGTCGTTCACGTATCTTACCCAGGCAATTACTGACAAACTTTTCCACCGCTATTCACAGGTTACGAAGACATGCCGAACACGGACGCTAGCGAGAAGTTGGTCAACAAACTTATCAATATCTCGGGAATGTGCGCCGTCAATCTCATGACGGTACACGGTCAGCTATGGGAAGGTACGTGCGTCAATAAAAATAGTTGAACCGCTTCTTTGCTCTCCTGTTACCCAAGCTCTTTTTCTTTGTGTTATTCTCTTGAATGGACCACTCTTCCTACAACGAAACTCTCTATAATATCTTTAAAAAACATGAAAATCATTACTTAGGCATTTCTCCAACTAAAATAATCTTGGTTAAAAATTTGTACTCCTTAAAAAATCCGCAACCGCTTTCAAAATATCGCCATAATATATTTTCCGAAGTCTAAGAATCCTTTTTTTGGGCATTTCTCCCACAAAAAATTTCTCTTTGGTAAAATGCTGTCCCCGTTCAAAAATATGATAGTTAGTTGTTAAAATACTAACAAAATCTCTTAAAAATACGCACGAAACCCGCAACCTCATATTTCTCCACCTCAGAGGACCCGGACTCCATCAGCTCCTCCACCCAACATTCCTCCAGCTCCCCGATAGACAAGGTGGAGCATCTTAAGATGATAGAGAGCAGTGCTTCAGTAACCATCCGCCAGCACGCATCCCTCTTCCTACCCGGACTCCACCTGGATCACTTCCCCGGAGCATCGGAGGCTCTTGCTGGGAGTCTTCCGGTGAACGACTGCTCCCGTGAGAAGAAGTTCCTCCTCGATTTTGTGGCAGCTGCTCCGGACACAAGTGGAGGGAGATTAGCAAGGTGCGGATTTAGGAAGGTTTTTGGCGCTGGTCGCATTTTCGTCCGGGGTTTATATCAGTGTTGTAATGGCTTAAGTCAATGACTTGACTTGAGTCTTTTGGTCAAAATGACTTGACTTGACTTAAATCTTTTGAGCAAATGACTTGACTTAAGTATTTTGCGCAAATTATCTGACACGAGCGGTGGACGATTAGCAAGGTGAGGGTTTCGGAAAAAAAGTATTTTAGCGCTGGTCGCATTTTCGTCCGTGTGTTTTAAATTATAAATTAAATCATATAAATTAGTGCAAATTCATTACACGTTGTTTTTTTTTATCGTTCCACCTTGCCATACAATATTGGAAGATTTTATATCCAGTAGTATTGTAATGACTTAAGTCAATGACATGACTTAAGTCATTGCTTTTAAATGACTTGACGTAGTTTCGTAAAGCATCCAAATAACTTAAACATCGATCTTGCGCCTGACTTCTCCAGCGATCTGCGGATATCGTGGTCAATAAACCGTAATTTAGCTTGATTTATTTTATAATCAGTGTTCTAATGACTTAAGTCAAGTCACTATTTTAAAATGACTTGACTTAAAGAACTTAAAATTTTTTGAATGATAAGTTAGATCCCCTCCAATGTGTATAGCTGCTTGTACTAACAGAATCTCTGAGCCTGTGTAGCTCAGTTGGTAGAGCGACGGTCCCGCTTTGACCGGAGGTGGTTAGTTCGAACCTCACTGCGGGTTAGTTGTTTTTCTAGCCTGCCTTACTTGAATCATTAATCGACAGATTCAGTTAATCTACGAAGGCTTTCAGTGTACTAATGATACATAAGCCGTAAACGTTAGTCAAAAAGCAGCTTCATAAGGGCTTGATTCAAGTCAGTGGTTCTCAACCTTTTTTCTTTCGTGGCCCAATAAATTTTTGTGAATGGACAAACTGTATAATGTTTAGAACAAAATATAGCGGATCATATAACAATAAATTTACGTTTTCTTTACATTCCTACTTAATTCCCCCTAAGCCATTATTCCTGTAAAATTAGGTATAGTGACACAAATGAAACTAATTCTTCAATAAATCTAGCTTTTTTTAAAGTGGCCCATCTAAAACGTTTCCATGGCCCACCAGTGAGCCATGGCTCACTGATTGAGAACCGCTGATCTAAGTTGTTAAACACATGTGTGTGTGTATTCTTCACCAAATCAACGGATTTTTTGCGTTTCACGCGATTAGCCTAACTTCTGTTGCATTTTTACACACCAGCTCGGTAACGAATACCACGCTAAGCCCCCTTCCAAAGTTAAAATCTTTTATCGGCCCCTGGTTGTGGTCTAGAGTAAGTTTTATTAACGGAATCGAAGCCAAATGGTGCTTTCAATGCCAAAGGTTGCCGACCCGTGTCCCAACTCTTTCTTCCCCCACAGATGGTTGCAGCCGGACTCTTACGTTGACCCCAAGCACTGTCTTCTCCAGCTCAACACGCAGACGCTCTTCCACACACTTCCGACCTCTGTTACCATAGTGACGCGCGACCAGTACGGCAGCCCGGTGCACGTTCCCACCCTCAAGGTGGAACTCTCAGCCAAGCCACAACCCGCTTCCCGATATCTCCCACCCTACGCAGTTGACAGCTACGGTAGGGTTGAAAATTTTGTTATGGGAACAAGTGACTTCTAGGCGTTTTAGCCATGGTATGGGTCGTTGACCTCAGGTAAACTACTGAGGATGGGGTCATTGACCTCTGGTAAACTATTAAGGGTGGGGTCGTTGAACTTAGGTAACCTTTGGCACAAAGTAATCTATTTGTTTGTTAACCCACTGATAACCAAGCTGCAGGCTAAATAAAATCTTAATGAGTGCCTTTAAGCTTTATGGATCTAAAATGAGAATATTTATAGTTTATATCTAATTTGTGAATTGCTTGTGTGCTGCAATTGTAGTTTTAATCTAATTCGGATTTTACTAAAATTGCTTCTTCAGAATTAACTTTCGAAACAGAGCATTTTTGAATTAACAGATTTTTACAGTCGGAAAAGCATGGGCTATGATAAAACGTACAAAAAAGGGCACAGGGATTTGCCATTCATATTCTGCTGGCCATAAATTGATTTAATCTAAATTTGAATTTGAAATATTAAACGTAGTCAAATCTCCGTTTGAATTCTAGTTTTCAAGAACTGTTTATAATTGTAATCTAATTTATAAAACTCAAATGATCAAATTCTAATCGAATTTGTAAAAAAACGAATTACTCCAATTTCCATTCCCATCTAATTTTGAAAGGCTAAAATAATTTTAACCAAAACAATATCAAAGTTATGTTGAAAATGAATAAAGAGTTATTCGAAACGTTCAAATCATACCTACTTCTGTATGGGCTTTGATATTCTTATTACGTCTTACTACAACCTCCAACCATTATGCTCTAATATCAAAGCGTTTTTCGATGCGCACAAAATCTTTATAAAGGTACGTTTTACGATCAGACGCCTCGCCCACTGACCCGGCGCCGTCGTTCGAAGTGCAGTACGAGCCTTTTTTAATCTAATTTATTAAGCTCAAATGATCAAATTCTAAATCTAATCTAATTTGTAAAAAAATGAATTACTCTAATTTCAATTTCCATCTAATTTTAAATGGTTAAAATAAATATACTTGCTCAAACCAACCCTGTAGTGTTCAAGGCGTACCTTCAACCACCGCCTAAACTCGGCCATATTTTACGTTCAGACGCCTCGCCCACTGATCCGGCGCCGTCGTTTGAAGTGCAGTACGAGCCTTCAAAGCACCGGGACTCACGCTACCATTCAATTACCGTGATGCGAGCCTACAAGAAGTTCTCCTTCGAGGAATTGCGACTGGCGTATCCCGTCAAACGCATGCTGAAGACTGAAAACGTGCTTGTGGCTAGCGCAGGCAACGGTGGGTAGTGGTTGCGACTTCTAGAAGTTGTAGGGTACACTGTACAGTGCGCACGCATCTGTAATGTAGCTGGACAATGAATTATAAAGCCAAAAAGGTCGAGTAGATCGACATCATCTTTTTAAGACGTTATGTTCCAAGCTCGTATGTGACATTAACTAATAATAATAAAAGTTCGTATCGCAACGTCTTAATCAAGATGATGTCGATCTACTCGACCTTTTTGGGTTTGCAATTCATTATCAAGCTTAATAGTTCTAGTATTCTAATTCAATGAATTAAAGCAAAATGCGGCCAATTCTTACTCTAATCTAATTTGTGAATTGTCTGTGTGCTCTAATTTGAATCCTAATAAACGAACTTTGAAGTAATGAATTTTTTAGTCTGTCAGTCAAAATAAAGAATTTGAATTAAAATGTACTTAATTTTGCGGGCTAAAAAGCATATTTTGTGCTAAAACGCATATAAATTGGGACACACATATTAACCATGCCTTTACATTTCGCAATATGTGATTTAAATTAATTTAATTGTTAAATATAATTATAGTTCAAATTCTAGTTCAAATTCGTTTTTTTAAGAATTTGTTAATTCTAATTCTAATCTAATTTTAAAAAGCTAAAATAAATCTTGTTGTCCAAGTCTAGATGTGACCGGCGATTAAAACGCATTGATAATCTCGCCTCGGGTATATTGCAGTGTGGTAATGACTGAAGTCAAAGACTTTGACTTTGCAAAAATAACCAAAGTCTCAGTGAAAAATAATCCAAGTCCAAATGCCATAAATGACTGGACTAAGTGATTTTGGAAAAATGACTTCGGTTAAAATACAGTATGGCAAAGACAAAAATTTTTTTGGCACTTCATACGTCCAAACAAGTGAAGAAGTTTTTTTCCAAGAAGTTAAAATAAAATGCTAGATTGCTGCTCCAGTCAAATAGTTTGCACGCCTGTTGAAGAAAACGATTAAAACAAGACTGCAAGTAAATTATTTAATTTTTCTGTATTTATCAAAACAACAAATATGATGCAAAAAAAATTGTTTTGTTTTCAATCCATAAAACAAGCAAACAATGAAAATAGGCAATCGAAAAAACATTAGGCGGTGTAAACCAAAACCGGCGCTGGTCTAGAATCTTACCAAGTTCAAATAACGTTTAAATCAACGCAAATTAGTTGCGTTTGATTTCTAGTGGGAAATACCGATGTTAAATTTTTATCGGACGATACTGCCATGGTATCGGTTTTTTCGATTCAATATTATCGGACATTCCTCAAAACCCCCTGAAATAAATATTTCATGATTTAAACCAGTGTTCCGCAACTAATGGTCGCGACCCTATATTGGGCCACATTGGTTGGGAGTGGTTTATTGAGATTGGTTGGTCTCCAAAGTTTGAGAAAATTGTTGCAGGAATACGGGCATTGTGCATATTAATAAATTATTAAATTTATTCTCCCAGTTTGCAATTATAACTTTGACGAATGGTTTCGTTACTGTACCTAAAACATGAAAATATGGTAGGATTCTAGACCAGCGAAAAAACGCACCTACATTCCTACAACCCAAGAAAACAAAACAAATATCAAAAAACATTATTTTTCTAAGGAATCTACCGAGCCACGTGGATTCCGTCATGCTCCACCGCCTACGTTCTTCAAGTGACCTTGGACCAGCAGCTGAAAGGTCCCCGCCAGCTGGTCGAGGTGGCCGAGGCCCCAGCGGGGTCCACCGAGCGCCCCCTGGCCACCCCGGGCCCCCGACAGCCCCACGGCGCCGCCAGTCGTCTGCTGAAGTTTGCCACCAAGAACAGTCGTGGTCTGCGCGTGCGAAGCAATCCTACGCTACAGAGTCCCCAGGTACTTTCCCGGCGGTGTTCCCCATCTAGTGCTATCCCGCCTTCCTTTTGTTATGGCAGTAGTGCTTAAAATTGTTTTTAACTCGGGCCCTGAAATGTGGATTTTGCGATTTCGTGACCACCGGTTGAAATGATTTTTAAAGCTAGCGTCCTAAATTAAAATCATAAAACGAGTAGACATAACATTGACTTACTTATTCAAAGTCGTAAGTTTTGAAAAACCGTATGTTGGAGTCTTTTAATGGTCTTTGGATATATTTTATGCCCAGATTGAGTAAATTGATTTAAAAGTTTCTTTTTCAATTATATTAATAAAATCGTATATTCAAATAAAACAAGCGCTCGAAGTTGTTTTTTTAACCCAGGCCCCTGAAATGTGGAATTTGGGTTCCGTGGAATACATTTTTTTAGACCTGACGTAATAAGTTGACATCATAAAACAAGTCAACATAAGAAACCTGGTGTTTTCGATTTTCGTTTTAAACTCAAAATAATGATCGGTTTGAAGAAAATTTTAAAAAAAGAATTACTTTATGCTTAACATCTTCAATTTTACTCAAACATGCTATGTACTGACATGCTAATTATTAATTTAAACCAAACTTTATAGTAGAACGAATATCATAGCCAATACAGAAGAATAGTAGCATATTTTGAAAATCAGAAAGAACTATTGGAAAACGTTTTAAAAATGCTACCTTTAATAATAAATGTGTAGTGGTAAAACACAATCTAATTCTGGCATTTTTTCATCTGAAGATATTACATTGCTTCTGGGAAAGTTTAAAACCCAAACCATAAATCACCAATATCAACGCCATAAATTGGCAATTTGGCGTCCATAACTGTAATAAACCCGGCAAGTGCACTATCTCGGCGAAAGAGCGCTTAAGCAATGTTTTTTCCATTTCGTTAAACTTGTTTATTTTGTTTACTGCCAAGGTCGGCCTGCTTGAATTCGAGGACATCGTTGAATATGTAGAGGACACGACTAACTCGGATGGCAATTGGGTCAAGCTGAGCGCGGTAAGTTGTTTTCTTTCTTTAGTAACGATTAACGCATGTGCAATTCTTCTTGATAGATCTGATTCAAAAATTGAGAAACTTTTCATACAGTGTACCACAAAATATTAGAGTGTCTTTAAAGTGATTTGCGCATTGAAAAGTATTTTAAAACGTTTTCCAAAAGCGTTCGAATTTATTTTAAATGAAGTCTTGAATGTGTCTAAATGTTTTTATAAATTTGTGTGCCCTGCACTTCGTCGCTTGTATTTTGTTGAGTAGCTGTTTTTTTTTCGGGTTTTGCTGAAGCCAGTTTTCACCATTTTTGCTGAATATTTGACTAGTAAGCGAGATGTTTTTATGCTCGACATCATTAACTTCTAAGCTAAGCTTCTCTTATATGCATACGATACATTTTACATTTGGTTTTCACACCGACAGTTTGTTAAATAAAATTCCGATTGAAATATTACAAGCTTTTTCGCAGGCTATAGTAACTGTAAAAATTGGCTTTTTGATAAACTATTCCACACGAATGGTTGCCAATGGATTTATGCACGTATGTGTTTTTATTTAGATCAGAAAAGTTGCTTGCCGCCCCTTTTCGTCAATTCACAGTAGATTTCGCTCATGAAACGTAAATACAAATAAGTACGCATAAGGCAACAGTGGAACAAATTGCAATAGTAGAACGTGTGTAGCAGGGATATTCGGTACTCGTCCGAAACTCTGGTGATATCATAACAAATTAATTTGGGAATGTCAGAAGTTCTTTATCAGCTTAACTGAGCGTTTTTTTCGTTAAAAGGCATTTTAATACAAACTACTAAGTTAACAGTAAAGGTATTTCAGTTCAACAGCGCTAAAGCATTTTTGCATAAAACCTGGAACATATTGCATTTACACGATTCAATCTAGGTATACATGGTATTGAAGCGGAATGGCAGTAGTGTTTGCCCAAAATATCGGGCGTCGTTATCGGAATTAAATACCATCAAGTAGCCAGCATGCCAGACTTCGCATTCGTTGTTCATAAACAAAAAGCGTCAAATCTCAAATGACCAGCGAACGTGCCAAACAATGGGCGATGCGGACAAAGATATGTTCTTTGACAGTGTTAGTGAAGCGTCAGTGTAACAGGGAAGCTTTGGTGACTGAATTCACTTCGCTGAAATTCTTTAGAGCTCACAAGCAATTTAGAACTTATCTTAGATTTAGAATTAGTCGCATTTTGCTCCAATTCATTGATTTATACAACTGAATTTTTTTAGTTGTCCAAGTCTGTACATAACGCAGTCGGTGACCAAACCAAATCAAAACACTTATCGGTTAGGAAACACTGGTCTATGGCGGGCGCATGTCGGACGTAGGAGCTTGGATTATACGATCTTCGGACGTAAGGTGAACGGTGAACGCGCGTATACGCGTGATACGGATGCGTGTTCCTCCCCGCTCACGAATCAACGTCACTTCCGTTGCGACGGATCCGTCGGCTTCCGTTTCGTACACGCGATCGACTGTAGTTTGTCTGAAAACGAACGGTTTTGTTGATCTAGCTCTGTTTAATCTAGCTCCCTAGCAGTGTTTGTTCAGACAAAGGAAATATTAGCGGTTGGAAGGTTCAAATTAACCGGTTTATCGCCCTGAACTCGAATTATATCTACTAGCTCAAGGTTTTGTCAACAGTGGCACTCGCCCCCCTAAGAGGGGCACGGAGCGGTCATTACGCGGGTTGGGGGGGGACGAGCATAGCTCTTTAACTAGGTATTAAAAATACCTTGGCGAAGTCATAAGCTTTGTAATCACCAAAATGACTGATTTGTAAAGTTTTTAGAAAGCGCAGTAAGTGCAGTAAGTGTATTCGTTGATTTCGTTTAATGACTTTATTTTTTTATTAACGCGAAAAGGAAAACACGTTAAACACAATGACAGGTATTTGTGGGCCAAGAGGGTTGAGGTCCTTTCAAATGGCACTTAGCATAAAAGGTTGAGAACCACCGGACTAGTTTTTTTCAATTCATAGGTTGCCGAATCTTCGCGGTTATATTATGATTTTCCGAACGCCTAATATTTTGGTAGCAACAAAAAGGTTGTCAATAACTGATATAATGATCCATTTATAAAACGTTGTGCTGCCATTAGCAATATCTATGCACGTTTACTTGTTTCCAAACAAAGTAACAAAAAATATCAACAAACAATGGTGGAAACCATTACTTGTACAACTGCATATACTTACTGCGCTCTCAATGCCAGTTGGGCCAGGCTTAACGGTCTAGGATCGTTGTTTTGACCTAAATCTTGCGATGTGACATCATCAACATACCAGGGTCCGTTTCTCTGCAGCAGGAATGCGCAACTGCGAAAAAGCAAAAAAAAAATCTGTGACTTTTTAAAACGGACACGTCTTGCAATTTCTCAAATTGTAATTCCATTTTGTAGGGCTGTATAAAAGTCTTGGATCTTTTGGTACTCTTCCGATATTAGAGTGGTATTGGTGTCGATCGTTTACACAAAAAAATTCAGGAGCATTTTAGCCTTGTTTTATGATCCAACATACAGTTTTCTACAGAACTTACCAACGCAAAAGTCACATTAACCTTGTGAACATTACTATTGCAAATTGACAATTATAGCTTATTGGCTATATTATTACGTCATTAATATCGGATCGAACGGTCGTAACAAAAATTTCGATTAACGGTATCGCATTAAAATACCAATTATCACACATCCTTTTTTCCTACTCATATCCTTAACTAATCGTCGCCCGCCAACCATTGCTCTTACCGTGGATACCAATTTGCGTGTTCTGCCCATGGCTCGTCGTTCATATCTCGGTTCTGAAGTACGCCGTTGCAATACCAGCACTTCGTCCTGTCTCCTTCACCTAAATGTGGACCAGGTTGTTTAGAGAAGTATTTTGATTTGGCGTGGACCAGAGCAGGCATGGAATTGTTAGAAGTGACGTCATAAAACCAGTAATCGTTAGAAACATATTTTGGTCAAACAAATGTAATACTGAAATGAAGTCTCAATACATTTAAGGATAATGGCACCAAAGCGTTTATTTTCAATTAAACACATTTTACACATTCATATTTCTAATAACACATCACGATTTCAATTAGGCCTTCAAGATCCCCCAAAAGTAGTCAACATACCCCCAGGGGTCCATCGACCCCACTTTAAGAACCCCCTGCCGTATTAAGAACCCCTGCCGTATATAGTGCACTTACTCAGATAGGAAAAAACCGCTTGTGCGAATTGCCACGGCGTTGCTCTTTTTCTTTATGAAGTCCCAATACATTTAAAAAGGGCGCCAAAGCGTTTATTTTCAATTAAACTCTTACACGTTCTATATTTCTAATTCTACACCACGATTTCAATTGGGCCTTTATGACCCCCAAAAATTAGCCAACGTACCCCCAAGGGGTTCAACAACCCCTGCCGTATACGTAGTGCACTTACCCAGATAGTAGAAACCAGCTTGTGCTAATTGGCGCGGCGTCGCTCGCATTCTTTGTGCCGGCCAATTACTGACGCTGCCTTGAAAGGTCTGCAAGCGAGCCTCTACACTTCGCATATGCTGGTTTGCTGCGTTTAGACGCGAAGACGTGTGCAGTTGTTGCCCAGATGTACTGGGAATGCTGTTGCTTTGCCTTGCTTGTTCAGATGTACTCTGTCCCGTTTCTATTGACCTTGCAATCCCAGGTGATGAACCAGGCGCTTAAATTAAATAATAAAGTCGTTTTTGATGCGCGCCCGGTGATTTCGGCTTTACAGAAAAATTAGCCGACCTAATAAGGATTTTAAAGCAGATACATCGTTTGGCTTAACAAACATTTCAAAGCATTTTGCATTTCTACTATAGAAGGAAAATGTTTTAAAACTTTTTCAATAACAATCATTAATAAAAAACTCGGTTCGATTTGTTTTCAACGCTTGTAGCGCTCGCATTGAGATAATTCGGAGTCTTAAGCGTCTGTGTTAGAACATGTGTTAAAAATTTTACGCTTTAAGACGAGTTACAACTGGATTCAGGTGAACAGCGAAAGCGCGGACTAATCATGCTTGCTAATATTCAGGAACAGCATTATTCACCAATAAAGCAAACATGCATAATAAATACATTTACTAAACCGAGAAAAAAGCCTTTCCCAACGTAATTTTACATCTTCTTCTTCTTTCGTGTTGCTTAGATATCTTGGCAGTGGCTTGTGAGCCACTGCGTTGTAGAGGGTTTTGCGGCCAAGATTGCTGCCCAACCACCGGGACAGGAAAACTTTGGACATTCTTCCATGATGTGGTTTGCCGTTTGTATGGCTCCGTACTCACATAGTGGGGAAGAGGCAAGGCCCCATTGAAACATAGAGGAAGTCTGAGCTTGGCAAAGTTTGTGCCATGTGATGTTTTGCCTTCTTGTACAGCAACCAACGTGCTTTTCGGAAATCGCCGTCTTACAGTTTTTTTTTTCGGAAATCAACGTCTTACAGGTTTGATTGGGGTGGGTTTTAATGAACCGGCCATTGATGTTATTGAAACTCTGTGCTGTGACCGAGGGAACCGACTGGTGACGTGTCGTTCAGGATGGACTTGTCCAGAAGGCACTCTAGCAAAGGCAAGGTGCGGGTTGCTTCCAGTGTCCCGAGGTAAAACTGTCGTGGTATTTTGGGTCATACAAGAGCGACAGGTTGTTAGCTGATGCCCAGTTGGAAAGGGTTTCTTCATCGCGACTGGTCTGTTACCCCCACTCCGTGTGGTGACAATTAAAGTCACCTATACATACAGGCAAGGGGCAGGGAGTATGATCAGCGAATTTAATTTTATTAAAGTGTCAACGTTTCGACCACCTTTTCGGGCAATCAGGGCTATTCACGAAAACATATGTATACATACTAAACTAGAAAAAAAAATGAAGAAAACAGTATATTTACATATCGCAATGTTATCTACGTCATTTCCGTTGTCAAGGCGGCAGTCACGGGAGTGCCATTTAGCCAAATAGGGGTCGTCTGATGATTCCCAATTTTCAGCAGTTCTTCCGCAACTGAAACGGGATTCAAATGTTGGAACTAAATAAATAGTTTTATGTTTTTCAGCAAACAGAAAGTAAACCCCCGAAAAATTGAAATTTGTCAAAAAATTAAACTTTTCACATATTGTCTATAGGGTTGTTAAATACAATCAATTTCGCTATATTTTTACATTTATTTTCAGTGTATCTCGCCAAAACACAAGTAAACAAAATGCTGTTAATAAAATTTCTAGAAACTCAAATATATTTCGGTAAGGCCAAGATTTGACTTTTACCTGAAGCACTTTACTCTATCACTAAAGCCGGTGTAGTAGAAGCCATGACGGGCTAGAACACACGGATTTACTGGACTCGTCTCGGGAAATTTTGCAAATGTTGTGAGACGGTATACCTCTCTTCTAGTGTCGCCTGAAATAGAATTCAATTAAAAGCAGGTTTTCATAATCATTGGCTGCAAAACGTTTTATTTGCAATTAATTTACCACTGCGTCCATACGAGTAAAAAAAATTTTATTCAAATCTTTTATGCAATGTTTTATCGCACATGTAGCCTGTAACATTTTTGCCCTAATGTAACTTACAAGCATTGTATTCTAAATCTATTTTAACTGTACAAGCATCGAAAAGATAATTATTCCGGTTACAAATTGTTTGCGAAAAACTCAACAAGATTAATTCGGAAGTTCAAACAATGCTGTCTGCTTCTGTATTGGCTTCCTTAATTTCATTTGTAGATCTTTTGTTTCGGTGGCAACGTAATATATTGACCCCACTAAGCTGAACCTGAATGCCAATGTTAATATCTAACTAATCGTATTCGAAAATAAATCTAACAATTGATGCAGTGGAGTGTAGACTAACACAAAAAATTACTGAACGTTAACGCTATGAGATTCGCCACCAACCTTTCTAAGGTATTTTTTTACCAACCTGCGTTTCCTTGCCCTGTTTCCATAGCTTGGCTCTTTTTTCAATTATTTTGCTTAAATTTTTATTGAAAACAAATCAAATTGCAAACAAATGAAGTGTTTCGGTATTTGAGTCGAGTAGCTCGTTCGTTGAACTAACGCGCTTTTATAGCCCGGCCGTGAATTTCGGTTTTCGCCTTTTTCCCTAGACGGACCTAACATGACGCATTTCGTGCCTTACACCGTTGGACTAGCGTCGTGAATCTCACACGAACTGGGCTGTCTGTAACGCGTTGCCGTGTTTTTTATCAAACACCCAAGTCGCATCGACCAAGGCACATCGACAAAAGCAGCTTCAAATGAATAGCGGGTCATCGTGAATAGAGTCAGGCGGATCCCTTAACACCGTGTCTCTTCGTACTACCCATTTGATCAGCCGAGAGCAATATTACTGTTACACCAATGTTCCGGACAGAACCACGAAGGGTATAAAAAATGTCTATAACAACTTCATTTAAAAAAAGACTAGTTACGCAGAATCATTCGAATTTAATTTTTAAGCAGAGATGATGTATTTTGCGTAACTATAGTATTCTGCTTTTTTTAAACAAAGTTGATTTAGATTTTTTTATAACCTTTGTGGCTCTGTTGGGTCTCACAAGACTTAAATCCAAATATAAGCAATAAAAATACTAATAATAATTTTTTTTATTAACTTACAGCAATGCTTTTGCCTTATTCAGGCCAGCATCGCCAAGTACTGCAAGCAGGAACAGACACCAGAGGCGTGGTGCATCTCCTACCACAAGCACAACGGTCGTACTTTCCTAGTTCCTGTCGAGGACAAGTCAAAGTGTGCTGACGAAATCGACCGGAGAACCGAACCCGAGCAAGGCAGTCACACTTTCGTGAGTAGAATACAGCCGTCTTGTAAACTAGTTACTTTGAAATGACTTAAGTCTCAGTCATGTGTGAAATGACTTGAATTCAATTCTTTTCGAAAAATAACAAGTCGGGTCCCAGTCAAGTCATCACTAGTACAAAGTTCATGTGTATAATATGATGTGTGTAAGTTAATTTGTCTACAATTAAAAGCATAGACGCCCAGTTTTCATAGTGGGCTTTTTAGCCTAAAAGCGAGTCTTTTTAACATTAAATAGAAACACGATGTTTACATAAACCAGCAGTTTAAAGACAACATTTTATTTTGTTTTCTGAAGCATACTCACTTGCAGCAAACTACAACGTATTTTCCACCATTGGCAAAAGCGTATGTTTATTTAGGATAGCCTCGCACTTTAGCCTCGGAGTCAATAAAATGACAAAAGAGTAAATGTTTACAAACTGCACGAACAGTGGAACAGTGGAACGGGTGATGCCTAACCAATATGGTTTTTGCCTTTTTCTCTACATCACCCTTTGTCATGATCGTGATGCGGAACAATTACAGTTGCCTTTTTTCTCAACGTTTCCTCGCGTCACACTTCTGCGGAAATCGTTTTTGATGTAGGGGTATGAAATTTCATAACTAATTCCTTTGTGTTAACATAGGAACTAAATCCTTTGTGGTAGCATAGGAACTTTTTTTTTTTTTTTTTTTTGACGTACATGGTTCCGCGTCGGCGCTTAGCGAAGCGTTCAATTTGCCTTTTTTGTGTTGTGCTATATATCTAGTGCTGTGTTGCGCTGATATTCGATCTACGCGTCTCGCAATAAAGCATCAACCGCTTCACTATGATAATTTAAAACTTTGAGGCTTTGAGAGTCAACGCATCAACATTGGACTGACATAAAAAATAGGTTCACTGCAGAAGCTTACTTGTTATTAACACGGAACTTATAACCTTATGCCAATTCTGTTTAGTTTACATTGTCTACAAAAGAATTGGTGCTCGTAAAGATGCACTGCGTTCATTATTTTGAAATAAATAAAAACAATTATACCGTTTAAAGATTCCAAACGGTTTAAGAAGCAGAAATCCAGTTGGGTTATTGGTCAGTGTGTAAGTGTTTTGGGTCCTAACAAAATATTTGTATGTTAATTATATTTTTGTTTATTTGCCAGCCAATCATAGCATTTAATACAGCGTAATTAACCTGATTTTTTTTTTAAATTCACACTGTCGATTTAACTTGTTAATTTGCCCTCCATTGCCAGTTCTGGCTCAAAACCAGTGTTGTAAACAAGTCATTTTGAAATAACTTAAGTTTAAGTAGAGTATGTTCAAAAAATAGCAAGTCAAGTCCCAGTCAAGTCTGTTTTAGAGCAAGTCATCACCAAGTCAAACCACTAATGTAATAATAACACCATAAAGCATTAAAATTGGTAAAATCGTCCGATTATGAGCAATAATTCAACTAAAAAATAACATAACAACAACATGTAGCAATCCAATGGTTTTACGTGCAAAGCTTGAGATAATTAGCTCAATTTTACAATAAAATGTTCTATGAAAACACTTTTGTCTAACAGACTTAAATCAAGTGAAGTAATTTTACCAAAACGACTTAAGTCAATTCAAGTGATTTTAAAACCATACAACACTTAACTCTTTTAACAGAAAGGGGTCAATAGATGTTTGAAGCTTGTCAGCGCGAACTTTTTTGAAGAACCACGATAAGTTTTTTTTTAATAGAACATATCACAACAAACCTGCAGTCCGAAAGTGTTTCAGCTGCACTATAGAAATATTATCAAATGTTTTGTCGGTTTGCAAGGTCCTAAAAAACACCTACATTTTCTATAATATAATTGTGTCCGTTACAGGAGAAGCCTTCCACCTCAACTCTAAACCCGCCACAACCCGGAACTTCGAAATTCACAAAAGCGCCGAGTCCATTCGCCAACATCAGCATCATCAGCACCACCAGTAGTAGCAGTACCGGTCCAAGCCTGTCGCAATCTGGTCCCAACTCATCGGGGGCTTTTTCCAGCCCCTTTGCGGTCAAACCATCCATCCGAGACAAGGTTGATTGGGTAGAGAAGGTGCCCGGCCTCTATTGCCTGGCCAAATGCGGTGCTTCAGGCCACAACATTCGCTACAAGCCGAGTGTGAAGGCGGCGCCTGTTGGTGAGTTTTTCACTGTGTAAATCGGGGATCGGCAACTTATGGCTCGCCATTACAAATTATCCGGCTCGCCACCTCTTTTACAAAGCTAGGCATAATAAAGTATTTATGCGACTACGCGATTACGCGATTACGCTTCGCTACGGTGACACCTTTGTCGTAATTCAGCCGTTCATAAAGAAATTTGACCCAAGTTTATTCGAGCTCCAAAGCATATTGTGCTTGCGGGTCTAATCCCAAACTGGTGCCGGCGCCTTACACTGGTATGTTTGCGTTTCGACAAAATCCTTTTAGCCTAAAGGCGTCGTTAACGTCGTCAACCTACGATCGCGAGCCAGACCCGGCCCGCCTGGTGTAAAGTATTGAACGACTTTGAAGAGAAATGATATTTGGCAACATTGCGCAACGCCCCGGTTGTGCGCGCTGCGCTGAACAAACTGTTTACGACCGTGTCTTTTCCCCTTATAAAGGATTAATATAAACCTTAAAACTTTTGTACTTTAATTAGGTACGAATTTCGTAAGTCGGATACTTTTAAAAAGAAAATGCAACGTTTTTTATCAAAAAATAATAGTAGGATGTATTTCAACGTCAGGTTGACGCCTGTAGGGTAGGCAACAACGTTCGCTACAAGCCGAGTGTAAAGGCAACCAACAGGCAGCGATCGGTATAAAAACCAGGGGAATCACCTAGCGGTGCTGACTGTGTTTTCTCCAAAACCACCGCTGTCTTCTGATTGGTCCCCCTGGACTCACGTGCCATCCACAAGCGACCCAAACACAATAGGCTTCTCTACATGAGTCAAAAAAGGGAACTAGCGCGCTTGTATATATATACATATTAGGCTATAATACGTATATGGACATTGGGCACATTAGGTAATGGGTGGTGTAAATTATTTGCAGAAAAGAATTAACAATTATCGTTTACACACAATTTAACCATTTGAATTAGGTTTATTGAAAATAGTACTGCATACAGAGTATCCTAACAGATGTGATTATAAAAATAGACATATCGCTACATATTAATGATGAATATAAACAAAATCTGATGATTGGTGCCTATGAGTTCACGATTAACATGGATTAGACTTCGCTGGTTTTTCGCCATTTTGTAGTTGACGTGCATAATGCGCTTCATGTAGATCAATTCGTTTTCCCTCGCTTTTGTAGGCTTTCGCGCGCTTTCTGACACGGGTCAACTAACACGCTCATGTAGAGAGGCTTAATGTAATCTTTATTGAGCTGTATCATTTACGGCCGTGCTTTTTCCCAGGTTGTATTGACATTTTAAAACTCCTTTACTTAGCTTGGGTGCAACTTTCGTAAATCGAATACTTAAAAAAAAAATGAATTTTCTTTTCAAAAGAAAATTCAACCTTTTCATAAAAATAATAGTAGGATGTATTTTTGATGGAAACCAAACATTAACATCAGGTTTCTGCCCGTGGACCACGCCCGGCCCTTTTGTAAACAAATAAAAGCCTGTGCTTTACTTAAGTTGAAACTTTAAGGTGTAACGTTTTTTATGGACGCGTGAAATAGTAGTAATTCCTCTTGACCGAATATTTTGTCGACAAGGTCGAGTGGACAACATTGACACAGTTGAAACTCGAAAGTCTATGTCAATAGACAGAGCCACGGCCTGAGAGTCTGCGCTCGCCTGTTTGCGAGTGAAATTCGCTTCGGACGAAAATTGATAGACACCCACACGTCTGACCGGCGAGTACTAAAGTTGAAGCTAAAATTGATCAATCTGACCTTCTGGACTCGCTAACGCAGTGGTGGGCAACTTTTTCTAGGCACGGGCCAAACCAAACTCTAAAACGTCTCTGCGGGCCATTAAATATTAACTCTGTAGACTGCAAGCATCTTATTCTAACCGAAACGACAGTTACTCAGGAATAAACTGGGTTTTTTGCAATTTACACTCGATGGAGACACTATAGATTTTAAAAAATATATGATAAATGGCCTCGCGCCCAGTTTGTAAAGTAGGTCGCTGGCAGGATAATTTGCGTTGGGGGCCGGATTTGGCCCGCGGGCTGTAGGTTGCCCAACTCTGACCTAACGACATAGTCATGCCCAAATCTCACAGGCTAAAAAAGTGCCACGCATTCAATACTGCGCTAAACAACGGCCATACGAGAAACTGTGTAAATCGAGACATATGAGAACTGTAAAACAGAAAAGGTCATATGAGAACCGTGAAACAGAAGCCTGCCGTTTTGGATCCCTTAGAGATTCACTCTTTTGTCACCAGCATATCTGTAGGAATGTCCGATACTTGCTATTTTTTCCAATAACGATACCCGATATTTAAAAAAAAGTGCCGCTGATCTTAACCGATTTTGATTTGTTTGACGTCATTACTGTGCCCCCAAATTATGACGTGCAAACGCAATGGTCTCTGATTTTAGAAAAAAAAAACCTTAGCGCTTGACATTTAGTTACACTTTGATAATTAACTTACTGTACTAAATAAATACCAATATGAAGCGTTGGGTTACATCGCAAATCGTGGCTGAAATTCTGAAATTTATTTGGCATATGATCATCACCAATAACATCCTAACGATATCGGTTATCGTTTCCGATCCGATCCGACAATATCGGACATCCCCAGTTATTTTTGTTGTTTCTGTATTCCCAGGCAAGCTTTCGCCCGGCGCGACCTTTACAGCGATCAAGGTCACGAGGAACAAGCACGGAATTTGGCTCCTGCTTCATCACAATGACGTCACCAAGTAAGTTGGCTCTGACGTCACCAAGTAACTTCTCTATCGAGCATCGAATAATTCATTCTTCCTGTCGCATAACACCTTACCTAAAAATCGTTAGAAATCTAGGCTTTACAACTTTCCCAAATATTTAATTATACGTATTTTCCAAAGACTTTTCAATATGTAAATAAATTCAACACGTTGAATGTCTTCGAGTTCATTTATATATTGAAAAGTCTTTGGAAAAAACGAAGTGTTATAATAGTCTTTAAATTTATTTCATGTTTAGCTTAAGTCATATGTTTAAAAAGTGTCAGTAAAAAAACAATTAATTAACTAGTTTTTACTGTTTTTACCGAGACATTTGTACTTTTTTGTTTTGGAATTTATTTAAACAAAAACTTTAAGCGATCAAATTTAAAGTCTTTAAAAAGTTATAAATTTTCTTTAAGAACTTCAGATAACTTTTAAGCAGCTTACATATACCAAAGTCATTGCGAAATACATCTAAAAAATTTACATTCCAAAAACTCCCAACAAGTCTCCCTTGGCACTGCGTATTAGTTCCGATCCTACATTATCAAATGTCCAAAGCCTCTCTTTCGCCACCAGGTGGTGCGAGGAATCTTTGGACCCCCGCCACGCGTGGGCGCTCGCGTGCACCGACGGCGCCGTCTACATTCAAGCCGAGGCGGCAAAAGCAAAGCCCTCAATCACAGCAGCAGGTGCTCAATTATCAAGCGCCGCTCAACCACAGGCGCCACCGAGTGGTGTCAACATGAACTCACTGGTACCGTCAGAGGGCGCCATATCGCGCTCATCATACCGCGCCTCGCAGCTAGCCAAGCTGTCCAGTCCATTCGGTAATGCGCCTTCCGGGGTCGACAGCGACGTCGTGAATCTGCTTGTTGCGTCACTCCCGGCAGCGCCGCTTCCGGCTTCCCACACCGCCAAATTTCCGCCGGAGGGCGACCGAGAGAAGCACCCGCCTGCGACGGTGTCGACCAAGACGCTGGAAAGCTTGAAGGGCAAAAGTCGTCACCAGAGGTCGTCGTCCGATTCGTCGATTGTTGCCAAACGTCGAGGTGGGCAAATTTTTGGGATTTGTTTATAATAAAAGGAAATTAGGCGTATTACGGATTGTTTTAAAATTATTTTTGTGTTTCAATGCATTGGTTCTCCTTTTAGCCTGCGTCGCACTAAGAAAATGACAAAACAATTACCTTATACTTTTTTATCAAACAAACTACACGCCAAGTTGGTAGGCCAAATAACCCATCAGTTAACTCCAGGGTAGTGTATATCCAAGTCTCACATGCTTGCCAGCATGCCAATTTGCAATACAAATAGGTAGTTTTGTAAAACAAGAAAAGTTCCACGGCACACTTGAAAATTCCCCGAGCCACACAGTTTAAAAATCATTAGCATTCTGAATCCACGCTTGTAACTCTACGATAAATCACTCAATGGCATTAATCAAAAAATCCAAACTACTGTCCTAGTGATAAGATCGGACAACGATAATAAAATATCCAATATTTGTCTGTTGGTCTGAAAATTTTGTACCATCGATGCTAAAACCTAATTATCGAACATACTACCAACATAGTAGAGTAGCGATTTAAAATGACGTCATGGGACGTATTTAGCTACCAGCGATGCATATCACACATTTTTACCGCAATTTTGGTTAACCTTAATTACTGGTCAAACAAGGTTGCCACAAAGTCTTTGAGTCTTTAAACATCTTTGAATGCCTTTAAATCAAAAAGTCAAAAATCTTTAGTGTTTTGAATTGGAAAGTCTCTGAAAAACCCTATGCTTTTCCAAAAGTCTTCAAATCTATTTTGTGTCAGGATTAAGTTTTAAGTATTTTGAACGTGTATGCCGTTGGAAAAGAATTATTTATTCTAATTATGTTCACCATGACATTTATACTTTTTTGTTTTCGAATAACATTAAAAAACATCAAGCGATCCCATTAGTTTTAAAGGTCTTTAAAAAAAGCTATAAATTCTTACGAAATGCTTTTAAACATTAATTTTTTTCATATACTTTTGTTACAACTTTGCACTCCGTAGGTTCAAAGACCAACCAGAAGGACACGACCTCTCACGGACGCGCAAAGGACACGACCGCGCGTGGACGACCTCTACAAGCGTCGAAACTTGGCGAGTCGAACCGGAGCCACTCTTCACCTTCGAACAGAAGATCGTCCAAGATGTTGGGAAGATCGCAGTCTGTTCTCCTCAACAGGAACAAACCAAACGAGATTTTACGATCCGAGTCATCCGGAAAACAAGCTCTGACGAAACTCGGCAAGATGCAGGTTTGAAAACTGTTTTCTTAGGAAACTCGAAAAACATTTTTATGTGGCCCGAAAAAAAAAATTTTTTTTTGGACACATGTTGTTTTTGTCCGAATTATTTTTTTTTTTTTTTTTTTTTTTTTTCAGTCAATTTTTTATGGCTCACTTTTGACAATGAAAAAACATAGTTGGAACATGAAATTTTCACAACTGTTAAATACCCTCACAAAGTTGTTTCTAATATAAAAAAAAATTGCCTAGGTTCTAAGGGGTGGTTTTTAGGGGGGCAAAACTGTCATTTTTTGTTAATTTTGGTTTTAAGCACTTTTCAGAGATAAAATAATGTAAAAAAAATCTGATATATTTATGGATGATGGTTACATGACATATACAATGCTAAGTAACAAAATTTTAAACCTTACCCCTGAACTTTTCATCCGGGGGGTCAAAATGCACAACACTTTAGGAAATTTTAATGATATATTTACACTAGAAGGAAATGACATAAACATCTGAAAATTTCACAAATGTTAGTGAACCATTTAAAGCTGATGTTAAAATAAACATTTTACCTCTTGAAAAAAAGGGGAGTAATTTAGGGGGGTAAAATTAAAATTCGGCCGTTTTTGTGTTTAGAGGTGTCTAAAAAACTAAAGAAAACATTGTTAAATAGTTTTCAATTATAAAGACAAATTATAGATTGCTCCTCAGGCCAATTTTGAACTTCAATTTAAAATAATTAACCTATGGGGGAAAACAACTAAACAAAAATATAGAAATTAAAGTGATTTCATTCATAGAATAAAAACTGGAAACAGAGTGGTGTACACTGCCTCCACAATTTTTCATTTCAATCTGCGGCGGTAAAATATGTTGTTTTGTAAAAGCAATAAGTTAATTTACTAAGAGAAGCCTCTTTTTAAAAGGCAAGTCGCACGCGCTTAGTTTCCCTGAGACAAGCCACTTCGCACAATGAATGTTGCACGCGCTGGACAAAAAAAGCACAGTAGGCAGCCAGACCCTTCGCGGCCAGAATAAACCAAGCGATATGAACAAATTCAGCATTAAAGGTTTTCTGCCGCTAGGTTAGAGTATATAGCTGTAAAGAACTAAATCGATTACGTCACACTATTGACTTTTGTCCCCAATGAGAGGCGTACAGGGGTGCAAGAAAAAATTGTCAAATATTTTTTAATTATAAAGACAAGTTATAGGTTTGCTTCGCAGCCAAATTTATATTAAGACCACTGACAATCATTCTTGTAAAAGTGCACCATGTCCAACCTATACCACGCAACTTCGGGCCACATCCGCTTTTGCCTGCTAAAGCACCGAAACTGGAAGCACAACATTGGGAGTATATGGACACTGACAAATAAGACCCGTTGAAAGAATATAGAATAACTAAGGAATGACACCCTGGTAAAGTATAGTAGAACTGCGCTGTACCCCCCTGGTATAATATAGTACAACCGCGCTTTTTTACCCTAGCAAAATATACAAAAACCGCACACCCTGTCTAGTTTTTTAAATTATTTTTTTGTTGCGCTTGCAAATGTAAAGAAATTCAGATTCGAAAGTTATTCCCTTTTTTTACTTTTTTACCTCAAAAATCAATTTTTAAATCTTTTGGGTCCTTAAAGGTTAAAATACTGCTGCATTTTTTTTATTTTTTTTTTTATTGGTAAGGTTAAAAAACTGCAGCTTCTGAAGTTTTGTTTGTTTTCGAAACTGTGTTTTTTGTTCCAAATGTACTCTTCAAACCAACTATTGTATATTTTTTTAAAACAAAAAATGCTCCATACTAAACTAAGTGAAAAATTTCAATAAGAATTAAATCCTGACATGTTTTTTGGTTTATAAGCAGACGAAATCAAAATTCAACTATGTTCAGACAAAAAAGCCGACCCGTTCCCAATCGAAGGACGACTACGCGAACGGCGACCTTCTAAAGTACACAAGCAGCAAAACCAAAACCAGCACGCGACAAAAACACGGAAAAAAGGCGCCCAACTCCAACGCGGACGAAAACGGACCGATTCCGCCTCTGAGCAAAATAATCCGCGGCCGAGGTAAAGCGCCTTCAGAAAACCTCACATCACAGGGCGGCGCTTCGCCCTCGACCAATCAGATCGCCGTAAACGGGGTCGACGACATTCCATTTATCGATGACGTCATCGATTCAGAAGGCAACATTCTGCTTTTTCCCGGCAAGCCAACTGTAGGCTGTAGTCCCACGGATATAATGCCAGTCGCCCATGGCTCTGACCTCCAGGATACAATCGCGACGGTCCTCGGTGGTTCCGAGCCCCAGGATAATGTCGGGCCCGGTGGTTCTGCCCAGGGGGATACAATCGCGTTTGTAAAGCCTGGAAAGATTTTGAGCAACGGCGTTGAAATTGAAAGTGAGATTCAGCATTTGGTTAAAGAAACTGCTTCGACCAGTTCTGAAGCGAAAAAGCAGCTGAAAAACGCCAATGAAAAGTAAGTTAATGGAATCAATAGCTGTTCCACATTAATCGTATAAAAATTAGATTACATGGTTTGCGTTTTTGAGAAAGTTTTGTTCCATATTTATGGTATCAAATTATATGGTTAGTCGTGATTGAGTTTATCGCAGTTCATGAGTGGGACCTGTCTTTCATGGGGCTCTCAACACTTTTTTAAATTGTGATGGATTAAAAAAAACATTTTTCCCGATTCGTAATATATAAGATTTGACTCAATTCGTAATTTTAACCCACGCTCATTTAAATTTCGTCCTACTAGCTTTAAAAGCGGCAATCTACATTTTGTTATTTTGTGCAATTGCAATTTTTGAGGCCGCTAAGAACCGCTTTTCCAAGCTATAAGTGGCTTGTTCGAAATCGTGTTAGCTGACCCTTGATATAACTGTGTTGTGTGTATTTTTTTCAGAAAACAGCTTCTGGCAGAAAAGCTCAAGAAGTTCAATGACGGAATTAAGTGAGTATTTCGCGTAGAAGTAATAGGAATAAAATCGACACATTTTTACTTGTGCAACATCAGGCCTGCGTATTTTTTAATTTAAAAGACGTAAACCCTCATTTAGAGAGATTAAACATAGAGATGTCACTTTTTTGTGAAAAAATGAAAAATGAAAAAAAAAAAAAAAAAAAATGTTGCTTTCCAGTCAAAGTGAACTTGAATGTTGGCGTATTTTAAAGGGAGTGATAGACTAAGCCTATTGTAGTTGAAAAGGGTTGATAAACGATACCCCCCCCCCCAGCCATTTTCACAGAAGTGTTAAATAGATACGTCTTTTTTTAAAGAATCTAATGGACTAGTTGCATATAAGCTGAAGTCTATTTTCTTTCGACTTTTTGCAAAGTCACAGTTGCGTAAAACCTTCATACGGATTTTCCCTTTTCAACCACCATTTATTAGAAAAAACAAACCAAACGCGAAAATCTTATACTGAAATAAAAAGTTTTTGTTTTTTCCCTTCTGGAAAAGATAAGGAACAAAGCAATTATACTTAAAAACTATAAAGAAATTATACTTAAAACGGTTATACTCCCTATACCAGGGATGGCGAACCACTGACCCGCGGGTCAAAAAGTGACCCACCACAGATTTTTAATGACCCACTTGCCTTTCCGTCCGAATTTTTCGAGTCCGAATTTGGAAATCGCCCAAAAACCTTGAATTACCAACCCAAGACAAATACACTTACAACGACGCAGCAGCAAAGCTTCGCATCAAATTAGCATATATTACAATATATGACCCACTTGTGCATTTTGCAAGGATTAAGAATTCGTTTGTGACCCGCGCGATGAAAAGTTTCGCCTTCCCTGCCCTATACCATCACCACCACGTACACCACCGCCTGGCAGCAACAGCATATTTACCATATTTCCAAAATGGGAGCCAAGAAAAAAGGCCCGAACGTTTTTTTTTCAGCCACCTTAAAAAAATTAAAAAAAACCCAACATCCACATTCCATTGCTAACAGATCGTCCAAACCGGCCGTCCCTGCCAACAACAACAGCACTGCCCTTTCCCCGCTGGTCGCCGAAGCCTCGCGGTCCGTGTTCGCCGCCTTCCTCTGGCACGAAGGCATGACCCACGACGCCATGGCCTGCGCCTCCCATCTCAAGTTCAATGAAGCCAGACGCAGCGTCATCATGTCCTACGTCAAGCAAGGTGATTCCCCTAATCGTGGTTTTCTTCTTTTCGATCGCAGCTGTTTTGGGCTGATTTAGCTGGTCTTTTACTGACCCAAGTCGAACATTTGTCTTGATCATAAAAATTTGGAATTGAGAGTAAAATTATATAGACTTTTAGACAAATTCTGTTTTTTTACCAAAGTCTTTTATTACCTAGCTTTAATTAACAGTTGTTTGTGAAAATGCTTGCGCCAATGTAGTTGGTTCTGTTCTGACTTAAGTCGATCACTTGACTTGAGAATGAAACTTATAGCTTGAGCATAAAATTACCTTGACGTTCGACAATTTTCGTTTTTTTATCTTTACTATGTCTTTGAATTTCGACAATGACTTCACTTTCATTATGATTAAGTTTTTTTTAATAAATATATATAATCGCGAGTTTTAGTGAAAATTCTCTAAGCGCGCTTGCCTATGTAGTTGGTTCTGTTCTGACTTAAGTCGATCACTTGACTTGAGAATGAAACTTATAGCTTGAGCATAAAATTACCCTGACGTTAGACAAATTCGAGATTATTTTTATTCTTTACTTGTTTTCAAATTTCGACAATAGCTTCACTTTAATTAAAGTTTTTTTAATAACTAGATAAATTCGGCATATTTTATCCATTTTTGTACAAGTAATGCATTTTGCACTTGCACTTCTTAGCGTTCTTTTTGTTTGAAATGACTTGACCAAGTTATTTGCAAACGCTTTTTAAAAACACGCGCTTCTCAAATAATGCACGTTCAAATTTAATGCAATCAAGAAAATTGTGGGTTGTCGATTACATCTGCTGAACTATCTTTATTTTCAGGAAATTTAAAGAGGAATGCAGTTGATTCGAACGCAATTAATTCAGGTGAGGGATTTGTTTACCAGGGCTATCAAAAAAAATATTTCAACTTTATATTATTTTTTAGTTATCGTCCTTAAGATTTAGAAACCACGGTAACGGAATTATTGCATTTGCATATATCAGTTCAACCAATGACTTTTATGGTTGCTATAGGTCTTGTTTGCCTAATGTGGTGTCGGTCTGAAAATAAAGTACCGGATATTCCTAGTCTAATACCGGGTTGTGTTGATCTGCTTATTTAGCAATCTTGTTCACCCCAAAAAAATATTTTGTTACGTTTTCATTCTTTTTATTCAAACTACTTTCTCTAGGAAAGTTTTTAATTTTTTTGTTGCCGTACTACTTTCTTCTAGTAGCTTTTTTGTTATTAATTTTTGCCTACTACTGTCTTTTGTACCCGAAACAGGCGACGACATGACATGCGACGACTCTCGGCCACCTGACACACTTGTCTATCTCGCCCTCTTCTGGGACAAACTCTCCGACACTGTCACCAAGATTGCTATCAGAAATCAGGTTTAACTTTATTCTAATGTCATTTGAAAATCGTTAAGCAACGACATATTCTTTTCAGTCGAGGCCCAGTAAGTTGGTGATGGTAGAGAAAGTACCCAATATCTAGCAACGATTGTGGTTTATTTTAGGTGTTTCCATGTAAATAATATTTATGTGCTTTTCAGATTTCATCAACAACTGACTTTGGCATTTTTTATATTCTGTTTTTTTTTGGAAGTTTTGGATTTTTTTCTAGCCAAGCTTTCCAAAAAAAAATATTTTAAATAAAACAAACGTTGTTCATTAAAACCTGTAAAGCATAGAGTAGTGATTAAAAATGCACATTTAGTTTTACTGAAAGTCAGGTAAATACTTTATTCATCAATTATGGGATTATAAAAAAATATAAAAATCCTTTTCTGCAACCAAAGCCAGCTTAACATAGACAACACTTCAATATACCCCCCAAAAAAAACTTTTCACCAGAACTTGCCCCCTCCAACCCCGGTCAACCACAATCTGAACAGCAGCAGTAATATCACCCCGTCGCCGAAATCAGCCAAGCAGAACAAACCGGAAATGACGCTGCCCGAACCCGAAGTAAGCGTATATTTGTATGTTTTTATAATTCGCAGGCTAAGTGTAATGGCAATTCACTAGATGACGTGATTGCTATGTAATCCAAAAATATATTACTTTTTATGTTTTTCGACGATACTTTTAACAATACGTGAACGATACTTTGGTGGTTTGCAGAAACCAAGTTAACTTACGTGTTTTGTCTTCAGCTGATGATAAAGGTTCCGCCTCTGAAGAGAAAAGCTCTGCAGCTGAAATACCCCCCTGGTTTGGGGGGACACCAGCGCAAGAACGGCCAGGGGCAACTTTATTTCCCATTGCCCCATCAGCAGCAACAAAGAATCGGAAACGGTACTTTGCAAAATGTTTTTTATCGCGAAAAAGTTTTTTTTAACTTCTTATTACACATGAATATTTCGCTAATTTAGAACCTATTTGGTAATTAGTTATTTTAATGCTCTTAATATTTAGTGGTAAATAAGAAAAAAAATAGTGGTTTGAAAATTGTGGCTCATTTCTGAACCACGAAGAACGTTTTCGGCGGTCTACACATCTATTTAAAAAGAATAATTGTTTCATATAGAAGTAGGTCACATTCTAAACGTTTCTACTTTCTTTCTTTCGGATTTCTTCCTTTTAAACATTTTTAATCTTTTTTAGCATGTTAAAAAAATGCTACCTACTTATATATGAGCTTTTATATTTCTACTACGTCTAACTAAAACCTCCAACCAATATGCTCACAAATTGTTTCATAATATGTATTTATTGTTTGTCCTAAAAACTACTGTTATTAGTAGGAATTTTGCGAAACTTTGATCACTGCAAGGCAAGCATTCTAATAAACACAACAGACTACCAGACTATTTTTTTGTTACTTACAGCGGCCAACGAAGGAATCGACTTCAAGGACACAATGTGTGATCTCTGTAACAAGATGCGACCTTACCCCGTCACCTACCACATGAAACAGGTAAGCATATATCAGGTAGAAATGTTTTGTGCGCCAACTTTTCTTGTATTGTAAGTTATATTTGATATCAATTAGTTGCTGTTGAGGTACTTCATGCATTGAGCTTGAAAATGATCTCAAGGCCAAATAGATATATTAAATCAACATCATTTTAAGACGTTTCAATACGCACTTGTTCATCCTCAGTTAAGATGAATTTGCGTATCGACATTCCTTATTAAGCTAAATTACAGATCCGTGCATAGCGTACCAAAATGTAGCGCAAAAATCTTAAAGCTTTATAATGCATTAATCTCAAAAACTCGAAGAAGAATCAGCCAGAAAACCGAAGAAATTGGTGCCAAAAAAATTTAAGTTTTTTTTGAAAAGTTTCTTTTTTCCATTATCCATTTTACAAAATACCTTGCGGTTTTTAAAAAAGCGAAATTATGTAATAACATTACTCTTTAGCAGAAATTAATTTTGTCAAGTGCCATTTTGAAAAAAATTACAGTAGTGTGAAGCATGTTGTTTAGTGAGAAAAAGCCAGTGTAAGGCATATAGACTGTTAATTATTTTAAAAAGTACTCAATTTTGATCGTACAATGGTTATGTGTTGGCAGTTTTACTTTGATTTGGCAAGTATAATCATGTGAAAGACAAATAGGTCGACTAAATAGAAAAAATGACATTTCGACTCGTTTTTTCTTCTTTAGGCACACCCAGGATGTGGCGAGTTCGCTGGTGGCCTGGGTTACAACAGCAGCGGTCAATATTGCGGGGGCTGGGCAGGGGACTGTGGGGACGGTGGGGTCGGGGGAAGTACCTGGTACCTGCTGTGCGCACCATGCCGAGACAAGTAAGTAAATTAGACGTTTTTTTTTTGAACGAAACATGGAAAATCACGGGAAAACGCATTTGGAACCAGAATTTTTTTTAACGATTTTTATGCGGGTGCCAGTTGAATTTTAATTTAGGACATTCCGTAGAAATTTTGTTTTAATCGTTTTAAAATCGCTTACAAAAGTACTTTTCTTGTTTAACACTTGCTTTGCGCGGACAAAGATGTCCCCTAAAACGACAAATGAATAAACAACTTAATTTTTGTTTAAACCTAAAACTTTTAATCATTTGCAAGGACCTTATGGTTATTGCTTTAAACAAATTCAAAAGCAGTTGTAACTAGTCGTTTTTTTATTCGACAAAAAAAAAAAAAAAAAAAAAAATTCATGTTGGAGTAGGTTTTGACCGTCAAGGGTAGTGACTAGTGAGTATTTTAAAATAACTCTTTATTGTCATTAACCTGCTCAAGACATTAAAAAAAAAACAGATCGTCAAATTAAATAGGAACTTGTAACTCAAAAGTACATTATTTGTGCTGACAGATAAAAAAAATTGTTTCTCAAAAAAACGAGACGCTTTCATTTTCCCCAGATACATGAGCAGCAAGAGCAACATAGCTCCGACCAAAAAACCCGACCAGAAAACAGTCGGTGACTGGAAACAACAGTTTCAACGCATTCTCATGCAGCCGGCCAGCGCACACCAGGTGAGTTGGGAATCGAACCCACGACCCCGGACTTCGGTCTATTTTCGACTATATTGATTTGCGGCGGCATTCCATGAACTGCCACCCAGAATTCGATTTGTGCTGCTTGGCAACTAAATCACCTTGTTATATCGCGGTGAATTTGAACCAAAGACGTCCGGATGAAAGTTTTCACCAAAATTAATAACCAGATTTTTTTGTCAAAATTAACACGTTTGGTCAAAATTTGTCAATATTTTAGTAAGAAATGCACATAAATCGCTTACAAAATTAAAAAAAAACTAAAGTCAGCTTTATGAAATTGGTCGTTCGGTTATTTTGAAATTTATTTTTCATTTTTTTAAAAAAAATTAGTTTTAATATAAGTTCAAAGTCATTTTAACCGTATTATATCTTTATTAGAGCAATATACAGTATAAAAAACGCGTGATTAACGACGCCTAGGTAATTTAAATCAATGTATTTCTAAAAGGTCAAAATTTTGTCAAAATACATTATTTTCAGGTCAAAATTTGTCAAAATTTTAATGTTGCAGGTCAAAATTTCCTATTTTCTTGTCAAAAAATATTCGCCCTAGTTATGACATGTTTTGAACCTTTGACCCTTGGAATTCAGTAAATGTTAGTGGATACCTCAGTAGATGGTCAACTCGTGGATTAGTTTGCCATTCGGGTAGCGGCGATATTTGAACCAGCGCCCCAGGAATTCAGTCCTGTTTATTTTAGATCACAGTTAACAAGGCGCAGTAAAGTTTTGACAGTCAGACCCTTGGAACGTTTGTTTTTTCACCTTATTTTGCAATTAAAAGTTCTACGTCCAGCAAGATTTTAATCATTTATATTTTCAGATTATGAAGAACAACTCTTTGTTTCTGCTTGATCTTGTGAGTTCGGCGAATGGATTAACTTGTATCGATGTTGGAAAACATCAACACAAGAAATCAGGTAAATATTTGTTTAACGGTTTAGGTTTTTCTAAATATGTGTGTTTGCTGTTGCCCTATGTTTGGCCTGTGTTTTCGTGTTGTTGACATATTTCGTAGTTCGGAGGTAGGTTTTTATGTGTGCTTGCGTGCGCGCGTGTGTGTATATGGTGGGTGTGTGTGCATTTCTTGCTGTCGAAAGGCACGTTTTTTAGGTTTTTCTGACTTGCAGTTATAAACCAGTTGCACTTCTCGTTATATTTGCTTTAACGACCTCTTGTATCCCCGATTGTCAAAGTGTATTTATGTGCAGATCTCGCAGATACAAGGATTGAAGACTCGTCTGCAGTGGAGAGATGGGACAACACAAACGGTATAGGCTTTGTAATCCGTATAATAATAATCGCAACAAAGGGTTGCGCATAGGCACTAAATTTTGCCTCATTTTTGTGTCATAGTTTTTGTCGTGACTCTTAGAAAATATACACTTCTTGTTATCGACATGGTTTGTGTTAAATTTATTTGTTATCCTGGTTAAAGTATTACAATTTTTTATAAAAGTTTTTATAGTTGGCGATCACATAATTGGAGCTTCATAGTCTTTATGTCTTTTAATTTAAAGTACATTTGACGATCTTGACCTATAGCCTTTTAATAACGTGGCCTGAAAGGTCTTATTCTTATTTGTTTTCCAGCTTAATACGAATAGGTTCTACCTTCTGTTATTATAGATTTCCAAGTTCTAACAGTTATTTTCCGAATATTTTTCAGCTCTTCCCCGCTCAACCTACAGCTACTGCCCCTTTCCCTCCATACCTTGCTCCTACCTTAACAAAATCGGACAAGCAACCACCAACAGCACACCACCCAGCCAAAAGCCCGGGTAGGGACTTGTAATCGTTTAAGCCAGTGTTTCTCAACCTTAATTTCCCGGCTATACTCAATGAGAATAAAGTTTTTTTTTTTCAAAAATTTTAACCGAAATCTGAATTTTTAAATTGACGTAGCACGGTCAATACTGAACCAAACGTGCTCAGATTTGGTTTGTGGGTTTTTTAGACGCAACTTAACAATTCCAGGGGGTTCCCACTGAAATTCGAGAAAAAAGTGTTTTTTGAACAACCCCACTACTCATACATTAAACTTAAGTATAACATCATTTGTCGGCCCAATTTTTGCACTGAGCTGTCTTCAGGGGTTCATGAGATTATGATATTTTATTTATTCGACAGTTAAACTGATATGTGCGGTATTTATACGGACCTTAGAAAGGCGCAGAGACCTTCATTGTGACGTTCCGAGACTTTTTATTTCTTTAACGTGAGCAAGTGCTGAGAGCCCATGGAAGTTAGCCACAGCACATCCAAGGTTGATAATCACTAGCCATTCACGTCTAGTTTGTGTAGAATGAACCGTTCACCTTTAAAAATGTTGTTCATTAGAACCTTTTCAATGTGATTTTACATTACAGCGCCAAGTTTCGTCCTTCTCCCGAATACAGGAACCGATCGCTCTCCAGCCAGGTCACGCCCTCCAGCGGACATTTCAAGGGAATTTTGCAGCGGCTTTCGATCACGCCAGAAGCCTCGCCTCAAAAGGTATCACATAGAGTAACGCTGAGTAATAGTAAGATTTTTTGTGCCCATACCTAAATCAAAGTGGTTAAAATGCAGTCTTAATGTCATTGTCTGTGCCCCGCGGAACATTATTTTTTTCAGTAATTTTCAAACCTTTCTTTTTGCGTAACGTACTGGTTTGTAGCAAATATCTAGAAAATGTCGCAAATACCCAAATAAGGTTGGCAATTATTCTATAAAACATTTACACATATGTGTGTTAATAGCTGAGATCTATAGCCCTTCGAAGCTTCTTTTTGACCAACGACTACGGCTTACGTATAATTAGTACACCGAAAGCCATCGCAAGTACTGTGGATCCCCTTCAATGAGGTTGCTTGTACTAACAAATTGAGCAAGCATTGGCGTATGGTTGTTTCTCGACTCGTTCCCTTCTGAGCCTGCATATAGCTCAGTTGGTAGAGCGACGGTCCCGGCTCGACCGGAGGTCGTGAGTTCGAACCTCACTGCAGGCTAGTTGCTTTTCCAGTCTGCCCTGCTTGCATCATAGATCAACAGACTCGGTGAGTCTGCGATGTCTTTCGGTGTACAAGGTTGGCAATTTTAATAAATATTGCACTAATACTTTATAAAGGTGAGGGGTAATGGCATAAGGAACGTAAGTAAGCATATAGTCGACGAACAGCGCCCAAATTAATAGTTTGATTCCATATTATGGCAATCTTAAATAACCCCGACATATTTCACCTCAAAGCAGTTCTATACTGAATATCTCGATAAAAACGATGCTCTTTAAACACTTAGGGGTTTCTTTTCGATTTCTCTGTAGGTATGGCGTACCCATGAAAAATAATGAGTTGAATATACAAAACAAGCCTGCAAAACATAAATTTTAAAGTTGCGCAAAAATACGTTTTCGACCCCATAGCGCATAGGTTCCGAATTTTTCTGAAACTTTTCATAAAGATTTCTCTTAAGATTTTTTTTTCTTTTCAAGGGTAGTTCTTTGTTGACACTAATGGGTTTGATATTCTTTCTTGCAGAGCTTGAAAAGGTCTTTAAATGTCTTTGAATATTTTTCATGAAAATGTATAGCGTATAGCTTACCGTAATCAGGTGTGAAATTCTACATGTTAAACTCTTTCCAGAGCGAAGCGAAGATGTTCTTCCGTCGCAGTCGCTTGATGCGTTCGGTGTCCACGGGTTCGCATCCCAACGAACACAAGTCAAAGCTCAACAATAACGACGACTTGGCGCAAGGTACTATAGGTATAATGTAAAGGACTTTAGTTTTGTTGGTGTTGGTTACTTGCGGTTTTGAAATTTTCGACGTGGAAAAAAACACTGCATTTTTTACTTCAAAACTCGTTATACGCTTGATTATACGAAAGATTTATACGTGTACGTGTACGAAAAAAATTTTTTTTTTAAACATAGTTCAAATTTAATTGAAAAGCTTGAAAATACTTTAAAATGTGACAGGTACTAAACAAAGGTTAGCAACCTCCACTCTTCGGATACCTGAACTGATGCCCGCTTCTTTTTGTTGTGGGGACAATTTAAAGAAAACATTCCCGGCTTGTCGCATTATGCTGATAACCATAACGACTTATTTTATTTTTTGTTTAATACCTCCTGCTCACAACGTTAGCCAGTCAAATGTTCTCACCATAATATTTAACATTTGTGTTTAACAAAATATTTTAACGTCGTTTAACAGAAGTTAAAAAAGAAATATCACAGTTAACAAAAAATTAAAACTTCCCACTTTCCCCAAAACTTTCCTTTCAACATTTTCACAACGATTGGCAGGCACTGGCTCACACCTCCTACAGCATCCTTCGCCCGCCATGCTCAAGCTCATGAAGACGTGTGAGAATAGCAACGTGGCCGGCGAGGTCGTTGCAAGGTCAAGCGTGCTTGCTTTCGTCACACAACGTCATGACCTCAGGTCGCTGCACATGACCTTGCAAATGACCTTGAGACGCGCCGCGCTGCGTGTTTACGTTCTGCAGGTGGGGAAATTTTTTTTTATGATTAAAAAGGTTTATTTTTTGTGGCATCTGAAAACCATTGGTTAGAGAGTTGCTAGGTAATCTAAAAGAAAATTATTAAATTTAAAATTTAGAAACCTTTCTAATTTTTAAATTGTAAATTGTTTTTTTCAACTTCTAATTTTTCAAGCTTAGAATTAGTTTTTAACTTTAAAATGGTTAAGTTTAGTATCTTTGCCCGGGCTTTCAAACTTCGGAACAATAGGTTAAGTTTATTGTTTGGTACTTTGCTTTAGGTTATAAAGTTCTTTTTTAACGTCGAAAGAATTATTTTTGAATAACATCGGAAACTTGTTGGAAGCCGATTTCTGCGTGTTAGTTATTTTAAAGTGTTGGGTAATCTTGACAAATAACTAAATTTAAAAAAAAATTAAAATTTAAGAACCTTAGTCATTTTTAACCCGGGTTTTTATTTAACTCATAATCTTCCTAAGTTAAAATTAGTTTTTGTAAATAATTGTGTGCTAATTTTTATGCGTTTTGGTATAGCCTATGTTTTTCATACTGTAAAACTGACCTAACAAGTTGTTGTGACAAAGTGTATTAACTTAAATTATTTATTTTGATTGAGAGACAAAAAATGCCGTTAGACAAGGTAGCATTATTAGTAAAATTCGAATTAGATTAGAACTAGAATTAGACCACATAAGCAATTCACAAATTAATTTACAATTAGAATTAGCAGCATTTTGCTCTATTTCATTGAATTCATCGACTCGCAAAACGGTCGATCACTAAAAAGTATACGCTTACAGTCACATTACCCATTATACACATGACTAAATGATGCGCTCTTATGTTTTCGCCAAACATTACATCAAGTATATGTAATCGCCTAATACACAAGCAAGAGCGAGTTTATTTAAAAAAAAAAAAATATATATATATATATAAAAAAAAAAATATAAAAATAGTAAAACGCAAGTTTTTGATACGTCGTTGGTCATCTTTTTTATCTTTTTTTCCCTCCACACAGGCTCTTACCTGGCTCCTCCGGACCGTGACCTCGGATACCTGCATCCACGACATCCTCTGGTACTTTGTTTCCGCTCTCGCCGCCACCGCAACATCCGACTGCAACAAGAACGAGGGAAAGTCCCCCGATAATGGAGGAAACGACAGTGCAGACGAAGATATGGAGGTCGGTAGCGTGGTAGTTAGACTTTATCGAAACTTTTCTACTATAAACATTATATTTAGACGTTGAATGAATATCAAAGCACATATAGTTGTAGGTAACATTTTTTTACACTTCGAATGACCCATTATTCTTTTTCAACCACAACAAAAAAAATGTTACCTACTTCTCTATTGGCTTTGATAGTTGGACTACGTTTAACCAAAAACTCCAACCATAGATTATAATTATTTTTGATAAAGAGTAAAATGCCGTCAATTCTAATTGTAATTAAACTTGCGAACTGTTGCGTGACTAATTGACGAGCGGTAATATTGGATCGATACCTGAAGCAAAATGTGATCAGCTGCGCGTTTTGTTGTAGCTTTACTTTTCTTTATTGGAGAGATATAACGCTTTGGACTTTTATTCAACACCGCTGCGTGTTTTTTAGATTAGAGTAACGCCCTTCGATCCCATAACTTTATTTTAGAGGTCAAATGGTACTTCAAGTTTTGGTTAACCAGTAGTGTATTACATGGTTTTGATGTTTTTTACCATAAGGATTTTGAGTTCAAGTCTATATATATATATTTTTTTTTTTTAAATCCCTTTAGGTAGATATAGATTTTATTACTTATATTCGTATTTGGCGTCGTTAAATGCGAAGCCCATGATTGCATTCAGTTAGTTGAAATTAGATTTCAAGAAAACAGATTTTGGGTAAGAAAACAAAAATAAGGGAAATTGAAAATCCAACAAACTAAAAATAGGCAATACAAAAAGAGAGAAATTGCGTACCCAAAATACACAAAAACCTAACGCGACTGTATGTCGACCAACAGGAAACGAAAGCTTTGTGCCAGCATCCAGTGAAGCACATGGCACTTGCCGGTATCGACTCAATTCGTCCGCTTGTCGAGGCCTTCCACGGATTTCTGCAAACTGTTTCGGACGTTATGATGCACTTGCCAGCCAACAGCCCAGTACAGCTCATGGCCATAAGGTAGGGGGAGTTTATTGGGAATATGGTTGTAATTATTTGGCATTAGACTGTTTTGTTTCAGAATTATATTCCAAATACGTCGAGTGACCAATTTTAGGTCGTCAAAACCTAAAATTTTCTTTTTTAAATGAAAGAATTTCTTTCATAGAAATTGTGTTAAGACTGTTTACAAAAAGGGTATAAAAAAAAATAATTTCTTAAAGTTTTTTTTTTGCCATATGAATAGGCGTCATCAGCAGTTTCTGTACAAAAATCAAACCTGTATAAAATGCCAAAAATAGTAGTTGAAATGTAAAATTTATATATATTTCTGTAAAATTTTAAGAAATGATTTTATGTTTTTTACCTATTTTTATAAACAGTCTTAACACCACATGATACGAAAGCTAGGATCTTTCTTTTACGTTTTATTGTATGTGGGGATTCCTTGCCTCCCCTCAAAAATCACTTTCCGCCTATGTAATGTATTTGTTGAACTGTATTTTAAGGAACCAATTTTGCGACGTTTAGAACCAAAAAAGCTATTATTTGATTGTCTTTAAATTTTTGATAAAAATGTATGGCAACCCTGAACTAAAAACAATTACACTCCCGTCATTTCCTCCTCTTAAGATGCTGGAGTTTGCGAGTCCTCCCGTCCGACCACCACTTCCTCCACCAAAGCCAAGTCTTCTCTCACATCAGCCAGATCCTATCCAAGGTCGACCTCAAGGTCACCAACGGCGACGTGACCCCGCAGAAGAAACTGGTCAAGGTCACACCGAAAGCTTCGTCCTATGTCCCAGTGGCAAAGGTGTGACTCACTTTTTACGGTTTTGTGTCAAGTTGCATAAAAACTAATGGATCCTATATTGAAAGCGTTGTCAGTGCGCAAGAATGTATTAAAACACAAAAGCTCAAACTATTGGATTCACATCTTATTGAAATAGAGTGAATCGAAACAGTGTTAGTAAAACAGAAACAGCATCAGTGTAAGTTAACTTTATCGCCAAACACTAGGATGTAACTAACAAGGCAACATACCACGACAAGGTGGTAACACCAACTGCCCTTAAGACAACTACAATGTCAAGGCACCATGTGCTCACACTACTCATTGACCTTTGACTGTTTGACCGCAAGTAATAGAATGCTTACACAATTAAATAGGAGCACTTATCATAATGCGCAAGGTTAACAATTTCCCTGTCTATTAAAATTACCAGAGGAGCTGTTTTTGATTTATATATCCTTGTCTATTGCTACCACTTCGTTTTTTGGGGATTTCATGGGTTTTATGTTTACTTTGTTTTGTTTTCTTGTCATTAAAGACCAATTATATAAAACGTCCAACATTTTCGGTTAATTCGTAAACCTAATATTTAATTAGCAGTTTTATGCATCCGATGTACACTATCAGTAATAAATGTGCCGCAAGAGTTGACCGGTATTTACTTCTCCTTTTCTCCTGGGATATTGTAGGTTTTATGTTCACTTTGTTTTGTTTTCAGTGTGATAGATTATCATTTGGATAGTCAACATTTTTCGGTTAAAGAGTTTATGGTGAAAGCAAATATTTAGTTAGTTGTTTTATGCACCTAATGTATACTATGGTGGTGATAAATGTGTTTAACTTACACTGATGCTGTTTCTGTTATATAAACGTTGCTTTGTATTCGTACGAAAATTATGAATCCACTTGAATAAGGCAGTATATTAATAAAAAAATTCCTGTACACTGATAAAGACTTCACCAACGGTTCGGTTGCACTATTTTTCAAAAAATTCTACAATGGTAAAAGATTTCAGCATCGAACCTATAATTAAACAAGATATCCCTGATTACAAAATTGAAAAAAAATAATAAAGCCGCAATTCGCGTTTTCCTAGACCCCGGCCAGCCAAGGCGAGGTTAAGACGTGTCTGGATCTGACTCTAAAGGTCCACATCAAAACTTCAAGCCACGCTGCCATTGCAAGCAGTCTAACCGACGGATCGACCGAGACATTCTGGGAGTCTGGTGAGTTTAGGGGATTGCGTCTAGCAGTGTTGTAAACAAGTCATTTTATAATAACAAGTCTCGGTCAAGTCATTCGTAAAAAAGTAAGTCCAAGTCCAGTCAAGTCTTTTGGAATAAATACCAAAAAAGTCCCGATGAAGTTATAATTAGAGGGCAATTATATGTTGGAGGTTTAAATTTTTATGTTGGATCAACCTGGGATACACTGTGAATTTATAAAGACATGTTCAAAACGTCGAAAGTGCATTTTGTTAACGATTTAACCTTTGAATATATTTTGACAAATTTTGACTTTTTTATAAACTGAACGACAATGTTGCACTGAATATGTGAATAATAGAAATCACCTTGACCCTTGCAAGATAAATGAACGACAATTTCAATAAACCTACTTGATTTTTTTGTGATATCATTATCTATATATTCTTCGGTTGATGAGTATAAAGTAGACAAAGTTGAATGAAACCTAGAAAAAATGTAAAAAAAAATGGACAACATAGCAAAACGAATTTGACAAACATGAAAGTGCAACGATTTCGCCTTACTTGAGCAAACTTTTGCAACGAATTTTTTTTTAATTTCGTCAAATTCGAACAGGCGACGAAGACAAAAACAAGCCGAAGCACATATTGGTTGACCGTGGAAGCGACAAGGAAGGTCAGGTCAAGGACAACGCGACCTTGAGAGTCGAGGACGTTTTCTTGCACATCGACAACACAAGAGACTTACAGGTTTGGCAGCGCCGGGCGTTTTATTTTTATTTAATGTTTTTCTCAAATTGATTTGATCTAGATATACATTTGATTTAGTTAGCTATTAGGAAGTTTTAGTCGAATTTTAATTTACGATTGATCTATGAGACCGCTATAGCACCGTTTCCATAGACTATATCATTCTTTTATACCAAATGACCCCGACCGTCAAATAGAACTTTGTGGATTTATTTCGCATTCTTAACTAAAACAATTCAAAAAAACTACCCAAGTTATATACTTAAAAAACATTAGGCAAATTTTTATATCAAAATATTTCCAAGCAATTTTAACTGAAATTATTTTCAGGAAATTTTTAACCAAAATTATTTTAGGCAAATTTAAACAAAACATCTTCTCAAGCAATTTTTATCTCAAATTATATTTAAACTTTTTGTTCCCTTCTTTTTACAAAGTTTGTTAAGAGCCTCTTGAGAAATAAAAACATAGGTTTTGCAAGAGTTCTATCGTGTAAAAGTTTTTTTTTATTAGAAAGTAAAAAAATGATATCATAAATAGGTAACTCGCGATAAAACTTTACATGTATCGCAAGAGGTTTATCGTTTTAATCGAACGATATCGGATATAGAAGGTGTTTTATTTTTTGTTCGTCCAGAAAAAGGTGACTTCGGTGACTTTCTGGTCTCTGAGCGAGGACGACGATTGGAAGAAAGTGGATTGTGAAGAACTGAACGCTCAGTACGTCGGCTGGATTCACTTCGCCCTAGCTAAGGGAATCAGCGTAAGAATTCCTTATGTCTCTCGATTTCGATCTAACCGTAGGCCAGTTAGTAGTATCGGTGCCCGATACTAGTGTCCTATAATAAGGGGAATCAACGTAAGATTTCAACGTTTTTTTTTTGTTTTTTTTTGTGTCATTCGATGTTAGCGCTTTTAGTTAGGTAACAACCTTACACCACAGGTATTCAAACCAGGAGCGTATTTAGGCCATCTGCCCTCTCGCCCCAAACTATTATTTTTTCAATTTTAACTATTAGAAATGAGATAAATGCAAAGTTTCATCAGGCTTCGCCTTTCAACTCAGTTTTAGTTGCATATTTCAAACTCGCTTGACAGTAGGTTTATTAAGAATATATTTGTTTTATGACGTCAAATTGTAACGAAACTTCGGGACGCCATTTCCAAATATTTCATGTCCACACCCTAAAAACATATTAGATCCACCCTTATTTCAAATCGACTAATTGGTAGCCCCAGCTGATACTACCGAAAACTATTTTATAAAAAATTCAAGTTAAAATGTTGTTAAATACAATTCAACCTTAATGATAATATGTAACTGTGAACTTTTGGATGTTTTAAGTAACATTTCCTTTTTTCATAACGTAGACTATGGCCTTTCATTAAAAGATTTAATTTAACTCCTCCCAATATTTGCGATTGCTTGTCTTTCAGAAATTCAAACTGGAACTCCGGGGTCCCGACAACGGCCTGAGGGTACGCCAGATCAAACTGCTGGGTCACGACGCCGCCGAGGGACCCAAGTTGGTGCCCCAGTTGCCCCCCAAGGTACTCCAGGCCCAAATATGCGAGGCCGAACTGCTCAAGGTCTTCAAGCTGCTAACAGCCGAAGTAAGCAGACGTTTTTCTTGTCGTTTATTGTAGAGAAATAGACTGATATATGGGTTTACCGATAATATCGGCCGATATTTGGCTTCTAACGATATATTGGTATCGGTAAATGTAGGCCGATACTTTTGCCGATATTTTAGTACGAAAATATGATATAATTTTTCCTGTACAACAAACAACTTACCCATTTTTAGTAAAAAAAATCCAAGCCAAGCTAATACGCAAAATTATAGTTTAATAATAATAAAGGTTCATAAACTAAAACGTTATTTGAATTTTACTTTTAGTTAATTCAAGTTTTGGACATTTCCCAGGTATATAAAAAATCGGTATCGGGTATCGGTTGACAAAATTGTAAAAAATCGGGAATCGGTATCGGTCCAAAATAGTGATATCGGTCGATCTCTAGTTTATTGTGGGCGTGTGTTTTACGTATGTGCGTGAGCGCTTGTGCCAATAGACTACTTTGGCAAACAGGCTTTGCTAGCTTTGATGTCAGCAAAGAAAATGTTTATTGATGTTGGGCAGGGTTATTTTCGCGCGCAAGTCACATGTGTTTTGTATCCATTTATGTTTAGCTTTTTATTCGGTGTTTAAGCAATGATTTGCAGTGCAAGAATTTAATTTTATTTTTATTTTGGTGCTGTTTTTTGCTTTGTTTTAACATTATTTCAAATTGTTGTTCTTCAGACATTTCAGCCAAAAACCAATAACTAACTTAGAAATAACTAACAACAATTTGTTTAAAGCTTAAAAAAAAGAAATGTGTTCTTTTTCGTACTTTGTCAAATTATTGTAAAAGCAGATCTGAGCACCTTATAAATTTAAATTTAAACACACATGAAACAATATGTTGTTAAAATAACTTCAGGTTGAGCAAAAAAAAATTGTTACCATATTGCACTTACTTACAAGTAACCAGCGGTAAGCTCAACCACAACAAGGTGGTAACAATCAATATATTAGGTAGAATATGCTTTCTAAGTGCACTTTTTTTGTAAAAACACATTTGACGTTTGAAACTCACTTTTTTAAGTATTCTTAAACCGCCTATTCCAAAAAAAAGAAAACGAAAAGTCGGTGGTGTTTTTAAACAACGTGCACAGTATGAGCATGGCTAGTAAATTGTAAGTCTACGTGCTCCGTGACCTTCGACCTTTAACCGTAAAATATTTCTCCCAACCAAATTAGTAAATCCTAAAACATCAAAATGCGCAAGGTTACCACAATAAACATGTCAATGTACAACGCCCTGTCCGTAAAAAACTTTTCTTAGATTGAATTTGGCTTTTCAAAAATTAAATTAGAATTAAAATGAGATCTTTTCATTTTTTAGTAAATTAAAGTAAAATTAGAATTAGATCGTTTTAGTTTTGTTAATTAAATAAAAATTCTTAATAACTAATGTTCAAAGTACATCGAAATGCGCAAGGTTACCAGAATAAGCATGTTAATGTACAACGTTAGGGATGTTCAGATTTAACTTTTTTTTGAAAATTTATGCTTTCAGCTTGATTTCCCATTATGTGTCACATAAAAATCAGTTTCACAAGTTTTCAAAACAATTGGACAACATTTAGGGGCTCCGCAGGCACCCCAAAGTTATCACACTAAAATTGCTAAAATCCGGGACTTCCCCTAACACGATACTGTACGTTTTTCTTTAAAAACGAAGAAACCTTGTAATTTTTATATTAAACAATGGCAAGAAAGCATCACTAATCTATTTCCAAGTTTTATGTAACTTAAAATGTATTCTTAAAGCCCCCAAAGCCCTCCTTTACCCCATTTTTAGAGTTGTCATTTGATTTATCACATATATTCAATAAAATACATTTTATCGAATTATTTAAAACCTGTTTATGATCGCCTGTGATCTTCAACAGCCTGTAGCAAGCTTGCAAGTTGCTGAGGATTGTCATTTAACATAGCAGCATAATCAGTGATTAATATTTTTAACAAACACATGGTCAGCATGATCATGGAACTTGTCCATTATCGCAGCTTTGTTTTAAGACAGACAACGGCTCCATCAAATCAGGTTATGACGCCTTAGAAACGGCAGGCTTCAGGGATCCGTTCTGGCTCCTTTGCTGTTTAATGTTTATTACAGTGATCTGCCCGCCACAGTCTCCAAGCATACGCTGATGACTTGGCGATCTTGCATGCTGAAGGGAATTGGCGCAGTGTTGAGAGGACTCTTAGTCCACCTCAATAACAAGGAAATTAAACGTGTGTTGTCCGTCAATACCAATGGAAGAACTTTGGATTTCCATGTCTACATACCTCGCATTGCATCTGGACAGGACACTCACATTCCTACCCCTGGCATCTAGCCCGCTGAGCTTCGCCCCAGAGGAGCCACAATACCAAAGGCTGCTATCCTCGAGATGCTCCTTTGTACCAGCTGCACTCAAATCACTGCAGAAATGTTAAAGCTCTGGTGTAGGTGAATGGATGGCCACCAAATGGAACGAGGAGCAAGATTACCCCTCTCCACCACTATTGCCCCACCACTTCCAATAAGCCTTAGGGTTTTGGCCTGTCTATTCGAGCCTAGACTCGCCTTAACAGGCTGAGAACAGGGGTCGGGCGTGCTAGGTCTTCCATGAATAAATGGGGCTTCTGTGACTGTGGTTTGGAGGAACAGACTGCAGATCACATAGTCTCACGGTGCCGATACATCGCCAACCAAGTGGGACAAATGGTCTGACACTCTTGGACGATGAGACTATCCGCTGGCATCTAGACTTCTGCCCGGACATTTGAACTGGAATAATAAAATCGTCCACAAGAAAGAAGAAGACGATCAAGCAGGTGCGCAACACACAGTACAAAGTGGATGGGACAAGTTTTCTATGGCCAAAAATGTTTATGTGGTCTGAACAGAGGGGTAATGATGCTATTTTTCTAGACAAACTTGTCACATTTTCCTTGTTTAGTAATCACCCACAAATGACCAAGGACACAAAGGCAGCAATTGCCCGAAAACTTCTTGCAACTGCAAAACCTGAAGATTTTCACCAAGGCATTCAAGTTTTGCACCATAAAATCAAAAGTTATACCACTTTAGAGGATTTGATTGGCACATTTTACGCTACTCAATCAGATATGTGATTGGCCGACGCATTCTCCCGATTCATGGTGCTCATAATGGGTACTACGAGTTAAAGTCTTCATGTACTGTTAAAGTTGTGAATGATGCCGCAGAAAGAGGGGTTAAAAGTAAACACAGATTGTGCTGCTATATTAACCGACAATCCACAGCAACAAACAACTTGCTACAAGCTGTTGAAGATCACAGGCAATCATACCCAGATTTTCTAAAAATACCTTGGCTAAAAAATAATAAAAGCTATTCATTGATGTTCCTTTTTACATTTTTTAACTATTACATTGGTATACTTTTGTTATATTCCTTCTTTATTCACTGTTGATTAAAATACTTTGCTTTTCATAATATACAATTTGTTAAAATATATTTTATTGTACATATGTGATAAATTAAATGACAGCTCCAAATGGGGTAAAGTGGGAATTTCGGGGCTTTAAGAATACATTTTAAGTTATTAAAACTGGAAAATAGATTAGTGATGCTTTCTTGCCATTGTTTAATATAAAAATTACAAGGTTTCTGTGTTTTTTAAGAAAAACGTACAGTTAGGGGAAGTCCCAAATTTTAACAATTTCACTGTGATAACTTTGGGGTGTCTGCGGAGCCCCTAAATGTGGTCCAATTGTTTTGAAATCTTACGAAACTCATTTTTATGTGACACATAATTGGAAATCAAGCAGGAAGCATAAATTTTCAAAAAAAAGTTAAATCTGAACAACCCTAGTACAACGTCCTTTCCGCAAAGTAAAATTTTCTTGTCCCCAGGTATTCGGTCAGCTTTTGGCCGACGAGGCCCCTGGAACAGTTCTTCAGGCCAAGGTGGACCCCCCTGCCGAGGGGGGCAAGGAAGAGGCCGCCCTGGTGCCTTCTACGTCATCGGGAATTCCCCCGAGCCCGTGTGACGTTGACCCGAACTTGCGAGAACACATGGTCGGAATTCTGTTCAGTCGCAGCAAGCTTTCGACTCTACAGAAAAAGGTATTTCCCCCCCACTTGAGCGGAAGGTTTTAACATATTTTAAGATCTTGGAAAACTAACGATAATAAAGAAGGTGTGTTGAATTTATCGGCGAAAATGGAACTAAATAGTGTTAAATTGGATAAAAAAAAAGTGTACATTTAGGTAATATCGAATAAATTATTTCTAAACATGTGAAAATAATTAAAATAAGAGTAAAATTGGGTAAACGTGTTAAAATTAAGTAAAAAATGTGTAAAACGTGTAAAATTGGGAGGAAATAAAATTGAATAAATTAGTATAAAACAATAAAAATTACTAAAAAACGCACGAATGGGGATACTTATTTTTTACCGCTTGGGGCCTGGGTGAAAAGGTGGTATTTTTTAGAAAGATGTACTGGGCATAGACTGGACGTAGGTATGTCCGATGATATCGTATCGTCGTCGACACCCGACGCCAATTAGAAGTATCGGCACTCGTCCGATTCTGGTCATTTGGATGAGAGTGATTTGTTAGCCATTTTGTTCCAAGGATGGTTACACGAATAGTCATTTGACCAAATAGAAATTTGTGAATTTTATCCAATGGGTAACAGCACCTAGGGGACTGTTACTAAGAAGTTTATAGGTTAAAATAAAGTTAAAATTTACAATAAAGTTAAAATTTACAATAAAGTTAAAATTTACAATAAAGTTAAAATTTATTAATAAAGTCAAAATTTGTCAAATTATGGCTTTTGACAAAGTTTTTTTGTTTCTTGAGAGTGATTTTTGTAAAAATCGTCGTGGAAGCATTGTAAATCAGGAACTGCGACACAATTAAACCATATTAACCCATAAAAGCAGGAAATGTGTCGCAATGCCCACTTAGATCAGCGGTAACTTTTATCGCAAATTGTTCATTTTTTTTATTTATTGTTACGTATTTAAATAATTCTTATAAAACACTTCATGTTGATAAACGTGGTCTTTTCGAAGATCAACAGTTTGGATTTTAGGAATAGCCTACTGACATTCTGTTGAACAAAAATGCCTAAGCAAGCTAAATCTATGACCAAAAAACCCGACGCACTTTTTATAATCCATAAAACACCTTGACTTTGCGACAAAATATTATGTTTGAGTAACTGGCATCAATTCGATGAAGAACTGTGGCCTCTACAAAACAAGCAATTTCGTTAGGTTAAAATAAAGTTGAAATTTGATCAAAATAAAGTTAAAATTTTTTTTTTAGGTTAAAATAAAAATGGCCCTAGTCATTAGATATGTCGTTATTTGACCAACTAGAGATTTAACCGCCTTTCTGTCTCCTGAACAATTGGCTGATGATTAATGGACACATGAGATAGTTGACGCCATTTTGTCTGATCGACTATTGGCTGATTCGTCGGTGTAGACATTTATCCGCCATTTTGTCCAAAGGTAAAAAATGCTATTTGGATCAAGATAGACGGCGTTTGTTACAATGTTTAAAATTCCCGCCGATTAGCTGAAACAGGCTTTATTCTCTGTGTTGGACTCGACAGTTGGTTATGTGACAGACCATCAAAGCGCTAAATGATCGTTTCAGCCGATTTAACATTTGTTCCACATCGCATGTCACGAAGCCACAGTCTGTAAAAATGTGGTGTGACGTAGTCAAAGTCAACATGTTTTATTAGATCTTAAGGCAGTGCTTCTCAACCTTTTTTCGCGGCGACCCAAAGCGTAAGCATGACGACTAAGCTTTGGCGACCCAATTGTTTTTTCTTGTAGGCAAACAAAAATAGACATTAGCTTAAAGAATTTCGAATTTTAAAAATTATTATTAAGACATCCTTTGTATTGCTTCCTTATTTTTCCAAATTGAGAAATCTATCTCAGAACCAATCTCAATTAGTATAAACATGTGACTACTGCGGTCGGCGACCAAACCAAATCAAACTCGATCCAATTTTGGGTCGCGACCCATAGGTTGAGAAGCACTGTCTGAAGGAGAAATGTGCAGGTTCGACAATAATTCTATGCCAATAATTTTTTTCCATTGAATAAGTTAAATTAAAAAAACACTTTGGCGCGCCTTCTCCTCGAATGTATTTAAAATCCATTTTAGTTTCACTTATTTTAGACCAAAAAAAGCAGGCTTATTAGGTATTTTTATTTATGACATCATACTGGAAAGCCCTGGTCCACGCGAACCAAAAAAAAAAAATATTTCTCGAGGAAAACAATTAAGAACAATCCATCGTAATGTGTTACAAGCTAAATAGTTTGTTAAGAACTGAGTTAATCTTTTCTTGTTATTTTACTCGGGAATAAAAAATTGTGTTATTCTACTCAGGTTTTTGAACACACAGTCCAAGCGATTCACACTGAGGCATCGCACATAAGAGAAGTCTGGCAAGCAGGTCTCGACCCCAACCCTACTGTAAGTATGGAAGGCAAAAGCACGTTTGTCGCTCACTATCCTGATCCCTTGTAAACAAAGTCAAATGATAACGTTCTTATGTCGTGGATTAATTACTTGTCCTTTGTTTTCACGTGCGTTTTACCCTCTGGAATTTTAGCGGATGGTTGCAGGATTAACAACGTTGGCATGTCATATTTCTAATTTGTTTAAACTAAACCAAGCACGGGTTATGTTGAATGACGCTTTTTTTGCAAATTTGAGATCCAGCGCGCTAATGCTATTTACTTATATTTTCTATTGACACTCGGGTTTTAAAGCGTCAAATTAATCAAAAGCTTAAACCTATCGGATTTTTTTTTCAATTTTTAAAGAACTTAACGAATGGGCAATTAATTATCCACCAGGGTTGTATACAAGTCATTTTGAAAAACTCTCAGTCAAGATATTTGTAGAAGTCCTAGTCAAGTCAACATTAGAGCAAGTCAACTTCAAGTCAATTCATCGACATAAAATAAAAAGTTTTTTTCGCTTCTGAGCAATAATTAAAAAGTACCAAAAATGAAATTATTAATTAAAAACACTTAATCCTAAACAAAGTTGTGTAACACAGTGACTGAAGTTCAAGTCAAGACTTATTTCAAGTTAAATCATTTTGGTCTCACGACTTAACTCAAGTTATTTGAAAAAAAGGTCCTAAGTGGGGAACACACAATAAGACCTAAAAAGCAAAATAACCTTAAGCAGAAAAATTTAATAAACCATAGAATTAAGACCAACGACATAATACAGCCAAATACGCAGTAGGCAATAAGATCGAAATCGTCTGAACAAGACCTAAATCTGCCGGAATACGTCCTAAATTAATCCGAATAAGGCCTAAATGACCTGAAACTGTAAGTAAAGGGTATGGCACGATCAAGGGCCGTCGATCTAGCATCGGCCGTTTTGGTGACGACGTTTGGACGCCCAAGTTTGACCGGCTCCGTTAGGGCGCCGCTGTTTTGGCACGGGATTTTTGGTCCTGTTAGGTGTTACTGGTGGGGCTAGATAAATGGTTAGGGTTGAAATTATTAGGGACGTTAGAGATGTACTTAGGGGTGAGGTTTGGGGTTAGGCAAAGTGTTGTTTATGCCTCATTCTGACCATTTAGGTCTAATTCCGACGGATTTAGGACTTATTCCGATTTAGAAGGTAGTACGACCATTATGTCCTATTTTGCTCTTATTCCGAACTGTGTTTTATTTCGACGCTGACGTTGTTCTTATCTCGATCTTATGGCTCCCTTAAGTGCACTTCCTTAGTAATTACAACACTGTCAACAACCACTGTAACCAACATTACGCTTCACGCAGACCACGAAAACCGAATACATGGACAGTTACTGTTTCGAGCTGCTTTCAATGATTCTTGCTTTGACCGGGTCCGACGTTGGACGTCACTATGTGGCGCAACAGAGCGTCCTGGTCCAGGATTTTTTCTCGCTGCTTCACACGGGGTCACCCAGAGTTCAACGACAGGTGCGTGTGTTCTTTCTTAAAAGATTACTTGAAGAGCTAGATAATTCCAGTTCTCTAATTCAAAGAATTACGAGCAAAATACCGCAAATTGAATTTAATTTGTGATTTTCTTGTGTGCTTTAAGTTTGTTTTAATTTTGCAATTTTATCCGAAAAAGCTTATTCCAATAGCGTTATTTATTTGTAACTAGTTTTTCAGCCATTGGATGTGTGAATTGTACAGCGCGTGACGTGCTAACATTGACGTACGCATTTTTGCGTTTTATATTAACAGGTCTTCACCAAAACTTTGAATCTAAATTCTTTGTATGTCTTTCGACTGTTTGGCGTATTAAGAAGTCTTTAAAAATTCACGTCTTTCAGTAGTCTTTGGATTAATTTTAAGTTTATTTCAAGTACGTTATGTGTTAAAAAAGAAGATAATATTTTTAACTACTTCTTTTTTGTGTTGACCACGGCATTTATAATGTTCTGTTTTCGATTTAGATTAATAAAAGCATCGAGCGTTCGTAGGTCTTAAAAAAAACATATACGTTCCCCTAGAAATTTTTTTAGTGTTTTTCCGTTTGATAAAAAAAATTTAAGAAAGAAAAAACTACGATTTAGTCGAAATTAACGATTTAGTTGAATTTCTAGTTTTTACGATTCGGTAATTCAAATTTTAACCTAATTTGCAAATAAGCTGAAATAAATAAATACTGCTTGGAGCGCGGGTAATTTTTAGTGCTTGTTAATACCAGTGTCGTGTGATTATAAACTTTTGTCTAATCTGGCGATTTAATTTAAACCTGCATTTACTCATTAAAAGAATCTGTGTTGAACACTAAGCCATTCTAATGCCAAATCACACCCGGTTGTCCAATACTAAAGAAATCTTAATATTTGAAAGAATTTGTGTGAAACATCATGCTATGCAAAAGCAAAACAACCCACGATTGTCCGCTACTAAATAAGGCTTCCCACTGGTCCAGGTGACGCTGCTATTACGTCGTATCCTGTCGGAAGTGACTCCATCACGTCTTGGAAGCATCTTGGACGCCAGGGTTCCGACGCAAGAAAAACTCACCGAGAGTTTGCCCGTGGTTAGTTCGTTTTTATTCAATAATAAGCAACCTGCGATTTCAATCAACTTGAGAAACCCATTTTACTCGTTGGGGTGTTTCTACAAATTGCAATTTCTGTTTGGTTCATTCCACCCAAGTGTTATTACCATGTGGAAATTTTTTTCAGTAAAATAAGCACAAACAATTTTTTTAAGTCTCAAATATTGCTCAATTCAAGTACCATAAATTATGTCAAATGCACAAACAAATTTTACGATAAAACTCCCTTTTAGTTTTTTTAAGAGTGAATAAAAGTATCTGGAAAAAAAATGAATTAGACTTGTAAAACAAACTATTTTTAACTGCTTTTTTAACGACACCATCGCTTTTCAAGGGTCTCCATAAAGAAGCAATTTTTTTGCAAATAAAAACGTTTAAAAAGAAACACCCAAAACATCTTAAAATATCGTTCAATCAAAGTAACTTCAAAAACATCCAAAACAAATTATCCATTCAATCAAAGTAACTTTAAAAAAATTCGTTTCACAAACCAAACCCAAAGCAAAAACTCGACTCTTCATTCCCAGAGTCCATCATCCTCTTTCGAGGAAGACGACGGATCTTCCAGAGATCCGGGATTCAGCATCCTGGATCCACTTCTCATCTGCATCTCGAAGTCGCTCAGCGTCCAGCTCAAGCGATCCTCTCCTCCCTCGGAGCAGCTGAAGACTTCGGAGGATTCTTCTTCATTGTCTTCCTCTTCCGGGGTCGCGAAGAACGCCAAGAGGACCCAGTCGGTTACCATGACGTCTGTTTTTTTTGGAAAGTGAGTTAGTAGAGTGAGCTGAGTAACATCGCGAACTCAAATGAATGCACAAAGAAAAAAAAATTACATCGAAGTGCCGAAGTAGGGACGATAATATCGGTAACGATAATATCCTACCTAGCGGTGAACGATAATATCGGAATATATATCGGATCGGACATGATTCCCGATGCCAGGTGGTAGTATCGGTACTCGTCCTATAACAATTGCTACCTTGATAGCTAAACAAAAATGTAATAAAATCACTCAGTGCTAAAAGAGTAAATTTTTCCGTAGTAACCTGAAAAAAAAATTACCTATTAACGTTTCAATTTCACTATTTTGTTTATTTGAGCATAGCAATGACGTCATTGGTATCGAATCGGAGGTCGATACTTTTTGTCCGAAATATGGGGTATCTGTGTTGGATAAAAATATTAAACATCCCTAATCGCGACATGACTTATATGCACAAATAATTTTGTATCGAACCGCGAAAAGTTCCAGGGGTGCTTGATCATTATTATCGAAACGAACATCATACTCCTAACTAATTTTTCTCTCGACATTTTTTGATTGAAAAGTGAATCGTTTTGGCCTCAGCAATTATGTTTCGCATTCTTAACCTACATTTTGTTCTGCGTACGTTTAAGCATATTTTTATGAGCGATGTGCGTTGCCTCGAATTTTTGTATCACTTCAATAGCAAGCCTATATCTTCCCTTATAAATTCGTCAAACGTTTCACAATCTCCTTAAAAGCAACCCAACGACCTGAGCTGTTTCACAACACACTTTGTTTTTTTTTAATTTTCAGGGCTGTGGAGTCGGTAAAATAAAGTCGAATTCGAGCCTCGAATCCCGAGTCCGAGTTTGCCGATTTCTGTCGAGTCTTAAGATCGCCTCTGCTCAATATATTTTACCTATATTTGCTTAACTAAAATAGGATGCATAGTATACTGCAAGCTACTCACACGGGTGTCACATAAGTCACCACGTCGGTGGAATTGTTCCAACATATGTTTTTCAAGCTTCACCATTTGTCTAATTCTAGATCTAAAATTGTGTGGCACTATTGACGACAATCGTATTAAAATCTAGACAAGTTTTCGCATAACCGTGCTCTATCAGGACAAAGTTGAATGCAGCATTCTACGGTGTGTCGTCAAACTTTTACCTGATTGCCAAATTTACAGTTTGAGGCCTTGACTTTAGACTCTGGTATTTTTACGAACTAATAAACCGACTCTCTCGAGACCAGGGTGCAAATCCGTCTACGCAGTCCTGTTCTATTGTCACCGGCGTGAGTTCAACGTTAATCTCTTCTTTCGAGCAGGTCTCTTCAAGACACAAAGAGCTGGTGGTTACAGGGAAGTATGGAGGACAAGTCAATCATCGAAGCTGTCATGAAGCTATTGGTGGACATGACAGAGGTCGGAAAACATTTACTCTTTTCTTCTTTAAGTTTTATTTTCTTAAATTCTGTTTTATTATCCAGAGTTGCCACAAAGTCTTTAATTCATAAAAGTATTTGAATTAATTGGCTTATTTTAAATGGTTTGAAAAACCCTATTTTTTCTAAAAGTATTTTAATAATATTTGAGTTTATTTTATGTGGAGTTAAAGCTACGTGTTTTAGAAGGGCCACATTAAAAAAATAATAATTATATTGTAATGTGTTGACCACGTGCTGTTTTGTTTTTTCAAAACATGTTGATTGAGTCAATTTAAGGCCGTAAAAAAACTATACATTGTCTTTTAAAAGGTCTAAAACGTATTTCAAAAAAATGTGTGACAGCCATGTTATCTTTAAATATGTTTCATTTTTTTAATTTTAATTAAAAAAGAAAAAACAATGGTTTCACGGTCTTACTTTTATTCGAATGAATGAAATCTAAAAGTTGATTCGACTGAAATCTTTGCCAGTTAACAATCAATAAACACTATGATGGTTACAACAACTTATTCCTAATTCAAATAGAATACAAATAAACAAAGGTTACCAACACTATTAATCGACACAAAATAAATATAAAACTTAAACTTCACCGCGACAAAAGTAGCTGTTCACACCAACAAAGTCACGTCTGAAATGTACACGTTTATGCTCGAGGCAAAGCGGTGTTTATAATAAACCAAAAGGTTAACAAAATCTGTTTTATTGTTTTCTTTTTTTATTATTATTATTACGCGACAATACACACGGCGGAACAAAAAGACGTACGAGAGATAAAAGATGGATAGCACATAAAAAGAAGCGACAGGTATAGGTTTATAGACTGGCCCATTTAACTCGAAAAGCAGCAAGATTCTTATTTCCTACCGCAATATGGTGTTCTGATTTTTTCACTGTTTTTACCATGCTCTTGATCATCATTAAGAAGGGCAAAGTTTTGGCGTATATACATCGATAAATCACAAAGCGAGCACAAATCAGTAAACAGTTTAGCAAATCATTCTCATTTACAGTGTCAAACAGAACAGTTACTGGAATGGCTTGTAGGGATATAAACAGTTTGGATGAAATCCAGGCTGTTACTTCTTCCCAAAACTTTGCAACATGTTCGTAAAGGAAAAACACATGAGAAATTATTAAATCTGTTTTATTTGCAGAACCAGCTTAACTCAGCTTGGAGCAGCGCCGCCAAGTGTGCGGTTTCCGAGTCGATCTTGTCGCTGACGCGGCTCAGCGAAGCGGAACGCGAGGCGGACGCCTGCCTCGGCAACCCCACCTTGTGGCGAGCGCTGGCCGCCCTGTGTGTGCTCAACCGTGACCACGTCGAGAAGTTGTCATCGGCTCGATCCAACTCGAACAAGAATAAGGTGAGATTCGAAATCGGCCTTAATCTTTTCTCCTGTTTAGAAAGCTGCTGGTTGGTTTCCTAACTAAAGAAATGAGCTATCTAATTCTCGTTTGTTTTACTTTGCTGCGTTAAAAAAGAGTTACGCTTTCTAAAGACGTATTAACTTTTAAAATTACCTTTCCGTAAGAAATTGTGAAAAATCGCCAGAATAAGGTGAGATTTGAAACGAGCGCTTATAAGCCTTGCTCGTGTTTAGAAAGGCGAGTTGGTTTGCAACTGCGGGAACAGCGTTTTTGTTAGTTTTTGTAGGGTTTTTTAGTTTTTTTTAACTCTATGCAGCACGTCTTTTTGTAAATTTATTTTTATTGAGATTTTGTTTGTAGTTTACCAATAATGTTTTCATTTATATAAAAAGTTATACGTGGTCATTATCACGATTTAATCATTTTTAATATCTCCCCCTATTTTTTTTAGGTAAAATGAATATTGTGTTTACTTAGAATACGCGGTTACGAACTTCGCCTTGAGACGTAATGAAACGCGTTTTTTTATTGACGACATGTTATTAGTTAGATATTACTGCCCTGTATTTGCGGTAGTTGATTTCAGGTTAAGGAAAAAACGTTTGGAACAAATATAATTACCAGAGCCTAGAGGAGCTATTTTGTATTAGGATTAGAAAAGTGGGCGAGTTTGAATATTAATCAAGTATGTTAGTTATACAAAACTTAACCTAACCAACGCGTTATTCTTGTTTATTTTACTTATGTTTGTTTTGCTACTTTTAAAAGGAATTACGTTTTTGTAAGCCGTAGCTATAACATTTTTTTAGAAACGCTATGTGATTTGGTTTTGTTTTGACGACCTACATACAAGTAGTAAGGATGGAATACTGTAGAAAAAACGCTTAACCTTTGTCTAGATACAAAAATAGTATTTTAGGTGCATTTAGGTTTGTGATTGTAGTAATAGGCATATAAATACGCCAATACAGAAGAAGTGAGTAGTATTGTGTGAACCTACAAAAGTAACAAAATCTTTATTTTTTCGAAAACTTCGACAGTGATCACATAACTTATGGAATGTTGTATAAAAATATGAAAAAAAATGCTTTCTCTAGGCCAGTGGTGGCAACCCACGGCTCTTACACTCATTTCTTAACTTTTTTTTTCATCTACTTATTTTTGTGATGTACAGTATCGATTTCGTATTGCCCGTTCCCATTCAGGACCTGTCAACGTACGTACATTCAATTCAAAGAGCGACGCATTCCAACTAATTTTTCACTTACCTTTTGTATATTTTAACTACAGTAGTTTGGTAAGATTGCTCACTCTATCGATAAGAGTAGTTTTTACGCGAAAAATGATTGCAGGTTGTAATTAAGCAAAAAGTGTCCTTTAAACCCCATTCAGAAGTTAAACCCATGCAATGTTACCGAAAATTCACACAGTTTACCGATACTTTTGTAGGGCTTTATTTAGGAAAGAAATAGGGCATTAAAAAACGAATTTTTGCTACTTTGTCTCGCCAGGTTATTACCGAGACTCTAAACGGGCAGATACACTATATAGCACCGTTTCAAGTGCAATCAAACCGGGCCAGTGCCTTTAATAACGACGCGCTAAAGTGGACTCGAATATCGCTAACCCGTCGCCTGAAAAACCACCACACAAAACAATGCCCCTTGACTTTTATTGTGGTGTCCCGGCTAATATGGTTCTGCCACTCTTGAGTCTTTCAACTGCTCTCAAAGTGTAGCGGAGAGCTGTTTTTTTTTGCTGCTGCTCTTTTCAGTTGCGATGCGCAGTTTCGAAGCGATTGATGATTTTTTCAAAGCATTCTCGTGAAAATTTGCCACGGTTACTTAATTGCGAAGCCCTGATTGCACAGTAACGTATGCGTTTGGTTTGAGTTGGTGCTTTAACTCTGCGAATTTGACTGCAACTAATTTCAAGTTGTGTATTTTGCTGAATTGGTTTGTTGTACTTCGTGAACTTTAAGTACTTTCTAGATCAGTAGTTCTCAATTTTTTTTAACCAGGCCCAAAATTTGTTTCATAACCGTATAAGGTGGTATCTTTTAAGAAATGTTGCAACAAGAATTATGCTGTGTATCACTGTGTCTCCATGACGCCGCATTGATAGTGTACAAGTACAATTTGATCGTAGCGTATTACATTCTAAATCGCACAAAAAAATTCCCAGGCCCAACATAAGAGAACCACTGGTCTAGATGTTAAAAACAAAAAAGAAATCCAAAAAACGTTCGTCACGCTATAAGATTTGTTTACCAACGTTGAAATTCAGAAAAAGCCACATGTTATGATTTTATTGATTTTAAAGGCAGTTCGTGTACAGTCAGTAATAAAATTTGCAAAAATAAGCTTATATTGCAGTTGAAGTTTCTAACGTACAGCAGCCAAAGAAAACTACCTGGAAACATACAAATTCACCGAACGTTTATTATCCGTAGGCAGGCCATATAGGACTGAAGTTGTAAGGGCAGGGCTGATTTAGCGGCAGGTTTTGATGGCCCCATGCATACAGCTGCATAGATACTTAGCTTTGCAAGACAAGGAAAGAACCACCATCTTCACTTTCCTGGTGGAAAACCCGCAGGATATCTCGAGTTTCGACGTTCGATCTCGGGAATTTCAGTTTGCCGGCCACCGCTGGTACGTGTATACCGGCAAACCCAATAATGAGTACTTCAGGTGAGAAATTGTTGTTCTTTTTGCTTCATTTTTGGTGTAGGTTTTGTGTAGTGACTGCCAATAGAGTTAAAAAGCCGTATTTAACTAATCAACTATATTTAAGCTGCTTGAAACGTAATACACCTGTTGGCAACTTAACACTTGTCACAAATATAAGACTATAATGTTTGGTTTTCTGTGATAATGCCCCAACTGTTTTTTTGTATTTCAAAATCGGTTCTGTTCTTAAACTTGCGAATAGTAAACCGTTTTACAACATATTTTTCGATACCAGTTTTCAATTTCTTCTTTTATTCGACAGATATTTAAGTTTTTCGATGTCCAATTAACATTAGCGGTTTTCAGTATTTTACCTGCCTTCATGAATTTCAATGATTTGTTTGCTTTTTTTCTTGCCGTTAATAATTTCAGTGAATCAGTTTTCAATTTAAGTCCAACATATCTGATAACAACAACCAGTGTATCCCAAAGACACTCGCCAGTCGGGAAAAATCCTAACCTAGATATTTAAAAAGAATATTATTTCGAAAAATAAATCCACCAAATTCGTTTTTTCAGCGTCTACCTTCGGACAGTAAATCAAGGTCATTTGTCCAAAAAACTTAAGATAAGTCATTTAAAAAACAGAATATTAAGTCGAACAAATCGTTTGTTTCAGTTTCTACCTTCGAATAGTGAACCTCGGCAAGGAGGTTCGGGTTCACACCGTCTACTCCTTCAACGTCGTCAACCTGGTCAACTACCAGAACAACTACACCTACCACAGCCCCCCAGGGGGGCGGGTGTTTTCCCGGGATGACGACGCCCTTTCATGGGGCTGGAAGGAGTTTATAAGGAGGGAGGTGGGTATTCAAAACGTGGTTCAAGTCGTATTTTTTGTTACAAGTGAAAACTAATGGATCCGATCCGATACTGAAGTCTTTATCAGTGTACACGTACAGGAATTTATTAAAACACGAAAAGGCTTATTCAAATAGAATTAATACAAAACAATGTTAATAAAACAGAAACATAATCAGTAAGTTAAACATCATCGCCAAACACTTACAAGTAACTAACAAAATGAGCTCCTACCGCGACAAGGTAGTAACACCAACTGCCGTAAGGACAATTACAATGTCAAGGCACCATGTGCTCAGTGACCTTTGACCGCAAGTCCTAGAATGATTACACAATTAAATCGGTCATAAAGTACTTATATAAAAATGCGGTTTAGCAAGCTCACTGTTAATCTTAACAACAAGTTCAATAGTTTTAATTCCATTGCACAATCGCGAAATTTTCAGGTAGCAGTTTTAATTAACGGTTTGTGTATCGAATGATGATGTCCGATACCCAATACTTTAAAAACAATGTATCGCGTTCATTAGCTCAAATAATCAAAATAGATAAATTGAAACGGTCAAGTGTATTTTTCCAGGTCATCAGGCCAAAATTTGCTTTAACGGTAAATTAACCTTTCAAGGTAGAATTGGTCCTTTGGTTTGTCAATTATGGCAGTAATCCAAATATTAACGTGGTATCGGAACGGCACAGATATAATCCTAGTCTCGGACGAGAACCGACAGAAAAACAATTGACATTCTATTCCTGCAAACTCATGCGTTCAGCAATAGTTTGCCGGACTAGTGTGTTAATAGTTTTACTATTTGTACCGCCGATAATAATAGAGCAGTGTTTTTCCAATTTATGGGAAGGGTAAAAAAATGGGTCGCTAAGGAACGATTTAAATCTCCCAAAATTGTACTGTTTTAAATAATAAACTTTTTTTCAAGTCGTTCCATCCCAACATTGAATTATTTCATCAAACGCATATTTTTAATTTGTTGTTTTTTATTCGCTGAACTTTTTGTAAGTGAGCAAAACAAAAGACAAATAGCATAAATAAATTCGAATTTAGTTAAAATGAGCAATGTCTTTGTATTTCTCCCATATTACCCCATTTTTAAAGAGGCCTTATTCCGGGCCGATATCAATAAAACTAAACATTTAAACTACATCAATCGTCGACCCATTTATATTAAGTTGCAAACAAGCAAATAATCACGCTTGTTAAACCTCAGACCCTGCTTAAACCAAACGGTGGCTTCCTATTCGATGGCAACAAGGTGCTAGTCGAGCTTGAGTGCAAGACTTACAGGACTGTGTTCGAGGAGTCCGTTCAACTGCCCAAAGTCTCGCAAGAAAACCCCTTTCCAATGATCCACACTTCACCCTTCTCAGTCGGCGGTTTTGCCTGGCAGGTGACATTTCGTTTTTAATGTGTTGAGATACAATTTGCATATACTAGCGTGTGTTTGTGTTAGGCAATTTTTTAACTTTCTATGGGACGGCGTACGAATTATTTAATTGTTCTCTGGTCTTAGGACGTCTATTGTTAAAAATATTGCTATCGATAAAATAATGTTTTCCACTCCGTCGCTGTTTGTGTTTCAAAGTGAAAGCTGAAATTTTTTTTTTAACCAGACAAATGTGTGATCATATTATGATATTTTAACTTTCATTTAAGCAACCTTTCGAATATCCACTTCCTATTGTAATAATTTTTTATACTTATGGCAAGTCTATTTTTATCGTGAAAATCTAGTAATCTTAAATTTGAATGAAGCAAAAACCAACGCTTATAGTATTACGTTGTTGGACATTTTAAATGCAAGTTACTATTACTGGTATAAAATAAGTACGTTAACGGAAGGTTTTAAGTTATCATCTCAAGTTACATAAAGATTGTGAATTTAATTCGAGGATCTTGGCTTTCACCGTTCCTTAAGTCTTTTATTCCTTATTTTCTTAATACAGATTCGAATATTTCCCGACGGTCCTGACGAGGACAACAAGGGCAACGTTGCGTTGTTTCTTCATTGCACCACTTCGAACCATCTCGCCAAAGTAAAGGCCCGCTTCCTCATTGAAGGACAGGTAGGACCAGTGTTTTTTTTAAGGTGTTTTGGGGGACCGAAACTGTCCCCCAAATTTCTCCAGCGTTTCCCAAATTTTGAACTTTTTGGTATTTAAATGAAACACTTGCGGTCTCTTAAAACTATTTAGCGGTCAAACCAAACCAAACCTTAAAAAAAACCTGGGTAGGACAACGCCTTTTATGTGGAATTTTTTTAAATTTAAGTACTTGATATTAACCAGGCCAAATTTATATAAAAAATAATTGATTTTTGTACAAAACTTGAGATAAATAGCTCACTTTTATAATGAAATGTTGAAAACCACTCTACTTCAACCGATTTCATTTTACTGAATAACTTACATCCAAGTCAAATTATTTGTTCACATAACTAAAGTCAAGTCATTTTACCAAAACGACTTAAGTCAAATCAACTTTTTGAAACAGTGATTAAGTACACTTAATTCAAGTCATTGACTTAAGTCATTACAACCCCGCAAAACCGTACCCGTGGATTGAACATTAAAGAATGAGGTTTGTGAAAAAAAAATTAACAATCCAGCGAAATATTTTATGCGAATCGAGATCTTATGTGATTGACTTTTTAATAACTTTCTTACATGGACCATTTAGAAAAAAAACACTTTGATCGCAACAATTCGATTGATAAACGACTTGTTGACAGATAAGTGTTCGAGACTTGTAATCGCGCGTGGTTTTTTACTGAGTCGAGTGCCTCTTCAAATTCGCCATCTCCAAAATTAACTGTGTGCCCTGTTGGAAGTTTTACAGAAATCCGTAAATAAAGAAGAAACCTCGCACTATTTTTAGGACAGGAGTCTAACTATCCGTGGACTAGTTTTAGGGGGTCCATTAATGCCTAATTGAAATCCTGGTGTATTATTTAAAAGCTGCAATGACTTTTTCACAAGAAATTATCCGACACTAATATATGATATTATCAGACCTCCATAAGCTACAGCACTACTTCATTCAAACCCCTGACCGTGCAATGACGTGCATTGTTCGTAAATTAGATGTACGCAGTGCATGTTGCCCACTAACGCCTAAATTTAGTTCTTATTAAATGGCAACTAATTGCTTCTTGGCTCCTGTGTACAGCAGTAAAAATCTGTTGTTTCCAGCAATCGCCGGCAGTTTACGAGCACACCTTTCCTCCAAACAGCATCAGCGAAATGCCCAGTGGCGTCGCTTTTCCCAACAAGAGCGACTTCATGAGCTCGCTGAAAAGCAACAAACTCAAAGTCGGCATCGAGTTTCTATCGGTCATGGAGGTACTAACCCGAATTTTATTTTTGCCTGAATCCGAAGCGTGAAAAAACAAACGATTTTGGCACATCTATGATAAAGATTAAACTAAGTACAGAACTTAATAGACCTAAAATCAGTTTGTTTTGATGTTATCAATTTCGAATTAAGATACTGACGATGCTTTTAGAAGCGAAAAATTTATTTTTATGTAGGATATTTTGTAAGTTTGAAAGATATTAGGTATTTCGCCTGCATTGTCACAGTATATCTTATTTAAGGCTGTTTTAGGCAACATTATATCTCTTTTACATCTTATAAAATAACAAGTCTGAATAAAACTTGCTTATTTGAAGTCATTGTCATCATTTACTTGCAGAGGTCATATATTTTTATAAACATTTAGTTTGCCTTTCAACTATTTTTCTCCTTTAGTTTGCTTTTTCAACTATTATGTGTTTTTTTCGATTAAACGATACCATCAAAAGGTTTAACTGTAAACGTGGTATTGGCTGTTTTAGAGAAACGTAATTCTTCGGCAAATTAAACTAATGCTCAAGAGTGAGACTCGAACTAACGCCCTTCGGAATGCGCGACCACCGCTCCACCGACTAAGCTATCAAACACACTTGTAAAAGTCCTAAAGGCAAATCGCAGCTAGACCCGTGTCTACTGCCATTTGTCGGCACCCTGTGTCTTTGGCATCTGTATGTCCATCATTTTACTTGCACATCTTATAAAATGACTCATTTTCGTGTTAAATCTTATAAAACGACTCACTTCGCTTATGCCAGAGAAGTCTAAATAAAACTTGCTTAAAAAGTCATTGTTGTCATGTACATGCAAAGGAGAGGTCATATTTGTTTATAACCATCATATAACCGATAGTTTGCTTTTTAAATCGCTCCTAACTACCGTTTGTCGGCGCTTTATGCCTTTGGTATCTGTATGTCCAACGTTTTTCTTGCATTCCCAGGTAAACGAGGTTCACGTAACCATGTCGGAGCCCAACACCTACCCCACAGTGTGCGTTACCCCCTTTGAGGACATCAACGGCTGTCCCTGGGTGCTCAAGACCCTTCAGGCCACCAAACTTAAGCTGAAAATGGATCAGAACGAGAAGACAACTAGTGGGCTGATGGAGTTTTACCACAGGTGGGGTGAAAGTGATTACGTGTGGGCATGCTGCGTAACAGTTTTCTTTAGATGGACTTTCGTTTGCCGCATTTTTACTGCTTTCATTAGATGAAGACTCATAGAGTAATAATATTTTTAATCCTAAAATTTGCTTTATATACCACATTTTGAACTAGGTAGTAAATAACGCAATTACATCAACACAAATCGGAACCTCGGACTAATGTCGTTTGGTTAAACCATTTGCCAGCAATGAGTGTAGTTCGAAAGACCCATTGTGGTAAACAAGTCAATTTGAAGTGACGTATGTTCAAGTCATTAGCACAAAATAAAATGTTAAATTTATTAAACTGTTTCACAAGCAAAAAATTGGGTAAACACTGAACAGCTAACCAAGATTAACAAAAGTTATTAAATGAAATCAATTGGGTCCAAGTCATGTCATTTGTCCGAAGACTTAAGTCAAGTCAAGTCCTTTAGAACTTAAATCAAGTCATTTTTTCAAAAGACTTCAATCAAGTCAAGTCAAGTCATTTTGCCCAAACGACTTAAGTCAAGTCAAGTCATTTGCTCAGGCGACTCAAGTTTAAAATGTCAAGTCCCGTATAACTCAAGTTAAGTCATTTTTTGAAAAACTTAAGTCAGGTCTAATCATTTTGCTGAAGCGACTTAAGTCAAATCAAGTAAGTCAAGTCCTTTGTCCGAAATACTTAAGTCAAGAAGAGATATTTTGCCCAAACGATTTAAGTAAAGGTCTTTTAGGACCTAAATGCACTTCAGTTAAGTCTTTCACTTGAGTCATTACAACATTGGAAAGAGACGATCTAAACCAAGTTTGTCTACTTTTACGCAGGCACATAATGTGGAACGCTACCCTAGTGGCCCCGGGGTCAGAAGACGTGTCCCTGAACGTGCCCCTCAACACCAAAGGTCATTTGATCGGATACTTCGGGGAGAACTGGTCGGACGCTGACGTCATCAAGACCGAGTTGGCAGTCGAGGATTTGGCGCTGACCGACAACCCTTATAGGACGGACGTCGACGACGGATATGACAGGTTTGTGATTGGAATGGTCTGTTTCTCAACGAGCTGTAACCTTTTTTGTGTGTATTCGTCAATTGTTTTTATTAAAACGCTTCGTTGAAAAATTTGTCGACTATATGCAAAGGGTTTTATCCTTATCATCTAAATAAATATTTCATATAAAACCAAATAATATCCAGAATGTAAACTCAATGTAATCTAGTACCATTAACTTATTATTGCATCAAAACTATAAGCTGGAAATTTTACATCATTACTTACACAAGAAATCTGGCATCTAAACAATAATATCGAGCCTAAAAATCTAATGCACTATAAATATGACGAAACATTATTTACACCTAAAGGATTTCAGCAAGAGAACGTCGTTCAAACCACATGACCAGGCACAAACTAAACTAGTATAAACGGAACGGTCAAAGTTAGATTTTACTTTATTTTGTACAGGATTTTAATAACTGTTTTATTTTTCAGGTACTCTTACGTTTCGATCCACGTTGAAATCGTCTCCAATCATCTGCTCTACAAAACTCCAGCGCCGTCGCCAACGGGCGATAGAGAGAGGAAGTTACTTTACAGTGCCAGGTAAAAAGTTTTTTTTCAAGTCCAAATTCAAGTTCTTAATTTCCCAAGTTAAGAATCACTAAAGTCATTATTAGAATAAGACCAAAAATGTCATTTTCAACAGTCATTTCAAAGTTAAACTTTAGCAAATATTTATTTTGCTTGTGATTTGTGTTGAACTTAAGTCAAGTACGTTTACCACAATGCCGGACGATTCCTTGCAGAAAGGACCGCGCCCACATCCACAGCAAATACCAGGACCTCTTACGTCAGAAGGCAACGCTTGAGAACAAGTGCCAGAACTTGGCCCGTGAACGGACCCGGCTTGTGGGGGTCAGGGAAAACCCCGACGCCGCCGACACGGATTCGCTCGACCCGGCCGCTCCGGATTACTCAAAGTTTCTCTTTGACGTTTTGGCCGATCTTGCTCTATGCGGAACATCGAAAGGTATTTTTTATTTTTTTACGATTTTATTGCGTCGATGACCTCGACATAATTTTTATAGTTTATTTATATTGTTGAACTATGGGGATATATGACCGTCAAATATCCTTTATACTTTTCTATCTCGGTCAGTAAATTTATGAGTTCTAGTCATTTAAAAGAAAATATATTCCGCCAAAAAATAAGGCTTCATCAGTCTCTTAATTCGAATGAATTCGAATTCATTATATTTCTCTTTTAAATGACTGGAATTTAGAAATGACTGACTTTGACCAAAACAGATAAGTTTAAAAAATCATATGTTCCCATTTGCAGACTTTAAGCCCGTTTATATGCACCTTTCGCGGGCAGATTAGATTAAGGTTCAATCCGGATTGAAAAGTAATCCGTTCCGGCGTCGTAATTACATGGTGCGAAATTCAAGCCAGCTTGAGTGTACAAACTGCACTGATATGCATTATTACGTAATATTCCAGTAAACCTCTGACGCACAACCGATTTTTCGTCTTAGGCTACTCCTTGCGGTAGCAATCTATTGCTGCTTGTTCGTTTTTATAAACCTAAAATTGAAAAAAAAACAAGAATGCAGGAAAGTTAAGCTTATGTGTGCTGGTAAACGCTATATACAAGGCAGAGTGGACAAAAGAAGGTGATGAGATGTACCAAACATGCCTAATGAAAACTGTATTTAGCGCTGGCCTAAAATCCTACCACAGCGTTGTGATAATTATTAAAGCAATGTACAATATTTGGGTGAGGGTGGGCCAAGTATTACTATTTAAACCTAGCCAAACCCGCATCCTAACCAAAATAATGTTCGACTTTGTGGATTCTAGACCAGCCCCTCTGTCACAAATTGGTATCTAACGAGTGTATGTAATATTATTTTCCTGTGCGCTAAACTTGTTGTTTTGTTTACGACTAACCATTCGTGTTACGTCATAATGCCCCAAAAGTGGCGTGATGTTTACTGCGTTAAAGCAGGTTCTACATTAAACGATTTCGGCCGTCCGCGAAACGAACAGATCAAGCGGCGAACGGATTGAAAACCACTACTTTTAACCGATTAAGAAACGAGAGAACTTAATTCATTCCAGCACCAAAACGAGAGAGAATGAATTAACGAAACAGATTAGAATCCGGCTTAAACGTGCATATAAATGGGCTTATTGTCGTCCTTTACGTGTCGGGCGAGGGATTATCTTCAATATTCATATTTTACTCCTTCAGTTTGCCATATATGACTTGTGTTTTAATTTCGATTGCATTCATCAATTATATGATTTTTATCTTCAGGAAAAATCATCGAAGGAAGAATCGGTCGAACCTATCGGGCCCCGCCCCCGCCCACTGAAGCGGAACGAATGAATTTGTTCACAACTTACAGAGAAAACTTTAGCTTGTAAGTCTTTGTCAATTCGCCTTGGGTTTCTGTATTGCCACCTGTCGGATAAAAATCAAAAATTAAAAAAAAAATAGTTTAATTAAAAACTAAACGTATTTGCGCTAAAAGTCATTGGACATTTTCACATTTTTTGACCGGAAACAGCAGATGTCTGAATTCAATTTGTATTTTGACGTCAACATATGACATCATCTCCTAAAATTCATACCGGCCCTGGTACACGCGAAGCAAAAAAATATTTAACTTTAAGATCCCGTGTTTTAAAAGAAACAAACATAGCAAATAAGCCATATTTATATATATTTTCAGAATTCTTTCCGACGCCCGCCCCGACCCTGCCGAACTGGCGACAACTTGCAAGGAAGTTGAGACTTTGAAGGACACTTTGCTCGAGTTTCTTCAGGACAAGACAGCACTTCGCATCACAAACATCATCATGACAGGTTCGAGAAAGAAAGTTCGATGCAAACTAAAGTACTTTACTCTATAACAGGGGTTCTTAAACTGGGGTCCTTGGATCCCTTGCGGGTCCGTGAATTAGTTTTGGGGGTCCATGGAGCCCTACTTAAAATATTAGTGTATATTTAAAAAGTAATCATTTTTTCAAAGAAAGTAGTTTAATTAAAAACAAAACGGTTTTGCACTGACTGTATTTAAACTCCATTTCACTTTCACATTTTTTAGACCGAAATCAACAAATTTGTGTAGTTTATTTGTATTTTGGCGTCAATTTATGACGTCATTTAAAAAAAATTGCCTATAAAAAATTTAGGGGTCCGCGGTAAAAAAAGTTTAAAAACCCCTGCTCTATAAGAATATGGGCACGATGTGGTACAAGGCATACATTTTCGAAAGTGTAGTGAGCCGGTACTCGCTACTTAGTCTTACTCACGTTACGCTATTTCGCCAACATCGTCATGACAGATTCGAGAAAGTTCGACAACCACCCTTGAGGGACTAATGGTAAAGCTTAGTTATTAGACCCACTTTTGAAGTCGCTCAAGCCAACTACACACGATATGTTTTAGAAAAAAGATAAAATAGAAAAGATCAGAGGTAATAGTTTCCAGGTTGTAGCACGCACGTAGCAACAACATACCGCATAAGGCCAGTGTTGTAATGACTTAAGTCAATGACTTGACTTGAGTGCACTTAAGTCGCTGTTATAAATGGCTTGACTTGACCTAAGTATATTATGAGCAAAATGACTTGACAAGTCTTTTTGACAAATTACTTGACTTGAACTTAAAGTCATTGAGTCAAATGACTTCGGTTTAAATTTTTTGTTTTCGTAACATATTATTATAAAATTGAGCTTTTCATATCCTTTTTGGACGTAAAACCGATTAGATTGTTACATGTTGTTCTTTGTTATTTTTTTGTTGAATTATTGCTCATATTCGTACGGGTTTCCAAATTTTAATTATTCATTTTTTATTTCTCCATAAGTGATTTGATTCGGTGTTAACTTGCTCAACATTTGGCAACCGGTAACGACCAGGGCTTGACTTTCTATTTTTAAAAAATAATGGACTTAGACTTAGGTTAGTTTATAAATGACTTGACTGGGACTTCTGTCCTTGGCTACAAAACTGCAACCACGTAGTCGGTTTCTTCTAACCGCAATGGCTTTACTGACAGGTTCCCTTGGCACAAACACGACTTGCAGCAATCGTTGGGACGTCGACTTTGTTCTACTGAGCACTGATCTTCCACGTAACGGACACCACGCCTGGATGCCAGCCTTCGTCGCAGCACTCGCCAAAGTAATGGAGGAAGGCAGCCTGGGCGGTCAGCTGCCCGACACATCCAACTTCTGCCACACGTAAGTTGTGATCTATACTCTTTTGTTACACAATGATCTTTTACATTTCATGAATCATTAGTGGTGAATTGTTCTATTCTGTAAACCGAGGGCGCCCTGGAGCTCACATGCACTTTGTTGGTGACCCCTTGCACTACAGTCATTATAACGTTTAGCCTCACGGAAAAGCTATTGCCAAAATCAGTTGGCTTTATCAGTTTTTTGGCAAAAAAGGCCATGCTGGAAAACTTACCCACCCACATTACATGATTAAAATATATTTCACCTTTACAATTTGAAGTTTGCGGCTCTATACGTTTAGAAATTTGGTACTGCGCACGTCGGACTCGTGGTCTCACTCGAGGCCCGAGTCCGACTCAAGAAGAACAAACAGACTCCGACTTTCCTCTCTGGGGGTCAGTACCTGCAGGGCTGATAATAGTATGTATAATGTATACCTATTTGGTTCAATCGCTCAGTTAGCGAAGATCCTTTTAATATTTCCCTGTTGGAGATTAAAAAGAATGTTTCAAGCATTTAAACCAAACCTGTCGACCTTGTTCAGAACCTACTGCATCCAGTTCGACTTCCAGTCCAAGGTCGAGGTTGACCTTTACCCTATATACGACTGGCAGCATGAGGAGGGTTACGAGGCTTTGTACGATGAGCTGCTGAGGCAGAGAACATCTGAGAACCTCACTTGGTTCTGCCCTGCTGCTGCCGACCGACAGAAGCAGTTCATAGACGAACAGCCCGATCAGGTATTGCCTGAACTCCGTTGCTGCTATTAGGTTTGCGATTTATTTTTTTATTTGTCATTTTTTGCCGCTTGGCTGATCATGTTTTTGGCTTTGGCGTAGAAAAAAATGGTTTTCATTAAAGTTTAACCTTTTGCTGTGTGAAAACAAGGTGCTTTAAATGCTACACTATTTTTATCAAATTCCTTAGATTAGTTATTTTTGCTGGTGCGAGGATAATTGTAATAGATTTGAAATGTTGAATTACTTGTTCTCATTTTTTTGTTTGTATAAGTCTTATTGTATTAGTTGCATTTTTTAAAACGATGTAATTTGTGTTTTTGTTGGTTTTATAATTACATATTTTGTTTTATTCTTACTGATGTGTTATTTTTCTTAAAACTATAGTCGCTTTGCTTTTACGCTTTTACTTAAACAAGTCTACGTTAACATCATTTCGGGTGAAAAGCGAACAGCACGTGTTTTGAAGGTCAAAGACCTAATGAAGGTCGTCAAGTACTGGCGCAACACGGCCGACTGGGGCGACAAGCGCTGGCGTCCTTCCACCTACCTCATCTGCCTGCTGCTGATCCGAGCCTACGAAAACGCCTGTCACGTCATAGAGGGCAGCCTTCCCAGCAACAGGACTGTGCTAAAGTGCTTCGTCAAGCTGGTGCTGTCGACTGGCAACTCGAGGTTCAGAAAAATGACGGTTTTGTATAAAAAAAATATAGCATGAAAATTCATTTAGCTTGTCATGACGTTTTATTTAGTTTTTAGATATTTTGTTATAAATATTTTTGTGTTGGTGCAGAATTTTGAAGTTTCGTAAAGGCCTCTAACGTGTACAAGCAGGCTTTTTAAGGTCCTTAAACATTTGTCATTGTTAGGCGTTTTACCCAAATTAGCCCCTTAAATAAGAAGGAAATTGCTACTTTAACGTCACACGTATACATTACGAAATGGGTTCGAAGGATAAATATTAATTAAAAGATTAGCACGTGGAGAATTAAAATGGCTGGACAAAATGCGTCGGTTTTATCTTTACAAAATGCGTCGGTTTTATACATTTTCTGCAAGACCCTATGCGAGACAATCGAAAAAAGCAAGATGTCGACGAAAATAAAAATATGAAAAACCTTCAGCCAAAAAACTGAAGTCGAGACATGCGCACTCATGCGTCCTTCCAGAACTAGCAGCTGTACCGCGTCAATTCGCAACGAGATGTTGATTCTAACTGGATTTTAATTTTGTTCGAAACTGGATTTTAATTTTGTTCGAATGAGCCTCAAATTAAAGTTATACACATAAAAAAGCTTTTAAAAACAACTTTTGAAAAAAGTTTGAAAAACAAGAAAGGCCCTAAAAATTCAAATAAATTAAAAAAAAGCGAAAATAGAAACAATAAAATAATAGATGAAAAATCATAAAGAAACAATATCATTAAAAAAAATTCCAAGTTGACCTTCGTTCATTTTTTAGACCGGCGCCCATGCGCATCTCATGGGGCCGTTTTTACGACCCGAAGGACTACAACATCGAATACAGCAGCGCGTCGACCGTCGACTGCCCGCCCATCGTACAAGACCCGGCCAACCCAGCAAACAATGTGGCAGAACGTCCTGTGTCCTGGCTCCCCTTTAGACAAATGCTGGAGGCCTGGGCACACGGACTCGGAATGATGGAAGAGGGGACACTTCTTCCCATCGACACCGGGCGGCGCTAAAGTGTCCGCTGGTTATTTTTTTTTGTTTCGTGGTTTTTTCGTTGGTTGGAATGCCAAAGTTTGTATCAAATTTTTAAATCGTCCGCTTCTTTTTTCGCTTTTGAAGATTTTAAAGTTCGACAAAAAAATTATTTCCAGTTATCCGGTCATTTCTACAAAAAGTTTGGTGCCCTCTTAAAAGTTTGGTGCGCTAGAGCAGTGCTTCTCAACCGCCGGTCTGCGTCAACTTTCCTGCCGATCCGCCAAACATATAACAATTTTAAATCTCAATTGTAAATGCAATATGCTGAAGGCTTGACCATCAAATTTAGAACTTCGCCCAGTTCCGTAATTTGCTGCATTGTCACGTAACATAGAGTTAATGGTCTACTTTCGACTTAATTGTACGTCACAATGATTCAAGTGTTTTGGTCAACTGTTTAAACGTAGGCTACAACTCGTTTAAGTGTTTTAGTTGAAAGCTAAGAAGTGTTTTAGCATACTGTTTGCGTTATTAAATTTGGGGGTTATTTTGATTCCACCGGTCCGCAAAATTTCTTTAAAAATTTTACCGGTCCGTAATCTAAAAAGTTTGAGAACCACTGCGCTAGAGTATGCGCCGGCGATTTAATTCTGTCACGTTTTTCGTTGGTTGGAATACGAAAGTTTAGCTTTTTCATCCGTGGAATCTGCTGTTATATTTTTTTTTAAATTGCCCGCTTTTTGGCTTTTGTTGATTTGGAAAGGGTGGATTTATTGGTTAATATGGTAATTAGGTGGCACTATATATATATATATATATATAAAGACAAATTTTATTGAATATTCGACAAGCTTTCGCACAACCGTCAACCGTGCTTCATCAGGTCAAAGTGCACACAAGATTTTTACTCGCGCTTGTGCTTCTACTTCGTGTATTTTAATTTCATTTCTACTTTGACCTGATGAAGCACAGTTGTGTGAAAGCTTGTCGAGAATACAACACAATTTGTCTTCATATAGTGCCAATTGATTGCCCTATTTGGAATTAGGCATATAGACCATTTACAAAAAAATATTGGTTAAGAGGCACACGATTTAAATGCATAAAAAGTAGATTTCCAAGGGTATAACATGGTTCATACCGCCAGGACCAAACGTGACACGTTTAAAATGATTTTAAAAAACATTAACTCTACACTAGAGGTGTCCGGAAATATAGGATCGTTTTTCCGACATCTTTGCTTCTCGTACTGAGGGTCGAAAAATATCGACGGTTTGAAATCTGTCCGTCGGTTTGACGCTTCATTCCGACGAAAGTGCTTTTAAAGGTTTTTGATTTACCGGTGTTTGGTTTTCGCTTTGGTCTGCGCTTGCTACTACTGTGTTACGTGTGTATTTCCTACCATTGCGTGTCGGGTGAATATTTTGCGCATAAGAAGCTTTTGTTGTTTGTTGATTTTTTAGTGTACAAAATTCTCAATTTCATTGCTCTTTGTATGCATTGGTCGCCGCCGCGTAAATAAACAAAAGCCGTTTTGCTATTGGTGAAGCGCCATCGCATTTTCCCCAAAGCTGTACAGTTAACAAATAAAAGGATAAAACGCACAAAAGCCTTTCGTGTAACAAAGATTTGTGGCTCGAACCAAAAAAATCAACAGGAATCCTACAAAATGTAGTGTTTCTCAATCTTTTTCCACCCCGTTTCTAGTGTTTCTGAATATTTTTGCCACCCTCTTTTTTTAGTGTTTCTAAATTTTTCACCACCCATTTCTGCAGCTGACATGCGACAACCACGACGACGGGGCGACGCAGGCGATTATTCAGTGCAACGAGTGCGGAAACCTTTGCGCCGACTGCGACCGTTTCCTTCACCTACACAGACGCACAGCCACGCACCAGAGACAGGTATCGCTATTGCTAAAAAGCGATTTTTCGGCAGGCAGCATCCGTAGTTTTACTTGTTGAAAAAAAAGAAAAAATAAATTTAAAAATAGTAAACCGGTAACCGGCGAGTGGGGTTGGTAGTTGTTGTTCGTTTTGAACTGGAGTATTTAGTAGTAGTTACCTGAAAAAAAAAGTTGTATTTCCTTCTACCTTAAAAGCCTGTATTGTGTTTTTCATGATTTTGTCATTTTAACCGATTTTTTCACACCCGATCAGTAAAGAAAAATGCGGCCGGAGGTGAGCTTTGAACTAACGACCTCGCTGATCTTAAGCGGTTAAGTTCACCAAAGGATAGATTTTGTTTGCCCATCTGATGGTTGTTTTACAAATATGTGTGCTGTTATCGTATTCGTGGGTCGATACGACTATTAAAGGCTGGTATTTGTCATGTTTGAACGTTCACGTGTAAAGTACATATTCTATCAACAAGTATTAAGAGTTATTCGAAATTATTTGCCGGCATTTTTTTAAGAATATCATAACTTGGTTGGATTTATATTTTCAAGTGAGTTTGGCTGTTATTGAGTCTACTGGCCCTCACTGGTTCTTATTGCTTTGCTACCTTAGAAACAACAACTTTAGAGCTTCAATCAAGCCATACCTAAGAATATAACCCAACATTTTCGTGATAACATGACTTTGCTGCTGTCATATTCCATTATCTACAGTGGTTCTTTAACTGGGGTCGCGAGGCCCTTTCAAGGGATCCGCACAACTTGTTTAAAGTTCGTCATCAATAATTTATGCTTCTCATGTTGTTATGATACTAAACCATTTTAAAGAGTTTGTATGAGTACTGCTTTAAATGTTGTAATAATATTGCACTGTGATATTTATTTTTCAATTTGTTTACAAACTGACGGGGTATGTAAAAATGACGCAACATTACCGATTAAAATATATATATTTTTTTCATAATATTACCTAATATGTTCTACCATAACACTTCCTGTGGCCATTTTTACATGCCTTATAAAATGGTGGGGTTTTAATTTATTCACAAATTAATGGTGTCGAAAGATAGGTTCGTCAACTGAAAAACTTCCACTAATTCTAGTAGTCTTATGTTGTTATTAAATTACAGTACACTCCAAAGTTCATTCTGTTATAGGTTCGCCAACTGAAAATCTTCCACTAATTCTAGTAGTCTTATGTTGTTATTAAATTACACTCAAAAGTTTATTCTGTTATCCATTAGCGTTAATTTTACGCCCCCGCAATAACGCCCTCCATTGCTGTACAAACACGCAATATTTACCATCGTAATCTTACAAGTCCTAAACCAACGCGACACAAAAATCCTCTAAATTTACCTAACAAAAAGTCGCAAAAAGGCCTTATTTACACTTTACGTAGCATTTGGAGTTTAGACTTAAATGCCCGATTTATTATGTTAAGTTTATTACGCTGCCATCGCAAATGCGCTTTTTTGCATGTGACCAAGCCAATAGTTGCGTTTCGGATGTTATGGTTCGTCATAGTGATATTACGCCTATGCACATAGCGTTGTGTACAGTCGGCCTAAACGTGGTGATACAATGCTGTGCTGCTTTTATTACCGGTGTCGTACAGAGTGCATACTGCATGTGTCAGACACTCTGCCAAGGTTTTTGGTCATTTAGCTACAGACAGGTGTTTTGGATAAACGTTAAAGGTAATATTTTTCGCCTTTTAGCTATGATTGGTTTGCATATTGAATGTATAGTATTGGTGAGCTGCGTTTTAAAGCATTCAGTTAAGGCGTGACGTCATGTCTATGGCCCATAATGGATGCATTGTGTTTACTCAGTCTATGTTAAAAAACAGTATTTGTCTAAATATGTTAATCGGGTTTTACTGTTCAACTACAAAATTTATTGAAATAAGGTCAAGCTCTTGCACAACCGTGCTTCATCAGATCAAATCAGGGTACAATTTGTCGTTAAACAGTGTCACCTGTTTCCATTGTATTAAGCTAGGCCAACTAGATTTTTATTCATCCCTTGGCGCAGGTCTAAATGCTTATCAAAACAAAAACTATACAGTTTATTGCAGTTCTTCTCATACTGGGGTCTGTGGCGGTTAGGGAAGGGTCCGCAGCACCTCTTAATTTATTGGCTGATAAATCATATGCGGAAGCATTTCATTTTCATTGAGTTTTCATGTTAATAAATCTATTGACAGCGTGTGTTCAGTAGTTAGTACTGAACTGTAGTGTAATTATAATTACTCATTTTCTCATGTTGTTTTGAACCAGTTCTGTGTCGTAATGTTTTCGTAGGTTTTGTTTATAAACGTTTTTGCAATGACACATATGTTAATTAGTATAATTAACACGAAAAATGAACTCCGAGGCGGGCATGTCATTGTTTCGAGTGGGCATAATGGGTAGATCGGTACCACTGGTTTAGAGCACTATATTGTCATATTCTCTCTCGTGTAAAATTTTATATTTGTCAGCACAAGAGTTTAAATTTGTAATAAAACTTTCTCCAGCCGACAATACGCCGGTTAAAAACTGGATTATTTAATGGATTTTATTTGCTATGAGTAACCTGTTTTTTTTTTTCAGTTTCGATTCCACTTGTTTGAGATAGATTTCGTTTACCTTCATTTTAGTTGCTATTACCCTTCGAAAGTGGCTTAAATGGTTGTCTGTAAGCACCGGGAACATTAACGATAATTGCCTAAAAAGCAATTCGTTTGGCTTTATTTTTTAAGCAATGTTAGGACGAATTGTCAGACGTAACTGTTAAAACTTAAAGCAAAACGTTCTCTACCGGTTCAATCAAAAATACACTATTTACGCCAACAATAAACTCAACAAAATAAAACCAAATGAAATGCTTATTAACAGTTATCGTTAATGAAATTTAAAATGTTCATATTGCTTTCAGAAAACCACTTGAACAAAACCTCTTTTGACCAAGTTAAAAATAAACTAAAAACAGGATAGCAAATACAGTACATTAAATGATAAAAAAAACAGAAGAAATAAAAAAATAAAAAATAAAAAAATAATATAAAAAATAAAACTTCTCAGATTTTCAAAGAGGAGGAGGAAGCGATCCGAGTTGACCTCCATGAAGGTTGTGGAAGAATAAAGCTCTTCTGGTTCATGGCGTTGGCCGACTCGCACACACTAAAGGCCATGGTCGAGTTCAAAAGTCGAACTTCGAGTATGTTGTTACTTTGCACAAGTCTCACCATCGGAAGAAGTTTTTTTTTTCGGAGGGCGACTGAATGAGTGATAGCCGATAGTATCGGTCTGAGATTAAAAAAGGGCCTTTGAGGTAGCACTATTATTTAGCTGATGGTGTCAGTGTGAAACGTTTAGTTGCCCTTTAGTATATATGCCCATTGCCCTTATCCTAAAAAGCTGAAAAAACAAATAAATTTTCTGTAAAGTTATACTATTGGTTAAACTATTGTAGAATCGAAGTATAAGGAGAACGCCATACCCAAACACAATCTAATTTCTAAAGAAATCTTAACAAACATAAGCGCCCGGATACTCAAATACATTTCTGTTTTTTTTAAATTAGTATATTGCTGTTTTGTTGCAGGCCAGCTGCAGCACGTAACGGCTGACGTGTGCAGATTTTGCGGCAGTCCAACCGACAGTGCTCAGCTGGTGTTGGGAAGCACTTGCTCCGATCCAACCTGCGTGAAATACGCCGCCGCCGTGAGTTTACAACTGATGTTGCAGCTGTCACTGTTTAAATAAGTGTTTCTTAACTTATCGGTTGCGACCCGAAATTGGGTGACAGTTTAATTTGTTTGCGTCGCCATCTGCAGTGAGCACATATCAACGGTTTTACATCTTCTTTTACTTTCACGTCCACTTTTTTGTAAAGGTCACTTTACGTTTGTTTGCAGCAACCTGTTTAGAATACTTCCCAGATCTGGTCCTTAGCCATTTCTTAGTTGAGCCCTTTGATTTATATACACAAAAAGTAACGCTTACCACTTCAAATATTTAAATACCGACTGTCGTGGTTAAATGTTGAAAACATTCACTCAAGTTAAGACATTAATACGTAATTGGTAACCAAATTCAGCTTTAAAATGTAGCATAATACAGTTTTGACGGGCATAGCCTCGTGTATCAGTCCCTTTCAAAGAGTTAAACGTTATTTGTCTTACTGACTTATATATAAGGGCGTATCTTTATGAAATCCAAAGCTATTTGGCAGATTTATTCGAATAATATATATATATATACTTGTTTTAAAAAAATGATTATCCTGGTTTTACTCGGGTTTTTAAACTTGCAGGCTTGCGAATTCTACTCTCTAGCTTGCGTAGAGTGCTTCTTGTCTTTTCTCCATAGTGGCTGACAACAAACTTCGGAGCATAGTGGTTGGAGGTTGTAGTAATACGTATAGTAAGAATATAAAAGCCTTACTTCTGTACGACCTTTGTTATTCCTATTTCGTCTTACTACAACCTCCAATCATTATGCTCCACAGTTGTCTTAGTGACTTATAACGTCATCAGAAAACAAATATTTTTGCTTCCAGGTGTGTACTCGGACCCATCCCTGTGGACATCCGTGCGGAGGAGTGAAGGATGAAGAGACGTGTCTTCAGTGCTTGCATCCCTCCTGTAGTCCGGGACTCAACCAAGATGAGGACGACATGTGCATGGTTTGCTTCACCGACGCCTTATCAGCCGCTCCAGCCATCCAGGTAAAATCGAACTCGGACGAGCATACTTTTTTATTGCAACTCGGACGATTGGGCTTAATTCGGTTTGGAACTCTTAGGTTTTAGTAAAATTGAAAAAAATGTTAATTTTTTTTATGTATAAAGTAAATATTTACATTTAACTATGTGCGCTCTATCGCAAGGAACTTAAGGGTGTTAACCAACTTTTTAACCTTAATATGCATAAGAATATTTTTAAACTGTAACCTGAAACAACTAATAATGGTAAACTTTGTTGGTTTATAAAACAAAAATTTACTTTTAAAATGTTTTACCTCAAAAAATCTACAAAAAAATCGAATTTGTGAAAATTGTAAGTAGCGCTCGAATTTAAACCAGGAAATGGATGTAGAATTGCAGGTATTCGTTAAGTCTTGTTGACAATGTCATTGAGTCAAAAGAATTGGGTTGAAATTAGGTTTTTTATTTACAATTTTTATCAAATTTAAATTCTTATCCCAATTTTTGCACGTAAAACAATTTGATTGCTATATATTAGTTTTTGTTGTTCAGTATTTCTCAAGCTTGCCTTGTTAAATCTCCCTGTACTTTTTGTCCAGCTCAAGTGCGGCCACATCTTTCACCACCACTGCAACCTTACACAGCTGCAGAAGCAATGGGCTGGTCCAAGAATCACATTCGGCTTCATGTTATGCTCGATTTGCAAGGTAACACCCGTTTTTTTGAATTTTTTTCATTCTTCGGGAAAAAAATAATAATAAATTTACCTCTCAAGTTTCATATACCATTATAGTGCGAAATTCGGGCTTAATTCTGTTGTACACATAACATTCGCATGTTATAATTTTACTTGTATTTGTTTCAAACTTAGCAATAAAATAATTGGTGTCGGATTGAATTTAATTTATCCCCACGACTTAAAAATTAAAAATTGTAATTGTGTTGACCATGACATTTGTACTGTTTTGATTTTGAATTATATTAAAAACGTGAAGCGATTTTATTTTAGGTCTTTGAAAGGCTATAAATTTATTTTCATAAACTCTGTAAAACCAATTTTAGAATTTTAAGCATAATAGTCGGAGGTTTTACTTTAATAGGAATTTAACAAAAAGAATACAGAGCCATTCAATAACGTACTAAAAAAGTTATCTACAAATCTTATAACTTTTGCCGGATTTAATGCTGAAAGCAATTAAAAGTCGGTTAATAAATGTTTGCAAATAATTAACTGCAAAAAAATGTGTTGCTCATTGCACGTTTCGCGAGGTATACATAAATAGTAGTATTGCACAATTTTAAATAGAGCTTTAAAATCTAAACTGAAAATTGAAAATTGAAAAGTGTACAATTAACAAAAAACGTTATCATTTAGTTAGATTTCAGCTACATCTTTTCTTACAAATAGTGATCAGCAAAAAAGATGAGCAAGTATTTACATCTGCGAAAACTTACGGCTTTAGTTTTATATTTGTGACCGTAACGGTCTAGATTCATAATAAATAAATATGTCAAAGCCTATTTCCACTCGTTTTATTACTCAGGAGGAAATCAGTCATCCCTCTCTGGAGCCTCATCTCAGCACGCTTCGGGATCTAGTGAGCGAAGTAAGGAGAAAAGCTCTCCAGCGTCTGGAGTACGAAGGCCTTAAGGAGTGCGAGTCTATCAGCACGCCAGGAGGCAAGTTCTACAAAGACCCGGTCGGCTTTGCGCTCAACAAGTACGCCTACTACATGTGCTGCAAGTGCAACAAGGTAGGCTGCTGCTCAATCTGTACAATTGTATCAGTGTTTTTTAACCTTTATTTCGCGGCGACCCAATATATATATTATATATACCAGTGTTTCTAAACTGTTTTTTCGCTTTGACAAAATACCTACATCAGTGTTCCCCAACCTTTTTTTGCGGCGACTAAATAACTGCGTCAGTGTTTTTTCAACCTTTTTTTCGTCGTGACCAAATAACTGCATCGGTGTTTCGGAACTTTTTTTGGCGGGGAACAAATATCTGAAGCAGTGTTTATCAACCAATGGATCCCGACGAAAATTGGGTCGCCGACTGCAGTTCACCAAAGCTTCGCTGTCTTTTCACTGAACTTTGTTTAAATCGAAGAAAATATAAGAAATTAGCATGAGTCGGTGCGAATTGAATTAATAGGAGCCATGCTTTCGTATTGCTTTGTTATTCTCTCAAATTTCGCAGAAATGATTCTCAGAAGCAATCTCAGTTAACCTAGCCATTTAACTACTGCATTCGGCGACCTAACTTTGGGCAACCTTTAAATGTTCAATATTTTCTGATAAAGAGCCGACTACAATTCCCAATATTGTAAGAAGTTCATAAAAACAAACGTTAGTAGTGAAACCTTAACTTTATTCATAAAACAACGTTAGTAGTGAAACCTTAGCAGTAAACTAGGGACAGATTAAAATTTTATTCAAAAAACACATAGTAAAAAACTTTGTTCAAACACCACTAAATTAAAACTAATTTTTTAAAACCAATATTCCACTTTTCAGGCTTACTATGGCGGCGAAGTACGTTGTGACGTCGAGGCAGACGGGGACCTCTTTAACCCCCAGGAACTGATTTGCGGGGGCTGCTCTGACATTTCGTGCGCCCAGATCTGCCCCAAGCACGGCACCGACTTTCTCGAGTACAAGGTAAACCATACAAAGACGAAAATAAATCACAAACGACCTAAACTCTTTGTAACGCCCCGAATTGCAAAAATGATACATAAACAACTCTTCTGGTAATCGTAATTCTTGACCAACGTTTCCGATCACCCTGACAAAGGCGACTTGTATAGGTTGCCGAAACGTTGTTAAGAATTACAATTACCAGAAGAGCTGTTTTTGAATAATGTTGCAAAAATGATGTTTTATAACTTCAACGTATGACCCAGTAAACCGAGTAAAGGCATAGCAGTATATATGTGCCGTGCATTATTATGCAACCTCGAAAACACACACTGCTCAGTAGAGGACTAGACTTTCCAGACAAGAACGAATATACTTTTGATAAGAACCAATAACTTAGATAGTAGCTAAAATCTCAAATACTTCCACTAGTGTTTTGTTTCTGACGTATTCTGTGCATTTTTATCGCTCATTTTGCATTTCCCCTACTACTGGTGGGCTGTACACTGAATGTTAAAAAAAAATATCGTCTAGGGTTATCGTCTGTAAATCCGATAACAAAACAAACTCCAGGCCCACGACAAGTGCATTCGGTATTATCGTTTGAAAAGGTTTGGCCGCTACTGCTTTCGCAACTCTTGGGCGTTTTGTATTATTCCGGAAGTCTTTAAATTTACAAAAGTCCTTGAATTTCTTTCATTTGATTTGCGCAATGAAAAGTCTCTGAAAAATTCAACGTTTTTTTAAATCTTCGAATGGTTTTGAAATTTATTGCATGTCCAGAAATTGTGTATTGAAAACGTCCCAGAGTAAATTAAATTTTAAACTATTTATTTTTGTGTTTGTCATAACAGTATTCCTGTTTCGAAATTGTATTCAAAACCAGGGCTGGGGAGCCACCGTAAAATAGCATTAGCTCCGGCTCCAGCTCCGGAGCCATCAGGCAATTATTAAATGGCTCCGGCTCCAGCTCCGGAGTCGTAAAACTCAATCCTTTGGCTCCGGCTCCAGCTCCGGAGTAGAAAAACTCATATCCTTTGGCTCCGGCTCCGGCTCCAGCTCCGGAGCCATCAAACACACACCCAATGACTCCGGCTCCAGCTTCGGTGCCACCAGTCACTTATTCAATGGCAAGTTTTAAAAATTGCTTTTGGCTAACTAACGTTGGAGATGGAACAAAATATAATTTCTTAGCTTTAGCACCACAAATTGAAAAATGGCTCCAGCTCCAAAAAAATAATAAAAAGGGCTCCGGCTCCGGCTCCAGCTCCACAAAAATAATAAAAATGGCTCCGGCTCCGGCTCCGGCTCCAGCTCCACTAAAATAATAATAATGGCTCCGGCTCTGGCTCCAGAGAAAATGCTTAGCTCCGGGCTCCAGCTCCGGCTCCGGCTCCCCAGCCCTGTTCAAAACATTTCGAGTACCTCAGTTTCATTAGGTCTTCAAAAACTATAATTTTTTATTGATGAATGTCTCTGAATTTATACATGTAAATGTGTGACAAGTGGCAACCCTGGTTATAACTATATTTACTTATAAATTGAATCAAACCTTCGCAGTGTCGCTACTGCTGTTCAGTGGCGGTCTACTTCTGCTTCGGCACCACTCACTTCTGCCAGCCTTGCCACGACGAGTTCCAAAAGATCACTGCGCTGCCCAAGTCCGAGTTGCCCCACTGCCCGGCCGGACACAAGGCCAAGCAGCTGGAGGGCACCGAGTGTCCACTGCACGTCCAGCACCCGCCCACCGGCGAAGAATTCGCGCTAGGCTGTGGTGTCTGCCGTAACGCGCACACCTTTTGAACGGCCGGGTGTTGGCGTTCTTTTCGGCTGCTGAATTTCGAAGTTTCGTCACGTGTTTTTTTTCTGTTCAGGTGGCTTTTGTTGTAAATCTCTTGTTGTAAGAGCTGAGGTTTTTGTTGCAAGGCTTGAGACTTGGGAGTTGCCGATACCTTGGATTTTTTTCTGCTGTCTGATCCGATACCAAATGACGTCATTACCGTGACATGTGACACCCAAACAGTTAAATGTAATTTTTTTAGGTTATAAGCCAAATAATCTTCAAATTCGGTATAAAAACGCTATGAAGCATTCCTCGTATAGGACAAGCACCAATACTACCACTTGGCATCGGATTGTTCCTAAATTATGAGGAATCCCTATCTAGGACTGCGTAATCATTCAAATGTACGAAAGTTCCGTTTTCTTTTGTTCTCTTTAAGTCAGTGTTTATGTGTTACACAGTAACGTGTGGAATTGGTGCGTTTTCGTCGTAAACCTTTTCTTGTTGTACATAATAATGTGAAAGCGCTTTTGTGCTAAAAAAACCTGATCGGTCGGTTAATATCTGGGATAACAGCTCCTAAATTAAATGAGATAAATGATAATTGGAAAACAAATTGGTAAATTAAAATTAAATTTCCCAAATTTTAAAAACAAAAGTGGACAACAATACTTGTGTTTTTCTTGTCTTTTAATTTTCCGGTAACCTTGCCTGTTAGATCCATGGGCGAAACCTCTTGCATGACACAACTCGCTTTAGGAAAATTGTCTTAGGATTAAATTTTGTTTTTTTGGAGTTTGCTAAGGAAGCAAATAGTGGCTAGTTTTGTTGTGGCTGTACATTTCGTTCAATTGTGACCGTTGTGTTTTGCTTCTGCTACCACTGGTATGTGTAATAAACAACGCTGAAGCTTTGTGTTCGTTGATATAATATTTATTTACGAAAATTAAACAACGATAAAAAGGCTTTTAGAACCTACAGTAAACAACAAGTTTTTTTTAAATACAAAAAAAAATTTTTTTCGCTTATCGTTCACCAACAAACTATTTCCAGAATTAGAACCTTTCGACTTTCCAAACGAATTAAAACAATATTATCTCAAGGCCTTAAAAAGGTATTTTATCAAATAAAAATTACAATTTAACCACGTTGTCTAAATAATATGGTGAAAACCCTTTTTAACAAAAAAAAACTAAAAACGTTGGACGAAGTGTGACACTTTGGTAAAAAATATAACAATGTGCATACTTGTACACCGAAAGCCATCGCAGACTCACAGAATCTGTTGATCTATGATGCAAGCAGAGCAGACTAGAAAAACAACTAGCCTGCAGTGAGGTTCGAACTCACGTTCATACTTGTGTGTGTTTGGTTATCTAGGGACCGAAATGCCAAAATACAGTTTTTTTCTGTAATAGCCACTATGGGTACTTCACATACTGAAATCAAATAGTCCATTGAAGTATCTTACATCAAAGCCAAATGCCGTAAAAAAAACTGCGCGCAATATAGTTTTGGTGTGGTTTAAAACTAAGGCCCAAAAAGTTCGAAATTTTAAATATCCTGTTAGAGAACGACAACAAACGGCTAAAGCGACGCGTTAAAGCTATCTTCCATCAAATTCCATTCGTCCTCGTGGTCTCCCTGCGCGCCTGACGTATCAGCCGCTTCGTCGCGCCGGCCGGAAAACGTCAGGGACTCGTAGACCTTCTTTTCGACACCAGCGGGCGACGAGCAACGCAGCAGGTCGTAGCAGGTTTGTCGGAAAAGTGCGTTGCAACTGAAACGCACCACATCGGCGATTGCTTCAACGCTACTGGAAGAGGCTACCTGGAACAGACTTGGGCAGCTAGAATTTTCATTTCGGCTTTTTCCAACTAGATTCTAATTAGATGCACATTAACTGAAGATGATACAAGCTCTTTTAACGTCCTAATCAACATGATGTCAAATTCCGGGGTGGCCAACACGTCGATCATCACATTTCACCCGGTCGATCACGTCGAATATGTGTTACGTCATTACAGTAGCTGTCGCACACGAGCGGAACATTGAAATGACCAATTATTATCTGGACAAGCCTAATAAAGCGTTTTTTGGCGTAACTAATTAACCTCCATCACTGGCTTGCAATGAAATTAACGCTCAAAATGATTAATAAGTGTTCTTGTGACTTTTTTACGAAACCAGTGGAGATCGAGTCTGTAAAACATTTTTTACTCGATCGAAGATAAACAAAATTGACTACACCTGTCCTTATTGGATTAAAAAAAAACAAAAAGAAAAGAAAGTCTGAACAGCTCCTTTAATCAATTCACCGCCAGTTTAGATAAAAATGCAATATTTTTTTCCTATAGAAATGTTAACGACACGCCAACGATTGGCATTTTCATGCTTTCTAAAATTTAATTGCAGCCTATATAACTAAAAGATTTGAGTAAAACGTAAAATCAGATTTAGACCTAATAGAAGACACAAGCTATTCACAAATTAGATTAGACCTAGCATCAAATCGCTCTAATTCGTCCAATTTTAGAGATATCTTTTTGCTTCTTCGTATAAGTCAGCTTATTTATCTCCGACTTCTAATGTAACATTATCCGAAATTAACCGTATAGAAACTAAAAAACTCTACGTTGGGTCGCAAAACTTGATAAAATTCCCAAGTTAATTTGGTTTGGGCACCTGGTCAGCCAATATGCGTAACATAGCGAGTACCGATACTCACTTGGCATCGGGTATTACATTCCATCAATAATTATTTATAAATCGGACATTCCTATAATTAGAGTTATTCAAGGCTGACCTGGAAGGCATTTTCTCGCTCCTGTTGCTTCTTATCAGGAAAGAGCTGGTCCCAAGCCTGGGCGCTTGCTTCGTGCATCGCAACTCTAGAGCCCCTAATAATACCTCCAATATTTGCTCGTGTCCAAGTCAAGCAGCGCATTTTGTCGCCGAGATTCGAAAGCGGCGAAATGCAGTCCAAGTTGACCACCAGCAGAAGCGAAAGGCCGGCTTGAAGCGGGCGTTTCCACCTGATATTCTGCCAGCAGAAAGGTTCCAAAGCGTCGTGGTTTGTAGCCTCGTGGGAGACTGACGATTCCACCAAATCGAAACCGAAGTGTTTTAGCGAGAGAACGTCGCTTATTTTCAAGTTTGAAGTGTTGGCTAAATCGCGCTGGCACGGAACGCCAAACGGCCCGCAAAAGTGAACGAGGACTCTTTCCTTTGCCTTGCTTTTGATAGTGGCGACCGCGGATGTGGCTGTAAGCTGGTAGGGAGATTCCAGGCAAGTTTCTTGCCCGCTGAACGCAAATTTAAGCGGTTGATTTTCATCGACAGCTTCGTCTTTGTTGAAATAAAATTCGGCGTCTGTGATTAGACCGTCCGAAGTCGGATTCTCCCAAAGATGCCAGCCGATTTTTGAGTGTTCGTTTTTTGGCGCGTAAGTGAATGAAACGTTGGTAAACTGGTTGAACATATTGTAGAGGCTCATTAGATATTGTTTTATTCTGCGCGACAACCAATCTCCGTGGCTCACCGGGCAAAACAGTGTAAACGTCACTCTGTCGCCGAATTCAGTAGTTTGCAAAGTGGGATTAGTTGTCGTTATCAATTTGCAACTACCAGCTTCATTGCACTGAAAACGTTCAGATAACCCCTTGAATAAACCCTCCTCCATTACCAAATGTTCCATTTCTATGCACAATTTTGTTTCATATGCTTGTCCATACTTGCAACAGGCTTCCCTTAAATCGCCCCGATCTAACGCGATTAAATCGACCAGTGACAAAATCTCCAAGCCGTGTACTTTAACTTCCAATTCGAATTGGCGGGTTTCTGGATTGTTGCTTGTTGCTGGTCCGATTTCATTTAGCATAACGTTGATGTTACACGAGGCCTCGTCTTCTTTGGATATAAAAGAACATTGCAGGATGCGGATTAACGCTTCCAAGAAAACTTTTGCCTCTTTTAATTCTTCCATCTTTAAAGATAATTTAGTTTTGTGAAAAAAGTCCAAACAGCTGACATTACCACGTGACCGTTAAATCTCACACCGATTCGCACAAAAATTGATTTATAGATTTGTGTAAACAGGGGATTTACCGTCGTTTTTGCATGCTTCAGTAATAAATAAAATTTTCCTTTATGTCAGTTTGTAGATATGATTGTTTTTATCTACTTATGTTTTAGAACTAAAAATACTATAAGAACACTTGTGCAATCCACCTACGCTTGTTACCCCTTTATTGTACACAAAGCCTACGTTACGTGTCTAAAAGTGTATTTATGGTTAAACATTAATTCCTAGTCCCAACAGTTTGTGTATTATTTCAGCACTTTACGAATCGATTTTATGACCTAAACTCTCCCATCAAATCGCAAGCCTTCAACTCTTTATTATGGTAAACGCTATTTCGCGGGCTGAACATCATGAACACTTTCCAAATGTACTTCATACTGTCTTGTCAAACACAATTTGAGGACTTTTTTAACTGACAGCTAAGTTATGACTACAGGTATATAATGTACCTCAATATAAATACTATTAAAAATATGACGAAAAGGGCCTAGTAAATGCGCCCTATACTGTTATACATCAACAAAAATGCTTTTTTTAGCAAAAAATCAGTGCTTTTGCTTTTATAGTGCAATAACATGATGTGGTGCATTTTCAATGAGAAATTTATTTATGAAAACAGATAAATTTTCAAGAAATGAAGGTTTGCATAATTTTAACACAGACACAGTGCAATTAAATAACAAAAATCTTAGTTTGGCAATCAATTTATGAAATGTGCTACAGGCTTTCATGGCGTAATGTTCAACTGAAATGACTTGTTTAAGTCAACAGATAAATCAACTTTTAAAACATAATTAGGCATACTTTCAAACGGCAAGCTTACTCCATTCAGAGTTACAGAGCTGGGTATAATATTAACATTAAAAAAATAAATGGTTCCTAGTTTTAGGGGCTCCATATACGAGTGATTGACATTAGATACAAGAGTGTTATGAGTATAGCGAAAATCTGCCTGGAAAAAGTTGCTCACAGGTTGAAGACTTACGCCATCATCCCAATATAAACTGCCCGACGCAAAGCCGGTTCTGTCTGGGGCAACAAACAAAATAAAGGGATTACTTCGGCTGGCATCAGTGTTTAGTGCTGGATACTGTCCTGGAATAATGCTTCCGCCGCGGAAGTGGACCAAAATTTTATTCAGTGGTGCTTCGATCTCAACCCATTTCCCATTTACCTCAACTATGTCACCTAGGTTCATCAATTCATACCAAATGCCATTGGGAAAATATGCGTTAACTACGTCTTTGTTTTCTTGAACCACGGGAGATATTAGAAGACCCCTTCCCCACATAAATTGTTCGTCGATTAACAAAGTATTTTTATCAGTTGGAAACTCGGAAAACAGACCTCTTGCCACAGTGGTGCCATCTACATTGGCTGCATAGAAGAGCGTATAAAGGTATGGCAAAAGCATATAGCGCATATTTAAAGCATCTCTCATGTAGTTCTGGGCCATTGTCGAAAAGTCAACCGGCGCCTGGGCGGGTATATTAATGCTGTTGTGATTACGACTGAAGGGGTAAAATGCACCAAGCTGCATCCACCGAATGCACAACTGTTCGGTCGTTGGCTTGCCAAAACCGCAAATGTCGGCGCCGACCATTGGGATACCAAACAGGTTAAAGTTGATCACGCTGCTGATGGACTGTTTAAGTGCATCCCAAGTGCTTGTAATATCGCCGCTCCAGTGCCCACCGTACTTGCCCGCACTTGGGAACGTGGACCTTGAAATGACGAAGGGTCGCTGTCCCCTGATGTTCACCAAAGCCTCGCTTGTCGCCTTCATTTCGAGCGTACCAAATAGATTGTGCAAGTTATAGTGCGTGCTGAAACTTTGAACCGCTGACATGCACAGCGTTCTGCTTATCAGCTTGTTTCCTTGCACATGTGGCACGTAAGGCGGTTCCTCGAGGCTGCTGTTGGCTGGGCATCCGCTTGTTGAACCATCAACATAATTCGAAGGCTCGTTCATGTCGATCCATACTCCGTCAAAGGGAACCTCATCGTGGTACGATTGAAGCTGTTTTTGCCAGTAGGCGCTTACGTCACGATGTGTGAAGTCGGGAAACACAGTTTTTCCGGGCCACACCTTTCCCTCGATTGGCGAAGATCCATTTGGGTCTTTAATGAAAATGTCCATTGCTACACCGTCGTCATAAGGAGGATAGGAACCTGTAAAATTACATGGTTCGTAAGTTGCGTGGAAAATTTCTACATTTCTGCCATATTAAATAAAAGTTAATCTGCCTTTTCGAAATAGTGTTTTTCTTACACTTTTTCTCCAAAAAAAGTGAAAAATTATTGTTAGTCCAGAAAGTGCTGTAAATCTTGAATCAGACTGATTTAACACGGGATGTAAAAGATTCAACTGACCTGGCTGTTGCTGATTTGAAATACCAGGATCTATTATCATTATATACCGCTGACCATTGTCATGAATGTTTTTTACTACTTGGATTAGTGTGCTGTAGTTTGTTTTATCATAAGTGAAATCCCGATTGTTGTCCATGGAGTCTATGTCATTCCATTGAACATCCTGAAAACCATGTATCTTTATGAATAAAAGATTGTGATCGTTTGAAAAGCCCAGTATCAGGGCTGCAGAGTCGGTTAAAAATAATTAGAGTCCGACTCCGGCCCAAAAAATAAACCCGAGTCCGACTCACAAGTCCCGGGTCCGATTCCGGTCAAATGTGCGATTTTATCGAGTCCTGACGAGCCTGGCCCTGACTCTACAGGCTGTATTCCGCCAATTTACATAACTAAAATAACGTGGATATTCAGCAATCCACTAAAAGAAGTGTCATATAATTCATTCACTCACAATACATGGTTGAAAATATTCCAACATATGCTATTCCAGCTTACAATTTCCAGTTGGCAGCCATATCAGTTTAAAATATTGGTACAGCGCATGCGCAATGGCGCATGTCGGACTCGGGACTTGTGTAATGAGGTAGTTTTATGTGGTCTTACTCGAGTACCGAGTCCGACTCCGCAGCCCTGCCCAGTATTAAATAAATTTGTGTTTGGCTTAAAATCAAAGAGGTTTCATGTATTTACAATATGCCTTAAACAACATGAAATTAACTAGGTGGCCAAAAAGTGCTACTAAAATAGACAAAGTATTTGTAATGATCCAAACCTGTGGCATCTCAGCTGTTCTCATTCTATCGACAATATCCTGCGTTGCCTGAGAGCTGTTGTAGCCATGTCTACAAAGGTGAAAGCCCAAACTCCAATATGGTGGCATGAAGGGTCGGCCAACAACCTGCGTGTATTGCTGGATCACTGCCTCAGGACTTGGACCCAATAAAATATAGAAATCCAAGATGCCTGAGTGACCAAATAAAATATGAGGTGTTTGAAATACAACTGTTAAATACCAGTATGGAAGAATGCTGGCGACTTGGCGATTACGTCAGCCGAACAATCAGCCAGAAAACCAAAGATATTGAAAAAATTATAGACTTACTTTTTTTTTAAATATCGATTGTATACCTTAGTTATTTGAAACCAGGTAAAAAAAACATTATGGTTGTCTTCACACATCTAAAATTTTTAAGAGTATGAATATGTACGAAGAATTCATACTACCATGGGAATAATTAATTTTATTGTGTCTAAAAAATTCAAAACTATTTTTTATTTAACATAGGCACTAAAGAATATAAAGGTAGACCAGTTTAACAAACATTTATTTTATGTCAGCACCATTGCAAAAGTGTGTCAGATAATACAAAGAGTCATTTTATAAGAGTATACTTTCAAATAAGTTATCAGACTCAGATAAAAGTTTGCGTATTTGATAACCTTTAAAAACTTTTCGTACCTCCAATAGTTCTCCAGGTGATAGCAGGGGCAGGTTGCACCTCTGCTTCCATAGCATTACTGTTTAGCAAGAAAACCCCAAATGCATTCCCGTCATCCTCAATGCCCATATAAAACGGGTGTGCACCATAAAGGTTTGTGTTAACTTGAGGAAGTTGATCTTTTGTCCAAAAAAGAAGCCTTTTCCAATTGGTTTCAACTAATGGACTTTCATGCCTCTCACCAAGACCATATAGGTATTTTGAAGGTAGAATGCTAGAAAGCTGAACTCAGTATTTTTAGGAGCTATTACATGCGACTATTACTCCTATATAGCAATATGTTTTGCCTTATTTATGTAAATTAATTATACTAGACAAAATATGCGACGTTGCATGTATAGGTTAAAAGGGGATATTAACTAGTTTGATACTATGCCATCCTTAACTTAGCATGATAAAAGAAGCATTTACACTTGTCACGAGAGTGATAATTTGAGACATCTAACTTAATTTTGTCTAGTTAATGTAAGACCAAAATGTAAGAAATCTGGCCTGTAGGCTTAAAGAGTTACAAGAGACTGTTATAAATATTTTCTTTATTTTTTGCAACGCCAAAGTCTAAGCATATATTTAGGGCAGACAAATATATTTACCCAGTTAAAATATTTCCATGTGATTTAGCTGTCTAACCAAGATGTTACACTTCACTAAAATATTGATTGCAAAAGCAATTACATTTTATCACCAGGACTAAACTAGTTGTCCAAGTTAACTTTTTATCATGCCAAGTTTGAGACAACATAGTTCTAAACTAGTAAATACCTTATTTAACCAAGGCAACACCTGGTATTTCATCTAGTTATAAGTACAATATCAAACAAATAGTAATTATAATAAGCAGATTTAGGTAATATTTTTTTGTACATTTTGTTGACCATATTAGGAGAATAACAATTAAGATTACAAGCAAAAGTGAGTGGTGTGTTGTTACATAAAGAATGTGCACTGCTTTACCTGCAAAAACTGATCCGCAAAGATAAGCGGGCCAATTGAAGTGTCAAAAATCACACTTTCCTTTGACTTTCTTTTGATAACTAGGTTGAAAGGATTTGACTTGACAGTAAAGCTATACAGTAGTGGGTCCGACGTTGCATTTATGATTTTTGGAGTTTCAATTGGAACTTCATATCTTTCCGTACTTGCATCTCGAATTCGGAATCTAATCCTTTCCGGAGTTTCAATAAAAGCATCAAACACCAATGTGGAGATTTGTTTTTCAATTCTTGTGTGGGCTGTACTTGGTAAAATCAGCATTCCATTAAAACCATAACTGGTTTGCTTTAAAAAAAATACTTTTTAAAACAAAGCTGTTAAATTAAAGTACAATATATGATTACAATTAAAAGTGAAAAAAAAATTTAACTGGTGTAAGTATGATCAAAATATTATCAATTCTAAACGAAATGCCAAATGGATTTCATACCTTGTAATTTTTTAGTTGATAGGATTGGTAACCAGTTGGATAATAACACCAGGGCACATTGTCATATCCCACTCCAAAGAATGGGTTAAAACAGCAACCACGGTTGAAACATTCTTCTTCTGCTTGAGGAACAGTTTCTGGGTAACAATCAACTCTGCAAACAAATATAAGCAAAATTAGAAAATCAGTTGTCAGGTAAAAAGGTTGTTTTATGGCATTACCAAAAGAATCTTAAATATGTATATAAATGTTGGCAGGTATAAACCCATAAAGAGCCAGTTGCCATTCTGAATTTTATGTTACCTTGCGCCAAATGTTTGCCCTAATTTTTTATGTGCACACCCCTCACCCAAGGTACAAAATCCCACCACAGCTTAAACTTTTATGCAATGGTCTGTCCTAGAATCCTGCCACATTTTTGTCCGGGGTTTATATTGAACAATATTTGAGTTAGAGTAATTAGCGACTAGCGTTTGAGTTTGGATGGGTCAAGTATTATTATTATATTTATTCTCCTATATTTATGTCTTCCCTGCAATTTCATTTTTGACAAACTATTTCGTTACTGTAAAAAATGGTAGGATTCTAGATTAGCGCTAAAACATAAATATAATTTTAACTTAACCTAAAACTCGGATCAATCCAGCAAGAATCGCAGTTGCAGCAAACGTTGAGTGAGAATAAAACAGCAAAGAACAACAAACCATAATGGCTACGAGCTGCCATTTCGCCCAACTTGTAAAAATAAACAATAGCAACACTGTTTATTGCTAACAAGGCTGCCCTTGGTAGTTTCCTTGTTTTGATACCAGTGCCAAGTTCATTATCATCTGCATTTGAGCGAAACGTTACCCAGCGAAGCAGATCCATTTTCATATAATAGAATACTTAACAAAAGCTCAATTCAATTTAAAACGTATCAAATATTGGACTTCAGCCATAAGATCAAAACAGGAACAACATCAACATCGGAATAAAACACAGTTCGGAATAAGACCAAAATTGGACTAATACCCATTAGTCATAATAACGTCTAAATCGAAATGAGTCCTAAATCCATCAGAATAGCACCTAAATGATCGAAATCAGGCCTATGCAACTTTTTACCAAACCCCAAACCACATCCCTAAGTACAGCAGCACTAACTCATCTAATAATTTTAACCCTAAGCCAATTTCTAACCCCTACCACTACTTGGCTTTATTATGTCGCTGGTCTTAATGCTATGATATTAGCCTATAGATTATTCTGCTTTAGATATTGTTGCCTTGTAGGTCTTATTGTGATCCCCAAATATTTGTGCATATTAGGCTTACCATTTATCACAGTTTGCCCATGAACATACCAGTTTGAACGGCATACCTTACAAGAATGTTTAGGGGGTCTAGGACAGTATTTCAAGGGCAACCATGTGCCTTGTTGTTCTCACATCGCAAGGACAGTAGCTACTTTACATTGAACCACGAATTGTGGTAAATTCTGTTTTTCCCTAACAAACTGGGATGTGAATATTAAACTATTTATAACATCAACAATCTTAAAACTGGTTACTGACTCATTGACCTGCCGGTATTTCGAAATATGCGAACAACTGGGCTTAATTTGTAAGAATTGTTCCTCATTAAGCAACCCACCCCGACTAGAATCTTAGTTATATATCTGAACAAGGGGAAAACTGACCGCCGTACTATTCTGTGTCCATCAATTTGAACTAAAGCAACGACCACGACATTTTAAAGTGCATATTGTCCGACAGCGAGATATTTATTTTACAATCGAAAAGTTCAGCAAAATTACGAATACGGTTAACAGTGCAGTAGGCCTACAACACGTCCAAAATTATTGTAAAAAAATATGAGTGTTTTTCCAGTAGCGACAGGCAGTCGGACATTTGTGCCAGGAAAGGGTACGTGTTGGTGCTCGCTATATTCAATAAATTACTTGTTTTGTCAGCAAAAAAACGGAAAACTTGAGTAAATAAAACAACGGAAAAATGTGGGTATATAAAAAGGTATAGAAAAACGCTCTACGTCGCGGAACGTTTAAAATGTTTGCTTTGACCTTTTCTGTTGGGAGCGTGGAAATTTTTCGTTGCGTGGACGTTAGCTGATGTGAATTGTCAACGTCATATGATGTGAATTGTCAAACTTCAGCGCCAGGTGGACATTCAAAGCAAAACGCGTCCAATGTGAAACAGCCTGAACGGTTCGAGCCCCTTGTAATAATACTGATTTTTTTTTCTTTAGTGCTTCTTAAATTAAAGTTCGAGATCTCATTAAAAATTCAGTTTGGTAATTGTCGTGTTCAACAGTGGGTGACGAACATAACATGATTGTACCGATCGTTTTTTCAATAAGCTAATGATGCCATCAGAGGAAAGTCTGAATACCAAGAGGTGCCTTGATCTCAAATGTGCTGCGCCAATTTTCCAGGTGTACAATCATCCCATCACTATGTCTACTTGGTTTTAAATTCCCACCACGGTCCAAGTCATTTTTTTTTTAATTTAGATGTAAAATTTGGTTATTAGGATGTGTGCAAACAAATTGAGCACTTTAAAAAAAATCTGCGCTGGTCTTAAATCCTACCACAGGGTTTAAAACATTATTAAACTAACGAACAATATTTGGATTAGGGTTCGGCATAGTGTTTGGGTCAAATATTAATCTTTCTTTCCAAATCGCATTGACTCTATCTGAAATGCGCTGAGCACCAAAGATCTTCGGGTAGCACTAAGGCCTAGAAATTTAACAACAGTCAATGTTAGTTAAATGTCTTTATTTAATAGAATTTTTTATGATAATATTACAAAAGTTGGTACTATTTTCCTTATGCTGATTTCTCAACATAAAAAAGAATTTAACAAACATTAAAAAAAATAAATTTAATGAGAAGTGCTTGACCCACCGAACCCAAACGCTAACTAGCACCCTAAAGGCTGGTTCACACTAGACGCGTTAACGTCTTGCGTTAGCGTCTGGCGTCCAACACTAGCGTCGTCCAGTTCACACATAACGCGTTGCCACCGTTAACAGCAAATTCCAACGCTTCTAGCCGAAAGCGTCAAAGTTAAATTATTTTAACTTTTTGCAACCGAAAGCGTTTTTTTTAAACGTTGAACGTTAACGCTAGACGCGTCTAGTGTTGAACCAACCTTCATCCAAATAATGTGCTTTGTAATAGGATTCTAGACCGGCGCTAAATTCTGGTGTACCGCCACTGAAACAGTCTGTATTTCAAGGCACTTCACGACGAGATCTCGGGTGTGCTGAACAAAATTGTGAGATGTGCAATCATGTTGTTTTGCACACCTTAGGTTGAAAATCCTTCCACAATTTCCTTTTTGTTTTTCTAAGTTGAAGTGCGCAATATACCAGTTCAGGTGTGCACACAAATTGGCACGTCACAATTAAACTTCACATTGATTCACACAGAAATATTTGGATTATGTAAATAGGGGATTTACCATCATTTGTTCATGCTTAAAGGCTAAATAATGTTTTCGAAACAATTTAACCGCCAGTTTGTACATAAGATATTTTATCTACATATGTTTTACAACTAACGGTACAATAAAAAAAAATATTAGGCGATTTACTTATGCTGGGTACACCCTCTATTTGTATACATAACCTGAGGCGCTATTTGTCTAAAAGTGTATTTATAGTTAAACATTAATCAAGTCTCAAGAGTATGTAGCTTTTCAATTCATACAACAACAGTCTGACTGGAGGATAATTATTTGATAATAGGGTCCCAACCTTAACCAAGCTTTGAGACAATAAATCTTAAAGGTTATGTGTAGCATAGAGGGTGTAACAAGAAAAGGAAAAGCTTCATATTTGATTGAACACTGTATACATATGAACAAATATACATTTAATGTTCGGTCTACATGTATGATAAATTGTATAACAATAGAGTACCAACCTTAACCACACTTTAAGAGAACTAACGTCATAAGTTCTGTGTATTGAGGTGTAACAAGAATAGGTGTAACCCAAAAACAAATTTGCTTTTTATTGTTTGTCGATATATAAAACGACTGCAGATAATCCGTCATGTATTACTTGAATACAGTGCAGGCTGCAATTGTCAAGTATTAAAAAAACTAGGTATGGATTTTATGGATGTTTCATTCGGTTCAGTTAGCGAAATACCCAAATCACTTGAATGGAAAATTGGCGTAGAGCCTGGTAAAGTTGTCTTATCTGAGCAAGGGTGAGACATTTGGTCATACTAATTTTTTAAGGCATTGGCAATATGTATTATTAGTTTTTTTTTTTAATTTTAGACATGTTAATGTTAATGTAAAATATATAAATATATTGCAGATAGTTTAATGCAGAATCGTTATTGCAGATAGTTTAATGCAGAAATCTTTTTTATTTTTAGACTTGAAGTAAGGGCTGACTTTGGTACTGACTTTTGGAAGAATACTTACTATGACCCTGTGTTATACAACTACAATGGACATGTCCTTGGTTTGGAAACCGCTGAACAAATGTTTGTTGCTGAAACCCAGTTTTCCTTTAATCCGAAAGTATGAAATTTGAAAGAAGTCAAATAACTCATTTATTACAAAAATCACACACTGTTGTTTAACATTTGAACTTTATTTTTAATTGGAGAATAACTTAATTTTCTTTGTAATTTCTTTCAAGTTTAAAATAATATTTTAATAATCTGCTTAGGATTCATACTTATTTTTTAAATCTTAAAAATCACTAAAAAAACATTTCAGGTTAAGTATGACCAAGCTGGGATTTTTATCGGCCAAGATGGAAAAACTTGGTTGAAAGCTGGTGTTGAATTTGTTGATGATGCCACATGGCAAAGTGTGGTCGTGACCAGAGAGGATTATTCCGATTGGTCAAAATCATCGATACCATGGAAAGCCGGAGCTGACGTCTATCTGAAAGTTTACAGGTAAAGTATTTTACACAATAAAATTTGCCTAGTTGTATTTCTGTAAAAATGGAAAAACATTTTAAAATGGACCCACTTACAATGGCCTCTTGAATACAAACTAAAAATCAAAGTTTTCAAACAGTATTTTTACCAGGGCTGCCATTTTATAAACCCAAAACCTTACCTAAATATACTTTAAGTACACTGACTGAAGTGAAATCATATATAAAATGGGAAAAAAACTGTTTAGACTACTCAAATCCGTTAACAATTTACTTCAAACAAATATATTTGTGCATTTAGGCCATGGTTTGTGATCTAATGTAACATTTATACATTGCAAAGAAGAAGCCGAAAAACTAGTGAATGAACAGTTAAATTACATTTGTAAAGCTAGCCAAATGTTGGCTGAACCACCTAAAACCATTATTTTGTACGTATTTGATTTTCGTCTATTTGTCGATTGGTCACAGTAATGGCGCAATGGTTTTAAAACGGACGGCCATTCTTTCTGCCCAAAATATCGGTATTGGTAAAAAATATGAAATACGAAGCACCACATTTTAGAATTGCGACAATTTCAAGAAGCTTTGCCATAACAGTCCAACCTTAATTAAAATTCGCCTGATTTTCTGTAAGCAATGATTTCGACCAGCATCAGAGTCGTATCCAGGGGTACACGTGGCATTTTTTTTTTACTACGTAAACGTAAAAATATTTTTGCGCTTTTTTCGCGCTTCGATAAAACAGTTTGACCAACCTACCCTATACAAGGAATTTTAACGCTGCATACGAGTATTTTCCTCTTTTTAATGCAAAAAGTACGTCACTTCTTGACGGAACTTTGCAAGATTATCTCTGACATTTTTTTTAGATTTTTTTTAAATTTTGTTTAATTATTTTTTTATTATTTTTAATTTCAGACAAGGCATGAGCTACGTTATCGAGGCGAGCGACGACGGACAGAACTACAAGTTCGTGCGTATCGCTCATATGCCGACTGCTGGCAAGGTGACGGTGGGCTTAATGGCTTGCAGACCTCCTGATGAAGGCGGGGTGGGGTCTGATCAGACGATGGTCAGCTTTAAAAACTTCAAGCTCGGCGAAAATAAGGGCTACGATCACTAGAGAGATTGGTCTGGGTTTGCCTTCCTTCGAAATGAAAATATATATATCAAACAAACAAATTAAAGTATTCGTATGGCGAGGCAGTTTGTGTGAAAACCTATACCGACCCTACTTGAGGCTCATGTAGTATTCTTCATGGACCACAGCATATATCTTTTTTTTTTCATTAACCCAAATGTTTATTAATAGGGCTTCAGAAACCTCCATTGTGTCTTACCGTGGTGTGTGTTTTTTTAAGTAAGAAGGGGACAGTTCCATTAAAGTCTTTGTAAAATAACTTAAGTCTAAGTCAATGTTATGTCTTTTTAGAAAATAACAAGTCAAGTCAATACTGGAGCAAGTCAACTCCAAGTAAATTCATTGATATAAAAATGAAACGTTAAACTATTAAAATATGATAACCTGCTTTTAAACCTCGAAGCTTTATTCAATTTGCACAGCAAAAAACACACCTTTACAAGAACCAATGCTGTATATTAATGTGCAATAGCAAACAGTATACAGCGACCACAAAAAATAACATGCGTTTTTGGCACAAAAATCGAGAAAATACACATTAATCATGGCTAAATAGGGATTAAACATCTGTTTATAACATTTCGCCAAAAATATAAAACAAGTTCATAAAGGAGTAATATTAAATAGTGGATAAATTGCTTTTAGCTAAGCGTAAGCGCACGTCTTATAGATCGCTTTCAAAACGCTTTTAAAAACGAAAGGAAAAAACGATTTCAAAATAAAGGATTGAACTTTAGCGTAATATTTCGTCGGTATCGAATTTTTATAAACAAATAGCAAAGGGCAACACCATTTGTTACAAATGGGCATTGAAATATCAAAAAGTATAGGACAACTAAATACAAAAAATATACACGAAAGGTATAGGCTTATGCCATAGCTAAATAAAAAAACTTTTAAATGCAACGCGAAAACCTATTTTGCAAAGAAAACGAACTTAAAAATAAATAATCTTACCGCTTACATCTTACAGTTTATTTTAAAAAAGGGTACAAACTCCCCAAATTAACAAAAACAGAACAAGGAGAGGATAATAATGACAGTGCAACGTAGCGTATTCAGATTGAAGAGGCGTGCATATTCAAATGAAGATCGGAAATGAATACGACAGTTCAACACATGCGGTAAAGCAATATACACAGCTTTAGTACGAATGTTTTATACAGGCGCAAATAGTAAACTACGGAACTAGTTAAGCAGGCCTACCGTATTTTAATCGCCGCAAAATAGGACAAAATGTAGCCTACAATTCAAATATCGGTTTCCGAAGAATTTGTCACCTTTTTTGATAGTTACACGCATTTTCAGCAAATGTATTAGGAAAAAGTACAAAAATGGGTCAAATTTAAAATATATTCACAACTGAAATAGTTTTTGTTCTCCTTTAATTTTTTAATGGAAAATAATGAAAATATAAGTGATGGAACTCTCTAAAAAGAATTTTACTTAACTTAGACCGAAACGTCACGTGAATTATAACTCTCAAGATAAGCAAGAAAACCGAAAACGCAAAATGAAGAAATTAGGTTAGTTTTTAGTGTAGTCGGAGAAACATTCGTTTTTCTTCGGGAAAGAAAAAAATCCCCTTTAAATAAGGAACTATGGCAGCTATCATTTGGTTTAGTACAGATATTACCCAGTGGTTGAAGTAGGATAATTACCATACCGGAACGATGAAAAATTTGCTTACTGAAGCGCATAAAATTCTATAAAGATAACATTATAAAGTTAAATAATAAAGGAGCAATCTAAAACAAGTAACGTTGGGAAATCTGCGGTTATCGTTTGATTTGGTTTATTCGCCCGCTGCAGCAGTTTTATTTCGTTAGATTTATTGAGATTGGGTCTAGGATTTATTTAAATTTGAAAAATTTGTGTAAGTTACACGAAGACATGGCTCATAGTAATCAAATTCGAATTATTTATGATATTTGTATTTTTGATTTGTTCACTTAACATTACAAAAAGTTCAGTGAAGAGAATTGGGTCGCCAAAACTTCATGTTGTACTTTCGCTGAGTGTTATATAGGTCGCGGCAAAAAACGGATTAGAAACACTGGTTTAAATACATTAAAGCAGGGGTTCCCAACCTGTGGTACGCGTACCACTAGTGGTACGTGAAGGTCTTTCAGGTGGTACGCGAGTAGCTTTCGTTTTTGCATAAAAACCCGGATTGTCAACAAGAAGCATAGTTGCTTTAAATAGCCGTACAACGCCGTGCAACTGCAGTGGGCGTTAATTATGCCAAATGACTGCTCTTGATAGATATCATCAATTGTTTTATAGCATAATCTACAAATAGCGTTGAATAATTCAAGTTGGAGGCTAAAAAAAGATAAAATTTGATTCGATGAAATTAGTTGTTCTGCAAGAAGTGGTACGCGTGGTAATACTCGAGTGTCCAAGTGGTACGTTATCGTAAAAAGGTTGGAAACCCCTGCATTAAAGGATACGGCGGGATGACCAGTTGTTGTAAATAAAAAACTTACGGCGTAACTGCAAAAAGTATGTTACCAAAACGCTCGCTTTCACCACAGCTCTTACCAAACCCTATAAACGACTCTGTCACCGGACATTGAAGTATCTCGTCGACAGACTGCTGTCTTCATTTAACGGGAAAACGGGGCGTCTGCTTTCTTCCTGCAACGACATCATGTCAGCGTACCCCGTCACTGGTTCCTGGACCACACAGACGCCATTCGGTTCCAGATAACCGTTTTCGTCAACCGCAAGCTCAACTAAATGGTGATCTCCGGTCTCTAAATGGTTTTCACTGTGGCCGTCGCTGCTAACTGTCGCAAAGCTACTTGGCCTTGAACCCCCATTTTTGTCCGATTTTGATTTTCGGCAGCGCCGGTAAACATACAGGATTACGCATAAGGCTATCATTACCGAAATGGCGCCCATCGTGTACGAAAGGATAGGGGTTCGGTGCATCTTCCTTGGTTGGCTCCCTATAGCCACCTGTGAGACCCCTTTGCAAGTGATGTTTTTCGATGGCATCTCCTGGCAGTGTTGTAAAGCCACATCGACCAGATTGTTCTCTTCTAAGTTGCCTGACTCTCGGCATGTAATGTTGAGGACCTTGTGCATTGGACGACTGCATGTTGCGATTGCCTTTAGATAGTGCTGAAAGGAAAAACGTGCAAATAAACAGCGGTATTGGGTATCATACATAAAGAAACATTGTATAGCTTAAACCAGTGATTCTTAGCCTTTTTACTTGTTGCAACCCTTTTAAATTGCCAACCAATCCTCGCACCCCCTTCTAGAATTGCTTAAATAACAAAACCATTGTAATTTTATTTTCATACAATAAACTGATAACATAGTTTTAACAAAATGGGAGTTTTACATTTAACTAATAAGAAAATTAAAAAATAAGAACTATAACAGTTATACATTTTCTGTGTCTAATTCAGCATCCCCGTACCCCCTTAGAACATTTTTCGCACCCCTGGTTAGAAAAGCCTGGTTTAAACTAACTTTATTTATGAAATCGAGCGTATACAGCCTATTTGCAAGGTAAAATACATTATTTTGCAACGTAAAATGCATAATAGAATATACCAGCCAAAATCGTCAAAGATTGGAAAATAACACAGGCAATTCACAGAACACAATTAGAATCAGCAGAATATTCCTGTAATTTGTCAACTTAACAATTCAGTTAAGTAATATTAACCTCGCGCCAGCCTAAATTAGCCCCGAAGCAGCCTCACCTGAATGCGCGCGTTTTCGCAGCCGCAGCTCCAGGGGTTACGTGAGGTCATAATCACGTCGGTTTCTTTGCTGCTTACCAAGGCGTTGCTTATCACGTGCAAGAACCATTCCTTGTGGGCAGTGTGAAGCTGGTTACCGTCCAGGTGCAGCGTTTCCAGATGGCTATATGCACGTACGGAACGCTTTTAAAACTCGTGAAGGCGCAGACCGATTTGCTGGCAAGGCGAAGAAAACGTAAGTGGGAGGCATAATGGGCTTGATACCTTTGTGGGCTGTGTGCCTCTACATTAGCATATTTTCACAGTTATTAGGCCCTTCATTGCATAATTGGCTTAACTTTGTAGTCTTTTTCAAGCATAATACCCTGCATTGCTTAATTTAACGTCACTGTGCACGTGACCGGTGTCCACTGAGGCGTAACTAAGAACTGAACCGAGTGTTTTTTGCGTTTTGTTATTTAATCTATAATATACAGCTTAGATAGCAGCGGCTTGAATCAGTGCGTTACTTATCGTGTTTAGTGAGATTTGTGAATATATACTTAACAAGCAATATCGACCGAGTGAAGTGAACCTGTCTAGAGTTCAAGAAGTTAAGGGCAGGTATTTTAGCGGTCTGCTCCTTGGGAGTCAGATACCAACAAGAAACGTGTAAGAAACCTAGTCAGCCGTTGGCTCTTGCCTTAGAGCCAGTGCCTACTTACTTGTGGCAACTACATGGCTTAAACTCTAAATTTTGTAGGCTATTTGCTTTTACATAGCATATTTTCACAGTTATTAGGTCGTATTTGCAGTAGTCGTGTAATTACTTTTCCGTATGTAAGAAACAAATCGCGGGACACATTCACATGACAGAACAATGATCTTATTTATTAGTATGGTCTTTGGTCAGTTAATAGTGCATTTAATGCTTCTATGGGTAACGGTAGCGGTTCTCAACCGGGGTGACTCGTAACTCTAGGGTGTTATTTTTAACACTCAAGGGCGCCGAACGATTTCAAATTCTTTAGGATTCCAATTTTTGCTCTATTGGTGAGTTTCCTGATACAATTTTTTGTATACGATAAAAGTGCCAAAATTAAAAAAGAACTTCAACCTTGTGCTTAGTTACTGTGCTCTTTCAATTTAGTTTATTGTAACGTTACAGTCAACCACTCAGCAAAAATACGAGCAATGGTGCCGCAAACTATATATAATTTCTGTAGAGTCCCGCAAGCCAAAAAAAGGCTGTGAAACACTGGCTAACGGAATGCCTATTTCTATCACGAATAGGTTTAATTAAACGTTAAAGCAAGTTACGCTGCAAAATGAGTCTTCAGATGCACATTGTTGGTACCAGTACAATTAGTGTGACGAATGACTTAAATTTAAGTCGTTAGAACAAAATTATTGTGTTTGTTATGCTAGGATTGCTTGCAATGGAATGAATATAACAACTCTAAATAGTATACCCTTTATTTTGGTTCTAATCAATTGACTTGGATTTGGCTATGACAGTAACTTGGACTTCCAAGTTGGCTTTGGTAACTCATGATTAGACTTGGAACTTATTTATAAATGACCTGTAATTTATAAATGACCTGTTTACAACACTGTCCGAGATTCAATTTAAAGATTTTCTTACTGCAGATGATCGAATGTCGATGAGTCCAGCGAAGTCAGCCTGTTGTTGGCGAGGTCAATGTCGAGCAATGCTGGGTTGCCGACAAAAGCATCTCGGTCAACCGTCGTTAGTTGATTGTCGTGAAGATCCAGATTGCTGGTAAGTGGTCACTTATTAACTTTTCAGTAAAAGCAATAATTTATGTTTAAAATTATTTATTTTGGGGAAAAATGCATTTTAACGTGGAGAAGTGATGATACTGTTAAAATTAGAAATGTTAAATGCTTAAGACATGAAATTCAGTTTTATAAGCAGGGATACCATATGATCCATATTTATAAGATTTGTCCTTACTTTGAAGGTTTACAATACATCTTTATTGTTCTTATATTTGGAAATGTGACTTACGACCTTAATTTGCTTGCTTTTTTACCAAAGCAACAATTTTAAATGCAAACTTCTTCTATAATATCAAAAATGTCAAATGTTTGTTGTGGTATAAAACTAACTTTTTGTAGTTGTCCTTATTTTAAGTGGTAAAGCAAAGGTAACCATAATTATAAGTTTAACAAAAACCGAAGCTTCATTAAATCCTTGTACAACAACATCCAAAATTATTTTAACCGACCTGAATGTACGAGCTAAAAACATTTTCAAGCTTGTAGATTTGCATGTTTAGGCTTGTAGGCTGGATTGTTGTGTTGTGCAACCTAATTGGTTTATGTATTTGAGCGGGAAAGCGTAGGAATATACAGCAATTACACACTTTTCGTATAAACTTACGTGAGTTTCATAAGATTGGTCCTTCGCCAAGTCGTTAGCAGGTTGTGTGCCAAAACCAGCTTTTCCAGCTTAGGCGCGAGGCAGTTCTGTGGCCACTCCGTTAGCTTGTTGTATGCGATCGAAAAGTACTGGACGCTTTGTAGCCACGACGGCAGCACCACCTCGAACTGGTTGAAGTCCAGGTTAAGGTTAAGATTGTCGAGGCTTGAAAACGTGCTTGGCGGAAGCGTAGCCAGACAGTTGTGCCTCAAATTTAGCTTTTTGAGTTTGGTGAGACCTGCGTAATTGTGCGTGGGCAATTGCCCCCCAACGTGTTAAATGAAGCAGCTCGAAAAATAAACGAAATTCTGTAATTCTGTGGCAGCTAAGTGCTTAAAACGCATTGCATGGTAGCATTGTATTTCGAGGAATTACTCTTATTAAAATGTATGCTGGGTTGTTTAAAGGTTCAAAGTTTTCTGCCCCGGCGCGTATTTTAACACTAAAATCGCAAGCAAGTTTACTCAGGAGACATATGTTGCTTCGTTTTTTCTCGGAAATTTTGGGCTGCAAAAATTGTTCTCCGACGGTCCCAGGTTGCACGTGTGAGTGAATTTTAGAAGGGAGATCCCCATACGTTGTTGTAGGGTGTAGGTTATTAGGCGTAAAAATTTGAACAAAAAATTAACTTCCTAATACCCCGTCTTTGGTTTACAATAAACATAAATTATTCAAAAGGGTTTAGTTTTGTTTCGGTATGATGAGAATAAATAATAACGAAGAATACCCCTTACAAAAAAAAACCTAAAGAATTGTTTATAAAAGGCGTGTACAATAAAGGCATAATGGGCACCCGAACCTGAAGTACAATGCGAAAGATAATGCAAGAAAGACGGAAACATTATTGACGAAATATAACATTAAAAAAACTTTAATTTTCTAAAACAAGTAATCGAACTAAAAGCGATAGCACTACTTTAAAAAAATATACTACTTTAAAAAATATTTTTGCCAGAAAACATTGTTTTATTATATAGATCAGTGTTTCGCAATCTTTTGGGGCTTGCGGAACCCTACGCTAGCTCCAACGTTACAATAAACGAGATTGAACACCACATTGAACTGTGCAACAAGGTTGAAAACCCCTTTTAATTTTTGGCACTTTTATCGTACACAAAACATTGTATCAAGCTTACCAATAGAGCAAACGTTGGAATGCTTAAGAATTTAAGGGGGTTAAAAATGGCACCCTATAGAGTGCCGCGGCACCCCGATTGAGAACAACTTATATAGCTATTTAAGAGCAGTTCGTTAAAATTACTATACAGTCGGTAAAAAAGAGAACACTCTGCTTTCGTAAGGGCCTTAAAATTAGCCTGTATGCGTGTTATTTTCCACACGCGTTGTTTCACCTTCAAACGTTCCGTTGCCGACCTCGGTGATTTGGTTCAAAGCAAGGTTGACTTCCTTCAGCAGCGGGTTGTTTTCGAACGCTTGATCGGGCAAAGTGCTGATGAAGTTGCATTGGAGATGAAGCGTAGTCAGGTTCCTGTATCTCCCCAGCTTTTCTGCGCAAAGTCGCGGTTTCAGTATTAAGAAAAAAACATACATAACAGCCAAGCCTTTATTCGGTTTAGTTAAGCCCACGGTTTTCAAAACGGGGGTCTCGCTGATCAAGGAATTTCGCTAAGGGAAATAGAAAACTTCAGAGATGACGTCACAAAGTTACGTCAAAACGTTTCTATTTTTTATTTTAAAAAGACGAAAGACGAAAAAATATTTTGTGTAGTTTGGAAAAAACTGGCATGAAAAAACTTTAGCGTGACGTCACAAAGTTTCGTCAAAACACGACGTCACAAAGCTACCTTTAAAAGGTGACGTATTTTCCATTTTGGAAATAACGGAAAACACAAAAATGCCTTTGTATAGTTTAGTTTGCCCGAGCTTACATGTCAGAGGGTGCAATGGGACACAAGGCTCTCTTGGGTTTAAACGATTTGAGCAAAGCGAGCTAAGACATGCCAGAAACCTAACATTAAAAAACAGTATTGGCTTTATGTTGTTAAAATAGGGAGAAAATACAGTTTTGTCCTTAATCTGATTCAAGATAGTAAAACTATCTGAGTAGGGAAAATACACGTTAAATTACAGCTGAAAAAATTAAAGCATGACTTAATTAGGTTCAGGATTTAAACTTCTGTAATCGTGTGGTTTCAGTTAAGCTGTAATTTTTTGAGCTTATCGAGTTGGCACGTACTTTTATTCAATCGTAAACCGTTTTGTGTTACCTTTTCGCGGCGTCAGTAACTTAATGCCGGTTTTACAACCGACGAGCTTTCCAGATGCTATTTATTACACCGGTGTAGGTGTGCCTAGAGCCTGTTGAAACACACGTAAAACCCCAGACAAGAGCCCTTTTTCTCGTCAAGGTGTTTTTACCTGTCAAAACGTTCGTCAACTTCCCTGTTAAACCCCACTACCGAAAGACAAGGTTCTACTTGGGATTTTTCAAACTCGTTCCCTTCAAAACAACTGAACGTATAGTGTGTATTGTCCAAGTTTAGTGTCGCGTTTTGCTTATCCAGGTTTTATTTCTTTGAACACGGTCGGAATAAACCTTTTGTGTGTATCATAAACTTTTTTGCACCTTTGTTGAAACTTAGTTGTTGGTTTTGGCTTGTTAAAACTCAATGAAGATTGTAAAATCAAAACATTCATTATTTCTCTTATATAGGAATTGGCAACCAAACCAGCATTTGCCAAAATAACTTTTTTTTTTGTTTGTTTCGATTTTGTTTGTAGGCAAAAAGCTATTTTTTGTTATCTAATCCACAATTGAAATCATATATGGACCGACCTCCATGAGCCCGGCTTTAAATAGATAAGTTGTTATTCTATGATAAGTTTTACGGCTATATACTTGACAAGGTTTCGTAAAACACCTTAGAAACATAGGGCCAAGCCACAGCTTGGATCATCCGAGAGATTTCGGTGTTAGTACAGCTGGCAAATAAACTTAACATGATTTTTGCACCGACCAAACACCTTGCTATTATTTGACATCCAATCAACTTGCTAAGCGGATAGGCTTCGTCGCCAGTTAAAGACAAACTCTAAAATCCCCAACGGGCGACAGCGAAGTTCTTCTTTTGCTGGCAGTCAAGCATTGCGCATTGTGCGGTTTAGGCGAAAAATATACAGGACAAACAGGCAATGTTTACCCTCGGACCCGCACGCACCCGAGACTTAGCTATAGCACAAGTGCGCTGAAATGACAAAGCAGTTTACAATTGAAATAACGTTGACACTGTTTGTAACTCACTTAAGACACGCAACTTAATCGATTTGTTACTACCAGAGGTGTCCGATGCTTGGTATTAAATTGCTATGCTGATACCGATATTTTAATATAAAATACCGCTCCAATCCGACATCAACTGAATTTGTTACGGTGTTAAACTAATCAAAATTGTTTAAAATGAACGCGTGCAAAGATAAAATGATATTCAGGATATTATACTGATATTTGCTTTAGCCTGAGGAAACATATTTATCTTTGATTGTGTTAATGTAATACATTTTATTTTCCTTTCGGAACAAAAACTATTCTACATTGGATCACAATCACTTAGTATCGGGTGATGACTGCGATCCGAAACAATCGTTCATCCCTAGACTTTATAGTCAATAGGCTTCTGAACGAGAAGTTTCGACTTTTAAAAAAGTTGTTATATAAAAACATCTAGAGTTATTATATTCGATGCCAAACTTGCGTACATCGTACAGAATAAAGGCTACGTTTTACAAATGCGTATCAAATTACATTACCAAGCTTTTAATGGGTTAAGTTATTTGACATCTTTATAAATGAACATTGTAAAGCTCTGCCAAAAGGTTGTTGTTATTTTTTTTTAGCTAATATGCGTTATAAATGAAGAATACTTTCTATTTAGTGTCCTGTGCAAAACAAACAAATTACGCACATCATTTGTTGTATTTCTTTCAAACATGCTTTTTAAAAACGCTCATATTGTAGCCTCAGAAAAATATTCTTTGAGAAGTTTAAATATAGAAGTTTAGGCAACTTTCGCGCAAACTGCCGGCCGCGGCCAAAATATGGGCCGCAGAGACATTTTTAGTCGGCCGCGAGTTACTTTTGAATAGCTTAGTGTTATCATGTAGTGGTGGGACGCGTGATCGCTGTAAGTTTATTTTAAAAGTTCGTTTGGCTTAGAATTTTTTTTTGTCTAAGCGTGGCAGACCCATGAGCCAAATGTGGTCCTAAGAGCCTGTCTAACTATATTTTTTGTCAACTTTAACTACATGTTAGGGCAAAATTTTCGCGCTTCGTGCGTATATTCTTAAGATTTATAGTTTGTGTTACATTATGGCATAGCTGTGTTTTGGGCAACAAGGCGACGTGTAATATTTCACCTTTAAAATAATGCCTTCATTTTTACATACTGTATCAATTTGTTTTACATACTATGCATCCATTTGCTATAACGTTTTTCTGCGTTAAATTACGTAATGGCATGTAAAGACAATTAAGTATTAGGGAAACGTCACCTAAAAGTCACCTAAAAAACAAATTATTGACGCTTCAATAGGTAAAAGAATAATACATTGATTACTTGTTGTTATTGGCCGCAAAAAAAAGTTTGCCGACCACTGAACTAGAGCATGGGTCACCAAATAATCGACCCGACCGTTTATTTCGGAGCATGACTTATCTAAAGTCATTGACAGGAGTTTAAACATAACTTGTTTTAAACTCGCCTTTCTCGAGGCTCCGTATGCAGCAGTTCTTCGCTCCGAGCTGAGTCGCGTCCTCCAAACAGAATTCCGGGATAGAACGGAAGACTTCTCCGATGAAGTAGCAGGACTTCTTATGGAATGTTCTTGGAGTCGGCTCGGAGGAGCAGTCAATGTAAGGACACAAGTTTCCATGAGGAGCCTTGCATCTTCTTGATCCGGTTGTTGCCACGGTAACGGAAAAAGATAGGGTGCTAATAACAACGATGACGGAGGCGAGTTTGCATGGCAACTGGAGGCGGTGCTGGATGCGGTCGGACATCACCGGACACAGAGTGGATCACGAAGGAGGCATCTTTGTTTCTTCGCTGGAGCTATTCTGCAGTGTTGTGAACATGTTGTTTGCGAAATCAATCAAGTTTAAGTTAACCTAAACTTTTTAACAAATAGAAATTAAGGTTAAAAACAAACCAAATTTTTTATCTTTTCAAGTCAAATCGTTTTCGAAAGACTTATATTTAGACCAGTGATTTGTCCGAAAGATTTGGGTCAAGTCAAGTCATTTGGCTAAAAGACTTTATATTAAGACTTAAGTCAAGTCAAGTAATTTTGCATTAAAGAACAATTCAAGACATTGAAAACAGTGACTTGTTATTAAAAAGCCTGGCGACACTGTACGATGCTGTATGGCATTAGACAAGAACAACCACACATCGATTACCCAGAGAAGCCAGAAATACATTTAAGTTCTGCGTAAAATATGATTTGATTTAAAGTTTAAATCGTTTACGAAAAACCAACCTTAATGCTGAATCAAGTGTGTGGCGGTCGGTCTTGATGATTCAATTTACCAGCTTTGCTTGTTTGCTGCAAAATACGGAAATCCGTCTATTCCAGCAAGTATTTTTCAGTCTTTATTCCTTCAATTTGTTTTTAGTTGCAAAATAGAAGTCAGCATAAGAAGATTGCAAACCATCGACTAATCTAAGTTGCGCAGTTGCAATCTTTACACAATGACTAAACACTTGAAAAGAAACACGATCCTAGTATATAATAGTTTAGCAATCTAAGGCTTGCCTTTAAATATGCTGTTGCCACCAGGCATAGTATATACTAAAAATAAGTTATTCTGCTATTTATTTGTTTACCAACTTTTCGGCCACCTATTTAGGGAATGTAACCACCTCACGCCAAACAGCACCAAAAGTAAAACGACTAGGCTTGCATTTAAAAAAATCACGCTTGAATGAGACCCTTTGATATTGTAACGCTGCCTGTAATGGACCTGATGGTATTATAGAGGCAAATTAACACAAATGTGTACTAAACTTTTACGGTAATTTGGACGGACGTATACCCACTAGTATTGCGGTACGCTTAGCATTCGCTTTGTCTTGCCTCAAGTCCAGTATCCATTCGTTTTATTTTGAATATGCAATGAACTCGTTAAATTAAACCGAATGAAATGTCGACTCTTTTTAGAAGTTATTTATGTGAGCCGCAGCCGCTGGTCTTTTCGTGGCTCTTCGGGCCTGCAAGTCCCATTTAAACATGATAAGCAGTGGAGAAAGTAAGCCGGAATGAATTGGAACGCCGTGCCGGTAAGCATATCTGTGCACTACATTGCACAATAGCGTCAGTTTTACTATGATTCATTTTTATACGTCCCGTTTTGACTTTTCACACAATCCGGTCAGAAAATTAATCCACTTACACCCACTTGATGATAAGTGTCGCCGTTTAACTCTAAATAGCGGAACGTACCTTGAAATTCTTTGTCTAGTACCCTAGCAAAATAAATACTAAAGTGTGCTACATGTTGCTTAAGATTTCTTAAAACTTGTGCAGCAAACCTAAGACAAAACAAAATGTCGTCCAAAATTAGGTTACTTTTCAATTTTTCGTTTTATTAATAGCTTTAGCTGAAACAAAACACAAGGGTAAGCTTTGCGTAAAACCCTTGGCGCAAATGATTTTGCTAGAACAGAACTTCAGTTCGCACAATGCTATGTTTAGCTCTTACCACCTCTCTTTCTCTTTCCCCATTTCCCCCTCCTATTGAACCTTTCTCTTTTTTCCTAACTGGTGCCTTTTTCTTGTTTTGCTTTCTTCTTCCCTTCTCAAAACGACAAAAACAACCCTTGACTTTCAATGCTAAAAAACAAGATACCATATTCTTTGGTGCCGTTTTACTCAATCTTGGGTTATACAAGTCAAGTAATCACCTTAACACTAACCTCACTTTTCTATTTTTAGTCATTGCATTTAAAGCAGACTCTCCACACTCACTCCTCGTACTTTCATTTGAGCTTCAAAGACCTTAAAAAATCTTCATATAAAACTAATCCGACCATCAAGCGTAAATCAATCCTAATGAACGTCGACAAAGCACGCCGCAGTTCCTGCTTGATTAGTTTCACCCAATGCTGTAATGACTTGACGTAAATGCAATTTAGTCTTTCGCATGAATGACTTGACTTAGACCAAATGTTTTAATTTAATAACTTCAGGTAAAAAATGCCTGTGTTACAAACATTACTGCTTTTAACTGATTACTCGCTTAATGTAAGGTTTTTGTTGTTTGCTTGTCAAAAATAACGATTTGATCACAACGCTGCAATTACCTGTAACGTTCACATTACAACGAAAAAACACTTACTACCGTCCCTTACACTCATACTGACTACTCAATGCAAGAATAAACTGGTTAGTGTCAACTGACAACCAAAGTTCCTGTTTATCTTTTAAGTAAACCGCCATTGCGATAATTAACCTTCACTTATCCCAGTGATTACAACAGACCAAACTGAAGAAATGTCTCTCGCTTTGCCGATCGCCCAACATCATTTGACTAGAAGTTGTTTGCGCAATCTTCGCAGGGCTTTCAAATTTCTCTCAACCCGAAACCACAAAGTTCTTTTTTTAGTTTTTTTTGTAAGCCGAGTCAAGCTTTATCTGTCAAGCTTAGCTGCTTCAAACCTGTTTGATGTCGAACTTCCGAGGCAAGAGCCTTAATTTGTGTAAACTTGAAAAACAAAGAGAACGCCCCTCGCCTTTTCACTTTTACTAAATTCAGCCTGAAGTTATGCTGAATGCAAAATATGTAAATCTGAAAAAAATTATCCGCTGTTTTACAAGAAATATTAAATTAAATACTATTTAAGACTCGCAAACAGAAATTGCCATTGTTGAGATACATTTGTTAAGTATGAGAGTTAACCTCCCTTATTTACCCCTTAACGCGCGCGAAATTAAAATTAAATCCGGCCTAATAAACAATCGAAACGTCCATTACATAATTTATACTGTCGCTGTAACGCCGGTTACACTTGCCTGTTTTAAATACATTTCCTAGGAATACAAAAACAAGAGTAAAAGCTTTAGTTAACCCTCCCTGAATTATCAATCTCAACTATTTAAAAAGGTTGATTTCTCACGCTTAACATAAGCATTGAAAATGTGATTCTCTCGTTTCCGTGCAACCTGTCGTCTGCCTGGTTCAAAGTTTATTTTCTAAGCAAAAGCGCAACCAAGCATTGCACAAGGGTAAACTTCAATACCTAAGAAACACTTTGCGAAGTGTCAAACTACGACAACACAACCGCCTTTTTCGGTTCTCACTATAGTGTTAAATAAGGAACTGTATGGCGTCATTACATTTCGCTTCCATTCAACATTTGATTGCGTGCAAGGCTTCGTAAGAGGAAAATCGGCTTATTGACCTGTCCAACCATGTTAACATATCGTCTGAATGCTTTGCTGATTGTTCTTCTTGGCTGTTGTTTTTTCCTGCCTTTGCAGTGGTTCAAATTTGTCTTTTTGTCTTACCTATATGTTGCGCACTTGTGGATTACTGCGTAAACACTTCGAATCCGAATAGGAAAAAGGGACGATGTATCACGACTTGGCAAACAAGACGGGAATATTTGCTGAGGTAGCTTGAGTTCCTACACAAAAGCGAACTGGCAAAGTTACCGTCTGGTGTTTCAATATTCCTATAGTTATGACGGGTGCGCTCAGAATTTACGGTAATATCGTAATTGCTACTGTTTTTCTTAAAGTTTGACAGCAAAACCCTATTTTAGGAGAAAGCCTGACAAGCCAAACAACTTGGTTAACGTTTTAGTGCCAATACCCATTAATAAAAGTGTAAATATTCTTATTAATAATATGCAGGCAAAACTAATCTAGATACCTACTTCAATTGGTTTGAATATAAACATTGGTTACAATGTTGAATATAAGCAATGGTTGCTATAGACAAGGTAGCGAATTTGCTCATAGCTTACAATAGCAATTCCCACTTTAATTGTTCAACGCCTTAAATAATTATGATTTGGCGTCCTATAACACCCCCAAGTAAATTGTGGCCACAAATGCCGATAAGTACAGCTTAGTACGGCGTTCGATTTCAATTTAGTTCTAACGTCAGCACGGGACAAAACGAACAAAACAGGGGTTCCGCTTTCGCCTAGGGTCTCTGACCCCGCGACAGACCCACGAACGCGTGGGTGTGTTTATCCCTTTCGTGGTTTAGGCGCGTAATCTTACCCTGATAAATGCAAACCAGGACAATGATCGGCGGCTTACGTTTCGAATTGTTACATGAAGCTTTAAACGTAATCGTGCAACAAGACTGAAATTGGAATAACATCAATATCGCAATGAAAACAAGTTCGTAAAATAAGACCAAAGTTGACAGACAAATAAAAGTAGGAACAAGACCAAAACCGTTAGAATAGGAGTTAACAAAGTTTTACATAACCCCAAACCGTAGCCCAACTCTATCACCATAATATAAAAGTAGCTTACTTTGGGTAAACGTTGCCAAGAAATCTCTATTTAAACATTATGTATGCTTGTGTAGCAGTGTGTGCTACACCAAAGTTCTCAAATCAACTGGGAATTTATTTTAGACCAGTTATCTACCTTACTTTGTTTTCACATGGCCAAGAAATCTCTATTTTAACATCATCTACCTATATTCTTTTGTGACAGTGCGTACACCAAAATTTCCAAATCAACTGGGAATTTATTTAAAAACAGCTGGCTTCTAAGTTGTCTAGTGCAAATTTTGTGTCCTGAAAACAGTCGTCTACTTAATCAAGCCGTTTTTAACCAACATCAACTGAAATCCCAAACCACTGTCATGGTAAAATGATAAACTTATTGTATTCCTGGCAATACTTTGCAAAGCAAATCACAAAAACAAAACATAAAGTTGGGAAACTGTTTTACACGAAAGTTTTGAGAAATAAAACTGTAAGAAACCTTGTCAAAAATTATTCAATATAAACTGTCTACCTAAATCTGATTAATCTAAATGACTTATCTGAGTCAAGGTATTGACTAAATGACCAGAGTCAAATAAGTCTATAAAACCAATGATCCAAGTAAAAAAAACACCGAAGCGACTCCTGATTTTTAAGCCATTGAAAAAGTACACAAATGTGCGACGAACAAAAAGTCACATCAGCCCCTTCAATGATATCTGTTAATCCCGGCTAATGTTTGCTCGATTTCATTTACGTCATTACGAGGTGTCGAATTTCACAAAGGCCGTAACCCGATGTCCGATGAAACGAGTTTAGTGGGATAAGTTTACCACTCAAACGGAACAAAAAGATTTGCCGATTTAAACCCACTGCACCGTTGTATGTGTTGCCAAACAACCCAGTGTGCTGAATAGGTTGTGCCAGTTCTATAGGAGTGTACGATAACATCGAATCGAAGCCGATACCCGATGTATCGAAAATCGCCCGATATTAGGGTGATATCGCTGCCGTTCCTTTACCAAATTAAAAAAAAAACAACCTTTGCACGTTTTATCGTCAACAATTAACTAATGACGTCATTTGGTATTGTCAACTATTTTGCTAATAAGGTTATACTAATGACGTCATTTGGGATCAGATAGCACCGCGCTACTTAATGCTCTAAATTTCGGGTATCGGAATTTTTTAGCCTGGAACCCCTTTAAAATTACTAAAAACTATCGCGATTTTTTGCAGTAATAAACATAAGTTTTATCGTATATTATGCAACTCATTTGGGGATTATGTCTTGCTTACAGATTTACATTACATATCGAACTTAAAAAAAAGAAAAAAAAAACTTTTAACCCTGTGATTCCTTCGGGTGTTGGCTCCTAGTGCAATACACGGCGCACATTTTTTTCATATTTATATTTTTTTACACATGTTTCCTCACAATGGCGATAGTACAATATACCGGGCTGTGCGAAAAGAGAGTACAATTAACAAGGTGCAAAACGCAAACGAACGGCGAAAAACTGTTTGAAGAACCAATAAAGCTTATGCGAGGAGAGCTTTTTACAAATGTACAAAAACAACGCATGAGCGAACGCAAGATTGCACGCAAATTTTACCACTTTATAAACACCAATTCGGATGGCAATGACTATACCCGCTGAATGAAAGTTTAGGTTACTATAGCTTCGACCAGGACAGGAGTTCACAACATTTTTCTAGCCGCCGGCCGAAATCAGGGATAAAACTTTTAAGACAAAAACGGGCATTTTGTAATTTACACTCGATAGAGGAACAAGATTTGCGCAAAGTGCAAAGAAAATTTGGTTTTAGGTAGTTTTAATAGCCAATGAAAATATGAGGAATAGCCTAGTGCCTATAGTTTTTGAAACAGGTCGCGATTTGCGTTAGCGGGCGGTAGGTCCACCCCTGGACTAGAAGAATACTTTTTAAATATCCAAAAAAAATCCCAGTTCGCAACTTAATGCCTCTCGTCTTGCAATGATTTCGGCAGCGCTGGGAAATTTTGACGACTTTCGTCAATTTTTTATTGCTGTATTATTCAATCGTTGTAACGCTATTCTTTGCGTTTACATATATTTTCAATAGATTTTTACGCCCCCCATATTTGCTCGGATGTCCACAAAGATGTCTGAAACTTGAAACGTTTTAAAACAATGAAAGACAGAATTTACGTTGAAACTTTAAAATAGTTCGCGAACAACAGAAACAAGTAATGATACAGAATAGCTCGTATAAAAATATAGTTGTTAAATAAACGCAAACGGTTTTAACATGTGAGTTGTTGTTATATCAGCCTTGGTGTGTTTTTTTGATATCGCCACTGTTTTCTTTCTTTTTCGATCCTTTTTTAAAGTCAAGGGGTAGCTTAATTAAGATAAATTTTCAGTCCACATCAAAAACGGCAAAATTCCACGCGGTTCTACGTTGAAATTCGCCAGCACAGTCAGACAGGTGAAATGAAACTTAAACAGACTTAATTCAGGCGAAACTCTTCACAAAAATATAGGCGGGAAAACACGTTGGAAGCTCTAATTACATTTCATTCGAAATAAGGGCGTTTAAAATGAACGAATGGCTCAATACGCCGAAGCACTACTACGACATTCCCGTGTATTTTACAGGGTTAACACTAAGAATCGGCAGTAGTTTTTCTTGCTGAGACCAAGCACGAATAATTCAAATACGCATAGCATCGAGAGACTGTCATTTGCCAGCATTCCTAAAACAATATGGGTGAAGTGATGCACAAAGCGCGATACTAAAGCGTTTTAGAAATGAAAATAACAATTCTTAATTTATCGTTTGGAGCTCCTGATAGTTGCTGTCCAAAGTGGTGATCATTGTCTTTTCTTTGCCAAATCGTGAATATAGAGCGGGACATTTTTAACACGGACATTTTATTCAGTTGATCTTCTGAAATACAAAATGAGAGGCTGGTAAATATGTCAGTTTAACCATGGTCTCCGCTATTCTCAAAGATGTTTATTAATATATCAGTAATACTCTTTGTTTTAAGTGCAATATTTTTTAGTTACGGCTACGTAAAGTGAACAGAAAAAACGGACGTTTTTCATCTCTGAAAACACTTCGATTCCAAAAAAACTGATAAGGAGATACTTTTCCGACACCGATATTTGGTATTTTGTGAAAAAACAATTCCTACGCATGTACTCCTATGACGTCATTACTATGACAAAATAAGAAAAATCCATAAAATGTAAATTTGTAAACTAAAATCTTTTAGGCAATTAGCAAAAATTGGATTAAAGCAAAATATAGTAAAGCGTTAGGAAGCATAGTTGTAATTAACTTCTAGGTATACAATTAAATAAAACTCGGGGGATCATACATCATACTAAAACGCTAAAATACCTATTTCAGATAGGAATCAAATCGGCACCGATGCCAGCGTAATATCGGATGATACTGGCATCATTATCAGGTGTGGGGCATCAGCTATGATCGGACTTGGCTCTAAACTTTTCACCAATGGTGACCCTCTTTCGTGGGCTGTGGGCTCTCAACACTTAGTTGCCCTTTACTTATTTGCTAAAAAAATACGCAATGGAAATTTACAAGGGAAGTTCAACCGATTAAAAAAGAAAGGGTTGCGTAGGCTTTCGAAAACTGGCAAGAAGGTCGCGAACCACTGCTCTAACCAGTGCTTCTTAACTTTTTTACTTCAGGGCCGAGGTGGCGAAAACATTTTGACCCACATTTCACTTGAATTGCTTGGAATTTTTCTTACATCGGTTTCATACATGGATATATTGGAAGAACTGTAGGATCAATGAGCTTACCCGAACAAAAATTAAAAAAAATTATACGTTTTAGATATTAACATAGTTGTTCCGTTTGCCCTCGGCGCACCTGGCAACCTTCGATGGCGCACCGTAAAGAAGCCCTTCTTTATCCGAAAATCTCCGCCTGGGTATTTTTATAAGTTAAGTTTAGCTTCGGGTCAAAGGTCGACAAACTGTGTGGTAATGCAGTTAAAAATCACGAGGGTCTTATGCCCGACTCGTCCAATCGTTAACTTGGCGCAAGAGGATGACGTTTGTTGGCCCAAACTCCCACTCTGATTGCTTCTGTATTTGCGTTGGTGTATTTGCATACAATAACCTCAAGCAGAGCGAATGATGCAACCCTGGTTACCAGAGGTAAATAAAGCCAGAGCGGTCCGGAACGGCGTTCTAGTAAAAGAACGTTAACAACAAAACGTTTCGGCAAAATATCATAATCAGTCATATCCCATTTTTTAATAGGCAATCTTTAAATGTTATTAAACAAAGATTTGAGTTGCATATATGTGCACTACGTCGATCGATAACCGCCAGTTAACTAAGGTTAAACGTCTTGTTATGGCGTGAATCTCTGGCAATTTGTTGCGCAATCTTTTGACAAGTTTGTTGCGCAATCTATTACAATTTTTCTGCGTTTCGGTAAAGAAATTATTCTACTTTTGCCCCTGCTGATCACTATTAAATTACTATACAGAATATACATGGCGTAAAAAACTTTAAAATTAAAGCATTTGCTTAAAATTTTGAAAGCGTTTGTTTGAGAGAAGCCAATTTGTAGGTGTTTTTAAGGGTTATTTTTTACATACTTATACGGGCTGTGCCTTTTCATGATTTTTCCACATGTTCACTAAAGAGCCTTTTCTGTTCCACCTTATTTTTGTGCAACAAATGGTATGGTATAAAAATACATGTGAAGCTGTCCGGTAAAAAGGGCCGAAAAAACACACTGAACGTATTTTAAACTGAAGTTGAGATTTTAATAGAGAATCAGTCCACCCCAAAGTAATTCGCCATTAGGAAAATGTGCATGTTTATCGCAATATGCAGCAGAAGCCAAGCAAAACTGTGTGCGAATTGGCTAATGCTACCACCGACTGAGCCTTTTCAGGTTACCTCTGCATGTTTAATGCAAAGGCCCTGTGGTTTCGTTTCTCAGCAATCTACTTTGTGCAAAAGCAGAGTACAAACAACGGTGTACGACCAGTCGACCAGGTTTGGAGCGGCATGTAAACCGGCTAACAAAGGCACATGTAAAAAGCCTAGCGTATTTAAAGCTGGCTTGAAGGGTTGTGTAATGTTCAACTACCGTAAGGCCGCTTGTAAAATTTCGCTTCCTCCATTACGTAATGCTAAAACTGAAAAGGGCGAAAACTTTTCCACTACGAGCTTGGGGCTGTGTCAGAGAACTATTGACCCCGAACCATCTTAATTAAATCTGCGCGCTGCTTGCAAAACCCCAAGGGATGGTGATTGCTGGGATTGATTTGGCCCTTTAAAGTAGGGTTAGCCTATACTGCATGGTTGCGGTGGGCACCGGGCCTATGGGGCTAAAGACTCTTACAAAATGTCATTTTGGGATGTTACTTACGTGATGTTCCTAAAATAACTTTGTTTACGTATTTGTCTAATTTAAAATCAAGCTTTTGTGTAGGTTTACGTATTTTAAACGTGTGTCTTTGAAAATATTTAACCGGCTATTTTATAAATATTTTCTCTATGTACTTAGTACCTTGATTTTGTGTATTTTAATGGATGTGCGAAGGCTCCTCAGTAGTTTATAACAATCTGCCGTTTGATTTTCAGACTACAAACTGGTATTTTTTTCACGGGGTTTACATTGTCACTAAAATAAACGCGGGAAACACCCGCGTAACAAAAGAGTGCCGAGCTTCCAAAAATGCGAGTGGGTAGAAAATTTACGTCTCAAACAAAAAGCCTAAACTCGTTCGCACTTGTCTTTTTAATTTTCAGTTCGAAATGTCATACTTTTAAACTTGTGTATCAAAACCAATCGTCATTTCACAGACTGACACGTTGTTTTAGTAGTATTTGTTTCACTTGAGTGAATTTTTGGGCCCAAAAACAGTGACGTATGCTCGGTGTTTAGCCTACTTATGATATGCCCCTGGTTTTATGGCATGTTATAAAACCCAACATATACACAAAAGGGCCATATGAGATAATTCCATCACGCTATTTCAGAAGAAGGTCGTGTTTAGTTTACGACGAAGTTAAAAAAAACTTCACAGATGTAAAATACCGTCTGTTTTAAGTTAACTGCCTTCTTGCATTATCGAACGTGGAGTCGACTTAAGCTATAGGGAATTTTTTTAAATTACTTTCTGCATTTTTATGATTAGTAGTGGTATGCAACATGAAACTTGGTGGTATGCAACATAACACTTTAATACTAAAAATACTAATATAAATAAATCGAACGGTAAACTTAACCACCCCTTGTTACTGTGACGTAACCGTTGTTCATAGTTTAATCGATTTATTAAGATCTATAGGGACTTAAAAACACGGAGTGTGCATCTAATAAACACGTCAGCATGACATTCCAACGCCGATATGGGTGTCCGATAATAGTGGATCATGGCATCCCGTTGCTAAGTGGTAGTATAGGTACTAGTCCGATAAGGTAGTATTGGAGCCGATCCGATTCCAAATTAATTTAATTTGCTTGTTTGCGGTTTGACTTGTTTCCAAAACTGGGTCCAATTTCTACTAAACTATTCTATAGTCAATGCAATTTTTAAAGGGTATTCTGATCTGGCTATTGTATGGTTATTGACATCTCTATTTTTTCTGTAGAATTGGTTTTGGACAGCCATTAAGTTGTTGGCTAAACGGCTCCAACTTGTAAATTATACAATATCTCGATATATTCTGGTCGTCGTGTCTCCTCTAAAAAGGTTTTGTGGTTCAAACCGAACAAATACAATTTATTTCGCGATTCACGCGAACAGCTTTAATGAATCTAGACTCGACTTTATTTATACATTTGCGCAGAAGTTCAACAGAGAACAGCAAATTTCTTAAGGTTTCTTGTTTCATGACGTAACTTTATGACGTCACCACTATTTTTTTCATGCCTCTCCAAGCAAAAATCCTTGATCTGGGAGTAGGTACTACTTTCAGTTTAAATGTGTATTCTTAAGTTTTTATTCCCAAAAGCATCAGTTGGCGGATTTATACAAACCAAGTCGGTTAAAGTATTTCGTTGTTCGTAATAAAAATATCAAAACCCATACAGAAGTAGATATCGTATTGAACGTTTCGAATAACTCTTAATTCATTTTCAACATAGCACAGGGCTTATAATCTGTTGTGATGTTTGCTATGTTGAAAATTAATAAAGAATTATTCGAAACGTTCGAAATGTTACCTATACTTTTGTTTGGGCTTTGATATTCGTATTACGTCTTACTACAACCTTCAACCATTATGCTCCAAATATTTCGTTATTATTATACATTTAACTTTTTCGACTTGCCATAGATGGATGACGAACGGTTTCTTCTTTGTTACGTCGCGTGGATGCTTTGTTACGTCGGAGGCTCTGGCTTGGTGTTTTGGCTGGTCAAAAGTGTCGGTAAATACCTTTTTTTCTTTTGGTGTGTTAGTGTTCAGAACAGGAGCGTGCAAATTACGGTTTGCCTACTGAATGCTTTTTGAAAGAAATGCGAGGATTTTTTTATTTACTGTTTGTCTTTTATCCATGCCTGAAATTATGAACCTGCAGTCCGAACTGGAAAAAAGGAACTCTATAAATGCAAGTGATTTTTTTCCAGTTACTGGTGAAAAAGGCAACAAATCCTTAATTTGTCACCATTTTGTGTTTGTGTAGGTATTGCATGTTTTGTAATTGTTGTAAAACATGCCATTGGCGTGAACACGTAAAACACCCAAATTAACAGATTCAAAGTTATTGTCAAACGTATTATTGCAATGCAAACGTCACCGCAGAATACTTTCTTTTAAATTTAATACCTCTGTATTTTTTGGGAGTATTAGCAAACCCGTAAAGCCTTATAGGCTTTGATATTTGTTTATTTATTTTATTTATTCTCCATTGACTAATACAGAAAAAACTGATGATGGTAAACACCTGGTGTATATTTTATGTTGTAAGTTTTTTGCACTCTGGTGACTTATTTTTTGTTTTAAGCTGTCATCAACTTAAGCTTAATAACTGAACTAAATATCATAGGCGTAATGTGTTCTGTTGGAAGGAAAGATTCGGTTGTTAAAAACATACTAAGCGGGAGTGCCTTAGTAATAAACTGTGGTTTTCCTCTGGGCTCTCGACTATTCTTGAAAACAGCTCATAGTAAGCCTATTACGTCAAACCGTAAACAAACTTATGCTGATCTTTTTAAGGGATGAGTATATTTTTGACGGGGGGACAAGAGGGTGTTTTGAGAATAACTTAACGAAAAAAAGTTTTTGATTGAATATGAGTTTGGATTGAATATGGCTGCTACTTTGTTTTTTATTTGGTTTATTATACTTAAATACACCTGATCTGTAGTTGTATTCTCGCCGTGCTCTTCAAAGATCGAATTTGCCAAAAACCCCCACAGTTTACCATACAACTTTGCAATCACTCTGCCATATTTTTTCGAGGGCCGGATTTTACCAAGCAACAGTAAAATCACGGCCGTTGCGTGTTTTTGTGTGATGTACAAACAACAGGCACCGGAGGTGTGGGCAGTCATGCGAAACCACCGCGACGGCATGCATCAGTGAGCACGTCCAATGAGCCTTGTCGAAAAAGTTTAGTTAGTTTATGCTGCATGCACATTGCACATTGCACAGGTCTCTAGCGTGTTGTTATTAAAAGAATAACTTCTACAACTTGGTGTAAGGCATTGAAAGTTGCGTGTGCGACTGTGCGTGCTTAAAAAGGCAAAAAGACTACGCTTTAACTTAAAGGCTAACAGCTGAAAAGCAAAAGTGTGTTTGGGTAAAACAAGAATAAGCATGAGCAAAAAACAAACATAGCGTTAAAAGCTTTTAAGTTTGTTTAGTTTTATTAAGCAACCTATTTCGCCCATCTTTGAACAAGTGACAATAACTTATGCGACCATCACCGTAAAATAAATTATAAATTTCTTCGTTTTTCGGAGTATAACATTATCTATATCGCAACCAAATTTTTTTTTTGTTTTTACTTTTTTGTATCCCGTTTTACTCGAATGCCGCACAATCGTGCATACAAAGTTTTATTGACCTTTATTAAAATCTATAAACCCTAATATTTTTACACTAAAACAAATCCAGCAAGTAGCGACCTCCCACCTGAAACGTAACCTTGTTTTTTTCGTCTGGCGATGACGTCATCACCATACGTCTCCCCCTCATCGTGATGGAACCCCGGGCAGGGCCGGAACGTTGCAGGGACTGCAGGTTAGGGTTGTTGGGGCTCGCCTGCGAAGAAAACGTCATTTAAATTAATTTTATATGCAAATGACTACGACAACACGGTAGTCTCGTAACATGGCTGTAAGTAGAAATGAATTTTGCATTAAGATGTGGTAACAATATCAAAGCCAATAGAGAAGTAGGCATCATTTTGAACGTTTCGAATAACTCTTTATTGATTTTCAATATTTGTCATCAGTATAGATTGGCTTTTGTGTGAAAAAATAAGATTTTTGTTAAGGTACACCGGTTTTTCTTGAATTGCTTGCAAATTTCTACAACACACGGGCTTCATAGTTGCCCTATTTTAAAATAACAATGTGTACTCGATCTAAGCCCAAAGAGAAAGTAGCAAAATAGTAATAAATAAACGCTTTATAGTTTTTAATGTCTTTTTATTTGCCTGTGGTGCACCTGGCAACTTTTTATGGCCCTAAGTACTGTTATAAAAACTAGCAGGCACTATTTAGCAGTGTTCCAACGACTTAAATCATTGACTTGACTTAAGTGCACTTAAGTTTTCAAATGACTTTACTTGACTTAAGTCTTTTGACACGAATGACTTGACTTAAGACTGGGGCCTACGTAATCTTGTAAAATTTGTGTTATTTTTTAGTTAAATTGTTTTCCAATTTTAATGGTTTAACAGTTTACTTTGGTGTCAGTGACATGACTTGAAATTGACTTGATCTCATAATGACTTTATTGGGACTTGGGCAACACATGACTTGGACTGGGACTTGACTTGTTATTTTTTGCAAAACACTTGCTTGGACTTTTGAAATGACTTGACTGGTACCAAATCATTAAAAAATGACTTGTTTACAACACTGCTATTTAGTAAAACCTGCCTTGATTGGAGTTTCCGTGACCGGGTTGACGACTTCGTTGTTTTTTACGTTGACCACATCTGGAAGGTTTGACTTCGGGGTCATTGACCTGTGGTCGTCATCGGAAATTTCTTGCGCTGCGAAATAAATCTGACTTTGAAAAGTTCGCAGTACTGTTTTTGTTATGCTTGGTAAACCTAAACTTTATAAAGAAAGTGATCCGTTTGTTTTTGCTGAGCTCACTTCAAATTAAAAAATGATAAAAAAAAAATGAAGTTTTTAGATCAAAATTAAAAATGTTGCATTTAACAAGATATAGTTTTTAAAGTAGACAAAAACGAATACCTTGCTATGTGTTTAATTTAATCGTATTATAACCTTAAAGGCGCGTTGGGATTTTTTCAAGGTGCTTAGGGACATTTGTAAGGTGTTTTTGTATGGTACAATAAACGCACAACCAGATATACAAACTCCGTCGTACGAATGACGTGTATAGGCCTCTTAAAGGTTTCTATAGCTACGCAAGATTTTACGACACACAGCGGTTGCAATAAAGACCTTTCTTAAAACTACTTTCATATTTCAAAGATATTTCTCACCAAGTTATTATTCCTTTACACCAGGGCTGCGGAGTCGGTTAAAAATAACCCGAGTCCAACTCTTTAGTCCGACTCCGGCCAATAAAATAATCCCGAGTCCAACTCCGAATTTACAGCATTTATTTTACCAATTTACGTCACTCAATTAAGGTGGATTTTCAGCAATCCTCGCATAAGGGTGTCATAAGATTAATTTACTTACAATACATGGTTGGAAAATACCACCATTTGCTATTACATTTTTACGATTTCTAGTTGGCGGCAATATCAGGTTTAAAATTTGGAACTGCGCATGCGCACTTCGGACTCGGGACTGTGGTAGTTTTACGAGGCCTTATCCCGAGCCCGACTCCACAGCCCTGCTTTAAACTCCGCGACACAATTTTACAAGCTTAACGTTATGTCTACGACTTTCTGCACTCTATTGGCATTTAGCTTAGTGCTCAATTTCTTGGGCCCAATCGATAAAACTTGAATTACATTTCTACATGTCATATACCTGACGTCATAGTCGACGAATCCGCGTCATATCCGGTCGCCCGGTCTATTGATGACGTCAGCGAACTACCTTCGGAATCCGAAACGCTTTTCGAAACAATGGGCGATCCGGAGGTTTTGTCGGCGAACTTCGATCTGCGTTCCACCACAGAAATCGATGACGTCACATCTACGTCATCAATGGGCTTTGTCGTCTTTACGTCACTCTGTGTCGTGGTCGGCTTTACCCTGAAAAAAATTGAGAAATGTTCTGCTGCTCTTATAGTTTACCGGAAGATAAGTTCATAATTGTGCCCAGTCAGTATAAAAAAATGGTTTACAACGTAAATAAAAGTAAAATAACACAATATTTTTTTAAATATTTTTTCAACAATATTTTTTAAACTTGTTTAAATACAAGTATGAGATTAATGGTCTATTGGTTGTCAGGTATACTTAATTTTACTTTTATTTGTTGCTTATACTTGCTTAAATGGAGAGTACTGCGAGCGAAATTTATAATCAAATCACAAAAGTAACCTTTTGATACAAGGTCTATATTTTAAAATAGCGAACGGTGTGTGACAGTTTTTGCAGCAACAGCCAAACTCTTTAGGGCAAATATATTGGGCTTGTTTGGAATCCATAAACTACAACCGATCTACCTTTCAGGTGTCGTTTCTCCAACGGATGGGGACGATTCCAAAACTTGCAACTGACTGTACTTCTTATCTGAAACCACATGGCGTCCTTAATAGGTTTACATATTTACTTTACAAACGGTTCCTCCAATCGAAATATACACAGCCACCAAGGCAGGGATTCTTAAACTGGGGTCGATAGTCCCATTGGGGTTACGTGGACTATTTTTAGGGGGTCAAAAAAGACCTAATAGAAATCTTAGTGTATTATTAAAAATGGAATATATTTTTCAAAAGAATAGTTAAATAGAAAATAACCTATTGGCGCCTTATCCTAGAGTACACTTAAACTCTATTTTAATTTTACATTATTTTGAACGAAAAAACAGCTAGTTGCTTAGATATACCTGTTTTGTGACGTCAAGTTATAATGCCAGACAACGCAAACCTAAACAATTGTTTAAGGGTCAGCGTTAGATAAGTTTAAGAACCCCTACAGTAAAAAAACACTGCCTCTAAAACGATTCTGCAAGTTGATGAAGTTACTCCTAATATCTCACCTGCCTCCAAAAGTTCCAGCAACGAGTTCTGCTTCTTCGTTTTGACTGGTTTCTTGTAATTCGCTGCAAAATTAAAATTTTAGTTAAACAAAACGATGTCGACCATTCGCACCCGTTGTAGAATATTTTTACCGCAAACGCAATCTCCGCTTTTTTAGGCCAGCAAATTAAGAAACCCATGTAAAACGACCAAATCACTTGTCATTCCATTTAAGCCAACACAGTATTAGTTGTCGAATCTATTTTATTACTCATGGAGTTTTAAATGCAAATTTAACCGTATATTAATTGTTAAGTTAATTTTAGACCAGTACATTGATCGTAAAGTTGATTTTAAGCAAATAAATATGTGCTCCAGTTTTTTAAAACAGGGTTTTTTATCAGATGATTAATATTTCTCTATTCCGACCGATCGTGTATACCTGGATCGACCGTAAAGCCGAACTTTTCCAAGTCTGGCGACTGACTCTTGGTGCTGGAGTAGCGCTGTGGCGAAGGTGTGCTTTGCGATTTCCACGATCTTTCCTGTGAACAACCAGTTGGCGTTTATTGTAAGAATCAAAGCTAGAACAGTGTTTTATGAATAACGTTTATTGTGTTTTACGACAAAGGTTACCGCGTCTATTGAAAATAGTCAGTAGGCCACATTCAAAAATGTCCTATTGTTCAATCCTAATCCACAGTTAAAAACTGTGCTTGAAATCTTTCATATCAATATTTTTCAGAGTTGGTTTTCATGTTACCGAAACATGTATACACATGTGTGCAGATATGTGTTTTAGGACTGTTCCCTAAAGTTGCACTAAATAACTAACGATAACGGCGAATATGTTTGTAATACACTAGGAGATATTAGCTAGGTCATCTAAAATCGAGCGGTTTGCAAACGGTCTACTACGGTGTTTCTGAACCGTTTTCTTGAAGCGACACAAATAATAGACGTACAGTGTATCAAAGCTTTGGCGCCCCAATTACGGTATCTCAAATTCTTCTAAGGAAACCAAATACAGGACAAATAGCATGAGCAGTTTACAATTTATTCATTACGACTATAGATGCCTTCGTATTTCTCACACAGTTGTCTCAAATTTGTTGAGCAATCTTTCTTAGAAACAATCTCAACAATGTGAACTACTACAGTCGGCGACCCAGCCAAATTAAGGGGCGACCCATAAGTTTAGACACACTGGTCTAGTATAAAGTTGTTAATTCAAATCCCGCCACGCTGGTTTAGGCAGACCTGGCCATGTATTTACAATACAGACTGAATGATTTCAAATGTAATTTCACACCCCAAAGTCTCTAGAGTGTTCAATTGATAACATATGTTTACTATTACCGTTGCTCAGTATAGAACTTCATAAAGGCTAGAACACAATTGTACACACGTGTGTATAAATGTTTGGGTGAAGTAATAGTTTGAAATAATCATACTTTCATGACGTGTGCTGCTGTGGGGGAGGCGTTCAGCGACGACCGCTTGATGGCGCACTTTTCACCCGACAACCCGGCGTGACGAAGGTCGGCCATTATGACGTCAATCGACTTCACCTGGAAAGTAAACCGGGACTTGATTAAATCGCAATTGCGAAAACAAAGCATAAGATTCAAACTTCTCCAAATATTCATTTAAACGATTCAGTCGTGCCGATAGTGTAATGCTACACGGCAGTAGTCCCTAAGAGTAGAGTGGAGCTAATTGCAACCTACGTATATATCTGGGCCATTTTTTGCAATTTAAAAATTATAACTTCTTTTGACTTTTTTCAAACTTTTGTTTTGACTTATTGTTTTTTTGGATTTCTTTTAAACATTTTATTTGTTTTTGCATGGTTTTACAGTTATATAGGAGATACAATACACGCGCTCACGTATTTTTAAGGTTTGCCTTCGGTGACCACGCTAATAAATTGGACGGATCAAAAAATACCTCTTGAATGATCACAACTAATTTATAATTACGAATTTTCTTTTTAAATACTAATTACGAATTTTCTCATATGATTGCAAAAGTAGAATTTCTTTCTTTTTTTCCTAGTTCGGTGTACGAAGTACATTTAATCCAAGTAAAAAACTCTCAGTATCATTAGAGTGTTTAATGAATAGAAAAATTCTTAACTGTACATATACGTTTCTTGTAAATATAAGACCAAATACATTTTCCTAGATAAACGCCAACTGTTTTTTTTGTCTCGTGTAATTGGTAAACATGGCACAACCAAACTAAAGCACCAAACTAGCATGTTTTATGAAGTAAAATTTTCGCACTAAATGTTACACAATAGTGTGATTCAACCCATACTATGAATAAACCGGCATGAACCGCGGAAGCCAGCTTCGAAAATCAATTTGCTTTAATCACGCTGGAGATCAATACGGTATTAGCAAATGGCATAACGGACTGCGAGTTCTGCTTTGCGCAATACAACAAGTGCTGTGTCCGAGATTTAGAATTCTTCGAAACAAATCCCAAACTATAGAAAGAATATCAAAGCCCATACAAAAGTATAGATGGCATTTTGAGGTTGAACGTTTTGAATATCTCTTTATATAGAGATATTTGAAACGTTATTTTGAAAAAAATGCAACCTAGTTCTGTATGAGCTTTGTTATTCTTACTAGGTTAGGATGTGTTTCGAAGTGTTGTATGGGATTTTGATATTCTTACTCTTACTACAACCTCCGACCATTATGCTCCGAAATCCTAATTTAAAATGCTAACCAGCTAATACATTTGTGTTGTGTGTGATTGGTAAAATGACGAGAACAGAATTGCGCAAAACCATGCGGCACAGCGAATATCAACCAAGAAAAGAGATCAGATTTTGTTAGCATCTAATTCTTATTATAAAAAAACTCTCCAATGTAATCATTTGATTTGCTATCATTTTAACGGTGTTTTTAACCACAAGTCTATTTTATACTAGCGTAATAATACGTTTAGTTAACATAGTGTTGGTAATGACTTAAGTCGATGACTTCTTTCGGGTAAAATGATTTGATTTGACCTCAATCCTTTAGATAAATGACTTGACTTAGACCTAAATCATCTTTACAAATGACTTCACGTTTATTAAGGTGCGTTAATTCAATACCTACAAAATGGGTTACTTAGGGCAACTATAAAGTGTAATAAATGTTAGCCTGCTATTTGTTTGGTTTTAATGTTTGCCTTGCGTAACATGGCTTAGAATGCAACGTGTTTACCCTATTTTAGAAGTTTGATTTAAATTTTGATGCCAATGCTGGGGTTTAAAAATGACTTCCGTAATTAGACTTGGATGACTTGACTTGGACGTTGAAACTGACTTGCTTTTAACACCAATTAATACAACTGTAACATGCTGAAATATTAGCTCTTAAAAATTAGGAACCATTAAAAAATCTTCGCAAATACCGATCACCACAAAGTTACAACTTTTTTTACTCGATGCCAATTTGTCAAATTTAAAGTATTGCCACACCAAAAAAGCAGATTACATATATGTTTTTCGTGTGACAGCTTACCATCCATATTCTTATCGGTTTTCTTGCCTTTACTCTGACCTGTCCACCAGGGTTACGTGAATGTGGACAAGTACAGTGCACAATGTGGCAAACTTTTTTCTTGTAATTGCCATAAAGCGAACGACGATACGACATTATTCAAAACCAGTGGTCTACTTAACTATAGAGACGGGCCTCCCTTTACAAAATAAAAAAACATTTAAGTGGGTAACATTTTAAAGGTTTCGAATATATCTTTATTCATTTTCAAAATAGAATAAAGAGATCAAAACGTTTAAAATGCTACCTACCTCGGTATGGCCTTTGATCTTTTTACTACAACCTCCAACTATTATCAGCAAATTTCACATACTGAAATCGATAGATTAAAAAACAGTCTCTGCGCATTATAATATGAAATGTCATTGTAGCAAAAACGACTGCCTAATTTGATGATTAAGTGAGTCAATGATTCACCGTGCAGTTTGTGTTTTATCTAGCATATCATATAATTGTACAACTGTTATAAGCTTTGATTTTAGAACCATATAATACACAAAAAATGCCTTGTAAACAATGTAGCCTATAGATAAAACAACATTGACATTCTGCTATTGGACTATAGAGGCTGATTTTACGATTACCAAAAAACATTATGTTTCGTGTGAATGGAAGCGTTTAGTATATTAACGTTTTTAATCGTAGAATCAATCTAGCGTAATCTACACTTGACCTTTCTAAATCTACTTTAAAAGTATATACGCATTTTTTTTCTAATCCACCATTCCAGTGTAAACAGGGCATTTCTTGTTTAACAAGCACTATACCGACACTACAGTTTAACCTTAAGTAAATTTTGTTTTCACTAATATGCGATAGAAAAGCTTAACAAATTTTCAATGCAAAAAAAATCCACCAAAATTTGACTGTTTTACTGACTCCATGTTAAGGTATAATCCTCTAACTAACATGTACCGACTCATTTTTGTGAATGAGCCTTCAACACCGAAGGTTATCTTAGAAATACACGACACGGTATCACTGCGCTAATTTGACAACTCAGCAAACACTCTTAACACGATAACTATAACGGAGCTACACAGAGATGAAATAACAAACGCTATATAGCGTTCATATTTAATATATCGACCTGTCTTTAAGTGCAATTGCTAAGCCATTCCAGCACACTGCAATTAAAGCACTGTACAATAAGCTAGAACATTTAAAGTTTTAAAGTCAAACATGAAAAAACTGCTGTGCTATCAGGCAAAACGTGTAACGCAAATATCGTACTTGTGTAACACGCAATCAGTGCTTCTCAAAAGGACAAGGAATCTATTTTTAATGGGATGGCTGCATTCCAGGCACAACATGCGTTTGTGGTGCTGGCGCAAAGAACACTCTCGCTGCAATATTAATTGTAAATCGGCGGATTACTTCGCTTCAAGTGGAACGCCTTATCTCGTTTGGAATGCTAGGCTTTAGGAAAGCAAGATTGCATAGTGCAGAAAATATGTCGCTTGCTGTGTATTCGATTGGGTGCGATCACGAAAGCGAAATGTTACGACCGCAAAATGCGCAACAAATGCATGTGTTATGGGTTGGACGTTTATGGATTCTTGATTACAAATTTGGTGTCTGGGTGGTTACTGATAGGTATTTTGAGATTTAGGTTAATAACATAACCCGGTGTTGTCTTACGTATATGATTCTCTTCAAGGCCCGAATTTCGGATTTTTATTTTGAGAGGGGCATGACAATTTTTAGAGATGACGTCACAAAGTTACCCCCCTCAACCGATCCACACATGGTCACCTTGCAGTGTTTTATGTAAAAGCTTTCCAAACCGGGGTAGAGTTGCACATAACTGCAACAAATGTGTGCCAAAAGGACAACGAGAAATGTTCTGTTAATCACTGTCCAACTTTAAAGGCGGCAAAATGTTTAATTCAAAGGGTCTTAGACACATATTTTAACACCTGCTGAAAAATTCGACCAGGGGGCGATTCAGTTTTATACACAGACATGGCATATGCGCAGGTACAAGTTTTTCTTAGGAAAGGAGGAATTTCACAAAGTCGAAAGAGGTGCACTCACCGGGCTTCCTTTGTTGCTTCCAGAGTCTTCTGAATCGTGGATGATGGTATCTTCCAAATCTTCAGTTTGCGTTATACTAGTCGCAGGAACGGGAGCTGGTGCCTGTAAAGATCATATAAGAGGAGCCTTGATTAGTGGATATAATCGTCACATGATAGCACAATACGAGCAAAAAAGTTACAAAAAAGCTAATGTTTACCTGGTTTCTAAGTTGTTACGGTTTGTAATTTTATAAAAAAAAATGTGTTGAAAATGAAATAAGTGATATTCGAAACGTTCAAAATGCCACTTCTATATGGGCTTTGATATACTCACTACGCTTCTATAATTCTGTTTAAGCGTTTATCATAATCTTTATCATTTTTTTATTATTATTATTAGACGTATAATAAATGTGAAAAGGCTACTCTTGATATTAACATGGTAGTAAACTAAGAACTTGATGTATTTTTCCTTTTTTCAACAATGTATATTATTTTGGAGCATAATGGTTGGAGGTTGTAGTAAGACGTAATAAAAATATCAAAGCTCATACAGAAGTAGGAAGCATTTTGGACGTTTCGAATAACTCTTTATTCATTTGTTGAAAATGTTCACATGTTGAAAATGAATAAAGAGTTATTCGAAACGTTCAAAACGATACCTACTTCTGTATGTGCGTTGATATTTTTATTACGTATATTATTTTAATAATGAATTTTAAAGCAAAACAGGTCGAGCAAATCGACATCACCTTGATTAAGAGATTTCGATACGTACCAGCATAATCATCAGTTAATATGACTGATACACATCCAAACCTCACTTATAAACGGTGGAACACACCAATTCTTATCATTCTGAATTTCTCACTCGACCTTTTCGGATTTAAAATTCATCAAGAAGCTACAGTACATTACAAATACTTGCATAGTGTACCTATAAGTACATTATTTTGCTACACACAATTCCTAATCCACAAACTGTAAATTCAACCCTCACATCTGTTTCGACACGGTTCGTTTGACCCATGACGTCACTGCGGTCTACGTCATAATCCTCCTCGGTGGTGGAGGAGTCGATCCCGTCCTCCGACTCTTCACTCGTGTCTTCCTCCTCAAATCCGTTCACGTCGGACTCTAGCTCCGTGTCGCTGTCTTCTCTCTCCGACGCGAACCTAACCGTCTTCTTTGGATCCTGAAGGTTTTAAGAGTTAAACTGATTCTATTTTCGGGATACAATATGATCTACAGCAGGGGTAATATTCAATGAAACATGCACACATATGTGTGTTAACAACTGCAATGGCTTTCGGTGTACTACAGCAGGGGTACTCAACCTTTTTAGTATGTTTTACCATTTTAGCAAATACGAATATCAAATTTACCCCTAATATATAAAATGATGCTCATACATGACGTAACAATGAAGTGACTAAGAGATAAAATGTATCAATTAGCGAAGCATAACGTTACCGACACTAGGCGATAAAGAACCAACAGGCTACTAGGCTAGCTTCGAATTAGCAGTTAATCTGAACTAGGAAAGTAGGCCACCAATACCTACAGCCGGCACAAATTTTCTGTCCTGCCAACTGATGTGGACATGTTGATTGATAGCATTTACCCCCTAAAACGAGGAAATTTACCCCAGTTTAATAAAGGCTACAGAGTTAAAAACAATGAAAGATACAAACACATATGTGTTAACATTTAACAACTGTGATCTAATGTGAAGTTGCTTGTACTAACAGAATGTAGCAAGCATTGTCGTTATGGTTGTTTCTCGACTCGCTCCTCTCTGAGTTTGTCTATAGGTTAGTCTGCGATGGCTTTTGGTGTATAGTTGAAAACAAGTCTTTTTTGAATGACTCAATTCCCAGTCAAGTCATATGAAAAAATAACTTAAGTTCAAGTCGAGTCACTTTTAACAAATATCAAGTCAAGTCTCAGTCCAAGTCATCAGTTACACAATTCAATTTCATGTCACAGCATTGGCATTCAAAATTAATATTAAACCTATACATATGTTGCATTCTGACCACATTACGCAAAGCAAACACACGCAAATAAATAACAAGCTTACATTTCTTACATTTTATAATAATTGTCTTAAAAAAACAATTTTACTGATGAGTATTCATTTAAAGCACCTTAACACGTCAAGTCTCTTACCTCGATAACTATATTGGTTTCCTTCGTGTTGGTGAGATCAGAGACTTCTGACTTTTGGTCTTCGGAGAAAACAGTCTAAAATAAAGTGCTTTAGTTTTAATTTAAGTAAACTAAACAGACAAAATGCAATCACAACTGCTCAGATATGGTGTGGTGCCTGTACACTTGTACAGTCGTTTTACGTGTAAAATGGCATTAAAACTGCTGTATACAATTTGAGAGCAACTGTGTTGTTTACATAAAACCAGGGATGCGAAGTCAAGAGTCAGATATATTATATGACACCCCTATGAGTGGATCGCTGAATATACACCTTAATTTAGTTGCGTAAATGAGTGAAATACCAACTGTAAAGTATGAGCCGGACTCCGGAACCGATAAAATTGCATATTTTGCCGAAGTCGGACTCGGGTTGTTTTTTACCCACTCCGCGGCCCTAGTTAAAATGTAAACCACTACACATGAATTTTAAGTATTTTTTTGCAGAATTTAACTACCATATACTGAGGCAATTACACCGCCAATGGTATTTTCCGTAAAGCACATCGCCACAATTTTCTAAAAAGCGAAACTAACACCCCATTTACCTGCTCGTCCGATTTAAACTCCGCCTGTGGCTCGATTGCGTCCAAGATCAGCTGGTCTGAGATGGAATCTTCTCGAAATATTTGGTCGCCGGATTGGAGGCCTTTGTTGGACTGCCTGGGTAGCGGGGTGGGCTGTAAGGTGTTCTTCTCAGAATCGATGAGGCGCGGCCTTCGAAAGATAGAAAACTTGTTGGCGAGTGAAAATGTAGGGCTTGTGGGCAAAAGCATTGTTGTAAACAATTCACTTTGAAATGACTTAAGTCCCAGTCAAGTCATTTCTAATATAACTTAAGTAGAAGTCTTTTTGAATAACTAACAAGCCAAGTCATAATTAGGGCAAATCAACTTCAAGTCAAATTCCTGTCATAAAAATAAAACCTTAACTATTTGAAGGGCATTCTTAGGCGGGCGGTCCCTATTTCCTTTTAGCAGTCAAACCTTGCCTTATACAGCCGCAAAAAATACAGTTCTGTTTACACAATAAGTGTAACATCAACGTGTGTGCTGTTAGGGGGTTGTATAATATTTTACTGAATAAAATTAAACTCAAACAAAGCCCTCTTACGGCCAATCTTCACCGTATTTCTTAAAAAAATTGTGACTTGAAAACTTTTCACAAAAACGCCCAATACCTTCTCTTGGGAGAAACGCGCGTACTGCCATCTAGTGACGAACCGCTGGAAACCGTGTCGGAACCTTCGCCGCTTCGGTGTTTCCCCTGGCCGGCGGGGGCGTCCGACTGGTAGGCGGAGTCTTCCGAGACCCTCTTACCCCCCAACTGGAAAGCCGATACGGCCGAAGCCAGGGGAACCACCGACTGGTAAAGTCCCCTCACGTCTCTTTGCTTGGGTTCGATTGGTTCTTCGTTGACTAGTTTGTCGTCGTTTCGCTCCGAATTCTGTGAATGAAGTTTTCGGTCAAACTTGTTTAGGATGATAACGCTGTGTTAAGTGTTAAGGTTTAAAAAAAGCTTTTTTCGTCAAACATGCGCATTTAGGTGTAAGTGAATTATACAACTTGGAGAAGCACATTATTTAAGAACCCAAATTTCAAAGGCTGAACAGATTGATGCAAAGAAAGAAAAACAGTTTCGGCCCGCGGCATTTTTCCTTAATAGTGATGAAGTACAGTTGGAATGTTGTTGTCAGTGCGAATTAAAACAAATTTTAACGAAATTTTACACTGCAAGACAGTTTATTAGGGCTCTCTCCAGTTTTTATTTTATAGTTATCTATAATTTTTTGTACAACGATAATCAAGTTAACAAAGTTCAGCAAAATAGTTACTATCCAGCCCTCGATGGTAATCCCAACAGTCATCCGACCCGCGATGGCCAGGCCGTTTATGAAAAAATTTTGGTGACCCTTGCTAACATTAGTAAAACAAAAATCACAATTTCCTAAAACACAAAAATCAGAAAATACCTGCTTCGATGATGACGTCACTTCTTTGTCGAGGTCGCGGTTGATCGCGTTCACGATGTCGTCGTCGACCATCTCGGTGACGGAACGCCTCTGTGACGTCATAGGTGGTTCCGGTTCACTGAACTCGCACTGGTCGGAGCTGATGCTGCGAGCCGACACCTCGGAGAAGGATTTGCTGTAAAGCGACAATAGGTTGATAAAGTCGCTTTATGGCTGGGTAGAGTCACAAGTGTTGTAAACAAGTCATTTTAAAAATCCATTTCCAGTCAAGATATTAGTAAAATAATCCAAGTCAAAGTCAACTTATTTTGAAAAACAACGAAGGTCCAAGTAAAGCCATTAGCCAAAAAATGAAAGGTCCATTACGGTCATTTCCGAAATATGCATTACAAGCCTAGTCATTTGCAAGTACTCGTTTAACTTAATATTGTCGCTTTGTGGCTGGGTCAAATTCACAGTGTTGTAAACAAGTCATTTTTGACAAAGTCCAAGTCCCAGTCAAGCCATTTGCCAAATATTTTATGTCAAAGTTAAGTCGTTTTGGAAAAATTTGCAGGTCCAAGTCAAGTCATTTGAAAAATAATTCAGGACTCATCCAGGTCATTTCCAAAATTGAAAGTCCAAGTCGAGTCGTTTGCAAAGTAACTCAAGCCGAAATTCAGTCGTTTATATATACAATAAATTGATTAATCTGAATCAAGACATTTGTAAAATAACTTAAGTTGAAGCCAAGTCGTCTGCCAGGAAACTTAAGTCCCAGTCAAGTAAAATCCAACTCATTCGTTTGCAAGATCCAACAAGCCATTTTGCTCGAAATATTTAAGAAATCAGACTTAAGTGCACTTAAATCAAGTCATACCAAAGATCCCTTCTAAACCTTGAGAGTTCACTTTAAAACAGAAAGACGCAAAACTGAACCAGATATTTTTTTGTGCAAAACGGTATATTGCGGGAACATTGTTTCCGAAGTTACGTTAATTTTGGGTTTTCGAAGAACAATTGTTTGGTTAAAGTGTGGCTTAAAAAATGGAACTTCGTAGAAGTGTACGCATTGTTTTTCATAGAAAATGTACGCATTTTCCGGGTGGAACTTTGCCTTTAAAAGTCCCAAGGTAACGCTTCTTCAACAAACGGAGGGTACATTACAGATAGAATCCAAATGGAACGCCAAGCCCATTAATAGTTCAAGTATCTTGCGCCAAAAACAAGTTTTAGGCTTCGAAGCGTTAATATGAAACATCCGGTCAGGTTTGTGAAGCGTTTAGGTTTAACAAGAGTATTATACATTAATGATTTAGCTTACTTGACACGGACAGGCTGAACCTGTTCCTCCTGAACCTCGTCATCGAAGTCCCTTTGTGACGTGGCGTCTCGTAATTGGTCGTAGGCGGTGGGCGTGTCCGACCGGGGCAGCGAGGAATTCACGGCGGAAGTCTAAAGACATAGTTAAAGGAACTAAATAGGAACGAGTATAAACCTTTCCTTCTAAGAAAATGTAGTAATTGTAACTTTTTTACAATTCAAATCCGGTACAAGTTTTACATTGAAACAGAATAGTTAACATGTTATTGCTGTCAATTGGTGATGGCGACTTGATTGTTTTGCGTACGATCACGTATTTTAAAGGTACGGTTTCCGATTTCTTGTCTAATTGGCCTAGCAACACAATAGTTATAATTACGAAGTAAAACAAAACCCTACACAAGCAATATTGCATTGCTAGACACTTTTAATGGAGACATGAGATCATGCATTCCTTAAGCGTACGAGAGCTATTTTTAATGAGACAGACATTAGAGAAAACTCTTGCAGTATAGAACTATCACGCCAAATTACAATATCTTGCAGTTAACGAGTACCCAAGCTTCTTAGTAGGGTTGTAAATAAATCACTTTAAAATGACTTAAGTCCAAGTCAAATCTTTTTGAATTAATAACAAGTCAAGTCCCAGTCCAAGTCGTCAGTTGCCATGGCCAAGTCGCAGTAAAATATTTTTTTAATTTTTAACATTAAAATTAATAAACTCGTCCGAATATGAGAAGTAACACCACTAGACAAATGCAACATATAAAAAAAAATGTTTTGTGGGCAAAAAAAGATAAAATAAACATTTTTATAAAATAAATCCTTAATGAAAATTCATTTCAACCAAAGTCATTTGTTCCAAACACTTAAGTCAAGTCACGTCATTTTTTTCCCAAACACCTTAGTCAAGTTAAGTCATTTAAAAATAGTGAATTAAGTGCCCTTAAGTCGAGTAATTTACTAAAGTCATCTTGAATAGCGTCAGCCCGATCATAAAAATTCACTGGCCATGCCACCGCTGGTCGCTTATTTTGCACCCATACACCCCAAAACACTCCCTCTTACCCTCAGCATGGAGTTGGCCTTTGGCTGACCCGTGGGCAAAATCCAGTTCTCCTGTCCCACGTCGCCATCTTCACTCGGGTTCGATCCGCTGTCCGAGTGCTCGTTGAAGAAATTGCCCTGATCGACACCAACCGCTGTGAACTTAATCTCGGTGCTGAATTCTTGAGGCTGGTCGTGTTCGCCGTTGTCTGTAAGAAAATTAATAAAAAGATAGATTATTATGGTTAGACTATGGCCGAATGTGTAATGTAGCCTTAAAATTATTGCCTAAGCCAAAATCGGTATTAAGTTAGTTTTTTTTCTTTAAAACACAGCATCCTATTTTGTTTTTTTAATTAAAAGCAGTCGCATCGCAGTCCGACAATGACTGTGATTTTGTCTGGTAATTATCAAAGGTAATTTTTTTTAGAAGCATTTAACGACTTGTACTTTACAGGTCATTTTAAAGCTTCCAAGGTATTAGTCCTATTTTTATTTTGCTTTAATACTCAACCGATGCACTCAGCAAAAAACTTACGGCGATTGCAAGTACAGTATAATAATTTTAACATAAAACAAAGCACCACTCACCGACTATTTCTCCGAGAACAGAGTCCAGTTCCGCTTCAACGATCAGCTGATCTTTCCGCATCACTACCCCCTGTACGACGCTTCGCTGATCATCCGTAGACAGCTGTGAAACGATAAACAAAAGTTGTTTTGGAATTTTGTATAGGAAACACATTTAAAACTAATACAATATAGTCGTCCGTTAATTTCGGGACTATTCCCGTCCGATAATATTGGATCGGACCAGATACTATGTTTTTTTAGTATTTTTTTTAAATCCCCTATTTTGAAAACTGTTGTTGTCCTTGATAATTTCCAACTGATCTAGGCTGATTAGTTTTACTTTAGTTCGATGATTTCTGAGCAAACGTCCCCTAAAAATGTTTAATTTAATAAAATCTAAATCACAGTAAATGCAACATTGTGATGGGGGATAACTAAAAAAACTTTTAACCATCAAAACTTAATTTAACACTTTCCCCGAGAAAAAACAGTTAATAAGTCGCGCGACCAACGATTTCTGAAAAAACGTACCGGTTCCGGATATAATGTTTTCAAAAGAATTTTAATTTTTAGCAGCAAATTTCTAGTTTCTAAGAAAAATGATAACGGCATTTTTTTAGAATTGTATTGGTGACATATGTTTTTCTAAAAATGCTGGTTTTGATTCCAGTCTGGGTTGCAACTTCTTTCTAGGTAATGAACAAGCTTGATGGTGTTAATTATTACATACAATTCTGCTTTCCGAGAACTTAAGGTGTAACAAAATTGCAGTATAACCGAAAATGAGTGGACCACCTATTTGGGCAATCTTCTTTAGGGCAATATAATTGCAACTATAGCCTAATTTTACAATTGAAACAAAGCCTGGCAGCAACAGTAAATTCATACCTGGTTAGTGTTAAGCATGTTCCTTAGGGAGTCTGGACTAAGATTCCTCATTCTCTCAGAAAGCGGAGTCCGGATGCTAGATCGGGAGCGTAACGATCCTACAAAGAAAAATTATTAATATTTAGTTTTTTCAGCATAACAGCACGGGTAGGAGTATAGGAGTAACACACAAGGTGCCGAAGTTAGCAGAAGCAGTTTTAATTTTTTTAGGTCGTTTTTTTTACGTTTAATTTTTAAATGCTTCACAATTTACATCACATTTCGAAAATAACGTGATTTGTGTTTCGATAAGGCTTGCTTTGTTTAGTTTACAAGATTAATTACATAATACAGCTTGCTTGAGGTTGTATAAGTACAATCAAGCCCATTCCCTAATCGCACATCAAGTTTCACACAATACATATATTTTTACCATTAAACAAAAAATAGCTCAGAGAAATATATTTGTTCTCCAACGTTAAACAAATCGCCCCTTCCATGCTAAATCACACACTCGTAAGAGGAGCCATTTTTCGATTAACAATATTATGCCTGGTATAGCAACAGTTTACATATTTATAGAATCCTGTTAAAAGTTAATGATTCTATAGGTCAATTTTTGTTCTAATATTTTGCTGTACTGCCGTAAATGTAGACAAACTAAAAAGTCGTTACCCGATATGGTTGAGTCGAACTCGCTGTCGGACGCTTCGGTCATCGTTTCAGCGTCTCTTTGCGGCGAGCGATTCGTCGGCCAATTACCGCTGGGTGGCGCTTCCTATTTATAAAATTGCAATATTTGCCTCTGAATATCTATGTACATATACCGTTGTTAGCAAGCAAATACATTACCCACGCTTTCTATGTTTGCTTTTATGATAAAGTCGATAAAACACTCTTAAAAAACACGTTAAATTCTGAAAATCGCCCAACCTGTCACTTCTTGATAGGTGCTATTTTTTTATTCTTGTCCGTCTTTCTATTTTGTTGCGTAAGTGTAATAATAAAAAAAAACTGAAGGAAAAAAAATAAATAAATGTCTATGTACACAACGCCAAGTCTTAGCTTTCCTTATTGATGTTTAAGACCACGAAAAAAACAACAGTCAAAAAAGCAAAATACCCAGTATATGGAGTTAAAAAGGCTATCTAAAGGTATATTTATCGCCTCTCATTAGGTGCTTTCTATGTTTTTCTCGCACTTTCGTATGCTTTCCGATGCCTAATTCATTATAATCGCGCAAAAAAATAAAAAAATACCTATATGCACACACAATTTTAGGACGCTTTACGCTTTAAAGACTAACATGCTGTAAATACCGTCGTTTCGGGAAAATGAAAGACAAGCTTAAAATATACAACTTAATAACGAAGCTGATAAAATAAACCAGGTGTTGGTGACCGCACAAACAATGACGTAACAAAACATAACTGATGACGTCTCGTGAAAGATTCCGTAGATTACTTGAAATTGCGTGTAATGGTCAGACATGCGTTAGTAAGGCCATATTTTCATTGTGCTAGTGTTGTAAGAGAACAAAATTCAAACAAGTTATACTTCGCTTTTTGACATGCAACACCGTTGTAAATACATAACATAACACAACGAAGCTTAAAAGTAGTAAAACAGTTTGACATCACTGTCATTTCTGTGAAAGAAACTTTTGAAAATGAGCTGATTTCTAGAAAACGTTTTCCCCCTTTTTTACACTTTTTAACCTAACCAAGCTCGACTTCTTAAAATAATTTGGTTCACGTGGACTAGTGTCGGCATAAAATTTTTTTTTTAGAGATTATGTTATAAATTGCCATAAAACAATTAGACTTGAGAAACCTTGCTCTTTTCGATTCAACAAATGTCTAAATGCATTTTAGGAGAAGCCGTTTTTTTTCAATTAATCTATTTTCTTAAAAATAGGATTGCATATTCTAAATTTACATTATGATTTTATTCAGCTTTTGATGGACTCCAAGGACTCCACGACCCCCAGTTAAGACCCCTGCAATAGCTACTAGTGCCATACACGTAAATGTTCTTCAGTTTGGTTCGTACAAAACAGTTTATAAACACCTTGTTACTATACTAGTTGTTTTGTAAACCTGTTCGCCGCCGATTTTTCTCAAAATCGCCCTCAGAACACTTTGCTTGTGGTCGCGCAAATATCGCCGCATGAGGGCGTTGTCGTCGTCCGAGTCTTCCAAGTCGATTTTTTCGTCGCCGGGAGCCTGATTTCGAGCCATGCAAAAAAATAGGCGAGATTCGTGCAAGGTAGGAAAATGATAACAGCGAGGTGGTGAAACAAAAACAGTGGTGTAGTGAGAAATGGCGTTTTAATGCCCTTTGATAAAAATATTCAAAACTTTTTTTTTTCGAAAAACAAAGATTCCCAAATAGTAAAGCGAAATATTTTGAGAGGTGCTTTTAATGTGCTATCATTACTATTATCTTTGGTCATGATAGCAAGTTTTCAAACACGATAATGTTGCTTTGGTGCATTATATGCACGGTTCTGTAATGTAGCTTGATAAATGAACGGCAAAGCCAAAAAGGTCATGTAAATTGACATCATCTTGATAAAGACGTTTCGATACGCACTTGTATCTGATAATGTCACATTAACTGACACCGTCACATTAACTGAAGATAGCACGAGTGTGCATCGAAATGTCTTCATGTAGATGATGTTAATTTAGTCAAACTTTTTGGCTTTGATATTTATTATCGAGCTACAATAATGTTGCAGTACCCCAAAATCCAGTTTTAAGCTTAGCAAAAGTGGTATGAAAAGATGTCAGGTTTTCAATTAAAGCACTTAAAAAAGTAATACACCACCGCGGCAATCCGATTAGTAAAAGCAATAGTATAAGATATGCAAATGAGTAGGAACAAGATAGTGGCGTGTGCTGTCATGGAAAAAGCGTGCAAATTTAGATTCACAACAATGCAAAAAAATATAAAAATGGATGTATCATAAAATCACTTCGCTGAGAAAAAGTGAAGAATGGCTAACTTTCAGGTTTCAACTTTTTTTTAGAAACGCTCATTTGTATTTTTCCCAATTCGAAAAGAGTCTCATACAATCAGTTCTGTATTCTATAAACGTCACTGCACCACACCCTTTAAACGCTTGAACAACCCTTTCACATACCGTATTTGGATATTATAAATAAAACCCACAAGATTGTTTTTGAGCTAGCTGAGGTAAATTCCATAAAAATATCCTAAAAAGCGCATTTTGAAACTTACCGTGTTAAGAAGTCGGTCGATAATCTCCTCGGCTAATTTCGACGAATCAACGGCGTGCAACTGATCACGTGATTGTGTTTTTTTGACTAAAAAATTAAAAACAATTTTCACTCGAAATATTACTAATGTAAATATTTGACAAATGAGCCATTTAGTATGTATTTTTTTGTTTTTTGTGTTTATTCGATGTACAACGTAGACTTCACACACTTGTAATTAAAGAAATACCAAAATAGTATCCTAATGCGTTTGCTGGCATTGTTCACTGCATTCCCCTACAAAAAAATTGCTATTAATTGTATTGCTGCTGAATTATATGCCTCTTTAAGTCTAGTATAAAGGCACGTATTTACGAGGTGCAATAAGCTGGACGATATATTTTACAATCAGTTAAACGATATTAAAATAGATGATGTCGTTTGTCGTCTGCAGTAAGCGCGCTAATTTAACGTCTTAAACCTTGATGAACTCACGTTCGTCAAACTTTGGCAAGATGGTGGACGCGATGACGTCCTCGATGTCCCTCCTCATCTCTGATTGGCTCGTTGATTCTGTCTCTGCGACGTACGCAATAAAGCTTATTAAACGATCGCATGTTACGAATGGACATATTCTTGATTTAGTATCGAATCGTTAAATAACGGCCCGCTTTAGTTGAATGAAACTACCTGAACCTTCGTGGCACAATACGGTAACATCGCTTGCAAGCCTTTCTTAAATTACAAAACATTATGAAAAGTCGCAAAGTAAAGTTCGTTTACAAATTAATTTGTAGATAATTTAAATAATAGCAAAAACGACAATCGAGCATTCTTAGTTCGGAAAATTCCAACTATTTATCGCATGTTGCATAGCAGTGGTTGGCAAATTTTTATATCGCGGCCAAAAATGCTCTTTCAAGATTACGACAGCAGGGGCGGATCAAGGATTTTTGTTCTGGGGTCATGGACATTTTTAAAATGACGTCATAAAACAATCTTAAAAAACAAATTCGCAAAAGTCAATTAAAAGGATACGTGACGCATGAGGCACTAAAATGACACTGAAATATTGGGTTAAAGTGTATTTTTTTTTGGGGGGGGCATAAGGTGGCCCTATATTGCAACAATCTAACAAAACAAAATTAGACAAACCAATTTTTAAAAAACAGGTTAAAGAAGGACTATCACGAGGCATACGACTCTACGATGATACTGAAATATTCGCAGCCCACTAAAAATGTCTCCAAGGCCCACAGTCTGCCGACCACGGCTCGAAAGCGTTCACTCAAAATTCGACGAAATTGAAAATAAGTATTCTAAGTTCTAACCGTTTTTTCTACTAATTGTTTTGTAAAATAGATAAAAGTATTTACCTGTATTGTTCGGTGTGTCATCCTCCTCCGTCTAAATGCAAAATAAATAAAAAAATAGTCGAAACACAATATACTTATTTTAAATACATTTGCTAGTAAGACATGTTTTCTTAGTTCTCAATTTTTATAAACACATTAAAAAATAATAGGATTACATAGATTAAAAATTCTATAAAGCACTATGACACGCAGGAATATTTGTCCAGTACATTTCTGCGAGTTTTTAGCCTCCTGATTATATTCAGCGTACACTACTGACAGCAAATTCCAGGAAAACCAAATTGAAAGATAAATAAGGAAACAATATTGAAAATCCATAAGTGTACTGCTAATTTGGACATGCATTCCCACAACCGTACTTCAAGTTAAAGTATAAGTGTTTTAAAAGAAGAACACCTAATTCATTTCTCCAATTAAACCAACATGGCTACCAGCTAGGTTTTAAATTAAAATCTACACTCTATAATACTTACAATAGTACCCAGGGTTTCTGATTCAGTTTCTACAACAAGAAAACAACGTTATTTACACTTAACAGAAAAATCTTATCCATGCATTCGTATACAACAACAATGCATGAACAAATAACCTTGTTGTAGTTCCACTCCGTTGATATTTATACGCGGTGGTTTTGGAGGCGGGGCTCCTAAAGAAAACGGGTTAGGTGTAACTGAATGCTTATAGACGTTTTCAGCATGTTGTTAAAAACGATTTAATGTTTGGCGATTCGCCATACCACATACCACACTTACAAATCGCTGGTAAATCGAAACAAGGTGCATTTGAAATAACAAACTAAGTCGTTTGAGTCCCAAATATAAACAAAACGCTTAATCAGACAAAATCATACTAGTTTTAAGGGTGGGTTAACAAATAGGGATGTCCGATAATATCGGATTGGAGCCGATACCCGATACCAATTCGTAGTATCGGTAGTTGTTCGATACTAGGGTGGTATCGGTGCCGGTCCGATCTCTATTTAACACAAAAATTTTATCCATGATTTAGGATACAACGCAGTTCCTACTTTTTAATCTTTTTTATTGTAATTATTTGTTTTTAATGAAAAACCTAATTTCATTTAAAGCATGATTGTTTTTTATTTTTGTTTTGTCTGCGGGATTTTTATGGCATATAAAAGTGATTTAACTGAATAAATTTGCACTAATTATTGATGGACAAATTTACAGCAGCAAAATGCAATTCGATTTTTGTTTTTTATAATAGCTCTAATGCAGGTTTTTTTTTAAGGTTTGGTTTGGGTGACCGCTAAGTAGTTTTAAGAGACCGCAAGTGTTTCATTTAAATACAAAAAAGTCCAAAATTTGGGAAACCGCTGGAGAAATTTGAAAACACCTTATAAAAAAACACTGGGCCTCTAATCCTGTTAAACTCGACAATTCTCAACATACACATTACAATCAACAGCTGTCAGAATAGATCACTTACCTTCTGATCCCTTCTTCCTCTTGTAAAACTCGCGGACGATCTTGGCACCTCCGTGTCTCCTGAACTTGTGCTTTAGCTGCGAGTAAAACCAGTCCAGGCTCTTCCCTTGGATTTCCCTGTTGAAGTAAAGCATTAACCTGTTGATTGGAACAACGCAGAAATACAAAGCACTTTTAGGCCGAAAAAAATCTTGCCTTTTAGTTTTTCTTGTGCGTATAGAAACTTGTGAGTATATAACATTAAAATACAAATGGGAACAAAGTATAACTGAATATTTGCTTTCAGCAAAAAGCTTTGTTGTTATATTTTCTTCAAATAATTCTTGTGTAGAAGAGGTGGTTTTAAACTTTAAGTGACTCTTTTACACAAAGCCCTAAATCGCACAATTTACATTTTACAACGTATTTATACACAAATGTATTTCTGTATTTCACAAATGTATTTGTAACTGGGATAAGCCAATTTTGACGATAATTCCACAAGTTTTACGCAATGTGACCTACGAAAAAACTAACCAAAGGCAGTCCCTATAGTGAACATTGAAAGTTGTAAACCAACCTATATGACTAACAAATGCAATTCCGTCAAAAAAATTCAAATTTACTTTTTTGAGTCGTTTATTTAGGTTGAGTTTCCCTAATAATCCAACACCGCACCCCAATCTCCCTCGACAAGTGAAACCAGAGATGTAAATCAATACACTAGTATGGGGAATTTTCGCTATATATCATCAAAAGCAATCGGAAAACAATAATTGAACAGCTTGTATGGTTCTTACTTGTGTTGCATGCACAAATGGCAGAACAGGGCCTCGGTAGCTTTGTCCAAATTGCCGCAAGCATCCTTGTACTTGCAGAAGTTGGCTTGGCACACTGAGCATTGCACCTGCAAAATATATCACAGTAAAATTTAAAATATTTTACAGTGATATTGGTTAAGACGTCAAAAGAATATTAAAGCCCATACTGAAGTAGGTAGCATTTTAAATGTATTGAACAACTCTTTATTCATTTTCAGTATCTGTTACTTCAGTACATAGGCTTTGATATTCGTATACGTCTTACTACAACCTCCAACCATTATTCCCCAAATATATTAGTTAAAGGAGTCCCAAAGTATTTTTACACTTTAATAAATCCTAATCAAGCCTTCTTATTGCAGAATTCAAAAAAAATCAATAGCTTTAGTTATATTTATCTGAAATTTTTCTAGAAACATTTCGAAGGTTAGACACTGACACTGAGACAACGCTATTAAAACAGTGCAACCGAATTGCCTGACAATAAATACGCATAGAAATTTTCAGTCATGACGTCACATAGAAACATCATAACGGGATGTCCAATTTAAGTAAGTAAGCTTTCGTTTGATATAGTGCACAGCTATCTAGCAGAAATGTTAGTTTAAACTTTAAACAAAAAAGAAGTAAAACAAGTAAAAAGACTTAAAGCTTGGTATTTTTATAAGCAGGGGGGCACGAGAGTCGAGAGCCTTTCAAAGGGGGCCACGAAGCATAAAGGTTGAGAACCACTGGTTTACAGATTTCAACAGATTCACGAAGATGGCCGGATAGCTTGGTAAAAAGGGACATGTCCTGTACGAAGTATCTGCAATAATTCATTACCGCAACGTCGCTTGCTTTCACCAGTGCTGCCATAAGTGTCAAGTCATTCATGGTTATACGATATTTACCTTTGGGTTGAACAACCATATAAACTTGTTCCCGCAGGTCACGCAAAAAGTTTCCGTGTCCTTCACTTTTTCGGTCGCTTCTTGCTGCTTCACTTTGATTTCCTGGTTTAATTTCCTAAAAAAATTGACGTTTTACCTAAGGATAACGATACCCGATATTTTTTTGTAAAAACTATGGTCGTCTGATTGGATACCAAATGCAGTACAACTTTGGTTAACGAACAATATTGATAGAAATATAACATCACGACGTAAGGTTTTTCCAAGTTAATAAGCCAAAACTGGGAATCGTGATTAAAATGTTTGTTCGGAATTTTCTAAAATAGTGCCTTTCGGGGTCGAAAAAAAAACACTAAATTATTTTGCAAACCTCAACTGAAATGCAAAACGTGATTTGGTATATCATATTGGCACCGATACCACTATAGTATCGGCCGAGTACCGATAATACTGTTTGGTATCGGGTATCGGCTGTGATTCGAAATTAGTAGACATACCTATTGCTATTGGTGATTAAAAGTATGTGAAAAAGGGCCCAAAATATATATGTTCCAGAAAAATTGGCATAGTTTCACAAAAGGATGTTTTTCAAGTCACATTGTCCAGTATATTTTATAGACAGTGTAATGAATCTTTACAAACTGTGGACAAATATTCAAGTCCAGACATGATAGATGACAAGAACATTTCGAGAAACTTTCACGATCTGTAAACATTAGGTCAGCCAAACCACAACGACATAGAAAGTTGATTCGTTTTAATGAGAAATAAAGCGTATTTTTGCGGGACAAAATCACGTTTTCTTTCAAAGGAGGTTTAAACCGCATATAGCTTACAGTAACCCCCTTAAATCGCACTCAAACAAACTTCCACCTTCAGAGAGAACGATCCGGCTATTTGCAAACTTGTAAAATCGCATTTATTTCATCTCGCGGATCGCTTGACATTCAAAAGAAGACATTCCTTTGCAAGCACAACTGTAATCCAGTATTTTAACATCATTTTAACCTCACGGCGCATCTGTAGGTAGACCTCCGAAAATCTGGCGGCCAACGATTTGTTTTGTAATGTTTTTAATTAAATCAAATTTCGATGATTAGATCTGGTTTTCTTTTAATCTGAAATACTTGCAAGTTTGTATTTTTTAGGTCTTATAGTTGCATTATCTTTAAATAACATTGGGATAAATGAACTTTGCCGAAGGGGAAAAAGGAAACATTAATGTATTATATGTTCTATATATTTTAAAATGTTCTATCTAATTGCCCGCGGCGCAACTGGCAACGTTCTATGCCCTATGGCACACCCTTTGCCAAGCGCTGCTGTAATGAAACGCATAAAACATTATCATTCGACGAACAAAAATAATTGCTGATGCAATCGATGCGAAAGTGTATTCTGTTAAAAAAATTCGAATACTGCAATTTAGTATAGAGCTTTGAAATTTTAAGTCTTTGATAAGAACAATTGCGTCGTTTTATAAGTGATATTTTTATTTTAACCTCAGTCAAATTAACTGAAGATGGTACAAGCTCGAATCGAAAAGTCTTATTCAAGATGATGTCGGTTTACCGGACCTTTTTGGCCTTTAAATTCATTATTAAGTATTACAACATTTGTAATCAATTGTTGACAGTCAGCATTGTGAATCACCGCGCAGCCACGCAAGACTTTCGAAAAAAGTGAAAGTAGGGGGTTGAAACCCTCTACGTCAGCACAATGGGTTTGATGACGCGTAGCCTCCGTGGAGAGTTTACTTTCTGGGCAGGGCCGCTCGAAATCGTACTCCTAGGAATTCCAGTGACTTACAGCTGGCTGTTTGCCCAAGCTCGGGACGCGAATTCTTTTCGATAGCATCCATATAGGGCCGTGGTCTGGATAATGTCGAGTTACGCCGTTACGCAAATAGACTGAGTGCAATAATCTGGCGTACTGATGGCCTTGCCATTTAAACCCGAAGAAGCATAGCGGTTTGAACGGTGAAGACAAATCATTAAAATAAGAATTGTCTTACAACTTGACCCGCATTTTTGTTTTAAATCAATAAATTTAGGTACACTATTGTAGCGTATTTTTCAGCATTATTAACGCTACATTGTAAAATGGAAATCACAAAAAATATAGCCCATGCACTGATCTGTAATCTAGTTTGAAAATGAATGCTCGCCAAACGATTGGAAACTCGGCTGATAATTAAAGAATTTTGTTCAACCTGTTGTTAAGTTGGTTTAAAAATATTTCAGTCACATTAACTGATGATGATGCAAGTGCGTATCTAAACGTCTTTTTTAAGATGATGTAGGTTTACTCGACCTATATTTGATTTTGACATTTTCAAGTCAGTAAAAAAAAAATATTTTTTATACGAACAAATTCAAACGTCTGACGTTGGTTTATCGTTTTTTAACTATTTCGAAGATTTTCGCATTAAATCTTTCAGGCTTTTTTAGTTTGGCTTAAATTAACTGTATTGCGTCGCATGTCGATAGTCCATTTAGTTTATTAGCAGCTGGCATTTCATCGTTGTCCCTAAAAACGCGCAAGTTGAGTACATTAGATTAACTGAAAAACGGATCCTGCATCATTTTTTTTAAGTATTCATAGAAATTCAAACATGAAACGAACACGCTGTACAACCTTACATATGTTGTTTCTTATTTAAGATCGCTTCACTTTGACAAAAGCGTAATAAAATTTCACACATGTTTGCTCAGGTTTGAGTCAAGTCCATTAACGGGATTTTAAAAGCTTTTAACTTTGGAAAATTTGTTTAAAAAAGCACGGAAAGAAGGCCTCTTGTTGCCCATTAACTTTTTATATAGGTCGTAGAAAATCCGGGATATCAAACAGCGTGGAAAACTGCTGCGTTTCGAAGTTTAAAATACCAAGTTATAGTTGACACAAACGCATTGCCGTGGACCCAATAAGAATAAAGCGTGCTAAAATGACTTAAGCAAACCATCAGACTAGTCTACGTGTATGAAAGCCACTCCTTTTCTTTTGAGTAACAAACAGCAAACCAATATCTTATATAAACATTGAAAATATAGACAAAAATGCAATGCAAAATACCTAAAATTTATAATTTAGCCCAATGATTACGACATAAGTCGATAACTCGGCTTGCACTTAAAGCAAATTACATGATTTGTCTCTTACGGGCAAAATTACCTGGCCTGCCTTAAGTCTTGGGCAAAATAATTGTATAAATACCTACTTTAAAGGTCATAAATTTATTCCAAATTGGCAGAAAAAGCTACATAAAAAATATTACGAGGTCGTTTTTCTTAAGCACGATACAGTTCACCAAAAAAATTAAAAAAACAGGTGAATTCACGGACATCGATGTCACTATCACAGGCAGTAAAGTATAAAGGCCCTTACCCGATTCGTTCGTTTTCTTTTTTGCGGAGGTTAAAGTCTCTCTGAATTACTTCGAGGATAGTTTTCTGCTCCTCTTCAGATAAGGAACCAATGTCAACGTTCCGGCCCATTTCGCAGTTACGTTGACCATACAAGAACAAGCAGCACCAAGAGAGGCTACTGATCAACTGTTTTCGGGTATTTTGCTTCTACAGTTTACTTTTGCTTGGTTGAGATTGAGATCCGTGGCTGAGTATCCATTGTCACGAGACCAGATTTGCAATCAGATTAAATTTGGTCGACTGCTGTTCGCCCTGCCTAAACGGCTTTGCTCTTATTGGAAAACAACAAGTTGGCGTTAGCAATAGGCTAGTTTATCATGCGATTTGTCAATGATTAGTATTTAGCATTGTGAAGGGGTCACTTTTTATATGGCGACATCAATTTTTTTATTAATTTAAAACGACGTATACTCAGTTTATTTTAATCTAATATTTGGCCAATTGGTAAGCTTCTTAAAACAACTATTTGTGTACGATTAGAGGCCATTATATCAAATGACATTTTTGACATTTCGTTTATATTGACATTTCAATGAAACAATAAACGAAAATCCAGTCAGGGTGCCGAAAATCTATTTATTATTTTTGAGGTGTCGTAAGCCATAAAAGGTTAAGAATTACTTGCCTAAAGCAATGTTTTACACGTCGAACAGTTTTATCGTCATGTGACGAATTAAACATGGCAGTAGAATCCTTAACGCGACAAAACTTTCGTGTAAAAATGCTGACCTGTTTTCTCCTTAACGCTCGTTATATCGAGCGACAATTTAGCCACAAGTGAAAATAAGTTTGGTCGCGTCACCTTCTGTGCCCGAACTGTCTGAGCTGGTCTTTACTGGCACTTTTTTAGTGACACAAACAGATCTACACTGTTGGGCTCAGCAAAAATTTAAGGTCCTGCTACAACAATAAACTCTAGCTCTTTAGACGCTACTTGCTCATTTTTGATGGATTTTCACTACAACCGCCTTTCTACGTACAGTAGGCGCCCCAAAACGGTTTACTTACCAAATGATAAATCGAACAGTCAAACTTTATCTGTTTTTTATCCAAAATAAACGATTATCATCATCAAAATCTGAAATTTTCTGAATACAGTTATGCAGTCTGCGATCACTGAAGTATGTACTTGGCTTTTTTAAGTTACTTTAACGCCACAACGATATATTGCCATTTCTGGAAAGCAAAATACTGCGTCAAACTCAAACAATGCAACCGTTCTACGCAAGGTCAATCTATGTCTATTACACAACAATGAGCTGTGGGAATGCGGCGCAGCAAGGCAGCATAGCTAGCACTTAACTAAATCGCAACAACTAAAAACCTTGACTGCTACAATAACGATTCTCGGCCTGCAACTTTTGGTATCGGGAAAACAGTTTGCGAGCCAATAGTGGCACTCTAACGAGCAACGGGCGTCTGTAATAACAACGTATAGAGCTGCAAGGTGCGCGGGAAAGTAACAAATTCACATCCCTGCCCATATCTAATCCGTGATTGCCGCAAGGCCTGTAATGCGTGTTTTCATGTAAAGCCAGAAAATAGCCATAGTTTATTAGGTTTGGCTATTTTTTCCCAGAGCCAGTTTTAGTGCAAATTTTAGCAAACTGCTGAAGCGAATGTCGGCAGAAAAACGCAGTTGGATAAAGAATTTACTAAAACGGAAATATACAAAAACTGGCTAAAATAAGATTCTAAACCTGAGCATTGACAACGATATACGATATATGGGTTATTGACACTAAACATGCTAAAATCACTGGATTCAAAAAGCGCATAAAATACTTTGAAGTCTTGAACTGCCTGTTTAAACTGGCCTAATTCGGTGTTTAAACTGGCCTAAAGTTGAAACCGTAAAAGAACGCCACAAACTGAAACTTTATCTTCCGACATCCGTCGTATAATGTGTAGCAAAGCAGCAAAACAATTAGATATAGCTGATTCTGGAAAACGCAGTACGAGTAAACACATTTCCCTTTGTGACCTTATGTTTGACTGTAAGTCTTTATTTTATTTGAATACAGCTGATTAGACCCCACATAACACGTGCTTGGCAAACCACGGAACAGCCAATAGCAAACCAAGGGCACGAGCTCAAAACAAACGGACTAATTTATTCACCAGCTATTATTTCCTATACATTGCGACCAATGTTGTAATGACTTCGGTATATGACTTGACTTGAGTTACTGTAACTGCTATCAAACAATTTAACTTAACTCAAGTCATTTTCTCAAATGAATTGACTTTAAGCTTGAGTGCATTAAATAAATATCAGAAAAAATTGGAAATTTACGTCAAAATTATTAAACGTAAAAATCCTTTATTGTTTCCTTCTTACTGTTTGCTATGCGAAATATTGTTCAGAATGAAAATTGTTTACCACTTTTTTAATTTAACATTTTGGATGCTAATGGTGTGACTTGAGTTAAAAAAGACTTGATTTCGACTGAGGTCTTTAACAGACCAGGACTTGAGTCATTTCAAAAACACTTGCTAACAGCACTTATGCGACTCTTTCTCGTTCTTGTGAACTACAAACTGTTTAAACCAGTGGTATTTAGACTGGTATAGGCGAAGACCTTTCGTTAACTTTTCACGCTTAGAAATTCTGATATATGCGTATCATTCCAAGTGCACAACCACAACCGTAAATGCAGGCACCGGTAGAAGAAAATAACAGTAATCTGCTGTTGTCGCAATACGGTCTTGTTGACTTGTGATTTCTATGTTGCAGAAACACAAGGGCTAAACGAATATAAGCTGAGAATATTAATTCTAAGTCGCTTCAATTTTTGTTTCAAGTACATAGCCAGCACTATACCTTCTCTATTTTCATTCCCCTCCTACCTACCCTCACCCAAAACACAACCGTCACGCCTGTTTGGCAAATAGCAATTTCGCACAAGTGTTTTGTTTCGCTTTGCTCGTCGCGCATCCTGCACATTCGAAATGCACGTAAAAAGCAAGTTACAAATATTTGTTTCACGTTTACAGTTGAAGAATTTCACCAGTGGTTTGGTGCCGGCGTTTTGTGTTACGTCACACACAAAAGTTGCAAATTTTAAAGGTTTTGCCAAGCAAACGGTTCTCAGCAGTGGTGAAAGTAAGCCAAAATACTATTAACGTTGTTCCGGTAAAATAATTATCATTGTCGGTATGCCGTACCGGTGAAAATATGTCTTATTTACGAGGCCATATCTCGAAACTATGTTAGTTGGATATGTTAGTAGGCCCAATAACGGTTGCCTATTTCAGTCACATATTTGTGCACGACATCGAACGTTAAGCCCAGTTGTTTTTTAAGGTTGCATGCCTTATGAGATAACTTTGTGAAATCACCCCTAAATCTTTTCATGCGTGCGCTTGAAAAAATTTTCATCGTTTTGAAAGGAAAATTAATTTACTTGGAGAACCCAAGCTTTAGAAAGGTTAACCTTAGAACTGGGTATGCTAGTAATACAGAACTGGGTATGCTAGTAATACAGAACTGGGTATGCTAGTAATACAGAGCCTAAAAAAGAGACAGGGCTTTGGAAAATGCGCCCACTTACAAATTGCAACTAGGCCAACCGGACTTATACCTAGAACCACTGGATAAAACGCGACAAAACAAAAGTAAGAAGGTTGCTAAAAGTTTGGCACTTGTCTAATAAAGTTACCGACCTACACTTCGACTGTTCACAGTTTTGGTATCAATAAGATTAGAGTGACCTAAGTGTATTATTTATGGAAACTGAAGCTATTTGATCAGGGTTCTGCTTTCCGGCCTGGTCTAGAACTCTAGAATAATACCTCTTTTTATAGTAACGAAACGAGTTGTCAAAATTGCAAGAAATTTGTACATGTGAGAGAATAAAAATAGTAATAATACTTGATCTACCCTAGCCCAAGCGCTCACCCGCATCCTAACCACAATAATGTTAGTAATGTAAACCCCGGACGAAAGTGTGGCGCGTTCCCAGCACTCTATGCCTTTTGATCTGCAATCTGTCAATATCAATTTAAACCACCTTTATTTAACTCGTTAAACTTGGAACAATAAATTTCGAGTCCTACTCAAGTAAATCTGCTTACATTCTAAGCATATAAGTAACCGGCTTTTCGCTTTTAGGTCAAAGTACATAAAAAAACAGAATTTTCCCCGAAAAAGTACAGCGAAAAAGGGCGAAAATGAGGCGTAGTTGGACGCAAACAACTGTAGAAAACAAACGAGGGACAGCCTTTTTCTCTCTCTTCGCTTTCCCAATAAACAGGAAACAAGGGCGAGGGCTGATTACAAATCAAACGACAGAGACAATCCAGTACGCGAAACTTTGATTGGCGCATGTTGCGTGCATGCGTTGGCCGAAGCGCGCATACTGATGGCCGAACTCGTTTGATTGACTGCCCTTTTTGACAGGCACACTATTTCGTCTTCTTATACGTACGCAACAAAGCTGGCTTGGTTTAGCATTAATGGTCTGTTAATTGTTGTCGCACAAACGGGAATAATCTAGTTTAATTAAATTTTGTTTATCTGAAAATATGTTGGAATAGGCCGGATAATGATGTGCAACCCAAAACACAAAATTGGCTTTATAAACTAACACAATGGTTCTCAACTTTTTAAGCCTATACGGACTAATTTCCTATTATCACAAGCGTTCACGGACTTGTAGTAAGATTGATTAGTTGTTTTGACACTATAAAAGTGGAATTTAAAGCGATTTCTTTATGGAAACAGTTGGAAATTCATTTTAGCTTCAAATGAATAAATCCCTGGTTTGTTCTTTACACAAATATAGTCATTGAACAAAACAAAATAGAAAGTTGAAGTGCTCGCGAACTAATCTAAAACCTTTCACGGACTCACATGAGTCCGCAGACTCTGTTTAAGAAACACTGACCTAACACCTAAGTTTTATTATAAATTACTGAGGTTTAAATCAAAACGCTTGAAGGTCAATACTTTTTACTACAACGGTGCCGAGGTTTAATTTTTTTGGCTATGTTTCTAAGCTACTTTTTTATTAATTTCCCTAGCTTCAATATCACTAAAAGGTACTAATTCGTAACTGTTATTTTATTATGAACTAATACCAAACAACAGCGATACCCAATTCAGACCTTCAAACTCTATGTATGAATATATCCCTGAAAACAATATTCAAGATATATTTGATGGAGTAAAACTACTGTATGCGCTGAATGTCATAAATAGTATTCTATTAAACACTGAGCATTTATTTTGGCACACACAGCGAAAAAAAGGTTTGTGGTCTGCAGTTAGCTGTAAATCATCCGACAAAGTATAGAAAACAGCAGCACATATTATTACGACAGGGCCTATTTAGATATACAATCATATGTATGACGCATAGGTTAACTTTGCAAACAATGGACGCCCGAAATAAGGCGGAAAAGTACAAATATTGACAATACACTGTCATTCGATTAAACACCAAAATTAAACACCTGAAAGGGGCGAAATGTCAGCACGTTTAAAATTAAACATGTTTAAATTTCAGGTGTTTAGACGTTTTGCCGTTTATTTGGTCAGGTGTTTAGGGCTAGTATGCAGTGTTTCCAAATCAATTCCACAAAAATTTCATTGGGTAAACCATTTTATTGCGCGAAAAAGGTGAAAAACAACACAAAAAGCTCAACACAGTGAAAGTTTCAAAAAATGTAAAACTTGGAAAAGAAAACTATACACTAAAAATTGAAGTGCTTATATTAAAAAGGAAAAGAAGTAGGAAAACGCAAAACTTACATAATACACAAAATAACATGTTGGAAATGGATACAATGAAAGTGTTAATGCAAACAAAAATATATATGCAACAAAAAATCAAAAAGTAAATAAAAACAACAAAAAAGATATATATTTTTTAATATTTATAATTTCTATACTTGGCAAATTTTCACGGTGGGGTCTTTAGTGGGTTGTTTAAAATCATATTGAGTTATACAATGAAGGTGTTTATGCAAACAAAATTGCGTATGTGATAAAAGTAAAAAAACAGATAAAGAATATATTTTACAAAGTTGAACCCTTTTTTATAAAATTTATAATTGCTATGCTTGGCAAATTTTCAAGGTGGGGCCTTAAGTAGGTGGTTTAAAAATATATAAACACAGAGCAACTTAAAGTTAATTGATAACTTAAATCCTGTGCATATTAACGAGCTTGAATATCAATGAAATATAACTTAACAATTTGTTCAAAAATGTTGTTCTTCCGCTAAGTCTAATTTAACAGCCATTCCATCCATTAATATACAAATGCAGAAATGCTGCTGTGATGTAAGGTTTGCCCAATAAAGGCCTTAAAGAGCTTTTCTTGACGAGTTGAGCATGGCTGCCTAGAAAATAAAATTTAGATCAATATAATATACTGCAAATCTGCAATAATTAAATTATACACTGTCACTGAACAACTTTTTTTTTATTTGCCTAACATAGTAAAATTTTCAAGTTACCATCCAGAACCACTACATGTAATGTCACAAAAACATGTTTTAGTCTGTCACTAATCACCACAAAACATATTATTAAGACATGTACTAATTTGTAGCATTAGGAAATGTATAATAATTATTTATGTTACACTGTAACTCAAGGGCGGGCAACTTCTCCGGTTTGCGGGTCAGATATGGAAAAATGAAGTACTTGGCGGGCCGGATTAAGTACTGCTAAATCTTGCATGTTTTGTCGCATAATGGCGGCTAATGTTGTACTCTTTAAACACGGCCACACTTTCATTGCACATTAATTGCTTCCCGAAGAATAAACTAAGTGCAGAACTTAGTAAATGAAAATCAGTTTGTTTGGATTTTGAAGTTATAAGATAACAATATTTCGCTACTAAAATCATCATAAGTATAATGATTTTAGTTGCGAAATGTGGATCATTTAAGGCCGGAAACTGTCTACGGGCCACTTAAAATCCCGTATGTTGCTCCCGCCCCTGCTGTAACTGAATGACCGTGCAATGATTGCGAAACAAGTTCATTTTTATTGTAATTGATATCTTCATAACCGACTAAAATTTAAAAAAAGTTCACCCTACTTTGAAAACAAATTAAATCATTATTTCACACAAAAAGTTAATATGTGTGCCAGATTATTGTATTGGCCATTATGTGCTATTGAAATTTGTGCTTAAACTAGTAATACACAATCTAACCCCCAAAAGTTGCCCATTACTGGGACATTCAGACCAGACACTATACACAACACACATAAATTAAATGTATTTTCCACAAATTTAAAAAAAATTGAGTTTGTTTACCTTGTGATCCATATTCTTTTGTTGATTTCCACTTGCACTTTGTCACAGACTTTTATTTTCCCATCTTGCACTTTGCAGTTAAAATTGCTGGAAATAAATAAAATTATGTAAACTATATAATTTATTAAAGGGCCAGTAGCATTCCAAAAGACTACAGATTAAATTTTACTGCTGGAACAATATCTAACATATTTTTTTACATATTCTATGATGAAAGGTTCTAAGCAAAAACTTATATATTAGCCAATTGCGAAAGGCAATAGTTTTCCTCGCTGGCCGCTACATATGAAAGAAAAGCCAAATGCGAATAAATTATTTTCATGTAAAACATGTAAGTAAAATGAAATTACATTTTAACCTTAGTGATCGTCCGTGAAGTTGTTTTTGAAGTCGAAAAGAGCAATTTGTTTGCTGTCATTGATTTCCCTGAAACAAAGCAGTGTAATTAAGTATCTTTAATAATAATAAATTGTTAAAAGCATACTTGATTGTTTAACAGAAAAATTAAATTTCTATTTAAAAGCATACAAACCTTAAATGTTTCATCTAAGTTAATCCTTTAATGTGTACAAAGTGTAAAGCCACGAATCATCATGAAATAGTATTTTACAACTTTCATTGCTTTTGGATATATGAATGAAATACCTATAATTCTGAAACAAAAACCCCAATTCAGTCACTTCATTTTCCAAGACAAGGCTTTTGTAACATACATTTCAGATTCTCAACCTGACAGTCTTGCACAGCTAATAAAACATTATTACTACACATTTATCAAAAGTATATTAAAGTATATATGTCACCAGTATACACATTAGTATTTGTTTAACATAAATGTTAGTAACTCGAAAGCCAAATATACGCAAAACCGGCTTTAACAGTAATGTATAACTTGTAAAAGTTCTAAGTATTTTCTCTGTTTGAGGTTTCAATATCCCGCGTTCGTCACAGGCCAGTGCGTTATTCAGCGGACCGAATCAATTTCAAATTAACTATGACTTTATTTATTGAATGAAATTTATATGTACACATAAAATTGTATTAAAACAAAACATAATTACTATAGTTAGTTAAAATATATCGTAAATCAAACACTTAATAAAGAATACTTACTGTTCGTCATATGTCAAACCAGATCTTGAAAAATATATAAGCTTCATTGCGATACAGCTTTCCCTAGAATAAATCCGTGCCGTAGATTGTTTTCATCGCGCGTTTTTTTATTGCTGGCGCAATTTAAGTAGGTCATGGCGGCACAAGACCGCACAGCCTCGCTTTGTACTTTGGTACAAAGCTATAGGCAAGCTACATTAATGAAATCAAATATTGGATTAAATGACACGTTGAGCACACTAACCCGTATATTATTATTTCCACATTTACAAAAATAAAATAATGCCAAATAGGCCGAACAGATGTTAAGTTAGGAAACCATGTCTTAAGTCAGTTTGTTTATTGTGATCTGTCACGGCCATATATGCTAACTTGTTAAATATTTGACGAAATCGATAGACGCAATCGCACATAAAACAACCGTTCAGTGCTTTAAAATAACAATACCTCTCTCAACAACATATCATCACATCAACATAAATGGCTTAAGCTATTGCTTTGCAAGAATGCATCGAATTAAACACGTCTAACAATCAACGTGTTGAAATATCAAGTGTTTAATCGTCAACATGTTTAAAATCGTTAATTGTGCTTAAAATATCCCAATATTCGTTGTTAAACACGTCAAAATATCAGGTGTTTAGCATAAAATCGTTCAGATGTTTAGAATTTAAACATCAAAATTCAAATTAAACACAAAGGTGTTTAAATTAGGTGTTTAAGTGTTTAGAATTTAAACGTGCTTAGACCGTTTTGGTGTTTAAATTTAAACACCGTTCTGACAGTGTAGGCGTTTGCGAAACATGCGCCCCTTAAACAGACACGATAGCAGCTTCTACTAAAGGCGGGTGTCAAATGTTAAATTGAGAAAAGTTGTTAAGCAACTCGTAATCATGTGGCCATAATAAATGTTGCCATATCCGATTTTTAAACTTTCTTACTTAATATTGTGAACGATAGCGCTTTTCACACAGAACCGACTACGCTCACTATATGTAAGCTAACAACATTATTCCATTACTTGATTACAAGGCTGCGGAGTCAGTTATAAACAACTCGAGTCCGACTCCGGCTAAATATGCCGAATTCGTCGCGTCCCGAGTCTGACTCCAACTCTACAGCCTGTATTTAACCCATTTACGTATTTAAAACAAGGTGGCTATCCAGCAATCCACTCATAGGCGTTTCTTTATACAGTTCATCCCACACCATACTTTGTTGGCAAATATTCCACCACATGCTATTCTCAAACTTACTATTTGCAGTTTTAGCCCGTATTAGTTTTGGAAATTGGTACTGGGCATGCGCACGTCGGACTCGGGACTTGGATATTTTACGCAGTCTTATACTCGAGTCCCGAGTCCGACTCCAACTCCGCAGCCCTACCAAGGATGCTCATTTGGCGGACCAACATTCCTAAACCTACAAAATGATCCGTGCCTTAATATATTTTCAATGTACTGAAAAGCGATTACAAACTTTGGTTTATAATATAGAGAGTTTTCCAGGACCTTGCAAAGAAACAAGAAAAACATTTTTCCCACTAGCTGACTTAAAGTACAATATACAAAACTTACGTTCTAAACTTTTAAGGCAAGAAAATAGAAAAATAACTGGAACATTTTTGTATCTGGGCCTTAGCTAAAACTAGGCCTTTTGCTAAAATCTCTGGTTTGTATCATTCAGGACGCTTTTAAGCTGCATATTACGCAAAGTAGAAATAGCTGCGAGCCAGAGTTAGACATAACGTGAATAGCAGTACTACACTTTCGATTGACAATACTAAAACAATATAATTAGTCACATTCGTATTAAGGGTGTTACTAATGATCTATGATTCACACCGTCAATTGTATCAGGCGACAGTCAAAAAGCGCCATAAATCAGAGGCAAAATACCGATGGACAGCCTCGCGCAAAACTGACGGTGTTGTTCTGTCGCCTGTCACGCACTGATGCGACAAAACAACGGTCGCGAACCCTGAAACGACGCAAAATAACTGACGTTTCCGTACCGCGACAAGCTAAACGCCTTTACCTCAGCACATTTCGCTTCTTGTCTGCGTATATTTGGTTTTCGACCAGAGTTGGACAACCAGATAAATTTTAGCTCATTTTAAATTAGATTTGAATTAAAATCGGAGGATTCGAGTTTTTTCTAAATTAGATTAGAATTAGATCATTTCAATTTTCTTAAATTAAATAAGAATTAGCCTATGCTTTTCAGAATGTACCAATCAACTACAAATCGTTCCGAACAAAAAGTTTTAATTTAAATTCTTTGTTTCGGCTGAGATACTGAAAATACCGGACAAAGTAGAATTTTTGGTAAAATCGGAAGTATAGCTTAGAACTAGAATTAGAGCCTACAAGCAATTCACCAATTAGATTAGAATCGGAATTAGCCGCATTTTGCTTTAATTCATTGAATTAATAAACTAGAATTATCTAGTTGTCCAAGTCTACCTTTAAACGACCGATTGAACAGGCGTATACGACATACGTGGCTTCTCCGCTATGCTACTTAAGGCGTTTTCCAACAAACACCGAAAGGGTTACGCAAACAGAGAAAAGCGCTCGTCTTCGAATTCGCGGCGTCACGGCTTAAAAGTGCGGCCCGCTGAAAAACCGCAGCACGAACCAGTTGTGGAGAACGACTGAGAAAAAAAAAGTGTGGTTGACTGTTTTTGACGCACGCTCTGGAAAATGTTGTTTTACACTTTAGGTTCATAATATTAAACAAGGGATGTGTCCAACCCGGTAGTAATATATTCTGTTTAATTAAGCAGATTCAAACAATTGTGGAAATTATGGCGAACTTTAAACAGAACAATATACTGGATTGACAGTTTCGCTTCTGCTTAGAACAGTAAGGGCTAAATTAAAAAAGGGGGTCAATTTAGGTTTTGTTGAGATTTAAATTGGCGAAAAAATGTTGATAAATAGAAGAAAAGTTTAGGTCCTTGTTTTCAATTGGGTGGTCCAAGGCTGCCAGCATCGCGGATCACAAATTCATTTGCGTATTCTTCGCGGGTCGCACACAGAAGGCTATACGAGAGCTGTTAAAAGCATTAGGCCTACCGAATTTTTTTAGTAGTTTTGCCTTATTTTTTTACCCATAACCGAAATAATTTAACAATTGCTGAATTTAGTGAACTCAAACTATAGTTGATAGCTTGCGGTCCTGTTCAAAGACACGTTTGGGCCACGGTACACATTTTGCTGACCACTTAGGGTCCCAAAGAACTGTTTGAATGCCTACAGTTATTACCAAAAAATCTTTACCACCCTATAATGCACTTTTTGACTTTTTTGAACGTTCAAAATGTGATACGCTAACGAGTGATTCTACTTTTGTCTTATCATGTTATCATGTTGTATATAGTCTTTAATAATACTAGGTTACCTTTGAGTTGAATAAGAGAAACGTTGTCACTTAAATGACTGTTTACAAAATGATCACACAACAGTAGTTGCATTTGCGTAAGTACTGTAGATAGGTATCTCTGTCGGGTCTAGAAATCTGTACGCTAAAACCTAATACACAAAATCAAATGCGTTGCAACTTTCGAAAGTCAAACATAACTCAATATAACTGGTACTTGAGTATATAACTGATATAAAACTGTTGTATCTTGCACTGCAAAACAGGCTGCCTCTACTTACAATTTTAGCTGTTTGTGTACGACTAATAAACATTGTACGTTAATGCAGTTCTACGAAGCAGTGTACCTTTGGTAATCCTGCCCTTAAGCTCTGGTCTTCACCTTTTTCACGCCTAAATTGCGACCAAAGAGCTTCGGTACTGTGACAATCTATACATCAAGGCCTGATTCGGCACGTGCCTCCATTGTGTTTAAACTTTGACTCATTTGACCTCTATCATAGCAAGGCATTTTTGCAGAGATTTTTGTGTATTACTGAATTGATATCCTTTGTTTCCTGTTTTCAATTTCAAACTCCAGAGGCCTGTAAAAACACAGTTAAGGTCGGGAGCGGACTTTAAAAACTTTGGTTTGTGTAGGTTTTAGTGTAGCCTTTTTCGGTATATATTGAAAATGGTTATCTTAGGACTTATAGGTGTTTATTTTTTTAACACCAACAAAGTAGATTCATCGAAAAATGAGCAAAATGTGCTCTCCTCTACACCACAAAAAATCATGTAAATTGACATCATGTCAATGTAAAGAAGTTTCGAAACGTTCTTGTATCATCATTATGATAAATGTGACTAAAATCTATTCAAACCTCACTTATAAAAAACGAAACGAAATTCTTATTATTCAAAGTTAAAAAATACATGTCCCATGTTTTCATTTCTGCTAAAAATATATAGTTGCGCATCGCCGCTGTGAAGTGTGTGTCGTAATTTGTACCAACAAACAACAAAGTGGCTTGCTGTGGTATAACTTTTTCCTATCAAATAGCACTGTATGTGGATGGAGGAAAGCCACAATGCCTGGTGATTACCAGGTTGCACATCGCGTCGAAGATCATATCTGCTACAGCCCTTTGCATGAGGTGGTCTTTTGTAGATAAAATCGTTATTTGCCAAAATCACCGGCTTTAAATCCAACCGTCGAACCATGTTTGTGATTGTGGTGAAGACATTCCTGCGTGGAACTGGAAAATTCCTCTTGGGCATTTTACTAGGTACCCTAATGAGTTTAACAACAAAAGTAGAACTATGTGGACAAGACAAACCAATAGATGCCAACCAGACTAGGCAGTTTCTGCCGAAGTTTTATTATAAAACTGCGTTGTTGTAAATATGTCATTTTGAACTACTTTAGTATAGGAATAGGCCTACCAGTCAAGTTATTTGCAAAATAACTTAAGTCTAAGTCAGTTCGTTGCAAATATAAAGTTATTAAAGCAAGTGAACTTCAAGTTAAATTATGGACATAACATAAAAAAAATTCCTAACTATTAGGCTAGCATTAAGTTTAAAAGTAGATAAGTCATTTTTAAAAAAACAGTATTTGAAAACACTTTAACCAACTTGTTTAAAAGACTTAATTGGGTCAAGTCAAGTGATTTCAGTCGAACGTCTTCAGTCAAATCAAGTCATTACAACACTGTAAAACTGCATAGTTTTATAAAAAAAAAATTAATAGGCTAAGTAGCGATTGTTCGGCAAATTTGTTTAGCCGCGCAATACAATGCTGGTTCGGTCACAGAGGAAAGCCTAAAGCTTGTCACGTTTTCTGTGTTAATTATACGAACAGAGACAAAGCCAATTAGCGTGCATTTGTGGCACGCTGATTGCCTCGAAGTTGACTTTATTGTTTCAATATTCCGGCTTTTGGCGGTTCGACCAGCACATTATCAAAAAGTTTTTATAAAGCTTCATAAAGTTTCAGCTCGAATAGGCTACAGTTGAATCTTTCCCATGGTGTTTGTTTCTTGTCTTATTTACAAAACGGACTATTAAGCAGTAGCTAAAAATGGCCATAACAGCAGGACACACCGAGCAATCTAGGTACGGTTCTCAAAATGTGTCAACGAACTCAAGTTTATTCAATTCTGGTGTATATAGTATTGAATAATTTTGATACAAGAACTTAATTTGCCTGACCAGGATGTTTTGCCACGTCTTTCGAACAGGATGTATAGAACACTATAATCCCTTTACAAACTAGGGAGGGGTACCGACCGATAGTTATTTTACGCTATAAGAATAGCTTTTAGCCTGCCAATCCGCTATATTCTGAAAAGCACTTTTTAAATAAATTTGGTTCCAAATGGTCCAAAACAAACCGAAAATAAAAGAGTCGCGAAACTGCCACTTGGCATGGCTCCGATATAATTGAACATTCACTACACAAAATCATAGTTGCAGATAGGGATGACCGATACTTGCCATTTTAATCCAATACCCGATATTGCACACCAAAAGTATCGTGAACCGAGACCAATAAGGTCACTAGTAACATCAAACAAACTAAATAGATTAAATTAAAACGTTTAAAAAAAATTTTTCTTAGGTATTAGGCCAAAATTGGCTTTAGCGCAGGGGTTCTTAAACTTTTTTTACCGCGGACCCCTAAAATTTTTTGGGGGCCTTACGTGGACCACGGTAGGGAAAAAAATTCAAAAATGACGTCATAAATTGACGTCACAATACAAATAAACTTAATAAATCTGCTGATTTCGGTCCAAAAATGTGAAAGTGAAATGGTGTCTAAATACATATAGTGCAAATCTGTTTTATTCTGTTTTCTTTGAAAAAATGGAAACTTCTTAAATATACACCAATATTTCAATTAGGCCTTCATGAACCCCCTAAAACTAGTTCACGTACCCCCAAGGGGTCCATGGACCCCAGTTTAAGAACCCCTGCTTTAGCATGAAGACGTTTAATTACTATCAGTTGTTAAACTACTATTTATTAATGAATTTACCTAAAGTTAGAAATTGTTGCATTGGGTGGAAAATAAAGGTTAAAATACCACCCTAGTATCGAACTAGTACCGATACTAACATTTGGCGGTATCGGCTACGATCCAATATTATCTGACATCCCTAGTTGGGGATTATTTTAACGTAGTTGATACAATTAACAAGTGCTAACATCATTTGCAATAGATTAGTTCTATCGACCTGGTAACTGTAAGTTTCCTCCCCTTCGGTTAAAATGAATAAGACTGTTATAGCGACATGATTTATTCGAAGTGAAAACTTATAGCGACATGATTTATTTAAAGTAAAATAGTAACCTTAACGAACAGATGCTTAATTGCATATATACTTGAAAAGTTTGCTTAGGTGTTATATTCTGTACTAAAAAGAGGAATTAAGCAAGTACCCTAAATTGGAAACAAATTCGACAAAACATGAACTTGTTTATAGTTATACCAAACATAAAGTAAAGGGGTTTAGACAAAATAATTTGAGATAAAATAATATGCGGTTTAAAAAAAATACCTCAAACACTATATTTGTGAAACAGCAGGCATACAAACACTGGCTGAACAATAATTACACATTAAACAGAACACATTACCTTATTATTTTAACAAGTTAGCAATGTTTTTAAACAGTCAAATAAAAAAGACTGGAAATAACCAAACTTGGCCAGTGTTAAAATAAACAAATTTCCATAGTTTTCTTTGGAACGAAGTGCAAGCGAAACTACAGACAGGAGAGACAATAGTCACTTAACAATATATATATATATATATATGCTATGGTAAAAATAAACAGGCAAACATGCGAAGTTGATATGAGTGGTTGTTTTGGATTTACATGTACTCAATGGTATCAGCATGAGTCTTTCCTTCCACTGCACTTGTCAGTGACAATTTGCAGCCAGCATGCGGTAGAGTTTGGTAGACCCTAATGTGCACATATTCGTTCTCACCAACTTTTACCTGTGTTAGAACAAATATTTAGCAAAACGAGTTGAAATAGGGTTGTATGGAATTAAAGTATTGTTGTTATCATATAATTTTTCAATAACTTAAGTCCCAATCAAGTCATTTGTAAAATAACAAAGTCATTTTTTTTAAATAAATACCAAGTCCAGTCCCAGCCTAAGTCATCAGTTGCCCAAGTCAAGTCGTAATTAGGGCAAGTCAACTTCAAGTCAAGTCATTGACTATAGAAATGTGTTCAGCAAATATATAAGGTTGTTTAAACAAAAAATAGCGGAAGAACAGTATTTAAATTTATAAACTGTCGGCCAAGGGTTTTTCTTGTAACAGAAAAATATATTTATTTAGTAAACCTTGTTAAAGTTTTGTAGTTTGAAAAAGGACAACAGTGGGAAACACTGTATATAAATATGCTAGTCAGCAAATCAATACAAAAAGTCCCATAATAATATACCTTAATAAAATAATTGGTGCCAGCCACAAGTTGTGACCTATATGAAATCGGTTTGAATTCAGAGAATTCAGCTGTTTTGCCCAGCTTTTTTACAACGTCTTTTTCCATCTACAAACCAATAAAACAAATATTTATAAAGTAGCCATGCTTTTGAATTGAGCTATCACACTACAAAAAAGTTTAAATCGTTTTAAATTAGCATATGTATATATATACAACAAATTCAATAGTTCAAAGCCTAAAAATATTGCTTACAGGTAAATGTGATTTATGGATTGGAAAATAAGATGTCCTGCATTTTGATGGGGAACAAAAACACATTTGTCAATGGATTAGATTAGTTTGGCGCAGGTCTAGAAACCAACCACTTTTTGTTTAATACTTGACCCACTCGAAACTCGCAGTCTAACCCAAACAATGTTGGCAATATAAACCCCTGATCAATGAAAAAGTGGTAGGATTCTAGACTAGCACCACGGCGCTCGTCTAGAATCCTACCACAACGAACATTATTTTGGTTAGGGTGCCGGTTAGCGTTTGGGTTTGGGTGAGTCCAGTAATAGTGTTAAACAATATTACTTGACCTACCCACACCCAAACACTAACCGACACCCTAACCCACATATTATGCATTGCTTAATAATCATTTCAACGTTGTGGTAGGATTCTAGACCAGCGCCGTTATTTTGGTATATATCAAGCCTAATAGCACACAAGTCTGCAAGTTACCAACGCCCTAACCCTAAATTCTATCGTGTTTAGAAAACCTTTTAAACAGCGAACCCTTTTCAATATACGTTGATAATAGGTAAATTTGTAATTTTTAGAGATATTAACGGAAAGGTTGCTGACCTCCTTGGTTATTTTTATAATGTTGTCGTCCACAGGTTTGGGACTTCCAAGACCTCCGGTAGCCATCATAGTCGTTTTTGTTGTTGTTACTTGCTTCCAAATTGAAAGAAAAACTGATCGTTTTTGCATGAAAATTGTGTGTTTGTGTTGACGAAACGCAGCCAGCCGATTAAACCGGAAATCCCCGTGAAAAACGCTTGGAAAAGCTGTTATAGTTTAATGTGAAAACTACCTATATAAAATATAACTGCGGTAAAAAAATTGAAAATTTTTGTATGTAGGCTATTTCTTGTTTTTTTAATATATTTATTTGCATTATATTTTTAACAAAACAAACATCCCCTTAAATGTTTTCATAACCGGTTGACCATGACGCAGATCATTGAAGCGTGACGGCAGCTGAAGATCTAAAAAACAAAATAAAACAAAACTGCCGTTTTGCTAATACAAACTAAAAAGTTATTATTTGTGAGATGGTGCCTAATTTTATTTAAATGTTTGACAGTTAGTTTTTGCTGATCATCATGGAAGATCGTTGCAATGACAGCTTGTTGGAAGATTTCATGGACATTGTTTACAAATGTAAAAAGTGCCTTCTGGCGTTTTCAGACAAGGTGCTATTGCTTGAACACATTACGACCACTCATACAAACAAAACAAGCGAGGTAAGAGTTAATACAGATTTTAACTTGAAGACCCCCCTAAAGTAATACATATTTGTAGTTTAAATTGCCAAGTTGGTTGAAATACACATTGTTTTATTGACTTTCACGTCTTATATTATTTTTAAAAATTGAGGTATTCATCTAATTTTTCTACTTTTGCAAACAAATTTCTTGCTATATGTTGCATATTTATTTTTTGTAGTTAATTTATTGCTCATAATCAGATGATTTTACCAATTAAAAGAGTATAATGTTTTGGGACTTAACTCGAAATTCCCACGTTTTTGGCAAGTGCTGATTAATAGATAAATACAGTTTCAGGACACATACCTACCCGACTGGCAAGTACTAATTTTAATTAATTATCAACCCCACTTTAATTTTACACGATTCCCTATTAATAACACTGCCATTTCTCGATTTGATGATAATTAATAAGTCGTTCTTTATTTAGACTTTAGCAACAACTACAACAAAGTTAGGAGTATGGCAAGAGCCAGATACAAATGTGGAGGACCGATTTGCTGAGTCAGATGAACAGAGTGCTGAGTCACAGGAACAAGACATTGGGTCACAGGAACAAAATGCTGAGTCACATAGTCAGAATCAGCTTAGCATTATAACAACCAGAAGCAAATCCTCTCATGAAAAGGTTTGTGATAATTTGCTTTTCAACATTAACTATCTATTGCAGGGGTTCTTAAACTTTTTTTACGGTGGACCCCTATCGTGTGGACCACTGTCGCAAAAAAAAATCAAAAATGATGTCACAAATTGACGTAACAGTAGAAATAGACTTCATAAATCTGCTGATTTCGGTCCAAAAATGTAGAAGTGAAATGGAGTCTAAATAGCATTCAGTGCAAAACCATTTTATTTAAAAAAATGATTACTTTTAAAAATACACTAATATTTTAAGTAGGCCTTTATGGACCCCTTAAAACTAGTTCACGTACCCCCAAGGGGTCCATGGACCCAGTTTAAGAACCCCTGATCCATTGGCACATACACGCTTTTTTTTGTTATAAATGCCATGTTTGTGATCATGATTAGACTTGGGCAACTGGATAATTCTAGTTTTCTTATTCAAAAATTGGTAGAGAATTAGGCTAATTAAAATTCTAACTTAGCTCGATTTTTTTTCGATTTTTTTAACAACTTTTAGGTTATTTTTACAGTCTTAATAGTATAGGCTATGCTAAAATCTTTAAAAATTGGCACGGGAAGCCTTGCCATTTATGATTTAACTAGAATATATTGAGATCTAAACTTAACTGATTGTGAATAATTAAATGTAATTCTAGTTCAAATTCTAGGTTTCCAATAATTTAATAATTCTAATTGTAATGTAATTTAAAATAAAATAAAATGATCTAATTGTAATGTAATTTGGAATAATTGAAATGCTCTTTTTTAATTCTAACTTATCTTTAAAAAGCTAAAGTAAATCCAATTGTTCAAGTCTAATCACCACACATTTACAAGTTTGGCATTTACTTTTATTCGCAGAGAAACATCCTGCCGGATAACACTGTGAAACCAGAAGAACAGACATTTACTGGTAAAGGTTTTACATTATATATTTTAAAGTAGGCATACCTTATTCCTAGTTTGCATATGGACAACTGTTCTTGGTGGTGCTTTTTTCAGATTCGCATACCTGATTTTAACTTGTTTTATGTTTTTAATTACTTGTTTAGCCTGTGCTCTTGTAAGACCAAAACGACAAAAACTTGAATCAGCGACCATCAAACCATGGCAATGCACAAAGTGTGATGCCAGCTTTAAGTTGAAAAAACACATGCAAAAACATTTCAATAAGGTTCACAAACAAGCGAAGAGAAAGTGTCCAAAGTGCCCAGTAAAGTAAATAAATATGTTTTTTTGTTCTTTGTCTAAGGTAAATTTATAGCATAAGAGGTATTCAAATGGGTATGACAGTTGTAAAATACTTAATTAAAATTTTTACTTTTTAAAGCTAGATAAGACTTTTGCTAACATTTTTTTCTTTTAAAAATTATTCAAATGTAAGAAAAATGTTGTTGCAAAACCTCCATTTTAATTGTTCTCAAAATGGAATTAAAAAATACTATCTTATGCTTTTTAGTGGACCGCAGATCGTAAATAAATTTCCTACTAATTCATTACCCTATTATCGAAATGTCTTAAATCGTTATGGTTGTATGTAATATTATTTGTAAAACTTTTTATCTTTGCTCAGTAATAAACAGTCTAATGTTAATACCAATTGAAGAAATTGTGTTTGACTTATTTATAAATAAACAAAATATAAAAAGGAAAATATAATAAAACCACCATTTTGTTTGTTACCAAAATTAGTTTAAAATTTACTATCTTATGCTTTTTATATTTGCCTTGTAATAAACATTCTAATGCTAATACCAGTTGTAGAAATTGTAGTGTTCTTATTCAAAAATAAACTTTACCAAAAAGTGTAGATTGCAACTACAAACTTATATGTTGCAGATGTGCTACTAAAGAAGAACTGAATACCCACATTCACAGCCACTACATGTCAACACTAAAATGTGTAATGTGCGACTACTCAAATCCGCACTGGCACAGAATTAAAAAGCATATGGAGGTGATAATTTCTAAACGCTGCGATGTTTAATGCAAGTTGCTGATGTTCCTAAAATTTAATAATAACCCTTAATGTTGCAACAATTTGATGTTACTTTTGTGCTGTAGAAGATACTAAGGTGAAAAAATTGGTTTGTTACCATTAGTAATATCTTATACTATCGGATCAGAGCCTATAGTAGGGTGGTATTGCTGCCGATCCGATGCCAAATTAATGTGGGATTTTCAGGTATGGTTTGGGACCCAAAGCAGTGATTTTTACCTTGAAATGTAAATTTATAAATAATATTAGGTTAAAATCTGGAGGTAACTAATCTAATTTTGTATATACCAAATAGCGCAATATACCAAATAGCGTAGTTTTATTTAAAGTGCAATATAGGTAAAAAATTAATAATTTCTACAGACCCACAACAATGGTGACAAGTACGCTTGCGATAAATGCGACATGACATTCGGTGGTGCTTCAACTCTAAACTATCACAAGTAAGTCAAATACTAAAATACATGAAAGATTGTATGCATATTAGAATCATCAACTGTTGCATTTGTGTTTTCTTAGCGAATATTTAAGTTAGAAAGTTTAAAATTGTATGGGAGTGTTGTAATTCATGTAGTTTTTTTATTAATATTAAATTAGCATTTACTGCCTTTTTTATTGGCAAGTTTAAAAATGATTATTAAAGTTAAGGACGCTGCACGATTTTGTAAATTCCCCTAACTTTTATGGTTTCTTTACTTTTGCAAATAAAGAGCAGACAACCCTGAAAATACTGCTTGCCAACAATCGTAAGGTATTGGTCATAAGTAGCGATCTCCGATATTTGACATTTTATTTCAATACAGATACCCGATATTTTGGACATAATGTATCGCGATCATTACTATGCGAAACTATTCAAAATAAATTAATTCGAAGTGTACAACAGCTTTTTTTTTTAGTTTATTAGGCAAACATTTTCTTGAGCTTTACGAAGTTTAATTTTAAGTTGTTAAATTAAATATTTTTTTTTAATTTTTAAGGCAGAAGTCATTGCTTGGGATCGCAAATCATGGCTGAAGGTCCTATATTAATTTGGTATCGGCCATTTACTGATACCACCCTTGTATCGGACGAATACCGTTAACGCGACTGGGCATCGGATATTGGCTTCGAACCGTTATTATCGGACATCTGTAGTAATAAGTAATAGGTAGGGCCCGCAAAAGTCAATAAAGTTAAAATTTTTTAAGGAGCTCGCCTGTCCATGAATCAAAGAATAAAGTTGTTTTCAGCACCTAAGGGACTGTTTCTAAGAAGTTTATAGGTCAAAATAAAGTTAAAATTTACAATAAAGTTAAATTTTTTAAAAAGTCAAAATTTGTCAAATTATGGTTTTTGACAAAGTTTTTTGTGTTTCTTGAGAGTAACTTTTGAAAAAATCGTCATGGAAGCATTGTTAATCAGGAACTGCGACACAAGTAGCGATATTAATCTATCAAACCAGGAAGTATGTAACAATGCCCATTTGTTCATTTTATTTATTCGTAGTTACGTATTTGAATAATTCTTGTTAAACGTGGTCTTTTCGAAGATCAAGAGTTTGGATCTTTGGAATAGCCTACTGACATTCTGTGATACAAAAATGCCTAAGCAAGCTAAATCTATCGCCAGAAAACACAAAGCATTTTTTAAATCCAAAAAACACCTTGACTTTTCGAGAAAATATTACGTTTGGGTTTGAAGGGTAACTGGCATCAATTCAAGGCAGAACTGTGACCTCTACAAACAAGCAATTTTGTTAAGTTAAAATAAAGTTAAAATTTGATAAAAATAAAGTTAAAAAATTCTTTTTTTAGGTTAAAATAAAAATGTCCCTAGTAATAGGGAATAAAATATATTTTCCAACACCAGATAGTACGCTGTCAGAAAAGGAAAAACACTTACTGAAACGTATCGTAAGTGCGTTTCAGGAGCACATCAAATCCTAACCATAAAATTGTTCAAATGACAGGCGCTTTAACCACTTGGGCGGCGTCCATCTGTGCGACGAATGTGGTTTCAGCGCCCCCTCGCAGTACTGGCTCGTCCAGCACCAGATGAAGGAACACAGGAACCAGGTCGTCTGCCCGATTTGCCTCCACAAATGCGACAACGAGGTACACCGGGCCCTTTGTTTCTCAACCTAAGGGTCGCGACCGAAAGTTGGGTGAAAGCAAATTTTTGCCTAAAGCTTGAAAAAAAAACGTTAAAGCAAATGTTTCATAGTCATTACTTAGTCATGACGTCATTTGGTATCAGATCTGATCGCGATACTTTTCTCCCGGTTATCGATATCGGATTAAAATGTAAAATATCGAAAATTCCTAAGAGCATGCCTCCACCACAACAAAAAAGCTACAAAAGCCGCAACAAGCATACTACTTAGCTGGCCGCATTTTGAAGTTGCATGACACCTTTTCAGGTCTGACGTTTCAAAGTTACGTCATTACGTGACGTCATGAAACAATGAATCTTGGAAACACTGTGTTTCTCAAATTTGCTGCTGAAATCCGCTATTAACGCGAAAAAAATTGAGTTTGTTTTGTTTAAATTGGAAAAACGTTTAATTTATAAAATGACGAATTGGATTAGATAAATAAAAGAGGTGCAAAAATATAATTTTGGGCATTTTGCTTTAACATTGTCACCGATCAAAATATGCGACAATTTTCCAAAACAATATTTAACCGAAATATAGTAGTGAGAATGTCTAAGCCCATACAGAAATAAGTAGCGTTTCTAATATTTCGAAGAACTCTTTATTCATTTTCAGCATAATTGTTCTAAATATACCGAAAGCTATTGCAGACTCTTCACCGATTCTGTCTATCAATAATGCAAGCAGGACAGGCTAGAAAAACAACTGGCCTGCAGTGAGGTTCGAACTCACGACCTCCGGTCAAGGACGGTCCCGGCCGTAATCGTTGGTCAAAAACCAGCTTCAGAAGGGCTAGATTTCAGTTGTAAACACACATATGTGTGTTCATGTTTTATTGGATAATTGTTCTAAAGCAGTAAAAATAAAGATATATGCTACATACTTCGGAATAGGAGTTGCTGTTCTTACTATACGTCTTACTACAACCTCCAACCATTATGCTCCATAGAAAATAGAGTTTGTTAAAATGTAGTTGGCTGTCTTTAAAGCGGTCGCCAACTGAACACTTGTTCTTTTTCAAGATCGACATGGCCACCCACAACCGCGAACGTCACGGCAACGGCTTCGCGTGCAAAAGTTGCGCAACGGGGGTCAAGGGTGGGGCCCAGGGGCCTGGAGGGGAAGCCCCGGCGAATTTCACCACCCAGGCCGAACTGTTACTCCACATGCAGCAATCGCATCCCAACGACAAGTGCTTTTTCTGCGACAAGTGCAACTACGTGGCTAAGTAAGTTAAAGAGACGCTGTACTATGCATACTTGGACAACTAGATAATTCTAGTTTTCTAATTCATTGATTTAGAGCAGTGGTTCTCAACCTTTTTTTCTTTCGTGGCCCATTTACGTTGCAAAAAAATTCTGTGGCCCAATAGTTTTATAACATGAAAAAACAAAATAGGTTTGGAACAAAGGACAGCAGAACATATTTTAAAACAGATTATTTATTCAACCGTGTATTAGTGAGATACTTGCGGCTGAACAATAAATTTACATTCCTTTTTAATTCCTCCCCAAGCCATTATTCCTGTAAAATTAAATATAGTGACACAAATGAAACTAAATCTAGCTTTTTTAAATTGTTCTGTGGCCCACCTTAAATGTTGTTATGGCCCACTGGTTGAGAACCGCTGAATTATCGGCTAATTCTAATTCTAATCTAACTTGTGAATTGCTTGTGTGCTCTAATTCTAATAAAATTTAAAATGCTAAAATAAATCTACTTGTCCAAGTCTGGGCACGACTCGATGACCGAACGGTCCTTTAGCTGTCCTTGTGTTATTCTTTATGTTATTCAATTTTCAACGTTTTTGCAAAGATGCACAAAAATAAATTGAATCTGAAATCTGTACAAGTAGAACTAAATGGCGTTCAAAACCCGATGCAAATAATTTGCATCCAGACAGACTTCGACAAATAGATTTATTTTGTGTTTTTACAATTAGATTAGATTTAAATTCGGACATTTCAGTTAAAAAAACAACCCGAAGTTAAACTAGAAATTGAACTGGAATTCTATTTAATTGTTCAAGATTGATTCCCTACGACGGCCCTCAGTCAAAATGTGAGAATTTATACAGCAAATTTGGTTTAAAACCCCAAAATTTTCGCTCGCTTTGTTTTTCGGCGTAATACACATTGTAAAACATCGCCGTAAATGTTTATTAATTTTTTATAAAACTATCCGGCAAAAATCGTTTCCTTTCAGACAGCGCCAGCACCTCACCAAGCACATGTACATGCATACGGGCGAGAGACCTTACAAGTGCAACCACGAAGGATGTGATTTCGAAACGCGAGATCACAGAAACCTCAAACAGGTAAAACGCATTACGATTGCTTGAAAAAGCTAGTTCGGGAAAACATTAAGGGTGAAAAAGGGTCTGTTAAGCATGGAGTCGGACTGTTTGACTTTGCTGTTTCAGTTCCGGTTCGGGTTCAAGGATTTTTTCGGAATCAGGTTTCAGTTCGAATCAATTTAAAAGTTCCGGTTCAGGTCAGGTTTGACTAAATTTATTTTCAAAACCGGTTTATAAAGTTCCGGTTCGGATACCATATGAGGTGCATTAAAACCTAAAAATGTGGGTCAATAAATGTGGATAATAGTAAAATTGTAACTGGTATTTCATCTAAGTTTTGTAACCTACTAAAAAACAAAACGATTGTGTGGCAACCCTGTTTTACACCCACAGCACAAGGTGGTTAAGCATCGAAAGCCGGGTGAGCTGGTTTGTCGTCAATGCAGATTCGTCACTACAAGCCAAAACGAGTGGGACATCCACAGAGCTATGCACCACATGAAGGTTTGTGCGTTTGTTTTACGTCGGAGTCACCTCTGTGTAGTTTCTAGCAACACTCTGCCACTAATAGTCTTTTATATTAAAAGTAACCATCTTGCGCTTGCTTGTAAGGTACCTTTCATGTCAATACTTTTCTAGTAAATCTAGATTTTTTTCAAAAAAAACATATACCTGTTACACAGATCGTTACTTATTTCCTTTAGCTAAATATTTCTTTAATTTTCGCTTTGTTGCAGGATTTTACACTTTTAACCTTTATATTTGACATTTTTCTATTATCTATACTCTTTTCACAGGTTTCTCCCTATTTTTTCGTAATATTGGTGTTTTGCTATAATATTTTTTCTATAGAATATATTTTTTGACATGTCACGAGACCTATATATGTCAAACCTTTTATCCGTTATTCTTTACCTGTGATTAATTTGACTCTCTAAGGGAGTAATCTAAAACTTTCATTCGATTCATTCGAATTAAGAAACTGATGATGCCTTGTAGGCGAAACTTATATTTCTGTTTAAATTTAAGAAATGATTTTATGTTTTACCTGGTTTTATAAACAGTCTTAAGATCATCCGTTACGAAAACAAGCATCTTTCTTTTACATTTTATTGTCTGTAACACAATAAAAATGTTTTTTTATTTTTCTGAGATTCCTTATTACCTAAAGTGTTTAAGCTCTAAGGGAGAAATGGATTAGATGCTATCATAAGTCCAAAAGTCCAACTTTTAAGTTCTAGTCAAACATAGTATAAATATCAAAGCCCATACAGAAGTCAACATGATGTCGAAAATCAATAAAGAAGTGTTCGAAACGCTTAAAATGCCACCCAAATCCAACTCTATATTTTGTTTATCGTCTTTACAAAACAGCACACTGTGTATTCACCCACAGATCTCCTCATTCTTAATATTGTTTTTACACAGATCTACTCATGCAAGGAATGCGACTTTACGTCGCCAAACAGCGCCTCCGTGCGGCGGCACCGGTTGGCCAAGCACGTGACTGGCGACCAGATGCGCTACCCCTGTCCCCACTGCGCCTACAAAAGCAACCTCAAGGAAAGCTTGCTCAAACACCTTCTAACACACGTGATCAGGGATAGCAACTTCAAGTGTGCGGTGAGTGCGGCCACAGACTAACTTAATTTGAATAGGGTGTTGGAAAAGTGTAGCAACAATCATTTTGAAATGACTTTAGTCCCAGTCATGTCGTTTTTAAAACAACTCAAGTCATTGTAAAATTACTCAAGTCCAAGTGAAGTCATTTGAAGAACAAATCAAGTCCAGGTCAAGTCGTTTGTAAAATAACCAAGGCCCAGTCAAAGTCATTTTGAAATGACTGAAGTCCCTATCAAGTCGTTTGTAAAGTTACTTAAGTCCAAGTTAGGTCGTTTGTAAATTAACCTCAAGTCCAAGTCAAGTCGTTTTGAATAAATAACAAGTCAAGTCAATTCCAAGTCAAGTCTTTTTATACAAAACTAAACGTTATCTTTCAAAGTTGGTAAACTCGTCCGATTAATGAGCATTAAGGCCCGTTTACACTACAGCTGCACTGAGCTGCGCTGGGCGTAATTTGCATTTAAATTCTATTGTGGCGAGCGTTTCACGCTTTGCTAAACTCAAGCCCCGTGCAGCTATAGAAAAACGTTACGTTTGGAGCGATTTTTACGCCCACCGCAGCTGAGTGCAGCTGTAGTGAAAAAATTCCACGCCCAGCGCAGCACAGTGCAGCTGTAGTATAAATTGGCCTTTAACCTAACTAAAAAACAACAAAAACGGAGAGTTTAGGAAGAAAATTGTTTTGCGTGCAAAAATAAATAAATAGCCCTTTTTTATAAAAGTCATTTGTTCAGAGACTTTAGTCACGTCAAGGCATTTAAAAACAGTGACATAAGTCAACTAAATGACCTAACTCATTACAACAATGTTGCATGGCCCCTCGTATTTATCCCGAAATTGTGTTTTGGTGTTTTAAATATACTATTACTTCACCGGGACTCCTTCGAGATTAACCGAATCAGTCAACAAAAAGTGCGATTTTTTGTTCAAGCAAGGCAAGGCTAGAAAAACTAGTCCGCTGTAAAGTTTGAAGCCACAACCTCGGCCATTATGGTTTCTCAACTTGCTCCTCTCTGATCCTTTGTAGCTTAGAAAATAGAGTTTCGGCCATATTATGGTATGGCCGAATTCGAACCTCACCGCAGGCTGGTTTTTCTAGCCGAGCTTGCTTGAATCGATCGACTGACTTGGTTAGTCTGTCGAAGTCTCCCTGTGTTCTATGGTAGGCTGTTATCGTATATCAAAAATCGACCTTAGATGGGCAACATCACAGTCGGTGTACAATACATGCATGTGTTTGTATCATTCATTTCATCAACATAAACATGGTAGATTAGAAAAACGCAAAAGCCAGCCTATTTATTTTATGTAGGGATGTTTGAGACTTGATAAACGGAACGGCCACCCGAGCCGATACAAATGATCAAATCAGCTGTTTCCAAAATATTAGCCTAAAAAGTTTTTTGTGTCTGTGTTAGATCGAAAAGCTTGATTGAAATGCCCATATTGATTTAGTATCAGATCGGTGCCTATAGTTATAGTATGATACTTACACTTGGGATCAATCCAATATTAACGGACAGCCTTAATGATAAAGGTAAACACATATTGGCTAGATTCGACTATGGTTATCAAACTAGGGTCGGTGAGGAAGTTTTATACTAATATCTAGTTTTATTGAATTGTTAAGGTATTTTATCTGAATAACAACCTTCCCATTGACTCTTAATTATAATGACTGAAAAAGCTTGTATGTACAACCATAGTTTTCCTCATTTGCTCGTTTTAAAAAGTTATGTATTCCACCTTAAATTTTTAGGAAGCAAAATAATTTCGTCAGGTAGAAAAGTTTGAGAAACATTGTACTGGAGTAGCGATTTTTAAAGTGGAATCCTCCAAACAATTGGGGTATTTTAATCATTTTCTGCGAATAAAAAGCCTAATTTCAAACCCAACCTAAAATAGATGTTGGAATCAAGTGACCTCAGTAAATCCATTTCAATAAACCTATATATGAGTACTTTTTGGTTTTAATTATTGGACATATTAAAATGATTGTAAGAAGTCTGCAAGTGCAACATATTTTTTAATTTTACTGATCCATAAATAATTAGTTGTTATGTTATAAATAAATAGTTAAAATAATCTGATCGCTAACCTTGCAGATGTGGCAGTATTTGATATAAACCCCGAACTTGAACAAACCAAGTACAGTTGTACAAATCCAATTAAAAAATTCAATTGGTCTCGAGGCATGAATTAGTGAAAGACATAATAAAAAGTTGTTTAAAACACGTTTTAGCATAATGTTTGGCAGGCTAACATTTGAAATGTAGGATGTCCTCTGAACATTTTACCTAATTGCTGTACCACGGTACTTTAAAATTACTAAACGCAGGTCGCGTCATTTTTCTATGTAGGATTTTTGCACCATAAAGAGTAGACTTCGACCGATGTCACTTTTTTGGACCGATACCCGATTTTTTACAATTTTGTCACCGATACCGATTTTTATATACCTGGAAAATGTTCAAAATATTGAATTAATTGAAAATAAAATCCAAATACCACTTTATTTTATGTACCTTTACTAATTATTAAACTATTATTTTGCATATTAACTTGGCGTGATGCTAAAAGTCAAATTATTTTTAATCAAAAAACAGGTAAGTTGTTTAATGTACAGGAAAAATTATATCATATTTTTGTACTAAAATATCGGCCTACATTTCGATACTGATATATCGGTAGAAGCCAAATATCGGCCGATATTATCGATCTATCTCCAATTAGGAGTATACATTTCTCTTACAAAACTGGCCGGACTTTTGCCAATAAATAATACTAGCCATGTACGTTTCATTGGCGGTACAAATTTAAGTTGACCAAAATTATTCTTATAAAAAATACAAGTCAATGTTACACAAATTTATATGGTTTGCTGTTGTGTTACTCTGTTCTTTGGCACATTCACAAAAAATGGAGCATACGTCTTTATTTATCAATAAGCACAACAAATGGCAACGAATAATAAAAAGTGAATAAAGTAACCTACAGATGAATGTTTTATAACCTTCAGGTTTGCTTATTTCTCAAATTAATTCTGACGAGTAGTTTCGAAATAAATGACAAGTGACAAATGTGTTTTGTACAATTGCTCGCCTTCATATGAAAATTCCATAAGTTATGAAAATTAACACAAACATGCAAACATCTCAGATCTCTATGCAATGTGCTACAACCTCATGACAAATAAGTTGTAATGCAAAAAATTGGGTTGAGAAGTTTAAAAAATAATATTTGGCCTTATAGAAAGGATTTGTTTACAAACATATTGCAGTCAGAAATGTATTTATATGTTACAAGCGTTTTTGCTAATTAACCAACTACAATACCATTCACAATACATTTAACATGATACTTTAATAAAAAACAAAATTTGCAACTTGTTTACATTTACATGAAAAACAAGACAAAACAAAATCTTGGGAATACATTATAAAATTTATAAAAAAAATGGTCACTTTTTAAGTGAGGACAAGGTTGCCAACAGGGGAATATACAGAACAGGGTAATATACAGAAATACAACAAAGTCGTAACAAAGGTTGACACTTAACACTTTTATATTGTAACAGTTTGCTAAAAAGAAAAATTATGCAGCACCAGAAAATTTTTTTTGTGACTCCCGCCACTCACTGTAAAGCAATGGTTTTTAACCACAGGGGCATGAAGCTATTTTTAGGAGAGCTTTAATGGCAATATTTGGTATAATTTTTCCTATGTTGATAAGTTTACCTTCATGATATCCTATGCTTCAATGCAGTCTCATGGTGTGCATAGAGGTACCAGGCCATGTCACCTCAAAGAGTTCATTTTTATCAGTCTTACAGAGGCAAATTTGAATTTTTTTTTTCAATATCTAAAATAATGGTAAAGGCACAGCGCAATTCCAAAGTGGGATGTGGCTAAAAGCATATGAAGAACAACTCCTATGAAGAATATGCCTTGGTGAAAAGACATCGACACCCCATAGCAATGTGCTACAATTTTGTGCTTTTTGTCTCATAATTAAATCTATAAAAGATGTGTCAGTTTTTTTTAATTGAGTTGGACTGCTCATAAGCTTACAGCACTGAATCGTTCTTAATGGCATTTCAAGTTTTTTTTTTACAGTGGCTTACCGCTTTACATAGGGGGCAGAGTTTTAATATGACAAAGCACGCTGGAATCAAATTTTATATGAATTTTTAATGAACTTTTGTTTTGCACCAACTTCTTTAGTTTTCTGGCTCATTTCTTTCGGCCGACATCGCCAAATCACCAGCATTCTGCCATATTGTCTTCCACTCTGACTTTCAAAGGTTTTACGACTTGTGTCAAGTTGAATGATTTGTCAGTGTCTGGATTAAGAAGCTTTATATGCCCTTGGAGTTCTCTCAAAGTTGCTAAATTTTCTACTGGGCAAGAGGCACAACTAGTAAAATTGCTTGTCGGAGTGCATCATATCTTGGTGCCGGTTTCTGTTGCCAACTCTTATAAATCGCCTGTTGCAGTATTGACACTTGTACGGTTTGGTGCTGTTGTGCGTTGCTGCATGAAGTTTAAGTTCATCTTCAGTGACGCACAGCATTTGGCAAACTCCACATACTTTGGAAAAATGTAACCTTGAATTGTGATCTAAAAGGGCTTGCCGCGATTCAAATGTAGCATTGCAAATTAAACAGTGAGATGGCTGTTCGACAATTCCCAGTGTCTTATCAACATGTGTTCTGTGGTGCCTTTTAAGGTTTGACAGATTCGAGTAAACTTTTTCACAAATATTGCATCGTGCCTCGTCGGGAACCATCACCCTCTTTTTTTTGCTTGGAATCTCCGGGACCGGAACCTCTGTTTGTTCCTGGAGACCTTTTTCCGGAAGGTTTACCAGATTTTTCTTGTCAATGCTTTGCTCTGTTTGTAACTGGGGACTATTTTCCGGAAGGTTTACCAGATTTTTCTTGTCAATGCTCTGCTCTGTTTTCAACAGGGGACCTTTTGCCGGAAGGTTTACCAAATTTTTCTTGTCGATGCTGTGCACAGTGGTCATGTGCCGTTGGCAGTTACACTTGGTCGAAAAGCTTCTGGGGCAAAACTGACAGTGGAATGGCTTTTCGCCCGTGTGTGTTCTCACATGTTTATCCAGTTCGTGTCTGTGCCTGCACTTTTTGCCGCAATAATCGCAGACAGGCTGCTTCGCATGGACAGACTTGAGGTGGTTGGCTAGTTTCATGTGGCTGGTGAATTTCCTTTTGCAGAGATGGCACAAAAAAGGCAGCATACAATTGTCGTTGTTTTTTTTCTTGGCCCTCGCATGCAACGCTAAATGTTTATTAAGTGCTTTCATTGTAGAAAAGCTCTCATTGCAAACCTCACATGTTTTGCTGTTCTGTTTAAGCCATTCCTCATGTGTCAACCCTTCCACATCAGAGATGCTGGAATCGTCCGAATTTTCATCATTTTTGTTGCCCGTTGACTGGTCCATATCCTGTTTGGCTTTGTTACATAAATGCAACACTCCTAAACATTTAATTTTTCAGTTTAAAATTCCTACTGAAGTTTTAAAGACTGTTCTGGTTTAACTTGTTGGCTTCGATGAGCGATTGAGTTTGATGTTAGTATGGAATCTGCTTAGCTACGCCAATCTGTTTCCTACAAACAATGATTTATAACAAAACAATGGTAAATACTGGGCCAGAAATTAAGCAGCTTTTTACTTTATTTTCATAGTTTTTGTTTGGAGCATGGTTGAATTGTGGTACTAAAAATAATGCTATTTGTGGCAAATTACGCTGATATCTCGGGTGTGCAGCACCAAATTTTGAGCTTCAATTATGTTTTTTTGCGCACCTTGCAATGCTCTTGTTTCGGCGCTCGTCTAAAATCCTACAACAACGAACATTATTTGGGTTTGCGTTTTGGTAGGTCAAGCAATATTATTAAATAATAATACTTGACCCACCCTCACCTAAATACTAACCGACACCCTGACTAACCCAAATATTATGCCCTCCCTGAATTAATTATTAAAGCAAAAAAACAATATTTGGGATAAGGTGTTGTATTTTTTATTTGCACCTTGAAACTTTATCCAAATCAGGTTTAGATAAAATGTTCACGTTGCAAAATACATACGTTACGGAAAGCTAAACAAACATTTTGCAGAAACTAAAATAAAAACATCAACTGGTAAAAAAATAACTGGATACCACACAAAAAAAAATATTTTGGTATTAGCTATTTGTTAAAATGTGGTGCGTTGGTTGGCGTTAAACATATAAAAATGGCAAACGGCATATTGCAAGTGTAAAAAACATAATTTCTGATCTTAGGTTTTTTATTGTTTGTCGAATTTGCGTAAATTACACAAAAACAATTGTTATGGTATTCGGTAATGTAAATTTTTGCAATTATGCACAAATTCTGCAAAATGCGATTACAGAAAAAAGAAAACAATAACAAAGTTTAAAATTTTGTTGTAAGACAACTAAAAAAAGAAAAAAATGACATCATTTGTGATTTTAAATGCAGTTTTGTGACGAAACCATGGTCGAACGCGACGAAATGAAGCGCCACCTTGCGGAAACGCATCCGCACAAAACTGTCCACATGTGTCCCCATTGCACCTACATAACTCCGAAGCTACAGTTTCACCGCCAGCACATCGCCAAACACACGTGAGTGATTTAACTTTTAATTGTGAATTGCCTATTCTTGAATTATAATACTTTTTGAATTCCAACTTGATGATGTCTTCCGCCGATACATTTTATTTCATTGTTGAAAAATGTTTTTGTAATTAACTGATTTAAAAAATAAATACAAAAAGTTGAGCATATAAATGACCTGATAAATAATTCAGGATTACAACTAGAAACGTTAATTTGGTTATATATATATATTTATTTTAAGTAATGTTGGTTTTTAAACTACTAACGATGAAAGTGTTAAGAAATGTTAAATATTTTACTAGATGCAAAGTTAAAGTTTTTTGCACTTTGTCGCGGACCAGATATGAATTTCGTGTGGAACTTCATTAACTCTGTAATTTTTAAATAAGTTTCTTCAAAGTTTAGTTGGAAATTGCATTTGGAAACATTTTAACTGTACTTTATCCTCATTAGGGAAATAATTATGCCGCGGGCCGTAGCTTGGTCCCCCCTGGTTGAGATTCGTCATAGACTAAACTGTAAATGCCCTTTTTTTCTTTAGCCCCGGCCAAGGCAAGCCATTTACCTGCAGCCACTGCCCTTACGCCGGTCGTACCCTGGTACTACTCAACAGCCACATCGCCAACAAGCATTCCGATCCAAGGCAGGACTTTGAAGCCGGGAAAACAACTGTCGTAGGTGAGATCGATATGCTTGCTGCAGGGTTTGGGTACTTTCGCGGTCTCTCTGACTTGCTAACACCTATCAGGATTGTCTAAAAATCTATATACATTTATCAGAAGTTTTAGAAAGACTGTCCGATATGATAACAACTATTTCAGTATTCAAATTTACCGAGTTAAAAGGGATTTAATAAGGTAGCAAATATGAAAAGCATGTATAGGTCATTAAAATCACAATATGAAGCTCTAAATTGCTTTATGATAACAATTCATTCAATTTGCATGTTCCCGTAACATTTTTGCAGGGAAATATCTTCAACGATGTAAAAACGCTTCGTTTAATCTACTAGGATACCACAATGGTTGGGCATATTTACGTAAATAAAAACGTTAGCAAATGTTGGCCTAATAAGCAGGAAACTATGACAAATTGACCGTACAGTTTTAGTAACTTTGCTTTCTTGGACAAGTAATGACGTCATTGGTATGGGGTCGAAATGCGATAACCTTCACTTCAAATATCGGGTATCAGAATAAAAAGCATTGGGCATCCGAAAGTATTTGCATACTTGCAACGGTTTAAAGCACTGCTGCGGAGTCGGAGTCAGGACTCGAGGAGTCGGTTTGTTTTTGCTGGAGTCGGACTCGGGCAGCGTAAAACTACCCGAGTCCCGAGTCCGACATGCGCATGCGCAGTACCGAATTTTAAAACTAATATGGCCGCCAAATGGAAATTGTAAAGGTGGAATATTATATGGCGGAATTTTTTCCAACCATGTATTGCGAGTGAATGAATTATACGACACCCCTATAAGTGGATTGCTGAATATACACGTTTTTTGGTTACGTAAATTGGTGAAATACAGGCTGAAGTGTCCGGGCTGGACTCGGGACCTTACAAAATTGAACATTTGACCGGAGTCGGACTCGGGACTCGGGAGTCGGACTCGGGTTATTTTTAACCGACTCCGCAGCCCTGGTTTAAAGCAGTGGTTCTCAACTGGGTTGCCGCGGCGGTACTATTTCTAATGCTTAAGGGTGCCAAGGCCGAGGCATATTTAAGAATCTGATATTTGCTAACTCTTAACTTTTTGTGTAAGATAAGAGTGGTATAAATCCAATTATAACCTCGTGGGTTGTGTAGAATTGATGTGTATTGTTCCATTTTTTTTTGTTATTTTAGTGAATTACCTAAGGAAAAGGAAAATTCTTGTACGGGTGCCGCAATCTATTTAGGGATTATAAGAGAGGGATTATTTGTGGTGAGGCAAATGAAAGTTTTAAACAGATCTAAAACTTTATATATTGCTATAAGTGCTGTTCCCGTTTTCAATTTCGCGTAACTTGTAACGCTTTTGTTTTTTGTGCAGTGTCAGAAGCGTGGGGCGAAAGTATTCACCAAACGCCATTCACAGCTCTAGTGGCCGCCTCCAACATGCTTAAAGAAGCACAAGAACAGCAACCCCAGTTCGCCAGTCAGGTATCATGCATTTGCCTATTCACTCTTACGTTGCCCAATCCTACTTCAGGAAACTAGAATGTAAACTAACGTTTGAATTAGAATTATTTTCAAATCACAGTTGCGTTTCTCACGAAATATTTCACCTTTATGGCTGAATAATAAGGCTTGCTTTAGAGAAAAACGAAAATTAAATTAGAGTTAGAATAAGGGCATACAGACAATTCAATTTAGATTATAAATTTAATTTGCGGCTTAATGTTCTAACTCTTTGAACTAGGATACTAGATTGTCCAATCTTTGTTGATAGCCGTATTTGTCTAATTCTAAATCTGGAAATCAGGTAGCACTCTTTCACGACAAGTTGTATTAAAGTCTTGACGAGTTTTTCGCGCAACCGTGTTCATAAGGTCAAAGTAGAAATGCTGCATTTCTGCCTTTTTGTCGTTAAAGGGTGCCACCTGATTTTGAGATGTGAATTGTTCAAGTCTGCTTTTTAACCTGTTAATTTTTCTTCTATAACGCAACTTTACGAGTCCAATATATAAACTGTTGCTACCTGGCCTAGTAATATCAAGTCGCCTTCGTCAAGGTGAGTAAAATCCTTTGTGTGTTTTTCCATTTATTGTACGAGCGTTTAAGGTTATTCACCCTGGCGAAGGCGACTTGCATAGGTTGCCGAAACGTTGGTAAAGAATTACAATAACCAAAGGATCTGTTTTTTATTTGTTTATTTTACGAATGCAACTAAATCTTTCGCAGCGTCCCGAGGAAATAGTTACCGATCCAGCTTTGGTTGCCAACATTCCCCATTCTCTGAATTCCTCTCTATCCGATCCACCAGTCGTCATTGAGCTGCTATCACACTCCCGCCAACAAGCATCGTGACACCTGGTGACCTCGCTTCAACGGCCCGGAGTAACCCCTGCGACCCGGAGTAACCCCTGTGACTCTGGGTGTCATCCCTTTGGCGGTCTTAGCTGTGTTGGCATTTGTAGCAGACTTTTTGTTGTTTCTTCAATAATACACAACAACGTGCAGTCTGAATTCTGTGTATGTTGAAAGACTAGAAATGTTACTGTTCGAGCTATATGAAAATAAAGCTTTAAAAAAAACATAAACGCTAACAAAGTTCCACTTTTAAACAAAAAACTCTATAATCAATATTAAAAACTCAGGTTTGATAAACAGGTTTTTGACGACCACACTGATCTGTCGAAACTTTAGAACTGAAACTCAGCGAAAAAACACCCAAAATTTATCCAACCCAGGCACTTAAGGCAAGACATTTTGGGAAAGAAGTCGAATTTAACATATAAACCTAAGTTGAAACATTAATTGATTTAAATAATTACCGCCACAACAGTATAAAAAAATAGCTTATGCATACTTACATACTTTGATACGGGCGTTTAACTAAGACAGGGGAGGGGCTCTTTAACTTTTTTAACGCGAAACCATAATATTTTTGGTTTGCGCAGACCAAGGGCAGCATAAAATTTTCAGAAATGACGTCATAAATTGAGAACATAAAACTACGAAACCTGGTGTCTTTCATTTGACAAATGTAAATCTAAAGAGTCTTTAAATCCATTCAAGGAGAAATGGTTAGAGCGATTTTTTCTTTTTAATAATGCACTACGATTTTAATAAGGCATTCATGGAAACTCTAAAACTAGTCCACCAACCTCGGGTTGTCCACGAACCCCAGTTTAAGAAACCCCTGAACTAAGAAAACTATTATAGTCGAGCGTTATTCTCTTGAAGCAAGTCGCGTTCGCAATGTACCGTTTTTTACGGCCTGTAGACTTCAGATTTACGTGAGCAAATATTATGCCCGGAGAAAAACGGCCTCGAAAGCGGCCGGCTCTGTTTTGGCGCCTGGCCGTTTTCCCACGGCTTTTAAAACGGTCGTTAAAACGGACAATGGGAATAAAGAGCTTGGCCATATGGTGCTGCCGCCCCGAATACTTAGAACAAACATAATGAGTTTGAAGTAACCTGAAAGGTTTTTGTAAACCAAATTGGATCATATTATAAAGATTTTAACTCGTGGTGTAATTGGGATGTGATTAATTATGGACTAATTTAAGTATAATGTTTAAAATTGAATGTAATGTGTAGGCCTATAGGTCTCGTTCTTAAATATGTAAAGGTCTCTTTCTTAAATATGTATTGTTATTCTTATACTGGGATAAATTTCAAACATTTTAGCATCCTTTGGGTAAACTATACAGAAATCTAAAATGTAATGGATTTTAAACCTAAAACGGTCGAGTAAAAAGAAGTATTCGATACGTGCTTGCATCATCATCAGATCCATAAACTGAAGATGATACAAGTGCGTATCAAAACGTCTTTATCAAGATGATTTTGATTTAGTCTATACCTTTTTGGCTTGACGATTCATTATCAATAGCACTGTTATCTCAGAAAAAACATAATGTAATTTATATGGCTTTGTTCATAACCAGGCCGATAAAACGGCCAACATATAGCCTACACGTAAAAACAGGTCTAGAAGCCATTTCACAGTTTCTGAGATACTGACTTCAAAGTTGTCCAAACAGGTGTTTTACAATCCAGACATTGCCCCAAACCGATTACATTTGAATTATTTAGGAGACGCGCTCGTTGTTGTGAAGTTGACATTTGGGCGGCTTTTCCGCAAGTTTGAAACAAGCTTTGTCTTTTGGGGATTCAGTTTATACTCGATCTGGCAAAATAACAAAAGTTTAACGGCCGACGAAACTCCGATATTTTATGGCTATGCACAAGGGTTACCATACTTTAACACACAAATTCCCGTGAACATCGGCAACAGAAGTACATTTTGCTTTTCAAACCAACCCCCCTTTTAAATTTTTAACCTAAACTGGATCGACAAGAGTAAAAAAAGTGTATAACACTGAAAAAATTCTACAGTCCATAGTTGTCCGAAAATCCAGATGTAAGTACCATCTTCAGGCTGAACTCAAATCCAATAAATCCATGCAGTCATAAACTGAGGTGGTTTATTTAAACAGGAATCTGATGATGCCATTTTATGACAGAATATAGTTTTAATTAAATCCTCCCATAAAATGACTAACATTTGCAGAGGGCTTTCCATCATATATTTGTCCTTTTACGATCTTCTACGCAAAAATACGGTTTCTAGTGATTTTCTGACGTTGGTGGAACGACTATTTTAAAGCGGAAGAGGCAACAATGCTTTATTTTGACAACAAACAGAATAAACGTTGAACGTTTTTGCATTTCATATAAGTGCTAGGGTTTCTTATTTGGCGGATTGAATTCATAGATTTCTTTTGATATTTTTCATTATTGTAAGACGATTTAATGTTGTTATTAAGCTAAATCACATACTGCTGGTGGCTTACTAAACAAATTTTGCCCTCAATCAAAAGTTACTTTAAAACCATGCTATTTTCCAACGGCTTGTCGCACCTTAATTATAACGCGGCAGCCGAAATATTTAATCCCCCATGGCCCATAGGTTCAATTCAAAGCGAGATTCATTTTAAGTCTTCAAAACTGGTCATGGTAAAAATAGCGATAAATCTTGACTTCCGAGGAACGAAAGACCTTGGAGTCCCTAAACTAGCAGACCGAGCTGTCGGCGTCATTTTATTTCACATTTTACCCCCGACATGCATTAGAACACTCCCTGAGATATATATCCACGGGTGAATCCAGGGGGAGATGGCTCAATAAAATCCACAGGGGGCAAACTTTTACTATGTAAACACAAAAAATAACAAATATACATTTTTTTATCATTTTATTTAAGTTTCTGTCTGTTTTGGGCCTTGTATACCTGTGCTCCGCTTTAACTCATAAAATCAATAAAGTGCTATTATTGTTATATTAAACTTTAAATTACAATATTTCGAGCAATAATCCAATCTCATTTATGTGCTTAATGCGTCACACACTATTTTATACCGAAAGTTTTGCCTTTTTAGTTATATTTTCGGGCGTTTTGAGCAACACTCGGGCCTGTTTACCTATAGGGGGGCCATCAAAGGCCACCGCGTTGCGAAAATTCCAAATTGACCCGTGAAGGTCACTTTATTTAACGCCACAGCTTTTAGCAAACGCATAAGAAGACTCATTGCGATAACTAACCACCTAGAAAACATTTTCTGAAATATTTTTGCGTCTTTAGAATACCGATATGAGGTCTGTTGACTTTCCGGGCTTTTCAATGAACTCGACGATATTTAACTCGCAAACCGAAACGCTGAAGGTCACTACATTTTAACTTTCACTATTGAAACGCATCAGAAGGTCCATTAAGGTATGGCAGCCTATAGTAAAGTGAGTGGCAGCAATAGTTTTGCGCTTTTCGTTTTCCTCGGGTGTTTATTTACCTTTAGGGGGCCCCGCACAAGGCATCAGCGGTGCGACCCGTGAAGGCCACTTTATTTACCGTCAATGTATTTGAGAAACGCATCAGAAGACTCATCAAGATATGACATCCTAGTAAAGCGATTTGCAGCGTTAATTTTGCTCATTTCGTATTGTTCTGGCCCCCGTTTTACTTTAGGGTCCATCGAAAGTCTCAGCGGTGCTAAAATTGCAAACCGACGCGTGAAGGTCACTTAGTTAAACGCCACAGCAGTTCAGCGAAAGCATCACAAGGCTTGTAGCGATTTTTTTCCCATTTTTGTATTCTCCAATGGTATGTTTGCCTTACGGGACTCATCAGCGGTGCGAAAATGACAAACCTAGACGTAAGGTCATTTTGTTTAAGGTCACAGCATTTTAGCAAAAGCATCATAAGACACATCAAGATGTAACCTCCTAGTAAAGTGAATTAAAGCAATATTTTTTGCACTTTGCGTGTTTATCAGGGGGTCTGTTCACCTTTTGGAAAAAATATGCAAACCAAACCGTGAAAGTCATCACTTAGTTTAACGCCAAAGGATTGCCTCAAAACGCAAGCTCTAATGACAATTTGGCCGGCGACGAAAGGCCGCTTTCAAGGCAAACGTCTGACACCTGACATCAAACAAACCAACCAGCAGCAACATCATAGCGGTATAAACCAAGTTTAAACTGAGGTGGCGGCGGCACGTCCCATTAACTGACGTTTTGCTTTGTTGTGGCAGGCTCGTCCTGCCCCGCTGCCAATGACGCGAGGGTTTTAATGCCCCCCTGGCGTGTGGCCCGGTTGCCAGGGCCCCGCTTTCTAACTGCTCAGCGCAGCGACGCTTTGGAGCAAATTCGATTAATTCGTGTTGCCGCCTGTGAAGATGGATTTTCTAGGGACGCGCGCTGAGCGGACGCGTCATGAACGTGCCTGGTTTTGCGATGGCTGGTTTGACTGTTTTTGTTTGTGCTCTTTAACCGGATATTCTTGCATATCCAAGTGTATACTAGATCAAAGCTAGGCTAATCAACTGACGAAGGTATACGAAGGTTATACAGATTAGGTCAGTATTAGTACATGTCACAACTATGGCATGGCGTCACGTTATGACGTTAACCTAGAACAGTGCTGTTCAAGCGAGTATACCTGAATACCCAAGTGTATACCCTTACAAAAGGTATACGGGGAGCATTAGTACTTGTCACGACGGTGACATGGCGTCACGCTATGTCGTAAATTTGTTACGTCGTCTCTATTTTGTTCATGCCGTTGTGCATTTCTATTTGTGGGGTACCGGTATGCGAAGAAAAAAGTTGGTTGCGCTATACACTGTACAAAGATGTTGATTAGGTCTGGTTTAGAAGGTTTGCCACACCTGCCAGAAAAGTATTGCCGCTACAGTTGTATGATGTTATGCAGTTTATTGACGTGCTTTCTAAAGATTAGGGATGAGTATAAGACTTTAGGGCTAATGATTTTGTTCCAGTCCAATTCTTCCGCGCTACATTTAAGTGCAAACGTTTAGCTATTCATTGCATCGTTCAGTTGGCAAAGCAGTTAGACCAACCGTACATCCCAGTGGGCACTTTAGATGTTGGACTGTCAAAGATAACGGTAGGCCTACCCAGTTTTTCACCTGTACTTGCAGACTGCTTATGAAGAGCAAGAACACGGGCTTTAGACATTGGATTGGTCTGTTGTTTACAGTACCAATTTTCACACGTTATTCGAAATTAGGATATGCATATCTAAAGCATATAAGGAACGAACCGAAATCTAAATCACACTTATTAGTAAACGCCTTGATTTAGCTGGGTTGTTACTGGGGCGCAGTCCACAAGATTTAGTCGCTTTGGTAGATATTGTAATATTGGAGCTACCCGTTGTTAAATCGAGCTTACACTTTAATTCCGCTCTAGTGTAAACATAGTATATGACCTACATTCAATTGTAACCAGGTGATATAAAGCCTCATATAAAGTTTCAGCTAGGGTTTGCTACTTATCTTTCCAGGTCAAAAATCCGGCGTTGAATAGTATCATTCCAGATCGCTGCTAAACAAAAAGCAAGTGAAAAAAAATTCCACTGTAGCCAGTGCATGCTCGTGCAAGTACAACTGTATGTAGGCATGGGCAACGCCGGAGGTATCAGCAGAGATGCCACAAGGAAGGCAAGGAAACAACAGGTGTGTGCACTGTGTAGGTGTTATAATGCCTTAAATGAAAGAAACGCAGTGTGCTCAATTACTGTTCAATTTATCCTAATTGCAATACGATTGTTTTGCAAGCAAGTTATAGGTGACGCATTCTCTTTATTTAAATTGCACCTGAAATGGAATTGGGCATTCCGTTTTTTTTAAATTGCTTCAAGGCACATGAAACGTTTTGAAACTAAAGTTGTTCACAATATGCTGTTCTTTTTGCGGTTTTGAAGTAACAAAAAACATACACAGTTATTAAAGTCAAGCTTTTCAAAGAAATATAACCACAATTTTACACATATTTGTCATTTTTAAACTAATTTCTCGCATTTTAAAGTAGAAGTCGAAAAATCGCCAAACGTTTTACTAAAATCAACTACCTAATAAAAGCTAAACTATTCGGTTGAACCAGGGCGACAGCCGTCAACTTGTTGTCGACAGATATTGCTGTAAAATGGGCGTCTTTTAAAGTTTCTTATAAGTTTATACGCCGGGATCAACTTATAAAGGGTTTTAATTCTGCCAATGTGTATTTTGGCTGGTCTGAGCTGGTTAAGGTTACGGTTAAATTTATAACCCGCGATTAAAACGTCGATCCGTTTCACATTCAGACGGCCTTTTGCGTCATTTGCGGGTTTATTGTTTGGTTAACAACCGTCGGACCGAACTGTTTTTTAGTTCCGCTTTGCAAAGCACCTTTTGTTTTTTGATACACTTGAAGTCTGTTTATTAAGGTTATCAAATTCTTATGTTCTTTAGCCAGAGATATGTCTATATGTTTGCTATTTTTGTTAGTTTTTTACGCGTTTTACCAGTGCTATAATGACAATGACTTGATTACACTTAAGTCGTTGTTTTTAAATGATCTGGTATGAATTGATTTATCCTAATAAAGACCTTGGACTTATTTTGAAATGACCTGTAAACAACACAAAAATGTTTAAATAATCTTACGAATAGAGCCAAACTTGGAATCCATTAGAATTCGAAATACTTCGCGACACCCTTAAGCGTTGGAAAACGCACCCAGCTGGGAACCAATGTTTAAGATGGGAACACTTAGTTAAGTGATGTTTTACGTCGCACAAATGAACTGCGTCACTTCGTAGGATAATTATTTAATGTCTGGGATTGGGCATAGCACACAAGATCATAACTATCTTGGTAAATTCCTAAAAAGCGTTTAGGAATCACCGATGTAGCATATAAACAACCTACAAACGTTTTAAGCTTTTTCCATTTAATCATGCCACTTCAAGTGTTGTAATGACTTAAGTCGATGACTTGACTTAAGTGCACTTAAGTCACTGTTTTTAAATGACTTGACTTGACTTAAGTCATTTGGGCAAAATGACTTGACTTGACTTAAGTCTTTCGGACAAATGACTTGACTTGACTTAAGTTTTTTGAACAAATGACTTGGGTTGAAATAAAGCATTTCTTTAAGTATGTTTTTTTTATAAAATTGAGCTATTCGTCCAATTTTTGCACGAAAAACAAATTGCCTGCTATATGTTCCGTTTTTCTTATTTTTTAGTTCAGTTATTGTTAATAATCATGCAAGTTTAAAAATTCTAATAGTTTAACGTTTTATTTTCTTGACAAAGACATGACTTGAAGTTGACTTGCTCTAATTATGACTTGACTGGGACTTGACTTGTTATTTATTCGAAAAGACTTGACTTGGACTTAAGTTATTTTACAAATAACTTGACTGGGACTTAAGTCATTTTAAAATGACTTGTCTACAACACTGACCACTTGTATACAGGCCTTGTAAAGTGGCGTTGGGGTTTCTAATTGTTATTCAAGCCCCTGCCATACAGGTGGGCGAAACTAAGGTAAATCCCGCTCAGCTAACCGCAGAACGTTTTGTCGGCCGTCCCGTCATTACGACCCAGGTCGCTACAAACACGAAAGCTGTGAAATTAACTGCTTAGCGATGCGGCGAGACAAATCGAAAATTCGCACACCCGTCGCGTTAATGGCTTGTTTGAGGTTGAAAGGCAAACAGGGCTCGAAGACTATACGCATTTTACCATGCGGCGAATGACCTTGAGATGGTCCCCCCTGCTTTAGAGGACGAACGCCGTTGTTGAAACTGTCGATGGAGATACTTTGCGTGTTCATTGCGCAGTGTTGCAAACAAGTTATTTAAAAATGACTTAAGTCCCAGCCAAGTCGTTTTGCGAAATGACTTAGATTTCAGTTAATTCATTTTTAAGACAACTCAAGTCCAAGTAACGTCATTCTCAACAAATAGCAAGTCAAGTCGGTCAACTTCTAAAAATGGTAAACCCGTTCGATTCTGACAAATATTCGCACAGCAAACCCAAAACAAAACAAACAAATAGCAAGTTGTACTTTATTGCATTTTAAAATTAGCTGAAATAACCCACAATTACCAAAAAGTAGTTTTTAAAGCACCTTAACACGCCTCAAATCAATTGTGTAAATAACCTAGATCAAAATGATTTAAGTCATGTCTTGTCAGGTGAAAACATGGCCTAATTGCACTTAAGTCAAGTCATAATTCATTGACAAACACTGTATGACGCGGTGGCTTATATACGCGGAAATGATGCCTACGATTTGTTGCCGCTCGTAAAAAATTTAGACTTGTCACACCTGGGAATGCAATCTGCCCCTTAGGCATTAACCTCCGTCAGGGGTGGATCCAGGATTTTGTTTGGGAGGCATCACAAAGTGACGTCACAAGTTACGTCATAAAGTTAGGTCGAAATACCTTGTTTTTTAATTTAAAATAACGAAATAAAGGTCTAAAGTTTTGTTTTGGAGTTTTTTGAACATTTCGAAGAAATCTCAAAGTTTTTCAATTTTTTTAACGTACAGAAACTGAGGCTTTCGTCAGGCGAGCGGCTTTCGAACGGCGAAGTTCGCGAACGCGCCAGTTTCAATGGATCTCAACGATCGTTCAAACAAGGTTGTGAGTATAAAGATAGTTCGTGTACTTTTTAAGTGCGATCTTTAGGTCGTGATAGCCTCACCACTCGCGATCCACAAAGGCTTTATATCTTGAAACTGCTCCAATGTCGCTCGATAAGTTACGGTTAAAAGTCTTTAGCGACCTAAAGAGATCAAGCAAGTGCTATTTGGTAACTAAAAATACAACCATTTTTCCTCCAAAAGCCCCGAAACTGAGTACCCCAGATACCTAATATTCATAACCACAAAACGCCCTTGCCATTAATTGGTGTGCACATCTGAATTAGTATGTTGAATCCCGAACCTGTACACAACTCTTAACAATTAGTACCGCATAGGGGATTTTACAAAAGAAAGGTTTTTTTATGAAAAAACCGATTACTTTTAAATCGGCCACGTTAAATCGAGTAAAAATTTAACCATGTGAACTACTACGGTTGGCGACCCAATCAAACCAAACGAAGACCCGAGGTCCCGACACATAGGTTGAAAAACACCGTTTAAAGACATTTAAAGTACTTTCGTATGGTTAAAAAAGAGCCTATATGTGGAGTCGAAGCATCCCCGCAAACCGATAGAGGCTTGAGAAAAAGGTCACAAAGCTTCAAAAAACGGGGAAATTTTCGCGCCGGGCCATGGTCGTCGACCGGGCGTAATGGCCTGGTGCCTTTACAGACGCAAGTGCAAAGCCGTGTTAGCGACGTTGCTGCCCGAAGCCTTACCAAAGCTTTCCAAACACTTTCGACCGCCAGCCAGCTACTCAGGGTACCAACGCCCACTGTACAGCACTTGGCCGATTCGGCGGCCTCCTGCATAATCGCTAATCGGATTACTTAGGAGGTTGGCTTTGTAGACAACCGCGCAAGTCGTTTGGAAAAAGGTTGCACAGGTCCGTATATGATGACCTGTTGTTGTTGGTTGCTGGAAGTTTGTTCTTTTCCTGGAAAAGTGGAATATGTCAGGGGCAGAATTGGAGAATTCGCAGGCGTTCATTTGATGTTTTTTGTTCTTGTCACGTTTTACAATATAGTTTGATTTTGTAGTGGCTTTCGAGAGAGTACGTTTAACCTTTCATAAAAAACTTTAGATGCACTCTTTAAAAAAAAACTGTCGCCATCATTAAGTTTCACTTTTTAAGGTAGCACTATGTTTTAGTATGTCGCTTCTTAGAACGGGACACCTATAGAAACTTGAGAAAGAAGTGACAAAATTTGAACTTAACTCTATGGTCGAAAATGTTGGTGGTAAGAATAAGAATTACACTATGTGCAATATCGATGATAAACATAGAGTCTCTGATGTTGACACCTGTTACATATATTTTAAATCACGAAAGATGTTCAATAAACTAAACTGGTCTATCACGTTATATGCAGTATAAGTCGCGACATTTTATTTTCTGATGTAGGATCTTTCACAGAGCGCATACATTTAGGAAGAGGCTATTCACCTGGACACCAAAGTAGTTTAAATGGTCAAATAATTAATTACTAACGTTCGTAAAACAGCTATCGGTTCAAATCTCCCATAGGCACCTTCTGAGGCTATTTACTCGGCTAACAAATGATTTTAAATCGATTTCCGAAATAATCATTAAAATCATGCAAAACTCGGAAAATTAATTTTAACACCACCACCACCCAGACCAGAACGCTAACCCCAACCTTAACCCAAATCAATAAATAACCACGTATTGGTGCGAGCGTAATAGAGCGATCCGGTCAAATAGTCACTTCCATATATTTATACCACTGGGAGAAAAGCGATGACCGCCTTTAGAACATTAGAGTGGTTTTGTTTTGCATGCGAGCAGCGCTCTTTAATATTGCAGAAGTCGACGCGACAAAGCAATCTATTCAGAGTTTTTCTCCTTATTAACAGTCGTTTTCCCCCTTATTTAGTTTGCTTTACAATTCGAATGGTCAAAAATAAATGTTAAAAGCAGTCGTTCAGCACTTTCTAACCAAATTAGAAGCTCAACAAGATTAGCCAACTTCACATGGAAGTTTTAAACATTCGTCTATTCGCTTTACTGAAACTGAAAATTCTGTTTAGTAAAGTTCAAACATTTATAAAGAAGGTGGATTCGTGAGTACAGGGAGGGTTGAATTTGTCGGCAACCAAGTTTAAACTAAACTAGTTTATCGCGACTAAACTAGTTTATCATTACATTAGGCCTAATGGATCGAAGACCTTTGTATTGCACTGAATGGCGCAAGCGGTGGCCAAACCGCGGCTCTTATGTCCAGGTTTTATTTGAAGTTTTAAGATGCCATAGTGTTAATTCCCGTAATTTTTTGCCTATTTTATCAACCTAAATGCAAAAATTTTCGCGCTTTGCGTAAAATTCGTTTATCTCTTTATCATGCGTTTTGAGAAATCTTGTCACCATTAATATGCCGTGCGTCTCATGACAGTTTGCTAATATTTAAAGGGGGAAGACTTTTGTCGTGGTACCCTTGAATGTAAATATGCTTGATTTCCGGTAATATTTGTGCAAGAGACTTATTTTATGTCGCCATTTTTTTACCATGTGACCAGAAACAAAATTACGGGGTCCATGGCCATCCCTGATCAATATAACATTTCTCTTTGTAAAGTCAAGTCAACATATTTTAGAAACTTTAGCAGCGTAATGGCATTTATTTGAAAATTCCTGCAGTGTGAACAAAATTTGTCTAAACGTAGCCCACGCAACATTGTTAGTGTTCAACATCTACAATTAATCTAGCTGAGTAAAGGTATGTGTGTATTGTGTAGGCCTAGGTGAGAAAGAAAGAGGGTGATATTCATTTCTGACCATGTGTATGCTGTGGTTCTTAGCAGTTAACCAAGTAAAAAAGTGGCTCTTGGTTTTTGACTGGCCACGGATCAGAACTGTGCGTATATTTGAAATAATAAAAAGCATTTTTTTAGCCACAACGAAAATAAATAAATAAATAAATAAATAGCAGTGAGACACAACTTTATCTAGTGATATGTATTAGGCATGGACAGATTTAGGATTCCAGTTTTAAGTGCATTTTTAATGTGACGTAATAGACGTATATCCTAACGCGACTTGATAAAACTAACAAAAACAAAATTGTAAAAAAAGTGTCGAGAAAGTATTTCGCATATATTATTTTAAAAAAAATGTCTGATCCTGATTTTACTCTGTTTTTTAAACTTTGAGTTTTATTGTAAGTGATACCTACTTCTGTATGGGTTTTAATATTCTTACTAGTTATTAAACCTTTTGTTTTACTCTTTGTGTTGACCAACCCAAGTAATCACAAATGTTAACTTTAATTTTTGACTCAAGTGTAAGCGCAAAGAAGTGTTGAGTGTAGCCTACCCCAAAGATACTTGAAATATCCGCTAATCTTATCTGCGCTTAAAATGTTAACCTTTGCCAGTGTTGTAATGACTTAAGTCGATGACTTGACTTAAGTGCACTTAAGTCAATGTTTTTAAATGACTTGACTTGACTTAAGTCTTTTGAACAAATGGCTTGGGTTGAAATAAAGCATTTCTTTAAGTATTTTTTTAAATTGAGCTATTTGTCCAAATTTTTGCACAAAAAACAAATTACTTGCTATATGTTCCGTTTTCCTTATTTTTTAGTTCAGTTATTGTTCATAATCATGCGAGTTTAAAAATTCTAATAGTTTAACGTTTTATTTTTATGACAAGGACATGACTTGAAGTTGACTTGCTCTAATTATGACTTGACTGGGACTTGACTTGCGCAACTGATGACTTGGACTGGGACTTGACTTGTTATTTATTCGAAAAGACTTGACTTGGACTTAAGTTATTTTACAAATAACTTGACTGGAACTTAAGTCATTTTGAAATGACTTGTTTACAACACTGCCCTTTGCTTTAAAAACGCCAATCAACGCTCTGAACATGCTGAGAAAACCGCAGCGAAATTAACCAGGGGCGCAAAATTGGATTTTTGGAATGCATTAAGCTACGAAATTAGACGCCAATCGAAGTAGGTAGAATCGACGAAAGTATTGCGATTTCTTCGATTAAGCGTTCGTGTTTATGCGACTGGGCATACACTGTGATTAAAATCGATATTATAGCGAAAGTTGATAGACGTGAACGACTGAACGTGCATTGCAACTTAGCAAAATGGAGGCAAATTTGGTCTTGATCTCGGCGAGAGTATAACGTTTACAAGTGTTGTAAACAAGTCATTTTTAAATGACTTAGGTCCCAGTAAATGTCATCAGTTGTTCAAGTCAAGTCATTATTGGAGCAAGTCATCTCCAAGTTAAACAACTAATATAATGATAAAACGATAAACCATTAAAATCGGTAAACTCGCCCGATTATGAGCAATAATTCAACTAATAATGTCAAAGGAACAACATGTATCAATCTAATTGTTTTATGTGCAAAACTTGAGATAATTAGCTCAATTTTTATAATTAAATTTTAAACGAAATCAATTAATTTCAACCCAAGTTATTTGACTAAATAACTTAAGTCATTACAGCACTGACGTTTAAGCCGTTCTGTTGAAATAGTCTCATATGTGACGTTAATACATTTGGTCCAAAACTAGACGAATTCTTAAAATTTGCCAACCTTTCTTCTTTAATTATAAAGAAGGTTCTTCCGACAATTATTTATTCTGTACCGACGTTTCGATAACCTATCCAGGTAATCTTCATCAGGGCATATAAACTTGTAACCTTGCAGAGGTATATATATAGTGAAGAAAAACGACGAAAAAACAAGGTGGCAAAACGAGGCGAAAAAAAAAAAGAAAAAAAAAAAAATATATATACGCCTTTCTTCTTTAAGCCTTTCTATGGTTAGACGGTTAGAAATGCGCATTATTTGTTTACCAGATTCGATAATTGCATTTTGACAAAAAAAAACATTCTTTAGCAGCAATGTTCCAATTTTATATTTACTGACGTTTTTGTGTTTTAATAACTGTGTCTGTCGTAAAATTAGGCTTCTATCAAAACTGCAATATTGCCTCATTAAAGTTTACTTTCAAATACCGTTCCAAACTTATATTTTGTGATAACTTTTTAAAACGAAGGATTCTAAATGTGCATTTGGAGATAGTGCAGCATCTTGCATTAGATTTATCCATAAAATTAATTGAATTGTAACTGCAACTTTTCATCAAATAATTAAACAATCGCGGCACAACGCTTGTAAGGAGAATGGTGCTGTTCCTTTAAAAAAATATTTTTATAAAAGGCGTATGATTTCCACGTTGTGAAATAAGATCGGAGTCCTTTTTATAAACTTGTCATAAAAAACGGCAAAAGAATTTCTCTCGGTCGCCAAATATTAAGGTCTATACACCCCAAAGTCGCAAAAACCGGGAAATTAGGCGTCGGAAAGGGGCGGGAAAATTTTCCCAACAAGTGACGTCAATCGCCCGAGACTGAGACAGTTCGCGGCGCTGAATTATTGAACGAAAAACCCGTCCATTGATTGGCCATCATCTTCACAAAAAAAGAGCAAAACCCCGCTTAGCAATGGTGCGATTCCAATAAGTTGGCCTATATAGTGACGCGGTAAAGCAGCGGGCAACCACCCGCATAGAGAGCATGCGTATTACACGATATTGGTATCGACCTGCGGCTAACCTTAACCGTCGGCGTCATGTTTTCGCTGCATATTAGCTGCTGATGCTGGATGCGGTGCGGTATAGTGGCTTTTAAGGGTGTGGGACGAGGATATGACCGCGTAGATATAAGGCAGTGCTGAAAGAGTCCTTTTTCGCATAATATTTTACGCTGAGCGAAGTTTTACAGGATAAGGGGCAGATTGTAAACAAAGCATCTGGAGCAAATTAATCGGCATGCGTGACATCTTTTGACATGTTCCCTACGTCAGCGTGGCAATTTGCCTTTTGTGATACTGTTTTACGAAAATTCACCTATTTTATTTTCAAGTAGATTCTCGGCTTATAAACTTTAACCACCGAAATAACTACGTTCCCAAACTATGGTCCGTGTGAAAGTTTTCGGTGTCTGGTTAACCTCTTTTTAATAAACTTTAACTAGTTATATAATAGCTGTAGAACACCCTATATCTTTGCGTTTTAATAATATTTTTTAAGGGAAGGATTCTTAACGTCGCCTATATTTCGAGATAGAACAACTTAAAATATAATATCAATAATACATTTTAAAATATGCGAATTATTGTGTTTGAATAGTATTTAAAGTTAAGCGTAATCATTGCACCGCATACTTTTTAATTTTCCTTATTTTGAAAAGAGCATTTCAAGGATTTTTTATAGTAATAATTGTTAGAAAAAGCGGTTAGTCGGGTTAGAAGTTTGAGGGATAGAGATATAAAAGGTTACTCTCAAAGTTTCTTAGATGTAGCGTTGTTTTGTGAGTTCCAGGAGCTATTTTAAGCTCCGAATGTAGAGTTTACCACTCGGTCATTCCAAAGCTCGACTTTTGCTTCAAAATTAATAGATTTGTGTTAAATCGGAACCGACAATCGATACACGAGGTCGGTATTCAGCTAGGGTTTGCGTTCCAACAGCAATTTCTAAAAAGGAAGCTATTTTTGCAAAAAATAATCATTTTACAGCTCATTTTAAACTGTTTTTTGTCACGCTAAAGCCAACGGTGGATCAACAGAACTTCTCTCTTTTCATTTTGCCAGCTTAGTTACTATGACTTAAATTCAAAACTTGATATTCAGCAGGGGTCGGGAACCTTGTTAGCTAAGAGAGCCATAAAAGCCTAATATTCTTGGTTGTATTTTAATGAGAGCCATATAACACTTTTTTTATATAGTTAGGTTGGAAAATGGCAAATTGAACCGAGCCCTTTATTTTGTTATCATTTAAAAGACAGCACACACTAAGCACTAAAAAATTAATTAGCCAAGTTTGCACAACTTCCATTGCGGAGCCCCGTGGAAAGAGCAAGGCCTTTTGGATATAAAGAGATTCCATCAAACGGGATAACAGTCCCGACAAATAAAAATAGGTTTCGCACGAATCGATGATAAAAGTGCTTCTATATTATATTGTTTGAAATGTATATTGTTGAAAATAAATAAAGAGTTATTCGAAACGTTCAAGATGATACCTACTTCTGTATGGGCTTTGATATTCTTATTACGTCTTACTACAACTAACAACCGTTATGCTCCAATGCTTCTATATTGTGTGTTAAAAAAGGAAAATTTAGTTAGCAAAGCGCTGTGGCCGCGTGAATTTTTTCTCAAATCATGCTAAGAAATGATAGCTTAGATTTATCTGTAAGATTATTTACGAAAAAAAGCCATATGGCGTCACAAAAAGATCCATATATCGCTTACGAGCCATAGGTTCCCGCCCCTGATATATATCGTTAGTTATGACTGTTATGAGCATTTTAAACCCAATTGGCATCGGACCCTGTCCTAAAAGCACTTTTAAGTTGCAATCAACTAATTTTACCTATATATATAAAAAGGCTCGAATTTTAATCACCATTTGAACACGGCAAATGTCAGCAACTCTGTTATGTGACTCATTTGCTAAAATGGGTGCTCGTAGCTTGGATCTAGTCCTGTAGGAATTGGCTATCTGCTGAACTTTATTCCTGATGGCTGAATGATTGAAGTTTGCAGGTTACAAAAATCAATAGTTGATTTAAAACTTATATTTGAAAATATAGGTTTTGCCTTCATATATTGCTAAAACCAACTGCCTTGTTTGCCGTAAACGTTTCAACAATAAACCATGTCGCTTTTTACGTCTATTTCGGCCGTTATTTTCACCATTAAACTTATGAACAGATCCGTGTATAGTGTTCCAACTGCCTTATAATTTAGTATAAAAAATATTTACATTTTTGAGCAAAATATATACCAAAAATTAATAAATGATGCAACGTTATCATTTTTCACTATAGCTTTTACATTTTGGTTTTTATTTTTCAAATTGTCACCAACAATGTCACTTGCCTTATTTTGTGTAGGCTTTAGTGTTGTTCAACAACCTTCTACTTTTACCACGGGCAGCAAGAAACCCGTGCCACGATGTAGCAGCGCAGGGAAAATTTATACTAATCCAATTAATGTCGTCGTTTCGAAGTTCAATTAGCTGCGCCGAAATTGAACGGCTCGCGGGATTTCCCCTAACCTGCGGCGACGTTACAACTTGCACGCGGCAACCTAGTATTTATCAACATTTTCGCTAAGGCAGTGCTTCCCAATCTTCATTAGTTTGCGACTCACTTTTAATGCAAGTTTTATTGTGCAACCCACAATAAAATATGACCAAACAAATAAAGTTACAAAAAACCTGCATCTTTACTACTGGCGTACGTACTGAAATAGTTACTGCGACAGAACACATCTAATTATTACTTATTTGTGATTGTTGCACTGAATATGTGAATAATGAATGCTTCATTCGAATTAAGATATACTGACGATGCCTTAGTTGGCGAAATATATATATATCTTTTTAAGATCTGGTTAATGTGTCTGACCTGAATTGCTAGCTTTGCTAGATTATTTTGCTGTTATTTGTGATTGTTGTATAAATGTTACTTAATGATAATGCAATAATTTCCCGATCTAATAGAAATCTATAACATTTAGAAACGCTTCGCGACCTACTTATAATAGCTTCGCGACCAACTGGTTGGGAAGCACTGCGCTAAGGCCATTCAGTTAAGCAGAGGGCCTTTGCGAACAAAGAACACTGTTTTATTTTTGCTTAAAGTAAAAAAATGTGTTTCGACTAAGCGCGTAAAAATGGTAATAGTAAAACTGTGATTGTGCCCCAATGGTTAATTATTTGAAACCAGTGCAATAACAGTGATGGGTGCAGCACTGCAGCACCCATGTTTTCCGTGTTAAGTTACAAAAGTCTATTGTGTTAAGTTACAAAGCCTATTGGACTTAAGTAAGTGCTGCCCATGGATGTTTTGTTGGATTTAGCCCATTTTATACATTGACACCAGGACATTACAAAACCATGGCAATCGTGGCATGTCTCCAGCGTTTCTTCTAAAGTGCGCAATTACGCAGCCACACTAGACAATTTGCGCAGTAAAATTGTATTTGGCTCACTTATACATCATTCTAAAATTAGTACTGAAAATCTTTGCATTTTTCACCACCACACATTTGAGCAGTTTGCTTTGCCAACTTTTTTCATGATGCTTGTAGCTTAAACCTAAAAATAAAACTGTCCCTAATCGCAATCATTAAACAAATGAAAAGTACACCACCGCTACAATATTGAGTCCTCTACAATAACTTGAGCAGTCGAACGTCCTTAAAAAAAGTATTATACTATTCAAAATAACATCTTTTTATTCCAACAAAATTTAAGTTGGGAGCGACTTACTATACGAGAACAAAGGAAATGTCAGGGTGGCAAAGGCGGTTAATTGCATAAACCAGCCCTCTTTGAAGTCGGTATGCAGCGTTTAATTGATCATTTGCTTCGGCCTTAAGCCCGTAATTCCCTTGGTGGTCTAAACCCGTGCTATGCTCGCTGGCCAGCCTTGAGGTATAGTATTGTGTTTAATGCATGACGATGCGTATCGTGCAATACTGCACGTATACAGAACGCGACAAGGGGCGGATAGAAGTGTTTCTAAACCCAGAGGTCGCAAATAGGAATGTCCGATACTTGATATTTTATTCCGCTGCGGATACCCGATATTTTTGACAGAAAGTATCGCGATCCAATTCGATGACAAATTACGTCATTGTTATGCTTCAACAAGCAAATAGTCGAAATTGAAACATTTTAAGGCCTTTTTCCAGGTTAGTAGGCCAAAATTTTGCTTAAGGGTAAAGACCCCAGTTGTTAACCTACTATAATTTTCGATAAATTTCGATAAGTTTTAATCACCGCTTGTATTGCAAACCATGGCTAAAGTTAATTTAGGATGGGCACCGCATAGGATGGGCACCGATACCATCCTAGTATCGGACGAGTACCGATATTACCACTTGGCATCGGGTATAGGCTACGATCCGATATTATCGGTCATTCCCTATAGTCGCAACCACCAGCAAAGGATCCAGTTTCAGTTAGATAACGGTTGCTATAAAAGCACTTGGACGATAAAAGAATATGCCTCAAGTATACTTGTATTGAGTTGTTTTTGGCTACGTAAATGTTTGCCCGAGGGAAAAGTGCCTTCCTTGTAGAGCGCCTAAAAGTAAAAGCGTTATTTTACACCCTTTTTGCTTTATTAGTAGCGATAAAGCATCGTGAAAAGCCACGAGGCGTTATAAGGCTTTGAAGAAGCAAAATTTGGCAGGAAAAGTGTCGGGCTCCCGGCCAGACGAAAGTCAGTCGTTCTCGAGAGAAATCACAACAGCAAAGGCGTGGCAGCTCCGTAGCGTACACTTACAAAGCAGCGCTCATTTGCGGCAGTTTGCTATTGCAGTGTTTCTTAATCAGGTGAATGATTCACTCCTGGGTGAATACATTTTTTGCAAGGGTGAACCAACCAAAAAGGGTGAATAAGGGTGAACCGTCAGAAATGGATGATAACAACCTAAATCATTTCGCGCTGTTATATATAGACGAGATAGTTTTATCATATCATGAGACAAGGGTGAATGAAATCTGGAGATAGATGCTAGGAGTGAACAAAACTAAAAAAGTTTAAGAAGCACTGCTAATGCAGCTAATGCAGTCGTCAACTGTTCAATTAAACTGGCAGGTTGATTCTTTGAAGTGTTAGCTTGTTTGTTTGTACGCAATTTAATCTGACTGTACTAAAGCCTCGTATAAACTAATATCGGGTTTATATCTTTATTGTTTGCAACGATTATTTATTGGAATCGTTTTGTTTTTCCATGATTAATGCTACTATAAGATATATAGGTATTTATATTTACTGTCAAATTGTTTTTATTATTTTATCTAAAACCATAATGTTTAATTGTAAAATTGTTCTTCTGGCAATTTTTTTTTTTCTAAATGTACCGACGTTCCGATAACCTATATACAGGAAAGCTTCATCAAGGCAATGATATTGCAATTGGGCGTAGGTTATCGAAACGCCGGGACGTTTAATAACAAGAAATATTTGCCGAAAGAACAATTTTACAATTGATACAACGGCAGCAACAGTATATTCACTATTAGAAGGTTCCCAATTAAATCTGCCGTTCTAAAAGTAATAATTTTCTTATCGATTTGACAGCAAGGCGGTCATTGCAAAATAACTTGCCTTTTTCTGCCAAACTTAATCAAAGAGGGGAATAAGAAAATTGCTTTATCATTTTGATCAAATCCATTATAAGATTTAATGCGAAACACGGTTGTTAGAATACTGGTACACTTTGTGATTGTCACTGTTTCAACACTCTAAAAATGATGACCCTTTATCTTCAGTTGAAAAATCAAAAATGTGCTCCCAAAAGTTAAAAAGCTCGTGAACTAAGGCTTGATAGAAAAATATGTTTAGTATTATTTGTCTTTTTAAACCTAATATGTTGATGTTTCGCCTAGCGAGTCATCTGTTTGTATGCTTTCATTATCTGTTTTCTTTCAATATATAAACCTTTGGCCTTTAAGGCTAAAAGTAGATTTAGAATGCACGACGCCATTTTCATGTCGGTAGTAATTGCAAAAACCATTTCCATTGGAAAATGTTAAAATCCAAACTTCAGTCGAATACCAACGCTTTAACGATCGCTAATTCTACTAAAATAACCCGCCTGTTGCTCGTAGAAAAATGATGTTTATAAGTGGAAACATGGCTGCGATCAATGCAATAACCAGCCAAACTGACAAACTTTTTGACAATTTTAACATTGACGACGGTTCGTGGTTTTTAGCGTTGTCGAATCAATAACTGCTAGGACTATAGAAGCGGGGGCGCCTGGGAGTAACTACTGGAGAGCAAAATGATAAACCGATGACGAGGCTGCGAAAAAGAGCACTATAGAAACGTTTATTTGCAAAGTATCACCACTTTAGTTTGCAGGTTGTTGTGGGCAGTCAAAAGAAAAATATTTTACGCCAGTTGAAAATATTTTTGTTGATAAAGGTAGAATATGTTGCCACAACGAGTAGTCAAATATGGATTACGTGGCACCCATGTAGACTGCTGTATGTTTTGTTTTAGTGAATAATTGTTAACTGCCACCTGCCACGTACAAACAAAGTGCATTGATTAAACTAAGAAATTAATTTTTTATTCATAAAACTAGCAAATTTTACTAATTTCAACAAAAAGGTGTAAACTTTATTTTTTTAGTTCAAAGATAACCAAAAATAACATTTGTAGAGATGGCATTGGTCGTTCGGGAAACGTCAACATTTAAAAACGAGTAGACCTATGTTGAACTATGGGAATATTTAGGTTTTTTCAGTATCAGATGACAATGACAGTGATGCTCTTACACAAAATAAGTAGATTGATGTTATGTGATAATGCACAACCAAAAATTGCCCCAATGATTAGGGTCAATAGTATGTTAAAATTTGTCAGTACAGAGTGATTTTAATTAACTGATCGGCCTGTCAAACCTACTATCCGTTTTCGTAAAATATTTTGAATGCAATATTTGCAAAAATGGTTTAGCAAATAATTTGTATTTAAATAAAATTAATAAAATCGCTTCGGTAAAATATTTCGAAAAAGTCAAACCGATTTAGAATAATATGAGCCATAAATTATAATTTCTTGTATTATCTTGTGTTCTTTTTAGTGTTATAAACCTGGTTGCCAATAAGTTCGTTTAATTTGAAATGTCAGACTGCCAGCAGCACCGCCTGTGCAGAAGTGGCGGAAATAATACTGCCGCAATATTCAACGACTCCAATAACCGCACGATGTCGCCCGCGACCCTTAAGCTTCTCAAGCAAACACTTCAACAAGGTAAGTCTCTTTGTGGCATAATGGTTAGAGTTTGTGGTAAGACGTAATAAAAATATCAAAGCCCATACAGAAGTAGGTATTATTTTTGTTGAGAGTTATTCGAAACTTAATTTTGAACGTTTCGAATAACTCTTAATGTTCAAAGCTGTATGGGCCTTGATATTCTTATCAGATCTCTTGTGTCTTTAATTTTTAAAGTTTATATTGGAAGGTTTGTAAGATGTATTTTGTTTCTACGTGTGTTTTTTTTTTCAACGTTAGTTTCCGTGGCCTCTTCTAATTTAATTTTTTCTCTTTTTGACCCATTTTTTGCAGCAAACAGCTTTACACTACTGTATACCACACAATAAAGCAGATTTCTTTTTGAAAAGATTCTTTAAAAACCAAGCAAGGTTTTAATCTAAATTATATCCGAGCTGAGTCCAATTACACTCTGGTCATTAAAACCCAATCAAGCCATTGTTTTCAAAACATTGCCTCGTTTCTTTTGGATCAATAAACCTCATTTCGCGTCAAAAAAACAATCTCATAATGTTATGCGTAATAAAAGAATATTGGAATTTGCAGGTTAAATTAGATTCTACTCACGACCTTTCTTCTCTTTAGAGCAAATTTGGTAAGCCCTTCAAGCATTAAGTTTTCACTACTTTGACAAAAGTTCTCTCTGCTTTGAAATTCAAATTAGAACACGACAGACCTGTCAATTTCGACCTGGTAAATTTTAGAAGCTGACATTCATCAGAACAAGCGCTTGTGCCATCTTCAGTGCTGACACAGATATCAACAAATCATAAAACTTTTATCAATTTAGATTTACCTAGCAAAAAAGGTGGACGCTGGTCTAGAATCCTACCACAAAGGACGTTATTTGGAAAATAATTGGGTTAGGGTGCGGGTAAGTGTTTGGGTGTGTCAAGCATATTAATATTAAATAATAATAATACTTGACCAACCCACACCTAAACGCTAACCTGCATCCTAACCGAAATATTGTGCTTTGATTTAATAATTGTTGGTAGGATTCTAGACCAGCGCTAAAAAGGGCAATCGTAACCTATACCGCGCCGCGTCGTCCGCACTACAGAAAATCACCAAATTGCTACCGTAATTTGTAAAGCAAACGACGGCAGCCTTGCGTTGCTATACTGAGTACTGACTGACTGTTTTCGCTTGGTCGGATCGAGCGGGAAAATTGCAGTCGACCGAGCGAGCAGGCAGCACCTTGTTACGTCACAATGCATCGATCTTGAAGTCTTTTCGACCTGACTGGGTTGTTAGTTTCGACTGTGGCAGCGATGTTTTGCCAAGACTTGTCAGGTCGCACGAAAGATCGATACGTTTGGTCAAAGGCCTTGACGTGTTAATGAGAAGGCGGCTGATTTAGTCGCGAGAGTGCAGGTCCACGGTTTGGCTGGGGACCGAAGTCAAGGTGTATTATTGACTCGAAGGCTACCTCAGAGCAGACTTGTTGACTGCAAAATGCATTCGTAGGCTTGTTTTTCGCTTTTGAGTCAGTTTCTTGGCTGTTTTTTGTTGTCAGGAGTTTTGGTAACGTACAAGACAGCTTCGTATGATGGAAGAACTTTATTTTTTGTTACAGGGCGACTATGTTGTTTTTCAGGCGTTTTCTAATGTACGCCTATTATTGTTTTGCCAAATGATGAAGGTGGTTTAAGTTTTTTTGAGGACCTTGTGTTTTAGCGAATTTAAGCAGGTTAGATATTGAGATGGTAAAGTAATTCAGAGTCTGTTTTGTTTTTGTTTTAAAAAAGCTAGAAGCCTGCAAATTGGTGTTATCTCAGTTAAGTTTCGCATTTCTTAAAGTGTATAGACTTAAGTTAGACTTCAGTTAAGCAAAAAGTGAAAATAATGAAACCCTATATATTACGTTATCATAGCTAGAAACTCAAGGTGCACAATACCCAACCCTATAGCGTATAACTTATAATTTTGAACAGTGGCAGTAACATGAAACCAAACTCGAACGACATGACAAAAAGCGAAATTGGAGACAGGAAAAAAAACGTTGAACTGTTGGAAAGCTATTAGTCACAAATGCGTAGCTCACTACCAACACTTCAAAACTATTGACCGCTGTCAAGGCCAAGTTTTAACTTTTAGCTGCTTTTCTCCCGCCCTATATTTGGACTTGAAGTAAAAGAGCCCTGTCTATTATTGATTAACGGGGTTTCTGATCGATAAAGTTGATGACGAAGTGACACGAGGCCATACGAACGACACACGGTCGATGAGGCTGCTTGCCTATTTGTCAGTATTGGTTGTGTAAAGCCAGTGGTTCTCAACCGGGGTGCCGCGGCGCCATGTCTAATGCTCAAGGGTGTCGAGAGATCTTTGAGAATCTGATTTTCTGATTTTTGCTCTACTCTTACAAATTTTTTGTAATTACCAAAGTGGAATAAATCCAATTATAACTTCCTGCGTTGAGTAGAGTTGATGTGTGTGGTTCAAGTTCCGTTTATTGCGACATTCTAGTGAATTACATATATCAAAAAATCTTGTAGGAGTGCCGCAATCTATTTATTATTTCTGAGGGATGAGAAACTCTGTGTTAAGCGTTTGAAAGTTCGGCTTGTAGTGTCAGAGGTGTTTAAATAGTATTTCAGTGTGGTAGCAATGAGTTTTAGCACGGCGTGTGATGGAAATATATAACAGGGATAAAAATCTGTTCCTGGAGTGGACTCAGTCGAGTAAGGCTTACAATTACTCGTCGCGGGTATTCCGTTACCGTATATAGCGTTATTTATTGATTTGTTTACGAAACTTGTTTTTCTGTAAAAAATAGAAAAATCACAACAACAGAAATACAAAAAAAATCATTTTGTAAGAAATAGAAAAAACATTTGCAAAAAAAATCCGACGTTTTTATACTTCTTAGATATTTGATAAAAATTTATTTTAGTAACTTTATTAAGAAGCATCGGCGGTTTTAAATGTTTAAGGTGACTATATTTCCAGCAGCCGTGCACAGCCATATTTTTCAAGAGCTTGCATTTTACGCAGCACACAAAACGAACTTGCACCCTTATTGCATCATTGCGTCGCAACAAAGATTTGTACAGCTTTTTAAAGAAATTGTGCTGGTGTTGTTGATACTGCCAAAAAAATGATGTCGAAGCTATTTGTTTAAGGTGGTTCAACCACTCATTTTTATAACTTGTTGTTTATAGTATCATGTAGCATTTTCACCAATGTGCGCATATCCTGTCCGTGATTTATGAATAAGTGTTATTTTAAAGTTATGTTTCGTTACGTGAGCAAGTCAAAGGTTTCTATTAACAAATTAGTGCAGGCGCCTTTTAAAACCTAACATCTTGTTTTTGTATTGATAACAACAAAAAAACGAGTAAAATAAATAATTTGGAATGTTTAAAGGTAATATTTTTCAGGTTGCTAGTCCACAATTTGATTTAGCGTTAGTCTGCAGTTGTTAACCTTCTATTTTTGATAAATTCAGCTATTGAGGAAGAAATCGCTGCTTTGAATGGCAAATAATGCCTAGAATTTCTCAATCAATTGGTATCGGATTTTTACCGATAATACAGTAGTATCGGAGAACTACCGATACTATCACTGGGGTATCGGCTCTAAACCGATATATCGGACATTCCTATACCCATTTCTATACATAAGTGTTGTCATTTCCTTCGTAAACCCTTCAGTGTGCGTTTAGTTCCGCCTCCTTAAACGATCGCTAACAGAGCGTAGCCGTCTAGCCGGCGACCCCAAAATTAGGTACACGGCCAGTCGGGACTCGGCCGAGCATAAACTAGGTCACTGTTACGACGAAACTCTTGAGATTTGATATCGACACCGCGTTACGTAACTACTGTATAGGGATACAATGCCGCCACTTTTGGTCGAACGGGTAAATGGGCTGAGGCCCCTTGTCAGCAAAATTTCGCCGAACGATTTGGGACGGGAGTTCTGTTTTTTGCCATTTACTCTCTTTTTGTTGTTGCGAAGCCGCACTTGTTTTGCTATTTTTATTGAGACGTGTTTTTTTTATAAGAGGTTGTTCCGCAGGATTTTATTGTTCAAATCTCACTACACGGTATGGCGAGGGATTAATAACCTTATTTGTTTTACAGAAAAGCGTTTAAACTTCAGGGAAATTTTGCTACTCCCTATTTTACGCCGTTGCTAAGAATTACTAATTACATCCCTGAAATTACAACATATACCACGCCTTTGCGGCATATTTTAATAGTTTAATTAGGGTCGAATCGAAAACCTTGTGGTAAAGGTAAATGAAACTTAATAAGAATACCAAGTCCAAAGCCCATACAGAAGTAGGTATGATACCTATACTTCTGTATGGGCTTTGATATTCTTATGTGTTACTACAACCTCCAACCATTATGCTCCAAAGTAAATTAAACTAAAAAAGGTTAAAAAAAAGACATAAACAAACACAAAACTGAACGTTGGCAAAGAACCAATTCACAACTCAACTTCCTATTTTTTTTAAGAGATCGAGCAATACCATATACTGCGTTAATTTGGACTGTTAAAAAACTATGTTCTAGGGATCATTAATGCTTGTCACTTGTCAGAACACGTCGATTTAAGTTTGCTCATTTATTTTGGCTTTTGTGAAAATGTTTTCGCTGCTTTTGCTTCGTGATAGCACTGTGCCGACCTGGATTATTGGATTTTTATCCCGGTGCCCTTATTAACTAGGTTGTTTTTCTCCACTCACAAAAGCGCCGTGGTTGGCATACAGTTGAAAGGTGGCATCTGGCTGTTTTGGGGGACAAAGATTTTTTTTATTTTCGCCGTCATGTTTTACCGAAGGTTTGCACGACAAAATCTTGTTGTTCGTTACTATGCATCTCTTATGGACGGCCGTAATTTATTTCGGGTATTTGAGCATTTGACTTTCAGACTGAAGATCTTTCAAATGAGTCTTGTGTCGTGAAGTATAATTTTTTTGTCGTCTTTGTGTGGCAAATAAAGGCTGAATTTTGCAATTTGTTTGGGATCGTTTTGTTTCGGGCATTTAAACATTTGCCTTCAGACGAAGTGATTTTTTTATAACTTGAGAACTGCAGACATCTTTCAAATGAATTTTCCGTCTAAAATATTATTTTTTCTGTCGTTAATCTAGCAAATTTGAACCGTGGCTCAATGTCCTTTTAATTTGCCACATTGAAAGTCTAATGTAATGCAAGTGGCAAAGAATGCAAGACCAAACTTTGTATTTATTTGCATATTTATAAAGGTTATTTAATCGAATATTTGTAAAGTTATTTTTAAAGCAGAAAGGATTCTCAGCTAAAATAATGACATAAATACGACACACAATGTCTAAAGTTCATTTTTCAGGTTGTTAGTCTCGAATATGTTTTAGTGTTAGGTTAGCTGCAGTTGTTAACTTATAAATTTAACTATCAAGTTAGAATTTGCTTTGTGTGGCAAATAACGGCTGGAATTTGCAATTTTGGGGATCGTTTTATTTCCGGTGTTTCAATATTTGCCGGCAGACAAAAGTGATTGTTTTACAACCTGAAAACCGCAGGTCTTTGAAATGAGTTCTTTGTCGTAAAATATGATTTCTTTCTGGTCGTTAAACTAGCAAATTTAAACCGCGGCATAATTTCCTTGTAATTTGCCACATCATGGACCGTCTAATGTAAAAGAAGTGGCAAATAATGCAACAACAAACTTTGCATATATTCCAATATTTGAAAAGGTATTTTTAAACCAAAAAAAATAATGGCATAAATCAGATACACAGTAAATAAAACAAATCGCAAAAAAAAAAACACATCTTTCTATGAAACCTATAGAATTCTCTGTATAGCCTAGTGTTCAGCTTTAAAAGTGTCTTTAACGCAAAACGAGTTCAAAAAGCCATTTAAACTCGCATCCCCTCGCCCAGATATATATTTACATATTTGTATATTAGCTGTCAGAGTAAAAAGCAAACACGAAAGTCGATATTTCTCCGCAAAGGTTAATTTCATTTCCAACGATCGATCGTCCTGACAGCGGCATGCAGGAAAATAATTCCGGACTTGCGAGGCAGACGACCGTGTGCAGTATGCGGAAAGCGTATGTGCCGCATGTAGGTGTTTGCAGAGCTACAGCGAACCTTCGAGAAACCGCTGAAAGAGGTCCTGAAGTTTTACGTTTTTTTTTAATTTTAGCGAACCTGTGAGAAACCACTGACAGAGGTCCCTAAGCTTTGTATTTTTTTTCGTTTTTTTAAGTTTAGTGAACCTTCGAGAAACCGCTGAAAGGGGTCCTGAAGTTTTACGTTTTTTTCGTTTTTTTTTCAAGTTTAGCGAACCATTGAGAAACCACTGACAGAGGTCCCTAAGCTTTGTATTTTTTTGTTTTTTCAAGTTTTTTCAAGTTTTTTTTTTTTTTTTTTTTTTCAAGAGAAACCGCTGATAGAGGTCCTGAAGCTTTGAAGTTTTGTTTCGTTTTTTCGGCGATTTTTGAAAGTATACAGAGGTCTGACTTGCATTACTTATATACCCGTGGTCGGCATTTTTTTGGTCGCGACCGATGTACTTTCAAGATCTATTGAAGACCCGATATGTGAAACCACGAAGCCAACCTGGGTCGATCAAGGGTTTTTATAGAAAAAAAGAAATATCAGAATAAAATAGGAAGTATCGAACTTTATGACGCTATTTTTAAAGATTTTTATGCCGACCGTAAGATACATCTTTATACCAATTCAATTTTTTTATGGGGGCGCGTTATAAAACGTCCAAGAACCCTTGCTACGGGGTGACCTGTTGAAGCTCAGTTCACAAACGAGCGAAATTTTCTCCAGATATTGCAGGTGCTTTTTTCTGTTTTGCATCGACTTCGCTCGCAGGATCCCGTCCGTAATGCCGGCCCTAATGGCAATGCGGTGTGCCGCAGTTAGACAGACCAACTCGTGCGTTTTTCTAGCCGTAGCCTGTTACGTAACAACGCATTATGCCTTTGTATCGCGTCCTTGTCGATTTGATTTAAGACCAGGTCTCATGGTGGTTGTCAAATCGAGCGGCCGCTATATTTAAGATAGTTTGCATAAATTGCTGCTACGAAAAGCCGCTTTTGGCACAAACGCTGTCCGAATTTTAGAGTTTTAGCTTTTTCGGGGTACACTTGCATTTCGTGTGACCTGATTTGGTTCATATAAAAGAGGTTTAGCCGTAGCTTTTGACCGGCAGTAGTAGACTAGGTTTGCGATATTTCTTAGGCTAGAAAAGCAAGGAAATTATTTTAAAACGATTTTTGGATCGACATACAATCATTCAAAAGAAAATGGCTAACTGTTGAAGGAAGGTAAACCAAAACGTATAAGGCAGCACGAAATTGTGTTGCATAATAATATTTTTAGGAACAAAAATATTATTTGCCCAGCCTATATAAATTTCACCCAGCCTATAGATAACTTATTTTTTACCCAGCCTATAAAATCACAGCCGCTTTGTTGAGAACAATAGCACACACACAATTTCGTGCTGCCTTATTTGTTTTGGTTTACCGAAAAGCAAAATTTTATCGGTTTAAGAAAAGGACGCTACTTAAGTCACCGCACGGCGTTGTTTATTGCCTACACCAAATCAACGCTAGCCTTGGGGCCAGATTTCCACCGAATATGACGTCACAATATTCGGGGGCGCGAGCGGCGTGACGTTGTTCCTGCCTTGTGACAAAACAATCACCCACGGATCTCTTATATAGAAGGAGTACAGCGTTTTTTATAGTCACAAGCCTACCACTTCGGCCCACGCCACCTATGCCCGTTATAGCCCGTGAAATCATCGCACGTATGTTTTGCGACCTGTTGTACGATATGCGATCTTCGTGTAACGTGATTCGAATTACATCTATTTTTTAACGGAAAATTTTGAGTTGTTTCGATGTACTTTGCCGAAAATACTTTCGCAGGACTCGAAACACTATCGGCGCGTAACCTTTTTAGTGTCGTGGCCCATGAGATTATATTTAATGGATTTCAAATAAAAAAAATTATAATAGAAATCTGTCGTATACTAAATAAATACGCCATTCAAAAGAACTTCATTTTTTGGAATTAAAAGAAGGGTTGTTAACTTGTTGTTAACAATGCTTTTTTGTTATTTAACGTTGACAGATAGCATCTTATATCATTGGAAAACTACTCCCACATATTTTTGTTGATATTTTGGAAAATGCAGCCGCAAGTTAGGAACAACTGATCTAAATCGTGACGTCATATATTTTGTTGTGGTATGACGTCAGAAATGGAACATCAAGAAGAAATTAAAATGATGTAATCGCCGAATTAGCTTATCATAGTGGAACATGGTTTACATAAAATCAACGCCTTTTCCAGTTTTCACAGAACAAACCGCTTGTTTTTTTTGCGCAAAAGCAGTTTGAAAACTGGGTAAAAAATTAAACAAAAATTAAACCTATTGCATTTAAACCAGTAATGCATACTGCCCTTTCGTCTTCTCTGTACGGTCAGGCATCATAGGACCGCTCGATATTTCTGTAATTTAATCCCTCTGAAGTCGAAGCGATGCCTGAGCGCGTCCTAACAGAAATCACCGGCGCTCTGTTTTAACGCGCCTATAAAAGAAAGGCAGTCGGCTTTTATAAACATCGGAAAAACCCATTTGCGTTTTGCCAGGATATGCGCTCGCATTAGTGCGCTAATTTTATCGACAAAATGGGATTTGGGCTCTCGGCTATAGCCAATTGCCCCGCGTGTACACAGTGTTCTTAAGGAAGTCTGGGGCCATTTAATATAGGCAAGGACACTTCTGGTATATAGATTGAGCCTGGAAATAGCCTAAGGCAGTGGTTTTTATATTGGGGTCCGTTGACTCATTGGCGTGGGCTTTTTTTAAAGGGTCTATAAAATCCTAAATAAAATCTTAGGAAATAGTTTAAAAAATGAAACGAGTTTCTCAAAGAAATTAGTTAATTGAACAAAAAATATTCGGCGACTTCATTGTTCGACCGAAAACGAAAACAGCAGGTTGTCTTAATAGTCTACTTCTTTTATGATGTCAATTTTTGAAAATGAATTTAAGTTAGTCGGCGTTTAAAAAAGGTTTAAGAACCACTGTCCTATATAAAGAGCATATATGCAGACGCAGAAATACGGGTTGTCGATGCTAATGAGCGAGTGTTTTATAAGAATGAAGCAGCGTTAGGTCAGTGGTGAAAGAAAGATCGAACCGAAAGGACATTATGGTAAAAATGTTTTTCAAGGCCCTTTTTCAAAAGGCCATCCCTTTATTTCTTTAAAAGTATTTGAACTAAGATTTAGTTTCATGTTTGTGCACTATATCGGACGTTAAACTCAGGTTTTCGATGGTCACTTTTTAGATTTCCTGTAGTGACGCAACTTTGTGAAGTCGTCTCTAAAAAAAATCATGCGTTTAAAGAAAATGTTGTTTTGTTTTCATGGTTTTTCACCCCTGATTTAGATGATACCATTATGACACATAAAGGGACATTAATAATCATTAATACAGGGAATTTTGTTGTATTTTGTTTTTAAAACTACTTATTTCATTAAATCATGGACAAATTTACAAAAAGTATATTTATGCTAAATAGGGGGAATATTTAGAAGCAAAAGGGGCATTCTGGTCCAATTAGCCCCCTGATGTTTTTGTACCGGCGGTCAAAGGGACTTACAACCCTGTAAAACCTCTCAGGGTTATTTCCTGTGCGGTCTGCGGTCGAATAAGGCGATAGTCGTGCCCTGCATCGGTGACCTGCGCTATACGCGCGCTGTTTGTTGTTCTAGCTGGCTTTAAACGTCGGTGCATTTCCCTCGACCGCCATTTGTTTGGGCAAGGGTCGCTTGCCGTTCTCTCTGGACCATTTACTACGGTGTTATTTTTAACTTTTTTGTTCGATTTTGGACGGATGCTGTTTTGTAACTGCCAATGCGTTACTGCCTGGCTTCGAAAAAAAAACGTGATGATGAAACTTTCTTGAGCGGAAAATCACATACGTGAGTTTAAAAGAAATGGTAGCTATTCATGCCAAGTGTCACCTTCAAATTTTAGTTTGATTCTGTTTTTGCATAAAATACAATGTCTTGCGACAGCGGATACACCACACTTACATAGCTTAGTATTTTTCTATGCATAAAACGAAAAAGCTGCCCGTGTACAACATATATATATATGTGTAAATCACAGGTTAAAAATTTACCGTATACTACAAAATAGCGGAAACATACCCTAAAAATGTGCATTGCTCTTTTCATAATTTTTCGAAAAGCATCAAATCCAATTGTTTTACGTTAAATGTGCATAACGGTTTCAATCTGTCGCAACCACTTCCAAAAACCCCGTGGCCCTCCCCTTTTGACGTGATTTTAAAGGCGTTTTTCACCACATTGCTAGTTTAAGCGCGAGGCTCTTTAGCAAGACGTTACAGTCTCCCTTTTCAGCCACGCTACTGTCATTTTTTCCCTCCCCGGCCGTTTAGATAGCACAGTCAGCTGCGAATCTTTTGAAGTAGCCAGACAACACGGTAAAACGGAGCTCGGGTTTTGAGGCGGTAACATATATATATATATATAATAACTTGAGTGATTGACTTGACTTTTGTGCACTTAAGTCACTTTTTTTAAATGAATTGACTTGCTTAAATCTTTTGGACAAATGACTTGACTTGGACTGAAGTCATTTTGTCAAATAACTTGGGATTAAATAAATTTTGTTTCGTTAAAATTTATCTCAAGTTTTGCACATTAAACAATTTGATTTCCTGTATTTTGCGTTTGTGTGATTTTTTTAGTTAAATTGTTGCTTATAATCGGACGAGTTTACCTATACTTTAATAGTTTAACAATTTATTTTTATGTCAATGAAATGACTTGAAATTGACTTGCTGTCTTAATGACTTGCTGTCATAATGACTTGCTGTCATAATGACTTGACTGTAGCTTGACTTGGGCAAATGATGACTTGGACTGGGACTTGACTTGTTATTTTTTAAAAAGACTTGACTTGGACTTAAGTCATTTCAAAATGACTTGTTAAAACAATGCATTAAGGGTCATGTGAGCTGGTCAACATGGCGATGCGGAAATTTCTTTTGACCGAGAGATACCGTTGCGTTAGTAAAAAAACAAGATGGCTTGTAAGATGTGGTTCGCTAAATTTAACTGTTGCCCGATTGAAACGATCTTGTTTTGATAGTGGGAGTGCGGAACTGTACGTGTAGGAAATGTGCACGTTTTTTTTTAGCACGGGTGTGTTTTTTTCCGGCATCAGTTTAGTTAAGCAAATGTTTCGATTTATATTGACGCATAGATAAGTTCGGTTTGTTTCATTTTGATTTTTAAAAACAGTTCATTGGTGTACTATGCACGGGTCTGAAATTTAGCGTGATAATAAATGAGTCTTAAAGCCAAAAAGGTCGTAAATCGACATCATTTTGATAAAGACGTTTCCATATGCACTCGCATCACCGGGTAGCATCAGTTATTCAGTCACATTAACTGATGATGATAGAAGTACGTTTTGAAACGTCTTTTTTAAGATGAAGTCGATTTACTCGACCTTTCAGGCTTTGAGATTCATTATCAAAAAGTTCACTTCGATTTATTTGATTAAGTTGGGTTTATTATAACCTCGAAAGTGATAAACTTTTGTAAAAAGTTTTTTTTTCACTTATAAAGGTTTCCAGTTGAAAAAGTTTCAAGTTCTAGTAGCGGACAGGTAAATACGATTTAGCCGTATCGTGTTTCAAAGCTTAGAGTTTAAACTGGTGAAACATGAAGGCTCATACCGAGTTACCAACGCATGAAATTAAATCCAAAACAATGCGTGACGGTTGCGGAAAACTTCAGCCGTTTGAAACCCAGTTTTCGGCGTCGGTTTTTGTTCTAAACCACACCTTCTTATTGCATACAAAGCCAGCTCGTAAGTGAACCCAGCTGCTAAAGTAAAGAGTAATTGGATCCCGCATTAAGAAAAAGAGCGACGGTCTAATTGGATCCAACATTCACGGTTTGTGCGAATTCCTTTCGTTTGCGGCGCTAAGGCATGTTTTCGCTTTCAAGGTAGACCGCTTAGTGATGGCGGTGGTGTCATCTGGTGTATTTGCACGTTTGGTTAAGAAATTGTTGTTTTTCGTTTAGTGCGTCTAGTGTTAGAGTTCAACCGAAGGCGTATTTGAACTCGGCAATGGGAATCAATAGATTCGCTGATAAACACGTTTTTTCAATTGTGTTATTTTTTAGCAAAACCAACGGTCATAAACCGCAGACAAACAAGGTTCAAGTGTTTTTGCGGCAAGTAGCCTGATGTTGTTCGAATGTGTTTGTGTGTATGGGTGTAGGCATGGGCGCCCGCAGGGGGGCAAGGGGGAGCACCTGCCCCCCTGGAATTTCAAAATGCGATTATTAATATTATTTATAAGTTTAATATGTATAACTTATGAAGGTTTAAAATATTATCCATTATCCATTGCCCCCATTGGCGTATCCAGGTGGGCGGGAGTTCTTACCCCCTTTTTGTGAGTGATATTATCGTTTTTTGTTCGTTTTTGTCATGGTTTAACAAACTGTTCGAAGCGGCGTAATTGGGTCACGCATCTTAATCTAATGCGAAACCAAATCGAGTGCAAAACGCCGTTTTTCGTCTTTTGTTGGTTTGACCGTAAACGCTGGAAGTTTTTCTCTTTCGTTACTTTAGGTTGACTAATTAGCAAGTGTGTATTCGACAATTGACAACGCTAAGTCAAACCTTCTTCTCTTTTTTGTTGCTAAAAAACGTCGAGTTATAGGCAGTAAGTTCCTCGCTGTTCGCTCTCTGCGCTAATATCCGATGTTGGTGTAACATCGACATTTAACTCGGAAGCAGATTCTTAAAAGGAGGTATAATGGTGACTGTCGTGCGCGTTTCAAAGTCTCCATTTTTTAAGTAATGATGTTTAACGCAAAATTATGCTCTTTTAGCATACTGTACTCTAAGACCACGTGCTAAGTGTGTAATGGACACAACTTATTTCCCCTCAACCGCAGCTTGTAATTTAGCTGACTTTGCACACAGCTTGGCGCAGATGTTGCGCTAATCGTGGCATAATAACACCCGCAAAAAACAATCTTAGTTTTAGTATTGCAGGTGGTGAAAGACGTGCTTGTAATTAAGCGCTCGTTCCGTTCATGGAACTTGAAACCTGAGCTGCTGATAGTCGAATTATGTGTGAATCTACCACAATTAATCACACATATTTCACGGTCTTGGTTTGTTTTTTTGCTTAATGTTAACGATTGCACACCGTGATTTCACAGCTGGCGCCTGACAGGATTGTCGACGACGCACGTGGTCGCTTTTACTGGCGTATTTGGCTGTTTCTGATTAGTTTCTTTATCACGTTTTGCAATCACCATTCTAAAACGTCATGCTGTCACTGTTTTATGACGTCATTATTCATAAACGTCAGACGAAAAATAGGGGAATTCCCTAAGTTGAAAATTCAGGACCCCCCTTTTTGATTTTCTGGTTACGCCCCTGATTGCCCCCCCTGGAAAATTTTCTGCGAGCACCCCTGGGTATAGGGGTGTTTGTGTGTGTGTGTGTGTGCGTGTGTGCGTGTGTGCGTGTGTGCGTGTGTGTGCGTGTTTGTGTGTGTGTGTGTGCGTGTGTGCGTGTGTGCGTGTGTGCGTGCGTGCGTGCGTGCGTGTGTTTAAAACAGCGCGATTCTTCAGTTTTATCACACAATTAAAAAGGCCATTTTATAATTAAGCGATTATAAACAAATATCATGTTTTTTATAAATTTTTCATGTAAATTTTGCCGGTATTTTTTGTCTTCGTGTTTTATAAAGATCTTGCTAATATATACGATTTGCTTGTTCAGGTTGAAAAAATTCGTACTACCCCTATATATGTTAATTAATTTATTATTATTATCAGGGCCTATCGTAAGTAACCTGAGTCACTTATAAATCTGTTTTTAGGGTGTAGAATGGGGAATACAATTCCCGTAGTATAGTGCTTGATAAAACTATCCAGACAACATTGCGTTCTTTAGATTGATTCGTGGAACTCGCGTTGTTGTGATAGCTTAACTATGCGAGCTGGGATGTGCTCGATCGCGTAGTTCAAGTGGATTTGGGCCCGGTACCACGGCCGTTCTACTAAGGCCGGCTCTCTTTTTCCGAGCCCTTTAATTTGGCCGAACAAAAAAGGGCACGTAAACGACACGGGATAAAAATGGACAAAGTCTGCAGCGTTTTAGATGGCCATGCTAGGTGCCAAAAGGACGCAAAAGCTTGACTGTTTGACTGCAGTCCAGTCGGACTTGGATTCTAGCAAGAATGTTAAAAAAGCGCAAAATGTGGATGACAAAGTTAAGGCCTTTGTGAGGTAGTCAAGCAAAAATTGGGGTAAAAACACGAATACTGTATTTAAAAAAATAGTGTTGTATATAGGCTACAGAAGTTTAAATATAAACTAGCTTTGGAAGAAACAGCAAAAGTTACAGAACTAAAAGCGGTCGATTTTTTTATTACGTTGTGGAGTTGCCAAGCAAACTGGCCAAAGAGTGAATCAAAACGCTAAAGCATAACTAAAAAGGCATTTCGAAGCCTTTTTTTTTACTAAACAAAACAAAAAGATCTTTTAGTTTAGCTGGACTTTAACTTCGCAAAAAATGGAAATGGATTTAAATGCATGGTCAAAAACGGCCTTTTAAAAGTGGCCATTCAACTGGCCGAAATAGGGCCAAAGAAAGGCCTCCATGGCTAAAAAATCGAGCCCGACACTCTCCGAGGTGGCCTTTGTCAGTATAGGCTTCAAGAGGGATGGTGTCGTGCGTAATTGGCGCCAAGAGACAGCTCTCGAAAGTGACATGTTGGACGGAGATGTTCAGTGTGTAATTGCCACCCGGGTGCGCGCTGCTGTTTGGCCATTGCACTCCGACTCTGTTGTTTCGTCTGCAAAGCTACCGACCTGCTTAGCGTAGTTAGTCCAGGGGTGGTCCAAGATTGTTTTGGAGCCAGAATGTTGTTTACGTAGCTTTTGAGGGGTTCTTTCAACTTACTTAATGCATTTGCCATAAAGGGTGAGCCAAATTTATTTTTTGGTTAAGACATCTGTTATCTTTGGAGCATAATGGTTGGAGGTTGTAAGAATATCAAAGCCCATACAGAAGTATAGGTATCATGTTGAAAATGAATAAAGAGTTATTCGAAACGTCCAAAATGATACCTACTTCTGTATGGGCTTTGATATTCTTATTACGTCTTACATCTGTTATCGTTTTTAAATGGACTTACATGCGAGTAAGATCACAAGAAGTATTTGGGTTTTGAGGGTTGCTCAAACAGTAGGATATATGTACTTTCGTGCTGATTATTTTGTCTTTGTTGTTTAAAGTTCAAGATGATGCACTGAATATGCGATATTGAAAATCACCTTGACCCTTGCAAGATAAGCGTAATTTCTAATTCCTGATCACTAACAGCAGAATACTTAGGTAAACTAGCAATTCAGGCTAGATTTTCTTAATAAAGGTGCTACAAAATACTTGACGAAATCTTTATTGAATGAGCAATAGATATATTTTAGTAATAATGAATAGATATATTTTAGTAATAATGAAAATTAGAAAATATTTCGTTGGCCACAGCACACAGGTAATGATGTTGTGGGCCACATGTGGTTTTAACCCATCATCGAGTACTCGAGTAGTCATTTTTGTTTTTAGAAAACGCCCGCTGCTGTTTAGCATAACCCATTGATTGTTAACCTGTGTGTACTAACGCCCAACTTAATAATTTGACAATTTGAATTTAATTTTGACAATGGTATATAATGCTACTTATAACGCAGAAAGCTAAATGCCAAAAATTGTATGATTTGTTTCAAGCGCAAATTACTAGGTCATTCCGGCGTTTTTTAATTATTAATTAATTGCAGTGCGCAACTTTATAATTTAAAATGGGTTAATTAAATCGATTGAATTATTTTCAGGAACACCAAAAAGGTTAACAGCCACTTGAATAAGGCGGAGCACGAACGTACGGGTAGACGCGACCTTTAGAAGTGTGGTATTTTTTATGCTTTGGTTTTAAGCTGACAGCTGTTTGAATACATGGTTTAAAGCAATTTGACTTTTGGCACTTAAGTTTATGCTTTTTACTGAGAAAGCTAAAACTCGTAAAGTAATAATGGTGTTGTGTTTAAGATGCGTTCTTTCATGTCAATTAACAAGTAAAACTCATAGTTAAAAACATGAGTAAAAACATTTTTTTTTTTTTTTTTTCGTTTTTGTTTAAAACAAAAACGTCTGATCCTGTTTTTACTCATGTTTTTAACTATGAGTTTTACTTGTTAATATGCGCGTCAGCGGAGCAGTGATCGACTGGCTAAAACCTGCCACCGATGGTTTTCGATTCTATAAAGATACACCCTATTGTTCATGTCAATTGTTAAGTTAGGCACAGCGGAAAGATTTAAGAATGCACGAATTATGCCATAAACAAGTAACTGAACCAAAATGCAGACTTGGACAACTATATTCGTTTTAGCTTTTTAAAATTAGATTAGAATTAGAATGACGTAAGTTTACCGAAATATATATGCTTTTTTGCCTAAATGGCAGTATTGTTAACATGTCATTTTGGAATGACTTAATCCAGCCAAGCCTTTTTAAAAATAGCAAATTAAGTCCCTGTATGAGTTCTTAGTTGGTATACTTTTAATTTGGACTCATATCTTTAAAGCCCTGATCCTCACGATCAGTCAACAACGACAGAAGTCGCATTAAAACAGAAATAAATGAAATATATTTTTTATTATTATATGTTAACTTATTTTTTTTACTTTTAAGTCAGAAAAATCATTTGGAAATTTTTGAGTCAGACATCTTTAATAATACTTTGGAGTTCGGCCAGTTTTCAAAGGTTAAGAGCCACTTAACTTGGCAGTGAGATACCAGGAATATTCTGACAAACAGTCCAAGACAAGGTTAACCCATAATTAGAGCGAACTACAATTCCGAAAGTTCCTCCCAGGATCAGTAGAATTTGCTCTCCAGCCCGAAATGAAAAACAACCGCAGGATTTAAGGTGAAATGCACATTGCATTGGCAAGAAAATCAACATCAGAGGAGAATATCCCGTTCGCAGTCTTATTGCCAATAAGGCCAATCGATTTTTGCCGCGCGGCACCCTTGCAGTAATCTTATAACTCATCCCAAATTATGCGCATCCATAACGGTGATGTGTGTGTTTATTTATAGACTATAGGGTCAACGAAGCTCCCACAGGGCTAGGCTAATATTTGGCCCTGTTTCTAGGCCTTTTTTGAATTTTTTTTCTAATTTTCTGCACATTTTTGACCCTTTTTTATGCCTTTGTCAATTCTTGTGCTAATTTCAGAAAAGATATCGCAGCCTATTCGTTTCGCTACTTTCTACGCGAAAAAAAATGGCCCCAAAACGCGGCCCAACAAAGCGGGCCGGCCGAACGCGAAGCGGCCGTGTGTTATGGCCGAATCTGCTGTTCCAGCAAGAGGTCCCTCCGGGATTACAACCCGGGAATATACCTTCTCCTGATTTTGTCGCGGCGATGTAATTTTAACTTGCGCGGCGCCTAAACGTGATTACCCTTAAGGACTGTATTTGGTTTTTGGCGAATCTATTTAGAGCGGCTTGCAGAGGTTATTTCTGCCGGATCAATGGCCTTGTTTTCTAAAAGGACTGTTTTATTTTGGTCGCCTAAGTGAAAAAGACTTCCGTCGATAAGTAAAAAGCCACAGAGGGAAAAAGGCGATACTATATAGACCCGTGTCAGTCAGTTAAGAGGGGATAGTTATCTGGCGTTGTGCTCAAAATTAAATGATCGTGTTAGTCAGTTAAGGGTGTATTTTGAGTGACGTTTTGTTTATTTTGTTCCGCGTTTGTTGTTAGTCGAAATGCAGTCGTTTTTTTTGTTTGTCATAACCGAAAACCAATCGTAATCTGTTGTCATTTTTTATTTTTTCGGGGGTTGTCGCACAACACCTTCTTCTGGACATTTTTCCGCACTATCGATAGATTTCGTCAAAATTCCTAAAAAACACTGTTATTTTAGTCTGTTGCATGATGGTTGATGGATGTATCAAAGCCCATACAGAAGTATGTAGCATTTTGAACGTTTTAAAAATAAACAAAGCTATATTTGAAACGTTCAAAATAGTACTTCTAGGGGTTTTGATGTTCCTACTACATTTTAGTTTGTGTTTTGTCAGTTCATATACATGTACAGCTTTGGTTTGGTGAAATTTGCGGCCATCTACAAAAATGCAGGCTTGAAAAAAAAAGAGAAAAGTCGGTTAAAATGTTTGGAGCGGTGTGCTTGCCGAGCTATCATGCTGTACGTTTTGTACGAATGCCGCGCTAATCTCCGTCACAAAATGAGTCGCAAATTGTAAATGTAGAGAAATGATTGATCTTTTTTATTCCATGCACTTTGTCCGATACTAAGTAATATTAGTGCACTTGCTCTATGACGTCCATTTTGACGTAATTTTGCGACGGGGTTTTTTAAACATTTCCAAACGTTATACGTAATTTTGCTTTTACTCTTAAGGTCAAATATTTAGCTTGCCTACCGCATTTTTGGCTGTCCGAGTTTTCGCTTTTAATGTTTCCAGGCCGAATTTTTGTGACGCAAAATTTGAGTCAGTACTGTACAGATAAAAGTAAAATTGTCGAAGCGTATTATTTAGAAAAAAAATCATGTCTTCCAAAATCTATAAGTATTTTAGGGCTCAATACCAAAATAGCAAATTTAAACCGGCTGTTCTACGTTAACACATATGTGTAGTGTTTCGAAGCGCAAAATTTAGTATTTTATCGCTTTAACTATCGTATTTTAGGTACAGTCATGTGACCGCTAACTTGACGCGAAACACTGATAGTTTTCGGTCACACAGTTTACCATCGGTTAGGTTACGATAGAAATGATAAGTGCAGTTACAAAACTCGATCGTTATTTCGTTCCAATATTTCGTCAATGTTAGGAATAGCAACAATATTAAGATATATTTCGATTATTATTCTTAACTTTTTACCCTTTTTTCGCCACCTGAGGTACCAATTTGTCTACAGAACAGCAAAGTAAATTTACGAATTTTTGTAAATTCATCGGCGTTCATAAAATTTCGGTGAGTTTTTTTTGTATATCTTGTATCTTCAAGGGCGCAGCATTTTTACGCTAAACCTACGCTTAGCAAATAGCAAATTCCGTAAGGACCCTGTACATTTTTCTGATCACTTAAACTAAAGCGTTTTGCATCGTTTGTGACGTGCAAAAAGGGCATATAAGCTTTTAACGCAGAAGAAGTTCGCCGAAAACTTGTATTTTATTTAGGGGAGATTTTTTACGTTTAGAACGATGCCTCTTCACGCAATAACGTTTATTTTGCACGTTTTTGCCTGCATGCCTTTAGTTACATACCGCCATTTTGAGATCCGATCGGACGGCTGTGTACTTATTGATGTAAATATAGGCGCGGATCCAATATTTTTGTTAGGGTTAAGGGGGATAAATTCTTTTAGTTATGACGTCACAAAGTTACGAAACGTGACGTATTAAATAAAGAATTTTAAGAGCACCACACAGTTTGTTTATTTTGTTAAAATTTCAGGTTCGTGAAGTGTTACTTTTTATAGAAAAGCTGCATTACAAAGATGTTATAGATTCGCGAAAAGCGAAAAAAACGCCTTCATACCATTTAACTTGCAAAAACTTTCATTTTCGATAGTGCGATGAGTACAGCATGACGTCTTTGGTTTAAAACGATTTTATTGAACTTGGCCAAGACATACTTATAGAAATGCTATTTTAGATTCGAGCGTACTGCAAGGATTTTTTGCATTTACTGACTTACAATAGGCAAAAACGTAGCTTAAAGAGAGGGCTTAGCCAAGTGAACCCCTCTTGCATCCACGGCTGGGTTTCGCTATGGGAAAAACAAATATTAGACATCCCTATTGCGTAGGTTAGAACCGCAGTTGAACTTTGTCTACTCTTTGAAATTGCTGTAAACAGAACACGTCTGCGAAAAATCGATTTCAACATAGGCAGTTAAAACTTTTTCGGTGGTTATTTGTCAAGTCATTAATCTTCGCTGTTCGGCAGGGCGGTAGGCGGTAGGCCAGGAGGTAGAATTGCTGCTAGTCGTGATTTAGACAGTTTTTTCAGTCTACTATGACGACGTAGTAACGTACAGAAAATCCCCACTTTGTTTAGCGACGCTTACCCATGATATTAGCAACTACTTGAAATCTAAATGAACTGGCGACGCAACGTCACGTTTTCACATGTCCTGGAAGCGTTGCCAGTCAATGCTGGCTGCGTCCTGTGTGCTTGTAGCGGCCAAGCAGCGGCAAAATTTGACGGAGGGACCTGTATTTGAGCTTGTATATGCTGGCCTTTGAAAGTTTCGCCAGCTAGGCTATTGTGGGCTTGTCTGCTGGTATAGCCGCTGCCTACAATGCGTGAATAGAGACCGCACAATTGACCGGCCAAAGCGGTGTTTGCGCGGGAATTAGGTAGACACTTACATTGTCGCCGTCATTCAAACGCCGCGCTTTGGCATGTTTTCGAAGCTACCGCAGGCCAGACTTAGCGGGGCGTAGGCAATTGAAGCGCATGGTGCCCGATTTGCGCTCTAATAGGCGCCTGTCTAGTTATTATTCGAGCAGGACAGACACACAAAGGAAGAAAAGCTCAGTGATGCTTGGTGGTTGGAAAAGTTTGCGCGCCAGTAGGGACTTGTTTTGCCACGCTCCTTTTTTGCCATTGTATATCAACTTGCCCCATTAGTGTTGTTGTTTTTTTCTTCCGTCACACAGCTTCGTTGTGACGCAACAGTAGGGCATAACAAAGGGCGATGTTCGCCACTGGCGAGTGTCATCATTTGAGTTGCTTGGTGAGGCCAAATGCTGCTGGTTCAAGTCCCACCGCTGTGGAAAGCAAGTTACGCCTGGACGCTGTTACTGAGAGCCTAGTGCGAGGCGAGCTGCTGAGATCAAACCGACACCTGGAATCTGATTCGGGCATTTACAGGACGCAGAGCGATGGAGTTTTGCATCTAAACTTGCCTGCAAGAAAGCGACCTGGCCGACACCAGTCGAAGTCAAAAAGCGCACGGAAAAGCAAGGCCTCAAACGGGGAAAAGAACGGCATTAAAATAGACCCTGGTGTGCAGTTAACCTCCGAGACCCCATCGAAAAACTGTCAAGCGAATCGCCAGGAAAGTGCCCGTGATCAAAAACCCGCACTGAAGACTCGCAATCGGACGTTTGACTGGAAACGAATTTTCAAAAAGAGCTCCGTCCCCGGGGAATTTTTCATACCGAACCCGGCCGAATCGAAGGATCTAAAAGATTTTAACTCCAATTCGACCTGCAACCGTACCGGCGAGTCGCCTGGTTCCAAAACTAGTTCCTCCCCTAAAATGAACAACGGTGCCGTTGGTACTGTAGCAACGGACGAAAGCAAGATAACGGATAATCGCAATTTTGGGATTTACCGCTCTGCCAACACCCCCCAGCCCGAGTCGAACGGCGCTGTTATTTCGGAGGTGACAAGCAGAAGTTTGGCTCAGAAGTCTTCAACCAAGGTTATTCACGTTGACGGAGTAAATTACAAGGTCACAATGGGTAAGTGAAGTGTTTTTTCTTTTGATTTTGTCAATTTCAATCAGTATGGGAATCTATATGATGCCCCAATGTGCGTCTACCGAGCATTTGTGGTATGACTTTTTACCAAAGATAAGGACAAGGCAGGTCACAGTTTCAAGAATCTGTGAAAGCTAAGGTTTCAATCACTTAATTAAATGTATTGAAGCTATAGGCACTGGTTTGGTAGATTTGTGTAGGGTGATATTATTGCTTGTTTTTTTTAAACGTTTAAACCAACCTATGATTTTAGCTTGAGTAATTGTCCTAACGGCACAAAATTATTGTTTTGTCCTAATTGTATCAGGCAGCATAAAACCTGTTGCTGTTGTCATCTAAGCCAGTGTTTTCAACCTTTTTGAGCCACGGAACACTTCAGGTATCAAATAAATTTACGAAACAGCACGTTGAAGTTTGTAAATGTTAATGCAGTAAAATAAACAACACAACATTACGTTTATTCAGTTTTTAGTGCGATATCTGGGCCTCTGTTTAGATGAGCACAAAATTGATATTCAGGCTACAACAATACAGTTCGAATATTAACCAACGGGTCCATTATTACATCACAATAAGTTAAGCAACTAGCGATATTATGAATACTTTCATAAATTAAAAGCTACTTATCTTGATAATAAATTTCAAAGCCCAAAATGTCGAGTTATCATCTTGAAGACGTTCAGATACGAACTTCCATCATATTCAGTTAATGTGAGAGACTTTTTGGCTTTAAAATGATTATAAAGCAAGCTGCATTACAGATCCGTGCATAGTATACCAAAAAGCTGCTTAAATGTGTTAAATCGGTGATTTTCGACCAGTGTTCCAAATTTGTAAAATTAGTAATTTTTTTGCGGAACACATGACGTTATTTCACGAAACACCGGTTAAAATCACTGGTCTAACTCTAACACATTCAAATAGCTTTAAAGTTTTGACAGTTATTATTATCTTTTTGCATTTTCTATTGTGATTTGTTTATAACTTGTCATTATGTAATACTAAGATTCGTTGCGTGATATTTTGATACCGCCTATGGACATCATTTTTTTACTTGTCTACCCTAATCTAATGTACCCAGTCCAGTTTTAACCGGGTATTTCTGTAGGTTTAGGCAGAGGTGTTTCCAAATTGACGCGTATGCCGCGAACCAACGAGTGGGCCGCCTTGTTTATTGCTCAATAATTTGCGCAAATATTGATTCAATGGCAATTGGCGAGCGAGCGCAACCCCGAAATATAGCTACAAACCACAATCCTGTGGTCGAAAAATGCCGACGACTCATTTTGTTGTTTCAGGTTTTTCGATCAATTCACCATTCGTTTGTTTACATTTGTTTTTACCTGTCAGCTGTGGGTTCACATTCAGTGGCAAAGCACTGTTTGGCCCTGCTTTGTCAGACGCCAACAGTTTTTACGAGGCTCTTTTAAATAATGTAACGACAAACCGGTTACTGTGGACATCTGTGAGCCACGAACAAGCAGTTTATTTACCCTGAATGGAATGTAGATTGTGAACAATGTGCACCGCCTATGTACGATAGGCATGGCAAAAAATATTTACGGGTAGACATGACAAAAATATGTACAGTAGACATAGAAAAAATGTGTTCGGTAGGCATTGCAAAAATATTTACAGTAGACATGGAAAAAAATACGTACGGTAGATATGGCAAAAATATGTACGCTAGACATAACAAAAATATGTACAGTAGACATGGAAAAAATATGTTTGGTAGTCATTGCAAAAACACAGCTTGCTTTACAATTGCTTAAAAACGTTATCAATGTTTCGTTGATTGTGTTGATTAAAAGATAAGTTTGAGAATTTGAAACTGTTTTTACCAAAACTCTAAAAAAACCACAACGTTGGTTTCTTAATTTTCCCGCTGTGGTTTTGGCAAAAGTGTATCTTGAGATGTCCTTCAAGTAATTTGTTGTTGGCCTTTGAGGTTCTTTGAAACCCATCAAAACAGTGGTATTTAAATTTTGGTCCGCGAACACTTGGTGGCCGTGTGGAAGTTCCGAGGTGTTTGCAAAAGAAATTTAACTTCGGAAAAACTGAAAAAAAACTTTTAGCCTGAGCAAACCGTATATTTTGAGATTTTTACGCTAATAAAAATCATTGATCAGGATGTGAACACAGGTGTGGGAACTGATTTGAATATTATATTAAAATAAAACAAACAAAAAATTGACCTGACCCATCGTCCTTGTTGAGATTTCAAGTTAATCTAAATGAGCAGTTTGTGTTCAGGTTTGGCTACTGGTTTAAATATAATAGTTTTTGTTTTTTAAATTTTTCTTTGATATCTATGTAAGGAAAAAACGGACTCACAAGATAAAAAATACGCATTATAAAAGGCACGTTTTTGAAACGTAGTGCACCCCTCGGAACCTCCACCCCCCAGGCTCCGGGGGCAATCGTCCATCCCTGGCGCGCCGCCAGCTTCCAGGGGAAAAACCCGTTTCAATCTGACGCGCATTATAAGTCGTAGAGTTCAAGCCTGTAATGAATACACATATATATCAGGCAGAAAGCTGTCAACCCAGAGGGACGGCAGCGGCCGTTCTATTGCGTAGGCTGACGTCTTGTTTTTAGAAGAGGATTGGATTTCGTGTAGCGTGACTTATCCTAGCAGCGCGGATTTACGGTTTAATCGATTTTTACGTGATCGTGTTCGACGTGTTGTCATTGCTATATGCCGCTGTTGACACGGGCCACCCGCAATTCGAAGCACCCGCTGTCTAGTTCTTATTGTTTTGATGACACTCTAGAGCAGGGGTTCTTAACCTTTTTTGTATGTTTTACCCTTTTGACAAAGATGGATATCAGATTTAACCCAAATATATAAAGTGGTGCTCATTTAATAAAAAAGTTAGAAAAAAATTACATCAGTTATATTTAGTGCGGCCGCTGCCCTTGCTTTTTAGCACCGAATTGTTCAACGTCTGGTAAAGTAGTAGGTAATGCACAACGAATATCGGACTCGAGTCGGTTTTGTGCTTTAGATTTTATAGTAAGCAATGCAGAGAAGCCGCTTTACATAGGTTATTTGAAGAAACGAAGTCAGAATAATCAGAGCTTGAATACCTATTCCTGCATTTAGACCCTAAAACGAGGAAATTTTATCCCCTGGGGTAAATTTACCCCAGGTTAAGAAGGGCTGCTCTACAGTATAGGACGCTCTTCTTGATGCTTTGCTTTTAAAATGTTTTCTTTCTGTGGTCGGCGTACGCCACTTGGGAATTGTAACATGTTGTACAATGTACATTGTACAAAGTAGCGAGTTATGACAATACTATGGTAGCTTATCGGGTTGTACTCATGGTTCATTAGTAAGGGCAAAAAAACAACAAAAAAACGGCGTTTTTTCCACGGTACAATGCCAGCCCAGTGAAGTAGATTTTTTTAGAACAAAATCGTGTTTATCGGGTAAACGCTTTTGCTGTAAAGCAGGCTGGAGATTTTGCATTAACAGCAGTAAGAGTTTTCGTCGAATTTAGAAGTACATGCACTCGCAATAACAGTAAAAGTATATTTTCACGTTAAAATTTGAAAGCATTCGGCTGTGAAGCCGGTAAGTTTTTTTCACAGTCAAACAGCAAGAGCATATGACAGAGAAAAAAATACAGTACGCATTTCACGTTAAAATTTGAAAGCATTTGGCTGTGAAGCCGGTAAGTTTTTTTACAGTAAAACAGCAAGACCACTTAACGGTAAAAACAGTAAAAGTATTTTTCGTTGACATTGAAAGCGTTTTGCTGTGAAGTCGTTCAATTTTTGTACAGTAGAGCAGTAAAGGGCATATGACAGGAAATAAAGGCGGTCAAAGCATGCAAAGCCGCCTTTATTTGAGCAGCGTAAGGTATAACGCGTAAATAGTATAACATAGCTTGACAAAATACAAAAACGGCGCCAAAACGAAATTCGCGGAACTCTAAACAACGCAACAAGGCAAGTAAAGGGAAGCGATTTGAACTACAACTGATACTTAGCGGTTTTTGCGATCGGCGCGAATTTATTCCGGGCGTTCCAGATTGCCGGGAATTAGTATCTATTTAGGTTCCCCAACTATCGGGTTTCTTGGGAGGGCTTAGCAGCTGGTGTTGAGGCACTGTAGTTATTTGACTTTCAGAATTGGAAAGCGCTACTGTTTTCATATTAATCGCGCCGTGAGGTAATCGGCAATTCAAAAGCACCTGTTTAGTCGTATAGTCCCTAGAATTGTTTTTCCTAGCAAAGTCCCGGTGAAGTCATTGTTAAATACCTTCAATCTAAGTCAAGTATTTTAAAAAAACGAACAAGTCTTATATCAGGTCATCTGTTATCCCAGTCAAGTCCCAGTCAAACCTTGGTTAGAGCAAGTCATGTCCAATTATCACAGTAACGTAACTAAAATAATAATACGTAACTAAAATAATGATAAAACGATATATAAACCATTAAAATTGGATTATGAGCAATTCAACTAAGCAATCAATACCATGCGACAATCTAATCGTTTTACGTGCAAAACTTGAGATAAATAGCTCAATTTATTAATAAAGTATCAAATGAAAACACTGAATTTCAACCCAAGTCATTAGGAAGATTTAAGTCAAGTCATTTGTTTAAAATACTTAAGTCAAAGTCTTGTTGATTTAAAACCGCAGCCTTGCTTTTATGAATGGCTGGCTTTTAGGTATAATTTTTTTGCAATGAATTTCGAATACAGCCTTAATTTGTTTTGTTCACGATGGTCAAGCGTTAATTACTTTCTGAAACCACATCAACATAGGAAAATTTGCATACACATGTAAAATATAAGGACCTTAGAAAAATTAGAACCAAACTTCTGCGAATCAAATTCGCTAACATAATACCGGTATGCCAAAATATGCCCAAAAACTTATTTTCATGTTTTTTAGGAATTTTGTAATACCCGCATAATTATATTTAGTCACAGTCATACTTTTTACCAAAATACACGTAGCGAGACTCTGAGGGCCTTAGTTAGGAAACTGATCCTCTTCGCGAACTTTCGCGAAACCGGTTCGCGGACCTTCGCAATATTCCCGCAAAAACGTTGCGCAAACGATTTTCTTGGCCGGAGCTTCAGGTTACACAAACACGCGCGGCTATATTTAGAAAGTTCGCATTCGAAGCGGGTGGCCTCGACTTTAAAGCTGGAGGCGCTGCGAGTTGAAATTCCGCCAAGTCAGCACTTTACTGAAGTGTAATCGGACTGTTAGAAGTTTTTTTTTTTTTTTTTTTTCAAATTTGATTAGAAGTAGGGATGTACGATCATTGACATCTTGTTCCGATACCGATCCCGATATTTAGGACAGAAAGTATCGCGATTCGTTCCGATACCAATGACGTCATTACTTTTCGTAAACAAGCAAAATAGAGAAATTAAAACTGGTAATTTTTTTTAAATTATTTGAACAAATTTTTTTTTCAGTGTTAAGAAGTTTAGTTACCTCCGGTTATAAACCTCCATTTTTTTATTAATTTACCCTTTAAGGTAGAAATCGCTACATTGAATTGCAAATCATGGCTGAGAGTTCTATATCAATTTGGTATCGGATCGGCACCGATACGACCCTAGTATCGGACGCCAGTTGGCATCGGGTGTCGGCTCCGATCCGATATTATCGTGCATCCCTAAAAATTACTTAGAATCTTGTTTTTTTAGGTTATGTTGTACTTGGAACTAGTCGCAAAAAATAAAAGTAGAACTAAATGGCCGAAAAACAGATTTACGCAAATCTAGGTACAGAATCTTAAAACGTTGTAGTTAGGATTATATGTCCTACCGCTTGCTTTTAATCCCTAATAGAACGACTAATTTCGATTGGACCATGAAGGCTCCTGTGTATTGATAACAATTTTAAATCAGAGTTTCTGTGCAACGAGATTGCATTTGAAGTTACCGAATTAAACAAATAAAAATAAGGTTAACTGAGAAAATGTCAGGGAAACGTCATCAGGTTCACTGAGAATTGAATCAAAATTAAATACGTGCCCGTTAAGTTATAGAATTGCCAGGAATCGTGATCATTTCGTTGAGATAGGTCGTTTTCAGCGAAAGCAACTTGTCGAACACGATTATTGATCAATGTTGCACTTTCAGCGAAACCTGAAATTGAATAGAAACACGACCATAAACTAAGTTATCATTGTTTCGCTCTATTTCGCATAATCTGACATAAAAAATTATAGTGTCCAAGCCCGACGTTGATTCAGTTAACATGGTAGTGTATGTTGTTGCTGCTATAGTGCGCTATCTATTCGCCAAACCGCGACGCCGTCTAATCTGTTTGGACCAACACCACCAATATAGCTGGTCGTTTTTCAGCGCGACGAATTGCCTATATACGCCCGGTGTAAGGCTACACCTTCTTCTGTCGCCATTTGAAACCTGAGATTTAATCTGCTTTCGTGCGCTGAGACTGCGGAACAACCGATGTAATGTAGCTCCTTTGCTGTTTAGCAGGGTAGGTGAGCTCGGCGCCTTGCCGCGTCTTGAGCACCGTGGAAAATTGTGCTGCATTACGAAAGGCAGAATACTGTAGCAGTGTAGCACTGAATTTGTGATAATGGAAATCACCCTGACCCTTGCAAGATAAATGCCGACCTCAATTCCTAATCAGTAACAGCAGAATATTCTAGCAAAGCTAGCAATTTAGGTCAGACACTATTAAAATATCTTAAAAAAGGTATTTTTATAGTAAAAAAAGATATATTTTTAGATATTTTAACAGTGTTGAAACCTAGCAATGAATTTGCTTCATTCTAATTTAGATATACTGACGATGCCTTTGCCGGCTAAATTATACATATCTTTTATGATCTTTTGATAGTGTCTGACCTGAATTGTTAGCTTTGCTATATTATTCTGCTGTTAGTGATCAGGAATTCAGGTCGACATTTATCTTGCAAGGCTCAAGGTGATTTCCATTATCACATACTCAATGCTGCATTCATGAAAAGGTTGCGCTCGAGTTACAGTTTTCGTTTTATACCAAGGCAACTTATACAGCTGCCAATTCGCATAAGAATTGCGAAAGGTGCCTGGACAGTTACATTGCCATGATACGCATTATTTATGTCTAGGACCATAATGCATTTTGCACTGTTATTTGCGAAAGTAGTGAACCACGGAAAGAGATATAAAAGTTTGCTTCAGTCCGCACCCCTGAAGTATAAATCCTTTTTCGCATATGCTCAACTTTTATTTTGCTTTGTACGTGGTTTAGCGACAGTCACGAAGTGTATAGAACACGTTGCATGCAAGAAAAAGAGAACTTTTGCGACAATTAGGAATATCTAAGGCTGTTACTGACTTTACTAAATGAAAATTTGTACACCAAAAAAGCGTATAAAGGACAAGGCTAGAAATAAAAAAATAAATCGCCAGGCGTTGTTATACAACTATGGATTCCTACTTGGAAAAATGCGTTTTTAGTAAACCGTCTTAAAAGTTACCTTCCACGTATCTTCAATTGCCTTAAGTGATGTAGCGATGACGTCAGTGTGACTACGCACTGAATAAAAAGTCATTTTTTCCACGTGTAGTGGCGTTTTTCAGTATTTCCCAGTTTTTTTTTCACCCCGCTACCATACAACTGCGAATTTAGTTATTATGGGCCGTGTCTAAACTTTGGAAAAATCATTCTCAGAGCCCATCCCCATAAATCAAACCACATAAAACTACTGTAGTCGCGGCCCAAAGGTTGAGAAACACTGCTTTACCCAATTTAAGAAACCCTGGCGTATACCAAGCAGCAGCAGTAGCAGCAGATATAACGCACAGCAAATCGCTGCTGTTGTTTTGGCGCCAATCAATCATTGTGCGCCGCCGGTCGGTCGTGCGATTGTGTGAGCATGTTACAGCAAACCTGCAAGGGCTTTCGGACGTACAAGGCCTAGCAGGTCGAGGGCATACATTACATACATGTCGGACGAGTCTACGAGTGTGCACGTGCATTTAATTCACGGCACGTCAAATGCGTTTTGCGCCGACGCGTGAACGGTAAACGCAAATGAGACCGCGGAAAAATTAGCGCTGTGGATCTTTGCAGCAGTTTTACTGTGGAAGCAGCCTTGGCTTTAATGATTAATGTAATGCTCCGAGTTGTCGGTTTCGACGAATTAGAGCGATGGACTGCGAATTCCTGTGTTGTAATGACTTATGTCAATGATTTTAATGGCTTGACATAAGTACACTGTTTTCAAATGACATGGCAATGAAGTATTTTGACCAAAATGACTTGATTTGACTTAAGTATTTTGGACAAATGACCTGACTTGGACTTCAGTCATTCTGGGCTAAAATTAAGTGTTTTCAATCAATATTTTTTAACATAATTAGGCTATTTACTTAGACGTAAGTCATTTCAAAATGACAATTGTTTACAAAACTGGCGAATTCTGGTTATAACCCAATTGCGAAATACTTGCGTGTTCTGATTATAGTTCTGATCATATTTTACCGAAAATGCAACTGTTTCCAACTGTTTTTTTTTAATTTCTTAACAAGTTTGCAGAAATGTATAGGTGAATGAAATAGCCTAAAAAGGTCCAAATTTGTGCTTTAAAATATTTTTAGATTTTAGTTCAACTTCTAGCCTTGGCAAATTCACAACAAAAAACGCACGGTCCATATTTATTTTCAATTTCAATGGTGGTAAAAGTTCCCAGTCTGCGTGAAAGCGACAAAACTTTCTCCAAATATCTCAGGAAAACGGGCACTTAGTTATGGCCACCGGATAGGCGCATTCCAAGTACGATTGAAACGCTTTTTATTAGAGATCGACCGATATCGATTTTTTTGAGCGATACTGATATCCGATTTTTTACAATTTTGTCAACCGATTAAACCTTTATTATAATTAAACTATTATTTTGCAAATTAACTTGGCGTGATGCTAAAAACCAATCAAAAAGTGGTCAAGTTTTTTGTTGTACAGAAAAAATTACACTTATTTTCGTAGCAAAATATCGGCCATATCTACTTTTAATTGCGAAACGCGGTTAAAGTTTACCCCCCCCCCCCCCCCCCCTTTTCTCTCGGCTAGATATAAATAGCAGCTCAAGTCCCGCCATTACCCACGTAGGACGCACCTTTCGACGATAAATTATTTAAATCCACCGTCATCGGGATTTTTCGCGGAAGTTTTACGTCGTTGAGCTGAGACGAGAAGTACAGCAGCGTTTACAAGTAGTGCTAGGCTCGCGCACCGACTGATTAAGTGTTTTGGCTGTTTAGATGGCTGTTTATTTTTTGCTACCAATGCGAACGCAGTACCAAAGGTTCAACGAAGTACCAGAAACTTTTTATCGAGTCAGTTTACCGTGAAGGTATAATAAATTTAGCTTGCAGCAGAAATAGAAAATTTCAACGACAAAATAAATAAGTTTGAAAACAAACTATCCGGGAGGACATTAGCAACAAAAAATGCAGCAACAATTTGTACGGCCAAGAATCAAACAATGAACGGCCAATCGTTTAAGAAAAACTTAAAAGCACAAAATCCGGTTTATTGCTTACTAATGCGTTAAGAACAAAAGGACGTTTTGAAGGCGTACACATTTGGTTTATTTTTTGACTTTAGAATTATCGAGACCGTTACCGGTTTCTTTTTTTAGTTTTTACCGTTAGCACAGTACCCTAATTGAATTTAGAAAAGCGTGTGTATTTCTTAAATGCCATTCTAGGATTAATTTCTAGGCCAAAAGTTACCCGTGAGTTTTACTAAAAGTGTATGAGACAGAATTTCTGAATCCTGAGTCTATTTCTTTTGGCAGTCTCGAAACTTCCATCGTTCCATAAACTAAAACTATAGCTTTTTCTGTGTTTTTTTTTTAATTTTGAGAAAATTACCAAAAATATGCGTTTTAAAAAGAGATGTGTAAAATCTTAATAATCTGATTTGCGAGAGTTCGCCAATGCTTTCGAAGTTCCAGGGTAGCGTTTTAATTGGAATAGCGTTTTAAACTTTTTGCTTTATACGTTTTTCACAGTTTATTTTATAGGTGGTCGCATATTAACAAACCATCAAAGACAGTGGTTCTCTGTACTCTAATCATGCACAAATTTATTGTACCCTAATATTAAGACTGTGTATCAAAAGTCTTACAAAACTATGCAAAAATAAAATTCCCAAAGATTCCCAAAATCTCGCGGCACCCTTAAGAATTAGAAACGGCACCCCGGTTGGGAACCACTGACTTAGCAGCAAAGGCGATCACATATGTTCAGACGAGAAAACAAACCCTTTAGCACTCTCGCTTTCTGATCGCCCAATATGACGTCACGCAATATTGCATAGGGGGAATCGATACCCGTCTAATAATGCACCCGGTAAGTCCGCAACAACAGCAATAACAATAGTAATCATACTCATAATCATAATGGCCCCGTATTGCTTTGGGCCGTAGCGTAATTAGTTCAAACGCGGTCATCTGCAAACCGCTCTATATATTCGTCTGCTGCCCGACTAATGCGCCCAGAAGATCTACATGTTGTGTACTGTACGTCAGATATAGCCTTGTTCGTTAAGCATATTCGCTGCCCGTCATATACAGTTTAGCCGTCAATTTTTCGTAGTCTGGCCTTGGTCTTTTCACTTTAGCCTAGGGTTTTCACAAAGTCTTTGAATTTTTAAACGGATTTTGCTTGTCTTTTATTAGCTTTCCATGTTAAGTCCTTGAAAAACCTATATTTTCCCAAAAGTCTTTAACTAGCCTTCAGATTTATTTTATATGCAGTATTAGGTGTTTAGAGAATGCGGTAGCAAACGAAATTTAACTTATTTGTTATTGTGTTGACTATATGGCAGCTATACTATTTTTCCTACGGATTATATTCAAAGCGATTCGAATTTAGGACTTTAGAAACTGATATATTTTCTTTAAAAAATAGAATTTCTTTTGCCAAAGGTGTGTGGCAACCGTGTAATAGCCGATATATTTTTCTTCGGTTTACGTCTAATAAAGCACTTGCGGTTTGTTCGTGCCAATTTAGCAAGCTTAACGAGTGTTTAATCACTTTTTAAAGACCTAACGACTTCGCGTTTACGCTAATAATGCTTGTCATATGTATTTTACTTGCAGCGTCATTTTAACAGGTTGTGCGTGCCGACGTTTTAGTCCATTCAGTTTACAAAAAAGTTGCGTTTCAAACAGACAAGGACGGTGTGTATTTAAGTATATTTGTGTGTAATGTCTTAAACATTTACGTCGAAAAACTAAACAAGATATGTTCTGTAAAACAAAAACAATATTCAGTAGAAAGAGTGGCCCAAATAATAGATAAAAGATTCATTCTTTTATTAGCAAACGTTTTTTTTTTCTGTTTATACAGCGTTCTAAAACGTCCGAGCGTCTATATAGTGACTCGTTTTTATCTTAGCCTCACTTACCGCACTGATGGTGGCAAAAGAAATTGCAGAAACGTTTGCTAATAAAAGAATGAATCTTTTATCTATTATTTGGGCCACTCTCTTTCTACTGAAGATTATGAACAGATCCGTGTTTAGTGTTCCTAAAAACAATATTACCCGAATAAAGATTTCCATAACTTTATTTTTGTTCGCGTCAATTCACACAAGCCAAGATTACCAGGTTTTTTTTGTTTATTATATGCCTTACCGCCAACATACTGTTTTTTTTTATATAAAATCACGCTGAAGGCCTTCTTTAGTGGTATATATACATTTAAAAAAACTCTAAAGTTTTCCACCGAAAGCGTAAAAAATCTATACTGCGTCCGGCTTGTTAAAAAAAAAAAAAAAATTAAAAATATATATATATAATAGTTGTCCGGCTTGTTTTTGTTTGCCATTCAACACAAAAAATGAAATAACAGCCTTAAAACCGATTTTAAACATATCCTCACTATTGTTGAAAAGTGCGGGCAACTTACAGACGAGGGCCACTAAGCATTCAAGGTCGAAATACGCTGCCAATTCAAGCTCTGAGTCCAGCGTTTTCGGCGACGCTTTGATTGTTGTCTTTAGCGGATCGCTCTCTCGTTTGGAAAACGCTTCCTTTTCAAAACACGGCCAGGTGAAATTTGCGTCGCAAAACGCCGGAATCGTGAAAGTCGTAGGGGACGATTTTCGGCGAAAAACGACGTGTTTTGACCGCGTTTCACCCCGTCTAATGGGGCCAGTGACGCTTGCGTACAATACGGCTACGTCTTGCGCACCAAAAGCCACTATATGCCACAGGAATGTCCGATACTTGGTATTGTATTCAGATACCTTTTTGGTCCGCCATAATTGCGTGACGACCGGTAAATCTGGGTGCGTTTCTCGATAGCGCGTTTTTTTTAATCCGCAGCGGCGCCTTTTCCGTCCCTTTACGGCCTTTGACGTTCTTTTACGTGGGTAAGGAAACTGCGAAATTGTCCCCTAGCCTTAAGCGCGCAGATTTTGAATGTCGTTTTTTCCCCTTTTGTCTATATCGTTGTTAAATATTTTGCGATTAAGTAGTGGCCGATTCGATGCAAATCAGTTCTTAAATATGTCAAAATTAACACCAGAGGAGAAACTGCGACACTAAAAACTTAGGCCAAGGCATTTGTAAGCTATTACTTGCTTTGTTTTTAAAAAATATGTCACTTTTACTATTGTCACTTAACATTCACTTAAAGTAAGACTACTCATCATAGTGCCATAAGAGCGACATTTACCTTGGACAAGTGCTTTGTGAAGCGTCCACTAAAAATAGCCAAAATGTACCAATAAAAAATGGCAAGAGTTAACAAGGTAACAGAAGTATATTTTTTTAGCCATAGGCGCCGAACTTTAAAAATTTTAGGACGTCTCTAAACAGTGCAAAACTGTTATTAACTATACATACAAAGTGTAAGCTTTTAAATAACAGCTTTTGTGCTGTTATGTCATCACTAAAACACAGCATTTTGCGTTTTAAAACTTTCTAATCAAAACGTTACAAAACTTAAAAAAAAATAACCATAATCAAAAGGTAAGGTTTCGGATTCTACGGCCTTGTGCCTATATGGTAATTCAGAAAAAAATTTGAAACATTTTTGGTGAACTAAATAACTGGGCTACAGAAATTGAATTTGACAACTTTTATTGATAGCTTTGGGCGAATTCTATTTTGACGCCCTGTCAGAAATCCAGGGCGTCTACAAACGCTCTGCACACCCACGTTCGGCGCCTATTATTTAACTGCAACCAGTTGATTTTCAAATTACCCTTATGTGAACCCGCCTTATGATACAAGCATTAAGCGTCGCTGTACAATCGACATCCGACATATGATAAGTTGACGTCGGTCGCTGGTCGGGAATTCTAGCGGCTTGTTCTTGTTAGAAAGACGATGCTGCGTCCGCTGGTTTGACACGACTAGGAAAATCCAATCCCCTTATGTATGTGACAACCTTTGGCTGCCAACTGACCCCACAGTTGACGTGGTGCGCATTTAATTTGACTATGTGAGCCTTGTCAGTTTTATTTTAGTAATATGATGCGCTTTCGATTATATTAATAGTTTTCCGTGTATTTATACCAGTTTTTCCTTTTTACAGGACTGTCGTTTGAATTCTGTTAAACCCACGAAGGAATATTGTGATTGTAACATAAAAACACAATAAAGAAATGTAACAGAAAAAATAACTAAGAAGGATTATCATTTCCAATTTGGGACCCGCGTAGTTTTTTTTAAAGTTTTTTCAGGTGTTACTTTTCCCCAATGTATAGTAAATGGACAAAAAGTAGCCATTCGCTTTCGAAAATACCTAAACTGACAAATGCACATTTGGCTTAAGTAAGAGGGGTGGGGGGACTCTGCTTAACGCTAGCGCGTACAGACTGGATTTGCAAAGGACTCCAGGCATAAGACTGAAATTAGAACAACATCAAGTTCAGAATTGAACGCACTTCGGAATAAGACTGAAATAGAACCAACACCCAATATTAGTATAAAACGTCTCAATCGGAATCATTTCTAAACCCATTGGAATAAGGCCTAACAGGCCAGAACAAGGCCTGTACAAACGTTTACCCAACCCAAACCTGACCCCTAACTTCAATACTAACTCCCCTAATAATTTCAACTCCATGCGGCCAAGCCCATTTCTTACCCCACCCTTTTCCCGCCCCTAACTCAAATAAGGGCAAAAACCCGGTGCCAAAACAGCGGCGCACCAACTGCGACGTCCAAACTAGTGCGCCCCAATATTGAGACTAAAACGGCCGATGCCAGGCACATGTCCCTTACCCTCTTCATGCAGTTGAGCGGTATTGTGTCCATTTACGCTTTATTCCGGTGAATTTACGACTTAATCAGACAGGTTTAGGTCTCATTCAAAAGGTTTTAGATCTTATTCTGTCGCGGAGCTTACTATGTATTTGAGTTTATTATGTCGTTGATCGATGGTATTTTGAATTATTCTTAATGAATTTCGAAGTCAAAAATTAACTGAAGATAACCAAAGCTCGTACTAAAACATCTTTATCAAGATGATGTCGATTTACTCTGATGTCCACCTACTCGACCTTTTCGGCTTTGTAATCATTATCAAGCTACATTACAGATCCGTGCATAGTGACCCCAAATAAATTACTCTGCTTTAGATTCTGTTGATATGTAGGCCTTATCGTGTGGTGTTTCCTTGCAAACGCCTACATGCGAACGACATTAGACTTCAGCCTTAGCAGCCCCCTTTCGTGAGAGCCTCAGATGCGTTAAAAAGTTGTTGCTGGCAGCCAAAACCATCGCTCTGCCGCGGAAACTGTCGTTCGAATCCTGCCCGAGCAATCAGTCACAACACCCAACTGGCAAGTCGCTAAATCACGCCGTCACCGCACCATAAACGCATCGCAACTATAACGCTATGGACTCCAGCCATAAGACCGAGATAAGAACAACACCAACGTCAGAATAAAACACAATTCGGAATAAAGGCCCAAATAGGACTAATCAGTTAATGGTATTAGTACCGTCTAAATCGGAATAAGTCTTAAATCCGTCGGAATAAGACCTAAAAAGTAGGGCGTCCAAGCGTAATAAAAGGTAGGGCGTCCAAGCGTAAAGCCGATGCCAGACCGATGGCCGCCGATCGTCCCATACCCTCTAGCGACAGGTTTGGGCGTTATTTGGACCATTTAGGCCTTCTTCCGATGAATTTAGGCCCTATTTCGATGAATTTAGGCCCTATTCCGATGAATTTAAGACTTATTCCGATGAATTTAAGACTTATTCCGATAAATTTAGGCCTTATCTTGAAGAATTTAGAACTAATTCCGTTGAATTTGTGCCTTGTTCCGAAGAATTTAGGCCTTATTCCGACAGATTTAGATCATATTCAGACAATTTTTATCTTATGCTGTACTGTATATTACTGCGTATTTGGCTGTATTATATCGATGGTCTTAATACTATGGTTTTAGATTTTTCTGCTTTAGATATTGTTGCTTTTTAGGTCTTATAGTATGTTCCCAACGCTATATAGGCCAGGGGTTTTAGGATTCGTTATAAAAGCATGCTTTATAAATAACTATTTGCAGATGTAGAGTTATCGATATTACAGAATGGCCAGCCTTTGTAAATATATATTTTTGTATGGTATTCTAAGTTTCTTATTTAAAAGAAATGCCCCAACTAGCGTTGATTTCATATTATATGCGATAACACGCAAAAAAAATTTGACGTAAATCCTAGAATTGAACCCAAAAATTTGTTCATCAGGCATGTTTTTCCCCTCATCTGCATCAAACCAAAAAAAATGGACTCTCATTCCATAAAAATTCATGAGAATCTGTTATTGCACTTGATTGACTTTGACCGTTCGCTTTTGCCTTAACGATACGCGATTAATCCATTGTATGCATAGCTTAGGCTAAATGCACCGTTATCAACCGTTTTAATTTGCAGCGCCCCACACAGCACCGCAAACCCGCAAAGCGCGCAGGCTGGGGTTAGCATGCCCCATTTTCCCTTTCACCCAACCTGCTATGCATCCATGAATCAGTTGACCTAACCTGGTGCGGCTTGCGAGCGGCGTACACCCCTATACACACTTACCGCTTGTGTGGTGTGCGTATTGTATTCACACACAATCGCATGCCGTGTGGTCGAATGGCGGGAAATGCATCAGCGGCTTTCCTGTTGCCAAAGAGCCAGACCCGGCCCACCCCTACCCCGTGCGCGCATTTCTATCAAATACCTTTGACTTTTTCTACAAACAAACTTACAAGCGACCGCTGTGACTGCCATAAGCCAAACAATCGGCCGCAAGGGCCCGTCGAAATATGCCAGGTATTTTTGAACGTTGCCGTGAAAGATTAGGCTTGATGGCGTTTGTATGAACCTTTTGGAAGTTTTGGTTTGTACCGTTAAAAGGGTTTTAATTTATTTAGGGTTGGCCGTTTTATCAATTGTTTAACGTGACGTTTTAACAATTTTATGACATTGACAGCTTGATAGGATACAAAGTATTGTATTGGCCGTCCAATTGTTTAATTTTTTTAAATGCAAATTCTTGCGTCATTCTTGGATTGTTTTATTGACATTTGCGAGGTCATTCATTATTATCTGGCAATTTCCGAACTCAGTTTTTTATGAAAAACGAACACATATAAGCAATAACATTTTAGATCAAAAAGATCGAAAAGTAAGCTATTTTAATTTTTAAAACACACTAAGTAGTGTTTAGCAATAAAAAGGCCAGACGGAAAAGAATAAGTGAAAAAGTGAATTGTAAAAGGTGAATAGAACCGCGCACAAACCAAATGCACAATTCTTGATTATTAGCAGTCACAGAACAATAGTATTACCGAATGTTTCATAAAACGGAAAATTTCATTGTCGTCACACTAAACTAAACAGTAATTCAAAATAACTTACAGCATATGACGTACTTATACCAGGTACCTCATTAACGCTACCGTTTAGTCGCTAATAGTTTATATACAAGAATGACTGCGTCAGTTCCTTAGCTTTACCACCTGTGGGAATTTCCGCTTGAGATAACTGAATTATGCCTCACGCCAATTTGTTAAGTTTTTTTGCGTGCGATGGAGAGGAAACAAAAAAATTATGCTTTCTTTTTTATAACAAGTATTGTGTTAACTTGACCATCGTTCTTAATACACGAATATAAGGTTAACTCCGTAACATTATTATGTTTGTTAGTAAACAGTGCGCTTTGAAAACTATTGAATTCATGTTTTCAAGTCTATTTGTAGTGCGAATAGTTTATTTTTCACAAAATTTGCCAAAAAAAAAAAAAAAGTTTTCGCGACAAGCTTGAGAATCCTTAGAGGCCCGCCGCGTTTTAAAAGCACTCGCAATAAAACTTAAAGTTGAAAAACCCGAGTAAAACCAGGATCAGACACTTTTTTTGGGTATATTTGTAAACTTGAGTTTTTTTGTTAATAAACGCGTCGGTCGAACGATAATAATCGACAAGCAGAAACCTGCTGCCAATGGTTTTGGGTTCCATAAAGATACGCCCTTTTACTAAAAGCACTGGTTTACGGGGGAACACGTAGGTGTGCTTGCGTCAATTGAATGAAACTGACCAACTTACACAACGTCGCTTTTCAAAGTTGCCCTTGTGCAAATACACGGTTTCGCCGCGCTAAACTGTTGTGTGCGAGAAAGGGCCTTATCGCTTCTCGTGTGGTCACAACTCACAACTTATCCCCGACCTGGAAAATTTGCGCCAAGGCGCCCGAAACAAGTGTTGCCACTTGCTACAAAGCCCTTCCGGGAGCCGCGTGGCACGTAGCAAGTACTACACACTTCTGCACAGGCTCCCTTTCAAACTGAAGTTTAGTTGGAACGTCGCCATGTGTTTATATACGCGGCTAACTGGAAATCGGGCTATATGTTCTTTTTAAGGGAGTTAGTTACGCCACTTGGCGCTGCAGACAGGCAGAAATATATTTGACGCTGTGGATTTGTGTTTGAAGTTTTGGTATTGGATATATGACTGACGAGGTTTAGTTTGACTTTGAGCGTAGACTTGTCATTAGTTCCACCCAGAATCGTCTAAAATTGTCGTCAGGATTAAGCTACTTTGTCAGCGTTGCCAAGACAGTGGTTGACAAAACAATTTGGCGTCTATTTTGCTCTTTCAGTAATATTGATCTGTCGCATCTCTTGTCGTAAATATATCAGTTAGGCATTCACGTTTTTATCTTTTCTCATAAAATCCTTACTTGTTGTCGAACCAGCATAGGTTTCGCAAGCTTACTGATTTGCCTTCCGTTGGTCATAACGATGTATTATAAAAAAATTAAAACCACACTTGATTAAAATTTCGACAAAAATCGTCTATTTCTATAACAAAAAAAGTCTTGATAATAAATTGCAAAGCCAAAAAGGTCGAGTAAATCGACAGCATCTTGAAGTCCAGTAAATCGACAGCATTTACTCGACCTTTTTGGCTTTGCAATTTATTATCAAGCTACATTACAGAATACAGATCCGTGCATAGTGTACCCCCAAAAAAGTCTTCCGCCCCCCAAAAAATGCCAAAGTCAAATCTAGTTATTTTGTCGCGCACGAATTCGTTCTTGTCTTACCGGCTCGGCATCGACCCCCAAAAGACGAAACGTCAAAGAACGAACACAAGACAACTAACGAGAAATAGAAGTAATAAATTGCGTTTAATCTTAAAAGCCGCTTCATACACGTTGTTGTGCCTCTTCTAACAGCGCCGACCTTCCTCTAAACCCCCCACCCTCCCAACCCCCGATCAATAATCAATTTAGGGCGACGCTGACTGCCTTGGCCAAATGCCAATAGCAATTTGTCGCTAAGTAGGCCCATTAGCACTGACGGCGCAATTGCGTGGCAATCAATGCGACCGTATCGACGTTTTGGGGGGCTTCCAGGGGTCATTGGCGTCTCTCTGCTGAACCCCCCCCCCCCCCTATCACGCAAGAAACAAACAAACAAACGCCACGTTAAAAGCCGCGCGACGGATTTGGGCGTTCAATTAAAAGCGCGAATTAAATTTCAACGCAGACCGCTTGATCGAAATTCGAAAATCGACGATCTGTAATTGCGACCGCGTATCGCGACTTTTTAAAGTTTGAAATTAAATCATGGCGGACGAAGGGATTCGATTAGGGTTCTTCAAAGTTTAATATCTAATTAAAAAAGGAGCAGGCCAATTTCCAGCCCATATTTGTCGCTCATATCGGTTTAAAGAAATCGAAAAAAATTATAAAAAAAAAAAATTAACAGAGGCGGTTGTAGGAAGTTTGTATAATTGTGTTTTTTATGCTAGTAGCTATCGTAATACAACTGTATCCTTTACGGCGAATTGTTTGGCTTCTCAACGGAATGCGTTTGCATTATATAACAATCAACTATTTTTTTTGTGTATAATAAAGTGACTATACTCTTTTTTTTCACCAGAAAGCATAGTTTACTTGTGTTCTGCATGTCTGATTTGTAATCTAAATTGAAAAACAATTGGAAATGCTGCAAAGAAGCTGAAAAACGCCCGCCAGAATTCAAATTAGATTAGAGCTCTATAGGCGCGTCATATTTCCGAATTATTTCGCGTTACTCATAGTTACTGTTTTACCATCTGGGTAATTTACGCCGCTATAGTAAAAGCTCAGTGCTAACTTTGACAACGCTTTTCGATCTGTGGCTGTATTTTGAGAAAGAAATCTTCAGATAGTATAAAAAACAGCAATAACGAGTTCCATGAACAACATTTCCGCTTTCTCGTCTTACAGGAAAATAGCTTTGTCGGCCTAATCGCCGTCCCGCATAGTTAAACATGTACGAGTATATAGGGAGTGTATAGATACGGGCGTTTACTGTCTCTGAAGTCTGAACCGCCAGCTATGCCAGCAACGCCGTCGCGCCTGCCAGAAAGATAACGCGGGGCGACATCTGGTGACGCTTGCCCCCCCCCCCTCCCCCCCGAAAAAAAACTTGCCGACCCCCCTCACCCCGTCGAGTGAATATGCCGAGAACGACTTTGCTTGGCCGCCGACACCGACCCCTAACTTCGACAGACAACGGCGCTAAGAGGCGTCTGCGAACAAGTAAGTCGATTTTTCCCGCCTTCCAGCTTTTCACAAACCGGGAATCTTAACCTAGTTGTGAACAATAAACAAGTAAAAACTGAATCGGATGAAGATAGCGATAAAAGCCAATATAAGCGAAATTATTTGAGGTAAATACAAGTAGGTTTTATAAAAAGGGCGCATCCTAATGGAATCCAAAACGATTGGCAGCAGGTTTCTGCTTGTTGATCACTGTTCCGCTGAAGAGTATTTTAACAATAAAACTCAAAGTTTGAAAACCCAAGTGAAACCAAGATCAGACATTTTTTAAATGAATATATATTTCGCCTATATTAGCACCGTCAGTCGAATGAGAACGTCTGATCCTGTTTTTTTTTTTGAGCTTTTAAACTTGAACTTTTATTGTTAGGGAACAGTGATCAACAAGCAGAAACCTGCTGCCAATCGTATTTGATTCAATAAAGATCGCCCTTATATAACCTACTTGTATTTACCATAAATGATTTCGCTTATAATAGCTTTTATCGCTCTCTTAGTCCAAATCAATGTAATTTAGACCAGAAGAGTCTGAATAATGTTTGTGTTTGTGTGCTTTTTGTGGTACATTGTTAAGTTTACGCTCGTCTTTCTATTTATCTGTCGATCTTTGTCAAAGGTTATTTGCTAAACGTGTTTCTTCATGTCTGAAGCTTGTCAGACTCGAAAAAAAAAACTGATGTTCAGAATGATAAAAAGTAGCATTCGGTGATTCTTTTTGCTAATTTGCTATCGGTGCCGATACTACCCTAGTATCGGACGAGTACCGATACTGACACTTTGCATCGGGTATCGTCTCCAATCCGATATTATCGGACAACCCTAATGGATAAATATACAGTTGTGTTTTACTTTTAGAGTATCGTTAAATAAACCGAGAATTCTCGCATCTAAACCCAACCTATATATAAGCCTATTTCTTGGCTTAAATCCCGTTGTGAAGTTATTGTAGGTCATATTACATAAGCACTTTAAAATTCCTAGCGCCCTTTTCCGCCCGCTTCAAAATCAACACGAATTTAGCCTCTTGTTGTTGACCCCAAAAACGGTTGATATCATACAAAGAGCCACAGAAACACACTTTTTTTAATGAAACCTACTTCAGGGTCTTCTTTGTTGAATTGTACCTAATTTTTTCTGTCAAACTCCCCGTTTTAAATGGCTCATACGTGGTTTCGACCTGAAGGTTAATCGGTTAAACCTGTAATTTTCTAAATTTATCCTCCACGTCACCACCCAAGCTCTCGGAAGTTGCGTGTTCAATGTGAAATCCCCTGTGCTATCAATAACAAAAAACCTGCAAGGCTTCTCAAAAACTTGCAAAGGTGCTGCAACCAAAAATTGGGTTTTAACCTTTTCGATTACAAAGCATTTATGGGCCAGCAGCGTTCATTAGATCACCTGTATTGTCTTTTGCCATTTTTCAAGTGTTCTTGCTAAAATAGAAACTCACCGAGTAAAACCCGAGATCCAAAACTAAGTAAAGCACAGCATTGTACGTTTGTGCGGGAAAGCACTTATCACGAAAACGACACATTCCGCCCAGTGTTTTACAGGCCCGCGATTCTGTATGTCACCTGCTGTTCATGTTGAATTGCATTTTCAACCAAGACTAATTTGAGGTAGACGTAACGACGAAATTGAAATTCATCGCGTGGGCTTGCCGTTCGTAACGAATCGATAACCGTTTATTGAAAGCCAGAAATACATTTTCAGGAGCTAAATATAAGTGCCAGATTTAATTTTCGTGCAAGAGGTCGCATGACGTCATCACGATTAAAAATTGTTCAAAACATGATTGTGCATTGGGAAGCCGTATCGAAGAGCGTTCGATATATCCGCAATTTACGATTCTATTTTGGTCTATACTGGATTATAAATAGCCTGGTGTACGATCTGCAATATCTTGCTGTAATCGTCACACATAACTAGGGATGTCCGATAATATCGGATCGGAGCCGATACCCGTTGCCAAGTGTTAGTATCGGTACAGCGTCTTGGTTACCTTTTTCAACTGTTTTGGGGACTTTTTCTCTGACCACTTCGCATTTCATTTTCCAAATCATTATAAGCTACTTATTTATCTTTGAAGAGCAGCACGACTTAATGGCCGTAAGGTAAGGTCTTTTCGCTGCCTATATGTGTTTTTTTTCTGTTTTCTTGTTGTTTTCAACGTATTCAAGTTGCGAATCTGAAAATCGGGAAATCTGCTAATATGAAATGTGGGAATCGGGAAATTTGAGAATTTGGAATCTGGAATGCAGGAAAAAAAATGGAAACCAGGGAATCTGGAAATGTGGGAATCGGGCAGTTTTAAAATCTGGGAATCGGAAAATGTGGGAATCAAGAAATTTGGAAATCTTGCAATCTTAGAGCCCTGTTTAACCCTGGCTCTATATTGTCGTATACTGCCAAACGTAATTAATGACATAGAAGTCCCAGCTCTAAGCTTGGCCAAACGAAGAGGCTCGACGCAGTGGCGGTTCCTTTTCGACCTGCCCCCCTCAACCCTCCACCCCTTGCTTTTAACCACGGGGCAATGTCGAGGCCTTGGCCAGGCGTGCACGCGTCAACATGAATAAATAATGCAGCATCGAACCGTCTTCTAAAACCAAACGACACACAAAGTGTCCAAATAGGCCTAGGCCGTTTTCCGTTGCTTTAGAAGTCGGCCAAAAAGTCGAAAAACAGGCCGCAAAAAGGGCGCTTTTTGGATAACGGGCCTGGCCTCCACTGAGCGTCGATTTTTTTCTCGCCGGTTTTTTGCAACAACTTGTTTACGCGGCGCGCCGTTGAAAGACGGAAACGCGATGCAATGCCGCTGCATACCGCCGTGTGCCGCGAGAGTTCCCGTTGTTGCTGCTGTTGCGTTTACTGCTATGGCCTTGCTTGTGAACGCGCAATCAACATGTTTGTTGTTGTTGCTGTTGTTCACTTCTCTCTTTGAGTTTGCAGGTTGTTTGGTTGGGTAGAGCTTACGCATGTTCCATGAGTTTTATTATCAGTGAGGGTCGTTGTTTTCTATCGAGTAAAAAGCTTTTTTTTTCTGTTTATGAAAGAAGGAATTTAGGGGATACTTGCTTTTTGCAAAACAATCTATTAAGGCGCTACAAAGGCGTCGTTGAGAGTCAGTATTTCGCTTTGTAGCATTACATATATATATTGTAAGTAAGTTGTTACCCGAAAAAAAAACTTATTATAAACCTATTATAAATATTTGTATTTTCGTCAAAAAACGAAAGTTTTTTAATCGTTCATGCCAAAGCAAGTATATGTCAAGCCTTACGTACAGCATGAAGGTGGCTTTAATCCCAATTCTTACTGTGGCCCCGATTTTTAGCAGTACTAACTCAAACAAGGCCAAAAAGTCCGGTGCCAAAACAGCGGCGCCCAAACGTCGACACCGATGACCCCCGATCGTCACATACCCTCTCCCTACAGTTTCAGGCGTTATTTTGGCCATTCAGGCCTTATTCCGATAAATTTAGGACTTATTCCGACAGGTTCAGGTCTTATTTAGACGGTTAAGATCTTATTCTGTCGTGGATAATGGATATTATTGCGTATTTGGATTTATTATGTCGTTGGTCTTAATACTATGGTTTTACAGATTTTTGTTCTTTAAGTGTTCTTGCTTTTTAGGTCTCATTGTGTGTTCCCAAAATAATTACTATATATTATAGGATTGTTAACAGTTCAGTTTAATTTTGCCTTGGAAATAAAAAATAAAAGATTAACGTCGATGTTTTTAAACCCAAATATTAGTTAACGGCTAACGCACGTAGGAATAATATGCGAAACATTAAAGTGTAAAGTCTTTATTCCAAGGCGATTTGCTAAGCGCCTAGCATTCCACCTTAATAATTGTTTATTTGGTTTATGCATTTTCGATCGTGCTGTATTACTGCAGCTGTTGAAATAGGAAATGCCTTTTCCCTTTTATCACCCAGCAGGTGACAAATTAACACTGGGAAGCAATCAATTGGGAACCAGCTTTTATCTCCGATACAGGGTTTACATAAATGCCACAGAGTATTTTAATCTTATAAAGTGTTTGAATTGATTTGCGTATTGAAAAGTGTTTGACAACCCTATACGTTTTTTTTTTCATAAAAGTATTTTAATTTGTTTTATGTGCAGCTTAAGTTACGTGTTGAGAAAGTGCAGTTGTATAGCAAATTTGAACTTTTTTAAATTGTTTTGGCCGAGGCATTTATACTGTATCTGTTTTTAATTATCTACAAAAAACGTCAAGCAATCGAAATTCAGGTCTATGAATTTTTTATTGAAATTCAAGCCTACAAAACCTATGAATGTTTCTTGAAAATACAATATTTTTTTTAAATGAAAGTGTATTGCAACCCTGTGGTATCGCTAGCTGCGTTTTCTACTGACTCGTTGGTCTGAACGCATAGTTTTTCACTTACTCCTTTTTATTACTAACTTCTAGGTTGTCCGAACTCGGGCCCGTGGGTCATATGCGGTCCGTGACGTCATTATATGCGGCCGGCGGAACATTGTTTAATTCAGCGATGTCAGCCATATTTTGTCTCACGTACCATTAGATTAGGAGGTCTGTGACAGTGATGTTCAATGACTCGATTTAGGCGCACCTAAGTCGATGTTTTCATATGATTTGACTTGTATTTTGGTCCAATAATTTGGGTTGAAATAAAGTGTTTTCATTAAGCATGTTTTTTATAAAATTGAGCTGTATATCCTAATTATTGTAAACAATTTACTTGCTGTATGTTCTGTTTTTCTTTTTTTTTAATTCAGTTATTGCCCCCAATAGTACGAGTTTACCAATTCTAATAGGTTAACGCTTCATTTTTTATGAAAGGATTTGAATTTGGACTGCTCTAATTTTGATTTGACACGGAATAAACTTGGGCAACTGATGACGTGGACTTATAGAACTTGCCTTCCTATTTAATCAAAGACTCGACTTGGAGTTAAATTACTTTACAAAGGGTTTAACTGGGACTTGAGTCATTTATAAATGACTTGTTTAAAACACTGTTTTGTACAATGTCACCTACCGACTATATTCATGCAGTTTCGAAATTTTACGAAAAATAAAAGATCATTTAACAAGTTCAAATTAAACAAATACTAGAACGGAGTTTGTTGTGTGTGATCCGTATTTTATCCGTAAAATTATTTTGTGGCCCCTGATGCCTTGCCTTTACGCTTGCGCAACATACTTTTTAGTGCTGCGCATTTTTTAAGAGTATAGCGAGTTAAGCTGTGTAGCAACACGGTTGTAAGCTCGCAAATCAATCATTCGACCTTGCTGTGTTGGTGATTTTTCATGTAAAGTGTTCTGCACAAGTAATGAGCCGCTTTTTGCTGCGTGCTTTAGTGCATACCTTTCAAACTGGAGGTTGCAGTCGCCATAATATTGACATCAAATTAAAATGAACCTGTTTTACCCAGATTAACGTTTTAAAATGTTGGTTTCAAGTTCAGCTTAAAACTTTTTCCCTCGGGGATTACATTACGTCAACAAGTGTGAACAAAAGTAGAACAAATGTTTGGATGTTAAAAATGAATAAAGAGTTCTTCGAAAAGTTCAAAATGCTACCTACTTCTGTATGGGCTTTGAACTTTACTTATAAAAAAATATGAAAAATGCTTAAAGAAATCATTTCAACCCAAGTCATTTGTCCGAAAGACTTAAGTCAAGTCTGTTTGCCCAAAACAGTCAAGTCAAGTCATTTGATAAGAGTAACTGAAATGCACTTAAGTCAACTCATTGCTTGCTATATGTCATTGACTTAAAATCATTACAACATTGGGTGAAAATAACACAAAAATTGCAAACATGCAAAAAACGACAGTTGTGTTTTACACGACGTCCCCATGTAACCATTGTTTTCGCCTAACGAAGGCTTTCTTCTTTTTGTTTAAAGCGCCTTTTCTTTACCGTAGACAGCAGATCGATAGGGTTAACAGCAGCCTCACTGTTTTGCCTCGAAAATCCGGCATACCGTTTTGTTCGCTGTTCATCACTGGTCCCCGTAGGATACGTTAGACCTTCTTCTGCTGTCTATCTGCACCTGTGGCTTCCAATTTGAGCACTTCGTCTGGATTTAGTTGCACTCTGGGATGTTTTAAACCAAGAGCTTTTTTCCGTTGGCTTTGTTGCTTCGTCAGGGATCATTTTGCAAAAGCTGTTTTCGGCAAATAAGTTTGACAACTTGGAAAAAGTCGGCAGCTTTTTACAGATTGCTTCGGTTTGTATTGCGTCAAAAAACTTATCGCTATCTTTATAAGTGTTTGTGTAATGTTGGGTAAAGACCTTAGAAACATTGATGCGATTTAACAGACATTTTTCTGCTTTTTTTCAATTTTTTCACTGTTCGATTCAGGTGTGTAACCTTGTTTTGTCAATTGTGACTGCCGTTTTCTTGCATGTACTGAATTAAAATCGCTCAGACGGATGGCTTTAGCCAAGCCGTCCTTAGAAGGGCGTGAACTATTTTAAGCTAAATACAACGATGACTTTAATGACAGGTGTATCCGAAAGGTAGATGTACATAAAACCACCCGGTGTAAATCCTGCGGTTGTATTTCTAAAGGACCAAAAAAAATGGATAGAAAATACAACGTGTGTAACTGAGTTGTACATGTGCTAGGTTGCCAGCCTTCGCCACTCTAAAGTTTGAAATCTACGGATACAGCGATAGTCGGAAGAGCATATAGCGTGCAGAAATGTAAACTGTTCGAATCTCGCGTGCAGTTGTATTGCTAGATATGGGATATTTTCATTCCAAAATACCAATTTCGCCGAGTGAAAACAATTACAAAGTTACTCGTCGAGTACATCGTTAGGTTATGACCTTAATTGTTTTCCTTCACAGCATTTTACCGGTAGAAAGGACGTTTATACAAAATGTGTGTATTTCATGGATTTATTTTGCTAATCAAAACGTCATCATTTTTAATCAGGCGTTTAATTTGAATCTATATCACTCACTTAACACATGTTTAGTACAGTGTGAATTTAGTTTTACAGGATTCACTAAACTTGACCGTGTGAATTTAGTTTTACAGTTACTAAACTTTGACAATTTTTTAAACAGGTCCTTTCAATGTCGCAATCGCTGGACTTCCTAAACGTTTTGGTCTGCTAAATTTCCAGAAACATGTTCTAACAAGATGGCCGAAATTCTTCTTTTCAAATCCAGCTCGACTAATTGAGAAAATACCTAAAAATAGACAACATAGGGGCCTCTGACATGCTCAGTGAGACGGCCTAAGTTCGATCCGCCGTCGACGTGTTGACAGAAGACGTACCACTCGTACGGAGCTGTCGCAGTTTTTTTTTATCTATTCCAACGTTACTATAAGTAACCTTTATTGTGATTTTACACGCAGAGCCGCCAAAGAACGGACCGCGCAAGAACTCCCAACCTTCGCCGGGCGCCTCGCCCAAACAGAAGCAACAATCGCAACAACAACAACAACAAACACAGACAAAGACACGACTACAACAACAGCAACGCCTGAACGGCGGCGGCAGCGGCGCCAGACCCGGCGGAACCCTGGGGGGCAACGCGTGTTCGCGACCCCCTTGCGGGCGCACCGGGAACGCCTCCCCCGATCTTCGACGAGGCCCCCCTGCCCCCAACGGCCCCGCCTCCCAGCTCGGGGAATCCCCCGAGGTCCTCGCCCGCCTGCAGGAACCGGCTTGGTCAGTGGAGCGAGACGCCAAGGCCGCGACGGTGGTGGTCGACGCCCGACAGCGCGCTTGTGACGTAATAGAGGCCCGCCATGACGAGGCGATCGACTACGCCGCGCTCAGGTGATTTTTTTTATTTTCAGGTGGAAAAATCTTTTTTCGAAAGAAATTTGAAAATATTTTTTGGAGCCTTTTTAAATACACGATTGGTGTTCGAAAAACAGTATTTTGGAGTTTTAAATCTTTGCTGTTTGACGATATGGTATATAAGCATTATAGTTTGACAAATTTTCTGAGGAATTCACCCTTGTTTCGCTGAATAAAGCAACTGGAGAAATGTATAAAATCTTGGTGTGTCTGCCCTAATCTTAATAATCATGGACCTAAAATTCTAAAAACTCAACTCAAAATTGTCATATTCGAAAAGAAATAAAAATCGTCGGCGTTTGTATTCTCAGTAAAACAATATACATTTTTTAATGGAACTTAAATAGAAAATATTCTTACGCCAAGATTTGGCGCTTTAGCGCTGTTAATGTAAAATGTACTGCTGAATATTTGCCCGATATGAAAGACTAAACTCAAGTGTGTTGTTAACTATATCAGCCACGTTTTGTCTTCTGCTGTAACATGGGCTAGAAAGATTATATCGATACTTTTGTATCAAATTCCAATAAACAACTAAAACATGTAATCGCCACAAATTTCTTCAAATTCTACTTTTATTTGAAATTGATTTGGATACTATATAATTAATATCGGACAACGTTCCAAAAAAATAGCATGCCATAAAACTACCAAAAAAACTGATAAATTGAAAAAAAAAATAAAATTATATATATACCGACAGGCGAGGTCGATAACCGATACTACGTTGTATTGACTCCGATATAATTAATATCGGACAACATGCCAAAATAATATACCACAAAGCTACCAAAAACGGAAAAATAAAAAAATAAAAATGAATAAATAAAAAAAAATATTAATAAAAAAAAATAAAAAAATAAAAAAAATTCTAGCCGTTTACGTGAGCGCGACCGACGCACACCACGATAATAATAATTAATATAGTGGTTTTTGATCACCTTCTCGCTTTCCCTTTTTCGCCGCGGCGCATTTCGTTCACGCGGCGCTAATTGCGGCTTTTTGCGGACGCACCGTATCACGCGAAATGGCAGCGTCGTTTTGGAAACGCATTCCTTTTTGCCGCATCTCTCTCGAAAGGTCAACGCTCTCGCGATTAAATGTTAAAAAACGGGCAAAACGGAAGCCGCCGCCCGCTTTAGCCGCTTTGGCGTGTTCCGTTTGACGCGCGGTCGCCGGAATTGGACGAAAAATGAATTTTCGAACTTGTGTATGGCATTTGTGAATCCTAAATTGGTTTTAAGGCAGTTAAGCTTAGGCGACCCAATTGTCGTCACTGAACTTTATGTAAGCTTAAGTTTACAAAACACAATGAATCCCATAGGATACATGAATGTAAATTCAATGATTATGGGCCATATATCCGTAGTGCTTCCGCAATTTTCTCCAAATTCCCCAAAATTTTACCCAATTTTGGGGTTGTCCCAACCCGGGGGGTCGCGAAAAGAAATTGTCTGGCAGGTCGCCGTGTACTATTTGTTAAACTGACAAATTGTCATTGAAAAACACAAATAATATAAACTAAAATTTTGGCTTTTACTTCAGTAAACCACTCGTGGTTGTAATCATTGTTACGTCATAAAAGCACCTTGTTGCATTCTTTTGGCGAAATCCGACATTCTTACCAAATTTTAATACACTTTGTCTAGAAATACACTTGTCCTAGAAATATAAGAAAATTTGCGTCATTAGGTTTAGAATCGGACGGCTGAAGAAAATAAAAAATAACGTCCATGCAGCAAAAGGGTATAAATCCGACCACAAAAATCAGCATCGAAATGGCTATATAGCATATCAAAAGTAACAAAATAATTTAAACGAGAGTCATAGTATAACATCAAATGTGTGCACCATAAATAACCTGTGGAAAATGATGCTAATAAATACAAATTTGGCGCCGATCTAGAATTCTAGCAGCACATTTTCGTCCATAAATCGAGTACCAGTAGCAGAATGAAATACCTAATGAAGGATGCCTCTAAAGCAAAATGTCGCCCAGCACATCACCGGTATGGGCGTTTTGTTTTGCGCGACCTTTCGCGTGGAATTTCGATTAAAAATTAATGAACCAACGTCGGAATGTCGTCACGCTTTGCGCTCGATAAATGCAAAATAGCAGTTCTAGCAAAAGCAAGCAAACTGCAAAAATAGCAAAATGTATTTTAATTTGATACGAGCCGTACTTATATATATAATACATAAAATATCTATATGTCCGGTACTTCTTATTTATTTATATTCCATATTTGCGGCAAGAAGTTTCACGTTCTGATCCCATTTATAATGACGTCATTAGTATGTTCAAAACGAAATAAGATTGAAACATGCGAATTGTATTTGTATTAGCCTCAACGACTTTTTGGTACTTACGAGTTTTTTAATTCAAGAAATTTACTTTACCAGCTGTAAATCGTTGCTTTTAATCACAAACCATGGCCGAAATTTACTATAATATAAGTTAGTATTGGATCGACATCGATTCCACTGTGGTATCGGACGAGCACCGATAAATACTACCTTCTGTTATCGGACATCGGCGCCGATCCAATTATATTTCACAACCTTAGCAGCAAAGCATTTTTTTTTTTTTTTTTTTAAATCAAAGAAATTTTACATTAGCAAAATAATTTTACAATGGTAAACTCAGTTTTACAATGCCACAATACGTTTCAAATATAAACGAAATGCTTTTTGACCAAGCTTCGTACAAAATGTAAATGAAATGCTACAATATCAAAAGATTTCGAAAATCTAACAAAGTGCCACAGTAGACAAACGAGTATTAGAAAGGCAAATAAAATACTTTAATAGCAAAAAACAAACCACAATGTGCCCTACAAACAAATTGCAATGTGGTAATAGCAAAAATAAATAAAAACAGCAAACAAAAAGATATGAACCAAAAAAAAAACGTTTTTTGGCAAAGAATTTTATAAGCAATGCCACGTCGGATTTTTGACCTTTTTTCTTTGCTTTCAGACTCCGGCGACTCCTGGGCCACCTTGACCGTAACGAACCCGAGGCCTGCTCGCCGGAAGTGTTACGTCACAACCTCAAGTACGTCATCGATGTGCTTGAGCACCGACACGCAAAGGACCTCAGGTGAGTTTGGGCTGCTTTTAAAAGAGAATTTTCTTGTTATACACTTATGTGCCTTCTCACATGTTGAAAATGAATAAAGAGTTATTCGAAACGTTCAAAATGATATCTACTTCTGTATGAGCTTTGATATTCTTATTACGTCTTACAACCTCCAACCATTATGCTCCAAAGTTTTCTTATTGTTTTGGTTGCCTGTCGAAATTGGTTGTTTGGGTTCAACCCATGTAAATAACAACTGTTGAACTACACATCTTTAAACTGTTATCTTTGCTGAGCAAAATGCCAAAAAAATGGTTTACGCTCGAAATAAAGGTTCCTATAGTTTTATTTTTGCCGCCTTATTTAGTCAATGGCTAAAATGAGATTCGTACTTTTCATTTATATTAAAAGTAGAATGTAGAGAGTAAATTAAAACTATAGACTTTGGGGCTCTCTAACATATTTAGAAAAGCAAAGGGTATAAAACACTATAGTTGTGTTGGCATTTTTCACGCATTCCAACATCCCCAATACCAATTGCATATTAAACCCAACACTAAATACGATTTCGGCTGACATTTTGCCTTTTTAAATCTTTCCTTAATAAAGCAATCTACAAAATGGCAGTTTTCCATCTTGTAATCGACCTTTCACGTTAGGTTTTTAAGTTTAAATTCGTACCAGACAAGCGTTAAATGCCTCGGTGCAATTAATACGCGTTAACCGTTCTACTGAACCTTCTCCTAAAGTCGTGCCCCAATTGCACGAGAGTTAAAACGGTCGAAGAGCTTCGTTTTATGCGCGTAAGTGACTTTTACGTTGTCCCATGTATGTTGGCGGTTGGCTTATGTCAAACGCTGCTGAAAAAAATGTCATATTAGGCGTCTGACCTGACGCAGCTTTGCCATTATGTCAGTGGTTCTTGGGGGGGCGCGCCCCCCTTTGGGTTAGGTTCAAAAGGGGGGCGCGAAAATTAGCAAATTGTGTATGAATTATGGCTAAACATTAAGGCGAAGTGATATTTCCCTGCTACTAATACTCGAATTAAACAATTGGCATCCAAAAATCAGTTGCATCCTTCGCATTAATGCAACTTACCTGGAAATACATTGCTGTTCTTCTTTATGTTTTTTTGATTTTAAACAATAAGGTGGGGCGCGAGTTTGGTTAAAGTTGTAAAAGGGGGGCGTGTCTCAAAAAGTTTACGAACCACTGCATTATATGGTTCAGCGCTTTATTCATTCATTTGTACGGGTAATCTCCACACCTTTATAATTGATTGCTGTGGTTCAGTGGCATATTCGCTGATCGGATGTTTACTATTTGTTCTTTCGCAACAGTTTTTTTGTTTTAACTGATGAAACATGCTTCTTTACGTTCTAAATTGGAATGTGAAAATGTACCTGGCTGAGCTAACTCTATTTTATACTCGTTTGGATTTGTATGGCGATTTGCCTATAGGTTTCTCGAAATGAACCACATAGTTAACTATACAGGTCGAACGATATTACTTTTATTGACCGATACCGGATTTTCTATATACCAATGGTTCAGTGATAAACGACCTAGTCAAGTGTTCATTGAAATAACTTAAGACCCAATATATAGCAAATTAATTTAGGTAAAATATATTTATTTAAAACACTTAATTTCAACCAGAGTTATTTTACACACCTTCAGTCCAAGTCAAGTCATTTGTCAAAAAGGCAAATTCTTGCAAAAATTTTAAGTGGTGTTTCTGCATCTTTTCTATAGGCAAGTAGTCAAATTCACTATATACGTATAAAGTGTAAAATTTAAAAGCAACAATTTTTAAAAGCAAATGTTGTTTTCAATGATACGCTAGTAGGAGAAATGACCTTCTACTTTCATTTGTAAGTTTCCAGCAATATCTAATCGCCCCTATGAGTTGTTAAAATGCTTTTTATTAAATTCGAAATGTAAATTTAACACTCTACTTTACAAGCTGATACCGCTTTCCAGATGCATGCCTTGAGTTAAACACAAAGACTTATTAAACTGCGTTATTTTTTTATTCCAGCACGGCCGAAGAAAACAGCTTCGAAGATGAAATGTCCATTCACCCCAATGGGGAAACCCCGGTGCCCCCAGAAATAAAAAGGTGGCTTCTGCAAACCTTCAGCAACTCCAAAGCCGGTAAAAAAGGCCGCTATGATTATACTGTACAGGTCGTTCATAATGTCCTGTTACAATTTTTAGGTTTTGTTATGCCGCACACTGTATATTTTCGAAATTGTAAAAGGCAATTTTACTTGAGCAACGTTTTTAGTAGACTTTAAAGTTTTACCGGACTATAAAGTTAGGTTTATTTACCGTTCATGTCTATACAGGAATAGGCAACGTATGTATATAAAAACGTCAAGTTATACATTTGAAGCCTTGTTATAATTTTAAAAATCTGTTATTAAGTCAGTTCTCAAATATTTGTTTTATTTACGGTCGATATAACTTTGTAGTTCAAAAAACTTAAAAAATGTCTGCTAAAATACGTTACTTATTTAAAATTGCCTTTCACTCACGCTTAGAACCATGCCAAAAATGTGGTCCATTTAAAGAAACACAATAAAATCCGTTTTAGCCTAATTAGTGCCAAAATGAAGTATCTTATCTATTAAAAAGTACGAAAATGTGCTTTACGAACGAAAACGTCGAAAAAATCTTTCCGCTTCTAAAAAACAAAAAAAAAATTAGAAATGCGTAGAATGCGTTTGGCGGTAACAAAAAATTCAAAAAATCAGAAACAACAGGAAAAAAAATGCCAAACATGTTGTCAAACTCAGAAAACTGCCGCAACATTAGCCAATAACGCTAAAATGCCAAAGATATTGTCAACCACATAACAATTACAAGAATGTGCCATCTGACGTTTCCGAAAAAGGGCTTACTGAGTCCATCACCAATATAAACATATCTTAACAAACTTTCCCGACACACCTCCTTGACTGACCAAAAACCGCTACCGTTCCTCCCAGAAACAAAACACGATAATAACCTTTTGCTTCGAAAAAAGCGTTTCGCACTGAAAAAAAGCAAACAAAAAAAAATAAACACTGCCGCCACACCCTCTTTACTGACCAAACGACTACCGTTCCTCCCAGAAACAAAATACGATAATATGCCTTCTGCCTCCCAAAATACGTTTTCTACAAAAAAAAAACTAGCACAAACTTTGTCCTCGACCAAAAACCGCTACCGTTCCTTACAGAAATCCGGAGCAAACGGGACACGGAGAAGCGATCGCTGCGCAGTGTAGTGCACGCCGTACAGGCGGGGATGTTCGTCGAGCGAATCTTCCGTAAGAGCGTCGAGAGCGCCAACAACCTGCCGCCAGCAGTCGTCGAAATGCTCAAGGTGAGTCGCCGTTTGGTTTGTTAGCTATTTAGCACAAACGTACGCTGGATAAGTGAAAGATACTCAAACACACGTATGTGTTCAACAACTGTGCTCGAGCCCTTCGAAAGCTGCTTTTTTAAGGTTCGAACTCACGACCTCCGGCCATACCGGGTACGTCGCTCTACCAACTGAGCTACACAGGCTTAGAGAGAAGCGAGTCGAGAAACAACCATGATTTTTTTCGATGTACCCCTAGTACAAGGGATGTCCAACCTGCGGCCCGCGGGCCACATTGCGGCCCGTCTGAAATTTTTGTGCGGCCCGCTAGTCATTTTCACTTCCAAGTAGTATTTTAAACGTTCAATATTAGCCTAACTAAAATGTACCAGTCAGCTTTTAGGGGCGCACTAATAGTACAATATGGGTAAATAAATATATATATAACTCTGAAGGCCTGTTATAACTCTAAAGAGCAATACTTAATCTTGAAACTTAATAGGTTCTGCGGCCCATTAAATTATTTCAAGTGTCAATGCGGCCCACTATAATAAAATGTTGGACATCCCTTGCCAAGTGGTAGTATCGGTACTTGTCCGATACTAGAGGGTAGTATCGGTGCCGATCCAATACTAAATTATTTCTGGAATATCAGCCATGAATTGGTAACCGACGCAGCCCTTCAACCTCGAGAGTTAAAATTGTCAAAATCAGCTATCTCACAACATTTCAATTTAATGTATTTTGCTTGTTTCAGTATTTTATGACTATGACGTATTTTGTTATCGGTATAGGAATAAATAGTTTCAGACAACTCTACCAATAGTACGACGTCGAGCAAATTCTTCAGCGTACTGATCCTATTTCCTCACCACAGAAGCCGTGTTTTGCGCTCGGTATTTGACCTTCAGCTATTATGAGCGCGAGTTCGTCTTGCTTCGCAGTTCAGAAAAGTTATTGTTCAACTCAATCTTTCTTCGATTTTGGAGTCGGTTATCTGCTTAAGTTTCATGCAGCTTGTGGTGGCAATACACACCTTCGTTGCAGCCGTGGAATCGGCTTTCCGTCTTAGGTGACCACTTTTGAACTTTGGGCTCAGTTTTGATCACAGCTGAATGCGTTTGATATTGGTTTGCAAGAACCTGGATTCTTTGATTGCCGTTTTCTGTCGGTACGAGCGAAATGAAACACAGTATAGGGGGGAAAAAATTTAGCCTGAAAATAAATTTCAAGGCTCTCATATTATTATTAATGATTTGATAAAAATGTTAAAAAAAACTTTAGTTGGTGTTGCGGTTTGTTGTTTGTTTTGTTTTTAATGTTTGGCAAAAAGCTAACAACTCTTTCGTTTGTTCGGAAGTTCTGCAACATAGTTATTTTCTACTTTTATAGGACTTTCTTAAAAAATCCATCGTCGATTTTATTTCAACATGTGTCCAGGGTTGTGATAAGTTAGTTGCTTGATCATATATACACGTGATCATATATATATAACACATTATATAGTCTGCTGTGAAGGCTACAACATAGAGAGTACAACATCGCCACAAATTACGGGTATAAATAAATTTTAACATCAAAAAACAATTGCAACAGCCAACATTGGTCTGCTTTGGTTATTGGAAAACGTCACACTTAAATATTTACATCCCAGTGGTACACAAGGCCATGAAAAAACATACTGTGTTGATAATAATCATTGGGTACAACCTCTCTAAAAATGGATAATACTCTTCAGATTAATGAACAACAAAATACCAATGACGGAGAGCTCAGTTTCATCCAATCTATAAATGATCAAATCGAATCGGAAAACACCCATGACTTGGGTACATTCACTGATCTGTAATGTAGCTTGATAAATTCCTTTTAAAGCCAAAAAGGTGGAGTAGATCGACTTCATCGTGATAAAGACGATACGAACTTAGTATCACCTTGAGTTGCTCCGACTATAGAAACTCAGAATAATACAATTGCGTGTCACCTTTTATAAGTGATGCTTTGATTTACTTCTGAGTCACATTAACTGAACAAGTTCATGTCGAAGCGTCTTAATCAAGATAGTGTCGAGACCTACTCGACCTTTTTGGCTTTGCAATTCATCCATGACTTGATTCAACAAACCTTTGTTGGCGGCTGATTTGTTTGAGTTATGGCTTTTGCAGGAAGTGCCGGTTTCGCTTGTCGCGGACTTGACTTTATTTGTTTTGGGCGCTCTCCGTCATAAAATGCAGTTTGGTCGGAATGTTCGCCAACTAGTGTTGCGCGTTTCGCTTTACCAAAGCAACCTTAATAGTACACTGCTTGCTCCTTAATAAGGTTGGTTGATTTGGGTCAATTCCGTTTGATTTTCGATTTAAATATTTGTGGTCAAACTACCAAAACTGATAAAAAAAGGATGTGAAGTAATTTTTTCCAGAGTTTCAAAAGATTACTTTCTCAGTCATCTTCGTCTGTTCGCCTGCTAATTAACTATTTTTTGATAATTTTTTTATTGGACTTGTTCAAAGTCATCGAACATCCCTGTTGATGTTGTTCGATACTTGACATTTTACTCCGATACCGATAGCCGATAATTTTGACAAAAAGTATCGCGATTCAATCCGATACCAAATGACGTCATTTATAGGCTCAAATAAGCAAAAAAAAGATGATTTTGAAACCTTTGTTAGGTCAATTTTTAGAGGTTCAATCAGGGTGCTGCGTTATGCTTTTCGTCCTTGACTTTCTACATTTCGCAATTGACAAAATGGTTGGTGCAAGCGTGGTTGGTGCAGTTTTGTGGCGTTTTGTAGATCTATATAAAAAAAAAAAAACCTGATGTTTTGGCCAAAATTTTCTTAGGTTTTAAGAAGTTTAGTTTACCTTCAGTCGTTAACCCACTATTACTTAATAAATCTATCTTTCAAGGTAGAAAATACTGCAGATCGCAAATCAAGGCTGGATTTCCTATATGAGTTCGGTATCGGATCGTCACCGATACAAGATAGTATCGGACGAGTACCGATACTACCACTTGGCATCGGTTATCGGCTCCGATCCGATATTATACGAATCCCTATCCATGACCTCGTGTCCCCAACTTTAATGTTTTTTGCTCCAGGGCGCCGACAAGTGGACGTTCGACGTGTTCGAGTTGGAGCGGGTGAGCGACGGGAACTCGCTCAAGTTCGTCTTTTACCACCTCCTTAACAAGTACGACCTCATACGGAAGTTCAAGGTAAGGCAACTAATAACTATAAAGACAAAAATATAATTCTAAATTTAAAAAATGGAACGTCAAATTAAGCAACACTTTAAAGAAAGTAGCCAATCACCATCGGTCCAAAATTAAAATACCTTACACTACTTTTGACACAACTTTAATGATTGTTCATTGAGTGTTTTGCAATAGCTGATTCCAATGTCCTATTCGTATAGCTAACGCTGAGAAGACCTTACCCCTTACCCTTATATTTAAAACTAAATGCTTTTCTTAACCACTGCAGATAATGCAGACTTATAGTAGAAATATCTTAGCCCATATAAAAAAAAGAAAAAAGAACCGATTGTACGTTTCCCGTTTATCTTAATTCGTTTTCAAGCTTTGATATTTCTACCACGTCTAACTGAAACCTCCAACCATTATGCTGAAAAGTTTATTAGTTTTTTGCCTAACATTGCGAATAAGGCCAGATACGTGAAAACGGTAAAGCAATAACTTGCGATGAACGAGACACGGGTATTTTCTTTAATGGAGCCAAGTGTATGTATACAAGTGGCCACGAAGCATAAAATATTCAACTTCAAGTTGTATGACCCTCTTGCAGGGCCTCAAACCATAATTATCAATAAAAAATAAGTTAGCGTCAACATAAAGAAAGAAAAGAAAAAAAGTTAGGTTTAACATAATTTATCGTTTTATTTTATTGAAACACAGACCCCTTTGTTAAATTTATTTAAAATTTGTACTTTTACCAGATTCCACTCAAGTCTCTGTGGGCTTATTGCATCAAGCTTCAGCAAGGCTACAGAAAGCACAACAACCGCTACCACAACCCTATTCACGCGGCCGATGTCGCTCAGTCGCTCAACTGCATGTTGTCGCAGTCAGGATTTGCGGTAAGTTCCCAAAACTAGACAAACCTCCTCAAACGATTAATTCTCAAGCATTTTACAAGCTGTTAGCATAGCAAGGTCACGATGTCATTTGATGGCATTCTTCTTTTTTTTTGCCCATGTTGTTATCGTCCTTCTTGTAATATTAATTCTTTTCCACTTATGCAAGCAATTTTTTTGCTAATTGATCATAGCCTGAGACAAAATGGCAATGAAAGTTTACATAACGGCAGTTTCCGTAAATTGGAAAATTACCTTAGATTCATTTAATGAATTAAAACCGAATTGGCGCTAAACAACTTTGGATACAAGCCGTTTAAAACAACACGTAATTTTTCTTTTTCGGTGTCGATAAAAATCAAATCAAAGCTCGATCAGAGAAAAGCGAGGCCAAGCCTTTCAAAGTTGCGCTCGCCATTCGCACTGTGACATCACAAGCCTAATTGCGGGGGGGTAATCGCACGCTGACCCATGACCCCGGTCAGCGGTCAAGGGGTCAAAAGGTCACGCACTCCCAATTGCGAACGCCTTGAAATAATATTTCCCGAACACTCTGAGGGAAAACAAGACTTGAATTTCAAGCGCCCGTTGTTTTTGTTTCCCTCCCACGCCGGAAACTTTTATTTTCGCGTCGCCTTTGTGACGTCACAGCGTGTCGTTTGTCTATTTTTCGCCGCCGCGACATTCGACGCTCGTGCGTGTTTTGCCGCGATTATTGTCGCGCCCGACCGCAGAGCCGCCCTTTTCGGCGTCGACGTCACAAGCGAATTTGATTGACAGCACAATGACGGTACTGTGACGTAACAGACGCGCGATCTCTGTTCGGCGACAATGGCCTGGCATTGAACAGGGTCCCGCGGTATTTCGCGTCAACCGAAAATGTCAATGACTCGCCTGTCAATCAAAATCAACCGAATATAATATCAATCAACTCAACCGAACGAATGGTCCGCTGTGTATTGGGTCTATCGCTTCTGGTCTTACATTACTAGGAGTGTCCGATAATATCGGATCGGTGCCGATATGATTTTAATTTATATAGGAATTTTTTTATTTTATCTATTTTGACATGATGACGTCATTGGTAAGGGATAAATTTGCTATTCGTTTTGTCGAATTGCGATACGTTTTTGGGTATCGGAACTCGTCCTATACTTGGGTGGTATCGGTGCCGATCCTGTACAAGTACAACTGAAGGCATTGATACCGAAATCGTGCTAACGCTTAACACACCCGTACAACAGCTTTCAAAATTTTTACCTTTTTGGTATTGAGGTATGTACACTACACTGAGCTCCAATTATTACGATTTCTTTTTTACATGTTGGCAATCAATATATTCGACCAAAAAATATATATATTACCGGTTGGATAACTTTGTAATACGAGTTTTGTAACCGGTAAAATTCCTACTCGTGAAATTTTATTATAAATATATACTATACATATAAATATAAATATACTATATATATATATATTTTTTTTTTTTAATATGATTTGAACATTTTTGCACAATTTATCTACTTCTTTATTGGGTTTCTGTTTTAAATCAATTTTTCGCATTTCGAGCTACGCAAGTAAAAACAGCGGCCTCCCAATGAACTGAACTCATTCGACAAACCGAACCCCAAGTATTTCAGTAAACAAAACGCGGTAAACTTTTTCTTAAACTCCGCAAAACGAAAATTCCTTTACCATCTGACCTGAATCGCAAAAAAAAGAAAAAAAAAAAAGAAATAAAAAATCGAATGAAATCTCTAGTCGCAGTATTTTCGCATCGCCTTATCAAAGAATAAAATAAATTTCGTTTGAAAAGCGCGCGCCCTCGAATTCCCCCCTCATAAATAAATAATCGCCCCCCGAGGGGGTGAGGTGGGGGTCATCATGCATCGAGCTTGGGGACACGAGGATAGCGGGTCGATTCGAGTCAAAAAGGTGAGCGCAGTTTTTGCTCGTGTCGCTGCGCCCTGTTGCCGTAATCGATTTTTTCGTCACGTGCTTTTTGAACTCCACTGAGAACCTCGTTGCAGATTCATCTTAACCATATTTGTACATGGCCGTGTTTGTCTAATTCTAAATAGAGGAATCCGGTGGCACTGTATAAAGACAAATTGCATTGAATTCTCGACAAGCTTTCGCACAACCGTGCTCCATCAGGTCAGAGTAGAAATGAAAACAATTAAAATGCACATAAAAGCACAAGCGCAAGTAAAAGGCGATAAGAATGGCGAAAATATATTATCTTAACAATATCTTTCCCCACATGTTCCGAACGTTTTTCGCCGTTATTTCGACAAAGAGCGTTTTTTATACCCTGCAGATCGACAGATTTTAAAGCGCGAAGCGCGTTTTTTTCATGATATGTCTAGTTTAGTGCTTTTAGAACTAAGGATAGTTTACCATAGGTCTTTTTTTTTAACTATACATAAAAGCAATATACAGCTTTGCTAATGGCGATTTTTTCGTGATTTGTCTGATGTAGTATTTTTCAACCTAATGATTCTTTACCATGCGGCAGGTCATTTTTTTGCAAAGATATAGCTTGCTGATAGTACTCCGATAATTACTTTTTTTTAAGTTTACACGCGATGCTATTATAAGTTGTCGGCTTGTTTTGTAGCTGTTGTATTTGAATCATATTGACGGCCGAAGAGTGTCTATGTATAGTAAAACTTGAAAACTGAAATTAGTATACTGGCTATATAGAGATAACAAAGTTAGGCTCTCATCTGTGGATAAGCAATATTTGAACTAAAAAATAAGAAGACCGCGCATATAGCAAGCCAATTGTTTTACGTGCAGAAATTAAAAAAAATAACCTGATTTTAAAGAAAACGCTTAATTTTAACCCTAGGTATTTGACACAATGACTTAAGTGCAAGTCAAGTTATTTTCAAAAATACTTAAGTAAACTCAAGACATTTGAAAAAAAATGACTTAAGTTGATTCATTTGTCCAAAAGACTGAAGTCGAGTCATTCGAAAACAGTGACTTAAGTGCACTTAAGTCAAGTCATTTGTCCAAAAGATTCAAGTCAAGTCATATGAGAACAGTGACTTAAGTGCACTTTAGTCAGGTCATTGACTCTTTGCAACACTGGGTTGTGTCAAATGACGAGCAACTTTTTTGGTTTTTCCCAGCATTGGCTTTCCGACCTGGAGATTTTTTCCATGATAACGGCGGCCGTTGTACACGACTTGGAACACACTGGAACCACCAACAACTTCCACACAAATACAAGGTATATTTTGGGCCTTTGGTCGATGTTGTTCTTGTTTTGTTCTGAAATTTCTGAAATAGTTGTATAACGGACCAAAAATTCGAGTCCAGTGATTTCATAATTATTTAGTTAAATTTTGCTTATATTTTCGAAAGAAGCTGTATTTTGCTTGAGTGAAATTAAGAAAGTGTATTTATTGTATTTTTAAGTGCACTTGATGTGTTTTTACTTTTAAGTGTCCTAATTCCACACAAACATATTTATTTAGGTCAAAAATGCCTCTAAATATATCGTTTGTCAACAGTGCCACTTGAATTTTAACAGAATTTAGGTTCCTATATACTCAGTATTATATTTCCATATGAATGTCCGAAATTTTAGCTAAAAATACCGTCTTTCCGAGACCATATAAAGTCATTACCCCAGAGTTACCACAAAGTCTTATCCTAGTAAAAACATAACGGCAAATTGTTAAAACATAACGGCAAAAATTGTATTAAAATCTTGACAAGTTTTCGCAAAGAATTGAAGTTAGCTGCGTTATGAATATTTTGTGCTGCTAGGCATAGCATCAATTGTAAAATTGTATTCTTTCCAGAAGAAAGAATCGTGTTTTCAATAAATGGGAAGGCAAGATTTCTGAGATAAATTTTGTCTTTAACAAGTATTGCATCAACTTTCTTTGAGATTTTACAACTACAATCAAATAGTTTTGCAAAAAGATTAGATGCACTTTTTGCCTGACAGAAAATTTGTATATAAACAAAACCCTATTTTTTGCAGGTCGCAATTGGCGCAGCTGTACAACGACCGCTCGGTGCTTGAGAACCACCACATCAGCTCTGCGTTCCGGCTGATGAACGAAGATGACTGTGACATCCTCGTCAATATGAACAAGGACGACTACCAGTGAGATTTAACGTTTTTTTTCTTTTCTTAAAATAACTTCCGGGTATATCGTGCCCACGTAACACTTGATTATTTAAGCTCTATTTCCTAGTATTCTTTTTCTTCGCAAATTCAAACTCCATGTATTGCTAAAATAGAAGGTTCAGTCTCTTTGTATAACCACTTGTGGTTTGAAACTCTACGGAAACCGTAAACTCACACGCGCCTACGATTAAACAACGGCGTCTACTTGTTGCTACAATAGGCAACGATTAAAGCTAAGTCTTTCTTGGAAAGATAGGCTTTAACATTCAAACAGGAACTATTCAATAAACACGTTCCCAGTCTTGGTCTTGTAAAAAAGTAAATTGTAGTTCCGTTAGGTGTCGGTAGAGATTTGCTTTTCGTGTTTTCTTGTCGAAATTTTTTATTTATATTTCGACGTCAATTTGTGAATAAAATACATTGCCCACGCAAAACATTTTTTTAGTCGTAATTTTTTGTTTAGTGGCAAAAAATTTAACGAAACCCATGCACTGCAATGTTGGTTCTGAAACATATTTAAATATTCAAACCCAAACTAAAACTCTTTTAACGTCTTTAAATTGATTTATTGTATTGAAAAGTCCATATGCATTGTTAACCACCGTCCAAATGATTCCAACAGTTTCAGAAGCCATTTTTTCTGTTCCAAAACTTATCACCTTTCTATCAGGCTCTCTTAAAATCAAGGCGAAGTAAGTTGAGGGCTGTATAATATACATACAGTGTATATTGATTACGATGAGAATCAGTGTATATTGATTCTCCTTATCTCGTATTAAATCCCAGTTGTACTCCAATGCCTTCCTGCTAAATCGTCGCTGTCTGACGTGTTTCACCTCGTCTCTTTTCCCATCGAAGTCGTATCATTGTGTCCTTGGACGAAAATTATTAAACCTTAACATCCTTGAGAAAAAATATTGCCTTTAAATTGCAGGGAGTGTCGCGCCCTTATGATCGACATGGTCCTTGCGACCGACATGAGCCAACATTTCGGACAAATCAAGCAGATGAAGCAGTCTGTGCAGCACCCAGAAGGGTAAGTTGGCGTTTTCGTTCTGTTCTGAAACACTATATTTTTAACTTCAGCTCTGTTTTTGTACTGTGTCAATTCTTTTTGATTAATATGTAATTTGTTTTATCTAGTTTTGCGATTTTTGAAAATTGTTTGCTTTAATTGAACATTTTCACTTTTCCTGACGGATTGAAATTTAAATTTGAAAAAAAAAATTAAAAACTAAATGAGATAAAACTTTAAAAATCTATTTAGTAGTATAAAAAAATGATCTTTGAACGTTTCAACTTTATCTTATTTTGACCGCGGTCAAAGGTTGAGAAACTGAAAATGATTTAGGGAACGTTAAAAAAGTGATTTAGGGAACGGTTTGCTCGCGTCAAACAACAATGAATCAACCGATATTTCTCTATTTCCTTCAGCATGGAGAAATCTCGTGCGATGTGCTTGATGATTCACTGCGCCGACATCAACCATCCAACCAAACCCTGGAACCTGCATTTCGGGTTTGTGCACGACTGAATGTGCTTGTCCTTTCATGTGTGTGCTGGCGTTTGAGTGTGTGTGTGCGTGCGTGGGTGTGTGGGTGGGTGGGTGGGTGTTTGTGTGTGTGTGTGTGTGTGCGTGCGTGCGTGCGTGCGTGCGTGCGTGCGTGCGTGCGTGCGTGCGTGCGTGCGTGGGTGTGTGGGTGGGTGGGTGTTTGTGTGTGTGTGTGTGTGCGCGTGTGAGTAGGTCTTAAAAAAAACTATGTTTTTATTTGAAAAGTCTTTAAATGTATTTGATTTTTTTATAAAACTGTTTGGTGTCGCAACTTACATTTATATTAATAAGAGATTTGTTTTCCTGATCGCAGTTGGACGGAGCGACTTGTAATCGAGTTCTTCGAACAAGGCGACAAGGAACGCGAGCTGGGACTTCCCATATCGCCCCTGTGCGACCGACACACAACCATGGTCGCTCAATCACAGATCGGTTAGTTACTTTGGTCGTTTGAAGCAGGGCTGCGGAGTCGGACTCGGGACTCGAGTAAGACCGCGTAAAACTACCTGAGTCCCGAGTCCGACATGCGCATGCGCACTAACAAATTTTAAAACTGATATGGACGCCAACTGGAAATGGTAAAGGTTGAATAGCATATGGTGGAATATTTTCCAACCATATGTTGTGAGTGAATGAATTACTCGACACCCCAATGTGTGGATTGCTAAATATCCACAGTGTTTAGTTAGTAAATTGGCGGAATACAGGCTGTAGAGTCAGGGCCGGACTCTGGACATGACCAAATCGCACATTTGACCGGAGTCGGACTCGGCTTATTTTTAACCGACCCCGCAGCCCTGGTTTGAACAGCCTGTATTGCTTCTTGTTTAAACTGCAGGCAATTTAAACCTGAAGGAAAAAGTTTTTTAGTGATTTTTTAGAAATAATATGTGTCTTTAATCAGACTTGAAGAATGTTGGAAATAACCTGCCTGTTACAAAAAAGGCTTATAGGAAGCAAGCAATGCTTGAAACAACTTTATCCAGAGGAAAATTGTTAAAAGTGTGTTATTGTGTAATGCCTTGTCGTGTAGTAACACATAAATGACCATAATGAGGGCTATACAACACTTTACCCCAAAACTCCACCCTAAATCACTCACTTCGTTAATAATTTCAACCGTAATCCATTTTGTAACCCCACCTATTACCCACCAATAACCCAAAACAGGGCCCAACAATCCGGTACCAAAACAGCGGCGCCCTAATGACGTCATTCAAACTTGGGCGTCCAAACGTATTCACCAAAACGGCGAATATCAGACCGATTGATCGTCCTATACCCTCTCTTCTTACCGCTTTAGGCGTAATTTTGGCCATGTAGGCCTTATTCCGATAAATTGAAGACTTTAGATGGTATATTTGTTTTCTGGATATTACTGCGTTTTTGTTTTTCATGGCGCTGGTCCTAATATTGTAGTACTATTGATTTTTAAGCTTGAAGTATTTTCAGTTTTTAGGCCTTATTGTCTGTTCCCCTATACTAATGATGTAAAGCAGTGCTCTTTAACCTTTTTTGGTTTGGTTAACCCTAAAAGTTGTTGTGACGAACTCATGCACCCTGTTTACTTAAAAGGTGAACTGACGTAAAAAGCGATATGAAAAATCATACATATCAATATCATCATGTCAATTAAACCGAGCGGAGCTGCCGAAGTTTTTCACATTGTCGGCGAGAGTTCGATTATGGCTGCAGGCTGCTTGCGAGTAGTATTGCATGTCATAAAACAGCATTCAAACAAACTTGAGAAAATAGCAAAGAGACTGTTTCAACATTTCAAAAAAAAATACAGGTTCATTTGTACAACAGTTGAAACCTACATCTTTGTTTCTTATATCATGAATGTTAAATATTACCGGTTCATTAAAAGTTTGTGATGCACCCTTATTATCCTTTTCATTCCGGTGCCCACTAGACATATTTTGGTGCACCCTAGGGTACACCGTGCACACCGGTTTAAGAGTAGCCTACTAATGTAAAGAGTCAATTTTGATCTAAGTCTACTTCATTAGCAATTTCCGAATATAATTCGCCTCGATTGCGTCACAACTCCTCTTACCTCACCAGGCTTCATTGACTACGTGATCGAGCCCACCTTCAACCTGCTGTTCGACGTCTTCAAGCAGGTGAACGGGCCGGCGGTGCACGAGCACGTTCTATCGGCGCGGTCCGGGAGCGCCGGCGGCCCAAGGGGAACCGCTGGAACCGCGGCCAGTCGCAGCTCGGCCGCCGACGACGTGCTCAAGAGACGGTTCAGCGACTGCAGCTCATACAGGTCGGTTTCGTTTTTTTTTTCTTCGAGGGTTAGAAAATAAAACAACTAAAAATAATAAAAATGTTAGAAAAGTATGAAAAAAAAATTAGTTTTTTGTTTTTAAGGGTTTAGTTTCTCTACTAGACGGATTGTTTGCTTAATTTTGGGGAAATTTTTTTTTTTTGTTAAATGTTATTTATTTATTTTTTTTATTCTGTAATAAATTGTTACGGATATATCTGTGTACGTAAAACAATTTTCCTAGCGGTTTATGCAAATTTACCGAACCTTTTTTTTTCAGCAACTTTATTTTGGTTATTGATTAATTTTTCTGTTACCGCACTTTTTGTTTTCCAAATAAAAGTGAAACCGTACTACGAATCCCAATTTAATTTTCTAATCGGCAAAAACAGTTGTTTTCTTAAACAGCAAGCCACTTTTTTTAAATATAAAACAAAGTAACACAGATTGATTTTAATTTCGCAGTTCCGCAATCACGAACAAAGCCGAGATCCGAAGGTTGACGGTTGAAGGCCGACGAAAGATCTTTTCCTACATTGACCACAACAGAACCCAGTGGCAGCGAAAGAACGAGATAGGTTTGTTGAAACTTTTGTTTGTAATCGAGAAAATACCCAAAGTTACCCATCAATAGGCGTTCAAATGCTGAAAAAACGAAAATAAATTATAATTGAAGAAAAATTGAAGATTTGTTTGCGATTTTGTCTAAACCTAAGTTTCTCGTTCTATTTTGTTTAAACCAGTGGTTCTCAAACTTTTTTTAAAAACTTACGCATCGGTCCCCCAGTAATTGTTTTAATTGCTCACGGTCCCTTAAAAATACACACAAATACACACAAAATAATAATGTTATCGAGGGACGGGTGCACTTGCTTTTTTGCTATCAGCTCGGCTATGTTAACCTCTAACCAGTCTGACGAATCACTTTATTTGAGTGAAGCGATCACGAACAGTCCACATTGCCAGCGCAGCAAGCAGTAAAAACGCAATTCCCATTAGCACAATGCAACACTATGACGTGACAATGGACAATTCAACTTGAAGCGTACAATAACGTGAATAAACAATTAATAATAATCAACTTGGTTTGGTGAAGTACTTACTTCAATTAGGAGCGTCGTGTTCATTTTTTGTTGGGTGCTTCGCGGTCCCAGAAAATTGTCTCGCGGACCTCAAAAGGACCACGGACCCCAGTTTGAGAACCACTGGTATAAACAAAAAAAACAAACAGGGAAAAACAGATAATTTAAAAAAAAAAAAAGCAATAGCAAAAAGAAGTGCAATCAAAGATATCAATTGTTTGACCACATTAAGTTCATTAATGCGAAAACAAAATAGAATATAAAGTTAATAATGGAAAGACCTATCGAACAATAATGAAAATTGATAAAATGAAACACCTGAAAGACCTAAATCCATAAACGTCAATTACATGAAACAAAATTATCTTTTATTTTTTAAACTATGCGAATTAAATAAAAGAAAAAAATGCATAAATGAAACAAAAAAAATCAATCTTAATTAAATTAAAAATTATACAATGAATAAATTTCATTAAATATTTTTTCCTACTCTATAGAGAGCGAACGCAAGCTTTTTGGCGAGGATTCCTTCACAAAGGCGCCGCCTTTCGAGCCTGACCCCCTACCCACCTTCCCCCTGACCCCGCACCCGATGGCCAACGGCCTGGAACCGGCACCCCAAGTGGGGAATTCCCCCCGGGACAGTGGGGTCATTGAGGAAGCGGCCACGACGAGCGACGACGGAAAAATGGCCGACCCCACTTAAACGCTCTTCGTTCGCAGTTCAACGTTTTTTGTTACTTTTCCTATTTATTGGTCGAATTCCAATAAAACGCGGCGGCGACGAAAAAAAGAGTTGTAATTCGATCCGCACGGTGGCGCACTGTGGAAAAGAGTCGAACGCGCGCTTTTTTTCTTTTTTTTCGATTTTCTTGTTTTTAGCGCGGAACGCGAAAAAGAACCACTTTTCGGTTCGAAGTTCGCATTTTTCGAAGCGTTGCTTGTGTACGAAAGAACAAATCGCAAAAAAAACGCAAAAATTACAAAAGCGTGCGAGCTGTCGTAACGAAATTTGCTTCCAAACAGACCACAGGCCCATTTTTTTTTCTTTATAAACGTTTATTCGCAATTTTTAGAGCGTAACCGCGCTGTTGATTTTTTTGCTTTTTTGTCGATCCCCGTTCGTTTGAGAGACTGTCGATCGCCATTTAACACCCCCTCCCCCAAAACCCCTGACCCCCGTCGATAAATCCGTGGCGGTTGCCCCTACTGTGACCAACCTTACGTTTATTCACTGAGCGCCTCTCTTTCTTCAAGACCCATTACTTTCGCTCGTTTTACTTTGCTGTGTGGTTTTTATTGCGGTGCTCCAGATTTTTTTGCGGTACCTTGTCGTTTTTCAGCAGAAAATTTCGACTTTTGAAGATGGACGAAATTTTGTTTCGCAGAATATTGTAAAATTTTGGTCGATTTTCAGTTTTTTTTTTAAACCCCAAGACCACAGTGTTGAATTCAGCTTTTGTTGTGCGCTTACTTCACTTAAAGGTTTGGTTTAAGGTGGTCGGCTGCAATAGTTTCGTTTTTAAGCTGTTTTTGTTATTCCCCTTCATAAGTTAACACGGCCGTGATAAAAGCACCGCTGCGCAAACACGAAATCAATACTCGACGTTAGACGTTTAATCTTACGTCGTATTTTCATTCCGATGCCCGGGATATCTGGAAAAAAGTACTTCCGATCTGATTATATACGTTTATGGCATAATGGTTGGAGATTGTGCTATGACGTAATAAGATTGTCAAAGGCATTACAAAAGTATCATTTTGAACGTTTCGAATAAGTCTTTTTTTTATTTTTAACATCCCTAGATACCAAATAACGTCATAACTATGGTCTAATAACGAAACATAATATTTTATACATTTGCTAAATGGCCTAATTTAATTTGACATGATTCCACCTTGGTATCGAACTATTGGCCGATAATAGCACTCGGTATCGAGTATCGTATCGGATATTATCGGACATCCCTACTTGGCTTTTAAATAAATAAGCTGTAATCCAGAAAAAATATTACAAAAAACGGTGTAAATTAGAAATTATAAAAACACTAAAATAAATAAAATAATATTTTTTTTCTCAATCAAGGGATAAAACTACAACTACATATTTGTCAGTAAGATAGGCTGAATACTCTTAGGAGAAACCAATGTAATCTCCTATAGAAAATCCCTTATTTGTTTCAAAACGCTTCCCCTAAGCTTGCCAACAGCAGCAAGCCCCATAGTCACTTTGCATATTCCGTGGTTGTGTAGAGCGCCATTTATTCACTTAGCCAGCGTATTTTTCTGCTTTGTGTCCGACCCTATTGTTCTTCCCCTTTTCTTGCGAGAACAGCGAGATGGACCAACCACCCACGTCAGCCGAATTCCCGAAATCGCAGCAAATAATGTCGACCATTATACAAAACCGCTTTCCTAAAGACCCAAATAAAACAGAGTTAACCATTGTTGCACTGAATATGTGATAATGGAATTCACCTTGACCCTTGCAAGATAAATATCGTCTTTAATTCGTGATATATAACAGCAGAATACTGTATCCTTCAGCAAAGATGGCAATTCAGGTCAGACACTATTAAACAAATTTGTGTTTGTTTATTCAGACATACTGAAGATGCCTTTGCCGGCGAAATATAATAGCTGTTAAGATCTTTTCAAAGTGTCTGACCTGAATTGCTAGCTTCGCTAGAAGTATACAGATCTAACCGTACAGCGTAATTTATTTAGCACCCTGTAAAATTTACCCTTTACAGCAAATGCACCAATTTTTATTTTCACGGCGCATTTTATTTACTGTTAAATTTATAAACATTTCAAACACAGCTATCAACTAAGAATTCGCTTCGTGTTTTTTAAACAGCTTCTGGCTTTAAGGTCCTTCTTGACAGCAAATCATAATTTTGGCGTTTAAGCTAAAAAATCGATTTCCCAACCGGCTTTACACATATCATCTTAAAGCACTTCTCAAAAGCAATCCAACCATCCAATAATCAACTTTCAATTCCTCTAAAGCTGATTTCCAAATCTGGCCCGGTAAGATCTTTTACTATCTTTCGCTAGAACGAGTCCTAAACTGAACCGGCTTGGATTTTTTGTTCAATGTTCCTGTGCTTGATTTCATTTTCCTTGCGTGTTTCACCTTTCCCCTGAAAAGCCGCGGATTGCTCGTCGACGATTAACTATTTATTTACTCCTTATCTGTGCATTTTCTTCTTTTTTTTCAAAGTTTCCTCAATACCTTTTAAATGTTCGACGTACACGCACACATATATTGTTATTCTATATATATATTATATATAAAGCATTCGAACGCGGCGGTTTCTGTTTGTCCTGTATTGGCTGATGGAAAAGAACTGATTCATCGGAATTATTCAGTTTAGTTTCAGGGCAGCTTACAAGTCATTAGGGATGTCCGATAATATCGGATCGGAGTAAGTGGTAGAATACTATGATACTAGGGTGGTATCGGCGCCAAAAATGTCGTTGTCACAACATGGGCCTTATTACTCATACTTTTTTTTGTTTCTTACCCTTTATATGTCATTACTTGGGTTTTAGTGCCATATGAGTTCCATTTCAGCAGGCGTTGATGTTGTTTAGTTAAGTTTCGCCTTCCACAGTCAATCAGGGTTTGGTAGCTACAAGTGTGGTACGTAAGGTGTCGTGTAGAACTTGACTTGGACTTAAGTCATTTCAAAATGACTTGTTTACAACACTGGGTATCGGCGCCGATCCTATACCAAATTTGTGTGAACATTTCAGCCATGATTTACGATCAAACGCATCTGATTTAACTTGAAAGGTAAATTTGCAAAAAAAATAGTTGGTTGTCAACTAGAATAAAATTTCCTAATGCAAACGCAAATTTTATTGCTAATAGCCTGGAAACCTTACTATTGAACGTTTCAATTTCAGTTTTTTTACTTGTTTAAGCATTGAATGACGTCATTTGGTATCGGGTGGTATCGCGTCACTTTTTTTCAAAGTATGAGACACTCTCACAATTACTAAAATAATGAATTTTAATAAACAGGCCTTTTAACGTTTTACAAATCAACTCTCGTATATATGGATGTGCAACCAAACCCCTAATGCAGTTTTGAAGCCCCAAATGTCAAGAGACTCGCTATGATAATGGAGTTCAACTACATTTTAGGAGGACCGTAAAATCGCTAATTAGAACACAAAAGGAGTGTAAGACGTAATTTTTTTAACTCTGATTTATTTCTTCTTTTGTCTATTGACATACTTTGTGTATGTGCCGGAAGTGAAAAACGGTTGCGGAGCAGTGTTGTACTGAACACCTGAAGAAGGGATCTTCGGGTTAAGGTGTTTTATTTGAGGAAAATTGCGTTTACCTTATGGTCTTATCTGGATACACATATTGGCCTATTGGCATAAAATGTTGCACACCCCCGCTGTAAAGTGTAAACCAGTGGTTCCCAAACTTTTTGGGTCCGCGGCACACTAAAAATATCTTGAATAATTCGCCGCACAATTTGAACAGAACAACAATAGAGTCATTTTACAATCGCCCTTCACGCGACCAACTATACATAAATGTCTCAAAATTATCAATTTTGTAATAAGAATATAATCAATTTTGTAATAGTACGTATTTAAGTTTAAAATGCTTGCGTGTATGCCGCCTATTGGTCATAGAAATACTCTATTTTCAAAAATTGCAAAAAGTTTCGCGGCACACTTGGCAATCTCTCGAGGCACACAGTTTGGGAATCACTGGTGTAAACACTCAATCGAAAGAGGACAGAATTATATGATTTTTTTTGGCTATTCTCGGCAGCTGTGAACTACAGCATTCTAAAGTGGAAACATTCTAAGCTAAACAGAAACCAACGACTCGACAATATGTTGTTTTAATTAAAGATACACATGTGTTCAACAACTGTGATCTAGCCCTTCTGAAGGCTGCTTTTTGATCAACAATTACGGCTTAAGGTAATGTGTTTTTACTGATGATTTCGTGAAGCCTATAATTACTGTAGTCATCTGCAAACGAATTGGCGGACTGAACCAAAACATGCAATCGTACCAAGGTGGAAATTCTTCTTCCTTGTATAGCCAAACCGACTTGACGCCCTGTATGCTTTGACGCACGAAACCACCAAGGACCGGCTAATTACTGGACGATTGCATCCGATGAGGCCCGAATTGTGGTCGACGAATTCTCACACGAATCCCAAGCAAATCGTCCGGTTATTTTGCCGTTTTGATTGCTTTTTCAATTTTTTGTTTTTTTGCGTAAAAACATTTGGGTTATCATTGTTGTTTTTTTTTTAATTTTTTTGTGTAATAATAATGCACCGTAGAATTTGGCAATTTTTTTGGTGTGATTTTTATCCGTTTCAATTATAAACAAAACAAACACATGTTTTTTAAACGATTTTATTATTGCAAAATGCGATTCACTGAAATTAAAGGAAAATGTGCGCAGCATTCGTAAAACATCAGTCAATAGCACAAACCTTTTGAATCGTCAATTTATGACTTATTAAAATACGACTAGAAGTGACCTAGGCCATAACCATTAACTTTGTTGTTTTCATTTATCACGTATTCGGGATATATGATTTTTGTTTTTTTCCTATTCTCTGCTCGGCCTTGTAAAAGCATTCAAAACAGACAACATGTTTTTTGATTTGTCGTGCTTTAGGCCCGCCATTATGTCCTTTGTAGTGCTGACTAAATGCCTTTCTCGCTCATTTAAATTCTGCTTTAAGCTGAGCAAGAACACGCTCTGTGAAAACTATGGCTTGAGATATAAAAATAATGTTCTTACTTGTTAAAGTTATGGCTGGTTTTCATATTTTTAGACATTTTAATGAGCCCTATCAGGGGCTATGCCTGATACACGTTTAACGCAACACGACAAAGAATTTAGGTATGTTCGTACGTAAAGCACAAATAAATTTATGCCAATCTCTTAGGGCGTTGGACCGTTTTTTTTTTTAGCTTGCGGAACATTTAAAAAAAAGAAAAATCACACTTGCCGCACACTTTGTACAACGCAATAATATCGTTCTTTGCAATCGCCTTTTATACGCGGCGAATCATCGTAATACTATGAATTTCAAAAAGTTTCGGAGTACGTTAAGAGTGTTTCTTGTCACACTTAGGTTATATGCCACGGCACACAGTTTGGAAACAACTTGTCCAACTTATAACACAGCGGCTTAGTCGAAGCAAGGGCGAAATTAGAGTAAATTTCGTACCAGAAGGATGGCATTTTTTACTGTAACGGCGAAAAAATTTCATGGATGACGTCACAATGTTACGTCATAACGAGATGCTCAAAACAAGTAACCTAAGGGAAAACCTTAAGTTAGCGTTCGATGTTGGCTATATGCATATGTAACTGAACCTTTAGTTTAAATACGTTTAAGGAGAAGGTAGCTGGTGAAAAAAATGATATGGTCTTGTAAAAAAGGATTTTTTTTGATACAGCTTAGGCCCAACCTGTGAAAACTTCTTTACCGGGAGAGATCTAGTTTTCCAAGAACACCGTTCCCGACCGTTTCGGCAAACTTTTACCAACCAAAGGGAAGCACTTAGCTTGAAATTTCCCCGTGTTATATTTCCGGAGGTAAAAAAAAAAAAAAAAAAAACTTTTACAAAAAAATGTTAATAAAATATAATGGTTCATAAATATTTGGCCTTAAATATACCACTTGGTCAAAGTTTAGCTTCGTTTGTAAAACATGAAGGCTTAAACTTCACAAAGTACATGGCAGGCTGTTTTGCTTGCAATACAATTTTTACCTGTGTCCTTTAACCAACCACAAAACATCATTAAAGAACCGGTCAAGAAAAAATCTTTACCTTGACCGCTGCCCGACCTCTCCGCGGCCTTATTGGCGTCTGGGCCATGTCAATAGCCCCCCTAACCGCGGGCACACGACTCCGACATAAAGACCGTTGCACCCCGGGCCCAAAATAGCCGCATTCGTGGGAATGAATCTAGGAACCTTATAAAGGCGCAATAAAAAGCGAACAGGCGTCGGAAAGCAATATCAGTTTTTGCCTCGGCCCGACAAATGTCGCGCAAACTCGGCTGGCGCAATCGCGGAAGCCGCGAAGGCGTTTGTCGCGTCATAAGCGCGCAGCGTGACGTCACTCTCTGTGCGCCAACGCTGCGCAAAGGCCCGCTGCTGATCTGACTTACTACTACTACTATACGCTGTTGTGCGTTGTGCATAGAAAGGACCAGAGCTGGTTCAATTGTAATTTGTAAATGATGCAATTAATTACAGGTTTTAATTGTAATTGTAATGTAATTGGGACATTCTCATTCTGTATAATTCTGAATGTAAATTGCTAATTTTGGTTCAATACATTGACATAGAGAGAATTAAAGTTTCAATGCCGAAAATTGTAATTGATGTAATTAGTTACAGTTTTAATGTAATTGTGATTGCAATGTAATTGAAACATTTAGGAGAGTTATTGTAATTAAACTGAATTAATGTAATTGACCCAACTCTGGACAGGACTACAGATACTCGAGGCTGGTTTTGTGATTGATCATGGAATCGTGGAATACGACTGCTGCTGGAAGTGTTACGACCTACCTCGTTGAAAATGTTACCCGTGTGTAAGTAACTTAGTGTTTTCTCATTTTGGTAATGTTTCGCCAGTTTCATGGCGACATGTAGTAGACTGTTAGCATTCAAAACTCTATTCTAGTATCGTATATTTTGGTTGTTTTCGCAGAGTGTTAGTTAACTTTTTATGGATAGTTTTAGGTTATTCGTCTTTACTGCAAAGTATTCATAGAGATTTAGTATTGAATTGTAATATATGCAGCCAAGCTATACCTAAAACCGACTATCTATAATTGTGGTTTGGGTCAGTTGTTTAAGTTCAGTAATTTGTTGATCAAAATTTAACCCAACATTTATACGATTTCGTACTAAATCACTGACCTACAAATGAAGTTACACTTTGCATTTCGTCGAGAATAGGTTTATCTAAGAGAGTAGCTTTCCACAGTGATATGCGGTGGTGTATTTATAACGCCTACGCTTCATAACCAGTGGGCTTTGACGTTCTGTCATGTCCGTCATACACTTTTTGCTAAGCTCTTTCAATATTGGTTAAGGCTAATAGAAGCATAACATGTTAAACCTTGCTGCTTTTATTTTTGCTATACATTTTTTGCTATTCCAGCCCAAAGGCACTGTGAATTTTAAGATGTGCCGGCTGGGAATTCAAATTAAATTCCATTGGTTCTGTTTTAATTCGTTTGCAACAACACCCAAAAAACAAATCGTCGGTATAAGTGGGCCGCTATGGTTAAACAAGGTCGGTGAAAGTGGCCAATTACTTAAAAACCGTCAAAAGGGCATTGCGAATGAAAACAAGATCTTAACACTCTGCTATTACAACGAGAAGAGCGAATTAATCGTCGTTTCAGTACTTGAAACATACATATACACAATGTGTATACTGTATTCAAACCCTTCTGGAGTCGTGGCCAACGATAACGGCAAACATATATAGTTCACAAGATGCTTTTGGAGAGGCTTACTGAATCAGTCAGCCTGAACAGGATTGTGCTACAAGCAAGACCAGGCTAGAGGAACAACTATAGCCTTCGGCGAGGTTCGAACTCACGACCGCCGGTTCGCCGGACCAGTAATTGCGTATTACTCGTAATTTGAGTAATTACGTACAACTGGTTATTCAATCGAGTTTCAAGTCTGGCGAAAGATCACATTCCCACATTACAGGCTGACGCATCGCGCCAAACAACACTGCGGAAATTATTATTGGGGCAATATTCCGATCATTTAGCAGCGTGTGAGATTACAGCATTGCCGAAGCCGAACAATTGGAGTATTGCCTTGTAAGGCGACTGAACGTTTGTGAATCCCCTACAGCACAATGCTTAATCAACCCAGTAAACGTAAATCCTACTATTTACGTCTGTTCTGAGCCGCGTGTTAGCGTAAAACAGCGCTTGCGTCAAAGATTGAATCACAAAGAGCTTTTTGCAGAGCATTCGTCACACGCTGTTAGGTGTCTTTGGAACTGTATAGGTTTTGCATAATATGATAAAGCAAACCTTGCTAAACCTTCGTTATGTGGTGACTAACGTTCAATTGAACCTATGGCTGAGCGTATGATACAGTTTGGTGGCATGTAGACAAGCATTTTTTGCTCTGATGAAGAAAGAAAAAAAGTGAGTCTTTCAACACTTGTTATCAATAAACGGAGTCTTTGAAGTCAGTGAAAGATACACACACATTCAACAACTGTGATCTAGCCCTTCTGAAGTCGCTTTTTGATCAACGTTTACAGCTTACTTATCGTAGTACACCGGAAGCCTTCGACAGATTAACCAAATCAGTCGATTATTCCACGTCATTGCGCATTAATTGGTTGGACACTACCCTACTAAAGGTTTCCTTTTTTGTTGAGTACAGTTTTGCATAAGCGACCAACGCAATAACTAATCCAATGCGTAATTCCTGATCACGTCCTTATGAATCGAACTTACCGTAGTGTACGGGTTGCGTCACTTATCGGTTGACAAAGCTATTCTTACTGAACCGCTATCATGCGCTGACTAATATTTAATCGAAACTGTAAATGCGGACAGAAAAACAGCATGAAACTAAGTCGTATAACCGAATTTGCGGTTTAAAAAAAATTTTCTTTGAAGTTAGATATGTTCAACTCGTAATATCAGCGTTGTAAACAAGACATTTTAAAACAACTTAAGTTCCAGTCGAGTCATTTGCAAAAATGAACAAGTCCCAGTCCAAATAATGTACCAAATATAGTCAAGTCATTTTTAGAGCAAATCATCTTCAAGGCAAGTCATTAATATGAAAATAAAACTTTAAACTATGAAAATTAGCAAACTTAAGCAAAATATCCAAGTAAAAAGTATCAAAAACGAAACATATAGCATGCACATTGTTTTATGAGCAAAAAACTAAACTCTATTACAAAAAATTATTTATTAGAAACAATTCAATTTTACCCAAGTTATTTGACATAATTGAGTCTCAGTCACGTCATTTGGAAAAAGTGACTTAGGAACTTCGTTGACTTAAGGTATGGCGGCACTGCGTAATACCGTGATTTTGACTCTAGTTCTGATCTAATTTGAAACAAAACCCGAAATGCTCTAATTTTAATTGTAATCTAGATACAAAAACTAGAATAAACTTCTAACTTTATGTCCTTTTCACGCAGCCCCTACATTCCCCCATTCACCACGGCTGGGGTCATCTTGAATGCAGTCATCCTCTTTCCCCTCTCTCTCTTCGGAATCGTTGCCAACGTCACCACCATTGTCGTCATCATGACGTCAAAAAAACTCAAGTAAGTATCGTCATTTTTTTTTCAAAAGCCTATATGCTGTATGGCGGTGTTTCTCGACCGTTTTTCGACGCGATACTAATACTTATGGTTAAGTCTAGTTGCGAAGCTTTGGCCACCCAATTCTCTACAACGGAATTTTTGGAAGTGAACTAAAACTAAAACCAACAGCATTAAAGAATTCGGATTTAATTTGATAAAATTGCAATATGAGTATTGTCTTTGTAGTGCTTTCTTAATTTTCTCAAATTTCTAAAGAAATCTTGCTCAGAACCGATCTCAACAAACTTAAACCTATTGCAGTGGGCGACTCAACTAAATTAGACGACCACCAAACTTTTGGTCGCGACCCTAGGTTGAGAAACACTGCTGTATAGCAATAGTTAAACAATTAAGACCAAGTATTTGAAGGAAACCGGGAAAATCAAAACTTTTTTTCAATTTTCCTTACATCACAATATTGCGGGTGCTTTTTACAGTTCCTACGCTTAACATTTCGTGTTCGGTTAAAAGCAGAATAAACTGACATCTAGCCATATTTTCACAGCGCAGTTCCGTCCGTGACTCAAATTCAAGCTGCAATAATTTCATTGCAAAAAAAAAGCAAAATGCGATTTTGCATGAGAAAATAGTTAAGGTATTGTATCAATAGGTTACCCTGGTCGTTGTCGTAAATGCATGTAGTCGGTAGGTTTTAATAACAAGTGTCTACTTCCAAGTAAACAATGCACTTCGCGCGACTGTTTTGATTCGTGACGTAGCTGTGTGGCAACACAACGTGTCAGTTGTGGTTCACTGGCCGTCCCTCAAAGTGTTTTTCTAGCTGCTATGACAGCGCTTTAAGATAATAGTATTAACTCGCGGCACATAGAAATAGGTCGGATGTCTTGCTTTAAAGTACCTTAGCACATCACCATACATATCCAATCGCAACTAGCCAAGTAACCGGGCTATATACACGCTAAGACATTTCGTTAAAACAATGTTTTTTAACCTATAAGGGTCCCCACTAAAAATTGAGTCGCCGTTTGATATAGTTGGTCGCCGCCAAAAAAGGTTTAGAAAAATCATTATGTTATCAGTTCAGTATGTGCGTCCACAACAAAATCTTGCCCTCCAACAGAACACATAATGCCTACGATAAAAGTTCTAATTTTTTTAATAAAAGCTTGAGAAGTGCACCGCTCCGAACAAAAATCAGTCAGCAAAGGTCTAAAACTTTTAATACAAATATGCATTTCGCCATATAAATGGCATCATCAGTGTTAATGTTATCAGTTATACGAATAGTGTGCATTTAGGTATCGCATGAATATGTCGGCATGCCGATTTCTAATAAAAATAGATTTTATTTAATCACGACAAAATCTTATAGTTTTACACTTCAACCTCTCGAGGCAAAATAGGCCTCTCGAGGCAAACAGGTGTCAAGAGGCACACAGTTTAGAAACTACCTTCAAACTTTAAATGCCAACACAACGTATACTTATTGGTAGGGAATGCGCATTCGTATACCTTATACAGTGGTCGGCAAACTTTTTTTTGTCGCTGCCCAAAGTAGCCTTTTCAGAGCTATTTAAGGCCCACTACGTAAACCACTACGAAAAAGTGACGGATTCAGGATATTTGATTTTAAGGTGAAATATTACACGGCGCCTTGGTGCCCAAAACACTGCCATATCATAATGTAAAACATAATATAAAACGAAGAATATACTCGCAAAGCGCGACAATCTTTTCAATTACTTACAGTTTAAGTTGGCAAAAAATATAGTTGGACAGGCTCCCACATTTGCCACACCAACTTTTAAAAGAAGTGCAATGAACACGACTATCACGCGGCCCACAAATACATTATAAAACTAAGCAATTCAAAAGTGACTCACGGCCCGCTAAAATTGGCTCTCCGGCACACAGTTTGCCGTGTAAAAAAAATTTCCTGACAGTGGTCTTGGATCACTGTGGGGTTTGTCTCCTGGCGTTTTTGCACGGGTAAAACCGCGTTTTTTTGGCCAGCATAAAAACGAGAAATATTAGTACTACTGACACTACTATTTAGACAATCCCGGCCTACTGTTTGCCGAATGGAAAGATAAAGCCACTACCCCTTTTACTTTACTCTTACTTTCTTTGCTTTCTTTTAGTTGGCAAAAAAAAACTTATTTTACAAACCAATAAAAATGAAAACTTATTTACAAACCCATAAGGAAACCATAACCAAGGCAATAACACTGATTTATTGTAGAATTATAGCTTTCGCATTTATGTTTTGTTTTTCAAAAATAATGAAAAGCTTTCTTATTTTTTTAAAAAACATATGGGTGTAATTAGATTTTTGCCTATAGACCAGCATATAATAATGAAAAAATATATATATACTTGTCCACGACATTGAACCTAACTTGCGTTATAAAAAAAAATAAATAAAACAAAAAAAACAACAACACCGTGTTGTCGCTTACGTGAAACGTTGTAATTATAATAATAATATTTTAATTCATATTTTAGCGAGAATCAACCAACAAACTAAAGTTTAAACGCAGATTACTTATTAACGAAAAACATGCCCCACAACAAAGTAAACGAGTTTGTCTTAAAAAAAAAAAGTATCGTAGCTGGTGAGGTTTATTCCAGGCGCGATTATTATTAGTTAAAATGAAAAAGAGAAACAACAAAATTAAGTTATTATACGCCCCATTAATTAAAGAAGAAAATAATGTTGTACCCTTATTACATTGTGAACTTCAAAAGTAACCTTTAAAAGTAAAATTAAAAGTGTTTGTTTTAACTTTTTAGTCAACTGACATCATCTGCTTTAAACTGTGAAAGCGGCTTCTGCAAAAATATAAATGTGAAAAACAATAGAAACGAAAATAAACAACTTTGAATTCTCTCTATTTGGGTCCTTCTACCGAGAAACAAAGCTTTTCGTCGCCAACCTACAAACGAAAGTTTAATCGCGGATTACTTAAAACGAAATTTAAGTTTTGAAGATGTCTTCTTCAAGATTGGGCAAGTGCTGCTTGACGTTTACGCAAAAAAAAAACGTTTAGCCCTAAACCTTCGGTGAGCTTGTCCGATCTAGGAAGTTAAGTTTTTTACTTCGTTGGGCGATTGGAAGAAGACTGCTTGTAAGCGAAGTGCCATTGTACTTAGTTGGTTGCAGGTTGATTGTTGTTATTAGTACATTGGGAACGAGTGGAAATCACAAAACTGTTGTTGACTATTACTACAAAGTTACAAACATCGCGCCTACAAATAACAACTCACTAAATAAAAAACTACCCCACCACCACTGAGGTACCTGCGCCCTCAAAAAAAAAACTATGTTAAAGAAACTTAAAACTATCTTCGAAACAAACGAACTTAAATTAAGAAAAAACTTAAAAAAATATATTAGAAAAAGAACATTTTGTTTTATACTAAGAAATAAAAAAAAAATATTTTATTGGCCAGCCGAAATATTGGCAGTTTGTCCAAACGCACTTGGAGAAACCGCAAATTATCATTTATTCATTCTGAAGTCATTTTCTCAAAAACAGTAGCGTTTGTGGATTCTAAAGATTGGTGGTTAAAATACTTCTGGTGAATATACACAATTCATCATAAGTTGGATTTCAAAATCAACAATTTTCCCAAAACGACTTCTAAATAACAGGTTGACGACATGAAGCTTATCGCAGCCTACAAATAGTTATAAGAACGAGAATTGTCTGTTTGATATAACGCTTGACTATAGCGCATTTCACATCATCAGTATTACCTATCTTATAACATAGGGCTAAATCGGCAAAATTGGCCAATTTCGACGCTCATATACCAGCGATTTTTTTCGAATTTTTTTCGATCTGCTCCGATTTGGCTGAAATTTTCACAGAAGATGCGTCAGGACAATATGAATCCAACAGTCATACTTGTATAGTCCAATTCTTTATAATTAACGAGAAAATGGACATTTTGTATAAAAATTATCCAAAAAAACGCGATTTTTGGCATTTTTTTAAAATCGACCTTCTCCGATTTGCGTGAAACTTGGTGTGTAGACGCGCCTTGGGCGTATAAACAACATGGTAAAGTTTCAGCCCCCTAACAACTAAAATAAGGCCAAAAAACGACTTTGAAGTTTTTTTGATTTTTTTTTCAATTTTGCGAATTTTTGAAAAAAAATCCCCGGGGATTTCCCCGAAAAAAAATCCCAGTGAATTTTTTTTCCATATCTATCAGTTTTTAATTTTATTCAGTATTCTTTATTCTGACAATGTCAGATTTTCTGCGAGCAGATTAATTCACCGCCAAAACTTCATGCTAGAAAGTAACAATTGACAGTAAGCACTTAACCGAGTTGCCAAATACATTCCCGTCCAGTGAACCTCTTAACGGGAGCAATTAGCCACAAGTCAGGTGTTATTAGCTTGTTGTAATGCAAAACCTCAATGTTAAATTAAGTTTATAAACTGTATGAAAAAACTTTCGTTTGTTGGTCGAAAGTGTAGCAAACATTAACTAAAATGTTCTGCTTCAAAGAGTTTGGTAAATTGTGATTAATTTATTAAAGCAAACCATTTGAAAAATTCAGGCCAAGATAATAACAAACTAATCTCAACATACAGTTACCTGCCGTTTGTTGCAAAGCGAAGTGCGTTTTTTTGACTTACTAAAGACCGTAAAATTATTTTTTTTTCTTCGCCTGCGGAACTTAGCTGATAGAATGTAAGTTGTAGTAAGTGTTTTGGCTCGATTTTTCCAACTGAAGAAAAAGGCCGGAAATAGCACAACACGGTTAGTGATGGTCTGAGCCAAGCCCTTTATTAAACCTGTCTCTACCAGGGAACAGGTGCCACCACGAAGGTAGGGTCCGAGTTGCAAAGCGGAGTAGGGGATTTTTTTTTGTGGAAAAGTAGTCAATGTTTCGTGTAATAGGCAAATATAGATATGTTTTGGTACCGAATAAGAAGTTATCTAAATGTACAAAAACACGTTTTTATTATCTCTATACAACACCGTCAGTCTACATTTTTTCATTAAAGGTTAAAAACACTAAAAAAACAGGCAGTCAGAAACAGCCTCTGTTTTCTTCAAATAGTTCAGAAATAGTTCAGACCGGGCTATATACACGCTAGGACATTTCGGTAAAACAGTGTTTTTTAACTTTTAAGGGTCCCCACTAAAATTTGAGTCGCGTTTTAATATTGTTGATGGCAGCCAAAAAAGGTTTAAAAAAATCATTATGATATCAGTTCAGTATGTGCGTCCACAACAGAATCTTGCCCTCCAACAGAACACATAATGACGACGATGAGAGTTTTAAAATTTAAATAAAAGCTTGAGAAGTGCACCGCTCCGAACAAAAATCAGTCAACAAATGTCTAAAACTTTTAATACAAATATGCATTTCGCCATATAAATGGCATCATCAGTGTTAATGTTATCAGTTATACGAATAGTGTGCATTTAGGTATCGCATGAATATGTCAGCATGCCGATTTCTAATACAAATAGATTTTATTTAATCACGACAAAATCTTATAGTTTTACACTTATCAACCTCTCGAGGCAAACAGGTGTTAAGAGGCACACAGTTTAGAAACTACCTTCAAACTTCAAATGCCAACACAACGTATACTTATTGGTAGGGAATGCGCATTCCTATGCCTAATACAGTGGTCGGCAAACTTTTTTTGTCGCGGCCCAAAGTAGCCTTTTCAGAGCTTCTGAAGGCCCACTACGTAAACCACTACGAAAAAGTGACGGATTTAGGATATTTGATTTTAAGGTGAAATATTACACGGCGCCTTGTTGCCCAAAACACTGCCATATCATAATGTAAAACATAATATAAAACGAAGAATATACTCGCGAAGCGCGAAAATCTTTTCAATTACTTACAGTTTAAGTTGGCAATAAATATAGTTAGACAGCCTCTCACATTTGCCACACCAACTTTTAAAAGAAGTGCAATGAATGCACGACTATCACACGGCCCACAAATACATTATAAAACTAAGCAATTCAAAAGTGACTCACGGCCCGCTAAAATTGGCTCTGCGGCACACAGTTTGCCGACTTTGCAACGTGTAAAAAAAATTTCGTGACTGTTGTCTCTAACTGGATAACTGTGGGGTTTGTCTCTTGGCATTTTTTTCCCGGGTAAAACCGGGTTGTTTTGGCCTGTATAAAAACTAAAATTCTTACTACTACTGACACTACTATTTAGACAATCCCGGCCTCCTTTTTGGCCAATGGAAGATAAGGCCACTACCCCTTTTAGTTTACTCTTACTTTCTTTTAGTTAGCAAAAAGAAAAAAAAAAAAAAAATTATTTACAAACCAATAAAAATAAAAACTTATTTACAAACCCATGAGGAAACCATAACCAAGGCAATAACACTGATTTATTGTAGAATTATAGCTTTCGCATTTATGTTTTTCAAAATTAATGAAAAGCTTTCTTATTTTTTTAAAAAACATATGGGTGTAATTAGTTTTTTGCCTATAGACCAGTATATAATAATGAAAAAAAAAAACTTGCGTTATAAAAAAATAAAAAAAATAAAACAAAAAAAAAACAACAACACCGTGTTGTCGCTTACGTGAAACGTTGTAATTATAATAATAATATTTTAATTCATATTTTTAGCGAGAATCAACCCACAAACTAAAGTTTAAACGCAGATTACTTATTAACGAAAAACATGCCCGACAACAAAGTAAACCGGTTTGTCTTCGGCGATATCGTACCTGGTGGGGTTTAACCCAGGCGTGGATACTTAAAATGAAAAAGAGAAATGACAAAATTAAGTTATTATACGGCCCATTAATTAAAGAAGAAAATAATGTTGTACCCTTCTTACATTGTGAACTTCAGAAGTAACGTTTAAAAGTAAAATTAAAAGTGTTTGTTTTAACTTTTTAGTCAACTGACATCATCTGCTTTAAACTGTGAAAGCGGCTTCCGCAAAAATATAAATGTGAAAAACAATAGAAACGAAAATAAACAACTTTGAATTCTCTCTATTTGGGTCCTTCTACCGAAAAACCAAGCTCTTCGTCGCCAACCAACAAACGAAAGTTTAATCGCGGATTACTTAAAACGAAATTTAAGGTTTGAAGATGTCTTCTTCAAGATTGGGCAAGTGCTGCTTGACGTTTATGCAAAAGCCTTAAACCTTGGGCGAGCTTGTTCGATCTAGGAAGTTAAGGTTTTTACTTCGTTGGGCGATTGGAAGAAGACTGCTCGTAGGTCAAGTGCCATTATAGTTAGTTGGTTGCAGGTTGATTGTTGTTAAAAGTTACATTGGAACGAGTGGAAATCAATGAAAACGGTCGCTGCATAAACCAACAAAGTGTTTTTCTGGATATGGCAGACTATTACTACAAAGTTACAAACATCGCGCCTACAAATAACAACTCACTAAAAAACTACCCCACCACCCCTAAGGTACCTGAGCCCTCAAAAAAAAAAAACTCTGTTAAAGAAACTTAAAACTATCTTCGAAACAAACGAACTTAAATTAAGAAAAAAACTTACAAAAAATATATTAGAAAAATAACATTTTGTTTTATACTAAGAAATAAAAAAAAATATATTTTATGGGCCAGCCGAAATATTGGCAGTTTGTCCAAACGCACTTGGAGAAACCGCAAATTATCATTTATTCATTCTGAAGTCATTTTCTCAAAAACAGTAGCGTTTGTGGATTCTAAAGATTGGTGGTTAAAATACTTCTGGTGAATATACACAGTTCATCTTACGTTGGATTTCAAAATCAACAATTTTCCCAAAACGACTTCTAAATAACAGATTGACGGCATGAAGCTTATCGCAGCCTACAAATAGTTATAAGAACGAGAATTGTCTGTTTGATATAACGCTTGACTATAGCGCATTTCACATCATCAGTATTACCTATCTTATAACATAGGGCTAAATCGGCAAAATTGGCCAATTTCGACGCTCATATACCAGCGATTTTTTTCGAATTTTTTTCGACCTGCTCCGATTTGGCTAAAATTTTCACAGAAGATGCGTCAGGACAATATGAATCCAACAGTCATACTTGTATAGTCCAATTCTTTATAATTAACGAGAAAATGGACATTTTGTATAAAAATTATCCAAAACAACGCGATTTTTGGCATTTTTTTTAAATCGACCATCTCCGATTTGGGCGAAACTTGGTGTGTAGACGCGCCTTGGGCGTAGAAACAACATGGTAAAGTTTCAGCCCCCTAACACTTAAAATAAGGCCAAAAAACGACTTTAAAGTTTTTTTCAATTTTTGCGAATATTTGAAAAAAAATCCCCGGGGATTTTTCCCCGAAAAAAAAATCCCAGTGAATTTTTTTTCAATATTTATCAGTTGTTAATTTAATTCAGTATTTTTTATTCTGATAATGTCAGATTTTCTGCGTGCAGATTAATTCACCGCCAAAACTTAATGCTACAAAGCAACAATTGACAGTAAGCACTTAGCCGAGTTGCCAAATACATTCCCATCCAGTGAAGCTCTTAACGGGAGCAATTTGCTGCGCCCAAAAGCCACAAGTCAGGTGTTATTAGCTTGTTGTAATGCAAAACCTCAATGTTAAATTAAGTTTATAAACTGTTTGAAAAAACTTTCGTTTGTTGGTCGAAAGTGTAGCAAACATTAACTAAAATGTTCTGCTTCAAAGAGTTTGGTAAATTGTGATTAATTTATTAAAGCAAACCATTTGAAAAATTCAGGCCAAGATAATAACAAACTAATCTCAACATACAGTTACCTGCCGTTTGTTGCAAAGCGAAGTGCGTTTTTTTAACTAACTAAAGACCGTAAAATTATTTTTTTTTCTTCGCCTGCGGAACTTAGCTGATAGAATGTAAGTTGTAGTAAGTGTTTTGGCTCGATTCTTCCAACTGAAGAAAAAGGCCGGAAATACCACAACACGGTTAGTGATGGTCTGAGCCAAGCCCTTTATTAAACCTGTCTCTACCAGGGAATAGGTGCCACCACGAAGGTAGGGTCCGAGTTGCAAAGCGGAGTAGGGGATTTTTTTTTGCGGAAAATTAGTCAATGTTTCGTGTAATAGGCAAATATTGATATGTTTTGGTACCGAATAAGAAGCTATCTAAATGTACAAAAACACGTTTTTATTATCTCTATACAACACCGTCAGTCTACATTTTTTCATTAAAGGTTAAAAACACTAAAAAAAAACAGGCAGTCAGAAACAGCCTCTGTTTTCTTCAAATAGTTCAGACCGTATTTCCAAGTTTCATCATTCTACTTTTTTTTTAATTTTTAGGCAATAAACTCAAATTTTAGTCATTGTTATTACTTTAAACCGAATGGATTCCCATGTAATTTTATTTATTATATTTGAAATGAGGGCTTCCACCTCCGGACAACCGTCTACCAATCCTTCAATGAGGAAAGGCACGGAATCCATACAGGGAGGGGAGGTACTGGCGTGGGATGGTTTGGGTATGACTGGCCTCATCATTTGTTTAAAGCCTCTTCGGCCGAGTGCCGGTGGTTTTTTCTTTATTTGTGGGGACTGTGTAAATTTTAAGGTACAGGTTTATTTGAGAAATATATGCAATAGGAAAGATGGCGCACGAAAGGTATAACAAGAGGGTACGATTAAAAGAGGGGTAACACCAACATAGGGTGATGGGTTGCGGAAGGAAAAAAAAGGCGTAAAAAGAAAGTAGGGTTTTAAAGCCGTCACCGCAGGTACATAGAATATTAAAGATGGAACGTATAGATAAATAAAGGAATATACCGAACGAGAACCCACATATCACTCACACCGATCTACCCACCCAACATCCACCAACACCGCCACCACCTCCGCTGAATATAACAGGAAAAACTCCTGATCCTGAAGAGCCAGGATCCCTGGACATTGCGATCCTTCACATCACGACACAACCCAGCATCCAAAACGAAGAACCACCCATTATCCTCTCTGACTCTTCCTCTTCATGGGAAGAGCAATTTCATATGTCTCCAGAGCACCCAGATGAACCTCCACCTCCTTTAACACAAAAAGAACCACCACCACAAGAAAACACCCCTATCTTACCAGAAGAACCCTTTTATACATCGACTCCGACAACAAAGCGATACAGAAGCTCCGAATCACCTGATATCAAGAAGAAAAAGCAACGCCACATATCAAGATCCCTCTTCATCGGACCCCATCTTTAGATCCCGACCCACCAAGTGGGTTCAACTACACAGCCTTTTAAAATGTAGTCGGTTTTTCTTCTCCGTAACCCACATGCCTACAAACAACCACCTCCAAAACTTACATTCATTATAAATTATAAATATACCCTTACTCAATTTAAACCCAAATAACCCGTGCGGAGTATAAGTGCTGTGCATAAACTAAAATAAATATATACAAACTCAACTAAATGTCAAAACATATACTTTACTTTTTTGTTTTGTTTTTGTTCTTTGTATGGGGTTTTGCGCGAACGCACACCCCGCTAACAGAAATTATACGGCCGAGTTACCCGCATTTGGGGTAATCGCAAGGGTCAGCCAAGCCGAAGTGCAATGGCAAGGCCTCGCCTTGGGCCAACCGCCTACGTGATCACGGTTAAAGACCCCCGTCAGGCATATACTTCACTTTCATCATTCTACACAGTTTTACAACTTGTATGTGCTGGTAGGTTTATTTAGTAGGTAGGTATAAGAGGTAAATGTTTAAACCTTTTGTTTGTGGTGGAGGTGGTACAATTTTGACAATTCGTTTTGTTACTGTAAAATAAAAGTGGTAGGATTCTGGACCAGCGCCCCTTTTTCACAAGACCATTGTTTTTTATAAGTTTAATCACTTTTACATCACAATTTCAATAAAAACTTTATTATATAATTGCTATTTACAAATACCGCCGACGATTTTAATAACGGTATTAACAACGGAAATTACCCGGAAATTAATAACACAGTGAAGCTCTAATTGTGTATTATATGCGCGAAGCACAAAAAATTTTGCGTTTACGTATAGTTAAAGTTGGCCAAAAATATAGATCGACAGGTACGTTTGAACTATATGAGCAGTAGCTAAACCAGTCGAGTTTATTCAATTGTGTCGCGATGTTTTTCTAGTTTCAATAATTCAGAGGCGGTGCGTTACTCGATCTCATATGACCTACCTCGTCTAGGATAAATATACCGACCAAGCCAGGGGTCGGCAACCTACGGCCGGTGGGTGATTCATCCGGCCCACCGGCTCTTTGACAAACTGGACACGAGTCCATTTCAAATACTTTTGACTATTATAGCTACGTAAGTGCGAAAACAAACAATGATTTGATGTACGTCCGGTTCGTTTACGTTTTAAGGCTGTCTTTTAAACAAAACAAAAAAATCGCGCTCGCTTCTTTGATTTTAATTGGTTGGGTCGACGACTTCAGTATAGTTCACATGATAAGATTTGAGCAAGATTGAACCAAAATTTAAGCTAACTGTAAAAAAAAAACATTATTTAAAATAAATAAAAATGAATTTATAGATGTCGTCTTATGTTTTGTTCACAATTACAAAATATAGTGAAGGGAATGAGTTGGCTAAAGCTTCTCTGTTATTTTTGCGCTTGGTATTTGGAGAAATACTAAACTAAGTCGTTATACAAAAGAGTGCGCGAAAACCATTGGCGCCAACACAAAAAAATGTACACATTTTACCATTTTGAAGCTCTCTCGCCTAATATGAAAGATGAAATGAACGTTTTACAATTGTAAAATTCTGTTAATTTTCTTCTTTGTAAAACGAAATGTTTTTTAACGCAAAGTTTACAAAGCGTGCGCACATAAATTGGTTATTATTTACATTGCTAAAGTTTTATTAGTTTGTAAAACATTTCCATAAATAATAATTCAATACAATTTGATTTATCCGATGTCAGCATCCAAGTCAAAATGAAAATTCATTAGAAATAAATAATATATTCGAATTAATCGTAGCCTAACCGGGTTTAGGAACAAGTGTTAAAAAATCTTCCAACTTTAATTGATCGAATTTCAGAACTTCTGTTTTCAACCACTTTATCGTGAGCCTGTGTGTCTCCGATCTGACTTCGGCCATCATAAGCCCGCTGTTCGCCTACAGGAGAACTTGGGGCTTCGACGACTGGGTCCTGTCCGACTTTTTATGTCGGGTAAGTTTCTTGCTTGTTTCGTGAGTTTGTAGCACTGTTGTAACGACTTAAGTCAATTACTGTGACATGACTTAAGTGCTTGGCTTAAGTGTATTCAAGTCTCTATTTCCGAGTGACTTGACCAAACTGGTTTTGGTAAAATGTTTCGCACGTAAAACGATATGATTGCTGAATTTTCTTTTGTAATTGAATTATTGCTCATAAACGTACTATATTTTACGAATACTTGACTAGAAAAAGACTTGAATTGGGTAACTGAGAAATTGAACTGGGACTTCTTTTTTATTTGAAAAACACACTTGACAAAGTATTTAACAAATGACTTGTTTAAAACACTGGTTTGTAGGAATGCATGTTGCACTTTGATACGCTTGACTTAACCGGTTTTACCGAGGATAGGATTTAATCTGTATACTGTATACTGTACACGAAACGTAGGCGATTCTTTAAGGGTCGGTAAACAGCAATTTTTTAACGGTGAGAAAATTATGTTATGAGTGAAATTAAATTTACCTTTAGGCGGGATCAGACTCACAGCAAGTTTTGCAGTTTTTATTCATGTTATCGAACTTGTTACTTAACCGTGTTGAATCGGTAAGCTAACAATTAGGTCTAACGAGAGAAAATTTTTAAATGAAAAAAATAATTTTAAATTATCTGCTGTTTGTAGATTGGCGCTTGTTTTAAATTAACCCTATCTAGCACTTTTTAGATTTAAGGGCTATTTTTAAAACTTACAAGATCTTTTCAGTTTAACTAAATTTTTTTTGACAATTTGAAAGGATTTTATTTGAAAGTTTACACTAATTTGTTGAAATTCGTCAATAAAATTGATAAAAATTTAGCAAACATGATATATTTCAAAGTATTGCTTTTTACCTCAGACGATTTGGGGCTTTGACATCTGGACTTCGTTCGTAACCTCCACTCACATCCTGCTTTTCGCCCTGCTGAGATTTGTCTCGGTCCAGTGGCCTCACAGCTTCAGCGCCATCAAGACAAAGCACGCGGCGGTGAGTGACGTCATTCCAATGTGGTAGGTGACGTCATGCAAGTCAGCGAGTGACGTCATTCGAGTCGACGTAAATAATGGGTCGCGACACCCCTTCTAGCAGTGGTGTAATGACTTAAGTAGATTACTTGACTTAAGTGCACTTTTACACCTTTTACACAATTTTGTTTGCGGTAAATTGCGTTTTTGTTGTTTTCAATCGAGTTGTGGCTAGTAATCGGACGAGTTCACCATTTTTTTAGTTTTAAGCGTGATTTTTATGTCAACCACTTGACTTGGAATTGACTTATTATTTTTCGCAAAAAAAAATATAATTTATATTTTTCGCAAAATATTTGACTTGAACTTGGGTTATTTTACAAATGACTTGACTGAGACTCAAGCCATTTCAAAATGATTTGTTTACATTTTACAACACTGTCTTTAAGCTTGTAATGCGCAATTTTAAGTATTGTGTAAATATTGCTACACTTCCAACAGCTTCCAAGCAACCAAACATGTTTCGAAACACTTTCTTCAGATTGTAATCGCCGTGATCTGGTTCTGTTCATTCTGTGCTGGATTCATCCCAATAGTGATCTGGTTTGGTGCTTCCAAGCGAGACAGGAGTGTTGACTCTCCCACTTCCAAATGGCCATCCTGTACATTGAACGCAGAGTGGTAAGGCGGCTGTGGATTTATTTAAAGTTCCAGATGCTTTGATTTCGTATCGTGCTATTTTGTTTCGTCTCACCTGTTTATTGAAGGCTTAGGTACGCACTTTGAAGTTATCGTCAATTAAAATGTAGATTTTAATGAAAACATGCGGAAAAAAATTGTAAGTGTAAATTTATTATATTAGATATCTGTTAATTGTATTTGATTAAGTTTTACGTTACTTTGCTTTGTCTCGCCTTTTCAATAAAGGCTTGTAAAGACATATTGTAAATACCGTGACGTTGTTAGCCGGTATCGTGTGGCTCTTGAAGAAAAACCATTACTGAGCGCCCGAAAGTGATGAAAACTATGTGTGTAAATGCACTTTACGCTCGATTATACTAGATATCTCTATACAGCATTTCAAGTATTGTATTTTATTAAATCTTACTACTGTCTTGGTTTTGACTGTTGATCTTTAAGCAACATTTATAACACTAATCTCAAACCAAGTATATGCGGACAAAACGCTATAAACTGTAAGGCATTTTGTATTTAACTTACCATTCACGAATAAGTAACATGGATAAGCTCGGGCATGTTAAAAACAGATCACGCATGCTAAGTCTTGTAATACTATGCGAAAAGTGACAATTCAAACCCTCAGGCTTAGAGTGATAAATAAATAAATAAGGTAAAACTATAAAACGTTTTTTCAAATATGTCAGAAATTTAGTTTCGTCTTGATTTGGAGCACGATTTTTTCTTTAACTTTTACTGTCTGCGGGGCAGTCTATTAATATATGCGGAAGTATTCACACCAATTCGAACCCGCGTGATTTTCCGCAAAAAAAGCAGCAGAGGCGAACGTAGTGCGCGCGCCGCACACACACGCCGGACAAGTAGTAATAAGCGTATGTGCGAGCGTGCGCGTTCTGTCTAAGTAAAGCAAACCGCTGTTTTTGCGTGAGTGGATCCTTGCCTCAATAAACAACAGTGAGTTATTATGCGTCGTGCCTATATGACTTACGTCGGTGCTTATTAGAACAATAGCGGTCAGTTTGTGGGGCCAGGTAAAGGATCCGCATTAATTTGGCCGGCTCCCTTTTTCGTAGCCCGAAACGGTGAAGTGCTTCAGAGAGAAGGGGAGTTTGTGGCCGTATTTTTGCGCCGAAAACTTAATTAGGCCTACTTTACGGAGCGTCTTACAGAGGTATTTAACACAGGGGCAAAAATTAACATTAAGAAATAAACAATATAAAATGTGCCAATAATTTGTCTAAACGAGTTAAGTCGAGTCTAGTCATTTTACTCAAAACACGTGGAGTCATTCACTATCCTTAAAAAGGGAATTTACACGCGCGCGCACATACATTTAATTTACAGATAAACTACTGCAAAATAAATAGTGTGCATATTAATTACAATTCACAACTAAACTTAGTAATCGACAATTAGCACGACAAAATACGTCACACAAGGAAGTTGAAACACAAAGCAACACAAGACGATCCCGCATTTTTCGTTGTTAAAACAGTTTAAATAATAGTTTTAAGCGTTTTATGCGGGTAAAAATGATCAGCCCGATAGAAATTGAAAGACTGCATGGAACATAACTAATACTGAGTTTCCTTCAGAAAAACTGAACTCTAATAGAAAAACAGTACATCTTTGACTCATAAAGCTTGAATTTGTAAAAAAATGATACAATACCAAATTCCCAAAATTCCCAAAAGGGCGCATTCCAATGGATAAAATGGCCTTACGTTTGGTGCATTCAAATTAAAATAAAAAAGAAGGTTTCCTATACGCTTAAGGTTAGAAGATGTTGCTTCGCGAACTGTAATGTGTTTCAAATAGCTAGGAAAGTTCTACTTTGCGATTCGTAAACTCAAATTATATTTTTTACCAACAACCTGCGCATTTTACAGTAATATCCTTTCTAAATGCAGGATCCCGGAGTTCAAGCTTTTCACCTACGTTGGATACGTCATCATGTTTTACGTTCCCTTCTTCCTGGTCATCGTACTTTCCACCCTGATCGGAGTCAAGATACACATGATGCGAAAGACCCGAGAAAAGGCCGTTTCCAAAGGTATGAGCCTTACGGCATAATTGTACTGTTCATTTTGACGATATACCGGGGCTGAAAGTTGAATAGTTATGTATTTTCCGTTTGACGGATTTAGGAGCAAATTACCGTTAGTACACAAGGCCTATATCTAAAGCAGGGGTGTCAAACACGCGGCACACGACCTAATAAAAAATGGCACGCATTTTAATCGTGTTATTAAATTAGGACGTCAAATGGGATAAAACCCGAAAAGAGTAAAAAATTGCAAAGAAACAAACTTTAAGTGAATGCTAAAACACTTTCATCTGACAACCAAAGGTTTTTTTAACTGTCACCACGTCACCACGTTTTTTGTTTTTTTTTCGTTTTTTTTTTCAATTTGACTTAGTAAGCTGTCGAAAAACTGATCCCGTGCTACACCGGCCAGACTAAAGTGCAATTTCATTTAATCATCGTTGTATATGAACAGACTTTTACTCATATAAGAGCCTTTGTACAGCCCTAAACATTCCAACACTTTTCAGCCAAACGACTTTCTTCTTCTAACGAGAAAACGACGCTTGAAGCGAAAAGGAGACGAAAAGAAGATCAGATCATTCTTCAACTTTCCCTCATTGTCGGATCGTTTTTGATCGGTTACATTCCGCAGACAGGTCACTGACTGATCTTTTTTTAAGCTGAGATCTAATCTTATCTACACAAAGCAAATTTGGAATTTTTGTAACGATTTTGTGCCACTTAGGGACCTGTTTTCTCAGAATATAACATAACACTAGAATCACTCTTAAACTCAGCAGGCTAATTTAAAAATTTAAACAATTTCAACAAGCATCGTTTACTTATTATTCGTTGATATTCTTAAAACATTTGCATAATCTTTAGGGTTTAGGACTTTAGGTTATGGTAAATGTTAGCCTTTTGATTGAAATGGTACCGGGGTAAGCCATGTTTAACCTGATTTTCTTTAACCTAATGTCTATGATTTATCTCCTAATCCATTTACATTACTATGCTAACCAGGCAAATAGCCTCTTCGAAAACAATAACGCAGCAAAATCACTGCTCTTTTAACAAAAAATATTATTTTGCAATATAACAAAAATGTTACTTACCTTCGTGTAGTTTTCCACTACTACACGCTCAGCAACCCTTCCATTACGCAAGCCGAGAAGGAGAAAGACTGGATCCTTGGTGCAATCGTTTACATCGCACTCAGGACGAGCGAATGCCTTAACCCGGTGTTCTACAATTTAGCCTCGAGGTATGTGAAGAATTTAAAAGCGCTGATTTTATGATTTGTCCGTGCTAATTGCTGGTTTTAAAACATTCTGAAATTACCTAATCCCAAAATAAATAAAGTCCAAGTCAAAAAATGGCAGTTATTAACTTGACATATTTTCATAAATTTACCTTTCAAGGTAAAATAGCTGCGTTTGATGGTGATTATGGCGTAAATACCAGATTAATTTGGTGTCAGATCGGCACCGATATAAACCTAATATCGAACGAGTGTCAATGCTACCACTGGGCATATAGGGTATCGGCTCCGATCCGATATTATCGGACATACCAACAACCTAAACGTGTTGCCAACTTCCAATTTCAGCAAAATGCGCAAAGAGACGAAAAAGACGCTTAAGAGCTTCTGCCAGAAAGTGGTGTGCTGGAGATATTCGGGCGACGCCAGCTTCACCACCAGCGGAACCGGCGTTTCGTCATCGGCGGGGAATAACCTTCAGCTCTGATACGAGTGACGTCATGCTCTAAGAATTGCTGAGATCTGCCCTTGAGGAATTGCTTAGGGCAGTGGTCTCCAACCTTTTCAATTTAAATAAAATGGATTGAGGATTTATATTGCGGCCCACTTTTGTGTCAGATAATTAAAAACATTTTAAATAATATTGGAACAAAGTAACTCGAGCGAATATGCGTCAATTATGCACAAAAACAGGAATTTGGTGCAGATGATGCAGTTTAGTCACGGTTATTAGTGTGACTTCATTGTAAATAATATGAAATACATAAATCGTACTAAAAAGCAGGAATATGGTGAGTTATGGCACAGGGTTTGGAGACCACTTAGGGCACTGCGTTACTGAAAATACTTTGGAAATCGCTTAGTGTGGGGATACTAAGGGAATGTGGATATATTTTTAGCTTGTTTGTTTTTTTGTGTTAAAGTACTCGCAAGCTTGGAATTTCAATCCATCCGTTTAAAAAAAAGTTCAAATTCTTTGTATGTTTATTTTTTGCACGTTGTGTTTTGTAAAAAACAAAGTAAAATTGTCATTACAAGGGAACAACTTTTACGCCCGTATTACGCCGAAAGTGCACATTTTCTCTTTTTTAGCTTTGGTTTTAATTTTCTTTGTGGACGTTTTTTTCATTTTCTTCCTTTCGCTTTCCCCGTAAGTCATTTAAAATTGATCGCTATATTTTTAGGATTTTCAGCTACCTACATTTTTATAAACTGTCAATATTAACAATACATTTTATCAACAGTGCTATGTGTTTTCAGTTTTTGAATAAGACAAATACTGTTATAAAGTTACATTTTTATGTGTCAGAACTGGGTAAACTTGTTGACATTTTTTTAGTCTTTTAACTATTTTGTTTCATCGTGTTTTTTTCCTTCACTTTTTGTTTTCGGGTCCCTAAATTGTTGTAAATAAAACAATTACTGTTATGTTTAGTATTTGGACACAATGAATATATATATAAATTCAATAGTTTTCTGCCTCACGTAAAATAAGAAAAGTTTTGTACAATAAATAGTTAATCTTTATTAAAAAACAACAACAAATTTAAAATGCTGCATAGTCGGTAACATAGCATAAAAAACAAGGAAGTGCTGATAATAAAAAACAACGACCTAGAAGAAAAAACATTTGTTGTCGCCAAACTTAATTGCGCACAAAACAAAAGGATATAGCCACATCAGCGTTCATAGGCATCAGCTCGGTTTTCTAACACCTCACCTATAACAATGACAGCAGGCATTTTGAGGTAACGATGTTCACATCAGAGTTGGATTAATTGCATTATTTAAGTTCAATTGCAATTACAATTATACCCTTAAATATTTCAATTACATTACTATTACAATTAAAAACTGCAATCAAATACATGAATTACAATAATAAAATTGCAATTTACTTTTTCTTCTGCAGCTGAAAATATGGAAAGCAGTTTGTCTTATGGCTTCCCAAAGAAAATAACCACCGTGAAACATTAATTATCCAAACTTAATGTTCTCGAAATCAATGTAGTGAGCAAAAATTTCAGCAAATTCGAATTACAATTCGAATTACACAGAATGAAAATGTCTCAAATACAATACAATTACAATTAAATTAAAACTGTAATAAATAAGGGGAAAGCGGGGCAAAACGGACCCCCGGGGCAAATCGGATCCCTCACCTTTCTCATTAACGAAATTCATCTTTCTCGTTAACTTCTTTCAGTTGATACCCTATTCATCAAAAAATATTTTGTGAAACTCGTAATGTAGCATTTATCCTTTAAGGCAGGGGTTCTTAAACTGGGGTCCATGGACCCCTTGGGGGTACGTGAGCCAGTTTTAGGGTATCCATGAAGGCCTAATTAAACTATTAGTGTATATTCAAGCAATATATTTTTCAAAGAAAAGATTAGCCTATAGTTAAAAATAAAACGTGAAGTTTGTTTGTATTATGACGTCATCACTAAAAATTTCTTGCATTTGCTGGTCCGTGCGAAGCAAAAAAGTTATTTAGGGGTCCGCGGTAAACAAAGTTTAAGAACCCCTGCTTTAAGGGGTCCATTTTGCCCCGCCTTCCCCTACATTAATTACAATTACAAATTCCAAGTGACCTAACTCTGGATGACATCCGATACAACGTTAGTTTGCGATTTCGTACGGATGCTCTGCTGTGCTCGGTTGGACGTTATCTTCAGTTTGTCTAGCTTCACGCGTCATTTCGCCGTACTTGCTCTTGAAGAATCCGGTCTAAGCGTGCATTACAAGGATAAAGCACATAGAGTCGGTAAAGCCACCTGCTTTTGGGTTAATGTGATGTCGTTAAGCGTTCAGGTACGATGTTACATGATCAACGATAACGAAATTAAGTTTTTTTAAAAGTGACTTGTTGAAGTTCAAAAAAATCCAGTTATTGATACAATGTTGTAGAGATCTTTGTATATGGCCGTATTTGTCTAATTCTAAATAGAGGAATCAGGTGGCACTGTATAAAGCCAAATTGTATTTTATGATACTTTGACCCGATGAAGCACGGTTGTGCGAAAGCTTGTCGAGAATCAAATACAATTTGTCTTTATACAGTGCCACCTGATTCCTCTAATGTTGTAGAGATGTCTTTTCGCGAGATTTTCTACATATTTTGGTCAAAACGAAGTCCTTACACAACCTTTTTGGAATATACAACTCTTTATATTTCGAATGGTAAACAGGAATTTCTATGTTATTCGCGTATCAAGTTAATTGTTGCAACAGACAGAATAATCCAAATTTTGCATCAATGTTTTGTAATATTATGTGTGTCGGTCAAATTTTAAAAAATAAATACAAAATGGCTGAACAAATCCGTAAACACGATTTATTAGCGATATAGCAATACCCATGTTTCAGTTATAAAAGCACGTTTCTAGTCTATAAAATTAGATTAATTATTGCATTGGGTCAACACACAAAAAAGTACCAAGAAAGAAAAGTTTACCTTCCACATAACTAGGATCACAATGGCCAGAATGGCCACGCCCCCTAAAACCCCTCCAATGATGGCACCGATGTTGGTTTCAGGAGGTTTGTAGACTTCCCTTTCTGGAATGGTGGATCGAACTACAGTGGTAACCTTAAAAATGTATACAGAAAAGTAATTTTAATTATTGGTAATTTTTCACTTTTGATTGGATAATTTGAAGCAAGTGATTCTATGGTTTAATTTGATGGATAGAAAAACTTTATAAACTATACATATCCATGTTGATGTTGAAAATGAATAAAGAGTTATTCGAAATTTTCAAAATGATACCTACTCCTGTATGGGCTTGGATATTCTTATTACGTTATACCTATCCAAATACAGTTGTTTTATTAGACCCCCAGTTCTAAAATGTTTAATTCATTTTGGCAACCTTAGAAGATGTATAAGGAAAAGCAAATTTATTTATTGGTAGTTTACTTCAATTTGAGGGTAAGGTATTTTATGGTTGATTTAATCATTAATGGATAGAAAAACTTTTTATAATACACCTGTGCGAATAAAGCGGTTTTGGCAACTCTACAAATATACTGAATTGATTTGCTACCGCTAGATTGTTTTGACATATTCAAATGAAATAGTTTGGGATTTGCTTGGAGTGGGTACTAGAGGTAAACCTTGAAAGTCTGACTGCACGTAAATTTCAAGAAAAACTTAACATATATATTCGTAAAACAATTTCAGGTAGTGAGTTAAAGAAAACAAATCTTAAAAAAACTTTTAAAATTATATCTGGTTTGTTTTGTTATAACTTGTTTAGGCAATTAAGATTACAGACAACTTCTTTAGATATACACTGTTCAGCTATAGTGTGAAATTTCCCGGTGGAAAAAACCTAGAAAAAACGTACACGTATTGCAAAGCATATAACAATTTTTAAAATGTCTTACTTTGTTTTTGTAAATCTGTGCATCTGGGTGTAGGGGAAGTCCCGAGGCGTTTACCAGCAGTTCGCTGAACATTTCGGTCTTGACCGATTCCTACAAAAACAATAAAGCACGTAGCCTATAACTTATTTATTGTATAATGGATTATCACGGGCCACGTAAATAAAATTTTATCGCTTTTTAACGGAGGCTGTGGACTAAGTAACGAGTAATAACATGACGTTTTAAAACGAATGATCCTAAAACACTTGTTGTTCTCGAGCGAACTGCAGCTGGTGCGAGTATAATCGTCAAAAAATGCGCTTATTTGATTTAAATCAGCAATTTTTTTTTAAATTCAAAAGTCTACGTGAAATATTATTCACATAAAAGAGATTCGCAAATAGTTTGAAGTCACAGCTTTCATAGCTTAATTAAACAAATAAACTTTATAGAGTTTGAGTTTACACCGCGCAACAAGCCATAGTATATGCAATTATGCACCTTATCGTGCTATTACCATGCAGCTAAATAGAAGAAGTTTTGTATTTATATATTAAAAGTTTGCAAAAATATAATTTGCCATTGCCTGTGGCCACACCCTTAATCCGACCACGGCCGTAAATTTGATATAAATATTGGCGAACAACGACACACATTGCTTTGTTTACTTTTTACTGCAAAGAATCTTTTCCGGACGAGTTACAAAAAATGTTATGGCGGGCCCGAGTGGGCCTAAGACCACTCATTAAATAGACTTAGCTAACGTAAATAAAATAGGCGCATATAACCGGACAAACTTAAAATACCATTTTTCAACTATATGCTTTATTTTAAAGTGATTTCTAACTGGAAAGTTGGCTTATTAATTTGTTCTTTGGCAGATCGAACTTCTCTTACAAAAAACGCTTTACTCGATATCAATAAAACTCACCGGCGCTAAAGTGGGCAACCAAACTTTGAACGAAGCTACCAGCGTCACTTTGGTGCTTGACGTCATGTCCTTTAACGAACACGTCATCGTCCCGCAAGTGACGTCATCACACGTCTGCAACGAAACCGGGAAGGTCAACAAAAAAAACACGAAATTTCGTAAAAAAGTATTAAAGATGCAGTTTGTTGCGTCTTTACTCATAAAAGCAAATTAAAAATACACACTTTTATCTCATTAAAAAATATGCTATAGTAATACAATCAGTTTTAGTTAGGTTTGAAAAAAATTAGTTCTTGCCAGTTGACTTTTGAGCACGATTGCAGAAGGTTCTGGAAAGATCAGATTGACTTGATTTCCGGCAGTCTGGTTGTTGATTGCCAACCCAAGGGGGTTTACCTTGTCCTCGACATTACACAGGCAATTTTCAATCGGCTGCCAAAAAAATTTTTTTTAAAGATCTTATATGTCATACTTATCGGCATTTTTTAATTTTTCAATGTTTAGTTATGTATTGCATTGCAAGCATTACATTCCATTCACCCTAAAGAAGGCGATGTTGAAACTTAGGAGACCAAATTAAGTTAGCGATGAGTATTTTTAGTAAAAATAAAAGTCAAGCTTTTAATTTTTTTCGGGCAGATACCATGGTAAATCGTTATTTGTTGCATAAAAAAATGTTTACGTTACATAACAAAAATTGGTTGAGTGAAATTATACAGTTTAAAAAAATTCTGGAATCTGAAAAGTGGCCGAGTAGATTTCTTTAGTCTTGGCGGAGACATTTTTACAATAAAAAATAAAAATAGAGCAAAATAAATAATTAGCCCTCCGTCCTTAAGTGTAGCTTTAATACTAAAAACATCCATACCTGACATTGGAAATCATAGAGGTAGAACAGTGGATGAACTCCGAGGGATTTTGGCCACGTTAGTGTCATCACTGCCGTTTTGACTACCAGGGGTCCCAATCCATTAATCTGGTGAAGCATATTATATAGTTGTTTAAGGGGGTGCATTAGGTTTTATAAATTTGCCCACCCTTTGTTCTGTATGAAAAAATATTGCCTCTGTCTAAAGCCACCATAGAAAGCAATCGTTAAAATTCTAGTTTACATTATTTTATATGACTGTTGTAACTAAGTAAATTCAACTAGTGTATATTAAAGCTATTGTTTTTTGGAATAAAATGCATGAACTATTACATCCAAATATAATACTATTTCGCTGTAAAATATGAATTGCTATAGGTCAAATTAAATGTCTTCAGTTTAACCTGCCTATGAAAAATACAGTCAGTAGAACCTAAAAACGAACCTAAAACTTAAGGTAAAAACTTACAAAGTGTGTGTGACGAATGTTGGTTGACGGACCTCCAAGCACTTGGTCATTAACGTCTGTGGCGAAGTCGGGCGTCAAAGAACGGTTGAAAGCGATTTGATTTTCAGAAGAAGATCTTTATGTATATTAGGAAAATGATTGATTGACTAAGTCGAGACTCCATAAACATAAAGCATGTTACCAACCATATCACGTTACAAATTAAACCAAATAAATTACTGTATCGTTTTAAAGATAAAATAAAAAAAAATGGTAAAGCGTTTGGTTTGGTTTATCGCCTTTCAAGGTTATTTTAGTGAGAACGGCAGTCATTAGGAATAAATCGGACGGTTGCAAGGGACAGATCCATGGGGATTGGCACGTGGCTATGCCTTCCAAACTTAACTTTCTGTCAATTTTAGCTACGTAAATGCAAAAATATTTCCCGCTACGCGCGAATCAGTGTATTGTGTTTTGGCATCTTCGAAAATGGAAGTTTCAGCAACTTAAACAATATAAACATTGCAAAGACATTTTATCGCTTCGCGCCTAGCTTTTGTATTGCAAGCAACAACTCTGAAACCTTAAACTTTAACAAAAATAAACGAATTGTATAGTTTTCCTAAGGACCTAAGGTTACTTTTATGACGTCACGTTAAGATGTAACTTTGTGACGCCACTATTTGAAGTAAATTTGTGACGTCACTGATTGAAGTAACTTTGTGACATCACGTCAAAAAAAATTATAGCGATCCCAAACAAAAATCCGTCTTTCATTGTGTTTAGACCAAACGATTCAGTCGAACATATCCGACGCGTTTCAAGTTGTGCTTATTTTAAAAACCAACCCTCCAAGTAGAAGTGCAGCTGAGTAGCGGACTTGTCTCGTGAAGTGGAACCTGTTGTTGCTTGGGTTGGAATCAATGGAGGTCGTGTTTCCCACAAGGCTGAACAAAATGCCGGCCAAGTAAAAATTTGGCGATAAAATTTTGAAAAAATATTTGTTTTTAAACCCAATACGTAATATACGGAAAACCAAATGCCTCTTTATATGGATATTCATAGCGAGCTTTGTCATTTACCTTTGTAATTTAAGTAAAAACGATTACATTGATATCAATTCAAACTACAACGAAAATGTAATTAGAAATCACATCAATGCCATCAAACTCACTTGGAATAAACCAGCCCGTTGATGGTGATATTGTCAACAGTTGCATTCGTGGTCAATGAACGAAGATCGTATTCAACCAAAAATTGACACTGAAAAAATGTTGATCAGAGCTATTAACATAAAACCAAACAAGTTGGTAGTGTGATTTAGGTTCAAATACTTCTAAAAGGATTTTGGTTTTTTAAGTAAAGTAAACACAGTACTTAGTAAAAGAGTAAAGTAAAAACAGTATTTAGTAAAAAGAGTAAAGTAAACACAGCATTTAGTAAACAGAGTAAAGTAAATACAGTACTTAGTAAAAGAGTAAAGTAAAGCAGTATTTAGTAAAAAGAGTAAAGTAAACACAGTATTTAGTAAAAAGAGTAAAGTTAATACAGTATTTAGTAAAAAGAGTAAAGTAAACACAGTATTTAGTAAAAAGAGTAAAGTTAATACAGTATTTAGTAAAAAGAGTAAAGTAAATACAGTATTTAGTAAAAGAGTAAACTAAAGCAGTACTTAGTAAAAAGAGTGAAGTAAAAACAATGCTCAAATTTATTTACTAATATTTGAAATAAAGTACTTTTATTATGCACAATACAAAATATTTTACCGCGTCTCCAACTTCCATGAGGTCAGTAAGAACCGGTGATGACATCACAAGGGTAAGTACCGTTTGACCGGAAGTAGACACGTCATCAATAAGGCTCACGCAATTCCCAACTACCTGTAAATATTAAGTTTAGTCATACCATGATACTACTAGGTATAGGACAGTTTTCCAAATCAGGGTGCGACTTATAATGCTGAACACTGTCGAAAAATAGATTGGATTCTTTGAATTTTTGGGGGTGAATTTATGATTGTGCTCTATTGATGTTGAGTACAAATAGCGCAATATGTCGTCAAGAAATAATTGTACATGGTTTACAATCGAATGACCTTATTTTTGCATTTTGCGTTTTTTGTTGCTTTCAACAGAGTGACATCATTCCGTGCCCTTTGGTATAAGCCTATAAGGGGTGTTACCTATTGAACAAATCGATCAAACTCCAAACATTCGTGGCTTCTGATTCTGGTAATTAAACTTTACTTTTCTTTTTTGCTGTTCATTTGCTGAATATCCGTACCAAACGATTTAAATTCCTTTAAAAAAAAGCTTTAATTTCATTGTACATTTGACCTCTTTTCAGGTGAAACTGCCCTCTTTTTAGGCAAAGGAAATAAGGTATAAGCCTAGTTTAAACAGCACTATTGCTTTCTGTTGTTTTTACATTGCTTCTTGACAAACTGCCCGATGTGATGTTGACTTTGGTGAAGTAGGACGGACTTGGACCGAGGTTACGGACAATCACCGAAACCGACAAAGTTCCTGTGTTCTTGGACAACACCAGTGGCTCAACTGAAGACGATATTCTGGTAATGGAAAAGATTTTGAGTTTTAAATGAATTCAGTCATTTAAAGTAAGACTGTATAATCTATTGCTTTTTGGATCGTAAAAATACATAACTATATAATATGTTGCTTCTCAACTAATAACAAATTTTACCTAGTATTTATCTAGTATTTGTAAGACGGTTTGTCTTAAGACATTGATTGCTGGAAAAACATAGCCTGTAATGAGATGTTGTCTCACAAGCTTGACAATGGCAAATAAACAAAATATGAATAAAAGGTGAAGATATTAGGACAATGTAAAAATAATAATAAATTGGTTAAATGTATTCAAAGAAATCCGTTCCCTAGACTTTTGTGTCAGATCACGAGGCTTCTTAGAATAGCGTATGAAATATTTCTTACCATTAATAGCCACACAAAGATTATAACATATATAAATGGGGTGCACTAACTGCCTGGTCTAACTTAGCGTATTCATCCCCATTTAAACTCACGAGAAGGAAGCGGTCGCAGACAAGTCGTGCTCGCATTTCCCTCCCGCGCAGCCAGTTTGAATCGACCAATCAGCGCTCGAGAAGTGATCGACCACGGGATCCAGCACGCCGCTGAAGTCTGTATCCTTGTGCTGATTGGTCAGATCGAAGGAGAACTTCGCTCTCAGTGCTGTTTGGAACCAGAGGGCCTGTGTGCTGTGGTCTCGCAGGGAAAATTTCTATAAAGCAAAAACAAATCAGTCACTGATTATAGGCTCCGGTCAATAGCTATAGTTTTTCGATTTCGTTTGCAGACTCAGTTCCACTTTGATAAATAAACGGCATTGCGTATGTACACAGTAAAAAAATATGATACAAACGGCGATCCCTTCAAACAATTAAAACACTCGTTTCAATATATGTTAGGTCCCACTATAGACTAGAGCAGGGGTCGGCAACCTTTTTTGCACTGCGGGCCGGTTTAAAACTGAAACTATGTCGCGGACCAGCCTACAAAACAACAAATATTCAGTAAAAAAAATTTATTACAACTTTTTTCAATGCGAACTTTAAGCTTGTTTTGCCGCAAAAAGATGCTCCCATTTAGGAATTATTGAACCTAATGAAACCCGCCGTTGGCATTAGGCCCGCCAAGCAATTGAACCCAGCCCGCGGCCTAAATAAAACTTTTGGCATTTACGTTTTATCTTAAATTACACTTGTACCATGAAATTACACTTGTATAGCCTACAATTATTACCTATTCCTACACCAGCTTGTTAAAATAAAGATATATATAAAGCATTCTTTTAAAGTCCCAGTTTGTATTATATATAATAATGTATTTCAAATCTCTTTTGCTATGATGTATGTTCAGTCCCCCTTACCATGCAGACCCTACACGACACTTTCTAAAGTTATTAATACAAAAACTTTCATACGTACATGCCAGATTGGCTTTTTGCAATAAAAATATATGCATTTTTGGATTTTGCGTGCCATGTAACTCATATGGTCACAGCACACTAATTGTTTTGATCCTCAACGAGAATTTGGTACTAATTGTGTTTTTTTATCATATCGATCAACCGTGATGTATATTTAAACAAAAGTTAAAATTGTGTTTTTAATGTAAAAACACAATTAATTGTTTTGGACATTTTGAGGTTAGCTCGTACAGTTCAATCAAACAAACATTTTTTTGTTTAAATCAACATTTTTTTTTTGACAACCCTGCTACGGACCGCTAATATACATCTCGCGGACCGGCGGTTGCCGACCACTGGACTAGAGTACTAGACCAAGGTTCTTAACTTTTTCGGACCGTTTTAACCGATATTTAAAACCAAATTTCCCTAAAAAAATATTACCAGAAAATTTGTCAATACGAAGATAGTACATAATCTCTTTAAAAGTGCAAACTTTTTGGGTGCTACTATAATTGTTAGTAATCTAGTTTGCTAAATTATATTTTGATGAAAACAACATATATGGAGGCCTATAGTTGTAATAAATATGTATTAAATGCCGACAGTACACAGAGCGCATTGTGACGTAATAAAAAGGAGCTCTACACTTTTGTTTATAGTCTCGCTTGCGAAAAAGACCTGTGTTTTTTTTATTTTGAAATTGGCTCTGCTCCTAGCTGGCATCATTTTGTCACCCCCGACTAAAACGTGCTTTCTGGAGAAAATCCAAAACTACCCTTGAAACCCTAAAATTCCTCCGGAGTGGGAATTCCTCCCGGTTAAGAACTTCTACACTAGGACTACTGCATGTCACAAGAACATGTTTTGTTTTGTCAATACAAAAGTATGCATAATCCTTCCAGAACCTTTGGCATAGGATATAGAGAGACTATCATTTGAAAAAAGAAGCCGGTATTCAATGGAAAGAATGTTATTTTAAAAATGATTTTGTAAATAAACTGTGGACATTTTAAAGGCGTTCGCCATGCCAGTCTGCAGTTTTCTTGGGCCTTCAATCCACACAAAAAACAGGCCGGGCAAATGACTAGTAAGCGTCTATTAAAAATCGCTAAGATACACGGGAGCACAATTGACAGGCTCAAAATGACACTCACGTTCAGCTGTACATCGTACTCAATGCACGTCTGCACCTTTCCGACCATCTCGTTCGGGTTTCGCTGAGTCGAGACCTGGGACCCGAAGATTATAAACCGCTTCAAGTTAGCTTGGCCGAACAAAGAGTCGAGGTCAATTGAAACGTTAAAATCTGAAATATAAATCAAAAGCTGAAGCGGAAATACGTAAACATCTGGTTTTTGTATTAACTGATGCTTAATCTAATTTATTAAAAAGTGGTTTGTTTAGTACTTTGAACCAATATTTCATTAGTCAACCAAACTACGTACAAAACCAGCATATACACCCATAGGAATACCATTTAATTTAGCAACTATACCACCAAACAATAACTAAATTAAATGGATAATGAAAATATAAAGACAACAACCGTTTAAAAGACTAAAATATATTTTCTTCCAAAAACTAAAAATAAAAAAAATAAATAAAATAAAACACTATAAATAAACCGCCAACCAATCAGCGTACAAAATTATTTGTTTAATCAAAACACATTGGTAAAAATATAATAAAAACAACATACCTATATACAAAAATATAGCCTATTCGAACATTCTTAAAGTGAATTTTATTATCTGAAAAGAGGGTCTGATAACCCCTCGATGTAGGGGTTTGTTAAAGTATTGTTCTTTTAAAAAAAAAAAGTCAAACCAAAATAAATAAAATTATTAAAGGTGTTTTTGTTATAATGGATATTTGTACAAGGGTTTATTTACAGAAATATTTTTCGTTTTATAACACTTATATAAAAGTATACGTATATTATATAATATCGACCAGTAAAAGCAACTGAAAGAAGTCCGCCCTATAAATGCCATTTTTATTGAAACTCTAGAGGGCAGTGCTTCAGCTAAAAAGAAAAAGATCGTCCTACAATAGTTTAATGCTGAAATTCATTCATAAAAGAATTACCGAAGTTTGCTTGTTCCAGCGAATTCCTCAGACTAGCGTTCAAGCAGGCCTTAACAGTCGAGCAGCTTTCGTTGTACCTCGCCGCGCACGCCATAACGTTGACGTCACTGGCGTGCAACGTCACTGATGACGTCACTTCGATGATTGGCCGGCTCCTGAGCACTACCACCGTGTCGCTGGAGGGCGCCGCGGTGATCACATCCGGGTATTTGTCGTCGAAGTTGACGTGGCTTCCGTTAAGCCTGCCAGTTAAGACAGCAGCTCCGAACTGGATGAGCGGGACGTTCAGGGACTTGCCGAGAATTCTCTGTCGAAAAAAAAACTTTGACTGTTTGGATGGTTGGGTTATGTTTTATTTTGACTGGTTAAGAGACATATGGTTCGAAACGAGAATTTGAATCGAAATAAACTTCAAGCCCTACGTTTTACTATAGTAATATATTAAATCATTCAAATGAGCTAAAGCACTTTGGGAAGTAAGGCATCTCCCGCAGACAATAAAATGTTAAAGAAAGATTCTTGTTTTCGTTTCAGTTGTTAAGACTGTTTATAAAAAAGCATGTATAAAACATATATTCATTTCCTAAACTTATTACAGAAATATATATTTCGCCTTATGAAATGGCATCGTCAATTCTTAATTCTAATGGAATCTTCATTCATAAAACAGTATTAACATCACTATTCAATATAAACAGTTTTAACATCACTATTCAATATAAACAGTTTTAACATCACCATTTCAATAAATATTTTTTCTGCAGTCTTAACTTCATCCTTCAAATGACTCATAAAATTTTACAACTGACGAGAAAAACCAATCAAATCAATATTCATTTAAGTATGACGCTGCAGCCATAGCGAATAAATTCGATTAGCTTTGCAAATTTCAGTTTTAGGCAGTTTTCCTCATTAGCAATATTTTTATTTTATTACCACAGACCCCAATTGCATTCTCGTGTCGCCAGAGATCTTTAGCGTGTAATGCTTGCCCCAAATCATCGAATGACGTCATTTGGCGTGGAATATCGCCGGGGTAGTGAATTTACTAAACACAATGTCCATTTTTGCCGTATATATCGGCTAGGATTTCAGCCAAAAAATAAATTAGTGTTAATCTTTGGCGGCCTCAAATCATGAATGCAGTCAGGCCACAGACCAACGTTTCTACCTGTTTCCGCGATTCCGTGATGCCAGAAGCCGACAGATAGTAAATGTAGACGGCTCCACTGCTCGTGGGGGTGGCCTCTTCCAGGGGGGCACCGATGATGACGTCATTATATCCGTTTTGGTCCACGTCGCCCACCGACCCCAACGAATAACCAAATCTAGCCCCAAGTGCGTTTGATCCGGAGAGAATAATTGGGGATGAGGTGAGCTTAAAAAAAACACTATATGAGGGTAAAACAAACTTTGCAAAAACTAACTTGTAAAAATAAAACAGGTATATAGGCATTGAAAGCTAAAGCTAAAAACATGTTGCTTATATTTATATTAAAGGTCCATTGCATTTTAACTATACCTCTTAGTGGTTAATCATATTAAAATTAAAATAAATGTAATGATTTTTTTTTCTTATTAGTACAGCATTCCATTATAATGTCATCAGAAAACTGTAGGTTCTACTTACTTATATGACATTCCAACTATTGACAATATGTTAATTGCAATTTAAAAATTATACATTGAAAATGGATCATCTACTTTTCGACAAAAGAAAACAAGTTCAATATGAAATGCATTCCAGTTTACAAAACTATTCTGTGGAAAAATTCTGCAAAAATCTTTAGACGATTTACATTATTTTAAAAACGGAATGATTTTTTTGACATGGAGTCACCAAAGTGCATACGAGTGTTTTTTTGGCGTATTTACCCAATTCCGCGGACCAGGTTTGCTGGTCGACCGTAATAGAGCAAAATTAAAAGATAAAGGGTGCATTACACCAATTTTGCGCCTAGGGCACATTCAAACATAAAACATTCCTTTAACAATGCCTTGATATTTGCTTATGTGTCTTGTCGATTAAATCTGGCACATATTTGGCAGGGGTGCCGACGATTTTTTCCTTTTGTTAGTGCGCCGCAAATGAAGAAAATGCGTATAACTGCTTTAGTTTATACAAGCATTTATCGGCGTATTTACCCAATTCCGTGGTCCGGGTCTGCTCGGGTCGTTCATGTAAACAAACACCCTCCCCTGGTCGAAACCGGTGACGTCAGAGTAGAGGGGGGCCGAGACCAGGAGGTCATCGTACGAATCCTTGTTGAGGTCAATGGCCAGAAGGGATTGGCCGAAGTAGGCCCCAATCTGCCACAAACTGCCCAACGGGTGCAGGGAATAGTGGTTGTTTGTGGCAGAGGTTAAGGGGAGCAATGGCGGATAAAACAGGACCTGAAGTAAATGGTAATTTTTAATCAATGCGGAAATGTAGGCTATTGCATATCGTTCATTTGGCATGAACTTCTAGATCAAATTTGTAGTGTTGTAATGACTTATAAGTCGATGACTTGACTTTATGGCACTTAAGTAATTGTTTTAAAATGACTTGACTTGGTTCAAGTCTTTTTGGTAAAATGAAATAACTTACCTCAAGTCTTTTGGCAAAATGACTTGACTTAGACTCAAGTCATTAAGTCAAATAACTAGATAGAAATCAAATGTTTTTATAAAAAAATTTGTTATAAAATTTAGCTATTTATCTTGTTTTTTTCCACTTGCAACAATTTGCTTGCTAGATGTTGTTTTGTGGTTATTTGCGGGTGAGGTATTGATTGACCGAGTTTACCAATTTTAAATCATCTTGGGCAACTAACGACTTCGACTTTTCCAGTACAAATTATAAATCAGATTTTCCTGCCTTGTTAAGAGTAAATAACTACATCCTTAAAGTAAGATGAACAAGGTCTAACGAAGATTTCAGCCATTTTAGACACGAATAAACCTAAAAACGGGGAGGACAATTAAAATATCAAAAAGTGCGAAGCAAGCCATGCAAAACGTGTTAACATTAAACTACAATTTTTCTCTTCCTAATGCAACTGGTTATACACACTTTCAATTAGAATTTTTCGAGCCTATAGGTTTTGTAAATATTATCTCGCCTCACCTGTCCCCGAGTCATATAGCGAGGCATTCCGCTTGCAATGAGCTCCGCATCTGAACCGAGAAAGTTGCCGCTGGACACTGAATATCCTGCAAACAAGGATAGACTGGTTTGTACCTGAAGCTTTAAACGCGCAAAGAATGCTTAGTGGAGATATATGCCTGCTTTAAATCTGTTTAGTTCTAAAGATAGAGTGTTTCTTAGCATCTAGGGATGTCCAATGATGTCAGAACCGATGCCAAGTGGATGTATAGGTATACTCATTAGATAGGTTGGTATGCAATACCAAATTATTTCAGGAAGTTTAGTCATGACTTGCGATTAAACAAAGCATTTGTTTTCTTGAAACGTTAATTTAATAAAAAAAATAGTAGGTTGACATCTTGAATTAACTAAATTCGCTAACAATAAAGCTAATTTTGCCGAAATAACCTGAACAATTTCCTAAATGCTTTAATTTCGTCCATTTAGCTTTTTAAGGACGTTAATGACGTCATTTAGTATGGGGTCGGATTTTGTCGAAAATATCGTTCCTCGGTATCGGATAAAATCTATCGGACATCCCTAATAGGATCGGACGTAAAGCTTTTTTAAACAATTTTATTGCCAAGTTTGCTAACAAGTTGACCATAGGTAAACCGCAAAATACATTATAAATTAAATTCACCGAATGGTACGTAAAAAATTTACCTATATAGCCTACTTTATTCACTTAAGGCATTGAAAGAAGCGATTTTTGACAGATACGATAATCCTTATTAGCCTAACGCAGGGGTCAACAAACTTTTTTCATAAAAGGGTCGCGGACAGGATATAAAAAATTGTCGAACGTTAACAACTTGACGATCCGAAAAATATTGAAAATATAAATAACTTTCCAATGAAAATGTAGTGAGCCTTAATAAATAGTCGTTTAGATTGAAACGTCATCAAAATTGAGTTTTGAATTGCATTGGACAACATTTTAACATTTTAACTGTATTTATCTTTTTTAATAAAATATGCCACAGGCCGCTTTAATTCACTTAGCGTAGCGGATATGGTTTTGTGATCCCTAAATAACATTTCCCGTTTTGTCACCCGGTTTATAAGTTATTACGTCACACTTCTCCATTGTCATGCTATTCAAACATCGCGTCAAAACACGCAGCGTCATCTCATTTTGCGTGACTCACCCAAGTAGGAGTCCCTCAGTGACGTAACGTTCTCTGTTTGCGTAACAATCCCGAGCTCGGCAAAGGTGAGCGAGTCGCCGTACTCGACCGAACTCGGAGCGTACTCGATCACGGATCCGACTCGGTCGAAGGAACCGACTGCGCCGGTGTAGAAGTTTCCACCCTGTCGAGTAAATATGCGTTAACGTTACTCTTTAATCAACATGGATCCAAAACTGAAGTATTTTTTAGCGCCATAAATATTTATTTAAAGTACATTAACTTTGATGAATACTTGTTGTTTGTTTAAATCAGGAGTTAGCAAACTGCGGCTCGCGGCATATTTACTGAATGAAGATGAAATACAGTTGTTGTCAGAATGCAATTTAAATCTAAATTTCGTTGAAATGTAAACTGTAGGGCAATTTGGTAAGGCTCTCTACAGTTTTTATTTCAGAGATATTTATATTTTTTTGTGATAATCAAGTTAATAAACTTTGGAGCATAATGGTTGGAGGTTGTAGTAAGACGTAATAAGAATATCAAAGCCCATACAGAAGTAGGTATCATTTTGAACGTGTCGAATAACTCTTTATTCATTTTCAACATAGAGAGAAGTCACTGATGGTAGGTGTATATATAGTGCTAAGACAGACATCAGAAAGAAGGAAACGTGGATAATCTAAACCGGGTGTGCGGCGATTAGAAGGTAGGTCGCCGATAGCAGATAAGGCCGTCCTGGCGACGTTCAAAATGATACCTACTTCTGTATGGGCTTTGATATTCTTATTAAGTTAATAAAGTTAGACAAAAAGTTTATTTTCGACCAGCGATCGTAAATCCTGAGAGATATCCCCCCTGCGATAATCAGGCCTTAAAATTGTCCGGCCTTTTTCGAAAAAAGTTTGGTGACCACTGATTTAAAAAATATTGTATGCTGAAATAAAGTGATAACTGAAACCTTTTCCAACTTTTCTGGCATTTTCAAGAAAAAAATATTTCAAAATTTTGAATACGTTTAGCTTTTCTATTTTTTTCTACCAAAATATATCCAATGACTTCCTGGATTTGAACCGATTATTTTGGTTTCATTTTTTATCCTGTGCAAATTTTAGAGTCAAAAATAATAAAAAATACCAAAAGTATGCTTGACAATAAAACAAATTACCTTTCCGTGATAACCCGAAATACCAACTTGACATTGGTAGAGCTCGTTTGTTAAGTTGGTTGTTGTCCCTGTTCAACAAATGCAAACTAATTTAAATTTTCTGTATTTTTTGTTTTTCTTTACCTAGAGCTAGTTTATTTAATGATATTGAAATCTACTTTAAAAATTAAATTCTTGAAGATATTTATCGGTACAAATTTGCGTGTCGAATACGATGAGAAAAACTTTAAATTAAAGTTATACAACAAACAGGTTATACGGATCCCGGGTCGCAGCTCGGTCATAACATTTATTCATTTTTTTATGAATATAGGTGACCCACAACCGGTGAGGATCTAGGATATTTGTTTGGTGGAAGGACGTCACAAAATTACGTCATAACGTGAAGTCATAAAATTTATCTTGAGAACACCACACAATTAGTTGATTAAGTTTTAGGTTGGAGCTGTTACTTAATAAAAAATCTACATTAAAAAGGTGTTATCGATTCACACAAAGCGAAAAAACGCCTCATTTATAACATTTCAGTTGCCTAAACTTTTATTTCCGAGTGTGCGATAGGACACACGACGCCTTTGGGGCGAATTTAACAAAATGGGCTGACATACTAAAAAGGAATTTTTTTTTTCATTTACCTAGTTAAAATAGCCGAAATACAGTATTCAGGTGTGTGTTAAAACCGCTGACTTTACCTTCGAGGCCACTGACCACGGTTTCCTGAATGACCTGACGAAGGTTGCTGAGGATACTGCTGAGCTGGTCGAAGCCGTCAACGTACAGCACCCTCTGTTCGTTACCAGCAATATCCCTCAACTCTTGCACCTTGACTCTACCAATCCCGACTGCCATCATCGTGATTCCCTTGTCTCTGAAAAATAACACAACGATTCGTTTCTTCTTTCTTACAACCCTTTACACTTCGAAGCATAAAGTGTCAGTGTTTTTGGTGACTTAGATTTTTCCTCAAGTGCATTTAAGTCACTTTTTTTTTTTTTTTTCGGGGTTGGATTTTAAGTTAGGGTTTACCTTATTAGGGGAGTTAGTGATGAAGTTAGGGGTGGGGTTCGGGTGAAGACACAGGGTTATAAACTTTGTTTTGGCATTTAGCCTTATTCCAACGGGTTTCGATCTTTTTCCGATTTAAACCTTATTTCGACTCCAAGGCGTTATTCCTGTTTTGAACTTACTACGACGATGATGTTCAAATTTTAGTCTTATACTGTCAATATGTTAATGACTTGACTTGAGTGCACTTAAGCCATTGTTTTCAAAGACTTGACTTGACTTAAGTCATTTGGGAAAATGATTTAACTTAATTCTTTTAGACAAATGACTTGGTTGAAATGAAGTGTGTTTTCATTAAGCATTTTTTCTATATTAATTGTGGGTATTTATTTAAATGTTTGCACATAAAACAGTTTGCTTGCTGTGTATTGCCGTTTTGGATGTTTTAGTTGAGTTATTTCTCATAAATCCGACGGGAACGTGTATTTTTTTAAAAAGGACTTGACTTGGCATGGACTTGTTATTTATTCAAAAAGACTTGGCTTTGACTAAAGTTAATTTACAAATTACTTGACATTGACGTTATTTTACTCCTCGGGCAAAATTTTAATAAAGTGCCAACTTTTCGACCAACATATTTGCAACTAAAGGCGAAAACATCTATTTATATATATATATATATATATGACAAAATAAAAGTTTTATCGTTTGTCAGGTATGATTTCGCCTTTAATTGCAATTATATTGCCCTGAAGAAGATTGTCCGAATATAGGTGGTCGAAACGTTGGCACTTTGATAAAATTTTGACGGAAGAACAATCTTACAATTAAAACAATGCCTGGCAGCAACATTATATTCACTGGTTATTAACCTCGCAGCTTGAGCTTCCTTCTTGGTAGTAGCAGGAAAATCGGAGTCGCCGTCCGTGACCACTATCATGAGGCTGGGGACGGTGGGCCGGGCCTTGAGGGCAAATTGAGATGCGGCCAAGAGGATCCCGGCGTCCGTCCGGGTAATACCCTTTGTCCGGAACACTTTGTCGACCTCGGCTGAAAAAACGACAACAATGATCTTAACCTCAAAATCTTAACCAGCACTTGTTTTAATCATACTGTGCCGAGTTTAATTTTTCTTCTGCGCCAAGGTTTTTCGGGCCTGTAATCCAAAGATTGTCATAATTGCGGGTCTAAAAATAGTTTGCGCATTGTTCGCGGCCCAGCGATGTTGTGATAACTTAAATCAATGACTTGACTTAAGCTACTCTTTTTTAATGACTTAACACAAGTTCTGTTGGGCAAAATATTTGGACTTGACTTGTAATTCCTTTGCCAAAAGCTTTGTTGTTTAGTGTTTTAATTAAAACGTCTTTGTAAAAACAAAATGGGTCATTTTACTGACGGACTGCTTTTATCCAGTGGTTAAAGTAAGATGCGACTTAACCAACTTTTCCGGTTAAACGGCGTTGCGATTAACGAATTTTGGGGCAGGACTGCGGAGTCGGATTAGAGATCGGGACTCGAGTAAGATTTCAAAAGTGACGCGAGTCCCGAGTCCGACTTAATATGCAACTTTTTTAGTTACGTAAATGGGTGAAATGCTGGCTGTAGAGTCAAAGTTAAATCTAAACCAGGTGGTAAATTGTAAATGAAAGGGTTTAAAATCATATTTGAATTTCTTTTGTCAGTTTGGTATCGGATTGGGGCCGATAACACCCTAGTATCTGAGATTACCGATACTACCCCTTGGCAACGGGAATTGGCTTCGATCCTATCTTATCGGACAAATGCTTACCAGTAAACTGAGCAAAGGTACGCTGTACCAAGTTGAAGCGAAGTAGGCTTGAAGTACCAAATGTGACCATTCCCACCCAAACAGAACCGTTGTTTACAAGGCCTCTGCGAAAATAGAGAAAAAGAAGCTACTTAGTTGATTTGGCACACTGTCGTAAACTGCATGTTGAAGTCAACAGAAATATGCCCGTATGAGAATCGAACTCACGCCCTTGGGGACATACGACCAGTCAAACACCTACTAATATATCAGGTACAGCTCACAAGTCATATACCCTTACTTATGTCTTACAGGAGTTTTAATACCTGGTTGCTCTGTTGTGGACAAGCTATTTATTCAAATGATGCTGTTTTTCGAGAATATTTTGAAAAGATATCATAAAAATATAAATCCTAATAACATGGCCATTGTTAGCCAAACGTTCCTTGATGTCTTTCTTGACTTGTCGTGTTAATAAACCAAATGTAACGACGTTCTAATCAACAGTTATTTTGAAAGACTTTCGCTAGCGCACAGAGTACCTTTTTGAGAAAACGAAATTACGCAGGACATTTAAAGCAAGGTTCTTTCTATTAACAACGGCAATCACTTTTTAGATAAGTAATTTATCTAAAGTCCCACTCAAATCATTTGAAAAACAAAGGGGGAGTAGTCAAGTCATTATAGTACAGCTTGTCAACTAGTCAAGTCACGTCATGTTGGTCAAAAAACACAAGTCAAGTTAAGTCATTTGAAAACAGTGACTTATGTTCAGTCATTGGCTTAGGTCATTACAACACTGGAATACGCTTTTTCATATCTGCGTACTCTTTGCTAATTGCTAATTTTCTGAAGTTAAAATTATATTTTAGCAAAGCAATTTTCATTTTTACGGAGAAATAAACCCTTACAACAAACGGCACCATGATGCATTCAAGGAATCAGTTTAATGTAATTATCTGACCATCTGTGTCGTTTCAAGGCGATTTACCAAAACGAACTTTATATACTCACTCAAAACCCCGGACAACGTCTTTAATCCAGCCTTTTGCGACCTCGAAATCGGCGACTGTGATGCTGGTGGACTCGTCCACCACGAAGAATATGTCCAGGGCAGACACGTTCTTCGGACACTCTACATGACAACAATTTGTAAAGCTTATACCGTCTTTCAACAATGCACAGTGCTGGTTTCAAACATGCTTTGACAAACAAGCTTTTGTCGTAGTCTTAGTTAGAAATTCTTTTTATTGGAATTTTTTTTAAGGTAGAAAAGGTCTAGGTTGGATAGCAAAACATGTTTGTTTTCACAAATTAATTTCGTCATAATAGTATCGGACGAGTACCGATACTATCACTTGACATCCGGTATCGGCTTCAATACGATATTATCGAACATCCCTAGTCAGTTAAAATACTTGGACTTTTCATCAAACAACCGGTTTAGCTTATCAGGCCGATTTACAGAAAAGCAATATTCTGAGCAATCGCAAAAAATCGCTTAAAAATCTAAAATCGATTTTGTTTTGTATGTAAAAAAAACACTAAAATATTCCAGCATTTAATTATATTATTGGTCTCCTACTTTTCAAAAAATAAACAATAAAACATTTCAACAAATAATTATTATTGGTCTCCCACTTTTGAAAAAACAATCAATAAATGATTCCAATAAATAATTATTGGACTCTCACCTTTGAAAAATACAAACAATAAATTATTCCAACAATTAATTTTTGGACTCGACAATTAATATTTTGAAAATGCTTGAAAATCTCAAACGCAAATAGTTTTCAACAGTCCATAATTGTCACGAAAAGCGTTAGGCTGACTCACGGTGTGGACACGGACTGGTCAGTTCTTTTGACGTATCAGTCGCTATGACGTAACTATGACACACTCCATTCATCCGTTGCTCGATGTTGTCTTTGGGGCAGGTGTACATGTAACGGTTGCCACACACCTAATGTAAAAATATTTGACAGACATGTAAAACAGTTCACGCTAAAATGTGCTTGCTGAAATTTTGTTTATATCAGCAGGGTTTGTTATAAAGTTAAATAATAATTCATTTATTGTTTGAAATTTAGTTTTTCAATGACTGTTTATTAGGATTTTTTTAGTAGGCTATTCTAATGTCCATGTTTCCAAAAACACTTGGATTCAAATAACTTAACAAACTAGCGACTTAAAATAGAGTAAGTGGGCCAAACATTCAAAGGCCCAAATACGCATGTTTTACTTGGTTAACGGCAAAAAGCCACAACTTACACTTTGACAGAAATGAATATCACCTCGTTTCTTTCCATACTTATACACATTAAATGTGGAAAAAAATAGGGTAGGCTACATTTAAGAGTTTTTTAGTATCACTGCACGCTGTTCAAGTTTCTAAAATCTTGACTTGACACTACGAAAAGAAAAAGCATGTAAGTATAAGTCGTATGCGCAACTATATGCAAAGGAAACTAAGCTAAAATACATTCAAGGGTAGGGCGACAAAAGTCTTCGGCCGCCAGGTGTTAGCAAACTAGCATAGGACGCAATATTATGAGGTTTAAGCTCGCTGGCTTCTTAAAACGGGCGATGTCCTATCAAAGTTGTATTGGAATGCGAGTTTAGCGCAAGACGCGGAAAGTTTGTGCAATTAAGTAGGTAAAATAGGTCAAAAATCAGGCAAACGAGAACTGACACTAGAAATGATAAAAAACTAAAACACACTCTATCGTAAGAGCCACATAAAATGAAGAGTCACATGATTGGCCACCTTTTATAAGCAGGCAAAAAAAATTGGTTGAAGTTTACTTACCACCAATTTGTTTTCCCTGGCGGATAAGGAGATTCCTAAAGCTCCGGTTTTGTCTATAAAAAAATAAGTCTTGCATAAATGCGTCACTAAACCACTGAAAAACTATTGAATAGATTTAACTAAGAAACTAATACTATTTGCATCTGTAGAAGTATCTATCTTACCACACTTCATGTACAAAAATCATAACAGACGACACTTTACGATAAAACGTAAACAAAATCCAGTATAGTTGAGTGTTCGAAAAAGTGCAAACCTAATAATCGTCCGAGTATCTCTTTTTACATTTATTCCAGGCTGCGCAAAGTTTTTAATTTGCTCGCGTTTTTCACAACTGGTGGGAATATTTTACATTTTCCTGTCCGATATGATAACAAAATACCGTGGCGTTCGAAAGATTTTTTTACCTTTTTTACCTTTGTTTATAAACCTATTTTTTAATTCACCTTTAGGAATAAAAGGCCGCTTTAGATCACAAACCATGGCTGAAAGAAACACAAACTATTTGGTGTCTGATGGGCACCAATAACACCCGATAATCAAGTATCGTTAATACCGCTTGGTATCGGGTTCTGGCCCCAATCCAATATTATCCTACTTTCCAGGTTTTTATCACGAAACTGAGGTAAAGTAAAGAAAATAAGGTAAGATGGGTTTCTTTTAATCGACCAAAACGTAGGCCTGGAATGCCTTAACAAGTCAGTTAGGTCAAAAGACAGTCCTCTTGACAAGCTGTTTCCACTAGTGAGCAGCAGGTGCCGCTACGGAGGTTATAGGGCCGAGTTTCAACTGTGTTGGCAGAAGGTAATTTTTCAACCTTTGGTTGTGATGTTAAAGTATTATTTGGGTTTAGTTATACCGCCCAAAAAAAGGAAAAAACAGGTTTAGGAATTTGAGGAATAGACTTATATTTTTTATCTATACATGGCATAAAACAATCTATGATTAAATTAATCCATCGGTCGTGTTTTAAATTTGATTTGTTTAACTAGCAATACTCACTGAACAAAAAAAGTATTTATCTCTGTTGATAGCGGTGTTCCATAGAATATATAACAGAAATACAAGACCTAAACGGGCAACAACATACAGGTTGTCACAATTAAGCTTTACACATAGCCTTATTCCCATTTAAGTAACACTGCTCTCAAAAACGTTTTATCAAAAAGTTGGAAAACTCACCAAAGGTCAGGTTCCGGCCGCAGGTTTGGACACCGTAAGTGTTGCCAGGAACCAAGCAGTGGTATACCTCGCCTGCGTTCGCGTTTGCGTCGCTTATTCCACCGGAGGGCGCACCAATAAATAGGAAACTCGCCTCTCTGAAAAAAGATAAGCAATGATTCCCTTTAATCGTTTGGTAAAATAGAATCTAACCAATGTACTTTCTGCAAAAAGGCTCGGAAACCGAATACCACCTGGTTTATTTGTGTCCTGACGTGTTTATTCTGGGAAAACGTGAGCACGTGGTTAAATATGGAACTACAAGTATCGTGTATTTCATCCCGGGCATTTACTCTTGGGAGTACACAAATATGAACCGTGCAAAACATTTGTGAATTGTGTTCTTTTACGTGCAAGGAATGCCATTTATCAACTTAAATATGCCGACAATGCCCCGATGCTATCTTCTGTGCGAACTTCCGGGCAATATTGGGCTTTAAAAAGATGAAATACGGCGATACACAAAACTAAATGGTCGTAAACTGCCTATAAAAGCTTTCCTATTGTAATTTTTTTTTCTTGTGCTTTTTTGACATTTTATTTAATACTAATAATAATAAACATGAGCATGAAACTATTAATATCGCCAACTATTAGGATACTAAAGCTATTGGCATAGGTTCTGGAAAAAATTGGTCCTCATTTTTTTAAGGTTAAATGTTCGTAAGGCTAATAGTGATATAGATCCAGTATCAGTAAAATACAGTTTTGGCTTCAAAACGAATGACCGAGCCGAGTCAATATGTTCCTTGTGTGTTTTTGTAGCTTGGTTTGCAAAATTAGGCCTTTAGTAAAAAAAAGTCTAGGTCTACAGTAAGTTTAATCCGTCCCTGCCTACAGGGCTTCCACTCGGAAATAACAAAAAATGTATTATGTTGTATACAATGGGACTTCAGCCATAAGACCGAGATAACTAACGTCAGAATAAAACAGAATTCGGAATAAGGCCAAAATAGGACTGATACCTAATGATATTAGTACCGTCTAAATCAGAATAAGTCCTAAATCCTTCGAAATAAGGCCTATAACGTGAGAATCTGGCCTAAACAACACTTTAACTAACCCCGAACCCCACCCCTAAGTACATCACTAACTCCCCTAATAATTTCAACACTAACCCATTTTCTAACCCCACCCATTACTCACCAATAACCCCAAACAGGACCAAAATTCCGGTGGAAAAACAGTAGCCCCTGACGGCGCCGGTCAGACTAGGGCGTCCAAACGTAGTCAACAAAACGGCTCATGCCATACTGATGGCCCCCTATCGTCTAAAACCCTCTACCCACAGGTTATGGCGTTAATTTGGCCATTTAGACCTTCTTTCGATGAATGTAGGCCTTATTCCGATAATTTTAGGCCTTATTCTGATGAATTTAGGACTAATTCCGAATAATTTAGGTCTTATTCAGACGATTTTCTTATGCGGTACTGGATATTACTTTTCTTTTTAGGTCTTACTGTGTGTTTCCATACAATGGTCCCCGGGTTTAACTCATGTTTTTCGTAAAACGAAAAAACGATTTGTAGAAGCGTTAGAATCAAAGCTCTGCCTCTATTGTAAAAGTGCCCATATACGTAAACAAACGTGTGGATGAACATTTAGGAACAGATGTGGCTTACAACCATGCGCTATATCAATGAATCACCACCGTACACGCGTCCAATCCGCTCAGTATACAGCACACCTAACATGGGTTTGACTAGCAATTCATAATACAAACAGCAATCAGCCTTCGTATAATCAAGGTGTATTTCCACAACTTACCATATGTAAACAATTCATTTTAAAATGCTTAAGTGCCAGTCAAGTGCTTGGAAAAATGATTTGAGTCAAAGTAAACTATTTTTAAAAAAACAAAAAAACATGTCCCAGTCTAAGTCCCAAGTTGCATAAGCCAAGTACCAGTCATTTTAGAGCTAGTCAACTCATTGACATAAAAATGAACATTTTACTATTAAAACCGATAAAAATCACCTGATGATGAGCAATAAATCAATCAATAAATAACAAAAACGCAACATTAAGCGAACAAAATGTTTTACGTGCAATTTAGATAAACAACCTATTTAAAAAAACATAGTGAAAACACGCCATTTTAACACAGTCTTTTAATCAATGACCGAAGTCCAAGTCAAGTCATTTGTTTAAAATATTAGAGTCAACCAAGTAATTTTGCCGAAAAGACTTGAAGTCAAGTCATTAAAAACAGTTACTTAGATACACTCAAGTCAATTCAAACCATTGCCAAGTCATTAAAACACCGTCACTTACTGTGTACTCCTGACAGCCAAAGAGGCACCGAAGTGTTTTACTGCACTTCCATTAAATTGCGGCCTTATCAATAGATGCTTGCTGGTGGCAATGTTTTGTGAATAACAGCGCTCGGGCAGAAAGAGCGCGAAAATTAGCAGGAACAGCATTACGTTGTAAAACTTAAATAAACTGAAACACAATTGTTAAAACAATAGATTTGCAAAACTAAAACGTTCAGTGATATTGTTCTCATCAAAATTCCCAATAAAATTAATGGATAATTTGTTAAAATCCGCGTGCAAACTTTGAAAAAAAAAATTAATTTTTTGTAGTATACATACAATCCAATTTTTTTTCATCCATGACTGGTATTAAATATACAGACTAACATGCAATTTGCTATAACTTTTACGCCACCAACTTGGTGATAGCAGCAATGCAATAACACCTAACTTTGTAAGTTGAAATAATATCCTCATCGCAGTAGACCAGCCTTTATTACTGAATCAACCTGTGTTACTGAAATCTAGAATAAAATTAATTCAGTAGGTGTCTAAACCAACCCAATTAAAACTTAAGACGCCTCAATAAGGCTAACCTTACATTCTAATCTATTCCTTGACCTAAGCCACTGCTAACAGTGGGTTCTATAACACAAATGTATTTAAACAACTTGTTTTTTTTTTATTTAAGTAACGTTGTTAATATACTCGTGTCTTATTTTAAGTTTTTAGCTGCTACATACGCATTGGTGTTAATACTAGATTATTATTAAAGATCATTTTAATAATGATATAATATAATACAAATCGCGTGTACTATATTATAGTACACATTGTAATTTTTAATAATTTTGTGCGTAGATGTGTGTACAAGTAAAAATAGGTGTGACCAAGAGTTTCAAAGCATATAGCCTCGAAAACCAAATTTTGAATGTTTAATAAACACTATTTAATCAGAAACTGTAGTTTAACTAACTAACTAGCAAACGATATTATGACAAAAAAAATGTTAATTGTTGTTAAACTATTTACCCAACGCATCAATACAAATAATCAAACCTTTACAAAACCTGTCAAAAGAAACGCCGACTTATTTATTCTTTGAAGCCAATTCAATTCTAAACCTAAACGAAAATAGGCGACACCCCTACGCGCTACACTTGTTGCCTTGATTACCCTTCTGTATTGTTTGATTTGTCATCAACTGAGTGTTATTTCATATCCTTATTAAATCGACGTCAATACTGACTATCAACAAAGGCTATATCAGGAGTCGGGCAAGCTTTTCCAATAGTCACGGGCCAAACCAAACTCAGCATGTTCTTGGCGGGCCGCAATACATTTCCACTAACGATTTTGTTATCAAAACGTTTGTGTTTTAAGATTTTTAATATAACAACTCTTTATTTTTGGCGGACCCAAATGTTTTGTGCAATTGAAAATGAGTCTAATTATATACTAAAAAAGGTAGCAACGCGCGAAGCGCAAAAAATAGTTTGCTTGGTTTAAATTTGGCAAATCAGTTCGAAAGAACGAATAATGTCCACTTAGAATAGATAGTTTTTCATGCGCGTAACCAGTTTGTAAAAGAGGTGGCGGGCCAGATTATTTTCACTATAAAGGGCCGAATAGGTTGCCGACCACTGGGCTATACAATCAACTAGTATTATCACGGATTCATTCGAATTAAGGCAAGCATATGGGACCACTGGAAAAAAAAAAAAAAAAAAAAAAAAACTAGTATCATCACGTGTCGAAAAAACATGAATGGCTTACATTTTATGGCCTGTTTGATTCGATTTACTGTTTGCAAGTTTGCAGTGCTGTACATTTAAACCGTTTTGTCTAGTGAAGTCCACGTCACGTCTTTTCAAAGGGCCAGTCATTTTTTAATATAAAAATGCCGACTCTTATACTGCCCAGAACTTTAGTATAGGGCCCGCGAAGTTTTTTTGCGTGTTGCGGCCCTTGGACCATTTTGAGTTGTGTAGGACTGGCGTCAGGCATTTAAAATAGTGATTGCAATTCGGGGCCAAATTTAAAACCCGGGTTTCGAGTATGTGACAACAAATAACCGGGTGAACCCGTTTTTTTTCGATTAAAAGCGTTTTTTTTTCTCTCAGTTATAGAAACAACCTTGTGTCTTATTAACGAATTGTTTAGTCAGTTTGTTTTGATATATCAGACTTATTCACTGATGGGCTTAACTTTGACGCATGAAAATCAATGCATCAAGACTTTTGTCAGTAATTTTCGATTCTGAGTTTTTATCACACACAGCCCAACGGCTGAGAAACGCCTCTTTTGCTCCACTGTCATGTTTTTAAAACCAGGGTTTCGGGTTGTGAAAAATAGAAACAAAAAGGGTTGCAAACATTAATTTAAAAGGAGTCTGTTTACATTGTAGGAGCACACAAAACACAACCATCTAAACAGCGCGTACTTTAATCTCGTGACCTACATGCAACACAACAAGACGCAAGTCGCGTGTCGCGCATACGTTAAGTAAACGACACGCTACAACATTGTCCCTTACATTGCATCTCGCCGAAGGCGAAATGCATAAGACTAGCAGCCGGTTTATTAAATTGACTGCAAAGCAAAACTAGATTTGGTTGAAGGATTTTGAGCATGCAATGCTTAGAATCTTAGATGAGCTCAGGTACACAAGGAAAAGCTAATGCAAATTGCAAAGCTATCAGCGCCAAGTCAGCAGACTATTTTATAAAAGGTTTGTCTTTGTAAGCACACAATTGGCTACTTCTATGTTAAATAGGTCTGAGTGTTATTTTAGGATACCATAACCGATATTAGTTCTAAACCAAATAAAGTTATAAACATGATCGTTTCAGACGAAAACAGTCAATTTTGAAAACGAAAAGTTCTCAGTGTAGCACTTGAGATGCAATATTCTCGATATTGCCTACTTTTACGTCACTATACACGTGACCATTGTCCACTGACGTGTGACCACAAGCGCCGAACAAATTGCTTTTCGCGTTTCGCACATCTATTCTGTTTTATGCTTTCAACTAAATACGTCTTACTGATTGCGGCTTGAACCATCGCTCCGTTTATCGTGTGTTTCTGAGATTTGTGAATATACTAAACGGGCAATATCTACTGAGTGAAGTGACTTTGTCTAGAGTTCAAGAAGTTAAGGACATGTATTTTAGCGGCATGTTTCTTTGGAGTCAGATTAAGGACTTGTAAGAGACTTAGGCAGCTACACACCCACAGTTCCGAGTTTTCCACTTGCAAAATGTTAAACAACTGTTTTTTGAAAATCTAAAATGCTCGAACAGATTTTCTCATAAAACATGTGATAAGTTTCCAGTGTAGTCATAGATGTCTCTGGCAGTTTTTCAAAACACACCAATAACTGCTTATCATTCGAAACAGTATTGCAAACCGATTTCGTGTTGCAAACGGGCCTCTAGGCCCTAGGGCTTCTAAATTCCACCGTTGCTTAAGGCGCCGGTCAAACATAAACAGTGGTATAAGAATGCCGCCTTCAAGATACAACAAAAAATAATAGCCAGGCCAAATTACCGATTTTTATAACGTTTGGTAATGGTTTTTCGTTATAACCGAAACTATATATGTCGAAAACAGTGTTCTTTAAACTGGTGAATGGTTCACACCATGCGGCGATTTTGCATTCCATGGCACTTTACGCCAAGATCTCATGTGTAAATCGCCAAATGTTCAGCTGTGTAGATTTAATTTAATATTTTCTGATAAAAATGAGTGAATTATCTCGATTAGATTGTTAAACGTTTTTTTTACCAAAGAAAAATTAGATGTTGCGTTTTGATCCTGAGTCTTTAAGTTGCCGATGTGTAACTTGCAGTATAATGGCATGGTTGCAAAGAGTGTATAAATCGGGAGAAACACGTCACACGGCATCAACTAATTAGGTTGGAAAAATGTGAACCGGTATGTTTCAGAGTCTCAAAAACGTCTGGTATTTCGCTCATACTTTTAAGAAGGAATAAATTCGACCGAATCGCAAAAAGTATATATATGTTAAGCTAAGTTTGTTAAACTTTCGTGAGAGTGAGTGCCACAGTGCAGAGGACGGTTTTAGTGTTTAAATATGCCCCAAAATATGCGTGGAACCTACGAGAAAAACAGAAGAGATTCGCGCGAAATATATTCCACAAACGACTTGACCGGGACTTTGTAAAACAAACCGCACTAAAAACGGGTTGTTACGATGTTCTGCTTGCTGTTCGTCAATGATTAACCGCAAGTGACAGAAGACACCGAAGCATACTGACCACTGACCAGCATGAATAAGTAAAGTCAATAGAGGCCTGTCCAGTTTTTCGGATAACAAAGGCTAAACGTTTTAGTTGAATGACCACGCCAGTGATGACCAACCTTTTAGCAGAATGGACTGCTGGGCCATAAAACTTATTTAATTGAATAAGTGACGTCATAAGTTGCGTCATGTCGTGACGTCATCAAACAAGTTAACTTATAAACACCAGCTCTTTAAAAGTCTTTCGAGTGAACTCGTGCGCCAATTTACAAGTGAATCTCGGCCTTACTGCGCGAAGCGTAAAAAATTAAGTTTTGAGCGAAAAATTGAGCTTTGGGCTGATATATTTCCTTTAAATGGTCCGCAAAATCACACATTCAGAAAAACACACATCTTGCTTAACAATGATGGGTGCACAAGCGTTCGACGGATGTTTGAAATGCGACATTATACTCGATTATAATCTCAGAAAAATATAAGATTAGGCCTCTACATCGAATACTGCGCGTTCTACACGCTTTGGTGAAAGTCGAAACAATTGTTTTAAGCAGACTGCTGAAAGTGAGAAGAAGGCCGCGGGTTGAACTGCCTGGTCTACGCGGCCCGCTAGTGCAACAGTTACAACTGAAAACAGCAACAAATAATAGTGAAACGTATGGTTGTTCTATTGTCATGAAATTCACTAACTTGAGCAAAATGGCCGAACCCAACAAGGGTTCCATTTTGTTGCGTAAACTGTTCCGTGAGGTTTAAAACGGAATAGTTTACATAACAAAGTAACTTATCTGTTAGATTTAAAAGTTCGTGTCGTAGGCAAAATGTAGGAAAAAATTTATTGTAAATTGCTGATTACTAAAGATAAACAAAAACGTATTTCGTCAAACCAACATGATAAACCAAATGTAAGAAGATTATAAAACTAATTTTAATATTTTGTCGCGGAATATTTCTTTAAGCTTTACGGTCCGCTTGGGAGAAGAAAGAATAGTTTAACTAGACCAGTTCTTTTCAAACTAGGACCCGTTTACCAGTTAGGGTCCGCGAAGCAATTTTAGGGTATGCGACAATGAAAGGTTTTAATTCTACAAACCCAACATAAAAATAGATAAATGGATTGATTGGGAAGCAAGCAACCTAACCCAACCCGATAAACTTTGCTATCTGCTTTTACCAAGTTTGTTCACACCCGTCTTTGTGAAGTGACGTTTTTCTTGCGCGCGGTTTACAGGGTAGAGATCGAATTGTTCCATTGATATAACGGAAGTATTTCGTTGGTTTCGGGCGCTTTCAGTCGGCGCGCTAAACGGAGAAAACGCTACATTTTAAACGAGCCTTCCACATTCAGAATCGCCTGTCTACTTTTAGCATAACTGATTGTTTAAATGAAGTTTTGCGTTAATGTTTTAAAAGTCTCCATATAGAGCATGGCAACGCTAAGTTTATTCTATTTTACGAGACTAAATCAAGCTACCTTTAGATTTTTAAGGTAGTTTTAATTTTAAGTGATAGCCATTTTGACAACGATTTTGCTCACAAATTGAGGCGCATATGTCGCCCATAGATTTTGCCTCTGTGTAGAAAGAATAAATGGTCCTATACACTTATACAGTGAATTATCCAGGGGGGGTGGGGGTTCGTACCCCGCTCTGTTTGTAAGTCGTATTGTCGTTTTTGTCAGGGTTTAACAAACTGTCCGAGGCGGCAATGTTTTTAACGTAACTGAGTCACGCGTCTTAAGCTAATGCGAAACTGAAATCAAACGTAAAACGCTCGTATTTGTACGAGGGTCGACTGTAGACTCAGACATTTTCTCTCTTTCGCCTTTCGGTATTGCTAAAAAAATATTCTCTATAAGAATATTCTAAGACCGCGTGTTTCGTGTGCATATGACATTATTTTCCCGCAACCTCAGGTTGTATTTTAGCTGAATTGACACAAACCTTGTCGCAGATAAAAATAACACCCGGAGAAGCGATCTTCGTTTAGCATTGCGGGTGGCGAAATATGTGCTTGTAAATTAGCGTAGTCCTCTCGTACATGGAACTTGCGGAACTGCTCTGCTGATAGTAGAAACACGATTCCACCAAAATCAATCACAAATATTTCACGGTCTTGGTTTATTTTTCGCCTGAAGTTAACGATTGCACACTAAGCGGTTTCGTAGCGGACGCCTGGCAGAAGTCAACGGTGCACCGTGCACGTGTTCGCTTTCGCTGGACGTTTATTGGCGGTTTCTAATTTTTCCTATTGATGACGCGATTGCAATCACTGTGTTATGACGTCTTACTCGTCACAATGCTATGACGTCAGTATTCGTTAAAGTCATACCGGAAAATAGGTGAATTTTCTAAGTTGAAAATTCGTGACCCCTGTTTTGGATTTCTGTGTACGCCCCTGGTCTTTTGTACATGGACGCAAGAGCAGATTAAAATAAGTTTAGTTGAAATTGGGATCATTTTGCGCTGAATATACGACTATCGTCAGCACAATTTAGTGTTCTGTGTCCATAACACTTTTTCTCTATTTCTAGAATTTGACCAAGTATCATGTGCAATTAGTGTGCAAATCCATTTATGTAAATATGTAAATACTATAACAAACATAGCGTTGGCGAGCCTACTGACGTGCATCGAAGCGTACAGATCGCCTTTTTTTCTTATTTCGCCATGGTACATTTGTAAACGCGTGTTTGTGTTAATCATGTCGCAGCTACGGAATAAGGCACGAACCGCTTTAGCGCAATATATGGATATTCCGCCAGTAGAACAGCAGCGGGCAAAACGTTCCTGGAACTTGGGGACAAGTAAAATGAGCGAAATTGTGTTCGTTTGTACTTACAAAAAAACATAACGCTGAAATAAGGAAATACGAGCTCGCGTTAGTGTACGTTAAGCCTAAGTTGTTAAGAACTGTGTGTTGGAAAAAAAGTTTGATGATAAAATATGTGTCAAGCCATCAACTGAGTCTGACAAGTGTTAACCTGTTTTCCTAACTTTATAACACAATGCTTAGTCTGGCGTCACAATTCCTAGAGTTAAAATAAGCCAAGATGTTTTGTCACTCAAATCAGTAAATCAGCAGCGTAATATTCCTAAGCATGACCATTCAATCGTCAACCACATATAAAAATCGTTGTTTAATAATGCCGAATCTCTTGCACTTGTTTCGATTAACTTAAAAAAATTACTTTGCGCTTATTTTGCTCGCCCTGTATCTGCACGTATGTCATGACGGTCAATAACTTAAAAATCACTGCTATAGTCTGCGGTCTGTCTACAAGATTGATTTGAAATTGCAAATTGTGACTAAATAATCCAGACAGCGCATAGCCATTTTATTATGAGCAGAGTACATTGTCACTATAACATCAACCCTTTAAACACACGCATACACTTTAAGATCAATTTATCCCGACGAAATGACAAGAAACATAACGCATCGTTTTAAAGATAATTCCCGAAATTGCAAACTAGGTTTGGCGAGAACTATTACGTTTTGTTGGTGATGACTGATGGGTTTTGTACTGTCTTAAAAAATGCCTTAGGACTTTAAAGTTCAGCGCCTATGGGTTGGGGGACACTTTTTTTGGTGTCGACGTTTGGGCGCCGCTGTTTTGGCACCGGATTGTATGCCTCTGCTTGAGGTTAATGGGTGGGGTTTGAATTAGGGTTAGGTTGAAATTATTAAGGAAGTTAGTGATAAAGTTAGGGTATGGGTTTGGGCTTAGGTAAAATGCTGTATAGGCTTTATTCTGGCCGTTAAGTATTATTCCAAACTAGACGCTTGTGTGCCTCGAGAGATTGTCAAGTGTGCCGCAAAACGTTGTATTTTGAAAAGAGATTACACGCAAGCATTTTAGACTTAAATACGCACTATCCATTACAAATAAAAAATATTGAGACATTTTTATACCGAATGTCGTATGTTGAGGGCGATTTTAAAATTACTCTATTGTTGTTGTGTTAAAAGAGTGCCGAAAAATATTAGGATTTTTTTAGTGTGCCGCAAGCTAAAAAAGTTTGAGAACCACAGCGTTATTACAACTATTATAGGTATTAGTCCTATTTCGACTTTATTCCGAACTGTGTTTTATTCCGACGTTGATGTTATTCTTTTTGGTCTTATTGCTGGAATTCACTTTCACTCGCTAATTATTATAAAAAGAATACAGAATTTTTGTAACATTACTTTTTTCTTTTTCTCGTAGCGCACCGGTTAAGAAACGCTGCTCTAGACTAAAAGAAAATGTTGTATGCGGAGGTTCTTATCAAGCCATACAATCCCAAATCAAAGGCTACACGGTTCAACTTTACTTACATCTTCGCTATTCAGTATGAAGTGGGGTAAAAAATACGATATAAAAGCTATGATAATACAACTGTAACACAAAAAAAACTTACCTGATAAATAGCTTGTCGCTGATCTGTTGGTAAACCGCAATTTTTTCCTTCTTTTCATTCAATTTTGAATTGGCTTTGTATTCGGCGTAAATTGGTCGTTAGAACGTCTAAAACTCGACAGGCAAAAGTCCTTCGGGACTTAAACGTTGTAAACAAAAAGCAAATAGTGCTTTTGGTGCTTACTGCCTAGTCAAATACCAATGGAAACGTTATACTTGCAAAGAAAAAATAAGGCGAAGTAAATACAAAATAAAAACCTAAAAAGACATTTCAAAAAATGAGGGAAATGCTTAGCTGTAAAGCGTGTGTATTAAATTTGCCCTTAATGCGAAAGATTGCGATATAACACTTAACGAACGAAAAGTGGGATGTTGAAACTTCAAATCTTTAGCCCTGATATGCAGACAGCACAGGGCTATTCAAGTTGTCCTTTTACGTTAGCTTTAGTACTATGCGGAAATATTGGATATTCATAACACGTCATTTAAATGTTATTTATTACTTTCCCTCCTCTGTCCCTTATGTTCAACGTGGAGCACTTTTCAAGAGGCAGCATTTGGACAGCTGTAGCACTCTTAGGCCAAGTGCTGCTAGACATAATGACCGACTGTTTCGTTACTCAAGCAGTTGTACAGTCGTCATTCAGTTAAGCCCTGGCTACTACTGGCTTGTTTAACAGATGTACTTCTGTGTAGGATGCGAAGGTTTCGCGTGTGTTTGTCGTTCGGTGTGCTTTGTACGTTAGGCCTGCTTGCCTTGGTAGCACAAAATCCTTTAAGATTTATTCAGTACCGAACAGTAATAATTAAGCAAGACGAGCTGCCGGCAACGGAAACAACTTACAAGAACTCAACAACGGTCCGTTTGGGCGCTGATGGCTTGCTGTTGAATGAAACCGAAAAAGAACACACGACCGTTAGGCCTAAAGGACAAATCGACGTCGTATATACATGGGTGAGTGGTGTGTTTGTTTTTTTCCCATATCATACAACCTTGCCGGAAATTGTGTACAGTTTAGCCTTCATTTTATTGGAAAATTAAGATCTGGCGGTATAGCATTAGCGGAATCTCATAAGCATCTAATATAAACTGAAGAGAGGTTTGTTATTTATCACTGTGCGAACGTTTATTTTTAAATTTCTATTGGATTTTCAAACTATTCCCTAATCTAACGTATGCATCTCTGTAAGTGTTTACCGACAACTTACTATCGCTTACCGTTTGACCATTGTAAACAATAAAAAGACGTGTCTGTTTGTCATGCGGTGCCAACAAAATTTGTTATAAACTTTTTAACAGTTAAGTCAGTGTGATCTAAAACCGGTGTGTCGCGGCACATTGCGGTCTATTTTCTGATGCTCAAACGTGCCGAAAGGTACTTTTGATTCTTCTCGATTTCCGAATTTGCTTCATTATCCTCTTAATAGCCGGCAGACGTTGAACGATAAGTGTAGAATTAATTAGGTCAAATTACACTGTGTAGATGTGGATTGTTTCAACTTCGTTTATTGCGACACTAGACGAAATACTTCATTAGCAGTTCCAATTCCAACTGGTAAAGAACGAATGGCGCTGTACCGGCGATGTAAACCAATTGCAGGTGCAATTGCGAAACATTCCAAGATTTAGGGAGGTTAAACAAACTGTACGAGACCTTTATCACTATTACATATTAAGTTGTAACATGTCCATGTAAATTTACCAGCCTCGTGTTGTAGCCGAAACTTCAATATGGTATGCGACGATGTGGTTATTCCAAAATGGTACGGTGCTGGAAGCAACTGTAGAATGTCGGTGTAATGCTATGCTAACGCAATATACACGGGTGCTCTGCTCAAACGAAATGGAATCCGGAAATGCGTGGTGTCAGCTTTCAATTGGTCACCCGTTTGGCGATTTGAATGCCTCTATCTTACTTTTATCCTATTTTGCTTTACTATTTTTGTTTATGAGGGCATCGTTTAACGTTGATTTTTATCATCATTTTACCTGAAACATACATTTTATACACCAGTGTTTCTTAATCAGGTGTACGGTTCACCCCCATAAAAATGTTGCAGGGGTGAACCGTCAGCAATGGATAATAGCTTGCGAGCAGGGCGGGTATTCCGGGTGCTCAACCTGTTCAGTGAACAGGTGAGAATTTCCAAAACACACTCACAAAAATGTGGTGACTGTGTTTTGTGTTTTTGTAGCTTTATATCTCTGGACTCAAGAAATTGTAGATTTGCAATCATGAGACAAGGGTGAATGAAATCTGGAGATAGATGCCAGGGGCCAACAAGAAGCACTGATATGCGCAATGCGTATTCTGTGATCAAGCCCTTCTGGAGTCGTATACCGGCCAACGATAACGGCATCTACATATAGTTCACAAAACGCTTTCGGATGGTCTTACTAAAATCAGTCAGCCTGTCGTTTGATTGACTGTTTTTTTCTATCGTCTAATTGGCTGTTTTTTTATGTTGGATGCACCCTATAATAACTGTGCATTCGGTGGACAGGCAAAGTGCAGCGCGGAAGCTAAAAACAACATTTGTATAGGGCGCCGCAGTCATAGCGAGGTCATAAAAAATTTATTGTTGCTGGATGTGAGAAGTCCGAACAACACTAAGTGCGTAATATCGCAGCGGTTTTATGGCGGCCACTTAAATGAATTTAATGTTGCCGTAAGTTGCGCTAATCTTGACCGAGCAATTCGCTTGACCGATTTTACGCGTGTATTAAACTCAAATTACACTGCGGAAACATGAAGGGGATTATTGGGGAAGGGTAAGGCCTTTTTCTATTGCACTGATCGCAAACGAAATCTTTGACGTAACACAAGTGGGTCATACTTTATGCCAGTGTTGTAATGACTCAAGCCAATGCTCTTAAGTCACTATTTTTAAATGACTTGACTTGACTTAAGTCATTTGGACAAATTATTGGGTTAATATAAATTGTTTTCATTAAGCATTTATTTAAAAAGTTGCGTTATTCATCTTAATTTTTGCACATAAAACAATTTGCTTGCTATATGTTGCGTTATGTTAATTTTTTTACTTTAAGTTAATGCGCATGGTCGGAGGAGTGCCAGTTTTCATAATTTAAAGTTTTATTTTTGTGACAAGGGCTTGACTTTTCTTTAACGTTGACTTGACTGGCACTTGACTTGTTATTTATCAAAAAAAACTGACCTGGACTTATTTAACGAATGACTTGACTGGCACTTAAGTCATTTCAAGATGACTTGTTTACAACAATGCATTATACGGTAATATTAATGTGAAAACTTTGTCTTTTGTCCTTAATTAGTCATGTATTTTTGTAAGACGTTTATCATAAATTGTGTAAACCGTATCATGAATTGTATAAACTCGTGCGTGAAAATTAGGATTCGCCCAAATACGAAGGAAACACGCAAAGTTACAGCAGACCTTTACACGGCATCAAACGAACTTGGCATTGGGATACACTCTTTATGGATTGCATTTTTTAGCGTGGCTTCGAACAACAGGGCGATATACTTGGCGAAGCATTCATTTATTTTAAAACATATTTTGTTGTTTTTCGTGGGTCGGTGGTTCGCCAGCCCTGCGAGATACCAACAATTATTATTTACTGTCAATCTTTCGTTACTTACTGCCATTTGAATAATTAAACCTTAAGGGAATAAAACATTCAGCATAATCGCCTTTTAGAAACTTGTTTGACTTATTAAGTGAACAAAGCCACATTGGTTGCGTTAGTAGGTTGCTTTGCTAACCGAACCTTCAAACTCTTAACGGTGTTGCCATTGCATTAGTAACAACGTTTGTCAACCTAGTCCAGATTGAATAACACGGCGCGAACAACCAATTGACGATTATTATTTGTTTAGCGAGCACACACAGTCGTGGTGCATAATACAACAGGGCAGGGGCGGGCAACGTACGGCCTGCGGGATGAGCGGCCCGCAGACAGTTTCCGGTTTTACATCATAATGTGGCCAGCGGCCACAGTCGTCCGCAATCCTATTACTTCAACAGCTATTGAAGTCATTGTTGTAAACAAGTCATTTTGAAATGACTCAAGTCCAAGTCAAGTCAGTTTTAAAATAACTCAAGTCCAAGTCTAAGCTTTTTGAAAAAATAATAAGTCAAGTTATAAATAGAGCAAGTCAATTTCAAGAGAAGTCCTTATCATAAAAATGAAACGTTAAGCTATTAAAATTGGGTAAACTCGACCGATTATGAGCAATTCCTTAAATAAAAAATGTCACAAAGGCAGTAGAGGGCAAGTAAATTGTTTTATGTGCAAAAATTAGTATAAATAACCAAATTTTACAAAAATGCCTAATGAAAACACTTAATTTCAACCCAAGTCATTTGTCTAAAATACTTTAGGTCAAATCAAGTCATTTTGCCCAAATGACTTAAGTCAAGTCATTTCAAAACAGTGACTTAAGTCAAGTAAAGTCATTTGAAAACAGTGACTTAAGTACACCTAAGTCAAGTCATTAACTTAGGGCAGTACAACACTGATTAAAATACATTAGGCTAATAAATTCACTAAATACTGTTTTTGGTCTCTATGCATCAAACTTAAAGTTCACATTAGATACGACTTATTCCTTGCATAGGTGGATAACCACACGATTAATGGATCGATTCAGGATTCCGACCCGCCAAGTATTCATTTTCCCATGTCGAGCCCGCCGACTTGAGAAGTTGCCAGGGCATAACTCTTCAGCTATAGGTCGCGGTATTGCAAAACCCAATTGTTGCTATTTTTAAAACTTTCCAAGTTAATGTCCTTTCATAAATAATACTAGCCGGTAGAGTTGTTCAATGTATATATCAGATCCTAAAATTCGAATCCCGTTCTGCCGTTTATATCGGGTAATTGGAACCGAAAACGTGTATTCGTTTTTTTTGTCTGGGTTTACTCGTATACCTATAATTTTCTTAATGGACGTTAAGTTGCAAAAGAAACATAACATCGTTTAACACGCAAAGTGCGCTACGGGGTACTCAAGGTTAACGTCAGGCCAATATTCAGCGAGGTTACGCCAGCGTAGTTGTCAAGTAAAAGTAATGTAACTTTGTTAGTAATTACTTTGTATTCTTTGCAACCTACCATTTAACTCCCTAATAACATATCACATTTGTACTGAAGGAGAACTAAAACACAACATTGTTTTGCATTGTACTCACTATATAGTCAAAAAATAGGTTTGGGCAACAACCTGGAGTTTCAATCACGTTTTTGATTAGTTTTTTTTTGTAGTTACGCACTCTAATTTAAACAACTTCTTTAAGTGGCTGTTGTTTAGAATGTTAGTAATTCGTAATTTGATATTTCGATTAAAATATACACAATGTTAGCAAATGACTTAGCGATTAATTGCTGACTAAAAATAAGTAACCTGCTGTACACAATCGACTGACGAATGAATACATTCGGATTAAATTAACAAAAAAATGATAAGTTTGTTAATCAAATATTAAACCAAAAATTAGGATTTTCGGACGATTTGCAAATTAGGATTCGCACGAATTTTAAGAAGCAAAGAGATTAAGAAAGCTACAGCAAATTTTATTCAAAGATTATAGAATCAAACAAATTTTGCTGTAAACTTTTCAGCGTGGTTTCAACCGGGTTTTCAAAAACGTTCTGGCTGCAAAGCCGGTTTCGTTTCCCAAACTTTTCGTCAAACTTTACGTTTACAAGATATAGGCGAAATCATTTTAGTTGTTCATTTGTTGAACGCGTAGTTATAATGAAGGCCTACTCGAGGCCCCTTAACAACTTTGAACAAGCACCCCCAGTTTAGGAAGTCCTGAAGCATTTATTCCTTCGTAAACGTTTGATTATATATTACTCTATTTCTAGATAGAAAAGTAGGTTCATTAAAAATCTGTGGTTGGTCAATTCTTGACCTAAGGGTTTGTGATACCGATACCGACACCCGATATTTCGTACAAAAAGTATCGCGATCTGATCGGATACTAATGACGTCATTACTCAAACAAGTAATTTAGACGAAATAGACTTTCTAAAGGTAATTTTTCCAGGTTATTACTCCGCAATGTGCTTTAGTGTTTAAAAGTGTGGCTACCAAAAATTCTTAACCTATTTCTGCGTTCAATCGCAAAACATGGCTGAAATTCCTATTTTAAATTGGCATTGGTTCGGCACAGATACCTGTCTAGTATCGGACGAATGTCGATACTCCCGTTTCCAAAACTTTTTTCAAACATAGTAAAATATGGAAAAAATGAATAAAAGAGTTATTCGAAACGTTCAAATTGCTACCACTTCTGTATGCGCTCCAAAAAAGTACCTATATGCTAATGGTTGTGAAACAATAACTGTAGAACTGCATGCGGTTACGCAACAGCACAGTCAAATTGTGTATCTTCGTTTTTTTTAAATAAGAAAAAAAATCTTTGCTTTTTTTACGAAGGTGAACGGCTCCGACCCGGAATTCTTGAAGGCGATGAACCGCGAGGTAACCGCTATGGGTGGGAAGCCAGTGGACACAAGGGGGCAGCGATTTTACGACGCCGGCGTTATGAGGTAACTGTTGGCAGAGATAACCGATAATATTGGATCGGTTCCGATACCCGATGTCAAGTGGTAGTATCGGAACTCGTCCGATACTTATATCGTTTAGGGTGGATATAGTTAAATAGCAAACAATGGTCTAAATGTACTGAGATGAAATTAGTATCGAGCGGCATCGGTATCGGGCGATAACCGATACTGCGACTTGATATCGGGTTTAGCCTTCAGTCCTCCTCAAGGACATCTCTAATTAAAAACACACGAGGGTCTAAATCTAGAAAGATTTGGAGCGACTCATTACCATATTTCAAGTTTCATTTCTGAACAAAACCCAGGAACACTAAACACGGATCTGTTGATTATCTTCAGTAGAAAGAGAGTGGCCCAAATAATAGATAAAAGATTCATTCTTTTATTAGCAAACGTTTCGGCAATTTCTTTTGCCATCATCAGTGCAGTAAGTGAGGCTAAGATAAAAACGAGTCACTATATATACGCTCGGACGTTTTAGAACGTTATATAAACAGAAAAGGAAGTCGCAAAGTAACGGAGATAAGAACTGCAACGAAAAATTACATCAGTAAGGCGAAAGTAGGGCAAAGATAAGACAATGAGGTCAATGGGAAGCAACAGATACACGTAAGAGGGAATCAGTAATAAATTAAAAATGAAATATGAACACGACGATGGAATTGCGCGAATATACCATTTAAGTATTAAACAAATACAGGGGGACTGAGACCGTGTCAACATTGAGAGCGGGCTTGTGCTGCTGTATAAGCAGCGACTCCAACAGAAGGAGGCGGTAGCGGTCTCGTGCCGAGCCCAAAATCTCTGGGGAAGTGAAGTCCACTCGGTGGTTAGGATTGCTCTGCAAATGTTTGCAAACTTCGGAGGACGCCGAACGCTGGTGTTCATGCATACGGGTTCGAAGGTTACGTCGTGTCTGGCCGATATAAGAATGGCCGCATGAACAATTCAGGCGATATACGACACTGCATTGATTTAACGGCTTTTGTCGGTCTTTTATGCTGCAGAACTGTCCTGACAACTTTTGCGGTAGGTCGATTACCCGGAGACGTACTTTTCCCTCCGTGGTCCGGAGAACGAACCGCGACAATTCCTTCTTGATGCGGTGGTTGATATTGCCTAGATAAACAAGTTTTATGGCAATATGTCGCAAAGCATTCTCCATAGGTTCTTTCACCGTCGTGTCACAGTGTAAACGATGGAGGAAGGACTTGATGTTGGCATCAATTAAATTGATGGGGTAGCCATTCTTCAGTAGGATATTAGTGATATTCCGGAACTCGTTGTGCATCTTGGCATACGAGCTGGCAATCTTGTACGCGCGTGATATAAGTGTACGCACAAGTTGCACTTTTTGGTGGCGTGGTACGAAGCTGGACCACTTGGTGTAAAGTCCGCTAAACGTCGGTTTCCTGTAGGTTGTTGTACTCAGTCTGTCACCAGAATGTTCCACTAGGACGTCAAGGAAGGTAATGTGTTGATTCTCCTCTATCTCCTTAGTAAATTGGATATTGTGGTGAATGTTGTTAATGGCTCGATGGAAAGTCTCCATAGAATTACGACTCGGAAACACCATAAAGAGATCGTCTACATAGCGACAGAGGGTCAATGGACGGTGTTTCTCTGGAGTGGCCTTTAAAGCCTTATCTAAGACGTAGTTCATAATGACGTCGGCCATCAAGGGTGCTAGTGGCGAGCCCATCGCAACCCCGTCTACCTGCTTGTAAATTCGGTCATCGAACTGAAATGTTGTGGTCTCAGCGGTCCAATGAAGCAATTTCTTTAGCCCACGGCGATCTAGCCCATGAAAAGAGTCATTCCCATCTCGAAAGATCTGCGATAGGATTAGATCAATCGTAAAACTGACTGGCACGTTCGTAAACAGAAATTGCCGAAACGTTTGCTAATAAAAGAATGAATCTTTTATCTATTATTTGGGCCACTCTCTTTCTACTGACGAACAAAACCCATTGTGTGGGTTACCAAGGCGACGTTGCTTTGTCTACTGAGCTTAAATATTATCGCTATACTTGAGTATTTTATATAAACTGTTGTAGTAATATTGCCTAAAAAACGCTCCTCTGGTAATTGTAATTCTTTGCCAATGTTTCGGCAACCAATGCAATTTATTTTACATATTATACTTCGGTGCGTTTTCAAGTGGTCAAAATTTTGTCTTGTGACACAACGTCAATTTAAAAGCATTTTTATTGCTTTTAAACGCAGACTTAGTCTTGTGTTTAAACTCTGACTACTTTTAACAGCTACTTAGTTAAAGGTGTTTACTCTTTGATTGGGACACTATTTAACGGATTATAACGAAAACAAGAAAGTGCATTTTGTAGGGTGGTTAATCGTAAGAGATAAAGAAAATTCGTTTGGAATGTTGTCAGTCGCTAACCACAAACGACTTTGGGAAAACACCTGCGTTAGAACATTAGGGCTTTCTATCTGTCCAACTATCTCCCTGTCGGATAACATCTTAGTGTTTAGGCCCTGAATAACAACAGGTCTTTTGTCCGCCGATATGACTGGATGCTGACACGGTAGTCCCTGACAACACCGCCTAATGTTGTTCGGCTCTCCTAAATGCCCCCTTGGGATTTTAATAGGCTGTTTTTTTGTTAAACCAGCTGTACAACACAAATGTGTGGCTCAGGGTTTTTTAGACTTGTGGGCTATAGGCAGATGTGTCTCTTTGTGAAGGACTCTAAACCTCCCAGTGGCGTTATAATGGTTTAAAGTCCATGACGCGACTTATAAGCACTTTATTGCTTTTTGGTGATCTCGATATTTGACCTCTTTAAGCAGATTTTTTGAATATGACTTCATTTTGGCAACGACTTCGTTTATATCGAAGTGTTTTTTGAAAACGTTTTTGATGCGCGTTTTTTCCGAAACTTTCGCACAAAACCGATACGTTTAGTTTCATCGGCATTATTAGACTTTAGATATAGACGAATGAAAAACGAACTTGGACTTGACTTTGTTAAATGGTGACATGCAATGCTAACTGATTATGTAATACAACAGAAAGTCATTTCAAAATAACCTTTTATACAACACTGCGATCTATTCTCTTACGTGTTAGTGAGACTAACATTTGCGGTTAACAATTTCAACCAAATGCGTTCATTTGTTTCAGCAACTGTCGTTTTCGATTTTACAAACGTGGTTCGTTAACGCGAGGTTGACAAAGAGTATAGGCCTTACGCGCAGACTTGGACAACTGGATAATTCTCGTTTTCTAATTCATTGAATTAATTCTAATTCTAATCTAATTTGTAAATTGCTTATTTGCTCTAATTTGGATTTCACCAAAAATGCTACTTTGTCCAACGGCATTTTTAGCCTCTCAGTTAAAACACATAATTTCAATTAAAACTCCTTGGTTTGAACGACTTGTATGCAGTTTTTACTGTCCAAAAAGGCATAAAAAATAGCACACACATATTTACCATTCACATTTTTATAAGAATAAATTGCGAATAAATCAAATTGATTGTAAATAAGTAAATGTGATTGTAGTGCAAATTCTAGTTGAAATTTGATTTTTTGGGAATTCGGTAATTCTAATTCTAATCTAGTTTGGAAAAACTAAAATAATAATTCTAGTTGTCCAAGTCAGCTTAAGCGAGCGCTGCATCCAATATAACAGGGCATCCTGAACTTTACATGCGACCCCTTTTAATTTATTTAAACTTTTGAGAACCTTTAGGTTCGACTGTTATGCAATACATTTCTTGTTGTTGGCTTCTCTGTCACAAATGTTATGTTCAACACCTTGGGAATTGCGTTAGTTTTGATATTTGCGTAATCGCAGGTCAAAAACGTGCAATGTATTTAGATTTTAAATGTAGGACTTGGTGTGAAATTATTTTAGTCTACTCGCTACCCTTACGCTTGTTGCGCAAACCCAGTAAGGGAGGTCCAGCAATACATATACGATGCGGTCGGCTGCGGGTGCGATCCTATTAACATGCGCGGATCTGCGATTTTTTTAAATGGGGCATGACATTTTTTTTTGAGATGACGTCACATAGCTATAAAGTCATTAAGAAGTAATTTTAAAAACACTACATATAGTTCGTTTGTTTTGGTGAAGTTTTAGGTTGGAGAAGATTCTTAATATAAAGGCTACATTGTAAAGACGTTATTGATACGGCGTAAGTCAAAATGGGCCAACACATACTAGAAACGTCATCAAGATTCGTCTACCTAATGTTTGCATTTACGCAGTTGAAATAGGCTAAAACTATACAGTTTTGGGGCTAAGTACCCACCAAAAAAACATGGGTACACTATGCACGGATCTGAACCGTAGCTTGATAATAAATTGCAAAGCCAAAACTGTCGAGTAGGTCGACATATCTTGATTAAGACTTTTCGATACGAACTTGTATCAACTCTAACTTCGAGTAATTGTTAGTCCATAAATTCAGACTTATTTCAAATTTCGGGTTTTAGATCGATGGTAAACCAGGCCTTTGAGAAATCGTACAAACCTACAAACAATAGGAAGCTTACAGCTTGGCTATAACGAACTCATTTTTTTTCTAAGCTTTTTTATGATTGCTTAGATATTCGATGCGTTCACTGGTAATGTTCGCCCCATGGATTGGCAACATCTATGTCGTCACAAACGGCCAGGTGCCGTGTTGGTTAAACACCAGCAACCCAAGAGTGAAAGTGGTAAGTTAATTAAGTTTAGTGAAAATCGCATTTGCATAACCACGACTGTAGGGATATTTGACAATTAAGGACGGAAGTCGATACCCGATGCTATAGGTGGCAGTATCGGTACTTCAGTGTTGTAATGACTTAAGTCAATGACTTGACTTTTAAAACGCTTGATTTGACTGAAGTCTTTCGGACAAATGAACGTTTACATATTTGACAAGGACTTGGCTTGTAATTGACTTGCTGTAATTATGACTGGACTGGAAAAGCTATTTGAAAATGACTTGTTTAAAATGCTGCTACTTTCCAAAAGAGTAAATCTACTTCGAAAAGTCAATTTATTTAATTAACAATAGGATTGGATCAAGATATTTTGGCGAAAATATCGGCTATCGTTATCGGAATAAAATGTCAAGTATCGCATACCCTTTCTAAAACCAAGTGGTAATATCGTTCTATACCAGCCTTTCTTAACCTGGGGTAAATTTACCCCAGGGGGTAAATTTTCTCGTTTTAGGTGGTAAATCAGCTATCAATCAAAATATCCACATCAGCTGACAGAACAGAAAAAGTGTGCAAGCCATAGGTATTGGTGGCCTACTTTCCTAGTCGATATTAACTGCTAATTCAAAGTTAGCCTATAGTAGCCTATTAATTATTTATCATCTAGTGTCGGTAACATTATTTTTCGCGATGATAACTATTTTAGTTAATTGGCAACATTCTTATCTCTTATTTACTTCATTGTTACATCATAACTGATATAATTTACCCGTTTTTATAAAAAATAGAACCATTTTATATATTGGGGGTAGGCTAAATCTGATATTCATCTTTGTTAAAAGGGTAAAACATACAAAAAATGTTAAGAACCCCTGTTCTATACTAAGGGGCTATCGGTGCCGATCCGATACCACCCTAACGCTGAAAACGTTACACTCAAATTTAAATTATAGAAATTAAATCAAATTAATCCGCGAAGTTAAAACCCATTCGGGCCTCAAAGATTTGCCAATGTTTGTTTAATCCATTCACCCCAGGTTCACCCCAGGTTGAACAAAATTTTTGCAGGGGTGAATAAGGGTGAACCGTCAGAAATGTATGATAGCTCTGCAGTAAATCGACCACTGAACTGGTGTTTTTGGTGTTTTTTTTTGCTTATTGTAATGTGTTTAAGTACAAAAATTTGATGACTGTGTTTTGTGCTTTTGTAGCTTTATATTTCTGGAATCGATAAATTGGATTTCAATGGTAAAGCTTAGCTTGAGTTAATCTTAACAAAAATCGAAACAACCTAAATCATTTTGTGCTGTTACATATAGACGAGATAGTTTTATCATATTACGAGACAAGGGTGAATGAAATCTGGAGATCGATGCTAGGGGTGAACAAAACTAAAAAAGTTTAAGAAGCACTGCTTTAATCAGTTATCGTTTCTCCTAAGTACCCTGACACATGACATTTTGTTTGCTTTCTTGAGATGTTTGCGCACCAAAGCGAAGTAACACAACCGCAAATTAATCGGACAGCAAAAAATTCCAACTGGAATTGATAGCTTCATTGGCCTTGTTGCCGAAAATGATAACGAGACTGAGATTTCTTTTAAAAAATCACATATAAAACAAATTGCTTTTCGTTTTTTCATGCATATATATTTTAATGCCAAGACTTCAGACAAATTGGCCTCCTCTACTAAATTTCTGAAAAAACTATTAATTCCTACCTAGCCACATTTTGCGTTATTCAGCATTGGACTTAAAATGACATATAGCCATAAAGGGTTTTACGAAAAAGGGATCATTTTCAATCAATAAACAGTACTCAATGATGATTGCCAAACGGCTTTTCTGAAGTAACGAGGACTCTTTGCTGTATGTTTTGTAATCCATATCCTCTTGATGTTTCACAAAGTAAATTGGCTATAGATCAACAAAAAGGCGCCATTTTTTTCAATGCATATAGCCCATAGCTTGGTGGTTCTCAAACTTTTTCCTCGCTACGCTCTGGTTTTTAGTTGCAATGCTGTTCGCGCAAGTTTATACCGTCTTTGCAATATGCCATTATATGGTAAGTCAAACCTGTACCCAACCTTTAAAACAAGACAAACGGTAATGTATGTTATTATGCGCTTCTGCCAACTCTGTACGTGATTTCGGTGCAGGAGGTTGCTTGAATTCCTAAGTATAAAGCCAAAAAAGTTTTTAAATATCCTACAGCAGTGTTTCTTAATCAGGTGAAAGGTTCACCCCCGGGTGAATAAAATTTTTGCAGGGGTGAACCAACCAAAAGGAGTCAATAAGGGTGAACTGTCAGAAATGGATGATAGCTTGCGAAACAACCCATGCAAGTAATTTTGTTTTGTTATATATAGACGAGATAGTTTTATCATATCATTAGACAAGGGTGAATGAAATCTGGATATAGATGCTAGGGGTGAACAAAATAAAAAAAAAAGTTTAGGAAGCACTGTCCTACAGTCCCACTACCGTAGTTCGGTTATAATCACCACTAAGAATGTTTGAATCTCCGTGTTTCTTTACGATACCTATACCCAATGTTATATTCAAATTTACCGCTGCTATGATACGATAGAAAATGACATCATTATTATTGTCAATGAAATTGGTAAAATTTTGACGTGCAAAATGTATTGTTTGCCTGATTTTCAGGTAAAATTGCTATAGCGATGGAAAACTTACTTTTATTGTCTATGTGAACTTTCCTAAAAATGCCTTTAAGGGATAAAACGCTTAGTTGAAAAGCAAACCATGGCTGAAATTAATTTGCTTTTGTATCGGCACCGATACCGCCCTAGTATCGTACGAGCACCGATACTGCCACTGAGCCTTGATTATATCGATATATTATCGGGAGGGGTGTCCGATATTTGACATTCTATTCCGATACCGATACCCGATAATTGGGACAAATATATCGCGATCATACCCGATACCAAATGACGTCATTACTATTCAATAAGCGAAATAAATAAAACTGAACCGCACAAATGTGTTTTTCTACAGGTTATAGGGCCAACCTTTAAAGAAGTTTAATTAACTTTTGTTGGTAACCTATACATAAATATTTTAGTTTAAAATTAGAATTTGCTCCGTCGGGTTATAAAGTATGACTAAAATTCCGTACTGTGGATCCCCTTCTATGAGTTGCTTGTACTAACAGATTGAGCAAGCTTTGGCGCATGGTTGTTTCTCGACTCGTTCCCTTCTGAGCCTGCATAGCTCAGTTGGTAGAGCGACGGTCCCGGCTTGACCGGAGGTCGTGAGTTCGAACCTCACTGCAGGCTAGTTGTTTTTCTGGCCTGCTCTGCTTGCATCACAGATCAACGGATTCGGTGAGTCTGCGATGGCTTTTCGGTGTACTAAAATTCCTTCATTAATAATTTGGCATCGGTTCGGCCCCAATACCACCAGTATCGGTCAAGTACCGATACTGCCACTTGGAAAATATCGGAAAACCCTGAATATCGGACATTTCCTAATCGCGAAGCGTCCCGTTCCGCGCAGATTTTCCACTCCGAAATATTCACTAACAAGTCGCACCTCCCCACGTTCAACTCGCCAGCGATCGAAGTCCATCTGCACAGGATTCCAGGCCTCAGCGAGGAATTCCTCTACTTCAACGACGACGTTCTGCTCGGCGCTAAGGTGAGAAAACAGTAGGTTTTTCGTTGTTCCGGGATTTTTTTAGTTGTTTTTTTTTGTTGCGAAAAATTTAAAGCGTTTTTTTGCACCACTACGCGAAGCAGATCCAAGCCGAACCGCTCGTGTTTCAGCATTTGTTTGGCGAGAAATTTGTTTGCCCAATTTAGGGTATGTTTTGGCAAAAGAATTCACTTTGGTGAACTATTTAAATTGATGTACCTTCCTGGAAAATGTCTTGCCAAATTGTGACAAATTTTAAAAGTATTTGCATGACAACATTTCGCTAAGTTTTTGAGTCAGTAGCTGCACAGTAAATAGCCAAAAATTTAAGAATTTGTTTTAAGAAGGTATGCTACTAAAATTATCAGTTTTTTTAAAGTAACGGCTAAACAAAAATACCCATGAATTGCGTCATATCATGTAAGCGAATTGACAAAGAATAATTTCAAATAAAATGTTTAACTTTATTGAATTCCCTCACCCTAAGCCACACGTCTTGTGTTGACTTTGTGGTAGCGCACATTAGTCACTGCTCAATTTCTCAGCCACGATGGTCAAAAGTTACTTCGCGCAAAAAAATAAACGGTCGTAGGCGCTATAATAGTATTTTTAGTTGTTCAGCCACATTACGCCACCCAAAATTAGGTCGGCACCTTTCGCAAACATCGCTTTAAACGTTAAGCAAAGCTTACCGGCGCTCGAAGAAAAGAACTATACGCCTGTGTGTCGTCAAGCGGTGCTTGTCTTATACAGGGCAGTGCTTCTCAATCGATGGGCGCGACCCGAAAAATGGGGTCGCCGTTTGATTTGGTTGGGTCGCCCAGTAAAGTGGTTTTATTTGCTTAGATTTATTAGGATCGATCCAGAGAAAGATGTCGCCAAGCTGTACGAAAATTGCGAAAGCATAACGAATACATGACCCATATTTATTAACCTAACTTTACTAATGCCACTGCCTTATTTTTTTTTTTCACTTAAAGCTTGCAAAATGTTCAGTGAATAGAGTTGGTCTCCAAAGCTTCGTTGTTACACTTCGCTTATTATTTGGGTCACCACGAAAACGGTTGCGAAACACTGATATAGGGCCTTCACTTGGAAAAGTGTGGGTTCTTCACATGTATTATACGGAAATTTACTTGTATGTAACTATATAGGCACTTATTTTATTACATGTGACTTTCACGTGCAAAAATAAAACCTTTCCTTGCAATATATGGGCCCTCTACTGACGAGGTAATCATTTGGGCTATACTGGGCTCTTAACTTGTATGACTGTATATGGGGCATGTGTGTGTATTATATGGCACTTGTAATATATATACCATTAATTTTTATCATATAAAAGCCTATACTTGTACCAGTGTTGTAAACAAGTCAATTTCCAACCACGTAATTCACAGTCGAGTCATTTGTAAAAGAAACAAGTTAAACAAAATAACAAGTCAAGTCCAAGTCATTTGCCCAAGTTAAATCCCAGTTAAGTCATTTTGAGAGCAAGACAACTTCAATTCATGTCATTGACATACAAATAAACCAGTAAAATTGGTAAACTTGTCTGTATATGAGCAATAAGTCAACTAAACAACAACAAAAACCCAAAATATAGCGCGGTATAACTGTTTTACGCGCAAGGGCCTACAGCCCTACAGTTAAGCAGTAGAAGTGGACTTAAAACGAACTCCCCACAAAGCGAAGTGTAAGAATACGATTTTTTCACGACTGTCAAAAAACAGCCATTAATGCACGGACTAATTTAGGAATTGTTATTTTCACGCCAAAATAGAACTATTTTCGCGCCAAAATAGAACGACGATTGATCTCTTTCCATGAATAAAATTTTTTAATAATTTAAACACAGTTTCGGTAAGCCTTTACGCATTATAATTGCGTTAATAATTCGTATTGACACTGGTTTTTAAATTAAAATCTTGTGGTGAGCCTCTTTGGCCTCTTGCCTATATTAGCGTACTAACCTGTCTTTAAACGTATAGCTCTTAAAATCCCCCCAAAAATGCGTTTTACCAGCTTAAGTGCTTTGTGCTGTCAAGATTGTGAAATGTTAAACTGCCACTTCAAAATGGCAAGCTACATTTTTCGGCCTACCTACACTCGCGTACTAACTGGTATTTTTTTTAGGTGCTTAAAGTATCGAAAAAACTCGGTTTTACCAAACTTTTAGGCGCATCGCGCTGTCACGTTTGCGAAAGGTTAACTTGCTCTTAAAAATACTAAGTATTTTTTTCGGCCGTCCCATATTCGCGTATAACGTTGTTCGTATGAGGCTTAAAATCCCGGAAAAACTGCGTTTCACCAGCCTTTGTTAGTGCTTTGCGCTGTTGCGTTCGCTAAATATTAACTGTCGCCGCTTTTTTGCGAAAATTCGTGTAAAAAACGTCAATTTACGTTCGACGTTTATTTTGCAAAGGTAACCTTTGACGATTTCTACACCGCAAATAAGGGGTACAAGGTTTACTTCGGTGGCAAGATCCCTCCGCTGAACAAGAAGGTCGATAAGATGGAGTAAGTAATGAAGAGGGATATTCTTCTGTTTTTTTATGTTTTTTTTATTTTTTTTATCAACATCGCATTCAATTCGATAGGACGGCCATTAAAGTTTACGTGTCGGCCCCGATCCGATATTCTCAGACATACCTACTAATGGTACAACAGGTTGGGAACCGTCGCTTTACCCACTGTGACTGCGGTTCCCAAAATATGGATAAAAAATGGACCGGATCCGCCAATAATTGAACTATTCGATTTCTTCCATTCAAGTTGGTTCGATTTTAACATAGACTGGATTCAGAGTGGAAACCAAGCCATACCCTACAACTTTTTTATAAATTTTTTTTTAGTTATTTTTTCTATGTTTTGTCTGTTTTGGGGGATTTATTTCTCTAAATGGCCCTGAACTTTACAACGAGCAATTTCGGTTAAATTGGACAAATACCTAACTTATTACATACCAGTGGTGTGTGTTTTGGATCGCGAAATGTATACAATACTTAAATTTCGGTCGTATTGTAAAAAGTTTGGGGACAATGACAACAGCACTGTACGGTTTGGATGGTAAAGCAATTGAGTAAAACAAAAATGAAACCTAAATATTTCGAAACATGAAGCCTCCGTAATGTTGAAAATATGTTTGCCTTCTGGTGTGCAGGAATTTGAGTATAAAAGTTCCCCGTCATATTAAATTAAATATTTACTAATGTCCAGTGCCTTAGAGCACGTTATGACTCCTGCTTAACAACTGACTTCTATGTTTACCCAACTTGTTTGACTAAAAAATGCTCGGCTCGTACAACTTCGCGCTCCAGTGGTTCACAAGTGCTCCTTTAAGATTTTTAAACTATTTATTTAGTTCAACTGGTTCAAAGGCTTTTTCCCTTTTCGCACAAATCGTTTATATCCTTACATGCCTCAATTATTTGAAAAAGGCAAGTCGAACAGCAGCGTTTTATTTGGTAGTTTCATGATGAAACCAAGTTATTATAACCATCAAACTTGCTTAAAAATTTTACAATAATATATGGTTGTACCGGTATATAAAACAAATTGTTGAAAACTACATTTGTCATTATTGCTAAAGCCGGGTCACCATTTCATTTTTGAAAACTATAGTGGATTCGATCCGACACGAAAGTCTTTATCAGTGTGTAGTAATTTATTAGTAACAAAAAGGTAGTAACATCCACTGTCCTTAAAGACAACTGCAATGTCGAGGCACCATGTGCTCAGTGACCTTTGACCGAAACTAATAGAATGCTAACACTATTGATCATACAACACTTACACCAGTGTTTATTAGTCATTTTAGCGCTCGTACCCTTTGAGCTTTCATGAAATTTTCTCGTACCCCCTGTCTACAATAACGGACGGAATTAAATAAAGTTTTCATCATGGGAATTCAAATCGGTTTTATTTATAACTTACGCGTTGAATGCATTCATTAAAAATAATCTTGTAAGTTAAACAATATTTTCAACACACAAACAATCAGTCAATTTACTAATAGTTTTTGTTGTTGTTGTTGTTGTTGCTTTTCGTAAATTACGCATTCTTCACAAATATGCTTAAATAGCGCATAATTTCACACTGAATGTCGTAGGTACACGAGGTACACGTACCCCTGGTTAAGAACCCCTGACTTACACTGAAATAAGTGGCGTATCCGGTTCCGACCCCCTTTTTTTGTAACTAAAATTATCGTGTTTTGTTCGTTTTTTGTCGGGGTTTAACTCACTTCCGATGCGACAATGTTTTTAATTTGTGTCACGCGCTTAAGCTAATACGAAACCACAATCAAACACAAAGTTCACCGAAGATAATTCGGTCGCAAAAACTTTGCTGTTTTTAAACGTTTGCTTTGTATTTGGCAGAATTTAATGTCTTAAGTCAATGACTCGACTTAAGTGACAGTTTTTAAATTGAGTCGACTTAAGTAGAATTGACTTAACTTGGGCAACTGATGGCTTGACTGGGACTTCATTTTTCAAAAAGTTTACAACACTTGTATTTAGTCTCCGCGAAAAAATATTGCGAAACTCTGGCTAACTGGTGTATATTTACGAGCAATGGCACGTCAAAATATACACAAAGCACAATTACATAAAAACAACGTGAATAACGACAAGATTTTGGTACCTTTCGGGATAAAATACCCTAATTTATTATGAGGGCTTCGGTACCTTAGGATTGGTGTTCAGCAAATGTGTTTGAATTGTTTGGGTATGGTATAAACCAGGAATGTAGAACCCTACAGCCTATAACGTTTAGGAGCAGCCCAACACTTATTCACACTTCAAGAACATTCTAATTGCTACAATATCATCAAAACTTGTTTTTTTTTATGAGAAACGCTTCACGATTCGCGTGTCATTCATTCTTTGTCAGGGGCAGAGCTGCGGAGTCGGTTAAAACCAACCAGAGTCGAACTCCGGCCAAAAAAATACACCCGAGTCCGACTCCGGCCAAATGTAAGATTTTGTCGGGTCCCGAGTCCAGCTCCGACTCTACAGCCTGTATTTTACCCATTCCCGCAACTAAATTAAGGTGGATTTTCTGCCATCCCCTCATATTGGTGTCATAATTGATCCACCCGCATTACATGGTTTAAAAATATTTCACATTTGCTATTACACTTTTACAACTTGCATTTTGCCGCCTTAACAGTTTTAAAATTTGATACTGCGCATGCGCACGTCGGACTCGGGACTCGGGTAGTTTTACGCGGTCTTACTCGAGTCCCGAGTCCCGAGTCCCGAGTCCGACTCCGGCAAAACAAACCGACTCCGTCAAGTCCCGAATCCAACTCCGACTCCACAGCCCTGGTCAGGGGCCAACTCTTTGTTTTCGGACAATAAATGTGTCTATGGCGCATCTCAACAGTCATCGTACATTGTTTACCCTCCGGTGACAATCAAGAGTTGTTAATGTGTGCTTGTGCATTTTTGTTGAATTTCACACTTCTGCATATGTTTGACAAGTTGTTGATCACAACTTACCCCCTGTAATGTTGGCTAATACTGGATGTGCGTGAGAAAAAACAGAAGATATCGACAGGAAAAAATTACCCTGTTTTTCAACCTTCAGGCAAATTTACTTCGATTCGCTGCGCCACGTCAAGCAGTTGTTCAAGACTTTTTTCAACTTTGACGTGATCCATTACACTGAGCACGTACCTCATCTGATAAATAGGTGAGTTGGTTCGCTTTGGTAGCCGCTTGCAAACTTGGACTACCCGATCAGTTCGGCTTATTTTAATCCAGTTTGTCGATTGCGTGTGTGCTCTAATGCAGGGGTTCTAAAACTTTTTTTACCGCGGACCCCTAAATTGTTTTCCTTTCTCGCATGGACCAGTGTAGGCAAGAGATATTTAAAGATGACGTCATAAATTTACGTCATAATACAAACAGACTTCAGAAACTTGCTGTTTCCGGTCAAAAAAATGTGAAATGAAGTCTAAGTATATTCAGTGCAAAAACGTTTATTTTTAACATAGCATACTCTTTTCTTTGAAAAATAGATTGCTCAAATATACATCTATAAAATAGTTTAATAAGGCCTTCATGGACCCCCTAAAACTAGTTCACGTACTCCCAAGGGGTCCATGGACCCCAGTTTAAGAACCCCTGCTCTAATGGTAGTTCTAATCTGTTTGGGTATTTCAAGAAATGTAACTTTGTCTAACGGTACACCGAAAGCCATCGCAGACGCACCGAATCTGTCGATCAATGATGCAAGCAAGGCAGATTAGAAAAACAACTAGTGTGCGGTGAGGTTCGAACTCACGCCTTCGGTCATACCGGGACCGTCGCTCTACCAAATGATCTACACAGGCTACGAGTAAAGCGAACGGCCTGTTGTCCAACCGCAGTTTGAGTATCTCAATCGGATCAAAGAGTTCGACTTGATTTTGGGGGGTCGGAACAACTTGTAGGTAAATTTTACAGTCTGACAAGTATAGACCCTGCTAAAAAATCCCCTCTTAAAACTTCGAAATTCCCCCACCAGCCAAAGGAGTCATTCCACCCCGGTTAAGAACCTCTGACTAACCATTTTCTGTTCGCAGGTCGATTATGCAACGTTTACAGGACAAACTGCAGCCCTACTTCAACGCATCATCGTCGCACAAGTTTCGCCAGTCCGACGATATCCAAATTCCCGCCGCCTACTTCAACTTTCTGAGAAGCGAGAAAATACCCAGCGAGATAGTGCCATACGTACGTATACCCGATATAATATTTGTAAACGGCCGTATTTGTTTAAATCTATACAGGATAATCAGGTGTTGTATAAAGATAGATTGTATTTATTCGAGACCAGCTTTCGCACAACCGTGCTTCATCAGGTTAAAGTAGATTTTTTTAATTTGTCTTTATTTTGTGAACCATTTAATATAATATGCATTTTATAGTGGAAGGTTTTCTGAATTTTTCGCATTTTTTTTTTGTTTGATTTTTTAGGGGTCTGCTGTAAAAAAAGTTTAGGAACCGACATAATTCTATTCGATTGGTTACTGTCTCTATTGAACTCGCGTATTCGATAGAACAGGGGTTCTTAACCAGGGTTACATGCAGGTTTTTTTTCAAGGTTTGGTTTGGGTGACCGCTAAGTAGTTTTAAGAGACCGCAAGCGTTTCATTTAAATACCAAAAAGTTGCAAGTCCAAAATTTGGGAAACCGTTGAAGAAATTTGAGGGACCGTTTCGGTCCCCCAAAACACCTTAAAAAACACATATGTACCCCTTGGTGGTACGAAGCACCAAAGCAGGGGGTACGACATGTAGTGTGAAATTATGCGTTATTTAGGCATATATGAGCAATTTACCCAAAGGAACAACAAAAAAGCCATTAGTAAATCGACTAATTGTTTGTGTGTTGTAAATATTGTTGAACTCACAAGGCTGTCTTTAATGCATGCATTCAACACGTATGTTATAAATACATTGAGTTTAATTCCTATTATTACAATTTTATACACTTCCGTCGGCCATTGTAGACAGGGGGTAGGAGGAAATTTTATGAAAGCTGAAAGGGTACAAATGCTAAAATGGTTAAGAAACCCTGGGATAGAAAGTAGCGGCTCATAATCATAACGCATGACGTATGTTACTGACTTCATGTCTCCAAGGGAAACAGAATAGGCGTCGCGTCACTCCATCTGCATTGGCTTGCGGTCAAGCAGCTGATATAAACCACGCTTTAAACGGGGATAAGCGGGTCTGAAACTGTTAGTGAGTAGAAGTTTATTAAAAAATAATTGAATCGTACAGTACATGAACAGCATTAGGGTGTATCTTCATAGAATCCAAAACCATCGGCGACAGGTTTTAGCCAGTCGATCACTGCTCCGCTGACGCGTATACTAACAAGTAAAACTCATAGTTAAAAACATGAGTAAAAACAGGATCAGACGTTTTGTTTAAAAGGAAAATATGTTTCGCCAAGTGGCATCGTCATTTCCTGTAAAAGTACAAATAAATAAATAAAATCAGAGCGTAGCCATCAACAAACCGATAAAAGTTATAAAATATTGAAACATTGTTTTACTTATACATGAACAGAGAAGGGATGTCCGATAGCGATAGCAGATATTTCGGACACAAAAGTACAGCGTGTCGCATAACTAAGGATTCACAATCGAGGATGATATAAAAACTTTTGTCGAACTTTTTTAACTTACGAAGGAAATATAGACCACAACGCAGCAAAACTGTTGTGAGCGTTAGTATAGTTCGTTGTTCAGTTTAAAAAATGTGACGCTGGCAGGTAAAATTAACTCCGTACGCTGGATATACCCCGCAGGCCTTGGAATGGCGACTCCTGGCATAGTGTAACAAGAACACGCGAAAATAAACAAAACAAACATTTCGCACGCTTCGATGCACATGGATGCAGTTCGGTAAAGTAGGCCTACAGTTTTCGCGGTATATGCAAAAAGAGGTTACATGGCAAAGATATTTTGTCCTACTACAAATTCCTGGCGCAATTTTGCTTTTTTTAATACTCAACCCCCAACTCATGTCTTTGACCCGAATAACTAGGCCGTATGTGCCGTGCCGTTTTTTTTTTATATCAATACTTTGGTAAAAAAACGACAGTTTGTTGGTTTAAAGTACTTGTTTGTTTGGATATTTAAACAAAAACATGTAATATAACCTTTTAATTCCCCACAGCAGTGTTAAGGTTTACAAAATAACTGCCAGTCGATTTCCAAAGGTGTGTGTCACAGGAACATAACTTTAACCTCCTATTCCTCTTTAAGCGGCTAAGTGGTTCCATTACACTTAAATAACGTGTATTGGAACTACTAATAGCGAAATATTAAACAAACATGTCAGACGAGAGAAACGAAGTGGCGTGGCAAAAGGTATAAGAGACTTTAAACTTGAACGTTAAGTGTCTATAAGTGGTATGGCGCTATTTTTTACACTATGCTGAGAGCAGTGCTCTTCAGCCTTTTTACCTCGTGGTCCACTTTACAAAGAACTTATTTCTGAAATGTGACGGAGAAACAAACGATACAAATAGGAAATGCAAATTGCTCTTTCTGCAAAACCTCACTTTCTGGCATATTCAGCGCAAATCCAAAAAAAAACAGCTGTATGTTTGAAAAGAGTATAGTGCTGTGCCTATACTTTAGCGTCGCGCCTCTCGGAATTATTATAAAAAACTAAAAAAAAAAAACAGTTTTAAATTACTCGATTTTAGGTTTGTAGAAATGACTTGATCTGCACTGTTTGTGTCAGTTTGGCAAATGGCTTAACTTGGACGTAATTCATTTTCAAAATGATTTGTTTTCAACACTGCTAAAATAATAAAGTTTTATGGGGAAAATAGCATCCATCCCCCTTGTGTTTAACAGTGTTGTAAAGACTGAGGTCAACGACTTGAACACTTAAGTTACTGTTTTTAAATGATTTGACTTTTTTCGGTTGAAATGAAGTGTTTTTCTTATGACTTGATTCGTTTTAAAATGACTTGTTTACAACACTCATGTTCAATCTTTGCAGAAATATTCAACGATCGTTTACCTTTGGTTCGACAATGACGCGGTAAAAAACGCGAAGCGATATGAATGGCCCAAGAACACCAAGTTTTACTGCATAAACGACAAGGTCGACTACAGTAAAAGGTACGGCCGTTTTTCAGCAATATTCTGGAAACATTGAGTATTTTTCGAGTGATTGCTATCAAGTCCTGAATAGTTTACATGGCCTATAGGTGACAACATCTTTAAGAGTTTTGTTGTAAGTTTTAGCGATGCGCTTATTGGTAAAACTTAAAAATAATTTGGTGTTTGAAATAATTTATTAAAAGGTGGAATAGGCACAACAAACTTTTTCTTAAGCCTGGCGTTTTGGGAAGTTTCCATGTAATCTAAACAATTTATGGAAATTTGCACAAAACCCAGGTTGGAAATTAGCATCTTTTTTTTAATATAAACAAAACAATTTAGTAGAAAGAATTCAGGGAGAAAAATCACACCCACTGCCTTTAAATTTACTAGTAAAAAAACCTTAAATGACCAAAATTCTCACATTTCCACATCCAGGTTATAAAATAGGCCCGCGTATAAAAAATGGCTTCAAACTTGCCTACAGAGTGACGGTTATAAATTTGCCTACTAAAAATGGAATTTCTCTTTGTCCTGTATTTGTCTACTTCTAAATAGAGTGATAAATAGAGTGATGGTGGCGTTTGACCTGATAAAGTACGGTTGTGCGAAAGCTTGTCACAGTTTCAATACAATTTTTCTTTGTATAGTGCCACTTGATTACCCTATATTATTAATTGAATCCGACACCAAAATAAAATACATAACGCTTCCTATACGATCCCGAGCCAGCAAATATTTTTCAAACTGCAAAAACATCGTTTATGTGCAGGGAGTCGTCAATGAAGGCTGTCGACGGCCTGGTAGCCTTCCTGAAAAAGAGATATCCGTCAAAGTCCGAGTTCGAAAACGAGAAAATGACCTGCTGAAGACCGAAATGGGACCAAGAATTTAAATTATGACTCTTTGGTCGGAACAACTTATAGGCGAATCCAAAAAAGCATAGGCCGTGCAAAACATATATAAATTATCACACAAAAAAATCTTTACTTTGCATTCTTATTAGAATAAATTGCGATTAAATTAAATTGATTGTAAATAATTTAATGTAATTCCAGTTCAAATAGTTTAGATTTTGGTTTTGAGTAATTTGGTAATTCTAATTCTAATCTAATTTGGAAAAACGGAGATGCATTAATTCTAATTCTAATCTAATTTTGAAAAGCTAAAATAAATCTAGCTTGATGATAAATTGCAAAGCCAAAGAGGTCGAATAGATCGACATCATCGACCAATAAGACGTTTCGATACGAGCTTGTATCATCGTCAGTTAATGCAACCTCGTATCGAAACGTCTTAATCAAGTTGATGGCGACCTACTCGACCTTTTTGGCTTTGCAATTCATCAAGCCAGATTACAGGTCCGTGCACAGTGAAGGCAAAAATAAATCTAGTTATCCAAGGCAAGCGCTCGAGCATCGCGCGGAGCTGTTTCGACGTGGTTCCCCGAGATTTGTGGTACCTTGTCGGGCCGACCACCGATTTCGCCGCTGTGTTTGGAATTAGGGATGTTCGGTGCTTGAGATTTCACTCTGATGCCCGATATATTTTTTCGATGTTTAATTCCTAGTATTGGCGATGGATTAGAGCTACAGTCTTTCGTATTTTTTTAAACTCATTTATTTGTGGTGTCAATGTTTCGCGTGTTTGCACATTTTTTTCCTCTTTGCTTTTTTTAACTGCCGCTTGCAAACCTCAACTTGCAATTGCCACACTCTAAGCCATTTATTTGGTTCTTTAACCTTTATTTCGTAAAATATTTTATTGGCACTAAATGTCAACTTTAAGTTTCTATTTATTTTTTTAATTTTAACCGCTTGTCTGGAAAGAACGTAGCAATAGTTCTTCAAGTGTAACTACACTGATATAAAAAACAACGCTTATACTTTCCTTGGTTAGCTTAGGATCATAAAAAAGCCGTTATAGCTAACCTTGCCACACTGTTCAGTGCAATTAGAACGCCTAAAGTAATTTTTTATAGCCTTCACCATTGTGTAATTCTTCCATTCGCGCATACTTTTTAAATATGACCTATATGTTTTGTTAAGGTTGTTATGTACGGCAATCATTCATCGTCTATGCGCTTAACAAACGAAACCCGTTTTTGTCAAATTTTAAAAGAGAGTGTATAAATGAAAATTTGTCCGTTCTTGCAAATATTCCGAACACTAAACTGGTTAAATTTTAAACCGATTCTATGAAGATAGCCACCTGAGTTCCTTGACCCACACTGTACGTTTATGCCCAGTCATTTTTTTAAACTTGCTGGCGTATATAATTATTTATGCTAAGTTTCATTTAAACCAGTGTTTCCCAAACTTTTTTTGGCTCGCGGCACACGAAAAAAATCTTAACTATTTCGCGGCACACTTTTAACAGAACAACAATGGAGTAATTTTACAATCGCCCTCAACACATGACAAACTATATATATATGTAAATGTCCCAAAACTATTAATTTGTAATGAATAGTGCGTATTTAAGTCTAAAATGCTTGCGTGTATGCCTATCGGTGATACAAATAACTTTTTTTTCTGAAAATACAAAAAAGTTTTGCGGCACACAGTTTGGGAATCACTGATTTAAACACTGCGTTATAGTTCGTAAATTTTTTTTTGGATACAGTCGTTTTGCAATATGAAGTAAAAATCGAATAAAGTTCATTGAATTCGTGTTGTGTTACAATTCAAAGCAGTTACACACTACTAAGTAAAGAGGCTAACTTAATCCACATGATAAAATGCACCCAAAGGAAGTTATCTTTTGTGTTAGTAGCGTATTTAAAACAGAATTCTTATCGATATTTATAACCTACAGCAGGGCAACATTATTTGGCGAAAATATCAGGCGTATTATTTTACATGGGGTACAGCAGCTAAGATCACACTAAGCCACAAAGCTATACGTAACAGTACGTTGTCTTTCTACTTGACTGCGTGCGGACGTTCAGGTAAAAAGAAACAAAAATTAGGACAAAGAAGAGCATCAATTATATTTCCTACATTACATCCTACATTGTTTCCGCTTCACTGGATTTGGAAGAATGCCCTTCTAAAGATGTCGTCGCGTTTCAATGGCTACGACTCCCTTTTAATGCTTTTTTAAGGTAGGTCCGTTTGGTCATCTAAATCTTTAAGAAGCATTCAGGGGAATTATATGCCCCTCCCATGCGGATTTCTACATCACTGCTAAGCTAACAAATTTAAAAGGCGAAATGATGTGTTGGTTGTCGTTCAGTTACCGCAACGAAGTCAAAAATAGCCTCTTGCCAGGTCGCCAACAACGCCTTTAAGTTGCACGAGCGTGGTCTTGGTAACTTTACTCATCGCCTTAATTTTATAAGTCTGTAGGCTACCTCTAGAAAAGCGCCTGCTATTTTCGGGGTGTGTTGGCGTGACGTTGCAATCTCCTGGAAATCTAGTTTAGCTATCAGACGTTAATCTACATCAGGAGTTCTTAAATTTATTGCACCAAGTATTTTTTTTTCGTTGCGTGGACCATGGTAGGCAATAAATTTTCAGAGATGACATCATAAATCCACAATCACAATACAAATTAAGAAATCCACTGATTTCGGTCAAAAAATGTGAGAGTGAAACGAAGTCTAATTACAGTCAGTGCAAAATCGTTTGATTTCAATAGACCATGATAGGCAACAAATTTTCCGAGATGACGTCATAAATCCACAATCACAATACAAATAGACTAGAGAAATCCACTGATTTTGTTAAAAATGTAAAGCGAAACGAATTACATTCAGTGCAAAACCGTTTGATTTCAATTAAACTATTTTCTTTGAAAAATGTATTACTTCTTAAATATACACTAACATTTCAGTTAGGCCTTCATGGACCCCGTAAAACTTGTTCACAACCCCCCAAGGGGTACATGGACCCAAGTTTAAGAACCTCTAATCTACATTTATGTTGAACATTTTGTCAAGTCGGCATCTATCTATTTACCGCGTCAGCATATGAAAGAAAAACTCGTACAACTTTTTTGTTTACAGTTAACTATAAAAAGCACACACATCGAATGTAATATTATTTTTGGATCATTCAAACAACACAAAATCTAAATTAATCTTGTTCAGCTTTCATAGGTTGGTCTCATTTACCCAGATAAAACTATAATGCAATTTAAGAGATGGGTCGCGGAGTTACTAATAGAGTTTTTTTTTCAAAAGTATTGAGATTAAAAGAACCTTGCCATATCTATGCAAGATGTAAGTAGGTATTGATAGAAAAATTTATGAACAAAATGAAACGATTTTTGTTCTCATCTCGCTTCTGTTACTATCTGCGCCAAACCCCTTATTGAGCAGTGAAGAAAATATTCCTTCTGCAGTAAGCAACGGTTAGGAGCCCATTTGCCATGGTTTTCTCATCATGTAAAAAAAAAAAGATTACCTTTACATGTTTCAGTATTGCATATTTTACCATTACAATGACGTTCTTTGGTATCGCAGCGGTTATCCGTACTTACAAAATACCAAGTATCAGACATCGTTACCCAAGGTACGCCACTTCACTCTAGTGCTCTTAATTGGTGGAGTATTTTATCGCTGCAAACTCCTAGGAGCTCCATAGCGCCACCAGACGAAGCAGCTATTTTTTTGCAAAATCTTCGCAACACTTTCTAAAGTCTAAGGCAAAGACTTTAAGGGACTGACGAATGAATTTTTTGGCTCTGGGAACAGATTTAAACGTTTTTCTTTTCTGCCACCACGCGGTTAGAATATTCTTATAATGAATAGAAACATCGAATTTTATTTTCTAGGCTTTTTTAATTTACTTGACTTGTATTTATGGTTTTAGTTTGGCGAAAACAAATTCGCGGAACACTATTTACTAAACCAAAGGCCCTACAGTTTTACCACGACAAGATGTGACCCCGGTTATAGGACGATTAAAAACAACAAATCAAAAAAAATTACAATATTTTTGTTTGCTGTTCGTCAATAATTAACCGTATGACAGAAGCAACACAGAAGGCTTTGTAATTGGAACATAATAGAAATGTTTTTTTTTAACTCTTGCTCTCAAACGATGGGTTAGTTGGTGACAAAATAAATGGTGTACAGCAGGCCTATCCAGTATTTTGCTTAAATAAGGCTAATTTGCAGCGTTGTAATGACTTAAGTCATTGACTTGACTTAAATGCACTTAAGTCACTGTTTTCAAATGACTTGACTTGACTTGGAGTAAAGTCATTTTGTCGAATAACTTAGTCAAATAATAAAAAAATTACATTAAGTTTGGCACATTGAACAAGTTTATTGCTGTATATTGCATTCGTGTTTTTTTAGTCAAATTGTTGCTTATAATCTCTCTTATAACCCCTCTCGAAATGACTGGACTGGGACTTGACTTGTTTTTTTGCAAACTACTTAACTTGGGCTAAAGTCATTTCGTCAACTAACTTAAAAAAATAATCCTAAGTTTTGCACATTAAACAGTTTTATTTCTGTATATTGCGTTTGTGTTTTTTATTATTTAACTCGTTGCTTATAATGGGACGAGTTTACCAATTGAATAGTTTAACAGTTTACTTTTATGTCAATCACAATAAATGAAATTGACTTGCTCTCGTAATGACTTGACCGGGACTTGACTTGGGCAACCGATGACTTGGACTGGGACTTGACTTGTTTATTTGCAAAAGACTTGACTTGGACTTTAGTTATTTTTCAAATGACTTGACTGGGACTTAAGTCATTTCAAAATGACTTGTTTACAACACTGCTAGTTTGTGTAGTTGAATGTCTTCGTGATCCGCAAGTGCAACAGTAATAAATATTAGTGTTAAAAAATCTTTTTTTTTAGAATTTCTGTTTCTTATTTGTTATTTTGTTGATGAAAAAGCTTTTGCGTCAACTGGGATAAAAGGAGGATAAATCTAAAAATAAACACTGCAAAAGTAATGTTTATTTTGAAAATAGCCTAAAATGTTACAATATTTCTTTTTTAAATGCTGTTTCATTTGTTTTTGTGCCGTAGAATTCACATTATCGCCATTACTTTTGCTGTAACATTCCAAAGCAAAGCGAAGCTCTTTTTTTTCCACGGTAGCGGGCGTAGTTGCGCTGTTTTATTGAACCCGAAAACTGTGACAGACGAAAAAAAAACTGTCTAAGCATTTGGTGCTTAAAGTTGGTTTGTAGACTGTGCTTTTAAGGGGTTCGCTAGAGGAAAAATACATTAACTAGGTTCTTGTAAATGAAGAAAATAACACAGGTGCCTGATCACTGCATCCTGTTCGTACATTCAACTTTATTTGAAGGGAATCAACAGCCCCTCCCTATACAGCAAATGAAACATTAAACAATCTGCGACCAAGCCCTTCTAAAGTCATGCTGACCAACGATAAAATGGCCCACATTATATAACATGACGTCTTCGGTAAGGCTTACTAAAATTAGTTGGCCATATCGGAATTTTGGTGCAAGCAAAGCCAAGTTCGAAAAACAACTAGACTTGCTTGCATGAAAATCCCAAGTATGCCAAGTAATTTTTATAAGCCTTCCTGAAATCACGTGTACATTTGAAGAGTTATTCGTTTTGCTATGGCTGCTGGGCTGCTGTACATTCATTTTTAAAGGGTCTTGAGATCATTGCACAACATACGACAAATCAGTGCTCTTAATACTGTTGGAAGTTGATATTTGCTCGGCTTGAGTACCAAAAAGAAATTTGCAGTACTGTCCACGAATTTGCAAAATTACCAAGTGTTTCAGGGTTGATTTTGAAACAAATTTACACTCGTCATCAGTCTGGTAAGTGTCCACTAATTAGTATTCGCCTGGACAAAACGCCATCTGCCAAAAATGCCAGTCTGTCATCTGCAAATTTACACCCTTCACTACATTGTTTTACTCAATGATTCAACCTGCCTTCTATTTCGGAGAGTTAACATAGATGTTGTGTAATCAACCTCGACTGTTTACGGAACTACTGAATGCATAGTCGTTTTTGTCATATCTAAAGCACCTGTTTACAGCCATATTTTAATTGTAATATTTTTTATTCAGTCTGTGTAGATAATTTTTCACAGATCTCATCATAAGGTTAAAAAAAACGTCTTATTGGTTTATATAATATCTCAAAAAATTTGCATTAAATTGTAAGCCAGAGCAGTCTCGATCGTGCGTTACACAAGAATAATTCTATTAAAATCTCGCAAAAGTTAATAAGTCGACTTCAAAATATTTATTCCGAACATGAAAAAATGCGTCAATCTAAAATGTTCGTACAGTTTGTAAAGTGAAAAAATCGAACTCGAAATCATCGCCTTACGAGTAATTTCTGTCAAATGATTATAACGCTTAGACTTAAAATTGTGATTGAAACATTTTATATATTTTTACCTTGGAGCAGATCCACAAGGTGGCGCTAGTATTCCGAAAATTACCAAGTCGTTTTTCATTTTTTATTTATTTCATTTTCTAAACAGTCCCCCCAATTAAGTTTCGTTTAACATGACTGGGCATTTAGTATATACTACGCTAATTTTTAAAGTATTTTACAGAGAGTTGGAGATGATTGATTTTTGAAAATATTACCATCTGAAACCTATTTTAAAGGAAGGGACAGTTGTGATTAGGAAAAATGTACCATTTAAAGAAAGCCAATGCTTCACTTAAGGTACTTCATGCTTGGGCCCACTTACGTTTGTAAATGTATGTTTTCCACCCTTAAAACGTTAAATTAAAGCACCAATCAGTTACGACTGACACAAATGTAAACGAATTATCTTGATTGGCAACAACGAAATCCCAGCCAGATTTAAAGTGGTTTGCTCAATGGAAGAATAAAATTAAAATTCCAGCTAAGTACTGTGACACACATGACACTGAATGCCAATATTTTCTTGTTGTGTAACATTTTAAATACAGTACATCTGTGCATGTCAATAAGCAACGGCGTTTTTATTACAGTTACTGCACCCATTTGTGAGGTGTTTTTCTTTGCGGTTAACACACCAGAAATATGACACTTTTTCTCTGACTGGTTTTCCACCCCGGCTATAGAGTTAATAAAAACGACAAATCAAACAGAAAAACGGTCTAAAACAATACTTTTGTTTGCTGTTCGTGAATAATTAACCGCGTGGCAGAAGCAACACAGAAGGCTTTGTAATTGGAACACTATGAATGTGTTTATTTGACTCTTGCTCTCAAACAATGAGTTAGTTGGTAGGACAAAAGAAATTGTGTACAGCGAGCCTAACCAGTATTTTGCTTAAATAAGGCTAATTTGCAGCGTTTGTAAAGACATTGACTTGACTTAAGTGCACTTAAGTTACTGTTTTCAAATGACTTGGCTTGACTTAAGTCCTTTTGTCAAATAACTTTAAAAAATTATCTTAAGTAATAGGACGAGTTTACCAATTGAATAGTTTAACTCAGGGTGTCCAACAAGCGGCACGCGTGCCAAATGTGGCACGTTTATATTACTAAACTTTGGCACGGGAAGAAGTTATAGGATAAAAAGTGGCACGCCGGCATGTTTGAGTTGGACACCCCTGGTTTAACTAAACAGTTTACTTTTATGTCAATGACAAGACATGAAATTGACTTGCTCTCGTAATGAATTGACTGGGACTTAACGTGGGCAACCGGTGCAAGTGCAGCAGAAACAAACAATAGTGTTAAATAACATTTTTGTTGTTGGTTAACTGATATGAAATTGACTAACTAGAGCTTAAATGGCCTGACCCAACAAGAGGTAGGCTTTGTTGTAAAGTAACTATGCTCTGTTAGGTTTAAAATTTTGTGTAACAAACGAAATTTAGTAACAGTTAAGGGTAACTTGCTACATACAACAATGATAAAGCCAAAACACATTTCGTCAAACTAAAGTGAAAAACAAAGGCTTCGCGATGTCGATTTGAAAGCAGAAGTTAAAAAACTAGACCAGTGTTTTCAAACGAGGAGCCGCTCACCAATTAGGGTCCGTGAAGCAATTTTAGGGTATGCGAGAATGAAAGGTGTTTAATTCTAAACCCAACACAAAATAGATAAATGAATTGATTGGGGAGCAATTAACCTAACCCGGCCCGATAAACGATGCTATCCACTTTTTTAAGTTTTTTCACCCGAAGTTGTGAAGTGACGTTTTTCTTTAAGTGATACTCATTGCGAGGGATACGACTAAACACAAAAAAAGGCTATGCGCCATATTGTCGTGCGCTTTTATGATTGGCCAATGTAATTTGTTTCGTCTCCCTAATGCCGCGCAGTTTACAGGATGCAGATCGAATTGTTCCATTCATATAACAGAAGTGCGCGTTTATTGGAAATAACGGAGAACTACATGCATGCATATAAGATAACGCGCCTTCCACATTCAGAATCGCATGTTTATTTCTGGTCTAACTGCTTGTTTTAATTAAGTTTTGCGTTAATTTTTTTGACAGTTGCACATAAAGCGAGGAAAGTTCATTCCATTTTAGTCGACTAAAGCAAGCTATACTTCTAAAATTTTAAGTTAGGTTTGATTTGATTTCAAGTGACAAACAGCCATGCTAAATAACCGAGATAAAAAAGCGGGCCCAATAGAAAGACACGGCCAATGCGACATAGTTGTCTGTCGCTTTTATGATTGGCCATATATACATAGGCACCAAACTTGGGTGTGCATAGCAACCAGAGCATGTTTGGACGTCCTGAACTTCTGACAGAGCGTCCAAACGCCCTGAAATTTAATCAAGGTATCAAATAATGTGCAAAATAATTTATGTATAGTACAGTTTTAGTTTCCCAAAAACGTTTAAAACTTTCCTGAATTAAAATATAGGCAAGAGGCGAAAGAAACCGCAAGCATGTTTTTAATTATTATTAGTAGATTCAATTTTTTTCCCAATTTAAAAAAAAAAGGAAACAACTTTAGCCCAAAGGCGCCATGAGAAATTTATAAAAGGCGAAATGTTTCGTTTCAGTGATAACATGCAACAGCGCAAAGTTGTTATCTAAGAGATCACATTTTTTTGTTAATACGCAATTTTGCACTGGTTAGAAAATAACTCCCTTGAGTTTTGAAAGTTCGGCGCCCATGCATATATATGTAACCCTTTTCGTTTCTCCCACGCCAAACAGTTTACAGGACAGAGATCGAATTGCTCCATTCATATAACGGAAGTATTTCGTTGGTTTCGGGAGCTTTCAGTCGGCGCGCTAAACGGAAATAGCGGAGGACTACACACAGACGAGATAATTGACGCCTTCCACATTCACAATGGCATGTTTATTTTCGGCTCATTTTTTTTTAGTTTTTGAGTTAATTTTTTGGCAGTTCCTATTTAAACCATGACAACGGTAATTTTATTCCATTTAAGGCGACTTAAGTCTAACTTATTTTTTGGGTAGTTTTGGTTTTAAGGAATAGCTATTTTGGCAACGACTTTGCTCACGACTTTAGGCGCATATCGCTTATAGATTTGCCTCTGTGTAGAAAGAATAGAATGGCCAATTTGTCAAACGGTACGACTATTCATTAACGTCGGCGGAATTTAGTCTTCTGTGTCCATACACCTTTTTCTCTGTTTATAGCTTTGCTAACCTGACGTACAAAAAACGGAAAAACAATGGGGAAGGTACCAAACAAATTGATGAACACGGTATCTATTATCCCTTTGTGGGTTCGTCAAATTGGACTTAATTTTTTTTTTGGTCCTACCGTGTTATATTCTGTATCAGGTTAAATGATGTTCGGGCCGATTTAGCGGGTTGTACGCCGTATCAAAAAGGCTAGAAAACTCGCCATGTAACACAAGAGAAAAATAAAGCTAGTTTGTTTATTTAGGTTACGTGGTCAACCCCAATAGGGACCGTAAAACGTATACAGGTTTATGATTACAAAAAACTAAAACCCACTTAAGCCTAAGTAGTGCGTCCTTATCTTGTTTTAAGGTCGTGTTAGCACCGTTGTTTGTCTAGCTCAGCGGTTCTCAACCAGTGGGCCATGGCTCACTGGTGGGCCATGGAAACTTTTTAGGTGGGCCACAGACCAATTTAAAAAAGCTAGATTTATTGAAGAATTTAGTTTCATTTGTGTCGCTGTACCTAATTTTACAGGGATAATGGCTTAGAATGTAAATTAAACGTAAATTTATTGTTTAGAAGCAAGTTCCTCACAAATGCACTGTTGAATACATAATCTGTTTTGATATATGCTTCGCTATTTTTTGTTCTAAACCTTTTTTATAGTTTGTTCTTTCATAAAAATTATTGGGCCACAGAATTTTTGTGCAACGAAAATGGGCCACGAAAGAAAAAAAGGTTGAGAACCACTGGTCTAGCTAGAAACTAGACTAGACCGACGCAAGCCAAAAATTCCAGTTTAGGAATGAGTTTAGAAGAAGGTCAAATCAATGCCGAAAGCTACAGCATCAGACGGTACTGGAAGCTACAGGTTTAGTCACTGGACACACATGCGGGCCAAATATTGCTCCACATAACGGTATTGTTATTAATTTATAACTAACTATTACATTGGCACGCAAGAAAAAGTGGGTCTTTGTAATCTATATTGAGGAGTCATGTTAGATCTGCAAAGCCAAGTCGCTATTTCGCTATTTTTTTTTTTTTTTTTTAAGAACGGGTTTATCATTTGGACTTAGTCCAGTATGGAGGCTTTAGCGCAGCTACCGTAAACACTCGCAACGTGGCGTTGTTTCAGTTGTCAAGGCGATGTGGGGTATTGGGCTTGGTTATAATTGGAAAGTATTATTTTTGTTTAGGGTCCTCCGGGTTGGGTGAAGAATTTTTAAAGACGTCCCGCAATGTAGTCAAAAACCCAAAGCGCTCAGAAAAAGATTGATTATTCGCGAAAACTTGACAGCTGCAGAGTTCTTATGTTTTTGTTATCCAGTGATTGAGCAATGGACTTGCTGTACACCCTGCGCTCAAAACAGAAGTGAATAGTAAAAGTTTCAGTTCTGACAGATGCGGCCTAATGTAATGTTCATTTGCAGCACAGATACATTGTAACTAGTGTTATGTGTTTCTGAATCAGTCAGTCTTTATATGTAGATCTATTGCAAAAAACAAACCTTGAAGTATTAGAAAATATAAACATATGTAAAGGGCACTGGAGCTGTTCACCTGATTAGCTTAATAAGTTGAAACTGTCTTTTTGCAACAGTTAAAACTGTACTCCTTGAAGTAGCGATGTGCCGCGTGAATGATTTACTTTGGTCTCGCTGTAACCTTATCAAGCACGACCCCACTGTGTGGCCCTGCAATCCTGCATAATGTTATAATCCACGTGACCCATGTCCACGAAAGTGTGACCAACTCCAAAAGCGACCGGTATCGCCGATTCGCGAAGGATTCTACTTTGATCGGCTCTATTAGGGCCTACTAGCGACTTGAATCACCGCGTTGATTATCGTGTGTGCTGAGATTTGAATGTGAATGGTTTTTTAGCGGCCTTCTCCTTCGAGTCAGCTATCCACAAGGCAGACTTGGACAACTAGATAATTCTAGTTTTCTAATTCATTGAAATAGAGCAAAATGCGGCTAGTTCTAATTCTAATCTAATTTGTGAATTCTGTGAATGCTCTAATTCTAATTCTAATCTAATTTGGATTTTAACAAAAATGTTACTTTGTGTCCAACGGCATTTTTAGTCTCTCAGTTCAAACACAGAATTTCAATTAAAAATTTCTGGTTGGAACGACTAGTATGTAATATTTACAGGCTAATAAGCATTAACCATTCACGTTCTTATTATAATAAAATGCGATTAAATTAAATTGGTTGTAAAAATTAAATGTGCTTCTAGTTCAACATCTAGATGAAATTTGATTTTTTTAGGAATTCGGTAATTCTAATTCTACTCTATTTTGAGAAAACTCAAAACGATCTAATTCTAATTCTAATTCTAATCTAATTTGAAAACCTGAAATGCTCTAATTTTAATTCCAATCTAATTTGAAAAAGCCAAAATAAATCTATTTGTCCAAGACTGCCACAAGGAACGTGTGAGAGACTTACCAGCCGCCGTCGGCCCAAATTTATCCCATAATATTGGCGGGATATTCTGTCTACTCTAGAGTCTCTAGATTAGAGTCTAGACCAGTCATTCTCAACCTGTATGACTTACAGCACCCCTCGAAAATAATAAACAGATTTTCGGCACCCGATTGGAATTTTCGTTGAGTATTTTACTGAAATGTTACTTTAAATGGAACCGGAACAACACACTCAACTTAAAACATGTAGGAAAGTGTCATTTGATGTAACGGTCTCTAATCGTACAGAAATACTGGTCTAGGCCGAAAGATACTGTGAATGCGGAGGTTTTAATCAAGCCATACCAAACCTAAAGGCCAATAGCTGCTAGACATAATGACCGACTGTTTCGTCACTGAAGCTGTTGAACAGTCGTCATTCAGTTAAGACCTGGCTGCTGCAAGGTTCTTTTAATTAACAGATGTACTTCTATTTAGGATGCGAAGGTTTCGCGCGTACTTGTTGTTAGGTGTGCTGTTTGCGTTAGGCCTGCTTGCCTTCGTAGCACGCAGCCCCTCAAGATCTATTCAGTATCGGACATTAATGGTTAAGCAAGATGAGCCGCCCGCAATTGAGACAACTTACAAGAATTCAACAACGGTTTCGCGCACTGATGGTTTGCTGTTAAATAAAACCGAAAAAGAACACACGACCGTTTGGCCTACTCAACTTAGTCCGATTAAAGAACAAATCGACGTCGTATATACATGGGTGAGTGATGTGTTTGTTTTTGCCCATATCATACAACCCTGCTGGAAATTGTGTAAAGTCTAACCTTAATTTTATTGGAAAATTAAGGTCTGGGGGTTTTGCATTAGCTGAATCCCATGAACTGAAGAGAGGTTTGCTATCAAAGCAAAAGCGAGGACGTTTCATTTAACTTTCTATTGGGCTTCTAATGTATACCCCAATATCTACAACTCTTTAGTTATTTATCATTACATTTATTAATCTTAGTCGTTTGACAATTAACAACAATAAAAAGGCTTGTCTGTTTGGGAACACACAATAAGACATAAAAAGCAACAATACCTAAAGCAGAAAAATCTAAAACAACATAGTATTAAGACCATCTACATACTAAAGCCAAAATACGCAGTAATATCCAGTACAGAATAAGATCGAAATCGTCTGAATAAGACGCAAACCTGTAGGAATACGTTCTCAATTCATCGAAATAAGGCCAGAAACTGAAGATATGGGACAATCGGGGACCGTCCGTCTGGCATCGGCCGTATTGGCGTCGAAATTAGGACGCCCTAGGCACCGGATTTTGGGCTCTGTTTGGAGTTATTGGTGGGTAATGGGTTGAGTTGGAAAAATGGTTAGGGTTGAAATTATTTGTCTGAATGGTTTACTCAGAGGTGAGGTTTGAGGTTAGGTAAAGTGCTGTACAGGCCTGATTCTGGCCAGACTTTTTTAGCACCTTTTTTATTCCGAATTGTGTTTAATTCTGACGTTGATTTTGTTCTAAATTCGGTTTTATGGCGGGAGTCCGTCTGTTTGTAATACAGTGTATTTTAAACAGCTAAGTCAGTGTGACTTAAAACCGGTTTGTCGCGGCACATTGCGGTCCCTTTTCTAATGCTCAAACGTGCCGAAAGGTACTTTTGGTGAATTTAGGGCGGTTAAGCAAAAGTCTCGTCTATATATAACAGCACAAAATGACTTAGGTTGTTTCGATTTTCGTTCAGATCAACTCAAGCTAAGTTCACCATTGCAACTCTACAAACAGGTTGAACAAGCTATCACCCATTTCTGACGGTTCACCCTTATTCACCTCTTTTGGCTGGGTCACCCTTGCAAAAATTTTATTCACGCTGGGATGAACCATTCACCTGATTAAGAAACCCTGTTGTAGTCAGTGCCGAATTAACCCTTAAGCTATTAAGGCTATAGCCTCATAGGCCCTGGAAAATTTCATCCCTCAATTTTTTTATAGGTTAATTTTTTGTAAGGCATTTCAATTTTTCATGTTTGTATTTTTTTAACTTTTTGTACCTTGGTTTGAAAAATCGAGCCCTTCTAAACAACCTTAGGCCTACAGTACCCTTAATGGTCACCCTCTTAGGCGATTTGTATGCTCCCATTTAACTTTTATCCTGTTTCGCTTCACCATTTCTTGGCAATGAGGGCATCGCGTAAGGGAATTTCCATCGTTTCAACTGAAACATACATGTACACAATGTGTATTCTGTTATCAAGCCCTTCTGGCCAACGATAACGGCACCTATATATAGATCACAAGAAGCCTTCGGAGGGGCTTACCGAAGTCAACCAGCCTGTCGTTTGATTGACTGTTACCTTCATGTTGGGTGCACTGTACAGTTTGAAAGCTAGGTTGGCAAAACAACATAAGAAGATTACTAATGTCGCTTTATTCATCCAATAACCTCAATAGGTTACTAAAAAAGGGATTTTGCTGACTATTTTACGGTTTACTATAATGACAGATTGACAGTAAATAATTGTTGGTATCTCGCAGAGATGGCGAGCCACCGATCGACTAAAAACAACGAAGTCTGTTTTAAATGTAAATCGCCCTGTTGTTCGAAACCGTGCTAAAAATACAATCCATAAAGAGTGTATCCCCATGCCAAATTCGCTTGATAAAGTGAAAAGTTCTGCTGTAACTTTGCTTGTTTCCTTCAAACTCGTGCAATTCCTAAATTTGGCGCACCTGTTACAATTCATGATACGGAAACGTCTAACAAAAATTCATAGTTAATACAGGACAAAAGACTATAGTAGAAAAGGTTTTTTTTTGTGCTTTCTGGCAGAGATATCAGAAGTCCATTTTATTATGTAAAAACATTTTTTTTAGGGGGATTCATCATTTACCAATGCCATTTCGGTGGTTGATAACGAACGAAAAAAATACATACGCCAAATATTTATTAAAAATAGAAAAAGAAGAATAAAATAAAAAAAAGTATATCGCAGGGGGCAAAAAATGCCGCAGAGAAAACTTATATTTTAAATAAAGTAAACTATGATTGTGTTGGAGCTGGAAGTTTTGTTAGTGTTTTTTTTTCATATTGTTTTAAACAGAGATCAGGTAGTTTCATAGTGTGTCCTCTTTTCGCTCGCGTTTCCTGTTCATATCTGCTTGCAGTGTTAACCTTGCAGGTGTATAACTATATCTTCGATTAATTGGTTGTTTTTCTTATTAAAATAGTTTAAGAACACCTGCACTAGATGCTGTCTATTGTGGATCCAAAGATGCAAAGGCATACTTTAAACATTCCTATTATTTCCTATTGGTTGAAGGTTTTTACCAAACCTTCCCATTCCACTAATTCCACTTGTACCTTGGATAAAGTGATTACCTCCTTGAGGAGGATGCCTTCCATAGACAACCTGTCCATAATGACCTACTTTATGGAAATGTCGTGGTTCATTAAAACAGTTTCTGTTTTGCCGATGTCTTGGCGTAGAAAAAAACGTAGAATAGGTGAAGCTTCAATTTTGACATTAATATTAACTATAAATAAAAGTACGATCCCTCCCCCGACCCCTTCGACATTATCGGATATCCCTACCCGGGAGTCAAGTGTTCGCCATCCCTGGCATATTGTAATTCCTTACGAGCCATGAAAAAAGTCGCTATAACTATATGTAGTAAGAATATCAAGGACCATACAGAAGTATAGGCATCACCAGTTTTTTTTAAGGTGTTTTGGGGGACCGAAACGGTCGAAACGGTACCCAAAATTTCTCCAGCGGTTTCCCAAATTTTGGACTTGCAACTTTTTGGTATTTAAATGAAACACTTGCGGTCTCTTAAAACTACTTAGCGGTCACCCAAACCAAACCTTAAAAAAAAACTTGGGTATCACTTTGAAAGTTTTCGAAAAAAACTCGTTTCAACATAGTAAAATGTATAAGCTTTGATATTCGTTCTACATCTTCTATCAACCTTCAACCGTTGTGCTCCGAAATACCTATATCAGTACTTCTTAAACTTTTAGTTTTGTTCACCCCTAGCATCTATCTCCAGATTTCATTCAACCTTGTCTCATGATATGATAAAACTATCTCGTCCATATATAACAGCATGGTTGTTTCGCAAGCTATCACCCATTTCTGACGGTTCACCCTTATTCACCCCTTTTGGTTGGTTCACCCCTGCAACAATTTTATTCACTCTAATGTGAACCATTCACCTGATTAAGAAGCACTGACCTATTTGGATACCGCAATATTAACTATATAGCGTCGTGCAATCATACAGCAGCGCAATCAAACTCCATCTTTTTCCCCCAAAGGTGAACGGCTCCGACCCGGAATTCTTGAAGGCGATGAACCGCGAGGTAACCGCTATGGGCGGGAAGCCAGTGGACACAAGGGGACAGCGATTTTACGACGCCGGCGTTATGAGGTAACTGTTGGCAGAGATGTCCTATATCGGTATCGCAAAAAAAATAACAGGTATCGCACACCCCTAATGGTTGGCATGATTTTTGGTGGAGATGAGATAGGAATGTCCGGTACTTTATAATTTATTCCGTTAGAGCAGGGCGGGGCTGTGAACTCAGGGCTCATAACTCGACGGAATCAGTTTGATTTGCTGGAGTATAAATCACTCTTGTAAGGCATGCTTACCCATCCCTACTCTCACCAGCTTGCCAAAACAAGGATATTTAAAGGTTATTTTTAAAGGTATCGCACGTTGTGTTAATGTGGATTCGAGATCCTCTTTTTTGACCCGGCCCGCCAAGCCAGTTTATGTTTATTTATTTATTTATGCGTCCCGCTGTCAAACATGTTTGCCCACCCTGGTCTAGGTTTTGGAGCGACTTATTAACACGTTCCCAGGTATGTTTCTACACTAAACGCATTGTGTGAGATGCCAAGGCGGCGTTGCTTGGTCTACTCAGTTCAAATATTATCGCTGTACTTGAGTACTTAAAACATATTCTGCTACTGAGTTCAAATGTTATAATTTTGCCGAGTACTTTACATACGCTGCGGTTCTTTTGAAAGTAGTCCGGAATTTTGTAGTGCAGCACAACGTCAATTTGAAAGCATTCTATTTGATTTTAACCGCGAACCCTACGTTACTAACTTTAACAGCGACGTAGCTAAATGTATTTACCCTTTGTTCGGTACACTATTTAACGATTTTATACCGCTAAAAAAAGGAAAACGCCTTTCATGGGATCGTTATTCGTTAAAATAATAAAAAGGAGATAAAGAAAATCTGTTTAAAATATGTTGCCAATCGTTAACGACCAACGTCATTGGGGAAAAACTGCTTTAACATCAGGACCTTTCTGTCTAATTATGTCCCGGTCGAGTAATCTTTGTATAGTGATTAGAGATAGACCGATATACCGGTTTACCGATAATATCGGCCGATATTTGGCTTCTACCGATATATCGGTATCGGTAAATGTAAGCCGATACTTTTGCCGATATTTTAGTACAAAAATATGATATAATTTTTCCTGTACAACAAACAACTTATCAATTTTTTTATGAAAAACATTTTGGTTTTAGCATCACGCCAAGTTAATATGCGGAATAATAGTTTAATAATTAATAAAGGTGTATAACCTAAAACATTGTTAGGATTTCATTTTCATTTTATTCAAGTTTTGAACATTTCCCAGGTATATAAAAAAATCGGTATCGGATATCGGTTGAAAAATTGTAAAAAATTTGGTATCGGTCCAAAAAATGGATATCGGTCGATCTCTAATAGTGATTAGGCCCGGAATTACAACAGGTCTTTTTTCCGCCGATATGCTGGATGTGCAGCGCAAATTTTTGGCTTCGGATTTTTTAGCGTTCTCGGCGATAGGCGGTTATGTTTCTTTGTGCGGGTCTTCCAATAACCTTGTAGAGTTGTAACGATGCATTGTCAACGACTCGGCTTTAAGTGTGTATGACATAAGTTCGGGAGAGTGTATTAAATTTAACTTCAAATTGACCTCGCTTTTACCCAAATGTCTTTGTTGAATAAGCTTTCGATGGGTGGCCTTTTCCAAAAAATTCCCACAAATCCGCCTTGCGTTATTTAACGTTCAGTTTAAGTGTGTGCAATACCAACTTTTCTGAGTTGACTCGACAAAGAAAAGAACCGGGACTTCAATGCTGACATAACAGCATTGAAGTTAAATGCGACATAGCATGCTATTTGACTACTGCAGTAGAAAATAAGTCCTCATATGTAAAATGTGTCCTTATTTTGTCTTGATTTTTAGAAAGCGATTGTAGCAAATGCAATAAATCATGGGTACACTATGCAGGGATCTGTAATGTAGCTAGATAAAAAAAACAAAGCCAAAAAGGTTGAGTATAGATGGACATATTCTTGATTAAGCTGTTTCGATACAAACTTGTATAATCTCTTAATGGAGATAATAAAAGTTCGTATTGAACCGTCTTTTAATTAAGATGATGTTTTTTTTTTTTATCTTTGCAGTTCATATCAAGCTACAAAAATCTATATTATCCTAAATTACAAGTAATTGTTAGCTGTCGAATTCAAACCTTTTCTATACCAGTCCTAACTCCAGGTTTTAGATTAATGACAAACCAGGCCTTAGCGAAGTCGTACAAACCAATAATAAATAGGAAACTTACAGTTAAACATGACGCGAATCTTTTCTAAGCTTTATGTTTTTATTGCTTAGATATTCGATGCGTTCACTGGTAATGTTCGCCCCATGGATTGGCAACATCTATGTCGTCACAAACGGCCAGGTGCCGTGTTGGTTGAACACCAGCAACCCAAGAGTGAAAGTGGTAAGTTAACTTGAGTTTGTTAAAATCGCATTCACAGAACCACGACTGTTGGGATGTTCGACAATAACAGATCAAAGTCGATACCCGATGCAATAGGTGGCATTATCGGTACTTCCCACGGCTGTAAATGAGTGACTTGTCGAAGTGCCAAGTCACTATTTTCAAATGACATGATTTTTTACTTGACTTCTGGATCTGGACAAAGACTTTGGTTGGAATGAAGTGTTTTTCTTAAGCATTTTATCATAAAATTGAGTGATCTATTTTATTATTTACACATAAAACAATTTGCTCGCGTTTACGTTTGTTTTAAGTTGAGTTATTACTCATAACCTGAAGAGTTTTTATTTTTATTATTTTTAACATTTACTTTTTTGACAAGGACTTGGCTAAGAATTGACTTTCTCTAATTATGGTTTGACTGGGACTTAAGTTATTCAAAATGACTTGTTTACAACACTGGCACTACCCAAAGCAGCAATCCTACTTCGAATAGTCAACTTATTTAATTAACAATTAAACAATTGGAGGTAGCTAAACTTCTTAACGATAAACCAAATTTTGGCGTAATAACCTGAAAATTATACCTTTGAACGTTTAGATCTTATCTATTTTGCTTGTTAAAACAGGTGATTTTGTCAATTGGCATCAGACAGGATTAAGATAGTTTTTTTCTAAAATATTGGATATCGGTAGCAGAATAAGTGTCAAGTATGGAATACCCTTTCTAAAACCAAGTGGTAGTATCGGAACTCGTTCGATACTTGGGGTTATCGGTGCCGATCCGATATCACCCTCATCAGGGCGTTTCATCCATAGGTTGTGACCAATCCAGCGGTTTTACCTTGTAAATTAATTAAATGTTCCGCAATACAATCAAAGTTTTCCGCTAAAGTACATTTTGGCGACAAAACCCAAACAAAATTACGTCCGCACCTGTCAGTTTAATTCTGCTAATTTCGTCATTGTAATGACGTCATTTGGTATCGCTAACACTTCTAAAAAAAAAGTATTGTTATCGTGCTTATCTTACCACGTCTCAATCTTACAGCACTTTTTTTGTTTTTTAAACAAGCTTGCGTATAGGGCAGGTTGTTTTAATTTAGAACGACCTCGTTACGTTAAACACAAAAAAATATATAATTTCCTGTTTAAAGATTAAACTAAGTAGAGAACTTAGCAAACCGAAAATCAGTTTGTTTAGATGTTATGTAAATATATATTTCGCTTACTGAAAGCATCAACAGTATAAACCTTTATCATTGGTGCGTAATCAGAATCATTTGTTTTCAACACTCGGATTCAGGCAGGTTCTGTTATTCGACAGAACATTTTGATTGTTCACACTTGTTTGTAATTAGTTATAAAGTGTGCAGGAAAGTTGTAGTAAGTCCAAGTCTAAATTATTATAGAAATTTAAAAAATCACCAATTTGCGTAAAAAGCGTTAAAACCTATCCAAGCCCGTGTTGGACCCGAACAACTGGCAATGGTTGTTTTAATCAGTTATCTTGAATTACAAGGGCTCCTGGCATTTGACTTTATGTTTGCTGACCTGCTATGTTTGCGCACTATAAAGCCAGGTTACATAGCCATCGGGAAGCAATAAAAGTTCCGGCCGAAATGAAAACGCCTAGCGTCATGCTGTTTTCTGGACTGCATCAATTCAGTTTTTTAATATTAGATACGAATGTGGCCAAAATTTAGACTGCGATTTCGATTAAGAAAATACACATATAATATATTACCCGTGTGTGTTTTATGTACGTTTTTTAACTGTGAGACTTTAAACATAATTTTACCTTTACCATTTAATGACAAAACTATATATTTTTATCTGCTTGTTGTTTATTTATGTATATACTTCAATAGTATGTCTTCAGACATAATTTACCCTCTACCAATTTCTAAACAGAAAGGCGCCGTGCTTTAACCAAAAAAAAACCTTAACTTAGTGTCTTTTGCGACGCCCTTATTTTAGTTGCAATGCTGTTCGCGCATATTTATACCGTCTTTGTAATATGGCCAATATACGCTTAGTAAAACCTATAGCCAACCTTTAAAACAAGACAAACGGTAATGTATGTTATTATGCGCTTCTGCCAACTTTGTACGTGATTTCGGTGCAGGAGATTGTTTTAATCTTTTCGTGTGCCGCAAGCCAAAAAAACTGTTTAAATATCGGTTTTCTGACCATAATTACCAATAAGGATACCGACATCCGATATTTTAGCCCTAAACCGTTCAAATGTGGTTTTCTACAGGTTATTAGGCCAAAGTTGCCTTACAGTTAAGAAATTTAGTTACTTGTTGTTGTTAACCTATATAACAAAGGGATGTCCGATAATATCAGATCGGTGCCGATACCCGATACCAAGTGGAAATATCGGTACACGTCCGATACTAGGGTGGTATCGCTGCCGATCCCATACCAAATTAATAAAGGATTTTAGCCATGGTATGCGTTTCACTGCAGTGGATTTAACATTAAAATCTAAATATATTCAAACATTGTAACAACTAGTTAGAACTAAATTTTAAACGCTAAGGCAAATTTAAGTTGAAAAAATATATAAACAAAACTACGTATAAATGTTTTAATTACATCAAGCGATTTGTAATGACGTCATTTGGCATCGGATCGGAGCGCGATACTTTTTGCCCAAAATATCGTGTATCGGTATTGGAATGAAATGTCAAGCAACGGACAACCCTACTACATATACAGTATATAATTTTGTATATATTACTTTTGAATCTAAATTTGCTCCGCTGAGTTAGAAATCAATTCCTACATACATTAGTAGTTTGGTTATGAGATCGACCCCGGTACCACCATAGTGTGGGACGAGTGCCGATACCGCCAATTGGTATCGGCTCCGATCCGATGATATCGGACAACCCTTATTATATCGGACATCCCCGTTCCGCGCAGATTTTCCACTCTCAAATATTCACCAACAAGTCGCACCTCCCCACCTTCAACTCGCCAGCGATCGAAGTCCATCTGCACAGGATTCCAGGCCTCAGCGAGGAATTCCTCTACATGAATGATGACTTTCTGCTCGGAGCTAAGGTGTGAAAAATTTACTAAAATAAACTGTATTTGCATCCCGAAAGTTCGCAAAATCTTTGGTCAGTAACTGCACAGTAAAAAGCAAAAAATAAGGGATATTTTTTGAAGAAGGTATGCTATTCAAGTTATCAGTCTTTTCAAGTAACGGCCAAACATTTTTTTTTACAAATTGCGTCGTATCATTTAAACGGGTATTCAGGTGAAAAACCACAATGATAAGTTCCAATAAAAGTTTAATTTGAAGGAAATTCCCAACCCTTGGCACCTTGTATAGTGGCTTTCTGAGAGTACACATTATTCACTCCCAAGTGCCCAGCCTATATTTGTCAATAGTAACTTTGCACAAAAAACCTCGTAAGCGCTAGGAGTATTTGCAGTTAAGCCACTAAAACGTGGACTTATGGTTGGGAAAACACCCCAAAATACACAAAGAATGCGACCCGAAATTAGGTCAACATCTTTCTCAAACATCGCCTTAAATGTAAAGCAAAGCTTACGTGCTCTCGACGACAAAACTATATCCAATAGGTCTTACACGCCTGTGTGTACCTTGTCGCCCTGCGATGCCTGTGTTATATAGGGCTCCACTGAAATTATTTTGGATCTTAACTTGTATCTTGTTATGGGATATCTGCTCGCATGTAACTAGGCCTTTACTTTTACATGTGGCTTTTACGTGCAATATAGGACCTCGTCTTTTACTACATAGGTTCCACTTATAATATATGGGCCTTGAGACCCTTAACTTGATATATAGATGGGCTTTAACTTGCATGGCTGTATTATATGTCGCCTATATGTATTATATGTCGCTTGTTATAAATATGGTTTTAATCTGTAATATATAAAGCCCACATACTTGTACTAAATGGAGCCTACACTTTAGCAATGGATTTACTAACGAACACCACCATAAAGCAAAATGGCCGACGACAATTTTTTGCACGACTGTTAAAAAACAGCCAGAAATGCACGGGCTGATTTAGGAATTATTATGTTTTTAGAGTATACCCAGATGATTGGTTTGCTTTCTCCAATAAACTTTTGGAAGATTTAATTAATTCATTAAACCTTTTGCGCATATTTATGCGTTGATAATTTTAATTAATTCGTATTAGCCATGCGATGTGACACCGCTTTTTCATTTGGAATCGTGTGGTCAGGCTCTTGACACTTGAAAATGTAAAAAGTGACATTTCCGCTTGCGTAAACTGACCTGCCTTTTTCGTGTGGTACTTAAAGTCCCCGGAAAAAAGGCGTTTTACCAAACTTTTAAACGCGTCACACTGTAACGTTTGCGAAATGTTAAATGAAGTATATTTTTTTTTTACTTAACTGTTTTAAGTCATTTTTTTCGGCCGTCCTACATTCCCTTATACTAAACTGTTTTTCGTATAGCACTTAAAATCCTCCTAAAAACAGCGTTTCACCAGTCTTTGCTAGTGCTTTGCGCTGTCACGTTTGCTATGTAAGGTAATTTTTCATCCGTCCAATGTTCGCGTACTTAACTGTTTTGCTTGGTGCTTAAAATTCTTTGTGTTGTCACGTTTTCTAAATGTTAACTGTCACTTAAAAATGGTACGTGATACTTTTCGGCCTGTCTACAGTCGAACGTGCCTTTAAATGTTAAGTTTTTTTTTCGGCTGTCCTATAATTGCGTACTTAATTGTTTTTTGTATGGCCCCGGAAAAAATTCGTTTCAGCAGTCTTTGTTAGTGTTTTGCGCTGTAACGTTCGCCAAATGTAAATTGTCGCCGCTTTTTTACCAACATTCGTGTAAAAGACGTTAATTTAAGTTCGGTTTGTTTTACAAAGGTAACCTTCGACGATTTCTACACCGCGAATAAGGGCTACAAGGTTTACTTCGGAGCAAAGGTCCCACCGCTGAACAAGAAGGTCGATAAGATGGAGTAAGTGATAAAGAGGGATATTCATTTTACAAAGCAATGCTCCTTAACCTTTTTTGCTATACCAATATAGGCACAAAATTTTCAAATCCGCAGGTAAAAAGCATTTATATGTTATTTAACAATGACACTTGTATTTGGTAACCGAAAATATTGAGAATACTGGCTAACTGGCTTATATACACGCACGATGATACGCCAGAATATATACAAAGCAGGATTACAAGGAAAAAACGCTACGAGAAAAATGGCAAGGCTTTGGTAGCTTTCCTTGATAAAATTAACCTGCCTTTTTTACCCTGGTTTTCAACTTTAAGACCACACCTGGGCAAACTACATGGGCCCGCCAAGTAATATAATCCGGCCCGCGGCTCATTTTCAATATTTAAACTATTTTAGGCAAAAATAAGCCATTTTTTATCGATTTTGGAATATTTTATAGAAAACATTACTCTTATAAAGAATCTTCACCTATTCTTACTCTTGCCAGCTTGTCACGACAAGAATATTTGATCAATTTTTCAAAATGAATCACACGTTGTTTTATGCGTATTTGAAATTCAAGACACGGCCCACCAAGACGTTTTCTGTTTCTCATGCGGCCTGCTGCCAAACATAACTGCCCCCCCTTGCATTAGGCAGATATACTTCAATTCGATTCGCCACGTCAAGCAGTTGTTCAAGACTTTTTTCGACTTCGACGTGACCTATTACACTGAACACGTGCCCTACATGATAAACAGGTGAGTTTGGTTCGCTTATGTGGCCGCTGTAGATAAGTTGCGGCTAATTCTAATTGCAACCTAGTTTGTGAATTGCTTGTGTGATCTAGTTCTAGTTCTAATCCGATCCTGGTTTTACCAAAAATGCTACTTTGTCCAACGGCTTTTTAGTCGGATTAAACAATTTGACTTGATTTTCTTTGGTCGAAACAACTTATACAGTCAAGTATTAGACATCGCTAAAAAGTACCAACGAAAAGGTCGAGTATATCGATATCGTCTTGATTAAGACGTTTTGATACCACCTTGCTATCATCATCAATTAAATTGACTGAGAAGTAATTAAAAAGTAATGCTCCGACTATGGAAATTCAGAATGATAACAATTGCGTCCCACCTTTTATAAGTGATGCTTTTGATACTTCTCAGTCACACTAACTGTAGATGATACAAGCTCGTATTTAAACGTCTTTATCAAGATGATGTCGATCTACTCGACCTTTTTGGTTGAAAATTCAAATTATCAAACAAAACCCCTGTTTAACAAAATATGCAATTATCTTTATGAAATTGTATTCAACAATCAGTTGACATTGGCAAACGAACATTTTCTCGCACCTCCATCAATAGCAGTTAACCCTTTTTCTGTTCGCAGGTCGATTATGCAACGTTTGCAGGACAAACTGCAGCCCTACTTCAACGCATCATCGTCGCACAAGTTTCGCCATCCCGACGACATCCAAATTCCCGCCGCCTACTTTAACTTTCTGAGAAGCGAGAAAATACCCAGCGAGATAGTGCCATACGTACGTATACCCGATATAATATTTCTAAATGGCTGTATATGTCTAATTCTAAATAGGGTAATTACTTAAAAAAATACTAACGACTTGGACTTAATTCAATGAAACATGAACAGTTTGACACATAATGTGCTTTACCAACTGAGCTATACAGGGTCAGAGAGGAGCGAGTCGAGAAACAACCAATAATACAATGCTTGCTCAGTCCGTTAGTAAAGGTGGTCCACAGGACCAAATCATTTATTTAATGAAACATATTAACACACATATTGAGATTAAGCCCTTCTGAAGCTGCTATTTGACCAACCATTACGGCTTACATATCAATAGTACACTGAAAGCCATTGCAGATTTACCGAATCTGTCGATCAATGATGCAAGCAGGGCAGACTAGAAAAACAACTAGCCTACAGTGAGGTTCGAACTCGCGACCTCCGGGAGTAGAGAAATAACCATACGCCAATGCTTAATTTGTTAGTACAAGCAACTTCATGTTAAAGGGGATCCACAGTAACATATCATTTATATAATGAAAGATCCACACATGTGTGGTAACTACTGAGACCAAGCCCTTCTGAAGCTGCTTTTTGGCCAACGATTACGGCTTGGACTTTAGTTTTTTTACGAATGTATTGACTGCGACTTAGTCGTTTAAAAATGAGTTGTTTACAACACTCATGTTCAATCTTTGCAGAAATATTCGACGGTCGTTTACGCTTGGTTCGACAATGACGTGGCGAAAAACGCGAAGCGATATGAAGGGCCCAAGAACACCAAGTTTTACTGCATAAACGACAAGGTCGACTACAGCAAGAGGTACGACCGTTTTATCAGCAAAATTTTGACAAACGGAGCGCATAGATTGTGGACTGGCTTGCGTATGGTCATTAAAAATACCCGAGATTTTAAAGTTTTTTTTTTAGGTCTGTTATGATGACTTTGATGATTTATATAGACTATAGCCGACAATATATTTAGGCTTTTTCCACATTGCTAAAAACTTAAAAATAATTTGGTGTTTAAATTGATTTAGAAGGTGGAATAGGCTCAATAAACTTTCGACTATTAAGCCTAGCGTTTTGGCAGTTTATGTAATCTAACCAAGTTGTAAAGCTTTGCACAAAACCCAGGTTGGAAATTAGCAAATCTTTCGTTTTTTTAATAAAAACAAAGCAATTTAGTATAGCAAAACAGAAGAAAAAATAACACCCACTTCCGTTAAATTTACCAGTGAAAATAACCTTCGTACCAAACTGACATATAGTAAGACCTGTTCTTCCATTTACACATCCGGGTTATAATAGGCCCAAATATAGTTAAAAATGGCTTCAAACTTGCCTGTGGAGTGACGGCTATCTTTGTAAATCCGTATTTGTCTAGTTCTAAATTAAATCAGGTGGCCCGACATGACTCATTTCTACCCTGGACCTGATGAAGAACGGTTGTGAAAAGTTTGTCAAGATTTGAATACAATATAGTGCCACTTGATTAGCCTATATTATTAATTGAACTCAACCCCGACAAAAATACCTAACGCTTTCTGTGCGATCCCGAGCCAGCAAATAGTTTCAAACTGTAAAAACATCGTTTATGTGCAGGGAGTCGTCAATGAAGGCTGTCGACGGCCTGGTAGCCTTCCTGACAAAGAGATATCCTTCACAGTCCGAGTTTGAAAACGAGAAAATGACCTGCTGAAGACCGAAATGGGCCGCGGTCCGTTGAACTGCTGCAGAGGACACAAGCAGACTTGGACAACTAGATAATTCTAGTTTTCTAATCATTGAATTAGAGCAGGGGTTCTTGAAAAAAATTTTACCGAGGCCCCTACTGTTTTTGTTTTGCTTTGCTTGGATCACGATAGGCGAGAAATTTTGAAAAATGATATGACGTCATACATTGACGTCACAATCAAATAGACTTCAGAAATATGCTAATTTTTTACGTAAAATGGAGTCTAAATACATTCAGTGCTAAAACGTTTTATTTTTAATTAAACCTTAAGGGGTCCATGAACCCCAGTTTAAGAACCCCTAGGTTAGAGCAAAATGCGTCTAATTCTAATTCCAATCAAATTTTTAAATTAACTGGGTGTTCTAATTCTTGTTCTAATTTTATTCGGGTTTTACCAAAAATTGTACCTTGACCAACGGCATTTTTAGTTTCTCAGTCGAAACAAAGAATTTAAATTAATACCTTTTCGTCGGAACGACGTGAATCTTAAAAGCATAGGCCATGCAAAAAATATATAAATTACCACACAAAAAATCTCTACTTTACATTTTAAGAATAAATTGCGATTAAATTGATTTTAAATAATTCAATGTGATTCTAGTTTACGTTTTGGTTTTGAGGAATTCGGAATTCTAATTCTAATTCTAATTTGAGAAAATAAAAATAATCTAATTCTAATCTGATTTTAAAAAGCTAAAATAAATCTAGTTGTCCAAGTAGTGACACAGGTGCTTAAGCATCGCGCGAAGCTGTTTCGATGTAGTTCCCCGAGATTTGCAATAGCTTGTCGACCGATTTCGCCGCTGTGTTTGGAATCAGGGACGTCAGGTGCTTGAGATTTCACTCTGATGTCCGATATATTTTTTCGATGTTGAATTTCCAGTATTGGCGATGCATTAGAGTTTCAGTCCTCGTATTTTATAGACTGAAATTTAACTGTCATGTTTCGGACAGTTAAAGTCTCCGAGTTAAAATCTGTTCCGTTAGTGCATTTTTGGACAGGCCTTTATTTTTTCTTAGAATTGAATAAAAAAAATTCTCATTTATTCGTAGCGTCAATGTTTCGCGTGTTTGCACATTTTTTCCTCTTCGCTTTTTCTGCCGCTTGCAAAGCTCAACTTGCAATTCCAACGCTCTAAGCCATTTATTTGGTTCTTTAACCTTTATTTCGTAAAATATTTTATTGGCACTAAATGTCAACTTTAAGTTTCTATTTATTTTTTTTTATTTTAACCGCTTGTCTGGTAAGAACGTAGCAAATGTTCTTCAAGTGTAACTACACTGATATAAAAAAACAACGCTTATAGTTTTCCTTGGTATGCTAAGAAACATAAAAAAGCCGTTATAGCTAACCTTGCCACATTGTTCAGTGCAATTTGAACGCCAAAAAGTTTTTATTAGCGTTTACCATTGTGTATTTCTTCCATTCGCGCATACTTTTCAAATAGGACCTAGAAATGTTTCTTTTTAGGTTCTTACGTACAGCATATCATCTTCCATCTATGCCGTTAACAAATAAGTTCTGTTTTTGTGAAAATTTAAAAGATGTTTTTGTGAAAATTTAAGAGGTTTTTGTGAAAATTTAAAAAGATGTATAGATGGAAATTTGCCCATTCTTGTAAATATTCTGAACACTTAACTGGTTAAATTTTAAACCGATAGATAGCCACCTTAATTAATGCCCAGTTATTTTTAAAAACTGACTTGCGTATTTATGCTAATCTTCATTTAAACACTGCGTTGTATGTCGTAAATTAACTTGTAGGTATCCTACAAGTCGTTCAGCAATCTGAAGTAAAAAGCGAACAAAGTTCATTGGATTTATGTTGTGTTACAATTCAAAACAGGTACACACTACCAAACTTAATCCAAATGATAAATTCAAAACCAAAGGAAATTATCTTTTGTCTTTGTTTCGCGTACTTTACAACCGAAAAAAAAAATGTCGTCGCGTTTCAAAGCATAAAACGCACTTTTGTCGCTTTTTAAGGTAGATCCGTTTGGTCATCTAAATCTTTTAGTAATGTAGAAGCATTCAGGAGAATTATATTTCCCTCCCATGCGGATTTCTACATCACTGCTAAGCTAATGCAATCAAAAGGCGAAATGTTGTGCAGTTACCGCAACGTTTAGCTATCGGACGTTAGTCTACATCAGGAGTTCTTGAAGTTTCTTAAACTTTTTTTTTACTTCGCGTGGTCCACGGTAGGCAAGAAACTTTATAAATTTAAAATCACAATACAAATTGAGAAATCCACTGATTTCGGTCAAAAAATGTGAAAGTGAAACAAAGTCTAATTACATTCAGTGCAAAACCGTTTGATTTTAATTAAACTGTTTTCTTTGAAAAGTTGATTACTTCTTAAATTACACTAGCATTTAAGTTAGGCCTCCCCCCTTAAAAAAATTCCATGGGCCCCAGTTCAAAAACCCTTGATCAACATATATGTAAATTTGTTTTTTGAAACACATATATGTAAATTTTGAAAAATATAATACAATTCAAGCGGTGGGCCACGGAGTTACTAATAGCTGTTTTGTTAAAACTCATGAGATTAGGTATTGAAAAGCTGAATGTAAAACGATCATAAAATATTTTAAATTATGAACATGTTCGACAATATCAGATCGGAACCTATACCTGTCATCATGTGATAGTATCGCTACTCGCCCGATACTAAGGTGGTATTCCATCTGATTTTTTGTGCATTAAAGTCTTATTTTGCTGTGTAAAGTAAAGTTTTCTACTTCGAAAGGCAATTTGTTTTTCAAGCAGCATTACTTTAAAAATCAAATATAAAACAGGCTTTCTAACGATAATTTTTGGTACAACTTGGATATCATTACCTTTACATGTTTCAGTTTTGCATACTAGACCATTACAATGACGTTATTCGGTATGGCAACGATATACGTCCAAAATATCGGGTAAATCAGGGGTCGCCAACCTACGGCCCGCGGGCCGGATCCAGCTCGCCGATGTAATTCATCCGGCCCGCCGCCTATTTGACAAATTAGACAAAGGGTCTATTTCACATACTTTTTGACTATTTTAACTGCGTAACTGCGAAAATTTTTCGCGTTTGGCGCAAATGTTCATTATACGTCCGGTTTGTTTACGTTTTGATGCAGCCTTCTCAACTAGATCAGCGATTCTTTACCGTTGCGCCGTGGAAGGCTGCCAAGTGCGTAGCAAAAAATGGGAAAAAAGTATTGAAAAATATTGGATATATTTTTAAACATTTTTTATTTTTTACTTTCGGCAATGTAATAAAAACTTAAATTTAGAAGAAATACTGGTATACCAAAAAAAAAATCGCTTCGCTCGCCAGGTGCGTCTTGACTTGTAACAGTTAACAAACACTGAGCTAGATTAAGTTTAAATGTTTTTGCGTTCCCTCAAAGCAATTTTATAACACTTTTCATTCGATTTGCGTCAATACTTTACTGCCTCTGTAAATGTAATTAAACACATTTTTAAGTGCAAAAAATATCCCAGGCCCGCCTGATTCACAGTTGTGCTAACATTTTCATAACACAATTCTTAGTTATCATTTTGTGCGGCCCGCAGAGACCTTTTTAAGTTTGATTTTGGCCCGCGACTGGAAAAAGGTTGCCGACCCCTGGGGTAAATGAACAAAATACCACGTAGCCCACATAGTTACACAAGTTACGCCACTTTACTCTGCTGCTCTTAATTGGTGGAGTATTTTTTTCGGTCCAAACTGGTAGGAGCTCAGTAGCGCCACCAGACGAAGCAGATGTTTTTTGCGGAAACTTTGCAACACTTTTAGGTCCGAACATAGAAACTTTTTTTCTTAAATTATCGGTACCAGACTTGTAGCCTACTTATGGTTTTTGTTTGGCAAAAACAAATTCGCGGATAAATTGTTACTAAACAATATACTTTTACCACAAGGTATGAGGTAAATATAGTAGTATTATTAGTTATGGATAGTGTACATCAGTGTGGTAATGACTTAAGTCACTGTTATCACATGCCATGACTTAAAGTATGTTAAAGTGCTTTAATTGAATGCTTTTTAGCAAAATGGCTTATTTAAGTCGATTATAAAATGTAATAAATGTTAAACTTATTATTTATTTTGCCAAATGTTGGTCACTCAGAATGGAGCGTGTTTTTCATTTTTAGAAGTTAAATATTAGTTTTTGATGTCAATGCTAAGACTTGAAATTGAATTGCGTAACTAATGGCTTGGAGTGGGACTAGACTGGCTATTTGTTAAAAATGACTGGACTCGGAAAGTTATTTGGCAAATGCCTTGACTGATACCAACTAAAGTCATTTAAAAATGCCTGGTTTGTTACAGAAAATTAGCCCCAGCACTAAAACGAGGAAACCAGGCTTTAAATTTAGAAAAAATACGATCATCTAATAATCTCAGTCAACAGTTTTAGAGTTACTGAATTAAGAGAACATATTACGGTCAGTACCCATAACTTGGCATTTCAAAAATTATTTTCAATGTTAGAAACTTCGAAGATATCTTTGAATTTTAATCGGTGGTCGTGGCTGGATAACGTTCCTTTATGATGCTGGCTTTAGTCGCATGCCAACAAAGCAGCGCTGGGGAGTCAGACTCGGGACTCGCTTAGGACTACAAGATTCCCGAGTCCGATATGCCCAATACTAAATTTCTAAACAGACAACGCTGCAAACTGTAAATCGTAAAGGTGGAATAGCAGATGGTGGAAGATTTTTCAACCATGTTTTGTGGGTCAATGAATTATATGCCACCCCTGCGAGTGGCCAGCTGAATATCCACCCTTTTAGGTTACGCAAATGGGTGAATTACAAGCCGTTGAGTTGGAGCCGAAGGCTGCGGAGTCGGCTAAAAATAACCAAAGTCCGACTCCGGCCAAAAAAATAAACCAGAGTCACGAGTCGGACTCCGGCCAAATGTGCGATTTTGTCGAGTCCGACTCTACAGCCTGTATAATTTATCAACAATAAAATGTTTGAAAAATATTCAACCATATATTCTATTCCGCCTTTGCAATTTACAGAATTTACAGATTGATCAGTCGAAGTTTCGTACTGCGCATGCGCACGTCGGACTCGGGTAGTCTTACTCGAGTCCGAATCCGCAGCCCTGCTAAGGACTTGACGAAATCGCACATTTCGCCGGAGTAGGACTCGGGATCAATTTTTTTGACGAAGTACGAATCAAGTTATTTTTTGAAAGACTCCGCGGCCCTGCAACAAAAAATAATCAAAATCGAAGCTAACCTAACAACGCCGCGGGAAAAAGTGTCTGGTGTAAAGAAACACGGGTCAACAACTGACATTTAAATTTTCATAAGCCGTTTTCATAGGGCTTTTAAAAAAAAAAAAAAAAAAAAACAGAATAAAAAAATATTGCAAAGGGTCCAACGGGCAAATTTTTAAATAAGTAAAAAAAAACGCGCAAAGTGTATGGTCGTTCGCAATGTATTCAAACCAACGGTTGTACGCGGGAAATGAAGGGGGACGGGACAAAAAACGAAGTTTGGAGCCGTAAAACGCATAGAGCAGAATAAGAAGAAGGTCTGAAAAGCAGCAAGAGTGTCATCAACAACAAGAAGCGCGGCTCAGACGTCAGGTGGCGTGTCTGTATAGGTAGAACTCGACCGAACGCTGGAACTTTTTCCGATCGCGCCGAAATTCGTCGGCAGCCTCCGTGTTAAGGGGGTCGTCAAAGTCCACCAGGTCCTGGGCACAAATAGACGGGCAAACGTCCAAAAGGCGACGGTTTAAAAGTTTTTTAAAACACGTAAAACGGTATGACGTGAGTAGTTCTTAGTTCCTCGTTTTTCTAATAGACGACATCAGAGCTAAGTGTGTTTCAACACTTGACATTTGATAGCGATACTAGATAGGTAGTATCTGCTAATCATTCTCGGTAGTGCTCAAATTATCGTTTTTAAATACAATGTGTAATGTGTATACCAGGGGTTCTTATACCAGGGGGGGGGGGGGGGTTACCGCGGACCCCTAATTTTTTTTTTGCTTCGCCTGGACAACGGTAGGCAAAAACGTCATAACTTGACGTCACAATACAAATAGACTTCATAAATCTGATGATTTCGGTGTTTGAATATAGACTAACATTTCAAGTAGGCCTTCATGGACCCCCTAAAACTAGTTCACGGACCCCCAATGGGTCTATGGACCCCAGTTTAAGAACCCCTGGTGTATACTGAAGGGTAAAATTATTTCACCTAAGTGGAAATAATGAATGAAGAGCATGTTAACCCTATTGGGTTTGAGGATTTATTTTGCGGTATGCGGTGATCTTGAATCGATCTTATAGTTCAATGCTTCTCAACCTTTTATGACTTGCGGCACCCCTCAGAAATAACAAATAGATTGCGGCACCCCTACAAGATTTTTCCGTAGGTAATTCACAAGCATTTCACAATGAACGGAACTGCAACAACACACAGCAACTCTGCACAACGTAGAAAGTATAATTGGATTTATTCCACTCTAATCTTTACAAAAAAAGTTGTAAGAATTAGGCATTCTTAAGTGCACTAAAGTCACTGTTTTTAAATGACTTGACTTGACTCAAGTCTTTTGGACAAATTACTTGGGTTTAAATGAAGTGTTTTCCTCAAGCATTAGTTTTATAAATTTTACCTATTCGTCCTATTTTGTGCAAATAAAACGGTTTGCCTGCTATATGTTGCGTTTATTTTTTTATTTTTCAGTTCAGTTATTTCTCATATTTATAGGAGTTTAACAATTCCAATGGCTTAACGTTTGGACGTGACTTGAAACTGGTGAAAAACCACCTTTTAACCCGCCCGAATGTATACAGTGCCAATTTCCGTACTAAACGAAGTTTAGTTTATGGCGTATTTCCTGCAACATAAGAAGTCGGGTATATTGTCATTTCCCGTCCTATTACGTCATGTTGTCTATCAACCTTTAGAAGACTATAAAAAAGTTTGTTAATTCTAAAAACAAAAATGAAAAAAACGCTATGCTGACATACAATAAGCCAGGCGAACCTTGACCTTTCTGCATACCGAGTTTCTAATTTGCTAAATAAAAGTTGGCAATTGCTGTAACCCTGTAACTAAACTATTTGAAAATTTTGCCAAAAAAAAGTATCAGTGGTTAAACAACCGGCGGTTACATTAAACAACCAACCATTTTTTTACATTCATTTTATTTTCTATATAAAAAAAAGTAAAGAAAGTAAGTGTAAAATAAGTGGTGAATGTGTAGTGGCTCATTCTTCCCATTGGCCCAAAAGTAGGCCGGGAATGCCTGATGTCAGTAATGATCAGACCCAGTCCTCAGGACAACCATTCTCGTATAAGGAGACGGTGCCGCCACTTGGAGGTAGGGCCAGAGTAAAACTGCGCATAGGTAGAAGGTCGACATTTTTGCATTTTTGGTTTTAGTGTAGGTAAGTGTAAGTGTAAGTGTAAGTGTCAATATTAATAGGTGTAAGTGTCAATATTAATAAGTGTAAGTATTAGAATAGTAATAATTTTAATATTTTATTGCCCCCAAAAAACGGTGTTACTGGGGAAAAATGGCAGCCCACCACCCTACAGGGATCCGGTAAAAGACCCCCATCAGGTAAGTATTAAACAATCAGCCATGGCAACTTCTTATTTCTTGTTGTTAACTTTTTTTGCCAGTACTTTAGTAATAATAAGCAAACCAGGTATACTTACAGTGAACAAGGAGCACAAACCCCAGATTATCTCCTGCAAATAGAAAAAAAGTTTTAGGCTTTATACAGACACGTCTGGAGATAAGTTAAAACAAATTAAAAAAAGTGTGTACACATTAAAAATGAATGCACACCCAACCTAAATTATTTCTATTTTGGGGGAAGAGTGTGCTTTAAAACTTAAGACAATTAGGTTTCCAACAGAAATGGAATATGCATAAGAACATTTAATAAAATCTATTTTTAATTTAATGTTATTTCATATAAAATATGCAAGTAGCAATGAAACTGTTTAATAAGTACACAGAAAGGCTTTCAAAGCCTGCTAACTAGTTTTAGATGCCCACTTGTATTTAAATTGTATTTAAATAAAGCAACTTAACACAGACAAAAGTGCTCTTACCCTGTAAACCACTTGTAAATTAAAAAGGAAACTATTGACCTTTATTGAGCGTGTTGGATTCCAACCGGTTCCATCCAATGAGTGATCCCTTAATATGCTGAGGCAAACTGCTCCTTCCATGTTAATGTTGGGGTGCCATAACTTGGTGAGGCAGCGTACCTGGGGTGGCTAAGATTAAATAGAAAACATTGTGTTTTTTTGGTCAAAGTGGCCCTGCAATGCTGAAAGTGAAAATACTCAATTTTAAAGTTGACTTACATTTTAAATTTAAAAAACTATGTACGATAATTTTAGAGAAACTGAAAAAATGTGTTTTTCGGTCCGAATCAGGCCATTTTGAGGATAAAAATACCCAATTTTAAACTTGTCTAAATTTTTTATTTTGAAAAATTATGCAGTATTTCAAAGAAACTGAAAAAACTATTTTTTTTGCGCAAAGTGGTCAAATCATAGAGACCAAAGTCAGAATGAATTAGGCCATTACTCAATTTTAAACTTGTCCGACACTTTGATTTTTAACACTATGCAGTGAGAAACTGGAAAAATGTATTATTTGGTCACAGTGGTTAATTCATAGAGATCAAAGTAAGAATAGGGCCATTTGAGGCTTAAAATACTCAATTTTAAACTTGCCTAATGATTTATTTTTTAAATGCTGTATTACAGTGAAAATTTTACCTTGATGTTGTAATCTGTCGGAACTTTGATGGTGAATCTGTATTTACCGCCTTTCCACATTCCTTCGTCCGGTATAATAACAACCTGAAAAATATTTTTTTGATTTGTAAGTACTTTGGGTAGTTTGAAATCAACGTCGAATCTGTGTTTTAGTTATAATACTTTGGCTTCATTTATCATAACTTGGCTTACTTAACAATTAAAACATATAAAATCCAATAGGTTTCTAATCAGTTTCCCAAAAAAACTCCAGCCCTTTTGTATATCAATTGCCTGATCAAACATTTTTAAAGATGGCTTCAAATATATAATAAAACATTATATGCTTGTCTTTTTTTGTATAACATAGACTGTTAATAGTTAAAAAAAACTTTTCTAGGGTTGGATTAAATTGTTTGCCAATTTATAAGTCTATTAAAAAGTTGTTTAAATATAAACAAAAAACATGACCAGATTGGACAATAAGATTGCAATATTTAACCAACTCTAAACAAACGATTATAAAAGTATAGTTCAATACACAAAGCAACTTAACATTTTATTTAATAAAATTTTTAATTAGATGCCATATCAGATTTAACCTACTATGCAAACAATAGAAATATAGATTGGCAGAGCAACAAAAACTCACCAAAAATTGATGTAGTACGTCTGGGTCAGGGAAGGTCAGTTGCCAATTGGCTGATGCATCCTGCTTGAGATCAGCAAGCTCTGAAAAAAACGACTGAAATAAATACAGGAAGTACTGCTTAGTAGGGGTTTAAAAAATTGTTGCAAAGCCATACAGTCCTCAGCCAATACTATAATTTAAAGGGATGGGCTGCAACATAAAGGGAACATAATAATGGTAATTGGTGATACATTACCAGATATACATTACCAGATTGCAGATATCGCAAGGGTGGTTAAAGTATGCCTTTTTTACATTATTGTTGTAATATATACATACTTTAGCAGGGGTTCTTAAATGGAGGGGGGCATAAAGGGTTAGCTAGGGGGCGCTATGGACTTACTGAAAAAAAACTTTGTGTTTTCATTGGTTTATTTTAATTTTTTGAAACACAAATATCTCTTTTTAACTACTTTTTGCTGTCACTGACATACATTGTTGTATTCCAATTACTTAATTTATTCATATTTATCTATAAACAAAACCTGTATATTAAAATGCAGATAGATTATTCTTCGTGCAAAAGCATCAGTAAATGCGTATTGATTTGTAGTTACCAAACATATTATTCATAGAGAGCAGAAAGGGCAGGAGTTTTCTAATAAATTGTCTTTAAGGGGCAGCAGCACAAAAGGTTTAAGAACCCGTGGTCTAGCTTGGTGAAACAGATATTTTGAATATTACAATTATTCAAATAAAACACTTAACTAGTTATGTTCTGACAACCTAAAATGTTAGTCATATAAAAAAAATTGAAAAGTTGGGTTGGATTAATAATTTTCAATAAAACTAGGATATCTGTCAAATAAGTAACCAGAGTGGTATAAAATTGGCTTATATTTTTCAAAAATCTATACATGTAAAGGTCTGTAAACCACACCTAAATGCTTAAATCTTAACCTACATAAGCCATGAAACATGTACACATTCGGTGAGTCTGCAATGGCTTTCAGTATATATACTACATAAGCCATATTACAAAAATAACAAAAGGTATAAACAAGTTGTTTGTTTGAAAATTACTTATATCCCAGTCAGGTCATTCGTAAAATTACTTAAGTCCAAAGTCATTATTAGACCAAGTCAATTTCAAGTCATGTACTTGCCATAAAAATTAAATGTCAAACTATTAAAATCATATAAGCTATAACTCAACTAAAAAACAACAAAAATGCAACTCAAATTGTTTTATCTGCATAACAACTCAAATTGTTTTATGTGCAAAAATTGAGGTAAGTGACCCATTATAAAACCAAATGCTTTTGTTCAAAATTTGTACAAAATACTGAGGTCAAGTCAAAGCACTTGAAAACAGTGACCGAAGTACTTAAGTCAAGTCAAGTCATTTTGCCCCTTAGTCAAGTAAAGTCATTTGAAAACAGTGACTTAAATGCACTTAAGTTAAGTCATTACAAGACTGTTAAACACATACCCTTTGTAAGGAGCTGATCTCTGATTGTCGCATGCGTTGAAACCTTCTGGGAAGAGCTGGTCACAACTCCATTGTCTTTATTTGCTCGGGCTTCTTTCAACTTCTTGGAAAGCGTTATCATTTAAACTCGAAGCCTATTGCCAGTGATAACACTTATTTCCTGTCGATGTTACCTAAACAAGCAAAACGTTAAACGAGCTCCAAATCTATTCCATACTGAAAGCTTGGTCGCAATAATATGAGAAAATATTAAGCCTAGAAAAGCAAATGCAGAAAATATTGGAAAATAAAGCAATCCACCTCAACTTATGATACAAGAAAACATTTTACTTGCAAAACACAGTTCACTTGTAATCTGTTACTATTTTGTGTCATTTCATAAGGTTGTAACATTAATAAGTAAATTTCAAACAAAATTTATATTTCGACAGCACCATTTTTTAACCGAGTGAAAAGATATGTACAAAATTAGGTAGAAAAAAAAGAGTACAAAAATATATGAGTTTTGAATGAATATCTCACAGTACAAAATTTACAAAAACAGTGAAATTTTAAAACACAAAAAAATGGTTACAAACTAAATTTTGTAGCTTTCAAAACCTTTTTTTTATATGTAGAAAGGCAATAAAAGTCATACAAGAAACAAACAAAGGGAATGACAATATTCGTTAAAGGTACAAGATAAATCTTATTTAAACTTCACATTATGCCTGTGAAAGGAAAGAATTTTAGCGACTTCGAGCTATGACAGCTAAAGTTGGAAATATTTATTTGTCATTCCAGTCCAGTGCTTTTACAAACTCTTCCTCGGTAAAGGAAAGAAGTTTAGCCGCTTCAATGTGCAGCACTTGTCGTTTAAGAATTCCAATCAACTTCTGCTGCTTTTTGATTATGGCCATCGTGTCGTTGCGCATCCTCTCATGGCGCTTGTTCTCGTTTCGGAGGTGTTCGATTTCTCGCGTGTCACGATCCGAAGCTTCTTTTCCGCTGAATTTTTGCTTCTGAAGCTGAGACTTTAGTTTGTCGATTTCTTCTAGGGCTCGATTGAGTCGAACCTCGACTGCAGATTGTGCCGTCGTTGACTGTTTTTGTTCCCTTTTTAAGGAGTTAACTTCTTTATTGGCTGCCTGAAATTGAAGAAACTTAGCCTCTGAATTTTTCTTTTCCTCCTCAAAAGCTGATTTCAGTTTCTGCATTGCGCTCTGCTGAAGGTTTTGATTTTTCTTAAGACGCTCGCACTCTTCTTTGGCTTCCTTCAGCTGAGAATCGACTTTAGATTTCTCGTCGATGACTTTCTGGCATTCCTGTGAAGAGGTGTCAAAATCTTCTTGCAGAACTCGCAGCTTTGCCTTGAGGTAACGAATTTGAGCCTCGGTTCCCATTTCCGCAGCGGCCTCAGGCATAACGTCGTCTTTTAGCATAGCGGACGATGTGCTCTCCCGTTCGTTCACTTTCCTTTCAATGTTGCTCACAGATTTTGCAAAGGAAAAGTCGTCCACAATTGCGACGTCATCAGCTGCCGATTTTGGAGGCTTCGCGCCACTCTTTGGTCTACGTTTGGCGGCTACTTTCTTTACTTTAGAGTCCGGAACCTGTTTCTTCACGCTTGCCTGTGTTAGATTTCTATTTTGGCCTGAAGATAGGTGAGAGCTGGGCCTGACCGACTGTCGCAAGTACTCTTCATCCTCGGAAGACTGATCTTCGAAAGCTCCAGCTGCAATCGACAGCAAACCAGTGTCGCGACTGGAAACGTTCACCTGGTCATCGTTGTGGTTGCTCACAAGAGGTGGAGAAACCGGTGATCTGGAATGGGAGGATCGCGGAGGAGAAACGTGATTCAGAAAGTTGTCCTGTTGCCGCATGACCATGTCCGCTTCCTCTACCAGCTTCGCAGTTTGAGCGGCTAGTTTGGCGTTCATCCTCTGGTATTCTTCTTCTTTTTCTTGGAGCGTTTTTGACAAACCGGCAGAGGTAGATCTCGAGTCATGACCAGACATTTTTTTACAATCAGCTGAATATATCTTATTTTAATATGTATACAATATATTAAAAGCACCGAATGTTTTAAAATTAAATTGCAGTGTTATCATAAATTATATTTTGGCATGTTTGATGGACTTTTGGCGACTGAACACATCTTACTGCCATTTGCCATGAAATGCACAGCTAACGCCGTGGCTGAGAGCGCAGCTGCATAAACTTTTTAACCTTGGTTCTACATACACTCGCTTGTCAGTTTTAGTTTGGCTAAATAGTCGTTTCCGACATTATTTGACTAACCCACTTCTCTAAAACTTTTTAGTTTCTTTACCTTTCATACATTCAACAAGATTTATTTTCTGATTTATTCTGCCGCAATATGAGTTTTTTTTTTTTTTTTTTTTTTTTTGTAATAAGTAGGGCGATTATTTTTTGACTTGTCAAAAAAAGTCAAAATTTTGTAAAAATTTACACAAAAATGCACATAAATCACTTACAAAATTAAAAAAAAGACTAGAGTTAGCGTTTTAAGATTGTCGTTCAGTTTTTTTGTTATAAATTATTGTTCAATTTTATGAACAAAAAAAATAGTTTTTATTTATATTCAACGATATTTAAACTGTATTATATCTTGTACACGGTATACGCGATCGCTTGTGATAACTGATTTGTGTTTGAAATAATGTGGGCAAAGACATCAAGACACTAATGCAGTACTTCAAACAATAATAAGCTATTTAAATCAATGTATTTCTAACCGGGTCAAAATTTTATCAAAATAAATTATTTTTAAGTCAAAATTTGTCAAAATTTTAATTTTTCAGGTCAAAATTTCTTATTTTTTAGGTAAAAAAAAAAAATAAAAATAATCGCCCTAGTAATAAGCATTTGAAGTAAGAATTATTAAAAAGCTGCTTGATGATAATAATAACAATTTTTGAAATCAAAACATTTTATTTAAGTACAAAACATAACGGCGCTCTATAACTAGGTTAGGGTTAGCGTTTGGTTGAGGGTGGGTCAAGTTATTATTATTAATAAACATAATATTACTTGACCCACCCCACCCTCACCCAAACGCTAACCCTAACCTAGTTATAGAGCGCCGTTATGTTTTGTACTTAAATAAAATGTTTTGATTTATTACCTTACCCTGAATAACGCATAGAAGTAGACCTCGTCGTTGTTCTAAAAACGCCAAGTTCTACGTTTAATTTATTGCCTGGTTTCGAAAAGGAGTCTATTGAAGAGGTTGTCATTACCCAAAATATTTCAAACTTTACAAAAATTTCACTAGAAACTGAAAAACAAAAACCAACAAATACCGTCACACATGAGTGCTTAAACTCGTGATGCCTGGATGATCGTTGGGGATTATGATATCTATGAAATGACTAAATATGGTATCGAACAGTGGTTGCTTCGAGTGTTGTAGTTAGGGACCCTCTTTAGGGAAATGTAAATGATCTTAAATCAGTGCAATAATTATTCAAACATTACGCTTACTAAAATACACATCGGCAGACAAATTGGTTTTAAGTTCGAAAGAAAGCAAGTGTATCTTATTTAAACTATTCAAGAAAAGATGGGCAGACCCACCTAATACCTCATCTTTTCAACGTAGGCCTATAAGTTTTCCTTGTCTGCGTGTATTGTTCTCTGCTTGGTTTGCAAAAACATTTGTTTTACTATAAACTTTAAATTGCCTAGTGACTTGACTTGCAATTAGGGCTATCCAAAACTTGGTATTTTATTTTAAAAGTCAATTAAGAAAAATTAACCAAATTGAATGATAATGTTGGTCAAAAAATATTCTAGTTAAATGGTAATGATTTGAGGAAAAAAATCGGTTTATTTTTAAAGTAATATTTTCCAGAAGTTAACCTTTTGAAGTAAAATACTCTACGGTACATTACAAAACAAGCAAGTCTAAATCGGGTCTGACCACCAGAGTTCGATGTGCGCATTCGCAGCACTTAAATCGAAACTTACAAGGCCTAAATCCTGAATTATAAAGGCTGAATAGCATATAGATTTTTCAACTACGTAATGTGAATGAATGAGTTACGTGACCCCCTCTTTGAGTTAATTGCTGTATATATTGTTTATATATAGCCTATGGGTGGAATGAAGGCTGTTGAGTGAAAGTCAAACTCGGGTTGTTTTTAACGGACTCCGCAGCCCTGCCGATACCACCCTAATCGGAGAAAGACCGATACTATTACTCAGCAATCAGCAGCTGGCATACGACCGAACTGATATTATACCTACTGCATGGTAATAAAAAAATAAAGAAGATTGGGCTTGCTGTTTATAGAAAACAACTTGACTAAGACTTTTGCAGATGACCTGATTCTGTTTCAACGTTTTTTTGCCTGCTAATTTTTTTTTCGGCTGTGAAGGATATTGTTTTTAAGAATATACTTGTCGTTTCAAGCTTAACGATAATAAAGTAATTACTGAAAGTCTGCATTAAATCTCTTTGCCAAGTTCAAAAGTAAAACGGCCAACTTTGAAAGCTGATTTGCTTCCAATAATTATTTGGCACAGCCAACAACTATTATTAAATGTATATTATACATATGTATCACAATTGTTTCACCTGGTAATAAGTACAAAATATACCTAGCAGACAAATTGCAGTAAACAACCAAGAAAGAAATCTTTTTAACGCTTTATTCGTTGCGGAACGAAACAAAAAACGACGCCCAATATCGACTTACTGCAAAGGGCGAAATCGCGCAATGAAACAAAACAATTAGGAAATAAGCAACATCGAAGAAAAACGTAAAGCGGGAATATGAATAGCGCTGAAATCGACAAATGCAAGCTATTATGGCGTCATAGTTCTGCAATTGATGACAAACGTTTCCTATCCTTAAAAAGTAATGACAAACTCAAAAGTTAATCACGTTGGTCGATAAAATAAAAATAATACTATTATTTAATTTAAAGACGAATATGCTTGTAAAAGGTTAAAATTACTATACGCTTAAACAAGTTTTAAATTTCAGCTATGAAATCAAAAAGAATAATTGTATTTTGCGCAATACCTCAAAAGCAAATAACGTTGATCACAACATAACGATTGAAATGTGTCTATCATAAGTGTGACTGGTGTTTGCTTGTGATAAAACTGCGGCGGTGGATTTAAACGATTTTTCTGATGGTTTGCAAGCCCACAGACCACAGACCAGCATGGATTCGGAATTAGGGCTAGTTAAGTCAACACAAAAATCGAAGAGCAGCCTTTAGGCTTGCACATCGCTTTGAAAAATGAAAATGTAGGACTAAGTGAATCGCAATTTTCAAACACTTGATTTCGAGATTCGAGGGTAAGGATGGATAAAAACTCAAAGAAACAATACTCTGTGGGAGCATAATGATGGTTTTAATTAGAAGTATACGAGGAACATAAACTCCATATAGAAGTAGGTTGCATTTTGAACGTTTCTAATATCTTTGTCGAAAATGAATCAAGGCCTATTGGAAGCGTTAAAAATGTTACCTGCTTCTATATGGGCTTTAATATTCCTACTAAGACTCATTTTATAAAGCAAAGTGCAAAACTTTCGCCCCGGCGGAAGAAGTAAAAAAAAATATCGAGCGCGCAATAATTAGTCGTTTAAACATCTAAACAGCGAGCGAAGGTCGGGGTACAATTGCTTAATTCGTTAAATTCGGGGGTTAGTGCCAGAAACGCGCCCGCAAAACGATATTGCACAGCCAGGTAATCATAATTAATGAATCAACGGCAAAAAACGGAGGACGTTCTTTTTTTCATAACAGCAACTTAACGAGTGTCGACTACAAGAAGCGAATGTAAAGAAAAAAGAAAAAGAGTAAAGGTCAAAGGTAGAGGAAAAACTGAAAACGTCACAGGAAAGTTTTAAATTTCGCGGCGTTTTATTATCATAGCTTACGTGCAGTTGCATGATCGGGGGTTTACCCACGGTGGTAAAGAAAAGTTGTAGGGACAATCAATATAGTGTAGGAAAGTGGTTCCCAAACTTTTTTATTGCGTGACCTATATTTTTTTTTCATAAAACAGTTTGTGGCCCACCATGTGCCGTTACCTTTTTGTAATCCCAATTTACGCCTACGTAGTCGGACAATTTCCCGAAAAATACATTGATCCTAACAATACCCCAATAATATTTTCAATTCTGGCTCATTTTTACAGTTTGGGAACCACTGGCGTAGGAGGTTTTAGGATGACAATCGACAAATAAAAGATATGGCACAGATTTTTCAGACAGTTTTTTTGCCTGGGTGCCGTATCCGTTTTTTAAATCGATTTTTTTAGTCTTATTTATCAGTCTCATCTTAATTTTTTTGTAAATTTTGGACAAACGATAATCAGAAAAATGCGTGCGAAAAATATTTCATGGCAGAAATAACCGTCGTGTCTCATATGGAAACACATGCTTTTAAACGCATTTAAAATAACCGATATATAACAGTTTTTTTGCAAGCTTTCCTCATTAAATGAGACCACATGCCAATGAAAAACGCAATTGGGGAAAATGAAAAGCTAAGAGAGAAAAAATAAAAAAGTTAAGAGCATGAAAAATTCTCCTTATAAACTATTTTTTTCCGACAAATTAATTACTACCAATTGCCGTGTGACATACAAAAAAAAGATTGGTGACATTTTACAGTTGAAAATCTGAGCTATTTTCGATTGTGTATATTGTACGCGGATTGGAGAAAAAAAAAGAAAAAAGGCACTTTTAAGTGTTGCGAACTGCTCGGGGAAAATTAGGTTTGAAACTAAAGAAAACGCTCTCATTTGGGGAGCGCGCTGATTGGACGATTTCGGGGGGCGTGGCTACTGCAGTTCATTATTTATGAATGGCACGGCAATTAGGACGTCGTATTGTTGCCGCATAAAGGGACCGCGGTTCCCTAAAGAGACGTTTTACAGTCGTAAAGAGAACAAGTTAGGTTAAGAAATGTTTAATACTGGCGCATTTAAAGCTAACTGACAATAAAGAGAAACGAAAGGGCGGGGACAAAAAAGTAAATGTTAAAATTATAACTTTAGAAAGGTAAATGGTAATTTCTAAACTTGACATTAAACTACTAACGTATATTTTTTTACGGAATTAGCCTATTGCAATTACGCTTTAAAATAAATTCAATTTAAAAGTTTTCCATGTTGTGTCGAAATGTCAACGATTATTCTACTTAAAAATTGGCATGATTTTTAATTTCAAAATCGTTTAAATAGGCTGTGCTTTGTGTATGTGTGGTAACGAGTGTTAAATTATACCGTTGTTCAAAAAATAACGGCATTAAAAAAACAAAATGAAAACAATTCTCGCTATTTACCTTAACACCTACTGCGGGGTCGACGTACAAAAGTGAAATAAAAACGCACAGAAAAGTAAGCTATTCAAATAAAGGAACACAAAAGTTCGACACATTCTTTGCGAGCAAACGGTAGCATTATAGAATTGCAAATATGTATAGGAGAGTATAGAACGCTTTACAGACAGAAAAATTTTTACGCGCTTTAATACAGAGAGTTCAAAACGTCGCTTTGCGAGTAGAAATGTACAGAAACTTCGATAAATAAAGAGTTCACGTCGGTACAGAGCAGTTCATGTGTAGAAACAAACATTGCAGCTACCGGTTCGACACTTAAAAAGGTAATCTTGCGCATTTTTCGCGTGGTAAAAGTTCAGGAAAATCTGTGCAGGATAATGATTGGAGGTTGTGGTAAGCGTCCATACAAAAAAAGGTAAAATTTCCAGATCGCCCGTTAAACTTGTTTCATTTATTTCAAATATTTATACAAAGCAAGGGATGTTCGATATTTCGTATTTTCTTTCGATAACCGATACCAGATATTTTTCGGGTAAAAAGCAAGACGTTGTTTTTCAAAACCAAATGACGTCACCGGTATGCGCAATAAGGCAATACCAATATATGTGAAACGCAAATATTTTCCCGGGTATTGGCCGAGGTTTCTTGTGTTAAGAAGCTTAGTTAACTTCATTCTTTTTTTTTCAAATTAAAAATAGCGCGTTAGAATTAAAACCATTGCTTAAACGTAAAACTTAAATTTGTTTTTTGTGAAAGAGCAGTGAGGAACCTTAATATCAGCAGTGAGGAACCTTAGTATTGCATTATCCGAAATCCCTATATATTATTTCTAACGTTATCAGGACTTTGTCATTCGCTGTTCTATGCATGAGATGAGCAATTTTGCGGACTAAACAAAAAAACTAAGAAAAAGCGGTAATCGACTTTACACTGCGGGAATTTATGGCTTCGTGAATTTGAGCAATTGCTTTGTGAGTGAAAAGTGACCACAGGATTACAAATCAATACCAACACTTGGCGGAAAAAAATCCTCCTTTGTTTAGTTTAAGAGTAATTATTTAGATAGCAATACTTTAACCAGCCTGAAAAAGCTGACCTTTCTTGGTGCTGAAAGGTTATTTTTCAAACTTGATTCATTCCGAGTTTAATAAAAACACCAATCTGCCTTAGGATCTGGTCCCGAAAAAAAAAAAGTTTTTTTATCTGAAAACTTACGCTTAAACTAAACAGGGCGGAAAATTTAACACAAAAACAGTTCTACTAAAGTACTGCCATTTTTTATGTTGTTCCATTGATAGCTGCCCGAAACAAAAAAAGGGTTAATTGAGATGAAAAAACGAATTCAAACTTTTGCGAGTTTGGCAACCCGCATTTCTCCAGGTACGCCAAGTTTTCTTCGGGGGGGGCCGGCTCAAGAAAACGTTTGTCGGTCTGTCTGTGTGTACGGGGGTGTGCGGGGACATGGAGGGGTGGTGCTATCCGATGTCGAAGCTTACGCAGCTTGAGGCTGGGCTGTCGTCCTCTTTGGCAAGGTGAACGCCTGGAACCCGCACAACTGCTAAGCCTAAAGCGACAAAAATAAACAATGTATTAACTCGATATGCTAGGACAGAGCTACTCAACTGGCGGACCGCGGCCCGAATGCGGACCTTTTCAGTATTGAATTCGGACCTTATCTGTCCCAGTATTTACTTAGCAATGTGATTTGATGAGTTTTTTCTTAGTAAACAAAAGCTGATTTCGTTGAAAACCCCTTTCTGGTAACGGACATTACAGAGTTCTCAGTTAAAGCGAAGGTCATATGTATATTATACCGTATTGCATTTTGTCTGACTGTAAATTATTATTTCATGAGAGTTATAACGGACCCAAGCAAATTTTAAACTTTTGTAACCGGAGCTTTGCTAAACATAGTTCAGTAGACCTGAAGTATATGATAGGTCATAAGTACATTGGATCGCAAAGAAGCAAACAATTACATTTGGTGTTCAGTTCCTCGAACAAATTTTGCCATATTGGGAGAGCATCTTTTATTAGAAAACTTGTACGGTTCAAAACTATAAATTGTATAGCTTTTATTGCAAACCTTCACAAATGGGGTGAGCACATACCAAGTTTTAAGGTGCCAATAGGAAGGAGTGTAACAAAAAGAGTATTTACGAGATAAACAGTATTTTTAATTCCCGATAAGCAAATCCTAATTTAATACAAAACACCTCCTTGCCGTTCTTTACCCAAGCTAAGAAACTTACTCATTGCCTGAAAACAGCTGTTTAAGTTTGAAGATAGCTCAAAAATGTAGGCATGAAACCACATCGCCTGTATTTCCCAATGAACAGCCAAGTTGGGACTTAAATATAAGATAAAAGCTGAATAGTTCAAGGTATGGGTTCTTAAACTGGGGTCCATGACCCCTGAGGTACCGTGAACTAGTTTTAGGGAGTACATAAAGGCCTAATCGAAATGGTAGTGTATATTTAAGAAGTAAACCATTTTTTTTTTAAATTAACAAAAAAAAAATTACAAAAAAAAATTAATAAAAAAATTAAATTAAAAAAATACGTTTTGCACTGAATGTGGACTCCATTACACTTAAACATTTTTTATACCGAGGTTGTATTGTAACGTCAATTTATGACGTATTTTGGAAAATTTCTACCGTGGTCGCGAAGCCCAAGAAATTTTGGGGGTCCGCAATAAAAAAAAAGTTTAAAAACCCCTGGTCTAAGGTAAATCTAAAACTGTGTTGTTCAGGAAAGTGTAAATTCGGCGAAAAACAAAGGGCAGTAAAATTACTTTACACTCTTGAAAATCGAGGCGCTTAAAACCGCCTCCATATATGCTTCACAAGTCGGCTTTCTAGCCTTTTGAAGCGGTCTGCGAGCGTGTTTTGAGTGTTATGATTGCTCCTTGACTGACAGTGACTGCAGAGGCGGATCAAACACTTCGCCGTGCGCGCCGTTAAGTTTTACAGCACAACAGCTCGTAATACGCATTCTGGCGGCTTGTAAGGTGCCGTACGCAGCACATACAACGCAGAGAAGAAGGCCAGATCTCGATTTAACGGTCGTTTGACTATTCTTGGATGCGCCCGAGTATTTCTGGGAAACGAAGGGCGAAAATTTGGCGAACAATATTCGCAGTTTACGGGGCTCAAGCAGCTGTCGCTGTGTTAAAATAACACTGGTCAACTTAATTTCCCTTTTTATAAAACGAGAGGGTGAGTATTTTATTTTAGATGTAGTTTTCGCGCTGTTTCCAAACCTTTACTTTTTCTCTAGCACAGTGCTTTTCAGCCCGTGGAATGGTACGCACTTGTGCGGATGAAAAAAATTGTAGCGCGGATGAAAATAATACATTATTATTTTTCCCTAAACCCTAACCCTAATGTGTCATGCAGTAATCAAATAAGCTGGCGTGCCCAATCATGCGTTAAAGGTACATTAATATTATAGTCTCTCAGTGGTTCATTGCAGCTTAATATCGGTTAAGGCTCACGGCTTTAATACACAAACACTTTCATTGCTATTTCACAAATGGTTGCAAACTTACTGCGCTTCGTGCGGATGAAAATTTTCCGAAATAAAAAAGTGCGAACGGTTCTTTTAAAGGTTGAAAAGCACTGCTCTAGCACATCACATTTAAAAAAAAACGCATGAAAACAAATGCACAGCTCTGACCTCTGATACACGGCCCTAAAAACGTCAGAATCATAGCCGGAAACACTTTAGGAACCAATCTATCTTATCTCGGTTTAAAATTTGCCGTTGGCCAGTGTAATTAAACCCCATAAGCAGCAGCAAAACATTAGGTTATCTGTTATGGCGGCATTCATTTTATGTTAAACATTTAAGCGGATTGTCCTAAAACAGTGGTCAAAAAGTTTATTTTGCGATGGGGCAAATCTAATTTTTTTTAAATCGTAGTACTACAATTTAACAATAATAATTCTAAAATCGTGACACTAAATGGCGACAAAATAATAACGACAACTAAGAAAAAGCGGGGTATTACTACGGTCATATTACGATGTTTAATTAGGACGTCAAGCTGAGTTTTTTTAATTTTGTTTTTCAAATTTTTTGATGAATATTTATGAGTCAATTTCTTCACGAAACTTACAGATTCAAACTGAAGTCGATAAATGTGAAATTAACGAAATGCATTTTTGCCCAAACTCGAAGTGTAATTTATAAGCATTGTTCATTTTGTAAAAAAAAAAAAATTACTGACTAACAGACAACAGATTTATACGTTTTTTATGTTCTCTAATATCATATTAAAAAAAAAAAAAGTGTTTTTGTAACAAAAAGAGAATGTATTTAGATTTTGGGCGGAAAGTTGAATATTCAGAGGTTGTATTACAGTATTTACAAGTCAAGCCATTATTTTTGAAAATACAAGAATCGTTTTCTTTCTTTTTTTATTTAACACACTTTTCTAATTTTTGTGTGTACTTTATTCATTTTTAACATATGACCCGAAAAGTTGAATATTTACGATTTTATTTGGAATAAAGACAGTAGATGTGAACTTAAGGCCGGCAAAGTTGCTATTGACGATTCATATTCATATTAATTTTCGAATCTATAACTATATTTATAATGTTGAAAATGAAAAAAGAATTATTCGAAACGTTTAAAATATGCTACCTACTTCTTATGGGCTTTGTTTTTTCGAGAACTTCTGACCATTGTGCTACAAAGATCTTAAGACTGTTTATTTATTAAAACAGATACAACATAAAATCATTTTCTTAAAATATTTTTAAGAAATGATTTTATGTTTCATCTGTTTTAATAAATAAACAGTCTTAAGATCTTTGGATACGAAGACAACAATCTTTCTTTTACATTTTACTGTCCGCGAGAGATCCTTACTTTTCTAAAGTGTTTCAGCTTATTATGCTACAAATTATATAGTTTTTAATTTTTTTTTACAAGGTCGAAGATCATTAGTTTCGTGAACAATCAGACAACAAAGTTGAACTTACGATCAGCGAGGTTGAACGCTTCCTTAGGAAGGCACTGGAAGATTGGATGTAACATCGCTGTGTCGGCGCTCAATCGCTCGTCAGGTTCGTACTGAGAGGGGGAGGTTGTTAGTCGGGCCGACATACTTGTGAGTAGTTTGGTTAACAGTTTGGCGAGTTTAATAATAAACTGCTGTACATTTTTTGTTACCGAAAGTACGCAGTTGGGACGAGCAAAATTAAATGAAAATGCACAAAAAAGTGTGGAGGGCAATTTATGCGTCAATATGCTTGTTATTTTTGTTTTTTGCCAATACTTTTAGAGTCGAGACTGACAAATTTGAAAAAAAATGTCGCATAGAATTTGTTAAGTTGGAAATTTATGCGTAAATACGCTTTTTCTCATAAAAATATTTGTTTGTAAGCATAAAAGTAGATATTTGAAAGCAATATGCAATTTTGCGAAACAAATACACATTTTTGTTTTAACCTTTGTTGATAGTCGTATATGTCTAATTTTAAATTAAGAAAATCAGGTGGCACTCTTTAGCGTCAAATTGTATTAAATTCTCGACAGCTTTCGCGCAACATTGCCTTATCAGGTCCAAGTTAACCACGGTTGTGCGAAAGCTTGGTTTTGTATCTGTTATAAAGCCTAAAATGATTTTAAGCTTACGATAGTTGAATCTTCAGAAACAAGTCGCAACTAACAAACACAGTAACAGCATAACCTCGATATATGTCAGAAAAACCTAAACGACGTTAAAAACGTCAATGAAAACACCAGCAGTCGCCAAAGAACTCACCTTCAACAAATCGAGTGCGAACTCGACACCAAACTCGACGAGTTCGACTCGCGGACAGATTTCTCGAACCTTCTTCTTAGGGTGATGTTTCACGAAGCAGCTGGCGAGGGTTTCGTAGCAGGGAAGGGAAACAAGCTTGGGCCACGAAATCTCGGTGGGTGTTCCCATCACCTGGAAAGTTAAGATGCTAGTTTAAGGGCCTGGAAATTAGACTTTCAGGCAGGGCTGCGTAGTCGGGTAAAAATTACCCGAGTCAAACCACCCATCAACAAAAAGTAATTGAAAAATATTCCAAAATACGCCATTTTAGAATATACAATTTTCTGGGAAGAACCAGGGCTGGGGAGTCAGGATAAAATAACCAGAGTGTTGATTTTGGCAAAAAAACGATCCCGATTATGACTCCCGAGTTCCATTCCGGCCAAATGTGCGATTTTGTCAGGTTTTGAATCCCATTCGCCTCGACAGCATGTATTGCAACCATTTATATAACTAAAATAAGGTGGTTATTTAAAAATCCAATCATAGGGGTGTCATATAAAACATTTACCCACAAAATTACGGCACGCGAGCCAAATCCGGCCGGCCAGGTTAATCCATCCGTCCCGCAGCAGATATTTTTTTATTGTTACCAAAATACGGTCATTAATACTTTATCAGCATAAAGCTCATTTTGTAGATTTTTAAATATTTTTTTTTATTTTGATGAAAACCGGTGAAATGTTCGAGAACCGCTGATCCAAAATATCCTGAGCGGTTGCGTGTTATAGTGACGTCACCTGAAAAATCCTGAGCAGTTGGTCGGTGGCGTCAGAGAGGCCGGGAAAGATGGGCGATCCGCACAACATCTCCAGGAAAATGCAGCCGACACCCCTGAACACACAGACAAAAAAAAACCGTAAAAATTCTGCCGCTATTTCAAAAATAGATGGGTGACAGTTTTATAAAGATTATGTGCAAATAAAAAATAATAATTTAAAAGTAGTTTGGGTTAATATTACAAACGTTTATAGTTATATCATGAAGACCGTTTTCGTTAATACCATTAAGGAGCATTCCCTCAAATGTGAGTGGCAATTTTCCTTCATATTTATCAAGGAATAAAAGTAGATATCTTACTCCACATATAAACTCGTCTTTTCAGCAGGCATTTTGTGACGTCATATTTAGCGGAAATTTTTGAGCACCCATGTGGAAAACAAACATCAGCCTCAATGCCTAACCGAAATCAATACTATACCATTACGTGACTGAAGATAAACTGTCTCCAAAAAGCAAACAATACTTACGTACAAGCTACTATATTTAAAGCAGTGATGATGTCATGCTGTGTGCCGCAGCACAACAGCGTGCCTCTTCAAGAGTGTGTCGAAAAACGTTTTGTATTTTAAAAAATATTTTTTTGTTTTACAAATAGGCATACAAACAGACAAGCAAACGAGAATGTATATACGCCATACCTTATAAAACTACTGACACTGTGGTATTGAACCCATTGACTTGACATGTATTAGGGGCTATTGTCAAGCTATTATATTAGGGTAATGCAGGAAGTGTGCCGCGAATGCTTTTTAATTTTCTCAAAGTGTAGCAAGCCGAAAAAGTAGAAAACACTTACATTAGCAAAAAACAAAACATAAATACCGGAAAAGCTTCTTTTTAGTATGCTATACCAGGCAGCAACAGCATACAAACTTGTAGTATTTACACAAGGATAAAATGGGTACAGTTGCGCACCGCCGAAAAAAAATATCGATTTGACGGGAGTTGGTGCGTATACCGGAACGGACGTCAAAAATTCAGGGAAGGAATAAACGTGGGCATAAGCGTGTCGGCTGACGCAAGATAAATTGCTTTGCTCGTTTGAAGAGCTCAGCCATTCAATCGCACTCCTGTTTTTTTCATTATATTCCGACAGGTACATTTGCTGCGGCGTTGACGGCTGTCGAAGTGCGCAGACTAAACATTTCCAGCCCACACAAGTGATGTGTGTCATGTCGGAATGCATATTTGCCCGATTTTTGACCGGCATTTCGAAATAGGCCGGACGACTTTCGCGCGTAACTAGTTTTTGACAACTTCTGGCGTATTTTTTGCTATCTGCCGCCGATTCTTTGAAAACTTGTCCGGTTTTAAGCCGATTTCAAAGTTGACCGGCCACCGTTGTCGACCACGTGGACGAATTTAACGAATTAACAACAGAAATAAAGAACGATTCGTTAACGAATTTCGAAAAAGCCAAGTTTACGCTGTACCCTGGTAAAAATATGTCCGTACTGTTTGAATTGACCATTTTTCAAGGCTGTTAGACTATTTTTTTCATATTTTTTTTCAAATAACTTTTTGGCAAACCAAACAGATTATCGCTGCAGTTTTTAAGGCTATGGCTAGTTTAAGGCTTATTTACCAATAAACCAACTCCCACTTTTCACACAGGGGTGAAAAAATTTTTTGATAAAAAAAAATTTAGCGCGGAAAAGCCGACCAGGTTTAAAAAAATAACTTAAACTGGGTTGGAAAAGGTCCCGGCGGCGAAAGTAAACGGCCATAAAAAAGGCACGTTTAGCTATTTTTTTTTCGCGTAGTTTTTAACTATCAAGGGCCAAGGCAGTGCTTTTCAACCGATTCGAAGCTTCAATTTGGTTTGTTCAAACAGAAGTCTCGTGTTAATTATTTGCATTTACAACACAAGGCCCGAAAGCAAATAAGGTGATATATAACACGCATTATTGACACGACACGTCATATATATATTCTTATCGCGTTTGTTCATGGAGCCAATGGCGCTTGTATTATTGTAAAAATCGATATTTTTTCAGACAATTAATACGGTCGGTCAGCGAATCAGCGAAACAATTGACACAAATGCAAATCACTTTAAAGCCCGTTCCAGATGGATTATAAATCGGTGGTGTAAAAGCAAAATGTTATTAGATCTGTAAAATCACAAACTTAGGGCCAACGAGGTTGTACAGGATCTGTACAAACTGACCCTGTTTCTTCGCAAGTTACGTTAACGCTGTATTGATCACCGTAATTTTTTGCGGCTACATAAACAAATGAGAACTATTATTTTCGTTTACGGTCAGTAACCAAGGCCAATATTTTGCTTCGAATACACGGGTGGCCTCCGAATGCATTTTGTTAAAGGACTATTGCCGACTTTAGAAGGACTGGTGTTTTGTTTTGTAAAGCTGTGGATGTTCCACGGTTTTAAACTGGATTTACGAAAAAAAAACCTTTTTGTATCACAGTGTCTTTGAATTTTTGGCTGCCAAAGGCATGGGCAACCAATAATGGCTGCACGAGTGTCGAGTATGCCCTGAAATTACGTTATGCACTTTTAAAGCATTGCTGTTAAGACTAGGCTATTTTGTAAATATTAACAAATGGCCAAAATAATATTCCGAATTATGGCAATTAGCCGCTATTAAGTTAGTACTGGGAAATAAAATGTTATACATAACAGAAGAGCAAACGGCAAAGACCTGTTATTATGATTTTTTTTATACAATACAATATCGACCAGTGGTTCTCAAATTTGTACAAAAATCGAAAGTCCATATTAAATAAAAAAAGGCATTTTACAAACATTAATAAGATGATTATATTTTTTTCGCTTTAAACAGTTAGTATATTTAGCATTGGAAAAGAAAACATTTTTTCCAAGCCCAAAACTATCTCACTGACTTGAGATTTCTGAGAAACACTAATTTAAATTAAAAAGTGAAGGTTTAGGGAGTACATCATTCGGGCGAAGCAAAAAAAGTGTTGCTCAATAAAATTAGGCGCAAAAAAATCCGAACAGGTTTGAAAACGAAAACTTGATCACGGTGGACATAAAAAAATTAAAGAAATTTTTTTTTTGTATTTGACATAAAAAAATAAGAAAAAAAGTGATATAAGCCTTACCAAATGTCGAGCGATGTGTTGTAGTTGCGAGAGCCGAGTAGTACATCGGGGGGACGATACCACAGGGTGACAACTTCATGAGAGTAAGTGTTGGTCGGGATGGACTTGGCCCGAGCCAAACCTGGAGAACAAAAACATATAAAGTATGTTAGACAACTAAGTCAAATTTAATAGTGAGTTTTTTTTGAGCTTGTCCCAAGTTTTTTTTTTTTTGTTAGTGACTGGGCCTGGGCTAGGCGAAAAAATGAATTCCCTTCAACTATCATTTATTTCGCGTTTTACTTTTTTTTTTTGTTTACTAGTTAATCTGTTTCTTTAATAATTTTACAATAATTTGGGCTTTATAATAATTGGATTTGGCCCGAGCCAAAACTGGACAAAAAACAGATGTGTATTCGACAACACAGGCAAGCAAGGTTAAGGAGATCACAGTAAAGGGGGGTTTCGTCATTTTAGCTTATCCTAAGAAGTTTTTTTGTTTGTTAACAGTTAGTGACTGGTGGTGACCTTGGGCGAAATATGGATTCCGTTCAACTATCGTTTGTTCTGCGTTTTACTTCGGTGTTTGACCGTCTTTGTTTATTTGTTCAACGAATTGTTTTTTTTTACAATAATTTTACAAAAAAACACACTTTTCTCATAGACTATAGTGTTTCTCAATCGATGGGTCGCGACCAAACATTTGGTGAGCGTTTGATTTGGCTGGGTCGCTGATAGTAGTTGTTCGTTTGGTTATATACATGGAGATTGGTTCTCAGCAAGATTTCTCCAAAATTTTAGAAAATCAAGGAAGCAATATGAAGAAAGTCTTCTATTAATTATTATAACTCGAAATTATTTATTACAATGTCCCAAAATGTTCAGCAAAGTGATTCGGGTCGCCAAAGCTTTGCTGTCATACTGATGCTTAATATTCGGGGCGCCGCGGAAAAAGGTTGAGAAACACTGTCAAACACAGTTTAAGACGATGATTTTGATCCGGATTATCAGGGCGAAGTTTCAATCCTTTTAACTTAAACCAACGTGTGATTCTCCATTGTACTTTGGTCGTTAGATTCCCTTGCAAAGGCATGTTTACTTACGCAGTACGTTTAACGTTTATCAGGATTAGTTACAAAGACGTATATAGTGAGTTTCGGGAAAAGGTTCACAAATGAACATCGCATTAGATTAGCAATTATGTTCAAAATCACACGAGATTGGCAATTTCTGACACAAGGTATTCAGTTCGTAGTTTGTAACTGATTTAAATGCTATAGAGTAATTTATGTAACGTTTTTTTTTTGTAATTTTGCTCGTTTAAAAATTCACAGGGCACGCCATTATATGAAAAAAATCTGAAGGATCCGCCACGTATAAAAAAAATTGACAAGCACTGGGTTAAGGAATATTTTATTCAACCATTGGAAAACTCTTATTTCTTTTTCAATATTTGACGTTTAAATGTGTGGTAATCCCAGTGACTTGCAATAACACGATGTAATGACCCAAGAAAGAGATATCAAAAATCGAATTAACTGCCACTTTGAAAGTCTTGTTTAAACAAAAGCTCAACAGCAACCTTAAAATGGTCCTTAATAAAACACCACACCTGGCTAAATTGCTGTTTTATTTTGCCAAATAAATAAACAGGTGTCTTTATCGGGAGCTGTGTAATGACAGCAGTTTACCGCATCACGCACGAAATGAGAGGTGCCCTATTGAAATAACGTAAACGGGATGTCTTTAGATAAACAATGTGCTTAGATTGTCTGAAATCAAATGATATGGGCCAAAAATTTATTTTCGGGACATATCTTGCTTTGCCGTTATTTTTAATATACTTTTGCAAGTTGCTATCCTATATTTACTAACTAATTAATTATTTTCCGATGTTTTTTTCTTTCACCAATTTAAACATCCCAGATTTAAATCATTTCACTGATTTTCAATTACCTTTCGCCAATTTTTATTTACAATTTAAAATTTGAAATTTACTGATTCTTATACAACATTACCAAGTAATTTTATTAAAACCATCAAACATTAACAATTTTTATTCATGTTTGGCCAACTACTTAATGCAAGATTTTAATTTAACTTCATCCATTTTTATTTACCTTTCATCTTTTGCTATAGTTTCTAATTCGATATTTACCAACTTTATTTAACTTTCATCTCCTGTTGTAGACTTCAAAATTCGGTATCTACCAATTTAATTCAATTTTATCCAATTTTCACGAGCAATAAGTATAACTGGCTCGGGCAGATTTTCCTTCCACTTCAACTTTCGAAAATTTCAGCAATGCTTACCAAAATCTGCGAGCTTGAGTTCGCCAATGTCGCTGAGCAGTAAGTTCTGTGGCTTGATGTCGCGGTGTAGAATGCGTCGCTTGTGGCAGTAGGCGAGTCCTCGCAGCAGCTGGAAGGTGAAGAGCACAGAGTTGCGCGGGTGGATGCCGCATGAACCGTAGTACTCCATGTACGCGCTCAGATCCGTCACCTGTTTAAGGTTTAAGGTGAGCTTCAGATAGGGACAAACAGTGCAAATGAAGTTAACTAAGGGCTCACATTTTGTTATGTTATTAACAGGCATTTTTGCGCTGGTTAGAAAATAACGCCCTCGGCGCCTATACGTGCATGGACTGAAAATGACTATCAAAGTAGTGCGTCAAAATTTGGACTGATAGTTACAGAATCCGCTTCTTCAACCCGCAAAAAACATAAAACCAAAAGGAGAAATTAAAGTTGTAATTTTACCGATATCAAATCGACTTTTGAATTAAAAAAATCAGAGTTTGCAGTTCAAAGTTTAACCAATTCCTTATCTGCAATTAGAAAGAGCGAACAGTCATTTTAATAAACTAAATCAATGCAAAATCTGCTTGCTTAGTTTTCAGTTGACAACTTGACGAAATAATTTCTACCATTACCCTCCCCCCCCCCAAAAAAAAAAAAAACTATCCACAAAAGAGAACATTGTTTTACCAAACCCAAAATTAGGTTTAAAACTGTTAAAAGAATATAACAAGCTATAATCCTGTCAATAAACAGTTAGCCAGGTAAGAGTGTTGTTACCCTTAAGAGGCATGTTGAGTAATTGATAATAATAATTAGAATAACAGCCAATGAATAAATGTTATGTAAAACAATAACACCAAAGTTTCGCCAAAAACAAATATTGCGTAAAACAACATTTCAACAAAAACAAATATTATGTGAAATAATACTAACAACGCAATTTAAAACATCAAAGGACAATTATCAAGCCTATAACAACAATAATCAAAGCCGACTTTGTGCAGCGTTGTGTGTGTAGTGCGATCCAAAGTTCTTGGTATTCTAAACCTCTTTAGAGGCTAATTTAAATTATAATGACGCCACGGCTATAATTAAATCATTCAACAACAACGGAGCGATTGACCCACTTTCAAAGTGCAATCAAACATTTTCGCCCTCATATTTTTTCGCTATTTTTTTTCCAAGGTCGATAGTTTTTGAACATTTGACGCGCTCGATATAAAATTAAAGGGCAGGAAAGGGGGTGGGGGCAAATAAAATATTCAAGTGACATTAGACCTTGAGCCCATTAGCTGTCCGCAAGCCGCCCAATCAATGCAAAAGCGAGCGGAAAAAAAACTTTTTGCGGCGACTAGGGCTTTTATCCGAATCAATAGGCGAGTGTCATGTGCAGCGGCAGTTTGAGCGAATTTATCCAGAAGGGCGTGAATGCAGCACATGCGACGGTTGCGGCCCTTTGAGCCTGTTAGATGATCGGGTGGTCGTTACTTAACCGTTTAAGGCAGGGGTTCTTGAACTGGGGTCCATGGACCCCTCGGAGGTTCGTGAACTAGTTTTGTGGGGTCCTTAAGGGCTTAATGGAAATATTAAAGTATATTTAAAAAGTAATCAATTTTTTTGAAAAAAATAAAACTGTTTGGCACTGAATCTATAGACTTCATTACACTTTCACATTTTTTAGACCGAAATCAGCAGATTTCTGAAGTCGATTTGTATTATCACGGCAATTTATTGATCATGGGCGTTTTGCCCGGTTTACGGATATTAGGTGAGGTTTATTCTGACGGTTAGTTTTATTACTTAAGGACGTATTTATTTTTGTGTGGATAGCTTTGCTGACATTACCTATAGTTAAACAAACTTTTTGTGACAATTTAACCTGCGATATTGCTGCAAAATTAGTGTTTTGACATTTTACCTGTAATGCTTTTTTGTAAAGTGTCCAGTTAACAAGACAATTTTTTGCATTTTTTACAATGGCATTTTGAACTGAAACAAAGTTGTATGTTTAATCTAGTAGTTCTTAACCAGGGTTCGATCGAACACTTGGGGTCGACGCAGCTGTTTCAAGGGTTCGGCGAGAACGTTCTCTGAATTATAAATGCTGTTATTTCAAGCTAAATTCGAATCTCTTTCATGCGCCAAGGTGTCATGTAACGTTATTTGAAAGTTTGGCCAATGTAAAGTATATAAATGCAAGTTTATAATTTAAATACGCCCAGTTTCTGCTGCTAGGTGGAAGAAACGAATACTGAGCGAAAATTTGGGGTTCGACAAACGCTTGCAGAATTACACAGGGGTTCGACTGGTTACCAAAGGTTAAGAACCACTGGGTTAATCCATTAAGATGACGATATAAATAACAACAACCTTCAATATTTCGTCAGTGAAAATTAGTTTTCATTCGTTACATAAAATCAGCTTAAAATGCTATCCCGTTCGTTTGCACAATGTGATTAAAAATGTTTAAGCCGATTATACGCCCCCGAATTATGTATTAGGTTATTGCCAGTAACCTTTTGCGCCTTTAAGTCATTCGCATAGTGCAAGTTGCCTGAGAAGTTTAATATACATTTGAAAACAAAAAGTTTGGTGCTTGGTGTCAGCGCTGTGAATCCAACACAACGTAAAATGGGTTGCGAAAACAAAAATCGTAAAATAATTTACTGTTTTAATCAAAAGAAATTCGTCTTCATTAGCCAAATTAGCCTGTACCGGTATTGGGCTAATTTTACGTTTCGTTAAGCGCGGAATAATACATCAAGACTTTTAGGCTTCACCCAACTATCCATAGTTCGGTGCGGGCTACTAACTTTTACAGTTATTTAACAAGATTAATTTATTTTAAGTAGGTGCGCAGTTAGCATTTTTCTGGGTAGGTTTAACATTTGGTTGGTGCTTTTTTTCATGCGTATAATTGCTGCAAAACAAATAAAGGCTTAAAAACAGTGTTTTGGCTCAAAGGTGTTGCAATTTTTTTTGTTTCGTCGGCATAATTCAGTCCTATTAGGAAAATTAGCTCGTAAACAAACTAATCATATAGGATTCTGGAATTTCTAATTCAATTTCAAGTCCTTGGAAACATACGCGGTATAATACCTATGTATCATTGGCCCTAATGAATATACTACTGGGGAAGTTTAATAAAGACATTGCTGATTGTAGGGGAAATTTGCGTAATTGTTGCCGTAAGATAATTAGCAAAAGCTGCATGTTATTAGTTGCAAAGTGGGAGTAATTAATAACCTTCAGTTTAATATCCGAGTTACTGTTATAAGATGGTAAACTGAGTTTTAATCAAATTTGAAATCCATTGACGTATTTAGTTTTAATTAGCAAAGTTTATCCTACGTCGGCTTCCGCTTACGTCGAACGATAAGGTTTTAATATATTTTAGTCAACTTAATCCTCTTTGAGCATGCACAATTGCGCAGGGTAAGTGATGAAATTGTTAGGCTTTTTCTACCTGCTTAAGGTAGCTCAGTAAGGTTGTTGTCAAGTTTTTTCACGAATTTGTGACAATATCCATATTATTGTCAAGTCATGGGCGCGCAGATAATATTTGGTTCTTTTTATTTATTTTAATGCATGTTATAAGCTAACATGTTGTTTAAAAGCTAAGTCGCAGTATTTAAGAGTGCTGCGAGTTTTAAAATGGCATTTTTTTCGTTTCGCTGCATAACAAAACATAAGTTTTTTTTTATTTTTGTTGCAGTTGTAGAAAAACATATCTAAATAAAAAAATAAAATTTCAAGTCTTTTTGAAAATTTCCAAGACGATTTTTATGAAAAACATTGAGAAGTATTTACAGTAATTTATCGCTTTATTGTATAAGTGTAAGCATTTCTCCAGTTCTTAACAAAAAATCTCCCAAGCTTAGCAATTCAGCGCAGAATTGTGCTTTACTCATGGATTCAATTAAAAGCGCTACACCCTACGCTTTAAAAATTCCCCAAATAAATATATTAAACCAGATATACTCCAGGATATAAGGGCGTCTACCTGCTTTTGAGAGCTCAAGGTGGTTTTATTTCAAGTTCAAACCGGCGACAGTGCGTTCATGAAATACATTAAGATCTGTAAAGCATTTAAAGTAATTTTACGGTTTAAAATATAAGCGTAAACAGTTCTCAAGTGCTTAGGGAGCATACTCCCAACTAAACCAATTACGTATTGTTGTACTTCGCCATTGGACTCAATTAAAACCGCACTGTGTGCTTATGAAATATATTGAGATCTGTAAAGGTATTCAGGTAATTTTTCGCTTTAATATATAAGTGTAAGCGTAAACATTTTTCCAGTGCTCAGCGAGAATACTTTCAGCCAAAAAAATTCAACGCATAGTTGTGATTTACTATTGGACTTTTAATTTTTAAGGAACTTCACACATATATTGAAATCAGATATACACTACAGGACCATGGGGCGTCTGCTTTCGATAGCTCACAGTTTTATTTCGAATTTAAACCGGCGGCAGTGCGTTTATGAAATACAATAAGGTCTGTAAAGTATTTGAAGTAACTTTGTCGCTTTAATGTATAAGTATACGTATTTCTCAAGTACTTAGAGACCATACTCCCAACTAAACCAATTACGAATCGTTGTGGTTTACCATTGGACTCAATTTAAACCGTTACACCCTACGCAGATATTTAAGAACTTCATAAATAGATTTAAATCAGACATACACCAAGATCGCAGGGCGTCTGCCTGCTTTCGGTAGCTCAGAGTGGTTTTATTTCACGATTTAACAGCCAGTGCGTTCTTAAGTGAAATACCTCGTCTAATTGCACGTGAAACTTCCCGATTTGAAGAGCCTGGCCGATATTACGACTGGTTAATTGGCGCGTCTAGAATGCCCAAAGGCAGTGTGACGTACGTCGTTCTGCGGTGCACCATACTGTCCCTTGTGCTGCTCGGTCAGCCGTTCGTATTTATTTGTTCTGTAGGACGACGCCAAAATGAAAGCTCAAGCGCTTAAAATGAAATTTGCGCCAAGCGCAGCTGTCACAAATTGGAATGAATGCGTTAAAATGTTCTATTTTGTTCCGATAGTCATTCCTGATATTTTTGACAAAAAGTACGCCCATCTGGTCCGATGGCAAATAATTTTTTAATTTAATTACCATGGTCAAATAGGCATAATTGATAAATTTATAACGTTCAAGGACCCTATGTTTGTAGGTTATTAGGCTAATATTTACGTTGCAAAATAAACTGCAGTTTTTTTGGACACAATGGTTGATGTACAATGTACAATTGTACATAGTTTGTAGTAAGGCGCAGAATGAAGAACAAAGCCATCTCAGAAGTAGCTAGCATGTAGTTTTAAACGTTTGACTAATTTTTTATCCCTTTTTCTCTTAAGTTATGCAATTACTACCGAATTCATTGATCAAGATAGTCGCAGCGTTGAATCACAAAGATTTGCTGAAAAACCTGTGACGTCAGCTTTCTATCAAATAAATAAAGTACCGATACAACCAATCAGCGTCCGGTATCGACTGCGAACCGATACTATCGGACATCCCTATAGACACAAGCAATCTAAAAATACCAAAGATAAAGCTCACGCGAGTAACGACATTACTACATAAGTAGTGGGCGGCGTCACTAACACAACAAAACCAGCGGCGACCAGTCATCTCACGAAATCTCCCTTTAGCTTCGCGCGAAGCCGTCAAAAAGCTAAACCAACAGAGCTGTTGACTGAGAGGTCGCAATTTGCACACAAGCGTCAAACTTGGATCCGGGTTAAGACAATCTTGTTAAATTTGAACAAACACACGCGACTTGCTTTTGCGGTTTTGCGTTGTTTTTTTTTTTTGAGGGTACGCGATAATGGCGCAAATAGTTTGAGGGGGGAGCTCGTGGAGAAAAATAACAACGTATAAAAATTTGGTTATTTAAAATTACTGCACCAAAAAACTACATCAAAAACATTTTTATCGCAAGTAATGTCCGAAATTCAAATGTGGTTCAAATTAAATTGTAAAAAGGGATATTCAACTTTTTGTGCCTCAGCAAAAATCTACTGTCATTTTTTGTGGCCAATAATCAATAATAAAATGCTAAACCAACAATGCAGGCTGAGAGGTCGCAATTTGCACACAAAGGCAAACGTTTTTGAGGGTACGCGATAATAGAGCTAATAGTCCATGGAGAAGCGCGTGGGAAAATACAAGTCTTGGTCTTTGGTCGTTTGCCTATTAAATGTGGTTATTTAAAATTAACGGACCGCAAAAGTTATACCAAAAGACTATTTTTACTAGTAATGCATGCTGCCTTATATTTGTCTCTAATTCCAAATGTGTTTAAAAACCTAAAATTTAATGTGAAATTTAAAAGAGGGATATGCAACTTTTTGTACCTTCGTAAAAATCTACAACTCATATGTGTGTCGCCAAAACTTGGCAAGTAAACCCTTATTTTAAGGCATAGAAAATCCGCTTGCAAAAAAGTAGTTAATAAATTTGCGCGCGGGCCAAAATCTCGCAAACACAGTTAAGGGAAAGCAACTAGCATTAACAAAACCTGCGTTTCAATATTCAGGTCAACACAGAGGAGCTTGCGTAAAAAATCGTTACAAAAATCTGATATTGTTGCATTTAGCGCTTCCATACACTTGAGACAACGTTAAACAAGGGGCTGTAAAGGTAAAAAAAACGTTATTTGCCAACCACATACTCACCATATAGTCGAATAAAAGAGTCAACAAGGACCTTACGTCAAAAGTGCTATTTTCTCAGCATATGCCAGAACAAAAAAGTGTCAACGAGGACCTTGCGTCAAAAAGAGGCAAAAAAATTAAATGCTATATTTGCTCACCATATACTCGAATACGAAGGTCAACACGGAGCTGGTGTGAATGATGTCGTGCAGAGTAACAACGTTAGCGTGCTTGAGAGCCTTGAGCAGCGAAGCCTCGCGAATGGCGGTGAACGGAGTCCCTTCATCGCTGTTCAGTGAAATCTCCTTGAGGGCAACCAACTGGCCCGTGTGTCTGAGAAAAAACGAAAAGGATTAAAGCTTTCCTAGGAATGTCAAAAAATTTTTTTTGATTTCGTCGACTCTCAATTTTTCGTTTTGTGATGTTCAAAATAAATCATATATCCTATTCTGTTATTTCGCGGTTGTTGTAGTCAGAGCAGGGGTGGCCAACACGTCGATCGCCACATTTCACCTGGCCGATTGCGTCGAATATGTGTTACGTCATTACAGTAGCTATCGCACACAAGCGGACTATTAATGTGACCAATTGTTGCCTGGACAACCCTAATAAAGCGTTGTATGAGGTAACAACTTAACCTCCATCGCTGGCTTGGAGTGCAATTAACGCTCAAGTTGTTTAATACGTGTTCTTGCGACTCTTTTCCAAATTTGTCGATCAAGAACCTCTAAAATTTATTTCAGTCGTTCGCAGACTTTAGTTTAGAAATCTGCTGTTTTCAGTCCAACAACTGTTAAACTGACATGTAGTCTAAATACTTAGAAAAGAAGGCGCCAAAACATATTTTTCGATTAAACTGTTCTTTTTTTAAAAATGTATTTAATTTTCAAGTTATACACCGAGATTTTAATAAGGCCTTCATGGAGCCCTAAAACTAATACACATATCACCAAGGGGTCCATGGACCCCAAATTAAGAAACCCTGGTGGTATAGACTATAGAGGCAACATAAGGATTAATCCTACCGACACATTTTCTTGAAATAATCTAAACTACAGGTAATGATGATTTAACGTGTTTGCCGGAAAACGTACGCAAACTAAACATTTTTATCCGACTTTAAATTAAACAACAAGTCAACTTTGTGGAGCATATTGGCTGGGAATTGTAGTTAGTTCTTCAGTAAGCTACTTAATATTCTTATTAAATAACATTTATCTAGAGTATAGTATAAAAGGAAAATTAGATACTTTGCCCGTTCAGGCTGAAAACAGCATATTGACAGATAAATCCTAAACGGTTCTTAATTCGCATTTAAGATTAAACCTACTAGAAGTCAATGACAGCTGTTAATAAAACAAAGTGCGCAATGCAACATTCGCAAACCCCGACGCAGTAGAAAATGCCAACACGGTCACGGTTCATCAAAGAATACAACGAGCGAAATTGTAATAACGAGATTGTGTTATAGGAAATAAAGCTAAATATTCGTTTGACTAACTGTCACTTTTTTGTAGTCAGCATAGCGTAACTATAGCACATATATAAACATTAAAATACAAAGGCTCAAAGCAGCAATTAAATCAAAATCATTATAATGGTATTTAAAGGGAACCATTCGTAACGATAAATAAAGGCATGGTCTTACTTTAAAAAGGTTTTAATAAAAGCGATTGTAGGATAAATTTTGGCCATAAGCAAAGACACTGTCCCAAATCACAAGCATCAAACAAAATTAAACGATTTTTCAGGATGATTTATCATTATTCCATTATTTAGGGGGGTGAACACCTCAAGTTTCTTCTAGAGGTGCCCGGAGCCCCCTATACACCCCAAACTCGGCGTTCATAGGATCAGTCAACCATTTAATTGGTTCGCTTTTATGTTAATATAATGGAGGACTTCGTACGACATGTTGTAATTCGTTTCGTTATTATGAATGTTCCAAATGCCCTTTTTAAGTTGTTGTGCGCCTTGGTAGTTTATGCCAGATAACAAAACTTCCGTCAGTGGTTGAAGCCACCGGGCCAATGTGGATAACATTTTCACATGTTAGGTTTCAATAGCGGACGTGTTAAACATTAGTTGGAACAATGTTGGGCAAATTTAGCAATTACATACGAGTGACGTTGATTTGATAAACAAACAGCCGAACGACCGCGTTTGAATTTGCTGCATCAACCCGACTGGTGTTTCACGCTGTCGACGATTTTTGAACTTTAACTGACGCCGCTGTACGTAACTGTAACCGTGGTTGACGGTTTTTTTATTTGCAATGGTAAACACGAAAGTAACCCTTAATTCATTTTCAATACTAAAAGCAGCACAATAAACAGGTCTTTCGGTATTTTATGCGACGTTTCGGCTAGCTATACAGAATGCCTTCATCAGGAAATGTAACAACACCACGCAAAGTAAAACAAAACACAGATAGGAAATTATTGTGTTATTTTACTTTGCGTGGTGTTGAGCTGTTGTTGCATTCCCCGATAAAGGCATCCTGTAAAGGTAGCCTAATCGTAGGATAAAATAACTAAGCACCAGAAGGGCTTGTTTTTAATGTACTATGTGAGTTGCATCAGCATATTTATTAAAAGTAGCATTTTCGCAAACTTGAGGTAATTCAAATGCGACTACAAACGTTTACATCTAAACATTAAAAAAGTGTATTTTGAGCGCGCACTTTCTACAAACCACCCAAAATGAAATTGTTTAAAGTTTCTTCTTTGATAGATTGGCTTACTGGTACAGTTTGAAAAAACCGAGAGGTGACCACATGCGAAATACCAAGGCAAACTTTAGAAGATGCAATCAGGAAATGAATAATTAATGCGGCCCAAGTGCGGCATTCAGAGCAACGTTATAAAACCGTTCTTGAAATTTCGTTTTGTTAAATAACGTAAAACTTTCCACATTTTGTTTCTTGTTCAAACCACAGTGTTGCGATAAAAAAATGAAAAAAAATAATTATCATATGGTAGCACTTGAACCACGTTTTTAATTATTTATTTGTAATTTTAAATCGACATCGCCAGTAATTTAGGTTGATCTAATTGCCACTAAATGGCTTAATGGCATCTTAAAATATTATGCGATGAAGATTGCAACAACATATTTTAATTTTATTTGCAGACCGTTTTTGGCATTTTAATTATAGAAAATAGTGTGGATTTATTAGTATTTTTTTTGTTACATTTTTAATGATGCAGTTAAGCTAATTACTACATAAAATATTTTTGCTAGTTTCAAAATTTTCATTTCATCAGCACCAAAAGACTTTTTTTATAGGATCCAGAAGTTGTTAGTTTCAAAATTCAACAGAAGTTTAAAATCTAGCCTGAACATACAGAATAATGGCAAATTATAAAACTTTTTCTACATCTTAACATCTGTAATCCAGTTTTGATACCAATATAAACTAACATAAAAATTGTTTATCCACTGCTAATACTCTTCAAACAATCAATTGCTATACGCACAACACACAAGTACCATTTTCATATGAAAATAGTACTTTGTGTAGCAAATTGTGTAGTATTGAAGGCTCCCTCCCAAATTACATGTATTTTAGGTGATTCCATGTTATCACATTACATGTTAAGGTTAAGGTATGCCAGTACTACAATGAACTTGAATTTTACAGAACAATTTTTACATTATAAAATATAATATTACAAAACTTGGTATAAAAATCAAATGGTTGTTATCAAGGTTTGTTAACGATAATGAGGTACACTAACAGCATAATGTGTCACCCTGCTTTAATGGGCAATTAGAAACTGAAGTTATATTGGTCGAATTTTAAAGTTATAAATGAACAGCAAGGATTAGTCAACTGTGTTTGTTGCTTACACTTTATATCAATTTTTGTTTACCTTTTTTGCAATGACATGCCTGTTTAAGTTTTCATCTTAACACCGTAAATTTAATTTATTTTTGTTAAATATCACAGAAAACTCGTCAAACGAGCATAAAAAAACTATTTCAACAGTGGCAATGAAAATACCTTTTCATAGAATATATCTCAATTTAAATAAAAATAATTTTAAAAATAAAAATTCTTAACTGCTAATATTTTTAAACTACCATCAAAGTTCGTATATAGGGATGTTACTTCCCAAATATTTCAGTTAAACCCTGATGGACCACAGGTTTGTAATATTCACGATTCAAAGTAAACCAAACCTTTATGTTTCCTGTCACTTATTTTAAACCATTTAATGCCTGTAGTGCTAGCCACTACTAAAGAAAACACCTGACAAAAAGCATCAGCAAATAACCCGAGATCGACCAATATCACTATTTCGGAGTGATACCGATACCTGATTTTTTACAATAGGAAAGATTATATCATAATAATCGTACTAAAGTATCGGCCAACATTCAACAACTTACTTGCTTCTGCCTTTATAGACCATTGCATAGGAGCCTTCACCCAGAAGCTCAAGCTTTGTGTAAGTTTCCATCTTGCCGTACGGAGAGAGTCCATTTCCCTGCATTGCCAAAAATATTTTGTAGTGATTTTACAGACTGAATGGGTTGAATGGACAGCTGCACATTTAATATGATGACGTTGAGCTGTAAAAATTACAAATCAATTTGGCAATTTCCATGTTCAACAACTGTGTGACATGTAATGAATTCACGTCACTAGGATGTTTGCTTAACTGCTGTAAAATTGATACCCATTACCAACAAAATAAACATGCTGCACAAAAACAACATTCAACTGAAGTGCTAAATTACATATATATATGTGTGTATAAATATTGATACGAAAAATAACTAGGTTAGCTTTGTCTAACAAATAAGTAAAATTATGAAACACTTAGAGCAAAAAAACTGAACTTAACTATAAATATGCTGCACAAAAAAAAACACTCAGCTGTAGTGCTAATTATATAAATTTAGATACAAACGATAACTAGGTTAGCTTTGTCAAACAGATAAGTAACATTGTAAAACATTTTGAGCAAAAAACTGAACTTCACAGACCACAGTGCAACAGAGTAACAAGGCCATTAGGCGATGTCAAAGCATATTAGCATGTCAACTGATTTCCATGCAAAATGACACGGTATGTGTTATTTATAATCGGATATCCCTCATCCATACGCTGCCATGCAGGGAACTTGAAATTGAAATGATTTAATATTCTACAGAAAAAGTTATATTGCTGCAGAAAACAAAGGCATGGTAGATGGTAGGTTAAATACATAAAAATATCTTTATTCTGGTGTTTTGTTAACAACAGTCATCACTCACCACTACATATCACCAAATGTATTTATTCAACGGGCAACTTTAATAGGAACCGATGGCAACAAACGTTATATAAACATAAAACAAGTTTCTCTGTGACTGGAATTTAGTTATTAACTGCCATGTTTGTTAATCGGTTTGAAATTGGTTTTAAAATGTAAGTTTATTTTAATTCATTTACTGTGTGAGTTGTTATAATTTCTGGAGCAATATTTCTGCAGGGAAGAAATACTTTAACCCTTTAGGTGTAACATACAACAATGTGAGGAAATTATTAAATATATTTAAAGGTTTAATAACAACGAGTTATGTTCAAAGAACAATTATAACTGGTGTTAAAAGAAGTATATCTTAAAGAGGCAAAAACAAATGATAAAAAGTCCTAGTTTTTACATGAATCAAATTAGCAAGTGTAACAATATAGGGGGAATAAGACTTCACCTTTACTGCACAGGCTAATTTTAATGCACAGAGCATGTACATTTCCAACAGTCTTATTCCAACCAATCATCTATTTTGGGCTATTATTTTATAAGTCTTATTCTAATTAATCATCCATTTTTGGCTATTACTTTAAATTAAAAAAAGACTCGAATCTCAGATATGTATATTCAAAATTCTTCACCAAAAAATTTTTTTATTAAAGTTTTAGTTTCTTACTCACCCAGACCGGACTGGAGTGTCGTCTTGAAAGCTTTTCGTGATGGACAAGCTTCGTAGTCGGCCACGGCTGTGATGTGGTGTCGGAGAGGATGCGCTTTCTCAGAATAGCGTCATCGATGTCACCCTCGATCACGGCAGCTAACTTGCTGTCGTTCGCTTCGGCTGCTGCTAACGGTTGTAAAAACAACAGGAAGGAAGCATGTAATTGCACGCTGCTGCATTGCTTACGAGGACACACTGATTCTCAGTCATGCGGCTGAGTGGGTTAACAGTTTTTGTACGTTTTTGAAAAAATGATGAGGCAACACTCATCGGATTTGGTCAAGTTGTATTGTATGGATTCAATAAAATATAATAAATATAACTCTGGTACAAAGATTATGTATTGCCAACTAATTTGCAATTCTAATTTTTTTGTTTTTCTTTAAACATGATGCAGAATCTGCTCACAATGGTCAAGCAAATAACATGGGTAGCAAAATAATTACACCGGATTTCAATAGTTTTTGATAAAACACAGATGACCCTAACTACACTACTGCCAGCATAAATGTAATTCTTGAGTTTTTAAAAAATTTGAAGAAAAAAACATTTTTAAAAAAATAATGACTGCTTATTTACAAACTTCCCTAAAGTATTAAAGTTGAGGTTTTGTTTCTGTAATATTAGTTAAAATTAACAATGCCTCAGAAATGAAAAAAATAAGCCATTTCAACGACAGGAAATTACAATTGTATCAAAGTAGACTTAACTGAATCTTAAACAACCTGTACAACTCATTAAAGTCGGGACTTCTAGAAAGTTGTTTATGTTATGGGTCATTACCAGGTAACCATAAACATATCGAGTATATATTTTATTCAGCGGCTTGCCATAGTTTAGCAAGGAGGGGGATTGTTTGTGTAAGAATGCAAAAAAGTCAAATATTTGGGCAAACAAAAAGCAATTTTGTGAATTCTTTTTTTGAAAGTTTAAATGTTGTTGGCAAGTTTTTTTCTCAAGGCATATGCCTATATAAAGTTAATAAAGGAATTCTTCGAAATTACATAAAACAATCAGTGTGGTTTTGATAGCAAGCTTCCTGTTAAAATCAACAATACTAATTACACAAATTCAGGATGACAATAAGATAGTCAATGTCGCAATCATCATAACACTAACTTCTGGATTCATTTACAATACAATATTAGGAGCAAAATCCACTGTTGCTTATCAACCAAAACAAACCTGACTGAACACAGTAAATCACCCTATTTCCTTCCTAACAGGCCAATGGCAGATAATGACAACATTGAACTGTTATGACTCAATCCCAACGTTAGGGATTAGCGTGAAATGACATAATCAACCAGCAGGTCATAAGCGTCCACTGGTTGTTATCATAGTACAGATAAGATGCTTATGATGACTGCTAGAAAAACATATGGCTAAGATTGATTAACATAAAAGTCAACTGGAATTGGAAGTGACTTTTACCTCTCTTTTGACTACTTTCTGGCAAGCAGGAATCTGAATTTCTATTGTGATCTGAAGAGTAAAACTTCATCGAACCATCACTTTCACTTGGACTTTCTACCTAAAATACAAAAATTTAACAATTTGGAAGATTTTAAAATATAATATATAAAAAACATTACAACTTATTGATATACAGCTTTGCAAAAATACATACATTATTTTTTGTGTCAAAACATACAGCGTAGCTTAAAAATCTTTAAATAGGATAATCTCACCTCAGCAATTCCGGAGTCGCCATTTGAAGCTGTAAAAAGATAAACATTTGTTTCATAACAAGGTGTAGACAGTATCATACAGTGTATATAGTAATAGCCCTTTAAAAGAATGTAGATTATATTACATACTAAGCTTGAAATAACCAATACACTGAGTAAAACAGCGGAAAACAAAACTTGTTGTACAAAAACAACCGGGAAAACATTACAAAATGACTTACACAAGCGCAGCTTCTCGGAGAAGCGCCTCTTCAGTTTCTTCATAGTTGTTACAAGTTAACAGCAGGCATACCGCAGGGGGGGGGGGGACTTTATGGAGCAGCAATAATCCACCTTTTATCTGTTAGTGTCAGCAGCTGGCAAACAACATTATGCAAAAGCTCTAACTCTAAATGGCAAATTGCACAGAGTGTTATGGCATTATGGCAAAGAGTGGGAGCTATACGGCGAGTTTTTCTTTCTTTTATCTTTCTCTTCAGGGAATATATGTTTACCCAGTCAGTTGTGATAAATGACTCCTGCGCAAACTTTAAATCAATATTTTGATATTAATCGATATCCCTTGACTCCGTAAAAGGGTGTTTTAATGAATATGAGCCATAATTACAAACTGTAATCAGTATAAGATAAGTTGCCTAAACAAAAATCCATTGATCTATCCTAAATAAATAAACAACTGTATAAAGTTTTGATTGTAAGATTCAAAATGCTTTAAACATAATAAAATTTTGATATTATATTTTAGGAATTACAGGTCACTAAATTCCTATATAGATTTCAATGTGGTTAATTGTCAGTTGAATAATTGGACAGTAAGCTTATTACGCAATATAACATAGTGACTTCAAACTTAATAAGCACAAATATTTTCAAAGCAAATTGGATATCAACAAAAACGAAAATCGAATGGTTGCAGCTACTTAAAACAAATCGTTTTGTTTTTTACCCTAAAAAAATGAAGATATTATATTATATTTAGGAATCTTATTCACAACTCAAAGAGTGCATATATTTTTTAAGGTAAATAAAAGGATGCCAATAAAACTGAAGAAGGATGCCAATAAAAAACTCCAGTTATGTCAAAAACATTATTTTATTAAAATTATATAACAAATGTTTTTTATTTATTACTGCAGTATTAGATTAAACAATTTGACAAAAAACTAACACCTAAAGAAATCCTATGTAACATGAATTAGGGTCAGTCAACAAACAATTAGAATCGTCTAAATTACGGCAAATAATTTTTTAATAGTTTTCGTAACAACTTAAAAACAATTCTTTTTGAGTGCAGTAATCTATGAAAAAACAATCGCAGACCAAATATTTAAGCACCGTCAAAAATTCAACTGCATAGGTTGGCTGTCTGCATCCATTGAACTTAAAAAACAATGTTGTTTTGTACACCTTTTTGTCAGTATTTATAACTTTTAAAGTTCAGTTGCTTAAAGCCAAAGTTCAGTTGCTTAAATTTGGTTTTAGAATAGACCACGTCCTTCTATATCACCTGAATCAAACATAAACTTGCGCAATGTAAGTGACGGGTATATATACTATACTAAACCAGGTGAAACCTTTCATAAAACACACGAACACCTGTAGGCACCGAATGCCTTAGGAAACACTGATATGTACAGGCTGTAGCACCATAGCAGTAGGAAGTCTCACAGTCAAAAACGTAGAGCGGTACAAGACTACAAGTGACGTTTTTACAACGTTTGATTAACTATAATTTTACAAATCGAGTTGGCGCAATGCTCGTAACACTAACGCCAAGCATATGCCAAATTCGCAAGCTTGGTGGCCTAGGTACAAGTAGTTAACTCTTTAAAGTTATATTACGAGCACGTAATAAACTATTCCTAACCGTAGAGAATTCCGGCCTGATTTGCATTTAGAACGAAGGCGCATCGCCCAAGCAGGAGATTTCAAACTTTGCCTTTTTTGTAGACAAAAATAAGTTGCTCTTTACTGCTACCTTGCGATTTGAAAAGAAGTCGCACAGGTTACCTAGGTTGGTACGTTGAATCTCTATTCGCCTTTTTATAGGAAATTACCAGGAATATTACGCAATTGCTTTTCTGTATATCTCTATATCAGGGGTCGGGAACTTATGGCTCTTTGGTGACGCCATATGGCTCTTTTGATAAAAGAATCTTGCTTGCAGATAAATCTAAGCTATCATTTCTTAGCATGATCTGAATAAAACTGCAAGCGGCCACGACCGCTTTCCTAACTTTATATTTCCTTTTTTATTACACATAACAAATTTTTGGCGCTTCGCGCGAATCTCTTTATATTCAAAAGACTTTATTCTTTCCACGAAATCTGTAATCAAAGTTGTGCAAACTTAGCTAATTCATTTTTGGTGCATATTATGTTCTGTCCTTTAAATGAGAACAAAATAAACGACCCTGCTCAATTTACTACAACTAGAAGTTAAAAAGTGTTATACGGCTCTCGTGGAAATACAACCAAGAATATTTGAGTTTTATGGCTCCCTTAGCTAAAAGGGTTCCCGACCCTGCTCTATATCAAACCTATCGTTTTAAAAGAAGCAATTTTGAAAAAAACGCCTACTATCTCAGCTTTTATAATTGTATTGTATTATGTACCATTTTCATTATAGCCATGATCATCTGTAGTTTTCGAGCAAGCTCGTGCGGAAATATGAAGCTGAAAGTCAATCTAAACGTGCGAAGCGTAGAAAAACCTTTATAGGCCTAAGTTTAATAGGCATAAATTCAATTGAAGGCATAGACCTACGTGAGGCAACGGATACATAAAATCAGTGGGTAAAGTTAGCCGGAACGGTCCGGAAAGGCGTTGTAGTAAAATAATTGCTGTCGGAACAGCGTTCTAGTAAAATATATTTTTAGGTATATCGTAAGATAATCATAGGCAAATATTAAAATTATATTAGAATTACCTTCGCCGAATTTTGCTCTAATCCTTTGAATTAGACACCTGGAACAATTTAGTTGTAAATGTCTGGTGGTAAGTAAATAGTAAATACGTCATTAAAAAATCCCCTACTTAAAGCCTAGTCGTAACCATTCTATGATAATAGGGGATTACCCGAAATATACCGAAAGGGGAACTTGCAAGAAATAAGGCATCGAATCCACCCAAAGGGTATTTTGCAAGTGTGGGAATTAGGGATGTTGTAATGAAATTGTAAATCATATTGTTCGGAAACAACTTAACGAAGTGTCTTATTTCTAATTCGTAATACTATATGACGATTCTCTAACAGAAACGACGAGTAAGTTCATTTAAAATGGCCGCCCCTTCATCTGACGAAGAAAACTTCTTAAGCAGGATTGTGTACGGCGAATTCACAGAAAAACGAGTGTTGGCTAATGGTTCACATTGCGACGTTTATTCTGCAAAACATCCCAGTTTCGGAAGATGCTGTCTTCGCGTTTTTTCGAAGGTCTTCATAGCAAGAGACAGGTACTGACTGAAGGCCTTTTTTGCAGCATTTGCAATGGTTTTCTTAGGGAATTTGTGCTGTTTTAATGCAAAAATAATGTATTTGTTAATTTAAATTATATACTTGTTATATTTATAATTAAAGTAAGTTTGTGGATATAGCAGAATAGTTGCTCCAAAGATCGGCGCTCGTCTAGAATCCTACCACAACGAACATTATTTTGGTTAGGGTGCCGGTTAGCGTTTGGGTTTGGGTGAGTCCAGTAATAGTGTTAAACAATATTACTTGACCTACCCACACCCAAACACTAACCGACACCCTAACCCACATATTATGCATTGCTTAATAATCATTTCAACGTTGTGGTAGGATTCTAGACCAGCGCCCAAAGATCTAATTGAATAATGAACATTTTTGCTAATCATTTTACAGTAGGCCTACTTGTAATCCAGTGATTTTTAACTGGTCTTCCGTGGAACACTAGTTTTCCATAAGAGATTGTTACATGCTACTGATATTATTTTGACTAATGTTCCATAAATAATACTAGTCAAAAATCACTTTTGTACTACAAAAGCCATTACCTGTATGTTTGAAGTAACAAGCTTTCTTATAAGTCTCAACAGAGCACTAATGTAAATTCTTAGTGCCAAAAATACCTCGACCAAGACCTTGCCTTCAATAGATGTCGGAGTAGGACTTGATTGCCACACTAATACATCTCCAGGTTTATTGTTGACTTGCAGAGTATGCACAGCCGTTATTCCAAGATTGTCTATTTCGTTGATGTGTCGAAATTCACTCAAGGGAGGGGTAGCAAAATGGTTGAATGCCGTCCTCTTCACAATGGTCTCGAACAAGCCGTTTCGTAGTCTAATCTGTTGAGTAGTTATAGCACGAGCCTTGATGTAGGAATCGATTAAAGGACACAATTCCCTGTTTTCAGTTAGACGATCGTAAGCAACTTGCTCTCTTGATGTTCCTGCGCTGAATGGAACAGGAATCCTCCAAGAAGGCCTTGGAGCTGGTGGACAATACAGTTCGTAAGAATCTTCGGACTCCGGAGAACGTTCGCAGCTGTTCCTTCCGTAAGTGCCTCTTCTTTCTGATGAATATCCTCTTCTTGGTGGTGATGTGGATCTGGAAATTCGTCTGATTAACGGTGGCGTTCTTGGCCCTCGAGATTGCTTTCTCAATTGTCTTTTCACTGTATATTTAGGAACTGCTGAAGTAGATGGTTGATCCCTATCAAGATCTACGAAAGGTTTACGTATCTTCTTGACTGGAGAATCTCTGCTTGAATCAGAGCTTGCAGAACTGATTGGCGAGAACTCTGGTAGTCGGCGTGAAAAGCCTATTCTATCCGCTTGCTGCGGCTGGGGCGAATAACCCCTATCTGCAGTCAAAAAAACACTTGAATTTGTTGTCTGAGTATTGGGCATTCTGTATTGATTCAGTACACTATTTATAGACGAAAATCAGTTAGGAATCAGTTAGGAAATTTCTATGAACAAAAAGGATTTACGTCATTAATTCTTACAATACTTAACAAAATATCATGTGCCAAAAGGGTCGAACCTTCTTCACACTTATTTCTTACGAGAAACATTCAATTTTTATGTCAAAACACGAAACGGATTCTGACTTCAGTCAAATGACAACAATATATATCACACAACCGGGGAAGACTAATCTCTGTTTACACCGCGGCGCGGGACGGCGTTTTGAAAATATATGCTATTTTTATAAAACGGATATATACGTAGATCAGAAACTGCTCTGACGCATAAAACTTGTGTCAAAATGGTTTAGCTGCAGATTTGCTGCAATGATAATACAAACATTGAAAGGCGATCATACCATTGTTTTCTAAAAGTAATTTTCCATGACGAAACATTGAAAGGCGATTATACAAAAATTCTCTGTGGTAAACAACAATATTTCGAAGTGTTGCTACATGTTCAACAATGATTTGCTTTTTTAATGTTGTGTAATAAAAGACTCAATAAGTTTAATAATAAGACTGCAATAGTGTTGGTCTGTTAATGCAAAGAAAAAATACCGCCTGAATATCAATTTTGTGCCCACCATGACAGGCTCAGATATAGCAATAAGAAAAACTGAATGTAAATAAATTGATTTTGTTTTATTTATTTTATTGCATGGTTATACATTTTATTTGGTGTTTCTTAAAGTATTTCAATGCATTCTGTGGCTCAAAAAATGTTGAAAAACACTGTTGTAATCAAATGTAAAAAAATACATACTATACTGCCCTGTCTATAAGGCCATTATCATCACGATCATCACATGGTCGTTAAACACTGTGAACAACCATTACATTTTTGCAATGCATTTTATTGTTTTAAGAATAAAGCCAAAGCTGGAAACGGAAGTAAATAATTTGGCGCGATTCGAGCATCCCAAACTGGTAAAGATTCATGCATTTGTTATGGAAAGTCAACATTTGTGCCAAGTCTTGGAGTTCGTCCACTACGGGGCACTAGCTGATGCCCTGCGCAGGATTACTATTCCAACGCCATTAAAGATACGGATTGCTTATGAGGTAATTGATTGTTTGTTTATTTTTTAATTCCTCTTTTTACTTTTTTTAATGATTACTTAAATCACTACAAAGAGTATGGTTAGCCTCCGCATTTGCTTTTGCAAGGTTAAGATAACCATCTTGCCTGGCTCCCAATTTTTCGTTTGATGTATACTTTATAACACTAAAATATAATGTTATAAAATTAATTTTTAAATATCTAAGGTGTTAGTTTATTAGATTGCTTTACCTGCGGAGAAATTGTATTTTATTTGGTTTATATAATTTGAGTGAAGTTTTCTAAAAATATGTAATTTGATTTTAAAAGGAGTTTTATCTAAAGATTGTTTATTTACAGATAACAGAAGTGATGTCTTTTTTGCATTCCCAAAATCCACCGATTGTTCACAGAAAACTGAAAACTAGCAACATTCTTCTGGATGAGAACTTCCATGTCAAGGTAATTTGTGCCATTATACTGCTTTTTGCTGGACATTTGCTTGATGTCGTCTTCATGTTAATTGGCTTGATCAAAATAACCATAGATAACTATAGTACAGATGCCAGATATACAATAAAATAGTTAACAAGAAACTATGTTTTCGCTCCTTACAAACAAACAAATTTGACTTGTGCAGAGTAGCTATTTGAAAAACACAAAATATATATATTTCCATAATTGGTTTCAGTTTCTGTTGGGTGTTTCACCCGTTATCTTAGGCTCTGTGACTTTTGAGCCATGGTTGCAAATATACACTTGTTTATAACTGTTACTCCCAGGCATAATATCAAATAAAAAATGATACACTTGTTTCTTTCAGATTTAGGCATATATGCTTCTTATGCAAAAAATATTTCTCCCTGTGTTTCAATGGCCTATTCATACACTTGTTTATAACAATTTTAGACATATTTGCTTTTCATACAAAAATCAATATACTCCCTATGTTTAATGACCTATTCATACAATTCTATCAGGTTTGAGCATATTATGTTTTCATGCAGAAAAAACAATCTACTCCCTATGTTTCAATGACCTATCGGCACACTTGTTCCTATATGATTTTAAAAGCAAATTTTCTGACATCCTAATATTTAGTGGTTTAACAAGTTTCTTCTTCCCAGCTGTCTGACCTTGTAATGCCCGACGAAGAGCTATGGACGAGACAGGCCTCCCACCAGAAAGACATCACAGATCGCAGGAAGCAGGCTACCGGAGACATGTCGATGTTTAATCAGCCTGGTTGGATGATCGCACATATTCCACCCGAAAACATAAGGAACATCAATCGCAAGCCGATGCCGCCATTTGATGTTTTCTCGTATGTTACTATAGTTATAATTTTTTTATGTATGCAATAATATTTTAATGTTTTACTTAAATATGTAAAAAAATATTTTTTATGTTTTTTTAGGATGATAACCTTAATCAGCACTTAAAACTAGAATTTTGTAATCCAAACAATATATGACCAAATAAAATAAAGGCATCTTTTGAATTCACTTACAAAGTGCAGGCTCATATAGATGTCAAATTACAATTCCTACCATGTTCACAACTTTTTCAAAATTTAAATGCCATTTATACTGACCAAACAGTCATCAACAATTAAATACATAGGTGTAAAACTATGCATAGAACACTTATCGAAAAACTTGCATAAAAGTAGGTAATAAACTGTCAATTCATTTATTTTTGTTTTTTTCAGGTATGGAGTGTTGCTGTGGGAAATGATGGCAGACAAACATCCCTATGGGAGTGAGTATTAATTATTGTCAATGAGATTATAATTACCCCAATAAACTGTAACCTGGGGCCATACCCCTTAGGGTGGGAAACATGAAGCAGTTTTTTGAATCCTACTAACATAATTTTTTTTAAATAATAAAGATTTCAACTCTATTTTTGTGGTTTTAATATGTCTTCAAAGACCTGTCGGAATCCCGTGTTACATTTTTTCTTTTTTTTAATTGTTATTTTTTCTAAAAATGAACCTGGGGTGTAGGGCACCATTATTTGAGGGCCCATGGAATTTGGCCGCTAATCAAGAGGTTTACAACCACTGCTGTAAACTGTCTATGCCTCGCCAGACACCTGTCCCCTTGTCAGTATTCGTTGGCCACTTTGTTATTTCCTCTACGAAACTAAAACCAAACATTTGACACACAACCTTTTTGGTATGCTATTATTACCTTGTTAAATATGCAAAACACTCTCTCATTTTCCTAATATGAGGTCTGAAAACAATTAAAAATTACCCCCCATAAAAAATTACCAAAAAGCAAAAAATTACTTTACTGTAAATATTTCTTTATCATTTCTTTTTTCAACTAAATTTTGTCGCTGATCAATTGTCCTCTCTCCATACAGCGTTGAAAACAGACGTGGTGTTCCAGTATCTGAGCGACGGCGTACTCTTGAGCGAAGACGGTCTTAAACCAAACAGCCCGAGATTTCTCTGCGACATCATGTTGCACACTTTTACCCTGGAACCAGAAGATAGGCAGACCTTTCAAGGTAGGCAAACTTTCAGTTAAGTAAATATGTTTAGTGCTTGTTAAAAAACCATTATAGGTTTGCTATTTACTTATGTCAATATGCATAAGGCAATTGTGAGCTGCAGAGCTCTTTCAGATGGACAGGCTGTTTGACTGACATTTAAATGACCCTTTGAAAATATACTAGCTGCATCCTTTTAGACAATTGATTATGTTTTATGTAATTAAGTATTATTATTTTGAGGCAATTCAGCTAGAATGATGGAATATTATGGAATAGCGTTGTGTTTGGTTTGTTCTTTTTGTTAATTATTTTGACACAAACCTTGGCCCTAAAATAAATTTATTAATTTTTAACTTTCAGGATTTCAAGGTAGAAATTGGTATTGAAAGTTGGCCCGATGTAAAAATAATTGACAATGTTAGCCGCGATGTGAATATGGTTAAGTCACACTTAAACGTAAGCCAGGTCAAATAAAGTTAACTTGTCTAAGCCTTACACTGCACCTATACTGACATAAAACCTAATAAAACTGTACTTTACTGGTTGTTAATCATTTCTTAATGTAGGCTATTAAATTTTGAAAATTTTTTGATAGTAATTCGAAGTCAAATTGCACCACATGTGAATGAAGCAGCAGCCGTCGAAGCAGAACCATTGTGCAGACATAACTATGTACGTTTAATAAACCTTACTTCTTACTTTAAAGGTTTATATAGTGCATGTGTAGATTTATTATATGTCGATATTAAATGGGATTTAAGCATAACAAACTATGTTTTTTTTTTCAAGCAATTGTAACAAAACAAATGCTCGTAATATTCAATACAATTGATTTCGTGGTACATATAATTTGTTTTTTTAATTACCTAAAGTCCGTTTCTTTTAAGTATATACCTAAAAAAAGAAATTATTCAACAATGTTTAGCACCTATGACAAAAAATGTTTGAGGTATGAAAAAAAAAAGATTTCGAGTTATCAAAAAACAATATTTTGAGGTATCAAACCTATTGGATTGAGTCAACGTGGCCCTTTTTTGTTTGTTTTGTCATCTGACGTTGCCTGTATAAAACAAACCAAGACAAGGCAGACATTTTAAAAGCTAGAATTTTTTAACTGATGGTTATAAAGCATGATGAGCATTTTGAGTTTTTCTAGGATGAATATTTTCGACGCAAGCGAGCCGAAAGAGAAGCTACAAGGACGTTCGGCGGCGTGGTAAGTTTAATACACACGTTAACCGTTTTGATCAAGCGAGGCTGATAGCGAAGCGTCTTGTAACTGCAAACTGTGGTTTTGTGCAGGATGCGAAAAAAGGCAACAAAACCATACGAAAAAAACTGTCACGAGAAGTTATTTTTGTCCAGTAGATCTTTTTTTATCAGAAAACATCATCAAAATGTTAGAAAAATCACTTTTCTCCAAAGCAACGGAAACCCAGTACGATATTAAGTATATTTAAAATGCAATCTTTGTTTAAACGTCAAACCTTGTTTAGCATTATTTTTCGAAAATATAGATTATTATTTAACTTTCTCTGATAAGCACTCATGAATATACTTACTTCAGTTTATCATAAAGTAACATTTCGTTTTTACCCCAGGTACCGGTACAAGCCGAACCAACCCCTGCCCCCTACATTGCCCCAAATCCCCATGGAATCCCCATCGGCCCCAGGCGACCGCAGATCGCATCAAGGACCCCCACCGTCCTGGTCAATCCGGATCCGGTAAGTCAAAAACGGAACTACTAAAAGGTTTTTTTATATTTACCTTAGTTCAGTGATTTTCAAACTGTGTTATGCGAAATAGTTTGCACATTCTATTTACAAATAGGTATGTGGGTAGGTATGTCCGATAATATCGGATCGTAACCGATATCTAATGCATAGTGGTATTGTCGGTACTTGTCCGATACTAGGGTGGTATCGGTGCCAATCCAATACCAAATTAATACAGGAATTTCAACCGTGATTTGCAATCGGATATATCGATTTCTACTTCAAAAATAATAGTAGAAAATCGTATTTGTAAGGGTCAATGATTTCCACTATTACATATTCGGTGCTACAGAAAATCGTAGGTCAACAACTGGAGATAACCAAATTTCTTAAAGCTAAGGCAAATTTTGTCCTAATAACCTAAAAAAAGGCCTTTGAAACTTTCAACTTTTACATTTTTTGCTTGTTGTGCGTAGTCATAGCGTAATTTTGTATAGGACCGCATCGTGATATTTTAGTCAAAAATGTCGAGTATCGGTATCCGAATAAAAAGTCAAGTATTGGAAATGCCTACGTGCAGGAAAGCATGCGGATTGTGGAACTTTATTGCTCACTATTGTTTGAAGTAACTGATAATTTACCGCGGTGTTAACCCATTATCTCGGAGTTTAGGAAGCATAAAAAAAAAATTATTAAAAGTACAGCTTTTTGGAAGTGTAACGACAACTTTTTTTATTTTATTGTCGGCCGCAAACAGAGAATTTTTTACAACAACCACCTTAGTTAAATTACTAAAAACAGAATGTTTTAAGGACACATTGAAGATTTAGATTTTGAGCCTTGCCTTACCCGGGGATCATTAAATACCCAGCTCCCTGAGAACTAAAATGTATTTTTTATCATTTAAAGATGCCTGCCACACAGCAGCCGCGTGCTCAACCAACTCCAACCATTCTCGTAAACCCAGAACCCGTAAGTCTTCGTAATTTTTGAATTTCTACGTTGCAAAAAAGAACAACCGAATAACGGTAACCCTTTGTCAATCAAACTTCCGGTCAAGCTTATTTGAGAGTCACAAAAATGTTCCATTCTTATGGCATTTTTTTATAATTTGGCCACCTATACCGTTATTTTTCTTTGATTACCTAAAAAAAAACCTTTTAAAGTGTAATCTAACTCCTTTGGAACAGCAAATGTCTTTACATCCGCTTATATAACGATAGTAAGGTTATTTGATATCAGATCAGACGGCGGTATGTTTTTCCAAAGTATCGGTTATCGGAATAAAATAACGGAAATCCCTAGTTCAATAAATGCAGAGCCGTTATCTTTGACGGCTTCGCTGAAACCGCTTACTAATTAGCTCATGTGTACCCGTGCATATGTGTTGTTATATGCGTGTGGATTATTTTGCAAATTGTTAACATTTGGTGTTATTCTATCATAATTACCAACAACGTTGCAGGTGTCAGGCAGGGGAGACGTCATCGCACAACCGACTCCGACCGTTCTAGTCCATCCCCAGTCGGTAAGTGACCAAAATATGCTGAGCAAGAGGAGTGCTAGATTTTGAGCAACCGGTCACACAAGGACCTGCCGAGAGTCAAACTTGCGCACAGGAATTTAAGATAGTGGGTGCCAAAACCAAATAGAAGCATGTAGCTCGAAAGTTCACCGTGTAAAATCTACGGAAGTAAAACAATATCGTTTAGAAATGTTTACACCACACTTAAAGCAACCTAGCTTTAGCCAGTGATCAAACTTTTTTCATCTTAAAATAGTAATAAAATTTTAATATTCACATTTAGGAATATTAATGTTCCGTCGTAAAAAATTGAAGCATACCAACCTAATGTTCCGTCCTAAAAAACCAAGCATACCATCAAAAGGCCCACGTACTTTAAAGAGATTCGTAAAAAAGGTTGCAGGGGGTCCGCAAGCGCATTGCAAATGTGTTTTTTCATGTTTAATTGGTTTTCGTTTAATTCGTTTGCAACCATGCTTTTCGCTAGCGTTTACAACTGTGAGCTTAGTTTAGCGAAGTTATTACTTAGGGAGTCGTTTCCGGGGCACCCAGGTTTGCCGTTTCCAACAGTGCCACGACATTTTTTAAATTCCTTTGCTTATTGACCATGCCATGTGTTTTGTGTACCATTGGAGTGCAACAAATCTCGGATATTTTCCAAAATAGTGCACAGTTGAAATGTTCTATTTTAAGTTAGTTTATTGATACATTACAGTAAATCACTGCGAAAATGACAGTAAGGGTGCCGTAAACTTTTTATAATTTATGTAGGGTGTCGTAACCCGAAAAGGTTGGCAACCACTGGATATGAAATGTCTCCAAAAGGGGGTCCTAAAGTTTAACAGTGTTTAAAAGGGGGTGTTAGATCAACTTTGAAAATACTTTTAGCAAGAAAATATGCAAGAAACGTAACGGTGAGTCGCAGTTTCGGATTTTATTTTATGAAAAAATTGTAAAATTCTTAGCTCTTTTATGATTTTTTATCGAAAAACTGAACGCCATTTCTCCTGTTGTTTAGATGGCTCCCGGCGACGATGGAGAAAGTAGCAGCGACAGCATGGGCCCCAAAACCTTCTACGAACCCCAGGCGGCCCCAAGCTGCCAAGAGGTCCACGAAGCCCCAGTGGAAAGTCACCCAGAACCCAGCGCGCCCCCTCAGGAACCGATGGATACGGTTGAACAGGTTCGTTAGCTCGCTTGTGCTTTCAAGGCTAAAAGAGTCTGTCGTATTTCCGAAAGTTTGCGAAAGAACGCGAGTACGTGCGAAACTCTGCGAATTTTTTGCGAACAACGGTGACTTATACGTACGTGAAAGCAAAATAATAAAGAAAATGTGTACGCGAAATACCACAAAAAACTTGGCGAAACGAAGACAGATTTGCCACAAAGTCTTTAGATCTTTAAGTGTCTTTAAATGATTTTCGTGCTGAAAATCTTTAAAAACAAAAAATCCAAATGTTTTTTTAAGATTTGTAATCTCTGAATTTTTTTTTGTGTGCAGCCTTAGTTTGTAGTTTAGGAAGTGTGGCGATTAAACATTTTTTAAACTGTTTGTTATTATGTTGACCATGGTGTACATACTCAATAGTATTTTATTTTTATTATTATGCAAAACACGTCTTGTGAGAAGTATTTTTGCATTATTTGCACTAGCATTATAAACTAATTCTTTTAAAACGGAATTAGTTCCAATCCCAATTAATAAGTTACCCTAATTAAGAAAACCAACCTTAATAAGAAATAATAAGTAAAGTATGTTATTGGCAAATACATTGTAAGTCCGCTAAGTATACTTAGTGTAAATATCTCTTAAGTCAAGTTGTTTGTCAAAATTCCTAAATTCCAAAACAGGTTCTTAGAAAATACAGACACTAAAACCCTATTTAAGCGATTGACCAAACTCATACGGTATATTTTGTGTATGAATTCATTCGAATTAAGATATACTGACGATTAATTCGCTGGCGAAATAGATAAACATATCTTTAAATATATTTTCATAGAGTCTGACCTGTATTGCTAGCTTTGCTAGAGTATTCCGCTGTTATTGGTCAGAAATTGAAGTCGACAATTATCTTGCGAGGGTTAAGGTGATTTCCAATATCACATTTTCAGTGCAACATAGTACATTTTTGACGGCGATCTACATATTTTATTACCTTATTTTTCTACGTATTTTATTACTTATTTAATATATTTTCAAGACACCAGCCATCACAAGCGAAAGCTCGATGGAAATAGGCGGGCCTGCGTCCGATGAGCGCACCGACTGCGCTGATCCGTTCTTAGATAACAGCACAGCACCTGTTAGACGTTTCATAAGCGACGGAGGAAGCACTAGTAGATCGCCACCGCCGCACGCAAATGGTTGGTCATTAAAATTGATCACACTTGTTTATAAAGTTTATATCAGTGTTGTAATGACTTAAGTCAATTACTTTACTTAACTTGACTCATTTCGGCAAAATGACTTGACTTGACTTAAGTCATTTCGGCAAAATGACTTGACTTAAGTCTAATGGACAATTGGCTTGGGTTGAAATGAAAAGTTTTAAATAGGTTTTTTGTTTTGTGTGTAAAACTGAGTTTATCAAAAATTTTAAGTTTAGCGTTTTATTTTTTAGACAAAGACGTAACCTAAAGTTATTTTAATTATGACCAGACTGGAACTTGACTTTTTGTTTGTTCAAAAAGACTTGACTTTGACTTATGTTATTTAAAAATGACTTGTTTACAACACTCGTATATATAGGATGTTAAACGGCGTAAGATTAGGATAAGATCCCCCCTCAAAAAAATAGCGGAATTCAATTTTTGTCTCGTGTTATGATAAAAAGGCTGTTACAATTACGAATGTATAACTTGATTTATTCGCATAGTAAACATTCGTCTCTTCTTTAAAACTCATATCTCATTGTAAGAATATCAAAGCCCATACAGGAGTAGGTAGCATTTTGAACGTTTCGAATATCCCTTCATTCATTTTAAACATTATGTCACATTTTTTCCGAAAAATAACCCCACAACGCACTTCAGAACAAACTGCTGTTTCGCTTATACTGGTTAAACATTTAAATTTTAACGGTAAATTGCAATTTTACGAACACGTTTTATTACTATATTTAAACCGCACAAAAAGCGTTTATTGACTGCGTTTTGTGGTAATTTTGACTTTCTTTTTAGTTAATGTCAACGTGAACGTGGGTTTCGATCGTAGCGGTGGAACGTTTGAGCAGCTAGGAAGCCCAAGAAGCCCGGAGCAAATACCTGGTTATCGTACGTATTACTTATCCCGCTTGTAACATTGGACAATTTAACACGTGTTTAATACTTTTTTGGTTCCAAACAGAGGGCGGACCGATGTAATGTTGATTTTTCTTCTGTAGTCAAATGGACAGCATATCAGACATTAGTCCAGTAACGGACAGTAGAACGTCTTATGTTATGTTTTGGGTGTAATTTTAGCTGTTCTATATATGGTGCGGGAATATGTATGCTTTTATTAGCCGAGGGACCAGCTATTTTAGTAATGTTGGGGATGAAATGCCCGGCAGTTATTTAGGGCAGTTTGTACCAATTTTTTTCATTCATCACGGGCCGGATTACCTTAAAACCTGACGATCGCGGGTGGATAACTGTATAAATTGGATATCGCGGGCCATTATTTCACTAAGAAAAGATACAAATGTTTACCAACCAAATCCCATAAGTTGGTTTCGCATCTAGCAAAATAATTTGCCTAATATGGTATTACAAACCGTTTTTTTATGATCATTTGCAAAACCAAACCTGCTGACCGGATCTGGACCGCGTGCCGTACTTTCGCGACCCCTAGTTTAGGGTATGCACCGTGCCGATTTTTGGGCTGTTTAGAAAGGGGCATACTAAATTCTTACGGTCGAGAAAAAATGTTTCAGTCCTAGTATTTTATGTTTTCTGTTTTGTGCAACCGAAAGGTCGATGTAGGCGGGCAATGTTTTCAAAACACACTCTCAAAACCTAATTTGGGGCGCATACGTTTTAGACAACGTATCAGTATTCTGTGTTTCGCCAAAAGTTGGCTTTCCATGACCGGAGAACATTCCCGTATATGTTATTCAAACGTAACATTACCACCTTTCTATCAGGTTCAACTAGGGCTATGGTCCTCAACGATGTGGACGTGGTGGCACGAAACATAGGGGCGCAGTGGAGAGTAATGGCCCGTTTCATGGGATTATCAGACGGAGAGATCGATGCCATCAATCACGATTACGATCGAGAGGGATTGTACGAAAAGGTAACGCTTCGAAACAGCCTCGTTCAATATTCTTTTAACGAGAGCTTTCTAAACTGGGGTTTGCGATTCTGAAATAGGTATGTCGGATAATATCGAATCGGAACCAATGGCAAGTGTTAGTGTCAATACTGATGGATACAACCCTAATATTCTGGGGATAAGGTGGACGTTTTAAAGTTAAGGGAAAATGTGCCCAGAAAGCAAGTTTACATCAGGTAAAGTAAGGTTGGATATGCAGCTCACGAAAAAAAATTGGGGTTTAGAAAAGTCAAAGCCAAAAATGCCGAGTTAATCGACATCATCTTGATAAAGACGTTTCGATACGATCTTGCATCAGTTGGATTCATTTACAAAACATATACACCTATATGCATATTTCTTTTTGAGTCGAAAAAATCTGCTGATGTCTGTATGGCTAAATTATTCAACCTTCGATTAGAAAACTACTACTTGATTACATTGCTATACTTTAATATATTAGGGATGTATCCATGCGCGTAGCGTGGCCGTTTTAAAAGGGGGGTGTCACATGACCAGCAACCCAAATCACCAAGGGGGACTCGGGGTATTTACCAAGTTTTAAAACCTTAAACAAACTTTCCTCATTTTTCCAGGCCTACCAGGCAGTGAAGTGGTGGGAAAAGCGTCATGGAAGTCAGGTGGCCATCGGCGAATTAGTCGACATTCTCGTACAAATACGCGAGCACCGTATCGCGGTACAGATAAGCCCCTAATAATAAGCTGTATATTATAACGCCCCGCGTGCATTTATATAAGCTGTCGATCATTCAGTTTTCGGTTTCCGTGCTTTCTAAAGAGGAATCAATTTTCTTGACACCGACAGAAGTTCTTACAAGTAGCCTGTTTCGGGTATTTGTTCCCTTTTTTAGATTGTTTCATGCGTGTTGCCGTGTTACGGCGTGTGGTGGTTTATGTTGTTTTTGTTTGCTTGTTTTTAGTTCCTTCAAGTAATATTTTTACTGAGAATTTTTTCGTAATGAGTCAACCCGGTTGGCCGTCGACTCCCAATCACAAACGCGAACAAGTCACCACTTAAAAATTCAGACGCAACGGTTTGAATTTTTAGCCATCCACCAAGAGCAGATATGCTAAGCTTAACCTGAAATGGTATTTAACATACAGGTTTCGCTTTTAAATGAAAGTGTTCTAAACGACTGTTGATTCCCAGTCAAATCATTTACAAATACCCAAAGTTCAAAAGAAACAATTTAACAAAAAACCTTAGCACAAGCAAAGTCACAAGTGATCACGATACTGGAAAACTACCCGCAACTTTAAACTATTTAAAGTTCTACCCTATTATATATTTATTCCCAACAAAATGTTTAATGTAAGCTAACTATCTATCTTACCGCAATCCATCACGATACAAATCATACCTTAATTCGCCCATCACGGCTAAAATAATCACTCAGCTGGGTTTAAAATCAACATCGATACAAACCACTATGACGGACTAATACCAGTATCGCCAAGAGTTTGCCATTGATCCTATATCAGCTGTAGCCTGTTTGTTTTCCACCCGCTGTTACAAAAATAATCTTTACTGTATGTTTGAAAGGGTTTCTATACTTTGTTCCGGGTTGTAATAAGATTCATTGTATTATTTTTTGCCGCTAATTTACCCTTTGGTAAGTACAGCAGGGCTACGGAATCGGTTAAAATTAACCCGAGTACGATTCCAGCCAAAAAATGAGTCGGAATCCGGCTAGATATGCGATTTCGTCCAATCCCGAGTCCGCTCCGACTCCATAGCCAGCATTTCGCCATTTACATAACTAAAATAAGGTTGATATGCAGCAATCTACTCGTAAGGGTGTCATGCAATTCATCCATTCATCATAAATGGTTAAAAAATAATCCACCGTTTGCTAACACTTTGGCAATTTACAGTTTACATCCCAGCTTCGAATTTGGTAATACGCTTGCGCACGTCGGACTTGTGTAGTTTTACGTAGTCTTATTTCGAGTCCGACTCTGCACCCCTCCTATACGTGTTTACTTTCTTCACTTTGAATAAGTCTTTTTCCGTTCGGCTTAAAACAGAATCGTATAACTCGCTAAATGCGCTTAGCAACTCGAGGTTTAACCTTTGAGGTCGCCAGTTTGTCTATCCTGTAATTTATCATTTTTAGTGTGCTTCCCCCCCTGTAAATACCCAATGTGTGTAGCATGAACGTAAGAAAACACAGTTCCATCCGCTCTTTCATATTTTATATTGACTTGTATGAACATTGTTCGCTTAATTATAAACGTTTTTTCTTCTGTTTAGCCACCTACTGTAAGTCATTGACCAGCCATAATTATACATCGGCTTTTGAAAGGATATTTTTATTCTTGCGTTGTCCCGTTGATAAACCACCTTTAAACCATTTCATAAGAAAGAATACTTTTTAATAGGCAACTGTACATTCGCCAGTCGTGCGAATTGTTTCGTTCTTTATCGCAATAATAGTCGTATAAAGCCTATTTGCCGGTCTCAGCAATTGGCTTGTCGTTCTGCGTGATTTTGTAATCAAAAACCAACTTTTGTTTTGTTTTAGTTGCTATAATAATTGTTCATTTTTATGTGAAAAGAGTTGTTGAATCATTTTACATATTTGTAAAACATAAATTTGCGAAACTCGCTTTTTTGTGCTTAGCAAAGAAGTTTCTAAATTCCTGTGAAAAGTAACAAAACAAACATTTCTTTGAAACAAAAATAGGAAATAGTTTTACATTTGAATGTGACATAACTGACAAAAAGTAATATCAACATTGCAGATATTGAATATTACAATATAATATGTACGTTGCAATGCTTGAAATACTGATTCATAATTATTAGGAGACTCGAAAAGTCTATTTCGGCAAACTGGTACAACTTCATTTACTTTCTTCACAACATGGTTTTTACAACTCAAACAAAGAATACTTTTAATGTAATATATTTGACAGGGGAATGCCACTTGGAATATCTAAATGTTTGTGAATTGACTTGCATATTAAAAAGCCACAAAACCTTGTATTTCAAAATGACTTTAAATGTCGTTTTATTTGCAGCTTTAGTTATATGTTTTGAAAATGTGGTATAAAACGAATTGAACAACTATTTCTTGATGTGCTAACCATGGAATTCATACTGGTATGTTATATTCAAAACATGTCAGGTGATGCAAGTTTAGATCTTTGAAAACCCATCAATTTGTCTAAAAAGTTCTGCATAACTTTAAAAAAGTGTGGCAACCGTGTCTAATATCCTGGACAACAATACAACATATGTGCAAAATGTACAACTATAGTTTGTGAACGTAGCAAACGAAGAGAAATTTTACGTTAAGTAACACTCGGTCAGTTTCCGATCAGAGCGTCGTTAATTTTGTTGTTATTGTTTAAACCGCCATTGTCGACAGCGACATCCACCGACGAAGCGTAGACCGACTCCTTGCCGTCCATAGACAGCTTACCGTTCCGCTGGAGGTCGCAAGTGCTCAAGTTTTCAATGATCATACTGGTTTTGCGATTTTCTGGGGTTATTTTGCGGCGCAGGCGACCGCCGGGCTGATTTGGAAAACAAAATTTGTTTTTTAATATTTCATATCTTTAAAGTTTTAAAGTGTGCTAGTCTTTTTTCGGAATTTCACATTTAACAACTTTTATTATTTGCTTATAAATACTTTTAATAAATAGGTCTGTTCTAACAAAATATTACATTTTTGCGTTTAAAGGTCGGTCAAAAAATTTCAGTCGAAATATCTTAATAAAAAGAAAGACAAAGATAATATATATAACGCTCTGTTGACCAGCACTCCTTTATTGTTAGTAAATTACCAAAATACGACATATAAGGCAATGTATTTAAAAAATTGTCTAAAATATTGTTTTTCGAATGTCAACACATTTGTTTTCTAACTAAAATAGAAAATCGTATACCTAAATGATTTTTACAAAACTGTGGGCAACCGTTAGTTTTAGCACTAAAACAAGAAATTGGCCCTGATGACAGCCTTCCCTATAAGTAGGCTCACCATCAGCAAACCTTTCAAAGGTGTACGACTGTACGTTTATTCAGACCAGGTGCGCTCACCTAACTGAAAAACCATAGTGGTCGTGATAGTCCTCCCTAGGTATCATCAGCAAATTGAAACTAAATTATTATGTTTTATTCACACCCGTTCTCGAACTGAAAACCCACCTCTTGGTTGCCTTCTTTCCACATTCGTCTGCGGCGAATCGCCATCAGACAGCAGCGGTGCAGGCACGAGGTCATGCAAGTCTTAAAGCACTGCACCGCCAGCAGGCTGTACACTAGGTAAGCGCTAAAGATGGCGAAGGTTAGAGTTAGTACGATGTAGAGCGGCGTTAAATCGAGCAGGACTCCGTTGACCACTGTTGCCACGCTGCTGCCAGTCGTACTACTACTACTACTGCTGGTGCTGGTTGGTGTAGTGGTCACGGTGGTTGGTGTGGTCATGGTTGCGACTGGCGGTGTAGTCGTGCTGCTGCTGCTGCTTGCTGTATCTGGTGGTTCGGGAGGTAAAAGAGCGGGAAAGTTAGGTCGCTCGCCTTCTTCAAAGTCGCCCGGAGGAGCGGGAGAACTTGGAGGAGGAGTGGGAGAAAGAGTGGGAGCTGCTCCCTGCGCCGGCTGCTCTGCGTTTTATATTCCACAGCGTAAGCGCCGTGAAAGGAATTTGAAAAAGTGCGAAACCTATGTTTTGCCAGGTCGGA